>NC_083887.1:27520374-30020374 GCF_032452875.1 Bos javanicus | reverse complement strand
AATGATTTTGGTACTATCAAATGGGAAAGTTGAATGTGGACATGACCGAAATCATCACCTCAATCTTGTAAGTCTTTGACAGCAGGATCTGTCTCCATTATTCTTCTTGAGCTTCAGTATCATTTTTGTTTTACCACTTTGATATAGGGTGGGGAAGTTCTGGGGTTTCCCTTCAGCATTTTCCATCATGATAGTCCTTACTCTACTAGTAAAGGTGGGAATTATGTCAGTTGTTTAGAATATTAATTCCATTTGGAAACTAGGGAATAAAATATATATTAAGTTTAGGACTTAACTAAGCCTAACATAAAATGGACATGGGCTTGACTTTTATCAGTCCCTTTATAATAGGTTCAGTGATATTCTTGCTTTCCAGGAACTTGAACCAAGTGTCCAAAAACTCCTGAAAGTTATGGATCATTGCCTTTCCCAAAGATGCAGTCATTCTGATAAATAGACATAATTCCCTTTGGGAGAACATCAAGAGGTAGATTCAAAGTATATACTTATGATGTAACATATTCCAAACAAATTTATCTACCTTTCTGTTGTTTGAAGGACCAAGAGATATTTAAACTGACCCAGCTCTAAAAATTGGCTGAGGAAACATTAAAAATTATGTTGGCTTAAGTAAGACCTCCAGGGCTTCCCACGTGGCTCAGTGGGTAAAGAATCCACCTGCAATGCAGGAGATTCAGGAGACACAGGTTCAATCCCCTGGGTTGGGAAGATACCTTGGAGGAGGTCATGGCAACCCACTCCAGTATTCTTGCCTGGGGAATCCTATGGACAGTGGAGCCTGACAAACTACAGTTCATAGGGTTGCAAAGAGTTGGAACTAACTGAAATGACAGCACACACACACGTATGCAAGTAAAACTTGGACTCATGAGGTCTAGGGATTAGGGATTTTGCAGTTTGTTCATACCAGGAACCGATGATCAATATGCCACCATGAAATGCCTTATGGAGATATCATTCTGATCCTTTTGCTGATACTACTGGTGTTTTTAGTCAGTTCAGTTCAGTCACTCAGTCATGTCTGACTCTTTGCGACCCCATGAATCACAGTACGCCAGGCCTCCCTCTCCATCACCAACTCCCGGAGTTCACTCAGACTCATGTCCATCGAATCGGTGATGCCATCCAGCCATCTCATCCTCTGTCGTCCTCTTCTCCTTCTGCCCCCAATCCCTCCCAGCATCAGAGTCTTTTCGAATGAGTCAACTCTTTGCATGAGGTGGCCAAAGTACTGGAGTTTCAGCTTCAGCATCAGTCCTTCCAAAGAACACCCAGGACTGATCTCCTTTAGGATGGACTGGTTGGATCTTCTTACAGTCCAAGGGACTCTCAAGAATCTTCTCCAACACCACAGTTCAAAAGCATCAATTCTTCAGCATTCAGCCTTCTTCACAGTCCAACTCTCACATCCATACATGACCACAGGAAAAACCATTGCCTTGACTAAATGGACCTTTGTTGGCAAAGTAATGTCTCTGCTTTTGAATATGGTATCTAGGTTGGTCATAACTTTCCTTCCAAGGAGTAAGCGTCTTTTAATTTTATGGCTGCAATCACCATCTACAGTGATTTTGGAGCCCCCAAAAATGAAGTCTGACACTGTTTCCACTCTTTTCCCATCTATTTCCCATGAAGTGATGGGACCGGATGCCATGATCTTAGTTTTCTGAAATGTTGAGCTTTAAGCCAACCTTTTCACTCTCCTCTTTCACTTTCATCAGAGGCTTTTTAGTTCCTCTTCACTTTCTGCCATAAGGGTGGTGTCATCTGCATATCTGAGGTTATTGATATTTCTCCCGGCAATCTTGATTCCAGCTTGGGCTTCTTCCAGCCCATCATTTCTCATGATGTACTCTGCATGGAAGTTAAATAAGCAGGGTGACAATATACAGCCTTGACATACTCCTTTTCCTATTTGGAACCAGTCTGTTGTTCCATGTCCAGTTCTACCTGTTGCTTCCTGACCTGCATATAGGTTTTTAGTCATTATGATCTAATTAGTCTAACAGTGATGTGCCATTTCTTACTTTCTGACATCCTGGGGTCCAGTATCATTCTAAAGTCAAGGAGCCCTATGACTGAAGTATCTTGCTTGCACAAGCATGACTTTTCTCCAGAGTGCAACCCTGTGCAATAACTTTCAGAGACGTTGGGACTCCACTCTCTAGTATATTTCTCAAAGTCTTGGAGTAGTGAATGTATGCTGTGCTGTGCTTAGACACTCAGTCATGTCCAGCTTTTTGCAACCACAGGGACTGTAACCCACCAGGCTCCTCTGTCCATGGAATTCTCCAGGCAAGAATACTGGAGTGGGATGCCATGCCCTCCTCCAGGGGATCTTCCTAATCCAGGGATTAAACCCAGCTCTCCCACATTGCAGGCAGATTCTTTACTATCTGAACCACGAAGGAAGATCAAGAATACTGGAGTGGGTAGCCTATCCCTTCTCCAGGGGAACTTCCCAACCCAGTAATCACACCTGGGTCTCCTGCATTGCTGGCAGATTCTCTACCAGCTGAGCTACCAGGGAAGCCCAGGGAACATATACTGGGCCCTTTAGAGAGCAGGGTTAGGGAGCAGTTGAATGTGTTCACCCCTCTTTAACATTTGCTAGTTTGTGAGCCTTTAGATTATTTCCTCTACATTATTCCAAAAAATGAGTTAAGAATAAAGTTAACTAAACTGGAAAAAAAAAAAAAAAAAAAAGAACCCCACTCAACCCCTCAAGCTGGCACAGTGAACCAAGGATCAGCTTGGTAATTGAACATATACTGATTGATTGATCCCATTCTAAAATTATTCCCCTCCCTCTTAGGCCTAGAATTTTCCATTCTTGAATATTTTTTCCACATCTATATCCATATAAATTATATAAATTGTTAGTATCTTATAAGCTTTCTCTGCCAAGAGTTTTTTGTGTGTGTGGTTTCCCTGTGCAAATATTCCTGACTCCAATTCTGGTTATAGGTCTGAGGACAATGTAAGGCATCATGAGAAACTGGCACGATCCTTCCATCAGGGGAGTCAGTGCCCTCCAGTAAGACCTACCTACTAGGAGGAGGGCCCAATTCCACTGTTTTCCACAAATAAATTCCCATTCCAGTTTTCAGAATCCTAATTTTTCCCCAAGTCAAACGCTATTCTTTTATCATCAGTTAATTATCTCACTCATAAAAATCTTATGTGTGTGTGTGTGTGTATGAAAACTCACTTGTTTATGAGAATCCATTAAGATGTCAAAATCCCATCTCAATTGAAATAGTAATTTTGTATAATATTATGTGCCCTCTAGTTTGCTATTAGTACATGCTACAAGCAGAAAGGAAGGAAGATAGTAAAAGAAATGTCCAATACAAGGTGCTCAGAGAAATGTTTAAGAGGATATTAGTTGGAGTTATACACATGAAGTTAATTGAGAATCATATTAAAATATAGTAAGTAACTAGTGTCAAAAAGCATAGCACAGACAGAGAAATTAGTCCAAAGTTAAATGACACTTCTTTGGGACATCAAGAGTTGAGAGTTAAAGGAAGGAGTGACTGAACTTTTTCATTTATTAAGAACGTCACATTAACAAAAAAAATTTATAAGAGAAATCCAGGTATATCTAATACCATTTTCCTAATAAGGATTAAAAGGAAAAAAATTGTTTTCATCAGTGCTGATGTTTAGACTTTCAATTAACCTTCTCCAAAATACATTATGATGAACTTAAGGACAGGGAGGCCTGGCATGCTGCGGTTCATGGGGTTGCAAAGAGTCGGACATGACTGAGCAACTAAACTGAAGTGGTCTTAAGACTTGTGGCTAATTCTTAGCTACAACTGAATAGAAGTTGAGTTTCTGATATACATAAATAGAACAAGCCCAGGGAGAATTTGGCAAACATTCTCTTTGCATCAATAAATAGTTGATTGATTAAAATAAACATGACAAATAGCTATAAAGCAATTTTAATTAGAAAATGTTTAGTTTGAAAATTCTCTTAAACACTGAATTATTTGGAATATGAAAGGCAATTATTATCCCATCCCTGGAGAACTTTTTATTTAATTTTAAGCTGAAAATGCATAAGAAAAATAAAACATTTGATTCACTAGCTGTGGGATCTAGAGTTAGATATTATATGAGGGGTGTGTCTATACCAATTTTGATATCCACTGTGACATCATGACTTACATCTTTTGTAGATAATATTAAGTTCAGTTCAGTTCAGTCACTGAGTCATGTCTGACTCTTTGCAACCCCATGGACTGCAGCACACCAGGCCTCCCCGTCCATCACCAACTCCCGTAGTTTACTCAAACTCATTTCCATTGAGTCAGTGATGCCATCCTACCATCTTATTCTCTGTGATCCCCTTCTCCTCCTGCCTTCAATCTTTCCCAGCATCAGGGTCTTTTCAAATGAGTCTGTTCTTTGCACCAGGTGGCCAAAGTATTGGAGTTTCAGCTTCAGCATCAGTCCTTCCAATGAATATTCAGGACTGATTTCCTTTAGGATGGACTGGTTGGATCTCCTTGCAGTCCAAGGGACTCTCAAGAGTCTTCTCCAACACCACAGTTCAAAAGCATCAATTCTTTGGCACTCAGCTTTCTTTATAGTCCAACTCTCACCTCCTCATTTCAAAATGCTTTCAAGCAAAGAAACAGACTTATAATGCCTAGCCAATCCAACCTGGTTCAAACATGCCTTTTGAACTCTAAAGGAAGAATGCATTTTAAGACTGTGATGAACAGCTCAACTGCGTTGTGATAAACATTTCATGGCCTGACTCTGAAAGTATAAACTCTTGAAGTGAGTCTCAAAACTCTTTCTATTGTGGTTTGCATAAGCAGTCCACATCCACATTACTGAAAATCTTTTCTTCAAATATGCTGATTAAAGATTAACACATGAAATCAGGCCCTATGGAAAATTATTTAATGCATGCCCTTACAGTAAATTTTAAAATAATAAAATAATATTCTATGGGAGTACAGTCATAACTCAATGAAATGCCTCACTATATTACATATTATTTCACTATAGTCTGATACTCGAGCATGTTTAAAAATCTTTCTCTCTGAAGAAGTTTCTGTATTCTTTTACTTTTGCAACTTTTGCCATCTATAGTACTAAGGTTTTATTTCTACTTCAATATAAGATAAAAGAGTCAGTCAGTCCAGTAACAGGATTTTTAAAAGTCACATATTTCTCTGGCCTTCATCTCAAGAAGAAAATAAACTAGCCCAAAATATGATAACATATCTTACAGGGTTATTAATGAAATTTTGTCTGGAAGTCAATGGATGTGATAGAGAATAATCGGGTGGACAAAAAAAAAAAAAAAAAACAAACAACAACAACAACAACGTAGTAGTTCTTTTAAGCAAGGGAGACTAGGGAACCACAGTTAGGAATAGATGGAAAGATTACTTCATTGAGTAACTTAATAGACACCAATATCCAAAAATATCAACTCTACTTATAGTTTCTTTTCTCTAGAGGTACAATAGGATCATTTGAAATTTTGTACTTTCTTCTATGTTAAATTAAGTTTTTTTTTTCATGTCAAGAATGACTCTATACCATAACATAAGTAATCATTTCCATGGATTCCTAGGGGATGAACATCTGGCCCATATTTGCTAATGATGATCATGTTTATATGTTACCGCCAAATGGACCTGGCATGCCTGCACAGTAATTTTGGCTATTTTGATGACTGCTACTACCAAATGGAATATAAGATGTTCAAGATCAATTGTTAAGACATGTGAAAACATCAGATGAGTAATAAACTGGTCCACTCTATGATGCTTAGAAATATTTATTAATAACATTTGTTTGAGTCTATATTTAGACACATTATACATGGTATTTTCCATGAATACTAGTCCTTAAATATATAAGGTGGTTTAACCTAATAGAATGATTGAAAGGGTTTTTTTTTCTTTTGCATTTGACAGTAAATGTATATTTGACTGTATCAAAGGGAGTTATGAATTCCTCTGAATACTCTGAAACTGATTATTAACCTAAAAGATATATTACTGGCCCTCACGAAGGGGGAGAAGAGACACCTTATTTCCCTGGCATTTTATCCAAATGTAATGTTCTCCCTTATTATGTAAAATGATTTCCTAGGACCTAAAGCATACCAGATAACAGACAGTAATTTTGACTTATAGAATGTGTACTAAGTACCAGATGTAATATAAAACAAGAGAATTACTGGTGTAATGAAAGTTATTTCTCAACTAATGAAATATTGACTTTAAAAATTGTTTTAGGGTTAAGTAGGATTTTCAAAATTATTGTGCATACATTATAGGGAAAGTAATACAATAACCTAATGCCATACATTTTTTCAACTTTTAATTACTATAAACATCATTTTATGAGACATACATTTTAAAACAGAACTGAAATAATTTTGTGGAAAATTTTAAGCTATTTGAAATGAATATCAGTATAAGCTCCCTTGCAAAGACAACAAATACTGGCAAAAAAATTAGTGAAGAAAAATGTTCAAAACAAAAAACAAAGACACAATTGAATAAGTACAGAAAGAGTATAAAGTGTAAATCCTAACAACAAAACCTGAAGATATTGGAAAGAATTGAAAAGGATGCTTAAAATTAAAACTTGAAAGAAGAGTGGCAAAATAAGGTTACAATTCATGGGACACAAAACCAATAAATAATTAAAAGAAAATTGTGATGAATATAAGTAAAAATTATCCTATTTAACTAACATTCATCATGTACTCTTATGCATCTGGTGTTGATTTTGACCAAAAGAAAATCACAGATTTGACAAAGGAGCAATGAGCACACATTGATATGTTTAAAGTCTCTATGATTTCTGCATTGCTTTATAGGTTTGTCATACTGCAAATTAGGAAATCATCTGCTTGGTAAAACTTTTAAAGTATTATTATATTATGCACAGATTCTCTTAAACATTTTGCAGAAAAGCATTTAAGTATTTTCCACAAAACACAGTTTGATGGCTCCAAATAGCCACACATTACTCAGGGTTGGTTAACTCCCCTCTGTGCTTATTGAACTTGTTCCTATAAACCCTTCAATCCCGCCAATCCAATTAATGGGACAAAACACATAAATAAACAAGAAAAGGAAGACCTTTAAAAGTTCTACCACCTCCAACAAAAGGACTTCATTTTGAATGATTGCAGCTCAGAGCGGACACTTGACTATGACCGACAGTGTAGACATCCCCCCTCCACTTATGTGCCCCAGGAACGACACTTTTACAGCAAAAAGTGAAGAGGAACTAAAAAGCCTCTTGATGAAAGTGAAAGAGGAGAGTGAAAAAGTTGGCTTAAAGCTCAACATTCACAAAACTAAAATCATGGCATCTGGTCCCATCACTTCATGGCAAATAGATGGGGAAACAGTGTCAGACTTTATTTTTCTGGGCTCCAAAATCACTACAGATGGTGGCTGCAGCCATGAAATTAAAAGACGCTTACTCCTTGGAAGGAAAGTTATGACCAACCTAGATACCATATTCAAAAGCAGAGACATTACTTTGCCAACAAAGGTCCATCTAGTCAAGACTATGGTTTTTCCTGTGGTCATGTATTGATGTGAGAGTTGGACTGTGAAGAAAGCTGAGTGCCAAAGAATTAATGCTTTTGAACTGTGGTGTTGGAGAAGACTCTTGAGAGTCCCTTGGACTGCAAGGAGATCCAACCAGTCCATTCTAAAGGAGATCAGTCCTGGGTATTCTTTGGAAGGACTGATGCTAAAGCTGAAACTCCAATACTTTGGCCACCTCATGTGAAGAGTTGACTCATTGGAAAAGACTCTGATGCTGGGAGGGATTGGGGGTAGGAGGAGAAGGGGATGACAGAGGATGAGATGGTAGGATGGCATCACCAACTTGATGGACATGAGTTTGAGTGAACTCCGGGAGTTGGTGATGGACAGGGAGGCCTGGTGTGCTGCAATTCATGGGTTCGCAAAGAGTCGGACGCGACTGAGTGACTGAACTGAACTGAACTGAATGACACTCACTTCACCAAGCTTTGAAAGTTTTCATACACTGGCAGTTAAAGTCATTTGGCCTTTGGCCTTGTGTCTTCAGGAGTTAGAGGCATTTATTTATGATGAAAGATTAAATTAACCATAGCTGGATGAAAGAATAACTAAAAGAGATAAATAGTAAAAAGATGAAGGAATAAGGAAGCACATTAGATGGTAAAATGAGGAAGTCATTAAGCAAATGAAACCTTAGATTGAATAATTGGCAAAATTTCCTGAAACAAAAGAGTTATTGACTATGAAGTACTGTTGTTCTGTGACAAATCTGACTGAGCCACCCTTGGGTCAACTAACACTAGATTGTCAGCCAATGGCAAACCTCGTTGAACTAACAATTCAAGTCAGACCCAGGAAATTACTTAAATGTTTAATGTGTTTGAGGAAATATGAAATCAGTATTATTTCTTTCTCCTCCCAAAAAGTGAAAAATAGTCTGGGTAACTGTACCAAGAATCAATCTTCATAGTCTGCTGGGTAAAAATTTTTGTTACACATTTCAAACTCATCTAGACTGAAGCATCTATAGGGATCCATAGGGCAGGCATCTTCCTGTTCTACTGCCTGGTAGGCTGCTCAACAACATGAATGTAAATGATTAATGGATGGTCTTATAAGTTACTAAAATATATGCTAGGTCAAATTATTTTGAAATAATCACTCAGATCAGATCAGATCAGTCGCTCAGTTGTGTCCGACTCTTTGCCACCCCATGAATCGCAGCACACCAGGCCTCCCTGTCCATCACCAACTCCCGGAGTTCACTCAAACTCATGTCCATCGAGTCAGTGATGCCATCCAGCCATCTCACCCTCTGTCATCCTCTTCTCCTCTTGCCCCCAATCCCTCCCAGCATCAGAGTCTTTTCCAATGAGTCAACTCTTCACATGAGGTGGCCAAAGTATTGGAGTTTCAGCTTCAGCATCATTCCTTCCAAAGAAATCCCAGGGCTGATCTCCTTCAGAATGGACTGGTTGGATCTCCTTGCAGTCCAAGGGACTCTCAAGAGTCTTCTCCAACACCACAGTTCAAAAGCATCAATTCTTCGGAGCTCAGCCTTCTTCACAGTCCAACTCTCACATCCATTTTTCTAATTTCTGATTTTAGATCCTCTGATTTCATTGCCCATGTTTCTGAAAGAATGATTCAAAGGGGACTATGGTCATTAATAAATGTTCATTGTTCATTAGATACTAGTGTTTCACTTTATATCACCATTCATAGTGTTTACCATGTTATGCAAAATTTAATAAGATACAGAGATGTTCATCTCTGTCTCCAAGCCCACTGAGGTGCCACTTTTCAAGTTCTGTGTTGAACACTACAGTGCCCTTAATAAATGAGCCCAGATGGAGTGTGTATGTGAGACGGGTTAGGTAAGTGCATGAGATGTAGACCACAAATAGCTTTATACTCAATCACTTTGTAAGATGCCACATGGCCTGGGGTAATTTTCCGTAGCAGAATCTAAATAACATTATTCATTTGCTAATGGTCTAAATATCATAATTAGGACATGTTGCTGCTACAGAACTCTAATTACTGATAAAAAGCAACTTTCATCATGACCTTCTCCCGTTTAAAGAAAATTATCATTATACCTAACTCCAGCCTTTCAACCCCTTGATCATTCCAATAAAGCATTTCGGAAAATGCCAAACACATTGCTTGGTTTAGAATTGCTGTTTTAACTGGGAACTAATGATTTATGTTTTTTTTTTTTTCAAATGTCATACATTTGGAATCATTACCAGGTGAGAATCAAAATAACAAAATAGTGGATGTCTCAACAGCCATGAGACACATGCTTACTCAGTTTGCGACTAGCCACTGTACTACTTCTCTGTTTCACTTCATTCCATACCAGAGGCATTGCAAAGCAAGCCAAAAGTAAGTTTAATCTAGTTAAGTTCAATTGCAGCAGAAAGGTTTCATGTACCTCAGCATTCATCAGATCCATTGGATCGCTCTGCAAACACACATATCTGACATCTCTACACAACACTGACACTGGGCTAGCTTTATGATGTGGGTTGCCTACCTAATGTGATACGGAGAGTCTCTGTTTAAAAAAAAAATACATCTTTAATTGTCTATTATAATTACTGAAAGTCTATTGCCAGAATTTCTTATTGATGTGTTTATAATCTCTGATGTGTCCCCAGCAAAAACTCAAATATCCTGAAAATGTAAAGCATGGTAACCTAAATTAGCTAACATCTTGATTACCTTGAGAGCAAGCTATGAGCAGGTCATCTAACTAGTCAGTAGTAATAGGTGAATAGTTATTGGGACAGTGAACGGTCATTCACTCTTTCACTTAGAAAATAAGCATTTTCATTCTAGGCAATAATATAACTTTAGGGCATAGAGCTGCATGAATATGATGTCTGCATTCAAAGAGCTTAGGGTTCACTGGATGGGATGGACAAGACATAAGGCAATCAAAAGAGGGAAAGTACCATGATAGGAAAAGGGAAGAATGTGGGAGGGGCACCTACAATGGACTGGGCTGACAGCAGACTGTGGAAGATTACTTGAGAACACCATAAACTAATTTTCATAAACTAAATTTTAAAGATCTCATCCTTCAGAGCCTTACAGAGTTAAATATGCTTTCATATCATCAGTTCACTCACTCAGTCATGTTTAACTCATTGCGACCCCATGAATGGCAGCAAGCCAGGCCTTGCTGTCCATCACCAACTCCCGGAGTTCACCCAAACTCATGTCCATCCAGTCGGTGATGCCATCCAGCCATCTCATCCTCTGTCGTCCCCTTCTCCTCCTGCCCCTAATCCCTCCCAGCATCAGAGTCTTTTCCAATGAGTCAACTCTTCGCATGAGGTGGCCAAAGTACTGAAGTTTCAGCTTTAGCATCATTATTTCCAAAGAAATCCCAGGGCTGATCTCCTTCAGAATGGACTGGTTGGATCTCCTTGCAGTCCAAGGGACTCTCAAGAGTCTTCTCCAACACCACAGTTCAAAAGCATCAATTCTTCGGTGCTCAGCTTTCTTCACAGTCCAACTCTCACATCCATACATGACCACTGGAAAAACCATAGTCTTGACTAGACGGACCTTTGTTGGCAAAGTAATGTCTCTGCTTTTGAATATGCTATCTATGTTGGTCATAACTTTCCTTCCAAGGAGTAAGCGTCTTTTAATTTCATGGCTGCAGTCACCATCTGCAGTGATTTTGCAGCCCAAAAAAGAAAAGTTGGACACTGTTTCCACTGTTTCCTCACTTATTTCCCATAAAGTGGTGGGACCAGATGCCATGATCTTAGTTTGCTGAATGTTGAGCTTTAAGCCAACCATTTTACTCTCCTCTTTCACTTTCATCAAGAGGCTTTTTAGTTCCTCTTCACTTTCTGCCATAAGGGTGGTGTCATCTGCATATCTGAGGTTATTGATATTTCTCCCAGCAATCTTGATTCCAGTTTGTGCTTCTTCCAGCCCAGCGTTTCTCATGATGTACACTGCATATATATTAAATAAGCAGGGTGACAATATACAGCCTTGACGTACTCCTTTTCCTATTTGGAACCAGTCTGTTGTTTCACGTCCAGTTTTAACTGTTGCTTCCTAATCTGCATACAGGTTTCTCAAGAGGCAGGTCAGGTGGTCTGGTATTCCCATCTCTTTCAGGATTTCCCATACTTTATTGTGATCCACACAGTCAAAGGATTTGGCATAGTCAATAAAACAGAAATAGATGTGCTGGCGTGCTGCGATTCATGGGGTGGCAAAGAGAAGGACACGACTGAGAGACTGATCTGATCTGATCTTGCTTTTTTGATGATCCAGCAAATGTTGACAATTTGATCTCTGGTTCCTCTGCCTTTTCTAAAACCAGCTTGAACATCTGGAAGTTCACGGTTCACATATTGCTGAAGCCTGGCTTGGAGAATTTTGAGCATTACTTTACTAGTGTGTGAGATGAGTGCAATTGTGTGGTAGTTTGAGCATTCTTTGGCATTGCCTTTCTTTGGGATTGGAATGAAAACTGACCTTTGCCAGTCCTGTGGCCACTGCTGAGTTTTCCAAATTTGCTGGCATATTGAGTGCAGCACTTTTACAGCATCATCTTCCAGGATTTAAAATAGCTCATCCAGAATTCCATCACCTCCACTAGCTTTGTTCGTAGTGATGTTTTCTAAGGCCCACTTGACTTCACATTCCAGGATGTCTGGCTCTAGGTCAGTGATCACATCATTGTGATTATCTGGGTCGTGAAGCTCTTTTTTGTACTGTTCTTCTGTGTATTCTTGCCACCTCTTCTTAATATCTTCTGATTA
The DNA here is from genome assembly GCF_032452875.1 of Bos javanicus. Taxonomy (NCBI): domain Eukaryota; kingdom Metazoa; phylum Chordata; class Mammalia; order Artiodactyla; family Bovidae; genus Bos; species Bos javanicus. Next base: position 30,008,001 of record NC_083887.1, on the reverse strand, counting down.
TATTAGGTCCTTACCATTTCTGTCCTTTATTTAGCCCATCTTTGTAAGAAATATTCCCTTGGTATCTCTAATTTTCTTGAAGAGATCCCTAGTCTTTCCCATTCTGTTGTTTTCCTCGATTTCTTTGCATTGATCCCTGAGGAAGGCTTTCTTATCTCTCCTTGATATTCTTTGGAACTCTGCATTCAGATTCTTATATCTTTCCTTTTCTCCTTTGCTTTTCTCTTCTCTTCTTTTCACAGCTATTTGTAAAGCCTCCCCAGAAAGCCATTTTGCTTTTTTGCATTTCTTTTCCATGGGGATGGTCTTGATCCCTGTCTCCTGTACAATGTCACGAACCTTATTCCATAGTTCATCAGGCACTCTATCTATCAGACCTAGTCCCTTAAATCTATTTCTCACTAACACTGTATAGTCATAAGGGATTTTATTTAGGTCATACCTGAATGGTCTAGTGGTTTTCCCTACTTTCTTCAATTTAAGTCTGAACTTGCAATAAACAGTTCATGATCTGAGCCACAGTCAGCTCCCAGTCTTGTTTTTGCTGACTGTATAGAGCTTCTCTGTCTTTGGCTGCAAAGAATATAATCAATCTGATTTTGGTGTTGACCATCTGGTCATGGTGGAGAGGTCTGACAGAATGTCGTCCACTGGAGAAGAGAATGACAAACCATTTCAGTATTCTTGCTATAAGAACCCCATGAACAGTATGAAAAGGCATAATGATAGGATACTGGAAGCAGAACTCCCCAGGTGGGTAGGTGCCCAATATGCTACTGGAGATCAGTGGAGAAATAACCCCAGAAAGAATGAAGGGATGGAGCCAAAGCAACAACAATACCCAGTGTGGATGTGACTGGTGATAGAAGCAAGGTCCGATGATGTAAAGAGCAATATTGCATAGGAACCTGGAATGTCAGGTCCATGAATCAAGGCAAATTGGAAGTGGTCAAACAAGAGATGGCAAGAGTAAACGTCGACATTCTAGGAATCAGCAAACTAAAATGGACTGAAATGGGTGAATTTAACTCAGATGACCATTATATCTACTACTGTGGGCAAAAATCCCTTAGAAAAAATGGAGTAGCCATCATGGTCAACAGAAGAGTCTGAAATGCAGTACTTGGATGCAATCTCAAAAACGACAGAATGATCTCTGTTCGTTTCCAAGGCAAACCATTCAATATCACAGTAATCCAAGTCTATGCCTCAACCAGTAACGCTGAAGAAGCTGAAGTTGAACAGTTCTATGAAGACCTACAAGACCTTTTAGAACTAACACCCCAAAAAGATTTCCTTTTCATTATAGGGGACTGGAATGCAAAAGTAGGAAGTCAAGCAACACCTGGGGTAACAGGCAAATTTGGCCTTGGAATACGGAATGAAGCAGGGCAAAGACTAATAGAGTTTTGCCAAGAGAACGCACTGGTCATAGCAAACACCCTCTTCCAAAAACACAAGAGAAGACTCTACAGGTGGACACCACCAGATGGTAAACACCAGAATCAGATTGATTATATTCATATCATAGTAATGAAAAAATTGGACAATGGCCTTCCTTGACTTATAGTCAAAGATAATTTTGGGGATTACTTGAATGTAACAGTGGTTTTGTTATTAGAATTGCAACATGACCCACGGACTGAATGTTAATCAGCAGATATGTACCACTTCCTCACTTGGTCTCTTTGGAAACTGAGCAAGTACCTTGTCCTCTCTGTGTCAGTTGCCTCCTTTGTGAAATACCCAATAGGCCTCCCCAGTCCTAATTTGTTTAGAGCATTTTCCCTACCCAGATTGAGGCAGAAGTTGATACTCTGTCCAAGGTTCTGAGACAACAAGCAGGATCCCTTCCTTCCCACCTTCAAAAGATTAAGTAAAAGATATGTGAGTGTCGTTCCTGCCTAATTTTATTTATGTCACCCTTTTGTACAGTAATAAATCTCTGACCTTAGAAAATAGCTCTTTATATTTACTATCACATTTAACATTTTTCTCTAGAAACTTACTTTTCTTAGAACATTACCTAAAGGAAAAAATAATACACTAAACGCTATAGCTGATATTTGTAACAGAACACAATTTAGTTATAATGATGAAATAGAATGGAGTTACCAAGCATCTCTAAATTTTTTTTCAGCAGGCTTTCATTAATTTAGGCAATTTTTAAATCTTTTATTGAATTATAATTTTATGGAAATATAGTTATTGATGTACCATATTATATGTCACAGATGTACAGTATAGTGACTCACAATTTTTCAGGGTTATACTCCATTTATAGTTATAAAATATTGGTTATATCCTTGTGTTGTACAAAATATCCTTATAACTTATTTTATATATAATAGCTTGTACCTCTTACTCCCCTACCACTATACTATCCCTTCCCCTGTCCCTCCTCCCACTGGTAACCATTAGTTCCTTCTCTCTATATATATATGATACTGGTTTTTTTTACTACAGTCACTAGTTTGTTATATTAATACTTCTTAGATTCCACTTGTGAGTGATGTCATACAGTATTTGTCTTTCTCTGTCTGACTTACTTCACTTAGTATTATACCCTCTAAATCCCTCGATGTTGCTGCAAATGGCAAAATTTCATTCTTTTTATTGCTGAATAGTATTCCATTATATATATACCATATCTTCTTTATCCACTCCTCTATCGATGGCCACATATGTTGCTTCCTGTCTTGGCAATTGTAAATACTGCTGCTATGAACACTGGGGTACATATATCTTTTCAAATTAGTGTTTTTGCTTTTTTTGGATATATACCCAGAAATGGAATTTCTTGGCCACAGAGTAGTTTTATTTTTAGTTTTTCAAGAAAGCCCCATATTCTTTTCCACGATGGCTGCAGCAATTTCCATTCTTATTAACAGTGTATGAGGATTCCCTTTTCTCTACATCCTTGACAACATCTGTTATTTGTGTTCCTTTTGATGATAGTGAGGTGATGTTTTTAAAACTCAAAAGAAGACAAATTAGTCTATTAATGATAGATTATATCCATACTTTACTAAAAGTGTTTCTTTGGACATAATTACATTTTTCAAATAACGATTCAATCTCCAAAGAAAAATCCATGTTAATAAAAATAGCAGTTTTCAAAGAGCCTCTAAAATATGTTTCCTCTTATAAACGTAGTTTTTTTTTTTTTTTTTAAGAATATGAGTACAAAGGATTACATTTTTTTTTTCCTGTAAAATCATCTCTGGTTATCTTATGAGGGTGAAGTTATAAATCTGAAGAGAAGAAACATGAATTGAGTCCAGATTAACAAAAATATATTCTCACAAGGGCATTCTTTATATGAATTTTTAGCCTAAATCAATCTTCAAGCTCTACAAGCAGCCTTGAGAAGTGTGAAACTGTGAGAAGATATAACTAAGGATAATATGACATCAAAAAGTGTTTTTAAATGATCCTGGAAAAAGTAGATTACTTCCTAAGGAATATATATATATTCCTAGGGAAATAAAACAGGTAGAAAAGTAAGTATGGCTTTCCTGAGAAAACTGGGCCCCTTTTAGATAATATCAATGTGTTTGATGTACAAATGTTAGTAGCAGGGAACTTGTCATGATCAGAAAGAATAAGTTAGTCCGAAAATTTAAGTACTGCTCTGACTCCTTTTTAGCTAATAAAAAAAACTGGACAAGATTAGCTGTATCATAAGTGCATTTGAGTCTCTCAGAATTAGTACCAAAAATAGTAGTCCTCCAGTATAACTCAGGTCATGGTAAATTATAAGAGAAACTAATATTCTACGAGGAGATTCAATTCAGTTCAGTCACTCAGTCAGGTTTGACTGTTTGCTACCCCATGAACCGCAGCATGCTAGGCTTCTCTGTCCATCACCAACTCCTGGAACCACACAAACCCACCTCCATTGGGTCAGTGATGCCATCCAACCATCTCATCCTCTGTAGTGCCCTTCTCCTCCTGCCCGCAATCTTTCCCAGCATCAGGGTCTTTTCAAATGAGTCAGCTCTTTGCATCAAGTGGCCAAAGTATTGGAGTGTCAGCTTCAACATCAGTCCTTCCAATGAACACTGAGGACTGATCTCCTTTAGGATGGACTGGTTGGATCTCCTTGCAGTCCAAGGGACTCTCAAGAGTCTTCTCCAACACCACAGTTCAAAAGCATCAGTCAGCTTTCTTTATAGTCTGACTCTCACATCCATACATGACCACTGGAAGAAACATAGCCTTGACTAGACAGACTTTGTTGACAAAGTAATGTCTCTGCTTTTGAATATGCTATCTAGGTTGGTCATAACTTTCCTTCCAAGGAATAAGTGTCTTTTAATATGGCTGCAGTCACCATCTGCAGTGATTTTGGAGCCCAGAAAAATAAAGTCTGACACTGTTTCCACTGTTTCCCCATCTATTTGCCATGAAGTGATGGGACCAGATGCCATGATCTTAGTTTTCTGAATGGTGAGCTTTAAGCCAACTTTTTCACTCTCCTCTTTCACTTTCATCAAAAGGCTTTTTAGTTCCTCTTCACTTTCTGCCATAAGGGTGGTGTCATCTGCATATGTGAGATTATTGATATTTCTCCTGGCAATCTTGATTCCAGCTTATGCTTCCTCCAGCCCAGCATTTCTCATGATGTACTCTGCATATTAGTTCTTCTATATTAATCACAGATTAGTAAATAATTAAATAATTATTAAAGATTACTTCCATTTGTCTATTTTTTTTAAAGAACTGTGACTACTTTTAAAAATACTAATATTTTATTAGATTTTCTTTGGAATCAGTTTTCATTGTTTGCAATAAACCCACATTGTACAGAGAACTATAAACCCCAAGTTGTTATTAGTAATTATTCAGTTCATCAAATTTTAGAACATTACATTAGATTCTGAAGATTAAGTGTAGGCAAATTCAGGTTTGCTATAAGTTCATTGGGCTTCCCTGGTAGCTCAGAGGTTAAAGTGTCTGCCTGCAATGCAGGAGACTTGGGTTCAGCCTCTGGGTCAGGAAGATCCCCTGGAGAAGGAAACGGGGATAAGTTCATTATGAAGGTTGAATTAAGGTTATAACAGCCATAATGTTCTTCATCAAATGTTCTTTTTTAAAGCATAATATTTATTTTATACCAAAATAAAATATTTATTATTTAATAATTATAATGAATCATAAAATGATAAACAACATAATTTGTGAACTAAGTTTTCCAGATCACTGAATTTGGAAACGATATTCTGACAAAGAACTTTTCTTCATCATTGTCTGTCATCTTACAATGCCAAATTCTTGCTGGTCTGACTCTGGTAGAAAGGAATAAGGCTTAGAATTAATGGTATAACTTTAATGAAATTTGTTATGTAGCTGTTGGGGAAAGATTTTGGGAGGGTGTCTAGGTTGCTTTCCTCCACATTTAGGTTGCTAAAGCAATCTAAAAATCTTTCATTAGTGGATTAGCTAGTAAATTATATATATATATATATCCAATACAGTAAAATATTATTCTTAAAAATTTTGTAAGCAAATAATTTTGCTTGTTTTAAATAAGCATTTTCCAAACACATTTATTCAGAGAATTTTTTTGTATTTGTCTTATTATCTATTAATGGCTCACAAAACATACTTGTGACATCCTTTTAGAACAGTACCAGAAGCAATGTGATCATTTCAGCTCTTTGAGCATGGGATTGAAAGAGCTGATTCAGACTCACTGAGCTGTCAGCTGGAGAAACTCCAGGATGCTGGCATCTTGGCCACACTCCAGGGTGCCATGGTCTTGCCCTCTGTCTCAGGGAAGTTACAAAATACTGAGAGGCATGCTGTACTCACCTAGAAGGCACTCACACACATACACACAGCTGGGAGTTTTCTGAGATTCATGAGAAAGAAGAGAGTCCCAGAACTTTTATTTATTTATTTTTTAATTTTATTTTATTTTTAAACTTTACATAATTGTATTAGTTTTGCCAAATATCAAAATGAATATTTATTTATTTATTTATTTTTGGTATTAGGCGAAAGCCAAGAAACTCTTGGCAGAGAAGACCTTTTTCTCAGAAACTGAGCAAAAATTGTATTTGAATACTTAAAGTGATAGGATTCTTTTGATTCTTTTGCAGAAGGGCTACCCTTGGAATTGTTCTTTGTGGCATTGTTGAGTTGCACTGGTGCTATTAGAATTGGATGGTCACTCTGTTACTGGCCCGAGTTGTTTTAGCCTCAGCAGTGGGGAGAGAAATGCAATTAGCCTGCAGGGAGAACTTGGAGAATGGAAAAGTCTTCAACATAGCTGTTAGAAAGGCAGGGACTTAACAATTCTTTTTGTTGGTTGGTACATACACACAAAAAACACTTGCATATTTTCTAGTGATAATCTAATAAAACTAGAAATCATCAAAAAAGTGAAATCTTAGAAATACTTAAGATACACTCATGAGTAACCACTGAATCAAAGAGAAACTGAAAATAAAACTTACCTATGAGACATACAAAAGCTGCACTTAAGAGAGAAGTTGTAACCTAAATGCCTAAATTATTGCAGAGATATGGGATGCAAATCTGAGCAGTAAAGACACAAATGCCTGCATATAAGGCAGGTGTGATGTTTTGTTCTTGTTCTATGAAGTTTTCCCTCATAAGTGAATCACTGTATACTTGAGTTCTTAACAAAGCCTCTCAAATAATCTATTATATCATGCTCTAAGTAGTTTTTAAAAGCAATGATCTATTTGAAGAAGATAGATTAGCTTTAAATGGCACCCCTCAATGCAGTTTGGGATGATTATAATAGATTTTACCTGATAGAATTTGTTAAAGAAGGTAGTAAGGAAATTGAAAGTGGATTTAGTGAGTACTGTGCTATGCTCAGTCATGTCCGACTCTTTGCAGCCCCATGGATTGTAACCTGCCAGGCTCTTCTGTCTGTGGGGATTCTCTAGGCAAGAATACTGTAGTGGGTTACCATGCCATCCTCCAGGGGACCTTCCCACCCCTGGGATCAAACCCAGGTCTCCTGTATGCTGGTGGATTCTCTACTGTCTGAGCCACCAGGGAAGCCCATGAATACTGGAGTGGGTAGCCTATCTCTTCTCCAGGGGATCTTCCCAGCCCAGGAATCAAACTAGGGTCTCCTGCATTGCAGGAAGATTCTTTGTCAGCTGAGCTACCAAGGAAGCCCAGATTTAGTGAGTACCCTTGAGTAAATGACTTCATAGTTATATGTTTAGGATTTTATGAGAAATATGGATTTTTAAAATTATTTGGAATAAGATTATAGTGGTCACAATTTAGAGATTATACAAATTCATTTTGGAATAGATTAGAATGAATGAGAAAAACTGTATTACATTATGCAAATAAAATTTAAGTGTGTGAGGAAATTCCAGTGAACCTAGATGATGTGAAGGTTATGTGCATTAGGAACAAGTATGCAATGATTCACAAAGTGGAACCAGTGGCAAAAACTACAATTTCAAGTTTAAATAAAACTTAACATTTAAAAAGTTTAAATAAAATTGTTTCAATAATATGAGGGAAAGATTTCCCACACCACGTTTAAGATGCTTGTGAGTTACTACTCCATTCTAACAATAAATAAAAAGCCGAACAAACCGGAAAATCAACAACTTATTTAGACCTACGAGAGAAGTGAGGTCACAAGGTAAACACTGGTGCCCCAAACTGCAGAGGCAGAAAGGTCAGTACAGAAAATCACAGCAGTAAGCCCTGTGAGTATCAGGGCTAGGGCAGGGAACTGGAACTAATGATTGATAATCGATGAAATGCTGTAGCAGAATGAAGATCATTAAGGAAAAATAAATCAAGGGATTAAAACAAATATAATTTTCATAGATATAAGATACTGATAACACAAAGTAGTAGCAAACAGTTATGTAAAATATCCAAGTGGAAATAGAATGAAAAATAAAATTGCTTAAATAGTTTATCAGAGAAGATGAATAGTCAAATAATTAATTACTGGGCTAGAATTTCAGATTGCATAACTTTTCCAGAAAACATCACAATTAATAAAGAATTTAAAATTGTAAGTGCTAAAAAATTGTGTCAATATCTTAATAGTAGAGTTCCTGAAAATAAGTATAAATAGCGTATGGATTACTTAAATGAAAATCACCAAGAATTTCTTAAGTAAAAAAAAAAAAAAGAATTTCTTAAGTAGGGATAGTTGAGAAATAAAAGGATGATTCAATACTAGATAATTTTTAATGTTATTTATTATTTTCATGGGTCAAAAGGAAAGCAATACTCCTTCAATAGAATTAGGGAAAGCAATGAAAATACTTTGCATTTATTATTTGAAATTCTTATACAATTAGAAATAAAAACTTCCTTAACTTAGTGAAAGCCATATACACAAATATCTACAACTATTATACTTAATGAATAAGCTTAATAAATTCAAAAGGTCTATTAAGACAAGGATGTTCAGTATCATTATCATTATTTAACATGATCAGAAGCCCTGGCTAAGACAAAAAGAGAGATGTAAAAATTAGAAGGTAAGAAATAAAACTACTATCATTTGTAGATTATGTAAACATCCATATAGAAAACTTCATAAAATCAATAGCTAGTCAAAACTTACTCAACTAATAACATTTTAATAAAAACAACTATATTATCTATTAAGAAGTCAAAATGAATAAGATCCTTATAGATGAAATTTTTAAAAAGTGTCTTGAAAAATGTCATAAAATGAGTTATAATGTATAAATATACCTTGTTCAATGATGGACTAAAAACATTGTCAAGATTCACAATCTTGCAAACTTACAAGGTATTGTAGCTATAATATCCATAGTAGTCCAAGAAATCATATAGAAAACTATTTTAAAAAAGGAAAAATTAATAGAATCAAATTGATCATAAAATGTAATTAAAAAATACTGTTACAGAAATGGACATATAAAAGTAGTCAAACAGCATAGAGAAACCAGAATGAGATTCAGATATTTCAAAATCTGATATTTCTGATTTGGCAAAATTGGCATTCATTTATTTCTGTAAAAAATGACAGTTTATATTAAAAAATGGCATTAACACAATTCATTAGCTATTTGGGGGAAATATAGATTACATCATACATAAAAATAAGTACCAGGGTTTCAGTAATGGTGAAGTATTATTTATACCAAGCCTTCTACTGAAAAAGAGAAATGAAAATAGGCACCCCACTCCAGTGCTCTTGCCTGGCAAACCCCATGGACGGAGGAGCCTGGTGGGCTGCAGTCCATGGGGTTGCTAAGAGTCGGACACGATTGAGCGACTTCACTTTCACTTTTCACTTTCATGCATTGGAGAAGGAAATGGCAACCCACTCCAGTGTTCTTGCCTGGAGAATCCCAGGGACGGGGTGCCTGATGGGCTGCTGTCTATGGGGTCGCACAGAGTCAGACACGACTGAAGCAACTTAGCAGCAACAGCAGCAGCAGACAAATGATAATTATAATCTATTTAAAAGCACTAAAAAATAACCAAAGAAGATAATTGGGAAATGTACCATTCCAAGGAAAAAAAGGCAATCGAAGGTATTTAATTTTCCCTCTTTCACTCTATACTTCTCATTCTTGCTTCTTACTGAAGGAGGCTGTCCTGCATGCCCTCTCTCGTACTCTGAGAGAAGTTGACAGCTTTATCTTTTTTGTTTGTTTGTTTGTTTCTTGTCTTTTTGGCCATACAGTGCAGCATGTAGGATCTTAGTTCACCAATCAGGGATCAAATGTGTGGTCCCTGTATTAGGAGTGTACAGTCTTAACCACTGGACCGTCAAAGAAGTCCTGAGAAGTTGATAGCTTTAAATGTATATTGTAGAAAGGATGTTTTTTAAAAGGAACCATAAATAAACCCCAGAAAAAGTAGAAGAAAAATAATACAAATTAATAGGAGAAATTCATAAAATAGCAAAATATTTTATTTTTAAATAAAGAGAGTTAAGGAAACCAAGTTACTTTTCTTTGGAAAAACTTGTATATTTCTTACAAAATTAATATAGAAAAAAGTGAGAAGGCACAAATAATAATATCAAGATTGTAAAAGTAATTAATATGTGTACATATTATTCTTAGCATCATATTATGTTACAGACATTTAACACTTCATAAGAGAACTTTCCCTGGTAGCTCAATTGGAAAACCCTCCTGTAATGCAGGAGACCCTGGTTGGATCCTTGGGTTGGGAAGATCCCCTGGAAGAGGGCATGGGAACCCACTCCAGTATTTTTGTCTGGAGAATCCCCATGGATAGAGGAGCCCGGCAGGCTACAGTAAAGGAGTCACAAAGAGTCAGACATGACTAAGCGCAGCACAGCACAAGAAAACTTTATAAAAATGTTTTGTCAATAAATTTTCAAATATAGATGATCTAGAAAGACATGATTTATCAAAACTAAACTAAGAATGCTGCTGCTAAGTCGTGTCAGTCCTGTCCAACTCTGTGTGACCCCTTAGATGGAAGCCCATCAGGCTCCACCATCCCTGGGATTCTCCAGGCAAGAACACCCGAGTGGGTTGCCATTTCCTTCTCCAATGCATGCAAGTGAAAAGTGAAAGTGAAGTTGCTCAGTCGTGTCCGACTCTTAGCCGCCCATGGACTATAGCCTACTAGGCTCCTCCGTCCATGGGATTTCCCAGGCAAGAGTACTGGAGTGGGGTTCCATTAACTAAGAATAGAAAATGTTAATATTCTTTTATCCAATACAGAAATTGAATCTGTAAATAAGAGTCTGACTGTAGAAAACTACAGATTCTGGTGGATTCGATGGGATATTCTAAAGAGTGTTTGAGGAAGAAGGAAGCCAATTTTACACAAACTCTTAGAGATGAAAGTAACAGAAACACTTAAGGCATGAAGTATTGTTAATACTTATTAAGAACATTAAAGAAAGTGAAGGCGCTCAGTCGTGTCCGACTCTGCGACCCCATGGACTGTAGACTACTAGGCTTCTCTGTCCATGGGATTTTCCAGGCAAGGGTACTGGAGTGGGTTGCCATTTCCTTCTCCAGGGGATCTTCCTGACCCAGGAATCGAACCCAGGTCTCCTGCATTGCAGGCAGATGCTTTACCCTCTGAGCCACCAGGGAAGCCCAAGAATATTAAAGCTATTACCAAAAGCAATATATATATATGAAATGCAAAAATTTTCATGAAAAATTAGCAAATTGAATCTAGCATTATATGAAAATTATAATCTATCTCAACATAATTGAAAATATCTCAGGAATAAACTAGGTTAACACCTGAAAGTTAACTAAGTGATCTTCATTACATTAACAGAATAAAGAAAAATTAACATATGGTCCTCTTTGTCAATTTAGAAAATGCATCTGACATGGTTTGACATTCATGTATGATTAAAAACAAAGCTGCTTTATAAACTAGAAATCGAAAGGTGCTTATTTAAAAGTAATAAAAGTTATCTTTTAAACTGATAAAAGTTGTCAATGAAGTTTACAGCAAATATACATAATGAAATACGGAAAATTTTTCCTTTTAGATGTAGAATGAGCTTAGATAGTGCAAAAAAGCAGGAAAACATAAGATGCATGGCTTGAAAAGAAAGAAATAAAACTGTTATTACATTAGTCAATTTATTTAAAAATCTCTGTGAAGCTCAGAGATGAGTTAGAAGGACTAAAATGTGTTTAGTTGCATTGCTGGAGCAGTGTCACTATTAAAAAATCAATTGTATTTCTATATACCAGAAACAAATAACAATAAAATTCTAAAGCTATATTTTACCATAGCAAAAAAAAAAAATTACATAGAAGTTGAGAGAAAATTAAAATGACAGAAATAAAACATTATATTATCTGTCTGGATAGGGTCATTTTTCCAAACTGATTTCTATGTTTAATGCAATTTCACTCAAAATTTGAGCATTTTTTGGTATTGTGTGGAAACTGGGAAACCAATTCTAAAATGTATATGGTCATGAAAAATACTCATAATAGCAAGGCAATACTAAGGAGCAAGAAGAAGGAGTATTCATTCTACCAGTTATTTAGTGAAAGTGAAAAGAAAGTGAAAGTCACTCAGTCGTGTCTGACTCTTTGTGACCCCATGGACTATACAGTCTATGGAATTCTCCAGGCCAGAATACTGGAGTGGGTAGCCTTTCCCTTCTCCAGGGGATCTTCCAAACCCAGGGATCAAACTCATGTCTCCTGCATTGCAGGTGGATTCTTTACCAGCTGAGCCACAAAGGAAGCCCAAGAATACTGGAGTGGGTAGCCTATCTCTTTTCACAGGGATCTTCCTGACCCAGGACTTGAACAGGGGTCTCCTGCATTGCAGGTGGACTCTTTACCAACTGAGCTATGAAGGAAGCCCAGTTATTTAAACTCATAGGTAAAAGGCTACAGTTATTAAAAAAGGGAGGTGTTAGCCTGTGATTGACAAACCTTGCAGAGACTCAAAACTGACCCATCCCTAGAGGCTGCCCTGCTGTGTAGGGAGAATAGATAGTCTTTCAGTAAATGAGCTATTTGGACAACTGTATGGGGAAAAAACCAAAGATTTGATCTCATCTCTTAAAATATGTATTAATACTATTAATTCCAGATAAACTGAAGATCTAAAGGGGAAATGCAGAAAATAATATTTCTGAGAAATAATATAAGAATCATTAGTGAAACAGAGAAAGAATTCTTAAACATGACACAAAAAAACACTAACCATAATGAAAAGTATATTAGACAATATTAAACCCACGTTAGACAAGGCTGTGGTCCTAGTGTGATTAGATTGACTAGTTTTCTGTGAGTATGGTTTCAGTGTGTCTGCCCTCTGATGCCCTCTTGCAACACCTACCGTCTTACTTGGGTTTCTCTTACCTTGGGCGTGGGGTATCTCTTCACGGCTGCTCCAGCAAAGCGCAGCCAATGCTCCTTACCTTGGACGAGGGGTATCTCCTCACGGCCGCCCTTCCTGACCTTCAACGTGGGATAGCTCCTCTAGGCCCTCCTGTGCCCGCGCAGCCACAGTGTGGGGTTGGTCCTCCCAGCCATGGCCCCTGGCCTCCGGCGTGGGGTTGCTCCTCCTGGCCACTGCCCCTGGCCTGGGGCATGGGGGCGTGGGGTAGCTCCTCCCGCCCACCGCCCCTGGCCTCAGGCTTAAGGGCGTGGGGTAGCTCCTCCCAGCCGCTGCCCCTGACCTTGGACGCGGGGTAACTCCTCTCGTCGCTGCCCCTAACTTCGGACGCTGGGTATCTCCTCTCGGCCGCCCCCCGTGACCTCGGACGCTGGGTATCTCCTCTCGGCTCCCCCCCAACCCCGCCACTCCCCCTCGACCTCGGACGTGGGGTAGCTCCTCTCAGCTGCGCTTAGCGCGCTGGTCGCAGCCGCCTGCGCTTTAGATCTGACAGAGTGTGGTCCACTGGGGAAGGGAATGCCAAACAACCTCAGTATTCTTGCCTTGAGAACCCCATGAACAGTATGAAAAGGCAAAATGATAGGATACTGAAAGAGAAACTCCCCAGGTCAGTAGGTGCCCAATATGCTACTGGAGATCAGTGGAGAAATTACTCCAGAAAGAATGAAGGGATGGAGCCAAAGCAAAAACAATACCCAGCTGTGGATGTGACTGGTGATAGAAGCAAGGTCCGATGATGTAAAGAGCAATATTGCATAGGAACCTGGAATGTCAGGTCTATGAATCAAGGCAAATTGGAAGTGGTCAAACAAGAGATGGCAAGAGTGAATGTTGACATTCTAGGAATCAGCAAACTAAAATGGACTGGAATGGGTGAATTTAACTCAGATGACCAATATATCTATTACTGCGGGCAGGAATCCCTCAGAAGAAATGGAGTAGTCATCAGGGTCAACAAAAGAGTCCGAAATGCAGTACTTGGATGCAATCTCAAAAACGACAGAACAATCTCTGTTCGTTTCTAAGGCAAACCATTCAATATCACAGTAATCCAAGTCAATGCCCCAACCAGTAACGCTGAAGAAGCTGAAGTTGAACAGTTCTATGAAGACCTACAAGACCTTTTAGAACTAACACCCAAGAAAGATGTCCTTTTCATTATAGGGGACTGGAATGCAAAAGTAGGAAGTCAAGAAACACCTGGAGTGACAGGCAAATTTGGCCTTGGAATACAGAATGAAGCAGGGCAAAGACGAATAGAGTTTTGCCAAGAAAATGCACTGGTCATAACAAACACCCTCTTCCAAAAACACAAGAGAAGACTCTATACATGGACATCACCATAAGGTCAACACCGAAATCAGATTGATTATATTCTTTGCAGCCAAAGACAGAGAAGCTCTATACAGTCAGCAAAAACAAGACCAGGAGCTGACTGTGGCTCAGACCATGAACTCCTTATTGCCAAATTCAGACTTAAACTGAAGAAAGTAGGGAAAACCACTAGACCATTCAGGTATGACCTAAATCAAATCCCTTATGATTATACAGTGGAAGTGAGAAATAGATTTAAGGGCCTAGATCTGATGGATAGAGTGCCTGATGAGCTATGGAATGAGGTTCGTGACATTGTACAGGAGACAGGGATCAAGACCATCCCCGTGGAAAAGAAATGCAAAAAAGCAAAATGGCTTTCTGGGGAGGCCTTACATATAGCTGTGAAAAGAAGAGAAGTGAAAAGCAAAGAAGAAAAGGAAAGATATAAACATCTGAATGCAGAGTTCCAAAGAGTAGCAAGAAGAGATAAGAAAGCCTTCTTCAGCGATCAATGCAAAGAAATAGAGGAAAACAACAGAATGGGAAAGACTAGGGATCTCTTCAAGAAAATCAGATACCAAGGGAACATTTCATGCAAAAATGGGCTCGATAAAGGAGAGAAATGGTATGGACCTAACAGAAGCAGAAGATGTTAAGAAGAGATGGCAAGAATACACAGAAAAACCATACAAAAAAGATCATGACCCAGATAATCACGATGGTGTGATCACTGACCTAGAGCCAGACATCCTGGAATGTGAAGTCAAGTGGGCCTTAGAAAGCATCACTACAAACAAAGCTAGTGGAGGTGATGGAATTCCAGTTGAGCTATTCCAAATCCTGAAAGATGATGCTGTGAAAGTGCTGCACTCAATATGCCAGCAAATTTGGAAAACTCAGCAGTGGCCACAGGACTGGAAAAGGTCAGTTTTCATTCCAATCCCAAAGAAAGGCAATGCCAAAGAATGCTCAAACTACCACACAATTGCACGCATCTCACACGCTAGTAAAGTAATGCTCAAAATTCTCCAAGCCAGGCTTCAGCAATATGTGAGCCGTGAACTTCCTGATGTTCAAGCTGGTTTTAGAAAAGGCAGAGGAACCAGAGATCAAATTGCCAACATCTGCTGGATCATGGAAAAAACAAGAGAGTTCCAGAAAAACATCTATCTCTGCTTTATTGACTATGCCAAAGCCTTTGACTGTGTGGATCACAATAAACTGTGGAAAATTCTTCAAGAGATGGGAATACCAGACCACCTGATCTGCCTCTTGAGAAATTTGTATGCAGGTCAGGAAGCAACAGGTAGAACTGGACATGGAACAACAGACTGGTTCCAAATAGGAAAAGGAGTATGTCAAGGCTGTATATTGTCACCCTGTTTATTTAACTTATATGCAGAATACATCATGAGAAACGCTGGACTGGAAGAAACACAAGCTGGAATCAAGATTGCCGGGAGAAATATCAATAACCTCAGATATGCAGATGACACCACCCTTATGGCAGAAAGTGAAGAGGAACTCAAAAGCCTCTTGATGAAAGTGAAAGTGGAGAGTGAAAAAGTTGGCTTAAAGCTCAACATTTAGAAAACAAAGATCATGGCATCTGGTCCCATCACTTCATGGGAAATAGATGGGGAAAATGTGGAAACAGTGTCAGACTTTATTTTTCTGGGCTCCACAATCACTACAGATGGTGACTGCGGCCATGAAATTAAAAGACACTTACTCCTTGGAAGGAAAGTTATGACCAACCTAGATAGCATATTCAAAAGCAGAGACATTACTTTGCCAACAAAGGTTCGTCTAGTCAAGGCTACGGTTTTTCCTGTGGTCATGTATGGATGTGAGAGTTGGACTGTGAAGAAGGCTGAGCGCCAAAGAATTGATGCTTTTTAACTGTGGTATTGGAGAAGACTCTTGAGAGTCCCTTGGACTGCAAGGAGATCAGCCCTGGGATTTCTTTGGAAGGAATGAGGCTAAAGCTGAAACTCCAGTACTTTGGCCACCTCATGAGAAGAGTTGACTCATTGGAAAAGACTCTGATGGTGGGAGGGACTGGGGGCAAGAGGAGAAGGGGACGACAGAGGATGACATGGCTGGATGGCATCACTGACTCAATGGACATGAGTCTGGGTGAACCCCGGGAGTTGGTGATGGACAGGGAGGCCTGGCGTGCTGTGATTCATGGGGTCGCAAAGAGTCGGACATGACTGAGCGACTGATCTGATCTGATCTGAAACCGGAGTTACTTAATTTGCATCAATAGCACTTTTAGAATAATAAAAAGGCAACAGAGTAGAAAATAAGATATATTTGATGTATAATCAATCAAGACTTCATATCTAAATATTTAAAGACTCTTTAAAATTCAATAAAAGACAACCCAATAGAACAATGAACATTTGACTTCCAAATAAAGAAGAAAACCAATAACTGATAAACTTATGAAAAGTTCTTGAAATCTTAAGAAATCAAATAAACATGTATTAAATTCAAACTGAGATATATCTACATGTCTTGCAGAACATCTAAAATTAAAAGACAAACAATACCAAATACAGGCTATCATAGACAATGATGGTAATTTGTAAAAGATGTATTCCAAAAGGTCAGAAAAGCATAAAATATTTCTCAACTTTACTGATTTGAAGATGCACATTGAATGGTCCAAGTGTACATTTTAAAATCATTTTGGATAGTATCATATACACGTGATGGAACAGCCATACTATAGATACTACGTAGCTATGAGAACTAATGTGCTACGACATCAACTCTATTGATCTGAATGGTTGTTAGCGATATATGGTCCAATTAAAAAAAAACACTGCAGAGTTACAATTTGATTTTAAAAACTATTTGAGTGCAACAAGAAAAATATAAAAAGTCATATACATATAAATGTCCATTAAGTACTTATGAGCAAGGGAAAATGTGGATGAAAACACATCCAGGCTATTAGCATGTTTCCTCAGGCAACAGATGTAGAAATTTCAGAGAAGGAAGAAATTATTAACTTTTTCTTTATATGTCTTATATTATTTCCCAAAGAAATACAAATATGTAGTACTTCTATATTTTTAAAACAATGTAATAAAAGATAAAAAATAAAAACGAGAATATTAAAAGTTAATATGACTAAAATTATTTAAGCCAAACAAAACAGCTTCCATGTTCATGCTCTGGCAAACATCATATGAGCAAGATCTTTACTGAGGACTAAAATTTCTCTTAGAATTAAACTCTCAAGAAGCAGACTTTTTCTAGATTCTATAGCAGACCATGATAAATAGCAAGGATGCCTTGGGATAGGTTTGTCTGTTTAATGTGAATCACTGATGACTTTATACATGACTAATGCAGCCATGTGAAATTTATAGATTTTGTTATCTTGAAAAAAAATGGCATATTCTGAAGAATTTTTATAGCTGTTGAGTCTTTTTGATGACAGTTTTATTCTATTTGGAATACTCAGCATGCTATGTCTGTATCTTTCATATTTTTATTATTACTTTTTAATAAACATATTTAAACATTATCTTAACCTTTCTCAATTCTTGCTGGCCTGACCAGAAAGAAAACACTTTTTTTCAAAAATATGAAATTAAGCACTTATTTAAGGAGTTGCATGTTGATCATTTTCTTTGGTCACATCAAAACAGTGCTGGCCTGAGGAATTACATGAATGCCTTTGTCTTTCATGGAGAAGGCAATTGGCAACCCACTCCAGTATTCTTGCCTGAAGAGTCCCAGGGATGGAAGAGCCTGCTGGGCTGCCGTCTATGGGGTCGCACAGGGTCGGACACGACTGAAGCGACTTAGTAGCGGCAGCAACTTTGTCTTTCAATTTGAATAAAAGTAACCATTACAGATAGCATCAATGGCATTTTCTCAGTTTTGGAAAAGGTATCTTCTGCATGTTATTTATAGCTACCAATACTTAATGTAGCAAGATAGTAAACCATGAATTTGAACCATATTATCTGGGTTTTTTAATATTTGTTTATTCTTTGGACCACTGGGTTTTTAAAAATATTTGTTTATTCTTTGTCTGTTTTTACACATACTAACCAAGGGTGATGTTTAATTTCTTCACTTGTCCAGCTATACATAGAAGACATTTCAAAGAAACAATATGAATTTGCATTTCTTGAATGACTTTTAATAAACTACTTTTTTTTTAATACACATCTTTTATTTATTTTTTTTTTTTTTAAAAATTAATTTTATTTTATTTTTAAACCTTACATAATTGTATTAGTTTTGCCAAATATCAAAATGAATCCACCACAGGTATACATGTGTTCCCCATCCTGAACCCTCCTCCCTCCTCCCTCCCCATACCATCCCTCTGGGTCGTCCCAGTGCACCAGCCCCAAGCATCCAGCATCATGCATTGAACCTGGACTGGCATCTCGTTTCATACATGACATTTCACATGTTTCAATGCCATTCTCCCAAATCTTCCCACCCTCTCCCTCTCCCACAGAGTCCATAAGACTGTTCTATACATCAGTGTCTCTAAATAAACTACTTAACATTTGTATATTAAGAATTAGTAACATGTTTCAGTGTCTTATTTCTTATCTAAACATGTGTTTCAGAAAGTAGTCTGCATAATTATTGATATTCAGCAAATGAATTATCCTTAGCTTTGTTTTCTTTTTGTTTATACTATCATTATTACTATTATTATTGTTATTATTATTATCTCCACAGTTAGATGGCAAGAAGCAACTTTTCACTGGTTGAAATATGTAGTACAAGTGAAGAAG
This sequence comes from Bos javanicus, assembly GCF_032452875.1. Taxonomy (NCBI): domain Eukaryota; kingdom Metazoa; phylum Chordata; class Mammalia; order Artiodactyla; family Bovidae; genus Bos; species Bos javanicus. The sequence continues at coordinate 29,989,027 of NC_083887.1, read as the reverse complement.
TTACCTTAAGATTTTATTTTACTTATGTTTTGTTTTCTTTTTATTTTAATATTTAACAATCTTCAGAAATGTTAATATGTTAGACTTTTCCTTAGAGAACTGATTTTATAATCCATTACCATTAACACATTTTAAATAAATATACTTTTATATTTACTTGTTTCAAATTATTGAAAGATTTGGGCTTAAAAATTAAACTCATTTGCAAAAGTGTTATTTAGAGTTAGGATTCACATTGTGGTAACAAAATAAACCCAAAACTATACACTAAAAGGGCTTCCCAGGTAGCTCAGTGGTAAAGAACCTGCGTGCCAATGCTGGAGACCTAAGAAATGCAAGTTTGATCCCTGGACTGGGAGGATCCCCTGGAGAAGGGCAAAGCAACCCACTCCAGTATTCTTGCCTGGAGCTCCCCATGGACAGAGGACACTGACAGTTCACAGGTGGCAAACAGACACAACTGAAGCGGCTTAGCCTGCGTGTACACACCTTCCTTCACTGGTAGTCTGAAGTGAAAACAGTGGAGTCCCAGACAAGAATAGCAGAGTGGGTTGCCATTTCCTTCTCCAGAGGATCTTCCCATCCCAGGGATCGAACCTGTGTCTCCTGCTTGGCAGGCATATTCTTTACACTGAGCCACCAGGGAAGCCCTGACTGGTAGTTTATAGTTCAATTAAATGTGCTATACTGCAGCATACAAAATTATTTTTTTCCCTTGTGATGACAAGTCTTGGGGTCTACTCTCAGAAATTTTCAAATATATGATTCCAAATCATAATATTTTAAAGCAGGCTGACTTCATATTCCAAAGAGCATGAGACAATCAAAGAAAAATGAAATAAAACTGTAAAAACCTTTTACAAAAGGAAAAATGATGTGTACTGAAGCAACAAGTTAAATGACAACTAAAAAATATGCTATTTGTTCAGTACAAGCCTTTTTTAATCCCAAAGGGATTTTGAAATCATATTAATAAAAAATTTATACTGTTCCATGGAAAGATACAAATATTGCTTCTGTTTTAACTATATGCCAATAAAAGTTTAAAGGGTTAGGCAGGAATAAACAGATAACATATTACTAGATTATTCATCATTGTTCATGGAGCTGATCTGATTTTTGGTGGCTGTCTGAAAAATTCTTAGTTCTCCAAATCATTTCTGTTATGCTTCTAGCTTCCAACAATAGCAGTTAGCTTATTACACTTTGTTTAATAGTGAGATAACTTCATTTTGGAATATATAAAACTGCTATATTTTAAGACCCATTGCAAAGTCACTTCCAGTCATTTGAAAAGAACAACAGTTTACTTATAAACTGTTTCCTTGATTCAGCAAGGACACCAAGCACGTGAAACTCTTGTTTCTTCCCATCTTTGACTTCAAAAAGATGAAGAAAGATGAGAATTAATACAATTTACCATAACAAGAGGGATATTTATCCTTTGAATCAGTTTAGTTTCACTAGATTAAATTTACAATAATGCAATAAGCATAAGACTTCCATATCTAACCCAGTAATTCTTACTTTTATCACACCTAATAGTCTTCTTTTAGCTCTTCATATAACTATCTCATGTATAATCTTATACCTATTTTCTAAACATATTTTCCGGTAATCTAGACTTCACTAAGGTTCTTGTCTAAATAAATATATTCTCTATTTATTGCATGCCATGGCTAGTGGAGGTGATGAAATTCCAGCTGAACTATTTCAAATCTTCAAAGATGATGCTGTGAAAGTACTGCACTCAATAAACCAGCAAATTTGGAAAATTCAAGAGTGGGCACAGGACTGGAAAAGGTCAGTTTTCACTTCAATCCCAAAGAAAGGCAATGCCAAAGAATTATCAAACTACCGCTCAATTGCACTCATCTCATACACTAGTAATGGAATGCTTACAGTTCTACAGCAAAGAGGAACTAAAGAGCCGCTTGATGAAAGTGAAAGTGGAGAGTGAAGAAGCTGGCTTAAAACTCAACATTCAAAAAACTAAGATCATGGCATCCAGTACCGTCACTTCATAGCAAATGGATGGGGAAATATTTATTTTCTTGGGCTCCAAAATCACTGCACATGGTGACTGTAGCCATGAAATTAAAAGACACTTGCTCCTTGGGAAAAAAAGCTATGACAAACCTAGACATCGTATTAAAAAGCAGAAACAGTACTTTGCTGACAAAGTTCTGTATAGTCAAAGCTATATGCTTTTTCCAGTAGTCATGTTTGGGTGTGACAGTTGACCATAAAGAAAGCTGAGAGCTGAAAAATTGATGTTTTTGAACTGTGGTGTTGAAGACTCTTGAGAGTCCCTAGGACTGCAAGGAGATCCAACCAGTTAATCCTAAAGGAAATCAGTGCTAAATATTCATTGAAAGGACTGATGCTGAAGCTGAAGCTCCAATACTTTGGCCACCTGATGCAAAGAACTGACTCCTTGGAAAAGACCCTGATGCTAGGAAAGATCGAAGGCAGGAGGAGAAGGGGATGACAGAGGATGAGATGGTTGGATGGTATCACTGATTTGATGAACATGAGTTTGAGCAAGCTCTGGGAGCTGATGATGGACAGGGAAGCCTAGTGTGCTGCAGTCCATGGGGTCGCAGAGTCAGACCCGACTGAGCGACTGAACTGACTGACTAATGGAGAAATTGTGTTTAATGACAAAAGATCATAAAGTATACACAAAAGCACTAATAAATAAATAATAACAATATAATACTTATCCTTCAGAAAGACAAACTCACCTATTCAAGGACTACACATGGACTGTGGTATTACAAAGTAATCATTACTACTCTGTAATTTGGGGACAAATACATTTAGTGATTGTGTAACTACAGAAGCTGGAGAGGTATCAAGGGAAGAGATGGGTAAGATGTCACCATAACCAGTAGAATGAATTTATCCCAGCAGTGTGTACAGAACCTAAGTCCAAAAAACTTGGAAAGAGATGTTCACTAAAGCAAATGGGTGAGCAGCTGATGTAGAAATTGAATGGAGGTGCCAAAAATCAGGAAATCAGAAGATGGGAGTAATTGCAAGCAGGTCCAGAGGAAAAAGAGGTTTCTGGTATAAAGTGACATATGGTTTGCAGCCTGTGATCCAGCTGGTTTCAACTGTGCCCAAAACTGTCTGTGAAGGCAAAGGAAAATCACCAAAGTCAGAACACTGTAAAACAGGACTGACAATAAACCCATTACCAGTATCTATAAGGAATGTTCATAAACTACAGAGCTAAGAGAATTGTATCAAAAATTGCAATAGTTATTCCAACCTTACTTGCCCAATTAAAAGTAGATAAAATATCCTCTCTTTGTTGCTTTTCCTAATTCAGAAATAAATCTTCATCAATCCAGAAACTAGGGAATTCTCTAATATCTAAGTATCATATTTTGAGATTCCTCTTCTCTCTTACCAAACCAATGACTATTACTAACATGACTGTCTCTCTTTCTATATCTATTTGGAGACTATAAAAAATAGAACACAACTAGTTAGGAATGTGTGTTGTGTATACATCTAGTGAGAAAGTTGTCTACAGAGATTGTATAACATCCTAGAAGGTATAATCTCTACAAAGTGTTAAGTGGAAAGATATTCATGGGAAAGAACTCAGAACAATGAATACTGTTAGGTTTTGAAAGCATCGTTTATGGAGAGTACTGCAAAATTCACCAGTGAAGTACAGGCAATCCTATTTCAGAACAGCAGCACCTCACTGGCACTTGTTCGGTCGCTGAGCTGTGTCTGACTCTTTGCAACCCCATGAATTGTAGCACACCAATCTTCCCTGTCCTTCACTATCTTCCGGAGTTTGCTCAAACTCATATCCATTGAATCAGTGATACCATCCAACCATCTCATCCTGTGTCACCCCTTCTCCTCTTGCCCTCAATCTTTCCCAGCATCAGGGTCTTTTCCAATGAGTCAGTTCTTTGCATCAGGTGGCCAAAGTATTGGAGCTTTAGCTTCAGCATCAGTTCTTACAATGAACATTCAGGATTGATTTCCTTTAGGACTGACTGGTTTGATCTCCTTGCAGTCCAAGGACTCTCAACAGTCTTCTTCAACACCACAATTCGAAAGCATAGATTCTTCAGCTCTCAGCCTGTTTTATGGTTCAACTCTTACTTCCATACATGACTACTGGAAAAACCATAGCTTTGACTAGATGGACCTTTGTCAGCAAAGTAATGTCTCTGCTTTTTAACATGCTGTCTAGGTTGGTCATAACTTTTCTTCCAAGGAGCAAACGTCTTTCAATTTCATGGCTGCAGTTATTGTCTGCAGTGATTTGGAGCCCAAGAAAATTAAATCCATTACTCTTTCCACTTTTCCCCCATCTATTTGCCATGAAGTGATGGGACCAGAGGCTGATAAGAGTTTTTTGAATGTTGAGTTTTAAGACAGATTTTTCACTCTTCTCTTTCACCTTTATCAAGAGGCTGTTTAGTTCCTCTTCACTTTCTGCCATGAGTGGTATCACCTGTATATCTGAGATTGTTGATATTTCTCCCAGCAATCTTGATTTCAGCTTGAGATTCAGCCTGGTTTTTCATATGATTTACTCTTCATTAAATAAGCAGGGTGATAATATACAACCTTGATGTATTCTTTTCCCAGTTTTAAACCAGTCCACTGTTCCTTGTTCACTTGTAACCATTGCTTCTTTTTCTGCATGCAGGTTTCTCAGGAGACAGGAAAGGTGATCTGGTATTCCTGTCTCTTTAAGAATTTTCCACAGTTTGTTGTGATCCACACAGTCAAAGGCTTTAGCATAGTCAATGAAGCAGATGTAGATGTTTTCTTGGAATTCCCTGGCACTTATTCAAAAGCTATTGGGCTAAGAATTATGTGCATCAATTGGCTTTCTCTTTATAGTCCTGGGAAAGAATTCTGCCAGTGTGCAAGTTATAGAGGAACAATGACAGTCCAATCAATGGAATTTAGGACATCCAAGAGAAGATTGTGAAAAGTAAATGTTTTCAGTAATGCATTCACTGAAGTTACTTATATCACATCAGTGAGACACAGTCCCATATAAACGTTGGCAACTATTGGCAAATTTCTAATATTCTAACACTAAGATTTAAATATACCATGCCTGGAATGCTACATCAAGTCTCACTAGGCCCCTGAGAGTGAGAGTGATCTGAGAATGAAAATAAGGCAGCAATTTCACATATTTATTTGAAAATATATGATTGCTACAATAGGTAATAGCTAATTCATTATTTTCATCTTGAAGTAATGGTGAATGTCAGGGTGAGATTTTGGAAGCAGAGTTGGCAAACATAAGCATAACGTCTGCTTGCCTTCTTCATGAATACCATTGATCACACTGTGTGGTTTTTAAGGAGGGGTGAAAGCAATAGGAGTTTCAAAACTGAGCTGTTAACAGCAGCATAAAAAATTAAGGATGAACTGTTTGGTGGTTCATATGCATGACAATACACATCTGGATGTATAACTTTTAGTAGGTTTGCTAGAACACCAGTTACACCTAAAACTCCTCTTGATATTTCATAGCTGTTCTTTGAAAAAAGCTTTTGTGAGACAGAGACTTTGCTCGGCATCAGCTCACATTTTTTTCTGATCCCTCAAGACTTTATGCCCAGATAACTTCTTGTTGTTCAGCTCTATTGATTTATGTCCAAGCCTCTTTTGGCCAAGTACCTATCCACGGTGCTCAAATCCAGTTGCCCAGTCTCCTTTTTGATCCTGACCTACAGCATCTGTGATAATTTTTCTCTTAGTGGAACTTTTTTGGTTGAGGCTTTGGAACAATATAGCCTCTTTTCCTATTTTATCAACAGTACTTGCCCCACTGCCACCCCCCACCACCTGCCCTGTGACTGCTCAAGCCCTGGCATGATCCTTCTTGCTCTCAATTCAAATGAGGCTACTGCTTGAATTTACAAATTTAGTCAGGATGTTAAGTGGGCAAAGCCACAAAGACAAAACAAATCGATAAAAATCATACCCTTTGCAGTTTTAATTTTATGCCCATTGCTTGATTTTCCCATGTAGAAATCTGATGCCAATGGGAACCCAGGCCAGAAACTGAATCGAACACTGAGATTTCTTTGGGGACAGATTAAAAAAAATGTAAACAGATGCAATTAAAAGATTGCAAAATGTGGTAGACGTGTGAGCAGACACTGGGTCATAAAAATAATTATTTTCAGGTTCTTATTGCCTGAAATATTCAAAGCTAATTTATTTGGGAGTACTTAAGATGGTTTTAAGAAAACTTCTTTTTATTGCTGTATATTCTGGGAAATGTGCATATTGAAAAGATTTTCAACCGTCATGTGGCTGCCCACATGTGAGTTTAAATCTTCATGTGTGAAATCTTCACATCTGGAGATCTTTAGAAGATCTGTCTAACTGTTCTCCAATAACTTCACTGTCTATCACTCTCTTTGTAGCTCTTCTCATTCTCCAACAACATATGTGGCTCAGGTAAAGTGTAAATGTGAAAACTTATAATTAGGGACTGGAAGTCTCTGATTCTTCAAATTACCTTAAAATTTCTAGACCTAACTTCACACTGAGTTTCAGAGCTTCAGTCAGTTCAGTTCAGTTGCTCAGTCATGTCTGACTCTTTGCAACCCTGTGGACTGCAGGATGCCAGGTTTCCCTGTCCATCACCAACTCCAGGAGGCTTACTCAAACTCATGTCCATCGAGTTAGTGATGCCATCCAACCGTCTCATCCTCTGTCGTCCCCTTCTCCTCCTGCCTTCAATCTTTCCCATTATCAGTGTCTTTTCTAGTGAGTGAGTTCTTCATATCAGGTGGCCAAAGTATTGGAGTTTCAGCTTCAGAATCAGTCCTTCCAATGAATATTCAGGACTGATTTCCTTTAGGATATCCTAAAGGATATCCTTTGGATCTCCTAGCAGTCCAAGTGACTCTCAAGAGTCTTCTCCAACACCACAGTTCAAAAGCATCAATTCAATATCACAGTAATCCAAGTCTATGCCCTGACCAGTAATGCTGAAGAAACTGAAGTTGAACGGTTCTATGAAGACCTACAAGGCCTTCTAGAACTAACACCCAAAAAAGATATCCTTTTCATTATAGGGGACTGCAATGCAAAAGTAGGAAGTCTAGAGATGCCTGGAGTAACAGGCAAATTTGGCCTTGGAATACAAAATGAAGCAGGGAAAAGGATAACAGAATTTTGCCAAGAGAATGCACTGGTTATAGCAAACACCCTCTTCCAACAACACAAGAGAAGACTTTACACATGGACATCACCAGATGGTCAATACCATGGACATCACCAGATGGTCAATACCAAAATGATGGAGAAGCTCTATACAGTCAGCAAAAACAAGACTGGGAACTGACTGTCGCTCAGATCATGAACTCCTTATTGCCAAATTCAGACTTAAATTGAAGAAAGTAGGGAAAACTACCAGACTATTCAGGTATGACCTAAATCAAATCTCTAATGATTCTACAGTGGAAGTGACAAATAGATTCAGGGATTGGATCTGACTGAGTGCCTGAAGAACTATGGACGCAAGTTCATGACATTGTACAGGAGGCAGTGATCAAGACCATCCCCAAGAAAAAGAAATGCAAAAAAGGCAAAATGGTTGTCTGAGGAGGCCTTACAGATAGCTGAGAAAAGAGAAGCTAAAGGGAAAGGAGAAAAGGAAAGATATACCCATTTGAACACAGACTTCCAAAGAATAGCAAGGAGAGATAAGAAAGCCTTCCTCAGTTTCAGAGCTTGTGTATGGTTAATTTACTATTCTGTCTTACTGCTGAACTGATGTTTTTGTTTGTTTAATGTGAGTGGTCTTTCTAATCCCATTAAGTGGAAACAAAGTTTACAAATGTAAATCCATTTTACTTTGATTTAGTACTTTTGTAAGACTAGGCTTCACAAATCAAGGCGTGAACTTTGACAGCAGGCTAGTTTCAAAATGTGTTTTTCCCCCACCTTTGAGAAAAGAGGACTAAGACCTTTTCTAAGGGATTCTTTTTTTCTCTTTTAAAGATAAACACTGAGAGTGTGGGAGGTTGAGAGGATCAGGGACTTGGCAGACACTTTTTGTCCACAAGTAACCCGTGAGCTTAAAAGGCTGAGGTCCTGCAGGTGGAATACAATCTGTGAGATTATTCCTGTTGTTGTTCTACTGTTAAATCAAGCCCCTTTCTTTGAAGGGAAAAATTAGCTGGGAATCTCTGTGAGGCCCTGAGGATGAAATTTTGTATTATGAGTCAGAGGACCTGGGGTGAGCCATAATCACTTTGACCCCCACTTCTCACAGGCACCAAATAATAGCAATGATGGCTGCCATCTATTGAACAGTTGGAATGTTTTGGTTTCTTCTCATTTCTATTTCTAATTTCCACAGTAGCCCACATGAGTTTCTGAAAGAATTAATTTAGTGAGATGGACATGGAAATGCCTACCTTGCTATCTAATGTTCTTGTGAAAATTACATGGAACAATTTATGTAGAAACCATCTGAAAATGAAGTTATCCTCTCTGGAAAGGACTCTTGGCCATCCTTCTTGAAATCAATTACATAGCTATTTTTTCATAATTCAGTTACTCTCAGAGGAAAAAGAAGTTGTTTAAAGATTAGAAGTCTTAATAAGCAGTAAGTCAAACTAAGAATCTATACAGATATTTATGTCTCCCTACAAGAGACAGGGATCAAGACCATCCCCATGGAAAAGAAATGCAAAAAAAGCAAAATGGCTGTCTGGGGAGGCCTTACAAATAGCTGTGAAAAGAAGAGAAGCGAAAAGCAAAGGAGAAAAGGAAAGATATAAACATCTGAATGCAGAGTTCCAAAGAATAGCAAGAAGAGATATAAGAAAGCCTTCCTCAGTGATCAATGCAAAGAAATAGAGGAAAACAACAGAATGGGAAAGACTAGAGATCTCTTCAAAAAAATTAGAGATACCAAAGGAACATTTCATGCAAAGATGGGCTCGATAAAGGAGAGAAATGGTATGGACCTAACAGAAGCAGAAGATATTAAGAAGAGATGGCAAGAATACACAGAAGAACTGTACAAAAAAGATCTTCACAACCCAGATAATCATTGTGGTGTGATCACTGACCTAGAGCCAGACATCCTGGAATGTGAAGTCAAGTGGGCCTTAGAAAGCATCACTACAAACAAAGCTAGTGGACGTGATAGAATTCCAGTTGAGCTATTCCAAATCCTGAAAGATGATGCTGTGAAAGTGCTGCACTCAATATGCCAGCAAATTTGGAAAACTCAGCAGTGGCCACAGGACTGGAAAAGGTCAGTTTTCATTCCAATCCCAAAAAAGGCAATGCCAAAGAATGCTCAAACTACCACACAATTGCACGCATCTCACATGCTAGTAAAGTAATGCTCAAAATTCTCCAAGCCAGGCTTCAGCAATATGTGAGCCGTGAACTTCCTGATATTCAAGCTGGTTTTAGAAAAGGCAGAGGAACCAAAGATCAAATTGCCAACATCCGCTGGATCATGGAAAAAGCAAGAGAGTTCCAGAAAAGCATCTATTTCTGCTTTATTGACTATGCCAAAGCCTTTGACTGTGTGGATCACAATAAACTGTGGATAATTCTGAAAGAGATGGGAATACCAGACCACTTGATCTGCCTCTTGAGAAATTTGTATGCAGGTCAGGAAGCAACAGGTAGAACTGGACATGGAACAACAGACTGGTTCCAAATAGGAAAAGGAGTTTGTCAAGGCTGTATATTGTCACCCAGTTTATTTAACTTATATGCAGAGTACATCATGAGAAACGCTGGGCTGGAAGAAACACAAGCTGGAATCAAGACTGCTGGGAGAAATATCAATAACCTCAGATATGCAGATGACACCACCCTTATGGCAGAAAGTGAAGAGGAACTCAAAAGCCTCTTGATGAAAGTGAAAGTGGAGAGTGAAAAAGTTGGCTTAAAGCTCAACATTCAGAAAACGAAGATCATGGCATCCGGTCCCATCACTTCATGGGAAATAGATGGGGAAACAGTGTCAGACTTTATTTTGGGGGGCTCCAAAATCACTGCAGATGGTGACTGCAGCCATGAAATTAAAAGACGCTTACTCCTTGGAAGGAAAGTTATGACCAACCTAGATAGCATATTCAAAAGCAGAGACATTACTTTGCCAACAAAGGTCCGTCTAGTCAAGGCTATGGTTTTTCCTGTGGTCATGTATGGATGTGAGAGTTGGACTGTGAAGAAGGCTGAGCACTGAAGAATTGATGCTTTGGAACTGTGGTGTTGGAGAAGACTCTTGAGAGTCCCTTGGACTGCAAGGAGATCCAACCAGTCCATTCTGAAGGAGATCAGCCCTGGGATTTCTTTGGAAGGAATGATGTTAAAGCTAAAACTCCAGTACTTTGGCCACCTGACGCGAAGAGCTGACTCATTGGAAAAGACTCTGATGCTGGGAGGGGTTGGGGGCAAGAGAAGGGGACGCCAGAGGATGAGATGGCTGGATGGCATCACTGACTCGATGGACGTGAGTCTGAGTGAACTCCGGGAGTTGGTGATGGACAGGGAGGCCTGGCGTGCTGCAATTCATGGGGTCGCAAAGAGTCAGACATGACTGAGCGACTGATCTGATCTGATCTGATCTGAAGTGCATGCTAAGTTGCTTCAGTTGTGTCGGACTCTTTGCAACTCCTTAGACTGTAAACCGCCAGGCTCCTCTGTCCATGGGATTCTCCAGGCACGAATACTGGAGTGGGTTGTCCTGCCCTCCTCCAGGGGATCTGCCCAACCCAGGGGTGGAACCCATGGTCTCTTATGTTCCCTGCATTGACAGGCAGGTTCTTTACGACTAGCGCCAACTGGGAAGCCCCAAAGTAACAGCTTGGAAAATGTCAACGTAATACTTTGATGGATAATCTTAAGAAGAAATTATGGAATTAAGATACTTAAAGTCTAGTGGCAAAAAATCTTACCTTTGTTTCTGGGACTCAATAAACACCTCACTATTTATAAGAATGAAAACAACAGTAACTTAATTGACATGCTCATTAACAAGTAATACTCATTAAAGTGGGTGACACATAGTTTTTTAAGGGTATTTTTATGCTCTTATTCCAAGAAGTTTATGGACCAAAATTATTGTCATTTTTTTAACACACATACACACAGACATGAAGAGAAAGAGAAAGCAAGGGTAAACTTACATCCTCAAACCCAGACATGAGAGAAATAAGTGTTATTTTAAAATTTTCTACTTCTTTTCTGACCCTAAGACTAAAATTTCAATTCTCATCATTCTTGAGTGTTTCCTACTTCCAAAGTTTTTTCTTTGTTTTTTCCGCCGCCCTGCACCCCACCCCCCAACCCAGAGTCAAGCCTTGGGGAACGTTCATTGACATTACTGTTTGGCCGTCTATTCCCTTGTTTGCAAAACCACTTCATATCTTTTGCTTCTATGCCAGGCTTGAGAAAAGGAATGTGAATGCATTCATCTTCCTTTCACATCTGGGATCCTGTTGCTTCCCAGGTGAGGCCAGAAAACACAGTTTATTTCTGCTTTCTGTTTCTGCTACTATCCCTTATGCTGTTCAAAACTTGACAATCTCCTTTAATCGAGCAAGGGAGAGAGAAAAATGATAATGTAGTATAGTATGTGTAATTTTAATGTAGTATGTAAAATTTAGTATCTCTGTGGTAGGGTGATATAATAGTCCACAAATATATTCAGATCCTGTTCTCCAGAATTTATTAATGTTACCTTTTACAGAAAAAGGCATTTTGCCAGTGCAATTAAGTCAAGGATCTTGAGTTTGGGGACTGTGTGTTTTGCAGAAATAAATAGATAACCAAACTAGAAGTTGGCATCTAAATTGGTGGATGCTGATGTAAGAATAACCTAAATCATGGACAGTGGCACCACTGGTGGGGCTTGAAGTGTAGGGATGAGTGCTCTTGTAACCCGGAGGAGATTTGTGTTACATGTTGGTGGAACAATTGGCAAGATGGTTACTGGCTATAAATTGGAAGATGTAAAAAGGGCTTAATATATCTGTGGTCTAGAGAAGGTGATTTTCAGGCAGAATGTTAAAAGTATAATGTACCTTTTTAAAACTGTCTTTGATAAAATATTTCAAGAGAGATGTACTAAGGAAGGAAATGTTGAACTTTTGAGCAGACTTTCAGTTCAGTTCAGTTCAGTCGCTCAGTCATGTCAGACTCTTTGCAACCCCATGAATTGCAGCATGCCAGGCCTCCCTGTCCATCAGACTTTAGAAGAATTAAATATAATTGCTTTAAAATATTATGTTGGTTTCTGCCACAAATAAACATGAGTCAGCTATAGGTATACATATGTCCCCTCTTGAAACTCCCTCCCACCCCTCTAGGTTGTCACAGGGAACCTGGTTGAGCTCTCTGTATCATATAGCCACTTCCTACTAGCTATCTATTTTACATATGGTAATTTATATGTTTCAATGCTACTCTCTCAATTCATCCTACCCTCTCCTTTCCCCACTGTGTTCCAGTGTGGTGGATGAACTAGAGCCTGTTATAAGGAGGGAAGGAAGTTAGAAATATCATATATTTATGGAAATATATGGAATCTAGAAAAATGCTACTGAAAAACCTAGTTACAGAGCAGAAATAGAGACACAGACATAGAGAACAGACTTTGTAGACCTGTGAGTTATTTTATAACTGGAAGTATGTACCCTGACCACTTTTACCCATTTTATCTACCCCTCACTCCTACCTTTGGCAACCACTAATCTGTTCTCTGTATCTATGATTTCAGTCTTTTTGTTTGTTGGCTTGTTGCAGTTTCACATGCAACTGAGATCATGTGTTATTTGCGGTTCTCTGTCTGACTTATTTCACTTAGCATAATGCCTTCAAGGCATAATGCCTTTCATCCATATTGTTGCAAATGGCAGGATTTCCCTATTTGTTATGGCTGGATAATATATATATTATATAGTATATACATTAAATATATTAGACATATTATATATTATATTGTATGCATTATATATACATTAACTATATATATATATATATATATATATATATATATATATATATATATATATCTCCACTCATTTGTCAATGGAACTTAGTTGTTTTTCTGTCTTGGCTATTGTAAATAATGCTACAATCAACATGGGATTTATATATTTCTTAGTTGGTGTTTTTGTTTCCTTCAAATAAATATCTTGAAGTGGAATTGCTGGATCATACTGTAGTTCTTTTTTTTTTTTTTGGAGAAGTCTCCATACTGTTTTCCATAAGGTTTGTACCAGTTAACATTCCCACCAGCAGTGCACAAGCCCCACATTTCCTGACATATATTCTTATGTATTCCTTACCAAAAACTGTGAAAAATATGAGACAAATTAGCCTACCACAGTTTTGTTGACACTAGTAGAAGGCATAAGCCTCTTCGATTAGAGCTAGAAGATAGGTTATTACTCTCAGCAATAGTTTGTGACCAGGGGATGAGCATTTTTGTGTTAGTTGCACACATGTCAATTCTCACAGGATGAAGGGGGCCGTATTACACTTGCACATACAGCAGATTATGTTACAAGAAAATAACTCCAAGCTAATGGGACCCAAAACTTTTACCATGGGCAGTAAACCTGCTTGCTGTTGCTCTGGAGAAAGACATTAATTTTATTATACTGGCCTTTTGCTCAGAAAAAGACACTATATCTGTTTTCCAAGGCTATTCATTACACAGCTGTCCTTTTAAAGACAGTTATTGCAAAGGCAGTCAGTGCCTCTATTTGTAGGAAGTGCAGAAAGGGACCCATGGGGAATCGTCTCTCTCCATTACTTCCAGTTATTAGCAGAGATTTCTGTTTGTTTCAGTATAGATATATTTCTTTGCATTGTTAAAAAAAAAATAATGTCAATTCAGTTCAAGGATTATCTCCTTCCCTGAGGTACTGCAGGCTAAAATCTTGCCTCCTCCAGTCTTAGAGTAAGTTGGCAGGTTCTGGCTCAAAGAAAGCTAATCTTTTCCCCTTTTTAAACACTTACTCCCCACTTTGGGGGGTAAGGTAGAGGCATAGGGGACTTAGGTATCAGTGAGAGATGCCCCTGGCTTCACTCTGGCATTGATTGGTCTCATCTTCTCCTAGTATTTTCTATTGACATGAGGTTTGAAGACGTTTGGGTAGGTTGCCCCAAACTCCTTTCCCTCTTCAAAGGATAGCCCTGACTCTCTTTGACAAGTCAAAGATTTAAAATCATCACTCTTTCTCTGGTATGACCATCTATTCAAATGACGTCTATGACCTCTTGAGCAGCAATGCAGCTCACACCCATCACTAACCTTCACGTTTCTTTACATGTAGCATCAAGAACTCTTGTCATCCTCTCTTGTACCCTTAAAAAACTGCAGACAGCTGTGTCAGGAATAAGGTTGCCCCATGTCCTTCCCAGATTTATTTCACCATGGGCCCTTGAAGACCAAAATGATTTCGGGCTTTTCAGCTCTCCTCAAATCCATCAACTCAAATCCAACATCAATCACAAGCTGTTTCCTCCACTAATACCTGTGCTCTTTGTTGTCAGTGTGAGAAAGGATCACTTATAACATTTGTTAAAATTCAGATGTCCAGCTCCCAAGCATAGAGATTTTATTTCAAGAGTTTGAATGCTTAACATGTTTTCACATGATTCAGATCATGACTTTGATACATAGGTTATTCTATTCTCCCTCACATATCATGAGTAGCATTCCTCAAAACAGAGCAAATACTGTAGAAACAGTGTAATGTATTGGAAAGAGCATTGGCTTTCCAGTCAGCCAGATGTGCATTCAGATCCTGGTTCTGTTAGTTATTAAAACTTTTTTCTTTTTGAAAGGAAATAGATCTTCGGTGACATCTAAGAGAAATTAACTGGTACATGTGCTTTAAAATATGATAGGAATAAATGTCTAGTCTTCTATAAAGAGTGAGATAATAATTCAGCTTTTCAGTAAATAAGCGGGCAATAGATCCCTGTCACCCCTGTCACAACTACCCAGCTCTACCGTTGTAGCATTAAAAACAGCCATAGACAGAAGTGAGGGAATGAGAGGGGTTGTGTTCCAATAAAACTTTATTGACAAAATCAGAGGCTGGCCAGATTTGGCCTGTGGGTTGTAGTTTATTGTCCCCTCGGTAGAACATGAAAGTGATACAACTAAATTTGTGAATATGTAAATTTTAACCCATAATTTTGTGATCAATTTTACAATTGTAAATTAAGTTTTTCTACAAGAAAACTTGAAAAGGACTTGATTCTGTGAAAAGGTCACATTATGGAGAAATTAACCACCACTGGGTCAGGTTTTACATCTCTGACTGTTACTAACTGCAAGAACTTCTTTATGATGGATGGTCAGCTATCTTTAAAAGATTTGTGGTAGAGTGGATTACTTGTCCATTCTTCATCCATGTAACTGAATTGTAAATCTGTATCTTTGGCATGTAACATTCACTGCTTTCCTATAGTTGGTAGAGCAGACTTACTCAGATTTTTTTCTTTTTTAATATCAATCTTTGGTCAGTGGGGTATTAGCAATTGTGACATAAAGAGAAGTTTGTAAACTGTAGCATGATTGGCCCTGCATTTCAGAACACACACACAAGGAGGACACACTTGGGCTAGCCTTCTGGTCCCATAAAGTGAAAGAAAGAAAGTGAAGTTGTTCAGTCGTGTCCGACTCTGTGACCCCATGGCCTGTAACCTACCAGGCTCCTCTGTCCATGGGATTTTTCAGGCAATAGTCCTGGAGTGGATTGCCATTTCCTTCTTCAGGGGATCTTCCCAACCCAGGGATTGAACCCGGGTCTCCCACATTGTAGACAGACGCTTTACCGTCTGAGTCACCAGGGAAGCCCATAAGGAGGCTATCAAACGTGGGGCAGAATCATCCCCTGCTGAACCAATCTGGCTTTAGAAGCATGAGTGACTCCAGTTATGATCAGTAGAACCATCCAAACAAGCCCAGCTTAGACAGCCTTCAACAGCATGCAGCTAAGTGGGAATAAGTGATTCAGTGTATAAAGCCAGTTTCAATAATTTGAATTTTTTTGGTGGTTTCCTCTTTTTTGAGGTGTCTTTTACCCGCCTCCCCTGACAATTTCAGTCCCTTCTATCTACCCCTCCAAAAAAGAAAGTAGTAAGAAGGAGGGATTATTTGGGTTCTGATCTCCTTAGGCAGTTGGAAAGGGAACAGAAACCAAAACAATCACTGGAAGTGACAGAGACTGACAATCAAGAAGTATCTGGCAGAATAGGAAAGGTAATAGAGAAAAGGGAAGAAAGGAGAGGCACCAGAGGCCATCTTCCACACTAACCTTCCTGTTAAGAGGGGCTCAAGGAGAGTCTCAAACATTAGGAAGTGCAGGTCCTGAAGAAGGAGGTGGTGTTTGAGCCTCAGGGATGAGTAAATCAAGGAAAGGGGGCTACATCTCTCTTTGTAGAATAGGACCCCCTCATCTTAGGGGCAGCAGCTTCACGGACCGTGGACACTTCATAACTCTAGGCAACATACAGAAAGCAGGCGTTTTCATGATATTCTTGGTATAAATGACCCATCAGGGCACTGCCAAGTGGAATTACACTGACAGCAAAGAAAAATGAGGCCTTCTCAGCTCAGAGACAAATTCATTTCCGGATCAAGAAGTAGAACTGACCAACTGTAAGATCAGAAGGCACCAGGTACTTCTTTTTGTCCAGGTATCGTATCCGAGCTTTGGGAACCTTTTCTACTATCACCAGAATTGGTCCAGGTATTTCTTTGGTATTGTCTCACTCTCAGATGTTTGCTCTTTGAAAGAAAAGCTATGACCAACCTAGATAGCATATTAAAAAGCAGAGACATTACTTTGCCGACAAAGGTCCATCTAGTCAAAGCTATGGTTTTTCCAGTAGTCATGTATGGATGTGAGAGTTGGGCTATAAAGAAAGCAGATCACCAAAGAATTGATGCTTTTGAACTGTGGTGTGGGAGAAGACTCTTGAGAGTCCCTTGGACTGCAAGGAGATCAAATCAGTCCATCCTAAAGGAAATCAGTCTTGAATATTCAATGAAAGGGCTGATGCTGAAGCTGAAACTCCAATACTTTGGCCACCTGATGCGAAGAACTGATTCAATGGAAAAGGCCCTGATGCTGGAAAAGATTGAAAGCAGGAGGAGAATTGGGATGACAGAGGATGAGATGGTTGGATGTCATCACGGACTTGATGGACATGAGTTTAAGCAAGCTCCGGGAGTTGGTGATAGACAGGGAAACTTGGTGTGCTGCACTCCATGGGGTCACAAAGAGTTGGATGTGACTGAGCAACTGAACTGAACTGAACTCTCACTCTCAGAGCCACATTTTTCTGTCAGATGCTCTTCTTTATACAGGAACTTCTTCCTCCTGGGAACTGGGCTGGGCTGAGGGAACCTGGGGGTGCGGATGGGGGTAGGGGTGGGGTGAGGAGATAGGACAGTGAGGGTAGGGGTGAGGGGGAGGCAGCTGCAAGAGCAATGATTTGAATTTTTAACAAATGTTTATATGATTCTGATGTAAGTTATACACTGGGCCTTCTATTTTTTCCTCCCATTCAGTTTTGGGATGGCTTTTAACCACAACATGATTTTGTTCAGAATTAACTGATAAAGGGGTGATGTCATATGTATTTCACAGTCAGACAAACAGACAGACATATACACCCAAAACAAGTCTGCTGGATTAGAACTTGCATGGAAATTTTCTTTTATTTCTTTAATGTTTTTTTCTCCAATCTCCATTGCTGGTTTCAGAAAATGATGCTAGAGCTGTAGCCAAATACCAAATGAAATGGTACATGCCAATTTATAATTCAGAAGTCATAAGAAGCCACTAAAGGATTCTAAGCAAAGATATTTCATATTTATATTGTGCTTTAGATTTTTAATATTATCTTAGATGTGCCAAAGTGCAATTTATTTTCTATGAAGTAATAATTTTATTTTAGCCCCAAATATGTTAATAGGTGAAAAAACAAACAAAAACAATAAAATTTACAGACTCAGGCCTGTAAAGCAACCTAGATTTTTCCAGTTTAGAACTTAGTTTCTTTCAGGTTAGCTAGGTAAATCAAAGGCTCTCCAGCTACCCTGTTTTTCCTATTCCCCCATCACCTTTCTCTTTCACCTCACTTTGGTAGACATATGTTATTCAGTCACTCAGTCATGTCTGACTCTTTGTGACCCCATGGACTGCAGCACACCAGGCTTCCCTGCCCTTCACCATCTCCCAGAGCTTGCTCAAATTCAGGTCCATTAAGTTGGTGATGCCATCCAATCATCTTGTCCTCTGTCGTCCCCTTCTCCATCTGCCTTCAAAGTGAGAATTAAAAGAAAAAAATTATAAGAGTGGGATGAGAGGGGCCTCTGTTTCATGAGCTACCCTCTCAATTCTTTCTAGTCTTGCCTAGTGATGTACTATTCCGTCTGTAGCATCTGCTGCTATGGCCCATGATCATCTCACAGTCTTTGGTCAAAAGGGAACTAAATACTTTCCCAGTCTCAATTACATGTGTCTTCAGATCTCCAGGCTACCTATTATCACTTTAAAATGCAAACAGGAGCTTGTGAACTGATTCCATTTACATGCACACCATGGGGAACTAGAGTCAAAGGTTATCTTGGGCCCATTTTCTCTAATTAAATACACCACAATGCTGGAGGTGCTCTTTGAGGTTGTATCTTTCCAAAGTTCAAACATAAAGGGAAATCCAGCTTCTGCATTTAGCTGGGTTTGACAATTATTAAGAAGACAGAATCTAGGATAATGCCTCTCAAATTCTAATATGCATATGAATCACCTAACAACCTCTTTAAAATGCAGATTCTTACACAGTAGGTCTGGATTGGAGCCCCCCAAATTTGTACATGAACAAGCTTCCAGTAAATGCCAATGTTGCCAGCCCATGAACTGCATTGTGAGATACGGGATAACATTAAATACTAAAGCTTTTGAAGACTGACTGGAAGGCAGAGTTAAAGTTTGAGGAAAAGCTTTGAGCTAGCTCAGCATTCTCTAAACTGGCCTCGCCAATTTTTTAGAGCGCTGTAACTTTTTCCCCTAGTAATTCCAAAACCTTGTGAATTTATATTCGAGGTAACCTTCATCATCATTACTGTGTATTGATATTGCTTTCTGTTTCCCTCAACTCTCTGAAACAACTCTCTATCTAATTCTTTGGGCACTTTGTTGGCCTGATCCAGTGGGACAACAAATGTTCTCAAGAAATGTATGATGAATGACCTGTGCTCTCAGTTTAGGTGTGCAAAATATGCCACTACCTTTACCAAACCTCTGAGTGTTATAAAAAAAAAAAAAAAAAAAACAAGTCCGCATCAGCTTGTTTCCTTTCATTTGTAATGTAGAGGATCAGTAGCCAATGGCACTTTCTGGTTACTGGATCTTAAAAAAAATTTGATTATTGAGATTTCATCTTTCTCCTCTCCACCCTCATCCTGTACCCTTTGCCTCATACTATTCATTGGCCAAGTGTTGAAGAGCAGAAACTAAGATGTCATAATCTATGATTGAATTTTGTTGCAGCATATATTTATGATAGTATAATTCATCTCAAAAGTCCACAGAATTTGTTTCTTTTAAATAATTTTAAAAAGTATAATATAATGGAAAATTTTGGAATCTACCCTGGTCCTAGAAATACAACCTTTTTCTAAATATCAAATTAATTATTATATTCTAGCTTTCAATAAAGAGGAACTGGTCCAAAAATCAAAAGTATGTTTCTAAGGTAAAATTTGCAACAGAACATGTTAAGACCATGGTTTTAAATCTATTCAATCATTATTATATTATTTTTTAACTTTATATAAACTCCATTTGGTCCCCTGAATGTTACATTTGATTTTAAGCTCTAATTGAAAATTAAATATAGAATTCTTTTCCTTTATCTAGAAACATCAGTGACTCAAATTATCCAAGACAGATTACTGGTATTCGGTCTTTTTTGAATAATGTGTAAGTGATTACAGGCAATATATATTTACTAATGTATAAAACATGGAAAGTTTTAGCTTCAGATTATGAACTTGCAAAAAAATTATAAAGGACTGAATATAAGGGGGAGTTATGGAAAATATTCGGTCACTTTAATTATAGGTTTAAATACCACAAATGCTGTAATAATACTTTTTTAATTTATAAACAACGAAATGACTTTATAAACATTAAACCAAATATCTCTTTAAAGTAAAGACATATTTACTTCTTTTTTTCTCCCTGAGTATCATTTATAGATTGATAAAAATGAAGTGAAAAGTAAATGCTTCCCTAGAGGCAGGAAATATACCCTCCATGCAAGGGCAGTTCTGAAAATTGTAACCACAATTCCTCCCAATATTTTGCTTTTTCCTCTCTATAACTGTTAATTATAATAAAGCATACCAAAATGTTTTCCTTGAATGATAGCCTTGGGTCTGCTATTATGTTTTTATTAATATCTTACCTTATTTCATTTATTATTATGAGGATGAGATAATTTGGGGATCTCTTTTTCCACTGCTCAATGTTATTTTCGGCAACAGATTATTTTCTGTTATTTGACAGTATTCTTAAAACCACCTACTCATTCGTGTCTGATGTGGTCAGACTTCTGTGGTGAACTAAAGACCATCATTACTGTTTGTTCAGTGTTTACATTTTGTTTAGCAGGGGTTTCATATTAGTGGCTACTCTGGGAGATGTACCTCAGGTAATTATGGCAGAAAAGCAGCAAAGGGAAGGCTGAATGAAACAACCCTAGGCTGGAATTCTCAATCGTGCCTGCAAGTGAAAAAAAAATTTTCATTACACTCACCTCTTTCTCCACACTCTCTCTTAAATAAAGAACTTTTTTTCTTTTTATAGTGGACTGAAAATATAGGTGCTTAGTCTTTTGTTGATTTTATATGTTGTGAAAATAGTTTCTTTGAATACTTAGTTATATTCTTCTTAGGTTCTACTTGCTTGCAGCTCCCCTTTATTTATTTTAAAAAATATTTTATGTACACAAAGGTGCTGTGGCTATGCCCTGGGATCCTTGGAGAGTTCTCCCATTAAAGTTATCTTTCTGTTTGTGACATGATAGCTTAGCAGAACTCAGTAGGCCATTAGGAAAATAAGCAAATTCTTATCTGGAAGTCATTAACTAGAATCAGTCATTCTCTTTTTCTCTCTTGCCTGGAAGTTGGTTCTTTTCACATCCTGGAAAAATATTTTGATAGAGAATTAAGTGCTGGTTAAAGGTGAGTTTGTGGCAGAGGGACTGGAATGGGGAGGGGACTAAAACTATATTTGCCTCTGTGTTCACTGAGGGGCGTTAACAAAGACAAGGTCAGTGACCAGCTGCTGGCATTGTCATAGCCTACTGCTTAAATTTTTACATAGACTATGTACTTGTTGATCAAGTTTAAAAACTGAGTAACATTACAATATAAATTGTTCAGTGATTCATTGGGTTGCAGAGGCATCGTGTTTTAGAATCTATATTATTTCATTATGTCCAGGATGACCGATTGAGAGTCTGAGGCCATCTAATGGATGGGTCCAGGGCTCTGTGGTGTTTTCCTGGAACATGTATGATCTATGACCACACTGTTGAGTGGTGAACTTCCACCAGCCCCCACAGAGATTCTGTCCCCATGCCCAGACTGTGCTGAGCTCCAGGGAGAAGATATGCAGGGTCAGAGCCAGCAGTTTTGTTGGCTAATAGTTCCCCCAACATCTCCAAGATATGAAAAAGACAAGTGAAGGGGACAGTTTAAAAGGACCTTTCCCTCCCCTTCCTGACAATGTCCTGGAACATGCATCATCTCTGACCTTAACTATCCTCTGAGGGAAAAGCCCAGAGAGTGGGGGTTTACTCCTGTGTATCAGAAAAATCAAGAATAATGTATCCTTCAGATATAATCAATACCATTGAAATTAAATTACAGAAACCTTAATAAGATTGTGCTTGTTACTTATAAGTGCACTCTAAGTATTACTGCAAATGCACACACCATTAAAGGGAAAAATTAAAAGAGAAAAAATGTTCTTAGACCAGAAAATAGGACTATGAATTTGAGTTTGAGATTCCCTAAGTTAAGAACATATCTTTGAGGTCCAAATTATCTATGTAAAAAATGTTCTGGTTTTATATACAACAAAATAAAGGTTTTTTGTTGTTGTTGTTGTTGTTATTGTTGCTTTTTAAAGAGTAAGATCAAAAGAAAGGAGAGAAAATACTATAGATCTTGCAAATGTCTAAAACAGCACTCTGGTCTGAATGTTTGTATAAATAATATGACAAAATATTTGTGAATATAGAACTTATATAAGTTAAGCTGCCACAGGGGTCCGTAAATTTTTCTGAAATTTAGTAGTGTCATAGAGCTTTTGAGTCAATAGGTCAATCTGCTTGCCTGATCATTCAAAATATGCATAAATGATAACAGTATGTCTACTAGTATTGATGACATAGTAGTAATGATGACAATTTAGTATAATTATTCTGATACAGATCAAAGGGAACAAATCACTAAATTATCAATGAAGAGAAAATCATCACTGTGCTAGAGCCAAATTGTGTTGGGGCAAAATAGTGTAAGACTCAAGCCCTGACAACGAGTTTTGTGGAAAGATTGGTAACTGTGGATATTGGACATGGGAGAAAAGTGAGCAAATCTTTAGTTTATAACAGAGTATTGAGAAATTTCTCATCTGACTTTCTGCTGAACTGAGCTGGCTACTTAAATGCCCCCATGGGATGGAATGAGCTAATGGTGAAAGCCTTTTGAAATACCCCAAACTGTCCTCATTTAACGGAACAAATACAGAGACCCTGATTTCAACACAACCATTTCTAAAATATTAAGGGAATAATATGTGCTATATTATAAGGAAGTTTTGATTTTCCTCCACCAAATTAAAAAGACAATCCAGAATTAGTGTCAAGACGGAGTGAGGAGAGAAATAAAAGGTGACTTGGCCCCTCACTGCCCATAATCTTATGCAGACTAAAGTTTGTTGGCCAAACAAGCCAGAGCTGAACACTATCATGGCCGCACTAAAGACCGGAGCAAGGTCAGCTGGTTAGATTGCTGATGAAGCTTCTGTTAGAAGTTAATTCTGTGTGGGATAGTTCTGTTCCGTCACATGAAGCCAATTTTCTAAATTTTGACAGTTTTTTCAAGCACTGACTATAGATCACAGAAGGGGCCGGGTATTCTTGTATCACTGTAAATCCATCAACATGCTTCTTTAAATATATGTCAATTATATGTACACAGAAAGTACACACTTATTTGAGAACTGTTTGTTATTAATCATAATAGCTGTATTTTATTGACTGTGTCTTGTGGACCAGGTGCTATGCTGAGAGCCCATATACCCCATCTAAATTAACCCTTACAGTAACACTGAGGACCACATATGTGAGATGCCCGGAACGTCATAAGTAGGAAGTGGGAGTCCATCTGTCCAACAGATGAAACCAGCCCATCTGTTTCTTATTTTTACATTCTAAGCCACTTCATTATATTTCTATCCCATTGTTTTCTGTTCCTCAATAGCCATTCAAGATTAGGTGATATAGTCCAAAAGAGTTGGTGAATTCATAGGTTAACTTAGGTTGTGAGTTTTAAGTCTGGATGATAATTCAAACATTTAGGGTTTCAAATCCAGTAGAGCTGGTCTGCCTTGGCTGCATTATTACAAGACATCCATCCCAGAAAACATGATTTTCCATTTTTCTGTGCTGTTGATAATCATACAAATAGATTCCACATGAATAAGAATTCATTGGATATATTTATATATGGTCATATCTCAAACATACACATCTTGACCTGTGTTATTAAAAGAAGAAATGAAGTAGGAAGGGTAAACTCCTTTTTCTAGCTTAATCAGACATAACCTAAATGTCAGAAGGAGTAAGGTTGAGGAAAGGATGGACAGGTAGATAAGAGACACACACACACACACACCCCTTACTTACCAGAACAGTAGGAACCTAGGTGGCAATATTTCATTAATAGAGAGTTTACAAAGCGTTGATTAATAAAGTGAGTGATGTCATTAAGCTACCAAAATAAACTTTGAAAATCAATGTCCTGATGTACTCTTTGCTTCTCCAACATGTCTGATATATAAACTTTTAGCTCTGGGCGTCACATTTTAAGGCTTCCCAGGTGGCACTCGTGATGGAGAACTGCCTGCCGATACAGGAGACTAAGAGATCTGGATTTTATGCCTGGATTGGGAAGATTCCCTGGAGGAGCAAGTGGCAGCTCACTCCAGTATATTTGCCTGAAGAATCCCGTGGACAGATGAGCCTGGCAGGCTACAGTCCATAGGGCTGCAAAGAGTCAGACACAACTGAAGTGACTTCACACACACACACACACACACCATATTTTAGGACTATTGTAAGTCTGTAATATCAGGGGAGAGTAGCGAGATGATAGGGACCTAAAAGTAGTACTAACATTAAAACGGTCAGAAAGTCTGGATGAGCTTAGGAGAATAAGAGAGAAGCTTGGAGAGTTAAATGACAATGGTCACCAAGTATCTGAAAGGCTGCTATGTAGGAGAAGGAGAAAACTTAGCTCCGCATGGTTTCCAAGGACAGAACTAGGATCAATGGGTAAAAACTTAGAGAAGTATATACCTGGTTCAACCAGGAAGTACTTTCTAGTCATTATTACTCTAAGACAGTGGGAGAGGCTGCCATAATGTGAACTTATGAATGGAGAAATAAATGAAAGGTCCCTTCAGAGGCAGAAGAAAAACAAAAGGTAAGTAAAGGGCTATATGGAGGGATAAACTGGGAGACTGGGATTGACATATACACACGACTCTATATGAAATAAATAATAAGGACCTACTGTATAGCATGGGCTTTCCTGGTGGTTCAGACAGTAAAGAATCTGCCTATAATGCAGGAGATTTGAATTCGATCCCTGAGTCAGGAAGATCTCCTGGAGAAGGGAATGGTTGGCCACTCCAGTTTTCTTGCCTGGAGGGCTACAGTTCATGGGGTTGCAAAGAGTCAGACACAAGTGAGCAAATGACCACGAGCATGAGGGCACTGTATAGCACAGAGAACTCTACCCAATACTCTGCAATGGCCTATATGGGGAAAAGTCTAAAAAGGGTGGATGTATAATGGCAGCCCACTCCAGTGCTCTTGTCTGGAGAAGCCCAGGGACGGCAGAGCCTGGTGGGCGGCCGTCTATGGGGTCGCACAGAGTCGGACATGACTGAAGCGACTTAGCAGTAGCAGCAGCACGGCTATGTATAACAAACTAATACAACATTGTGAATCAGCTATACTCCAATAAAATCTTTAAAAAAAGAACTATAGAGAAACCAGAGTGAGTAAAACAGCAAAACCATAACAAAGTTAGAGTTATGAGGTCTGCTTTGGAAATCAAAACCGTTACATTCAGGAAGGTTTAAATGTAGATACACTGGAAAATAGTGGGTTGAAAATAGATTTCTTTCTACTTCACCTGCAGAGTAATGTCTTAAATCATGTAGTAAAAAATAAGAGATACTAATTTAATACTTTCATTTCTAAACTATTGTCTGAGAATGGAACCAGTTTTAATCACATAAAGCATCTTGTATGATGTACTTTTTTCATCTTCTATTAAATCTTTTCTGGAGGAAATGTTTATTAGTTCAAATAAAGCTATTGTTACTGGTTAAAAAATAATATAAAATCAGAGTGATTCCAGGGGATTTGTTTTCTATTTAAGAACAGAGCATTCAACTTCATTAAAAAAAATATTGCTTTAAATTAAGTTTCCAAATAAATAGACTTGGGTGTGAATTCAAGGGAAAATAGCTTGCAAAACTCAAGGAAAAAATTAACATCCAAACTCAAAACATTCTGGTGGCTTTGTAAAGCTGAAACATTTGGGTGTATGGGGGGGTGGTCACTTATTGTCAAAGTTTTTGAAATAATAAATTTTAACCACATATGCCCTGCAAAATCTAAGTGTTCTTCAAGGCACCCTTCTTGCCTATACAAAAGTTAACAGTGACATCTTGTGGTCAGTTTTTACTCTTTTATAAAAAGCCTGTGTGTGTGTGTATGTGTACAAACTACAGAAATATGCCCTTTTGTTTTACTGCAAAAATATCCAATTTCTCCTTCCACTTGCAAATATTTCTGTGGTACTTATTCCCTATGTAGATCTTTAATTGTTAAATTACCTAAGATCAATGAAGCATAATTCATGTTGATAGCATGTATTCTTGATATAATTTAATGGAGAATGCATTTTACCTCTGTGGTCTTCTTCCTCAAAACCTACAATCCCAGTCTAACCATGAAGAAAATATCAAACAAACACAACGTTAGAGGCAGTTTCCAAAAACTGACCCGTACTTCTCAAAACTAGCCAAGTCATCAGAAACAAGGAAAATCTGGGAAGCTACCACAGACTAGGGAAGGCTAAGGTGACAGGACAATTAAATGTAATGTGATATCCTGGATGGGATCTTGGAACAAAAAGAGGATATTCTGGACAACCAGAGAAATCCAAATAAAGACAGGTCTCTAGTTACATACTAAGGGTAGTTTCTTAGTTGTGATATATATACTGTGGTCATATAAAATGCAAAAAATCAGGAGAAATTGGTTGAAGGGTATATGGAAATAGGATTCTATAACATCTTTGCAACAGTTCTGTAAATTTTAAACTATTCTAAAAATTTTTAAGTTTATTTAAATTAGAAAATACCCTCAAGTTATGAAAGGTCATTGGACATATTGCTGCTGCTGCTAAGTCGCTTCAGTCGTGTCCGACTCTGTGCGACCCCATAGACGGCAGCCCACCAGGCTCCCCCGTCCCTGGGATTCTCCAGGCAAGAATACTGGAGTGGGTTGCCATTTCCTTCTCCAATGCATGAAAGTGAAAAGTCAAAGTGAAGTCGATCAGTCGAGTCCGACTCTTAGCGACCTCATGGACTGCAGCCTACGAGGCTCCTCTGTCCATGGGATTTTCCAGGCAAGAGTACTGGAGTGGGGTGCCATTGCCTTCTCTGTTGGACTTATTGGGTGGGGCATAGTAACCTTTCCAAAAATAAGAAACAAAAAACAAACAAAAATGAAACATCTTATCATTTCTAAATGTTCCAGACCTTATGTAGTAAATTCATGCATACATGCATGCTAAGTCACTTCAGTGTCCGACTCTGTGAGACCCTATGGACTGCAGCCTGCCAGGCTCCTCTGTCCATGGGATTCTCCAGACAAGAATACTGGAATGGGTTGTCTCATTCTCCTTCAGGGAATCTTCCAATCCAGGAATCTAACCTGTATCTCTTAAGTCTCCTGCATTGATAGGCGGGTTCTTCACCACTAGCGCCACCTGGGAAGCACGTAGTGAATTTATATTGTTCTGCAAATGGAATTAATAAAAATTTTATTTCTTTAAAGAAAATCTTAGGGCTTACCCCTGGATACCACATCCCTGAATTCCTCTCCTTGGATCTTTCCCATGTAAATAAGACAATTTCATTATGAAGTTATAAACACAGTGGAAGCACCTCCTGTTCCCTTTGATGTTATTAATATCTGAGTCTCACCTCCTGTTCCTTCCTTCCTTCCTCCCTCTCCTCTTCACCTAAAAACTTTTACACTTGCTGTTCTGAGTGGAACTCCCTTTCCTCAGATATCTTCATGGTTCACTCCTTGATTCCCTCCAGTTTTCTGTTCAACTGTCCTTGTCAACCAACTCCTTCCTGATCAGCTTCCATAAAAGATCAGCCTCTACCACCACTCTGTCCTCTTACCCTACTTTATTATCCTATAGAGTACTTATCCAGCATGTGACTATTACATATTTGTTTATTTTCTATCTCTCTGGGACTGCATTTAAGCTTCAGGAGACAAACAGCTTTACTAGTTTTGTTCAAAAATGAATCCCCAGTACCCAGGGTAGCTCAGTGTCCAGCATAAGACATGCACTCAACAATATTTGTTCAACAAAACTAAAATCTCTTCCTAAACCAATGTCTATTATTCCAATTCTTCTCAGTATAGGAGAACTCTGATTTCTCTTCCCCATTTCAGCCTACATTTCTGATGCCCTCAACTCCCACTTCTGTCTTCCTTTTAGATCAGTCTCCACACGATATGCACTATTTACTCTCCATCTGCACCCGGCTTCCAAATCCATTCTCTGCCGCACTTCATGCTCTGGGAAGCCGAGCCCCGAGGACTGCGTCCCCTGGGCTCCCTGACTGGTTAGTTTCCACCTGGGTTTGGATAAAGGGCATGAAGAGAGAGAGGCTGAGGTATTTCTTCTCAGTGTCCCCACTGTTTTATACCTGGATGTCCCATGATGACAGGTACCATCAGGTGATTCCTCCTTCAGGGGACAGGTCTCTCTGGGCTCAGGTAATGAGCTTTCTCCCTTGGCCCCTTTGCAACTTGAGGCAGGCGTGTCTGTTTGCTGTTGCTGGTCCCCAGTATGCTCTCTTCAGAGAAGGTGATGTCACCCCACTCCAGTACTCTTTGCTTGGAAAATCCCATGGATGGAAGAGCCCGTTAGGCTGCAGTCCATGGGGTCACTAAGAGTCGGACACGACTGAGCAACTTCACTTTGACTTTTCACTTTGATGCATTGGAGAAGGAAATGGCAACCCACTCCAGTGTTCTTGCCTGGAGAATCCCAGGGATGGGGGAGCCTGGTGGGCTGCTGTCTATGGGGTTGCACGGAGTCAGACACGACTGAAGTGACATAGCTTAGCATAGCATAGTATGCTCTCTTAACTCCGCCCACATTATTTAAGTAGACCACCAGTTAAAAATCTCTCCATTTGTACCATGTGAGGTCAATTATTTTTTCAGCCATGACCCAGAATGATACTCTAGAACAGTTTTCAAACACTAGCATGCATCAGAATGACCAAGAATATTTGCTAAAATATGGATTGCTGGGTACTACACCCAGAGTTCCTGATTTAGTAGACCTGGGGTGAGACCCCCAAATTTATATTTCTCACAAGTTCCCAGGCATTGCTGATACTGCTACTTTGAGGACTAGGCACTGTTATCACTGCCCTACAGAGTATTCTATTACGATCCTAAGTGGTATATGTTGGAGTGTTGTAAGTAAAAGCTTCCCACAAATGTTAAATAGAAATTGCTGAGTGACAGAGAGTGTGGGGGAGGGGTATGAGTAGGCTCAGGGAAAACAGTGTTTTAATCTCATTGCTGCTGCTGCTGCTGCTGCTAAGTCGCTTCAGTTGTGTCCGACTCTAAGTGACCCCATGGACTGCAGCCCACCAGGCTCCCCTGTCCATGGGGTTTTCCAGGCAAGAGTACTGGAGTGGGGTGCCAGTGCCATTGGGATATGTAAACTACATCTTTCTGATCCCTACCACTAATATCAGTTGAGCTCAGCTCAGTTGCTCAGTCGTATCCGACTCTTTGCAACCCGATGGACTGCAGCACGCCAGGCCTCCCTGTCCATCACCAACTCCTGGAGTTTATACAAACTCAAGTCCATCAAGTTGGTGATGCCATTCAACCATCTCATCCTCTGTTGTCCCCTTCTCATCCCACCTTCAATCTTTCCCAACATCAGGGTCTTTTCAAATGAGTCAGTTCTGCGCATCAGGTGGCCAAAGTATTGGAGTTTCAGCTTCAACATCAGTCCTTCCAATGAATATTGAGGACTGATTTCCTGGTTTGATCTCCCCACAGTCCAAGGGACTCTCAAGAGTCTTCTCCAACACCATAGTTCAAAAGCATCAATTCTTCCGCACTCAGCTTTCTTCACAGTCCAACTCTCACATCCATACATGACTACTGGAAAAGCCATAGCCTTGACTAGATGAACCTTTGTTGGCAAAGTAACGTCTCTGCTTTTTAATATACTGTCTAGGTTGGTCATAACTTTCCTTCCAAGGAGTAAGCGTTTTTTTAATTTCATGGCTGCAGTCACCATCTGCAGTGATTTTGAAGTCCCCCAAAACAAAGTCTGCCACTGTTTCCACTGTTTACACATCTATTTGCCATGAAGCAAGGCTATGGTTTTTCCTGTGGTCATGTATGGATGTGAGAGTTGGACTGTGAAGAAGGCTGAGCGCCGAAGAATTGATGCTTTTGAACTGTGGTGTTGGAGAAGACTCTTGAGAGTCCCTTGGACTACAAGGAGATCCAACCAGTCCATTCTGAAGGAGATCAGCCCTGGGATTTCTTTGGAAGGAATGAGGCTAAAGCTGAAACTCCAGTACTTTGGCCACCTCATGTGAAGAGTTGACTCATTGGAAAAGACTTTGATGCTGGGAGGGATTGGGGGCAGGAGGAGAAGGGGACGACAGAGGATGAGATGGCTGGATGGCATCACTGACTCGATGGATGTGAGTCTGAGTGAACTCCGGGAGATGGTGATGGACAGGGAGGCCTGGTGTGCTGCGATTCATGGGGTCGCAAAGAGTCGGACACGACTGAGCAACTAAACTGAACTGAACTGATGGGACTGGATGCCGTGATCTTAGTTTTCTGAATGTTGAGCTTTAAGCCAACTTTTTCACTCTCCTCTTTCACTTTCATCAAGAGGCTCTCTAGTTCTTCTTCACTTTCTTCCATAAGGGTGGTGTCACCTGCATATCTAAGGTTATTGATATTTCTCCCGGCAATCTTGATTGCATCCTGTGCTTCATCCACCCAACGTTTCTCATGATGTACTCTGCATAGAAGTTAAATAAGCAGGGTGACAATATACAGCCTTGACATACTCCTTTCCTGATTTGAAACCAGTCTGTTGTTCCATGTCCAGTGCTAACTGTTGCTTCTTGACCTCCATACAGATTTCTCAAGAGGCAGGTCAGGTGGCCTGGTATTCCCATCATTTAAGAATTTTCCACAGTTTGTGGTGATTCACACAGTCAAAGGCTTTGGCATAGTCAATAAAGCAGGAATAGATGTTTTTCTGGAATTCTCTTGCTTTTTCGATGATCCAGCAGATGTTGGCAATTTGATCTCTGGTTCCTCTGCCTTTTCTAAAAGCAGCTTGAACATCTGGAAGTTCACAATTCACATACTGTTGAAGCCTGGCTTGGAAAATTTTGAGTGACCGAGTCCTGATGAACTACGGACGGATGTTCATGACACTGTACAGGAGACAAGAGATCAAGACCATCCCCAAGAAAAAGAAATGCAAAAAAGCAAAATGGCTGTCTGAGGAGGCCTTAAAAATAGCTGTGAAAAGAAGAGAAGCCAAAAGCAAATGAGAAAAGGAAAGATATACCCATTTGAATGCAGAGTTCCAAAGAATAGCAAGGAGAGATAAAGCCTTCCTCAGTGATCAGTGCAAAGAAATAGAGGAAAACAACAGAATGGGAAAGACTGGAGAAGGCAATGGCACCCCACTCCAGTACTCTTGCCTGGAAAATCCCATGGGCGGAGGAGCCTGGTAGGCTGTAGTCCATGGGGTCACTAAGAGTCGGACACGACTGAGTGACTTCACTTTCACTTTTCACTTTCATGCATTGGAGAAGGAAATGGCACCCCACTCCAGTACTCTTGCCTGGAGAATCCCAGGGATGGGAGAGCCTGGTGGGCTGCCATCTATGGGGTCGCACAGAGTCGGACATGACTGAAGTGACTCAGCGGTAGCAGCAGCAGTAGAGATCTCCAAGAAAATTAGAGATACCAAGGGAACATCTCATGCAAAGATGGGCTCAATAAAGGACAGAAATGGTATGGACCTAACAGAAGCAGAAGATATTAAAAAGAGGTAGCAAGAATACACAGAAGAACTGTACAAAAAAGATCTTCACCATGATAATCACAATGGTGTGATCACTCACCTAGAGCCAGACATCTTGGAATGTGAAGTCAAGTGGGCCTTAGGAAACATCACTATATGCACAAAGCTAGTGGAAGTGATGGAATTCCAGTTGAACTATTTCAAATCCTAAAAGATGCTGCTGTGAAAGTGCTGCACTCAATATGCCAGCAAATTTGGAAAACTCAAGAGTGGCCACAGGACCGGAAAAGGTCAGTTTTCATTCCAATCCCAAAGAAAGGCAATGCCAAGGAATGCTCTAACTGCAACACCATAGACTATAGCCCTCAGGATCTTCTATCCATGGGACTTCTAGGCAAGAATACTGGAGTGGGTTGCCATTCCCTCCTCCAGCAGATCTTCCTGACCCAGGAATCAAAACCTCATCCCTTATGTCTTCTGCATTGCCAGGGCGATTCTTTACCACTAGTACCACCTGAGAAGCCCTCTAGATAATCATAATAACAGATAAAATTTACTGGACATTGACAATGCACCTGTCACTCTTCCAAGCGCTGTGAAGTAGTATCATCTGGTTTAAGCATAGCAACATCCTGATCAGGTAGATATGTTATTATTTCCATTTTAAAGATGAATGAAGAGGACATACAAATGTTAAGTGACTTTCCCAAGGTAGAAAAGCTAAAATATAGTAGAACCATCAGGCTTCCCTGGTGGCTCAGACAGTAGGGAATCTGCCTTCAATTTGAGAGATCCAAGTTCGATCCCTGGTTGGGAAGATTAGATTCCCTCAAGAAGGAAATGGCAACCCCACTCCAGTATTCTTGCCTGGAGAATCCCATGGACAGAGGAGCCTGGATGATCGTCCATAGGGTCACAAAGAGTTGGACATGACTGAGCGACTAACACACACACATACACACACATGACTTTTACCTAAACAATCTGATTTCAATGGATATGCTTATCTACTATTCTGAAAAAAGAGATGCTCCTAGGATCAGACCACCTGGGTCATTGACCCCTATCTAATCCATGTTGTTGGAGGAACTGACATGAGTGGTTTTATTTCTAATGTTTTTGAATAACATAAAAGTCACAGTCATACAAATTTTACCCCTCTCTTCACACAACACTGTAGTCATGATGATATTTCCTAATAAACTCAATATCCGAGTATTTAAGTCCTTGAATGAAATATAGTTGTCCGTATAAGTCTCTGTGCTCAGACACTCAGTCATGTCTGACTCTTTGCAACCCCCATGGAGGTCTCCAAGTATGATAAATTCTAAAAATCTTTGTCAGCCATTTTTTTTGAACTAGAGGTTAAAGTTTCGTCTCTTTTGTGATGATTAAAGTTCAAATTCATTGTACCAAGGGCAATTGGAGGATATTAATATTTGCTAAATAATGTACAAAAATCAAACAGGAGAATGTTAAGGGCTGCCCCTATGTACATACACGTGTGTGGTCATGTGTGCACATGTAAGCATAGACCATCCTCCTGGCTAACTTAAACCCCACGGTGCATTATCCTAAATACTCAGTCTGTAAATCTTAATGTTCCATCTTTCCTTGAATTTTTGCATAGCCTTCTGTACAATCCCCAGCTGTCTTTTCTACTCGTTTGCTAGAAAAATAAAATCAGAATCATCTAGATTACTGCCAGCAAATTCAAGTTCCTACACTTAGCTACTCCTGCAATAATACTGTAACAGAGTTCAGCCTAGGTATTTAGAGAACAAAGTGTTTTAATGCAGGAAACAAGTGGCAGGAAGGTTGCATTCAGGAAACCCCATAAGGCAGTTATTACAGGAAAGCCTCAACGTTGGTCTCAGGAAACCCAGAAATACAGCTATTTATTATTTATTTATTAGTCACAGGGGATTAATAGACTTATTAGTCACACGGGAAAACATGAAAATGGACCCTTATCTCACACTGTACACAAAAAATTCCAGAGGAATTAAAGACTAAAATGTAAAAAAATAAATAATAAAATGTTTGAATAATAATATATCTGTAAGATCAGGGTTGAGAAATGCCACTTAAACCAGATTTTAAAAAATAAGCAAAACACAAATATGACCACAAGGAAGTCAAGCAATTTTGTTCATCTGCTGCTGCTGCTGCTAAGTCGCTTCAGTCATGTCCGACTCTGTGCGACCCCATAGACAGCAGCCCACCAGGCTCCCCCATCCCTGGGATTCTCCAGGCAAGAACCCTGGAGTGGGTTGCCATTTCCTTCTCCAATGCATGTACGTGAAAAGTGAAAGGGAAGTCGCTCAGTTGTGTCCAACTGTTCGAGATCTCATGGACTGCAGCATACCAGGGTCCTCCATCCATGGGGTTTTCCAGGCAAGAGTACTGGAGTGGGCATCTAATGATACAGTAAAGAAAAGAGAAAAGTCAAGCTACAAACTGAAAAATGTGTTTCCAAGTCATTAAAAAAGATAGAAAACTCCTGAAGAGGCATGTTATAGCAGAGGAAATACAACTGATCAGCAAATATATTTAAACACAGTCAAATTCATTAGTGATCAGGAATATGCAAATTAGAATAATAAAAATTATTTTACACATGTCAAATGAGCAAAAATTGGTCTGACAATGTCAAGTGTTGCTGAAAATAAATTCCTACTAAATTGTAAGTGGTAACAGTTTCCTTGGAAAAATATTTGACACTCTACTAAAGTTGAAAATAACCCCATCATTCCAATTTCTAGCACATACCATAGAGAAGGTATGTTTGGAGGAGGATTATTTGAAATAGCCAAAAGTGAGAAACAAGGTAAATGTTAAAAAAAAGAGAACAGGAGGATTAACCTATTGAAGTCTATCCATAAAAAATGATACTATGCAACACAAAAATAAGCAAGCCACAACCATAAAATTCAAAATGTAGAAATTTCAGCATCTTAAAGTTGAGTCATTAAGCCCATCACAGAAGAAAATACATAGCATGGCTTTATTTAGTTAATTAAAATTCAAAAACAGGAGACACTGAAGAATATGTAGTCAGGACTGACCTGCATGGTCACACAGGTTATTCACTGCACATGTCCAGGGCTGCCACTCAGGAAGTAAATATATATAAGAATATCCACTAATGGTACACCACCACCCGCAAACAAAAGAATTATCAACATAACTTTCACTGCCTCTGGACGGGGAGAAGGTAGGGTGAGAGTGGGGTCACAGTGAAGGGGGAAAGCTTCAAAGCTACTGGTGATGTTCTATTAATATGATATTTCCTAAGTACATGGCTGCTTATTTTGTTTTGTTCTCTAAATTTTAGAAAAGTGTTATCAATATTATCTTGCTTGTATTATTAAATTAAAAAATTTAAAAGGACTCAAGGTCACCACTTCCTTGCATGTATTCAGTTCAGTCGCTCAGTCAAGTCCAACTCTTTGAAACTGCATGGACTGCAGCACACCAGGCCTCCCTATCCATCACTAACTGCTGGAACTTACTCAAACTCATGTCCATTGAGTTGGTGATGCCATTCAACCATCTCATCCTCTGTTGTCCCCTTCTCCTGCCCTCAATCTTTCCCAGCATCAGGGTCTTTTCCAATGAGTCAGTTCTTCGCATCAGGTGGCCAAAGTACTGGAGTTTCATCTTCAGCACAGTTCTTCCAATGAATATTCAGGACTGATTTCATTTATGATGAACTGGTTTGATCTCCTCACAGTCCAAGGGATTCTCAAGAGTCTTCTCCAACACCACAGTTCAAAAGCATCAGTTCTTTGATGCACAGCTTTCTTTATAGTCCAATGCTCACATCCACACACGACTACCGGAAAAACCATAGTTTTGACTTTGTTGGCAAAGTAATGTCTCTGCTTTTTAATATGCTGTCTAGATTGGTCAAAGCTTTTCTTCCAAGGAGCAAGTGTCTTTTAATTTCATGGCTGCAGTCACTATCTGCAGTGATCTTGGAGGCCCCCAAAATATAAGCCTCTCACTGTTTCCATTGTTTCCCCATCTATTTGCCATGAAGTGATGGGACTGGATGCCATGATCTTAGTTTTCTGAATGTTGAGTTTTAAGCCAACTTTTTCACTCTCTTTTACTTTCATCAAGAGGCTTTTTAGTTCTTCTTCACTTTCTGCCATAAAGGTGGCATCATCTGCATATCTGAGGTTATTGATATTTCTCCCAGCAATCTTGATTGCAGCTTGTACTTCATCCAGCCCAGCATTTCTCATGATGTACTCTGCATCATGTAAGTTAAACAAGCAGGGTAACAATATGCAGCCTTGACATGCTCCTTTCCTGATTTGGAACCAGTCTGTTGTTCCATGTCCAGTTCTAACTGCTGCTTCTTGACATGCATATAGATTTCTCAGGAGGCAGGTCAGGTGGTCTGGTATACCCATCTCTTTCAGAATTTTCCAGTTTCTTGTGATCCACACAGTCAAAGGCTTTGGCATAGTCAATAAAGCAGAAATAGATGTTTTTCTGGAACTCTCTTGCTTTTTTGATGATCCAGCAGATGTTGGCCATTTGATCTCTGGTTCCTCTGACTTTTCTAATCCCAGCTTGAACATCTGGAAGTTCACAGTTCATGTGCTGCTGAAGTTTAGCTTGGAGAATTTTGTGCAATACATTGTTAGTGGGTGAGATGAGTGCAATGTGTGGTAGTTTGAACATTCTTTGGCATTGTATAACCCAATTTTATTCTTTGGTATTGTATAATCCTTGCATGCATAGCCCACAGCAAACCAATTTTCAGTTAACATATACTTATATTCTCAAAAATGTTACTAGGAGCTTCTTGGTTCTCAAATTAATAGGAATTTGCTGTTTCTTAAATTTTCTTCAGCATTTAGCACTATCTGGGATTCTCTATCATTATTTCTACAAAACCTCTCTCTCCTGGCCTTCTTTCTATCTCTAAGGCTGTTTCTCCTCCTTTACTGTAGCAAAGATCCTCTAATCTGGCAATCTCTAAAATATTGGTGTCCACCAAGGTCAAAATATTCCCTCTCATTCTCAATAATATCTCAAGTCAATCTCACTTACAGTCATGATTTAAACCTACCACACATTTACTGACTTCCACATCAGTATTTCCAGCCTACACCTTGGTCCTGAGCCCCCATGTCATATGTCTAATTGCTGTTATCTGTTTAGTAGATAAATCATGTTTGACTCTTTTTTGAGCCCATGGACTATAGCCCAACAGGTTCCTCTGTCCATGGAATTCTCCAGGCAAGAAAACTGGAGTGGATTGCCATTTCCTTCTCCAGGGGATCTTCCCAACACAGGAATTGAGCCCCTGTTTCCTGCTTTAGCAGGCAGATTCTTAACCAGAAGGAATCTTTACAACTGAGCCACCTGGAAAGACCCAATAATTGCTAGAAGGAGATCCAAAAATGGACCTATCATCTCTCCCCATTAAAACATGCTTCCCTCCACATTTGGGTAGTGATGCCAGCATCAGTATCATTTCCCTTGGAGCTATTCTAGATTTTTCACTTTCCTTTATTTCCTACATAAGTTCAGTTAATTATATATCCCATAATTTCTCTTCTGTGTATCACCATCTCCATCATCACTTCATCATCAATTCAGACTCTCATCGTTTTTCTCTTGAAATTGCAGTAACTTTATTAATGTTTTGAATACCTCCATTCTGACTCATCATACTTATTCTTTGCTGCCATTAAAGTTATCTTTCCTATATGTAATAATTTCTGAGCTCTAAGTTCTGCCATGGTTGCCCATCCCCAAAAGGATCACATGCACGGTTACTATAGCACACAAGACTCTTATTACATAAAGATGCAGTCATTACAGTGTAAAGGATAACTTCAGGTCCAAATCTTCATCCTACATTGAGACTTCACGTCCTGATTACTGAGAACAAGCCAGCCCTAGATGCTGGGCTCAGGGATTCATGCAGGTATAGCTATAAACTGAAGAAGCTCCTTTAACAAAGACATCATTTTTTTTCTTATTTGGAATGATAGTAACACTTCTTGGACACAAGTCTAAGATTCTGTTTATTATCCCATCCATATAGAGCAGATTAGCTAAACACAATGTTATCCCTTTTATCTTGGTTCTCCTCTGCCACCTGTCTTCCTGGGAAGCCGCTGAAACTTTTTTTTTTTTTTGGTCAGCTCAAGGTGTAGACCCTTGAATCTGTGCTTAAAGAGGTGAGATCCATCCAAGTTAGCTACTGTCCTGATTCTATCCTGGCTACTTTCCGTTTATTCTCTGTTGACTCAACACTTTTTCAGGTGTCTGATAGTTTCTTCCACCAATTCCTAGAACTGAATTTTCTAGTTATCCTCTCCAAATGTGAACCTGGGTGAGCAGACTATTAGACTTTGGCATGGAAGATCAATACAGTCTAACCCAGAATTCTACTTTGGGTTAGAATCTTACTACATAATCATATTTATTCAGCAAGCAATTGGCCATCTGATAGAAAAAGAAATGGTACATCTATTCAGATTCTGGTTACATGTTACTACTTTTCCTGACTTTTAATTTCTAAGTTTTGTTCTGTTTTGTAAAAGAAAGAAACAATCTGCATCCAGTGAAGATAAACTAGAAATTATAGGGAGTAAAAATGCTGATAATTCCATCACCAACTTTTGACACTTGTTTACATTTTATTGCACTCCTTCCCAGGTTTTTCTATATATTTCTTAATGGATCGTGAAGTTTATCAAGTTTGGATTGGATATAAATTGGATATAGTTCCCTGTACTATATATTAGGATCTTGTTTACCTATTCTGAATGTAATAGCTAGCATCTACCAACCCCAAATTCCCAGTTCATCCCTCTCCCTCCCCACGTCCCCCTTAGCAGGCACAAGTCTGTTCTACATGTCTGTGAGTCTGCTTCTCTTTCGTATGTATATAGGTTCATTTGTAACATATTTTAGATTCCACATACAAGTGATATGATATCATATGGTATTTGTCTTTCTTTTCCTGACTTCACTTAGTGTGATAATCTCTAGTTGCATCCATATTGCTGACAGTGGCATTATTTCATTCTTTCTATGGCTAAATAGTATTCCACTGTGAGTTTCCCAGGTGGTGCAGGTGGTAAAGAACCCGCCCGCCAAAGCAGAAGACATAAGAGATGTGGGTTTGATCCCTGGGGTGGGAAGACCCCTGGAGGAGGCAGTGGCAACCCGCTCCAGTATTCTTGCCTGGAGAACCCCATGGACAGGGG
Source organism: Bos javanicus (assembly GCF_032452875.1). Classification (NCBI taxonomy): domain Eukaryota; kingdom Metazoa; phylum Chordata; class Mammalia; order Artiodactyla; family Bovidae; genus Bos; species Bos javanicus. Next base: position 29,950,042 of record NC_083887.1, on the reverse strand, counting down.
AGCCTTTTGAACTACAGGCCATAGGGTCACAAAAAGTCAGACAGGACTGAAGTGACTTAGCACACATGCAGTATTCCATTGTATATATAGGTACCATATCTTCTTTATTCATTCATCTGTAGATGGACATTTAAGTTGCTTTCACAGTTGTACTATTGTGAACAGTGCCACTATGAACATAGGGATATGTTCATATCTTTCTGAATTATAGTTTTCTCTGGGTATATTCCCAGGAGTGGGATTGCTGGATCCTATGGTAATTCTATTTTCAGTTGGGAAAACTGTTCTTGATAGAGAAATATGAAGCTGGATGGAAGGGTTCACACAGAACAGTCCCACGAGGAAGTCTAAAAGTCCTGGTACCTTTAAACTGTCCTAATTAGAGAGTACACAGACTTACATCTGCTGGGGGGTATGGTGGAGATGAAAGATGAGCTCCATGAAAGATGAGCTCCCTCCTCGACCTGGGAAGAACTGAATGTTTTCCTGGGAATCAGGCAGCAGTTGACTCACTGTCATCATTAGAGTTATATATATATATATATATATATTTTTTTTTTTAATATCTAAAATTATACTGGCTCACTCCCTTTGATTTGTGAGTTATTTCCTCAGGGTCAGAAGTAATGAGCATTTTTAGAAGGCTGAACTATATTACCAAAGTACTCTCCAGAAAGGTGGTAACAATTTACTTTTCCATTTTTAATATCATACTTGGATGCCTATTTATAAATTGAGACTATTTTAACTACTTGAGCTATTTTAGGAAAAATTAATTTTTAGGCCAACTTATGTCTATGTGAATTTGAGGGAAATCTAATGAATAATGAGAGGAAAGTCATTGTTTTTCCCCTATGTCATAATGTAGACAAGTTTCCATAAAGCTGGGATGATGACTTCACTTGCAAAAGACATTTGATATATCAACTGTAGCCATATGTTCTAAATATAACAGATTACTGCCATGTGCCTGAGTTAAGGAATACTGTGTTACATAAGTTGAAAGAACATTTGAAATATATGTTTGAATTTCAGAGTTCACATTCCAGACATGTTCATATTTCAATGACAGAAATAGGAAAAAAAAAAATATATATATATATATACATATATAATGATATTTGGGGTATAATCAGTTTGATAGGACACTGAGTCACATTAAAATCTGACCCTATATATAAAAAATATATTCAACTAAATTGGTATCCCCTTAAGGAGCCTTTGTTGGGGAGGAAGAGCCAGACCTATGGACAGACAGACAGTGGGATGAGGAGAAAACTCACCAGTCTAATATTTAAGGAAGCATAATAATGCATGGCCTCTTAGAGGCTTCACTTCTAGACTGGGAGTAGATTATGAGTACTTCTGCTGATTCTGTCTTTATTTAAAATTTTAATATTTGTTCACCATGAACTTTTTGGTATTATATTTTTTTTTCAATTTTATTTTATTTTTAAACTTTACAATATTGTATTCATTTTGCCAAATATTGAAATTAATCTGCCACAGGTATACCTGTGTTCCCCATCCTGAACCCTCCTCCCTCCTCCCTCCCCATACCCTCCCTCTGAGTCGTCCCAGTGCACCAGCCCCAAGCATCCAGTATCGTGCATCGAACCTGGACTGGCGACTCGTTTCATACATGATATTATACATGTTTCAATGCTATTCTCCCAAATCTCCCCACCCTCTCCCTCTCCCACAGAGTCCATAAGACTGATCTATACATCAGTGTCTCTTTTGCTGTCTCGTACACAGGGTTATATTTTAAATATATTTTATTAAAATATTATTTATGTTACTTACTGATGTTTTTGTGTGCACTGGAGTTGAGCCACGTATCTTCCTCCTGAATCAATATGCTTGCCCCTATTACTCTTTTCTCCCCTTCTCTGCTCAGAAGTGCAGCATATTCATGGGGCCACCAAAAAAAAAAAAAATCAGAAGTTTCTACTATATTCTCCAACCTGACCCTCCTTACTCCATGGGCTATTTTTTCATGCTTCCAAAGACTTTTATCTTTATTACCCCACCACCCCCAAAATTAAGATATAAAAGTATCCAAAGTTTTAAAAAATCTGATTTGAGTTGCCCAAATAATATTACTGTTAAATTAGATGAGTCTGAGACAGTGGTAAAACACAGAAGAAAAGGGGAAAGAAAGGCATGAAAGCATAGAAAGATTTTATTTAAGGTTGCTTTTCAAATATATGCTCTGGCCCAACATGAAATAATGCAAAAATGGACATCATAAATAATGCATTATGGATGTGTCTATACAAAAAAACTATCTGGGAGTCCCAATTAGGAAATTCATATTTATAGAGAAAGGTTTGGAACTACAACAGAAGTTGGCAACAGTTCCTATAATTTTTTATGATTTAAATATTATTTAAAGTTTTTATGTAACTATCTTTAAAACAAATATTTATTAAGTATTCCAGTGTTTGGTGGTAAAGGGGTTTTTATTGCAGAGATGTCAGTGCATCCATTCTAGAGACAGTGCATTTCTATAGGAATTTCCAGAGACAGAAAAGCAAGGAATTTCTCATGGAAGAATTTTAATCCTAAGGAAAAAGTGATGAGACAATTTTAGGGGCTGGAGCTTTGTATCAGACTGAAGCACTAACAGAAAAGCAGTCACCCCTTGCAGGAGGCCAAACCTGGATAGCTCACAGCATCCCAAGAAATGCCTGTTCTCTTACTTACAGAGTGCAGAGTTGCAATCAGTGCAGTTGGTCTAATTAACCAGAGGTTGTCGGGTTAGGGTCAGATTCTTAGACAAAAAACTTACTCTATTAAAAAATGATATCTTTCCCTTTTTTTTTTCTGGATTAAATTTATTTAACCCCAAATAATGGAAGCTAGTAATGTGCCAACGTGTCAAATTATTGTTAAAATGTATACAAATGCAATATTTATAAAGAAATAAGCTCTTTAATTAATCAGCTAATTAATATTTCCTGAAAATTTCCTATCCTAATTTTTTCTGTCTTTTTCTTTCCCTAACTGCATAATAATGTTCAACAACAGTAATGGGATTTTAAAAAAAATGGATAAAAATTTAATCTAATTCTTTATGTCTCAAAGATTTAATTCTCTAAATTTCTAATCATTATCGAGCTCCTTAGCTAGAACATCTGATTTCCTGTGCTTCTTGTTTATAGTAATAAGTGGTTGAATGTGTACTCAAAGAGAACACGGCCTCAGGGCCTTTATGATTCTTTAAAATGTTTAGTTGATTTAACACAATGAAATTGTAGTAGAAAAGTAAAACTGTATGTGGGAGGAAAGACAAGTTGCTAGGGTATCTGTTCAGTTAGGAAATTACTTGATTATTGAGAAATCACACTTAGAGAAAAGGAATCTATTCAAATCAAGAAGAGCCTTTCTTAAGGTTTATCCCTTATTTCAAGGGATAAACTTCAGGTATTATCCCTTAAGTTTCCTTTTGTATAGGATATTATACTAAAGAATATGATGTAGTTGAGAAAATAAAATTGGTAGAATGCAAGTGTCATTAAAACAGGTTTCCATTAAAATAGAGAAGTTATAAATTTGTTTTCTCCCATGGAAAATATTCAGTATGACATCAGTGACTCTATCCTGAATTGTATATTGATATCAGAGACATGGGGGCTTCCCATGTGGCTCAGCCATAAAGAATCTGCCTGCAACGCAGGAGACAGGAGTTTGATTCCTGGGTCGGGAAAATCCCCTGGAGCAGGAAATGGCTACCCACTCCATATTCTTGCCTGGGAAATCCCTTGGACAGAGGAGCCTGGTGGGCTACAGTCCGTGGGGGTGACAAAAGAATCAGATAGGACTGAGCGACTGAGAACACATGCAATGGAGGGCATGACCAAGATACAAAAGGAGATAAAAGAAAAAAAGGTAGAATGAAGCTAGGAAAGTAGATATGATTCCTCTTTCTAGCATCATATGCTGCTGATCAGAGGCTACATGCTCAAAGTAACCAGAGATAAAAGTACACCTGGAAGGCGCCTTTGCCCTATATGCCCAACAGAGATAACAGCAAAATCTGAGCCCAATATTTACTCTCATCTCTACATAACTGATACTGGACCATATAAAATCTAGCAAAATGATGTATGATCTTAGTATAGTCATACTATGTCTCAGCATTTAGAGTATTATGAATTCCTGAGACATCAACTTATCTGTAGTCACATGTAAATGACCCCTCATCCTCAATTCAAATACACATTTAAATTAAGACATGCATTTACTGCTGCTGCTAAGTCACTTCAGTCGTGTCCGACTCTGTGCGACCCCATAGATGGCAGCCCACCAGGCTCCACTATCCCTGGGATTCTCCAGGCTAGAACACTGGAGTGGGTCACCATTTCCTTCTCCAATGCATGAAAGTGAAAAGGGAAAGTGAAGTCACTCAGTCGTGTCCCACTCTTAGCGACCCCATGGACTGCAGCCTACCAGGCTCCTCCATCCATGGGATTTTCCAGGCAACAGTACTGGAATAGGGTGCCATTGCCTTCTCCCTATACATCTCTAATTTTACAATAATGGAAATGTTTCTATTGAATTTTGTCGTAAATAATCCAGTTGGGCTATTCTTTGTAACTTCCACAACACTTTTTCTTATTGAAGGACCACTAATCCAGATGAATTAGATTAAAATAAAAATTTTCACACAGGTGAGAGGATCTTCTTTACCAAAACAGGAAACTAGAAGTCATAAAAAAGAAGATACTCATTTTTGAATGGATAAAAAAATTTGTGTAGCAAGACTCCAAATATAAGCCAAAAGCTGAATCACAGATTACAAAAAATTTTGCAACCCTCATGACATACACAAGATTAATAGTTGATAGACAAAGAACTTCAAAGAAAAAGAACAAAAGAGGGCAAAACCTATTCATAAAAAATACATGCAAGTGGTGAACAAGTATATGAAAAGATGCTCAATCCCAGCTGTGGTCTGTGTCAAGTAATGAAACAAGGAGGTGGTTGGCCTGAGGTGTCTGTAATGTCTCTGTATCCTAGGAAAGCAAACTGAAATCTAAGCCAGAGTCAACACACTCAAATCCAAGAAAATGAAACTGAAGAACAACTAATCACAAAGAACCAACTAGGCTTCCCCAAATAAAGCAACCACCTAAGGTGTAGCTAATCAGACAATTTATTTTCTTTGTCTCTGATCTCTAAAAACGTCTTTCACTTGGCTTCTGTCAGTCGAGCAATCCTAAACTCTTTCATCTTGGTGCTGTCCAACTGAAACCAATGTTTGCCGAAACTCTAATAAATTTGAATGTGTCTCAGCTTACCTTATAACACGTGGTAACAGTTAAAGCAAGTATATAATCTATTAAAATAGTAGCCAAAATTACATTTTTTAAAAGGCAGTGTTGGTGAGAATGTGAGAAAATGTGCGCTTCATGCACTGCAGTAAAAACATAAATTGTTGGTAATATGTCTAAAAATAAGAGGATTCAACCTGTGTCATAGAAACTCTTCTCTTCAGAGTCTAGCCTAGAAAGATAAAAATATTAGTACTTCAAAATATTTATTATATAATTGTTCGTGATGTAAAAAAGAAATGAAATTTTTAAAAACTGAATTAACCCGAATGTCCATCTAGGAGATTGTCTAAATAAATTATGCTAAATGCATACTAAAGGAAACAAAACAGCTACTGAAAAAAAGTGGATAAAGTTAAATTTTTATCTATTGATCTAGATGCCTCTTCCTATGTATGAGATTCTGTTTTTATTTAAAACTTACTCTACCCAAAGAGAAAAAAATAAAATTATCATAAGCATTCGTCTCTCATATAAGCATCTACAGAAAATATTTATAGCTTTAAGAGCTTTGTGGGAGGCAATCGTCGGTCTGCTGATCTGAAGCCAAGAGTGGGAGAAATGATTCCAGATGAGTATACCTATAGCATACCTTCCCTGGTAGCTTAGCTGGTAAGGAATCCCCCTTCCGTGCAGGAGACCTCAGTTCAATCCCTGGGTTGGGAAGATCCCCTGGAAAAAGGATAGGCTACCCACTCCAGTATTCTTGGGCTTCCCTGGTGGCTCAGATGGTAAAGACTCCACCTGCAATACGGGAGACCTGGGTTCCATCCCTGGTTTGGGAAGATCTCTTGGAGAAGGAAATGGCTACCCACTCCAGTATTCTTGCCTGGAGAATTCCATGGACAGAGGAGCCTGGCAGGCCCCAGTCCATGGGGTCACAAGGACTCAGATATGACTGAGCAACTTAAAAAAGCACAGCATTGAGCCTATTTTGTTGGTTCTTTTCTTCACATAAGAAGAAGTCTGGAGACAAGAATCTGGGCTAGTGTATGACTTAAAGAAGGTAAGAATGTCCCAACCACACCTTATCTTTCTGTTTCCTGTTTCCACGCTTTTCAAAATGGGCTTTTGTCTCCCTGGTTTATGGCTTCTTGAATCTGTGTTCCAGGATGGAAAAAAAAAAAGTACTGGGAGCTGGGGGAGAGGAAAGCCTCTTCTTATGAGACTTGCCTTTTATTTAGGAAGACTGCCTCTCCATGGACATTCTTAATAAAGCAAAAATGGATGATATGATTAACCAAATATTTTGATTCTTATAAAATGACCATACATGCCAGTGTGTGATCAATACTCATATTAGAATTATAGCTCATAAATTATAAGAATATTTGATTCCTTGATGATACATCTAAAATGATTTCACATACACACACGAACACATATGCATACATGCTCAGTGTGTGCATGCTCAGTCACTTCAGTGTGTCCAACTCTTTGCAACCCCCATGGACTGTAGCCCACCAGGCTCCTCTGTCCATGGGATTTCCCAGGCAAGAATACTGGAGTGGGTTGTCATTCCCGTCTCCAGGGGATCTTCCTGACCCAAGGACGGAAACTGTGTCTTATTTCTCCTGCATTGGCAAGCAGATTCTTTACCACTGAGCCATCTGGGAAGCACCCCCACACACACACAATTTCTGTCTTGTTTTCAGCTGAAGCTCCAGAACACTAAATGCTACTAAGTAGCTCCATATCTCCAAGTAAGTACCAGGCTAAGTATGCAGCAATTCTGACCTTCCCTCCAATCCAAAGGACAGGAGAGACTGAGAATCCACTGAAACTCTCTCCCACCCCAACCTCATCAGTGGGAGGGTAGGAGGAGTGATTTTCCTCTGTCTCAAGCCAACCTAGAAATTGAACATCAGACTCCCAAGAGGAGCTTAGTACTAGTTTCCTGGAGGGACACAATGGCGTCTGAGTCACAACTTAAAACCTGGAATTGCCAGGAGTAGTCTAGTGAGTCGGGGAGAAGCTGATGGAGAGAAAGAGGGGAAGCCCACCTAGGCCTTCTCCAATAGCTGACAGCCAACTTGAGATAAGGATGGAGAAAGGATAGAGTTTCAAATAAAGTTGACAGCGTTGTTTCTGTTTCTTATTGTACTGAACTGAACATGAAGTTACATGGCTAACATATTTTTGTGACTAGAAGGGACTGGAGGATTTATCTGAGGTCAACTATAAAAATAATAGATCTTGTCATACATTTTCTCCAAGATGCTAGAAAGAAATAGCTCTTCAGAACAGATTTGAATAAGCAGTCAGTGACAAGAACAGATAATATCTGACCTTTCAAGCATGTACATGTATGTCAATATTCTTACATAGGAATAGAGCCTTTTAGGATATAACAGAGACTGGTAACAGTAATTACCTGTGGAGAAGAAAAAGGAAGAACTAGCATTGGAGAAGGAAATGGCAACCCACTCCAGTGTTCTTGCCCGGAGAATCCCAGGGACGGGGGAGCCTGGTGGGCTGCCATCTATGGGGTCGCACAGAGTCAGACATGACTGAAATGACTTAGTAGCAGCAGCAGGACTAAAGAAGACAGATTTTCACTGCTGTCCATTGGTCTCTGAATTAATGACCTTAGACATTTATTATTTAAGAAAAAACACGATTTTAAAAGGTTTATTACAATTCTGTGGTGGCTCTATGTGTGTAAACATCAATTAAAAATTGTATAAATATGGTAATTTATATGTAATTTATACAATTACAAATTGTATAAATATAAATAAATAAAAATTTATTTATAAATAAATCAACTATGCTGCTAAGTCGCTTCAGTCGTGTCCGACTCTGTGCGACCCCACAGACGGCAGCCCACTGGGCTCCCCGTCCCTGGGATTCTCCAGGCAAGAACACTGGAGTGGGTTGCCATTTCCTTCTCCAATGCATGAAAGTGAAAAGTGAAAGTGAAGTCGCTCAGTCGTGTCCGACTCTTGGTAACCCCATGGACTGCAGCCTACCAGGCTCCTCCGTCCATGGGATTTGCCAGGCAAGAGTACTGGAGTGCAATGCCATTGCCTTCTCCAAAATCAATTATACTTGAGTAAAAATTTTTTAAAACAAGAACAAAACATACTGAAAAGGAGCAAAGTCTGATCAATAGATATACCAATAAAAGAAGCTAATCAAGAAGATCAAAACTCGAAATCTGAAATGCTATCAACTTTTTAGTCAAACTATCATAGGGAGTGAAAATCATAGGAGAGTTTTCATTTTATAGTTTTTTTGTGTGTGTGGTTGAAATTTCCAATCATGAATATGATGAGCATATATAGTTTCTCAAAACAAGTGTTATACCTCTATTTACATGTGTACTGCTTGACCACACACAGCAACAGTAACTACAAACTTACACTTTGTTCTTAGAAGTCTAATTTGCGGATTATTTATCCATTCACTCTTATCTTTCAAAACAAATCACTGTAACGTGAAAGCTCAGTGCTGTTTTATAATCATGATGTGAAATATCAGTCAGTAAGAAAAACGCCCCACCTTTTCCTACAAAATTTGACAGTGCACAGGGGTGAACATTTTTGGTGGGATTTTTCTAAAGACATATTCTGTGGGAAAACTTTTGTAACAGTATGCTACTGATATGGATGGTAGATCCAATGGCTATTTTTCATTTAATGAATTATTCTGTGCCATGACCATATTTTGCTGCTGCTGCTGTTGTTATATATGTTTTAGGACACTAATGCCTCAGAATTGTTCCCTATAGTGGAGGACTATATCCTGATCATGGAAGTTAAAGTGCTCTTATTTCTTAGAAGTAGAATTAGATACATGATTATTTGCTGACATATATACATGATACAAATATATACATGAGAGTCAACTTTCTCCATTCCCCTGCATAATCTATGACCGCTTCAGCAATATGTGACCGTGAACTTCCTGATGTTCAAGCTGGTTTTAGAAAAGGAAGAGGAACCAGAGATCAAATTGCCAACATTCGCTGGATCATGGAAAAAGCAAGAGAGTTCCAGAAAAACATAGATTTCTGCTTTATTGACTATGCCAAAGCCTTTGACTGTGTGGATCACAATAAACTGTGGAAAATTCTGAAAGAGATGGGAATACCAGACCACCTGATCTGCCTCTTGAGAAATTTGTATACAGGTCAGGAAGCAACAGTTAGAACTGGACATGGAACAACAGACTGGTTCCAAATAGGAAAAGGAGTACATCAAGGCTGTATATTGTCACCCTGCTTATTTAACTTCCATGCAGAGTACATCATGAGAAACGCTGGACTGGAAGAAACACAAGCTGGAATCAAGATTGCTGGGAGAAATATCAATAACCTCAGATATGCAGATGACACCACCCTTATGGCAGAAAGTGAAGAGGAACTAAAAAGCCTCTTGATGAAGGTCAAAGTGGAGAGTGAAAAAGTTGGCTTAAAAGCTCAACATTTAGAAAATGAAGATCATGGCATCCGGGCCCATCACTTCATGAGAAATAGATGTGGAAACAGTGGAAACAGTGTCAGACTTTATTTTCTTGGGCTCCAAAATCACTGCAGATGGTGACTGCAGCCATGAAATTAAAAGACGCTTACTCCTTGGAAGGAAAGTTATGACCAACCTAGATAGCATATTCAAAAGCAGAGACATTACTTTGCCAAAAAAGGTTCGTCTAGTCAAGGCTATGGTTTTTCCTGTGGTCATGTATGGATGTGAGAGTTGGACTGTGAAGAAGGCTGAATGCTGAAGAATTGATGCTTTTGAGCTGTGGTGTTGGAGAAGACTCTTGAGAGTCCCTTGGACTGCAAGGAGATCCAACCAGTCCATTCTGAAGGATATCAGCCCTGGGATTTCTTTGGAAGGAATGATGCTGAAGCTGAAACTCCAGTACTTTGGCCACCTCATGCGAAAAGTTGACTCACTGGAAAAGACTCTGATGCTGGGATGGATTGGGGGCAGGAGGAGAAGGGGACGACAGAGGATGAGATGGCTGGATGGCATCACTGACTCAATGGACGTGAGTCTGTGTGAACTCCGGGAGTTGGTGATAGACAGGGAGGCCTGGTGTGCTGTGATTCATGGGGTCGCAAAGAGTCGGACACGACTGGACGACTGAACTGAGGTTTTAGTCTGAGATCAAGTCAACATTATTTTTAAGAAGTCCATTATGACCTTCTGTTCTGTAGTTTCTCAAACTTAAAACTCTGCTATGCTCCTGTATCTCTGATATTTTTGAGGCCACAAGGAAATATTTCAGTTTCTCTCTCATTGTTTATTTGTGAGATGGGAAAATTCACGGACTAGTCAAAATAAATGCACAAGATTCTGAAATCTTTCATTTTGTGTTAAGTAGATACATATATCTCAACTTCACTTAACAATTGTGTTAAGTGAATTTCATATATCTCAATTTCCTATTATTTCTGAATTGTGCATATAAGCTTAGCAAGCTGATTTCTCACCTTTTAAGAATTCCTGGAGCTCATCGTTCTAGTTTTCAAAACCACTGGTGTAAAGAGCATGGGCTTCATGGTCACAGATCACGGTTTAATGCCAGTTCTGGCCCTTAAGAAGCATGAGCAAATAGATCCCTTACCCTGGGAAAATCTAGGCTCTGATTTAGAGTGTTGCTTAAGGAATTAAAAACATTGGCACACATAAATTGGTTGGTACTTTGCAAATGTTTTGTATCATTTTACATATGCCACATCATTAAATCCCCACAGCAAACCTGTAAGGTGGGTTTTATTAACTTAGTTTTCTAAATAAGGAAAGTTAAAGTGCTGGAGCTGAGCCTGAATCTCAAACAAGAGATTTCAAAACAGCAAAGAGAATGGTTTAGGGAAGACAAAATACTTCCATAGATGCATGGAAGTATCATATGTTGGACCTATGGGAAAAGAACATTATTTTCATTTTTTTCCTCATATCTAACTATAAATATAGACTTTCTATGTTAAAATTTCTCAACCGTATCAGACCTGCTGCTCCCTCTTCATAACAATAATTTATAACCCTCACTTTACTGTCCTGGAATAATATTTATAGATAACCTACTATACCCATGAAGTTATATCTATCTAATAACCCCACTATAATATAGGAGGAAATAAAAACATAGCAATTTAATTAAATAATTTGTATTTCAATACAAAATGTTCAGGCACGATTTCACTAGAAATCCCAGGTGGCCCTGTGCTAAAGAACCCGCCTGCCAATGCAGGAGACATAAGAGACGTGAGTTTGAATCCTGGGTCAGGAAGATTTCCCCGGAGGAGGGCATGGCAACCCAATCCAGTATTCTTGCCTGGAGAATCCCATAGACAAAGGAGCCTCGTGGGTGGGCTGCAGTTCGTGGGGTCGCAAATAGTCAAGACACAACTAAAGCAACTTATCACAAGCACATATATAGAACCACCAGGACTGTGACAACTTAAGCAGGTTTCAAAAAGCCATTGGAGAATGCCATGGCTTTTGACCATAATACTTTATTTAGTATTCTTTTAATATTTATTTATTAGACTGCAGCAGGTCCCAGTTGCGGGATCTTGGTTGCAGCACATGGACGTCTCTCTGGCTGTGGTGTGTGGACTCTAGGATGCAAAGGCTCAGTCGTTGTGGAGGGCAGGCTTAGTTGCACCACAGCATGTAGGCTCTTTGTTCCCCCACCAGGGATCAAACCTGCTTCCCCTGCATTGCAAGGTGAATTATTAACCATTGGACCACCAGGGAAGTCCCTTATCTATAATAGTTAAAATCTAAGGCCAGTAACAACCTTAGTAGGGAAGATCATAATATCCATTTTCTTCCAGGAGAATGTCAACTAAATAAACATATATAGATAAATATATGTTTCACAGATTCTATTCCTTCCCCAAATCTTAAATCCACTTTCCTGCTGCCTTCTCTCCTTCCAAAAAAAAGATGAGAGATTAAAGGAAAAATGCATTTCTTGTCCATTGGCCTTTTCTCATTCCACTGCTTAGGCCCCAAATTTTAGATACTTTCTCTTACCTACATTAAAGTCAAGATCTATGATCACTCCCACTATCTTCACTGCTATTGTCTCTTAAAGTCACTGAGTTTTTGCCTGAAATATGGCAAACTGTCTTCTAATTGATTTCTCTGCTTCCAAATTTGATATTTTATAATCTATTTCCAAATCAGTCAGAGTGTTATGGACTGAATTGTGTCTCTCTAGCATTCCTACGTTTATGCTCTAACCTCCAATGTAACTGTACTTGGAGAGAGAGGTTTTTGGAAGAAATTAATGTTAAACATGGTCTTAAGGGTAGGGCTCTAATATGATAGGCCTCTCTCCTTATAATAAGAGGCCCAGGAGAGCTCAGTTTTTACCATGTGAGGACACAGCAAGTGGGGAGTTGACTTCATGCCAGGAAGAGAGCTCTCACCAGAACCCAAGTATGCTGGCACCTTCATCTTGAATTTTCAGCCTTTAGAACCATGAGAAAATAAATTTCTGTTGTTAGGTCCCCAGCTTATGGTATTAAAAAGCCTAATGCATAGAGTAATTAAAAAAAAAAAAAAAACCTAAGTCACACCATGCATCCCTCTGAGTGGAACACTCCACTGGATTCTTACTCCTCTGAGTATTAGCTAAGAGTCCTAGCGATCCTAGATATTGCCTTTAGGAACCTATAAATTCTGGCTTCTTTCCTTCCTAATTCCATTTCCTACTAGTCTCCCCTCCATCACTTCCCTTCAACCACACTGCCCTCCTCTTATTCTTCAACCCACCAGGCATATTCCCATCTCAGGCATATCCCCATCTCAGGGCCTCTGTGCCAACTATTCCTTCTGACAGAATTCTCTTTTCTCAAGTCATGATTCACTTCTCACTTCCTTTGAGCCTTTGCTCAAATATTAAAGACTTAATGAAAAAAATAATGAATTTATGGTATCTAAGTGTCAGTTTAATACACTCGCAACTTTATAGAGTTAAATTGTATCACCTGTTATAGCTTAAAGGAATACAAATTATAACTTCCTTTTAGTAACAAAATGTTTGGTTTTTAATACCCTCAAGGATTATTGCAGTAAATCCAAATAAATATTCCAGCTCCTAATTAAGATAGGAATGCCAGTAGATAAGTCACCTGAAATGACCTTATATTAATAGTTTTACTGATTGTAATGAATTTTTTCAGCAGATATTTGGTAAGTACCCACTATGCAAGATTAATTGGCCACTGAAGAATCAAAAATAAAACAGTCCCTACTTCAAGGAGCTCACAGAGTAGTAGGGACCAACTTATGTTGAAATAATCACTGCTTTTAACACAATGCAAAACTTAAACACAATTCCTTAATAGTTTTTATTTCCTTTTTTTTTTTTAAGTTAAACCCAAGTAAAAGTATACTCCTCTTTTTGTGAATTATATCATTAAACTACATATCAACTAGCATAGAGATTGATATCGAATTATTTTCCTAAAAATTAGCACTAGTCATCTATGAGTGATGCTTTCATCATTTGAAAAGCAAGCATGTATCAAAAAACATGTTAGATCAGTATTTTCAATAACAGGTCTCAACCCCAAGAACTAAAATAGAAAAATGATGTTATTATATCCAAAAATGAAACGAGCAAATTTAGCCAAGGGAAAGAGGTTTCGCTCAAGAATGTTCCTAAAGTGTTTCTGGCCAAAATTTTGCCCTGTTTCTAAACAGGCTGCTGCTGCTGCTAAGTCCCTTCAGTCGTGTCTGACTCTGTGCGACCCCATAGACGGCAGCCCACCAGGCTCCACCGTCCCTGGGATTCTCCAGGCAAGAACACCGGAGTGGGTTTCCATTTCCTTCTCCAGTGCATGAAAGTGAAAAGTGAAAGGGAAGTCGCTCAGTCGCGTCCGACTCTTAGCGACCCCATGGATTGCAGCCCACCAGGCTCCTCCGTCCATGGGATTTTCCAAGCAAGAGTGCTGGAGTGGGGTGCCATTGCCTTCACCGGCAGCATACCCTATTTAAAAGTTTCACACCTCCCCGCCACATCTCGGAAAACCTATCGGTGCACGAGTTCTTCCTTTCACCAACAAACTCCTAGGTTCACGAAAAAAACCAAGCTGTAGAAGCTCTATGATTGGCTAAGAAGTGAATGACGTAAGGTTTCTCAAGCCCACTAAGAATCATCCGCCCCAAACTGGCTCAGATTCCACCTTTTGATTGGTTCTTACGGCAAGAAGGCAGGGACAATTGCTAAAGTTGACCTCTGGGACCGAACCCCAGGAAAAGATGGCGGCGACCAAGTGCTGGAGGTTTGTGCTCCGTAGTCCAGGGCTGTCATTGCACACCGCGGCCGAGGCCGCCGTCACGGCTCCAGAAGTGACCGGATCAGATGTCAAGGCGGCCCCAGTCGCGCGCTACCCGCCCATCGTGGCCTCCCTAACTGCCGACAGCAAGGCGGCACGGCAGCGGCGAGTGGAGCGATGGCAGGCCACGGTGCACGCGGCCAAGTCAGTGGACGAGAAGCTGCGAATTCTTACCAAGATGCAGTTCATGAAATACGTCGTTTACCCGCAGACCTTCGCCCTGAACGCTGACCGCTGGTACCAGAGCTTCACCAAGACCGTGTTCCTTTCGGGGCTACCGCCGCCGCAGGCCCAGCCAGATCGGGAGCCCGCGCAGGTTGTGGACCTTGCTGCCCTGCGCGCGGCCGTCTGTGACTGTCTCCTGCAGGAGCATTTTTTTCTGCGGCGCAAGAAGCGTGCGCCCATCTACCAGGAACGCTACGCCGTCGCCTCACCCTTCTTGGACCAACTGGTACCTTCCCTCACCGGCTTGCTCAGCGCTTACAATCCCGTCCTGGCTGCCGCCGCCCTCGGTAAGCCTCGGGCCGCCTTTCGGGGCGGGGGAGGTGGGGATAGTAGGGGACCGTGGGTGCGTGGTTGCGTGCCAAGTCGCTTCAGTAGTGTCCGACTCTCTGCTGCCTCATGGCCTGTAGTTCGCCAGGCTCCTCTGTCCATGGAATTTTTCAGCCAAGAATACTGGAGTGGGTTGCTGTACCCTGCTCCAGGGGATCTTCCCCTCCCAGGGATGGAGCCGGCTCTCCTGTCTTCTGTATTGGCAGGCGGGTTCTTTACCACTAGCGCCACCTGGGAAGCCTGGTAAGGTCTCTCTCTGGGCCAAATTTGCCCGCTCTTCATTTCTTTCTGCTTGGTCAGTTCTTTCCCAGTCCTTTCGCTCCTAGCTAGGGGCCGCGTCCGGAGACTGGGTTGCCGTGTCTGTGCCTCCACTTACTAACTGTAGTGCTTAGTGAAGGTCCAGCCAAATGGAAGAGTAGTGTTGGTTAAAAAAAGGGGCTCCTAGAGAGCGGGACAGACCTCGGGTTGCCTTTTCGCTCTTCCACCAAGTTACTGACCTTTTGGCGGTTTATAAACCGATTTTGGCCTAGTTTTTCCTTATTTTCAAGGTGAGAATACGATAATAGTACCACTTGGTTATAGAACTGTTAAGATTAAAGATGGTATTGATTAAAATACCTAACGTATATTCAGCACTTTCTGTATGCCTGACCTTGTTCTGTATTTTATATGTGCCAAATTTAATCCTTGCGATAACTTTACAGTAGGTAGCACTGTATTCATTAAAACCAAACAAACCCAAAGCACAGAGTCATAAAGTGCATTTAGTCAAAGAACCTATTGCTAGTAGATTTGGAGGACAGGCTTCAAACCCATTCATTTTGGGTTTCCAATAAACAGTAAAACTTCTGTTTTACTGTTAAAAGCAGGGTTGAAAAATAATTAATGGATAGTATTTTAAAGATCAGTGTTTCTGAAGCGTTCATTATTTTGTATCTGCTACCCCTGTAGGTATCTTAATAAATATTTATTGAGTTAATGTTACTATAACTGTAGGTGTATGTTCAACTGAGTCTTGTAGTGTGCTTGTTACTTCCCTGCCAGTTGGGAATGAAGTGGTCTCCAGGGAAACATCACAGACTTTTGCTCATGATTGATGGCCTGGGAAAGTTGACTTAATCTGCTCAAGACCTAGGTTCCTCTTGTATGTAATGAAGATGATGGCAACCTTTATGTACAGTTGGGAAGGTCCCCTGGAGGCGGAAATGGCAACCCACTCCAGTATTTTTGCCTAGAGAATCCCATGGACAGAGGAGCCTGGCGGGCTACAGTCCATGGGGTCACAAAAAGTCGGACAGGACTGAGTGACTAATACTAAAACTTATACATATCTTTGAGAATTATTGTGAAGATTGAATTAGTAATTCATGAGACAGCTGTGACTCTTACTAAACTTTTTATATCTGGTTAGTGAGATTGCTGTTGCTCTTATTTTGTGTTTATTCTTAACTGAGAAACTTCTGACTGGTGTAAAATGGTACCTCATAGTGGTTTTGATTTGCATTTCTCTGATAATGAGTGATGTTGAGCATCTTTTCATGTGTTTGTTAGCCATCTGTATGTCTTCTTTGGAGAAATGTCTATTTAGTTCCTTGGCCCATTTTTTGATTGGGTCGTTTATTTTTCTGGAGTTGAGCTGTAGGAGTTGCTTGTATATTTTTGAGATTAGTTGTTTGTCAGTTGCTTCATTTGCTATTATTTTCTCCCATTCTGAAGGCTGTCTTTTCACCTTGCTAATAATTTCCTTTGATGTGCAGAAGCTTTTAAGGTTAATTAGGTCCCATTTGTTTATTTTTGCTTTTATTTCCAATATTCTGGGAGGTGGGTCATAGAGGATCCTGCTGTGATGTATGTCAGAGAGTGTTTTGCCTATGTTCTCCTCTAGGAGTTTTATAGTTTCTGGTCTTACATTGAGATCTTTAATCCATTTTGAGTTTATTTTTGTGTATGGTGTTAGAAAGTGTTCTAGTTTCATTCTTTTACAAGTGGTTGACCAGGTTTCCCAGCACCACTTGTTAAAGAGATTGTCTTTTCTCCATTGTATATTCTTGCCTCCTTTGTCAAAGATAAGGTGTCCATATGTGCGTGGATTTATCTCTGGGCTTTCTATTTTGTTCCATTGATCTATATTTCTGTCTTTGTGCCAGTACCATACTGTCTTGATAACTGTGGCTTTGTAATACAATTATGTAAAGTTTAAAAATAAAATAAAATTAAAAAAATAAAAAAAAAAAAAGAAACTTCTTTGGTCACCACGCTTAATGCACTGTGGCACAGGTAGAGAATAATAGTTTAAGCCTTATGTTTATGTTGTGATTGTTTAAGTTATCACATAATTCAAACTTTAATTTACACCAAAGGGTAACTTTTGGTGTATTTTCAATTAGCACAGTTGTTCTTAAATTCTGTATTGCTGAGCCTGGTATTCTGAGAATAACTAGATTTATTCAGATTATCAGATAAAAATGTTTTGAATATCTTTTGATAGATTGTAACCGCCCAGTTCACTTCTACTGGTTGCGAGGTGAAGAAATTATTCCTGGTGGTCATCGGAAAGGTCGAGTTGATGCTGTGCGATACCAAATAAACGATAAACCACACAACCAGATTCGAATATCCAGACAACTCCCTGAGGTAAGGATGTATTGCTTATGTGTCTGTGGACAGTTGAAGAGGAAGTATCAGCATGCTAGGTCAGTGGTCCCTAACTTTTTTGACACCAGGGACTGGTTTTTGTGGGAGATAGTATTTCCCTGGACTTGGGGCAGGAGTTGGTGGGGAATGATTTCAGGATGATTCAAGTGTGTTACATTTATTGTGCACTTAATTTCTATTATTATTAAGTTGTGATATATAATGAAATAATTATAGAACTCACCATAATGCAGAGTCAGTGGGAGCCCTGAGTTTGTTTGCCACAACTGGACAGTCCCATCGGGGTGATGGGAGACCGTGACACCAGAAGTATGTTGCTTATGTCCTGTCTGTAATTTCGTTTTGCCTACTGTCACTGCAGAAAACCCTGCTTCACAAAGATAGGATGTTGGAAATGGAAGTAGGCTTTTGATATGGAAAATGGAAGTGGCGGTTTGATAATCTGCCTTGCCTAAACATATGGAGATTTGAAGTTGTCTCAAACATATTTTTAAGACCACTGTTGTTTGTGATCTCAAGCAGTATTGTGAGCCACGGGGAGCAGCTGTAAATACAGACAGGGCTTTGCTCACCTGCTGCGCACCTCTTGCTTTACAGCCCGGTTCCTGACAGGCCGTGGACCAGTACCTGTCCACAGCCCAGGAGTCGGGGACCCCTGTGCTAGGTAATGGGTTAGGAAGGGTGAAAAGCTTTGGGTAGAGCCCTTTTCTTTCAAGTGTATTTGGAGTACATCTCATCTGAAATGCTTTTTCAGCTTTTTAACTGTATATTCTGCAGAGGTCAGGTAATAATTTTAAGTGAGGTTAAGACATCAGGTTTTAGGACCATACAAATCTTTTCATTTTCTTAATATAAAAATGCTGATGATAGTTTATGATTATAATTTATAGTGAACTATCCTATCTCATTGTAAATCGCATTTTTACAGCTAGAAGTATTCATTTTACAGGTATCCAGTTCTTTTGGAGAAAGCAAGTGTATTCTGAATATTATCTGTTTGTCCATGTCAGAGGTTGACACATTTCTTCTGCAAAGGTCCAAATAGTAAATATTTTAGGCTTTAGGGGCCATAAGTTTATGTTGCATTCTCAGTTCTTATCATGTAAAAATAGCCCTGTACCATATGTAAATGAATTTACATGACTGTGTTCCAGTAAAACTTTATTTGGAAAAACAGTTAGCTGGCTAGATTTGGCCCATCATTAGATGGTAGAGTTTAATCATTTAAGATTTTTAACTATTAAGAATGTGAGTAAAATATATGCTAGTGTTGCTGTGAATTTACTTATGACTTTTTTCTTTAAGTTTGTGCCACTGGATTATTCTGTACCTGTAGAAGTCCCTGTTAAAAATTGTAAGCCAGACAAACTCCCATTATTCAAACGGCAATATGAAAATGCCATCTTTATTGGTAAGTTTCTCGTTTAATAAATGTGTTCAAAGTGTCCTGTGCAAATTTGCATAATTAATTTTTGATGACTGAGAAGTTCAGCCTGTCCATGAGCAATGTAACTCATCTCAGGTTGCAATATACATGAAAATTGAAAGAAAATATTCTTTCAACTTATCATTTAAAATTTTATGTTTCTACTCAATTACAGTATTTAAGGTTAAAAAACAGTTATAGTTTCTGATTTAACTTTACTCTGCCTGAAAGTCACTAGGTCCATGCAAATGACACATTTCTTTTCCTCTTTATGACTAGTTTTCCGTTGCACACGCATGCGCACACACATACATGTATATATATATATATACACACACTAACACACCACATTTTCTTTATCCATTCTTTTGTTGAAGGATATTTAGGTTGCTTGCACATCCTGGTTTTGTAAATAGTGCTGCTATGAACATTGGGATTCATGTATCTTTTGCAGTTCTCTTTTCTCCAGATATGTGCTAAGGAGTGGGACTGCTGGGTCACATGGTATTTCTGTTCTTAATTTTTAAAGGAATCTCCATGCTGTTCCCCATAGTGAATATATCCATTTACATTCCCACCAACGGTGTAGGAAAGTTTCCCTGTCACCACACCTTCAGCGTTTGTTGTGTATTTTTGATGATAGCCATTTTGACTGGTATGAAGTGGTACCTCATGGTAGTTTTCTTTTGCGCTTCTCTAATAATCAGTGATGCTGAGCATCTTTTCATGTGACTTTTGGCCATCTATATGCCTTTGTTGGAGAAATGTCTATTTAGGTCTTCTGTCCATGTTTTGATTGGGTTATTTGTTTTTTGATATTGAGCTGCATGAGCTAATTGTTTATTTTGGAGATTAATCCCTTTAGTGCCACTGAACTATACAGTTAAATATGGTTAAAATAGTATGTTTTAATGTGACTTTTACCATAATTTAAAAAACATAAAAAATAGTTATACATGTTATGCTTTGTTTATTTGTTATTTATATGGAAAAGTATGTTTTTTCAAAAATGAAAAAGTATAGAGCTGAATTTGAGGTAGTGATTGAATTTTTTCAACAAAAGCCTCCCATTTGTGTAACAAACTATGATAACCATCAGGAATATAAAAATTAGTCTCTGCCCTCATGCAGCTTACACTTTGGCTATTTTTTCCCTGTTTATTAATTCCTAGCTGACTGAAAAACATTTTTAAGAAAGCAGCTGTATGCTGGTCCTCCAGAACTCTTTTATCAGTCCTATATCAATCACTGGTGGTCTTGGAGAGTGAATTATGGGGAACTTTTGGTTGAAAACACTTTCCACTAAAATCAAGAATGTCAGCATTGTAAAGAAAGTTTTTAAAGTTATGAAATGTTTGCATCCTTTTGTGAATATGACCAGGAGAATAACAAATTGCCCAATGATGACCAAGGAGTTTGAGAAAACTGACATAATAGGGAATTATAAATTTTACATATATTCTTTGGACTGATGATAGCTGGCAGATTGTACTTTCAGGTGAAATTTTTTATAAACAATAAGTAAACCAAGCTTTCTATTCATATATTTTGAGTGCTTATCACATAATGAGTAGAGATATATGCATTTGAAGTAAATACTGAGGACGTGTTTCTAGATTCCCTACTTGTGCATTTCATCTGAAATGTTTTTATTTTGCTCTCAGGAACAAAGACAGCAGATCCACTCTGTTATGGACATACCCAGTTTCATCTGCTACCTGACAAATTAAAAAGGGAACGGCTTTTGAAACAAAACTGTGCTGATCAGATAGAAGTCATTTTTAGAGCTAATGCTATTGCAAGCCTTTTCGCTTGGACTGGAGCACAGGCTATGTATCAAGGTAAAACTAGTTTTATGGCATCAATGTTATTGGGAAACATTTTAAGAATTTAGCAGGTCAAATTATTTTCTTTAGGTTAAAACGTAGGTAGAATCTTAACATTTTGAAAACTTGCAGTAGCACACAATGCAATTGTTTTAAAATCCATAATTAAATATTTTACATTTGTAGTTGGTTAGTGACACTTTGGTAGTTACCATCATCTTTTACTTTGACCATTTTTGTGTGAATGCATTTTTTTCTGATGATATTCTCAAATATTTCAAAGATTAGCTAACTGAATCAACTCTGGATGATAACAGCTTTCTGAAACTAGAAAATGAACTGCTTTCATGGATTAAATTTTAGATTAAATCACAGTTATCATGTATAATTTCTTTGAGGACCATATCTAGGGTGTAGATTGGGAGACAGTTCATTCAGTTAATGGCTTATGGTTTTTACATACCAGGCACTGTTGGCTTTGGAGATACAGTGTTGAATGAGAGAGATCCTGCTTTCCTGGAGCTTATATTATAGTAGGGATAGTAAAAGATAGTAAACATGTAGTGTTTTAGAAAGTATTAATCACTTCAGTCATGTCCAACTCTATGTGGCCCTATGGACTGTAGCCCACCAGGCTTTTCTGTCCATGGGAATTCTCCAGGCAAGAATAGTGGAGTGGATAGCCATTCCCTTCTTCAGGGAATCTTCCAATTAGTGGTGATGCTCTGAAGAGAATATACTAGATGGAGGGTAGAATGTGCATAGGGTACAGGTATAAATGAGGCATGGGGTAGAATCACTTTAGACGTTTAGAGTTAGTTAATTCAAGGGAGGTCTCTAAAGATTTTCATTTGAACAGAAACCTGAGGATGAGGAGCCCTCTTTGTATAAACTTGTGGGAAGGACACTTCCAGACAAAGGGAATGACAGGTAGCTCTGAGGTAGGAACAGACTTGAAGTGTTTAAGGAGCATCATGAAGGCTGATGAAGAAAGGGAGTGGGAGAATGAAGATAGGGAGCTGGAGTGAGATAGAGGGAGCTGGAGGCATGTCACAGAGGACTTTCAGAGCCCATTGGGAGCCACTTGACTTTTGTTACAAAACCAGAAGTAATAGAATGCATACCTAGGTTGTTGCTGCTGCTGCTGCTGCTAAGTCGCTTCAGTCGTGTCTGACTCTGTGTGACCCCATAGACAGCAGCCCACCAGGCTCCCCTGTCCCTGGGATTCTCCAGGCAAGAACACTGGAGTGGGTTGCCTTTTCCTTCTCCAGTGCATAAAAGTGAAAAGTGAAAGTGAAGTTGCTCAGTCGTGTCCGACTCTTTGCGATCCCATGGACTGCAGCCTACCAGGCTCTGTCCATGGGATTCTCTAGGCAAGAGTACTGGAGTGGGGTGCTGCTACTCTTATATAAACATCCAGGAGGAGTTTTAACAGTGATTTAATTATTGCCAGGCTCACCTTTTTTTTCCTTTGTATATGTATTTTTAACCTCATACTCAAAATTGTTGACTTATGTCTTTATAAAAGAACTAACTAGACAAGAGTAGGAATACAAGTAGACAATCAGAAAAATTAAGAGGAAACTTTATTGAAGATGTTAGAATGGCATAGTTTATTCATGAAAAATAAAGTACTTCTTTTTATAATTAATTCTGTATTTTAACAATACTGTTTATTGGCTGCCTTCATTAAAGTTGATATAAAATATATATGTGGCAAAATGTACAACTTACTGCATGCCCCTTGAATTTAAAAGTATTAAAGCTAGTCAGCCTGGACCAAGAAACAGCCAGAAAATTTGAATAATAAAGATATTCAGATATCCTAGAACCTTATGATGACATAAAATACACGAGGCAGAATGAAAACAACTCATAAAACCGATTTTGAATTATAAATTAAGACATAGAATTCATCTGATAACTACATGGTTGAAGTTCTTAGAAAGTCAAGGGTTTTTCTGAGGGCTTTTTTTTTTTGTAGATTTGGTGAAATAAATGTCTGTACTGGTTATTGGGTGGTAGATGCTGCTGGTATAAGGGAAATTTGAACGTATTTAGGGTTGGTGAATAATGATGTGGAGACCTGTGCATAAATGGACCTCACTTCTTTTCTTAGGTGAAGTGAGTTAAGGTTGAAATCTGATGAAGTCCAAAGTTGTTGAAAAGGTGTATCATGAACTTTGTGGCTCCTGGAAGGAAGGAAATAGTTCTTGATGCAGAAATGGAATATAGAATTAGGATGGAGAAGATAGCGAAAACATTGAGATCTTTAGAAATTTGGCAGGTAAAATATCCAGTTTATAGGAGGTATTTTATATCCTCTAGTGTGCGTGTTTTGTTTTGGTAAAATATATTCTGTATATGAGTTTCAGCATAACTTTTCTTCTACAGGATTCTGGAGTGAAGCAGACGTTACTCGACCTTTTGTCTCCCAGGGTGTGATCACGGATGGAAAATACTTCTCCTTTTTCTGTTACCAGTTAAACACTTTAGCACTGACTGCGCAAGCTGATCAAAACAACCCTCGTAAAAATATATGTTGGGGAACACAAAGTATGCCTCTTTATGAAACAATTGAAGATAATGATGTCAAAGGTTTTAATGATGACGTTTTACTTCAGTTAGTTCACTTTCTACTAAATAGACCAGAAGAAGACAAAGCACAGCTGTTGGTAAATTAAGAAAAAACATTTGCTTTGGGAATACTTAAATTTCACTGAAGGAACAATAAAAGGAATTTTGGCAATGAGACTTCTGTTAAATAGTAAATACATTGATTTTGAGACAAATGTTTCTTTATGTTAACCTGTGATTAGACCTTTCATTTTGCTCAAAGTACTAAGAGATTTAATTTTAGATACAGTATGTTGATTTAAATAATTTCATTCATATGTGGCTAACTGATGAGACTAATGGAATAATCTTCAATACTTGGTGTTATTTGTTTCTGTGTGTAAGCGCATATCACTTACTGCATACCATTCACTGCATGATAGGCCAGTAATCTGAGAGACAAGGAGTTGGGGCAAGGAAAAATGACTTTATTTGGAAAGCCAGCAAGCTGAGAAGATGACAAATTAATGTCCTAAAGAATGATTTTAATTTGAGATAGAATTTTAGCTTTTATGCTAGGGAAGGAGGAGGGAAGCAGGGTGCCTGATCAGATTGTGGACCTTATTCTGATTGGATGGTAATGAGATAATCAGGTGGTATTTTGGGAGTCAACATTATCAATCTGATTCCAACCTGGCTGGGGTCTCAGAATATTAACTATAACCCTCAAGGAGGAACTAAAGGTCTTTGACTTTGTTTTATGACTGTTTTATTTTGTCTTCAGTTCAGTTGAGTCTCTCAGTCATGTCCAACTCTTTGCAACCCCATAAACTGCAGCACACCAGGCTTCCCTGTCCATCACCAGCTGCCGGAGTCTACCCAAACTCATGTCCATGGAGTCGGTGATGCCATCCAACCATCTCATCCTCTGTCGTCCCCTTCTCCTCCTGCCCCCAATCTTTCCCAGCATCAGGGTCTTTTCAAATGAGTCAGCTCTTTGCAGCATCAGGTGGCCAAAGTATTGAAGTTTCAGCTTCAACATCAGTCCTTCCAATGAACACCCAGGACTGATCTCCTTTAGGATGGACTGGTTGGATCTCCTTGTAGTCCAAGGGACTCTCAAGAGTCTTCTCCAACACCACAGTTCAAAAGCATCAATTCTTTGGTACTCAGCTTTCTTAATGGTCCAACTCTCACATCCATACATGACTACTGGAAAAACCATAGCCTTGACTAGATGGACCTTTGTTGAAAAAGTAATGTCTCTGCTTTTTAATATGCTGTCTAGGTTGGTCATAACTTTCCTTCCAAGGAGTAAGCGTCTTTTAATTTCATGGCTGTAGTCACCATCTGCAATGATTTTGGAGACCCCAAAAATAAAGTCAGCCACTGTTTCCACTGTTTGCCCATCTATTTGCCATGAAGTGATGGGACCGGATGCCATGATCTTAGTTTTCTGAATGTTGAGCTTTAAGCCAACTTTTTCACTCTCCTCTTTCCCTTTCATCAAGATGCTGTTTAGTTCTTCTTCACTTTCTGCTATAAGGGTGGTGTCATCTGCATATCTGAGGTTATTGATATTTCTCCCTGCAGTCTTGATTCCAGCTTGTGTTTCTTCCAGCCCAGTGTTTCTCATGATGTACTCTGCGTATAAGTTAAATAAGCAGGGTGACAATATGCAGCCTTGACATACTCCTTTTCCTATTTGGAACCAGTCTGTTGTTCCATGTCCAGTTCTAACTGTTGCTTCCTGACCTGCATACAGGTTTCTCAAGAGGCTGGTCAGGTGGTCTGGTATTCCCATCTCTTTCCGAATTTTCCACAATTTATTGTGATCCACACAGTCAAAGGCTTTGGCATAGTCAATAAAGCAGAAATAGATGTTTTTCTGGAACTCTCTTGCTTTTTCCATGATCCAGCGGATGTTGGCAATTTGATCTCTGGTTCCTCTGCCTTTTCTAATTACAGCTTGAACGTCAGGAAGTTCACGGTTCACATATTGCTGAAGCCTGGCTTGGAGAATTTTGAGCATTACCTTACTAGTGTGTAAGATGAGTGCAATTGTGTGGTATTTTGAGCATTGTCTTGTCTGACTATTTTTGCTTGTTTCTATATTGTCTCATTTCTCTGATTGAATTTGCTGTTTGGAACTCAGGGAAGGCCTTGGAGACTAAAGCTTTTTCTATAAATAAGAGATGGGGGATACAGGAGTTCTGTTCCCTGAAAGACTCCACAGGTCCTGCTGCATTTTCTGTGGTTTTAAAAGTAATATAAAGACAGTCATTCAAATGCTTGAGAATATGTACATGTTTTGTTGTTTTTTAAAAATATTTATGTAATAACATGGCACAGAGTTTTAGATCCCTACACAAACCCTCCAAAACATGAACAATGTTTTGTACAAATAGGAAACTGACTCAAGAGAGTTAAACTGACATTAATAAGGTTTCACAGATGATGAGTAATACACCTGATGAATTATATGCAACCTAGGTTCTTAGACCTTAGAAGTAACATTAATATGTTTCTGCTAGTTGCATTTGTTCTGTCCCAAAGATTGGGAAACTAGATTTGCTATGTTTCAAAATCAGTTGTCAGTTGGTAAAATTGTTATTCTTGCTAATAATTAAGGTTCATCCAAAAATTACCTTTGTTGTTGCTCTTGGTTTTGCTTTTTGTTTTTTTGGTTTTTTGGCCATGCTGTGTGGCATTCAGGATCTTAGTTCCCCAACCAGGATAGAACTTATGTCTCCCTGCAGTGGAAGCATGGAGCTCTAACCACTGGACTGCCAGGGAATTCCCCCTAGTTAACGTTTGTATAACTTTGCTAACACATAATATTTTATATAACCTCTCTACTGTAGTTAATGACAAATACTATTTTTTCTTTCTTCTTCCTTCCCTCCTTTCCTCCCATTCTTTCAAGACAGAGGTCTTGGAAATGGAGCAAGTTATATGGAACAGATGCCTCAGCTAGAAGGGGTTATTTACTGCAAATGATTGCTAAACTGAAAGAATAATATTTGAAAGTTGTATTAATAATTCATTTCAGCCAAGTGCCTACTTTGTGACACATGGTGCCAAGTGTTCCAGGTTTACTTTAATTTTTTAATCTGTTTCCAAAGCTTGGAATATTGTTTCCTACCCTTGTTCCTGTTTATTCCAACTTGGATATTGCATTCTCATTCATCCTTCATGTAAAAAGAAAATGCAGATGTAGAGGGCACAACCTTAGCAAGCTCCAAATAAAATTTCTCTTGGTCTGGGCTCTCACTTTCTAACTAATTGAACCTTGGACAATTTGAGTTACCATCTTTGATTTCTGCTTCCATAAAACAGAGTAATCTCACAAACTTGTCTAAACAGATTGCATTTAATTGTCCCATCCATTGCATACTTCTCCCTCTGTGGTAGCACATGTTTTACTCTTTCACGACAATTTTTCTCATTACAAATGGTGTAGAACACACATATTACACAAACACACCTGTGCATACATGTCAGGGCTTCATATAGCTCTTACTATATTCTAGAGCATCGTTTAGATACTTTATTGGTATCAGCTCATTTAATCATCAAAATTTTTTTTGAGCTAGGTGCTGTTATTCTCATTTTGCAGATGTGTTACACAGAGAGCACAACAACTTATTGAAGGTCACACAACTAGAAAGACACAGAATTAGAATTTGAACCAAGGTGGTCTGACTCCAGGGTCTGGTAGATACACTATAGATCTAGTCAGTGCTACAGCAGTGTATCAGTGGTATAAATTCAGATAAGTGAAAGTGAAGTCGCTCAGTGGTGTCTGACTCTTTGTGACCCCATGGACTGTAGCCTGTCAGGCTCCTCCGTCCATGGGATTTTCCAGGCAGGAGTGCTGGAGTGGATTGCCATTTCCTTCTCCAGGGGATCTTCCCAACCCAGGAATTGAACCCAGGTCTCCTGCATTGCAGGCAGACACTTTACTGTCTGAGCCACCAGGGAAGCCCAGGAAATGTTAATTCTGACTGGCATGGATCCTAGGAGCTTTCCTTGGAGCAAATAGCATTTGAATTGGTTCTTGATAGATGGCATTTTCCAAAAACAGGAAGAAGAGTAAGTGGATAGATCTGTGAATGAAGGTGAAAAGTTCAAGATTTACCTGGGAATTTGGTGTTTACTTGGTTTACCCCAAATTGGGTGTTTTCTAAAAGCATTTCCAGAAAAAAGTTGTTTACTAAGAAACAAAATCTAGTTGGTATCACATTTGCATATAACACTGAACATTAGGGAACAATGTAGCATTGTTTAGACTTCTGGGGGAAACATTACATCAGAAGAAATCTAGACTAGTCTAGATAAATATGTTGCGCCTGCTAAGTTGCTTCAGCCATGTCTGACTCTGCAGCCCCATGGACTGTAGCCTGCCAGGTTCCTCTGTCCATGGGATTCTCCAGGCAAGAATACTGGAGTGGGTTGCCATTTCCTTCTCCAAGGCATCTTCCTAACCCAGGGATCGAAACTGAGCCTCTTACTTCCCTGTGTTGGCAGGCGGGTCTTTACCACTAGTGCCACCTAGGAAGCCCCAATATATAGATAGGTTAGGACAGTTGAAAAAATACCAGAACATCCAAGTCTCTTACAAATTTATTAAAAATGTAGTTGATTAGCACGTGATTTAATAGAGGAACCAATGAATAGAGAATTCAAAATGAATAAATATAATGAGTATACAAAGTCATACTAGGCAAAAGTAAGCATAAAGCAGGGTGAGCACCTATAATTTCAAACAATTCAAGGCAACAAAAAGAATCTAGTGTTAAAATGTCATTTTGTATTACAGATTGTAATCAGTGTGTGAAATGTTACTTAAAGTAAATCTTAGTCTTAAGAAGTTGAAGTAACTAAAAATGAGGAATAATTAGTAAATTTGACTTAATAAAATTTTTAATCTTACAAACAAAATAGATCTTTTAAAATGTGATAGAATATGTATACAAAATTGTTTAGTAGACCACAGAAAGTGTCAGAAATTCTTAAAAACAGGAATCATACAAGTCATGAACTCTGCATCACAATATATTCAGAAATTGCTAATATAGTTTTAAATTGGAGACACCTAATCATTTGAAAGTAAAAGTATAAACATAAATGGTTATTGCTTACACCAAATATTCAATATAAAATTCTAGAGCTATATTACAGTCTAAAAGTGAAAGCTAGTTATCTAATTTTTTCATTTTTGTCAGATGTACTTTTATATGATCTGGACTATGGACCTCCCTGTGCTTTGTGCAAGAAAGCATTGTATTAGTGCAAGTAAAACTTTAGACTGAAATGCAAACCCTACCTATAAAAGCTAGTTGGATATAGGCAAAGTTATTTTGAATACATTTACTCCTAGGAATACACGAAGGTATGTAAGAGAATCACTGAATAAACATAACCCACCTTCTTTTTGCAGTTGTCAACTTACTTTGCTTTAATACCTGGAAAAACTATTTTTCTATTAACGCACATGGAGTAGAATGGGGCAAGCCACATACACTTTAAAAGATAAAACATAAAGTACAAAGAAATGTTTACTAATCTCAACTCTGGAAGAGCATCATAACCTTGCTTTACAGTCTTATATTTGAAGCCTGCTTACTAGTGTACTTGCTGCTGCTACTGCTGCTAAGTTGCTTCAGTCATGTCCGACTCTGTGTGACCCCATAGACGACAGCCCACTAGGCTCCTCTGTCCCTGGGATTCTCCAGGCAAGAATACTGGAGTGGGTCGCCATTGCCTTCTCCAATGCATGAAAGTGAAAAGTGAAAGTGAAGTCGCTCAGTCATGCCCGACTCTTAGCGACCCCATGGACTGTAGCCCACCAGGCTCCTCCTGCCATGGGATTTTCCAGGCAAGAGTACTGGAGAGAGTTGCTATTGCCTTCTCCGAGTGCCAGTATAAACTTATTGGCAAGTTTATAATGTTATGTGTTTATTTACAGTAAGGAAATAAAGTCAGTATTTGCTA
Source organism: Bos javanicus (assembly GCF_032452875.1). NCBI lineage: Eukaryota > Metazoa > Chordata > Mammalia > Artiodactyla > Bovidae > Bos > Bos javanicus. The sequence goes on along the minus strand of NC_083887.1, from coordinate 29,920,384 downwards.
GAAGAGTTTTCAAAAATGAAAGAAAATCAGAAGAAAATTAAATGTAGAAGACAGTGAATTGAAAGAGAGAACAGACTTGACAAGTAGATGCAATAACTGATTCTTTATCCTAGCCCTCCAGTGTCAGGAAAAGAACTACTGTTCCAGCAAATCTAATCAAGAGGAAAAAAGAAAACATTTAGAATTGGAAAAGGGAAAGTAATACACTTGATGGAGTCTCTAGATAGACAAGAAGATATTGTATATAACAAACTTGGATATTTTCCCCTGAAAAATGAAATGATTGAGTAAAGATAGAAAACTTAAATGGACCATGGAAGAAATGGAAAATACTTCTAAGATACCTTCTGACAAGGTGTCATAACAATACAGTTTATCTATGAATTCTTTAAAATTTTCATGAAGTAAAACTTAAAATTTGGAGTGCTACCCAATTCATTTTTAATAACTCATCTCAATTAAAAAAAATATCCTCCAAAAATGAGCATTTCTGTATAAATTTAGAAATCCTAAATAAAATGCCACATTACTGAATTCAACAGTAATTTAAAAATCCACCCTGATAGAGTAGAGATGAAATTCAGTACTGGATTGATGTATGGAAATATGCTAATAGCAAACTTCAGTAGTTCAATGCAAAAAAATAAGGCTTTTGATAAAATTCTTGTTTAAAAAGGCAAATAAAAATGGGTAAGTATTAATAGAAGGATATTTCAATAAAATCTTTGTTATTTAACCCCAATTGATGTTTAACGTGAACAGTACCTGATGTTCCCATTGAAGTCTGCCAGTTCAGATAAGATTGCCAGCTTTGACCTTTATGTGTCTCATGGGCTGATTCAAACCAGATGCCTAGAATCATATAACTAAACACTCAAAAGTTTCTTGAGGGGCTTCCCTGATGGTCCAGTGGATAAGACTTCATCTTCCAATGCAGAGTGTACAGGTTCTATCTCTGGTTAGGGAACTAAGATCCCACATGCCTCATGGCCAAAAAACCAAGACATAAAACAGAAGCAATACTGCAACAAATTCAGTAAAGGCTTTAAAACATGGTCTCCATCAAAAAAAACTTCAAAAAAAGTTTGTTGCATAGATGTGAATTAATGAACTTAAGGTAGTCAATCTTTCAAGTTTGAAATCAGGCATACCTCATTTATTTAGTTTTTTTTTTTTTTTAATTTCAGCAAAGTTGTACAGTTTTCTTTATGAAGATTTCATCACATTTCATATATATGCCTAAATTTTTGTGTAATTGAGAATGAATTTTTCATTTTAATTATAGCTTTTATCGCTTCAAAATGGCTTTGTAATAGCTACTGTTGATTGCTATACATTTATTTTGTGAAAGGCTTGTTTAGCTCATTAACTCAGGAATTTTATAGTTGAGTCTCATGAGATACATAGGTCGAGTTGGTCTTGGGATCCTCTAAAGCTGTTTACCAACACAAGCCATCATTAACCTTCATGTAGTAAAATCACTGGACAGTTCTCTGACTTGACTTTAGTGAATGACTTGACTTTGATGAAGGGGTGGATGACTATCCATTCTTAAAGTCGCGTCTTTTATTGCCTTCAGTGGAACATCTTGTGTTTTCTTCCTATCTCTTGGACCATTCTTTCACATTTCTCTGGTGTTCTTCTAATTTTTCTTTAAATATTTGTATACCACAGACTTCTGCTCTAGGCGCCATCTTTTTTATTCATAATCTTAACTTAGATGACCTCATCAAGTTTCACGGAAATAAATATATTTATAAGCACATTAAAAATTGCAATACGATTTCAGTTTTGTGTTTCGTAGCTGAACTGTTAACATCACCATTGTAACTGGGAATAGGCCTGGTGATTAAAATTAGTGTGATTTTTCCTTAATTTTTCAGTTTAATAAATTTCCCAGAAAATACATATTTTTAATAATAAAAATTCATTTTAACTAAAGAAACTAGATCTCTTTCATGAATTGACTCTAATATGGAACCACCATCTTATGTCAAATTGCACTCCATCAGAAACAACTTTATTATGAAATTATATTTGAAAAAGCATTTCTTGAGTGTATGTTACTTAAAATTTTATTCAGTAAAATTCAAATGTTTCATCATACATATATTTAACTTACTCTAAGCAGTTGGTTCCTATAAACAGAAAACTTAGTTAATGGACACAACAGAAGGGCTAGTTTACTAGACAGAGTGCCTAAAGAACTATGGATGGAGATTCCTAATATTGTACAGGAGGCATTGACCAAAATCATCCCAAAGAAAAAGAAATGCATGAAGGCAAAGTGGCTGTCTGAGGAGACTTTACAAATAGCTGAGGAAAGAAGAAAAGTGAAAGACGAGGGAAAAAGGGAAAGATAAACCCAACTGAATGCAGAGTTCCAGAGAATAGCAAGGAGAGATAAGAAGGCCTTAAATGAACAATGCAAAGAAATAGAGGAAAACAGAATGGGAAAGACTATAGAGATCTCTTCAAGAATATTGGAGATATCAAAAGAACATTTCATGCAAGGATGGACATGATAAAGGACAGAAAGAGTAAGACCTAACAGAAGTAGAAGGGATTAAGAACAGGTGGCAAGAATACATAGAACTATGCAAGAGAGATCTTAATGACCTGGGAAACCACAATGGTGGAGTCACTCACCTAGAGCCAGACATCCTGGAGTGTGAAGTCAAGTGGGCCTCAGGAAACATTAGAAGGAACAAAGCTAATGGAGGTGATGGAATTCCAGCTAAATCACTTAAAATCCTAAAAGATGATGCTATTAAAGTACTGCACTCAATATGTCAGCAAATTTGGAAAACTCAGCAGTGGCCACAAGACTGAAAAATGTCAGTTTTCATTCCAGTCCCAAAGAAGGGCAATGCCAAAGAATGTTCATACTACCATACAATTGCACTCATTTCACATGCAAGGTAAAGCTCAAAATTCTTCAAGCTAAACAGTACGGGAACTGAGAACTTTCAAATATACAAGCTGAGTTTAAGGAAAAGAGGAACCAGAGATCAAATCACCAGCATTTGTTGGATCTAGAGAAAGCAAGGGAATTCCAGAAAAACATTTCTATTTCTGCTTCATTGACTACACTAAAGCCTTTGACTATGTGAATCACAACAAACTGTGGAAAATTCTTAAAGAGATGGGAATACCAGAACCTGTCTCCTGAGAAACCTGTATGCCAGTTTTTTGCTGGCATACCGAACCGAATATGGAAAAACTGGCTGGTTCAAAATTGGGAAAGGAGTACATCAAAGCTGTATATTGTTACCCTGTTTATTTATATGCAGTATATCATGCAAAATGCCAGGCTGGATGAATAACAAGCTATTATCAAGATTGCCAGGAGAAATGTCAACAACCTCAGATATGCAAATAATACCTCTCTAATGGCAGAAAGTGAAGAGAAACTAAGTAGTCTCTTAATGAGGGTGAAAGAGGAGAGTGAAAAAGCTGGCTTAAAACTCAACATTGAAAAACTAAGATCATGGCATCTATTTGAATCACTTCATGGCAAATAGAAAAGGAAAAGGTGGAGGCAGTGACAGATTTTTTTCTTGGGCTCTATATCAGTGTAGATGGTGACTCCAGCCATGAAATTAAAAGATGCTTGCTCCTCAGAAGGAAAGCTAAGACAAACCTAGATAACATATTGAAAAGCAGAGATATCACTTTGCCCACAAAGGTCCCTATGGTCAAAGATTGCTTTTTTCAGTAGTCATGTATGAATGTGAGAGTTGTACCGTAAAGAAGGCTGAACACTGAAGAACTGATGCTTTTGAATTGTGCTGGTGAAGACTCTTTTGAGAGTCCCTTGGGCAGCAAAGAGATCAAACCAGTCTGTCCTAAAGGAAATCAACCATGACTATTCATTGGAAGGACTGATGCTGAAGCTCCAATACTTTGGCCATCTGATGCAAAGAGCTGACTCATTGGAAAAAACTTTGATGCTGGGAAAGATTGGAGGTAAAAGGAGAAGGGGCAGCAGAAAATGAAATGGTTAGAAAGCATCACCAACTCAATGGACATGAATCTGAGCAAACTCTGGGAGATAGTGGAGGACAGGCAAGGGGTTGAACAGGACTTTAGTGACTGAACAATAACAAGAGACACAAAAACCTTAGATTTTTTTCCTTCAAATATTTTAATAGACCAGTCAAGTTAATTGCTATACATATTGTATTTTATGTTATGTTCTAGCCCATTGTGGATAATAGTTAAGTTAAATGTGAGTTAAGGTTAATTCACATAAATATATCAGGAGAAATAATTTTTAATTGCTTATTACTATTATAAAATTTGGAAAAACCATGGGCAGGAAAAAATAAGAAAAGGAAAATAAATGGGAAAATTTGCTACAGAGAATATTTAGAATAGAAATAAAAAGCCTACAAGTGTATAATATTGACATTGGCCAATATTTAATTGGACAAGTTTGAATTTCTTATGAAAGGCCTTAGTATTTCAAAGTTTGGTTAAATACTTTCATTAAGTCAAACAACAATAGCAATAAAAAAATTAAAACCAAGGAGTATTAAGACAGTCCACAAAGGGTGAAAATTATGCGTAATAATATTCCAAATGTACAGACATGGTCACTGTCTCGGTGTGTAATAAGCATGAAAATGAAAGTGAAGTAGCTCAGTCGTGTCCGACTCTTTGCGACCCCTGTAGACCGTAGCCTACCAGGCTCCTCCGTCCATGGGATTCTCCAGGCAAGGATACTGGAGTGGATTGCCATTTATAGACTAATATACAGCAATAGTTACCATCCAAATAAGCTCATCTCTTCATTAACTGGAGAAGGAAATGGCAACCCACTCCAGTATTCTTGCCTGGAGAATCCCATGAACAGAGGAGTCTGGCAGGCTACAGTCCATGGGTCACAAGAGTCAGACAGGACTTAGCGACTAAAGCACTTCATTAACTATAGCTTATGAGACTATATAACTTTAAAAGTATTCTCATAATTTGCCTGCTTTAAATTTAAAATGTTCTGGACATCATCTTTAGTACAAAATGAACCTCCATTTCTTGATCACATTTCTTTGTTTTTTTTTCCCCCACTTTATGTAAAAACACCAACTTCTGTTTCAGATCTTGATTACATTTTGTGTTACTGTCATCCTACACAATTCTGCTTTTCACTACAAAACGTCTGTTAATAATTTTCGACACTTGAAATTGGATTCTAAAACATTTATAATAGTTTGGACATAAGTTTGAGGTTTACTGTGTAGGTTGTATTTTGGCTTTTTTGCATTTTTAAAAGATAATTATGGTTATAAGATAATTTGATTTGTTTTCAAAATTATGTAAGTGAAAGTGGCTCAGTCGTCTCCAACTCTTTCTAACCCCGTGGACTATACAGTCCATGCAATTCTCCAGGCCAGAATCCTGAAGGCCTTTTCCTTCTCCAGGGGATCCCAATCCAGAGATCAAACCCAGGTCTCCCGCATTGCAGGTAGATTCTTTACTAGCTGACCCACAGGGGGAGCCCAAGAATACTGGAATGGGTAACTTTATGCCTTCTCCAGCAGATGGTCCCAATCCAGGAATCAAACCTTGGTCTCCTGCTTTGCAGGCTGATTCTTTACCAACTGAGTGATAAGAGAAGCCCTTCCAAAATTATGTACAGGGACTGCCACTTGACTTAAAAGGCAAGTAATGTCTTCTCTGGTGGCTCAGTGGTAAGGAAGCCACCTGCCGATGCAGGAGATGCAAGTTCAATCCCTGGGTCGAAAAGATCCTCTGGAAAAGGAAATGGCAACCTATTCCAGCATTCTTGCCTTGAGAATTCCATGGACAAAGCAGACTGGCAGTCCATAGGGCCGCAAAGAGTCTGATACAACTTAGTGACTAAACAACAACAACAATGTTCTCTAGGAATGACTTGATGGGAAACCCAAGATTATACATGCAGATGACAGCTCATTTGTCTTTTTTACCTCTTTAGTTTTTGGACACAGTAAATGAAGTTTTACATTGGTGACATATAGCAAAACCATGTATCAACCAGTTTAGAAATGCTGAAGCCAGAAGAAAGTAACGAATTTTGATTTTCATATAGATAACTGTATAAATGATTAGAAGCTTGATGCTTTAATATTTTAATTCAAACACACACTTTTGGAATGTTTTTATAAAAACTGTGAATTGATACAAAGATATTCAAACCTTTAGCATTTATTAAGATGTGTTATATATAAAATAGCAATATTATATTCATTTTTTCTATGGCCTTATGAACTTATTTATCTTGTAGATATATATAAGATGCAAAAATATGTAACCAAGTAACTTTATAAATGAGCTGCCTGTACTTTTTATCAGTTTAATTCTAGGTTTAAAAACTGTCATGATCTTAGGAAAATGAAAACTTACTCATGGAAAGTACTTCTCTGGGTCTTCAGTTCATATAAAACTTGACCTTTATTTGGAGAAGGCGATGGCAACCCACTCCAATACTCTTGCCTGGAAAATCCCATGGACAGAGGAGCCTGGTGGGCTGCAGTCCATGGGGTCACTAAGAGTTGGACACAACTGAGCGGCTTCCCTTTCACTTATCACTTTCATGCATTGGAGAAGGAAATGGCAACCCACTCCAGTGTTCTTGCCTGGAGGATCCCAGGGACGGGGGAGCCTGGTGGGCTGCCGTCTATGGGGTCGCACAGAGTCGGACACGACTGAATCAACTTAGCAGCAGCAGCAGCAGCAATAGTTTTGTTATGAGCACTTTATTAGGATCTCCAGAACCATTCCAATAAGTTTACTCTCTTAATAATTAATCAGTCAGTTCAGTCACTCAGTCATGTCTGACTCTTTCCGACCCCCATAGACTGCTGCACACCAGGCTTCCTTGTACATCACCAACTCCTGGAACTTGCTCAAACTCATGTTCATCAAGTAGGTGATACCATCCAACTATCTCATCCTCTGTCATCCCCTTCTCCTCCCACCTTCAATCTTTCCCAGCATCAAGGTCTTTTCTAATGAGTCGGTTCTTCGCATCAGGTGGCCGAAGTATTGGAGTTTCAGCTTCAGCATCAGTCCTTCCAATGAATATTCAGCACTAATTTCCTTTAGGATTGACTGGTTAGATTTTCCTGCAGTTCAAGGGACTCTCAAGAGTCTTCTCCAACACCACAATTCAAAAGCATCAATTCTTTGGTGCTCAGCTTTCTTTATAGTCCAACTCTCACATCCATGCATGACTACTGGAAAAACCATAGCTTTGACTTAACCTTTGTTGGTAAAGTAATGTCTCTGTTTTTTAATATGCTGTCTTGGTTGGTCAAAGCTTGTCTTTTAATTTCATGACTGCAGTTACCATCTGCAGTGATTTTGGAGCCCCTGAAAATAGTCTCTCACTGTTTCCATTGTTTCCCCATCTATTTGCCATGAAGTGATGGGACTGGATGCCATGATCTTAGTTTTCTGAATATTGAGTTTTAAGCCAACTTTTTTACTCTCCACTTTCCCTTTCATCAAGAGGCTCTTTAGTTCTTCTTCGCTTTCTGTCATAATGGTGGTGTCCTCTGTGTATCTGAGGTTATTGATATTTCTCCCAGCAATTAATCATTAATCAATAATAAAGAAGGTGGGCAGGACTTAAGTCAGAATGGGCATCAGGGAAAATTTAGTTTAGCAGCTGAGTTCTGTTTATGTCATTAATCTTTACCACACATGGTGTTAAGTGTTTTGTTTTAGTTGCAATATTAAAAAGGAGAGGGCTTATAAAACATCCAGCTTTCAAGTTCTTTTGAAAAATAGTAAAATCTGGTGACTCTAGATTTACATTCTATTGTGTGTTTACAATAGAGAGGTGCTGGAAATTGTCTGCTGTGTGTCCCTGTAGAGCAGACATACTGCCTGCAGTTTGCCACTGTCCCATAGCTCCTCATTTCTCCTCTGTTTACTTGCCAACATCATCCGTTATACTTAGCTGATTTGTGTTAATGTTTTATCCGTGAGGCATTGAGTTTATGACCCCTGAAGTCCAGATTACTATTAAGAACTTGTATTATGAGTGGTCAAATTGAACCTTTATAATTGCCTCTTAGGCTTTAGAGATCTTTGTTTTCTATCAACAGACATTATAGTAATGATACATTGAATTCAAATGAGTTCAATTTTGTTTGAGATAATTAAGTGAAACCTGATCTTTAAATAAAAGAAGTTACCTGGAGAAATATATGAATTTACATTCCATACATCTTCTGCTAAATGAAAGGCAAAGTGAAACCTGACTTGTTTTGTTTTGACAGTTTATTAATCATGAGTTTAAGAGAAATCTTATCCATTTTTGCGGAACCAAAGTTGGCAACCAGAGAATGTTTGGACACTGTACAGAGTATTTTGTTGAGTTGTCTGCAGTACCATCCTCCCCAGTTGTGGAAGAATTGTTAGGATGCTCTTACAGAGTTGAGCCCTTATTAGACTAGAGGAGAGGCCCAAATGGCAATCAAACACAAACTAGTTACAAAGCTAAGAATTAACCCATTCAAAAACAAAAATAGAAGAAACCTTTGACTTCTGCTTCCAAAAATAGTGGGAAGATCATTTAGTTCAAACTCCCTGCTATAATATCTTACTAAATATAGCAAATATCCACTTAAAGGCATTAGAGAGGTAATGGGGTAGTGAGTAACTGGCAAACTGATATCTGGAAGAAAATGGAAATCTAGAAAGAATCTAGTACTGGGCCTGCTTTTGCTCTGGAGGGGCAATTTGTTTACCAAGAAGAGGAAGCTGAGAAGTTGGAAAGACTTTTAATAGTCTTGTAAAGTCAGAAGAACAGATTACAGCACAGGATTTCCAAGGTTGGGACTCTGATAGAATTCTTTAAATGATCCTGAATAACCACAAGGGTGAACTAGAAGTAAACCATTCACATAGAATACAGTTTAGAACTGAGTCAACTAGATAGCCTAAAAAGTCTGAAGTTTTATTAAGTAGATTAATGTAACCTGAGATTTCTAGTGCCCTGAGAATTTGAAAGATGCCACTTTGGAGAAAGAGAACATATTCCTAGGTCTCAAATTATTTCTACAAGCAGTTTTTCAAATATAATATATCCATATAATGATTTGGCACAAAAGGAGAAAGATGGTCAGAATGAAAATCGTCAGACACAATAGACAATAGAAACAGACCCAAAGGGGCATCAAATATTTGGACTATGAAATAGAATTTAAAGTAATGTTTACTGTGTTAAGAATAGAATAAAAGATTGAAAATTTTAGTATAGAACTGAAAACTATAAAACATGTCATTGCATATTTGCAAAAAAAAGTCAAATACTTGAAAACTGGAAAAGTGAAAGTGTTAGTCGCTCAGCCATGTCCAACTCTTTGTGACCCCCATGGACTATAGCCCAGCAGGCTCCTCTGTCCAAGGAATTCTCCAGACACAGAATCCTGGAGTGAGTTGCCATTTCCTTCTCAAGGGGATCGTCCTGACCCAGGGATTAAACCTGAGTCTCCTGCATTGCAGGCAGATTCTTTACCATCTGAGCCATGAGGAAAGTCCCCAAACTGGAAAAACAAAACATTAAAATTAAGAACACAAAACTGTATTAGTGATCTATTCTACATAACACAAAACTGCAGACTTAGCTTCTTAAAACAACATTCTTCTTATTTCCATCTGCTTTATAGAAGCCATTTGACTTCCTGGCTTTTTTTTTTTTTTTTGGTTGCTTTTTAAAAAAAAAATTTTATTTTAATTGGAGGCTAATTACTTTACAATATTGTAGTAGTTTTTGCCATACATTGACATGAATCAGCCATGAGTGTACATGTGTTCCCCATCCTGAACCCTTCTCCCACCTCCTTCCCCATCGCATCCCTCAGGGTCATCCCAGTGCACCAGCCCTGAGCACCCTATCTCATGCATCGAACCTAGATTGGAGATCTGTTTCACAGATGATAATATACATGTTTCAACGCTATTGTCTCAAATCATCCCACCCTCGCCTTCTCCCACAGAGTCCAAAAGTCTGTTCTTTATATCTGTGTCTCTTTTGCTGTCTCGCATATGGGTCATCATTACCATCTTTCTAAATTCCATATATATGTGTTAATATACTGTATTGGTGTTTTTCTTTCTGACTTACTTCACTCTGTATAATAGGCTCCAGTTTCATCCACCTCATAAGAACTGATTCAAATGCATTCTTTTTTATAGTGGAGTAATATTCCATTGTGTATATGTACCACAGCTTTCTTATCCATTCGTCTGCCGATGGACATCTAGGTTGCTTCCGTGTCCTAGCTATTATAAACAGTGCTGTGATGAACATTGAGGTATACGTGTCTCTTTCAATTCTGGTTTCCTCAGTGTGTATGTCCAGCAGTGGGATTGCTGTGTTGTATGGCAGTTCTATTTCCAGTTTTTAAAGCAATCTCCACGTTGTTCTCCATAGTGGCTGTATTAGTTTGCATTCCCACCAACAGTGTAAGAGGGTTCCCTTTTCTCTGCACCCTCTCCAGCATTTATTGTTTGCAGACTTTTGGATCGCAGCCATTCTGACTGGCATGAAATGGTACCTTGTGTGGTTTTGATTTGCATTTCTCTGAAAATGAGTAATGTTAAGCATCTTTTCATGTGTTTGTTAGCCCTCTGTATGTCTTCTTTGGAGAAATGTCTGTTTAGTTCTCTGGCCCATTTTTTGATTGGGTCGTTTATTTTTCTGGAATTAAGCTGTAGGAGCTGCTTGTATATTTTGGAGATTAATTCTTTGTCAGTTACTTCGTTTGCTATTATTTTCTTCCATTCTGAAGGCTGTCTTTTCACCTTGCTTATAATTTCCTTCGTTGTGCAAAAACTTTTAAGTTTAATTAGGTCTCATTTGTTTATTTTTGCTTTTATTTCCATTACTCTGGGAAGTGGATCATAGAGGATCCTACTGTGATTTATGTCAGAGTTTTTTCCTATGTTTTCCTCTGGGGGTTTTATAGTTTCTAGTCTTATGTTTAGATCTTTAAATTTGAGTTTATTTTTGTGTATGGTGTTAGAAAGTGTTCTAGTTTCATTCTTTTACAAGTGATTGACCAGTTTTCCCAGCACCAAAAAGAGATTGTCTTTTCTCCCTTGTATATTCTTGCCTCCTGTGTCAAAGATAAGGTGTCCATAGGTGTGTGGATTTATCTCTGGGCTTTCTATTTGTTCCATTGAACTATATTTCTGTCTTTGTGCCAGTACGATACTGTCTTGATGACTGTAGCTTTGTAGTATAGTCTGAAGTCAGGAAGGTTGATTCCTCCAGTTCCATTCTTCTTTCTCAAGATTGCTTTGGCTATTCGAGGTTTTTGTATTTCCATACAAATTGTGAAATTATTTGTTCTAGTTCTCTGAAAAATACTGTTGGTAGCTTGATAGGGATTGCATTGAATCTATAGATTGCTTTGGGTAGTATACTCATTTTCATTGTATTGATTCTTCCAATCCATGAACATGGTGTATTTCTCCATCTATTTGTGTCATCTTTGATTTCTTTCATTACTGTTGTTTAGTTTTCTATATATAGGTCTTTTGTTTCTTTAGGTAGATGTATTCCTAAGTATTTTATTCTTTTCGTTGCAATGGTGAATGGAATTCTTTCCTTAATTTCTTTCTGTGTTCTCATTGTTCAGTTCAGTTCAGTCACTCAGTTGTGTCCGACTCTTTGCGACCCCATGAATCACAACACGCCAGGCCTCCCTGTCCATCACCAACTCCTGGAGTTCACTCAGACTCACGTCCATTGAGTCAGTGATGCCATCCAGCCATCTCATCCTCTGTCGTCCCCTTCTCCTCTTGCCCCCAATCCCTCCGGGCATCAGAGTCTTTTCCAATGAGTCAACTCTTCACATGAGGTGGCCAAAGTACTGAAGTTTCAGCTTTAGCATCATTCCTTCCAAAGAACACCCAGGGCTGATCTCCTTCAGAATGGACTGGTTGGATCTCCTTGCAGTCCAAGGGACTCTCAAGAGTCTTCTCCAACACCACAGTTCAAAAGCATCAATTCTTCAGCACTCAGCTTTCTTCACAATCTAACTCTCACATCCATACATGACCACAGGAAAAACCATAGCCTTGATTGGACGGACCTTTGTTGGCAAAGTAATGTCTCTGCTTTTGAATATGCTATCTAGGTTGGTCATAACTTTCCTTCCAAGGAGTAAGCGTCTTTTAATTTCATGGCTGCAGTCACCATCTGCAGTGATTTCGGAGCCCAGAAAAAAACAAAGTCTGACACTGTTTCCACTGTTTCCCCATCTATTTCCCATGAAGTGATGGGACCAGAGGCCGTGATCTTCGTTTTCTGAATGTTGAGTTTTAAGCCAACTTTTTCACTCTCCACTTTCACTTTCATCAAGAAGCTTTTTAGTTCCTCTTCACTTTCTGCCATAAGTGTGGCATCATCTGCATATCTGAGGCTATTGATATTTCTCCTGGCAATTTTGATTCCAGCCTGTGCTTCTTCCAGCCCAGCATTTCTCACGATGTGAAGTTAAATAAGCAGGGTGACAATATTCAGCCTTGACGTACTCCTTTTCCTATTTGGAACCAGACTGTTGTTCCATGTCCAGTTCTAACTGTTGCTTCCTGACCTGCATAGAGGTTTCTCAAGAGGCAGGTCAGGTGGTCTGGTATTCCCATCTCTTTCAGAATTTTCCACAGTTTATTGTGACCCACACAGTCAATGGCTTTGGCATAGTCAATAAAGCAGAAATAGATGTTTTTCTGGAACTCTCTTCCTTTTTCCAGGATTCAAGGGGTTTCTGTGTGTTAATTTTATATCCTGAAATTTTACTATATTCATTGATTAGCTCTGGTAAATTTTCTGGTGGAGTCTTTGGGGTTTTCTATGTAGAGTATCATGTCATCCGCAAACAGTGAGAGTTTTACTTCTTTTCCACTCTGGATTCCTTTTGTTTCTTTTTCTGCTCTGATTTCTGTGCCTAAAACTTCCAAAATTATGTTGAATAGTAGTGGTAAGAGTGGGCACCCTTGTCCTGTTCCTGACTTTAGGGGAAATGCTTTCAATTTTTCCATTGAGGATAATGTTTGCTGTGGGTTTATCATATATGGCTTTTATTATGTTGGGGTATGTTCCTTCTATTCCTCCTTTCTGGAGGGTTTTTATCATAAAAGGATGTTTAATTTTGTCAAAGGCTTTCTCTGTATCTATTGAGATAATCATATAATTTTTATCTTTCAATTTGTTAATGTGGTGTATCACATTGATTGATTTGCGAATTTTGTAGAATCCTTGCATCTCTGGAATAAAGCCCACTTGATCATGATATGATGTTTTAATATGTTGTTGGATTCTGTTTACTAGAATTTTGTTAAGGATTTTTGCATCTATGTTCATCAGTGATATTGGCCTGTAGTTTTCTTTTTTTGTGTGGCATCTTTGTCTTGTTTTGGCATTAGGGTGATGGTGGCCTCAAAGAATGAGTTTGGCAGTTTACCTTCCTCTGCAATTTTCAGGAAGAGTTTGAGTAGGATAGGCATTAGCTCTTTTCTAAATTTTTGCTATAATTCAGCTGTGAAGCCATCTGGTCCTGGGCTTTTGTTTGCTGGAAGATTTCTGATTACAGTTTCAATTTCTGTGCTTGTGATTGGTCTGTTAAGATTTTATATTTCTTCCTAATTCAGTTTTGGAAAGTTATACTTTTCTAAGAATTTGTCCATTTCTTCCAAGTTGTCCATTTTATTGGCATAGAGTTGCTGATAGTAGTCTCTTATGATCCTTTGTATTTCTGTGTTGTCTGTTGTGAGTTCTCTATTTTCATTTCTAATTTTGTTGATTTGTTTTTTTCTCCCTTTTTTTCTTGATGAGTCTGGCTAATGGTTTGTCTATTTTATTTATCTTCTCAAAGAACCAGCTTTTAGCTTTGTTGATTTTTGCTATGGTCTCCTTTGTTTCTTTTTCATTTATTTCTGTCCTAATTTTTATGATTTCTTTCCTTCTACTAACCCTGGGGTTCTTCTTTTCTTCTTTTTCTAGTTGCTTTAGGTGTAGAGTTAGGTTATGTATTGATTTTTCTCTTGTTTCTTGAGGTCAGCTTGTATTGCTATGGACCTTCCCCTTAGTACTGTTTTTACTGAATCCCATAGGTTTTAGGTTGTTGTGTTTTCATTTTCATTCATTTCTATGCATATTTTTATTTCTTTTTTTATTTCTTTTGTGACTTGTTGGTTATTCAGAAGTGTGTTGTTTAGCCTCCATATGTTTGTATTTTTAATAGTTTTTTTCCCCTGTAATTGACATGTAATCTTACTGCATTGTGATCAGAAAAGATGCTTGAAATGATTTCGACTTTTTTGAATTTACCAAGGCTAGATTTATGGCCCCAAATATGGTCTATCCTGGAGAATGTTTTGTGTGCACTTGAGAAAAAGGTGAAATTCATTGTTTTGGGGTGAAATGTCCTATAGATATCAATTAGGTCTAACTGGTCCATTGTATCATTTAAAGATTGTGTTTCCTTGCTAATTTTCTGTTTAGTTGATCTATCCATAGGTGTGAGTGGGGTATTAAAGTCTCCCACTATTATTGTGTTACTGTTAATTTCCCCTTTCATATTTGTTAGCATTTGCCTTACATATTGTGGGCTCCTATGTTGGGTGCACATATATTTATAATTGTTACATCTTCTTGGATTGCTCCTTTGATCATTATGTAGTGCCCTCCTTTGTCTCTTTTCATGGCCTTTATTTCAAAGTCTATTTTATCCGATATGAGTATTGCTACTCCTGCTTTCTTTTGGTCTCCATTCGCATGAAATATCTTTTTCCAGCCCTTCACTTTCAGTCTGTATATGTCCCTTGGTTTGAGGTGGGTCTCTTGTAAATAGGATATATAGAGATCTTGTTTTTGTGTCCATTCAGCCAGTCTTTGTCTTTTGGTGGGGGCATTCAACCCATTTACGTTTAAGGTAGTTATTGATAAGTATGATCCCGTTGCCATTTACTTTGTTGTTTTGGGTTCGAGTGTATAAACCTTTTCTGAAAACAGTACACTTCTATTATCAGTTTCTGTGGGTCTGGAGTCAAGCCATGGCTTAATTGGATTCACTGATTCAGAGTCTCACAAAGTTGCAATCAGAATATCAGGGGAAGGGTGTCATTTAGAGGCTCACATAGGGAAAGATCTGCTGTAAAATTGTGTAGGTGCAAGCAGGTTGTCAGACTGAGGGCCTCATTTACTTACTGGCCTTTGGGTAGAAGCCTCCTTCAGTTGTTTGCCATATGGGAGAGAGAGAGAGTCTGCTAATAAGACTGTTGGTCAGAAGACCAAGTCATTGTGTCAAGTGAATAGCAAAGGGGAGGGAGAATTGCCTAAGGTCAAGAATAGGAAGTATGAATCATTTGGGACAGCCTTAGAGTCTGCCCACCAAAGATTATAAATACCACTGAAGAAAGAATTACTGAATTGGAAAGTTAGAATAAAATATCCATAATGAATGCTGTCTTCATAAACTTTATTACTCTGCTGTTACCAATAAAGGAGAGTTGATATTTACCCATGCCCAAAAGCAATGGAAGTATTGTGGAGAAAGTATAAATAAGGATATGTGTTAATTGAATACAGGAGCTTAGAAATAAGGAAACTATTAGAGAAGAAAATGAAGGATAAATGAAGAGTCAAAGTGGATATTTAGGAATCCCATTCACTCTTGTATGGATGCCAGTGGTTACCCCACCTGTAGTACTCTGGAGTAAGCTATACGTTATTTGTGACTGAGTTGATATTTTTGATGTTGATTAATAATATGCCAGTGGATAATTGATAGAAATGTGTGTCTATAAACTACTAGCTATTACACACAATATTTTTTTTTATTCATTTTCATTTTGCACAGGATTTTCAAGGTGCACACGTCATATTTCTGAGAAGTATACAATTTTTTTAAACCAGGTAATGGCAATTTTTAATGGTCTATTACCTCATGGGAGGATGATATTTGTAAATATGTTTCAAATTGGCTTATATTTCAGTAAATAGATTGTTTAAATGTCCAAAAATATCCAACATAACAATTGCAGGTTAAGAACCAATTTTAGTTTATATCAGAGGTGTTCTTTGTTCAATTTAGTTATAATGGAAAAAATCTCTCTTTTTTTTTTTAAGATAATTTATTTGGTTATGTATGTCATCTCCATGTGTTAGGTAGTTGAAATAGGAAAAATGAGTCCAAAGTGGTGGTGACTTAAAGAAAGGAGAAAGCCCATGAAAATGGAACAAAAGAAAATCTGGAGAAGGAAACGGCAACCCACTCCAGTGTTCTTGCCTGGAGAATCCCAGGGACGGCGGAGCCTGGGGGGCTGCCGTCTATGGGGTCGCACAGAGTCGGACACGACTGAAGCGACTTTGCAGTAGCAGCAGTAGAGTGAGAACATCAGGTGAAACAAACAACCCTCCTGGCTAGCCCAGTTTACATAGGGCAGGCTCAAGGGGGCAGGAGTCAAGTGTATAAAAGGAGGAAGCCAAGACGGATTGAAGCCTCTCCTTTGGAGTCAGCCCACCTTCATGCCACGAGGATGTTCACTTCCACTGTGCTGAGTTTTCTTTGCGTTCAGCTTCCACCGCATGAGCTTTTGCCGAGTTGGGCTTCTGTTGTGCTTGGCCTCAGGCTCGCGGGGAGCTGAGGTTGTTTTAGCCAGGTTGAACCCGAGTCACGGCACCAGAGATGTCGGGAGAGTATGTAATTTCCTTGGTTCTGTCTCGATGCCAGAGTTGGTGAGGAAGGACTTTTCTGTCAGGTCTTGAGAGGAGGTCCCTTCGTTTTCTTTGCAGACAAGTCTCCTAGGGTTTTTATGGGACAGCAGGGAGTATGGAGGCCTTGAACTTCACTGTGAGAGTCACATTGCTCTGCCGCTACACTTGACATTGACAAGTGCTGGCCTTGAGAAACTGAAACTGTAGCTCCTTTCAAATGGGCCTAATGTCTCCAGCTGTATCCCAACCATCCAGCCATTCCTTCTCATGTAGGGCCCCGCATGCAGGAGGTACCCTTTCCATGCTATACCTGACAGAAATTCTTTAGAATAAATCGTTAATATGTCTGAAAGGCCAGTTTCACCTGGCAGAATTGGAGAAGAAACAGCAATTTTGAAATTGCTGCAAGTTACCTGCAACCTTTGATAAGCAAAGACCTCTATGATGTAAGTCATTATAGCATTTCTCTTTTTTAAGAATTCGTAAATTTAATGTTCATAGCAGTTGCATGTTAGTTTGAAAATGATCTCGAGCTAAATTCATACTGAATAAGATTCAGAAACTTTTCTTGATAACTAGAATAGATACACAGGAAGCTAGAAAGAAAAGGAAAGCATATGGTGAATAAACTTAATGCCAGGTACTACATTAACATTAAAGCAATCAATCTTCATCATTCATATTCATTTGAAACTCAATGACATTGTTTAGCTACTTATCATGCACTACCCAAGGGACATATAGATAAATATTTATAGCAACCTTTTATAGAAGCAGCCAGTAAGGTTTATGACTTTTTTTTTTTTATCAAATCATATCCTATTTTTATCCACTTAGGTAGAGAAAAGATGAGCTTTTGATTTAGTTTAGAAAATCAGATTTTCATATTGTTTTTCTTAGCTTCATTTTAATTTATACAATATAAGATTATTTTTGTTGTCAATGTGAAATATTTAATGATTATATGAAATTTGAAAACCACAAAGAAGTATGAGAAATAATCTTATATCTATCCATTTTTGTTGATAAAATATTTTTATTTCATGATTATCTTATCAAATTACTATAAATTTTTATATTATACAAATACAGTCTTTTGGTGTTATTTTGAAAGGCAATTGAATAGTAACAGTATTTTTACACTAAAGGAGAATTACTTAAGCATGAAATTTCCATAATATTAAGTTCACATTCATTTACAAGGAGAAAAAGAATCACAATTTTTTCAATTAGAAAAAACTTAAACATGATTATTTAAGATTAGCTTAAAGTGGGCGAAAATTGATTTAATGTTGGAATCGTTCACAAGTACGCAGATGATTACATCCTGACTTTCAATATATCTGCAAGATTTCCATATCTCACCACCTGGCTGTGATTCATAATTGTAAAAATAAAGGATCTGTGTATTTGGAAAATGCTAAAGAAAGTAAAAATATCTGTATAATTACCCTTTGGTAAAGTGTAATTGTTTCAACCTTTGGAACTAGGGTTTTAAATGTCATTTAAAGGAACAATATCAGAAAATTCTAGTAAGTCTCATGTTACCTGAGAATGTAAACAACATTTAAAATCAGTTTGACAATTGGATCTGAAAGTCTAGATTGAAATCTTACTTCTATCATTAACTAACTAAGTGACTAAGGACCAATCACTTTTTTTAAATAAAATATTTATTTTGACTTGTTTGAGTAGGGAGGGGTTGTCATTGCTAAATTAGGTTTAGTTCTTATTTTTAATAATCTACTTTTTAAACCATTCTCTCCTACTCCAGTCAGGTCTTGCTTTTTTCCTTCCTTTCTCTCTCTCTCTCTCTCTCTTTCATTTTGGCCCTGTCAGTTCTTGGTTGTGGCTCACAGAATCTTTGTTGCATCAGGCAGGCTCTTTCACTGCAGTGCACAAACTGTCTAGTTGTGGTGTGCAGGCTCAGGAGCTGCAGTGCACAGGTGCCAGAGCACGCAGGTTTCAGTAGCTGCAGCACTCAGGCTCTCTAGTTGTGGCACATGGCTCCAGAGCACAGGAGCTCAGTGGTTGCTTTGTGGGCATGTGGGATCTTAGTCCCTGACCAAAAATCAAACCTGTGTCCCATCCATTGCAAGGTAGATTCTTGGCTGCTGGACTGCCAGGGAAGTTCCCAATCAGTTTTTTCCTTGAATTTGGTGAATTCATCTAATAAATTGAAGGTACTGGACAAGAAGATCTTCAAAATTCCTCCTAACTCTAAAGTGTGATGAATCATTCCTTCTAAGCCTGTCACAGCAGATGTGACTTCCATTAACATTACTTTTTTGAATTTCTTTTTTAAAACTCCTGTTTCCAAATGACAAAATAGTAATATTCTTGAGAGCTTAGAGAATTTTGTAGGGTTTAGATTGTCCTTTCGGTAAGTTTCTTCAGTTTGGATATTTCTCTTTCATACATTTTTCCCCACAGCACTCTCTCCTGAGGGATAGTTCAGTCAGTTCAGTTGTTCAGTTGTGTTTGACTCTTTGCAACCCCATCAACTGCAGCACACCAGGCTTCCTTGTCCATCACCAACTCCCAGAGCTTGGTCAAACTCATGTCCATCAAGCCGGTGATGCCTGAGGGGTAGACTCATTAACTTTTAGACTAAAATAAAATGTAATGGTTACCAAGTTCAACCCACTATTCAGTGCTCGAATATCCTCTGAAACATGTGCACTAAATACTCATGCCCCTCTATGCCTGAAGGTTGAAGGGTTATTACCTCCCAAAGCTGCCATTTTCCCAGTTTGCACTGTACTGATTACTGTTGTTGCTCAGTTGCTAAGTTGTGTCCAACTCTTTGCAACCCCATGGACTGCAGAAACCATGTTTTCCTGTCCTTCACTATCTCCTGCAGTTTGCTCAAATTCTTTCCATTGAATCGATTATGCTATCTAGCCATCTCATCCTCTGCTGCCCTCTTCTTTGCCTTCAACCTTTCCCAGAATCAGGGTCTTTTCCAACAGGTCAGCTCTTCGCATTAGGTGGCCAAAGTGTTGAAGTTTCAGCTTCAGGGTCTTTTCCAACAGGTCAGCTCTTCGAATTAGGTGGCCAAAGTGTTGGAGTTTCAGCTTCAGCATCAGTCTTTCCAGTAAATATTTATGGTCGATTTCCTTTAGGATTGACCGGTTTGATCTCCTTGCAGTCCAAGGGACTCTCAAGAGTCTTCTCCAACACCACAATTCAAAAGCATCAATTCTTCTGTGATCAGCCTTTTTTATAGTTCAACTCTCACATCTGTACATGACTACTGGAAAAAACATGGTACTGATTACTAGACAATGTTTATTTTGAATTGAAATCACTTTTCTGCTAGTTTCTTCCCATTTATAATAACCTATCTCTTAAGTTATTTGGATAGCTTCTTCATTGCTTTTCATCATGTTCCAGTACATTATTAGCATCTTACTATGTTCTTTTAATCATAAACCTAATTGTTCAACAATAAGGGATTGATGAAATAAATTTTTCTCAACTTATATAAAAAGAATATTGCCTTATTACAGCTGCCATAGCAAATTAAGCTACATACTCAGTGGCTTAAAAATGACAAAAGTGTATTCTTTCACATTTCTGGAGGCCAGAGGTCCAAAATAAAGGTTTGGCAGACTAATACATCTTCTGAAAGCTTTAGGGGAGAATCTTTCCTTATTTTTTCAAGCTTCTGGTGGCTCCTGGCATTCCTTGCTTTGTGATAGCATTACTCCAGTTTCTGCTTTGTCTTCACACAGTCTACTTCTCTACGTCTGTGAACTTATTTGGAAAGTCACTACAGACCTAATCTGCTAAAAGGAGGTCAGACTGAGGTAGTGTTAGTCGCTCAGTTGTGTCCGACTCTTTGCAACCCCATGGACTGTAGCTCACCAGGCTCCTCTGTCCATGGAATTCTCCAGGCAAGAATACTGGAGTGGATTGCCATTTCCTTCTCCAGGAGATCTTCCCGACCCAGGGATTGAACCCAGGTATCCTGCATTGCAGGCAGATTCTTTACTCTCTGAGCCACCAGGAAAGACTGAGTTCTTAATCTGATATGACTAGTGTCCTTACAAGAAGAGAATATGTGGCAACAAAGGCACAAACCTCTGAGGTTTTGGAACAGGATTTCTGACTTTTAAAAGCCTCAACCAATAACAAAATTTTTGAATTTGAATTTTTATGCTGCTTTCATCATATGTACTATCTGTTTTCTTGACCCTTGAGATAACTTTTGCCTACAAATACTGTGGCTTTAAGCTAAAGTTTGCCTAAAGATAGAGTAAAATGTCTTAGAATTCCATAATCAAGATAGCAATTTTGGGGAGGACTGAGATTTTCCTAGCTTGAGCCCAATATAAACTGGAATTTTCCCTGATCTGAAATTTTAGTAACTTGATCAAGAAAACTAAATGTTTTATTTAGATTTAGATTTATTTAAACTTAGAAAACTAAATTTCACTAAGAGAAATCAGTGGTTTGTGATCTAATAGAATCAGTCTAATAGAATCTGTATTTGGAAAAGGCCCCCAAATTTCAGTAGAGGTAAGATTTAAAGACTAATCTCCCTTTCCCTGTTTCTCACAATCTATCATCTTTTCATTTTGTTAAAATTACAGTCACCACTGATAGTATCAATAGATCAACTAGCACATAATTTTCTAAAATTTCCAGAAAACCAAGGTAGAGAAATTTCAAAATGTACTTTTCCAAAGCTATCTTAGAGACAAAAAGGGAACCAGACAGAACAGTAGGTGGAGATAATGACTTAAAATGAAATAAAACTAGTTCAAGCAACATGGTAGACTAAGGCATCTACTACTTTATCCCTCTTATTACAGTTTCTTTATAAAGAAATGTACCACAGGAAGATGCACAGAAGTGTGACTGAGCTGAAAGGAAAGAAGGGAGGAAGGGAAGGTGGGAGAGAAGGAGGGAAGGAAGGATGGATCGCTAAGGGGGAACCAGTTAGTACAGTCAAAGCCAGAACAGTGAGCTCTGAGTGATGCTTCCACAACCTGGGTAATATCACACCTAGATGCAGGCTGTGGAGGTTGAGCATCTTTATGTTTGCTTGGGGAAGGAGACATGGCCCTGGCTGAAGGCTCTTGAGCTTAGAGCCTGGAAAACAGTCCCAACCGCCTTATGAAAGGGACTAGATGAAAGGCAATTCACAGAAAATCAAGCTAAAATATCCTTAGCTTCAGTATCAATGTGGGGAATGCAAATGAAAATGAGTTACTTTATTATTCTCTTTGTGTTGGAACAATATTAGAATGTGTAAATACCACATTATCACTTTGGTGGGGGGAAAGGGGAGCTTCTGTACACTGCAGGCAGGCATTTAAATTGCTGGAACCACTTTGGATGCTGCTTTGTAGTATTTTGTGCAGTGGAAGATGAACATGCCCTGAGACACACCAATTGCACTTCTAGATCAATACCTTGAATGTACTCTCCCCCAGGTGCACAAGAAGATGTATAAGAGCTTATGCCTTGTGGCACTGTTAGTAATAGAAGCAAAATGGAAAACTTCTGAATGTCTAGCAATAAGGAATAGATACATAAGTTGTAATATTTTCATATGAACATACTAGTGTTTAAATGAATGAACTTTAAATGTTTATTAACATGAATGAATCTGGAAAGCATAAAGGTGGGGAAAAAAACAAGCTGTTGAAAGATGCAGTCAGTATCATCCTACCTGTATAAGTTTTAAAAATCCAGAGACTATTATATTGGTATTGATATATAGGTGTTCAGTTCAGTTCAGTCACTCAGTCATGTCCGACTCTTTTCGACCCCATGAATTGCAGCACGCCAGGCCTCCCTGTCCATCACCAACTCCCGGAGTTCACTCAGACTCACATCCATCGAGTCAGTGATGCCATACAGCCATCTCATCCTCTGTCGTCCCCTTCTCCTCCTGCCCCCAATCCCTCCCAGCATCAGAGTCTTTTCCAATGAGTCAACTCTTCGCATCAGGTGGCCAAAATACTGGAGTTTCAGCTTTAGCATCATTCCTTCCAAAGAAATCCCAGGGCTGATCTCCTTCAGAATGGACTGGTTGGATCTCCTTGCAGTCCAAGGGACTCTCAAGAGTCTTCTCCAACACCACAGTTCAAAAGCATCAATTCTTCAGCACTCAGCTTTCTTCACAGTCCAACTCTCACATCCATACATGACCACAGGAAAAACCATAGCTTTGACTAATACATAGATGTAGTAAAATATAAAAATATGAAGTGGAAAATGTACACACATCTGGATATTACAGTATGATGAGGCAGGAAGTGGAATAGCACTGGAATCAGGTTGCAGTGATGTTTGGTGGTTATGTTTGGTTACTTTAGTTATATTTGCAACATTTTTTATTTCAGAAAAAGATCAGGAATAAGTGTGATAAAATAATATTATTTGTTAAGATTAAGTGATGGATATATCAGTTTTCATTCAGTATTTTCTAAGTTTTCTGATGAATACTTGAAGTATGCCTATGTTATATAATTTATGTAAATGTAATTTTTTTGTGCTGGTCTCAGTCATTTGGTAACCAGTGTTGTGGCCAGACCAGACTTTGTGGTTCTTATTGTGATTGCAAGATGCCCTCAGCAATAAACATCACCAAATTTGGGAGGGAAAAGGTTTATTACTTGATTATCCTGGAAATTCCATGGCACACTGTGGCCACACAGCAAGATTGCCGATAGAGAGAGTGCAAGAGAGAGAGCGAGACAGAGCACAGGGCTGGGACTGTGTTTTTTATTGGGATTGAAGGCAGGCTTTAGAGCTTCATGGGCTCATTTTTTATTGATGAATTTAAACATAAGTGACAATCTCAAGCACAGAAAGAGAAAAAAAGAAAAACAAAAAACAGCCCAAATAGTGGTGGTGATGGTGGTGGTGGCTCTATCTGTGGATGGCAATGTGTTTACTTGAGATAGCTTTCTTTGTAGTGGATGCCTCAGCAATAAAAGCTTAAGTCAGGCATTTGAAAACATTGAGGGATTATACTACGTTTATAAAAATAAATGGACTTCCCTGGTGGCTCAGATGATAAAGCGTCTGTCTACAATGCAGGGGACCTGGGTTTGATCTCTGGGTTGGGAAGATTCCCCTGGAGAAGGAAATGGCAATCCACTCCAGTACTATTGCCTGGAAAGTCGCATGGACGGAGGAGCCTGGTAGGCTACAGTCCATAGGGTCGCAAAGAGTCGGACATGACTTTAAATATAAATATATAACATGCATACAGCAAAAGTTCTGTGTATGTGTGTAAAAAACATAGGCAAAGGAAAGACAAGACAAACTTCTGGATAGTACAAGCATGGAGGATCCTAGGGATAA
Source organism: Bos javanicus (assembly GCF_032452875.1). NCBI lineage: Eukaryota > Metazoa > Chordata > Mammalia > Artiodactyla > Bovidae > Bos > Bos javanicus. Next base: position 29,896,338 of record NC_083887.1, on the reverse strand, counting down.
GAAGGTGGGAAGATTTGGGAGAATGGCATTGAAACATGTAAAATATCATGTATGAAACGAGTTGCCAGTCCAGGTTCGATGCACGATACTGGATGCTTGGGGCTAGTGCACTGGGATGACCCAGAGGGATGGTATGGGGAGGGAGGAGGGAGGAGGGTTCAGGATGGGGAACACATGTATACCTGTGGCGGATTCATTTTGATATTTGGCAAAACTAATACAATTATGTAAAGTTTAAAAATAAAATTAAATTAAAAAAAAAAAAGAAACTGGCTTAAATGTACAGATTTACTTGAAAATCCATATCCCCCACATGACAACTGAGTACAACTTTCTAGTTTTAAAGTTTAGGTGTGCCTCAGAGATATTGCAGGTTTGGCTCCAGACCATCACAATAAAGTGAATATCACAATAATGTGAATCATGTTAATTTCTTGGTTTCCCAGTGCATATAAAAGTTATGTTTATTTCCAATATTCTGGGAGGTGGGTCATAGAGGATCCTGCTGTGATTTATGTTGGAGAGTGTTTTGCCTATGTTCTCCTCTAGGAGTTTTATAGTTTCTGGTCTTATGTTTAGATCTTTAATCCATTTTGAGTTTATTTTTGTGTATGGTGTTAGAAAGTGTTCTAGTTTCATTCTTTTACAAGTGGTTGGCCAGTTTTCCCAGCACCGCTTGTTAAAGAGATTGTCTTTTCTCCATTGTATATTCTTGCCTCCTTTGTCAAAGATAAGGTATCCATAAGTCCGTGGATTTATCTCTGGGCTTTCTATTTTGTTCCATTGATCTATATTTCTGTCTTTGTGCCAGTACCATACTGTCTTGACTGTGGCTTTGTAGTAGAGCCTGAAGTCAGGCAGGTTGATTCCTCCAGTTCCATTCTTCTTTCTCAAGATTGCTTTGGCTATTCGAGGTTTTTTTGTATTTCCATACAAATTGTGAAATTATTTGTTCTAGCTCTGTGAAAAATACCATTGGTAGCTTGATAGGGATTGCATTGAATCTATAAATTGCTTTGGGTAGTATACTCATTTTCACTCTATTGATTCTTCCGATCCAGAAACATGATATGTTTCTCCATCTATTAGTGTCCTTTTTGATTTCTTTCACCAGTGTTTTATAGTTTTCTATATATAGGTCTTTAGTTTTTTTAGGTAGGTATATTCCTAAGTATTTTATTCTTTCTGTTGCAATGGTGAATGGAATTGTTTCCTTAATTTCTCTTTCTATTTTCTCATTATTAGGACTGCAAGGGATTTCTGTGTGTTGATTTTATGTCCTGCAACTTTACTATATTCATTGATTAGCTCTAGTAATTTTCTGGTGGAGTCTTTAGGGTGTTCTATGTAGAAGATCATGTCATCTGCAAACAGTGAGAGTTTTACTTCTTATTTTCCAATCTGGATTCCTTTTATTTCTTTTTCTGCTGTTATTGTTGTGGCCAAAACTTCCAAAACTATGTTGAATAGTAGTGGTGAAAGTGGGCACCCTTGTGTTGTTCCTGACTTTAGGGGAAATGCTTTCAATTTTTCACCATTGAGGATAATGTTTGCTGTGGGTTTGTCATATATAGCTTTTATTATGTTGAGTTATGTTCCTTCTATTCCTGCTTTCTGGAGAGTTTTTATCATAAACGGATGTTGAATTTTGTCAAAGGCTTTCTCTGCATCTATTGAGATAATCATATGGCTTTTATTTTTCAATTTGTTAATGCAGTGTATTACATTGATTGATTTGTGGGTATTGAAGAATCCTTGCATCCCTGGGATAAAGCCCACTTGGTCATGGTGTATGATTTTTTAATGTGTTGTTGGATTCTGACTGCTAGTATTTTGTTAAGGATTTTTGCGTCTATGTTCATCAGTGATATTGGCCTGTAGTTTTCTTTTTTGGTGGCATCTTTGCCATGTTTTGGTATTAGGGTGATGGTATTAGGCCTCATAGAATGAGTTTGGAAGTTTACCTTCCTCTGCAATTTTCTGGAAGAGTTTGAATAGGATAGGTGTTAGCTCCTCTCTAAATTTTTGGTAGAATTTAGCTGTGAAGCCATCTGGACCTCGGCTTTTGTTTGCTGGAAGATTTCTGATTGCAGTTTCAATTTCTTTGCTTGTGATGTGTCTGTTAAGATTTTATATTATTTTCTGGTTCAGTTTTGGAAAGTTGTACTTTTCTAAGAATTTGTCCATTTCTTCCAAATTGTCCATTTTATTGGCATATAATTGCTGATAGTAGTCTCTTATGATCCTTTGTATTTCTGTGTTGTCTGTTGTGATCTCTCCATTTTCATTTCAAATTTTATTGATTTGATTTTTCTACCTTTGTTCTTGATGAGTCTGGCTAATGGTTTGTCAATTTTATTTATCCTTTCAAAGAACCAGCTTTTGGCTTTGTTGATTTTTGCTATGGTCTCTTTTGTTTCTTTTGCATTTATTTCTGCCCTAATTTTTAAGATTTCTTTCCAAATGGGACCTAATTAAAATTAAAAGCTTCTGCACAACAAAGGAAACTATAAGCAAGGTGAAAAGACAGCCTTCAGAATGGGAGAAAATAATAGCAAATGAAGCAACTGACAAAGAACTAATCTCCAAAATATACAAGCAGCTCCTACAGCTCAATTCCAGAAAAATAAATGACCCAATCAAAAAATGGGCCAAAGAACTAAACAGACATTTCTCTAAAGAAGACATACAGATGGCTAACAAACACATGAAAAGATGCTCAACATCACTCATTATCAGAGAAATGGAAATCAAAACCACCATGAGGTACCATTCCACGCCAGTCAGAATGGCTGCGATCCAAAAGTCTACAAGCAATAAATGCTGGAGAGGGTATGGAGAAAAGGGAACCCTCTTACACTGTCGGTGGGAATCCAAACTAGTACAGCTACTATGGAAAACAATGTGGAGATTCCTTAAAACACTGGAAATAGAACTGCCTTATGACCCAGCAATCCCACTGCTGGGCATACACACTGAGGAAACCGGAAGGGAAAGAGACACGTGTACCCCAATGTTCATCGCAGCACTATTTATAGTAGCCAGGACATGGAAGCAACCTAGATGTCCATCAGCAGATGAATGGATAAGAAAGCTGTGGTACATATACATAATGGAGTATTACTCAGCCATTAAAAAGAATACATTTGAATCAGTTCTAGTGAAGTGGATGAAACTGGAGCCTATTATACAGAGTGAAGTAAGCCAGAAAGAAAAACACCAATACAGTATACTAATGCATATATATGGAATTTAGAAAGATGGTAATGATAACCCTGTATACGAGACAGCAAAAGAGACACAGATGTATAGAGCAGTCTTTTGGACTTTGTGGGAGAGGGAGAGGGTGGGATGATTTGGGAGAATGGCATTAAAACATGTAAAATATCATATATGAAATGAATCGCCAGTCCAGGTTCGATGCCTGATACAGGATGCTTGGGGCTGGTGCACTGGGATGACCCAGAGGGATGGCATGGGGAGGGAGATGGAAGGGGGGTTCAGGATGGGGAACACGTGTACACCCATGGCTGATTCATGTTGATGTATGGCAAAACCAATACAGTACTGTAAAGTAATTAGCCTCCAATAAAATAAATAAAATTTTATTAAAAATATATTAAAAAAAATTCAAATGAAAAAGAAAAAAGAAAAGTTAGTGATAGGGTGGATATATCTCTCTGTACTATCATTGTAATAAATCCATATATCTAAAACTGTTATAAAATGAGCAGATTATTTAATAAATAAATTTCTAAAAAAAAGTTACATTTACAGTATACTGTAGTCCATTAAATGTTATGTTAGACATAACAGCATTGTGTCCAAAAAAATAATGTGCATCCTTGGATAAAAATTACTTTTTTGTTTAAAAATGCTAACCATTATCTGAGTCTTCAGAAAGCTGTAATCTTTTTGTGATGGAGGGTCTTGTCTTGATATTGGTGACAGCTAACTGATCGGGGTGATGGTTACTGAAGGCTGAGGTGAGTGTTTCTAATTTCTTAAAGTAAGATAGTGAAGTTTGCCACATTGATTTGCTGATCTTCCTTTCACAAATGATTTCTATTTAGAATGCAAGGCTGTTTGATAGCATTTTTACCTATAGCAGAACTTCTTTCAAAATTGGAGATAGTCCTCTCAAGCCCTATTGCTGCTTTATCAACTAAGCTCATTCTTAATCTTTTTTTTTTTTTTTAATCATTTCAACAGTCTTCACAGCATCTTCACCAGGGATAGATTCCATCTCAGAGATCATTTTCTGGGGCTTCCCTAGTGGCTCAGTGGTAAAGAAACCATTTACCAATATAGGAGACGGGGGTTTGATTCCTAGTCCAGGTTGGGGAAGATCCCATGTGCCGCAGAACAACTAAGCCATTGCACCACAATACTTAGCCTGTGCTCTAGAGCCTAGGAATCACAACTACTGAATCCCTCAGGCCCTAGAGCCTGTGCTCTGCAACAAGAACAAGAGAAGCCACCGCACTGAGAACCCCGGGCACTGCAACTTGAGAGTAGCTCCCGCTCACCGCAGCTAGAGAAAAGCCTGCTCAGCAACGAAGACCCAGCACAGCCCCAAACAAGTAAATACAATTACAAAAAAGAAAGAAACCACTGTCTTTATTAATTTATTCAGAGGAAACTACATCTGTTAATGCTTTATCATCAGATTGTAGCAATCAGCTACATTTTCAGGTGCCACTTCAAGTCCTCTTGTTATTTCTACCACATCTGCAATTCTTCCCTCCATTGAAGTGTTGAACGCCACAAAGTCTTCCATGGGGATTAGAATTAGTCTTCTAAACTCCTGTTAATGTGATATTTTGAACATTTCCCATGAAAGTTCATAACGGCATTTAGAATGCTGAATCCTTTACAAAAAAATTTCAATTACTTTGCCCAGATTATCAGATGAATCACTATCAACAGCAACTATAGCTTTGTGAAATGTATTTAAGTAATGAGACTTGAAAGTTGAAATTACTCATTGATCCATTGCTTTCAGAATGGATGCTATATTAGCAAGCATAAAACATTAATCTTGTACATCTCCATCAGAGCTCTTGGGTGACCAGGTGCAATAATATTTTCTATGAGCAGTAGTATTTTGTAAAGAATCTTTTTCTCTAAGCAGTAAGTCTCAAGAGTGGGCTTAAAATATCCAGTAAGCCATGTTGTGAAAGGTCCTTCTACTGAAAACTATGGTTTTTCCAGTAGTCATGTGTGGATGTGAGAGTTGGACTATAATGCAAGCTGGGCACTGAAGAATTGATGCTTTTGAACTGTGGTGTTGGAGAAGACTCTTGAGAGTCCCTTGGACTGCAAGGAGTCCAACCAGTCCATCCTAAAGGAAATCAGGCCTGAATATTCATTGGAAGGACTCATGCTGAAGCTGAAACTCCAATGCTTCGGCCACCTGATGCAAAGAACTGACTCATTGGAAAAGACCCTGATGCTTGGAAAGATTGAATGCAGGAGGAGAAGGGGACGACAGAGGATGAGATGGTTGGATGGCATCACGGACTTGATGGACATGAATTTAAGCAAGCTCTGGGAGTTGGTGATGGACAGGGAAGCCTGGTGAGCTTGTCCATGGGGTCACAAAGAGTCGGACATGACTTAGTGACTGAACTGAACTGAAGTCGTGTTGTAAAAATGATCATTCAGGCTTTGTTCTTCCATTTCTACAGCACAGACTAGATTGAGCATAATTTTTAAGGGCCCTAGGATTTTGGGAATAGTAAATGAACACTGGCTTCAATGTAAAGTCACCAGCTGCATTATCCCCTAACAGGAGAGTCAGCCTGTCCTTTGAGGCTTTGAAACCGGACACTGGCTTCTCGTCTCTAGCTATGAAAATCCTAGATGGTATCTTCTTCCAATATAAGGCTGTTTTGTCTACAGTGAAACCATCTTGTTTAGTGTTGTTGTTCAATTGCTAAGTCTTGTCCATGTCTGACTCTTTTGTGGCAAGAATACTGGAGTGGATTTCCATTTCCTTCTCCAGGGGATCTTTCTGACCCAGGAACTGAATCCATGTCCCCTGCATTGACAGGCAGGTTCTTTACCACTGAGTCACCAGGGAAGCCCCTTGTTAGTGTAGCCATCTTCATTAATGATCTTAGCTAGATCATCTGGATATCTAGCTGCAGCTTCTACTGACACTTGCTACTTCACGTTGCAGCTTTATGTTATAGAGATGGCTTTATGTTATAGAGATGGCTTTATGTTATAGATGGCTTTATGTTATAGATGGCTTTATGTTATAGAGATGGCTTTATGTTATAGAGATTCAACCTCATGAATCAACCTTTGCTAGCTTCAGACTTTTCTTCTGAAGCTCTCTCACCTCTCTCGGCTTTCAGAATTGAAGAGAGTTAGGGCCTATCTGTGAATTAGCTTAGGCTTTGGCTTAGAGAAATGTTGTAGCTGGTTTGGGCTTTCCTTCAGACCATTACAACTTCCGTCATGTCAGCAATAAGGCTATTTTGCTTTCCTATCATTTGTGTATTTATTGGGTAGCACTTTTCATTACCTTCAAGAACTTTTACTTTGCATTCACACTTGACTAACTGTTTTGTACAAGACCTGCCTTGGCTTTCATCACATCTTCCTCACTAAGCTTAATAGTTTCTAACTTTTGATTTAAAGTGAGAGCTATTTGACTTTTCCTTTCACTTGCACAAATATAATCATCTTGAAAATTTTGAAATATTGCAAAGATTACCAAAATGTGATACAGAGACAGGAAGTGAGAAAACACTGTTGGAAAAGTTGCACCAATAGACTTGCTCAACACAGAATTGTCACAAATGTTAGATTTGTAAAAACAAACGAACAAAAACACTATCTATGAAGTGTAAAAAAGTCAAAACTTGATAAAATGATATATGCCTGTAATAGAAGACTGGGAAATTAAGAGATTTTACCCAACATCACATGTATATTGATGTAGAGCTGCATTTAGAATCCAACTATTCAAGTATTCTGAATCCTGTCCCATGTCTTCCTAAAATGCCATAATAGATAATTTGTGTGTCACTCATGATTTGTATTTTGGCTTCATAAGATAGATCATGTTGTGGGATGAATTTTATAGATTCTCCTTATGTTATATTCTTCTCATCCTGTCTCTAGTGAAAGGCATTTTGATGTACTAATAGTAAGAAGCCCACAATGACACTAAGATGATACCATTTATTTGATGTATGGCAGAAAGTGAAGAAGAACTAAAGAGCCTCTTGATGAAAGTGAAAGAGCAGAGTGAAAAAGTTGGCTTAAAGCTAAACATTCAGAAAATGAAGATCATGGCATCCAGTCCCATCACTTCATGGGAAATAGATGGGGAAACAGTGGAAACAGTGGCAGACTTTATTTTTGGGGGCTCAAAAATCACTGCAGATGGTGACTGCAGCCATGAAATTAAAAGACGCTTACTCCTTGGAAGGAAAGTTATGACCAACCTAGATAGCATATTCAAAAGCAGAGACATTACTTTGCCAACAAAGGTCCATCTAGTCAAGGCTATGGTTTTTCCTGTGGTCATGTATGGATGTGAGAGTTGGACAGTGAAGAAAGCTGAGCGCCAAAGAATTGATGCTTCTGAACTGTGATGTTGGAGAAGATTCCTGAGAGTCCCTTGGACTGCAAGGAGATCCAATCAGTCCATCCTAAAGGAGGTCAGTCCTAGGTATTCATTGGAAGGACTGATGTTGAAGCTGAAACTCCAATACTTTGGCCACCTGATGCAAAGAGCTGACTCATTTGAAAAGACCCTGATGCTGGGAAAGATTGAGGGCAGGAGGAGAAGTGGATGACAGAGGATTAGATGGTTGGATGGCATCACTGACTCAATGGACATGAGTGTGGGTAAACTCTGAGAGTTGGTGATCGACAGGAAGACCTGGTGTGCTGCGGTTCATGGAGTCACAAAGAGTCAGACATGACTGAATGAGATTGAACTGAACTGAGAATTATTCAGTTAACATCAAGCTTGAGACTCAAGTAATAAAGAGTCTTTAGGAATTTTTTTCAGTGTATAAGCCAATGACTTATTGAACTATTTCTGTTTGCCAAGCCAGGCTTAAAGTAGTGGTGCTGGTGTACTCCTGGCATACCAAAAAATCGGTTGTCTAAGAGTTCTGCTGGTGTGTGTATTAACTACCGGTCTTTTGGATTAAAAGATCAATGTATTGTTTCTTTTCAACTCTAACTAGCAGAAAAAAAGGAATTGTTCAATAATTATGTTAGATTCCAGATTGTCTTTATCTTTTCTTGACAATCAAAATAAAGACTTGTGACTACTGCTGCTAAGTCACTTCAGTTGTGTCCGACTCTGTGCGACCCCATAGATGGCAGCCCACCAGGCTCCCTGTCCCTGGGATTCTCCAGGCAAAACACTGGAGTGGGTTGCTATTTCCTTCTCCAATGCATGAAAGTGAAAAGTGAAAGTGAAGTTGCTCAGTCGTGTCCGACTCTTAGTGACCCCATGGACTGCAGCCTACTGGTCTCCTCCGTCCATGGGTTTTCCAGGCAAGAGTACTGGGGTGGGTTGCCATTGCCTTCTCCAAAAGACTTGTGACTAGATATCATTATTAGTGTTGTCAAATATTTGTTGAACTACATAGGTTTGGTGGAGAAGGGGTTATATTTTTAGCAAAGGAATTGTTTCCTTGGGGAAAAATACTGAACATGGAAGCATTAAAGCAAGTGACAAGGAATGGAGGTTATTTATTGTATTCATCTTCTTTGTCCTATATTTATAGTCACTAAACATTCCCTGGGGAGGGAGTATGGAGCTAGGTATCAGGAACCAGACTTTGCTGTTCTATTAAGTCCGCCTTCATCAGTTATTTGCCATATGTCATTTCTCCATCTGAAATGGGTTTTAATGCCAAATAATCTAAAGATACAGTGTGAGAAGGTATTTTTCTTATTATATAAAGTCATTTACAAGGCTTTAGTATTCATGTTTAACCATTTGAAAATGGCAAAACATTTGCAGCAGAGAGGCGTTGGACATGGGGCAAAGTAACAAAACATTTTATTTGGATCCAGCTTCAATGGGAGCTGGAATTAGCACTGTCCTTAAACAGTGAAGTCCTAGGGTTGCTTACATGGTGTCCTTTGGAGGTTATGAAGGCCCATTGCAGGAGTGGTTTGTTTCTGCTCCACAATGCCTGGGCTTCATCTGCTAACACTCAGCTACTGGGAGTGATTAAGCACCCAGGTGCTGGGGTCATCTGGACCATGATGTTCACTCACATGTCTGGCCACTGATGCCAGCTACTGGCTGGGACCTCAGCTGGGGCTAGTTGACCAGAGTACATACACTTGGCCTTTCTATGTGAGCTGGGTCTCCTCACAGCCTGGAGGTTTTAGCGTGGTTTCATGTTTTACATGATGGCTCAGGCTCCATAAAGGAATGTATAAAAATAACTAGTGGAGGCAACATGGCCCTTTCCGAACTGGTCTCAGAAGTCCCATAGCATCACTTCCTCTGTGACCAGGTATAAGATTCAAGAGAAGGAGACAGGGATCCCTCTTCCCATTGACAGAAATAAATAAATAAATATGATTCATATTTTATATATGACTTGAAGGCCACCAAAATCCAAAAAAGAGAGAACAAAAGGAAAGTGGTGAGAAACTCTGCCCTCTTTGCCCACATCAGGCTGCCTGTAGAAGCTACAGCTCTAATTAAGCTATGGCAATTTCTGGCTAGCCAAGTATTGCTTTAGAGATTCCTCTGAGTCTCCCACCCATCTTGTTTCAAGAAATCCTCCATACTAACATTAGATTAGTATAGACAATAAGGGCCCCTCACTTCAGCCACATTAAATGATCTCTGTTACCCACTAGGCCGGATTACCAAAAAAAAAAAAAAAAAAAGGCCACTTCCTTATGTCAGCCTACTTAAAGTATTCAGTGTAGATTACTTACTCATGAATGTATGAAAAGATTTTTCAGGTGTCAACACTATTTTCAGTACAATTTCAAGGAATCTCTTTCCTTAATAAGAAGCGCCTCAATATAAGATTGTCTTTCAGAAATACTACCTGTGTTTATACCTGCCCTGGAAGCTTGCTGGAACTTGGTTTCAAGATCCCAGACACAGATCCCATGTCCTCTGACTCATGAGGCAAGACATTTTGGGAAGGAGCTTTCAATCCCAGTCAAAAATTGTCTGTACAGGCTGTCTGTGCAGGTCTCACTGAGGCTTCCCAGGGGGCACTAACAGTAAAGAACCCACCTGCCAATGGAGAAGACTTAAGAGGCGCTGGATGCCATGATCTTAGTTTACTGAACGCTGAGTTTTAAGCCAACTTTTTCACTCTCCTCTTTCACTTTCATCAAGAGGCTTTTTAGTTCTTTGCTTTCTGTCATAAGAGTGATGTCATCTGCATATCTGAGGTTATTGATATTTTTCCCTGCAATCTTGATGCCAGCTTGTGTTTTATCCAGCCTGGCATTTGACATGATGTACTCTGCATATAAATTAAATAAGCAGGGTGACAATATATAGCCTTGACGTACTCCTTTCCCAATTTGGAACCAGTCTGTTGTTCTATGTCCAATTCTAACCGTTGCTTCTTGACCTGCATACAGATTTCTCAGGAGGCAGGTCAGGTGGTCTGATATTCCCATATCTTTCAGAATTTTCCACAGTTTTTAATGATCCACACAGTCAAAGGCTTTGGCATAGTGAATAAAGCAGATGTTTTTCTGGAACTCTCTTGCTTTTTTGATGATCCAACAGATGTTGGCAATTTGATCTCTGGTTCCTCTGCCTTTTCTGAATCTAGCTTGTACATTTAAATAGGAAGGGTCTATTTTTGACTGTGTCAGTTGGCTTATATATTCCTCCATCCCATCTCAACGTGGCTGTATAAAAGGAATCAACACTTGTATACTTAGAGCCCACAATTGACAGGCTGATTAGGAAACTGTATAGAGAAAATCTCTATGGACCAGGGTATGGAAATTTGAATTCCAAGCCCGTTTTGACTTTGCAACTAGTCTTGTGATCTTTATCAAATCAATGGCCCTTATTACTGAGCATTTCTTTTTGTATTTTTTCCTTTCTGCATTTACTTGGAGATTCCTTACCATTTACCTTCCTCTACCAATACATGAACCGTGAGCTTCCAGATGTTCAAGCTAGTTTTAGAAAAGGCAGAGGAACCAGAGATCAAATTGCCAACATCTGCTGGATCATCAAAAAAGTAAGAGCATTCAAGAAAAACATCTATTTCTACTTTATTGACTGTGCCAAAGCCTTTGACTGTGTGGATCACAATAAACTGTGGAAAATTCGGAAAGTGATGGGAATACCAGACCACCTGACCTGCCTCTTGAGAAACCTATATGCAGGTCAGGAAACAACAGTTAGAACTGGACATGGAACAACAGACTGGTTCCAAATAGGGAAAGGAGTACGTTAAGGCTGTATATTGTCACCCTACTTATTTAACTTCTATGCAGAGTACATCATGAGAAACGCTGGGCTGGAAGAAACACAAGCTGGAATCAAGACTGCAGGGAAAAATATCAATAACCTCAGATATGCAGATGACACCCCCTTATGGCAGAAAGTGAAGAGGAAATAAAAAGCCTCTTGATGAAAGTGAAAGATGAGAGTGAAAAAGTTGGCTTAAAGCTCAACATTCAGAAAACAAAGATCATGGCATCCAGTCCCATCACTTCATGGGAAATAGATGGGGAAACAGTGGAAACAGTGGCAGACTTTATTTTTGGGGGCTCAAAAATCACTGCAGATGGTGACTGCAGCCATGAAATTAAAAGATGCTTACTCCTTGGAAGGAAAGTTATGACCAACCTAGATAGCATATTCAAAAGCAGAGACATTACTTGGCCAACAAAGGTCCATCTAGTCAAGGCTATGGTTTTTCCAGTGGTCATGTATGGATGTGAGAGTTGGACTGTGAAGAAGGCTGAGCACCGAAGAATTGATGCTTTTGAACTGTGGTGTTGGAGAAGACTCTTGGGAGTCCCTTGGACTGCAAGGAGATCCAACCAGTCCATTCTGAAGGAGATCAGCCCTGGGATTTCTTTGGAAGGAATGATGCTAAAGCTGAAACTCCAGTACTTTGGCCACCTCATGCGACGAGTTGACTCATTGGAAAAGACTCTGATGCTGGGAGGGATTGAGGGCAGGAGGAGAAGGGGACGACAGAGGATGAGATGGCTGGATGGCATCACTGACTCGATGGACGTGAGTCTGAGTGAACTCCTGGAGTTGGTGATGGACAGGGAGGCCTGGCGTGCTGCAACTAATGGGGTTGCAAAGAGTCAGACATGACTGAGCCACTGAACTGAACTGAATTTTCTTTTCCTTATAAAACCGTGCTTCATTTGTTTTTAATTAATGATACTGACCTTACTGTCCTTTTTGTGTCAATGATGCAGATCCTCTTTGGGAGATGACCTCTTCTTGGTGAAAGATGCCCGTATATTCTAAGTGGCAATTTAGGTGATTTCTGTTTTGTCTGTCTGGCAGTGCTTACCAGAAAAAGCCTTTGGGGCCATTGTAGAAGGAAACATGTTAGCTATTTGGAATAGTTTCACTGATTGAAATCTGAATCTAAATAAAGAGATTGCAGCTGCCCAAGGGATATCCCAAATCCTATATAAATCTGACAGGAAAGAATCCTAAGAGAAACTTTTTTTTTTGAGCAAATGTGTGACCCAGATATGACATGATTCCCACTTTGGGTACATCTTTCCCCAAGGTTCCAGAGCTGAATCTAATTTTTTATTTTGGGTGGTAGATAAAGGAACCAAAAATCAAAGTCTGAAGTTGAAATCCTTAGAGTAAAGGAGTACAGAATAAGGTATAAAAAGGAACGGTGGGACTGAGCATGGAGGTGAATGTGGGGGTTGTGGTAAGCGGGTGAAATGTTGGCAAAAGTTAGAAGAAGTCTTTTAAAAAGCCTTTAAAGCAGAGTAAAAGCTTTCATTTCATGAGGTAGTGGGGAGATAAAGTGAAAGGCTTCCTTGACCAAATATACTCAGTATGACTTGCTGATTTATAGAAGAAAAGAGGAGTGTTTCCTAGTTTTAGGAAGGGATGTAGCAGAAGGAAACCATGACTCAGATAAAAGCTGGTCCTGGACTTTGACAGTGTCTTGGCTGGCAGGCTCCTTTCCTGTCCATCCTTGGAGGATTGTCACATGCTGGGTCTCTGCTCAAGAGCTTATTATATTGAGGTGACAGCACTGGGAAAAGAGCCAGCCACTGGCTGCTGTGGATGTGAGATTAAGAAAGAGACAGGATGAATAAAGGGCCAGAAAACACCATACAGGGGAAAAGAGCAAGACAGACCCTAAGGATGAGAGGGGCAAAGCCCTAGGACTAAAGAACTGCTCGGTTAACTTTGCTATAACCATGACTCCCATCATTGACTTTGTCAATGTAGAATGAAGCCCAATAGTATGACAGGATTCATGATAATAACGTATACATTTGATTGTTTATTTAACAAACACTTACTGGATATGAGTGTGGGAAGATGTGAGCTGATCATGGAGGAACTGAATATTAGTCAGACTCCACCTTCAGGGAGCTCTCAGGCTGGAGTCATAAGGAAAGGCCGTATTTCCTTGTATGGCCCATCTACCACAAATAATTTAATTAAAGACCGGTCTCATCATTTCAGGCTCAACTTTTTCTCCAGACTTTTTCATTTGGGTGGAAGATAGTTCTTTGTGTCCAAAAAACAGTTTCACAAACGTTTACAGCTGGTAGGAGCGGAGTGGTTGTAAACATGTATTAGTAAGAGGTAGTATGCCAGAAAATAGCCCTTCAAAAATACCCACTCCTAATCCTTTGAACCTATGAATGTTCCTTTACTTGGAAAAAAGACTTTTTGCCGAAATCTTGATTTGAGTCCAATGAAATGGATTTTGACCTCCTGGCCTCCAAAACTGTGACAGAATAGATTTCTGTTATTTTAAGCCAGGAAGTTTGTGATTATTTGTTACAGCAGTCACGGGAAATTAATACAGTGGGAAACTAATAGAACCTATAAAGCCGTGAATATAATCTTGCTGCTCTTTGCTTTATTCATTTATTTTGGCTGCACTGAGTCTTTGTTGTGGCATAGGAGCTCCTAGGTGAGATGCTTGGGCTTTCCCTAGTCGAGGTTCGGGCTCTCTAGTTGTGGCATGAAGGCTTAGTTACCCTGCTGCATGCGGGATCTTAGTTAACTGATTAGGGTCAAACCCACATCCCCTGAGTTGGACAGTGGATTCTTACCCATGGGACCACCAGGGAAGTCCCTGCTCTTCATTTATTTAATGACTGCCATATTCCTCCGAGTGATGTTTGAGAATATCTATTTATACTATACATCAGAACATTATTCTTCTCTCCTGTTTTCATCCCTCCTCCATCCCTTTCTTCTCCCCTCACCTTATCCCTCTTTCTCATACACATATATTCATGTGAAGAAATAAAAATGAGGCAGTATTAGTGCAGAGTACTAAAATGCCTCGATGATTCATCTAAATCAAGTATTTATTTATATTAGAAAGAGTTCCAAAATCCTGCTTCAAAGCATATGCTTATTCAAGAACTTGGGGTTGGAAACAAAGTGTTGAAAACTGTAGCAAAATGGTACTTGATTGTATTTACAATAACTTTGCCATGATTTCTGTTTTTGAATTTTAACATTAGTCAAACTTAGAGGCAGATCCTAACAAGTAACAAAGCATGATAAGTGATGAGAATCCATTAGCAACATTCCTGGCTTGGAGCATTGTTTGGACTGCAGGCACATATAACAATTGTGTTATATACCAATGGCTACTCTATTCAAAAATAAATATGTTCTTAAAAGACACCATTTAAATTGTTGTCCAAGAATCCAAAAGTAAAAACTACCATGTTTATTGCTGTAGCAATAACATTGTAAGTGGTCAGTTGCACAATCATTTAGCACTTCCAGAAATGTTCAGCAGGAATTCTACATAGATTATCAGAACAGATGTTAGCTTCTGCATTATTAATGCAAATTAACAATGCCATTTGAATCTCTTAAGATTCTGTATGGCCACTCAAATAATCTTTTATCAACTGATTTGTTTAATGCCAGAAACAATGTTAGTGACCAGTTCAATTTGTGACACGCCCAAGTTGAGTAGTGAATCCTTGATATTGGATAGCATATCCACTTAGAGTCAAGGAAAAGGGAAGAAAAATATCTTAATATCTAGTTACTTAAGATCAGATCAGTCACTCAGTCATGTCCGACTCTTTGCGACCCCATGAATCGCACCATGCCAGGCCTCCCTGTCCATCACCAACTCCCGGAGTTCACTCAGACTCATGTCCATCGAGTCAGTGATGCCATCCAGCCATCTTATCCTCTGTCGTCCCCTTCTCCTTTTGCCCCCAGTCCCTCCCACCATCAGAGTCTTTTCCAATGAGTCAACTCTTCTCATGAGGTGGCCAAAGTACTGGAGTTTCAGCTTTAGCCTCATTCCTTCCAAAGAAATCCCAGGGCTGATCTCCTTCAGAATGGACTGGTTGGATCTCCTTGCAATCCAAGGGACTCTCAAGAGTCTTCTCCAACACCACAGTTCAAAAGTATCAATTCTTCAGCACTCAGCCATCTTCACAGTCCAACTCTCACATCCATACATGACCACAGGAAAAACCATAGCCTTGACTAGACGGACCTTTGTTGGCAAAATAATGTCTCTGCTTTTGAATATGCTATCTAGGTTGGTCATAACTTTCCTTCCAAGGAGTAAGCGTCTTTTAATTTCATGGCTGCAGTCACCATCTGTAGTGATTTTGGAGCCCAGAAAAATAAAGTCTGCCACTGTTTCCACTGTTTCCCCATCTATTTCCCATGAAGTGATGGGACCGGATGCCATGATCTTCGTTTTCTAAATGTTGAGCTTTAAGCCAACTTTTTCACTCTCTCTTTCACTTTCATCAAGAGGCTTTTTAGTTCCTCTTCACTTTCTGTGATAAGGCTGGTATCATCTGCATATCTGAGGTTATTGATATTTCTCCCAGCAATCTTGATTCCAGCTTGTGTTTCTTCCAGTCCAGCGTTTCTCATGATATATTCTGCATATAAGTTAAATAAACAGGGTGACAATATACAGCCTTGATGAACTCCTTTTCCTATTTGGAACCAGTCTGTTGTTCCGTGTCCAGTTCTAACTGTTGCTTCCTGACCTGTATACAAATTTCTCAAGAGGCAGATCAGGTGGTCTGGTATTCCCATCTCTTTCAGAATTTCCCACAGTTTATTGTGATCCACACAGTCAAAGGCTTTGGCATAGTCAATAAAGCAGAAATAGATGTTTTTCTGGAACTCTCTTGCTTTTTCCATGATCCAGCAGATGTTGGCAATTTGATCTCTGGTTCCTCTGCCTTTTCTAAAACTAGCTTGAACATCAGGAAGTTCATGGTTCACATATTGCTGAAGCCTGGCTTGGAGAATTTTGAGCATTACTTTACTAGCGTGTGAGATGAGTGCAATTGTGCAGTAGTTTGAGCATTCTTTGGCATTGCCTTTCTTTGGGGTTGGAATGAAAATTGACCTTTTCCAGTCCTGTGGCCACTGCTGAGTTTTCCAAATTGGCTGGCATATTGAGTGGGCAGCACTTTCACAGCATCATCTTTCAGGATTTGGAATAGCTCAACTGGAATTCCATCACCTCCACTAGCTTTGTTCGTAGTGATGCTTTCTAAGGCCCACTTGACTTCACATTCCAGGATGTCTGGCTCTAGGTCAGTGATCACACCATCGTGATTATCTGGGTCATGATCTTTTTTGTACAGTTCTTCTGTGTATTCTTGCCATCTCTTCTTAATATCTTCTGCTTCTGTTAGGTCCATATCATTTCTGTCCTTTATCGAGCCCATCTTTGCATGAAATGTTCCTTTGGTATCTCTGATTTTCTTGAAGAGATCCCTAGTCTTTCCCATTCTGTTGTTTTCCTCTATTTCTTTGCATTGATCGCTGAAGAAGGCTTTCTTATCTCTTCTTGCTATTCTTTGGAACTCTGCATTCAGATGTTTATATCTCCTTTTCTCCTTTGCTCTTTGCTTCTCTTCTTTTCACAGCTATTTGTAAGGCCTCCCCAGACAGCCATTTTGCTTTTTTGCATTTCTTTTCCATGGGGATGCTCTTGATCCCTGTCTCCTGTACAATGTCATGAACCTCATTCCATAGTTCATCAGGCACTCTATCTATCAGATCTAGGCCCTTAAATCTATTTCTCACTTCCGCTATATAATCATAAGGGATTTGATTTAGTTCATACCTGAATGGTCTAGTGGTTTTCCCTACTTTCTTCTATTTAAGTCTGAATTTGGCAATAAGGAGTTCATGGTCTGAGCCACAGTCATCTCCTGGTCTTGTTTTTGCTGACTGTATAGAACTTCTCCATCTTTGGCTGCAAAGAATATAATCAATCTGATTTTGGTGTTGACCATCTGGTGATGTCCATGTATAGAGTCTTCTCTTGTGTTGTTGGAAGAGGGTGTTTGTTATGACCAGTGCATTTTCTTGGCAAAACTCTACTCGTCTTTGCCCTGTCTAGTTACTTGGACAACTAAAATAAAGCCAAGATTCAGGTTCTAAAAAGAGCACCCTATCATTGTCATTGTAACTACAGATTAAATGCTAGAGTTAAGATTTTGGAGTTATCTAGTTCCAGAGAAATGTGGGATGTGACTAAAATCAGTACAGTCAAATAATAGATGTAAAAATGTATTAATTTCCTTCATGTCTGTAGTTATTGTTCAGTCCCTAAGTTGTGTCCAACTGTTTGAGACCCCATGGACTGCAGCACATAAGGCTTCCCTATTCTTCACTATCTCCCAGAGTTTACTCAAACACATGTCCATTGAGTTGGTGATGTCATCTAACCATCTCATCCTCTGCCATCCTTTTCTCCTTTGCCTTCCGTCTTTCCCAGCATTGGGGTCTTTTCCAGTGAGTCAGCTCTTCACATCAGATGGCCAAAGTATTGGAGCTTCAGCTTCAGCCTCCGTCCTTCCAATGAATATTCAGAGTTTGATTGGTCTGATCTCCTTTCAGTCCAAGGGACTCTCAGCAATCTTCTCCAGCACCACAGTTCAAAAGCATCAGTTCTTTGGTACGCAGCCTTCTTTATGGTCCAACTCTTGCATCCATATGTGACTACTGGAACTATCTCCTGAATCACTGATGAAACTTTCCACAGGGAATTCTGCTGTTTTATTCTGAGGGTATTGCACAATCACATATGAGTTTTCATATAATCCCCATATTTTACAAAATAATTCCTGTATTAAACTACCATCAGTTGCCCAATTCAGCTGTGCGTCTTTTTCTTCCTAGACCCTGATTAATTCATGCTTAGGATGTGCAGCAGATGTGGAACAAAGGCTTTCTGTTATTTTCATGCATTTATGTGAGGCTTTTCTTTATGATGCAGTTTGTATTTTAATTCCAGGATGTATTGCCCCCAAACACAAACATTTTCTTATTATTGCCATTTAATTTTTCAAATTAGTGATTTAACATTAATATGACTGTATCTTCCCCAGTGGCTCAGATGGTTAAGAAATTGCCTGCAATACAGAAGATCCCTGGGTCAGTAAGATCCCCTGGAGAAGGAAATGGCAACCCACTCCAGTGTTCTAGCCTGGAGAATTCCATGGATAGAGGGTCCTCGTGGGCTACAGTCCATGGGGTTGCAAAGAGTTGGACACGACTGAGCGACCAACACTTTCACTTTCACATACCATCTATAAATTCCATCTGGATTTTATCTAATGCAAAGAAATGTCTTTTTTCTTCCTGGGTCAGGATTTGATCCTAAAATACATGTTGCATTTTGTATTAAGTGCTATCATTCTCCTTCAGTCTGAAATAATCCCACACTTTCCTTGTCTCCTTTTCCCTTGATAGTCATAAGAAGTATAGGCTTTTTGTCATGAAGATCACTGTCAACCAGAGTCTGATTGATATTTTCCTGTGAATCTCAATGCAAAAATATTTTCCTGCGTTCTTTGTAGGAATAAAAAAGAAACAAAGAAAAGAAAGAAAAAAAAGTGCTGCATTCTCATTCTGTGTACTACATCAGTTCAGTTCAGTTCAGTCGCTCAGTCGTGTCTGACTCTTTGCGACCCCATGAATCTCAGCACGCCAGGCCTCCCTGTCCATCACCAACTCCCGGAGTTCACTCAGACTCACGTCCATCGAGTCAGTGATGCCATCCAGTCATCTCATCCTCTGTCGTCCCCTTCTCCTCCTGCCCCCAATCCCTCCCAGCATCAGAGTCTTTTCCAATGAGTCAGCTCTTCGCATGAGGTGGCCAAAGTACTGGAGTTTCAGCTTTAGCATCATTCCTTCCAAAGAAATCCCAGGGCTGATCTCCTTCAGACACAAGGCAACCATAATTTCAGGTGATTTCCACCATTGGTCACTTGGGCAACTTGGTGTTCACAAAGTTTCTCCAACCTAGAGTCATCATTTTCCTTCTAAATTTGAACCATGTTTTGTGGTAAGGTACAGCTTCCCTGGTGGCTTAACAGTAAGGAGACAGTTTCAGTCCCTGGATTGGCAAGATCCCCTAGAGAAGGAAATGGCAACCCTCTCCAGTATTCTTGCCTGGGAAATCCCATGCACAGAGGAAACTTGTGGGCTGCAATCCATGGGGTACAAAGAGTTGGACATGACTGAGCATGCACTCATGCACATTCTGATATTACCTCTAAACACTTTCCATATCAAATCTTGTTGTGTTAGTCTCTCAGTCATGTCTGACTCTTTGCGACCCCATGGACTGTAGACCACCAGGCTCCTCTGTCCATGGAATTCTCCAGGCAGTACTGGAGGAGGCAGCCATTTCCTTCTCCAGTGGGTCTTCCCAACCCAGGGATCTAAGCCGGGTCTCCTGCATTGCAGGCAGATTCTTTATTATGTTAGCCACCAGGGAAGCCCTATATCAAATATTACCCATCTTAGAATATATTGATACCTTCCATTGTTGTCATCTACCACTATACTGGTTGTCAAATACTGATTACCCATTTGTACTATTCCTTCTTTACTTATTAAAAACATTTAAAAAGCCTTTACTTATTTATCAGCATGGAATAATAGAATCCTAGACATGTTTTTTTCTATTTATCTATCTATCATCTGTCTATCATCTATCTATATCAATGTGGAATCATAGGTTACTATTGTATCCAATAGGTTGTAATTCTATGCCCTCTTTTATATTAATGCTCAAATGACAGAAGTTTTGGTCTGTGATCATTTCCTTATTTTACAGCTTAATTTGTGTCCAGGCTTATTTTCTTCTTCCCCTGTTTCTCCCTTGAGCCAGCATGTCCCCAGGAAGCCTGAGTTCCTTTTAGTGTGTGTGTGTGAAAGTTGCTCAGTCGTGTCCAACTCTTTGCGACCCCATGGACTATATGGTCCATGGAATTCTCCAGGCTAGAATACTGAAGTAGGTAGCCTTTCCCTTCTCCAGGGGATCTTTCCCACCCAGGGATCAAACCCAGGTCTCCCACATTGCAGGCGGATTCTTTCCCAGCTGAACCACAAGGGAAGCCCTTTTAGTAGAGAGTGATATTTGGGAGCCAAGAAATGTAGTCTCAGAGTGCTTAGTCCTTCTGGAATTTTATTGCTTCTGAACTTCTCTCATGGACAATTAGGGAATGTGTGTGTATATACAGAGAGAGATAAGTAGATAACTTTATGACTATTTCTAAATCTATCTCTATATATATTCTTAAAAGTCTGTGTTCATATAGATGCTTTCAATTCTAATTCAACCTCTTAGGGTTTTTACCTTAAAAAGTCTTATAAAGATAAATTTTTAAAGGGTAAAAGTGTTGGCCAATATGGAGAGGCAGGAAGATCTTAAACTCACTTCCTCCCTCAGGCACACCAAAGTTGCAACTATTTACAGAGAAACTATCATGTGAGAATGACCTGGAGATTAGGGGAAAAAATGTTCCAAGACTGTAGATATAAAGAAGGAACCACAGTGAGGTGGGTAGGAGAGACAGAGATGCAGTAAAGACCTACATCCCTGGGAAGGCGACCTATAGAAGGCAGGATAGTCACCACTGCAGAGGTTCTCCCCAAGGAGCATGGGATCTGAGCTCCCCAGCCAGGGGGTCCTGCACTGAGAAGATGAGCCTGTAGAATATCTGGCTTTGAAGGCCAGCAGGGTTTGCAAACAGAGTGGGAGGGCTGTAGGAAACAAAGATCCCACTCTTAAAGGGTGCACACAAAATCTCACATACTCTGAGGCCCAGCGCAGAGGCAGTGATTTGAAAGGAGCCCAGGTCAGACTCACTTGCTGATATTAGAAAGCCGCCCAGGGAGTCAGGAAGCAACTGGAACTTCCCCTGAGGACACAGACATTGGCAACAGAAATCTGGGGGAGCTTGTTCTACAGCGAGGACACTGATGCTGACAAGCACCATTTGGGAGTCTTTCCTCTACCTGTTAGTATTTGGGACTTACCCTCCTGCAACTGGTCTACACCTGTCCTGGGACACCCCAAGCCAAGCAGCCAGCCACATTTGGACCCAGCCCCACCCATCAGTCACAAGCAACAGTCTTGGGGCTTCGTGGGCCATGCATCCAGCTGAACCAGATCACAGCCCCTTCCACCAGTGGGTGGCAGCCTCTACAGGAGACAGGGCCTGGTAGCCAACTGGGCTGTGGGCTAGCCCCACCATAATAGTGGTCTCACCGTAACAGAGTGGACCCAAGGAGTCAACATAAGGGACTCCTAGAGAATAGAGTTCTGATCCGAGTGGAGTGCACTGCTGGGCCCTTAGGGAATCTTCTATATCAGATCTCTTCTCCAAGATGAGGAAATGTAACCACGTATGAAATACACAGAAATTAAAACATGGAATTAGACAAAATGAAGCAATAGAGGAATATGTTCCAAAAGAAGGAACAAGATAAACCCCAGAAGGAGAACTAGGCAAAGTGGTCTATAGTTTTTGTTTCTACATTTGAATTAAAAAAAAAAAAAATGAAACAGTGCATCAGTATGGGATCATGGAGTTTTCTGTTACTGAGATATGCTTTTAGATAGTCATGCATGCAAGGATATACCTTACTTTTAATCAGTGATAATCTATGTTAAGAAGTCAGTTATTTGGAGAGCCATTCAAACTTTGTGTCTCCCCAGAGTTTTGAGACTACACCATCACTGAATTTGTCAACAAAGTTGAAAATCTTGCTGTACTAAGCTTCTGGTACCTGGTAAGTATGTTTCACATTTTCCAAATGTGAACAGGAAACTAAAGTTTGTGAACCACTGTTTCAGCAAATCTTCATATATATATAAAAATATATATAAAATCTAGATTTAAACAAGACAAATTGGAGGTAACAACTTTAAGATATTGCAAACACTTCTCATGTTCTTCACATGGTCAATGGCCATGTGTACCTAAAATATTCTCAGGTTTTTCTTCAGCAGGGATTTTGCTTCTGATTACCACCTGGATGTCTCAAATATGCCCAGACTCAAGAAACTGAACTTTTCAGTGGTCCCAAATCCTTGGATTGGCACTGTTTACACAGCCTCCCATGTAGAAAGCTGGAAGTCATTTTTTACATCCACACTTCCTTTCCCATATCCCATCAGTTACCAAGAGTTGAAAATTCCTTCTCACCATTCATTTCTTCCCCAGCTTTGCCACATTTCAGATCCTTATCACTCCTCATTTGGACAATTCCAAGGATCTTCAAAAATTCCTTGCCTCCAGTCTCGTTGTTCTCTACTCGGTCTTCACAATGCAATCAGAACTATACAAATATTTTCCCCCAGGATGAATGAAATCCATGCTTCATGGCAAGGCATGTAAGACCCCTTGTCACCTTTCTTGCCTAAGTCCTGTTACTTTTATTTTTTAATGTTTGACAATACTGAACAAGTTGCCTTTCACTAAATGCACTGAATTGGTCCTGAGCTCCTTGTCCTCATGTTCGTCTGTTTCTTTTCACCTGCATAGAAAATTGGTTCATGACATAGCTCCAGATTCACCTTTATACGTGAACCATTCCCTGGCACCTCCACACAGACTGAGGCTCACTTCCACAAACACTCCCATTATATTCCCATTAAATTGCATTTATTCCTGGGTTCCTTGGGTGTATGGATTGTGTCCTTTGTTCACTGTACACTTCGTGTCACTAGTACACTGCCCTGTGCCTGGTACATAATAATTCTCAGTAAATATCTGGCTAATAAATGAATGCATCTCCTTGATTAGAACCCTTGAAAACAGCAATTGAAATATAATTTGCTATGCAACAAAATTTGACTTACAAATTTTGGAGTTACAAATATGTTGAATCTTCTACTGAATTCACTCATAATCAATCAGAATATTTTAAGAATATAACTATGTGACTTGAATATGTTGACCTTTTGGGGAAAATATAGTTTGTGGCTATGGTGGATTATCACCTAAGTGCAGTAAATTATAGACACCAACACATTTATTATCTCTACCATCTACTCTGTGTCTTTTCCTCTCTACAATCAGCAGAATGCTTTGTATATCATATTTGTTCTCTTTTGCAAGACACTGGGTGTGGGAGCTCTGGTGTGCAGTTTGCCAAGGCAAAAAGGAAAATCACTACTGAAGTAAAATGTAGGTGGTGTTGGTTCTTACCTTTGGGGAAAAAGTATTGTTACATAATTGGTCCCAAACTTTGAAGACATTTTCTATCTGAAGATTTTTCTTCCATGTTATTGTGACTAAAGTTGGTACAAGGCTTCTAGTACCATACTTATTCATTAATTCATTCATTCAGTGAATGTTTACTGAGCACCTAGTACTTGCCAGATATTGTCCTAGAGGATGGTGTTACAAAAATGATTAAGACAGAATATCTATCTTCATAGAGATTTCAGTCTAGTAAGACAAGCCACTGAAGAAACAATTACAATAATAAATATTATAGTAGGTAACCTGAATAAGGGCTTCCCGAGTGGTGCTAGTGTTCCTGCCAATGCAGGAGATGTAAGAGCCTCAGGTTTGATCCCTGGGTCAGGAAGATCCCTTGGAGTAGAAAATGGCAACCTGCACTAGTGTTCTTGCCCAGAAAATTCCACTGACGGAAGATCCTGATGGACTACAGTCCACGGGACTACAAAGAGTCGGACACAACTGAGCACACACACACACACACACACACACACACACACAGCCCAAGCATCTGCCTACAATGTGGGAGACCCAGGTTTGATCCCTGGGTCAGGAAGATCCCCTGGAGAAGGAAATGGCAACCCACTCCAGTACTCTTGCCTGGGAAATCCCATGGACAGAGGAGCCTGGTAGGCTACAGTCCATGGGGTCACCAAGAGTCAGACACGACTTTGCTCTTCTTTTCACTATGTGGCCTATTTCAACAGAATGGTGTTCTCCAGGGTATGACATGCATGAGAAATTCAATCTAAAAATTGAAAATTAAATTATTTTGTATGCATTCTTGAAAAATGCTGAGTGGTTTTCCCATGAAGTACAGCAAAATAGCCCCAAAATCTGCATTCCCAGTCATTCCCCACAGCTGATAAACACCTAAGGCTGCTCCCCTCGATTTTCTCTTTACCCTTTCCTCAACTTTTGGTTTATTTGCTCTTTCCCTGCTTCCTCTTTTGTTGTCTGTCCCTCAATATATCACTGTAAAGATTCACAGCCCTCTTGGTCTTCTCTATTTCTTTCTCCGTTTCCTCCTTCATTTCAAATCTATTCTTTTCTTCTAAGAATAGACTTTGCCTACCTTAATGTAGGGGCTTCCCAGGTGGCTCAGCAGTAAAGAATCTGCCTGCCAATGCAGGAGCTGCAGGAGACATGGATTTGATCCCAGCATCAGAAAGATCCCTGGAGCAGGAAATGGAAACCCACTCCAGTATTCTTGCCTGGTAAATCCTATGGACAAAGGAGCCTGGTGGGCTGCAATTCAGAGAGTTACAGAAGAATTAAACATGACTTAGTGATTAAACAACCAAGTGCTTGATAAACAGTCATTGACCTTCCTCAGGGTCAATCTGGAGGCTGGGGTAAGGTGAGCAGTCTAGGAGAGGGTTTCCCATGAAGAAAGTATTTGAGAATTATGACTTAGAAGTGGGGTAAGATGGCAGCAGATGGAGAAAGGAAGGAAGGATGACCTTAGGTAGAAGAATTAAATGATAAAATGAGAAAAGGATTGAAATATATGTTGTGTTTGCAGAAAATCCAGTAGCTCGATATTGTTGGGGCATAAGAGTTTAGAAAAATGAAAAATAAAGACTAGAGATATATTTTAAGAATGTGATGAATTCTCTAAATGCCACTGCCAGGAGTTTGGAATGTATCCTGGAAGCAATGAAGAGTTAAATCTAGCTAATTGTGGGAAGCCTTCTACAACTTTTTAAGTTGAAATAAATTCTTCTTCCCACTGGAGAGATAAAAATAAATGAGTGAATAACTAAATGAATCACTTCCAGAACTATTTTTTTGATGTAAAAGGAGACATTATTGTTTTTGTGTTTCTATTCGGTCCACACCTGGGAGGGGCCTCTGGAATGAGGAAGGTTGTGGGCTTGGAAGGTTCCTTGTCATGCTTGGGGATGAGCAAGTCCATTCTGCAGCCCACAGGCCACAGCAATTTGATCAGGTGGTTGCCCAGAAGTAGTGTACACCTTCCAGGGCCACATCTTCATGGTGGAAAGAGAAACCCAGAGAGGTAGGCGTGAGATACCCACATTTGCAGGTGGACCAAAAAGTTGATGGTGGTCTTCACTTTGGAAGAATATTTCTGGCAGATATGGCAGTTCCTGGTTGGCAATGAAGAGCTAACCACAAAAAATAGTGTTAGCTGATCTTGGAAGCTAAGTTCCTGCAGGGAAGAGGTCCTGGAGGGTGTTGGAAGAACACCTGGAGAGAGGTTGTTGAAAGGTGGTCTGAGTTCCTGGGTCCATTTACCTAAACAATGGTGAAGTGAGCTGGTGCTAATGGGCCTTATATGCCTTTGCAAATAAGGTTAAGTATGACTTTAAACGGAGAAGGCGATGGCACCCCAGTCCAGTACTCTTGCCTGGAAAATCCCATGGACGGAGGGGCCTGGTGGGCTGCAGTCCATGGGGTCGCTAGGAGTTGGACACGACTGAGCGACTTCACTTTCACTTTTCACTTTCATGCATTGGAGAAGGAAATGGCAACCCACCCCAGTGTTCTTGCCTGGAGAATCCCAGGGACGGCGGAGCCTGGTGGGCTGCCGTCTATGGGGTCGCACAGAGTTGGACACGACTGAAGCGACTTAGCAGCAGCAGCAGCAGCAGCATGACTTTAAAATTATGGTTCAACTTAGTCAAGAGAAGAAGGAATAAATATATAAGAATATGATGGTACATATTCTACTGGAGAATTCTCTCCCAGTTGTCAGGGTCATTGGCTAAGCATATAGTGGGATAAGTGTTCAAACATCTGAGACTTTTATTGACAGTATGATCATCAACATGTTTTGTTTAATTACTTGGAAAGACCTTTTGTTTCCAGGACTGAATTCAGAGGCAAAATAAACTACCTTAGGACCAGAGATACTCTAGTAATACCAAAGGTTTTTTTTTTTTTTAATTCATATATTGTATCTAGGTTTTCCAGGCATTTTATGGATAATTATTGCAATTTTAGAAAAGAGGAAACTGAATCTAAGATGGTTAAATTATTTGTTTAATTTAAGGCCACATATTTAGGGAGGGAGACCCTAGGATGCAAACCTAGTTGTTTCCAGTTCTAAGGTTACTGATTTTTCTTAATCCTTAAAATGAATCCCAGATGTATTTTAATAAAACATATAAAAGCAGCTTTTTGAGAAGGACACAAAATTAGGTCCATTGAAAAGACAGAAAAATGATGTGTACACTATGTAAATATACAAATTCTTTTCTTCATCTATATCGATAAATGAATCAAGAGCATGTAGGAGATAAAGCAATCTACAATGTTTTAAGTTCAGCCAGTGTGAGCAGAGATTAATAAAGCTGGAGAAATTATTATTTTACCATGAAATATTCTTCACCTCTATTTGTCTTTGGAGATATAGCACAGGAAATTTGCCTGAGGAGCAATTTTGAGAAACAAAAATTCAGACAAATTTTAAGGAGGTCAGAGCAATGCTAGGGAAGAAAAACGCCCAAGGAAATGTTAATAGAATGAATGTACTTAATCTGTGAATGGTTATTTAAATGGAAACTTTCTTTTGCTTTGAAGGTTTAACTAAGTTTTAAAAACCTATCTTGAATATTCATATGATGAGGCATGTGTCTTTCATTTCCCCTACCAGATTTTGTTAGTTCAGTCTCTTCCAAATCCTTAGTAATATCATTCCCTGTTTCACTTCTCCCCTTCTCCCTAAACAGGGATGTTTAAAGTGCTATGCATGCAAGAAATACTAAGTATGTGTGATTAATCTAAATATCTGACTTAGCTTGGTGTTCCTGACAGCAACTGTATGTGCCATGAAATGTGTGAGAGAAGAAGAAATAAAATTCCAGGTAATAACTAGATTTTCTAATTAGGCACTGAGTAATCGATAAACGTCTGTAATTAAATGTATTTACTTATAAATATTCAGTTAATTGGTTATAAATTTATACATCCAGAATTGTTAAACACAGCTGAAACCAAGTTTTCTATTATCTAGTCTTTTTCATTTAGGAAGCTTAATCTTTCTTCCTTCCTTCCTCACCCCACCCTTCAATTTCCTTCTTAACAAAATCTTAGCTACGTGTAAGACGGAGATGACAATAGCACGTAACTTTTGGTGGTGGTGTAAGAATTAAAGGAAACAATCCCTACAAGGTGCCTGGAGAAGGGAACGGCAACCCACTCCAGTGTTCTTGCCTGGAGAACCCCTTGGACAGAAGAGCCTGGTGGGCTGGAGTCTGTGGGGTTGCAAAGAATCGGGCACGATTAAGAAACTGAACGCTCATACAAGGTGCTTAGCATGTTCCCAAGCGATGTCAGTTTATTTTGTGATAAGTTATTTGTTTATACTGAACTCTTATGTTTACCAGGCACTAACCTAAGTGCCTCACATGAGTTATATCGTTTTATCCTATTCTTACTTGGAAGATAGGGTCCAAGGTCACAGAGCTGGTAAATAGTAATGGCAATATTTGGCCCTGGTTAGTCTTTTTCCAGTTTCCCCATCTTTAACCATGGTGCTTCTCAGTCTGGATACCTTTGGCTTGCCTTTTTTTATTCAATGTATAGTAAATGCAGTGCTGTGTTTTTCAGTAGGATTTTCAGATATAGCAAAAGTTTAGATCCTTTGAGTTCCTTGAGTGAAGGCCTTCTGCAATAAATCAGCAATGAGAGATTTCAGATTGAGATCACTGAGGGCTTCAAATTTAAATAAAAATCATGTTTACACTTATGCTATCAATAATAAAACTCTGTCAGGTATCAATAAATGCAATTTGAATATTCTGAAAGTAAATGTTAAACATTTATTATTGAACAGTATGGAAGTCAAATACTCTTTCCCTTTCATGGCTGCAGCAAGGACTCTTGATCTGATGGAAAATTTAAAAAAATTAGAAGTGTTTTGAATAAAATAATCAGAATCCCTCCGATTTTATTAATATGTTCCTGTTGTTTAGTTGCTAAGTTGTGTCTGACTCTTTTGCAACCCCATGGACTACAGCCTGGCCAGGCTTCTCTGACCATGGGATTTTCCAGGCAAGAATACTGAGTGGACTGCCATTCTCTACTGCAGAGGATCCTCTCCTGCATTGGTGGGCGGATTCTTTACCACTGAGCTACCCAGGATTTGAGCTTCCCAGGTGGTGTTAGTGGTAAAGAATCTGCCTGCCAAACCCTAGGGAAGATCCCCTGGAGTAGGAAATGGCAACCCACTCAAGTATTCTTGCCTGGAAAATCTCATGGACAGAAGAGCCTAGCAGTTTACAGTCCATGGGACTGCAAAGAGTCAGATATGACTGTGACTTAACATACACAAAGCTCTTACATGAATGGTAGATAATTTAAAAATTGTTATACTGATAACAATTTAGGGGTTAATATTGGATTTGTATATTTTTCCCTTTAATGTTTGTAGATTTATGCTTTATTAATTTTGACAACATACCTGGCAATGTTATTGTTTTTATTGAAGTAGTGTTCAAAATGTTTAATTCTCATTGCTAACATTAAATCTGCATACCAACATTTACTGTTTTGGGATGTGTATTTAAGTCAATAATTATAAAGCACCCATAGGAAAACCAGAGAAACATGAAGTGGTTCATACTTTAAGTAGCGTAGCTGTGGCCCAGGAAAGTCTGTGCCTTAAGAAACAGTTGTCTCATTTAGAGGACTACCTTAAGGACTGCATATGTATCTATTGAAACATGTATGGATAACATACATCGTGACTCCCGAATCCAGCCCTGAACCTCTCAGTTGACCCAATGTCTAGCACATAGATGGATCTTGATATATGTTGAATGGGTAAGTTCTGACTGATTCATGCAAACACTAGAAACGTGATTTTGTGTGTGTACTGAAGAGAATGGGGTGGTTTTTAGATGGGGTATACTAAATCATTCCTGCATTAACAAGTAGAGGAAAGTTTATAAAACTAAGGTTTAAAAGGCAAAGGCTTTGAAAGTAAAAGGTTATTCAAACTTCAGAATCGAAACTTGGGTGTGAATAGTAAGTTTGTGCAATATTCAGTTCAGTTCTGTTCAGTTCGGTAGCTCAGTTGTGTCTGACTCTTGAGACTCCATAGACTGCAGCACACCAGGCTTCCCTGTCCATCACCAACTTCCAGAGCTCACTCAAACTCATGTCCATCAAGCTGGTGATGCCATCCTACCATCTCATCCTCTGTCATCCCCTTCTCCTCCCACCTTCAATCTTTCCCAGCATCAGGGTCTTTTCTAATGAGTCAGTTCTTCACATCAGGTGGCCAAAGTATTGGAGTTTCAGCTTCAGCATCAGTCCTTCCAATGAATATTCAGGACTGATTTCCTTTAGGATTGACCAATTGGATCTCCTTGCAGTCCAAGGGACTCTCAAGAGTCTTCTCCAATACCACAGTTCAAAAGCATCAATTCTTTGGCATTCAGCTTATAGTCCAATTCTCACATCCATACATGATTATTGGAAAAACCATAGCTTTGACTAGACAGACTTTTGTTGGCAAAGTAATGTCTCTGCTTTTTAATATGCTATCTAGGTTGGTCATAGCTTTTCTTCTAAGGAGTAAGTGTCTTTTAATTTCATGGCTGCAGTCACCATCTGTAGTGATCTTGGAGCCCAGAAAAATAAAAGTCTCTCACAGTTTCCATTGTTTCCCCATCTATTTGCCATGAAGTGATGGGACCAGATGCCATGATCTTAGTTTTCTGAATGTTGAGCTTTAAGCCAACTTTTTTACTCTCCTCTTTCACTTTCATCAAGAGGCTCTTTAGTTCTTCTTTGCTTTCTGCCATAAGGGTGGTGTCATCTGCATAGCTGAGGTTATTAATATTTCTCCCAGCAATCTTGCTTCTAGCTTGTGCTTCATCCTGCTCAGCATTAAATAAGCAAGGTGACAATATACAGCCTTGAAGTACTCCTTTCCCAGTTTGGAACCAATCTGTTTTTCCATGTCCAATCCTAACTGTTGCTTCTTGACCTGCATACAGATTTCTCAGGAGGCAGGTGAGGTGGTCTGGTATTCCCATCTCTTTAAGAATTTTCCACAGTTTGTTATGATCCACACAGTCAAAGGCTTTGGTGTAGTCAATAAAGCAGAAATAGATGTTTTTCTGGAACTCTCTTGCTTTTTCGTGCAATGTAGCTATCTTTTACTGTCCTCTTTTTGTATACTTTATTTTATAGACGTTGACTATTATCTCAGGCTATGTCTTGGATAAATATGAATTAGAGGGAAAGAAAAAAAATAAGTAAACAATGTTCAGGTATAGTTTCAAAACAGATTAGAATTAGAAAATATGTTATATAAAGACACATATTCTCTCTGAAGGCTTTTCATATCTAGCACTTTTGCTGTTTCTATAGAGATCATCTCGCATCAGGAGAGAGGGCATTTTAAACTATGTAGACAATTCCACCTAGTTATGAATAGATTGTGTTCTAGAAGTTCATTTGAAAGTTAATTTTTTAGAAGTTATAACCTATTTTCCTGTGGAAGCAATGTG
This sequence comes from Bos javanicus, assembly GCF_032452875.1. NCBI lineage: Eukaryota > Metazoa > Chordata > Mammalia > Artiodactyla > Bovidae > Bos > Bos javanicus. The sequence goes on along the minus strand of NC_083887.1, from coordinate 29,865,121 downwards.
CAAAATAGGGCTTAGATTCCCAAGATGCCAGAAGGTGTCATGTCTTGTCCAAGCAATTTAATGTAAAAGCAAGTGCTCTGGGGTAAGAGAGAGCTGGGTTCAAATTCCCCTCTCTAAGTGCTAATTTCCTTCTCTCTAAAATGGTGCTCATTTTACCGTTCACTTCGTTGAGTCTCAGTGGATTAAGTGATATAGTAGACTGTTAGGTGCAGTGCCTGCTTCCTAGCATAATTTTCTCAAGAAGGGAGCCATTGTTTATCCCATTATAATAGAGTCCATGAAAATCCATGCTCTCACTCTATTTATACTGTCTTTATTGTATCCCAATTATTTTGGAGCCCCAGACATTGTTAGTATTTAAAAATTATCCATGTAATTCTGCTCTGCGTCATCAGGACAAACTTTCATAATTTCTCCATACTCTTTTCTCAGCTGGAAATGAATTCATACTTCCTCAAGAGAGGCTTTTCCCTCACTGCAGCTAGAGTGAATGAAGGAAAACTCAAATGTCAAAAGAGCTAAATGCTAAGCAGAACTGGTTATGGAATCACAAGTGGCCAGTGAGGCTGACTGCTTCTGTGGAGCCTGTGGGGCAAGTGGCTTAGTGTTTTGGATTAGGATAGGACTCTTTTAGGACTCTTTCGTTAGATGGTTGTTGTTTAGTTTCTAAGTTGTGTCCTACTCTTTGTGACCCCATGGACTGTAGTATGCCAGGCTCCTCTATCCTCGACTATCTCCCATGCAAAGAGTACAAGCATGAGCTTTCTCAGACTCATGTCCACTGAGTCAGTGATGCTGATCTAACCATCTCATCCTGATGCAGGGATCTAACCTGTGTCTCCAGTGTTGGCATGTGGATCCTTCACCACTAAACCTAGATTGTGAGAGCACTAATTAGGGATCTCCCAAAGTAAATCAGAAGGGACTGAAGTAGTACAGAAATCCAGCTGGTGTGTATTAGTCGCTCAGTCATGTCCAACTCTTTGCAACCCCATGGACTGCAGCCTGCCAGGTTTCTCTGTCCATGAAATTCTCCAGGCAAGAATGCTAGAGTAGGTAGCCATTCCCTTCTCCAGGGGCTCTTCCTGAGCCAGAGATCAAAGCCAGGTCTCCTGCATTGCAGGCAGATTCTTTTCTGCTTGAGTCACATATAAACTTGACAATGAGTCATATAAAAGCAGGCACATTGTCTGGTTCATGGCTAGAATCTCACCATCTAACACAGGGTTAGTCAGTCGTAACTGACTTGGTTATTTGTTTAGAAAAGAGAGATAGAAGAAAGAAGGAGGGTATGCAAGCTTAGTTGTTAGAGGTTCAAAATCTGTGTTAAAATATACTCACTAAAATAAAACAGCATTAGATGTGTAGTTTCCTATGCAGTAAAACAGCCTGCTGCTTTTAAATTTTTAATTAAAAATTTGAATTTTTGTTCTCATTCACCAGCTGCCAATTAAGAAGTAATTCCAGATTTCATTTCAAAGCATCCATAGGAATCCATATCCCTCATGTGATGATTTAGAATAGAGGAGGGTGGTGGTGGTGAGACAAAAGCCTTTAGTAGATATTAAAAACTATGAAGATTTAATTATGGGACTTTTAAGTTGCACATACTTGGTAAAAATATTGCCCTTATACATTTAAGAGCTCAGATATATGTACTTACAGAATGAGACGACTCCTTTGGGACGAGAGGATCAGATACACATTAGCAGACTGAATTAAAACATTTTTTATTTTTTTATTTCACAAGATTATATCAAAAATTCTGACTTTTCTAAAGAAAGAATTTTACATTTTTGGTAAATTTCAGGGTTTTTTGTTGTCTGATTTTTTTTTTTTTTTTCCCCTTAAAAGGATAACAGTTACCAAAGGCTTTGAAACACTGGTATCCAGTATGTTCAGAAGATACTAGTTTCTGGCTTTATTCCCACTCTTCCATTCAGCACATGGCTTTCCCAAGGGGACTGTTCTACTTTATAATTATGCTGTTGTGGGCAACCACTTCAGCCAGGTGCAGTGGAAATTTTTATTCCTTTCATGAATGCTAACCCAGCCACCCTCTGATGCACGAGGTTGTGTGTGTTTCTATAAGTGCTGATTTGCATGTACACCTTCAGATTTTGTCCTTGATCTTCGTGTCTTTTATTTCTATTAATGCTCTTTGGCTTATTTCCTGTCTTCCTATGGTTTTTATTACTTTCTCCATTTGTACCAAGGATGCCCCATTTAAACTTCTAACCTATATCTCTGACCAGAATATTCAGATATATATATATATATATATATATATATATATATATATATATATATATAAAACTGGAAGGACTGATGTTGAAGCTGAAACTCCAATCCTTTGGCCACCTGATGCAAAGAGCTGACTCATTTGAAAAGACCCTGGTGCTAGGAAAGATTGAATACAGGAGGAGAAGGGGATGACAGAGGACTAGATGGTTGGATGGCATCACCGACTGGATGGACATGAGTTTGGGTAAACTCTGGGAGTTGGTGATGGACAGGCAGGCCTGGCGTGCTGTGGTCCATGGGGTCTCAAAGAGTCAGACACAACTGAGTGACTGAACTGAACTGAACTGAAATGCTTCCTAAATATCTCAACTTCTGGATCCAATAGACAGCTGTCATAGTGGGGTTTTATAAAAATATATATTTGGTCTTTGACACCATTCCATCACTTCATGGCAGATAGATGGGGAAACAGTGGAAACAGTGTCAGACTTTATTTTTTGGGGCTCCAAAATCACTGTAGATGGTGACTGCAGCCATGAAATTAAAAGACGCTTACTCCTTGGAAGGAAAGTTATGACCAACCTAGATAGCATATTGAAAAGCAGAGATATTGCTTTGCCAACAAAGGTCTGTCTAGTCAAGGCTATGGTATTTCCAGCGGTCATGTATGGATGTGAGAGTTGGACTGTGAAGAAAGCTGAATGCCGAAGAATTGATGCTTTTGAACTGTGGTGTTGGAGAAGACTCTTGAGAGTCCCTTGGACTGCAAGGAGATCCAACCAGTCCATCCTAAAGGAGATCAGTCCTGGGTGTTCATTGGAAGGACTGATGCTGAAGCTGAAACTCCAGTACTTTGGCCACCTCATGCGAAGAGTTGACTCATTGGAAAAGACTCTGATGCTGGGAGGGATTAGGGGCAGGAGGAGAAGGGGACGACAGAGGATGAGATTGCTGGATGGCATCACCGACTTGATGGACATGAGTTTGAGTGAACTCCGGGAGTTGGTGATGGACAAGGGAGGCCTGGCATGATGAGAGCAAAGTGTAGGGGAATGAGTACAGAGCTTCCACACCCTCCCCAGTTTTCCACAGGTTCACCAATCTGGAAACTCTCTGAAGCTGCTCCTTTTGGATTTTGGGTTGAGAGCAAAGAGGTGTATTTTGTTATGTTATGAGATGACTTTTGAAAAGCCCCTAGGTAAGTAACCTAAGACTGAGAGCTGGTTGCTGGTGGAGGGAACCACGAGATATGAGGGTTTCAACTTTCAGTACTCTCCCCAATCCCCACCCAGGCCCCACCTCTGGGGAAGGGAGAGGGGCTGGAGATTAAGCCCAATCACTAACAGCCAATGATTTAATTAGCATGCGTAAGAAATGAAGCCTCCAGAAAAATCCAAAAGGAGCAGCTTCAGAGGGTTTCCAAATTGGTGAACCTGTGGAAAACTGGGGAAAGTGTGGAAGCTCTGTATCCATTCCCCTACACTAAACTATGAACTCTTCCATCTGGCTGTTCATCTGTGTCCTTTAGAGTACCCTTTATAATGACACGACTGAGCGACTTCACTTTCACTTTTCACTTTCATGCATTGGAGAAGGAAATGGCAACCTACTCCAGTGTTCTTGCCTGGAGAATCCCAGGGACAGGGGAGCCTGGAGGGCTTTATAATGCACTAGTGGTCTATTAAGTCAATGCTTCTCTGAGTTCTGTAAGCTGCTGTAGTAAATTAGTAGAATTGCAGGAGGTAGGTGTTGGAACCTCTGACCTACAGCCTGAAGCACAAGTGACAACCTGGATTTGGGATTGGTTCTGAGTGGCGGGGGCGGGGGCGGGGGCGGGGGTGGGATTAAGCTCTTAACCTGCAGGATTTGATGGTTAACTCTGCACAGAAAGTATTAGAACTGAGTTAAATTTGTGAAACTTCCTCTCAGTGTCCATGGAGAACCAAGTTAATTGTTTGGTGGTGTGGAAAAAAAAAACAACTATTGAACAGTTCAAACTAAATATGTTACAATCTTAGCATATAATATTTTCTTTCCTTCTTATATATTTCCACAACAAATGGCCCTTTTACTATATCCTTATTTCAGAGAACGTCACTTTTATTTATGTAGCTACCTAAGACTGTAATCTAAGATCAGAACTCAAAATCTTCCTCATTTCTTGTAGACAATTAACTTACCCTCCTTAACATCTTTGGGATCAGTTACTTCAGAGCCTCATAATTTTTTCCTTGCGTTGATGTGAGAGCCTCCAAAGTATTTAGCCTGCCTTCAGTCCAGCTCTTTTCTAGTCCATTTTCATACTTCACCCATCCACAGTGATATTTTTAAAACTCAAAGCTTGAATTTTAGATTTTTCTAACATTCTTCTGGTTCTGTAAATTCCATGAATTTACTACATCTGATTCAGCTTTGCATCTCTACTGCTTAAGTGAATGCTATATATAGGATATTTACTAATTCATTCTCTAATTCATCCCTTCACTTTCCATCTAGCACCTTCTGTGATCCAGGGACTGGTACATGTACTAGGTATACAAATGTAAACAAGATAGCTAAAGTCTCTGTTCTGTGAAAAAACAATACTGTGATATGATAGAAAATAAACAGAAGTGGATATCTTACATAGAATTATCAGAGAAGGCTTCTCTATGGGGCCTTGGAATTTGTAAGGGTGAGAAGGATTCAGTCTTGAGAAACAAAAAGGGGACTGAGTATCTGGAGCAGGGTAGGCTAAAGGGAAATTGCAGTGAGGTAGAATTGCCCAGTTAGGAAAGCGCCAGAAGGCAGAAGTGGTCAGTACACTTTCCTTCACTAGTCTGAGTGAATATAAAGAAGTAGCGGAGAAACTTCTGTATTTTTTGACTTAGCCAGATAACAGACACTGGAAGAACTGCTTTCCAGCCTTTCCATGCTATTGCCTTTACATTTCCATTGGCTACTGAAACCTACAAGGAGAGTAACATTGACATAGATATACGACCATGTATAAAATAGCTAGTGGGAGTTGCTGTATAATACAGGGGGCTCAGCTCAGTGCTCTGTGACAACCAGGAGGGGTGGCATGAGGGTCGGTGGGAAGGAGGCTCAAGAGGGAGGGGATACATATACGTATATATATTTTATATATATATGAAAAATGAAATGAAAGTGTGAAAGTGAAAGTCGCTTAGTTGTGTCTGACTCTTTGCAACCCTATGGACTATAGAGTCCATGGAATTCTCCAGGCCAGAATACTGGAGTGGGTAGCCGTTCCCTTCTCCAGGAGATCTTCCCAGCCCAGGGATCAAGCCCAGGTCCCCTGAACTGCAGGCGGATTCTTTACCAGCTGAACCACAAGGGGACCCAATATATATATATATATATACACTTATAGCCAATTCACATTGTTCTACAGCACAGACCAACACACATTGTAAAGCAGTTATCTTCCAATTTTAAAAGTTATCTTTCAATTAAAAAAAATCCTATGGTAAGCCATAATGGAAAAGAATATTTAAAAAATGTGTGTGTATATATATATATATTATATTATATATATAATATATATATGTATAACTGAATCACTTTGCTGTGTGATAGGAACTAACAACCTTATAAATCAACTATACCTCAATAAAAATAAACAAGCAAGAAAAATAAAAGTTGTCAGTGGGGATTAGTGAGCTCTGTTGGCCTTTAAACTGTTGACTGAGAGCATTTGAGTGCCAGCAAGGAATAAGCCAGCAAGTCCCTGTGATATTTAAAATGGATCCATTTCATGACATATTTTCCCCAAGTCTTTTAAAATCCTTCAGCTAAGTCTGAGAAGCACGACTCCAGAGTGAATTAGCATCAAGAAAAAGAAATTATTCCTTTGTTTTGATTGATGCTAAAGGGCCTGCTTTCACATTAGAGCAAGATGTCCTCTGATTTTTTTAAAGCGTTGTCAAATTCAAATATGCTTTTTATTATATACATAAATGTCCAAAAGGGTCCTAAAATTCAAATAGTTTAGTTTACTAACTGCATCTTCAACTTTTTATATACAGAAGCAAGGCAGTTCTATATAGATGAAGAAAGTCAGGATAATGAGGATAGAATTGCAAATTGTTATGTCACAGAGAAAACTGTTGGTTTCATTTGGATCAGTATTCATTGGCTCAGTCGGTAAGTTGTGTCCAACTCTTTGTGACCCCCTGGACTATAGCCTGCCAGGCTCCTCTGTCCATGGAATTTTCCAGGCAAGAATACTGGAGTGGGTTGCAATTTCCTTCTTCAGAGAATCTTCCCAACCAAGGATCAAACCCATATCTCCTGCAGCTTCTGCATTGGAGGCAGATTCTTTGCCACTGAGCCACTTGGGAAGACAATAATTCAAAAAACCAGTACCATGCTGAATGTTACACTTAACTGAATTTGGTTAGCTGTTTATGGTGCTGGATGGAGTTTGGAGGTGGGTGGTAATGGGGTCCTATTTGTTGTCATAAAATATTAGGGGCTTTGGAGACAAACAAATCTCTCTTTTTGCCTCTGACCTAAAACATACACTCTTCTGAGCTTTAAATGTGGGAGCCAATTTCCTTTAATGCAGTATAAGCCAGACTTGCCAGGTGATAAATCAGGCAATCCTATCATTTTACATTCCTCAGTCCCTACTGAGACTGCTGACTTTCTAAGGGAGGGGCTGGGAAACATGTATTTAATGCCTCTAATGATCAGGAAAATTTGAGACTCACAGGCCTCATGTGACTAATTAGACTTTTTTTTATTAGTCCCTAAAATTTCCAAGTTTCACCAGTTTGAGAAACGCTGATTTGAAAAGTTAAAGGCTGATACTTTTAAAATTTCTCACATGGTAACTGTCACTGAAAAAGTGGTTTACCTTTGGCTCCAAGCGTTAGTTGCTCAGTCGTGTCCAACTCTTTGCAACCCCATGGCCTGTAGCCACTAGGCTCCTCTGTCCATGGGATTTCCCAGGCAAGAACACTGGAGTGGGTTGCCATTTCCTTCTCCAGGGGATCTTTCTGACCCAGGGATCAAACCTGTGTCCCCACATTGCAGGCAGATTCTTTACCGCCTGAGCCACCAGGAAAGTTTAACTTTAATTCTGTCCAAATTAGTTTTAAGGCTTACCTTTAAATTAAAAAGTAAAATTTGAAAATTCTTAGAGAACTCGTAAACCCCTGAGACATTGTGGGACAATCCTTAGTTGGAGAGACTCAATTTGACTATGCTAACCATGCCAGTGGGTTTATTGTAACCTCATTACTTCCTAAGTTTTCCTTATCCCACCCTAAAGGTGTCTCAATCTCCCACCCTAAAGGCATCCACGTTGTCATAATGGACAAAGATTTCACATTTGGGAATACCGAATATGTGCCAGTTAGTAAGATGTTTAGGTCCAGCTCTCTGTGTGTTACTTCATTATTTCAAAAAAGAAAAAAAACTTTTCCAATTTTATTGTCTGTATTTCTCTTTTAAGATAAGAGGCAAACCATCTGAAAATAAGGTATATCCAGAATGTGTGTGTTTGATAAGACAACTTCTGGAACCCATCTCACAGTTAGAAATCTATGAGGTCAATCTCCTTTAATAACTATACTCAAAAAGAAAAATGATTATTTACGTCTAAAATGAAGATTCCTAGACTGTGAGTTCTGAACCATCAAAGCAAGCCTAATGATACAGATTAGCTAATTACTCTGATCCAAAGCTTGTTAAAATATTTTCAAGGGTTTTTGAAATATTTCCTTGCAGTCTTCAATTTTACTATACATGCTTTTCATATCCTGCCTAGCAACCACAGCTTCAGAAGGAAGCACAACATTCAGTTCAGTTCAGTTCAGTTGCTCATTTGTGTCCGACTCTTTGTGATCCCAGGGACTGCAGCACGCCAGGCCTCCCTGTCCATCACCAACTCTCAGAGTTTACCCAAACTCATGTCCATTGAGTCAGTGATGCCATCCAACCATCTCATCCTTTGATCATCCCCTTCTCCTCCTGCCTTTAATCTTTCCCAGCATCAGGGTCTTTTCAAATGAGTCAGCCCTTAGCATCAGGTGGCCAAAGTATTGGAGTTTCAGCTACAACATCAGTCCTTCCAATGAATATTCATGAATAATTTCCTTAAGGATGGACTGGTTGGATCTCCTTGCAGTTCAAGGGACTCTCAAGAGTCTTCTCTAACATCAGAGTTCAAAAGCATCAATTCTTCTTCGGTGTTCAGTTTTCTTTGTAGTCCAACTCTCACAACCATACATGACTACTGGAAAAACCATAGCCTTGACTAGAAGGACCTTTGTTGGCAAAGTAATGTTGCTTTTTAATATGCTGTCTAGGTTGGTAATAACTTTCCTTCCAAGCAGTAAGCATCTTTTAATTTCATGGCTGCGGTCACCATCTGCAGTGATTTTGGAGCCCAAAATATATTTCTTCACAATCAGTATGGAAATCTTTTAGGAAGTTCTTAAGGAACCCCTGTTACTCAGAGCAGTCTTAGTTACTCAGATAAGGGAAGTATTAACAGTGTGAGTTACTCAGAGTGAATCAGGAAAGACTGAGTAACAGTCTGAGTTACTCAGACAAGGGAAGTTGAGGAATCCATCTGCTGTGCTGTGCTAAGCTGCTTCAGTCGTGTCTAACTCTTTGCGATCCTAAGGACTATACTGCCAGGTTCCTCGGCCAGGCAAGAACAGTGGAGTGGGTTGCCAGTCCTTGCTTCAGGAATCTTCTGACAACCCAGGGATTGAACCTGCGTCCCTTATGTCTCCTGCACTAGCACGCAGGTTCTTCACCGTTAGTGCTACCTGGGAAGCCCACATTTCTTATAGTTTAAATCTATCAGATACCTAGCTTTCTCTCCAATGTTCCTTTCTGCTCCCCCACCCTGACTCATATCCCAACACACACACACACATAAAACAGTGTTTTCCTTTGGAGTGAATTGGTGTTTTTCTGACTAAGTATGTATATATTTCTGAGACTGCATTTGACCAGAAAATTTAGGACATCGAGGAGAGGAAAGAAAATGAGACTTTAGGTCATTATAAGAAATGAAAGTACATACAAATTAGTATTATCCCCAGACATAGTTGTGATAAATAATATTTTGTTTTCAGATGTCATAAAGAATATCAATAGATAAATTGTAATAAGCCACATACTAAGTATTTTATAGCATACCTCTTATCCTAGGCCTATGTCTTTAAATAAATCAAACAAATATAGATTAATACTTAAATAACTCTAGGTTTTCAAATAAAAATAAGATATAATTCCTCCTTTTTTGGTAATCTTTATCACAGAATAGGGTGCTTCCCAGGTGGTGTTAGTGGTAAAGAACCCGCCTGCCAATGCAGGAGAGAGAAGAGATGTGGGTTCCATCCCTGGGTCATGAAAGTCACTAGAAGGAAAGCATGGCAACCCACTCCAGTATTCTTGCCTGGGGAACTCAAAGGACAGAGGAGCCTGAGGGGCTACAGTCCATAGAGTTGAAAAGATTCAGACATGACTGCCACGACACGAATGCACGCACACATCACAAAATTGGCCAAGATGTGCCACATTCAGTTCATGGGAAATATGCTTTATTCTGAAATGCTTCTCTAGCTTTGTCATATGAAATAACCCTGATTTGTACTGAATTTGTCTAGGACTTTGAAATAGGCCATTAACTGAGTCAACTATTTGGAAAATTCACTCTAATCTTTGTTATCCCAGAAAATCTTTGTATCCTGTTTAGAATTGGTATATGGTCTGTCAGTTGTTTTACTATTGATATTGCTTTTTTAAAACTTGTAAGTTATGGTCATGAATATCAGAAATGGCTAAAATAGATTAAAAATAGCAGGAAATTATACTATATTATTTCTGAGCTGTTTAAATTAAGAGCTCATGTGATATTAGGGATCAAATGATCTACCAGAAGAAGACTAAAAGACATAATTTAAAGGGTAATCTCTCAGTGATTATTAAAGAAAGGATAAATTTTAGAAAGCAATAACTATCTATTTAATGTTTTTATTTTTTAGTATAAGTGAAATTTAACAAATACAGCTAAGCACAGTTCTATAATACTTATTCCCTATGTGATCCATTAAATATATAAATGATCCCTTGTTTAGTCCTTGCTTAGCTAAACCTGTTATATTTCTATCTAGCAATATTGAAAATTACTTTTTTCACAAACATTTCTTCTTGAAATTCTTTCAAATTTGGTAGTTTGTCACTTTGGGAAAAAAATGACTTTCAAAGTAACAATTCATGCTGCTGCTAAGTCACTTCAGTCGTGTCCGACTCTGTGCAACCCCAGAGACGGCAGCCCACCAGGCTCCCCCATCCCTGGGATTCTCCAGGCAAGAACACTGGAGTGGGTTGCCATTTCCTTCTCCAATGCATGAAAGTGAAAAGTCAAAGTGAAGTCACTCAGTCGTGTCTGACTCTTAGCGACCTCATGGACTGCAGCCCACCAGGCTCCTCCATCCATGGGATTTTCCAGGCTGCACATTGCAATTCACTATGTTGCATTTAAATACAAAATGACAGGACTTCCAAGTTTTACTTTTTATTATGTTAGCTTAAATTACTGGTGAAAAATTCAAAATCATAGGTTACTTTCAAACAAATGAACTTTGATTTTTAAATTTGCTTCCCTATTTTGTGAGGTTCTTTCTCAGATCAGAAAATGTCACTATTATAAAGCAGTAAAGCTCTTCTGGGAGATCCAGCTGAAAGAAAGAAGAAAAAAAACTAGATTCTCATTTCAATGGGGATTTAATGGGGCTTCCCAGGTGGCACAGTGGTAAAGAGTCCCCCTGCTGGTGCAGGAGATCCAGGAGACAGGAGTTCAATGCCTGGGTCTGGAAGATCCCCTGGAGAAGGAAATGGCAACCCATTCCAGTATTCTTGCTTGGAAAAACCCATGAACAGAGGAGCCAGGCAGGTTAGAGTTTGTGGGATTGCAAAGAGTTGGACATGACTGAGTGACTGAGTACACATTTGAAAAATGTCCTTTCTTATTAGAGAAAATTTAGAAAATACAAAAAGGAGAAATAAGAGAAAAAATCCCACTTTAAATGTTATTATTCAAAGTAGTTCTTTTAACCTTTAGCATATTTTCTTCTAAAGTTTTATCTAGGTTCACCTTTAGGGATTTTCTTTTCTTTTTTTTTTTTAATTTTATTTTATTTTTAAACTTTACATAATTGTATTAGTTTTGCCAAATATCAAAATGAATCCACCACGGGTATACATGTGTTCCCCATCCTGAACCCTCCTCCCTCCCCATACCATCCCTCTGGGTCGTCCCAGTGCACTAGCCCCAAGCATCCAGTATTGTGCATCGAACCTGGACTGGCAACTCGTTTCATACATGATATTATACATGTTTCAATGCCATTCTCCCAAATCTTCCCACCCTCTCCCTCTGCAACAGAGTCCATAAGACTGTTCTATACATCAGCTGTCTCGTACACAGGGTTATTGTTAGCATCTTTCTAAATTCCATATATATGCGTTAGTATACTGTATTGGTGTTTTTCTTTCTGGCTTACTTCACTCTGTATAATAGGCTCCAGTTTCATCCACCTCATTAGGGATTTTCATAGTTGTATATAGGCAATATCAAATTTTATTTAGTTTTCTTTTTACCAGTACACATCATATTTCTCTATATTATTATAAATTTCTCAGAGATACAGTTTTGAACATCTGCAGAATATATCATTGGTTTTATATCCCATAATTCATTCCATGATTTCTCTATGGATACACAGTTAAAGAACCTCTAGTCTTTCATTGATTTTTATACAGCTTTGTATTTCTATCATTGACGTGTTGCATTTCTCCATGATTCAATGTATTCTTAGGAAAATAAACCCTATCAATAAATTTGTAAACAAATTTTTCTCAGATGAAGCTCAGTGGCATTTTCCAGAGATGGTAATGGAAATTGACAACAATTCTTATAGCTGAAGGTAGAGCTCTATGGTTTAGAGAAGTTAAATTAGATATTACTGATTTAGTACTTTTAAAAGTGAGTGAAGTTGCTCAGTCGTGTCCGACTCTTAGCGGCCCCATGGACTGCAGCCTACCAGGCTCCCCTGTCCATGGGATTTTCCAGGCAAGAGCACTGGAGTGGGGTGCCATTGCCTAAAGTGGACATTTATTGGGAATTCTCTTGAGGTCCATGATTAGGACTCCACACATTCACTGCCATGGGCCTGGGTTCTATCCCTGGTCAGGGTACTAAGATTACAATATTTATTAATTCCTGCATGCTCAGTTGCTCCAGTCATGTCCAACTCTTTGCAACCCCATTGACTGTATCTCACTCCTTTCTCCATGGGATTTTCCAGGCAAGAATACTGGAGTGGGTTGCCATGCCCTCCTCCAGGAGATCTTCCCAACTCATGGGTGGAAACTGTGTCCCTTACATTTCTAGCATTGGCAGGGGGTTCTTTAGCACTGGTGCTTCCTGGGAAGTCCATTCATCAATACCCAATTTAAAAAATCATTATCTGGAAAATTATGTATAAAGCAATGTAACTTTAACTAAATGGCAAAAATTACATAAAACAATAAATTTCCTAACTTAAAAGTGTATGTGATTATATTTTTGCTAAATGTATGAGACTGAATATTGTCATTTGAGGAGTAAACTCCAGCAAAAAGCATAGTGGAAACCAATTCATTCCCTCACTGGCTCTGTAATCTGTCCACAAAATGACCAGTCCTGGACAGGATGTCAATGACTGATGAACTGCATTTCCTTTTGTGTCTGGGGCACTGAATGCAAGCAAGGTTACACTGTTATTTGTTGAAATAATAGCTTGAAACAGAGAAAGTGCTATTGATCCTTTCATCAATAAATCACGAGTAAACAATGCAAGCTCCCTGAGCTGCTTGGGGAAAATTATGACATCTCATTTCCCGTTTGCTTCCTCAAGTAGAGCAGGATCATTCACTAAATATGCAAAAGGGAAGTTTCAATTCCAAGTTGACTTCTAACATCTTTTTCAGAGAAAATTCTCTGAGTTTACTTCTAATAACAGTCTTTAATGTAACTCTTCCTTTTCATTTCTTCTCTTGTTTCTCTTCTTTCTCTTCCATCCCCTATTCCTTCTCCTTTCCAGCCTCATTCTCTTCTTATTCTTTATTGAACACTGCTTCTGGGCAGAGGGGGAGAATACAGGAGACATTTCTGAAAATAAAAACCAGTTTTTTAAAAAGACACTAAGAATAAAAAGTATCTCCTTTGCTGTTTTCCCTGGTAATGCAGATTGAATAACTTCTGGACATTTGTCAGAACTGGGTCTCAGGGGTTATTGGGTTTGCTTAGGTCTGGCAAGTAGACAGCACTACCACAGCAGCTGAACAATGATCCAGGACAGATTTTAACAGAAGCCAGCGAGGGGTAGGTGACATGCAGGTTGTAGAGGAGGACAGGCCTCCTGAGTAAATACAGCAGGCAATTCAGGCAGCAGTACTGAGTGCTCGTCAAGGTCTAAAGATGCCACACATGACAGATTATTGGTTTTGACATGCTACAAGGCACAGAGGAAGGGAATTTAAGAGTAAGTAGAGGGAGACAGGAGAAGGCAATGGCACCCCACTCCAGTACTCTTGCCTGGAAAATCCCATGGGCAGAGGAGCCTGGTGGGCTGCAGTCCATGGGGTTGTGAAGAGTCAGACACGACTGAGCAACTTTACTTTCACTTTTCACTTTCATGCACTGGAGAAGGAAATGGCAACCCACTCCGGTGTTCTTGCCTGGAGAATCCCAGGGATGGGGGAGCCTGGTGGGCTGCCATCTATGGGGTCACACAGAGTGGGACACGACTGAAGTGACTTAGCAGCAGCAGCAGTAGCAGCAGCAGAGGGAGACAACTCACCGGAACTGCAGTGCAGCCAGAAGACTCCTGCACATGGGGAAATAGAGCAAGGCAAATCCAAGTCTAGAAGGAAAACCTTAGAGAAATATATACTTATCAATGTATTTATTGCCCAATATTGTTATGCAAATTGTGCTATAATTGCATAACGTTCTGATGCTTATTTAGAATTTTTAGCAGATTTTAAATTGATTGGGTCCTCAATTTGATTAAAATGAAAATCTAATTTGGTATAAAAGTGTGCACACTGACTTAGCAAAATATTTTAATATAAATGTCATAAGCAAGCCAGACTTCCCTGGTCGGGTCAGTGGTAAAGAACTCACTTGCCAAGCAGGAGATGTGGGTTTGATATGGTGGTTGGGAAGATCCACTAGAGAAAGGAATGGCAACCTGCTCCAGTATTCTTGCCTGGGAAAATCCAGGGACAGGAGAGTCTGGTGGGCTATTGTCCATGGGGGTTGCAAAAGAGTCAGACATGATTTCATGACCAGAACAACAAACAACAACAAACAAACCACAATACAGGTTATGTATGTATCCCTCTGTACACAAGTAATTAAAAAATAAATTAGAAAGTTAGCAAGCTTTAGATAGATTCTTCTGTATCAATACAGCATTGGCAAATTTCGACATGTGATTATATCTGCAAACAGAAATAAACATTATAGAGGGATTATTAATAAATTAAGTGCAGTTAATGCATCTTTTGCTTATATAAGAACGAATTGTGGAAGGGGAAAAACTTGCACTAAAATTTTATTTTTGTATCAGTCTTATGTATAACTGTAGACAAATTATGTTCCCAACATGGGTTGTTTTGGTGAAAAGATCTGCCAACCAACCAAGCACCAGCCTATCAGAATCAAGGCCATGGTAACTTTCATCGCAATGAGTTGTGTCTTAAAGAATACTGACATTGGCAATTGCTAACACAGGTTTGGATGATAATGAAAACTCTTGGTTATTTTGGCAACATATTCAAATACTGATTATGAGGAAGAATCTAAGCATGCTTGAGGGGAACTGGGGCTAGTTTTTAGATAGCTAAAAGGGGCTGGATGTTTCTCACCATTAGAATTTACCTTCATCCTTTATTTTCTAGAACAGAAACGACACTATCAATGAAATGTTATGGAGACTTTGGACTGTAGATTTTATTAGAACAGCACCTAGTTTGTAATAAGAATTTTACCCTGCAAGCTATTCTTTCTTCCCTTTATACATCTTCAAAATAGAAGTAGTTTCCTCTTAGTGTTCAAAAGTTAGTATTTCCTTTTGGAGAAAAAAAAAGAAGCCAGTATCTGCAGAGAAGAGCAGTATTATTTGTCTGAAGAGTTTTTGTTTTATTTATAGGTTGAGCAAAGAAAAGACCAAGCTAGAGTTTTTCTTTTGGTAATTTATAAGTAAATACAAGTCATTTTTTAATAATACAGCTAAATA
Source organism: Bos javanicus (assembly GCF_032452875.1). Lineage (NCBI taxonomy): Eukaryota > Metazoa > Chordata > Mammalia > Artiodactyla > Bovidae > Bos > Bos javanicus. The sequence goes on along the minus strand of NC_083887.1, from coordinate 29,849,561 downwards.
TTGAAAATGTTTCAGACAAGCTTGAAAAGATTATTATTTATTGGATATAGGATTCTCGATTAATATCTTTATTATTTAGTATATTGTGTTCCTTAAATCCTCTTTGTTATGAGTAATTGACTCAATCTAGCTACATATGAAAGAAATAGATTTAAATCTCCAATTATATCAATATTTGTGAATTTTTATCAATATCTTGTTTCCATAATTTACATATTTTAAGACAACATGATTATATGCTTATATGTAAGTGATTATTATTTTTTCCTATGTTCTTTTATTATTTCATTATATGAATTTCTTTTATTAATAATTTTTGCTTATAATTCCATTTTTATTCAGTTAGTTACTACTGTTGATTGATTATTATACTCTTGGAGATTGTTTGTCAGTCTTTACTGTGAGACTTCCCACATCATTTTTAAGGAATATATTAGAGCAAGCATCAAGCTAGACTTTGTGTTTACTGATTTTTTTTTAACTTACGCATTTTATGTTTTTACTTTGTTCTTTATTTTCTGGAATTACTATTATGTGTATGCTGGACTCTTCCAAGCAATAATCTTTAACCTGGCTTTAAAATTTTCTATTTTGTTATCTTTGTAGTCTACATTTTGAATGAATTTTTCTATATCATCTTTAAATTTACCAATTTTCTCTTTATAATACTTCAAACTGATGTTGACCTTATTTTAAGTTTCCAGTTTCAATGAATTTATTTTAGCATTTCTTAGAATTTTTGTTTTGTTCTTTAAACTTACCCATTCTTGCATAATTTCCTCATGTTGGTTTCATAATTTCTTGATTGTTTTAATGAGTACTATCTCTTCCTTGTGCTTGGTAAAGATGTTAAACATAAGTATTAGTATTTTAAAAAGTATTTTCAGATTGTCTTGTTTTCATTTTATCTAGAATAAATGCTATCAGCTATGTTTTTAAGGTTGTAGACTATCTGCCTATTCATTATTCACAGACTTATATCGAGTGAAAGATTTTATTCTACCTCACCTGCTTTTCAGTTCAATTCAGTTCAGTCCCTCAGTCATGTGCAACTCTTTGTGACCCCATGAATTGCAGCATGCCAGGCCTCCCTGTCCATCACCAACTCCCGGAGTTCACTCAAACACACATCCATCGAGTCAGTGATGCCATCTTTTGTCCCCTTCTCCTCCTGCCCCCAATCCCTCCCAGCATCAAAGTCTTTTCCAATGAGTCAACTCTTCGCATGAGGTGGCCAAAGTACTGGAGTTTCAGCTTTAGCATCAGTCCTTCCAGTGAACACCCAGGACTGATCTCCTTTAGGGTGGACTGGTTGGATCTCCTTGCAGTCCAAGGGACTCTCAAGAGTCTTCTCCAACACCACAGTTCACAAGCATCAATTCTTCGGCGCTCAGCTTTCTTCACAGTCCAACTCTTACATCCATACATTACCACAGGAAAAACCATAGCCTTGACTAGATGGACCTTTGTTGGCAAAGTAACGTCTCTGCTTTTGAATATGCTATCTAGGTTGGTCATAACTTTCCTTCCAAGGAGTAAGCGTCTTTTAATTTCATGGCTGCAATCACCATCTGCAGTGATTTTGGAACCCCCCAAAATAAAGTCTGACACTGTTTCCACTGTTTCCCCATCTATTTCCCATGAAGTGATGGGACCAGATGCCATGATCTTCATTTTCTGAATGTTGAGCTTTAAGCCAACTTTTTCACTCTCCACTTTCGCTTTCATCAAGAGGCTTTTTAGTTCCTCTTCACTTTCTGCCATAAGAGGGGTGTCATCTGAATATCTGAGGTTATTGATATTTCTCCTGGCAATCTTGATTCCAGCTTGTGCTCCTTCCAGCCCAGCGTTTCTCATGATGTACTCTGCATGGAAGTTAAATAAGCAGGGTGACAATATGCAGCCTTGACATACTCCTTTTCCTATTTGGAACCAGTCTGTTGTTCCGTGTCCAGTTCTAACTGTTGCTTCCTGACCTGCATACAGGTTTCTCAAGAGGCAGGTCAGGTGGTCTGGTATTCCCATCTCTTGAAGAATTTTCCACAGTTGATTGTGATCCACACAGTCAAAGGCTTTGGCATAGTCAATAAAATAGAAATAGATGTTTTTCTGGACCTGCTTTTACCCCTTCTTAATGACAGTGCTGCAATTTTTTTCCCATCCAAACTCACCAAACTCTCCAACCTGAACTAGTCTTGTATTTGTGACATAGGGCCTCTGTTCCTCAGAGATTCAAGAGAACTGGAATGTCTAGTCACTAAGCTAGATGATAATATAGCCCATAACCTGACCTCTAGGCTGCTTGCTTCGATTTTCCTTGTTTAAAATAAGCTTTGCTGCTACCGCTAAGTTGCTTCAGTTGTGTCCGACTCTGTGCGACCCCATAGACGGCAGCCCACCAGGCTCCCCCGTCCCTGGGATTCTCCAGGCAAGAACACTGGAGTGGGTTGCCATTTCCATCTCCAATGCATGAAAATGAAAAGTGAAAGTGAAGTTGCTCAGTCGTGTCCGACTCTTCGCAACCCCATGGACTGTAGCCTACCAGGCTCCTCTGTCCATGGGATTTTCCAGGCAAGAGTACTGAAGCGGGGTGGCATTGCCTTCTCCAAGCTAAGCTTTAACCTCGGGCAAAGCTTGGTCACAGATTGAGACAATTGGCTAAATCTTGAGTAGGATGAAGCTTACTTAATTGCCTAAGCCAAAGTGGATCACTTCAAGTTTTTCATACTTCCTGAGTTGGGAATTCCCAGCTGGCCCTGACTTCTCACAGACTCTCACTTCGCTGGCTTATGGTTGTGTTTTGACTCCATATCTATGCTGCAGAGATGGTTGTCTTGTTTCAGATCTCAACTGTTTCTTTTAATTTTCTTTAAAAAAAATTGGTATCTTTCATTGTTATACTTTAGAAGAAACAGATCTCAAAACATAGAGCTACAACACTATATTATCTATACCTGCATTTTACAATATGGTAGCCATCAACCACAAGTGGCATTTTAAATTAAAATCAGTTAAAATCAAATAAAACAAAAAATTCAGTATCTCAGTCATATTAGCCACATTTCAAGTTCTCAATAATCCCATGGTGAGTATTGGCTACTATTTGGATAATGCAGATGTACACTATCTCCATGACCATGGACATTATCTTGGGTGCTTTCTCTTCAGTATGAAGCTAAATATTGAAAAGAGGACAAAAAGGGCTTCAGATGTTTAACCTGTTATGAGGTTGTTGGAAGCCATGAAGCTTACTAAATTATTTCAACAAGACATATGGAGACTATGCAGTAACAAGGATTCTGAGACCTGTGCTTTGTTTTCAACATGTCTATCACTATAAACAAAGCTAGTGGGTGTGATGGAATTCCAGTTGAGCTATTTCAAATCCTGAAAGATGATGCTGTGAAAGTGCTGCACTCAATATGCCAGCAAATTTGGAAAACTCAGCAGTGGCCACAGGACTGGAAAACGTCAGTTTTCATTCCAATCCCAAAGAAAGGCAATGCCAAAGAATGCTCAAACTACCGCACAATTGCACTCATCTCACATGCTAGTAAAGTAATGCTCAAAATTCTCCAAGCCAGGCTTCAGCAATATGTGAACCGTGAACTTCCAGATGTTCAAGCTGGTTTTAGAAAAGGCAGAGGAACCAGAGATCAAATTGCCAACATCCACGGGATCATGGAAAAAGCGAGAGAGTTCCAGAAAAACATCTATTTCTGCTTTATTGACTATGCCAAAGCCTTTGACTGTGTGGATCACAATCAACTGTGGGAAATTCTTCAAGAGATGGGAATACCAGACCACCTGACCTGCCTCTTGAGAAATCTGTATGCAGGTCAGGAAACAACAGTTAGAACTGGACATGGAACAACAGACTGGTTCCAAATAGGAAAAGGAGTACGTCAAGGCTGTATATTGTCACCCTGCTTATTTAACTTCCATGCAGAGTACATCTTGAGAAACGCTGGACTGGAAGAAACACAAGCTGGAATCAAGATTGCCGGGAGAAATATCAATAACCTAAGATATGCAGATGACACCCCTCTTATGGCAGAAAGTGAAGAGGAACTAAAAAGCCTCTTGATGAAAGTGAAAGAGGAGAGTGAAAAAGTTGGCTTAAAGCTCAACATTCAGAAAATGAAGATCATGGCATCCAGTCCCATCACTTCATGGGAAATAGATGGGGAAACAGTGTCAGACTTTATTTTTGGGGGCTCCAAAATCACTGCAGATGGTGACTGCAGCCATGAAATTAAAAGATGCTTACTCCTTGGAAGGAAAGTTATGACCAACCTAGATAGCATATTCAAAAGCAGAGACATTATTTTGCCAACAAAGGTCCGTCTAGTCAAGGCTATGGTTTTTCCTGTGGTCATGTATGGATGTGAGAATTGGACTGTGAAGATGGCTTAGCGCCGAAGAATTGATGCTTTTGAACTGTGGTGTTGGAGAAGACTCTTGAGAGTCCCTTGGACTGCAAGGAGATCCAACCAGTCCATTCTGAAGGACATCAGCCCTTTGGATTTCTTTGGAAGGAATGATGCTAAAGCTGAAACTCCAATACTTTGGCCACCTCATGCGAAGAGTTGACTCTTTGGAAAAGACTCTGATGCTGGGAGGGATTGGGGGCAGGAGGAGAAGGGGACGACAGAGGATGAGATGGCTGGATGGCATCACTGACTTGATGGATGTGAGTCTGAGTGAACTCCGGGAGTTGGTGATGGACAGGGAGGCCTGGCGTGCTGCAATTCATGGGGTCACAAAGAGTCAGACATGAGTGAGCTACTGAACTGAACTGAATAGTAGCCTACTATGAATTTTTCTCTGAAGTATAATCTTATGATTTTGGAACCTGAAGACCTGGGTGCAAGTTCCAGCCCTGCCCCTTGTTAAGAATGTGATCTGTGATTATATACCCAACTTCTCTGAACTTCCATTTTCTCATTGAAAATTAAGATTATAGTTATTTTGCCAACTCTATGAGATTTTTCTAGTATGTTTTTTAAAAGGGTATTTCAGAATTAGTTAGGGTGATTTTTTTCTATATTTAAAATGTTACATTTCTTTAAATCTTGCTTTTTATTGTTTTTTTTTTCAAATAGCATCTTGTTTATTTTGGTTTTATTCATGTATTAGAAATATCCATGTCTAATTACTTTAATAGAGACAATTTTGAGTACTGAGAAAATTATAATAACTTCCTCCCCAAATAGGTACTCATATGGATAACATGATTATTTGGATTAAAGGGTGCTAATGATAGCATTCTACTGAAGAATCTTACCATTTTAGGCCTAGTGAATGACACATGTATATTTCTAAAACATAGTCTAATAAATTTCAATCTGTAGTGTTACAGCAAACAATTTTAGCACCTATTATACAATGTGAATTGTTTTTATTAGATATAATCAGGCAAATCATGATGCTGAGAGCTGAAACCATAAATAAAATTTGACTCTAATGCTCGTATTAGTCTGCAAAGTGTAATCTTTATATATATGTACAGCTATATGTACAGCTTAGTCAAATATTTTTTTTTGGTAGGAAGTGAAAATCACTCAATCGTGTCCAACTCTTTGCGACCCTAGGGACTGTAGCCTGCCAGGCTCCTCTGTCCATGGAATTCTCCAAGCCAGAATACTGGAGTGGGTAGCTGTTCCCTTCTCCAGAGGATCTTCCCAACCCAGGGATCAAACCAAGGTCTCCCACCTTGCAGGCGGATTCTTTACCATCTGAGCTATCAGAGAAGAACCCTCCTCTCTGCCCTTTTCTGGGGTAGGACATATTAACAGAAGCAGTTTTTATTAAGACCCTTAAATTTTGAAACAACATATTTTCAACATTGATATCTATATAATAATTGTTAAATTTCTGTATTCATTTCTGAATCATTTCACTTGTGGGAAAGGTAATCTCTGTACAATAAAATGGCAATCTTGAGGGGATATATGTAGTTAAATAATAACAATTTTTTAACTCTTCTATTTCTTCTACTTAAAAAAAATCTGTCTGGTCTTATAATTATTTGGTCTAAATTAAATAATATTTATTTCTCATATATGAAATTGAGCCATGCATATTCTAAGATTTATCATTTGTAGCCTATTTTAACCCTCACCGAAACTCCTCAAGGTAAGGTGTTTATGACAAATAAGGGGACTGAAATGCAGAAAGTTTACTGTTCTGAAACTGGGTTTTCAATACAAGCTGTTTTCTGTATCTCTTGTCTTCCCTGTAGTGAAGCAAAAGACAGAATCTTAATCATAATGTTGGTTATATTGTTCTTACCCCAGATGAAGGTTTTTAAAGTTTACATTTATTGAATTTTTTATTAGTCCTTTCAGAAGCCTATTTTTTATTCCTTATTAATGTGGCACCAAACAGTTATCTTTTGGAAACAGCATATGGACAGGAAATCTTTCCCAGAAGGCCTAAGTATTCTCTGTTGGAAGTAACCAGAGGCCTTTTCTGGACTATGACACCTTTTCTCTATGATCTCATTTTATAATCCTACTTTCACCTGTGTTCTATAATTTTTCATTCACTAATGATATCTGTATTATCAAATTATTATTATGAAGCTACCATGTAAGATTTAGCTTGACAGAGGATTTCTATGTAAATAATAGTGAAATAAAGAAAAAAAACACAAATTAAACATAGATATCTATAGTAAAATGTTGCAATATAAGGGAAACACTGTAGGCAGAGATAGCAAACATAATCTTTTTATTTCATTCACTGGAAACTAGTAAATCAGTAAAACCTTAAGAAATTTAGTTTTCTATAAAAGTGATTTTACAAGAAGTTTCCCATGCTACTGACAATGTGTGAGGCAAACCTGAAAATTCATTTTGAATGTATGACCCAAGTTGTTCCTTTGAAAATGGGGCCTCTACATGGGAGATTTATGCAGTTGTAATGTGAGACTGAAATGAATTTTGAAAGGTTATTTATTTCTATTCCTTTTTCTTCTCATTTTGGCTGGATCATTCCCAGTGGATGAAGTTTTGAATCTATCAGAAAAGAAAGCTCATGGCCTTTCACTAACTGTAGTAATCTTTTTTCTTGCTCTGTGCTCTATTTTAAATTTATATCAGCCTACTGGAGACAGCTTATAGAAAGTTTATAAGAACAGTAAGGAAACTCAAAATTATATCAAATGAGAACCCGAGGAATTTTTATTAATAGCTAACTAGGAGGAACAACTTCTTAAGCATTTAAAGAAGTGAAACAAAGAAGACACTTGTCTTCTAAAAGTTATCTATGTTAATGGATAAAAATTTCAGGAAGACAGATTTCAGTGATATATTGAAAATAATTTGATAGCAATCACTAATTTTCCATATTTGAAGGTGATATTGTAGAAGGAATTAAAGCACTCAGGAGGTTTTGGGATATGGGTCCCAAATCACAGACAACATATTTGAACCTCAGGGAGTTTAATTTGTATGACCAAATAATTATGTTAGAGATGTAACTGAAAACTAGGCCCATTTCAAGCCCAATGGGTATGGCATTGCACTCAATGTCTGATGCTCAGAATTTTAGTCAACCATTTTCATGGTTGCAAAGGAGACATCCCTTCATTTTTGCAAAGGAGACAGCTGAGTCCCAGACTGAGGTGAGAATTTGCCTAAATTTGCTGTTGTTTAGTCACTAGGTTGTGTATGATTCTTTTGCAACCCCACAGACTGTAGCCCACCAGGCTCCTCTGTCCATGGAATTTTCTAGGCAAGAATACAGCAGTGGGTTGCCATTTCCATCTCCAGGGGATCTTCCCAACCCATGGATCAAACTCACGTCCCCTGCATTGGCAGGCAGATTCTTTACCACTGAGAAGCCCTTTGCCTAAGTTTACATGCAAACAAAGTTTATAATCATGTATGATACATATCAATGACAAGCTATAAATTTGAATTTGTTTGTGAGGGTGGTTGAATTATAGATGGAAAATTCTCAAATATTGAAACAAGAAGACCTCCAGAAGTCATGTGTCCATGTAAAGCTCCCTTCAATAGCTTGCTTGACGCATGGTTATTCAGCTGGAGTTTAAAAACTCCACGTTGTAAATGGTCCTTTTCATGTTTGGCAGAGCATTGTTATATTGAACTGGAAAACTGCCTTCACTTTCAGTCCAGTTTCTGTACTCACCAAACACTGAAGAAGAAATTTGCCTTTCCTTTTTCTGCTAGATTTTCAAGCTTGAAGCTGTCTCAGTTGATAGGCTGTCTTCACTGTGATTAATTGTTTTGGTTTTTGCTGTTCTTAGTGTTTTTGTTTACTCATTATACAGTTGAAAAAGTTAAGATTCAAGTAATAGAACAAAGTACATTCCTTGGCAAACTTTGGTGGTTTTTGAATTATACCTGTGCAAAAGAGAATTTAAGTATCAGAAAGGGGCACCAAGGGAAATTTACGTTCATGAATCATGAAGCAAGAGGTGAACAATGCTTCCTTTTTACCACCAGAGGTCTTCAAAGGACCTGTAATAGCTGCCTCTCCACCAACTGAGAAGGAAAATTCTCTAATAATGAAGCTGACAGTTCCTTTGCAAGTAATTTATTGAAGAATTTAAGTAATTATTAGTTCTCTTTAGCTTTAAGTCTAAACATTTCCTCTAAAGGCTAAGAAAACAAAAACTAATCACCAAACTCTCAAATACAGAACAATTTTTATAATGTATTATTTTTATTTTAGTTTGATTTATTGCCTAATCATCTCAGTTCCTGTTTTTGGAAACTTCTGATGCTAATTGCAATAATAAAAGCAATATTAAATGATTGTCAGTATTACATAAAAGTGAAAACCCACTATTATTTATATATATTTATGAACATCTTATACATTATAAATATGTAAAATACCCTAATTTTGCTTTTCAATTTAAAGGTTCAGCAACAATGCGAGTTAATTTCTCTGACATACTAAACCATTGGAAAGCTAAGCTAGGCAAAGATTTTTGTATCAGCTAAAAAAAACAGCTTCCTGTTTGGATTTTAAAAGAAAATGACTTTAGATAAACTAATAAATCCTGTAATATGCATAGTAATTTGAGTAACAGTTGTGTAATTTCATTGGCACTTTGTAATTCTTATGGTGATTTTTATTTAATTCAATATTTATTGAGAGCCTGTTACATGCCTGCCATTTTACTAGTGATGGCATAGATAAAAATTACAACCATACATGATCCTGTTCTCAAGAAATTTACAGCTTAGTTCAGGAAAATAGTCAACGAATTACAATTTAACTTTAAAAATGCCCCTTTAAAAGATAATCAGAAGGGCATTGGGAACCAAAGGGTGGGCACCTAACTAGGTAAGAATCAAAAGATTTCAACAGAAAGCAGATACCACAACTAGGTGAAAAGCTAATGGCAGTCAAGTGGCCAAAGGCAGAGGGAAGAGGAGCAGTGCTTCGTGAGAGAGAAAACACAAGCAAAGCAATGAGAAGACAGAAAAGAATAACATGTTAGGGAGTGATGAAAGTGGAGGGAGAAATATGCCTGAATCTGTAATACAGGCTAACATTTTGCTTCCACACATTAAATCAATCAAGAAATATATACCTGATTATTTTGAGGGTAAAGAAAGGGCTAAGGTGAAAATATTCTTAATTCTTGCTTGTAATGTGAATTAACTATATACAAATAAATACAGGCCCTCTAATCAGTGTCCAAACAAAATTTAAAGCATAAACTCACAAAGTGAGTTTTGAAAGCACTTAAAAGATCTGAAAGCCCTTACAAGTTGTTTTTCTTTTTATGTTGTGGCCCCCAACCACCTGACTTTAATTATATTTATGATCATAACAGTACTGCCCCAAAGGGACTTACACAATTCAAGTTTATTATGTTCATAGACATTGGTTCAGTTCAGTTCAGTCACTCACTCATGTCCGACTATTTGCGACCCCATGTATTGCAGCACGCCAGGCCTCCCTGTCCATCACCAACTCCCTGAGTTCACTGAGACTCACGTCCATCAAGTCAGTGATGCCATCTAGCCATCTCATCCTCTGTCGTCCCCTCCTCCTCCTGCCCCCAATCCCTCCCAGCATCAGGGTCTTTTCCAATGAGTCAACTCTTCACATGAGGTGGCCAAAGTATTGGAGTTTCAGCTTTAGCATCATTTCTTCCAAAGAACACCCAGGTCTGATCTCCTTCAGATGGACTGGTTGGATCTCCTTGTAGTCCAAAGGACTCTCAAGAGTCTTCTCCAACACCACAGTTCAAAAGCATCAGTTCTTCAGTGTTCAGCTTTCTTCACAGTCCAACTCTCACATCCATACATGACTACTGGAAAAACCATAGCCTTGACTAGATGGACCTTTGTTGGCAAAGTAATGTCTCTGCTTTTGAATATGCTATCTAGGTTGGTCATAACTTTCCTTCCAAGGAGTAAGTGTCTTTTAATTTCATGGCTGCAATCACCATCTGCAGTGATTTTAGAGCCCCCAAAAATAAAGTCTAACACTGTTTTCACTGTTTTCCCATCTATTTGCCATGAAGTGATGAGACCAGAGGCCATGATCTTAGTTTTCTGAATGTTGAGCTTTAAGCCAACTTTTTCACTCTCATCTTTCACTTTCATCAAGAGGCTTTTTAGTTCCTCTTCACTTTCTGCCATAAGGGTGGTGTCATCTGCATATCTGAGGTTATTGATATTTCTCCCTGCAATCTTGATTCCAGCCTGTGCTTCTTCCAGCCCAGCGTTTCTCATGATGTACTCTGCATAGAAGTTAAATAAGCAGGGTGACAATATACAGCCTTGACGTACTCCTTTTCCTATTTGGAACCAGTCTGTTGTTCCATGTCCAGTTCTAACTGTTGCTTCCTGACCTGCATATAGGTTTCTCAAGAGGCAGGTCAGGTGGTCTGGTATTCCCATCTCTTGAAGAAATTTCCACAGTTTATTGTGATCCACACAGTCAAGGCTTTTTGGCATAGTCAATAGAGCAGGAATAGATGCTTTTCTGGAACTCTCTTGCTTTTTCCATGATCCAGCGGATATTGGCAATTTGATCTCTGGTTCCTCTGCCTTTTCTAAAACCAGCTTGAACATTGGAAATCCACAATTCACGTATTGCTGCAGCCTGGCATGACTTTACTAGAAGAAGCTATAGTGTAACAAAAAGACTCATTTCCTTTATAGTAGTTATCTCTTTGCATATCTATTAATGATTCTTCCAAAACTATGAAAGGCAAGGCTCTTACCTTTTCACCACGATGTAACCTTACTTGGTGAGTGTATTTGGGCTGAATAAGTCAATGAAGGAAGAGCTGTAGGGAGATAAATATGGGCTTCCCCAATGGCTCAGCAGCAAAGAATTTGCCTTCAATGCAGGAGGCACAGGAGACGTGGGTTCAGTCCTTGGGTTGGGAAGATCCTCTGGAGAAGGAAATGGCAACCCACTCCAGTATTCTTGCTGGAAGATTCCATGGACAGGGTAGCCTCTCAGGCTACAGTCCACAGGGTGGCAAAGAGTCAGACTCGACTAAGCACACATGTAACAACAGGGAGATAAGTGGACACTGAAATGATCACATAAATGATGGAACTCCTTGGATCAAATTTTAAAAACTTGAGAACAGGTTCATTTCAAATCAAGATGTTTCAATATAATCTAAGTATCATTAGTTTACTATTATGTTTTAATTTTTAAATACCAAAGAAATATGTTTCTCGTATTTTTCCAAGGTAGTCTGATATGGCATTTGAATACAAATCTTCACTAGAATTTATTTAAGCCCTATGGTTTCACCTTTGTGCTCTCACATTTTCAAAGTGTGATATGTTTTGTTCTTTGTTACTAGATTAAGCACCTGTTGAACAGAGAGTAACAGATATATCCGGTAGGCTCTTAAGTCTTATTTATGCATGACACAGGAAACAGAGGAAAAGATCCATTTTACCCCAATATGCTTCAGTTGATGAAAGTGCATAAGTATAGGTTTTACACATTTGAGCTCACCTGTCAGTGACTCTTTACAAGGAAGCCACTCTACTCTTTTGTTCCTTGAGGAATAGCAATGCCTGAGTGTGTGGAAAAAACATCCCACAGAGATGTGAAAGATGTCTGTGAAGCTAACTTTCACTTCTGGACTTCCTTGTAGTGACCTGTTTTCTTTTACAGTTCAGTTTAGTTCAGTTGCTCAGTCGTATCTGACTCTTTGTGATGCCATGGACTGCAGCATGCCAGGCTTCCCTGTCCATCACCAACTCCTGGAGCTTACTCATACATTTTTATAAGCTAAAGACAAAATTGATAAGATATTAAATTAAAAAATTATGAGCATAAAGAATATAAATATCATTATAAATATCAGTCTATCAAATAACTTGTTTTTAAGCTTTTTAACTCTGACACTGTTTACTACTCAGGAAATGAAGTTTCTAATTAGAACAGAGTACTACCTGTGAAAATTGATATACTTCATCTATTTTAGGACAGAGAAATTCTACCAAGGTCAATTAAGATAATTTTCCCTTCTTAAGCTCTAACATCGTTATTTGTATCATTTGTACTGCAGTTCCCAGTAATTAAAACAGCAGGTTACAGATGGGTTATTTCGGCATGGGCACACTCATTTTCTTGCCCTCAGGTTAGATGGACATTGTAGGCACCGCCTATTGTCCCTGGGTAAGACTCCCTCAGATTGTCCTTGGACAAGAAAATCAGCCTAAATAGATCTTTTTCATTTGCTTCATAAATCTTTCAAACAAACTGTATTTGTGACTGCCAGCTGAAGTGTTCTGAACAGGAGAAACAATTCAATAATTGTATGCTTTTGATGTCAACTTGACATAAAGTTAAAAAGAAAGAGATTCAGTTATTTAAGAGAAGATTTTTTAAAATTTTCTTTGAAGTGCATATTTATCTATAAACCTTTTTTTTTTTTTTATGTTGAGAAAGAAGTCATGTCCTTCCAAACATTCTCTAATTAATGTACTCCATAGCGATACCTGTCTAAAGAGTAGTAGTTAGGAAAAATTTAGGGAAGAAAGATGAAAGATGAGAAAGTTTCAAAGCAATATGCTCATATGGTTTTGGAATAGGAAGGCAGAGTATCAACTGCCTGTTTACTCTCTTATTTAAGATTGTGTGGAAAGAATTTAATATGTAATACTTATGTTTCTTAGATGAGTCAATGCTTCTGCTCCTTTCCATAATCAAAAAACATCCCCCCCCCACCGCCTCCTGCTAAGCCATTAAGTGGAAAAAAAATAGGATTTTCCAATGCATCATGGAAAATTCTATCTTAAATCTTATGGGTTCTATGTGTTAAATATATAGTTTAAATTATATGTCAGTCTGTTTGAGTCATCACAATACATGGCACTGGCCCACATTCCTTTAAACAGTTTTCTTTGTTGAAAAATTCCTAAAGTTAAATTAATCAACTGCTTTGATTTTAGATGTTAATTTCCTTCATAATTTATGGGCCTTCACATAGCTTCTGCTCTCCTATTTACCTGCATTGCTTGGCACTTCACCTCCTCACCATCTGTCAAAATCCTATTCATTGTTTCAGATCAAGTTCAAGCCGAGTCACATTTGTCAAGATTGCTTTGATCACACTGTCTGATCTCTCCTTCCTCTGGTATTTCATAGCATTTATTACCATTTCCACTCATAGTCTTTCTCTCAAACTGTCTTGAATCACCCTTATCATTAGTAAATGTCTTATTTGTCCTATTGCACAATAAGCTCTTAGGCCAGTGACTGGGACTTATGCTTTTGTGCTTCTTCTTAGGGTCCCTTGAATATACTAGTTACTCAAAAATGACTGAAAAGACATTCTTATACAGGATATGATATTTTAGATAGTCACCTTTTAAAATTAAGATTACACATACATATTTCTCTTTAACAATAATTCCAATAAAGAAGAGTTGGCTAAAATCATGCCCACATGTGGAACAAGAATAATCTCTTCCAAATTATGATTGATTGCTCATGAATTAAATACTCTGCTGAATACAATTTTATGCAACATCAAATCTAAGAGCAATTCTGTCTTTGTCTATGATTTTTATGGAAACATGCTAGGGCCTTTTTAGTCCAAAGCCCTGGTGTTTAGTTTGTTGCTATTGTTTAGTTGTGAAGTCATGTCTGAGGAGCCAGGATGGAAAGGCAGGAGCATCTGATTTCAAAGTCAATGCTTTTTCTGTCCTGGGTTGCCTTTTACAAGAATGTGTTACCAACATTTAGAAATCTTACTTATAAAAATCCCCCCACTGGCTATCTATTTTACATATGGTTATATATATGTTTCAATGTTACTTCTCAGTTGTCCCTCCCTCTCCTTCCCTCACTCAATTTTTGCAATCCCATGGACTATAGCCTGCCAAGCTCCTCTGACCATGGGATTTTCTAGTCAAAAATACTGGAGTGGGTTGCCGCTTCCTTCTCCAGGGGATCTTCCTGACCCTGGGATTGAACTTGTGTCTCCTGCATTGGTAGGCAGATTCTTTACGACTGAGCCACCCGGGAAGCCCAGTGTTTAGTTTGTATATATAGAAGAGATGTTTGCATCTAGAAAAGATTGATATATATATGGCTCAGCCTCAGAGAATTAAAATCAATGTAGTAATAAGTACCTGGATGTTGTATGATACTGTTTTGAGTCATAAAAGGGAGGACAGAAAAAAAATCATTTTAGTTTGGTTCTAAACTTATCAGTGTTTTGAAATTTCAATTTCGTGAATTATTTTTGAAGAACTCAAGTTAGGTCTCCTCTAAAAGTTACCATAATTTAGAGTGGAGTCTAATACAGCATGATGGAAAACAAGGTATGTAGATATCATTACAAAGTAAAAAGCATTAGCACGTGTTGAGTCCACCCTTCTTCCAGGTGTTCGGATAATTAACTTCACAAGGCGGTTCAACATTTTTATCCTTTTGCTGCCTATCTAGAAACTGAGGCATAAGAAGTAGATGTAGTGTTTGCCCAAGGCTATGCAACTGAGAAGTCACAGAGCCAGGATGGAAAGGCAGGAGCATCTGATTTCAAAGTCAATGCTTTTTCTGTCCTGGGTTGCCTTTTACAAGAATGTGTTACCAACATTTAGAAATCTTACTTATAAAAATCCCCCCACTGGCTATCTATTTTACATATGGTTATATGTATGTTTCAATGTTACTTCTCAGTTGTCCCTCCCTCTCCTTCCCTCGCTCAAACCCAGTGCTCTGTGACAAACTTGAGGGGTGGGATGGGGTGGGAGGTGGGAGGGAGGTTCAAGAGGAGGGGGCCATATGCATACGTATGGCTGATTCATGTCAGATGCATGGCAGAAAACAGCACGATATTATAAAGCAATTACCCTCCAATTAAAAATAAGTGAAAGTCACTTAGTCATGCCCAACTCTTTGCCACTTCATGGATTATACAAGTCCATGGAATTCTCCAGGCCAGAACACTGGAGTGGGTAGCCTTTCCCTTCTCTAGGGGATCTTCCCGACCCAGGGATCGAACCCAGGTCTCCTGCATTGCAGGCAGATTCTTTACCAGCTGAGTCACCAGGGAAGTCCCCAATTTAAAAAATAAATAAATTTTAGAAATCCCCCCAAAAAGAGAGCTTAGAGATACATAGAAATTCATAGCTGGAATAAATATATATTCTCTACATATTCATGATTAGATGAAAGGGAAATTAGCAAATATATGTCAATTATCTTCAATAAACTTTCTACATGAAGCCTTTGGAAAAAGCAGGATCTGTTATTTAACAGAAATTGTTGACTTTTAAAAGAATATGGCATTTCCTGCTCATATTCAATGTGTTCTCCATCTGACCTCTAAATCTTTGCCTGTTGTATTTTCGCTTAACTTGCCTTTCTCCTTTTTAGAAAAACAATTTCCCTCTAATGGATTTTCTTTTAGGGTTGAAACTCAGTTCAATAGGAATCAGACTCTCAGAGCTGCAAGAGACCTTAAGGCAAAACTGAACCTCAACCATCATTTTACTGATGAGTAAAAAGCTGACAGTGAAGTGAAATGATTTATCTAGTCTACTGGAGAGATCCAGGTTTCCTGATTCTCAGCTCAGTGGAATTCTGTGAAACACTACATCTTAATGAGATGCTCAGAGATCAAGCCATTTTGAAGTTGATCAACACTTTTTTTTTTCTTGTAATTTATTGACCAGATTGATCTAGAGCCATCATTACTAATTCATTCTTTGGAATGCTATTTTTAATATAAAGGCCATGGAAAATTGAAAGATGGCAAATAATGTAGGAGCATAGATACTATACTTTAACATAGGCTTTAGCTTGTCGTTCCAGCCTCACCTTCCCTTGGCTTATTCTAAAATTTGTCATGCACTTCATGCCTCCATGGTTTAGCCCCCTGTGCTCCTACATCTTAAATTCTCTTCCAAATCTTGACTGTCTGGAAAAATCCCACTTATTCTCCATTTCTCATTTCTTAGCTTTAGCCACACCTTCTCTTGACCTTGGAAGAATTAATTTTCTACTTCTCTGTGCTACTATTCCTATTTGTGCTTTTATTACAGTGTTTATCCTTATTTTGTTGCCATTTTTCCCTCACTTATCTTTCCATCCTCAGACTAGAAGTTCCTTGAGTGCAAGATTTTGTTCTAATCTTCTTACTATCCCCATGATAACTAAATGCTATACACAAAGTAGTGGCTTCAAATACATTGCTCTTGAACAAATTACTTGCAAATCATGGTCTTTCAAAGACAATGCCCTAAAAGAAAAAAATAAAGTTTAAAAATTAAGGCTATAAGTGGGATCACTTGATCTGATAATTATCACAAAATTTGCTGTCATTCTTACATGTTGAATTTTGTCTAGTCACAAGGTTTGAAACTAATGCTTTATCTTCAATGGTCTGGGTTTTAGATTCCTTTTTTAGTAAAAGAGATTTATATGTTCCCAATTTCTTGCCTGGTTATCATTATTGGTAATGACGTTAATTGAACCTTCTGTTGACTCAAGAATAAGCTTCTGATTGCTCCTTCTATCTTAATATACAAAATTAAGTCAATGACAAGTATAAGTTACTGGCCTTTGAATTCAGTTCAGTTCAGTTGCTCAGTCCTGTCTGACTCTTTCTGACCCCATGGACTGCAGAATGCCAGGCTTCCCTTGTCCATCACCAACTTCTGGAGCTTCCTGAAACTCATGTCCACTGAGTCGGTGATGCCCTCCAACCATCTCATCCTCTGTAATCCCCTTCCCCTCCTGTCTTCAATCTTTCCCAGCATCAGGGTCTTTTCCAGTGAGCCAGTTCTTTGCATCAGGTGGGCCAAGTATTGGAGTTTCAGCTTCAGCATCAGTCCTTCCAATGAATAGTCAGGACTTATTTCCTTTAGGATGGACTGGTTGGATCTCCTTGCAGTCCAAGGGACTCTCAAGACTCTTTTCCAACACCACAAGTCAAAAGCATCAACTCTTTGGCACTCAGCTTTCTTTATATTCCAACTCTCACAGTTATAGATGACTACTGGAAAACCATAGCTTTGATTGGATGGACCTTTATAAGTGATATACTGACCTTTATATCACTTCAGTTCTTGGTAGATTTGAGATTTATTATAGTACTACACACATACATAGAACAGATCTATTATAAACAAAATGTAACTGCTTATATTTACAGAATGAATTTATACACATGATTTACATAAAGCTTTACCAATAAGATTTACCATAAAGATTTACCAATAAGAATGAAAGAGAGCTAAGCTTCAGTTGTAGGATATTAATTCAATGGATTATATTTGTTTATTAGCACAAACTATATATTCTTACAACCTTAAGCAGGATTAATAGACATGGGGTTCCTGAAGATGGTATGTTCTAGTCCATGTAGAGTTACATAATGAACAGCTGTTGATGATTAATCACAATTTTTAATGGCTAGTGAGCTTATTCTGTACTCCTGAAAAAGCAAAAATGCATTTTTTTTCAGTCTGTGATCTGAGTAAACAAATTTTGAAAAAATGTGATGCTGACTTGTTGGTTTCCAATTCATTAACAGGGAGCTTTTGCTTTCCCAATGATTGAGATAAATGAAACATCTTGTAAGTATACTTATATTGGGTGTGGTAGGCTTCATTTATATAACAAATTATAGTTGCATAATCTATGACTGCAGCAATGTATAAATGAGCTGCTTCCTTAGAGATTCTCAAATTGTGGAAGAGGCAGATGCTAAAGTGTCCCAGAATTCAGGATTCTTTAAATGGAATTTCTAATGGATTTGCTACTTTTCTTTGCCATTTCTGCAAGCACAAACATGATTTAGCATTTCAATAGCCATAGTGAAAACTAGACTATCAAAGAATGAACTTAGATTTAACTTAACTCTCCTTATCTTCACCCAACTTCACTGCCAGAACCCAAGTTGTTATATATTTGTGCATGACATATAGCTAAGTTAGAGGTATCTTACTTAAATGTTCTGATTAATATGCTAATATTAATACTATATTTCTTTCCTGTTTTTTTTTTTTAAATAATGAAGCATTTCTCTGACAAATCATCTGTTTTATTCAGGGCAAATGCATACACTATGTTAATGAAATGCTACTACAAAATGCATCGTCTTCTTTTCCAGTTAACCCAGTTATAGTTACAGTCTTTTAGTAGAAATTTTATCCTCTGTTTTGAGAAAAATGTTTATAAGTGCCTGAAACAGTTTCCTGCTGAACCTGTTAACTAAAAATGTATTTCTGAATGTCCTCAGCTTGCTTGTTGTTTCCTAAGTTTCAAAGATTGTAGTACTTAAGTCATTCAGTTCTTTCTTTCTAGCTATTTCTAGTCACTGTGAAATTTTTTCATGCAGAACATGAGATGTTACTGACACATCACAAGAGTCAAGGGACACTAGTGCCATAGGATGGCACTAGGATTCCTTAGGAATAGACCCCGAGTTTCTGAAATTTGTGTGCAGAGGACTGCTTTAGGCAATAACTAGGAAAAATGATTGAAGATATGTCGAACAGGGTAAGAAGGTGAGGTATGATGCGATTGCAATAGTGGCCTTGGACCATCTTACAGGAAGTGCTCCTCTTGAGATGACTCTTCAGAGTTTTATGTTCAAGGCAAGGAACCAGGTTTTTATGTTCTGTATCCATCACCCATTTAATGCAGGCCACCCTTGGGGTGGGGGTAACTTTGGGCCAACCTATTTTCTTTGGCTTAAGCTGATTCCTGGAGAAAGACTAATCAGATAGCTCTTGACCACCAACATTCCTAACAATAGATAAAACGAGTGTTTCAGTCCCAAGGAGGAGCTCTGTGAAGCGCACTACAGTATCCATGATAATGAAATGCCTAACTGTTGGTACCACATTTGTACTGCTAGTTGTAAGTGATGATTAGCTTCAGTGTTGGATGGAACATTAAAGCCATTTAAGTAAACTCTGGGTTGTTAACATCCAAATTATTCTATAGCATAGCTATATTTAGATAACTTTAGAAATGCCAGCTTCTAATTTCCTACTGAGACCCTAGGGAAGTTATAGTCAAGATTATCTCTAGCTTTAAAGGGAATAATCTGTACAAAATCTCCTATGTTAGACAAAGAATAAAAACATCTCTACACGTGAAGCTTTGAACATCCCTTTGTTTATTTTATCCTTTGAATGAATACAGAGTTGTTTTGGTTTCAGGGTATTTTAACCAAAATGACATTGAAAATTTTCACACTTTTGCTTCATTCCTAATAAGCTTGCAACTATTAGATGTGAGTATTTAAAAATACTTTTATTAATTTGGGTTAAAAATTATAAGCAAAAAAATTACTCTGACTACTAAATAAAATAATATGGCTTAAAAAAAGATCCATTTTGAAGCTATGTTTAAAGTGAAGAGGATGATAGTTGCTGAATGATGTAAATTTTGGTCTTTATTGGCACAATTATTACAATTATTACCATGTGTGTGTGTGTTAGTCATTTAGTTCTGTCCGACTCTTTGTGACCCCATGGACTATAGCCTGCAAGATTCCTCTGTCCATGAGATTCTCCAGGCAAGAATACTGGAGTGGATTGCCATTTCCTTCTCCAGGGGATCTTCCTGACCCAGGGATCGAACCCAGGTCTCTTGCATTGCAGGCAGATTCTTTACCATCTGAGCTATAGGGAAGTCCTCTAATTATTACCATGGCAAAAATAAATCCAGATGTGTGGTGAGTATAAAAGAGTGGAAAAGTGGCATAATTGAATCAAGAACATAAAAATTTGACTGTTGAATGAACAGGTCAATTTGTATTTAACACTAATGGATCAACTAGTATTTGGAATGAGTGTTGGTGACAGATGGTAAAGTTACACAGTCCTATTGCAGTCAATTAACAAGTAATTGACAGATGTACTCATGGTGCTGAGCAATTATTTGAATAAAAATGTTTAGGATTGTTTCCTAATCTTCAAGGTTTACCAAGTGTAATTACAGTTAATTCTTTGTATCAATTGCACTACATAAATTAGCATATTCACTAATTCAGAATGCCAGTATTGTTTTAACTATGTAATTAACTCATTCTCATGGTTTGTTTGATTAATGGAATAATCCATCTTATCTTGGTCTTTATTAATATTGTTTCTTTGTCCATCAAAATGATGATCCCCAACAAAAAGCATACTTGTATAAAGTAAACATCAATATTATATACTAAAAGCTCTAGCTCAATAAAACATTGGATAAAGAGAAATAGTAAAATAATCATTCTCATCTTAAAGTTTTATCAATGGACACTTTCCTCATAGAATTTTGTATTATACTAACTTGTTTAGGTTAACTTATTCTTTAAGCTTAGGATATAAAATTTTACCTGCTCTATGTTGTCCTAGAGAAAAATGGTTCCTAGACCATATATTATAGCACTATTCTCAGGTTAGGAATCATGTAATGAGATATAGATACATTCTTGTGGGAAAAAATGGATGACTGATAAAGTATTTTAAACCTACATGAGAAAATTTTTTTTTAATTTAGTTGAAAAAACATTGGGATAAGTCCCCCTTCTTCCACCCACAAAATACATAGAAAGGTTGAATAAAATATCAGAGCATTAAAAATAAAAGTTAAACTCAAAGGTACCAAGTGGCAAAAATGTTGAGAGTGCTCAGAGCTGAAGAAGTGAGTTTTGTAGACAACTGTTCCAGCCCACGGGGATATATGAAGCATGTATTCTTAAGAGATAGTTGGTATTTAAATGTCAATGAGCATTGATCTTTCAGGGCCACAGGTCTGACAAGTTTGAATTCTAAAAAGGAGAAATGTACAGAAAAGTAAAAGACAAAAATTTTAGAGACTATGTGTACCTACACATAAGTAAATAAAAACCTTATGTGAGTTAAACAATACAACTGCAGAAAATACTAGTAAAATACAACAGATTCAATGAAATTACTCAAAAGAAAGGAATTATACTATATTATCCATCATTTGTCAAATTCAAACTCAGAAAAGAGAAAATTGAAAGGAGACACTATTCCAAGAAATGTTAGTAACATTCTAAGAAATGTTAATGTTTCAGATTCCAGAGAAATGCAGCTTTTCAGATTGAAAGAAAATATATCAAGTCCCTCCAACTAGACATAGTGCTCTGAAACTATAATGTATCAAAGATAAAAAAGATGTGAAGAACCTAGAGAGAAATGACAGATTATTTATAAAGAGACAGAATTAGATGGATTTCATATTTCTCATTAGGTAAAATAGATATATGAGAACAATAAAATATTTTCTAATTGCTGGGGAGACATAGACATTCATAAACAACAAAAAAAAAACAAAAATAAAATGGTGCCCATGGATCCTCTGTGAAAGACATACTAAGGAATATGCTTTAGCAAGAAGAAAATTGAATTCATAAGAAAAGTTTGAAAGGCAAGAAAACATTGTGACCAAAGCAACTGAACCAGTGAACTTAAAAATATTAAAATACTAATATCACTAACAGTAACTGCTTTTGGAGGGTTTAAAAGGTAAATACTTAAAAACTTAAACACTGAATAGTAATTTAAGTGAGTAAAAAGGAGCAGCTAAAAGGAATATAATTTTTACACATATTTGAAAAAAGATAGTGATATTTATTACCTTTAGATTTTATTAGGAAGAAGTAAAGTTAAATGTGTATCAGAAAAATTTTAAGTAAGATGGAACCACTGCAACAATTGAAATAGAATGTTTCTTAACAAGAAAGAAAATTTCCAAGTCAATGGAAAATAGGAAAGAAAAAACACAAGATACAAAGAAAAACATAGTAAATTAAGAAACTCACAATAAGATGTAGAAATAAATCCAAATATATTTTATGTTGAGGTGCATTCCTTAAACACTAATTTGTTGATAGTTTTTATCATGAAAGGATATTGAATTTTTAACTTGTCTCTTCTTTATCTACTGACATAATCAACATTATTTTTATCCTTTATTCTCTTAATGTGACATATCACATTTATCTATTTGCAAATGTTGAATCATTTTTGCAATCCAGGGATACGTCCCACTTGATCATAGTATATGATCCTTTTAATGTGCTATTGAATTCAGTTTGCTAGTATGTTGTTGAGGATTTTTGCATCTATGTTCATCAGGAATACTGACTTTTTTTTTCTTTTTTGTAGTGTTATTGTCTATATGCTGACCTCATAAAATGAGTTTGGAAATGTTTCCTCTTCATCTATTTTTTGAAAGAGTTTGAAAAGAACTGGTACATATTATTTAAATGTTTGATAGAATTCAGTGAAGCCATCTAGTTCTGGGCTTTTCTTTGTCTCTGTTTGCAGAGACAGGTGACGTGATCCTGTATGTAGAAGATCCTGAAGACTCCACAAAAAAACCTGTTATAACTAATAAACAAATTCAGTAAAGTTGCAGGATACAAATCAACATACAAAAATCAGTTGTGCTTCTATACACTGGCAGCAAACTAGCTGAAAAAAAAAAGGTACAGAAATAATTCCTTTACAATAGCATCAAAAAGAAGAAAATACTTAGGAATAAATGTAATCAAGGAGATAAAAGACCTGTTACTGAAAACTGTAAAACATGGATAAAAAAAATGAAAAAGGCATACATATATTAATAGAAACATATCCAATCTACATTGATTAAAAGAATTAGTATTATTAAAATCTCCATACTACACAAACTTTTCCGCATATTCAATGCAATCCCTGTTAAAACTCCAATGGCATTTTTCACAGAAAAAGAAAAAAAAAATCCTAAATTTGTATGGAATTGCAAAAGACCCCAGATATACAAAGCAATCTTGAGTAAGAAGAACAAGGCTGGAGGCATCATATTTCCTGATTTCAAATCATATTACAAACTACAATAAGCAAAACAGTATGGTACTAGCATAAAAACTGATACGTAGCTAATGGGAAAGAAAGAAAGCCCACAACATATCTTTAAATAATCTTTCACAAAGTTGCCAACAATAGACAATGAGGAAGGATAATCTCTTCAATAAATAGTATTGAAAAAACTAGATAGCCACATACAAAAGATGTGGGGTGATTA
This sequence comes from Bos javanicus, assembly GCF_032452875.1. NCBI lineage: Eukaryota > Metazoa > Chordata > Mammalia > Artiodactyla > Bovidae > Bos > Bos javanicus. The sequence goes on along the minus strand of NC_083887.1, from coordinate 29,826,038 downwards.
TAAAATATACCTAAATGATATAGTTACATCTTATATTTATTTAATATTGTTGTGTTTGGAGAGCAGTGTCCTATGTCACTGTGTTATTTACTAAACATCTGTTACCTGCCAGGTGTTATGATGATTTCTGGAGATAGTAAGAATATGTGTCACTTCCTATTTTAAACAGCTTCATCTACTCAGTGGTACAGACAAACAAAAAATTCTACAGATTGGAAGAAAAGGAGAACTAAGAAAGTGATTTGAAATATAGAGAATTTCAGAGATCTTTGAAAGAACAGTTTGAGTTATGTTGAGAGGAGATGAATAACAGTGGTTTTAAGCCAAGTAACAAATGATTGCAGACATAAAAAGGAAATTTCCATATCTCAGTTTTATAAAGTGGGTTCAGTATTAGGAAATTTAATCTATTTCATGGGAAAAGAAGATAAAATATATTAGTGCCTACAAAAACCTTCAAATACCTTACCAATATGTTTCAGGAAGTAACAGCAAATACTTGTGTGTGTGTGTGTGTGTGTGTGTGTGTGTGTATGTGTGCTCAGTAGCTCAGTCGTGTCTGAGTCTTTGCAACTCCATGGACTGTAGCCTGCCCGGCTCCTCTGTCCACGGAACCATGGGATTTTCCAGGCAAGAATACTGGAGCAAGTTGCCATTTCCTCCTCCAGAGGATCTTCCCAACCTAGGGATGGAAGCTGCATCTCTTGTGTCTCCTGCCTTGGCAGGCAGATTCTTTACCACTAGCGCCCCCATATGTGATGACATATTAAAATTTTTCTTATTAAAATTAAAAACACAGCAAGCATTCTAATGGCCACAGTGATTTTTCAATATTATTTTGGTGATTCTAGGTAATGGAAAAAGACCCAATGCAATAAATGTAGTTTAAAAAAAATAAAGTTTTGTATTCAGATGATATAATCGCATACCTAAGAAAATCAAGAAATTCAGCCATTGATCTATTTGAATGGAAAAGAAAATTTATTAAGATGGCTGGCAACAAGAAATCAAAAGCTTTCCTTTTATACTAGAGTAACAGGATGTTAACTTGGAGGCTTTGACTGAACTCCAAGTTACAATGTGCTATGAGTCAGACTGACAGGCTGCAATTTCAAAGAAAGTGCCTGGGAACCTGTTGGATGAGTCATCTTTAACAAGGATCTAAAAGGATCAGGTTGCTGGAGATTCAGCAGGATTTGATGAGAACTGGCTTGAAAAAAATCTATGCTCTCTTCATATCTCCCACTGCAGGCAGGGAGGAAAATAACTGATCCTCTTTCTAAAATATAGGGAGAAGGCTTCACGAGGCAGAGGAGAGGGATGGTGAACAGAGTGAATATGAGAGGGGCTCCTGAGTTGTTGGAAGCGGTCTATTTTTGTAATCTAGGCAGTTTTTACACTAGTATGTGCACTATGTGAAAAGTCATTGATCTTTACACTAATGACATATGTCCTTTTAATGTGTCAGATCAGATCAGATCAGATCAGTCGCTCAGTTGTGTCCGACTCTTTGCGACCCCATGAATCACAGCACACCAGGCCTCCTTGTCCATCACCAACTCCTGGAGTTCGCTGAGACTTACGTCCATTGAGTCAGTGATGCCATCCAGCCATCTCATCCTCTGTCGTCCCCTTCTCCTCCTGCCCCCAATCCCTCCCAGCATCAGAGTCTTTTCCAATGAGTCAACTCTTCGCATGAGGTGGCCAAAGTACTGGAGTTTCAGCTTTAGTATCATTCCTTCCAAAGAAATCCCAGGGCCGATCTCCTTCAGGATGGACTGGTTGGATCTCCTTGCAGTCCAAGGGACTCTCAAGAGTCTTCTCCAACACCACAGTTCAAAAGCATCAATTCTTCGGCGCTCAGCCTTCTTCACAGTCCAACTCTCACATCCATACATGACCACAGGAAAAACCATAGCCTTTACTATTTTTACATAAAAATATGTATTTCTTTAGCTTGTTGCAGTTTGACACTATAGAAGCTGTGCAGCTAATCGGGCCTTTCCACGTCCCCCAGTCTTAAAATGATTAGAAATCTTGGAAACAAAAGTAATGTGTCTTCTCTGAGATTAACTGGAGATGATCTTATATTATTGAAGCTTGCAGGACTGCTATCATAATTTTTTTTCCTAACTATTTTCTTTAACTTTTGTAGAATTAAAGCAGAGATACCAAATTGAACACAAAGACTCAGATACGTCTGAATGATTGGTGAGATGAGTGTGCAAGTTTAATAGCATTCCAAGATGATAAAATCCTTGTCGACACTGAGGCCACATTGCACTGTGCCTGGCTCAGGATTTTCTCAATAAGTATTTGTTGAATAGTTAGGTTAACGGGAAGATGGATGGGTGGGTGAATAACAGACAGGCGGAGAGCTTATGATGAATGACAGAGCCAGAATAGAGCTGACTAAGAAACCGTTTCTGGATTATCAGCGGGCGGATCACTGTAATTCTCAGAAGATCTACACCTGGTTTTTGTTTCCTGTCCTGACTGATTGCAGTGACTTCATGTCCAAGTACAGAGGCCATCAGTAACACTGTGAAAGTGGTTTCATTAAGCCTTAGTAAGACTTGAAACACAAGTAAACATGCTTGGAAACACATTACAACCAAGCATGGTGAAATTCTGAGCCTTGTCCCTGTAGCCGCAAGTTTATCCCTGACCACTTGTAATACATCTCCTGGTATTAGCAACAGTAATTGAAGAACATTTGTCATGTGGCTACAACCGACATTGACAGGTTTTGGAGATAACAACCAATATCATTTGAATTTTTCTGCTAATATGATTTAGTTACAGAGCCAGGACCAGTGCAAGGTGCTACAAGAACTTGAATGTAATTACCTCCTTAGCTTTTGTACCCTTGGTACATTTCTTGTTTCACCCTAGTTTAAGCCTTGTTTGATAACCATTTGCTGATGATAACTAGAGAATACCAGGTTAATTACCAAAGAAATTTCACTGTCTTCCATATCCACTGATGAAGATTCTTAACAAGCAAATATGCAAAATAGCAAAGCTAAAAATACTGGCCTCGGGTCATTGCTTTTAGTGGAAAATGATAAATGTATATTCTACATCTTAGATAAATATCAGTTACTGCAATTTTTACTCAGTTGACTTCTTCTCACATTGATTGAAGTCCTTGCCTAGGAGTAACTAGACAGGCAAAAGAGAAAGCATAATCATCGCACTTGGGAGCCTAACCCTGATTTATTGTAGGGTATATTATCTCCCTTAACAATAGTAATACGTATGCAATGACCAGTCTCCAGTCTATTATTTCATATTGTGGCTAAGCAGGACATTTTTTTTTAAGTTTAAAGCCATATAAAAATTAAGAAAGCTTTCAAATGATATATAATGTATACCATGCTGACCTGCAAACTTGTATGCTCTGGAACACCACTCACAAAACTGTAGTTTTATTTCTACAGAAAATGACGTCAAAAAGCTAGGCCCAATTTTGGTGAATGTAGGCTGGTGTGGGACCCAATTTTAAAAATAGAAATGTCCTGACTAATCTGTTATGTTGGCAACAGATCTAAAGACTCTAGACTGGTACCTTTGAAGATCTGAGAAAATGAAGACAAGCAAAGACAGATTCGCCTTCACCGTTGTGGTTAAGATAAATCCTTCATTCAGTTAGCACAGCAAAGAAATTTCATTTAGATTTTAACTTTTTGATATATAATTCACAAAGAGAATTTGTCTCACTTCTAAAATAACTTTTCAAGCATCAAACAACAGAATAAATATTTTTTTAACACTAGAAAAACATGTGAGATTTTTCTGACAATGCCCTAGGTTCAGGAAAAGGAAAAGGAAAAACAAACTTTGTTTTCTAGAGTTTTCCTAACAAAAATTTTGCATTTATCTCTGGAAACAAATTCTCCTGGGTAATTTTGCCAACCATATGTTGTCAGAAACTTAACATTTTTTTAAGATTATATTGTGTACTTCTATTTATTTCATTAATCTCAAATGGAGGTTAGTCATATACAGTTTTTAAATTGTTGATGAATTGACCAATCTATTATAAGAACTTATATCCTGGATGAAAGGAAGACAATTGTCCATCATATCCCCAGTGATCTGACCTGCAGATGGAGACCTGGATGTTCAGAAGCAAGCCAAAAAACTTGTCATATGGTGGCCCATATGCAGCGTTCATACCATGCACTGAGAAGGGGCGTTCACATAGTCTGAGCAAGTTCAAGGTGACTTCTGTAGGAGGAAAGATCCGACTCTTGAGAGAGAAGAAGAAGTGAGGAGGACAAAAGAGGGAGAGAGAAGGAGAAAGGGGGAAGGCAGGAAGGTATGAGAAAAGACAAATCTAAATGAATTGTTGGGCTCAGATTTGAGTGAACACAGTGGAGTGCTAGAATTGGCTGGTAGCAGCCCAGAGCAGACTGTGGCCATCTCTTCCCAACTCTGTGCTCAGTAATATCATATAAGTTGCTTCAAACAGATCATAGCAGAAGTGTTACACTGCAAAAATAAGTAAATGCATGCAGGAGACCCAGATTCGATCCCTGGGTTAGGAAGATACCCTGGAGAAGGAAATGGCAACCCCTTCCAGTATTCTTGCCTGGAAAATCTCACGGATGAAGGAGCCTGGCTGGCTACAGTCTATGGGGTCGCAAGAGTTGGACACAACCGCCACCACACCACAAATTGGGGCATCATCTGTAGTTCTCCTCCCACCAGCCCTAGGAGCTAAACATTTACAAGCTTACTCTGGTTGACCTGTAAACTCTCAATGGCCACTGTGATAAAGAAAAGCAATGTAACAAAATGAGTTAGGATGAAGGGATGAGGGAGGAGAGGAGAGAAATAAGAGGGTCATGAAAATAATTTAATAACCTAGGTGATCATGCCTACCAGAAAAGAACCCAGAGTTATTGAGCTGATTGGGAAAAAAAATACTTGCTGTTTCTCTGGATTACAGAAACTTGTCCGTTTTTAGGGTGTTAAAGAAGATTTGGAGGTAAAACATAATAATTAAAATGTGATATAAACTGGGAACAAAAGGAGATAAATACAGGGATTTTTCATGAAAATTTAAAGAAGATTACGAGTAAAAAAGCTTTTTAAACTCTTGATTTAAATCAGTTTAGTATAGTCTAACCAATACTGCTTGTAATAGCTAACTTCTTCAAGGTTCCTAGAATGTGCCAGAATGTCCAGACTGTCCTAGAATAGGTTAGTGACTTTGTATACATTATCTAATCTAATATTCAAGGAAATTAAATAAGTACTATTATTATCCTCATTGTACAAATAAACTAGCTGGAATTTGTGCTGTGCTTAGTCACTCAGTCCTGTCTTACTCTTTGCGACCATGTGGACTGTGGCCTGCCAGGCTCCTCTGTCCATGGGATTCTCCAGGCAAGAATACTGGAGTGGGTTGCCGTGCCCTCCTCCCAGGGATCTTCCTAACCCAGGGATCAAATTCAGGTCTCTTGCATTGCAGGCTGATTCTTTACCATCTGAGCCACCAGGGAAGCCGGATAAAATTTAGATATGTGACAACACTTGCCCAAGGACTGCCCCAGACTCAGCATTAGCATATTTTGCTATGCCGCTCCAGGAGTTGCAAAATCTATTTGAAATGCAAAATTTTGGATTAAATTATGTAATGGAGTATTGATTCTCAAGTAAGACAAAGTACCAGTGAGATTAATTTTTCTGTTTTTATAACTGTGGTCTAAATTGGTATCAGTTTTACAGTACCCCTAACATAGAATATACACTTCTCATACATATCCAGTGCTGTTGTTGCTCAGTCCCTGAGTCGTGTTCCACTCTTTGCAGCCCCCTTGAATGCAGCACGCCAGGCTTCCTTCACTATTTCTTTGAGTTTGCTCAACTCATGTCAGTTGACTTGATGATGCCATCCAACCATCTCATCCTCTGCCACTCCTTTCTCCTTTTTCCTTCAGTCTTTCCCAGCATCAGAATCTTTTCCAGTGAGTCAGCTCATTGCATCAGATGCCCAGAGTATTGGAGCTTTGGCTTCAGCATCAGTCCTTCCAATGAATCTTGGAAAGAACAAATCTTTCCAAGAAATCTTCAGGTTTGATTTTCTTTAGGATTGCCTGGTCTGATCTCCTGGCTGTCCAAGGGACTTTCAGAAGTCTTCTCCAGCACTACAGTTTGAAGCATCAATTCTTCAGTTCTTAGCATTCTTTATCGTCCAACTCTCACATCCATACATGACTACTGGAAAACCATAGCTTTGACTATATGGACCTTTGTTGGGAAAGTGCTGTCGTTGCTTTTTAATATGCTGACTACGTTTGTCATAGCTTCCTTCCAAGAAGCAAGCATCTTCTAACTTCATGGCTGCAGTTACTATCCTCAGTGATTTTGGAGCCCAAGAAAAGAAAATCAGTCTCCCACTTTTTCCCCATCTATTTGCCATGAAGTGATGGGACCAGTGCCATGATCTTCATTTTTTGAATGTAGAGTTTTAAGCCAGCTTTTCACTCTCCTTTTTCATGCTCATCAAGAGGCTTTTTAATTTCTCACTTTTTGCCATTAAAGTGGTATCATCTGCTTATCTAAGGTTGTTGATATTTCTCCCAGCAATTTAGATTCCAGCTTGTGACTTATCCAGCCTGGCATTTCACATGATGTACTCTTCATATAAGTTAAATAAACAGAATGACCATTTATAGCCTTGTCTTACTCCTTTCCCAATTTTGAACCAGTCAGTTGTTCCGTGTAAGCTTCTAACTGATGCTTCTTGACTCACATACAGGTTTCTCAGAAGACAGGTAAGGTGGTCTGGTTTCCCATCTCTTTAAGAATTTTCCACAGTTTGTTATGATCCACATAGTCAAAGGCTTTAGTGAAATCAATGAAACAGAAATAGATATTTTTCTGAAATTCCTTTGCTTTCTCTGTGACGCAACAAATGTTGGCAATTTAATCTCTGGTTTCTCTGCCTTTTAAAAATTCAGCTTGTATGTACATCTGGAATATCCTGGTACAGGTACTGCTGAAACCCAGACTGAAGGATTTTGAGCACAACCTTACTAGCATGGGAAATGAGCACAATTATCCAGTAGGTTCAACGGTTTTTGGCACTGCCCTTCTTTGGAATTGGAATGAAAACTGACCTTTTCCAGTCCTATGGCCACTGATGAGTTTTCCAAATTTGCTGGCATATTGAATGCAGCACTTTCACAGCATATTCTTTTAGGATTTGAAATAGCTCAGCTGGAATTCCATCACCTAGCTTTATTTTTGGTAATGCTTCCTAAGACCCATTTCACACTCAAGGATGTCTGGCACTAGGTGGGTGACCACACCATCATGGTTATCTGGGTCCTTAAGATCTTTTCTGTATAGTTCTTTTGTATATTCTTGCCACCTCTTAATATCTTCTGCTTCTGTTAGGTCCTTACCATTTCTGTTCTCTATCATGCCATCCTTACATGAAATGTTTCCTTGACAGCTCTAATTTTCTTGAAGAGATCTCTAGTCTTTCCCATTTTGTTGTTTTCCTCTATTTCTTTGCATTGTTCACTGAAGAAGGCCTTCTTTACTTTCCTTGCTATTTTTTGGAACTCTGCATTCAGTTGGGTATATCTTTCCCTTTCTCCCTTGCTTTTTGATTCTCTTCTTTCCTCAGCTATTTGTAAAGCTCCTCAGACAACTGTTTTGCCTTCTTATATTTCTTTCTCTTGGAAATGGTTTTGACCACTGCCTCCTGTACAATCTTAGGAACCTCTGTCCATAGTTCTTCAGGCACTCTGTCTCCAAGATCTAATCCCTTGAATCTATTTGTCTCCTCCACTGTATCCACATATCCATATACATGATATATAAAACATTATTTTATTGTTGCAAAAATATGAAAAAGCCTGATTCACTGTATAATGTCTATCTAGAACTTCAACAAGCTAAATAAATACTTTTTAAAAGTAAATATTTAAATTACAGTACACATAAAAGTGAATAGATCATACATGTAAAGCTCAATGAATTTTCATATAGTATATATATATATACAAGTGTAAAAACTGCTTTGTTAAAGAAACAGACCATTTCCAATAACTCAGGAGACAAACCTCTTTGGTCAACCCTCACCCCCCCCACACACACACTACTACTACCCTGACTTTTATCACCAAAGATTAGTTTTGCTTATTTTTTGAATTTAAAGAAATGGAATAATAATGCATAAAAATTGTATTTGACTTTTTGTTTGTTCAATGTTGTATTTGTGAGGTCCACTCATGCTATTGTGTGTCACTGTATATCATTCTCATTGCTGCAAGACATTTCAATATTTATTAACTTATTTGACTACTAATAGTCATTTGAATTGAGAAATATTAAAGTGTGTTTCTTCCCTTACTCTTCCATCTTAAGTTAAATCTTTTTAGCTGTGGGCAAAAGCTTTGAGAGTTGGAAGGATTTCTTAAAAGAATTTGCTGGCAAATACACTAATATAAGTTAACCTTCACCTTTGTTCAACTTTACCTTTATGGAAGTCATCTTATTTACTAAATTCCTAAATTTAAACATTCCCAAAGCACTTCAGAGACAAAGTTTCTTATTACCTATTTGACTCAAGAGACCACAAAACCTTAGTAAATTTACACGTGACCCAAAATTTCCCACATGCAATCGATGTGAATGGAAAGATCTCTAGTAATCCTGCGAGCAGCTTTGAGTCTAAAAGTTGGACTAAGAGTATAAACACTCTGACAAAAACCTTGTTCTACAAAAGCTCTTTAAGACAGTATTTCACTTTCTTTACACATACTATAACCACTTTCTCAGAGGCAATGCTCAGCAAAAGTCTGAAGATTTGAATTGATTTGGTTATTTCAACAAAGGAAAATGGACAGTATTATACATAGAGAACTCACTAAATCAACTAATGACTAAAACATTTCCAGTCCTGTGGAAAATAAACAATATTCAGCATACAAATATCCCTTTTCCTATTATTCTAAAACTAGTACTTCTTTTAAAACAATTTTTTTTTTTTTGTATTGGGGTATAGCCAATTATTCAATATTTTGGTCACTTGATGCAAACAGCCGACTCATTGGAAAAGTCCCTATGCTGGAAAGGATTGAGCGCAGAAGTAGAAGACGGTGTCAGAGGATGAGATGGCTGGATGGCATCACTGATGCAATGGACATGAACTTGGTCAAACTTTGGGAGATGGTGAGGGACAGGGAGGCCTGGCATGCTGCAGTCCGTTGGGTCTCAAAGAGTCAGACACAACAACAACATAGCCGATTAACAGTGTTGTGACAGTTTCAGGTGAACAGTGAAGGCACTCAGTCATACATATACATGTATCCCTTCTTCCCCAAACTCCCCTCCTATCCAGGCTGCCACATAACATTGATCAAAATTCCCTGTGCTATACAGTAGGCACTTGTTGGTTATCTATTTTAAATATAGCAGTGTGTACATGTCCATCACAAACTCTCTAACTATCCCTTCCTGCTATCCATCTCCCAGGCAACCATAAGTTCATTCTCTAAGTCTGTGAGTCTTAAAACCAGTACTTCTCAATTTCTTTAATATAGTGGAAGCTTTGAACCTCCTCAGAACAGTTCTTGATGAACCTGTTTTTTCCCAGATGAGTTTAGTGCGCCCACTTAGGAGTCTATGAGGTTTCTGTGGACACCATATTAAGAAATTCTCTTCTAAATGTTTGACATGAAACATTTGTTGTGTTACTACATGCCAGGCAAAATACTACTGTACATACTGTAGCATGAATTCCCAATGGGTTAATATCACCCTCAAGGGGACAAAAATTTGTCCTTAAGAGTTAAAAAAAAAATCTTACTATATTTTATGTGTAATGTATAGATATAGATACAGTACATTAACTGATTTACAATATATCTGTGGTATTAAACTTTTATGGGGTAGAGACAAATAGAAAAAGAAAAAAAGGTATAAAATATCTCGTTGGGGGTCAATGGAACTGCATTGGAAATAGGAAGGGCTAAGAAATAAATACTGGGTAAGAGAGGTTTGACTTTAAGCATTTCAAGTAAACATTGCAAGTCACCTCAGTTTCAATTAAGCATCTTTTAAATATCTCTGAATATGTTATTTTAATCAAGGCAAAATGTGTTGTTAAGAATATTCAAATTTTGAAGGCCTAACCATCGGTGTCTCCCACAGTAAGCAATAAAATAATCATTTGCCCTTCAAAGCTAAAGTTTTAGTAATTTTTCATGTATTTTAAAAATCTCTGAAGATAATTTTACATAATGTATCAGCTCTAACACATTATAGATGTAATTATTTCTAATTTTTAATGATATATCTTGCAAAATTACAAATTATACATAATTGTTTAGCTTTGTACTTAGTGATATGATTTAGAAAGAAATTATTATTATTGTTCTCCCAAATAAGAAATATCATCATTTAGCACAATTCTAAGTAAGCTTATACTTCTAAAGCTTATATTAAAACTGAAATCTTGGAACCCATTTTTAAAGCAATAAGTGAATTATCTTACAGAAAGAATGAACTAATTGCTCTGTTCCTATAGATCATTTCTGGTGGGTGATTATTTTCTAGGTGTGAAAAGTATGTAATTTACTACTCAGGGGCATATTTCATTGGGTGTTTTCTTGTCTTTTATGGTCTTCACCTACTCTTTTATTACAATTACAGGGAGTTTTACCATCTACTAAGAGGTAAAACTCAGATATCAAAAAAAACCCAAAAAACAATTATAACCTTGGCATTTAAAAAATGAATTTTAGATGTCATCCAGAATATAAATATATCAGCTCTCTTTTCTCTTATTTATATGATGCAGGAAATGCCCTTATTAAGCAATAACTTTGGCAAAAAAAAAAAAGCAAAAGCAAAACCCACCAAAGCAACAGAAACAAAATTGAGAGCAACTTCTTGTGTATTACTATCAATAGTTTTTCATAGTGTGGATCAACTTCCTCAACGACTTGTATAATTTTGTTATGCACAGGTAGACCTGTCCCTAGGCATATGAGACTAAAGATCTTATTAAGCTTGGTAGACTGTCCTTGGGCAACTTTGATAAATACATTTGTTTCATTGATTTTTAGTTGGAAAGCTAGAAATAACATGGAGAAATTGTAATAATAATTCCTGCTTCAAAATTTTCAAGCATTTTATATTTGGCTGGGTGTTATGGGCTGACATATGCCCTGCCTCCAGTTCATTTGTTGAAGTCCTAACCCCCATAACTTGAGAGTGTGACAACATCTGAAGACAGAGTTTTTAAGGTGGTAATTAAGTTAATGGGAGGTTAGTAGAATTGGGCTCTAACCCAAAGGGACTGAGTGTTTTGGGAGAAGAGGAAATTAGGACATAGATGCATACAGGGGGAAAATGATCTACAAGTCAAGTCAAGGAGAGAGACCTGCAAAGGAACCAACCCTGCTGATATGTGGATTTCAGATTTCCAGTCTCCAAAACTGGGAAAAAACAAATTTCCAGTATTTAAGTTACACAGTCTGTGACACTTACTATGGTGCCCGAGAAAACTAATATGCTGGGTTGACATTTATAAAAAGTTCTTTATGGATTTTTGATATAATATACAGTTGACCCTTGGATAACAGGAGTATTAGAGATAATAGAATATTAGAGATACCCACCATCCTTGAAATGGAAAATTTGTGTATTGGTATAACTTATAATCACCTTCCATATGCATAGTTCTCCCATGTCCGTGGATGCAGCCGACTGTAGTAGTTTGTGTGTTATACTGTAGGATGTATTCGGTGAAAAAAAGTCTGTGTATAAGTGGACCTGTACAGTTCAAACTCATGTTGTTCAATGATCAGCTGTATTAATTTCTGTGCTTTGCTTTATTTTCCACCCACTTCCATCTCTTTGTCATGTAATTGACTCAGCTAGAATGTTTGGGTAGAATTGGGTAGAATAGGTAGAATTCTACTGAGGGATAAAGGCTCTTTCTTTTAAGAAGAGAGCGCTAAGATTATAGAGTTAGGAATATACAGACTTCATCCTACCTACATCTTACTCTGTGCCATTTACTTAGACATTTTTTTTACTTTGAAATGGTTAAATATGCTTCTTTCTGTTGCCACAATGAGGATAGAGTGATAGGACTAAATATTCTTTAAAACTGAGATAATACACATAAAGCATCTAGCAAAGGGCCTGGATGGAAAAATGATAATAAATAACGGTGCTCTTTCCATCTTTATTCTCTGCTCTCTTAAACACCATACAGAATAGGAAATAATTACTTACATTTGAATAAATATATCACTCTAATTATGATATCAGTAGTGATAAATCATTTGTTTATTTAAAATTAATTTTGTCTAGTAGATACAGGGATTCTTATCCAGGAATTTATTTTTTACATGTAATTTTTATAGAAGCCATCAAATGATACTGTAGACAATGTAGAAACATATACCATGACCGATTGAATAATTGTTTTCAGCAAAAATAACTACTCTGAGGGATCTTTGTTGACATACAGGTTTTTACCGAGATGTATCTTCACAGTTTAGTCATAACTTTTTTGAAATACATATTAGTTCTATATGCTATGCTTAGTTGCTCAGTCATGTCCAGCTCATTGCGGCCACATGACTCTAGCCACCAGGCTCCTCTGTCCATGGGGATTCTGCAGACAAGAATACTGGAGTGGCTTGCCATGCCCTCCCCCAAGGATCTTTCCAACCCGGGGATCAAACCCAGGTCTCCTGCATTGCAGGCAGATTCTTAACTGTCTGAGCCACCAGGGAAGCAGAAATTAGTTCTAGGCAGTTCTAATTACAACAGTCTTTGATCATTGTACAGTTTCTTTCTATAACAAGGAAATCTTCACTTATATTTTTATTTCTATGGACAAAGGAGAATATTTTGAAGGCCACTTTGAAACATGTATCTCCATTTCTTCAAAATCAATGTCTAAAATTATCAAATGTTTTAGAAGTGTTCAGCTTGTTACAGAAGATTTCTTCATTATTAACCCACAGATACTCTGCTATTGATGTTCATGGTAACATACTCATCAAATGGAATCTGAATTTTCTCTGGAAAAAACAAAGCTATTCATTGCTGGAACATTCCTTTACCTAAAGGAGGGATTTGTGTATATCATAATATGTAGATTTTATTATTTTGGTCAGATATATTTCTGATACCTGGAATGCAATATGGTTTTAAAAAATGTTTCTAGTCTTTTCATTCTAGATCAGTTCATTTCACTAACCTTCCCATAAATCTGGCACTATTATCATCCTGTTCACTTTCCAGTTAAACACACAGAAAGGTTAAGGACTCTTATTACTGTAATCTTTTATTCAAATCTCATTGCCATATCCTACTGCTGCTTTTTGGTATCATCTATTGACTGAGTTCTTTCTGCTCAATTTTAAAAGATTTGTGCATATAAGTTAGAGACTGAACAGCAGCAACATACTTACAGGGCCTTTCAGTGTTCAGTCATCCCATTTCCAACATTAATCCAATCTTCAATCAGCACATGGATGCTGATTGATGACATGAAACAGTCACAAGCTAGAGAGATGCATGAGAATTTCTAATGATGAAAATAATCATCCTCATTATATGAATTTTACTAAGTTCTTCAAATTTCATAATCATGGACTCAGAATTGAAGATAAACATCACTTTATACTATAAAACTGTATATTTGGCAAAGACATTTATAAACCTTAATATGGATGGAAGTTAATGTATTAAGTGAGATAAAGGAAAAGAATAGATAATTCTAGTATGGCAAAAATTTACAGCTATCTGTTAGAGGAAATCAGTTGGTGATGTGTATCTTATACAATCACAAAACTGTTGCAATGGAATCTATAGAGGTGACACAGAAACTTCAACAATCTATTCATCTTTTGAAAGTCTGTTCTACCTGAACAGAACAACTGACAAAGTCTTGCCTGGTCTTATGGACCTTTTCCTGCCCTGGAGGGTTAAGGAAGTGATTATAGGAACTATCATTTTGGGCCCAATTTTGATCAGCAAGGAGAATTTTGTTCATAAAGTGCCAGTGACAAGAGACTGGAAAAACTGGCCATGTCATTTTTAAAAATTTGGAGTATCTCAGGAGGGACATTCATTAAATGGGTACTCTAGACTTTAAGAAGAAAGACTTCAAAAACTTCAGATATGAAAAACGTAGAAGCTCAGAAAGGTAGCAAAAAGTGCTAATGACAAGACTCTATCAATGCAAATCTCAAATTATTTTAATGAGGAAGGAAAGAAGTCTGATAGGGGAAGAAAATGGCATAACGATGCAGAGAACTTTATTATATCTACATATCATAAAAAGACATGCACAGAAAACGGAGAGGAAGACAGATAACCAAAAGGAAGACAAATAACTCTAAATATAGGACTGTAGCATGGATTGGCAAGAATAGTGCAGGAAGGTCAACATCCATAATGAGCTGAAGTTTGCAAAATTTGCTACCAACCACTGAATTTGGCCTCAGATGGAAATGAGTAGGGCTATTTTGGGTGAAAAGTCAAGGCTGTTCTGGTTGATATATTTTCCCTCTTGCTCTCTTGCACTTTGCTCTTTCTATATTAAATAAATACATTATCTAATGTTAAAAAAAATTTCCTTTAATTTCTAGTATTTTCCCTAAGCCTTTCTCACTTTAATATATGGGATCTATAGTTTAAAAAATAATTTTCCAGTCTACCAGTTCAGGAAATAGAAGGTCTCAAAGCCAAGATGTCAAGCTGAATGTGTTAGGAGTCCACAGGAAGAAAGCAGATAGTAAGAGACTTCAGGATACACATCTTCAGATGAAGGGCAAAGGTGGTACTCACAAGAGGATATTTTTCAGCCTTCTCAAGATGTTTCTGTAACAAACTGTGATAGAATTATCATTGATATATTCAAAGAGAGAGAAAACTGGGGGCAGTAATGAAAGATGAGCCTTGTTCGGCTTGACTCTTTCAAAGATGGTCTGTAATGTCTGACTTTTTGCAACCTCATGGACTGTAGCCCACCAGGCTCCTCTGTTTGTGGAATCTTCCAGGGAAGAATACTGGAGTATATAGCTATTCCCATCTTCAGGGGATTTTCCCAGCCCAGGGATCAAAGCCAGGTCCCCTGCAATGCAGGAGAATTCTTTACCATCTGAGCCACCAGGGAAACCCTAAAGATGGTCTGGAATTCTCCAACCAGTTCTCCAACCTCTTCTGGTATGCAAGAGTCAAAGCCGGATCTGACTAGATTCCTGAGGGACCCCAGGAATGCCAAAGATTAATGGAAGATACTATGTGTCAGAAATACAGCAGAAGGCAGAATTTAAAATTTATATTGCAATTAGAGAATAAGGAAAATACCAAATGATTTAAGAAAAGTTGAAATTGTTGACTGTTAGGTAGTCATTAGATTTTTTTATCAAGGAAATAATTTTCAGGACCATTATAGAAGAAAATAAAAGTGGACAGGAGAATAATTAAATATAAAGTATTTAAAAAGCAAATAATAGAATAGATCATACTCTTGCTTAAAAAACTTCATAGTATCTCACTGCACTTAGGGTAATAGTCTCCATGACTGTCTCCCTCATCAAATTCTCCTTTATTTGCCCCTTTTTTCTCTTAACTATTTTCCCCCAATGGTGACGTATTGCATAATTATATCACAATATTACAACCAGATCAACAACAGTTCTTTCACAGACATCTTACTGTGACTTACAAGTCTTAGGTGAGCTGACTGGTTCTTACATATTCCATTACATGACCACAGCAATCTCTTTTATTCCTGTATCAGTTTTCTATTGTTGTATATAAATTACCACAAAGTTAGTAGCTGAAAGCCACACATTAAATATCCTGGTTTTTGTGAGTAAAGAATCTGAGCATAGCTTAAGTGAAGTCTTAACAAAGCTACTTAATGATGTGAAAGACAGCTCTTCATCTTTGACATACAATATCACCTAAGCAAGGGGATGATGAGCCTTTGCTATATTTTTTTGATACATTCTTTTATGAAAGGATGAGATCTGTACTGGCTGTGATTCCAGGGTGCTGAGATTTGGGGAGCCATCTTAGAATTCTGCACACTATACCTCTTAACTTCCCCATCACTCATTCTGCTCCAGCCACTTGGATTTACTTTCCTTCTACTTCAGTCTCCCTCTATCTTTTTAAAAATTTTTATTTATTTATTTTGTGGCCATGCTCTGATGCACAGCTTCCATTGTGGCTCAGCTGGTAAAGAATCTGTCTGTAATGTGGGAGACCTGGGTTCGATCCCTGGGTTGGGAAGGTCCCCTGGAGAAGGGAAATGCTACCCACTCCAGTACTCTGGCCTGGAGAATTCCATGGACTGTATAGTCCATGGGGTTGCAAAGATTCGGACATAACTGAGTGACTTTCACCTTCTCTTCACTGTGAAGCATGTAGGATCTCAGTTTCCCAACCAGGGATCAAATCTGTGCTCCCTGCAGTGGAAGCACAGGACCTTAACTGCTGGATCACCAGGGAAGTCCTTTTCTATCTCTTCTTAAAGGTAACTATAGAAAAAATGCCCTCCTCCGGGATCATCCTATTTAAAAGAACATTTCCATTTATATCCCCCATACTCCTACATCTACCATCTTGCTTTATCTATAGCACTTCACACTGTTTGGCTTAATGTGTACCTGTTTGTTATCTGTTTACCTTCACTAAAGTGAAAATTTCATGAGGGAGGGATTTGGTCTCTCACTCTCTCTTTATCTTTAGCACTTAGAGTGGTGCCTTGAATAAAACTGGCACAGAAGTATTTGTTGAATGAATAAATAGTTTATTTGGGAAATATGGCCAGTTTGGCAACATAGCAGAAGTAGTTAAGTACGTGGATTTTTTAAATGAAAAAATTTTGTTTGAAAGAACAAGAGTTCAAATCCCTGTTCTCTGATTTAATGTGTTTTTGTGCAGATAATTTTACCTCTTCATGCCTCAATTTTCTCAGCTATATAATGACTTAAATAATAGTATCTCTTTGCCCAGGACATTGAGAATATTTATTAAAATGTCTTATAAATAGGGAATTTTCTACAATATCAACAAACGTAATTTCCAGTTTATTCAGAGCCAGTTCATTAGATGATTGCCAACTCTTATCTCTATTTCATATTTTATGAGTATGTCTATTTCAATATATTCTTTCTTCATAGTAAATTTCCTTATGACTTAGTACATAAAAATAACTATTTTATTATCTCTGATTCTGTGGGCCAGAAATTTAGCCAGAGTTCCGTGAGGATGGGTCCTCTATTTCACATGGTGTTAGCTAGGGCAGCCCTACTGAAGGTTGATGATGGCCTCTATCACTTTTCCAGAACCTTATGTTGGGTGGTGTCATCTGAGATCGCTGAACCTCAGGTGTCAACCTGAGTCTTCAGACTCAGTTACATTCACAAGCATACTCAGTTGTATCCTACTCTGGAAACCCATGGACTATAGCTCATCAGACTCCTCTGTCCATGGAATTTTCCAGCCAAGAATACTGGAGTGGGTTGCTATTTCCTACTCCAGGGGATCTTCCTGACCCAGGGATGGAAGCCAGGTTTCCTGCAATGGCAGGTGGATTCTTTACCACTGAGCTACCTGGGAAGTCCCTCAGTTACATAGGGTGTCTTTTTCCCTTGTGTGACATGGAGTCTCATCCATGAAGGCTATCCAACTTAAACAAATCGCTGGCTTCTCAGACAATTGATAGAAGCTGACCACTTTCGATACTGAGGCACAGAACCGGCGTTGAACCATTTCCTCTGCCCGCTGTTGGTCAAAGTCAGTAACAAATCAGTCAAGATTGAAAGGAAGGAAACAGACTGTGGAACAAATGACAGGAGTGCACAGAGAAGGAATTATTGGCAGTCATTTAGCAAATGATCTAGCACAAAAACTTGAGAAAATGTTTCTTTTTGAAAACTTATAGCAGAAGTTAGAATGTGGATAAGGTAGTTACAATTGTATTTGTCAAGCTACTTTGTTGTATGCAACCTAAAATGGAAAGAGATTAACAAACTCACACACACACTTACAAGAAGTATGGAGAGTTAGACACGTTAGACTGAAGAAAAATACAGAAAGTCTAGACCACTCAGTGAAGCAATAATTAAAGAGAAAGACAGCTAGTGCAAAGTGCTGGAGTGTGCCAAGGAGATGAGCAAATTATGAGTTAAAACTCATGGTTGAGAGCAATTTTATGATACCTTACAAAATGAATCTGTGTGCTTAGATTATGAAGAAAATATCTCCATATTGGAAATAAGAATGTGATTTTAAAAACATAAATTGACTATCCTATACTTAATTTACATAAAATGTAGATTGCTCAGTATTTGTTTTTCTAGCTCTGATGCAGAAATAAAAATAATATATATATACTTCTTGGTGAAGGAATTAAATTTTTCCAGTTGTAAAAATCATAAAACTAGATAATCTACAAAAATAAATATTATTAAAGAGCAAAATCACTAGGGATGCCAGATGAATTCAATTCAACCTGAAATTATAACACCATTGTATGTGGTTTGTAAGGACAGATACAGATTAAAAATAAGAGGCTTAATACTCCCTATTGAAATTAAGGAAAGAGATCCTCTTCACTTTTTTAAAAGGATTCCATTTAGAAAATTTCTATGTTTCTCCTCTGTCTCTTTGCTGCTGCTGCTGCTGCTGCTAGGTCACTTCAGTCGTGTCTGACTCTGTGCGACCCATAGACGGCAGCCCACCAGGCTCCCCTGTCCCTGGGATTCTCCAGGCAAGAACACTGGAGTGGGTTGCCATTTCCTTCTCCAATGCATGAAAGTGAAAAGTGAAAGTGAAGTCACTCAGTCGTGTCTGACTCTTAGTGACTCCATGGACTGCAGCCTACCAGGCTCCTCTGTCCATGGGATTTCCCGGGCAAAAGTACTGGAGTGGGGTGCCATTGCCTTCTCCGCTGTCTCTTTGACATATATATAAATCTTTTTTAAAACTACATGAGCCTGTCTCCACTTTTATGACTCAAGAGTGTCTTTCTCCAGGACCAGGGCATCATTTCTTTGAAAATACATAAAATGGTGCCCCATCTCCTAGGTTTTGTGAAAGGGTGGGGTCTTACTTTATTGGGTGCCTTCCCACGTGTCATAAAGATAAGAGAAGTTTACTTTTCTTTGGCTAAAGACAGTTAGCTAACACAGTCACCCTAATTACCAGGTGAATTTAGGACAAATGCATGACAAATGGTTTTGTCAAGTCCTGTTACACGAGGACTAGTTATTATTTATTTTGAGAACATGCATGTAACAGATTATATCTGTTTGATTATACACAAGGGTGAGACTTCTTTCTGTGTTCCTATCTCTGAGCAGCTTGCTGGCCTATTATTTATTCAGAACAAAGTTTTCTTTTTCTTCTACCTTTGTGGACAGATTTTCTGAGTTTAGAGGAGATTAGGGTTTAATTATATTTCCTTGACAAGACATAGTTCACGAAAAACACAAATTGATTATAAAAAGAACACAATGCACTAGAATAGTTTTAAATTGCATTCAATGAATGAGAAATGTGATATACTTAATCCCATGGCAACTAGAACCACAGAGTGGAGAGGCAGCTTTAGGGAACAGAAGTGGACCTGGGGAATACAGAATTCTGCTCTGAGTTTTACTACTTTGGTGTTTGTAGTTAACCTAATGAGGACTCCGTTCTCTCATCTGTAAAACAGAGTTGAATTGGACTGACGGCCTGTTGGAAATAATCCATCTTCACATGCATTTTATGTGTTATGCATTTTGCCTAGGTTATTTTCAAAATAGAGAGACTGTACATAAAAACTGAACTTTTGGATAAGAAGAAGAAGGAAGAAGAGGGGAAAGAGGAAAGGGAGAAAGAAGAGGGAGAGAAAGAATGATGCCTTTGCTATTGTTGTTCAGTTGCTAAATTGTGTCCGACCCTTTTGCAACCTCATGGATGATATCCCGCCAGGCTCCTCTGTCCCTGGAATTCCCAGGCAAGAATATTGGAATGGGTTGTCATTTCCTTTTCCAGGGGATCTTCCTAACACAGGGATCCATGAATCCATGTCTCCTGCTTGACAGGTGGATTCTTCACCACTGAGTCACCAGGGATGCCTGATTTTGCGATGTTGTTGTTCTGTCACTAAGTCATATCCAACTCCGTGCAACCCCATTGACTGCAGCATGCCAGGCTTCCCGGTCCTACACTGTCTCCTGGAGTTTCCTCAAACTCATGTCCATTGAGTTGATGATGCCATCCAACCATCTCATCCCTTGTCGCCCCCTTCTCCTCTCATCCTCAATCTTT
Source organism: Bos javanicus (assembly GCF_032452875.1). Taxonomy (NCBI): domain Eukaryota; kingdom Metazoa; phylum Chordata; class Mammalia; order Artiodactyla; family Bovidae; genus Bos; species Bos javanicus. Next base: position 29,805,707 of record NC_083887.1, on the reverse strand, counting down.
CTTAGCCATCAGGGTCTTTTCCAATACGTCAGATCTTTGCCTCAGGTAGCCAAATTATTGGAGCTTCAGCATCAGTCCTTCCAATGAATATTCAGTACTGATTTCCTTTAGTATTGATTGGTTCAATCTCCTTGCTCTCCAAAGGACTCTCAGGAGTCTTCTCCAGCACCAGAATTTGAAAGCATCAATTCTTCAGTGCCCAGTCTTTTATATGGTCCAACTCTTACATCTGTACATGACTACTGGAAAAACCATAGCTTTGACTTACAGACCTTTGTTGGGAAAATGATATCTCTGCTATTTAATATGCTATCTAGGTTTCTCACAGCTTTTCTTCCAAGGACCAAGTGTCTTTTAATTTCATGGTTGCAGTCACCATCTGCAGTGATTTTGGAGCCCAAGAAAATCAAGTCTGTCACTGTTTCCATTGTTTTCCCACCTATTTGCCATGAAGTAATGGAACTAGATGCCATGGTCTTAGTTTTTTGAATGTTGAGTTTTAAGCCAGCTTTTTCTCTCTCCTCTTTAACCTTCTTCAAAAGGCTCTTTAGTTTCTCTTCACTTTCTGCCATTAGGGTGGTGTCATCTGCATATCTGAGGCTATTGATATTTCTCCCGGCAGTCTTGATTCTAGCTTGTGCTTCATCTAGCCTGGCATTTCTCATGATTTACTCTGCATAGAAGTTAAGTAAGCAGGGTGACAATATACAACCTTGATGTACTTCTTTCCAAAATTTGAGCCAGTCCATTGTTTCATATCCAGTTGTAACTGTTGCTCCCTGACCTGCTATACTGGGCTCATAATAACATTATCTGGGCTAAGAAGTGACTGAATCCTTGATCTGGACACATGCTCTTGAGTGGCCCACAATCCTCATCATTCCTTGCTGTATAATTGTTGGTTTGTTCATCTGCTTACATTTCCCATATATATGTATGCAAGGTATAAGTCATTGAACAACCACTTGAAGTAGTTGTGTATGATAAGAGCAAGAACAGAGGGACTATCCAAATGGTACTTCAATGCTATTTTAGTAGGAAAGTAGCAGTAACATGTATATGTACATGGGCAAGGTAAGCAGTGGGAGTGTCAAGGGAGTTTGTAATTTCCTTGGTTCTGTCTCATCACAACAAAAATTTGAAGCAATGGACCAGTGTTACAGCTCCATATTACAGCTCCATTTTATTTAGAAAGTAAAGGAAAATACATCCTCGATGAGTGAGGGCATGCTGACCCAAAAGACGTGAAGAGAAGAGAGGCCCCCAGCCCGTTGGCTCCTCTTTTTATAAGTTTTTTTTCTCCTCCCCCTGGGCCTGCCGTATGTAAATTGGGCTAGCCAGGAGTGCTGTTTGTTTTACCCGAGGTCCTCACTCTGGTCCTCCGATCTTCCTTTGTTCTATTTTCATGGGCTTTTCCCTTCTTTATCTTTCAGCCACTGCCATTTTGGACTTCTTTTTCCTATTCTAACTACCTAACAGGAGGTTTCCAAGCTGTGCTCCAGCAGGGGATCAATCTCTGGGTCTTCCCAAGTACTCATTGGTGACATAATCCAGGCAGGTCTTTACCACTTGAGCCTTAACTGGCCAGACTAGTTCCAACACAGAACAAAGCACACAGAACAAACAGAAGTTAAAGACTGATTCAAAATCTTCAGTTCAGTTCAGTTCAGTCGCTCAGTCACGTCCAACTCTTTGCGACCCCATGAATCGCAGCACGCCAGGCCTCCCTGTCCATCACCAACTCCCGGAGTTCACCCAGACTCACCTCCATCGAGTCAGTGATGCCATCCAGCCATCTCACCCTCTGTCGTCCCCTTCTCCTCCTGCCCCTAATCCCTCCCAGCATCAGAGTCTTTTCCATGAGTCAACTCTGCACATGAGGTGGCCAAAGTACTGGAGTTTCAGCTTTAGCATCATTCCTTCCAAAGAGATCCCAGGGCTGATCTGCTTCAGAATGGACTGGTTGGATCTCCTTGCAGTCCAAGGGACTCTCAAGAGTCTTCTCCAACACCACAGTTCAAAAGCATCAATTCTTCGGGGCTCAGTTTTCTTCAAAGTCCAACTCTCAAATCCATACATGACCACTGGAAAAACCATAGCCTTGACTAGATGGACCTTTGTTGGCAAAGTAATGTCTCTGCTTTTGAATATGCTATCTAGGTTGGTCATAACTTTCCTTCCAAGGAGTAAGTGTCTTTTAATTTCATGGCTGCAATCACCATCTGCAGTGATTTTGGAGCCCAGAAAAATAAAGTCTGACACTGTTTCCACTGTTTCCCCATCTGTTTCCCATCAAGTGATGGGACCAGACGCCATGATCTTCGTTTTCTGAATGTTGAGCTTTAAGCCAACTTTTTCACTCTCCACTTTCACTTTCATCAAGAGGCTTTTGAGTTCCTCTTCACTTTCTGCCATAAGGGTGGTGTCATCTGCATATCTGAGGTGATTGATATTTCTCCCAGCAATCTTGATTCCAGCTTGTGTTTCTTCCAGTCCAGCATTTCTCAATATGTACTCTGCATATAAGTTAAATAAGCAGGGTGACAATATACAGCCTTGACATACTCCTTTTCCTATTTGGAACCAGTCTGTTGTTCCATGTCCAGTTCTAACTGTTGCTTCCTGACCTGCACACAAATTTCTCAAGAGGCAGATCAGGTGGTCTGGTATCCCCATCTCTTTCAGAATTTTCCACAGTTTATTGTGATCCACACAGTCAAAGGCTTTGGCATAGTCAATAAAGCAGAAATAGATGTTTTTCTGGAACTCTCTTGCTTTTTCCATGATCCAGCAGATGTTGGCAATTTGATCTCTGGTTCCTCTGCCTTTTCTAAAACCAGCTTGAACATCTGGAATTTCACAGTTCATGTATTGCTGAGGCCTGGCTTGGAGAATTTTGAGCATTGCTTTACTAGCGTGTGACATGAGTGCCATTGTGCAGTAGTTTGAGCATTCTTTGGCATTGCCTTTCTTTGGGATTGGAATGAAAACTGACCTTTTCCAGTCCTGTGGCTGCTGCTGAGTTTTCCAAATTTGCTGGCATATTGAGTGCAACACTTTCACAGCATCATCTTTCAGGATTTGAGATAGCTCAACTGGAATTCCATCACCTCCACTAGCTTTGTTCGTAGTGATGCTTTCTAAGGCCCACTTGACTTCACATTCCAGGATATCTGGCTCTACGTAAGTGATCACACCTAGTGGTGAATTCTAAAATGCCACCAAAGCTCTTTGATAAAGGATATCTTTATTGTGTATGATGTGCTCGTTCTTTTAGTCATGTCTAATTCTTTGTGACCCTGTGGACTGTAACCCTCCAGGCTCCTTTGTCCATGGGGATTCTCTAGGCAATAATACAAGGGTGGGGTGCCAAGCCCTACTCCAGTATATCTTCCCAACCCAAGGATTGAACTCAGGTCTCCTGCATTGCAGGTGGATTCTTTACTGTCTGAGCCACCAGGGAAGCCCAAGAATACTGGAGTGGGTAGCCTCTCCCTTCTCCAGTGGAACTTCCCAACCCAGGAATCAAAGTGGGGTCTTTTGTATTGCAGGAAAATTCTTCACCAGCTGAGCTGCCAGGGAAGCTTTATTAACTAGATGATAATTTTTAATCTTGATTGTGTATATAAATATACACACACATATATATATACATATATATATATATATTTAATATAGATTTGAAACACCTATTCCTTTTAAACAGCTTATTCACTTTAAAAAAAGAAAAAACAAAACAATTTCCCTTTTTGGTCAAACCTTCTAAATGTACTTAGTTCCTAAGATAGGCAAATGAACACTACATCAAGACATGTTATTTCTTCTTCAGCATTTCAATGGACATTAATTATCTGTCTAGTTTACCAAACTGTGGCAGATCTGTAGGCTTATATTTTGTAGCGTGGATAAACATCTTCTGAGGCACAGATAGTAGGGTATATAAACTATCTATGGTACATGGTTTCCCTTGTGGCTCAGCTGGTTAAGAATCTGCCTACAGAGGGAGATCTGGGTTCGATTCCTGGGTTGGAAAGATCCCCTGGAAAGGGGAATGGTTACCCACTCCACAATTCTGGCCTGGAGAATTCCATGGGGTCACAAAGAGTTGGACAGGACTGAGCAACTTTCACTACTTCCATGGTATATGGTATAGTATATAAACTATAAATATATCATGACTTTTAAAAATCAGAAAATAGTCACATTTCAATGAAAAATAACTTAGAATGTCCTCTTGACTTAAACTACTATTGAACAAAGACATAATTAGTCTCCAAATGACTTACAATTAGATTTTCTTTCAAAGAATGATAAATGAAGCTTAACAAGTATAAGCTTCTCATTTTTAAAAGGCTTCCTTCATCAAAGGAGCCAATACTGTTAATAATAGGAAATGTCAAAAATGTCCAGGTCTGCTAAAAATAAATCTGTCTAAAGTGAAAAAAAGCTCAAAGAAAGGTACAATAATCTCTTTCATTTTTAGATTGTGATGTGTTTTGGAGGACTAATTGCTTATATATTGAATATCCTGTCCAGGCAAATTAAAATAGAAGTGAAATTATCATGCTTGGAAATTGCCTGTGTCACACATTCAACCATTCAGATTTCAGCATAATGACCTCAGCAACTCTTGCTAAATTCATCACCCTCAAATTCTTTATACATATTCCATTTGCAGTCTTTTACCCTGAATAGCTGGCTGAAAATCATGTTTAGCCTTGAACTGTTGGCAGCCACCCAGCTAATCTTCAACACGAAATGAAAGGGGTGGAGTCTGAGCATACAGTGTGCCAGCCTCAAACCCATTCCTTGTCATTGGTCCATGTTCCATGACTATTACCTTATCATTTTAAATGATTTAATTTTAAAATTATTTTTCATAGCTTGAAGAAATTTGTGTGGGTGATATTTAGACCTTAGGGAGTTAGCTTCTTCTTTAAAGAAATGTTAAGTAGTCAAGAAGTTTAGAACATATCTAATTGCTATATATATTAATCTCAATCTAAGAGATAGTGGTGTATAGGATGATATTTAAACATTTTAGAACAGAGAATGCAATTTATTGTGGAATTCAAGTCAGGCCTTTAAATATGGTGTGGAAATGCCTAGACTCTTCTTTCACTACCAGAACTATCCAACACAGGTAATAAATAAAATAAAGCCATGTATATGGCATGAGCATCTAGGTATTTAAAATAGATCTTAGTTTACAATGTTGGAAATTTTTCTGTGTTTCATTGACTTAACAGGGCTTCCCAGGTGGCTCAATGGTAAAGAATCTGCCTGCTGATGTAGGAGTTGTGGCTTTGATCCCTGAGTTGGGAAGATCCCCTGGAGAAGGAAATGGCAACCCACTCCAGTATTCTTGCCTGGGAAATCCCATGGACAGAGGAACCTAGCGGGCTACAGTCCAAGGGATTGCAAAGAGTCAGACATGACTGAGCACACACACACACTGACTTAAGACTACTTTGATTTGAAAAATAACCACAACTTGGAGAATGGGAAAATAGCAGATAAGGATAGGTAGAAAATAGCTATTGTGCTATAATTTTTTTATGACCATTTAAACTTGGATTTTATGGCTCGCTAAAATTGAGTTCAAAGCCTATTGTGTGCATTTTAGGAACAGACAATTCTTCATCACCTACTGAAAAGTTTTTAGTGTCTAAAGACTGAATGCTAAATAGAGGATCATATTTCATTAGCTATTTCTATGGAGAATAAACATTGATTACTAACAAACCATTGATTTGAATCCTGATTGCTTTTTATTTTCAATTTTTAATTTATATCTTCCTTGCAAAACTCAGAGACCCATGATCTAAGATTTTCTGTAGAGATATCTTACAAAGGTAACAACCTCACCCTGTACTACTCGAGACTTTCATCACCCCCAGTGAAAAATCAGTTGTTTATTGCCATGAAATAATGCTGCCACTTAAATTTGTATTTACTTGAAGAATTGAAAAAGTAGGTCAGAAATTAAAGAAACCAACAAAAATGATTAAATCTAGAGACTATTTTACATTTCAAAAGCAATTAGTATTCAAATGCTTCCTTCAGGCAATCTGTTTCCAAGTGTCAAGGGATCTTTGCTATGACCCTCCCTCTTCCTGCACCCCAGGCCATTTTAGAGCGGTGTGCTTAATTGATCTTATTCTGTTTATACTGTTACTTCACAAAGTTGCTATTCTGGTGACTCTGGATTTTCTTAGAATTGTTATTATAGGCTTCATGGATTTCAGGAACTATAATGCTTTAATAAGACAATGGTTTGATAAACTCCAAAGTTGTTGGGTAATACCAGTTTTCAATAATTTCCTAGGCACACACAGTGGTTTATTTTTAATGAAGAATAAACTGGTATACAGCCAAGTGTAAAATATTGAAAATAGTCATTTCCAAACTCTATCAGAGAAGGTTAAAAGGTCACAAGACTTCTTACAACATTAACATTTGACATTTGAATTATTTTTCAGCTTAGCAGGCTGAAGAGTACTCAAGAATCTTCAGATAAACTAAAACAACTAAAAACATGAAAAAATTTTTTTCAGTCAAATCAAGCCAAGCTACTTAGATTGTACTGGTGTACAGTGGTATCACCATAGAAAAGGGAACTCTTAATGATCACTTTGACCATTTGAACAAAATCATAGTCCTATTCTTCAGAAATGAAAAAAACTTTAAGAATTGATATTTCTTTATAAATTAAAATTAAACATGATATTTAGAGAAAAAGAAACTTTTAGAGTCTACATTAATGGGTTAATAACCACCCTTTTAACCCACTTAAAAGGGTGCCTGCATATAGTGTTCAATGAAAGTTAACATCTTCATTGTAATCATCAGCCCTTGTTGTAAGTGGTCAGTAGCTGATAGCAAGCAAGACATAGATTCACGCTTCAAAGGCCACTGACTATATCTCTCTCCAGGCTTCTCCTCTCTCAAGAAAGTAAAGAATGGGTGTTGGGACCAGAAAAACTCCTTCAATTTGAACTATGTTTCTACTACTTATTGGCAATGTAAACTTGGGCATTTTTTTTTTTTTTTAAGTTTGGTAAATCAATTTCTATTCTATAAAACCAGGCCAATAATTTCTACATCACAAGTTAGGCCAACTATGTAGTCTCTGACACATAGTAAGAACTTCTTTCATGTATGCTATTGTTTCTTCTGCTCTCTGAAACAAGTATTCAGCTAAAATGTTTTTCTGTGCACCCCCTGCATAAGAGGACAATGCTCATGGTACCACATAGCCATTCTACACTTTGTCCTTGGAACAGAACCTCTGAATTGGTCACATTATTTCCCCAGATATGCTTCATTTCCCAGATATCTTTGCAGCTAAGTCAGGTCATATGAATTCTCATAGATATGAGAGTGGAAATAGAATGGTCAACTTCCTAAAAGTGTGCTAAACAGGTAGCTTGACCTGGTCTTTCTCTTTCCTAATTTTTGCTGACTAGAATGTAGAAGTAGTGAGTGGAACAACAGCAGCCATTTTGAGTCATGAAGAGGGCCACACTCTAGGAATGGATCATAAGGAGCTAGGAAAATCTTGTGCGTCTCTAATGAAGTTAGTTAGTGTTAGTCACTCAGTCGTATCCAACTCTTCGTGAGTTTATGAACTGTAGTAGCCCGCCAGGCTCCTCAGTCCCTGGGATTCTCCAGGCAAGAATACTGAAGTGAGTAGCCAGTACCTACTCCAGATCTTTCCGACCCAGGGATTGAACCCAGGTCTTCTGTATTGCAAGCAGATTCTGTACCTCCTGAGCCACTGCTGCTGCTGCTGCTAAATTGCTTCAGTTGTGTCCGACTCTGTGTGACCCTGTAGATGGCAGCCCACCAGGCTCTCCCGTCCCTGGGATTCTCCAGGCAAGAACACTGGAGTGGGTTGCCATTTCCTTCTCCAATGCATGAAAGCATTGGAGAAAAATAAAGTGAAGTCGCTCAGTCGTGTCCGACTCTTAGCGACCCTGTAGACTGCAGCCTACCAGGCTCTTCTGTCCATGGGATTTTCCAGGCAAGAGTACTAGAGTGGGGTGCCATTGCCTTCTCTGGCCTGAGCCACTAGGGAAGCCCTAATGTAAAGGAAGTCTCTAATGAAACATTGCTCAAGGTATGTTGTCTGATCCCAGAGCTTATTGTTGTTGTTCAGTCGCTGTCATGCCCAACTCTTTTTCAACCCCATGGATTGTAGCACACCAGGCTTCCCCATCCCTCACTATCACTTGGAGTTTGCCCAAATTCATGTTTATTGAATTGGTGATGCCATCAAACAATCTCATCCTCTGCTGCCCTCTTCTCCTTTTGCCTTTTTTCTCCTCTTAAGCCAAGAACACAGATTGTCAAATTCCAGGATAAAAATTTTATGCATTTTAGTCACTATTAATTTCAGTTTCCTATCATAAGTAGCAAAAGTTAATCCTAAATAACTCTACCCCAAAATATATTGAGTTAAATTCACCCAATCCAGTCCATTTTAGTTCGGTGATTCCTAGAATGGCAACATTCACTCTTGCCATCTCCTGTTTGACCACTTCCAATTTGCCTTGATTCATGGACCTAACTCTTGACAGCATTAAACCTTGCTTCCATTACCAGTCACATCCACAACTGGGTGTTGTTATTGCTTTGGCTCCATCTTTTCATTCTTTCTGGAGTTATTTCTCCACTGATATCCAGTAGCATATTGGGCACCTACCAACCTGGGGAGTTCATCTTTCAGTGTCCTATCTTTTTGCCTTTTCATACTGTTCATGGGGTTCTAAAGGCAAGAATACTGAAGTGGTTTGCCATTCCCTTCTCCAGTGGTCCACATTCTGCCAGACCTCTCCACGGTGACCTGTCCATTTTGGGTGGCCCCACACAGCATGACTTAGTTTCATTGAGTTAGACGAGGCTGTGGTCCATGTGATCAAGTTGGCTAGTTTTCTGTGATTATGGTTTCAGTCTGTCTGCCTTCTGATGCCCTCTCTCAGTGCTTACCATCTTACATGGGTTTTTTCTTACCTTGGAGGTGGGGTATCTCCTCTTGGCTGCTGCTCCTGACCTTGGACCGGGGGTATCTCCTCTCTGCCGCTGCTCCTGACATTGGACGTGGGTTATCTCCTTTCAGCCATTCCTGCACCGTGGAGAGCTGACTGTGGCTCAGACCATGAACTCCTTATTGCCAAATTCAGACTTAAATTGAAGAAAGTGGGGAAAACCTCTAGACCATTCAGTTATGACCTAAATCAAATCCCTTATGATTATACAGTGGGAGTGAGAAATAGATTTAAGGGACTAAATCTGATAGAGTGCCTGATGAACTATGGACCAAGGTTCGTGGCATTGTACAGGAGACAGGGATCAAGATCATCCCCAAGGGAAAAAAAAATGCAAAAAAGCAAAGTGGCCTTACAAATAGCTGTGAAAACAAGAGAAGTGAAAAGCATGGGAGAAAAGAAAAAATATACCCATTTGAATGCAGAGTTCCAAAGAATAGCCAGGAGAGGTAAGAAGGCCTTCCTCAGCGATCAATGCAAAGAAATAGAGGAAAACAATAGAATGGGAAAGACTAGAGATATCTTCAAGAAAATTAGAGATACCAAGGGAACATTTCATGCAAAGATGGGCTCGATAAAGGACAGAAATGGTATGGACCTAACAGAAGCAGAAGATATTAAGAAGAGGTGGCAAGAATACACAGAAGAACTATACAAAAAAGATCTTATGACCCAGAAAATCACGATGATGTGATCAGTCACCTAGAGACAGACATCCAGGAATGTGAAGTCAATAGGGCCTTAGAAAGCATCATTATGAACAAAGCTAGTGGAGATGATGGAGTTCCAGTTGAGCTATTTCAAATCCTGAAAGATGACCTGTGAAAGTGCTGCACTCAATATGCCAGCAAATTTGAAAAACTCAGCAGTGGCCATGGGACGGGAAAAGGTCAGTTTTCATTTCAATCCCAAAGAAAGGCAATGCCAAAAATGCTCAAACTACTGAACAATTGCACTCATCTCACATGCTAGTAAAGTAATACTCAAAATTCTCCAAGCCAGGCTTCAGCAATACATGAACCGTGAACTTCCTGATGTTCAAGCTGGTTTTAGAAAAGGCAGAGGAACCAGAGATCAAATTGCCAACATCCACTGGATCATCAAACAAGCAAGAGAGTTCCAGAAAAACATCTATTTCTGCTTTATTGACTATGCCAAAGCCTTTGACTGTGTGGATCACAATCAACTGTGGAAAATTCTGAAAGAGATGGGAATACCAGACCACCTGACCTTCCTCTCGAGAAACCTGTATGCAGGTCAGGAAGCAACAGTTAGAACTGGACATGGAACAACAGACTAGTTCCAAATTGGAAAAGGAGTATGTCAAGGCTGTATATTGTCACCCTCCTTATTTATATGTAGAGTACATCATGAAAAACGCTGGACTGGAAGAAGCACAAGCTGGAATCAAGATTGCTGGCAGAAATGTCAATAACCTCAGATATGCAGATGACACCACCCCTATGGCAGAAAGCGAAGAAGAACTAAAGAGCCTGTTGTTGAAAGTCAAAGAGGAGAGTGAGACAGTTGGCTTAAAACTCAACATTCAGAAAACTAAGATCAGGGTATCTGGTCCCATCACTTCATGGCAAATAGATGGGGAAACAGTGCAAACAATGGCTGACTTTATTTTTCTGTGCCCCAAAATCACTGCAGATGGTGATTGCAGTCATGAAATTAAAACACTCTTACTCCTTGGCAGGAGAGTTATGACCAAACTAGACAGTGTATTAAAAAGCAGAGACATTAATTTGCCAACAAAGGTCCTTCTAGTAAGGCTATGGTTTTTCCAGTGGTCATGTATGGAGGAGAAAGTTGGACCACAAAGAAAGCTGAGAGCTGAAGAATTCATGCTTTTGAACTGTGGTGTTGGAGAAGACTCTTGAGAGTCCTTACGACTGCAAGGAGGTCCAAGCAGTCCATTCTAAAGGAATCAGTCCTGGGTGTTCTTTGGAAGGACTGGTGTTGAAGCTGAAATTCCAATACTTTGGCCACCTCATGTGAAGAGCTGACTCATTTGAAAAGACCCTGATGCTGGGAAAGATTGAAGGCAGGAGGAGAAGGGGACGACAGAGGATGAGATGGTTGGATGGTATCACCGACTCAGTGGACATGGATTTGGGTAGACTCTGGGAGTTGGAGATGGTCAGGGAGACTTGGAGTGCTGCGATTCATGGGGTTGCATAGAGTCAGACATGACTGAGCAACTGAAATGAATTGATGAAAATATTTGGGGAGTATCATAAATTGAAATATTATTCATATGTTCTTGTAGTTTATTAACTTTTGATAGCCCTTTTGCTGGACTATCTTTTTAGACAAGGTTCTGAAAAATACTGAAATTACATTTGCAGCATAGGAAAAGATTCTGTATGAGCCAGAGAATTTGATATAGCTCGGGGTTAAAAATAATGACATTTAAAGACACTGATCTACTCTCTTTAACTAAAATTTAGGTTTCATACAGTGGGACTGAAAAAAATGCTTGGTATCTGACCATTTGTTCTGGCTGCTTTGAGAACACTCAAAACTTAGAGGCTTGAAACCACCATTTCACTATGTGCCAGAGTTCTGGAGTCAAGAATTGAACAGGATGCAGAACGAAGTGTTAGTTTCTACATTGTGGTATCTGTGCCTTAAATGAGAAGAGCTGAAAATTGGGGTGAATCAAGAGTGAGGGGCTAGAGTTAACTGGTGTTCACTTCTTACAGATATATCTGCTGCTGTCCTATAAGGACTTGAAGACTAGTATTGCCAATTGGTGTCACTTATACAAGGCTTCTTCATGTGTCTTGTTTTCCTCATGTCATAGTGACATAAGGCTCCAAATACAACTATTTCAGTATAAAGTTGCATCATGCTTTATTACCCACCTCCACTTATGCTGGACTGTATTCAAGGAAGTAGATCCATCCCTGCTGAGATACAAGGGGAAGGGCCATACACTCTACCTCCTGATGAAAAGGATATTAAGGAATTTGGAGGAAGGGATGCGTTAAAATAGCCACACCTTTGTAATTAGAATGAGAAGTAAGCAGCTCCAGTTTTTGACCAATGACACAGTAAAGGACAGAGCAAGGCAGTAATGTGACTTGAATTAGTAGGCAAATTCCTCACTGTTGCTGTGGTCCTTACAGCCCAACTAATGATTAAAATGCAGGGAACCCAGAGATCTGAATAATTCTGACCTAGCAAGATGATTATTCTGTATAGTTTGTGCTGACAGCTGAAATTTTAATGAAATTTATGAGGAACTAGCATCTCGGTAACTAGCCACTAGTTAAGCAATGGGGAGCTGCTTCCACTCACTTTTATCATTATCTGGTTAATTTCCTTGCATTGCTTAGGTCCCTGTTCAACCAAAACCTTGTGTTTGAGTCTCCATCCTCACCAGTTTTCATAATATGTGGTCTAGTATCTTAACCTGATTTTGATGAACAAGAACCACTTGTACTTAGAAATATAAAAGCTTGTTAATGGTGGCATTATTAATATTTCAAGTTCAATAACTTTTCTAATTATAACCAGACAGAAATAAATGTCAAGGCATTCTTGCTTAATGAGTGACAAATAATTTCTTATATTAAGAATTTGTAAAGTGAGAGATTACTATCAGAAAAAAATTTAGTTTAACTGTTAATAATCTGTATCTCAATTTACTGGTGGTACAGCAAAGGAAAATTCTACCTAAGTTGGGCAGCTTTAGTGAGAATGAAAAATACAAGTGTGAACAGCTCCTGGCACACAGCAGTCACTTAGTGAATGCTGGCTTCCTCTTCCCCCTCTAGCCTCCCATAGCTTCTGTCATCCACCAGGGCAGTTTCTCATTTTCTAAAGTGAGTCTGCAACTGGGAAATTCAATCTCTGATTCACTGAAAAGGAAATTACAACATGACTCAAGATCACTATTGTTCCAAAAGCTCTACCTTTCTAAAAGTTAACAAAAGAGCTGATAGTTATATTTCTAAGTCATCTTTTATCATCGAAAAATATGTTATTCTAGGGTACTATCATTTTCAGTGAGAAATAAGGAGGTTTTGGCCTAGAGAGTTTCAAACTTGAAAAAAAAAACAAATTTACATTTCTTATAGTAATTTTAATAATTAAGTTGTCATTTGTAGCCATAATTGTAGGCTCTTAAATCTAACCCTCTCTGAGCAAAAAGAGCTGGCTGTTTATAACTAGCTTTTGCCCAGGAGCATTGGCCTTATCTCTCTGCTCATATAAATCAGTCACTGGTGTTTCAGACACATTTTATCATTATTATCATATAGCTTTATGACATAGCACAAAGATGTTCCAATGGAGTAGCTGTGTGGCTAGAGTATTCCTTAGTCTAGAGCAGTTACAATCTATAATGGATGGAATAGGGGAGATTGGTCCCTACTCAATGGATTTCATTATATCAGATCAGATCAGTCACTCAGTCGTGTCCGACTCTTTGCGACCCTATGAATCCCAGCATGCCAGGCCTCCCTGTCCATCACCAACTCCTGGAGTTCACTCAGACTCACATCCATCGAGTCAGTGATGCCATCCAGCCATCTCATCCTCTGTCGTCCCCTTTTACTCCTGCCCCCAATCCCTCCCAGTATCAGAGTCTTTTCCAATGAGTCAACTCTTCACATGAGGTGGCCAAAGTACTGGAATTTCAGCTTTAGCATCATTCCTTCCAAAGAAATCCCAGGGCCGATCTCCTTCAGGATGGACTGGTTGGATCTCCTTGCAGTCCAAGGGACTCTCAAGAGTCTTCTCCAACACCACAGTTCCAAAGCATCAATTCTTCAGTGCTCAGCCTTCTTCACAGTCCAACTCTCACATCCATACATGACCACAGGAAAAACCATAGCCTTGACTAGCTGCCTTATGCAAACTTGTGTTTTAGAGAACATCAATTTTAAACCAAGATATCAAGAAGCTCTTGGCTACAACTGTTAGAATACCTGAGTGATTATAAAAACAAAAATATTTATGTTACTAAATAAAAAGTAAGAAGTAGAAAGTTCTAGGATTGGGCCAGCAATGTAAAGTTTTCAGAAAGAACTCTGGCTGTTTCCAGCTTCTGTTCTGCCATTCTCAGCATGTTGGTGATTCCTTCTCTAGCTATACCAGGCATTACAATCTTATAAAGCATTGTCCAAAAACAGAGAGGGAGGAGATCATCTTTTTGACTTTTGTCAGTGAGATAGTTTTCCCAGAATCCCCGTATAGGCTTCTTTCGTTTCATTGGCCAGAACCAGGTTACATGGCCTCACTGACTGCAAAGGAGGGTGGAGGTGGAGTATCTGGCACTGTCACTGTTTGGCATTGAAGGCAGATCCTGCTAAGGAATAAGACTGGAAAAGGAATGACTACAGGACACATAAGCAAGAACTTCTGTCATCCCTGATAACTGTTAGTTTTTATAAAGTTACAACTGAGGGCATTTAAATTTTAGAGAAATAGTTAAATAAAAATATAAAATAATGATACAAGTGGCTGGCATTTGTTGAGGGCTGACTATGTGCCAAGGTTTCCCAGGAGCCGCTAGCAGTAAAGAACCTGCCTGCCAATACAGGAGATATAAGAGACGTGGATTCAATCCTTGGGTCAGGAAGTTCCTCTGGAGTAGGAAATGGCAACCAACTCCAGTATTCTTGCCTGAAGATACCCATGGACTGAGGAACCTGGTGGGCTACAGTCCATAGAGTCGCAAACAGTCGGGCACAACTGATGTGACTGAACACAGCACATACTGTGTGCCAAGCAGGGTGCCGAATGATTTGCGTTATCATCTCATTTAAAAATCAGCCTATGAGGGTAGTATTTTTACATCTTTTTCTTTATAAATGAGGAAACTAAGATTTAGAGAGATATAGTAACTTTCCCAAGGGCATGCAGCTGTTGAGATTAGGGGCACTATTTGAAGGCACCACCCTGAAATTTATGTTCCTCATCAAATCCAAAAGATAATTCTTGGATTCCTATTATGTTCTAACCATGTCTTACTAAATAGACCAAGGGTCTTAGCAACAATCAAGGCAATTTGTTTTTCTTTTCACAAAAATCATAGACTTTCCCAAGTGGCTCAAGTGATAAAGAATCTGCTTGCCAGTGCAGAAGACTCAGGAGACACAGCTTCGATCTCTGGGTTGGGGAGCTCCCCTGGAGTAGGAAATAGCAATTTGTTCCATTATTCTTATCTAGAGAACTCCATGGACAGAGGAGCCTGGAAGGTTGCAGCCCATAGGGTGACAAAAAGAGTTGGACACAACTGAGGGATTGGGCACACAAAGGAGTAAATGCTATGGTGATTATATATGTGAATATTATCAAAGGGGATAAAGTGTTTAGAGGTTGCAATAAAGAGATTTAACCTATTTTACAGAGAAGGCAATGGCACCCCACTCCAGTACTCTTGCTTGGAAAGTCCCATGGATGGAGAAGCCTGGTAGGCTGCAGTCCATGGGGTCGCTAAGGGTCAGACACAACTGAGCGACTTCACTTTCACTTTTCACTTTTATGCATTGGAGAAGGAAATGGCAACCCACTCCAGTGTTCTTGCCTGGAGAATCCCAGGGATGGGGGAACCTGGTGGGCTGCTGTCTATGGGGTCACACAGAGTTGGATACGACTGAAGTGACTTAGCAGCAGCAGCAACAACAACAAAAACCTATTTTAAAATGTGAGAGAAGGCATCTTTGAAAAAGTCATCAGTATCAATCTGGTTTCTCCAGAAATACAGAACCAGTTGTGTGTGTTTGTGTGTGTGTGTGTATGTGTATGTGTGCATGTGTATGTGTGTGTAGAGAGAGGGAGATTTTAAGAAATTGCTTGTTCATTTGTGGGGGTTTGCAAGTTTGAAATCTGCAGGATAGACTTGGAGTTCCCACAAAGTTGATATTATAGTCTAAAATTTGAAGTCTGTTTTGAGTTAGAATTTCTTTTTCAGAGGATCTCAGTCTTCTAACGCCTTCAACTGATTGGATGAGGCCCACTCACATTACAGAGGGTAATCTGTTTTATTCAAAGTTTACTTATTTAAACATCACAACTAAAAAGAAAATATCTTTACAGCAACATCTCCACTGGTGTTTGCTTGAATAACGGCACCGTGGCTGTGGTAAATTGACAGAAGTAACCATCACGTTATCTTCAGTCTCAGATTCCAAGAATGAATAGAAACTTTCCAAGTAAAGAGCTGGGGAAAAAGAATTCTAAGAGAGAACTGATTGCAGAAAAGCATGAGTCATGATAGAGTCTGGTGCATTTAAGGAAATAAGAGAAATTCATTATGATCGTATCATATAAACAAGAGTAGAGATGGCTTGAAAAAAGACTGGAGATAAGGCAAGGATCTATATTAAGTAAAACCTTGAAGAGGACATGCAAAAGTTTTTCAGCACTTATATCTTGGTATTTTAGTGCATTTTGAGTTTTATTTTTTAAGGTATAATCCAAAAGCTACAATTTGTAATATCCCTTGTATTAATAATTATTGGTATAGATATATCACATTCAGCCAATGAAATATAAAACTTGATTTGAAAAGTAAGCCAGAGGGGAAAATTGCCTGGGTACTAGACATCCATTTTATTCATCTGAGTGGTTGAAATGGTAGCCAGGTTTTGGGTGTGGTGGTAGGTTCCTAGTTGAATTATATGGATTTGAGGGGAATTTATAAGATGAAATCAGAAAGACTTGAAGATTTAACTGAGCATAGGAGATGAGAATGAGGAAAGAATTAACTTCCCATTTTTCAATACTATCTATAATTTATTTTCCTAAATTTTATTTATATTCTAGCCACAGAATCTCCTTTATATATTTATGGTAAATCAGATCAGATCAGATCAGTCGCTCAGTCGTGTCCGACTCTTTGCGACCCCATGAATCGCAGCACGCCAGGCCTCCCTGTCCATCACCAACTCCCGGAGTTCACCCAGACTCACCTCCATCGAGTCAGTGATGCCATCCAGCCATCTCATCCTCTGTCGTCCCCTTCTCCTCATGCCCCCAATCCCTCGCAGCATCAGAGTCTTTTCCAATGAGTCAACTCTTCGCATGAGGTGGCCAAAGTACTGGAGTTTCAGCTTTAGCATCATTCCCTCCAAAGAAATCCCAGGGCTGATCTCCTTCAGAATGGACTGGTTGGATCTCCTTGCAGTCCAAG
Source organism: Bos javanicus (assembly GCF_032452875.1). NCBI lineage: Eukaryota > Metazoa > Chordata > Mammalia > Artiodactyla > Bovidae > Bos > Bos javanicus. The sequence goes on along the minus strand of NC_083887.1, from coordinate 29,788,505 downwards.
GGACTCTCAAGAGTCTTCTCCAAAACCACAGTTCAAAAGCATCAATTCTTCAGCACTCAGCCTTCTTCACAGTCCAACTTTCACATCCATACATGACCACAGGAAAAACCATAGCCTTGACTGGATGAACCTTTGTTGGCAAAGTAATGTCTCTACTTTTGAATATGCTATCTAGGTTGGTCATAACTTTCCTTCCAAGGAGTAAATGTCTTTTAATTTCATGGCTGCAGTCACCATCTGCAGTGATTTTTGGAGCCCAGAAAAATAAAGTCTGACACTGTTTCCACTGTTTCCCCATCTATTTCCCATGAAGTGATGGGACCGGATGCCATGATCTTCGTTTTCTGAATGTTGAGCTTTAAGCCAACTCTTTCACTCTCCACTTTCACTTTCATCAAGAGGCTTTTTAGTTCCTCTTCACTTTCTGCCATAAGGGTGGTGTCGTCTGCATATCTGAGGTTATTGATATTTCTGCCAGCAATCTTGATTCCAGCTTGTGCTTCTTCCAGCCCAGCATTTCTCATGATGTACTCTGCATAGAAGTTAAATAAGCAGGGTGACAATATAGAGCCTTGATGAACTCCTTTTCCTATTTGGAACCAGTCTGTTGTTCCATGTCCAGTTCTAACTGTTGCTTCCTGACCTGCATACAGATTTCTCAAGAAGCAGGTCAGGTGGTCTGGTATTCCCATCTCCTTCAGAATTTTCTACAGTTTATTGTGATCCACACAGTCAAAGGCTTTGGCATAGTCAATAAAATAGAAATAGATGTTTTTCTGGAACTCTCTTGTTTTTTCCATGATCCAGTGGATGTTGGCAATTTGATCTCTGGTTCCTCTGCCTTTTCTAAAACTAGCTTGAACATCAGGAAGTTCACGGTTCACATATTGCTGAAGCCTGGCTTGGAGAATTTTGAGCATTACTTTACTAGTGTGTGAGATGAGTGCAATTGTGTGGTAGTTTGAGCATTCTTTGGCGTTGCCTTTCTTTGGGATTGGAATGAAAACTGACCTTTTCCAGTCCTGTGGCCACTGCTGAGTTTTCCAAATTTGCTGGCATATTGAGTGCAGCACTTTCACAGCATCATCTTTCAGGATTTGGAATAGCTCAACTGGAATTCCATCACCTCCACTAGCTTTGTTCGTAGTGATGCTTTCTAAGGCCCACTTGACTTCACATTCCAGGATGGCTCTAGGTCAGTGATCACACCATCGTGTTTATCTGGGTCGTGAAAGTCTTTTTTGTACAGTTCTTCTGTGTGTTTTTGCCATCTCTTCTTAATATCTTCTGCTTCTGTTAGGTCCATACTATTTCTGTCCTTTATCGAGCCCATCTTTGCATGAAATGTTCCTTTGGTATCTCTAATTTTCTTGAAGACATCTCTAGTCTTTCCCATTCTGTTATTTTCCTCTATTTCTTTGCATTGATCGCTGAAGAAGGCTTTCTTATCTCTTCTTGCTATTCTTTGGAACTCTGCATTCAGATATCTTTCCTTTTCTCCTTTGCTTTTCGCTTCTCTTCTTTTCACAGCTATTTGTAAGGCCTCCCCAGAAAGCCATTTTGCTTTTTTGCATTTCTTTTCCATGGGGCTGGTCTTGATCCCTGTCTCCTGTACAGTGTCACGAACCTCATTCCATAGTTCATCAGGCACTCTATCTATCAGATCTAGGCCCTTAAATGTATTTCTCACTTCTACTGTATAATCATAAGGGATTTGATTTAGGTCATACCTGAATGGTATAGTGGTTTTCCCTACTTTCTTCAATTTCAGTCTGAATTTGGCAATAAGGAGTTCATGGTCTGAGCCACAGTCAGCTCCTGGTCTTGTTTTTGCTGACTGTATAGAACTTCTTCATCTTTGGCTGCAAAGAATATAATCAATCTGATTTCGGTGTTGACCATCTGGTGATGTCCATGTGTAGAGTCTTCTCTTGTTTTGATGGAAGAGGGTGTTTGTTATGACCAGTGCATTTTCTTGGCAAAACTCTGTTAGTCTTTGCCCTGCTTCATTCCGTATTCCAAGGCCAAATTTACCTGTTACTCCAGGTGTTTCTTGACTTCTTACTTTTGCATTCCAGTCCCCTATAATGAAAAGGACATCTTTTTTGGGTGTTAGTTCTAAAAAAAAAAAAAAATGATTTATGTTTAATATACATCACTATTCACCTCTTAAAAATAAATTATTTGCTCTTTTATCTAAACTGCTTTTGAGATAACATCATTGCATTATTTTTCATAAAGCCTTATGCAACACAGTCTTTTATAAATTAGTGATAGAAAAAGACTTACCTATTATTATTATTTTTTAAAACAAAATGTTTAAGTGATTCACCATACTTAATATTTGATTTTACTAACAAGGAACTTTAAAATCATATTTTGCAGTTACTTGCAACAACTTTTAATGTAAATTTTCTTGGACAAGTTTTTCCCTTATGGTTTGATATATTTCTTTTGTTTTTACTTTAACAAAAGACTTTAGACTTTTTTTTTTTTTTTGGTATAATTGAGGCGGGGGATATGATAGAATTAAGTGTGGAATGTGCCAAAGTTGAAGACAAGCTTTTCTGGCATTTTTCGGTCTCCAAAATTATTCTTTAGCATAAGGAATTGCATCTTGTTACTCCAGTCCTTACAAAGGGCACATGTTCACAATAATTTTGAGCTCAAAGTACTGATTGAGGAAGCTACCATAGCCTGAAATAACTTCAATCAATGTTTGTTTGAGGTGCTTAAAAAGTTGGCCAGAAGATTTATAGCACAGGAGTCAAAGAAATATAAGTTTACTCTGCAGGTTTTGACCTCACTGTTGGAAGTTTTGGAGGAAATGGTAAACAAAAGTTTTTAAAGCTTATGGATGAATGAAAAACAGAGTATCATAGACTCTGATTTCCAGGATCACTGAAAAACAAAAACATTTAATTCAGTTATGTGTCTTAGCTCAACACCTGGTCCAAAGCGCAGAGGGGCTAACTCGTGCATTGGTCTCTTGTCTCTTTCCTCTAAGATGTATTTTAATAAAGAAAAATTCTGTGTTCACAAGAATCAAGCCTACATTTCATGTGTACAGTTTTCTACATTTTCTTCATGGGTTTTTCTTGAACATTTTTTACCACTTTAGATTGTGGACTATTTTGTCATTCAAATTTATTCAACATGAGATAATCCATATACTAAAAAATAAGTGATCTATAATGAAGAAATTAGTAAATTCTCATTAAATTTCTCAAGTCCCTTTATTGTATTATAACCTTTTAATTGCCTTAAGAAAGTATGTGTAAGCATGACTAGTATATTCCAGTAAAATATTCTAGTAAATAGGTTTGAAAATATAGCTTTTGAGTTATATACACAAATGGCATAATTAGAGTATAATTTAAAGCAATTTGTTCACATTTTTTGAGTTTTTAATTGAAATTTTTATCAAGATACTCAGAGATTCATACGCAATTTTAAGAAATAATATATATAGGTACCTTCTACCCTTTAAGTCAAAGGTAATATCTGACAAAACTATAATACAAAATCGCAACCTGGTATTGACATTGAATACAATCACATACTTTATGCCATTTTCTCAGTTTTGATTATATTTGTTTGCATGTATTTATTTAATTCTATCAAATTTTATCACATGTGTAGGTTTGTACATTCATAATCACAGTCAAAACATATAATTGTTCGCATAACCAGGATCCTTTATGCTGCCTTTTAATAATCATACTCACTACCTCTGACCTTCTCCCATCCCCAACCCTGGCAACTCACTCATCTCTCATTTCTAAAAATTTATCATTTTGAAAGCATTCTATAAATAGAAGCACAGAGTATGTTACCTTTTGGGATTGTTTTTTTCATTCAGTATAGTTCTCTGGTGAGGCACAGGTTGTTGTGTGTAGCAATAGTTCATTCATTTTCATTATATGGCAGTGTTCTTGATGGGCTTCCCAGGTGCCACTAGTGGTAAAGAACCCTCCTGCCAATGCAGGAGACATAGATACGAGTTTGATCCCTGCGTCCAGAAGATCCCCTGGAAGAGGAAATAGCAACCCTCCCCAGTATTCCTGACTGGAATACTGGAAGCCTGCTGGGCTATAGTCCATAGTGTTGCAGAGTTGGCTACAACTACAGCGACTTAGCAAGCATGCACACAGGCAGTATTCTTGATATGGATATGGTGGTGGTGGTGATGGTTTGGTTACCAAGTCATGTCTGACTCTTGTGACCCCATGGACTATAGCCCGCCAGGTTCCTCTGTCCATGGGATTCTCCAGGCAAAAATATTGGAGTGCGTTGCCATTTCCTTCTTCATGATATGGATATACCATAGTTTAACCCTTTACCCATTGAATGATACCTGAATTAGTTCTAGTTTTTCAGCTCTTAAAACTATGTATGTTTTTGTGTGAATGTAAGTTTTCATTTTGGGGGGATAAATGCTAAAGAAAGTAAGTGCTGGTAAATTTGATAGCTTTATACTTAGATTTTTAAATAAATGCCAAATTTTTGTCAAGAGTAAATGTATAATTTTAATATCTACTAGCAGGATATGGGTTATCTAGTTTTCCCATATCCATGTCAGCATTTGGTGTTCTTACTATTATTTTTGAACTTTCAGATCTGTATTTTTTTTGAACTTCCAGATCTGACTATCTGTTGATAACTCATCAGATCAGATAAGTCACTCAGTCGTGTCCGACTCTTTGCGACCCCATGAATCGCAGCACGCCAGGCCTCCCTGTCCATCACCAACTCCCGGAGTTCACCCAGACTCACCTCCATCGAGTCAGTGATGCCATCCAGCCATCTCACCCTCTGTCGTCCCCTTCTCCTCCTGCCCCCAATCCCTCCCAGCATCAGGGTCTTTTCCAATGAATCAACTCTTCGCATGAGGTGGCCAAAGTATTGGAGTTTCAGCTTTAGTATCATTCCTTCCAAAGAAATCCCAGGGCTGATCTCCTTCAGAATGGACTGGTTGGATCTCCTTGCAGTCCAAGGGACTCTCAAGAGTCTTCTCCAACACCACAGTTCAAAAGCATCAATTCTTCGGCGCTCAGCCTTCTTCACAGTCCAATTCTCACATCCATACATGACCACAGGAAAAACCATAGCCTTGACTGGATGAACCTTTGTTGGCAAAGTAATGTCTCTACTTTTGAATATGCTATCTAGGTTGGTCATAACTTTCCTTCCAAGGAGTAAGCGTCTTTTAATTTCAGGGCTGCAGTCACCATCTGAAGTGATTTTGGAGCCCAGAAAAATAAAGTCTGACACTGTTTCCACTGTTTCCCTATCTATTTCCCATGAAGTGATGGGACCGGATGCCATGATCTTCGTTTTCTGAATGTTGAGCTTTAAGCCAACTTTTTCACTCTCCACTTTCACTTTCATCAAGAGGCTTTTTAGTTCCTCTTCACTTACTGCCATAAGGGTGGTGTCATCTGCATATCCAAGGTTATTGATATTTCTCGCAGCAATCTTGATTCCAGCTTGCATTTCTTCCAGTCCAGCGTTTCTCATGATGTGCTCTGCATAGAAGTTAAATAAGCAGGGTGACAATATACAGCCTTGATGAACTCCTTTTCCTATTTGGAACCAGTCTGTTGTTCCATGTCCAGTTCTAACTGTTGCTTCCTGACCTGCATACAAATTTCTCAAGAGGCAGGTCAGGTGGTCTGGTATTCCCATCTCTTGAAGAATTTTCCACAATTTATTGTGATCCACACAGTCAAAGGCTTTGGCATAGTCAATAAAGCAGAAATAGATGTTTTTCTGGAACTCTCTTGTTTTTTCCATCATCCAGCAGATGTTGGCAATTTGATCTCTGGTTCCTCTGCCTTTTCTAAAACCAGCTTGAACATCAGGAAGTTCATGGTTCACATATTGCTGAAGCCTGGCTTGGAGAATTCTGAGCGTTACTTTACTAGCATGTGAGATGAGTGCAATTGTGCAGTAGTTTGAGTATTCTTTGGCATTGCCTTTCTTTGGGATTGGAATGAAAACTGACCTTTTCCAGTCCTGTGGCCACTGCTGAGTTTTCCAAATTGGCTGGCATATTGAGTGCAGCACTTTCACAGCATCATCTTTCAGGATTTGGAATAGCTCAACTAGAATTCCATCACCTCCACTATAGTAGCTCTAATTTGCATTACTCTGATGAATAATAATGCAGAGATCTTTTAATGTGCTTATTTTCCATGTGTTTAACCTCTTTGGTGAAATGTTTTGGTGAAAATTTGCCAATTTTATAACAGTATTTTAAAAACTATTGAGTTTTAAGATATATGTGTGTGTTAGTACAAGCTGGAATCAAGATTGCCTGGAGAAATATCAATAACCTCATACATGCAGATAACACCACCCTTATGGCAGAAAGTGAAGAGGAACTACAAAGCCTCTTGATGAAAGTGAAAAAGGAGAGTGAAAAAGTTGGCTTAAACCTCCACACTCAGAAAACTAAGATCATGGCATCTGGTCCCACCACTTCATAGGAAATAGATGGAGAAACAGTGGAAACAGTGTCAGACTTTATTTTTGGGGGCTCCAAAATCACTGCAGATGGTGACTGCAGCCATGAAATTAAAAGATGCTCCATGGACGTGAGTCTGAGTGAACTCCAGGAGTTGGTGATGGACAGGGAGGCCTGGCGTGCTGCAATTCATGGGGTTGCAAAGAGTCGGACATGACTGAGTGACTGAACTGAACTGAACTGAACTCCTTGGAGAAAAGTTATGACCAACCTAGATAGCATATTGAAAAGCAGAGACATTACTTTGCCAACAAAGGTCCGTCTAGTCAAGGCTATGGTTTTTCCAGTGGTCATGTATGGATGTGAGAGTTGAACTGTGAAGAAAGCTGAGCGCTGAAGAATTGATGCTTTTGAACTGTGGTGTTGGAGAAGACTCTTGAGAGTCCCTTGGACTGCAAGGAGATCCAACCAGTCCATCCTAAAGGAGATCAGTCCTGGGTGTTCATTGGAAGGACTGATGCTGAAGCTGAAATCAATACTTTGGCCACCTCATGCAAAGAGTTGACTTATTGCAAAAGACCCTGATGCTAGGAGGGATTGGGTGCAGGAGGAGAAGGGGACGACAGAGGATGAGATGGCTGGATGACATCACCAACTCAATGGATGTGAGTTTGAGTGAACTCTGGGAGTTGGTGATGGACAGGGAGGCCCAGCGTGCTGCAGTTCATGGGGTCGCAAAGAGTCAGACACGACTGAGCAACTGAACTGAACTGAACTAAACTAAACTGAACTGAACTGTGTGTTAGTAGCTCAGTCATGTTTGACTGTTTGTGACGCCATGGACTTTAGCCCACCAGGCTCCTCTGTCCATGAGATTCTCCAGGCAAGAGTATGGAGTGGGTTGCCATTTCCTTCTCCAGGATATCTTCCCAACCTAGGGATCCAACCCAGGGGTTGAACCCAGGTCTCCTGCACTGCAGGCTGATTCTTTACCCTTTGTGCCAATATATATAAAAGCCCTATATATACAAAGTTTTATATATATATATACCATATAAAATTTTATACATAGAACCAGACATAGAACAATGCAAATTGGGAAAAGAGTACATCAAGTTTGTATATTGTCACTCTGCTTATTTAGTTTATATGCAGAGTACATTATGCAAAATGCCAGGCTGGATGAAGCTCAAGCTATCAAGACTGTTGGGAGAAATATCAACAACCTCAGATACAGAGATGATACCACTCTAGCAGTAGAAAGTGAAGAGGCACAAAAAGACTGTTGAGTGTGAAAGAGGAGAGTGAAAAAGCTGGCTTGATACTTAACATTCAAAAAACTAAGATCTTGGTATCCAGTTCCCTCACTTCATGGCAAATAGATGGGGAAAAAGTGGAAATAGTGGCAGATTTTCTTTTCTTGGGATCTAAAATCACTGTAGATGGTGACTGAAAACATGAAATTAAAAGACACTTACTCCTCAGAAGAAAAATTATGACAATCCTAGAAAGTGTATTAAAAAGAAGGGACATCATTTTGCTGACAAAATTCCATATAGTCAAAGCTATGGTTTCTCCAGTAGCCATGTGCAGCTATGAGAGTTGGGTCATAAAGAAGGTTGAGCACTAAAGAATTGATGCTTTTGAATTGTGGTGCTGGAGAAGACTCTTGAGAGTCCCTTGGACAGCAAGGAGATCAAACCAGTCCACCCTAAAGGAAATCAACACTGAATATTAATCAGAAACACTGATGCTGAAGCTAAAACTCCAATACTTTGGCCACTTGTTGTGAACAGCTAACTCATTGGAAAAGACCCTCATGCTGGGAAAGATTGAAGGCAAGAGGAGAAGGGGGTGACAGAAGATAGGTGATCAGAGGGCATCACCAACTCAATGGACATGAGTTTAAGCAAACTCCAGGAGAGAGTGAACAGGGAAGCCTGGTGTGTTGCAGTTCATGTGGTCACAAAGAGTCAGACATGACTTAGTGACTGAACAATAACAAATGTTTATACATATATATCCTATGTTTTTCCCCAGAGATAATTCTTTATTGGTTATTAAGTTTTCAAATATTTTCTCTTACTCTGTAGTGTATGTTTTTATTCATTTAATATAATTTTTTGCAGATTAAAGTTTTTAATTTAATGAGGCATAATTTCTCTTTTATGGGTGGCTCAGACGGTAAAGCATCTGTCTACAGTGCAGGAGACCTGGGTTCGATCCCTGGATCGGGAAGTTCCCTGGAGAAGGAAAAGGCAAACCACTCCAGTACTCTTGCCTAGAAAATCCCATGGACAGAAGAGCCTGGTGTTCACGGGGTCGCAAAGAGTCGGACACGACTGAGCGACTTCACTCACTTAAGAACTCCTTGCTTTATTCTATATCCCAAAGATGTCTTCCAATGTTTTATTTTTAGAAGTTTTATAATTTTATAAGTCTACGATCTATTTTGCATAAGATGTGAGGTTTAGTTTGAGGGTCATAATCTTGCTGATATAGGTTTAGTTCCTCTGACACCATTTATTGAAAACACTATCTTTCCTCCATAAAATTGCTTTTATGCCTCAGTCAATAATCAGTTGAACATATTTGTGTGGGTCTGACTTCTCTATACTGTTTCGTTGATCTATGTGTCCAACTGTCAACCAACGCCACACTATCTTGATTACTGTAACTAATAGTAAGACTTAATATTGATTAGGTGATTATCCCCACTTACTCTTCTGTGTTAAGATTTTTTCTACCTATTATAGGGCCTGCATCTTTCCATATAAATTTTAGAATCAGCTTGTTGATGTCCAAAAAACCTTGCCAGTCAAGGAAGCCATCTTTTTTCTCCATGGATCCAAGGTGCCTCTTCACTGTATTAACTTCTAACTAATTTGGAAGTTCAAATGTAAGATTTTGGAAAAGCTAAATCAGATGAAAAAGACATCTAGCACTGACAAGATAAGTGAATAGTCTACATGTATAGAAGTGCCATAATTTCTCTTTTTGTATTATAAGATAGTATATTTGAAATAAAATACTTTCTCTGTAATGAAAAGTTTTGGGAAACATTAAGAAGTATACTCTTCATGTTGGTGTACAGACAGTTCTGTAGTTTAAAAGTACTGTGCTTTAGGATAATTAAAACGAGAATTAGTTATTACTTTTGTAGTGAAACTCCTATTTCTAGTTACTAATAGTAGAGAATTTGAAAATTTTGAGTGTTAGATTAACTAATGAGTAGCAAAGACTATATCTTAATAAGACATCATGTATCTCATTATTGATGCTTTAAACAATTGAAGAGAAACAGAAAAATCTTGGTAAATAAGCAAGATAAAGATTTTAAAATGAAACCTTATGTTGAGTTATGATCAGTTAGAACCCATATAGATCATCTTGGGTTATAATAAATTAGAACTCAATATTTTTTTAACCCATTTGTTGAGAATCTTGTTTTGTGTGGCCTGGAAAGGTAAATACCTCATTTCCTTGTCATTAGTGTTCTAGATATAAATCATTTCTGCCTATTAAGTGCACTCTGTGAGATTTAGAAGATAGAAATGAGACAAACATCATCTTACTTCTACTGCTGGCTGTTTCCTGCTGCAACCAATGAGGTGGAGAAATGCTTGTTTTGCTTTGTTTTTATTTTCTGTAGTAGAATTCCATGTCTAGTCAACAACTTTGGTGTTGAGGAGTTAACAACAGTGGTGCAGCAGGTTGTCAATCCTGACTTCTTGATCGTCAATGTGCTATTGAAAAGTGTGTTCCTGAACCTAAACTTCCTTTGGCATCCTTTAGATTTCTAACTCTTCTGGAGTGTGGTGGAGGTACTAGCTACTCTGGTAGTCTGTTCTGTAGCCTTCATGGTACAGGTCTCAATAAGATCCCCTTGCTCCAGCTCTTCAAATATTCCATAGGTGCCAATTTTCTGTATTAAAACTCTTTATATTCAAAATACCTAGAGAGTTTCTGTTTACCAAATAGAATTCAACAGATACCTACTTTCTGCAGAAACATCATAAAAGTAAGCACCAGTTAGTTCAGCTCAGTTCAGGTCAGTCGTTCAGTCGTGTCTGACTCTTTGTGACCCCATGAATTGCAGTACGCCAGGCCTCCCTGTCCATCACCAACTCCAGGAGTTCACCCAAACTCTTGTCCATCAAGTCAGTGATGCCATCTAGCCATCTCATCCTCTGTCGTCCCCTTCTCCTCCTGCCCCCAATCCCTCCCAGCATCAGAGTCTTTTCCAATGAGTCAACTCTTTGCATGAGGTGGCCAAAGTACTGGAGTTTCAGCTTTAGCATCAGTCCTTCCAAAAAAAACCCAGGACTGATCTCCTTTAGGATGGACTGGTTGGGTCTCCTTGCAGTCCAAGGGACTCTCAAGAGTCTTCTCCAACACCATACTTCAAAAGCATCAATTCTTTGGCGTTCAGCTTTCTTCACAGTCCAACTTTCACATCCATACATGACCACTGGAAAAACCATAGCCTTGACTAGACGGACCTTTGTTGGCAAAGTAATGTCTCTGCTTTTGAATATGCTATCTAGGTTGATCATAATTTTCCTTCCAAGGAGTAAGTGTCTTTTAATTTCATGACTGCAATCACCATCTGCAGTGATTTTGGAGCCCCCCAAAATAAAGTCTGCCACTGTTTCTACTGTTTCCCCATCTATTTCCTATGAAGTGATGGGACCAGATACCATGATCTTAGTTTTCTGAGTGTTGAGGTTTAAGCCAACTTTTTCACTCTCCTCTTTCCCTTTCATCAAGAGGCTTTTTAGTTCTTCTTCACTTTCTGCCATAAGAGTGGTATCATCTGCATATCTGAGGTTATTGATATTTCTCCCAGCAATCTTGATTCCAGCTTGCGCTTCTTCCAGCCCAGCGTTTCTCATGATGTACTCTGCACATAAGTTAAATAAGCAGGATTACCAGTTAACATGCAGAAAATCAAGAAAAGTTTTAATAATGACTTTTAAAAGAAATAGTGAACAGGCTTCTCAATACTGTTCTTACTGATACTTTTGCAATTCTAATTGGACACATCACCCACCAGCAACATTTGCTAGAAGCAGCTCCAATATGCTTTTTCTTGAGTCAGATGTTTCTGAAGTTTAAGAAAATGACAGTAAGAAAAGCACCTTGTGTTTTTATCCTGTCTAAACTACCTTCAGTGAGAGACAAATAGTTGGTTTTAAGATTATGTAGCATTTAAAAATCCAACTCAGTAGATCTACCTTCTAAACAACAGCATAAAGAACTCTGCATATCTATTCCCCAGCAAAACAACCACAGTGGTTTGTGTCCCTTCAGAATTCATATGGGGAAGTTTAATCCCCAATGTGACAGTATTTGGAAGGGGGGTCTCTGGGAGGTGATCAGGTCATTAGGGTGAAACACTCATTAATAGGATTAGTGCCCTTATGTAAGAGACATGGAAGCTTCCTTGCCTCTTCCTCTGCCTGAGGACACAGAGATACACAATCAATCTATGGATCAGGAAAGTGAAAGTGAAGTCGTTCAGTTGTGTCCGACTCTTTGCGACCCCATGGACCCCATGTAGGCTACCAGGACCCTCTGTCTGTGGGATTCTCCAGGCAAGAGTACTGGAGTGGGTTGCCATTTCCTTCTCCAGGCGATCTTCCCAAACCAGGAATTGAACCCGGGTCTCCAGCATTGCAGACAGACGCTTTACCGTTTGAGCCACCAGGGAAGCTCAGGAAGTCGGCCTTTACTGACAGTATCCTCTGGCTCCTTGATCATGGACTTTCCAGGCTCTTGAACAGTTAGAATTAAATGTTTATGGAGATGTCAAGTCTATTTTTCTTATAGTAGCCCAAATGTATTAAGACAAACAATTAATTTGTATTTCTCTTAGAATATCATTCATGAGAATCAGGTTTTGTTTCAGTGAAATGAATTAATGGTACATGAGTAGCATGACTATTACTCTAGAAATATGTTATTAATCTCTAAGGTTTCTTTTTCCCAGTATAAATTTCTGGTGGTTTTAGCTGTAAAATGCCTAGTAAAGTATTTGTGGTTTTATTTATTATTTAAAATGATTAAAGAAGGCAATGTAGGTGATACAAATACAGAGAATTTACAGAGCCAGAAAAGCTGTATAAATTTCAATTTGCTGAGTAGCTCCCAGGAGGAGCAGTTCCAGGTTGAGTCTATAAATTTATTTCAATGTTCTCATAGTCATGTTACTTTCTACAAATTATTTTTTCCTAGCAGTTTTATATCTTCAGTTTCCTAGTCATTCAGATACAAAAATTAGAATTTATCCTGGACTCATTCATGTCTGTCCTTTCATATCAAGCTAACCACTAAAATATACTGACAATTTCTTTTAAATTAATCTCTTCCTTTTTGTTGTCACTACCATGTTCTAGTTTCAGATAGTTATTATTACCTCCTGTAATAATATAATATAATAACATTATTATTATTCAGATAGTTATTATTACATTCTGTACTACAGCAATAAATATCTGTATGTCTCTCTATTTTCTATCCTACTTCTCCTAACAATTCTACACACTACTGCCAGATAAATTTTTTTACAAATTCATTTTTAGTCACGTTTTTTCCCCCAAATATACAATGACTGCTGGTTGGCTATTGAATTTATTTAAAAATTGCTGGCCTGTTAGGCAAAAACTTTCTTAGTGCAGTCAAACCTGCCATTTCAGTGCAAAAAAGATGAACAGTTCTCTGACAATGAATTAATGCATTCTTTCACATATATTAATGTCTCTTATAGGGAAAAAAGCAATGAAATCATTGCTTTATAAGCATGGGTGTGGAACAGTGTGTTGAATCTGAGTGGACAGCTCCATTTACCACATGACAAAAAACCAGGCTGTATTTTTGAAGTAAAGTAGAACATTGCATTAGCAAATTATGATGCAGGTCTCTTTGGGTCATAAAAATAGGAGAGAAGGATTTTTATTTTTGTAATAAAACTGATTACTAGAATTCAGCTGTGAAGCCGTCTGGACCGGGGCTTTTGTTTGCTGGAAGATTTCTGATTACAGTTTCAATTTCCATGCTTGTGATGGGTCTGTTAAGATTTTCTATTTCTTCCTGGTCCAGTTTTGGAAAGTTGTACTTTTCTAAGAATTTGTCCATTTCTTCCACGTTGTCCATTTTATTGGCATATAATTGTTGATAGTAGTCTCTTATGATCCTTTGTATTTCTGTGTTGTCTGTTGTGATCTCTCCATTTTTGTTTCTAATTTTATTGATTTGATTTTTCTCCCTTTGTTTCTTGATGAGTCTGGCTAATGGTTTGTCAATTTTATTTATCCTTTCAAAGAACCAGCTTTTGGTTTTGTTGATTTTTTCTATGGTCTCTTTTGTTTCTTTTGCATTTATTTCTGCTCTAATTTTTAAGATTTCTTTCCTTCTACTAACCCTAGGGTTCTTCATTTCTTCCTTTTCTAGTTGCTTTAGGTGTAGAGTTAGGTTATTTATTTGACTTTTTTCTTGTTTTTTGAGGTGTGCCTGTATTGCTATGAACTTTCCCCTTAGGACTGCTTTTACCGTGTCCCACAGGTTTTGGGTTGTTGTGTCTTCATTTTCATTCGTTTCTATGCAAATTTTGATTTCTTTCTTGATTTCTTCTGTGATTTGTTGGTTATTCAGCAGTGTGTTGTTCAGCCTCCATATGTTGGAATTTTTAATCGTTTTTCTCCTGTAATTGAGATCTAATCTTACTGCATTGTGGTCAGAAAAGATGCTTGGAATGATTTCTATTTTTTTGAATTTACCAAGGCAAGCTTTATGGCCCAGGATGTGATCTATCCTGGAGAAGGTTCCATGTGCGCTTGAGAAAAAGGTGAAATTCATTGTTCTACCAAAAATTTAGAGAAGAGCTAACACCTATCCTGCTCAAACTCTTCCAGAAAATTGCAGAGGAAGGTAAACTTCCAAACTCATTCTATGAGGCCACCATCACCCTAATACCAAAACCTGACAAAGATCCCACAAAAAAAGAAAACTACAGGCCAATATCACTGATGAACATAGATGCAAAAATCCTTAACAAAATTCTAGCAATCAGAATCCAACAACACATTAAAAAGATCATACACCATGACCAAGTGGGCTTTATCCCAAGGATGCAAGGATTCTTCAATATCTGCAAATCAATCAATGTAATACACCACATTAACAAATTGAAAAATAAAAACCATATGATTATCTCAATAGATGCAGAGAAAGCCTTTGACAAAATTCAACATCCATTTATGATAAAAACTCTCCAGAAAGCAGGAATAGAAGGAACATACCTCAACATAATAAAAGCTATATATGACAAACCCACAGCAAACATTATCCTCAATGGTGAAAAATTGAAAGCATTCCCTCTAAAGTCAGGAACAAGACAAGAGTGCCCACTTTCACCATTACTATTCAACATAGTTTTGGAAGTTTTGGCCACAGCAATCAGAGCAGAAAAAGAAATAAAAGGAATCCAAATTGGAAAAGAAGAAGTAAAACTCTCACTGTTTGCAGATGACATAATCCTCTACATAGAAAACCCTAAAGACTCCACTAGAAAATTACTAGAACTAATCAATGACTATAGTAAAGTTGCAGGATATAAAATCAACACACAGAAACACCTTGCATTCCTATACACTAATAATGAGAAAACAGAAAGAGAAATTAAGGAAACAATTCCATTCACCATTGCAACGGAAAGAATAAAATACTTAGGAATATATCTACCTAAAGAAACTAAAGACCTATATATAGAAAACTATAAAACACTGGTGAAAGAAATCAAAGAGGACACTAATAGATGGAGAAATATACCATGTTCATGGATTGGAAGAATCAATATAGTGAAAATGAGTATACTACCCAAAGCAATTTATAGATTCAATGCAATCCCTATCAAGCTACCAACAGTATTCTTCACAGAGCTAGAACAAATAATTTCACAATTTGTATGGAAATACAAAAAACCTCGAATAGCCAAAGCGATCTTGAGAAAGAAGAATGGAACTGGAGGAATCAACCTACCTGACTTCAGGCTCTACTACAAAGCCACAGTTATCAAGACAGTATGGTACTGGCACAAAGACAGAAATATAGATCAATGGAACAAAATAGAAAGCCCAGAGATAAATCCACGCACATATGGACACCTTATCTTTGACAAAGGAGGCAAGAATATACAATGGATTAAAGACAATCTCTTTAACAAGTGGTGCTGGGAAAACTGGTCAACCACTTGTAAAAGAATGAAACTAGAACACTTTCTAACACCATACACAAAAATAAACTCAAAATGGATTAAAGATCTAAACGTAAGACCAGAAACTATAAAACTCCTAGAGGAGAACATAGGCAAAACACTCTCTGACATACATCACAGCAGGATCCTCTATGACCCACCTCCCAGAATATTGGAAATAAAAGCAAAAATAAACAAATGGGACCTAATTAACCTTAAAAGCTTCTGCACATCAAAGGAAACTATTAGCAAGGTGAAAAGACAGCCTTCAGAATGGGAGAAAATAATAGCAAATGAAGCAACTGACAAACAACTAATCTCAAAAATATACAAGCAACTCCTCCAGCTCAACTCCAGAAAAATAAATGACCCAATCAAAAAATGGGCCAAAGATCTAAATAGACATTTCTCCAAAGAAGACATACAGAGGGCTAACAAACACATGAAAAGATGCTCAACATCATTCATTATCAGAGAAATGCAAATCAAAACCACTATGAGGTACCATTTCACACCAGTCAGAATGGCTGCGATCCAAAAGTCTATAAGCAATAAATGCTGGAGAGGGTGTGGAGAAAAGGGAACCCTCTTACACTGTTGGTGGGAATGCAAACTAGTACAGCCACTATGGAGAACAATGTGGAGATTCCTTAAAAAACTGGAAATAGAACTGCCTTATGATCCAGCAATCCCACTGCTGGGCATACACACTGAGGAAACCAGAAGGGAAAGAGACACGTGTACCCCAATGTTCATCACAGCACTGTTTATAATAGCCAGGACATGGAAGCAACCTAGATGTCCATCAGCAGATGAATGGATAAGAAAGCTGTGGTACATATACACAATGGAGTATTACTCAGCCATTAAAAAGAAAACATTTGCATCAGTTCTAATGAGGTGGATGAAACTGGAGCCTATTACACAGAGTGAAGTAAGCCAGAAGGAAAAACACCAATACAGTATACTAACGCATATATATGGAATTTAGAAAGATGGTAACAATAACCTTGTGTACGAGACAGCAAAAGAGACACTGATGTATAGAACAGTCTTATGGACTCTATGGGAGAGGGAGAGGGTGGGAAGATTTGGGAGAATGGCATTGAAACATGTAAAATATCATGTATGAAACGAGATGCCAGTCCAGCTTCGATGCACGATACTGGATGCTTGGGGCTAGTGCACTGGGACAACCCAGAGGGATGGTATGGGGAGGGAGGAGGGAGGAGGGTTCAGGATGGGGAACACATGTATACCTGTGGCGGATTCGTTTTGATATTTGGCAAAAGTAATACAATTATGTAAAGTTTAAAAATAAAATAAAATTAAAAAAAAATAAAAAACTGATTACTAGGACCCAGTATTCCCTGAGGCAGGAAATGGCAACTCATTCAATACTGGAAAATCCCATGGACAGAGAAAACTGGTGGGCTACAGTCCACAGGGTCACAAAGAGTTGGACACAATTGAGCATGCATACATGTAGGAAAGTAAAAGTGAAAGGCACTCAGTCTTGTCTGACTCTTTGCAACCCCACAGACTATACAGTCTATGGAATTCTCCAGGCCAGGATACTGGAGTGGGTAGCCTTTCTTTCCTCCAGGAGATCTTCCCAACCCAGGGATCAAACCCACAGGTCTCCCTCATTGCAGGCAGATTCTTTACCAGTGGAGCCACAAGGGAAGCCCAAGAATACTGGGGTGGGTAGCCTATCCCTTCTCCAGTGGATCTTCTTGTATTAATTCCCTATCGCTGCTGAAAAATTACTACTACAAACTTTATGTCTTAAAACAATGCAGACTTGTTATTTTATAGCTTTAGAGGTCAGAAGTCTGAAATAGGTACCTTTGAACTAAAATCAAGGTGTCTTCAGAGCTACATTCCTTCCCGAGGCTCTAGGGGTGAATCTGTTTCCTTGCCTTTTCCAGCTCCTACAAACTGCCTGTATTCTTTGCCTCCTGGCCCCTTTCCACCTTCAAAGCCAGCGATGGCTGGTCAGCTCTTTCATGTCTTATCAGTTTGACAATGACTCTTCTGCTTCCCTCATCCATATTTAATGACTCTTATGGCTGCATTGGAAGAAAAGCTATGACAAACCTAGGCAACATATTAAAAAGCAAAGACATCACTTTGCCGACAAAGTTCTGTATAGTCAAAGCTATGGTTTTTCCAGCAGTCATGTATTATGGATGTGAGCTGGACTATTAAGAAGGCCGAGTGCCAGAGAATTGATGCTTTTGAATTGTGGTGCTGGAGAAGACTCTTGAGAGTCCTGTGGACAGCAAGGAGATCAAACTAGTGAACCCTAAAGGAAATCAACTCTGAATATTCATTGGAAGGACTGATGCTGAAGCTGAAGCTCCAATACTTTGGCTACCTGATGCAAAGAGGCCAACTCATTGGAAAAGACCCTGATGCTGGGAAAGATTGAGGGCAGGAATAGAAGGGGGAGCTAGAGATTGAGATGGTTAGATAGCATCACTGATTCAATGGACATGAGTTTGAGCAAATTGTGAGAGATACTGAAGGACAGGAAGGCCTGGCATGCTGCAATCCATGGGGTCGCAAAGATTCAGACCTGATTTAGTGACTGAACAACAGCAACAGTGGCTGCATTGGGACATCTGCACAACCCATTCAGTTAATATCTTTATCTTTAGTCCAATTTATTAGTAAGCTTGTATTCATCTGCTTTCTTAATTTTCCTTTGCCTGATGATAAAATATTTTCATAGGTCCCAGAGATTAGGACATGGACATCTTTGGGATGCCATTATTCTATCTACCACAGGACTATTCAATATTGGTAAACTCTAGAACTTTGTCCAGGGTTTCTTTAAAGTATCCCAATCAGCTTGGCTAGTCTAGGCCTCTTCCTGAATCCTTTTGTCCTTTCCCAACCTTTAGAAAATTCATTGCATTCAGAGAATTCTGAGTTTTCTACTTGAGGAAGGATTTTTTTTTAACTTATTTTATTGAAGTATAGTTGACTTAAAATGTGTTAATTTCTACTGATAGCAAAGTGATTCAGTTATATATACACCTGTGCATTCTTTTTCATGTCCCTTTCCATCATGATTTATCACAGGATAATGAATATAGTTCCTTGTGCTATACAGTGCTAAGTGGCTTCAGTTGTGTCTGACTCTTTGTGACCCTATGGACTGTTGCCCACAAGGCTCCTCTCTCTTTGAGATTCTCCAGACAAGAATACTGGAATGTGTTGCCATGCCCTCCTCCTCCAGGGGATCTTCCCGACCCAGGGATGGAACCTGTGTCTCTTATGCCTGCCGTATTGGCAGGTGGGTTGTTTACTACTAATGCCACCTTTGACCTTGTTTATCTGTTCTATATATGATAGCTTGCATCTGCTAATCCCAAACTCCCAATCCATCCCTGTACCGGGGACCCTCCCCTTAGCAACCACAAGTCTGTGAGTCTGTTTCTGTTTTGTGGTTATGTTAATTTATGTCATATTTTAGCTTCCACATATAAGTGATATCACATATGGTAAGGATTTTTTGACTTCCTTTCCTTTTCCTCCTGTCAAGCCAAATGGGGAATTGCCCCAAAAGAATCAATAGAATCAAGAGAAGAAGGTAAGATTGGCAACTCATTTCATGGATGGACATCTTTGTATGCAGCAGACTTGACATTTTGTCATCTGGGAAGATTGAGCTAGGGCAAGACTAGAATTAAAGGGAGATAAGAAAGTAGAACAATAAGCTGCAATCAAACGTGGGGATATCAGCAATGTATTAAGGATGAAGGTCAAGTTGGCAATGCAAAAATTGGAAAGTTGTACCACCTAACTTCCCTGCCCTTCCCTTCCCCCCCATACAAGTGTTCCATGAGGGAGTCCCTGCCAGCACTGACTCTCAATGGTACAGTCAGTAGAAGGCAGCCAGAGAAGACTCCAAAGGCAGATAAGAACAGCAGTAGCCCGATTAAGTAAAAAGTCTTTGCCCCTTTGCTCTAAACACTAATTCTGAACTTTAAAATTCTGGAGGAAATGAACCCAGAAAAGGGAAGGAAAGGGATATGGGAGAGCTGACCATTCCTTTTCCACCTTTCTTACCCCATCACAGGCACTGAGAGGGGTAAGGATCTAAGCAATAAATTGCATGTGAATTTGCTGTTTTAAATTAGATTTGAATGGGTTGGAATTTAAAATCTGAAACTGGCAGAGAATTATAGAATTTACTCAATAAATCACTAAAAGACAATGAAGAAAGATTTAGTGGCAAACCTTTGAAGGTCATAATGGAAGAAAAATAAAATGATTTCTTGTCTATATCCTTTCAGTTTAATACTGATCCATATACTGGTTACAGATATAATGATGTAATTTTCTTCTTTAATTATCTTTATTAAGGATACATACATGTATTATCTCAGGCGTATCATAATTTGCAATTGATAAACTCTCTGGCTTCCTTTATTAAATATGGGAACTTTTTAGAAAAAAATAACTTGGGATTAACTTGAAATACTCCATTTATTGTTGCTGTTTAGTTGCCAAGTCATGTCCAATTCATTTGTGACACTATAGACTGTAGCCCACCAGGCTCCTCTGTCCATGGGATTTCCCAGGCAAGAGTACTGGAGTAGGTTGTCATTTCCTTCTCCCAACCTTCCCGACTCAGGCATCAAACCTGGGTCTCCTGTGTTTCCTGCACTAGTGTGCATTCTAAGTCACTTTCATGGTGTCTGACTCTGTGAGACCCTGTGGACTGTAGCCCACTAGGCTCTTCTGTCCATGGGGTTCTCCAAGCAAGAATACTGGATTGGGTTGCCATGCCCTCCTCCAGGGGATCTTCTTAACCCAGGGATCAAACTTGCATCTCTGATTCTCCTACATTGGCAAGCAGGCCGATTGTTTACTACTGTAAGAAAGAAAGAAAGAAAGAAAGTGAAGTCACTCAGTTGTGTCTGACTCTTTCTGACCCCATGGACAGTAGCCTACCAGGCTCCTCAGTCCGTGGAATTTCCAGACAAGAGTACTTTAGTGATGAACCACTGAGATACTCCATAATCTTACCTATTAGTTACCTTTCAGATGGTGAAGACACATTCTGTGTTTGAGAAGGTGATATTTTCTGATTTTGCTTGGTGATATGTGATTGGACTCTCATGCCTCTAGGTTGTGTAACCCTGTGAGTTACTTATAATCTCCTTTTACACCTGAGGAAACAGAGGCAGAGAGAGCTTGTGTAATTTGTCCAATGTCTCAGAGTTAGGAAGTGCTGGGTCCAGATTTTACATGTGAATTCTGTCTCCATAGCTGGCTGCAGATACCAGGCACCCAGCCTAGCAAAACAAAATAGTTGTTCATGAGTATTTGCTGAACTGAATTGACTGCTAGAGTTTATCATGATTATCACCAACTTTGCAACCTAAACCAATTCTCAGTGTTTCATGAAATAGGGCATGATCAATTGTTCTCTAGAAGGAGTAGTGATTCGTACTGTTAAATTGCCTAATTTTCCAATTGTCAATTGTTAAATTGCCTAATACGTTTTCTCAGTGGTATTTTGTTTTCCTTAAAGAAATAAACACTTAAACTCTTTCATCTCGATTAAAGCTCCTCACTCAGCAATGCTATGCATGGCTTATGGTTGTTGTTAAATCATCTTTAAGTTTTTAAAAGACAAATTGCTTTATTCATGGCAATTTTATTGTGCTACTAAGCTTTAATTGGAGAATAAGGCTTTTTCTCTCTCAACTTTGATGTCTTTGGTAACCCTGAAGTCAAATATTTGTGTTAACAAGAATTAAAGAATGGTGTACATCCTTTAGCAGAAAAGCTTGTACTACAATTAAAAAATGAGGCTGTTAATTCTACTTATGGCTAAATATTTGCTTGCTGCAAAATCTCTATAAGTAGGTGGATTTCAGAGCAAAATCTTTTTTTTTTTTAAAGAAAAAAATGTACATATACATACAAACACACATAAAATACTTTCCAGTTAGAAAGTAGATCATGCTTAACACCCAAATCTTCAAAAAACATGTGGAGAAATGAAGCCAATTTACCACAATTCCACAATCTAATGATAACCATTACTATTTTGATGTATATCTTAACAGATATTTGTTTTATACTTGTGTCTCATTACAAAAAAATAGACTCAGTATAGCATTCAATAAATGCATTTTTTAAAGAACTTCTCTCATAAATATTTCATTAAGGACTTTCTACATTCATAAATACACTTTCATAACATAGATTTATCAGATGTACAGGAACCTAACGACAGCAACATTGTGTGTTAAAGGAACAGTCTTGATACTAAAGATATATTTTGACACATCTAAAAATTGTTTATGTCTTCAGCTTTCAAGAATTGAACACTGTGCAAAGTAGTCATTTTAACTCACATTACTTGTGATAAATTGAAAATTACAATGGATCCTGAATACTAAATAGAGTATGCATTCTAAATATTAAACCAGGGCAAATGCATCCATTTATAATTTTTATATATATCTGAGTCTACCAAATAAACATACTGCTAGTTCCACTCAGTCCTATAAGATTTGGCCATTGTGAAGAATTTTTCATGAATAGTACGAAACAACTGAGGTCATCTATCAACATTCTGAAATAGAATCTGAACGGAGCATTTGCTTATTTAAAAATGACACTGGCAAAAGTTCTGGATGTGAGTCAGAAGAGATCATAGATAGTTAGAGTATGTGTGAAATGAAGAAATTCTCAGAAGCCATTCAGAAAGTGCCAATCTTGGATGCTTTTGTGGCTGTTAAATTTTCAAGATCAAAGGACATTATATTTTTCTGCACTTGCAATTGAATATATATCTGTTTCCCCCTTTATGTTAGAAGGTGATAAATGATTTTAAAAAATAAAAATGTTAATAAAAATTTGCAAAAGAGTCAGCCTGAAATGATCTTGACTCCATTTTGGATTTTTTCTAACACAAATAATGTGCACATTTGACTTTACTTTTTTCATTATAACTGTAAATTTTGAGATGCCCTTTTGTTCATATTCCTTGAGCAAAACAAAATCAAATTGTATTAAAAAAAACTTTATAATTTGAAAATTAAAGCAAGACTGTATACCTTTGCTGAGTATATTTTCAGAGGTCAGAATTTTCAGATTTTCATATTTGCAAAGACAAAATTTTAAACATAAAAAGTTCCCTGGAGACATGAGTACTTTTATACACTATGGTTTAGTTGTTTTGCTTGTTTTTGATATTACTGTGGATTTTGGATGCTTATTAGTGATCTGATGTACTCTGATTTTTCTTGGAATTTGATGGATTTTGGAAGTTAACTTTCTTTAATCTAATCAAAACAGGACATTTGCAAAAGGTCAGTTTTAAGAGAGAAAAAACAACTCATAAACTGAAGGATTGTTTTATTCTTTCATAAAACACCATTGGCTTTCAATAAGCCATGAAAAATATTGATACTTCTACTCTAGTCTTTAGAGACACTGTCATGAAAATAAAGATAATAATGATGAGGAGGAGTTTAAGAAAAAAGTGAAAGAGTGGGAGAAGGGAAGAGGATGGTGGCTGCAAACCATCAAAACACATTCCCAAAGAAGTATGAAATCATCACATTTTATTTCTCGGAAGCATGTTAACAACAAACAAATACAAAACAAAAGACAGCTGTTTTTCTTAGACATTTTGTTTATTATCTTACCTGAAAATTAATAAGAATATCATTTGTAAGTACTTTGTAAACTTCAAAGTAATTTACAAGGGTAAGATGTTCTTATTTTCATCACTGTTATTGGTATCTTTATGATTATACTTGCTCAGTTGCTCAATTGTATTGGACTCTTTGAAACCCTATGGACTCTAGTCCACCAGGCTTCTTTGTCCATGGGATTTTCCTGGCAAGAATGCTTGAGTGGTTGCCATTTCCTCCTTCAGGGGACCTTCCTGACCCAGGGATCAAGCCCATGTCTTCCATGTCTCCTGAACTGCAAGCTGATTCTTTTCTGCTGAGCCACCAGGGAAGCCGCATGCAGACCATATAAAAGTAACAATTTTCTGATCAATTATATTGCATAGAGTCTTGTGTTATCAGGTCAAGTATGGTAATGCAAATTGAATTAAAATTTTATAAATAGAAATTCAGTTTCTCAATCACAGTCGTCCTATTTCAAATGTTCCATAGTCATTTACAGATACAGGACACTTCCATCATCACAGAAGGGGCTTCCTAGGTGGCTCTAGTGGTAAAGAACCCACCTGCCAATGCAGGAGACATAAGGAGACGCGAATTTGATCCCTGGGTCAGAAAGACTCCAGTTTTCTTGCCTGGAGAATCCCTTGGACAGAGAAGCCTGGTGGGCTACAGTCCACAGGGTCCCAAAGAGTCAGACACGACTGAAGCCACTTAGCATATGTATATGCATCATCAGAAAAAGGACCAGTGGATGAGACTGATATAATAAGCAGCATGACCAGTGGCAGCAACAACATATGGGAGCCTTTCAGAAAGGCGGAATCCTGGATCACCCTGTAACTACTGAGGAAGAATCTACATTTCAATAAGACTCTTTGGTGACCCAGGCATACTAAATTTGAGCAAAACTGTAGGTTGTCAAACAAGGTAACCTAGTGTGTTTCTAAAATAATTCAATTCACTTTGTAGTTTTAGTAGCTCTGTGGCATATGAAAAAATGTAATTTTCCTTATATACTGAAATTTTGTCTATTTTTCCCCACCTCAAAATTTTTATTATTCAGAAAGAATCACTCTAATACCTACAAAGAAGAGCTGATAAAAAAACATAATTGAACTAAAATAATATCTCTTTAAACATGCATTTAGTCCAGCTAGCTGATGATTCAATTTATATCATTTTTGGTCTGCATTCCATATAAGATGATAAAGGAAGACATAAAAGTCTATAATTTTGGAATTCCATTGGGTTTTGTGTATGTGTAAGGTCTTCATTTTTAAAAATGCTATTTTCCCTTATTTTGTTTTGGCTTAATTTTTTTATTCTTCAAGATTATAATGTCATGTTTGAAGAAGTATTTATAACCTACTCTCTCAAGAAAAGATTTACCTGACTACAAATAAGTTTATGATAGCACAAAAAGAAATATCCTGAACATCTCTGTTTCTGATTAACACTGGTCAATTTACTTTTTTAATTTAGGTTTTAAACTTCCCTTCTTTAACCTTGCATTGGTAATTATTTGATCACAGATGCCGTAACACGTTGGGCTTCCCCACATTGGTGGCTCAGTGGTAAAGAATCCACCGGCCAATGCAGAACACATAAGAGATGCGGGTTCGTTCCCTGGGTCTGGAAGGCCCCCTGGAGAAGGAAATGGCGACCTACTCCAATATTCTTGCTTGGGAAATCCCATGGACAGAGGAGCCCAGTCCATGGGGTCACAAAAGAGTCAGCCATGACTTAGAGACTCAAAACAACAGTGACACACTTACTCTAAATGCACAAACATACACACACACATACTTATCTACATTCAACTATTTTGCAATGTTTTAAATGGATCATTGGATATTCAATAATACCCAGGCCATAAAAAAAAAAAAACACCTCAACTTTATGGTTCAAATAGGACAGTAGAAATAGAATCCAATGAAACTCCAAATTTTGGTTGTATGACAGGTGAAAAAAAGAAAAAAAGCAACCAGGAAAATGTTCACAATTTTTCCTTTCTCCATCTCAGTTCATTTCAGTTCACTTTCTCAGTCATGTCCCACTCTTTGTGACCTCATGGACTGAAGCATGCCAGAGTTCCCTGTCCATCACCAACTCCCAGAGCTTGCTCAAACTCATGGCCATTGAGTTAGTGATGCCATCCAACCATCTCATCCTCTGTCATTCCCTTTTCCTCCTGCCTTCAATCTTTCCCAGCATCAGGGTCTTTTCTAATGAGTCAGTTCTTCGCATCAAGTGGCCAAGTATTGGAACTTCAGCTTTAGCATCAGTCCTCCCAATGAATATTCAGGACTGATCTCCTTTAGGATTGACTGGTTGGATCTCCTTGCAGTCCAAGGGACTCTCAAGAGTCTTCTCCAATACCACAGTTCAAAAGTATCAATTCTTCAGTGCTCAGCTTTCTTTATAGTCCAACTCTCACATCCATATATGACTACTGGAAAAACCATAGCTTTGATTAGATGGACCTTTGTCAGCAAAGGACCTCTGTCTCTGCTTTTTAATATGCTGTCTAGGTTTGTCATAGCTTTTCTCCATCTTCTATGTGCATGTAAATAATTATTTGCAACTGATTTTACCTCCTTTACCACATTCTGAGGAAGGAGAATTGATCTTCATGATTCTTCAATGTTCAGGAAGACAGATGGCTAAAGAGGTAGAAAGCATTGGATTCAATTTGAGAATGTGATTTTCCAGGGCTTCTAAATTGAAATTACATATTGAGAGCTTGAGATGTTGGAGAAGGCAATGGCACCCCACTCCAGTACTCTTGCCTGAAAAATCCCATGGACAGAGGAGCCTGGAAGGCTGCGGTCCATGGAGTCACTAAGAGTTGGACACGACTGAGCGACTTCACTTTCACTTTTCACTTTCATGCATTGGAGAGGGAAATGGCAACCCACTCCAGTGTTCTTGCCTAGAGAATCCCAGGGACGGGAGAGCCTGGTGGGCTGCCATCTCTGGGGTCACACAGAGTCGGACACGACTGAAGCGACTTAGCAGCAGCAGCAGCAGCCTGAGATGTGGAAAGGAATTTTGCTGTTTCAATTGTAAGAGGTTTCCAACCAACTCCTGCTGAATATGAGGAATTTAGCAGTGAATAGAGAGACTTTTGAAAGGGTTAGTGTGGGGTTTCAGTAGGGTGTGGAGGACTCTACAAAATAAAAATTTTTCAATTTACTTATGGCACTGAATTGTGCTTCTTAAATTTGACTATAAAGAGACTGATTCATATTAGGTCCTTGAATATTAGCATTATATGCATGCATTTGAAATGTGAAATGATTGATTAACTTGCTATATCTTACCTTGGCATTAATTAGGCTGAGCTTAATTAAAACCCAAGATTTTAAGTTGACTTTATGAAAATTAACTATTAAATTTTCAGGGTCTTTGATGTAACAAAATTAATCACATCACCTGACCAGTCAAGAGTGACTAATTATAGTTGCCCTTGATCTGTAAGAATCATGCTTCACTTTTTTTCATTCTATTTTTTGTAGTCTCAAAGTTATTTTATATTAGAGCATATATTATATTTATAATGGTTTAATTGCTAAGTCATGTACTACTCTTGCAACCCCATCCGCCAGACTCCTCTGTCCATGGGATTCTCCAGGCAAGAATACTGGAGATATTGCCATTTCCTTCTCCAGATATTTATAAGAGGAAAATAAATTTTCTCTCAGGAACTGGATTTCTATTTTCTTCTTAATGGTATTCTCTAATCCCCAGATTTATTTTAAATCCAATTTTTTTAATATTTATAATCCAACTAATATTTATATTTATTTCTTGTTTATAATCTAAGTAAGTAATTAAAATAGCATATCAATTTACCATTGATACTTTTTCTAGCATTTTTCTGTTTTACCATTTTTATACTCAAATGCCATGTTCGGGAATTTTCCATGGACATGGTTTCTATGGGGCAATCCTTAGGAAAGTTTCTTTCTGAATTAGAGGAGATCGAAAGATTCAACTAGAGATGTCTCCATTTATCTTGTATTCTAGCTATTTCTTCCCTGCCTAGGACGTTTTATACCCATTGAACAAAGTAACTGAGCATTTGAAGCAAAAAACAAGCAAACAAACAAACCCTTTCTGATTGTTAAATTGATTGAGACTCCTGGAACTTATGAGAATCAAACTCCCATGTAAGTCACTTGGTAGTTTCCTGGGTGCCTTTCCCATTCGTAGTAGGATGACTCAGCAATAAGAGGCAAAGCTGTTTGATAAATCAGACTGCTTGAGTATGTTTAAGAAATGTTTTCCAAAAAATACAAAAGTGCATAAAATTGGGGTTCCAGTTGGTCATACTCAGTGTGAGTCATCACCCTCTCTCCCCTCCTCATAGAGAACACACAGAGACCCATCACAAACTTAGTCAGTGACCCTACATGGGACAAAATCTTGGATGACTCTGTTTGGGAGTCATTAAGATCAGAGGGGTTGTGGGCTGAAAGCAAGGGCATAATGAAGCCCTTGTGATACTTTGGATTTCACCAGAAACTTGAAATATTCTTGATGTATAAGGTATTTACTTACTGCCATAATGCCTAGTTTCTACTACACAACAGTAGCCTTATTATTAAACAGCTTTGAATTTATTTTCTATGGCTTAGTAAGTTACCACAGCATGTAAAGGAGAAAAAGTAACACAAGCAGGCAAACTCCAACACACCACGTTTTTCTTATACGCTAAACCTCAGCGTAATAGAGTGTACAGGCTTACCAAAGGGACTCACTAAGTGATTTTATAAAAAGATACTCACCCATCCCCAAATTGCAGAACACTGCTGAGAAGCCCTTTCTGAACTGCTTCTTAAACCCACAGAAGCATTCATTTTTAAGTCTATTTGCTTAACGTGTGACTGTACAGATTTCTGGAGGAAAAATTCATACACAATTTTGCTTGTAAATGATGTGGGCCAGAACACATTGATCATTATAAATAACTTTGTGTTTACAGTTGATTCTTAATTGTGTTGCATTTCATAAAAAAGAACTGAATAAAAGCAAATTAATGTTCAGGCTGGAGGTAAAATGACTTAAATGAATCTAAGCTTTACAAGGGTGTTTGGTTCCAAAAGGCATTGTGAAAGTGGCCGGAAGCATGTCATTTTGGTTCAACTAAAAATAACAGATGGAACTTTTGTTTTTAGCATTTTAGTTGAATATAGAGATATTCAGAAGTGTTTTACTCACTAAGTTTAAACAGTTGTTAACTTCTATAAAATTTAATAATATCAGTTACAACTAATAGTTCTGACTTGGCAATGTCTGTCACAGATGTCTCTTCTTCATTTCTAGTACTGCTACCAAATCCAGTCTCTTAAAAATCATGCAGTCTAAGAAGGTTGGTGAGCCTGATTCCATTTGTTCATCTGCAATGGGAAGCATGGTCAACCCTGTCAGGTTTTATCCCCTATGTATTTGTTGTTGCTGTTATTGAGTCTCCAAGTTATGTCTGACTCTTTGCAACCCCATTGAATATAGCATGCCAGGCTCCCCTGTCCTTCACTATCTTCCAGAGTTTGCTCAAACTCATGTCCATTGAATTGGTGATGCTATCTAACCATCTCATCCTCTGGTGACCCTTCTCCTTCTGCCCTCAAATTTTCCCAGCATTAGGATCTTTTCCAACTAATCAGCTCTTCCCATCAGGTGGCCAAAGTATTGGAGCCTCAGCATCAGTCTTTCCAATGAGTATTCAGAGTTGACTTATTTGACTGGTTTGATCTCCTTTCTGTCAAAGGGACTCTCAGAGTTTTCTCCATCACTGCATTTTGAAAACATCACTTCTTCGGTGCTCAGTCTTCTTTATGGTCCAACTCTCTCACCTGTACATGACTGCTTGAAAAACCACAGCTTTGACTATACAGACCTCTGTTAGCTAAGTGATGTCTTTACTTTTTAATGCACTGTCTAAGTTTGT
Organism: Bos javanicus; assembly: GCF_032452875.1. Classification (NCBI taxonomy): domain Eukaryota; kingdom Metazoa; phylum Chordata; class Mammalia; order Artiodactyla; family Bovidae; genus Bos; species Bos javanicus. Next base: position 29,759,157 of record NC_083887.1, on the reverse strand, counting down.
CATAGCTCTCCTTTCAAGGAGCAAGCATCTTTTAATTTCATCGCTGCAGTCACTGTCCACAGTGATTTTGGAGCCCAAGAAAATAAAATCTGCCACTGCTTTCATGTTTTCCCCTTCTATTTGCCATGAAGTGATAGGACTGGATGCCATGATCTTTGTTTTTTGAATTTTGAGTTTTAAGCCAGCCTTTCACTGTCCTCTTTCACTCTCATTAATAGGCTCTTTAGTTCCTCTTCACTTTTGCTATTAGAGTGGTATCATCCGCATATCTGAGGTTGTTGATATTTCTCCCAACAATCTTGATTCCAGCTTATGATTCATCCAGCCCAGAATTTTGCATGATGTACTCTGCATATAAGTTAAATAAGCAGGGTGACAATATATAGCTTCGTTGTATTCTTTTTCCAATTTTTAACCAGTCCATTACTCCATGTCTGGTTCCAACTGTTGTTTCTTGACTGGCAGACGGGTTTCTCAGAGAGCAGGTAAGGTGGTCTGATACTCCGTCTCTTTAAGAATTTTCCACATTTTTTGTGATCCACACCATCAAAGGCTTTAGCATAGTCGATGAAGCAGAAATAGATGTTTTTCTGGAATTCTCTTGCTGTCTCTATGATCCAATAGATGTTGACAATTTGATCTCTGGTTCCTTTGACTTTTCTAAACCCAGTTTATACATCTGGGAGTTCTCAGTTCATGTACTGTTGAAGCCTAGCTTGAAGGATTTTGAGCATAACCTTACTAGCATGTGAAATGAGCATAACTGTATGATAGTTTCAACATTCTTTGGCATTGCCTTTCTTTGGGACTGGAAGAAAAACTGACCTTTTCCAGTCCTGTGGCCACTGCTAACTTTTCCAAATCTGCTAACATATTGACTTCAGCATTTTAACAGCATCACATTTTAGGATATTAAATTGCTCAGCTGGAATTTCATCACCTCCACTAGTTTTTTGCCTTTTTTTTTTTTTTTTGTAGTAATGTTTCACACTCCAGGATGTCTAATTCTAGGTGAGTGACCACATCATCATGGTTATCCAGATTATTAAGAACTTTCTTATATAGTTCTTCTATGTATTCTTGCCACCTCTTCTTAATCTCTCTGCTTCTGATAGGTCCTTACTCTTTCTATCCTTTATTGGGCCCATTCTTGCATTTCTCCAATTTTCTTGCAGAGATCTAAGAGTCTTTTTCATTGTATTATTTTCCTCTATTTATTTTCATTGTTCATTAAGAAGGCCTTTTTATCTCTCCTTGCTATTCTCTGGAACTCTGCATTCAGTTGGGTATATCTTTCCCTTTCTCCATTGCCCTTCACTTCTCTTTTTTTCTCCGCGATTGTAAAGCCTCTCCAGACAACCACTCTGCCTTCCTGCATTTTTCGCCCCTAGGGCATGGTTTTGGTCATTGATTCCTGTGTAATGTTGCAAACCTCCATCCATAGTTCTTCAGGCACTCGCTCTACAGACCTAACCTATTGAATCCATTCATCACCCCTACTGTATAATAATAAGGGATTTGATTTAGGTCATACCTGAATGGCCCAGTGGTTTTCCCTACTTTCATCCATTTAAGCCTGAATTTTCCAGTAAGGAGCTGATGATCTGAACCAGTAGTTAGCTACAGATCTTGTTTATGCTGACTGTATAGATCTTTTTCATCTTTGGCTGAAAAGCATACAATCAATCTGATTTGAGTATTGACCATTTTGTGATGTCCATGTGTAGAGTCCTCTTGTGTTGTTGGAACACCAGTGTGTTCTCTTGAGATAACTCTGCTATCCTTTGCCCTGCTTCATTTTGTACTCCCAGTTCAAACTTGCCTATCTCTCCAGGTGTCTTGATCTTCTAGTTTTGCATTACAATCCTGTATGATGAAAAGGACATGTCTTTTTGCTGTTAGTTCTAGGAGGTCTTGTAGGTCTTCAGAGAACTGGTCATCTTCAGCTTCTTCATCATCAATGGTTGGGGCATAGACTTGGATTATTGTGATGATGAATGATTTGCCTTAGAAACAAACCAAGATCCTTCTTCCGTTTTTGAGGTTGCCCCCAGGTACTGCATTTTGGACTCTTTTGTTGACTATGAAGGGTATTCCATTTCTTCTAAGGGATTCTTGCTCACAGTAGTAGATATGATGGTCACCTGAATTAAATTTGCCTATTCCTGTTCATTTTAGTTCATTGATTCCTAAGATGTCTATGTTCACTCTTGACATCTATACACCAGGTACAAATCTAGGCATCTTCATAATAACCCTGTGCAGTAGACACTTTTAGTATATCAGCAATTGGCAGACAAGAAAACTGAGTTAAGTATCTTACTCAGTGCCAAACAATTCATAATATGATGAAACCAGAATTAAAACCTGGTTAATTTATCTTCAGAGTCTGCTTCATCCACTGCAAAGTTTGCTAGGGACTCAGGTGAGATATTATATAAAGCATTCAGCAATATGCATTCAGTATTTCATAGTTATATTTACTATTTATTATAACTATTGCCAATCAGTGAAAACAAATGTCTCTTCTGCTTTTATTGTTTCCAATCAAGGTGAATGGAATTCAACATTTAATTTAGGGATCCTCATTATCTCACTGTTGCTGCTTTCTGAAAAGGAGGTGAATCTTTGATGCTAAAGGCTTTAAAAGTGCCATGGAAACATTTGTAATAGGAGATCCAACCAGATCATTCTAAAGGAGGTCAGTCCTGGGTGTTCTTTGGAAGGACTGATGCTAAAGCTGAAACTCCAATACTTTGGCCACCTCATGTGAAGAGTTGACTCATTGGAAAAGACTCTGATGCTGGGAGGGATTGGGGGCAGGAGGAGAAGGGGACGATAGAAGATGAGATGGCCGGATGGCATTACCGACTCAATGGACATGAGTTTGAGTGAACTCCTGGAGTTGGTGATGGACAGAGAAGCCTGGCCTGCTGCAATTCATGGGGTCACAAAGAGTCGGACATGACTGAGTGACTGAACTGAACTGAGCTGATGGATACAGGCTGTGGCTAGAATTCTGAATTCTTGGAAGCCAAAGGATAATTCTATGGATTTCCACATACTAATGATAATGCAGTTGTTCGATGATGATATTAGCTATAGAAATTTGAGGGGAGGAAATAATCTAATTAAAGTTACTTCTTAGACCATCTACATGGTTTTCAGAATCAATCAGTTTAAGAATCTGTTTGTCTCTGTGTGTATGCATACCTATTTTGTATTTTATGGATAGAAGAGGTCAGACTTGTTACTGGAGGTGGAGGTTAGAGGGACAGGGAATTGCAGGAAGGTAGTAAAATGTACAAATTTCAAGTTGTATGATAAATGAGTACCAGGGATATAATGTACAACATGGTGACCTTAGCTACCACTGCTGGGTGATACATAGGAAAGTTTTAAAGAAGGTCAAGCTTAAGAATTCTCATCAAATGAAAGATTTTTTTTCCTTTTTTTGTTTCTCTTATTTTTATTGCATATATACGTGGAAGCTGATATTAGCTGAAAGTATTGTGATAATGGTTTCACCATATATATAAAACAAATCTTTATTCTATATTCCTTAAACTTATGCAGTAAGGTAAATTGTCTCTTAATAAAACTGGGGGAAAATAACAGATTATTTTTTAAAATAAAAGAAAATAATATCAAATACGTGTCTACTCTCTCCACCCTTAGCATTCATTCTCCCATCCATGATCCCCAAGTAGAAAAGTCTAAGAACCCCCTTGGGATGCATATAGATGAAGGATGTCCTCTTAATAATACACTTTGGGACCATGATTCACTTCTGTTGGCCCCTATTTGGTGTTTTTCTCACAGGACAATTGAGAAACTGAACTGACTTGAACTGAAAATTTAATAGTCAAGGATTAAAATTATGTTGTGGCCAGATCTCATAACACAAATTTCTTTCTTGCCTATAATGCATTTTGAGTCAAAAGTTACTTCCCATATAAATTTGCACAGTATATCTTCCTTTTTTTTCCATCAGGGTAGCATGATCATAGCAATACTTTATCACCTGTAAGTCAAAGCCTGGATAGCTGGACAAGTAGTTTTGTCACTGTGGAAAATTTCATGGGAACCCTTAGTGACTATAAAGTTTAATCATATGCTATGTATACAAGTCTTCTCATTTTCCACGAACAATAAAAATGTGACAAGACAGAATAATACAACTAAAGAAGAACTTGTCAAAGGAATATTATAATCTCCATAGTTTTTATGTTTCAGTTATATTATTCATTTTGTTGACATAAAATCTCAGTCTTCTTGATGAACAATGACAGACAGATGAAAAATATTTTTTATTTGTCATTGCATAATCTCAAACAGAATAATTAGAGGGACTGACTGAAGACAGACTAATCACAGGGAAGAGAAGGGAAAGGATGGTAAAGCAATGCAATACGATGATAATAAGTAGGGAAGCAGTTCAGAGCAAAGGTGCTGTAGGAGGTTAGAAAAAGCATCAGGACATCCATCAACTCTCTAACAGTAGAGAAAAATACAGTTGAAGACTGATAGGCTCTGAGGTCTGTAAAGAAGAGGTGGGAAGAAGTAAATAATCTAGTCTCTAGTCTAAAAGGTTCATGGTACTGTTCTGTGTAGTTTTTGTCTTGTGTTCTGGGTTTAACTTTATTGAGTTGCATCTGGCTCTGCTGCTGCTGCTAAGTTGCTTCAGTCGTGTCCGACTCTGTTGCACCCCATAGATGGCAGCCCACCAGGCTCCCCAGTCCCTGGGATTCTCTGGGCAAGAACACTGGAGTGGGTTGCCATTTCCTTCTCCAATGCATGAAAGTGAAAAGTGAAAGTGAAGTCGCTCAGTCGTGTCTAACTTATAGCAACCCCATGGACTGCAGCCCACCAGGCTCCTCCGTCCATGGGATTTTCCAGGCAAGAGTACTGGAGTCGGGTACCATCGCCTTCTCCTGGATCTGGCTCTACCACTTGCTAATAGGCCATCTTTCTGTAGATTAAGCCATTATGTGCCCATTTCCTCATATCCCCAAATAAGAATAGCTATAGTACTGACTTCACTTCATTACTGGAAGAAGTAGCACTCTTAGATGGGCCAAGAAGTGCCTGCTCTGTGTCCTGCATGATAGAGGGTCCTGAATCTTACAAATTTTACTAGAGTTTGCACAGGCATATGGGCACTAGCTCAGTGCTCTTCAGCGCTCCTGTGACAGCTTTCAGGCCATAAAGAGACAGCTCTCAAAATTTATTGCTCTATGTCCTCTCAAGAAAAAGTGACCTTGTCCAGCTCTAGGGTTTGAGGGTTTTCAATTGCCCAGGTGAACAAAGGGTCAAAGCATTTGGGAAGATTGCGTTGGAAACTCTTGTCAATAGGAGAGCAAAACTTTCTCACACAAAAAGCATCACTTTCCAATAATGCTGAACTTCCATCTTGTTTCTTTTCAGGAATCAATTTCAATTTCCAAAAGTAGCCACAAATTTGTGAATCTGCAAGGTATTTACAATGGTTTCATTTGGTGGCTGAGGAAAACTGTGAAATATTAAACAACTTATTATTCTTGAATGAGACCTTTAGTTTGGCAACTAGATGGACACAATACTGGAATTGATAGTAACTCTTTCAATTAAATGATTTAGTAATAATTTCAGTTTTATTTAATGATTCTAATGAAATTTTGACTTTAAATAATTACATTTTTTTCCACAATTACATTTCTTTTATTCTTACTAGATGATTTTGCATATTTAAAAATTTGTTTGTGGATATAACCTTTTATGGTTTTATGGTTTTTAAATGATAGTAAATATTCAAGCAAATCTTGAAGTTTCCTGAAAATCATACTATCCTTAGTTTAAGAAATTAGTTCTTAAACCTATTGACAGTTAGCATCTACCTCAAAAGACTGGTTTGTTGTTAAAATAATATTAATCTAAAACATTTATGTATAAAGACTAAGGAGGACTGAATCAATAAACTTCTTACTGGCTTTCATCTAATTGTACTTTTGTTAAAACTATTTTGTTTGTTTTTGAACAAAAAGTTAATTGACTATATTAATATTATGCATATGCTTCTAAACTTTAAAAGTGTCAATAAATACACTTCAGTAGACACATCTGTGTGCACACATGTGTGTGCATCTGTGTTAAATGATCATTTTATCCTGCAATAACAATTCCTCACTGTTTTAAACCTGTAAAACATGGTGCTTTTTGGCATAAAATGTCATAAGGAATTTGTTCTACTTAATCCAAGATACATGACATATCATTCTTCTCATCTCAAAAAAGATGCACCTTATAATGTGGTTTAAACATGGAATTATGTTCTATTTCAAATATCAAAAAGGAGCTTGAAGTCAATCATCACTTGACTTCTCTCCACTCAGGTATCATTTCTTTCTTCTGATAATGAATATTTTTTAGTTTAAAGAAATCACAAAGGCGATGAAAACTTCAACCAACAAATTAAAAAATATACTTTGCAGAAAGCCAAGTTGCAAATCTCTAGAGAGGGCACCAAGTTCCCTGGTGGCTCAGTGGTAAAAAAATCTGCCTGTAATACAGGAGACCCAAGTTCAATACCTGGGTTGGAAAGATCCCCTGGAGAAGGGAATGGCTACCCACTCCTTGCCTGGAGAATTCCATGGACAGAATATTCTTGCCTGGAGAATTCCATGGACAGAGGAGCCTTGTGGGCTACAGTCAAGGGGGTCACAAAGAGTTGGACACGACTGAGTGACTAACACTCACTCACTCAAGAGAGGGCACAGCTGTGTTCAGCTTATTGAAATGGGGGAAATGATCAAAAAGTAAAAGTAATTGGCATGACATTTTGTAATCCTACAGAAAGTTATTCCATAAAGCTTGAATCTATTCATTCTTCCCCATGTCTATAACATGATTAAAATCATTTTAATACCACTTATTGAAGCTACAGAGAATTGAGTAGTTAAAAACAGTGTTCCGTTCCCTCAAACCAAAAAAAAAAAAAAAAAAGAGAGAGAAAGGGAGGGAAAGATAGAAAAAGAAGGATTTATTGCTTAAAGGGATACATTTCAATTATCAGAAAGTCTTTTATCTTGAATAACTCCCTATGCAACACTACTAAAAACAAAGATATTTTCTAATGAATAATTATTGTTAGTATTTCCTAATAAATTGTCAGTCACAAGAAATGTATTTGTCATATACTTACATATGTGTGTATATAAACACACAAGTACACATATATGTACTAAATATATACATTTCCAAAGTGCTTGGAAGGAGAAAATGTTAAATATAAGATAGGTCTGGGTTAAAGCCTGAGATAAGTGTGGGTTCAAAGCCTGTTTATGTTACTTTTTAGCTGTGTCATTTTGGACATGTTACTTTCTCTTAGTGAAACTAAATTTTCACAACTATAATACTGAATAACACCTTCTTAAAATAATTCTTCTGAAGATAAAATGAGATAATGTATGTTGATGCTTACCTTAGTTTCTGACACAAGGGCACACATACAGTAGGTCTGATGATTATTATGCTATTTTGTAATTATTGATAAATAAACAGAAGCTATTAGCTTTTGATTTCCAGCAGACATCAGTTGTGACCATTGATAGTGATGCAACCGACTTTAAATAATAGAGACATGCTGGGAGAACTAATACTGTGTCAGGTTCCTAAATATCACAGACTGTGTTAGGAAGGCAGTATGCTCTGGGAATGTACAGAAATGTGGATTTCAAGCCAAGGGAATATATAACCCACCTAGAGCTTTAAAGCTATATACATGGGAAGGTTTCTGCATGTGTTACCCAAGTTGTATGGTGAGCCCTAAATAAGAGCCTTGAAAAATTTGTTGCATCTCATCAAAACTGTGGAGAAGGCAAAGGCAACCCACTCCAGTACTCTTGCCTGGAAAATCCCATGGACAGAGGAGCCTGGTAGGCTGTAGTCCATGGAGTCGCCATGAGTCGGACACGGCTGAGCGACTTCACTTTCACGCATTGGAGAAGGAAATAATGACAACCTACTCCAGTGTTCTTGCCTGGAGAATCCCAGGGACGGGGGAGCCTGGTGAGCTGCCATCTATGGGGTCGCACAGAGTCGGACACGACTGAAGCGACTTAGCAGCAGCAGCAGAACTGTATATCTTAAGGATTTGCTTTCATTCTTCCTCCTAATTTGAAGATAACAGAAATGTCTTTTGATCTCATAAATTTTACTTTATGTATAACTTTCATAAAATTACAACCAATTTAAAATTTAGTGCAAAATTCAAGTTACTAAATCTTGAAAAGTATCATGCATTTTGTGTAGTTTCTGCAAGTGACATTCAAACTATTTTAAAACAACCTAAAAGGATAAGCAGCAGAAACTGCTACTAGATGTTTGGTGATTTTTAAACTTGGGTGAAAGGAATGCAAAGCAGTCCTTGAACTTAAAATTCTAAAGTTAGATGGTGTCAGGAATTCTGAAGGATCCAAGATTTGATTTTATAAGTTAAGAAGTTAGCCTGTTACTGTTTCATAGGTGCTGTTGGAGAACACAAGGCTCCTGGGTCAGAAATAAGAGACATCATTGTTTTTGGCACAGCAGGCAGCATAAGCACCAGATACCATATTAATGTCAGTTTTTCTAGCTGCTAAGTCCTCTAGGGGCTACACAATAAGATTGCGTGGATGCTGTACTTATACACGTAGAGTTTGTGTCACTGTTGAGGAACACTGATCTTGGGAATTCCACTGCTCTTTATTGAAAGCTGTTAACAGTACTGTAGGGCTTCTCAGGCGGTGCAGTGGTAAAGAATCTGTCTGCCGTGAAGGAGACGTAGGAGATGTGGGTTTGATCCATGGATTGGGAAGATCCCCTGGAGGAGGAAGTGGTAACTCACTTCAGTATTCTTGCCTGGAAAAATATCATAGACAGAGGAGCCTGGTGGGCCATGGTCCATGGGGGTCACAAAGAGTCCAACTCAGCTGAACAACTGAGCACACACACACAGGCAAGCAAGTCTGCATGTTTTCCAGGAGGCAGGAGGGTTACAACTTAAGGGTACCAGCTGCATAAGCCATCTTGAGAAATAGCACAGAAAAAGAGCAGTCCATGCTTTGAATCTTGGCACACCCAGGAAGTCATATAGGAGCACAGGAAGAGCAAGTGGGCTGATATCTCCATAGATTGTGTATATATATATATATATATATATATATGTATGTATATATATATATATATCTATGTATATACACAGATGGCTTCTGAGGGGCTCCTGCAATACAGAAGATGCAAGTTCAATCCCTGGGTTGGGAAGATCCCTTGGAGGAGGGCACAGAAACATACTCCAGTATTCTTGCCTGAAGAATCCCAAGGACAGAGGAGCCTGGTGGGCTACAGACCATGGGGTCGCAAAGAGTTGGACATGACTGAAGTGACTAAGCATGCACACACACACACACATATATAATATAATATAAATAAACCTGTCTTTATTTGGTTATCATGTTCTGAATAGCTATTACGTATTACTATATTTAATATGCTATGACATCTCAATTAAATTATGTAAAAAACCACAAGTGGTGGCAATACTGCAAGGTGGTTTCCATGATTCTCACTTCTTGGTATTCATGCTCCTGTGTTTTCCAGTCCTACTGACTGTGGATGGGACCTGTGACTTGCTTCTAACCAATAGAATATGGCAAAGGTAATGGGATGTGTCAGTTAAATATGATTGTCTTGCCAGCAGTTTCACTCTAGACACTGTCTTTGCTGGCTTGATGAAGAATTAATAAGCAGCTGTGTTGGGGAACTCATGTCACAAGAGATTAGGGGCAGCCTCTAGAGCATGATGGTAGCTTCTGCCCAATATCCAGCAAGAAGCCAGATCTTCAGTCCTACAACTGTAAATAAATGAGTTCAGCCAAAGACCTAAATGAACATGGAAGTGAACTCACCCCCAGTCACGATGTGACACTATTCAGTTCAGTTCAGTCCAGTCACTCAGTCATCTCCGACTCTTTGCGACCTCATGGACTGCAGCAAAACAGGTCTCCCTGTCCATCACTAATTCCTGTCCATCACTTACCCAAATTCATGTTCATTGAGTCGGTGATGCCATCCAACCATCTCATCCTCTGTTGTCCCCTTCTCCTCTTGCCTTCCATCTTTCCCAGCATCAGGGTCTTTTCAGATGAGTCAGCTCTCATCAGGTGGCCAAAATATTGGAGTTTCAGCTTCAACATCAATCAGTCCAATGAACACTCAGGACTTATCTCCTTTAGGATGGACTAGATGAATCTCTTTCCAGTCCAGGGGACTCTCAAGAGTCTTCTCCAACACCAAAATTCAAAAGCATCAATTCTTCAGCACTCAGCTTCCTTTATACTCCAACTCTCACGTCCATACATGACTACTGGAAAAACCATAGCCTTGACTACATGGACCTTTGTTGACAAAGTAATGTCTCTGTTTTTTAATATGCTGTCTAGGTTGGTCATAACTTTTCTTCCAAGGAGCACATGTCTTTTAATTTCATGGCTGCAATCACCATCTGCGGTGATTTTGGAGCCCAAGAAAATAAAGTCTCTCACCATTTCCATTGTTTCCCCATCTATTTCCCATGAAGTGATGGGACCAGATGCCATGGTCTTAGTTTTCTGAATGTTGAACTTTAAGCCAACTTTTTCACTCTCCACTTTCACTTTCATCAAAGGCTTTTTAGTTTCTCTTCACTTTCTGCCATAAAGGTGGTATCATCTGCATATCTGAGGTTATTGATATTTCTCCCCAAATCTTGATTCCAGCTTTTGTTTTATCCAGCCTGGCATTTTGCATATGTATCCTGCATATAAATTAAATAAGCAGGGTGACAATATACAGCTTTGACATACTCCTTTTCCTATTTGGAACCAGTCTGTTGTTCCATGTCTAGTTCTAACTGTTGCTTCCTGACCTGCATACAGATTTCTCAAGAAGCAGGTCAGCTGGTCTGGTATTCCCATCTCTTTCAGAATTTTTCACAGTTTGTTGTGATCCACACAGTCAAAGGCTTTGGCATAGTCAATAAAGCAGAAATAGACGCTTTTCTGGAACTATCTTGCTTTTTCTATGACCCAGCAGATGTTGGCAATTTGATCTCTGGTTCCTCTGCCTTTTCTAAAACCAGCTTGAACATCTGGAAGTTCACGGTTCACATATTATTGAAGCCTGGCTTGGAGAATTTTTAGCATTACTTTTCTAGCGTGTGAGATGAGTGCAATTGTGCAGTAGTTTGAGCATTCTTTGGCATTGCCTTTCTTTGGGATTAGAATGAAAACTGACCTTTCCAGTCCTGTGGCCACTGCTGAGCTTTCCAAATTTGCTGGCATATTGAGTGCAGCATTTTCACAGCATCATCTTTTGGAAGTCTGTGAGAAAGAAATTGTGAGGTGATAAGTGCGTGTTGTTTTAACCACTAAATATGTGTTTTCACAGCAAAGATAGTGAAAAAACTACAATGATTCCACATGTATCAGAGATACCTTTTAAGGGTAGCAATTTCAATTACTCTTTTAATAAACGCAATATCATCAAAATAACACTTTTGAAGTTGAATACATTCTAGAATTTCATTTTTGTATGTACTTTTTCTTTTAAAATTGGTGTTATCACATACATTTATGTGTAATTTGTGTAAAAAACTGTAAGCTGAATCATCTGAACAAGGGGATTACAATAATTTTCAACTCATTAATAAAACCCTGCCATAGTTAAGTACCAAGTGATTAAATAATGAAGGCTCTGAGCTGTTGTTACTGAGGGAACATTTGGAACTTAACACAGTCATGGTCCCGGGCAATGGGAGAAATTGGCATCAGTCCAAATGGCAATTAGTAAAGGAATCTTTTGACCCAAGGGAATTGCTGTAACCTACACTATTGTTTTCTTGGGAATAGCAAGTGACAGCCGACATTTGCAGCTTATTGGGGGGGTGGGAACCACCTTCTCAGAAATCAATTTAGAAAGACTAATGACTCTCTACAAATAGTAATGAGTTTCAATTCAAGAAGAACCCATCAAAAACAGATGTTGAGGGTGAGGCACCAGTGGGTATGAGACAAAAAAAGGATCAAAAGAATATGGGAAAAGAAAAATAAATATCAAACCAGAAAAGAAACTGAGTCTAGATGTTCATACCAATCCCATTAAAGAGAAACCATAAATTAATATAAAAATATATTTGTACAATATTGATATTTGTTGATTATAATTATGTATAACCCATCTACTAAATTGCAAGCTACTTTTTAGCCATTCTCAGCATATAATTTTATCATTTTAATAACATCTCAAGTTAAAACACAATAATAGATACAGCTATATATAGACCTTTGGCCTAGGTAATACTTATTTGACTATTATCATCTAGACTGTGAACAAATACTTGAATATTTTTAAATGATTTGCAAACATTCTTGGTCAATCTTCATTACTTTCCTGGTGATGACCTTGGGATCTAATATTAATTTTGCACATAGAAAAATTGACTCACCTAACATAAATATCAGAGTTAAAATTATCTTAAAACATATGAAAGAAAAGATACAGCTGTCATAAAATGTCTGTGTTATTGCTTACTGTAAGAATATAAAGCTATATTTACATATATTGCAAGTTATGGTTGTGTTCAAATTCCAAAAATATCAGTCACTTTAACTTGCATTTTGGTATAAATTTGGCAGTAAATTTTTCTAAGCATGAAAGGCTATGATTGAGGTTAAGTCAGATATGCTGAGGTATTTCAGAAGACTGCACAAACATTCAAGTGTGAATAATTTCTCCTCTGGAAAGGCTCTCATTCACTGATTGCTCATTAGCCAGTCTTGGGAGACATAATTTCATTTTATGCATCCTCGTGAATATTTTACAAGGCACGCATTTCAGATTTCCTACTTTCATTTGTAACATAGCTGTGACAGTACTATAGTTCTTTGTTGTGCTTACACTGACAACCCCAGGCCTGGAGAAAATATTAATACGTAGTTGTCTGTTTTCATGCTTTGTGATTGGAAAAACACACCATGTTGGATCATTTCTCTTTTCACTCTCAGGCTTCTGTGAGTACTGCCCTTCCTGCAATGCAATAATTAGTCAAGGGCTCATTTCACTCCCTTTCATCTTTGTGGAATTTTCCAAGAATCTGAGGTTAACTGCATATAAGCATTGAAAATTTAGTTGGCCTAAATTTTATTGGTAGCTCCAAATTTAAGGAAGACAAAAGAAAGAAAATAGTGAGAACTTTGTTTCAGCTTTTCACTTGGCTTTATATTTACTTTTATAAACAACAGTTTTATTGAGACATAATTCACATACCATAAGATCAACTATTTACAGTGTACAATGGATTTTTACCATATTTGCAGGGTTCTGCAACTATCACTAAAATCAATTTTAGGACATATGTATCACTCCAAAAAAAACCAAAAAAACAAAAAACCCAAGTACCCATATTAGCAGTCAGTCTCCATTTCCTCCTAACTTGCTCCATCGCACCCCTAGGCAACCACTAATCTACACTCTTTACAGCATTGGACTTTGCTTCTATCACCAGTCATATCCACAGCTGGGTATTCTTTTTGCTTTGGCTCCATCCCTTCATTCTTTCTGGAGTTATTATTCCACTGATCTCCAGTAGCATATTGGGCACCTACTGACCTGGGGAGTTCCTCTTTCGGTATCCTATCATTTTGCCTTTTCATACTGTTCAAGGGGTTCTCAAGGCAAGAATACTGAAGTGGTTTGCCATTCGCTTCTCCAGTGGACCACATTCTGTCAGATCTCTTCATCATGACCCACCCGTCTTGGGTTGCCCCACGGGCATGGCTTAGTTTCATTGAGTTAGACAAGGCTGTGGTCCTAGTGTGATTAGATTGACTAGTTTTCTGTGAGTATGGTTTCAGTGTGTTTACCCTCTGATGCCTTCTTGCAACACCTACTGTCTTATTTGGGTTTCTCTTACTCATCTGAGGATGTGACTGGTGATAGAAGCAAGGTCCAATGCTGTAAAGAGCAATATTGCATAGGAACCTGGAATGTCAGGTCCATGAATCAAGGCAAATTGGAAGTGGTCAAACAAGAGATGGCAAGAGTGAATGTCGACATTCTAGGAATCAGTGAACTGAAATGGACTGGAATGGGTGAATTTAACTCAGATGACCATTATTATATCTACTACTGCGGGCAGGAATCCCTCAGAAGAAATGGAGTAGCCATCATGGTCAACAAAAGAGTCTGAAATGCAGTACTTGGATGCAATCTCAAAACGATAGAATGATCTCTGTTTGTTTCCAAGGCAAACCATTCAATATCACAGTAATCCAAATCTATGCCCCAACCAGTAACGCTGAAGAAGCTGAAGTTGAACAGTTTTATGAAGACCTACATGACCTTTTAGAACTAACTGCTACAAAAGATGTCCTTTTCATTATAGGGGACTGGAATGCAAAAGTAGGAAGTCAAGAAACACCTGGAGTAACAGGCAAATTTGGCCTTGGAATACAGAATGAAGCAGGGCAAAGGCTAATAGAGTTTTGCCAAGAGAATGCACTGGTCATAGCAAACACCCTCTTCCAACAATACAAGAGAAGACTCTATACATGGACATCACCAGATGGTCAACACCGAAATCAGATTGATTGTATTCCTAGCAGCCAAAGATGAAGAAGCTCTATAGAGTCAGCAAAAACAAGACCAGGAGATGACTGTGGCTCAGACAATGAACACCTTATTGCCAAATTCAGACTTAAATTGAAGAAAGTAGGGAAAACCATTATACCATTCAGGTATGACCTAAATCAAATCCCTTATGATTATATAGTAGAAGTGAAAAATAGATTTAAGGGCCTAGATCTGATAGATAGAGTGCCTGATGAACTATGGAATGAGATTCGTGACATTGTACAGGAGACAGGGATCAAGACCATCCCCATGGAAAAGAAATGCAAAAAAGCAAAGTGGCTGTCTGAGAAAGTCTTACAAATATCTCAGAAAAGAAGAGAAGTGAAAAGCAAAGGAGAAACGGAAAGATATAAACATCTGAATACAGAGTTCCAAAGAGTAGCAAGAAGAGATAAAAAAGCCTCTTCAGCGATCAATGCAAAGAAATAGAGGAAAACAACAGAATGGGAAAGACTAGGGATCTCTTCAAGAAAATCAGAGATACCAAGGTAACATTTCATGCAAAGATGAGCTCGATAAAGGACAGAAATGGTATGGACCTAACAGAAGCAGAAGATATTAAGAAGAGATGGCAAGAATACACAGAAGAACTGTACAAAAAGATCTTCATGACCCAGATAATCACGATGGTGTGATCACTGACCTAGAGCCAGACATCCTGGAATGTGAAGTCAAGTGGGCCTTAGAAAGCATCATTACGAACAAAGCTAGTGGAGATGATAGAATTCCAGTTGAGCTATTCCAAATCCTGAAAGATGATGCTGTGAAAGTGCTGCACTCAATATGCCAGCAAATTTGGAAAACTCAGCAGTGGCCACAGGACTGGAAAAGGTCAGTTTTCATTCCAATCCCAAAGAAAGGCAATGCCAAAGAATGCTCAAACTACTGCACAATTGCACCCCTCTCACACACTAGTAAAGTAATGCTCAAAATTCTCCAAGCCAGGCTTCAGCAATACGTGAACCGTGAACTTCCTGATGTTCAAGCTGGTTTTAGAAAAGGCAGAGGAACCAGAGATCAAATTGCCAACATCTGCTGGATCATGGAAAAAGCAAGAGAGTTCCAGAAAAGCATCTATTTCTGCTTTATTGACTATGCCAAAACCTTTGACTGTGTGGATCACAATAAACTGTGGAAAATTCTGAAAGAGATGGGAATACCAGACCACCTGATCTGCTTCTTGAGAAATTTGTATGCAGGTCAGGAAGCAAGTTAGAACTGGACATGGAACAACAGACTGGTTCCAAATAGGAAAAGGAGTACATCAAGGCTGTATTTTTTCACCCTGCTTATTTAATATATGCAGAGTACATCATGAGAAATGCTGGACTGGAAGAAACACAAGCTGGAATCAAGATTGCCGGGAGAAATCTCAATAACCTCAGATATGCAGATGACACCACCCTTATGGCAGAAAGTGAAGAGGAACCCAAAGCCTCTTGATGAAAGTGAAAGTGGAGAGTGAAAAAGTTGGCTTAAAGCTCAACATTCAGAAAACGAAGATCATGACATCCGGTCCCATCACTTCATGGGAAATAGTTGGGGAAACAGTGGAAACAATGTCAGACTTTATTTTTCTGGGCTCCAAAATCACTACAGATGGTGACTGCAGCCATGAAATTAAAAGACGCTTACTCCTTGGAAGGAAAGTTATGACCAACCTAGATAGCATATTCAAAAGCAGAGACATTACTTTGCCAACAAAGGTCCGTCTAGTCAAGGCTATGGTTTTTCCTGTGGTCATGTATGGATGTGAGAGTCGGACTGTGAAGAAGGCTGAGCGCCAAAGAATTGATGCTTTTGAACTGTGGTGTTGGAGAAGACGCTTGAGAGCCCCTTGGACTGCAAGGAGATCCAACCAGTCCGTTCTGAAGGAGATCAGCCCTGGGATTTCTTTGGAAGGAATGATGCTAAAGCTGAAACTCCTGTACTTTGGCCACCTCATGCAAAGAGTTGACTCATTGGAAAAGACTCTGATGCTGGGAGGGATTGGGGGCAAGAGGAGAAGGGGACGACAGAGGATGAGATGGCTGGATGGCATCACTGACTCGATGGACGTCATTTTCAGTGAACTCCGGGAGTTGGTGATGGACACGGAGGCCTGGCGTGCTGTGATTCATGGGGTTGCAAATAGTCGGAAGCAACTGAGCAACTCATCTGATCTGAATCTACACTCTCTCTTAGTGGACCTGAGGAAGACTTTCTTATCTCTTCTTGCTATTCTTTGGAACTCTGCATTCATATGCTTATATCTTTTCTTTTCTCCTTTGCTTTTCACTTCTCTTCTTTTCACAGCTATTTGTAAGGCCTCCCCAGACAGCCATTTTACTTTTTGCATTTCTTTTCCATGGGGATGGTCTTGATCCCTGTCTCCTGTACAATGTCACAAACCTCAGTCAATAGTTCATCAGGCACTCTATCTATCAGATCTAGGCCCTTAAATCTGTTTCTCACTTCCATTGTATAATCATAAGGGATTTGATTAGGTCATACCTGAATGGTATAGTGGTTTTCCCTACTTTCTTCAATTTAAGTCTGAATTTGGCAATAAGGAGCTCATGATCTGAGCCACAGTCAGCTCCAGGTCTTGTTTTTGCTGACTCTATAGAGCTTCTCCATCTTTGGCTGCTAGGAATACAATCAATCTGATTTCGGTGTTGACCATCTGGTGATGTCCATGTATAGAGTCTTCTCTTGTATTATTGGAAGAGGGTGTTTGCTATGACCAGTGCATTCTCTTGGCAAAACTCTATTAGCCTTTGCCCTGCTTCATTCCGCATTCCAAGGCCAAATTTGCCTGTTACCCCAGGTGTTTCTTGACTTCCTACTTTTGCATTCCAGTCCCCTATAATGAAAAGGACATCTTTTTGGGGTGTTAGTTCTAAAAGATCTTGTAGGTCTTCATAGAACCGTTCAACTTCAGCTTCTTCAGCATTACTGGTTGGAGCATAGATTTGGATTACTGTGATATTGAATGGTTTGCCTTGGAAACGAACAGAGATCATTCTGTCATTTTGAGATTGCATCCAAGTACTGCATTTCAGACTCTTTTGTTGACCATGATGGCTACTCCATTTCTTCTGAGGGATTCCTGCCCGCAGTAGTAGATATAATAATGGTCATCTGAGTTAAATTCACCCATTCCAGTCCATTTTAGTTCGCTGATTCCTAGAATGTCAACGTTCCTCTTACCATCTCCTGTTTGACTACTTCCAATTTGCCTTGATTCATGGACCTAACATTCCAGGTTCCTATGCAATGTTGCTTTTTACAGCATCGGACCTTGCTTCTATCACCAGTCACATCCACAACTGGGTATTGTTTTTGCTTTGGCTCCATCCCTTCATTCTTTTGGAGTAATTTCTCCACTGATCTCCAGTAGCATATTGGGCACCTACTGACCTGGTGAGTTCCCCTTTCAGTATCCTATCATTTTGTCTTTTCATACTGTCCATGGGGTTCTCAAGGCATGAATACTGAAGTGGTTTGCCATTCCCTTCTCCAGTGGACCCCAATCTGTCAGACCTCTCCACCACGACCTGCCAATCTTGGATGGCCCCACACGGCATGGCTTAGTTTCATTGAGGTAGACACGCTGTGGTCCGTGTGATTAAATTGACTAGTTTTCTGTGATTATGGTTTGTGCGTCTGCCCTCTGATGCCCTCTTGCAACACCTACCATCTTATTTGGGTTTCTCTTACCTTGGACATGGGTGGTCATGTGAAAGCTGGACTGTGAAGAAAGCTGAGCACCAAAGAATTGATGCTTTTGAACTGTGGTGTTGGAGAAGACTCTTGAGAGCCCCTTGGCCTGCAAAGAGATCCAACCAGTCTGTTCTAAAGGAGATCATTCCTGGGTGTTCTTTGGAAGGACTGATGCTAAAGCTGAAACTCCAATGCTTTGGCCACCTGATGCGAAGAGTTGACTCATTGGAAAAGACTCTGTTGCTGGGAGGGATTGGGGGCAGGAGGAGAAGGGGACGACAGAGGATGAGATGGCTGGATGGCATCACCGACTCAATGGACATGAGTTTGGGTGAATTATGGGAGTTGGCGATGGACAGGGAGGTTTAGTGTGCCACAGTTCATGGGGTCACAAAGAGTTCGACATGACTGAGCGACTGAACTGAACTGAACTAGTCTGCC
Source organism: Bos javanicus (assembly GCF_032452875.1). Taxonomy (NCBI): domain Eukaryota; kingdom Metazoa; phylum Chordata; class Mammalia; order Artiodactyla; family Bovidae; genus Bos; species Bos javanicus. The sequence continues at coordinate 29,740,326 of NC_083887.1, read as the reverse complement.
TATTCTGGACATGTCATAAAAATGAAATCACATAATATATGGTCTTTGGGGACTGGCTCCTTTCACTTAGCCTATGTTTTCAAGATTCATTCATATCATAGACCATATCAGTACTTCATTTCTTTTTGTTACCAAATGATCTCATGGTATGGATACACTACATTTTATTTATCCATTCATCAGTTGATGGACATTTGGGTTGTTTCCACTTTTTGGCTGTTACAAATATAGGTGTACATGTTTTTTGTGTGGACATATATTTTCATTTCTCTAGAAGTGGGGTTGATGGATTATGTGGTAACTCTGTGTTTATTCTTTCAAGAAAATGCCTGGCTGTCTTCTGAAGTGGCTGCACCATTTTACATCCCCACCAGAAGTGTACAAAGGTCCCAATTGCTCTACAACTTCACCACTACTTATTATTCTGTGTTATTTATAGGCATCTGTGTGGGTTAGACATGGTATCACTCTGTGGTTTCGATTCTTATATCCATCATGGATAGAGATGTTGAGAATATTTTCAGATGTTTTTCTTTAAAAAGCAAGAGAAATCCAGGAAAAACATCTACTTCTGCTTCACTGACTATATTGAAGCCTTTAACTGTGTGGATCACAATGAACTGCGGAAAAGTCTTAAAGAAATGGGAATACCAGACCACCTTACCTGTCTCCTTAAAAACCTATATGCAGGTTAAGAAGCAACAGTTAGAACTAGACATGGAACACACTGGTTCCAAATTGGGAAAGGAGTATATCAGAGCTGCATATTGTCATCTTGCTTATTTAACTTATGCAGCGTACATCATGTGAAATGCTGGGCTGAATGGAACAAGCGGGAATCAAGATTGCTGGGAGAAATATCAGTAACCTCAAATATGCAGATAATACCACTCTGACAGCTAAAAGCTAAAAGGAACTAAGAACCTCTTGATGAAGGTGAAAGAGAAGAGTGAAAAAGTTGACTTAAACTCAGTGATCAGAAAACTAAGATTATGGGCATCTGGTCCCATCACTTTATGGCAAATAGATGGGAAAATAATGGAAACAGCGACAGACTTAATTTTCTTGGGCTCTAAAATCACTGCAGATGGTGACTGCAGCCACCCTGTGTACAAGACAGCAAAAGAGACCCTGATGTATAGATCAGTCTTATAGACTCTGTGGGAGAGGGAGAGGGTGGGGAGATTTGGGAGAATGGCATTGAAACATGTATAATATCATGTATGAAATGAGTCGCCAGTCCTGGTTCAATGCACAATACTGGATGCTTGGGGCTGGTGCACTGGGACAACCCAGAGGGAGGGTATGGGGAGGGAGGAGGGAGGAGGGTTCAGGATGGGGAGCACGGGTATACCTGTGGCGGATTCATTTCGATGTTTGGCAAAACTAATACAATATTGTAAAGTTTAAAAAAAAAAAAGACTCTTGCTCCTTGAAAGAAGAGCTATGACAAACCTAGACAGGGTATTAAAAAAACAGAGACATTCCTTTGCTGACAAAGGTCCATGTAGCCAAAGCTGTGGTTTTTTCAGTGGTCATGTATGGATGTGAGAGTTGGACTATAAAGAAAGCTGAGCACCGAAGAATCGATGCTTTTGAACTGTGATGTTGGAGAAGACTCTTGAGAGTTCCTTGGACAGCAAGGAGATCAAACCAGTCAATCTTAAAGGAAATCAATCCTGAATATTCATTGTAAGGACTAATACCGAAGCTGAAGCTCCAATGCTTTGTCTACCTGATGGGAAGAGCTGACTTATTGGAAAAGACCCTGATGCTGGGAAAGATTGAAGGCGGGAGGAGAAGGGGATGACAGAGGATGAGATGGTTGGATGGCATCACTGACTCAAAGGACATGAATTTGAGCAAGCTCTGGGAGGTGGTGAATGACAGGGAACCCCAGCATTCTGCAGTCCACAAGTTCACAAAGAGTCAGACACAACTGAGTGACTGAACAACCACAATCCCTCAAGGCTAGCGGTGATGAGAGTCTTTTCATATGCCTTTCTTTACATTCTGGCCATGTTTTCCTATTTTGAAATAGCTATATATTTGGGAAGTAGAGACTCAATATAGCTGATATACATAGAACAATGTCATTTGTATATGTTTGTGTCTGTGTGATCATGTAAGGTCCTAATCCATCTCTATTGGTATAGAGATTTGTATTTGGGAAAGAAAGAGGCATGAAAGAAATAAGGTACCACAAAATAAAAGCAGCCAATTCAAAATCATTAGAGAAAACAGAGGGTTAAGTTCAGGAAAGCAAGAATCCAAAAGTTAGAGAGCACATGGTAAAAATCCAAGGTGAATCAAGAAGAGTACTCTGTTTGTGAAATGAGATGAAGCATCTTTTGCAACCTCTTATGGACCATTAGACTCTTCAGAGAACTGGAGGTTTGGGCCAATTTATTGGTACAGAGTCCATGAGAACAGTTAAGTGTTTAACACCTCTGTTCTTACATTGCATTAGGTAGTTTAGGACCACAGATAAAAAGTAAAAAAAATAAAGAAAAAATGAAGACAAATTTTTTTAAATAAAGAAAAATCCTTTGTGGCTCAGATGGTAAAGAATCTGTCTACAGTGCAGAAGACCCAGATTTGATCCCTGGGTCAGGAAGATCCCCTGGAGAAGGGAATGACAAAAACTCCAGTATTCTTGCCTGGAAAGTCCTATAGGCAGATCAGCCTGGTGGTTACAGTCCATTGTTTCACAAAGAGTCTGATACAACTGAGCAACTAACACTCACTCACAATCAGAAGGAGGCTTACTGATTATATTATGTCTGGACTTGTACTGTTGATGTGAGCTAATGCTAGATAGGTCAGCAACATAAAGCCAAAAACCCACATGTGACCTGGGGATAGAAAAGATGTTGGAATCACGATGACTGATAATAAGGCTCAGATTGTTTTCAACGTAACGTTTGGGAGGAGAGATATGATTATCAACCTGAGTTAAGAGGAAAATTCAAATCTAAGTGGTATCTGTGAAGTCCAAGGACAAAAAAAAGAAAGCAAGTAAAATGTCACAAGATCTAAGAGGCAGCAAATCCAAATTATTTAAAACATTTAAAAGTTAAAGATCCTGATTACACATAATTTTTTTTCTCTTTAAAGAGCAGTCTCCCTAGACATAGTCACACAATAATAATGCAGTTTAACCCCTCATTTCCTGTATAGGGAGCTAAAGATCAAAGAAATAAGGAGATTTATTCAATTAAGATAATACTGGCTATATTAATAGACACAATGTATGGATGTGAGAGTTGGACTATAAAGAAAGCTGAGTGCTGAAGAATTGATGCTTTTGAACTGTGGTGTTGGAGAAGACTCTTGAGAGTCCCTTGGACTGCAAGGGGTTCCAACCAGTCCAAACTAAAGGAAATAAGTCCTGAATATTCATTGGAAGGCATGATGCTAAAGCTGAAACTCCAGTATTTTGGCCACCTCATGCAAAGAACCAACTCATTGGAAAAGACCCTAATGCTGGGAAAGATTGAAGGCAGGAGAAGGGGACAACAGAGGATGAGATGGTTGGATGGCATCACCGACTCGATGGACCTGAGTTTGAGTAGTCTCTGGGAGTTGGTGATAGACAGGGAAGAGCCTGGCCTGCTGCGGATCACGGGGTCGCAAAGAGTCGGACGCTACTGATTGGCTGAACTGAACTGAGTAATTTCTTCAAGCTAATACTAGCTGTATTGTTGCTGCTGCTAAGTCGCTTCAGTCGTGTCCGACTCTGTGCGACTCCATAGATGGCAGCCCACCAGGCTCCCCCATCTCTGGGATTCTCCAGGCAAGAACACTGGAGTGGGTTGCCATTTCCTTCTCCAATGCATGAAAGTGAAAAGTGAAAGTGAAGTCGCTCAGTCGTGTCCGACCCTGAGCGACCCCATGGACTGCAGCCTTCCAGGCTCCTCCATCCATGGGATTTTCCAGGCAAGAGTACTGGAGTGGGGTGCCATTGCCTTCTCCAACTAGCTGTATTAATAGACATAAAAACTAGAAATGAGATTTAATCCCAAATACAGTGATTTTTCTTTTTCTATATTATTTTAACTACCTTTTCAAGCTAATAGCAAGCTAGATCTGATTCTTTATGATATAAAATGGAGGAAATATTTAATAAGAATATGATTAATTCAGTTTCTATTTCTCTACTTCTCAGTTTACTCTATGACTATCACCTCAGGAAATTCCATTCTGAGACCTACATGCTTACCTGTTCTCTACCATTAACCATGTATAACAAAAGTCTAGATTCCACTTATTTTACAGTGGATAAAATACTATATGAATACCATACAATGTACAAACACCATACTTGTACAAGAGGAGTTAATGTCTCTAACAATGACTGTACTCTAACACAGATTGTTCTGATTTCATTATTAAAACACAAAATTACATGTAAATTTGACTAATCTAACCCATATAAGTGGTATTCTCTCACTGCAGAATAAAATAATATGAAGCAACATCAACCAAAATCAAATAAGCAAAATAAATGGTCTGAAACAGTTAAATATAAACATCATATAGATACTGGCTAAAGTTTACTATTTAAATGATAACTTTAGGAAACTTGCTTCCTTTTACATTTTATTTTTCATTAAAAAAATGTGCATCACATAATGTATATATCAGAAATAGTTGTGGCCTACTTAGAGTACTAAATGTTAAAATTCTGAATCAATAATAACCTTTCTCTGTTTCTAAGATATTTATAAATCTTTCCTCCTCTTTAGGGTCATCAGGGACTTTCTACTGCCAAGAAGCTGAAAGAATCTTGTACAAAGCATTTGCACATCGTAGATGAGCTAAGTGAATATTTGTTGATAATGAGGTTGATGATAAATTATCACTTATTTGTTATGTCTCAGAACAGTTTCCCTGCACTGAAATGCTTCTTGTTAAAAATGATGTTTCCCTCCTACGCTTTGGTTTTTAACACCCCTTGATGATTGCCTTCACAGAAATTGATGTAAGAAAGTTGTCATCCTGTTCTCTGTGTCCCAGTGGCAATTACAAACAGTCTGTAGAGCCTGAATGAATGAATTCTTTTAAAGCCCTTGTTTAGATAAATTTTCAGCATTTATCAAATTACAATAGAAATTTGCAAAAACCACAACTTTGTAAAAGTAGTTTTAAAAAGACTTCAAAGATATTGTCAAAAAGCAAGACTTTTACAAATGCAGTTTTAAAAGGATATATCCAGTATTTCTCCCAAGGAAAGAATTGACTTTGTTGAGAAACATGACTTGAATAACCATTCTGTACAGAGAGTTAGGTCCTAGAGGCAGATCAATAGAAGTATACAACAGAAGATGGGGAAGATTCCTCCATATAAGAAAATATTCTAGATCTGTCAAATATTCATTTGAATATTATGCATAACTGTTAGGACTTTTATCTTCTAGTACAATCTGCCATAAGTACATTTCTGAAATGAGTGTTTCTTGTAAAAAAAAATTGGCAGAGTATTACCATTTGCAAAGTGGGGTACACATATAGGGTGATGAGACTATACACAACCTTGAGTAGTTCAGGGGAAGTATGAATTTAGAGCCAGAGCTGACCAAGAAAGCTGTGTCTTCCCCTTTTAAATATGCCTCTCTATCACCATACACTGAATCCCTGCCAATCTTGGGAGGAATAGTGCTTATTACCATCTGTGAAATGGGGCTGAGGCTGAGAAGCAGGGGGAAAAGAGAAATCTTTGTCATTATTTTGAGAATCAAAGTGAAGACAATTTATTAAAAGAGAGGAGCCAGTCAAAAGAAGGATGATGTAGGGGTAAGGTTTTATCCTTAGCAAAAACCTATGTAACCTGGTTTTTAGGGGCTGCACATAGCACATGAAGAGAATTTACAAGAATATTACAGGACAGTGTTTGTCTGACTTTAGCTCTACTTACACTCTTCATAATTCTAAGTATTTGGAGGCATTTCTTGGCCACTTGGGAACTCTCTTCTCGATTTCCATTTTTGTCCTCTTGTGTTACAGATCAGTTCAGTGACATCTCCTGTTTGATGACGGGTCCACACATTCCCACCCGAGCTACTAGCTCACTCTTGCCTTTCCCATTCAACTGGTCCAGCTGTGAGCTGGGACAACCTGGCACCTTAGGTAACTGTGTCAATTCTCTGCTCTAGCATGTTCCCATAAAGGAAGACAGTGAACTTCCCTCCCAATGGATGTGGCACAATTGCCAGCTGGTACACAGGCCACAAAACTGAGATTTTACTCAATAAAATTTCAATTTCAGCTCCACCCTCTCATCCTCCAAACTAAAACTGAATCCAGTCTTCTCCTAGACTGGGCAAAGTCAGGCTATAGGGAGTATAAAGGATATCCCTGACTCTAGGTTTAACCTTCAATTTTATTTTCAGTGTAAAGTTTTTATACATTCAGTCTACCTGGAGAGACTGCTACTGCTATGCTATGCTCTGCTAAGTCGCTTCAATCGTGTCCGACTCTGTGTGACCCCATAGACGGCAGCCCACCAGGCTCCCCCATCCCTGGGATTCTCCAGGCAAGAACACTGGAGTGGGTTGCCATTTCCTTCTCCAATGTATGAAAGTGAACAGTGAAAGTGAAGTCGCTCAGTCGTGTCCGACTCCTAGCGACCCCATGGACTGCAGCCTACCAGGCTCCTCCATCCATGGGATTTTCCAGGCAAGAGTGCTGGAGTGGGGTGCCAACCTGGAGAGAAATACCTCTTAAATAGTCAAACCTGGTCGCACTAGTGGTAAAAAAAACCCACCTGCCAATGCAGGAGATTAAAAAATGTGAGTTTGATCCCTGAGTCAGGAAGATCCCCTGGAGGATGCATGGCAATACACTACAGTATTCTTGCTCTGAGAATCCCATGGACAGAGGAGCCTGGCAGGCTACAGTCCATAGAGTCACCAAGGATTGGACACAATTAAAGCAACTTAGCATGGGGCTCAATACCTCATAGTCAACAATGGTCATCATCATGTCTATTAAAATCCTTGCTGATTTCAAGTTTCTGAATTCCCATTCTCTTGCATATTGGGTCTAGTTTCAAGTTTTATGCCTCAGACTTTCTATTTTTAAACCTCCAATCCTAATCCTTCCTTGAAGCAACTAAACATTATGATGCTTTAGAAGTCAAATTAAAAGGAAAATGTTAATTGTATTAAAATACCACAAATAAAACATGCGCTATTTTTGTGATGCAAGGGAAGTGTTTGGGAGGCAAAGAGCACAGGAAGGGTTTAGAACATCAGTGTTTCTAAAAAAACTGCAGAAAATTGAAATGATTTGTGTGAGTCAGTTTGCTCATGTGTGTCTGTGTGTGCTTGGTGAAAGCAGAAAAAAATTGAAAAAAAATTATTTTTAACATGTAGGCTGCAAAGAGTTGCAAGGAATCACACATACCCTTTACTAAAGGGGCGGGACTGCAAGGGCCACGGTTAAAGAGTTCAGTGTAATGAGTTCTAAAAGCAATATCTAATTACCTTCACTGTGACAAGACAATAGCACCAATACCCTCAGGTTCTCTGATAAAACAAGCGTGTGTACACACAGACATCTCACACACACCACGTTATCGTCACTCTTTGTGTGTCAACATTTTTACTTTAGAGTTATAAAAAAAGAAAGAAAAAGACATCAAATTAGCCAATCTTAAAAGCATTATTCTCTGGCGTTTTCTTCTTCGTGCATGTGGAAAAAAATTAGCACAGAAATTAGCAGACGAGTAGAAAGTGACACCAAATTTCTCCCAAATTCTCAGATGGTTTTGTATATTCCTTTGTACACTGATGTATCCCTGGCTTTGTAAATGTTGCAGTTTGAGAAATGTGCTACGCTGAGTCTTTACCTTTTACCTTGAGGTTGGCTCTGGCTCTTTGGACCATTTTTTCCTTTCATTTGTTTGTTCCTTTATCAGTTCATCAGCACACATCTCACTGAGCCTACTTGTCCCCGGTACTGTATTAGACTGGTGGTAGATGGATAAAACCCAGTTATTGTCTTCAAGGAACTGAAATTCTGGTGAGAAGAATGTATAGCTCCCTATGCACTTCAGATAGGCAAGGCAATGATATGAATACATGAAGCATATTATGAAATCATAAAGGAAAATCACTTATTAGAAAGCTAAGAAAAGTTTCCAGGAAGAAGTGATAACAGGATTGAGCTTTCAAGTGTAAATAGAAAATCAGTGAGTAATGAAGTAAGCCCTGTCTTGTAAGCAATATGGAAAATGAAATTTAGTCAATAAACATCACCGTGGCAAGAGAAAATTCAGATACAGTGCTAGAGCACAGAGAAAGGAAGAGCTAGGTGCTGCGGATTGAATTGCGTTCCCCATATTCATATACTGAAGCCCTAACCTAAAATGTGGGGAGTTTTAGAGAAGGGCCTTTAGGAGGTAGTTAGGTTTAGATGAGGTCGTAAGTGTGGGGCCCTCAGGATGATGTTAGTGCCTTATTAGAAGAGAACTTGCTTGCTCGTTCTACCTTGTGAGGACGCAGCAAGATGATAGTCTTCTGTAAGCCAGGGAGAGAGGTCTCACCAGACACTGAATCATACTGGACCCCGATTTTGAACTTTCCAGCCTCCAGAATTGTTAGAAATAAATTTATGTTGTTTTAAGCCACCCAATCAGAAATACTTCATTATGACAGCTTAAGCTGGGTGAGACATCTTGGAATGTGAGGAAGTGAATCTAAAGAGAGGAGCTGGGCTCAGATTGAGAGTACCTAGTTACTCATAAAGAGATACAACTGATACTCTAGCCAAAGGAGATTGCTGATACATTCCCTTCTCTCTGCATAGGCTGTTCTTTCCCCATGTATTTCATCACTTCTTAATGTAAATCCCTTCTGGCTCATCAATCATTCACCCACATGGTTCACCTAAAATGAAAATAACCTGTATTCTCAGGTTGAAATAGATATCCTCCTTTCAGCAATAAAATCTGGAAAAAAAGTGAGTTAAGTATTATTGAATGCGCCAGAAATGTCACTTTCTGCAACAAAAGTGAAATAAAAAGCAGAATCAATTCACAATTCACATTAAACTGGTACAATCCCACTTGTTATTGGTATTCACTTCTATTAATGAACAATTTTATTTGATTTGTAGGCAACGGGAGTGAAAAAGTAGCTTCAGGGCATCACCAAAATACTATTATGTGAATTAGTATGTCCTTACAAACCTTATTTTTATGGCTGATTACTGATAAATAATTAGAAAAACTAATTTTGACTTTTTTCCCCCAGTGGTTAAACAAATGGGAAGACTAAAGGTGATTAAAAAAAAGTGGTATTCTTTTTAAAAATAATATTACTTTCTAATTTTACAAACAATTCATATTCATCGCAGACAACTACAAGTACATAAAAGCATAAAATAAAAATTTTAAAAATGCCCACCCTATGGAGAGAGCTATCATTAGCATTTTGATATATTTCTTCCCTGTGTCTACATTTTCTTTTTTTTTTTTAAGTGTAATTGACCTATAACACTATGTTAGTTCTGGGTGCACAGTACAGTGGTTTGATATTTCTATATGTTGCAAAATGATCAGCATGGTGTTTATAGTTACTGTCACTAAAATATTACAATATAATTGACTATATTTCTCATGCTGTATTTAATTCCCATATGCATTTATTTTTATATAGTGAAAATGAAGTCATGTCCGACTCTTTGCGACCCGTGGACTGTAGTCCACCTAGTTCCTCTGTCCATGGGATTCTCCAGGCAAGAATACTGGAGTGGGTTGCCATTTCTTTCTCCAGGGGATCTTGTAACAAAAAAGATATCTCTTAATATCCCTCACTTCTATCACACATTTCCCCTCCACTTCCCCTCTGACAACCACCTATTTGCTCTCTGTATATATGAGTCTGTATCTTTTTTGTTACATTTGCTCATTTGTTTTGTTTAGATTCCACAAATAAGTGAAATTTATTTCACTCAGTACAATACCCTCTATGTTTTTGCCAATGGCAAGATTTCATGCTTTTTTTTGGCTGAGTAACATTCCATTGTATATACCACATTGTATATATCCATTCATCTAACAATAGCTAATTCAAACAATGCTGCAATAAATAGAGGGGTGCATATCTCTTTTTGATTTAGTGTTTTTGTCTTCTTTAGGTACATGCCCAGATGCAGAATTACTGAATCATATTAGTAATTCTATTTTTTATTTTGTGAGGAACCTCAATACTGCTTCCCATAGTGGCTATATCAGTTTACATTCCCAGCAACAGTGTAATAGAATTCCCTATTTTCCACATCTTCATCAGCACTTTTTATACGTTTTCTTTTTGATAGTAGCCATTCTGACAATTGTGAAGTGATACCTCACTGTGATTTTCATTTGTATCTGCCTGATGATTAGTGATATTGAGCATCTTTTCATGTGCTGAAATGTCTTTTTTGGGAAAAAAAAATGTCTATTCAGGTCCTCTGCCTAATTTTTAATTGGGTTATTATGCTTTATGTTGAATTGTATGAGTTCTTTGTATATTTTGGATATTAACCTTGTATTAGATATATCTTTGCAAATATCTCCTCCCATTCAGTAGGTGGTCTTTTTATTTTGTTGATAGTTTCCTTCATTGTGCAAAAGTTTTTAGTTTGATATAGTCCTGTATGTTTATTTTTGCTTTTGTTTCTCTTAACTGAAGAGATATATGAAAAATATATACTGTTAAGGCAGACATTAAAGAGTATACTGCATATGTTTTCTCCTTTCAGTCTTATAGCTCCAGAGCTTGCATTAAATTTTTAATTCATTTTGAGTTTGCCTTTGTATATGCTATAAAAAAAGCAGTTCAGCATGATTCTTTTGCCTGTGGCTGTACAGTTTTCTCAACACCATTTATTGAGGGGGCTGTATTTTCCCTATTGTATGTTCTTGCCTCTTTTGACAAAGATAAATTGACCGTATAAGCTTGGGTATATGTCTGGGATCTCTATTTGGTTCCATTGACCTATGAGTCTGCTCTTGTTCCAGTATCATACTGTTTTGATTACTGTATCTTTATAGAACTGTTATATTACAGCTAAAATCAGGGATTGTGATATCTCCAGGTCTGTTCCTCTTCCTCAAGATTATTTTGGCTGTTGGAGTTGTTTTGTGTTTCTGTACACATTTTAGAATTTTCTTTTCTAGTCTGTGAAAAATGCCATTGTTATTTTGATAGGAATTATACTCAATCTGTAGATTTCCTTAGGTAATATCGTTATTTTAACACTCTCAAGTCTTCCAATACATGAGCACAGTATATCTTTCTGTTGGTATGATCTTCAATTTCTTTCATCAATGCCTTATAGTTTTCCAAATTGAGTATAAGATTTTTACCTGCTTGCTTATATTCATTTCTAGGTACTTTATTCTTTTGATGCAATTGTGCGATATATGGGATTGTTTTATTTATTTCATTTCTTATACTTTTTGTTAGTGTGTAGAAAAGCAGCATATTTTGGACATTCATTTTATATCCTGCAATTCTACTGAATTCACTGATGAGTTCTCATAGTTTTTTGGTTGTCACATCTTTAGAATTTTCTATAATTATGTCATCTTAAAACAGTAATGGTTTTACCTCTTCCCTTTTCTTTTTTTTCCCTTGTCTGATTATTGTATGGCTAGGACTTTCAATATTATGATGAATAAAAGTAGAGAGGATAGGCACCCTTGTCTTGTTTTTGATCTTAAAGGAAATGCTTTCAGCTTTTCATAGTTGAGTGTGATGTTAGCTGTGGAATTGTCATAAACAGCCTTTATTATATTGAGATATGCTCCCTCTATACTTGCTTTGTTAAAGTTTTTATCATAAATGGATGTTGAATTTTGTCAAATGCTTTTTCAGCATATATTAAGATGATCATACAATTTTTATTATTAAGTTTGTTAATGTGGTATATCATATTAATTGATTTGCAAATATTTGACCATCCTTGCATCCCCAGGATAAATCCCATTTGGTCATGGTGTGTAATTCCTTTAACATGTTAGTGAATTTAGTTTGCTAATATTTTGTTGAAGATTTTTATATCTATGTTCATCAGGGATATTCAGACAGTAACTTTCTATATCAATGTTGCTGACCTCATATGATGATTTGGATGTATTCTTACCTCTGAAATTCTTTTGGAATAGTTTGAGAAAGAAAAACATTAGCTTTTCTCTAAATGTGACAGCATCTGGTGCTGGAATTTTATATGTCTGAATCAGGGATTTATTTATTTATTCTCAGTTATTATGTAGGGGTTAAGTGGGGGAGAGGAGGATCCAAGGTAAGGATTTGAGGTGTTTGATATTTGCTTTTTCTTTTCATAATGCTCTATTTTCAGTTCCTAGTCTTGTAATTTAAGCTGATTTGACACATGGGAATATTCTAGGAGTAATGTAATAGATGCTGTCTGTAATTATTGAGGATAGTCCACAAGCCATTTGGTAATTGGAAAGAAAAAAAAAAATCTTGATTCATTTCAAACAGAGATATTTACACAAGGAGGCTAATACCTTTCTATCCAGGTCACAAAATTGAGTTATTGCAAATCAAGTGACTTGAGTTTTCATCTTTTTCGCTGTTTATTGCAGCTTATATTGGCCATAATTTAAATTTTAAGAAGGATATTTTGGTTCTTTTAATGATATTCATTCAAAAAAGCCCTAAAGGGATTTGATTCCCTAAGGAGAGGTATAAAACTTGTGACTGAAAGCCCACATAAAATTTAAATTGTATTTTCACTCATCAATGACTTAATACAGCAGAACTCTTACTCAGACAAATAATTAGCTTTCTAATACAAAAGTAAACAAAACTATGAATTATGATTAGATAAGTGTACTTCCCTACAGAGACAAATTATTCAACAGTATTCTTCAGCACTGATACATAGATGTTACAATATTGAGAGAACTTTGTGAATAAATTTGGTAAAAAATAATTAAAAGAGTCTGAAAACTGTATTCTTTTGTTCATGATATGTATGTGTGTTATAATTTAATTCCTTGATTTGTATCTTCCTTTGTCATTTTCCCAATCTCTATCACAGATAAAGGAAACAAAAGGAGAATTTAAAAGTTTTTAGTTGCTAAGGAGAAATAAATATACTCAAGGAAGTCTTGTGTTTGATAACATTTTCCAAATGGAAGTTCCTATGACAATATCAGATTTTCCTGAACTATTTATTTACATATAAAGAAAGTGAAGTCATTCTTTTGATATTCACTTCAGCTATCTAGGGCCAGTATCCTATGCTTCCCATTCTGAGTTCCATCTGTGACCCACTTGGAGCGCGATGGTAGTGGCTTGATGGCTGCAATATCCTTTGTTTACTGATATGGCAGGCAACGTTTTTCATTCACCTGATGCTTAGCTTATGTAGCTTACCCTAATGAGAAAAGGTTGGGCTTCCCTGGTGGCTGGCTCAGTGGTAAAGAGTCTGCCTGCAGTACAGGAGAAACACACAAGAGATGTGGGTGAGGAAGAATTCCTGGAGAAAGAAATGGCGACCCACTCCAGTATTCTTGCCTGGGAAATCTCATGGACAGAGGAGACTGGTGGGCTACAGTCCATGGGATTGCAAACAGTCAGACTTGACTGAGTGACTAAAGAGCAACAACAAATGGGAAAAGGTAGGGGTACACATGCTTTGTAGGGGAGTTCTAGAAGACTATATTGCTATATGAAATTCCCATCATGCAAGTGCTCATTGTCCTGGAGATTGTTCCTTGGCTTGGAGGTCTTTTGTCCCTGTCCTAGGACTTAGGACCAGTCTTATGTTTTCTAAAAGAATTGCTATTTTAGATTAAACTATTAATTAGTTTTAATTAATAGGGGAGGATTCAAGGACTTCCCAGGTGGCACAAGTGATAAAGAACCTGACTGCCAATTCAGGAGACGTAAGAGACCTGGGTTAGATCCCTGGGTCGGGAAGATCCCTTGGATAAGAGCATAGCAATCCACTGGTATTCTTGCCTAGAGAATCCCATGGACAGAGGAGCCTGGTGGGCTACAGTCTATGGGGTTGCACAGAGTCAGACATGACTGAAGCGACTTAGCGTACACACACAGGGAGGATCCAGAGTGATGCTCAGTTTTACGGATGGGACCAGCATAGGAACAGTGAAGAGGAGAAGCGCTTTATCCTTTTGAGTCAGTAGTTGCTGGCCTTGATTATGAGCTCAGGAGTCTCAGAAAAATATGGGAGTGTGTGCAGCAAACATTGTTGCTGACTCAGAAATTCTATGTTAGGGACTGCTAGATAATATCAGGGTAGGAATCTAAGTGTTCCATGCCTCAGTACAGAATTTATGTAAAGGTAGGAGATAAAAACATACCAAGCAACTTGGGAAAGAAGGAAAGAAGCCTGAAAATAAGATTACTAATGAAGCTTCTTAGAGTCTGTTTAACTTGACACTTTTAAACCAAAAAATATCTTGAAGCCTTGAGAGATGACCTTTATATAACTATTTGTTCCTTCAGTCAGTTCAGTTCAGTTGCCAGTCATGTCCAATGCTTTGTGACCCTATGTACTGAGCACGCCAGACCTCCCTGTCCATCACAAACTCCCGGAGTTTACTCAAACTCATGTCCATTGAGTCAGTGATGCCACCCAACCTTCTCATCCTCTGTTGTCCCCTTCTCCTCCTGCCTTCAATCATTCCCAGCATCAGGGTCTTTTCAAATGAGTCCGCTCTTTGCATCAGGTGGCCAATGTATTGGAGTTTCAGCTTCAGCATCAGTCCTGTCAATGTATATTTAAGACTGATTTCCTTTAGTTTGGACTGGTTGGATCTCCTTGCAGTCCAAGGGACTCTCAAGAGTCTTCTCCAACACCACAGTTCAAAAGCATCAATTATTTGGCGCTCAGCTTTCTTTATAGTCCAACTCTCACGTCCATACATGACTACTGGAAAAACCACAGCTTTGACTAGACGGACCTTTGTTGGCAAAGTTACGTCTCTGCTTTTTAATATGCTGTCTAGGTCGGCCATAACTTTTCTTCCAAGGAGCAAGTGTCTTTTCATTTCATGGCTGAAGTCACCATCTGCATTCATTTTGGAGCCCAAGAAAATAAAGTCTCTCACTGTTTCCACTGTTTCCCCATCTATTTGTCATGAAGTGATGGAACCAGATGCCATGATCTTAGTTTTCTGAATGTTGAGTTTTAAGCCAACTTTCTCAGTCTCCTCTTTCACTTTCATCAAGAGACTCTTTAGTTCTTCTTCACTTTCTGCCATAAGAGTGGTGTCATCTGCATATCTGAGTTTATTAATATTTCTCTCAGCAATCTTGATTCCAGCTTGTGCTTCATCCAGCCCAGTGTTTCTCATGATGTACTCTGCATATAAGTTAAATAAGCAGGGTGACAATATATAGCCTTGATGTGCTACTTTTCCTATTTGGAACCAGTCTGTTGTTCCACGTCCAGTTCTAACTGTTGCTTCCTGACCTGCATACAGATTTCTCAAGATGCCAGTCAGTTGGTCTGGTATTCCCATCTCTTTGTTCTTTGACCTGTGACTATTTTGTTTTCATGAATTTGTTGTTGTTGTTATACGAAAAGGATTTGTATGGACCAAGGAGCCTGGTGGGCTATAGTCCATGGAGTTGCAAAGAATCGGACATGATTGAGCAACTAACACTGGCCTGATATCTTGAAAAACTATAGAAGTTGGCAAAACTAAGGAACATCATGGAAGAAATGTAAGGCTGAAAAAAATTTAAAAAGGTAGGAATCTAAGTACAGATTTTAAAAAATCAATAATAAATAAATAAAGCTTGGTAGGGTTATTAGATTATTTTCATGAAGCATAAATCAAGCAATTAAAGTACCTAGTAGAGTAAGTGATGTGAAGAAATCAACAAGAAAAGGTAATTTGGAAACTTTGCAACCCTAGTATAAATTAATAATATTTAAATGCAGTTACCCAGAGTGGTAAAAGAATAATACAACTGACTGGAAAAAGAAATTCTCAGTCAAGAATTTTGTATATAAATTCAAAGACAGTTAGAGATGTTTATCTTAAAGTTATAGCCCTAATTAAATCCCATGGACAGAGGAGCCTGGCAGGTTACAGTCCATTGGCTCACAAAAAGTTGGACATGACCAAGGAACTAACATACACAATTTACTCTCAATGTTATCCAGGCATTATTAAACTAAATGTTAACACTTTTGATACTTACTTCACCACATACATGTGGACAGAGAGGAAAAATTATATTTAATATACAGTTGAAAAGCTGGACTGTGGGCATAAAAAAGAATGATTACATTTTAAAATATTGAGATTTTGTAAGACTGTCAATGAAGTAGAGAAGAAAGACCGAGGATGAGATAGTTGGATGGCATCACTGACTCAATGGACATGAGTCTGAGCAAACTTGGTGATGGTGAATGACGGGGAAGCCTGGTGTGCTGCAGTCCATGGGGTTGCAAAGTGTCAGACACAACTTAGCGATGACTGAACAACAGACGAGAAAGACAAAGAAAATAACATAGACAAAGGCGTCAAGGGTTGAGGTAATTGGGTTTCTACTGTAACAGAAAAAATAAACAAGAAGTTGGTAGTAGAGAAAGTCTTTTTCTATGCTGAGGTGGAATTCATAATTAGACTTTGGGGAGGGGGTATTATATAGAATAATAAACTGAATATTTAGGATATTTTAAACTTTTTCTGTTAATAGAAGTATGTTCCACTTTTATAATTGAGAAAGAGAGAAAAGGAAAAATATTAACCATAAAATAAATCAATAATTCTAAGCTTCAGAGGTAGTTTATTGAACATTTTGAAATGGTTTCTTTTGGTTTTCTATATATATTTATGTGGATGGCATAATATAGTTTATAATTTTGTAGCCTTTAAAAGTTATACCTATTTTTACCTTGACTGTTCAAATTGAGTAGACAATGAAGTCATGTAAAAACATACAAATAATCGAACTAGACAAAGAATAATGTGAATGATAAAATAGATAAATCAGTATGTGATAAATAGTAATGTAAGAAATGCCCAGAACATTCAGCTACTGTTCTGATATCTCTCAGTTTTGCTGCCATTCAAAATGGTGCTATTTATTAAACTTTATCCTGTTGACAGATGATTTCAAAAGAATTATGACTGCATAAAAGACTAATTACATTTTGGTTGGACTATAAAGTAAGCTGAGTGTCAAAGAATTGATGCTTTTGAACTGTGGTGTTGGAGAAGACTCTTGGGAGTCCCTTGGACTGTGAGGAGATCCAACCAGTCAATCCTAAAAGAAATCAGCCTTGAATATTCATTGGAGGGACTGTTGCTGAAGCTGAAACTCCAGTACTTTGGCCACCTGATGTGAAGAAATGACTCACTGGAAAAGATCCTGATGCTGGGAAAAATTTAAGGCTGGAGAAGGGATGAGGGAGGGAGAGGATAAGATGGTTGGATGGCATTACTTACTCTATGGACATGAGTTTGAGTAAGCTCTGGGAGATGGACTGGCATGCTGTAGTCCATGGGGTTGCAAAGAGCTGGGCACGACTGAGTGACTGAACTGAACTGGACTGAATGACTTTGCTGTACATCTGAAACTAACACAATATTGTAAATCAACTATAGTTTAACTTAAAAAGCCAAAAGTGAACCCCACTGATCTTCATTACAAACCCAGTACCTCCTAAAGTAATTAAACAAGGAAATCACTAGACTCTAATGCTTTGGTAGCCTGAAACCTAAGCCAGAGTCAATTCAGAGGAATCTGAGAAAAGGAAACTGAAGAACAGCTAATAGACAATCAGGCTTCCCCAAATAAGGCAACCAACTAAGCTGTAGCCAATCAGATAATTGCTTTGTTTGCTTCTAGGGTCTTCTCTATAAAACCCAGTCTCTGAGCTCTCTCTACTGCTGGATTCCATTTGATGTTTGCGCCCATAAAGATTTGAAATTGTCAACCTGCCTCAGTTTATCTTTTAACATATCTGTGACAAATATTCATAATTTACCAGTACAGAAGGCACAAGAATGTGGAGAAAAAGTTCCTCTATAGCACAGGTATGCAGGAATTGCTGGAAATTAATCAGAAAAATTAAACCCTCTAGTTCCTTCAGCTGTCAATCTAAACATGAGGTAAGAGCTGTCAATCAACCACTGGGAGAAATTGAAGCCTGTAGTGTCCTGAGGGTAACAGTTGTTCAATAAAAGGCAGACAGGATGTAATCTTTAAGACATGATACCCAGTGAGAGAAGCCAGAAGCAAAAGACTACATATTTTATTTCAGTTTTGTGATAGTTTGGAAAAGATAAAATTGCTTCTAGTAGTCAAAACTCAGAGCCATGTTTGCCAGTGGCCTGGGTTAAGTGGAGAGGATTGACAAGAGTAAAAGAGGTACAAGTGAATTTGGGGGAAATGATGGAAATGTTTTATATCTTCACTGTAAGGATGGTTATGTAACTATATATATATATAAACTTAAATGTACATAAATTATACCTCAGTAAAATAGACTTTTTAAAACTGTGCACAAACAAAGAGTAATTTCTTATTTGCTAAAAGGCAAATTCAGCTGGGATTTAATAAACCTGGTTATCTTTTCAAATCCGCAATTGATGATTGACCACTTATGAAAATTGCCAAATTCATACATTTATTCAATCATTTCCATTTCCAGATACTATTCTAAATAATTTGTTTACAGTGTTAAAGAAAAAAATGTTTCTAGTCTTACAGGATTTCTAATGGAAGGGTTAGCAAACAAAAACCAGCATAAAATAAAATTGCAAACACTGATTAGTCCCGTGAAGAAAGTAACACAGGTTAAAGAGACAAAGCATTGCTCTAGACAGCAACATTATAGCAGATAAGATGAGGAGAACATCTGATCAAGGCTTTCAAAGAGTGTTTGAGAGTCTTAGGCAAAATCTGGAAGATTGTGCCAAGCAGAGGAAGTAAGGTATTAAAAGTAGGCTTTTGATTGGAGCTGTTTAAAGGAGAAATCTTTAAGAATCTGTATCCTAAGAGTTTCAGAAAATCTTCAAGTTGTATTTGTTTGAGACATAGCATTGCTTTAAAAACAGCCTAGCAATGCCATTTTCCTAATTTCAGTCTTTAAATTATTGTTCTTTGTTAATTTTTTAAATATACTCAGGAAATAATATCATTTTCCATCTCTTTTTGAAAGATCAATTGTGTCAATTGTGTAGGAGTTATTAAGCCAAAACATTTCTGTACTTCTCTAATCTTGAGTTATCAAAAACTTTATGTAAGTTAGTTTTGTCACCTTTATTTTGATAAATATCAAATACAATTTTTTAAAAATTGGCCTACAATTAGTTCATTTTTCTTTGGGGGAAGAAAGCCTTTGGAATCTTTCAATGTATGTATTTTTCCTTATCATTATATTTTCAAGAAACAGTTCATATTTTACCCATGTAATAAAGACCATTATGACTGGTTTTGAGGCTTTTGGGGGATGTTCCTTCCAAATGACTGTAGTAACAGAAACTGATTTTACTTGAACTTGACTTTCAGCAAAAAATTCTTTATTCCTCCTATTTTAATGTATCCTATGACTAATATAAGAAATATTTGTCATTTGATGTATAAAGTTAAAGGAAGAGAAAAATCCTTTGATGTGCTGCATCTAGAACACTGACACTAAAGATGTGAGAGAACAGCCAGGGCTGCCAGGTCTTAAAGGTACAAGATTTTATAGAGAAGGAAAATTAAATATCTACATGAAGACATGAGTTTTCATCTCTACATCAAGTTTTACACATAAAATATCATTTTAATTTTAGATCTAAATATGTAGAGCTAAGTATAGGGAGAAGATAATAAAGATTATACAAGAAAACATATTATCTTGAGTTAGGCGAAATTTTCTTACTCAAGATGCAAAAAGTATTAACTATAAAGGACAAGATTAAAAAACTGAATTCAATTAAAAACCAATTATATAATATAAGAGGCATCAGGAGAGGGTGGAAAGGTAAGCCACAGAATGATGAGAGATATTTATAGTAGATATCTCTCAAATGAGTCATATCCCTAATATATAAACAACCCTTAAAAATTACCAATAAAGAAACAGGCAGTCTGATTTTTAAAATGGACAAAAGACTTGGTCAGCCTCTTCAAGGTGAAAGAAAAGACTAAAGTGTACAAAAAATCATTAATCATAAGCAAAGTGCAAAAAGCCCCACAAGATATCATTATACAGCCACCAGAATTGTTATACTTTTTAAAATTTATGCACAAATATAAGCGCACCCAAAAATATGCTAATACATTTTAGGCCAAAGTGCAGAGAAACTGAAACAGCACATTTCTGATGAGAGTGTTTAGTTGGTACAATTATTTTGAAAATAGATCATATCTCCTAATGCTGAATGTATTTTTTTATTATTTAATTGGAGGAAAATTGCTTTACAATATTGTGTTGGTTTCTGCCTTACAACAACACAATTCAGCCATGATTATACATATATCGCCTCCCTTCTGAGGCTCAAAAGGGAGCTGAATGTATGCTTTTTAAATAACCTAGCCTTCCAATTGTGTGCAGACCAAGTAGTCTGGTTGAAGGTGGTTTGAAAACACGTACAGAAATTTTCCCATAGCAAAGATGAGCTGTGTTTACACTTAGCCTATATCAGTTAAGATAAAGATTTGCTTAACAGAATTTATCTATTCATCATGTGATCAATGCTGAGAGGTGAATTTTTGACATTGAGAAAAATGATATGAATGTTATAAGATCAGATGGAACATTCAGATGCTAAGCAAGAGTTAGTAACATTTGCAAAGTTAGATAATTCTGATGTTTATTTTTCTTGATTTATAAATAATCATTTGCTTTCATTGAGGGTTCAAAAGTTGTGTGTGTTTTAATGAAGGGAATGCTACTTCTATCTTGTCTGTTGTCTTAAAGCAGCATGCTTAGAGTTGAGAGAAATTAGGTGAATGAGTTTCGTTACAAGATAGATTTTTTTTCATACTCAAAAGTATTTAGGGAACGCTCTCTTCTACTTGTTCATTAAAGCAAAGAAGAAAAAATATGCGAAAAATATTTTTAATGAATTTGTAGTAATGTCAGAAAGTGTTATCCTAATTCATAATTTTGTCCATCCAAACTCCCTTTCATTTACTCTCCACCATGACCTCCCCATCACAAAAGCTGATTTTACTGTATGAAGCAAAGACCAAAAGCAAAGAGGATGAAAGTAAAGTATATTGCCTTTGAGCCTAAGTGGGACAGAGAAGAGCTGAGATTTACCAAGTCTTTGTTGTACATGAAACTTTCATGTATTTTCCCTCTTGGTAGCCTGCTGCTGCTGCTGCTGAGTCACTTCAGTTGTGTCCGACTCTGCGCGACCCCATAGACGGCAGCCCACCAGGCTCCCCCATCCCTGGGATTCTCCAGGCAAGAACACTGGAGTGGGTTGCCATTTCCTTCTCCAATGCATGAAAGTGAAAAGTGAAAGTGAAGTTGCTCAGTCGTGTCCAACTCAGCGACCCCACGGACTGCAGCCTACCAGGCTCCTCCATCCGTGGGATTTTTCAGGCAAGAGTACTGGAGTGGGTTGCCATTGCCTTCTCCACTAGGTGGCCTAGGAAGGCATATTTCTCCCAAGCAGAAAGCCTATCTCTGAACTGCTGTAAACCAAGAAAGCTTTAGAATATTGTGGATTATCAGTTCAGGCTTTATAGTAATCTTCAAAGTGCCCAGAAAGATAATAGATATATTAGATGATTCCAGATTATCATTTTATATGTTGGGGTAAGGTTTAATGAAACATATGTCTGTGCTTATGCTTAATCTACACTACTATGGTCATTTTTAATCAAGTATTATTGTTTGCTTGTCTGGGAACAGTAAAATAATACACATGTATGGTGGAAAGGTCAATGGAAAAGGAATGAAGAGATGTTTCTAGTTTGGGGAAATTATGTATAATTTGTGTATATGAGTTTTAGGGTGAAAAATTCACTTGGGCAAATGCCTAGAAGATTACCACTTGTTTTTCTTTATAAGAAACTGCCCAACTATTTCCGAGTGGTTTACCAATTTGGGTTCCCAGCAGCAACGAGTGAGAGTTCTTGTTTTTCTGCCCTCTTACCAGCACTTGATACTGTTAGTTTGATTTCTGCAATTTTAATAGATTCACAGTGGTATCTCATTGTAGTTTTAATTTGTATTTCTCTAATGACAAATGTTGTGGAGTATTTTTTTTTTTTTTACATCCTTGCTTGCCATCCATATATCTTTTTAGTGAAGTGTCTGTTTAGATTTTTTGCTCATTTTCTATGGAATCATATGTTATATTGTTACTGAATTTTGTCTTTATATATTTTAATATGTCTTATAGCAGATAGTTAATTTGCAAATATTTCCCCTCAATTTGTGGGTTACTGTTCTAATCTTTTAGCAGCAGTTTTCAGAGGACAAATTTTAAAATTCTGATAAAGTCCAATTTATCATAAGGATTATAATTTTAATGTTGTATGTCACAACTCATGCCAACCTCAAATCTATGTAATTTTCTTATATTGAATCAGATTCATGTGTCTTCATAACTGAAATTTTCTGCTAACATACCTATATTTGAACTGTCCTGAGGACCAAGTTATGTGTCTGTGCCACTCAGGTCTCAATTATCAACTATTCTAGAATTTTTAATGGAAAAAAAAAAAAAGACTGTTCCAACCACATTTGTCTTACAGATTCTGGACCTACATTCCAATTGTTGATTTATAAATATTTTTCAGTTTTTGTTGCTTTTAGAGATGTAAATTATTCTATAATTTAAACGAGAGTGTTAATATTTAGGTGATAATTAGTGCCAAACTTGACAATTTTTTTTTAGAATGTTACTACCAATTTGTATTTCCATTACTTACTTCAAGTAGTATTAAATAGCATATCCATGCCCATTCCAAATTGGAAAAATTGGAAGGAAAAAGAGGTCATGGTTCCCAAGCAAGTCTGAGACTTAGGAGGACGAATTTCATTAGATTTTAAAGTTTGAGAATACTCCTCTTTGGCTTGATGCTGTGTCCTCCATGTCCACCTGGGCAGTAGCCTGACCCTCTGGGACTAATGAAGCGGTGTTGGGATGTTGCTTCCCTTTTCTTAAAGGTAAACACATTGTCCGATAGCTCTCCTAGCCGGTTTCCTACCTGTGATCCGGCAGCCTGCCTTTATTTCATCTGGTTTCTTTCCCTTTCCGTCTAAGCTGGCATCATTTCTGTCTAAATTGTTGACTGGATCTGCAAATCACACACCTAATTTCTTCAGCAGAGGGCTGTCTAGCCGTATCCTTGGTGTTCCTTCCAGAGCGTGCTTTCTCATTTGCAACATGGATATGCTGAGGTTTTTCCAAATCTTCAAGTTCTGATTTCTTTTTGCTTAACAATTTTTTTTCTCGATTATCTTCCTCCTTGCACATTTTACAATTGGCAGTAAGGAGAAACCAGGAAATCTTTAACTGTCAATGTTTGTCACTTACAAGTTTATTTTCCACAAAATTTATACTTTCCATAGAATTCATATTTTTAGCAATAGTCTCTTTGTAGCAAGCCAGGTATCACAATCAATATTAGGATTCTTCAGAGAAAGAGAATCAGTAAGAAACACACACACACACACATGCATGAGAGAGAATAAGATAGACACAGAGACAGAGTGAGACAGAGAGATTGATTTATTTTGAGGAATTGGTTCACATAATAACGGGGTTTAACAAGTTCAAAATCCAGATGGCAAGCTGACAGAGAATAGATACTGTAATCTTGAGCCTCAATTTCATAGGACAGATCGGGCAGCCTGGAAACTCAGGCAGAGTTTCTACGTTCTGTCTTGAGACTAAGTTCTTTCTTTGTGTGCATGTGTGCTAAGTCGCTTCAGTCATATTCAATTCTTTGCGACGCTATGAACTGTAGCCCGCCAACCTCTTCTGTCCATGGGATTCTCCAGGCAAGAATAATGGAATGGGTTGCCGTGCCCTCCTCCAGGGCATCTTTGCGACTAAGGGAAGAACTCGCCTCTCACATCTCCTGCAGGCGGGTTCTTTACCACTAGCGCCACCTGGGAAGCCCAGTCCCTTCTTTGGGAAGCATCTAAAGGGCTTCATCTGATTGACTGAGTCCCACTCACATTATGGAGGGTAGTTTGCTTAACTTAAAATCTACTGATTTCAAATTTTAATCACGTCTAAAATATATCATAGATAAAATCCTCATTCTCCTTTAACTGAGTAGATTAGAGCATAGTATAATAGAGATTACATGAGCTGGGATTCAAACAAACCTATGCACTAATTATAATTCTACCATTTACAATTGTGTGACTTCAGAAAAATTATAGGTAATTATGATGATTGGCTTTTTAGGAACTGAATGGACAAAAAATTGGCTTCCCATATGGGAAGGCCCAGCTGATTAGATAATGGTGTAACTCAGAATCCTTGCTCATTAGAAGTCATTTGAAATGAAGTCTGTGGAGGTGGAATTTTGTAAATCTAATCTAGAAGTAATGTCATATACCCTACCGTGCATAAAATAGAGCTAGTGAGAAGCTGCTGTATACCAAAAGAAGCTCAGCTCTGTGCTCTGTGATGACCTAGAGGTGTGGGATGGGGAGTGGGGGAGGCTCCAGAGGAAGGGATATATGTATACATATGGTCGATTCACATTTTTGTACAGAAGAAACTAGCACTACATTGTAAAGCAATTACATTTCAATTTGAAAACAGTAAAAATAATGTCAAATATTATACTCAGAGCTTCATATATGTCTGAAATCTTGGGAATATGATAGTCTTCTTTTATATGATAGACTTCTCTCAGATACAGTATTATTTCTGTCTTAAAACTTGAAACTTTCCAGATGTGTGTGTGTTAAGTTGCTTCGGTCATGTCCAACTCTGTATGACCTCATGGACTGTAGCCCACCAGGTTCCTCTGTCCATGGGATTCTCCAGGTAAGAATACTGGAGTGGATTGCTATGTCCTTCTCCAGGGGATTTTCCTGACCCAGAGATCAAACAGTTCTTTACCACTAGTGCCACCTAGGAAGATATTCTAATTAAAATGTCCAGAGGGTTCTATAAAGTAGAATGGTTGTAAATAACCAACCTATTGAGATCTTTTTAAATTAGAAGAACATATTTGCAGAAAGCCTAGTGGGAGTTTAATCAAAGCATTGACATGCTGTCAAATAAATCAGTGAAAATAGTCATCACATGCTGAAAATTCAAAAATAATCACTGTCAATCAAATCAACAATGCTAAACAAAGATAAACAAACAATTGAAGAAGAGCAGAAACAAAATTTCTGAAAATAGTACTTCCGAGACCTGCATCACAATCTTGAGAGTTTATATGAAGTTCCTGATCAGTACCCTTGGAATGATCACTTCAGAAATAATTTTATGTAGGATTATATTTACACTAGTTGAGATTTTTGCCTAAATAATGGACTGAGAGCTACAGGTTAAGGTCAGGGGTTCACAATCTAGGTTATTGTTCCTGCTGCTTCTTACAGTCAGTTTCTTAGGCCAGAAACCTAGGAGTCATTTTTTTCCCCTCTTTTTTCTTTCCCTCATATCCTGCATCCCATCCATCAGCAAATCTTGTCACTATTGCCTACAAAACCTATCTCAAATTCAATTTTCTCACCACTTCCACTTTGTCACTCTATTCCCAGCAACCAGGCCACCATCATCTGTCACATGATTTATAGCAATTGCTTCCCAATCGGTCTCTCAAATTCTATTCTTACTACTTCACCATCTATTCTCTACACAGCAACCAGAGATCGTTTACAAGTTAAATCATATCTGTCTCTGGCAGAAAATCTTTTGGTGGTTTCTTACTACACTTATAATAACATCTAGGGTTTTTTTTTTTTTTTTACTGTAGCTTAAAAATGTCTGCTGGATTTGACTCCTCTTTTCATTCACTTCATGCTGGCCCAAATCCAGTTACTCTCTTTCAAATTCTTACGCATCTGTCCTGTCCATTAAAGAAAGCAAACTGATCCTTTCAAACTCTTAAACTCCCACTCTTTCCTTTACATGGGTTCTCTGTCTTTAGATATTCATGTCGATTTCTCCTGCCAGCTATCCTTGACCTCAGATTCTTCTTTGTGCTCAGTTGCTCAGTTGTGTCTGACTCTTTGTGACCCCAAAACCTCTAGCCCACCGGACTCCTCTGTCCATGGAATTTTTCAGGCAAGAATATAAAAGTAGGTTGTCATTTCCTCCTCCAGGTGGTCTTCCAGACCTAGGGATTGAGCCTGCATCTCTTATGTCTCCTGCATTGGAAGGTGGATTCTTCACCACTGTGCCACCTGGGAAGCCCTTCCGTTTCTTGTGTTCTACCTTTTAAACTGCCTCAATTCATTCATAGCACTCATCAGTCTATGAAATTGTACTGTTTATGTAGAGTTCACTTGTTCACTGTATGTCTCTACCAACTAAAAATTAGCTCTCCATAAAGTGTTAGATGACAATGGCTTCTTGGTGGGAAAGTGATGACAAACCTAGATAGTGAGTTGAAAAGCAGAGAATTACTCTTTGGACAAGGGTCCATATAGCCAAGGTTATGGTCTTCCCAGTAGTCACTTGTGGTTGTGAGAGGTGGACTGTAAACAAGGCAGGGCACTAAAGAATTTATGCCTTCAAACTTTGTTGCTGGAGAAACTCCTGAAAGTCCCTTGAGTTCAGTACAGTTCAGTTCAGTCGCTCAGTCGTGTCCAACTCTTTGCAACCCCATGAATTGCAGCACACCAGGCCTCCCTGTCCATTACCAACTCCCGGAGTACACTCAAACTCACATCCATAGAGTTGGTGATGTTGTCCAGCCATCTCATCCTCTGTCATCCCCTTCTCCTCCTGCCCCAATCTCTCCCAGCATCAGAGTCTTTTCCAATGAGTCAAGGCTTCGCATGAGGTGGCCAGAGTACTGGAGTTTCAGCTTTAGCATCATTCCTTCCAAAGAAATCACAGGGCTGATCTCCTTTAGAATGGACTGGTTGGATCTCCTTGCAGTCCAAGGGACTCTCAAGAGTCTTCTCCAACACCACAGTTCAAAAGCATCAATTCTCCGGCGCTTAACTTTCTTCACAGTCCAGCTCTCACATCCACACATGACTACTGGAAAAACCATAGCCTTGACTAGACGGACCTTTGTTGGCAAAGTAATGTCTCTGCTTTTGAATATGCTATCTAGGTTGGTCATAACTTTCCTTCCAAGGAGTAAGTGTCTTTTAATTTCATGGCTGCAGTCACCATCTGTAGTGATTTTGGAGCCCAAAAAAATAAAGTCTGACATTGTTTCCACTGTTTCCCCATCTATTTCTCATGAAGTGATGGGACCAGATGCCATGATCTTCGTTTTCTGAATGTTGAGCTGTAAGCCAACTTTTTCACTCTCCTCTTTCACTTTCATCAAGAGGCTTTTTAGTTCCTCTTCACTTTCTGCCATAAGGGTGGTGTCATCTGCATATCTGAGGTTATTGATATTTCCCCCGGCAATCTTGATTCTAGCTTGTGCTTCATCCAGCCCAGTGTTTCTCATGATGTACTCTGCATATAAGTTAAATAAGCAGGTGACAATATACAGCCTTGATGTACACTCCTTTTCCTATTTGGAACCAGTCTGTTGTTCCATGTCCAGTTCTAACTGTTGCTTCCTTACCTACATATAGGTTTCTCAAGAGGCAGGTAAGGTGGTCTGGTATTCCCATCTCTTTCAGAATTTTCCACAGTTTATTGTTATCCACACAGTCAAAGGCTTAGGCATAATCAATAAAGCAGAAATAGATGTTTTTCTGGAACTTTCTTGCTTTTTCAATGATCCAGTGGATGTTGGCAATTTGATTTCTGGTTCTTCTGCCTTTTCTAAAACCAGATTGTACATCTGGAATTCATGGTTCACGTATTGCTGAAGCCTGGCTTGGAGAATTTTGAGCATTCCTTTACTAGCATGTGAGATGAGTACAATTGTGCAGTAGTTTGAGCATTCTTTGGCATTGCCTTTCTTTGGGATTAGAATGAAAACTGACCTTTTCCAGTCCTGTGGCCACTGCTGAGTTTTCCAAATTGGCTGGCATATTGAGTGCAGCACTTTCATAGCATCACATTTCAGGATTTGAAAGAGCTCAACTGGAATTCCATCACCTCCACTAGCTTTGTTCGTAGTGATGCTTTCTAAGGCCCAATTGACTTCACATTCTAGGATGTCTGGCTCTAGGTCATGGATCACACCATCGTGATTATCTGGGTTGTGAAGATCTTTTTTGTACAGTTCTTCTGTGTATTCTTGCCATCTCTTTTTAATATCATCTGCTTCTGTTAGGTCCATACCATTTCTGTCCTTTATTGAGCCCATCTTTGCATGAAATGTTCCCTTGGTATCTCTAATTTTCTTGAAGAGATCTTTAGTCTTTCCCATTCTGTTGTTTTCCTCTATTTCTTTGCATTGATGGCTGAGGAAGTCTTTCTTATCTCTCCTTGCTATTCTTTGGAACTCTGCATTCAGAGGCTTATATCTTTCCTTTTCTCCTTTACTTTTCACTTCTCTTCTTTTCACAGCTATTTGTAAGGCCTCCCCAGACAGCCATTTTGCTTTTTGCATTTCTTTTCCATGGAGATGGTCTTGATCCCTGCCTCCTGTACAATGTCAGGAACCTCAGTCCATAGTTCATCAGGTGCTCTATCTATCAGATCTAGTCCCTTAAATCTATTTCTCATTTCCACTGTGTAATCCCTTAGACAGCAAGGAGATCACACCAGTAAATCCTAAGGGAGATAAACCCTGAATATTCACCGGAAGGACTGATACTGAAGCTGAAGCTCCAGTATTTTGGTCATTTGATATAAACAGACAACTCATTGGAAAATTCCCTGATGCTGGAAAAGATTGAGGGCAGAAGGAGAAGAGGGCATCAGAGAATAAGATGGCTGGATGCATCACTGATGCAATGAACATGAACTTGGGCAAAATGCAGGACATGGTGAGGGACAGAGAGGCCTGGTGTGTTGCAGTCCATGGGGTTGCAAAGAGTCAGATATGATTGGGCAACTGAACAACAACAGCAAAAGTGTTAGAATGTTTAGGTTCTAAGCATACCATCTGTAAAGTACTTGATGATGTCTATTGAATAAAAGAATAAAGAACGAATGTATTTCTGTGGAAAACCTACCTGGAAGAAAAAGATCATTGGTCCAGAGAATAATTCTAATGAAGTGAATCCAAGAATCAAATGTATTTCAGGATACAGGATTGAAATAATCATCAGAAATAATCTTAATTGTGCTACCAGCATATGCTAAGATTTTCTTTCCCTAAGAGTCTCTTTATGCTGAAAGAAATTGAAGTAATAGTAGCTTTGATCACTTCATTTCTTTTCTTATAACCAATTGTGAGACTTTCACTTAATATTTATGTTTCACTATAATAGAAAGTGTGTGTGTCTATTTAATTTGGTCAGAAATTATCCGCTACAAATGTGAAAATGTGACTTCAACCAGCAATTGAGGACTAACCCATTCAGGCTTTTGTTCTCTGAAACTTAGATGTGCAGACAAATTGAAGCTCTCACCTTCCTCCTATGGTCTTCCTGACTTGGGTGATGGAAACCTTGAGATGTCTTTGGCCAAGTTCTCCTCTGCTTGGAGGAAATTTAATTGTACCAAAAGAAATTGAAGTCAACTGACAAGGTAGTTGAGCTGGAGGAGAAGGGGAAAAAGGATAGGGGAACCAGATGCTATTGTCTGAGTCCCAGAGTTTAGATCTTCTTGAGACCACCTCTCCCTCTCTCTTTTCTAAGTAAATGAACCACTTAGCTCTATTTTTAAAGACTAATTTGGGTTGGTTGTCTGTCATTTGCAACTAAGTTTCCTGAATAATTCATTTAGAGAAGATAATGTTCTTGATTGAGCTTCCCAGGTGACACTAAAGGTAAAGAACCTGCCTGCCAATGCAGGAGACATGAGATATGGGCAATCTCTGGGTCAGGAAGATTCCCCTGGATGAGGGCCTGGCAACCCATTCTAGTGTTCTTGCTTGGAGAATCCAATGGAGAGAGGAGACTGGTGGGCTACAGTACGTAGGGTCTCACAGAGTTCAAGATGAATGAAGTGACTAAGCAAGCATGCACACAATGTTCTTGATTAGATGCTTAAACACTCTCCTGATGATTAGACAATATATGCTGATGGCTATTGCATTAGACTCATAGACATATGATCTTACATAGTAGGGCTTTCTACAGTATATCTGATTCAGGGCAGTTAATGTTTTGTGTGAATTTAATCTTCAGTCAGTTCAGTTCAGTCGCTCAGTGATGTCCAACTCTTTGTGACCCCATGAATTGCAGCATGCCAGGCCTCTCTGTCCATCACCAACTCCCAGAGTTCACTCAAACACATCCATTGAGTTGGTGATGCCATCTAGCCATCTCATCCTCTGTCATCCCCTTCTCCTCCTGCCCCCAATCCCTCCCAGCATCAGAGTCTTTTCCAATGAGTCAACTCTTCACATGAGGTGACCAAATACTGGAATTTAATCTTACCCAAGCCCAATCTTACCCAAATAAAAATGGAGTTGTATTTTATGCAGATGTTTCCATATTTCTCTGTACAGATTGTTTAGAAAGGGCAATGTGGAACAACAGGCCTCTTCGGGGATACATTTTGAGAATCAACAAATATAAAGTAGAGGAGTGAAATAATGTTTCCCAGGCATACAATTAGTTGATTAACTTGCCAATCATGATAAAGAAATGGATAAGGGGACGACAGAGGATGAGATGGCTGGATGGCATCACTGACTTGATGGACGTGAGTCTGAGTGAACTCCGGGAGTTGGTGATGGACAGGGAGGCCTGGCATGTGGCAATTCATGGGGTCTCAAAGAGTCGGACATGACTGAGTGACTGAACTGAACTGAACTGAACTGAATCTATGTTCACAACCCTTAATTCAGAATAATTTCATATCATTGGACTTCTTAAAGTCACTATACTACTTTTTTTTTTTAAGTATTTATTGAATTTGTTACAATATTTTTTCTGTTTTCTGTTTTGGCTTTTGGGCTATGAGGCATGTGGGATCTTAGCTCCCCAACCAGGGATGAACACACCAAACCCCCAACACTGGAAAGAAAGCTTTATTTGTGAAAGTGAAAGTTGTTCAGTCTTGTCTGACTCTTTGTAATCCTATGGTCTATACAGTCCATGGAATTCTCCAGGCCAGAATACTAGAATGGGTAACTCTTCCCTTCTCCAGGGAATCTTCCCAACCCAGGGATCAAACCCAGGTCTCCCACACTGCAGGTGGATTCTTTACCAGTTGAACCACAAGGGAAGCCCACATTGGAAGGCAAAGTCTTAACCACTGGACCACCTGGGAAGTCTCCTGAAGTCACTATTCTTAAAATCTCTTTAATTCTCAAAGTAAATCTCAAACCTAATGACAGTCCTTTTAATGATCTAACTCTACTTCTTTCTCCAACCACATGCCTTTGTCGAGTTGTTAAAGATCCCCAAAATGTGATTCATTGTATTTCCTTGCATTTACACATGCATTTGCCTCTTTCCAAATGCTGTGCTAGACTTTGTATATTCTATGTGTTTAACAGTGCCTAAGATATGGTCGATATTCAATAAACATCTACATAAATGAATGAATGCATTTCTTGTTTCTTTGTAGGCCCTCACTGTCTAGAGAAATCAGAGATGTCAGAAGGGATATTTAGAATTAGTTTGTTAAACACATAACTATTGCTCATTCAGAAAAGGAATCATTAAAGAAGTTATATAATCTTTAGATTGGATAGAGATAAAAATTTGGGGAATTCTGGAATAGTATTTACTTGCACTTAATACGTATTCTTATTTTTCCTACCATGGAATTTTTGAGCACCCAAAAGGCTTAATTATTATCTATAAAAAATAAGCAACCTCATTTTTCAGTCTTTTATTTTTATTATCACACTTTTTGTGTGTGTGCTCTGTGACCCTGTTAAAAGATTACACCAAGACAAAAAACAACTTATAATTTTCTTCAGCTTAAATGTACTTGTTGTTAAAGGAAATTTAGACCATATAAATTACTGTTTCAGCTTGAACAAATTTATTTTCATAACATGATTTAATTAAATAACAATTCATTATTTTTAAATTAACTTTTGATGAAATAAATATGCTATAGAAAGGCCATGGTTTTTTTGTTTGTTTGTTTGTTTTTGAGATTCAAGTATTTTCTGAAATATTAACAAGAAAATAGCTAATAAAATAGTTTGTTTTTTAATGCTACTTTGAATTAATGTCTTACATTCTTAATGGACTTATTCCTATTTTTATTGGTGAATTTATTTACTAAGAACAACATATTTTTTAAGTGGAAGATGGTGGGTCTTCAACTTTGTTGTATATGTTTGAGTTGCCCTAGAACTTTATATAATGTATATTTTTGAGGTCAACCACTGTATGGGACATAACAACAATTATTTTCCAAATCTAACAAGTGACTCTGATATGGCTGATTTAAGGACTCCATTTTGAAGAGGAAAAAAAGCTAGACTGTACACTGGTAATAAGCAGGAAAACAGTGAAATGAGAGAGGAAATGTGCTTTTTTCTTTAGAAAGAAAAGTCAATAGTCTAAGGAGTTCAGAATTACTAAAAAGAGTGGTAGAATTACAAGTAAAATGGAAATACTCTACTCTGTTAATTACTGGCCATTTATTGTGAAAAAAGCCTGATTGGGCATTTAAGTCAGAAAATCTTGGGTTTAAATTTTAATTTTCTATGCCCCTACTAAATCTCTCTGAGGCTGAACTTTTTCATGTGCAAAATTGAAATAATGATGGTTACTCATAAAGTTGATTTAATTCAAGTGGTTTTACCCTTCTCCAGATGATTTGAAAGGGTTTGATTCATTCATTCTTTCAGGAAACATTCATTGGGACATTAATTGGGTATTTTGTATACGTCAGGCATTGAAAGCAGTGTGCTAAAGCTTAGAAAAGATTTAAATTTTGTAATGGTGAGGCAAAGGTATACTTTATTGATTAAAAAAAATCTTTAGTTACTAAATCCATAGATAAATACATGCTTTTTGTGAATTTGTGAAAATAATTTATTTCCCATCCTTCAGCACTTCTTCCCTCTCTTTGTTTGAATTAACCTTTGTTTGAATCTTTCCAGATCTTTTTTCTATAATACCATTTTATAATTAGTCTGGGCTTCCCTGGTGGCTTGGTGGTAAAGAATCTGCCTGCCAATGCAGGGTTTGATCCCTGAGTTGGGAAGATCTCCTGGAGAAAGAAACGGCAACCCACTTGAGATTCTTGCCTGGAAAACCTCATAGACAGAGGAGACTGATGGGCTCATGGAGTCGAAAAAGAGTCGAACTCGACTGAGTGACTAAACAACAACAACAAAAGTCTACCAAATCCAAGTATTAAAACTCGTTTTTCAAATGGGATAATTTTGGTTTCAGCAACAAATAGAGGCTTTGAAATGTCTGTTTATTATTTCACAAAACAGATCTAGAGACTAAACAGGAATTTGAGAGTAAATCCAACAGCTAAATGATACCAACAAGGACATGGGTTCCCTCCCTCCTCCCATGCTCCCACCCTCCATTTAACAGACCCTCCCACACCTTGCCTATGGTTACAAAATGGCTACAGCTCTTTCCGATAACAGCTCCTAAGCAATATCCAAAGGCTGAAAGAGAAATTTTCCTAACATCAGTTCAGTTCAGTCGCTCAGTCGTGTCCGACTCGTTGCGACCCCATGAATCGCAGCACGCCAGGCCTCCCTGTCCATCACCAACTCCCGGAGTTCACTCAGACTCCCGGCCATCGAGTCAGTGATGCCATCCAGCCATCTCATCCTCTGTCGTCCCCTTCTCCTCCTGCCCCCAATCTCTCCCAGCATCAGAGTCTTTTCCAATGAGTCAGCTGTTCGCATGAGGTAGCCAAAGTACTGGAGTTTCAGCTTTAGCATCATTCCTTCCAAAGCAATCCCACGGCTGATCTCCTTCGGAATGGACTGGTTGGATCTCCTTGCAGTCCAAGGGACTCTCAAGAGTCTTCTCCAACACCACAGTTCAAAAGCATCAATTCTTTGGCGCTCAGCCTTCTTCACAGTCCAACTCTCACATCCATACATGACCACAGGAAAAACCATAGCCTTGACTAGACAGACCTTTGTTGGCAAAGTAATGTCTCTGCTTTTGAATATGCTATCTAGGTTGGTCATAACTTTCCTTCCAAGGAGTAAGCGTCTTTTAATTTCATGGCTGCAGTCACCATCTGCAGTGATAAAATATTTTTCCAGAAGCCTACAGAAGACTTCCCCTTATGTCTCACTGGCTGGGGTTGTGATTCTTGATATGCCTAAACAAATTACTTGCAAAAAGAATAGAATCACTGTAATCAGATTATACAATAGACATTCACTCTCATATTCCCTGAAAATAAGGATGGTAAACATGAATATATCAGTTTCTAAAGCAAGAAAGATGAGTCTCACATCCGTATATGACTACTGGAAAAACCATAGCTTTGACTACATGGACCTTTGCTGGCAAAGTCATGTCTCTGTGTTTTAATAAACTGTCTAGTTTTGTCATAGCTTTTATTCCAAGGAGCAATTGTCTTTTAATTTCATGGCTGCAATCACTGTCTGCAGTGATTTTGGGGCCCAAGAAAATAAAGTCTGTCACTGTTTCCATTGTTTTCCATCTATTTGCCATGAAGTGATTGGACTAGATGCCATGATCTTCATTTTTTGAATGTTGAGCTTAAGCCAGGTTTTTCACTCTCTGCTTTCACCTTCATCAAGAGGCTCTTTAATTCCTCTTTGCTTTCTGTCATAAAGATGGTGTCATCTGCATATATGAAATTATTGATATTTATCCTGGCAATCTTGATTCCAGCTTGTGTTTCATCCAGCCTGGCATTCCACATAATGTACTCGGCATTTAAGTTAAATAAGCAGGGTGACAATATACAGCCTTGATGTATATTCCTTTCCCAATTTGCAGCCAATCCATTGTTCCATGTCCAGTTCTAACTGTTGCTTCTTCACCTGCATACAGACTTCTCAGGAGGCAGGTAAGGTGGTCTGGTATTTCCATCTCATTAAGAATTTTCCACAGTTTGTTGTAATCCACACAGTCAAAGGCTATAGCATAGTCAATGAAACAGAGCTAGATGTTTTTCTAGAATTCCCTTCCTTGTTCTATGATCCAACAGATGTTGGCAATTTGATCTCTGGTTCCTCTGCCTTTCCTAAATCCAGCTTATACATCTGGAAGCTCTTGGTTCACATACTGTTGAAAAGTAACTTGAAGGATTTTGAGTATTACCTTGCTAGTATGTGAAATGAGCACAACAGTGCAATAGTTTGAACATTCTTTGCCTTTGCTCTTCTTTGAGATTGGAATGAATATTGACCTTTTCCAGTCCTGTGGCCACTGCATAATTTTCCAAATTTACTGGCATATTGAGTACAGCACTTTAACAGCATCATCTTTTAGGATTTGAAATAACTCAGCTGGAATTCCATCACCTCCACTAGCTTTGTTCATTCAGGCTTCCTAGGTCCCACTGACTTCACACTCTAGGATGCCTGGCTCTAGATGAATGACCAAACCATTATGGTTATCTGGGTCATTGTGCCGTTCTTCTGTGTATTCTTGCCACCTCTTTTTAATCTCTTGTAAATCCATTATGTCTTTACCATTTCTGTCCTTTATTATGCTCATCTTTGTATGAAATGTTCTTTTGGTATCTCTAATTTCTTGAAGATATAGCTAGTCCTTCCCATTCTATTGTTTTCCTCTATTTATTTGCAGTATCACTTAAGAAGGCTTTCTTTTCCTTCCTTGCTATTCTTTGGAACTCTGCATTCAGTTGGGTATATCTTTTGCTTTCACCTTTGCTTTTTGCCTCTCTTCTCAGTTATTTGTAAGGCCTCCTCAGACAACTATTTTGTCTTGTTACATATGAGAGAAGAAGCTAGGGTTATTTTACCCACCTTTATTGGCTTCATGATTAGTATTGTGGCTGATATGTAATAGGTGCATAATACCTTTCTGCAGAGTAAATGAATGATTTAAAAGAAGGGTAGTTTTTCTATTACTGGAATAATCCAGTACAGTGAAGGGCTGGAAATCAAGAAAATTTTATAAGTTGACATGACACAAAATCTGTCCAGACATTAAGAATTTAAACATGCTATCTCTGGGATAGGAGACAGTGCTTTGAATTCCTTATTCTTGCTTTTAAAAGACACATGAAGCAGACACTGATTCTCTGACATGAATATTTTAACAGCTAAAAACCTCATTGGCCTTAATTGACCACCACTCTGTGTACATGTACATGTGTCTGGGGAAGTGGGAGACTTCATTTCTCTCATGTAGAATCCCATTTTAAATTGGGGAAAATATTGGGGAAGTTAAAAGAAAAAATAGCAGAACAAATTAATAGTAAAATAGTACTCTTTTTAGTAGAGCCTAGAAATAGACATTCAGAAAGCAAGACCTTGGGTTTGGGATTAAGACAGAGAGAGACATAAAAGAGAGAGAGAGAGAGAGAGAGAGAGATTTGTGCTACTTTATTTAAAGATTCCAAGGATAGGAGGGAATTATTGCAAAGAATGGGCATGTTCCATCTGTTTGGTCTTAGAAGGAGCCTCTGAACTATGTCACACTGTCACTATGCCTGCACTTAGCCATCGTGGTTATGTGAGATTGATGGTAGAGAAACCAAGAGTAGGAAATCAAGAGCAGAGCAGCTCTATCAATCTCTCTAGACAGGCTCTTCTGAAACACAGCAGCTTTGAAAGGCTATGATGTATGAATTGATCTTCTTGGAATCCTCCTGCTACAAGAAAAATCCTTGAGATTTTCTAGCTAAAGAATAATAAAATCCTAGTGTTCCAGTGTTCTAAAAGTTTGTTGTAGTCTCTAAAGTTGATTTCAGATTCTCATTCATTTAGTGTTCTGTATATCCATGTAACTGGGTGTGTCTGTTTGTGGTCTCTTATCTGGCAAAGTATCAGTCTTTTCCTTAGGTTGTCTTAGAGAGATCAGGTTATGTGCTCAACAAATAAATGCATCTATTATATTATTTAAAAATACTGTAACATGGTGAAATGAATAACACAAACAGTATTAGTAACAAAGCATTAT
The DNA here is from genome assembly GCF_032452875.1 of Bos javanicus. Lineage (NCBI taxonomy): Eukaryota > Metazoa > Chordata > Mammalia > Artiodactyla > Bovidae > Bos > Bos javanicus. Next base: position 29,703,120 of record NC_083887.1, on the reverse strand, counting down.
TTCAACCATACATTTTATCCTCTTGTCCAAAGTCACCAGTATACTGTAAAATAATAAGTTGGCTGTTGGTATCAAAATAATTTCTAGTGACTATTGATGTCTTAACTATTTAACCTTGGGCAATTAGATAGAATCAGAATTATTTCCAAGGAAGAGTAAAAATAAGAAGCTTTTTAAAAAATAAATTATATTATTCGTCAGTCTTCAGCAAATGCTGCTCTTGTTTTAGTTCTTCAGTAAGTTCAGAATGTATTGGATATTTAAATTTATAATATAAAAATAGAGCCCTTTGTGACTGAGGACAGCACTTTTGACTCTCATCAAATTGGTAAAATGTGTCAAGGTTAGAGGAAATTGGGACTCTCAAGCCTAATAGCAGAAGTATGTTCATATGTTGATGGATATAAATCTTGAAATTGCTGAGTTTCATATGGATTGTGGACAGTTACAAGACTTCATGAAAAATACTTTGACTCCTTAAGAAACTTTTTTTTTAAACAAAACAGGAACTGTTGTTCTCCAGGAATCAGGTTACAAACAGACCTTCTCATCACTTTTATTTATATATTTCCCAGTCTCTAATCATTTTTTTTCCTATTGTGAAGTGAAAGTCGTTCAGTCGTGTCCGACTCTGCAAACCAATGGTCTATGCAGTCCATGGAATTCTCCAGGCCAAAATACTGAAGGGGATAGCCTTTCTTTTCTCTAGGGGACATTCCCAACCCAGAGTTTGAACCCAGGTCTCCCATATTACAGGTGGATTCTTTACCAACTGAGCCACAGGGAGGTCCTTTTTTCCCCTATTAGGTATATGTGAATAAAAGTGGAAACTACTGATAATAAAACCCAGAACATTCTGGGTATGAAGCAACAACACAAACCTGCAAATATGGCTGAGCCTTTTGCGATGTCGATTCCAAGCAAGGTTCTACAGCGCAGTCTTTCTTATTTCTTCATTTTTATGGTTGACAGAAAACATGAGATCAAATATTATATAACAAGGGAGAACACTTAAAATTATATCACAAGATACTTGGTCTTAAAATTGAGTTTAATTTAAAATATGTATGAGGTGGTTTATTCTCACTACATTTGTTTGGCATATAAAATAAAATGTGTGATTAAAAATTTAAACATTCCATAAAATGTGAACACTAGAGGTTATGTAAATGGTAGAACCAATACGAATATTTGTTTTATCTCTGTCTTGATCAAATTGACACAACCAAGTAAAAGTTCATCCAAATTGGATTTCAGTCCTTCAGAGGAAGCCATTCAATGGAAACTAATTTTCTCGTCCCTTGCCTCCTCTATGTGCTGATTATAGTCAAAGCCAAGGAGTGGAAATACATTTCTACAACATTTCTTTTTCTCCTAGAGATTACTTGTTTCCTTTCTGCAGGTTTTATCTCAATTGAATTGTTGATGTAAGGAAATTATGTGAAATCACTGAAGTTGGGCTTAAATCAAGCTTCCATAGACACAGCAATTGTAAACAGAATTTGATGGATAACACTTTAGGAAGATGTTTCAAAAATTTAGCACATGATAATACAATCTAAAAAAGCACCCACATTATCAGAAATTTCTTCGATCAAAACATTTCAAATGTATGATTTTTTGTGTCCTGGGTAATTAATTATTTTGTCTGAATTTCATTTTGTCTTTTTCGTCTCTGTAATATACTGCCCTACCAATTATACTCAAGTACTTAATTTTTTTTTTAGTAAAGAAATAAAGATCACAGAAGCAAGTTAAGAAAAAAAAAAAAAAGACAAGCCCAAACTGATAATCAAAGTGGCCCACCAATGTAGATAAACAGAAAAATGTTTTTTGTTTTTTTTTTTTATTGATGAAGTCCTAGAAAACCTATCCAGAATTTATAGAGTAAGCAAAGAAGACAAAAGTACATCTAACTGAGTATAGAGTAATAGACAAATAAGTGACTTTTTAGCACACTGAATGAAGGTGCTATGTTATCCTGATATTATTTAACACCTTCAAGTTTCTATTTAATAATTAGCAGTGTATATTAGCAATTGTCAAGCTATGGCTATAGTTCGCCACCTATTCTTAAAAATAAAGTTTTATTGGATACAATCATACTCATTTATTTATATACTGTCCAGGCTACTTTCGTGACACAAGAACAGGGTTGATTAGTTTTGATAGAGACTCACAAATAGTAAATATACATTTATGGCCATTTACAGAAAAAAGGTTTTCCAAACCCTGGTCTGTACAAATCAAAATAAATTTAAAGTATTTTAAGATGATACAATTAAAATAATTTTACTAAATAAAAGATAAAAGTGAGTTATAACAGTTTGAGATAAGCAATGGTGTGTTATGAGTTTTATCTCTCTAAAATTGTAAATTTCATAGAAGAAGCAATTTTATTCCAAGAATGCAATAACTATGCAGCATTACCTTTTTGTAATTAAAAAAGGAAAGAAAGCATTTTAAAATATAATACACAAGTCTAAAATTTAATTGACATAGTGGCTCAAACGGTAAAGAATGTGCCTTCAGTGGAGGAGACCCAGGTTCGATCCCTGGACTGGGAAGATCCTCTGGAGAAGGGAATGGCTACCCACTCCAGTATTCTTACCAGGAGAATTCCATGGACAATGAACCCTGGCAGTCTACAGTCCATGGGGTCACAAAAAGCCGGATATGGCTGAGCGATTAAAGCTTTCACACTATTTTTATTTATTTTGCTGTCACACAACAGTCTGAAAAGAGTGTTCCTCTTTGGAAGGCTCTTGAGTCACAGTCCTTTGTTTAGGACTGTTTGCCTTCTTATATTTTTTGTGGTGGTATTTTCTTCTGGAATCCTCCTGCCAATCGGGTTAGATCCCTGGGTTGGGAAGATCCCCTGGAGAAGGAAATGGCACCCCACTCCAATATTCTTGCCTGGGAAATCCCATGGACAGAGGAGCCAATCGGGCTACAGTCCATGGGGTCACTAAAGAGTCAGACACTACTTAGTGACCAAACAACAACTTTTCTTCTAGGTTCTTTGAGCTTTCTTTATTTCACTTTCTAATGGGGAAAAAGAATGGAGAACTGTAAATGGAAGGATTTTTTGGAACCATATTAGAAAAGGTGGTTCATGATTTCCACCCAGATTCCATTGTTCAGTGTATTCACATGGCTTTCATGCAATTGCAAGATTGCCTGGGAGATGTAGTCTTACCATGTGCTCCAGAGAAATAGGGAATTCCCTAGATGATCCAGCTAGTTACTGGACAGTATTATGTGCACACACACACAAACATATTACACTATGGAAGAAGCAGTTTGTAATCTCATTTACAACAGCAGTTAATTGTTATTGCTAGTAAGGCAGCCTAATTGAAGAGTCTGTGGTAATTATTGAAGTTCATGCATTCAAATTACATCAAATTTATTTACAGAACTGAAAAAAATTTTAGTTAACATTAAAGTACATGTACATGATGAATAGCTTATATTTATGTAATAAGAATAAAATTTAGTACTTGGATGTCACAAATAAAAGTTAAAAGTGAATATCCTTTAAGAATTTTTACAAATTACAAAGGAAATATGAATATTTCAGTATAAAGCTGAAAAAAATATGAAGTTATTACTGTCACTATCTGCAGTCTAGAGAGTAACATTGGCCAAAAAAAAAAAAAAACTGATGCAAGCTATATAGGTAATTTTAAATATTCTTGTAGTCATACTGAAATTATAAAAACAAAGCAGGTGAAGTTATTTTAATAATACATTTTATTTAATCCAGTATATCAATAATATTGTAGTTTCTTCATGCATGCAATCATTATAAAACTATTAAGATAGTATTTTTATGAGTCTTCAAAATCTGGAATATATTTTATGCCTCAACTGTGTCAGTAGTCATATTTCAATGAGTTAATAGCCACCTGTAGCGGCTAACATAATGGTTTCTTACATCATTGATTTTCAAACTTAGGAAATCTGATGGTCACCTGTGGATTTGTTACAAGTACACATTCCAGGTTCTCACCTAGGAAGTCTGATTCAGTGGGTAGGGGTGAGACCGAAAAATCTCTATTTTATAGATATCCTCATGAGTTTCGTGTAGAAGATCAGGGATCCACAATGATAAAAAAAGACTTATAGAAATCTCTAAGGTCCCTTCTACCACCAATTTTATAGTTTCTAGGATTTTTCAGAACCAATTTCAACTTGTAGTGTTTATTATAGCATACTATTTTGTGGAAATTTTGTTTAATGGAGCATATTGAATTTCAAATCTTTTGATATTTTTTAACAAAGCCACAGGGCAAGTTAGAGTTGACCAGAGCCATTGTTTTTCTAACTCACACCACTCCACTGAGTACAGGGGCAGATAAATGGGAGGCACCCTTATAATGTCACTGAGAAAAATATTCTCTTTATTACAAGATATGAAGAAACATCCATTTGGATAATCACAGTAAGCTTTGGATTTCAGAAAACAAATTAAATCCATATGTAGAAGATCTCAGCTTTAAACAATACTTCTCACAATCTAAATCATTAGCAACATATGGTTTATTTTTACTGTTTCATTTTCCTTCTCTATTGTGAATTTTCCTCAGATCCTCAAATTCATATGCTTTCCTACAGATTTTACCACATGTCTCATTTTGTCTAATACTGTACTTGCCTGAAACACAAATGTACAAATATAAAGCTTAATATCTCTGTATATGTAAATGACTTGGATATATATGAAAACAGTTTTCTGAAAATTTAAAAATACCAAGACTCTCAAAATATTACATGTATCAATGTTAGCAACAGCTCCTGCTTTAGAAATAAGTGATGGTTTTTCATTTTTTCCCATTTTAAAAGGACTGATTCCACTCACTCATATCTGTGAATCATTCTCCTCTAAAATCAAGACCAAACTTAAGAGTTTACATTTCTCCTTAAGAGAACAGAAAAAAATACATTTTTCTCCAAGGATGCTTCATTTGTTGACATGAATCCAATTAAATCCTCTCCATGATCAATCATGGTCCAACATATATCTCCAAACTTTTTTCTTTCCAAAGACATATGATTAAGTGAGGTATGAAATATTTGTAAACTTTATCAGAAAAGAAGCTGGAAAAAATACACTGTTGAGTCAGTCTACTACTTAAGACTTTATGTGAAATTTCTCAACAGCTAGAATTTCTCAACAGGTAGAAAAAATGGTCTGTTTTTTCATTTATCCCCTCAAACTACTTACAGTGTGAAGCCTTTTTAAAAAAATGTTAACCCCAGTAATGTATTAGATCTCATTTTTCCTATGTAAATTGAGCTTATTCTAGATGCAAGGGAATGCCACGCATATTACTAATACAATGGACCTTAAAACAAGAGCACTGCTTCCAGGAAGAGTCAAATTGTGCTTGTATGCATGTCATTTCATTTATTTCTTAGACAAAATCATGTAAGTATTACTATTATTCCAACTTTGCTGATTGAGAATCTTGGAAACAATGTAACACAGCTCCTAAATATTAAAATTGTCACGTATAAACCCCATATTTTAAATCCAGGTCTGGAATTCTTTTTTTTTTTTTTTTTTATTGGAGAACTCAGGTTTATTATGCCGGCGGGCCCAGAGAAGTTAACACTCCAAGCTCTGAGACCTGAACAAGGGTGTTACAGAGTTTTAATGAACAGACTATAGTGGGCAAAAATAGCTGCTAATCAGTTCAGTTCAGTCACTCAGTCGTGTCCAACTCAGTTGCGACCCCATGGACTGCAGCACACCAGGCTTCCCTGTCCATCACCAACTCCCAGAGCTTGCTCAAATTCATATCCATCAAGTCAGTGATGCCATCCAACCATCTCATCCTCTGTTGTCCCCTTCTCCCGCCTTCAATCTTTCCCAGCATCAGGGTCTTTCCCAATGAGTCAGTTCTTCGCATCAGGTGGCCAAAGTATTGGAGTTTCAGCATCAGTCCTTCCAATGAATATTCAGGACTGATTTCCTTTAGGATGGGGTTGTTGGATCTCCTTGCAGTCCAAGGGACTCTCAAGAATCTTCTCCAACACCACAGTTCAAAAGCATCAATTCTTCAGCACTCATCTTTATGGAATTCTTTCTACTACATCTGGTGAGTATAGTGGGAGAGGGCAGAGGCAAAAACAGAATGTACTCAATTTCAATGAACATTATTTATGATACTTATCTAAATTCCTCCCATTATGAAGCAAATGTAACATCCCAGATGGTTTTCATAAAATCAGAAATTTTGTGTTTGAACAGTGATGTGGAGAGAATCATACTGCCTAAGATTATAAAGAACAGAACCAAACTAATCATTATTTTTCTTAAAAAAATACAAGATAAATTACTTATTCTTAGATTCCCATACAGTCATTTTCTTATAACTAAAAGATATTTAATGTTTTACTGTCATGCTATCACACACTGAGTGGTGAAAATTGGTGTAATTTTGTTCATGCAGAAAGCTATCAAGACCCTTAAAGTAAGAAACTTTATAAAGTAACAATCTTTCCTGGAGTATTAAAAATATCAATTGTTCTATAGTCTGACAAATCAGAGTTAAATGATAGTTAATAACATGCTTTTAATAGAGAAAAGACACAAAGTACTGTACAATCTTTTGTATCTTTTCATATTACCTGGGAACAATTTCCCAGCTCCTTTCAGTATCCATCCACCCCCTGTAAAAAATTAAAAGTTAGATCTAAAAATCAACATTTATTAAGCTACAAGTTGGATTATAGAGAATACCATTATAGAGACAGACTTTTGTGTTGAAAATGTTTTCAAACATTAATATGTTCAGAACAGTAACCAAGCTTTATTGTTGTGTATAAATATATGCCATCATCCTACACAATTAAGCTTTCTTTAGTCTCTACATCAAATAGTTACCCTAAGATTAAAGATGAGTAAATTGATAAAGGTTCTTTAAAGAATAATGACTGAGAGTTGACAGTGAGAGGTAAGGTCAAAATTAAAGTTTCTCTGCTTTTTGTTTGTTTTTCTTGTATTCTCCAATCTTATTACAGAGTTTGCACTCCAGACACCAGGTCTTTGAACCTGCTTTTTCCTCTGCTGGGAAATAAATATCTCCTCATCCTTTTGTCCTACATATAGTTGATTCAGCACTTTCCCTCCAAGAGAACTGTCCTACCCTCTCTGACTGATCAGTACTCTTGGCTATGTCTGTTTTAGGACCATATGTCTCTCCTGTTTTGGTTCAGCCACTGAGTCATGTCTGACTCTTTGCAACCCTATAAACTGCAGCATGCCAGGTTTCCCCGTCCTTCACTATCTCTGAGTTTGCTTAAACTCATGTCCTTTGAGTCAGTGATGCTATCTATCCCATCTCATCCTCTGTTGCCCCCTTCTCCTCCTGCCCTCAATCTTTCCCAGCATCAGGGTCTTTTCCAATGAGTTGGCTCTTCTTATCAGATAGTCAAAGTATTGGAGCTTCAGCATCAGTGTCTCTTCTTAGGAGGACTAAATAAGGGTTTAATTTCTTTTTAATTGTGATTACTTCATTTGCCTCTATTTTCTCCACTAAACATATACCATTTTAAAAGCAGGGCTGCTGTCTGTTTGGATAGACAATGTTTCTCCAGCATCCATTAAAATACCTGGCAAAAATCTAAATTAAGATGGTACCTTTTTATCTCCTCATTGGCCTCCAGCATTTTCCTTCAGCTGACAATTTATTGTTTAGTTTTGTCACATCCAAGAACAGTCTTTGCCTTGGACCCACACTTTTAGCACCATTTTGATTACTAAACTATTTTATTGCTGTTGCTGCTGCTAAGTCACTTCAGTAGTGTCCGACTCTGTGCCACCCCACAGACGGCAGCCCACCAGGCTCCCCGTCCCTGGGATTCTCCAGGCAAGAACAGTGGAGTGGATTGCCATTTCCTTCTCCAATGCATGAAACTGAAAAGTGAAAGTGAAGTCTCTCTGTCGTGTCTGACTCTAGCAACCCCATGGACTGCAGCCTACCAGGCTCCTCCGTCCATGGGATTTTCCAGGCAAGAGTACTGGAGTGGGGTGCCATTAGAAGGATCTAATTTGGGGTTTTGCTGTTTAATTAGAGAAACTGCAAAATTAAAGACACAGATTCAAACCTTGTCAGGCTTACGAATGAATAAAAATTCCCATAGAATGTTTCCTAATACTCTTTTATTGTGAAACATTGGTAAATACTTCACTTATAAAAAAGATATTGAACATAATGAAACAACCTTTTAAAAACCCAACATCCAGAGTAAAACAAACAAAAAAACTTTGTCAGAACAGCTAACATCTCTAATAACTTTCCAAGATCAATGTTCCCAACAAACCTCGAGTTGTAACTATTCTATATTTGTTGTTTATCATTCTATTTTTCATGTCTTTGTATATATAGCATAAAATACAGTTTTGTATTTTTAAACTATATATAGCATTTATAGTTTATGCATACACTTTACCACCTTGATTTTTATACTCAATATTTTAACTGTGCTGTTGCTGCTGCTGCTAACTTGCTTCAGTCGTGTCTGACTCTGTGCGACCCCATAGAGGGCAGCCCACCAGGCTTCCCGTCCCTGGGATTCTCCAGGCAAGAACACTGGAGTGGGTTGCCATTTCCTTCTCCAATGCATGAATGTGAAAAGTGAAAGTGAAGTCGCTCAGTCGTGTCTGACTCTTAGCAACCCCATGAACTATAACCCGCCAGGCTCCTCCATCCATGAGATTTTCCAGGCAAGAGTACTGGAGTGGTGTGCCATTGCCTTCTCTGATTCCATCCATATTTTTCTATAGCTTTAGTTCACTGATTTTTTTTCTCTGCTGAAGAGAGATTTTAGGATATTCAGGGTATTTCTAATTTTTAGTTTTTAATAAAATGGTTTCTATAAATATTCTTGTGAATTTACTTTTATGTATCTATGTCAGAATTTCTCTAGACTACAAATCTAGCTGTTGAATAGCCAGTTCACAGGTCTGTTAGACATTTGACTATACTGGTTATGTCAAAGTTTTCTGTCAAAGTGATTTTGCCAATTTGTATTTTAATATGTGTTCAGTAGATTTATTCATGCTTTACATCCTGACCCACACTTATAATTTTCAGATTTAAAAAAATTTTAAACTAGAGCTATGGATACAATGTGGGAAAATCTTAGTAATAGCTGAATAATAAAGCATCTTTCAGAAGACTATGTGTAGTATCATCAGTTCAGTTCAGTCACTCAGTCATGTCTGACTCTTTTCAACCCCATGAACCGCAGCATGCCAGGCCTCCCTGTCCCTCACCAACTCCTGGAGTTTACCCAAACTCATGTCCATTGAGTTGGTGATGCCATCCAACCATCTCATCCTCTGTTGTACCCTTCTCCTCCTGTCTTCAATCTTTCCCAGAATCAGGGTCTTTTCAAATGAGGTGGCCAAAGTATTGAAGTTTCTGCTTCAACATCAGTCCTTCCAATGGACACGCAGGACTGATCTCCTTTAGGATGAACTGGTTGGATCTCCTTGCAGTCCAAGGGACCCTCAAGAGTCTTCCCCAACACCACAGTTCAAAAGCATCAATTCTTCTACTGGAAAAACCATAGCCTTGACTAGATGGGCCTTTGTTGGCAAAGTAATGTCTCTGCTTTTTAATATGCTCTCTAGGTTGGTCATAGCTTTTCTTCAAGGAACAAGTATCTTTTAATTACAAACACTTTTTTTTTTTTTTTAAAGCAGATGAGTGATAAATTCAAAGACCAGGGAAGTAGTTCTCCCTGTGGAAAGCAAGATATAGGTGGATAGGATTGGAGAGAAAAATGGTAGCAGAAAATTTTAGTTATGTTCTACAACTTGAGAGGGCTTCCTAGATGGCTCGGTGGTAAAAGAATGTACCTGCCAATGTAGAAGGTGCAGGAGACCCTGCTTCGACCCTTGGGTCAGGTAGATTCCCTGGAGGAGAAATGGTAACCTACACCAGTATTCTTGCCTGGGAAACTGCATGTACAGAGGAATCTGGCAGATTAAGTGCTTGGGGATACAAAGAGTAGGACGTGACTTAGTGACTGAGGTCACACAACTTGGATATAGATTTGAATTTATGGTTGTTACATGCATTAAAGTAAATAAATAAAACAGCAAGTCATACATGTATCACCTTATCAATTATGTTAGTGAGTCATGAATTGCGTAATTTAATTAATCCAATTATATGCACTCAATCCCAGAAATAGGTAGACAAAGAGAAAGATAAAGATGTAGATTGCCATATATGATGTGGAATTGTGTTACAATGTGATTTTAATTAGAATTTTCTTCACTGTCCAATAAAGTCAACCATCTTTTAAAATATATTGACAATTTGTGGTTTCTGATCTTGTATTGAGTTATTTCCTGCACATTTCTACTGTATTAATTATTTTCTACTGTATTAATTTTTCTTTTTGATTTGTAAATTTTAAAATATATTTTGGCTCTCAGTTCAGTCCTTTGCAGCTTATATGTGTGCAAATTTCTCTCCTTTTTATTTCAATTATTCAACAAATGTATACTGAGCTCCAATTATGAGTCAGGAAAACACAAATTTCTAGGTGCTTGGCATACTGGGATAAACAAAGCAGACACATTCTAAGCTATTTGTAGCATATATTTTATTTTGAGAGAAAAGATTAAAAATGCATAAATGTTTAAGGGAATGAAAAGGAAAGCTACAGCTAGGAGAAAATGTTTTCAAAATACATATCTGATAAATGATTGGTATCTAAAATATACAAAGAACATTTATGTGTGTGTGTGTATCTGTATGTGTTACTTGAACAGTTGTGTCTCATTCTTGGCAACCCCCTGGACTGTGGCCCACCAGGATCCTCTGTCCATGGAATTTTCCAGTCAAGAATACCAGAGTGGATTGCCGTTTCTTACTCCGGAAGATCTTCTCAACCCAGAGATTGAACCTGCGTCTCTGGTATTTCCTGCATTGGCAGGTAGATTCTTTACCACTGGGAAGCCATCTGGGAAGCTGCACAGTGCAATGTTATCCAACACTAAAAAGAAAGAAGCCAGCAAGCAACAAAAAGATATAAGGAAGCTTAGATGCATATCGCTAAGTGAAAGACGCCAATCTGAGAAGTCTACATATGTATGATTTCAACTACATGACATTCTGGAAAAAACAAAACAAAACTATGGAGACCATAAGAAGAGCAGCAGTTGTCAGGGTTTGGAAGAAAGGATGACCAGAAATGGAGCAAAGTGGATTTTCAGGTCAGTGAAACTATTCTGGTTCTGTAATGATGGATAAATATACTATACATTTATCAAAATCCACAGAATGTGTAACACCAAGAGAAAGCCCTAATATAAACTATGGACTTTAGTTAATTAATGGATCAATGTCAGCTCATTGGTTATCACAAGTGTACGATATTAATGCAAGATGTTAACAACAGAGAAAACACTGAGGAAAGGCGAGGGAGTACGTGGAACTCTGTACTTTCCACTCAATTTTTCTGTCAACCTAAAAGTGCTCCAAAAAAGTCTATTAAGGATAAAAACACAGAAGAATTAAAGCATGAAAGTGTTTGATATGTCAGGTGGTGACAGGTACTTGTGAGAAAAATGAGCCGTGGCAAGGATTTAACATTTGTTGTGGAGGAAAGAGCTGTGCTGCTATATTTTAACAGAACAAACAGGGGAGACGTCCCTGAAAAGAAAACATTAGAGCAGAGATATGAAGAAATGTGAGGTTAGGCAAAGATATGTAGAGAAAGGTGACTGCCAAGAACAGGGAGGGCAGTAACCTTGAAGTTAGGAAGAGTAAGGAAGGCAGTAGAGGAAGTAGAATGAGCAAAGGAGACAGCAATACTTCTGGTCAGAAGCACAGAGGGAAGTCAGGCTATAGAGAAAGATACACAGTGCGGTGAGACTTTGGCTTTCACTCTGAAGTAGGAAGCCGTTTGAGGATTTCAAGCAGAAACCTGGCCTCACTTATGATTTTACAGAATCATCCCAGCTGCTGTGCTGAAAAATAAACTGTGGGTGGCAAAGACAGAAAGAGATAGGCTCCCATTCAGTGACTTGATTTTCATTATGGTGTGTTTTGATAAAAATATGTTTTTAATTGTAATCATTTTCTACCCTACCCACTACCACAAATGTATTTCTTTAAAATAGATTTGATGTATCTTATAGAGTATTACATTTACCCTAACCTATTCTTCTCTAATATCACATGGACCCTTATTAACCCTTTCTTTGATTTTCATGTAAGTAAGCTCGTTAGGTACTCTGAGAATCTGTGCTCAGTTTTTAACCAAATTTGCATTGAAATTTTTGATTAATTTGAGGATAATTTATATTCCAGCAATACTGAGCCTTTCAATCCATAGACAGGGGTTTATATCTGTAAGTATTTAGGTTTCCTTTTAATTGTTTTAGATTTTTGATGAAGAAAGATAAATGACCTAGAAACACATACTAGACTTTTGATATCACTTTCATGGGGAAAACTTTTGAATTTGGAGTAATTTCAGATCCTCCATTGCCCTCTGCTCTGCAGCAAAGCATAGCATTTAATCGTGCTAGATATCAGACTCTGGAAGAGGGTTCTTAGCCTTTGATTGAGTACATGTGCGTGCTCATTTGCTCAGTCCTACCCAACTCTTTGTGACCCCCCTGGACTGTAGCCTGCCAGCTTCCTGTGTCCACGGGGTTTTCCAGGCAAGAATACTGGAGCGGGTTGCCATTTCCTACTCCAGAGTATCTTCCCGATGCAGGGATCAAACCCACATCTTGCGTGTCCTGCAAGTTCTTTACCACTGTACCACCTGGAAAACACATTTAAATTGCATGACTAGGGAAGACCAAGTCCCTCTCATATAACTGGGGTTGGTCTCCAATAGAAATATGACATGCTCAAAACCTGACACCCAGTCTGTTCTGCCATATCAGTAGATCCATGGTGGGTGGAGCACAAGTCTCCCCAATAAAATCAAGAAGCTGGGGGTCCATGCGTTTCAGTTTTCCCTGTATGGTATACCAGTAACACTGTACCAAAATGATTGCCTGAAGAACTGGGTATAGCTAGTTTTCCATATAGCTTTAAAGGAGATATCACACGGCATCAATTTTGGACAAGTTCTTTCTTAAAGAGTTTTCAACGTAATGATCATGTAAATCTTTTGTTAGATTGACTTTTAGGTACTTTATATTTTTATCATTAATGACATTTAACAAATATCCAGCAGATTTGGTAAACTTTCATTACTCTTGATGCTAATAATTTCTCTATATATTCTTTACAAATTTGTTACAGGCTTCATTGTGTCCTCCCAAAATTCATATATTGAAGTTCTAACCACAGTAGCTAGAATGTGACTGCATTTGGATATTCGGCCTTTGAAGAGATAAGATAAAATGAGGTTATTAGGATGAGGTCTAATCTAATATGACTGATGTCTTTATTAGAAAAAAGAAGAAGAAGAGTTTAGAACAGACACTCACAGAAGGAAGGCCACATGAATTCACAGGGAGAAGACCAAGAGGTCTCAAGAGAAACTAACCATGTCACACCTTGATCTGAGATTCTAGTCCCCAGAAAGTGAGGAAATAAATTTGTTACGTAAGCCATACAGTCTGTGGTACTTTGTATAGCAACCCTAGTAAACTAATGTAGATTTCAAACTGAATTGTGCTTCCTAGATTTGGTCAGTTCTTAACCTGTGTATTTTAGGGGTAGTCTTTAGACAATCAAACTGTCTGTGAAAAAATGACACTTTTTTCCTATAAAATTATTGTAGATGTATCTCTTTTTCTTTCTGAAAAATTTAGAATGTTGAAAAGAATCAGTGAGAGTGAGAGAGTGGGAATGCTTCTATGTTTTCATCACTACAAATGATGTTTGTTGTGGATTATCCCTTCTTTAGGGGATCTTCCCATTCCAGGAATCAAACCAGGGTCTCCTGCTCTGCAGGCAGATTCTTTACTAACTGGGCTACCAGGGAAGCCCATGGATTTTTGACAGATAACCTGTATTAGGTTAATGTTGTTGTTGTTGTTGCTAAGTCACTTCAGTCGTATCCCACTCTGTGCGACCCCATAGACGGCAGCCCACCAGGCTCGCCCGTCCCTGGGATTCTCCAGGCAAGAACACTGGAGTGGGTTGCCATTTCCTTCTCCAATGCATCAAAGTGAAAAGTGGAAGTGAAGTCCCTCAGTTGTGTCTGACCCTCAGCAACCCTATGGACTGCAGCCTTCCAGGCTCCTTCTCCACGGGATTTTCCAGGCAGGAGTATTGGAGTGGGGTGCCATTGCCTTCTCCATTAGGTTAATGACTTGTCTTCAATTCTTATTTGAAGAGTTGTTTTTTTTTTAATTAAGAATTTAAACTTACTTTTATCTAAAAATTTTCCCATATCAAAACTGGATATTTTTTTAACTCTACCTTGTTTTTGAAATTGTAACAACTGGAGAGATATAGGTATGACTTATATGATATAAAAAGAAGGAAAAATTAGATGAATATTCATAATCTTCCATTTGACTTAATAAAATCTGATGAATGTAACTCCTGGTAATAATGTTCTTGCTAGCTCTCTGCAGTCACAATTTTCATTATTTTTTTCATTTTGACATTTCTTCAGCCATACGGTCCAAAGAACATACATAGTAAATGCCCACTTAAGATGTGCAAAATAAAGAGAAGTTACTCTTTTAAGATTCATGAGGTTGGCTATTAAAATCTTTGTTAATGCTGATAAGAAGGCAGACAAATCATAGATTCTCATTAAAAATGAGCAACATTTTTATTTTTTAGCTTCACAAGCAGTTGTAGACTGTCTTATTTCAATCTCCACAAATTTCCAAATTATAGGAAGTTGTTATTATTATGTATATGTTGTTTTACTTTTCTGTGCAGGTGACCATTTGTCAACAGTGTTTATTTATGGATTTATGTTGATACTGTCACAATTCTCCCTGGGGATTCAACATAAAATATAATTGTTTAGGTCAGGGTTGGCCTTGTCTTTGACCTCAACATCTGAACCTACTCTTCACTTTTACTTTTATAGAATCAATCATTTCCTCCCTAGCTATACACAAGAAAGCTACCATGAGATACTTTTCAGAATTTTTGTGTCTAAAGAGAGCTTTTAATCTGTGTCTCCACTAGACTTTTCAGCTGGTTTTGTTTATCTTAAAAATCTGGTGTCAAATCAATCAGACAGTAATAGATGACACTCCGAGAGGGAAAATAAAAGAATTATAATTTCTCCTTAAATCATCGGACACAAATTTTTAGTGTGTTTTGAAGAAGGCATTCCATTGAGATCACTTAAGTAACCATGTCTTGTTTTGCACTGATGCTAGGAAAGGAATTCTCCTAAGTTCACCCATACTGTCACAAGCATGAGCTGAGTCATCTCTGTGATTGAAGTTTTTTTGACTGAAAATACACATAATGTTAAATAAGTCTTTTTGAGTCCTATCACTTCTTAACAGGTAAGCTACTGGCTGATACATATCCTAGAACAATCTATTATTGTATATAAAATGGTGTCAAAACTAAAAATATTTTCATTTTAACATTTTGATTCATTTAGATTCATCTAAAGCAATTATAATTCAGAGAACTTGAGTAAGACAATTTCAAAGGAAAGTACAGTTGAACATTGCTATATATATATATATACATACATATACATACACACACACACATCAGTTCATTCAGTAGCTCAGTCGTGTCCGACTCTTTGGGACTCTATGGACTGCAGCAAGCCAGGCTTCCCTGTTCATCAGCAACTCCTGGATTTGTTCAGACTCTTGTCTATCGAGTCAGTGATGCCATCCAACTATCTCATCCTATCATCCCCTTCTCCTCCTGCTTTCAATCTTTCCCAGCATTAGTGTCTTTTCCAATGAGGCAGTTCTTCACAGCAGGTACAAAAGTATTGGAGCTTCAGCTTTAGCATCAGTCTTTCCAATGAATATTCAGGACTGATTTCCTTTAGGATGGACTGGATTGATTTCCTCTCAGTCCAAGGCACTCTCAAGAGTCTTCTCCAACACCACAGTTCAAAAGCATCAATTCTTCAGCGCTCAGCTTTCTTTATGGTTCTGCACTCACATCCATACATGACTACTAGAAAAACCAAAGCTTTAAATAGACAGACCTTTGTTGGCAAAGTAATGTCTCTGCTTTCTAATTTGCTGTTCTAGTTGGTCATAACTTTTCTTCCAAAGAGAAAGCTTCTTTTAATTTCATGGCTGCAATCACCATCTGCAGTGATTTTGGAGCCCCCCAAAATAAAGTCTGACACTGTTTCCACGGTTTCCCCATCTATTTGCCATGAAGTGATGGGACCAGATGTCATGATCTTAGTTTTCTGAATGCTGAGTTTTAAGCCAACTTTTTCACTCTCCTCTTTGACTTTCATCAAGAGGCTCCTTAGTTCTTCTTCACTGTCTGCCATAAGGGTGGTGTCATCTGTGTATCTGAAGTTATTGATATTTCTCCTGGCAGTCTTGATTCCAGCTTGTGCTTCATCCAGCCCAACATGTCACATGATGTACTCTGCATATAAGTTAAATAAGCAGGGTGACAATATACAGCCTTGATGTACTCCTTTCCTGATTTGGAACCAATCTTTTGTTCCATATCCAGATCCAACTGTTGCTTCTTGACCTGCATACAGATTTCTCAGGAGGCAGGTAAGGTGGTCTGGTATTCCTATCTCTTGAAGAATTTTCCACAGTTTGCTGTGATTCACACAGTCAAAGGCTTTGGAGTAGTCAGTAAAGCAGAAGTAGATGTTTTTTTAGAACTCTCTTGCTTTTTCGACGATCCAACAGATGTTGACAATTTGATCTTTGGTTTCTCTGCTTTTTCTAAATCCAGCTTGAACATCTGGAAATTCACAGTTCACTGAAGTCTTTACTTTTGAAGTCTGGCTTGGCTAATTTTGAGCATTACTTTGCTAGCATGTGAGATGAGTGTAATTGTTTAGTATAATTTTGGTAAAAAGTAACCTCATTTTAAATAGACAAATTAGTATTGATTTGCTATTAGAATATTCATACCAATGACTTAGATATCATTAACTTTTTTCATTTGGGAGGGCATTTCTTGATATAGTTCATAAATGCCTATAGCAAATGTGAAAAATAGAAAGAATATAGTAGATTCAGTTACTGGCTCTCATTCTTCAGTCCCTTCTGCAAGTTCACCATTGCCATGACCCATTCATGTATAAAGGGGACCTCTATTGATTTTGAACTTACACATGTGACTGGCACTGGCTGGTGGTATGTAGGAAGGAGTGACAGTGTGTGGGGTATGTGCTGTCTTGAGCTCCTAATATTGTAAAAAGAACACACACTCTGGCCAGCCTGCTGGTCCAAGGGGGACGAAAGACACCATGAGCACAGGTGCACCAGTCACTGCAGCCAGAGCCAGGGTTGCCCAACTGAGCCTAGCTTAGATCAATTTAACCAGTGAATCTATGAGAATACTGAGTATTACTGAGTGCCAAGCAGATTTTATGGTTGTTTGTTATACAGTATTATAATAATGACTAACCAATCCAGTGAAAGTGAGAAATAGAGTCAAAGGATTAGATCTGATAGAGAGAGTGACTGAAGAACTATGGACAGAGGTTCATGACATTGTACAGGAAGCAGGGATCAAGACAGTTCTCAAGAAAAAATAAGTGCAAAAAGGCAAAATGGTTGTCTGAGGAGGTCTTACAAATAACTGAGAAAAGAAGAGAAGGTAAAAGCAAAGAAGAAAAGAAAAGATATACTCATCTGAATGCAGAGTTCCAAAGAAAAGCAAAGAGAGATAAGAAAGCCTTCCTCAGCAATCAATGCAAAAAAATAGAGGAAAACAATAAAATGAGAAAGACTAGACATCTCTTCATGGAGATGTCCCACTCCAGTTACTCTTGCCTGGAAAATCCCATGGATGGAGGAGCCTGGTGGGCTGCAGTCCATGGGGTCACTAGAGTCGGACATGACTGAGCGACTTCACTTTCACTTTTCACTTTCATGCATTGGAGAAGGAAATGGCAACCCACTCCAGTGTTCTTGCCTGGAGAATCCCAGGGACGGGGGAGCCTGGTGGGCTGCCGCCTATGGGGTTGCACAGAGTCGGACACGACGGAAGCGACTTAGCAGCAGTAGCAGCAGAGATCTCTTCAAGAAAATTAGAGATACAAAGGGAACATTTCATGTAAAGATGGGCACAATAAAGGACAGTACTGGTATTGACCTAACAGAAGCAGAAGATATTGAGAGGTGGTAAGAATACACAGAAGAACTGTACAAAAAGATCTTCAAGACCCAGATAGTCACAATGGTGTGATTACTCACCTAGTACCAGACATCCTGGAATGGGAAGTCAACTGGGCGTTCAACTGGAAGTATCATTATGAACAAAGATAGTGGAGGTGATGGAGTTTCAGTTGAGCTATTTCAAATCCTGAAAGAGGATGCTGTGAAAGTGCTACATTCAATACAGCTAGCAAATTTGGTAAACTCAGCAGTGGCCACGGGACTGGAAAAGGTCAGTTCTCATTTCAATCCCAAAGAAAGGCAATGCCAAAGAATGCTCAAACTACCACACAATTGCACTCATCTCACATGCTAGTAAAGTAATGCTCAAAATTCTCCAAGGCAGGCTTCAACAGTACATGAACCATGAACTTCCAGATGTTCAAATTTTATTTAGAAAATGCAGAGGAATCAGAGATCAAATTGCCAACATCTGTTGGATTGTCAAAAAAGCAAGAACATCTCAGAAAAAAATCTACTTCTGCTTTATTGACTATGCCAAAGCATTTGACTGTGTGGGTCACAACAAACTGTGGAAAATTCTTAAAGGGATAAGAATATCAGACCACTGACCTGCTTCCTGAGAAATCTGTATGCAGGTCAGGAAGCAACAGTTAGAACTGGACATGGAACAACAGACTGGTTCCAAATAGGACAAGGAGTACGTCAAGGCTATATATTGTCACCTTGCTTATTTAACTTATATGCAGAGTACACCATGTGACATGTTGGGCTGCATGAAGCACAAGCTGGAATCGACATTGCTGGGAGAAATATCAATAACCTCACTTATGCGAATAACACCACCTTTATGGCAGAAAGTGAAGAAGAACTAAAGAGTTTCTTGATGAAAATGAAAGAGGAGAGTGAATAAGTTGGCTTAAAGCTCAATATTCAAAAATCTAAGATTATGGCATCTGGTCCCATCACTTCATGGCAAATAGCTGGGGAAACAAAGGAAACAGTGTCAGACTTTATTTTCTTGGGCTCCAAAATCACTGCAGATGGTGATTTCAGCCATGAAATGAAAAGACACTTGCTCCTTGGAAGAAAAGTTATGACCAACCCAGACAGCATATTAAAAAACAGAGACATTATTTGCCAACAAAAGTCCATCTAGTCAAGGCTATGGTTTTTCCAGTAGTCATGTATGGATGTGAGAGTTGGAATATAAAGAAAGCTGAGCACTGAAGAATTGATGCTTTTCAACTGTAGTTTCACAGAAGACTCCTGAGAGTCCCTTGGATTGCAAGGAGATCCAACCAGTCCATCCTAAAGGAAGTCAGTCTTGAATATTCATTGGAAGGACTGATGCTGAAGCTGAAACTCCAATAAGCTGGCCACCTGATTCAAAAAAATGACTCATTTGAAAAGACCCTGATACTGGGAAAGAATGAAGGTGGGAAGAGAAGGGGACGATAGAGGATGAGATGGTTGGGTGGCATCACTGATGCCACTCCTTGGACATGAGTTTGAGTAAACTCTGGGAGTTGGTGACGGTCAGGTAGACCTGGCATGCTACAGTCCATGGGGTCATGAAGAGTCAGACACAACTGATCAACTGAAATGACTGAACCAATCCAGGGAAATTATCTTTATGGAAATAAATAAATACATTGTTTGTAAGGTAATTTTCAGTCCCCCCTTTTAGTTTCTTTCCCTGTAATCACTCTTTTGGGTAAAAGAAGTCTAACCCAAGTCTCTGCTAGAGATATACCTTCAAGACTCAGTGTGTCCATACACCTGAATGTATCTAGGGTAATCTGCCTACATGTCTCATTTACATGCATGAAGCGGGAGATGAGCATAAACCTTCCCTTCCCTTCTCAGATATATCAATGAAACTAAGATGCCAAGCAGAGCAGCAAGGTGCCGAGAGATTCGATGCTGTGTCCCACTTTAGAAGCTACCGAGGCATTCTTTTCTTTGTTCTGTCAGTTTTCATTATTGGTCCACTCTCCTGGAATCCAGGATGTTTCTTCTAAAGCTCTTCTTCCAACATGCACCAACACATATTCCCCATGCTAAAGTGGAATTGCTAAGTTAATCATTTGTTTCATGGAAATTTTAATTGGGAAATGTAAATTGTGCTTTTGCAAGAAATACATACACACAAATTATGGAGAACTCATTTATAATTGAAACGTTGCTGAGTGGAAGGCTGAATTTACAGTTTAGTAAATCATTTGGTGCTAGCAAGTTATTTATTTTAACTACTCTTGTTCAAACAAAGAAGCTATAGAATGTCAATTAAGCTTAAACCCAAAGTCATTATTTGGCTAAAATATTTATTAAAAATTGGATGTCCTATATATTTAACATGATTTTCCATACCATTGGAATGCATTTATTCTCCTTCAAAAGGAAGAGAGACTTTGAATTAAACTAAGGGTATTGGGGACAAAAATGATCTTTAGCAAAACCAGGTTACACCAGCTAATGGGTATATATTTGGGAAACAGGAACTATAACATGACAGTTTAATCTGTCTAAATCTATAAATCTGTTGCTTTCTCTTTGAAGTTGTAGAAAGGGAAACCAGTGATTGAGAGTGTAATGTACATGGAGTTTCCACAAATTCCTTGGTGTCACGTTTAAGTTAGACTGCCACTCTGATATCTGAGAATCCACCCTACTTATCATGTCAGGGAGCTGTTTAAAGAATCTGCTTTTGTATATCTGTGAAGCATCTTACAGCCTTCCTGTCTCAAGATGCGGGATGGTTTTCACCCTTCTCTGGAAACTCAGTACTGTGGTAAATCGAGCAGTGAGTGCAGGTCCAGTGGTGACTCTTTTAAATTTGGTGGTGTATAAAAACCCAAAACTTAATCCATGAGCTTTCACTTTTTCTCATCTTTTAATTTCTTTCATATCACACACACACAAAAATGAGCATATAGTTACCATGATCAAGCAACATGAAGCTTAAGGCAGGCAGAATTTAAACAAATATCTAAACAAATAAAAATCTAATTGCCCAATCTATTGTTAGTATTCTATATTTCCCCTATCTTATTAGTTTATTTCTTTTCTTATTTTTTACTCTCATACACACCTGCTCCATAGACACACATTACAATATAGAAAATGGAGAGTCTGTTCACAAAATGATTTGTTTATATTTTAGTAGCCTTGGCCAGCACACTTAAGTATTTCTACCCAGTGTTTATCGTTCCAATATCCATCTAGGTAGAGGCTGGATTCTCCTTAGTTAGATCTAGTCTTTTCCCCAATTTGGAAAAAGAGGGTAAACACTGAGAAGGTCAAGGCACTACAAAGACTAATTTTTTGCTGTGGGTAGAACATTTTGAACATTAATTCATTCATATATTGATTTATATGTTGATTAACAAGTATTTATGAAAAGATTACCATTTTTAGGCACTTTTCTAAGGATATAAAAAGTAAGCAAATATCCTACTTGTTTGGGATAGTGACAGTGGGATGAAACAGACAATATACAAACAAATTTTTTAAATTTATTTTTTAACTGGAGGAAAATTACAATGTTGTGTTGTTTTTTGCCATACAGCAATGCAAATCAGCCATAATTATACACACATCACCCCCCTCTTGAGCCTCCCTCCCCTCTGTCCTTCTCACCCTTCTAGGTCATCACAGAGCACCAGGCTGGGCTGCCTGTGTCATATAGCAACCAGCTATCTATTTTACACATAGTATTCCATACATGTCAATGCTACTTTCTCCATTCATCCCACTGTTTCCTTCTCCTACTGTGTCCACAGGTCTGTTTTCTATATCTGTGTCTCCATTTCTTCCCCACAAATAGATTGATCAATATTCTATAATAGCATTAATACACTATATTTATTTTTCTATTTTTGAATTACTTCACCCTGTATAACAGGTTCTAGGTTCACCCACCTCACTAGAACTAACTCAAATTCATTCTTTTTTACGGCTAAGTAATATTCCATTGTATATAAGCACCAGATCTTCTTTATCCATTCATCTATTGATGGACATCTAGGTTGCTTCCATGTACAAGCTACTATAAATAGTGCTGCTATGAACATTGAGGTCTATGTATTTTTTTCAGTTATGGTCTTCTCAAGGTATATGCCCACTAGTGGGGTTGCTGGGTCATATGGTAGCTTTATTCCTAGTTTTATAAGGAATCTCCACAGTGTTCTCCACAGAGGCTGTATCAATATACATTCCAACCAACAGTGCAAAAGGATTTTCTTTTCTCCACATCCTCTCCACCATTTAACATTAGTAGACTTTTTGATGATGGTCATTCTGACTGGTGTAAAAAGATCAAACCAATTCAAAAATATATATTTTAAAAGGCCACCTTACCTGTCTCTTGAGAAACCTGGATGCACATCAAGAAGCAACAGTTAGAACCAGACATGGAAAAACTAACTGGTTCAAAATCTGGAAAGGAGTACACCAAGGCTGTGTGTGGTTACCCTGCTTATTTAACTTATATGCAGAGTACTTCATGTGCAATGCCAGGCTGGATGAAGCTCAAGCTAGAATAACGATTGCCAAGAAAATATCAATAGCCTCAGATATGCAGGTGGCACCACCCTTATGGCAGAAAGCCAAGAGGAATTAAAGAACCTCTTGATGAAGGTGAAAGAAGAGAGTGAAAAAGCTGGCTTATAAAATGTTGACATTTAAAAAATCAACATTCAAGAAATGAAGATCATGGCATCCGGTCCCATCACTTCATGGTAAATAGATGGGGAAAGATTAAAACAGTGACAGACTTTATTTTGGGGGGCTCCAAAGTCACTGTAGATGGTGACTGCAACCATAAAATTAAAAGATGCTTGCTCCTTGGAGAAAAAGCTATGACAAACCTAGACAACATATTAAAAAGCAGAGACATTACTTTGCCAACAATGGTCTGTATAGTCAAAACTATGGCTTTCCCAAGATTCATGTACGGTTGTGGACTTCCCTGGTGGCTCAGGCATTAAAGAATCTGCCTGCAATGCAGGAGATGCAGGTTCGATCCCTGGGTTGGGAAGATCCCCTAGAGAAGAAAATAACTACCCATTCCAGTAATCTTGCCTGGAAAATTCTATGGACAGAGGAGCCGAGTGGGCTACAATCTATTGTCAGACACAACTGAGTGACTAATATGTATGGATGTGAGAGTTGGACATAAAGAAGGCTGAGAGCCAAAGAACTGATGCTTTCAAATTGTGGTTCTGGATAAGACTCTTGCGAGTCCCTTGGAGAGCAAGGAGATCAAACAGTCAGTCCTAAAGGAAATCAACCCTGAATATTCATTGGAAGGACTGATGCTGAAGCTGAAGTTCCAATATTTTGGCCACCTGATGAAAATAGCCAACTCATTGTAAAAGACCCTAATTCTGGGAAAGATTGAGGACAGGAGAAGAAGGGAGAGGCAGAGGATGAGATGGTTGGATGGCATCACTGACTCAACAGACATGAGTTTGAGCAAACTCTGGGAGATAATGAAGAATAAAGAAGCCTGATGTGCTGCAGTCCATGTGGTCACAAAGAGTTGGACACGACTGTGTGACTGAACAACATCAACAATGAAAAGTGGTGTGAAGAAAATAAAACATCAGAAGTGAATAGCAAGTGATAAAAGCTACTTTTTTATATATGGAGGTGACATTGGAACAGAGACCTGCATAATAATATGTAGTGTAGGGAGAAGCCACAAACTGCCGGTGGAAGACTGGTCTGTCAGAGGGAAAATGCTGAGATGGATGCATGCTTTGTGTGTGTTTATATGGAACAGTGTTGCTGAAAGAGTGAGAGAGAAAAACAGTGGTAGGATATGCGAACGAAGAAGTAACCAGGGGTAATGAAAGGATAATGAACTTTGTCAGATGCTTTTTCTGCATCTATTGAGCTGATCATGTGGCTTTTATCCTTCATTCTGTTAAGGTGGTGTATCACATTAGTTGATATACTTTTGTTAAACCTAAGGTAAGTCGTACCTGATCATTGTGTATAAGCTTTCTGACATGTTAAATCACTTTGTTAGTATTTTATTGAGAATTTTTGCATCTACATTTATCAGAAATCATGGCCTATAATTTTCTTTCAGTTTGTTCTGTTATTTTTCTAGTTCCTTGAAATATAAAGCTAGATTGTTTATCTGAGATCCCTCTTCTTCTTTAACATAGGTATTTATCACTAAACTCTCCTCTCCTCTAAGTGTAATGGAAAATCATCAAAAGGTTTTGAGCATTTAAAAGGTTTAGTCTGCTATGTGGTGCCTAGATCGGAAGCTGGCGAGAGTGCAGTCATGGCATCAAAGATTGCTGTGGCTCAAAGGCATTCATGAAGCCTACCCAACACTGAAATCTTCCTGAAATAGAGACTTTGGTAGATATGAGCCCTCTTCGTGTTTATCCTCTGCTCTACTTCCCAGATCCTGTTTTGTGTTCCACTTTTTAGATGTGAACAAACAATACGTTTTCTCTCCAAAAACTCCACACGGGAGCAACTTTTCTGATAACTATGAGAAAGAAAGCTGTGCAGGTGAATGGAATATTTTCTTTCTTGGGTTACTTTAGAGTTTGGTTTTTGAATCTCAGCAATGTTAACATATGGGATGGGATAATTCTTCATTTGGAGGGACTATATTTTGCTCTTTAGGATTTAGCAGCCCCTTGGCTTCTACATACTAGATACCAGCAACACCTCTTAAATTGTAATGAAGTTGTTTCAGATCTTGCCAAATTTTTCCCTGGGGGCCAAGTCTCCTCCCCAGTTGAGGACTGCTAATTCATACATTTTACAGAGAAAACCAGTTTTATTTCAAAAATATTAATCAAAATATTGGCTAACATTTAAGTGCAAATTATAATCTTTTTCTTTCTTTCCAGAGGTTTAATATATATATTTTTGCCTAATAAATTTTGAAGTGTTACATACCTTATACCTTTGCCTATTAATTACCTATTTAACAGGTAATTAAATAAATCTCTTATTCAACTGGTATTGCTAATTTTATGTATTAGGATGGAGAATACCCAGATTTTCTCAGACATAAATTCCATGTTAATAGCAGTTCATGTTTGGGTGATATAACCCTCTATTGATGAGAGGTTATGTTTCTACAGAGAGTTTTGTTTAATAAATGAAAGAAAATTAGGGTTCTTTGTTTTAATATTTCATATCTCTTTTTTGAAAGACATTCATCCACTATGTGCTAATAATATTTAATGTATTCTTATAATACCTTTTTGAGTTAAAATGTTCACATTCTTGTTATCTGAATTTACATTGGTTTTAAAGTAGATTCTACAGATTAAGCCAAAATTAATTGGTAAGATGGTACAGAAAAACCCAAACTAACTTTTTGGCCAACCCAATATATAACTGAGCAATCACATCGAGAATCAACAATCATATTTTGACACACTATAGCTTAGAAATACAGTGAATGTTCATTCTATATTCATCATTCAAATGTGAATTGTGTCACCCGGAGTTATACTACATGACTAGGATACAGAAGAGATAATACAATGTAAATATTGCCCTTAGTAAACTTACACTGAAACTTGAATTCTGTAAAAAAGCATAGAGAGCAAAACCAAAACAACCTGTGTCCTAGGATTATAATTGTGAGATAATATATGCCAAGAACCTGAGACTTGTCCAATCAGCACTGTCTTTCAGGGAAAATAGGTCTTATGTGTTCTAGGTTAGTCTCATGAATTATGGAAAAGTTAAGACTTGACTTAAACTTTGAAGGATGGACAGAGAGTGAGGGATTATATGAGCAAAAGTATGGCAGAGGTAAAGTATAAGCAAGGTTTGGTTTATGAATGATGTAAATTCATTATATTTCAGTTCAGTTCAATCACTCAGTCATGTCCGACTCTTTGCGACCCCATGAATTGCAGCACGCCAGGCCTCACTATCCATCACCAACTCCTGGAGTTCACTCAAACTCATGTCCATTGAGTCGGTCATGCCATCCGGCCATCTCATCTTCTATCGTCCCCTTCTCCTGCCCCCAATCCCTCCCAGTATCAGAGTTTTTTCCAATGAGTTAACTCATCACATGAGGTGGCCAAAGTACTGGAGTTTTAGCTTTAGCATCAATCCTTCCAATGAACACCCAGGACTGATCTCCTTTAGAATGGACTGGTTGGATCCTCTTGGAGTCCAAGGGACTCTCAAGAGTCTTCTCCAACACCACAGTTCAAGAGCATCAATTCTTCGGCACTTGCCGGGAGCCGGTGAGGCATTCCACTCATGACAAAGGTCATGAGGAAGGAGGCTCGGCATACGCAAAGGCGGGATCGAGCCTCAGGAGTCCCCCTGGATATTCTCGAGCATCTACCCCCCAAAACCAGAGTCTGCCTACTTTATTGCTTTGTGCTCTCACCTCTGACTTTACTGGGGGCTGTCCCCCACCACCATCTCGCTCTCTCTGTCAAAGAGTTAACTTACAGCTCCAATTAATAAAGTTCCTGGGCAATTAGGAGTGTTTAAATCCAAACCCCTCAGATAGCTCTCTAACTCGCCTGACAAGTTTACCTGGACTCCTACAGCTATGCATACGATTGTTTACAGTCTCCCAGCCTCGAGAGGCATGGGAAGCTTAAGATATTCAAATAGCTTAGAGCCTCTCAGAGAGTTAGAAACTGTCAGAATAAACTAGTAAAAGATTTCATTGATGAGCCGATGCTTGTTGCCAAGTTTTTACATCCCCTGTATTGTATTCTTGAATGTGTATTAATTAATATAGTTGGTATGTAGAAAAAATAAGTAGTGGCCTTAGTGTTAGCAACTTTAGACCCTTAAGGTAATAAATTCTTTCCTTTGTTGTAAACCCATTACACATCCGCCCTATAGGAATGCAATTTTATCTAACACCTTCGGAAGATGGCGCCAAACCTTAAAATAATTACTCTTAGAGAAAATAAGTCTTTGTCAAGAGTCATAAAATGTTAATAGGCCTTCTGGCCAGAAGATGATGTAAATCGCCTAAACCATTTGTATACGATAAATTTGCAGGATAGAAACCCTGGTTTTTGATAAGGATCAAAGACTGCTGACTTTGCATCCCCTATTACCCTCTGTGTGTAACTTAGGGTATAAAAACCCCTGTTGAAAATAAAGCTATGGGCCTTATTCACCAATGCTTGGTCTCCCCATGTCATTCTTCCCCTCAATTTCCAGCTGAGTCTCCATCTGGAGCGCCGAGGTCCTCTGCGACCATTTATTTGCCTGGGCTTCTAAGACCCACTCGAGAAGGTGTCTAAGGTGGGGCACCTTCCGCTATTCGAGAGGGCGCCTGCGGCCTCCGTGGTCAGGGCTAACCTGGTGTCACAGGTTATATTGATTTTCCACATAAACCAAGCTACTCAGCTTCTTTTCTCCACTGAATTTTCCTACTGAGCTATCCTCATTCTATTACTCTTTATATCTTTGAAAAATATTTAAATAAATAGGTCACCGAAGCCATCTCTCATTCGAATACCCTGGATCAGCCGGGGCTGGACACCGGCAGGCACTCAGCTTTCTTCACAGTCCAACTCTCACATCCATACATGACCACTGGAAAAACCATAGCCTTGACTAGATGGATCTTTGTTGGCAAAGTAATGTCTCTGCTTTTTAATAAGCCATTTAGGTTGGTCATAACTTTCCTTCCAAGGAGTAAGCATCGTTTAATTTCATGGCTGCAATCACCATCTGCAGTGATTTTGGAGCTCCCCAAAATAAAGTCTGACATTGTTTCCACTGTTTGCCCATCTATTTCCCATGCCATGATCTTCGTTTTCTGAACGTTGAGCTTTAAGCCAACTTTTTCAACTCTCCTCTTTCACTTTCATCAAGAGGCTTTTTGGTTCCTCTTCACTTTCTGCCATAAGGGTGGTGTCATCTGCATATCTGAGGTTATTGATATTTCTCCCAGCCATCTTGATTCCAGCTTATGCTTCTTCCAGCCCAGCATTTCTCATGATGTACTCTGCATAGAAGTTAAATAAGCAGGGTGACAATATACAGTCTTGACGTACAACTTTTCCTATTTGGAACCAGTTTGTTGTTCCATGTCCAGTGCTAACTGTTGCTTCCTGACCTGCATATAGGTTTCTCAGGAGGCAGATCAGGTGATCTGGTATTCCCATCTCTTTCAGAAAGAATGAATGGATGGAGTCAAAGCAAAAGCGATACCCAGTTGTGGATGTGACTGGTGATAGAAGCAAGGTCTGATGCTGTAAAGAGCAATATTGCACAGGAACCTGGAATGTTAGATCCATGAATCAAGGCAAATTGGAAGTGGTCAAACAGGAGATGGCAAGAGTGAACATTGACATTCTAGGAATCAGTGAACTAAAATGGACTGGAATGGGTGAATTTAACTCAGATGACCATCATATCTACTATTGTGGGCAGGAATCCCTTAGAAGAAATGGAGTAGCCATCCTGGTCAACAAAAGAGTCTGAAATGCAGTACTTGGATGCAATCTCAAAAACAACAGAATGATCTCTGTTCATTTCCAAGGCAAACCATTCAATATCACAGTAATCCAATTCTATGCCCCAATCAGTAACACTGAAGAAGCTGAAGTTGAATGGTGCTACGAAGATCTACAAGACCTTTTAAAACTAACATGCAAAAAAGATGTCCTTTTCATTATAGGGGACTGGAATGCAAAAGTAGAAAGTCAAGAAACACCTGGAGTAACAGGCAAATTTGGCCTTGGAATACGGAATGAAGCAGGACAAAGGCTAATAGATTTTGCCAAGAGAACGCACTGGTCATAGCAAACACCCTCTTCCAACAACACAAGAGAAGACTACACATGGACATCACCAGATGGTCAACAGCAAAATCAGATTGATTATATTCTTTGCAGCCAAAGATGGAGAAGCTCTATACAGTCAGCAAAAACAAGACTGGGAGCTGACTGTGGCTCAGATCATGAACACCTTATTGCCAAATTCAGACTTAAATAGAAGAAAGTAGGGAAACCACTAGACCATTCAGGTATGACCTAAATCAAATCCCTTATGATTATACAGTGGAAGTGAGAAATAGATTTAAGGGACTAGATCTGATAGATAGAGTGCCTGATGAACTATGGAATGAGATTTATGACATTGTACAGGAGACAGGGATCAAGACCATCCCCATGGAAAAGAAATGCATAAAAGCAAAATGGCTGTCTGGGGAGGCCTTATAAATAGCTGTGAAAAGAAGAGAAGCGAAAAGTAAAGGAGAAAAGGAAAGATATAAACATCTGAATGCAGAGTTCCAAAGAATAGCAAGAAGAGATAAGAAAGCCTTCTTCAGCAATCAATGCAAAGAAATAGAGGAAAACAACAGAATGAGAAAGACTAGAGATCTCTTCAAGAGATACCTTGGGAACATTTCATGAACAGATGGGCTCAATAAAGGACAGAAATGCTAGGGACCTAAAAGAAGCAGAAGATATTAAGAAGAGGTGGCAAGAATACACAGAAGAACTGTACAAAAAAGATCTTCATGATCCAGATAATCACGATGGTGTGATCACTCACCTAGAGCCAGACATCCTGGAATGTGAAGTCAAGTGGGCCTTAGGAAGCATCACTATGAACGAAGCTAGTGGAAGTGATGGAATTCCAGTTGAGTTATTTCAAATCCTGAAAGATGATGCTGTGAAAGTGCTGCACTCAATATGCCAGCCAATTTGGAAAACTCAGCAGTGGCCACAGGACTGGAAAAGGGCAGTTTTCATTCCAATCCCAAAGAAAGGCAATGCCAAAGAATGCTCAAACTACCGCACAATTGCACTCATCTCACACACTAGCAAAGGAATGCTCAAAATTCTCCAAGCCAGGCTTCAGCAATACGTGAACCGTGAACTTCCAGATGTTCACGCTGGTTTTAGAAAAGGCAGAAGAACCAGAGATCAAATTGCCAACATCCACTGGATCATGGAAAAAACAAGAGTTCCAGAAAAACATCTATTTCTGCTTTATTGACTATGCCAAAGCCTTTGACTGTGTGGATCACAATAAACTGTGGAAAATTCTGAAAGATTTATTATAGTAGTGGGAATCAAAAATGTCTTTCTGGTAGTCCTTTTTATAAATGCCTTAAGCAAGGATGCTTTTTTTTTTTTTTGTAAAGTGGGATAACCATTGAAAATTTGGTTAAACACAACTTTACATAGAGATGTCAACATTAGAGACACTATTTTTGATAGCACTATCTCCAGTTAGCAGATTATAAAATATTAACACACCTAATAGCATCATTGTCACATCTGGTTGGTGTATTTAATCATATTTTTTTGGATTAGGTGGAAATCAGGGGACTCTTGTTGGGACTGGTTGGAGACATCTCAACAGGACATAGAATATGAAAAGGGGACACAAGATCTTAAGGGTGAGTCCATGGAAGGTCTAGACATGCAGCTGCTAGAGGAAAACTTTCAATGACTGAAGGGGGTAGAGAGTCAAATACACACTTGCCAACAGCATTTCAGAACAATATGTTTTTAGTCTACAGAGATCATCTAGTTGGATAAAATGTTTCTGTAATAAATGCTATTACAGGAATATAAAAGCAGAGTTATGAGTTCATAGCATAAACTATCTCAGTTTCCAAATTGGAATTCAGTTCCTGAGATATTGAAAAATGAAAAATAATGGCATGTGCTGAGGTGAAAAAGCAGCCTGTTTAAAAATCATATGCAAATCAGTCTTAGAATTTATTCATAAAAAGATGCCTGAGCTTATCAAATTGCCTTCAATTCCTTTAACATTTCTCAGTATTTATGAAGATGAAGAGTTTTGATTGTGAGTACTAATATCAAAAACCTTAAAATTACTCAACTGATACCATGATGGTCATTTCCATTTTTAATATATTTCTAATTTTCATTTTGGTAGATTTTTAACCAGTGTGTGTATTGTTGATCAGTCCTATGAATTTTCAAATCAAGATAATTTTTCATTTACTTTAATTTTAAAAAATAATTAAAAGAAATACAATGTTATTTTAATAGATTTTGATATTATATTATAATTATAGTAATCCAAACTCTAAATCATATTCCCTAAAAACTTCATTATAAAGGAAACAATTCACATACATGTGGTGCAATGAGTTCCACATTTATATAGTCAAATTATCTTAAGGAAGAGCTATTTATCATTTGAATCTAGAATTGATTAAGAATGCCATTGATGCATATTATTTGCTTGCAGTTGTTTGTGCTTGTAACTAATTTCACTAATTTGTTGATTCATTTTGAGTAAGATTGATTTTTAACAGACACGCAGTCACAAATTACCCTGAATGAAATTAATATAAATTGAGTCTGCCAGCCTTATTAGAGAGAAATTATTCTAATATAAAAGAGAAGGAAGTCTGTTTTAAACTGTAACTAAGACTATTCTAATTGATGACAGGTGTTGTGTTAATAGATAGTAAAAAATAACCCTGTGCATCAGACACATTTTCTCACCAGCTGATTTAAGCACAAAGTTTTCTCCCATTTTTTTTTAAAATGGGGTTTCTACTACAAATAAGCCGTATTCAACATCAAACTGCTTAAGCTATTTGCATTATTTCAAAAGTAACAAAGAAAGGGGACGTGGGCAAAGGTCATTCTTTACAAACAATGCAAAAACATAAATGCTTAATGGCACTGCTGTCAATCTAGTCCTGATTTTATGGAATACTTTATTTAAGACCTCTCTTCTATATTGAATATTTTCATTGAGTAGCTAAGTTTGTAAAGCATCTCTTTTGTTTATTTTTAATCATTTACCTAAGACCCAGAGGAACACAGGTAGGAGTTGATAAGGTGGACATTTGACTAACTAGAATGATTTAAGATTTCCCTCTTCATTTGCAACCTAGTCTCAAATGAATACAGATTCAGTGACCTGAACTCTGAACCTATCTGTCATCAGAATTGCCGGTTAAAATGCAAATTCACCTGATAAAGGGAATAACTGTACTTTATTAATCAAGGAAAATCTGAGCATGTATTGGTTTGTCACCATTAAATATAGAGAACAAACATATAAGAAGAGGAACACAGAACTGGGGCACTTATTTACAATAGAATGGATAAAGATAAGATTTCAGGAATCTATTAATATGTCAGCCAAGGGACAGCATGAAGGTCTCAAAATGGGGAAAAATGCTGTGAAAACAAATCTCATTCATTAACCCTTTTTTAAAAAGGTAAATCTGGAGTACCACAACTAGAATTTGTGAGATATTTATATTAACTCTTGATTAATTTCTTCTAAAAGCTAGGAATTGCAATAGCACTATTTTACTGATGGTTTTGACCACTTAATTTCTTGTCAGTTGAAGTTTGTGTTTTTCCGCCCCGCCGGCCGCCCCCCCCCCCTCCCCCGCCCCCGCCCCCGCCCCCGCCCCCGGATATTTGGTAAAAGTAACTTTTCTCAGAAGACCTTAGTGACTATTCAATTCTCTGTTTCAATTTGTTTAATAAAGATCCTACTTATACAGAACTCTCTTGATTATTAAGTATAATTTCCTCCTGCCATGTGTTTAGCTCTTAATATGGTCGTAATCAGATATTTGTTAAATTGAAAATTCATATTAGTCAGTAATTGATACCAGATTGTAAGAGACAGAGCTCAAGTGCTTCAGGATAAGCAATAACTTCCCTCTTCACCCTCTAATAGCTCAGTATATTCAATGAGGTGATGTCGTCTTTCTGCACATAATTAAGGAATAACCAAATAGCACGTAAGTAGTAATTTTCTAAGTATTCTTTTTAAAAATATAACATCTGGATGACTGATATTTCATTAAAAAGCCAAGGCATAAGTATATTAGTAAAATCTCCTAAAGACTATTTGAATATCTATTAGGTCAAATATAGTCCTACTGTATTCCAGATTTGGCATAAACCTTAGGGATAGTGGTTCTCTAATTTGCAACATAAAGAAAAATATTGGATAGGCCAAAAAAGTTCATTCGGGTTTTGCATATCATGGAAAAATCTGGATGAACATTTTGGCCACCTCAATAGATGCTTTACAAAAATACTAATACCTGAACCTTCACCAGACAAATCAAACAAGATTCTGTGGAGATGGAGGTTGGTCATCTCTGCTTTCAAAGAGCCCCCAGAAGCTTCTTAGGCACAATGGACCCCAAACCACTGCAAATAGAATGACAGGGAAGGAGGGATATTATAGATCTTCTCAAATTGCTGTTATTTATAATTTGCCAGTTTCAAACTCTCTCAAAATACATTCAGCTAAGTAGAATGGCAATTTAGTGTCATATTTGCAGGGACCCCCATCAATTTGCCTCTGAGGAAAAGTATATTTTTTAGTTGCTGTTGTTCAGTTCAGTTATGTCCCAGTTTTTGTGACTCCATGGACAGCAGCATGCCAGGCTTCTTATCCTTCACCATCTCCTAGAGCTTGCTCAAACTCATGTCCACCGATTTGGTGATGGCATCCAACCATCTCATCCTCTGTCATCCCCTTCTCCTCCTGTTTCAATCTTTCCCAGCATCAGAGTCTTACCCAATGAGCTGGTTCTTTGCATCAAGTAGCCAAAGCATTGGAGCTTCAGCTTTAGCATCAGTCCTTCCAATGAATATTTAGGACTGATTTCCTTTAACATTGACTGCTTTGATCTCCTTGCAGTCCAAGGGACTCTCGAGAGTCTTCTCCAACAATGCAGTTCAAAAGCATCAGTTCTTTGGTGCTCAGCCTTCTTTTTGGTCCACTCTCACATCTAAACATGACTAGTGGAAAACCATAGCTTTGGCTATATGGACCTTTGTTGGCAAAGTAATGTTTCTGCTTTTTAATATGCTGTCTAGGTTTGTCATAGCTTTTCTTTAGCAAGTGACTTAATTTCATGGCTGCAATCACCATCTGCTGTGATTTTGGAGCCCAAGAAAATAAAGTCTCTCACTGTTTCCATTTTTCCCCATATATTTTCCATGAAGTGATGGGACTAGATGCCATGATCTTCATTTTTTGAATGCTGAATTTTAAGCCAGCTTTTTCACTCTTCTCTTTCACCTTCATCAAGAGGCTCTTTAGTTCCTCTTTGCTTTCTGCCATAAGGGTGGTGTCATCTGCATATCTGAGGTGATTGATATTTCTCCTGGCAATCATGATTCCAGCTTGTGTTTCATCCAGCCTGGCATTCCATATAATGTACTCTGCATTTAAGTTAAATAAGCAGGGTGACAATATACAGCCTTGATGTACCCCTTTCCCAATTTGGAACCAATCTGTTATTCCATGTCCATTTCTAACTGTTGCTTCTTGACCTGCATACAGGTTTCTCAGGAGGCAGGTAAGATGGTCTGGTATTCCCATCTCTTTAAGAATGTTCCATAGTTTGTTGTGATCCACACAGTCAAAGGCTTTAGCATAGTCAATGAAGCAGAAGTAGATTTTTTTCTGAGACGCTTTTGCTTTTTTGATGATCCAACGGATGTTGACAATTTGATCTCTGGTTCCTCTGCCTTTTCTAATTCCAACTTGAACATCTGGAGTTCTCAGTTCACATACTGTTGAAGCCTAGCCTAGAGAATTTGGGGATTTACTTTGCTAGCATGTGAAATGAGTGTCATTATGTGGTAGTCTGAGCATTCTTTGGCATTGCCCTTCTTTAGGTTCATATGAAAACTGACCTTTTCCAGTCCTGTGGCCACTGCTGAGCTCTCCAATTTCCTGGCATATTGAGTGCAGCACTTTAATAGCATCATTTTTAAGGATTTGAAATAGCTCAACTGGAATTACATCACCTCCACTAGTTTTGTTCATTGTGATGCTTCCTAAGGCCCACTTGACTTCACACTCCAGGATGTCTGGCTCTGGGTGAGTGATCACACCATCGTGGTTATCTGGATGTCTTTTATATAGTTCTGTGTATTCTTGCCACCTCTTCTTAATATTTTCTACTTCTGTTATGTCCATACTGTTTCTGTCCTTTATTGTGCCCATCTTTGCATGAAATGTTCCCTTGGTATATCTAATTTTCTTGAAGAGAGCTCTAGTCTTTCCCATGCTATTGTTTTCCTCTATTTCTTTGCATTGGTCACTTACTGAGGTTTTCTTATTTTTCCTTGCTATTCTTTGGAACTCTGCATTCAAATGGGTATACCTTTTCTTTTCTCTTTGCCTTTCACTTCTCCTCTTTTCTCAGCTATTTGTAAGGCCTCTTCAGACAGTCATTTTGCCTTTTTGCATTTCTTTTTCTTGGGAACAGTTTTGATCACAGCCTCCTGAACAATGTCATAAACCTCCATCCATAGTTCCTCAGGCGTTCTGTCTATCAGATCTAATCCCTTGAATCTATTTGTCACTTCCACTGTGTAAATCATAAGGGATTTGATTTAGGTCATACCTGCATGGCCTAATGGGTCTCCTTACTTTCTTCAATTTAAGTCTGAATTTTACAATAAGGAGTTCATTATCTGAGCCACAGTCAGCTCCTGGTCTTGTTTTTGCTGACCGTAGAGAGTTTCTCCATCTTCAACTGCAAGGAACATAATCGGTCTGATTTCGGTGCTGACCATCTAGTGATGTCCATGTGTAGAGTTGTCTCTTGTGTTGTTGGAAAAGGCTGTTTGCTATGCTCAGTATGTTTTCTTGGCAAAACTCTGTTAGCCTTTGCCCTGCTTCATTTTGTACTCTAAGGCCAAACTTGCCTAGATCATAACAATATTCTGTGAATAAGAATCAGAAAGTATTAAATATATTCCTAAATAATAACTTGACCCTATTAAATGCTCAATCATATATAAAATTAAGAAAAAAATCCTGACTGTTTTGCCATTAACAGGAATTCAATAGGGAAAATTCTATAATTTTTCTACAGTTCAGATATGTTAGAACCTTGAACTTAAAGACAACTGAGTAATTAAAATATCTAAAATTGGGGGAAAAATGTGAATAATTTAGTAGAAAATATGAATTAAATTATTATGCTTATATTTTAAAAGTTGGAAAATATTCCAAGAAATTAATTTGCCACTTAATGAAACAGACATTTTGGAAAGGATTTTTCAATTTGGATTAAAAAAGCAATTTGCTCATATCAGTTGCCATTTTAAACCATTGGCTTTATTTTCTCTTATCACTTTGAAATGATTCTCAATCTCTTTACTGTGTCCATTTAGATCATACTTTTTCCTTCTTACTACCATTTTCTTATTAGCTAATAGTTTATTTCATTCTTAAATGGGAAAGTAATATTTTAAAATTGATGTTGTAGAGGACCATAGTCTAGAAGACATTTTTCATACAAAATTCAACTAAATTAATCAAACATTCACTGAAAAAATTATGTTATAGTCTCTTTACTAGAATCCATGAATTCCAAAGAGCTAAAGGGCTCAGAAGGCAATGGCAACTCACTCCAGTACTCTTGCCTGGAAAATCCCATGGGCAGAGGAGCCTGGTAGGCTGCAGTCCTTGGGGTCGCGAAGAGTCAGACACGACTGAGCGACTTCACTTTCACTTTTCACTTTCATGCATTGGAGAAGGAAATGGCAACCCACTCCAGTGTTCTCACCTGGAGAATCCCAGGGACGGGGGAGCCTAGTGGGCTGCTGTCTGTGGGGTCGCACAGAGTCGGACACGACTGAAGTGACTTAGCAGCAGCAGCAGCGAAGAGCTCAGAATAATCCAGGGAACATAGTATCTGTTCTATTCAGTCACTCAGTCATGTCCAACTCTTTGCAACCCCATGGACTGCAGCATGCCAGTCTTCCCTGTCCATCACCAACTCCTGGAGCATACTCATACTCATGTCCATAGCATCGGTGATGCCACCCAACCATCTCATCTTCTGTTGTCCCCTTCTCCTTCCTTTCCCAACATCAGGGTCTTTTCCAATGAGTCAGTTCTTCACATAGTATACTTAATAGAAAGATAAACACACACACACACAGATATGCTTTATAAAAGATTGATAAGCCAAGTTTTGGGGGGAGTGGGAAAAGAGTAAAAAGAGTGATTGATTTTACCTGAAATTGTAAAACATTTGAGTTTTTATGTGAACATTAACAAGAATTTTATCATGTGCAAAATTAGTGTATTATTTGAGGGAGTGGGTGATAAGAGAATTCCCAGAGAAAGGCTGTCCAAAAATTCTTTAGACTGGCAAAATTTATTTAGAAACAGTAATAAAACATAGATGGAATACTGACTATATCAGATGAGTGGTTGGAGTGTTTTTTCCCCTCCCACCTTCCCTCCTTTCCTTTCTTCTTGCTTCCTGTTTTACTTTTTATATGATAATTTACTTTGAAATATTTCACTATAAACATTGTAGCAGAAATATGCATTGGAGTGTGTGGTAGAGTATCAGTTTATATTTTAAGGCCATTGATTTAGTATTTGGGATACTCCAATCAAGATTTCACAGTTTGGAGACATTTAAAGAGAAGGACCAAAATCTCTATCAAGGAGTTTATTAATTAACATCAAATACATTAGAAAAAAATTTTTATGATAATGAGTGTTGTTTAAAACGTATGGTTGGATAGCAGTTTTGTGCAGATGCCACACTTCCATATAAAGCTTACAAATCAGGCAAATTCTAGTCCTCACAGATGACTCTTGCCTGCCTCAGGTAAAAGGACTTCTACTAGAGATTATTTTTGTATCTGGCTCAGACTGAACCTCTGAGGCAAGGGGCTTATCTGAACAGGAAGTAGAGTTTTCCAGACTTTATTGAAGCAGATGCTATTTGCATTATATTTTGCATGCTTGCTAATATATATTTGTGATTTCACAGCATTTAGTCTAACCCTTGTTTGCTTTGCCTCTCATCCCTTGGCAGGCGGTTTGAGGATAAAGGTTGAACTTGACCAGCAACACTAACTTAAAAAGAGACTGTCTGGCGTGGCTTAGGCCAGTCATGACACTTTTTTTTTTCCTTCCTTTCTACTTTCCTCATTATTTATTTCCTTCCTTCCCTTTCTCCTCCAATGTTCATTATTTATTTACTTTAAATTGAAGGATGATTGCATTACACTGTTCTATTAGTTTCTGCTGTACAACAACAGGAACCAGCCATAAGTAAACCTATAATCCCTCTTCCTTGAGCCTCCCTTCCAAACCCCACCCAATCCCCCCACCTAAGTGATCACATAGCACCAAGCTGAGCTCCCTGGTTAAACAGCAGCTTCTCACTCGCTATATATTATACACATGGTAGTGGATACATGTCAGTGCTACTCTCTCATGATTTATTTACTGAGGCCTTGCTATCTCCCCAGCACTGTGCCAGGCATTAAGTAAAACTTTATTTATAATTGATATTTTCACCCAGCATACAAGACAAAATGATTCCTTGAATGGCCACAAAGTTCACCATGGTTAATAAACTTGTGCCTCCTTGACATTTTGTTTTTCAGTGATAAACCTGAAATTCCCATGGCTACTCTTTGGAATATCTGACCTGACATTATGTGATTTTCTACCATTTTGGTTGTGACTTCCACATGATGAATGAAAACTAGAAACTGATAACTGATAGATAGTATTTGCATCTTTTAGTTTGAGATATTTAGATCCACCTTGTTATGATAAGTCAGAGTAATCACACCAGGATTTATTCAGCAGTGGGGCAGTCTAGGAAGACAGATCAGTGAGTCAGGTTAACTGGACTGAACTGGCCAAAAGAGTCAATTAGGCAAGGCAGGCAAGATATAGGAATTAGCAGTCTGGGGTCCAGAAAAGTAAAAGGATCAGAGTCCAAAGGACCTAGACTGGGAAATTATGTGGTGACAACGAGATGACAAGTCTAAGTCAAAATTTCTGGCTCATAAGAGACTGAGCCCTACTCCAGGGCCTGTGAGGCTATGACCAATCACTTGAGCCAGCTGCTGAATGTGAACCAAACCCTCTGTGCAGGAAATTCCCCACATAGACTGTTCACAGTGTGGATGATGGCTGACTTGGTCTATAGCTCTATAAGGGCAGACACTATGTGTGTTTTGTTTTCTCAAGGAATCCTCAAAATATTCAAATGTGTTTATTCCATGAAGGTGGATAATAGTGAAAGAGTCTCCAATTCTTAAACCAGAGACAACTTGTTTGAGGTGTTGCTTACTATTTTAATTTTTTATAGTTTCTTATTGCTATGGACTTTCATAAGCATGTTACACTTAGATGATTGTATGATTAATTCAATTCAATGGCTTGAATAGGTACTTCATTGTCCAATTAATGCTACGGTGTTTGTGTGTTGCCCTGGCAATGAGGTTGCTTGTTTAATTTGGCCATTGTGCTCTCTTGGAAAGGAATCAGGCTGAAAAATCAAAATAGAAAAGAATTATGGAACTTTGTACCTGTATTTAAAATTTGAACACCTTCCTCTGCTATGTGCAAAGTCACTTTAGTCATGTCCAATTCTTTGCAATACTATGGACCATAGCCCGCCAGGCTCCACTGTCCATAGGATTCTCTAGGCAAGAATGTTTTGCCATTTTCTTCCCCAGGAGAGCTTCTCAACCCAGGGATCAAACTCGTGTCTCTTAAATCTCCTGCATTAACAGCCAGGTTCTTTACCAATAGTGCCACCTGGGAAGATCTTTCCTATGTATGGGAACCTCTAATTCTTACATTGTATTGAGACTAAAGCCACTGCACCTGCTATCTGCTTTTCTTTCCATATTATTTGCTGTGTCTTTGATCTACTAAAGCATCTCATCTTATCCATATTTACTTTTTGCTTTAAAATATCCTTTAAAATAAGTAATAGTAGATCCTATTGACTGTGAAAATATTTCATGATATCTTATTTTAGAAGTTATCACCTAAAATTACATAATACACATGGCTAATCATCATGGTACCTGTTTGATTAATTAAGCAAAAATGTTACATATGCAAACAAGGAGAGGAAAAATATAACTGTACTTTTACAAGTCTAAGCACCTGTTCTTGATAACTCTTTTTAGTATATATGTCAACATTCTTACAAAGGGTATTTTTCAGGTATACCAATTACTTCAATGTCACTCTTTACTAACTTATCTCAATAGCCAGGAGAATCTCATCAATTATGATCACAACCATAAATTCTTATGCATTTGAATCAAGGGATGTATTACTAGAAAAGCCAGATTAAAAAGACATTAGGTGTCTCACAAGAATGAGTTTTGAAGAGGAGTCAGCATGCCAAGTAAGTACAGTTCATTATAACTGATTGTAGTGAGAAATTATAGGGAAGATATACAGTAAGACTTGAATGTATCATGAATAATAATTCATTGCCTAATTCTCTAAATGAAAACTCATCAGCCCCTCTCTCACAGGTTTAGAGCTGAAGTTTTTAATGAAGATTGGAGAATGATCCTTACCAGAGAAACACTAGGATACAAAAACAGACTTTAAAAACCAGTAGAAATGTATTTTTCTTTGGATTCTGGGAGGTCTATATTAATCAATCAATCATCTTACTTCAAAGTTTGGTAAGACCACCTTTACATCAAACATGGCTTTTTTCTTCAAAGAATAAAAACATATGGACAGAAATATTAGTCAGACTGAAATCAAGCCAATAAAGTATTTCTTTATGCTGATCTATTTCAGTTTTATTTAAACCAGTTATACATAGTCTGAAGTAGCTTAAATTTCCACCTGCCACTTTTACAAAGTTGTTGAATCAGCCAAAAACCCAGAATTTTTTTTTACTAAATTACATAAGTAATTCCCAATCTCTATAATTTTGAGTCTCCTTCCCTGTGACTAATAACTACAAAATAAAAGCAGTCATTTCATTCAGTGGCTATCTACAATTATTTAGAACATTTGAATGTCATGAATTGAATGCTGTGCCCTTGTAAAATAAAGTCCCAAACCTGAGAAGCTAACTCAGCACATTTTAGTAAGACTTACCTGTGGGCTATATATACTACTAGAATGGAAGTATCCAAACCTCTGTATTAAGGATGTCAGCATTTCCAGTAAAAATAGCCTAGGTAAGGAGTTTAACTTGATTCAATCATTCTATTGCTTCAGTTAGAGTTGCTAATGCCTAAATACTTTACTAAAATATACGTATCCTAATGATCTGATTTCTTCAATTAATGGACATATTTAAATACAGAATTTGATTACCTATGCTAGATACACCTCCCCTCTCATTTCTATTTTGGCTTCTCTTCAGTAAAAATAACCAAACTTTATATCTTTAATGTATAAGGCTTTTCTGTCTTACAATAACTGTGTATATATGGATTTGGAAGTAACCCAATATGAAGGATCATTTAAACAAAACTTACTTGCTTCAAACTTTGGAATTGCTTAGTAAAATACCACCTAGAAACAAAACCAAAACAAAACCTGGAGGAGATTTAACACTAGAGGGCAGTAAAAGCCTCTTCTAAACTTTTCGACCCCTTCTAGCTCAAGCTATAGCCTGGTTCTCATCCCGACTTTCTTACTTATCATCTGTAAGAGAGAGTATTCTCCTCTATTGCCTTCCCTGATAGCTCACTTGGTGAAGATGCTGCCTGCTAGGGCAGTAGACCCAGGTTCAATCCCAGGTCAGGAAGATCCCTTGGAGAAGGAAATGGTAACCCACTCCAGTATTCTTGTCTGGAAAATTCTATGGACAGAGGAGCCTGGCTGGCTACATTCAACGGGGTCGCAAGAGTAGGACAAAACTTAGCGACTAAGCCAGTACCATTCCCCTCTATGGGGCTTCCCAGGTGGCTCAGCGGTAAAGAATCTGCCTGCCAAAGCAGCAGATATGAGACATGAGTTTCATCGCTTAGTTTTAATTTTGGGGAAGACGCCC
This sequence comes from Bos javanicus, assembly GCF_032452875.1. Taxonomy (NCBI): domain Eukaryota; kingdom Metazoa; phylum Chordata; class Mammalia; order Artiodactyla; family Bovidae; genus Bos; species Bos javanicus. The sequence continues at coordinate 29,661,058 of NC_083887.1, read as the reverse complement.
TGGAGAAGGAAATGGCAACCCACTCCAGCATCCTTGCCAGGGGAATCCCATGGACAGAGGAGGCTGGTGGCCTAAGTCCACTGGGTCACCAAAGAGTCAGATAGGATTGAGCGCCTGAGACACACAATAATGAGAGAGAAAATTCTATTCAGCATTTGCTTTGTAAACAGCACATCCAATGCACTTGGTTAGGATTTTCTGTTTTAATTTTCTTACCACAGCCCTAATGATGTTGAATCAGTCATTTTTTTCTACTTTGTAGATTGGAAAAATGGGACATTAAAAGATTAAGTAACTTATTCAGTGATAAAATAGCTAATAAAAGTGGGAATAAGTCCAGAAGCCAGGCCTCTATGGTGCCAAAATTTCTTAATTTTGATTTATTATACATTGAGCATTTGGCTCATATCCATAGTCTACTCCGATTTAAAATATCTCCTTATCTTCTACATGTCAGACCATATGTCCTGCTTTTGTTTCAGAAAATACAGTTGCCATTGTTAAAAAGAACCTATAAAGCCAGGAAATAATGTTGTTGTTCAATCGCTAAGTTGTGCCCAACTCTTTGTGATCCCATCAGTTGCAGCACACCAGGCTTCCCTGTCCTTCACCATCTTCCAGAGTTTGGTCAAACTCATGTGGTCCACTGAGTCATTGATGCTATCCAACCATCTCATCCTCTGTCGCTCCCTTCTCCTCCTGCCCTCAATCTTTCCCAGCATCAGGGTCTTTTCCAATGAGTCAGCTTTTCTCCATTGAGTCTACTCTTCACATCAGGTGGCCAAAGTTTTGGAGCTTCAGCTTCAGTATCAGTCCTTCCAATGAATATTCAGGGTTGATTTCCTTAAGGATTGACTGGTTTGATCTCCTTGCTGTCCAAGGGACTCTCAGAGTCTTCTCCAGCACCACAAATTGAAAGCATCAATTTTTCAGCACTCAGCCTTCTTTATGGTCCAACTCTCACCACCATACATGACTACTGGAAAAAACGTAGCTTTGACTATATGAACCTCTCTTAGTAAAGTGATGTCTCTGCTTTTCAATATGCTGTCTAGGTTTGTCATAACTTTTCTTCCAAGGAACAAGTGTCTTTTAATTTCATGGCTGCTGTCACCATCTGTCACTGTTTCCACTTTTTCCCCTTCTATTTGCCATGAAGTGATGGGACCTGGATGCCATGATCTTAATTTTTTGAATGCTGAGTTTTAAGCCAGTATTTTCACTCTGCTCTTTCACCCTCATCAAGAGGCTCTTTAGTTCCTTTTCCCTTTCTACAATTAGAGTGGTATCATCTACATATCTGAGGTTGTTGATATTTCTCCTGGCAATCTTGATTCCAGCTTGTGAATCTTCCAACTGGCATTTCATATGATATCCTCTACATATAAGTTAAATAAGCAAGGGGACAATATACAGTCTGGAAGTATTTCTTTCCTGATTTTGATTCAGTCCTTTGTCCTATGTCTGGTTCTAACTGTTGCTTCTTGTCCTGCATACAGGAGACTCAGGAAACAGTTAAGGTGGTCTGGTAGTCCCATCTCTGTAAGAATTTCCCACAGTTCGTTTTGAGCCACACAGTCAAAGGCTTCATTGTGCAAATAACATATTTTATAATTATATCATTTGAACAAAAATTTTTATTACTTCAAAACAACCTCCTTGTGCATGAAAGTGTTTGTTACATACAAATTATCTCTCCAGTTCTTGTCTAATCAGTCTCTGAAAAGGATGAGAATATATGATGGGCCAAATACTATAAGGGGTACAATATAATATAATATTATACAGTACCACTTCCTATGTTATCAAGAGATAATTGGTTAGAAACATACATGTAACATACATGCAAGGTTGGCCAAAAGGACAATGAATAATGCAGAGTTACCTTGCTTGGGATCTTCCTTTCCTCTGTATTTCTCCCTCTCTCCTAATCCAAGCACCACTGTTTTGTGATGATTTCTTGGCTATCTCAGACACCAATCATTACCTCATTGCTGAAATTCTGCTGCTGCTGCTAAGTCACTTCAGTCATGTCCGATTCTGTGTGACCCCATAGACGGCAGCCAATCAAGCTTCTCCGTTCCTGGGATTCTCCAGGCAAGAACACTGGAGTGGGTTGCCATTTCCATCTCCAATGCATGCATGCATGCTAAGGTGCTTCAGTTGTGTCCAACTGTGTGTGACCCTGTAGACAGCAGCCCACCAGGCTCCTCTGTCCAGGGGATTCTCCAGGTAAGAACACTGGAGTGGGTTGCCATTTCCTTCTCCACTGAAATTCTAAAATTGTTAATTTGATAGAGTCTTACATTAGATTCTGGATACCAAACTTTTCTCAGATACATGATTTAAAAATATTTTCTGCTATTTTTGGTTGTTGTTTTTTCTCACATTCTTGATGGTGCTCTTGATGTACAACTTTTTTTTTTTAATTTTTTAATTTGTACTGGAGTCCAGCCAATTATCAATAGTTTCAAATGGATAGCTAAAGAACTCAGCTATACATATACATGTATCCATTCCCCCCAAAACTCCCTTCCCATCCAGCTTGCCACATAACACTGAGTAGAGTTACCTGTGCTATGACAAGGGTAGGCTCTTGTCGGTTAACCATTTAAACATACCAGTGTGTACCTGTCCATCGTGAACTACCTATCACTTCCCCTCATCTTTCCTTTCAGTTAAGTTCAGTTCAGTTGCTCAGTCATGTCTGAATCTTTCTGACCCCATGAATTGCAGCACGCCAGGTCTTCCTGTCCATCACCAACTCCCAGAGTTTACTCAAACTCATGTCCATTGAGTTGGTGTTGCAATCCAACCATCTCATCCTCTGTCATCCCCTTCTCCTCCTGCCCTCAATCTTTCCCAGCATCAGGATCTTTTCAAATGAGTCAGCTCTTCGCATCAGGTGGCCAAAGTATTGGAGTTTCAGCTTCAACATCAGTCCTTCCAATGAACACTCAAGATTGATCTCCTTTAGGATGGACTGGTTGGACTTCCTTGCAGTCCAAGGGACTTGAAGGAGTCTTCTCCAACACCACAGTTCAAAAGCATCAATTCTTCAACCCTCAGGTTTCTTTATAGTCCAATTCTCACAACCATACATAATTACTGGAAAAACCATAGCCTTGATGAGACGGACCTTTGCTGGCAAAGTAATGTCTCTGCTTTTTAATATGCTGTCTAGGTTGATGATAACTTTCCTTCCAAGGAGTAAGCATCCTTTAATTTCACGGCTACAGTCACCATCTGCAGTGATTTTGGAGCCCTAAAAGAAAGTAAAGTCAGCCACTGTTTCTACTGTTTCGCCATCTATTTGCCATGAAGTGATGGGACCAGATGCCATGATCTTAGTTTTCTGAATGTTGAGCTTTAAGCCTTCTGTCTCACTCTCCTCTTTCACCTTCATCAAGAGGCTTTTTAGTTCCTCTTCACTTTCTACCATAAGGGTGGTGTCATCTGCATATCTGAGGTGATTGATATTTCTCCTGGCAATCTTGATTCCAGCTTGTGCTTCATCCACTCCAGTGTTTCTCATGATGTACTCTGCATAGAAGTTAAATAAGCAGGGTGACAATATACAGCCTTGACGTACTCCTTTTCCTATTTGGAACCAGTCTGTTGTTCCATGTCCAGTTCTAACTGTTGCTTCCTGACCTGCACACAGGTTTCTCAAGAGGCAGGTCAGGTGGTCTGGTATTCCCATCTCTTTCAGAATTTTCCACAGTTTATTGTGATCCACACAGTCAAAAAGGCTTTGGCGTAGTCAATGAAGCAGAAATAGATGTTTAACTGGAAATCTCTTGCTTTGTCCATGATCCAGAAGATGTTGGCAATTTGATCTCTGGGTCCTCTGCCTTTTCTAAAACCAGCTTGAACATATGGAAGTTCACGGTTCACGTACTGCTGAAGCCTGGCTTGGAGAATTTTGAGCATTCCTTTACTAGTGTGTGAGATGAGTGCAATTGTGCGGTAGTTTGAGCATTCTTTGGCATTGCCTTTCTTTGGGATTGGAATGAAAACTGCCCTTTTCCAGTCCTGTGGCCACTGCTGAGTTTTCCAAATTTGCTGGCATATTGAGTGCAACACTTTCACAGCATCATCTTTCAGGATTTGAAATAGCTCAACAGGAATTCCATCACCTCCACTAGCTTTGTTTGTAGTGATGCTTCCTAAGGCCCACTTGACTTTACATTCCAAGATGTCTCACTCTAGATGAGTGATCACACCATCATGATCATCTGGGTCATGAAGATCTTTTTTGTACAGTTCTTTTGTGTATTCTGGCCACCTCTTCTTAAAATCTTCTGCTTCTGTTAGGTCCATACCATTTCTGTCCTTTATTGAGCCCATCTGTTCATGAAATGTTCCCTTGGTATCTCTAAGTTTCTTGAAGAGAGCTCTAGTCTTTCCCATTCTATTGTTTTCCTCTATTTCTTTGTATTGATCACTAAGGAAGGCTTTCTTATCTCTCCTTGTTATTCTTTGGAACTCTGCATTCAAATGTGTATATATTTCCTTTTCTCCTTTGCTTTTCACTTTTCTTCTTTTCACAGCTATTTGTAAGGCCTCCTCAGACAGTCATTTTGCTTTTTTGCATTTCTTTTTCTTGGGGATGGTCTTTATCCCTGTCTTCTGTACAATGTCACGAACCTCCATCTATAGTTCATCAGGCACTCTATCTATCAGAGCTGTTGCTGCTGCTGCTGCTGCTGCTGCTGCTAAGTCACTTCAGTTGTACCCGACTCTGCGACCCCATAGATGGAAGCCCACCAGGCTCCCCCATCCCTGCAATTCTCCAGGCAAGAACACTAGAATGGGTTGCCATTTCCTTCTCCAATGCATGGAAGTGAAAAGTGAAAGTGAAGTTGGTCAGTCATGTCCGACTCTTAGCGATCCCATGGACTGCAGCCCACCAGGCTCCTCCATCCATGGGATTTTCCAGGCAAGAGTACTGGAGTAGGGTGCCATTGCCTTCTCCACTATCAGAGCTAGTGCCTTAAATCTATTTCTCACTTCTACTGTATAATCTGCACCACAAATTTGTTTTCTAAGTCTGTGTGTTTCATTTTGTAATTAAGTTCATTTGTGTCTTTTCTTTTCTTCTTTTTTTGTAGCATTTCTTTTTAAATTTCACATATAAGGGATTTCATATGATAATTTCCCTTTTCTGTTTGACTTACTTCACTCAGTATGACAAACTCTAGATCCATCTATGTTGCTGCAAATGGCATTATTTCATTCTTTTCAAAGGTTGAGTAATTCCATTGTATGTGTGTACCACATTTATCTATTTCTCTGCCGATGAACATTTAGGTTGCTTGCATGTCTTGATTATCGTAAACAGTGCTGCAATGATATTGAGGTGTATATATCCTTCAGATCATGTTTTTCTCTGGATATTTATCCAGGAGTGGGATTGCAGCATTGTATCATAGCTCGATGAAATCATCAGATTTTAATTTGATGAAAAGTGGTTTACCTTTTTTTTACCTTGTGTCACTTATGTGCTTGATATCACATCAAAAAATTCATTACCTAATTTAAGGGCAAAAGAATTTATGCCTAAGTTTTCTTCTGAAAGTTTAATAGGTTTAGCTCTTTTACATACACTTATGATCCAAATTCAGACTGAAATTGAAGAAAGTAGGGAAAACCACTAGACCATTCAGGTATGACCTAAATCAAATTCCTTATGATTATACAGTGGAAGTGAGAAATAGATTTAAGGGACTAGATCTGATAGACAGAGTGTCTGATGAACTATGGACTGAGGATCATGACATTTTACAAGAGACAGGGATCAAGATCATCCCCATGGAAAAGAAATGCAAAAAAGCAAAATGGCTGTCTAGGGAGGCCTTACAAATAGCTGTGAAAAGAAGAGAAGCAAAAAGCAAAAGAAAAAAGAAAGATATAAGCATCTGAATGCAGAGTTCCAAAGAATAGCAAAAAGAGCTAAGAAAGCCTTCCTTATCTATCAATGCTAAGAAATAGATGAAAACAACAGAATGGGCAAGACTAGAGATCTCTTCAAGAAAATTAGAGATATCAAGGGAACATTTCATGCAAAGATGCGGTCGATAAAGGACGGAAATGGTATGGACCTAAAGAAGCAGAAGATATTAAGAAGAGGTGACAAGAATACACAGAAGAACTGTACAAAAAAGATCTTCATGACCCAGATAATCACGATGGTGTGATCACTCACCTAGAGCCAGATATCCTAGAATGAGAAGTCAAGTGGGCCTTAGAAAGCATCACTACGAACAAAGCTAGTGGAGGTGATGGAATTCCAGTGAAGCTATTTCAAATCCTGAAAGATGATGCTGTGAAAGTGCTGCACTCAATATGCCAGCAAATTTGGAAAACTCAGCAGTGGCCACAGGACTGGAAAAGGGCAGTTTTCATTCCAATCCCAAAGAAAGGCAATGCCAAAGAATGCTCAAACTACCTCACAATTGCACTCATCTCACATGCTACTAAAAGAATGCTCAAAATTCTCCAAGCCAGGCTTCAGCAATATGTGAACTGTGAACTTCCATATGTTCAAGCTGGTTTTAGAGAAGGCAGAGGACCCAGAGATCAAATTGCCAACATCTGCTGGATCATGGAAAAAGCAAGAGAATTCCAGAAAAACATCTACTTCTGCTTTATTGACTATGCCAAAGCCTTTGACTGTGTGGATCACAATAAACTGTGGAAAATTCTGAAAGAGATGGGAATACCAGACCACCTGACCTGCCTCTTGAGAAACCTGTGTGCAGGTCAGGAAGCAACAGTTAGAACTGGACATGGAACAACAGACTGGTTCCAAATAGGAAAAGGAGTACGTCAAGGCTGTATATTGTCACCCTGCTTATTTAACTTCTATGCAGAGTACATCATGAGAAACGCTGGGCTGGAAGAAGCACAAGCTGGAATCAAGATTGCCAGGAGAAATATCAATCACCTCAGATATGCAGATGACACCACCCTTATGGTAGAAAGTGAAGAGGAACTAAAAAGCCTCTTGATGAAGGTGAAAGAGGAGAGTGAGACAGAAGGCTTAAAGCTCAACATTCACAAAACAAAGATCATGGCATCTGGGCCCATCCCTTTATGGGAAATAGATGGGGAAACGGGCTCCAAAATCACTGCAGATGGTGACTGCAGCCATGAAATTAGAAGACGCTTACTCCTTGGAAGGAAAGTTATGACCAACCTAGATAGCATATTGAAAAGCAGAGACATTACTTTGCCAACAAAGGTCCGTCTAGTCAAGGCTATGGTTTTTCCTGTGGTCATGTATGGATGTGAGAGTTGGACTGTGAAGAAGGCTGAGCGCCAAAGAATTGATGCTTTTGAACTGTGGTGTTGGAGAAGACTCTTGAGAGTCCCCTGGACTGCAAGGAGATCCAACCAGTCCATTCTGAAGGAGATCAGCCCTGGGATTTCTTTGGAAGAAATGATGCTAAAGCTGAAACTCCAGTACTTTGGCCACCTAATGCGAAGAATTGACTCATTGGAAAAGACTCTGATGCTGGGAGGGATTGAGGGCAGGAGGAGAAGGGGATGACAGAGGATGAGATGACTGGATGGCATCACTGACTCAATGGACGTGAGTCTGGGTGAACTCCAGGAGCTGGTGATGGACAGGGAGGCCTGGCGTGCTGCGATTCATGGGGTCGCAAAGAGTCAGACAGGACTGAGCGACTGAACTGAATATAATTTGTTGATAATATGCTTGTTCATAATATTCACTCATAAACTATGTCTATAATGCTATGTTAAGTCCCTTCAGTCGTGTCCGACTCTGTGCGACCCCATAGATGGCAGCCCACCAGGGTATGATTGTTCATAATATTCACTCATAAACTCTTTATGTCTATAATGCTATGCTAAATGGCTTTAGTCGTGTTCTACTCTGTGCAACCCCACAGACGGCAGCCCACTAGGGTCCTCCGTCCACAGGATTCTCCAGGCAAGCATACTGGAGTGGGTTGCCATTTCCTTCTCCAGATGTCTATAATAATGATATGAATTGTTCCTCTTTTATTCCCAAATCTGGTACTTTGATTCTTCTTTCTTTTTAATTTTTTTTATTTGACTGTGCCAGGTCTTAGTTTTGGCATGCAGGATCTTTGATTGTAGCATGTAGCATTCAGGTTCCTTATGGTTGCTCATGTGGGATCAGTTAGTTGTGGCATGTGGGATCTAGTTACCTGACCAGGGATTGAACCTAATCCTCCTGCATTGGGAGCATGGAGTCTTAGCTAGTGGACCACCTAGTGAAAGTGAAAGTGAAATCACTCAGTCGTGTCTGACTCTTTGTGACCCCTTGGACTGTAACCTACTGGTCTCCTCTGTCCATGGAAATTTTCCAGGCAAGAATACTAGAGTGGGTTGCCATTTCCTTCTCCAGGGGATCTTCCCAACCCAGGGATCGAACCTGGGTCTCCTGCATTGCAGGCAGATGCTTTATCATCTGAGCCACCAGGGAAGCCCCCTTCCTTGAACCACCAAGGAAGTCCCAATTCTTCTTTCTTTTTCACTTGATTAGTCTAGACAGCCCATTATCATTTTTTTAAAAAAGAAAACTTTAAAAATCCAACTTTTGACTTTGTTGAATTTCTCAATTTTTTAATGTTCTCTCTCATTTATTACTTCACAGGTCTTAATTTTCTGTTCATTTTGTTCACTATATTGTTAATTTTCTCTTTTTAAGATTTATTAAAGTGATATGTTACACTGCTGATTTGAGATATTCTTTTTTAATAGGCATTTACAGCTATAAATTTCCATCTAAGCATTCTTTAGCTTCATTTCATAAATTTTGGCATCTTGTGTTTTTATTTTTATTAATCTCCAAGTATTTTTTAAGATAAACACTTATTTACAAGCATACAGGATTGCTACATTCATTGCATCACAGTTTACAATAGCCAAGTTATGGAAGCAACCTAAGTGGCCAATCATAAATGAACGGATAAAGAAGGTATATATGATGGAATATTACTCAACCATAAAAATGAATGAAATTTTGCATTTTGAAAGAACATGGATAGACCTAGAAGGTATCATGCTAAGTGTAATGTCAAGACAATTCACTTGTGTATGAAATCTAACAAACAAAACTACCAGATATAGCAAAACAGAAGCAGACTCATAGATAGAATAAATAAGTAATTTCCAGAGGGGATGGGGTGGGGGATGAATGAAATAAGTGAAGGAGATTAAGAAGTACAAGCTTCCAGTTACCAAATAAATGAGTCTGCTGTCAGTTTGAAGATCTAGTGACCTTTCATACAGGTCACTTTATTGATCTACTGCTATTAAACGATAGCAAGGAACACTGTAGCATAAAGTAAACTACTGGTTTTGTTCCCCAAATCCACTGAGTGTCAGAGGTATAATGTAATTTTAAAGGATTCTTGTTGGACTCTGATGCAAACCATGTGATTTCCTTAGGGAAATTTGAATTGTCTCAATCACGAGTGAGAATTGAGAGAAGGATTGATGAAGAAGATCAGTACAATATGCAGCAGTGAGGGAGAGAGAGCAAGACTGTGGGGAGAGTGGAGAGACAGGAGAGAGTGACAGCAAGAGGAAGAAAACAAAACACTAAAAACCACAGTAAGTGTAACAATAAAGAAGAGATATGAATCTTAGGAAAGTTTAAAAACTAAGGATAAAGTTAGCAGTAGAAGATTTTGCAAGTCTTCAGGAAAAACAATTAGGAAGGGCAAATGACGTGACATTTACCTGTTAGAGACTTCACAATTACTTAGCAATAACTATTCTGGGCCCAGTTACATTGCTTAACTCTTAGCAAACATGCTTTTATGTAATTCCCTTGGTGCCCTATTAGGTATATATGCTCCCAATCCCCACATTTTAAAGATCAAAAAACTGAAGTCCAGAGAGTTTTACTAATTTACTAATCAAAAAACTGAAATGATTAGTAAAAACTTTGCTAATTTTACTAATTAGTAAAAAATTTACTAATTAGTAAAAAACTATTAGTAAAAAATTTACTAATTAGTAAAAAACTATTAGTAAAAAACTTTACTAATTTTACTAATTAGTAAAAAACTTTACTAATTTTACTAATTAGTAAAAAATTTACTAATCAAAAAACTGAAGTCCAGAGAGTTTTACTAATTTAATTTAGGTTACACTGTCCCAAGGTGATAGAAAAAAAAAATTTTAGGCTCATGGCTACTCAGTTTCAAAGCCCACAGTGATTAGAATATGTTTTGTCCATGGTTCTCCACAGAGATAGAACCACTCTTTAGGTATCATTCTACACATTTGGGAGGGACAGGTTTTGTTTTCACAATGATACAGAGGTATTATTAATATTCAGGGCAGAAAACCACAACACAGATATTCCTGTGAAATTGGAGTCACCCACACACCACCCATCTAGTGACTTGTAATTACAGTTCCTGATTTTCAATAAATCCAGTTGCAACAGGAGAATTTTATCCTGTTTTCTTATGGTAGCATCTTAGCTTGGGCTACATAACAAAATACTTGATGTTGTAAAACAGAATATTTTTTTCTCACAGTTCTGGAGATTTGAAGTCCAAGATCAAGGTGCCATCATTTCAGACTTGTAAAGGAGATCTTCTCACTGTGTCATCACATGGTGAGGACAGAGAGAGAGATTTCTCATATCCTCTTCTCAGAAACCCACCAATCCTATCATATTAGTAGCCCACCTTTTTGGGGGTTTCTGGACCCAATTTCAATGTGTGTGTATGGAAGAGAGAGTTCCCCCATACTTACAAGAAATTCTGGGACATTATCTGGGTGTCCTACAATTCAACTCAATTCTGATACTCTCAATCCAGAGATAGCATGATCCCATAAAAGGGTTCAGTCCTCTAAGGCTGCCTACCCCACCACTTCAGATGTCAATTGCAAGCCCTGGTTGTTATCTATGCTTCTCATCAGTCAGCAGACTGGGGTTTCCAAGTCTCAAGTCTCAGTTGTTATCTGTAGTTCTAACTGACTGGCTATAATCCAGAGTTCCCATAGCCCCGTCCTTGGGGTCAATTAATCAGCTAGTGTGGCTTATAGGACTCAAAGAAACATTTTATTTACTTAGATCACTTGTTGTTCAATTGCTAAATCTTGTCCAACTCTGCGACCCCATGGATTGCAGCACGCCAGGCTTCCCTGTCTTTCCTCATCTTCCGGAGTCCGCTCAAACTCATATCCATTGAATTGGTGATGCCATCCAACCATCTTATCCTCTGTCTGGTTTGTTTCAAAAATGATAACTCAGGAATAGCCAGATGGAAGTCATGCAAAGCTTAAGGTGTGTGAAAAGGGCTCAGGCTTGCAGGCCCTTTCCCAGCCCAACACGCTCCCCAAATCTCTACATATTCACCAATAGGAAGGTTTTCAGTCATGCAGGCTGCAGTCCGAAACAACTAAGCACACATGCATAATTAAAATATTCTTCATTTAGATTCAAAATTTGAGGTCTTAAGTTGGCGATAAGTTGAGTATTTAGACGTTAAAATAAATACATTTAACACAGTTCTCTTTTTGGATTATAGTTGGGGACATCATATCTTTCTTTGTAGGAAGTGGGAATGATAAAGTTGGTTTAAAACTCAACATTCACAAAACTAAGACCATGGCTTTCGTACCCATCAATTCATGGCAAATAGATGGGGAAACAATGGAAACAGTAAGAGACTTTATTTTCTTGGGCTCCAAAATCACTGCAGATAGTGACTGAAGCCATGAAATGAAAAGACTCTTGCTCCTTGGAAGAAAAGCTGTGACCAACCTAGACAGCATATTAAAAAACAGAGACATTACTTTGCCAACAAAGGTCCATCTAGTCAAAGCTATGGTTTTTCCCACAGTCACATATGGATGCGAAAGTTGGACTGTAAAGAAAGCTGAGTGCCACCAAAGAATTGATGCTTTTGAACTGTGGTGTTGAAGAAGACTCTTGAGAGTCCCTTGGATTGCAAGGAGATCCAGTCAGTCCATACTAAAGGAAATCAGTCCTGAATATTCATTTGGAAGGACTAATGCTGAATCTGAAATTCCAATACTTTGGCCACCTAATGCAAAGAACTGACTCATCTGAAAAGATACTGATGCTGGGAAAGATTGAAGGCAGGAGGAGAAGGGGATGACAGAGGATGAGATGGCTGGATGGCATCACTGACTCAATGGACATGAGTTTGAGTAAGCTCAGGGAGTTGGTGATGGACAGGGGACCCTGGCCTGCTGCAGTACATGGGGTCACAAAGAGTCAGACATGACTGAGTGACTGAACTGACTGAACTGAGGGGGGATGAATTTCCTTTCAAGATGGTAAGGGGTGAATTTAACACAATTATTATTAAAAGGATAATGTGAGTCTGATTAGTCTATTATGGAGTGCTACTGAAATATATTCTAAGTTTTTGTATTTATTGTCATAATTTACCCTCACAAATATCTCTTTCAGTTCAGTTCAGTTCAGTCACTCAGTCATGTCCAATTCTTTGTGACTCCGTGAATTGCAGCACACCAGGTCTCTCTGTCCATCACCAACTCCCAGAGTTCATTCAAACTCACGTCCATCGAGTCGGTGATGCCATCCAGCCATCCCATCCTGTGTCATCCCCTTCTCCTCCTGCCCTCAATCCCTCCCAGCATCAGAGTCTTTTTCAATGAGTCAACTCTTCGCATGAGGTGGCCAAAGTACTGGAGTTTCAGCTTTAGCATCAGTCCTTCCAAAGAACACTCAGGACAGATCTCCTTCAGAATGGACTGGTCGGATCTCCTTGCAGTCCAAGGGACTCTCAAGAGTCTTCTCCAACACCACAGTTCAAAAGCATCAATTCTTTGGCACTCAGCTTTCTTCACAGTCCAACTCTCACATCCATACATGACTACTGGAAAAACCATAGCCTTGACTAGATGGACCTTTATTGGCAAAGTAATGTCTCTGCTTTTGAATATGCTATCTAGGTTGGTCATAACTTTCCTTCCAAGGAGTAGGCATCTTTTAATTTCATGCCTGCAATCATCATCTGCAGTGATTTTGGAGCCCCAAAAAATAAAGTCTGACACTGTTTCCACTGTTTCCCCATCTATTTCCCATGAAGTGATGGGACCGGATGCCATGATCTTCGTTTTTTGAATGTTGAGCTTTAAGCCAACTTTTTCACTCTCCTCTTTCACTTTCATCAAGAGGCTTTTTAGTTCCTCTTCACTTTCTGCCATAAGGCTAGTGTCATGTGCATATCTGAAGTTACTGATATTTCTCCTGGCAATCTTGATTCCAGCTTGTGTTTCTTCCAGCCTAAAGTTTCTCATGATGTACTCTGCATATAAGTTAAATAAGAAGGATAAAGGAAGCTTATTAGCTTAATTTTATAAGCAAGCAATTTATAATCAGAAGATTTTAGTACTTACTCAGGAACACAGAGTTAATTTGTAATGTAATTGCCATCCAACCTAGGCCTGTGTGATTCCATGGCCTATATTTGTATCTATCTGTCTCACTTGAAGAAAGCTGAGAGCTGAAGAATTGATGCTTTTGAACTATGGTGTTGGAGAAGACTCTTAAGAGTCCCTTGGACTGCAAGGAGATCCAACCAGTCCATTCTAAAGGAGATCAGTCCTGGGTGTTCATTGGAAGGACTGATGCTGAAGCTGAAACTCCAATACTTTGGCCACCTCATGTGAAGAGTTGACTCATTGGAAAAGACCCTGATGCTGGGAGGGATTGGGGGCAGGAGGAGAAGGGGATGACAGAGGATGAAATGGCTGGATGGCATCACTGACTTGGACGTGAGTTTGAGTGAACTCTGGGTGTTGGTGATGGACAGGGAGGCCTGGTGTGCTGTGATTCATGGGGTCGCAGAGAGTCGGACACAACTGGGCAACTGAACTGAACTGAACTGAACCTCAACTCTTCCTGGGTGCAAACCAGACAGAGACACATACCTAGTGTTATCAACTATGGAATGTTTCCCTCTGTGGGAGGAGCAACTGGTATTCAACCAGAATGCCCATGAGAGCAAACTTTGTAGTAACAATGCCAGTTTCCTATATAGTTTTAATACATTTTAGTCTTAATTGCTAGGTACTTTATCCCTAAATTATTATTCCAAATTAGTTTTCTTTATAAGTTTATACTGTGGACTGAATAATAGATACCCAAGTGACTGGTAGCAAACAAATAGATTTAGGCAAATTAGATATAATGGCAACCCATTCCAGTATTCTTGACTGGAAAATCCCATGGACAGGAGCCTCACAGGCTACACTCCATGGGGTCGCATAGAGTCAGACGTGACTTACAGCAACTTAGATGAATGCATGCAGTACTTCTTAAAGGTTCTTAGGTTGTGATCTTATGACTTGGAGAAGTTACATATCTGGTCTAAGGGACATAAGTGAGTCTGCTTAAAAACTATAGATACAACCCAATAAGTTACTTAAAATAAGTAGTGGACTAAATATGATATAAACTCTTCTCACCAGTTATAAAGCTTAGTAGGAGATTTTTCCCTACCTATTTTGATCTTTAGTCAATAAAATTGATGAACAATTGTTGTATAATTATTTGAAAGCTAGGATTCACTGTGTATCATAGAAGCAAAATTTAAAATTCTTTACTGAATATTTTCTTTGTATCACAAGCAGGCCAATATTTCTCTGATAATTTTAAAATCTAATTCAATATTTGAGTCCTTAGTTTTCCTCTTTAAAAAACGTGGATTGTCTTTCCCCCTTCTCTCAAAGTACAAGTGTTTTAATTAAATGTTTCTGCCTTTGGTGCTTTGGCTTCCACACATTTTAATATTAAGAATATATTGCATTTATTATTACTTTCTGCTTCATTTCAAACTAAAAAATTTGTCACTTAAGGCAAATAACATTATGAAAAACAACTGTGAGCTATGCCCCACTTTGAGTCCATCAGGAATGAGAGTATCATATTCAATCAAAGAGATTTCTCTGTATGAATATTCATGGGAATAAATATTGGGGTCAGATTGGTTTTGGGTCTCAATGTGACTTTTTACAGAATGCATTTAAGGGAATTTTTCTGAGACAGTGTTTTTTTGTTATAGAAACCTTCAAGATGAAAAAAAAATCCAGTATTATTTCTACAAATGGATTTACACTTAAGGTGATTTGCATATTAGTCTGCCATTCTGTACACTATTGGATATCTTTAACACAAATCATGGACGCTTTTACTATTAAAACCTGTTAAAGGTGGAAAGTGAGAGCTGTTTGAAACGCTAAAGAGGGAGAACAGTGAAATTTTGTAAATAATGACATTTAGCCAATACAAAAAACAATACTAAAATAAATAAATAAAATCAAGTTCAAATATATAGTTCAGATCATTAAGGACAGAAAACTATTACAAAATATTTTATAGAGAGCATAATGTATAGGTGGCCACATCAGTTCAGTTCAGTCGTTCAGTTGTGTCCAACTCTTTGCAACCCCAAGGACTGCAGCATGCCAGGCTTTCCTGTATATCAGCAACTCCCGGAGCTTGCTCAAACCCACGTCCATCGAATCAGTGATGCCATTCAACCGTTTCATCCTCTGTTGTCCCCGTCTCCAAAGCTGAAGCTCCAATACTTCGGCCAACTGATGTGAAGAACTGACTCATTGAAAAGACCCTGATGCTGGGAAAATTGAAGGCAGGAGGAGGTGTTCACATAAATGTGAATAAATTCAGTTAAAATGTTATCTCTACATGGTAGTAAACTAATTTGCATGCATCTAGAAAGATTTAGTTAGAAATTCATTAGATTTCATATAAACTTCAATTTCTAATTAAATTTCTAATTATTAGCTTAAAGGTCCACTTTCCTTTTCTTTATGGTTTATTTGTTTGTGTGGCTTACAGCTCTCTGGTATTCTCCAGTATATGATTAGAATCAAAACCTTGTAAAATGTGCTTTCTAAATAAAGTGTAATCAGTGAAATGAATGAATTTCTCAATTATACACATACTCTGAAGAGATTGCAGAGTTTCCCAGTGGCTCATATGGTAAAGAATCAGCATGCAGTGCAGGAGATCCAGGTTTGATCCCTGGGTTGGGAAGATCCCCTGGAAAATGAAATGGCAACCGACTCCAGTACTCTTGCCTGGAGAAGCCCATGGGCAGAGGATCCTGATGGGCTACAGTCCATAGGGTTGCAAAGAGTCAGATCTGACTAAGCAACACTTGAAAAGATAAAGAAAACCCTGTCTTTAGCTCTAAAATAATGACAGGCAGTTTGCTAGGACAAAAAAAAAAAAAAAACTAGAATGTCTTATCTAAAACTTTCCAAGATGATAAGAAAATAGGTGTTACAGTTAAAATTATGATGTCTCTCCACTGCTTATTTATGTTCATTTTCAGTATATATTGCTAACTCTTATTTTGTAGGCTGAGAGAGACTAAATAATATCTGGACAATCAACCCTCCAGAGGCTCAGATTTCATAGTGTGAAAATGAATGTCCTATCTGTTGCATTACACCCTCTAAATAAAACCCTGATTACCTATGCAACAAGGACCACAGAGGGCATAGAATAATATTATGAAATCAGTTATGCAATACACATTTAGAACAGAAGCATCTCTGCCCAAATACCCAGAAGGAAAAAAAGGACGTCCCCTCAAGGGCAGGGACACACAGAATCACTGCAAAGCTACCAAGAACTCTTCAATGCACTGCAAATTGGCCATCGTTATTTTAATGAGCTGGCTGTAATTTTTTAAAGCACTTGCTTTTGTAGGCAGATTAATAAACTCTTTTCTAATGGGGTCATTTGTTAATTTGCCTAAAGACTGTTCCTTATGACAAACGCCTAACAAGTTTGACAGAATGCATCTTTAAGTAACAGGGTCTGAAATTGACAACATTTTTAATTTCCTGAACATTTCCATCATGTATTGTGGCTAAATTTTTCCCCAATGAAAATTTTCTCTTATGTTCAGATTATTAGTACCCTGAATTCTATCATTATTGTTTTATTTAGTGAAAATTTATACACACACACACACACATATATTTCTTTCAACTTTAACTTTCTTTTGTCGACTAAAAATATGCACAACATGAGTTGTGAGTTAAGTTTTATTTGGGGCAAAATGGATTGCATGCAGAACCAAAGAATATTTTGTCAAGCATAAAAATATTACAAAAAAGCCAAGATTAAAAATTTGTATTGATTTAATTGGAAGAAGAAACTAGGTTTTTATAGACGTGTGATTAAAAATTACAACTAGATAGATGAGATAATACATTTTAATAAACTTTAACACACTAATCACAGAAATAATTTGAAAGTTCTATGAGTTCACAGTGTAAAAGAAAAAACATGTGTCTTAGCTGATACTTTAAATTAAAACTGAATATTGTTATGAAGGTCAAGACAGTTAATTCAATATGCCAACTGATTTGTCTGATCAAGTGTCATGTATTAATATAGATGAGATTTCAGATTCACCTATATTGCATGCAGTCTAGACAGGGGCTGAACTTACAGTGTCATAAATAACTTCTATTTTATTTTTGTGTTTGGGATATACATGGATATAGACAAAACACAAACCAGATGGAATGCTTAAGTAGTTATATTTTATCCTGGACTACTTTTTGCTATGCATTAATAGCTGTATTTAGACTCATTTCTGATTTATTTAGAACTTTGCAGCTGCATTTCGTATCAGGTAAAATATATGACTTCTCATATACCAGGAAGTCTTGATAATAGAATATTGAAAAATAAAACCATCACTGTTGCTGTTGTGAAAAAAAAAAAAGTATAAATAACAAACCAGAGTTTTTCACTGAACCTGGATATAGATCACTGTTTCTAGACAGATCTTCTCTAGATCACTAGTTGCTCAGAATTTGCAGAAGTGTTAGTTAAAAAAGAAGGTGAAGTGGATTTTTTTAGTCAAATATTTTTGAAACAGCCAGATTTCTCAGAGCATTTAAAATGCATATTCCAACAGACTAGTTTACAAAATTGTTGCTAATCTTATGCTATTTTTAAAGTGTTTTTTCTTTGTCTATCAGAAAATTCAAGATTAGTGTGTTTTATGGGATGCACACAGACAAATACTGATATGAATACGTTTATTTGATACACTTGCAATGTTATTTAAGGCTTTGGCCACCCAGGGGTAGTAGAAAGCTATTCAGTATAACTGAGGAAAGGACTGGAGGAATTACAACTATAGACTTGGTACTGTACTTACTGAAGTCCTTGGGGACTGCCCCAAGCAGTCAGCACCCCACAGAGAAGTTCCTTGGATGCCAACGTGTACATAGATTATAGTATAGTAAGGAATCGGACACAAAGTGCATTCCATGGTAAACAAATACTTGAGTTAAGGATATGTTTGAAGCAGATTGTTACTGTATTTTATAATCATGAAGAAAGAAAGAGATAATTGTAGAATAATTGAACAGAAAGCTGAATAGAACTCATTAAATGAGTTAATATGGGTAAAGTACTTTAAACAGGTCTGGCACATGGAAAGTGATATTTAAATGGTTGTTAAATAAAATAAAAACATAGTGACAGGAGAGGAGAAACAAAGTTCCATGAACAAAGCTAGTGGAGGTGACAGAATTTCGGCTGAGCTATTTCAAATCCTAAAAGATGATGCTGTGAAAGTGCTGCACTCAGTATGCCAGCAAATATGGAAAACTCAGCAGTGGCCGCAGGACTGGAAAAAGTCAGTTTTCCTTCCAATACCAAAGAAGGGCAATGCCAAAGAATGTTCAAACCACTGCACAATTGCACTCATTTCATGTTACCAAAGTAATTTTTAAAATTCTCCAAGCCAGGCTTCAACAGTACATGAACCAAGAACTTCCAGATATTCAAGATGGATTTAGAAAAGTCAGAGGAACCAGAGATCAAATCGCCAACATCCATTGGATCATCAAAAAAGCAAAAGAGTTCCAGAAAAACATCTACTTCTGCTTCATTGACTATACATTAAAGTTTGCGTGGATCACATCAAACTGTGGAAAATTCTTAACGAGATGGGAATACCAGACCACCTAATCTGCCTCCTGAGAAACATGTATGAAGGTCAAGAAGGAACAGTTAGAACCAGACGTGGAAGAACAGACTGGTTCCAAAGTGGGAAAAGGAGTATGTCAAGATTGTATGTTGCTACTACTTATCTAACTTATACGCAGAGTGAAGTAGTGAAAGTCACTCAGTTGTGTCCAACTCTCTGCGACCCCATGGATGATACAGTCCATGGAACTCTCCAGGCCAGAATACTGGAGTGGTAGCCTTTCATTCTCCAGGGGATCTTCCCAACCCAGGGATCAAACCCAGGTCTCCTGCATTGCAGGTGGATTCTTTACCAGCTGAGCCACAAGGGAAGCCCCTGCAAAATGCTGGGCTGGATGAAGCACTAGCTGGAATCAAGACTGCCAAGAGAAATATCAATAACCTCAGATATGCAGATGACATCACCCTTATGGCGGAAAGCAAAGAGGAACTAAAGAGCCTCTAGATGAAAGTGAAAGAGGAGAGTGAAAAAGACACCTTAAAACTCAATGTTCAAAAAATGAAGATCATGGCATCTAGTCCCATCACTTCATGGAAAATAGATGGGGAGACAATAGAAACAGTGACAGGCTTCATTTTCTTGGGCTCCCAAATCATTGCAGATGGTGACTGCAGCCATGAAATTAAAAGACGCTTGCTCCTTGGAAGAAAACCTATGGCAAACCTAGACAGCATATTAAACAGCAGAGACATTACTTTGCTGACAAAGGTCCATCTATTCAAAGCTATGGTTTTTTCCAGTAGTTATGTATGGATGTGAGAGTTGGACCATAAAGAAAAGGCTGAGCACCAAAGGATTGATGCTGTTGAAACATGTGTTGGAGAAGACTCTTGAGAATCCCTTGGACTGCAAGGAAATCCAGTCCATCCTAGAGGAAATCAATCGTGAATGTTTGTTGGAAGAACTGATGCTAAAGTTGAAACTCCAATACTTTGGCCACCTGATGCAAAGAACTGACTCATTGGCAAAGACCCTGATGCTGGGAGAGACTGAATGCAGGAAGAGAGCAGAATAACAGTGAATGAGATGGTTGGATGGCATCATGGACTCAATGGACATAAATTTGACTCAGTTCAGGAGATGGTGAATGACAGGGATGCCTGGCATGCTGCAGTCCATGGGGTTGCAAAGAGTCAGACATGACTGAGCGACTGAACAACAACAAGAAGAGGAGAGAGATCTAAATAGCTTGGAAATAAATCCAAATTGTATATATATTAAGCTATTTAAATATATATTTTATTTGAAATTCTAAATACTTTTTTGTTGACATTTCCACTATGATTTACTTTCTCTTTCAATTGCAGATATTAAAATCAAAAAGTCATCTCATACTATCCTCTCTTTTGAATAAAAAATAGAGCTTAAATTGAAGCTCATATTGTTATATAATGTTTTGAGCATTTGCTATTTAGTGATCAGAGATCAAATTGCCAGCATTCGCTAGATCATCGAAAAAGCAAGAGAGTTCCAGAAAAATATCTATTTCTGCTTTATTGACTATGCCAAAGCCTTTGACTGTGTGGATCACAATAAACTATGGAAAATTCTGAAAGAGATGGAAATACCAGACCACCTGACCTGCCTCTTGAGAAATTTGTATGCAGGTCAGGAAGCAACAGTTAGAACTGGACATGGAACAACAGACTGGTTCCAAATAGGAAAAGAAGTATGTCAAGACTGTATATTGTCACCCTGCTTATTTAACTTATATGCAGAGTACGTCATGAGAAATGCTGGGCTGGAGGAAGCACAAGCTGGAATCAAGATTGCTGGGAGAAATATCAGTAACCTCAGATATGCAGATGATACCACCCTTATGGCAGAAAGTGAATAGGAACTAAAAAGCCTCTTGATGAAAGTGAAAGAGGAGAGTGAAAAAGTTGGCTTAAAGCTCAACATTCAGTAAACGAAGATTATGGCATCCAGTCCCATCACTTCATGGGAAATAGATGGGGAAGCAGTGGAAACAGTGTCAGACTTTATTTTTCTGGGCTCCAAAATCACTGCAGATGGTGATTGCAGCCATGAAATTAGAAGACGCTTTCTCCTTGGAGGGAAAGTTATGCCCAACCTAGACAGCATATTAAAAAGCAGAGACATTATTTTGCCAACAAAGGTCCATCTAGTCAAGGCTATGGTTTTTCCAGTGGTCATATATGGATGTGAGAGTTGGACTGTGAAGAAAGCTGAGCGCCAAAGAATTGATGCTTTTGAACTGTGGTGTTGGAGAAGACTCTTGAGAGTCCCTTGGACTGCAAGGAGATCCAACCAGCCCAAACTAAAGGAAATCAGTCCTGAATAGTCACTGGAAGGACTGATGCTGAAGCTGAAACTCCAATTATTTGGCCACCTGATGTGAAGAGTCGATTCATTGGAAAAGACCCTGATGCTGGGAAAGATTGAAGGCAGGAGGAGAAGGAAGCCACAGAGGATGAGATGGTTAGATGGCATCATGGACTCAATGGACATGAGTTTGGGTAGACTCCGGGAGTTGGTGATGGACAGGGAGGCCTGGCATGCTGCAGTTCATGGGGTCGCAAAGAGTTGGACACGACTGAGCGACTGAACTGATGACTGACTGATGATGATAAGAGTAGATGATTCATATTTCATAACTGCTTATTATTGCTATTGTTAATTTATTAAATGAATGTATGAATATATCTTTGTATACATGTTTAGCATATCTATATAGAACCTATTTTTTTCTTGCTCTGAATCCATTAGGTTGACCACAAATGCAGAGAATTTTTTCTTAAAATCAATGAAGCAAACTCTGTGGTATCTATACATTTTTTTAAAATGGCCTTAATTTTCTAAGCTGTATGTAAAATGTTTCTTGTACTTAATTTCTATAAGGTTGTATATTTTTACACAGTATTATAGTGTATATTCTACATATTGTACAGCTTACACAATGGTTAAGCATTAAATTATGCATTAAATTAGATTCTAAGATTTCCTGTGTCTATTCACTTTGTCTTACGTATATCAAAATATTCCAAAGTATTAAACATTTTACTGATCTTAAAAATATGAACTACAGCTAGCCATTTGTTGAATTATTTGTTTTTAATTAATTTTATTTTATTTTTAAACTTTTGTTTACTCTTTGTCACAGACACTGACATGAAATACAAATACCATCCATTCTTAATTAAGAAGAAACATTCTAAGTAATTAAAAGTAAAAGAATACTGATTAATAATTAGCATTTTTCAAACTGTCATGTCTAGATCAACTTATGGGTGATACATAAAAAATTTAATTTACGAAGAAAGTGATAATTTATTCCTCCATGATTGGTCATTCTGATGCAAAGATATTTAACTTTCTCGTAGGATATTTCACATTAATAATACCCTTTGAAGATCTAAACTTAATTGACTCCCAGAATAGAATATCATTCACGAGTGGATCTTTTATTTGAAATTTAAAACCAACATTGTTTTCTAAAGAAAAGGTCATTTTTCACACTTGAATTATAAAGTAGCTCAGCTCTACTAATGAAAGCTATGAGTATAAACAGTGTCCAATTAATTTACAACTGAAAATAGAATAACTTTCCTCAACATCTTCAACTAATGAAACCAGATTTCTCGCTTAACTCAGCATAAGCCTCTCCACACCTATATCCTTCATTCAGGAACCAAACAGATTTCTTGTCACTGTCTTGGTATTAAGGCTTTCTGCTTAGTTAATGTACCCCCTTGCCTCTGGGAATTTTGGGGTTTGACCTGTTTCTTTTTCTATCTCATTGTGTTCATTTCTCATTCGCCCTTGTCAATTTCTTGCATCTGTACCTAGTATATGCGTCTGTGTGTGTGTGTGTGTGTGTGTGTTGTATCTAACTCTGTGACCCTATGGACTGTAGACTGCCAGGCTCCTCTGTCCATGGGATCTTCCAAGCAAGAATACTGGAGCAGGTTACCATTTGCTTCTACAGGGGATCTTCCCTACCCAGGGATCTTGTTTCCTGCACTGGCAGGCAGATTCATTACCACAGCACCACCAGGGAAGCCTGTACCTAATATATGTGTATATATGTACCTTGTCAAGAACCCTCCTACAATGCAGGAGACCTGGGTTTGATACCTGGATCAGGAAGATCCCTTGTAGAGGGGAATAGCAATCCACTCTAGTATTCTTGCCTGGAAAATCCCATGGACAGAGAGCCTGCTTGGGGAATACCCCATGGGGTCACAAAGAGTCGGACAGAACTGAGTAACACATCCACATGTTCACGTTCATATCCATCATGCCTTTTTCCTTCCTAACTTGTAAAAAATATTTTAAAAATTGTGTTTGTAATTATTTATTCATAGTATTTGGCATGAAGGATTTCAGTGAATGCATATAATCATACCAGGTTGAAGAAAGTTTTTTAAGCGGGTTCAGGAAGTATGTTATTCTCAAAAAGAGAGTCAAAGACTAGTACTCAGGAGGATTTTCCCCCTAAAAATATATAATCAATATCTGTTGTCTTTCTCTAGCTTGCTAATTTTATTAAGGAGAAAATAAACCAGGGTTAATTAAGTTAACAGTGAGAAACTCTTTTTGTTCTGATGCAGGTAGAAGGCTGGATATTATAGAGGGTCTGAATCTTGGTTCATTTGGAAATCCTATAAGTTAGTTTTTCATTAGGGAAAAAAGTCTAACATATTTCAAGCAAAAAGGGATTTTAAAAATGGGAGATTAGAGACTTTTACAACTTTCAGAGGACTGAGGGAATCAGAGCAGAGAGGCCATACTAACGTGTAGGAAATAATAAATTACAAAAACAGCAGGGAGATACCCCCAATGATCATAGATGTCTGAAGCTCTGAAGTGGGTAATTAGTAGGAGAATGCAGAGAAGCCCTGGCAAACCTTTTCTATTTAACTACCAAAGTTCAGAGGCCTCACCAACTCTGGCTGGAACATTTATGGTTCTACCTCTCTTTCCAAATTTTACACATGGAAACTAAATCAGAATCCTCTATTATGTGAATTTGGAAAATACAGCTTCCAGTCTTCCAGCCCCAGCAGTGCAGGGACAAGCTGTGACAGTGCTGATTACCAACATATAATACTTTCTAACAATGAGGCTGTATATTGTCACCCTGCTTATCTAACTTGTATGCAGAGTACATCATGTGAGATGCCGGGCTGGATGAAGCACAAGCTGAAATCAAGATTGGGGGAGAAATATCAATAACCTCAGATATGCAGATAACACCATTCTCCTGCCAGAAAATGAAAAGGAACTAGTCTCTTGAAGAAGATGAAAGAGGAGATTGAAAGAGATGGTTTAAAACTCAGCATTCAAAAAGCAAAGATCATAGCATTTGGTCCCATCACTTCATGGCAATTAGATGAGGAAGCAATGGAAATAGTGAGAGACTTTATTTTCTTTTACTCAAAAATCACTGTAGATGATGATTGGAGCCATGAAATTAAAAGATGCTTGCTCCTTGGAAGAAAATCAATGACAAACCTAGACAGTGTACTAAAAAGCAGAAACATTACTTTGCCAACAGAGGTTTGTCTAGTCAAAGCTGCGGCTTTTCCAGTATGTTCATGTATGGCTGTGAGAGTTGGACCATAAAGAAGGCTGAGTGCCTAAGAATTGATGCTTTTGAACTGTGACGTTGGAAAAGACTCTTGAGAGTCCCTTGGGATGCAAGGAGATCAAACCAGTCAATCCTAAAGGAAATCAATGTTCATTGGAAGGCGTGATGGTGAAGCTGAAGCTCTAATACTTTGTCCATCTGATGTGAATAGCCGACTCATTAGAAAAGACTCTGATGCTGAGAAAGATTGAAGGCAGGAGGAGGAGGGGATGACAGAGGATGAGAAGTTTGGATGGCACCACTAACTCAATGGACATGAGTTTGAGCAAGCTCCAGGAGATGATGAAGGACAGGGAAGCCTGGTATGATGCCGAACATGGAGTCACAAAGAACTGAACACGACTGAGTGACTGAACAATAACAACAAAGGTGGCTCAGTGGTAAAGAATCTGCCTGCTAATGCAGGAGACACAGGTTCAATTCTTGGGTCAGAAAGATATCCTGGAGTAGGAAATGGCAACTTACTTGAGTATTCTTACCTGGAAAATCCCATGGGCAGAGAAGTCTGGCAGGCTACAGTCCATGTGGTCACATAGAGCTGGGCACGACTTAGTGACTAAACAGCAGCAACAAATTTGGTAAAACCATGCTAATGGCTACCAAAGTTGAAGAGGATCTGTAAATTATGAAATTAGCCTATAGCAGCCACTCTGTGTTGCAGTTAGTGTGTACAAATGTTGAAGAAGAAAAACTGATCTTTATCTATGGCAGTATTTTTCTAATATGCTAAGAAGACAGTGTCAGAGAGATTCATTATTAATATTACTATTTCATTCATTGAGAATGAATGCTATATTCATGAGAATGAATAATATTACATTTCACTCTATGAGATATCTATACAGACATAGAGATGTTCATTTCAAATAATTAAAAAGGCTCAGAAGTATTTTTCTTCAATATCAATGAAAATACTTCTGTGTTCTTACAGCATTGCTTTTTTTTCCTGAAAATGTTTTCTTGTTGTTAGCATATTTTACTCAGTTATTACTTCTCAGCAATGGCTAACCATATACAAAGGCTAATAGTATCAACAGTTAATAATATACAAATGACTATAGTATGAAAAAATTGAATTATGACCATTATTCAATACATATTTTAAAGTATCAACTGTTAAGTAGACACTGGGCTTTCTGTTAGAATTTCAAAGAGAGAAGATAACCATGTGACTCCAAACAACTTAAGCCTAGTGGAGAGGCTTGCAGACTAGTACAAGAACCAGTGGACAAAGAATGATACCGATCATTAATTTGGGCAGTCCAGAGGCTTTAGAATAGTGTATGGGAAAAGGGTTTGTGAAAATCGAGTGCTGAACACTGAATTCTCTGAATTAAAGATTAGCAGTCCACGCCTCACTAGGGTAAGGCAAACTCAATACAACTTTCAGAGCTTCTAAAAGTGTCTCATTTACAATAAGCATTTGGGAAATGAAAGACTATAGTTCAGTTATCTTCTCAATGTTATTGCAATCTACTCAAGATATTGTTAAATAAGACTGTAAATTATTAAACAGGAAAATCCTGATCATTGGCAGCTCAGGATCTCTTAATGATGTTATACTAGAAGTGCCCTCATATCCATAATTCCATTAATGAGAGGCCTGTTTTTAGCTTGGAATCCAATTAAGCAACACTGTTAGTTAACAGAAGTGGAATATAACTCCTCAGAGTTACAACCTAGACATCTACATTTTTGGTGACACAGGACACACATGGGCAGATTACAAAGGTCCTCAAAGTCTGTGGAGATGTTGGTGGAACAAGTCTCTGTGGAAATCAAGACATAATGCCCTGGTATAATTGAGAGTCCCTTGGACTGCAAGAAGATCACATCTGTAAGTCCTAAAAGAAATCAATCCTAAACATTCATTGGAAGAACTGATGCTGAAGCTGAAGCTCCAATACTTTGGCCACCTGATGTGAAGAGCTGACTCATTAGAAAAGACCCTGATGTTGGGGAAGATTGAAGGCAGGAGAAGGGAACGACAGAAGATGAGATGGTAGGATGGCATCACCAACTCAATGGACATGAGTTTGAGCAAACTCTGGGAGGTAGTGAAGGACAGGGAAGCTTGGCATGCTGCAGTCCTTAGGGTGGTAAAAAGTTGGACGTGACTCAGCAACTGAATAGCAAATAACTGAGAAGATTTCTGAGCAATGCAGTAGTAGTAGTCACTCAGTCATGTCTGACCCTTTGTGACCCCATGGACTGTAGCCTGCCAGGCTCCTCTGTCCTCAGAATTTTCCAGGCAGGAATACTGGAGTGGGTAGCTATTTCTTTCTCCAGGGGATCTTCCCAACCCAGAGATGGAATCTGGGCCTCCCTCATTGCAAGCAGATTCTCTACTGTCTGAGCCACCAGGGAGAAATACATTAGGAATATTTAAAACTAATATGTAAGTAATGGCTCCCAAACAAGTAAGTGATTCAGTCCCAGAGAAGATGCTATGAGACATAATGACAATCAGCAAAACTTGAATAATACAGTGAGAAGAGAGTGGGAAAAAATACATTTGTCTTGGCCAACTTTTAAAATATTCTTGTCCATGTTTTACTGAAGAGGAAGTGAAAGTTTGCATTGAAAAACACTTTTAAGTCCTTTGTAGTTTCATGTATATGTCTAATAAAGTATTATTATTACAAAATGTCAGTTCAGTCATCCTTGTTAATCAGATTTCTGCCCAGTTACTGAGACCCATGGTCAGGGTAGACTCTCATATTATCTCATGATTTTGGTGACCATAACTAGAGTACTAATTTCAGTTTGGTCATGCTATATGTTGTTCTTAGCAACATGTGACCCAGTTTTTGGAAAAATTTGCAAGCAGAATTAAATTAAAGCTAAATTATAAGAGAGATTTGTCATTAGAACAGAACTTTATCCTCAAAGCTTAAAAAAAGTTGGTAGTACTGTGTTAAAGAGTCTTAGATTCCCTTATTTGTTAAATTTCTTTCACACAAGGAAATCAATATTTGTGAAAACAATAATTTTTCATGGGATTGATCAGGCTAAACAGTGATCTTCTGAGTAATGTTATTTTCAAATCCCCATTTGATTGAATAAAGACAAATAGCTAGAATAAACTACAATTTGTTTTATGTGATTTCTCAGCTTGAAGCAATTTATATATAATAATAATACATATATCATCTGAAAATTCTGTCCAAAAAAGTCAAAGTTTATTATCTTTTGATTCTTCTTAATCTTAATTTTTCTGATTAAGGAATTTTACAGTATAATAATAATTTTGATAACAATGTAGAATACATAAGTAGATGTTACTTGTTTTATATAATAGTATAAATATATATTTACAGCACAACATTCTATGTTATAGTAGTTAAATGAACATTACATTTTCCTGTACAATGAAAAGCATGAAAAGATAAGTATATTTTATAATTAATTTTTGCAACTTGAAAATGGGAAACATTTATTTGGGAATGAGTAGTATCAATATTCAGAGAAGGCAACGGCACCCCACTCCAGTACTTTTGCCTGGAAAATCCCATGGACGGAGGAGCCTGGTGGGCTACAGTTCATGCGGTCGCTAGAGTCGAACACGACTGAGCGACTTCACTTTCACTTTTCACTTTCATGCATTGGAGAAGGAAATGGCAACCCACTCCAGTGTTCTTGCCTGGAGAATCCCAGGGACGGGAAGCCTGGTGGGCTGCCGTCTATGGGGTCACACAGAGTCGGACACAACTGAAGTGACGCAGCAGCAGCAGTATCAATATTTAACTCTCATGAAAAGCTCCATTTCAAGTATATTTGCTTACAGACCAGATGGGGGATTAGTCAGAAGTGAGTTCCCTAGTGTATGGCAAGATCACTATTTCCCAAAGTCAATTCTATAAAGTTCTAGCCTATCTATCTATAATCTATCTATATATCATAATCATCATCATCCAGTATTGTGTGTTTGTGTGTGTGTTAGCCTTTATTAGAATAATTTGTTGTAAATCTCAGAGAACAGAATACTGTAAGTACAATTTCCTTGATTTATTTGACCTCAGAGACTAACTTCCCTATGTATTGTTGTTTCTGTCTTTCGAATACATCTGGGTTACCCAACAACCTCTCCCAATTGATATAAATTATATAATTTCTTCTTTAGAAACTTTTAAGGCCAAAAGCTAAGCGATTAAGTGAGGCAGGCTAAGTGATAATGTCTTCTCACTATATTACCTGTTTTGGTTCAAACATCATGAGACTCAGCCTTGAGGAAATGTCTTAGAAACCAAGAGACACACAAAAATATATGTATATTTTTTTCCTCTAGGCCTTAAAATTCATATGAATTCTCTAAAACTAGTGAGTACTCTGAACATTTGAGAAATAAGGAAAAAATGGGGGAGCCTGGTGGGCTGCCATCTCTGGGGTCACACAGAGTTGGACATGACTGAAGTGACTTTGCAGCAGCAGCAGCAGTAGTGAATAGGAACAAAATTTTAAATAGTTTGCAGAGTTAGAGAGAGAGGTGATTCTGATATTTTGAAATTTTATGACTTTAACTCTCACAATATAGATCTTTCATGAAAATGACACACTGTATGGAATAAATCTTGTGGAATTTTACAGACTGATAAGCTTTGCTGTATATCTTTCAGTAATGTATGGATGTGAGATTTGGACTGTGAAGAAAGCTGAGCGCCAAAGAATTGATGCTTTTGAACTGTGGTGTTGGAGAAGACTCTTGAGAGTCCCTTGGACTGTAAGGAGATCCAACCAGTCCATCCTAAAGGAGATCAGTCCTGGGTGTTCATTGGAAGGACTAATGCTGAAGCTGAAACTCCAGTACTTTGGCCACCTCATGCAAGGAGTTGACTCATTGGAAAAGACTCTGATGCTGGGAAGGATTGGGGGCAGGAGAAGGGGATGACAGAGGATGAGATGGCTGGATGGTATCACCGACTCGATGGACATGAGTTTGAGTGAGCTCCGCGAGTTGGTGATGGACAGGGAGGCCTGGCGTGCTGCGATGCATGGGGTCACAAAGAGTCGGACACGACTGAGTGATTGAACTAAACTGAACTGAACTGAATATTACACAATATGGGTTTCTTGATAGATTAAATAAAGTCCATTTTAAGAAACAAAATCTACAAGAAAAAATAGAATAAAATGATTTTTTTTTGTTTTAAATTTGCTCTGTTCTTTCAAGGGAAAACATTTACCAAACAGACTGCATATTTTTTCAGAAGTGATAATTTAGTCTCCTCCACCCAGGCAAGGTCAATTCAACCTCAGAAATGGTGATTTGTCTTTGACTGTGGCAAATTCTTGTCATCTCAAGGTGGAAACAAGAGGAGAAATCCAGCCCACTATTTTGTTAAGTTCCATTTCTCACTGAGATATAGAAAATAATGGCAAAGGAAGAATTCAAAATTCCAGTTCCTAAATCCTGGTTATTATTATTTGCTTTACCTTTTTGTGTCTGACTAAATTGAAAACAATAATATTTAATTATAATCTAAATAAATGATTCAGTATTATTATCATTGGGAAGATTCAGTAATTTTCTATGGAAAGCAAACCATAGATTAAAGCTCATTGCCAGCAAATGCCACTGGAAGCAAAATGTTGTGATCACCTGATCCCCAGCCCAAGCATTGAATTGAACTGATAATTCTCTGGGTCACGTAGGTCAAAGCACTGTCACATCCCTTGTTTCCCAGTCTAGTGATTCACCAGATAAGCATAAGAAAATACAAGTCTTGGGGGAAGAGAGAGTGGCGATTAGAAAGATGGATATATACAAATGTTATATAAATAGTCATAAATTTTTGCCATCATAAATCCAAAATGAAACTTTAGAGCCAAATATGAAAAGATTCTGCTGTTAAATGACTTAAAGTGAACTTCTGTTTTGAGCTTTAAAAACTTAATAGGGGAATCTTTGTCATAGTATTAGTTCTTAATGATATTTAAAAATAATTTTGAGGGCAAAGAGTTGAATGCTTTTTTCTGAGTTGGTTAAAATAGCACACATTCTTTCCCCCGCCATCCCCTGCTCTTTGGGGAAATTCTGTTACGGGAATTCCTTGCAGGCGTTATTGTCATTTTCCTCAGATGTGGTCACAACAACCATTTGATTTTAATCATGCCTAATGTGTCATGATTTTTTTTTTTTTTTTTTTTTTGTGCAGGGAAAATCTTTCTATGAAAACAGGAATCACTCTAGAGAAAGGATTTCCCAAATACTACATAAACGTATTGTGAACCCATTGTGCTCCTAGGACTATTAAACACACCTTATAATTGAGATTGTGACACTGTAATGGACTCTGGGCATTCATTCAGTTCAGTCCAATTGCTCAGTGGTGTCTGACTCTTTGTGATCCCACGGACTACAGCACAGTAGGCTTCCCTGTCCATCACCAACTCCTGGAGCTTGCCCAAACTCATTCCATCCAGTTGGTGATGCCATCCAGCCATCTCATCCTCTGTCATCCCTTTCTCCTCCTGCCTTCAATCTTTCCGAGCATCAGGGTCTTTTCAAATGAGTCAGTTGTTTGCATCAGGTGACCAAAGTATTGGAGCTTCAGCTTCAGTATCAGTCCTTCCAATGAACAGTCAGGACTGATTTCTTTTTTATTTTTTTTATTTTTTAACTTTACAATATTGTATTGGTTCTGCCATACATCAAATCCGCCACAGGTATACATGTGTTCCCCATCCTGAACCCTCCTCCCTCCTCCCTCCCTCCCCATACTATCCCTCTGGGTCGTCCCAGTGCACCAGCCCCAAGCATCCAGTATCGTGCATCGAACCTGGACTGGCAACTCATTTCATATATGATATTATACATATTTCAATGCCATTCTCCCAAATCATCCCACCCTCTCCCTCTCCCACAGAGTCCAAAAGACTGTTCTGTACATCAGTGTCTCTTTTGCTGTCTCATATACAGGGTTATTGTTACCATCTTTCTAAATTCCATATATATGCATTAGTATACTGTATTGGTGTTTTTCTTTCTGGCTTACTTCACTCTGTATAATAGGCTCCAGTTTCATCCACCTCATTAGAACTGATTCAAATATATTCTTTTTTAGAATTGATTGGTTTGATCTCCTTGCAGTCCAAGGGACTCTCAAGAGTCTTCGCCAACACCACAGTTCAAAAGCATTAATTCTTTGGTGCTCGGCTTTCTCATATCCACACATGACTACTGGAAAAACCAAAGCTTTGACTAGATGAAGCTTTGTTGGAAAAGTAATGTCTCTGCTTTTTTATTATGCTGTCTAGGTTTGTCACAGCTTTTCTTCCAAGGAGGAAGCGTCTTTTTATTTCATGGCTGCATTCACCATCTGCAGTGATTTTGGAGCCCAAGAAAATAAAGTCTGTCACTATTTCCAGTGTATCCCCATTTATTATTCAGCTTTTTATTTTTTTTTAAGTTCTTTCTTTTTTATTTTTTTTAAACTTTACAAAATTGTATTAGTTTTGCCAAATATATTCAGCTCTTTAATAGTAAAATATAAAAAAAGAAAATTAGAAAATTTCACTTCCAGATATCCATGTACCTTTTTATAAATTACAAATATTTATAGCTAACATATTAAAAAGCAGAGATATTACTTTGCCACCAAAGGTTCGTCTAGTCAAGGCTATGGTTTTTCCAATGGTCACATATGGATATGAGAGTTGGACTGTGAAGAGAGCTGAGTGCCTAAGAATTGATGGTTTTGAACTGTGGTGTTGGAGAAGACTCTTGAGAGTCCCTTGGACTGCAAGGAGATCCAACCAGTCCATTCTGAAGGAGATCAGCCCTGGGATTTCTTTGGAAGGAATGATGCTAAAGCTGAAACTCCAGTACTTTGGCCACCTCATATGAAGAGTTGACTCATTGGAAAAGACTCTGATGCTGGGAGGGATTGAGGGCAAGAGGAGAAGGGGATGACAGAGGATGAGATGGCTGGATGGCATTGCTGACTCGATGGATGTCTCAGTGAACTCTGGGAGTTGGTGATGAACAGGGAGGCCTGGCGTGCTGCAATTCATGGGGTTACAAAGAGTCGGACACGACTGAGTGACTGAACTAACTAACTAACATTCTTATTATGTTATTTTCTTTAAAAGCATAGGCAGGAATTCTACATTAAAAAGATAAATGTAAATTAAATAATATTTTAAAGTATTCTTAATTATAATTAATCATCAGAAATATCCAGTGACAAAAGTATGGTTATAATTGCTTTATATTTTTGAAATTTTGATTTAATATTTTGTGGCAAGGTGACGGAAACCCTAATTCTAAGATCAGCATTTTTCTGTACTTCATTTTAGTAGTTGATGTACCTGTAAAAACATAACTTGTTAAAAGATACATAGATCTGAAAGACTTTATACCATTGATATAATTCATTAAAGTAGGACACCCATTTTTTCAACTATAAAAACTGTAACAAAAAAATGGCTCTAAATTTTTAAATTTCCTGCTTTTAGTTTTTGTTACAAGTTTATTATAATGCTAATGCATTTTCCTATTGCTAAAGAATGCTTTCAAAACTCACTACTCTCCATTTAAAAAGTTCAAAAATTCAGTTTTCTGACCTGATAACAATGTAGATTTGAGTAATTTAGAAATGGCTCACTTTAAGTATTAAAGCTCAAAAATAATTCAAGATATTTTAGGAATCTCATTATAGCAAAAGTTTTCTTTTCCTCATTAAAAAAAATACCATTGAAAGGAGAAAGTAGGTAAATATAAATATAAGTAAGTTAGGTAAATTCATTCCTCACTGGAGTATGTATATGGAGGTTGAACAGAAATAGAATGTGCATCATGGTAGTCCAATTTTCATTGTCAGAGAAAGAAGTTATAAGTAAACAAGAAGTGGTTAGAATAAACCCTGTGGTACTGGACAAGAGTCAGAGAGAGCAGTGTGAATTCATGTTTATTTAATATATGTTTGCAGATAGTAGGCTTCCCTGATGGCTCAGACCTTAAAAATCTGCCTCCAAGGCAGGAGACCTGGGTTTGATTCCTGGATTGGGAAGATCCCCTGGAGAATGGAATGGCTATAATTCATCCTGGTATCAGACCTTCTGAATGTAGAGAATGTGGGCAGACCTTTATTCTTGCCTCAGCTCATCCAACACTACAGAATTCATACCTGCTAGAAAGCCTTGGTGTTAGGAACATAGGAAAGCCTTTATGTGGAACTCATGCCTCACTCAATAGTAAATAATGCATAATGTAATGTAATTAGTGTCAGAGAACCTTCATTTGTCCCTTCCATTATGGAATATCAGGTAACTCATACCAGAAGAAAATTCAATAAATGTGGGAATACTTTTTGCCTCATACTCACTGTTTACTAAGAGAATCAGGGAG
Source organism: Bos javanicus (assembly GCF_032452875.1). Taxonomy (NCBI): domain Eukaryota; kingdom Metazoa; phylum Chordata; class Mammalia; order Artiodactyla; family Bovidae; genus Bos; species Bos javanicus. The sequence goes on along the minus strand of NC_083887.1, from coordinate 29,627,031 downwards.
TTTATACTGAAAAAAAATTTAATATGAATATAGCAAAACCTCATATTACAACTCAAAATATGTTAAACTATGAGAATTCTTAATAGAAAATGACCCTATTAAAGTACTTTGTGACTGTGCCTTTTGCCACTTACCTTACTTAACATTATCTCACTTCCACCAATTACTGACTATACAACATTGTACAAATTACGCAATGTCTGAGTTCCTCAGTTTATTTACTTTTAAGCAGTGATAATTACGTGTATCTAATAGACTTTTTGTGAGAACTGTTAGAAATTTTACATAAAGCCCATGCTCAATAAATATTAGTTATTGTCATTAATTAATAACAGTATTTCTGTTAAGGGCATGTCCTAGGGTGGCTCAGACCGTAAAAAATCTGCCTGCATTGCCAATGAACCGGGTTTGAACCCTCAGTCAGGAAGAGCCCCTGGAGAAGGGAATGGCAGCTCACTCCAGTATTCTTGCCTGGAGAGCCTAGTGGACGGAGGAGCCTGGTGGGCTACAGTCTACGGGGTTGCAAAGAGTCAGACCCTACTGAGAGACTAAGCATACATACCCACTCCAGTATTCTTGCCTGGAGAATTCTATGGACAGAGGAGTCTGGCTGGCTGTAGTCCATGGGATCACAGAGAGCTGGATATGACTGAGTGACTAACACTACTACTATGCAGATAAAAGACACAGCAGTTAATACATATATGTATACAGAGGATAGTAAATGCATACATTTCCCAGCTCTCTCCACCAAGAGATCCTTGAAGCAGTAGCAATTAATGTACTTAATTCCTGGACTTATTTTTAAATACCATTCTCTAATAACACGAACCAGTGCTCCCTGGAGAAATAGCTGATTTTAAAGTTGGGGCAGGATAATACCAACTGAGGTCGGAGCATGTCTAAATGACACAGAAGACAATCTGAAAAAGTTCCTAAGGGCCAAACTGGAACAAGTTGATAAACAAAATAAATAAGCTTAGTATTGGATCAAAAATCCAAAGAATAAAATAAATATTAATAAATCAACACTGATATAAATAATCAAAAAATAAATACATTGTAGAGAAGGGACAAATAATAACTATAGAAGTATTTCAAATAATAAAGATTGCCAATATTAGTAAGAAGAATTTTATATAATAAACATAGAAGGTGTGAGAAAAGTAGGAAATCACCCTTAGGACATTGCGATGATAACTGCTGCAGGCACAATCCATGGATGAATGCTAAATTAGTAGGTAAAACTCTAAGGAGAATAAAAATATTTGCATGGCCACAAAATATCCTTCTTCCCAAATATTATTAGTTATCATAGTAATTCATATACTTTGATAATTATCCCTCCAGAAAGTGATGTTTAATTCCCCTTCCTCATGTGTAGGCTGGATCCAGGGACTCACTTCTTTTTTTATTGGTAACATCTTTATGCTTTAATTTCTATTTTTTAATAAAGCATAGTTGATTTACTGCTGCTGCTGCTGCTAAGTCGCTTCAGTTGTGTCCGACTCTGTGTGACCCCATAGACAGAAGTCCACCAGGCTCCCCCGTCCCTGGGATTCTCCAGGCAAGAACACTGGAGTGGGTTGCCATTTCCTTTTTCAATGCATGAAAGTGAAAAGTGAAAGGGAAGTTGCTCAGTTGTGTCCAACTCTTAGCGACCCCATGCACTACAGCCTACCAGGCTCCTCCATCAATGGGATTTTCCGGGCAAGAGTACTGGAGTGGGGTGCCATTGCCTTCTCCGAGTTGATTTACAGTGCTGTGTTAGTTCCATGTATACAGCAAAGTGATTCATTTATACATATGTATAATTTTTTTCAGATTTTTTCCCTTACGAAAGTGAAAGTCACTCAGTCGTGTCCTACTCTTTGCGACCCTGTGGACTATACAGTCTGTGGAATTCTCTAGGGCAGAATACTGGAGTGAGTAGCCTTTCCCTTCTCCGGAGGTCTTCCCAACCCAGGGGTCTAACCCAGGTCTCCTGCACTGCAGGCAGATTCTTTACCAGCGGAGCCACAAGGAAAGCCCAAGAATACTGGAGTGGGTAGTCTATCCTTTCTCCAGGGGATCTTCCCAACCCAGGAATTGAACCAAGGTCTCCTGCATTACAGATGGATTCTTTACCAACTGAGCTATCAGGGGTTATTACTAAATATTGAATATCATTCCCTGTGCTATATAGAGGTATTTGTTTGTTATCTGTTTTGTATATAACAGTGTATACATATTAACCCCAAGCTCCCAATTTACTTCTCTCCTACCTTTTCTTTTTAAGAATTTCCCATGGTTTGTTGTGATCCACACACCTGAGGCTTTAGCACAGTCGATGAAGCAGAAGTAGATGTTTTTCTGGAATTCTCCTGCTTTTTCTATGATCCAAGAGTTGTTGGCAATTTGATCTCTGGTTCCTCTGCCTTTTCTAAATCCACTTGTACATCTGGAAGTTTTCAGTTCACATACTGTTGAAGCCTAACTTGAAGAATTTTGAGCATTACTTTGTTAGCATGTGAAAGTGAAATTGTGCAATGAGTGCAATTGTGCGGTAGTTTAAACATTCTTTGATGTTGCCCTTCTTCAGGATGGGAACGAAAATTGATCTTTTCCAATCTTGTGGTCATTGCTGAGTTTTTCAAATGTGTTGGCATGTTGAGTGCAGCACTTTAATAGCATCATCTTTTAGGATTTGAAATAGCTCAGCTGGAATTCGTCACCTCCACTAGCTTTGTTCATAATGATGCCTCCTAAGGCCCACTTGACATTACACACCCTGGAGTGTCTGGCTCTAGTTGAGTGATCACACTGTCATGATTCTCTGGGTCATTAAAATCTCTTTTTGTATAGTTCTTCTGTGTATTCTTGCCACGACTTCTTAATATCTTCTGCTTCTGTAAGGTCCATATCATTTAGTCCTTTTTTGTGCCCATCTTTGCATGAAATATTCTCTTGGTATCTCTAATTTTCTTGAAGAGATCTCTAGTCTTCCCCATTCTATTGTTTTCTTCTATTTCTTTACATTGTTCACTTAGTTAGGCTTTCTTATCTCTCCTTGCTGTTCTTTGGAACTCTGCATTCAGAGGAGTATATCTTTCCTTTTCTCCCTTACCTTTCACTTTTCTTTTCTCAGCTATTTGTATGTAAAGCCTTCTCAGACAACCATTTTGTCTTTTTGTATTTCTTTTTCTTGGAGGTGGTCTTGATCACTGCCTCCTGTACAATGTTACAAACCTCTGTCCATAGTTCTTCAGACACTCTATCAGATCTAATCCCTTGAAATTATTTGTCACTTTCACTGTATAATTGCAAGGAATTTTATTTAGGTCATACCTGAATGGTCTAGTGGCTTTCCCTACTTTCTTCAATCTAAGTCTGAATTTGGCAACAAGGAGTTCATGATCTGAGCCACAGTCTCCCGGTCTTGTTTTTGCAGACTATACAGAGCTTCTCCAACTTTGGCTGCAAAGAAGATAATCAACCTGATTTTAGTATTGACCATCTGGTGATGTCCATGTGTAAACTCATCTCTTGTGTTATTAAAAGAGGGTGTTTGCTATGACCAGTGCATTCTCTTGGTAAAACTCTACTAGCCTTTGCCCTGCTTCATTTTTCACTCCAAGGCCAAACTTGCCTGTTACTCCAGGTATCTCTTGACTTCCTACTTTTGCATTTCAGTCCCCTGTGATGAAAAGGACATCTTTGTTTGGTGTTAGTTCTAGAAAGTCTTGTAGACAACAAACCATAACTTTGTTGTCTATATCTGAGAATCTGTTTCTGTTTTGTATATAAATTCATTTGTATTGTATTTTAAATTCCACATATAAATAACATCATATGATATTTATTTTTTTTTACTTCCTTCATTTAGTGTGATAAACTCTAGGTTTTTTCATGTTGCTGCAAATGGCATCATGTCTTTCTTTTTTATGTCTGAGTAGTATTCCATTGTATATTTATTTATACCATGTATTCTTCATCCATTCATCTGTCCATGGATTCACTTATAAAGAATACAGTTAAGGAAACGGAAAGACAGTATCTCTGTCATGGAGAAATCTGGCAGACCACCTTAACCAAGTATCAAGGTTAACATTCCTAGTAGTAAGTCATTGTGATAGTCAATACCCTCTGATGTAAAGAAATGAGAATAGGCCACCAAAATCCATAACCCAAGTCTGATCATGAGGAAACATCAGACAAATCCAAATCAAGGGATATACTTCAAAAGTATCAAGGTCATGAAAATAAAGAAAAACTAAGAAGCTGTCATAGATTTGAGGATTGCAAGAGACTAAGGCTACTTGGTGTCCTGGGTTAGATTTTGCAACAGATATTGGACAATAATGGAAAAAACTTGGAAAATCTAAATAGAGTCTGTATTTCAGTTATTAGTGTGGCACTGATGTTAATTTTTTAGGTTTGATAAATATACTATAGTTGTGCAAAATATATGGTGCAACACTATGTACTATCATTACAATTTTTCTGTGAATCTAAAATTATTTTCAAAGTAAGTGTTTTAAAATCACATCACCTCATAGTGTTGTAATTAGCATTATTAAGTAATTTAATACATGTAAAGCTCTTAGAACTGATCACATATGATGTTTTTAATAAGTATCAGCTGTTATTTTATTTTTAATTTTATTTGACAGTTATATCTGTAAACAGAAGAGATAAAAGTCTTTTTTCCATTGGATTGACTGAGCAGTCTAATAATATCCTTTCTGGTATTCAATTGAGGTACTTTGTGAAGTACAGAAAGTTATAAAGAGAAAAGTAAAATAATTATAATTGCAGAATCTGTTCATAGCCACGATTGACTTGGTATTCTATTCCCTGTCAGCATTTTCTAGTATAAATATGTGTATGAAATATGAAATATTGTGTATATGTATGCAATATAATAAAGATAGTTTTTCACCAAGTCTTTCAAAAAGGATAACTACAGTAAGACTATTGGATGAATCACAAACTGGAATCAAGATTACTGGGAGAAATATCAATAGTCTCAGATATGTAGTTGACACTACCCTTATGACAGAAAGCAAAAAGGAACTAAAGAGGCTCTTGATGAAGGTGAAAGAGGAGAGTGAAAAAGCTGGCTTAAAACTCAGCATTCAAACAACTAAGATCATGGCATCTGGCCCCATCACTTCATGGCAAATAAATGGGGAAAGAATGGAAACAGTGACAGATTTTATTTTCTTGGACTCTAAAGTCACTGCAGACATGACTGCAGCCATGAAATTAAAAGATGCTTGCTCCTGGGAAGTAAAGCTATGATAAACCTAGACAACATATAAAAAAGCAGAGACATCACTTTGCCAACGAAGCTCCATATAGTCAAAGCTACAGTTTTTCCACTAGTCATGTACAGATGTGAGAGTTGGACCATAAAGAAGTCCGAGTGCTGAAGAATTGATGCCTTTGAACTGTGGTGCTGGAGAAGACTCCGGTGAGTCCCTTGGACTACAAGGAGATCAAACCAGTTAAATCTAAAGAAATCAACCCTGAATGCTCATTGGAAGGACTGGTGCTGAAGCTGAAACTCCAATACTTTGGCCACCTGATATGAAAAGCCAATTCAGTGAAAAAGACCCTGATGCTGGGAAAGATTGAAGGCAGGGGGAGAAGGGGGCAACAGAGGATAAGATGGTGAGATGGTATCACCGACTCAGTGGACATGAGTTTGAGCAAACTCTGGAAGACAATGAAGGACCGGGATGCCTGGTGTGCTGCAGTCCATGGGGTCGTAAAGAATCAGACACCACTGAGTGACTGAACAACAACTATCAGGGTGTCTTCCTCAGAAAGGGTGTCAATGAAAATTAACATTTGACACCCAATATGTACCATACCATCTTTTAAATACTTTATGTTTATAATGTAATTTCATTTAATCATCACAGCAGTTTTTTTATTTTATTTTTTCTGCACTGTGCCTTCATTGTGGCACATGGGCTTTTCTCTAGTTGCAGTGCAGGGACTTCTCTAGTTGTAGCATGTGGGTTTAGATCCCCCAAAGCACATGGGATTTTAATTCCCCAACTAGGGATCTAACCTCTGTGCCCCCATTTGAAGGCAGATTCTTAACCACTAGACTACCAGGGAAGTCCCATCAGAGCAGTTTCATAATAAAAATGCTTTAATTATGAATCTGATTTTGCAGAAAAACAAATGCCTTCACTTTTAGTGTGTGGGGGACCATGGCTTGACCACAGGAGTCTGCCTCGAGAGTCCACATTGTTAACACTAGGCTCTGCAATCATCTATTCCTCAGTATCCAGTCTCCATGGGAGACTGCTTCCAGGAATTCCCTCAGATACCCAAATCCACAGATGCTTGAATCTTTTATATGAAATGGTATAGTATTTGCAAATAAGGTATGCACATTCTCTCAAATACTTCAAATCATCTCTAGAGTACTTTGATATACAATGTGAATGCTATGTAAGTAGTTGCCAATTCAAGTTTTGCTTTTTTGGAATTTTATAGACCTTTTTTTCAAATATTTTCAAATCCACAGTTGATTGAATCCATGGATGTAGAATCCACAGATATGTAGGACCATTTATACTGCTTCCATAAATCAGCTTTTGGAAGGTACATCAGGCAACTACAAACTTAAGTTACGGCTTGAATTTGATGGGCCCCCAGGGTAAAAGGAAATGGTGCTAGTTCCCCAGAATCCTGACTGATTTTACAATCTCTCTCACACACACACACAGAAGTCGCTCAGTCGTGTCCAACTGTTTGCGACCCCATGGACTGTAGCCCACCAGGCTCCTCAGTCCATGGGATTTTCCAGACATGAATACTGGAGTGGGTTGCCATTTCCTTCTACAATCTCTCAGTTTGTCCTAAATTTCAGCTAAATATCAATGAAACATTCCCTGCATTTTACCTGGGAAAAGTGGTGAATTGGGTTCTACTCCACCTTATCCTGCAAGTGGAATCCTTGGAGTCACAACTGGGTATGTGAGGAGCTCTAGTTGATGTCCCGTCTTGGCAGGCTCGGTACTGGGACGCGTGTGGACCTTCCTGTTTCCACTCCTGACAATACATATCTGTAAAAATGTTGAAACAATGAATAGAAATACCATAGACTATATCTGAGTCTTTTCCTCTAAGGAATAAGAAGAGTTCAAAATTACAATATTTTAAGTTTCATAAAGAAGCTTATTCTGATGTTTTGGAAGAGAAACAGAAGCTGAGTAATACCTGCTGCCATGAACATATACTTTGAAATAAGAAGTGAATACAAGTCCACAATCAAATCCATAGTTTCTTTTCATTATTTCCCAAAGGGCCTTAGCTGCCAAATATTGAAAATAAGCTTTTCTTTATTTGTGATGTGAGGTGGTGGTTGCAGATAAGAAGTTGATTCCTAGCTGATTAAAAAACTTTTCCTGGCTGAAAATATCAGGAGTAAAAATAAAGAGTGCAATTATTTATACCTTTATTGGCAAAATTGGCACATGTTGAGTAGCGCTTTTCTGAGTGGCTTATTCTCGAATGAACAGCACCATGTGTTAAATTGAGTTTGAGTATTTGTGGATGACTGAGCTAAGTTTATTTTCAAGCTTGGAAGCTTTCTAATTGACTGTATAACCACATAGTGTAATTGATGCTGTATGTTAAAAATAACTAACCTGAATATATTCAGTATTTTTTTCCTGTAGTAGTATAAAGCCACCTGAGTATCTATAAAAATAAATTCAAAGAGGCATATATATGATAATTTAAAGGTAATATTATGTTTTTAGGCACAAATGATTCAGTCACTTCATCAATTCCAAATGGTGCCATGCTTATTATAGTACTTGAGGTAATATAATTTGTATGACTTGGTTTTCTTTCACCTGCAAATTCTTCGGTTTTGACTACAATGTCCTCATATTAGCATCATGAGAAAAAAGAAGCTCTACTGATCCACAAGTACCATCTTCTACTCAAAAAGCTTCCCTGGTTGGAATTCATCTTTCCCCTAAGCTATTTCAAGATTTAGGGTGGCACACTCATATTACACATGCTGTGAATATAGAAATAAAGCAATAGGTTTGTATCACAGCTATAGACATAATTATGCCCCACTGTTTGTGATTTTCAGAGAAGTGCATTTTTATTAAAGCAATCATGATTAGAATTATTAGAATATACTAGCCAGAATTAAAATAATTATTTCTACATTATGAAAAAAACATATTTTAAGTGTTTTTGCATTCTGCAGCTACCCAAGGCTCTGCCCATAATGAGGTGCTCACTAAGAACCTGCTAAATAAGCAAATTAATGAACTTGCATCCTTTTATTAATAGACTGTATCTTAAGAAGGTAGAATAGTAATGCAGTCCTCTGAGCTGACAGAAGGGAAAGACTTTCTTTAGCATGCTAAACCAACCCACTTATTTAATCAGCCTGCAAACTCAGTGTTAAGTACAGCTCAACAATTAGCAGAGAGAGTTCTGTATAGACAAATATTAAATTTTTAAATGAGTCTTTTCATCCCTTAATGCTGAATAGCATGGTTGTGCTACCTTTTTACCATGGCAGTTATAAAATTTAATTGTACAAATAACTCATACTGTGTGTGCTGAGTTATTTTTATTCATATTCTATAAATCAAGGAAAATGTATCACTTGGTTACTTATACAATGGAATATACAAATAATATAACCATAGAATAATTTTCATAGTAGCCTTTAATGTTCTTTTAGCAAAATTCTGGAGACCCTGCTGCTTCAGTATTAACATTTTACAGCAATGGCACCTTTTTTTTTTTCCATTTTTGGAGAACAATAGAATCACCTGGGGAAAGGTCAGCAAAACTGTTCATCATGCTTGTCATTCATTGACATTAGATAGCTGAAGGTTAAGACCATCAGACATATGATATTACATAAAGATACAGTACAGGTTTCATTGCCAGGATACACTTTCCATTCAAAAACTTTCTTGTATTTTAAAAATGCACTAATATATGAGCCATTAACTTATTGGTGGTTTATGGAGCATTAAAAATAACTAAGAATATGAGATTTGTGAAAGGTAAGGAAAGCCATGAGGCAAGAAAAAAGACTGGACAGATAACCTACAATACAAACATATAACAAATATCAACTGGACAGATGCCCAGCTTTTGAATTTAAAGACCACTAAAAGGACATTTCTGTAGAATGTGATGCTTTGAGTACACAGTGCTCCACTGTAAAATAAAACAATAATGTCAATTTTAAAATTTTAAATGGGGTTCCCAGGTGGTCCAGTGGTTAAGAATCTGCCTACCAATGGAGGGGACACAGGTTTGATCCCAAATCTGGGAAGATCCCACATGCCATGGAGCAACTGAGCCCAAGCACAATTACTGAGCCAGCACTCTAGAGCCTTGGAGCTGCAACCACTGAGTCCATATGCACAACTAATGAAGTCCGTGCTCCTAGAGACCGTGCTCCCCACCGAGGGAAGCCCGTGCACTGCAACGAAGCGCTGCCTCCATTCGCCAGAACAAGACAGCCCACACGCAGCAACAAAGACCCAGTGCAGCTAAAAATAAACGAACCTTTTTCATTGAATTTATTGTCATTTAATGACTCTTTAGCATTTTTTATAAAAACTTAATGGCTTTAAAATTAATACACACCCCTCTTAAGTTATTAATAATTCAAAAGTCAACGTCTCTTCTTTTCCAAAGATGCTACCAGTTCTCATCTTTGTGTCAAGACTCACCAAGTTAAAAATTCACGATCCCACAATTTGTATTATCCAGAGTTTGGGACCAACTAATTCATTTTCTTAAATAGACACAAATTATATTGCAGCTCTGGGTTGTGACAAATGAGCTCTTCCAATAAACAAATGATTAAAGAACAAATAAAGAAACATTCCTATGTTTTAAATTCTAAAACATAGATGAAAATAAAGCCAGTCTTGCTTGTGGATAAGCCTGGGTAAACATTGGATCTGTTTAAGAGGGAGTATGGCTCCAATTCTCAAGAGTACAAATGTAGCTAAAAGCCTTGAGAGAGCCTTTTACAAGCCGTTTCAAATGTATTTGTACTATCCGCATGAAATAGCAGAAGACAGTGATGGAGCTAAAAGCAAGCATTTTCAGAGTTCTGTTGTTATCCTTTGGGTCAGGTGAGATCTCACCAGAACTGGCACTGTGGACCACAGATTTCCTTTCTGTGTGTATGGTAGACAGTGAGAGAAATGGGCCAGGATTGCTATCATTCTTCTTCATATAGATTTGGAATATGGACGTATTGCACCCTTCTGAATTCCAAACATAGGAAGATTTATTATATTTCATATCAAGGGGATTTTAGAATGGTGTAACTCTTTCATAAAGACTTTTTATTTCATTCTGAAAGACACACCTACAGTCTTGGTGTGGTTGCTGAAGGGAGCAGGTCTATGAGACCAGTTTTTTCCTGTGCTAAATAGGGAGGATTATCCCAGTGAACAGAAGAGACATATACCTCATGTCCTCATTTAGTATCATTAGGTTTTTCTTATACCCATGCTTTAGCTTGTAAAGTGCTTAGAAGTCTTGAGAAAACTCTATCTGGATATTCAACCTAAGAAGATATTACAATCAGCAGTTCACAAATCCAGTATTCCAGAATGTGATAATTAGTCACAAGAAAAACTGTGGGTCATTTCCTTTTTCTATAGAGTCAATGAGGTTAATTGTTAAGAGTGACAGAGCAAGTTAATAGCAATAAAGATAATTCCACCTTTTGAACCATTAACAATTTTCAGTGTTCATAGCAACTTCACAAATGCTATAAAGCCACAGCAGTTTAAAACTGTAGGCTTCTCTGTGAAAAATCTAAGGAACAAAAATAGTTGATAGTTGTTGATAATGTTTCTTGGATTGCTCTCTAATCTTTTCCATTGTCTATATAGCATGTAGTAATACTAGTAATAGTAGTAACAGCAGCAGTAGCAGCAGAAGCAGTGAGAATAGTAACCATAATAACAGTAGAAGTATTAGCAGTAGACACAGCAGCTATAGTAGTAGTAGCAGCAGCAGCAGCCACGGCACCAATAGTAAGGGAAATAGTAGCTTTAATAGCAGTAGCAAAAGGAGGACTTAGAGGCAAAGGAGGGAAAAGAATATATTCATGACCTAGGTCCTGTATTAATGTATTAAGTACTTACAAGGCATTAGCCCATTTAATGCTCAGTTTTATATTTTCTTTTTAGTATTAGGAGGGAGTTTTAAGGTATTGATAAATATGAATTTTAGAACTCCCTCAAATATACTGTATATCTTACCTACCATAGTTCTGAACAACTGATTTACTGATAGAGGTGACATAGGAGAATTTTACTTACATAGGTGAGCAAGTGAGTTTGATCCCCTAAATTAGACAGATGACCTCCCCTGGAGGAGCAGATTTGAGTGTATGTTTCTTAAGACACCTTCCTCCCAGAGGAAGAAAACATGGGAGGGCTGTGCTGTGCAGGCAGCTTCTCCTTCCACTTACCAGTCAGGTTAGTTATTCCAATCTCTTAGGGCAGAAAGAATGTGAGGCTGGAGATAGGGTAAGAGTGAAATACTAATAATCACTTGGAGGGGGAAGAACTGTCCTCTTGTCCCACAAAGTTTTCAGATTTGTTGGTGCTTACCTAATGTGCCAGTAGTTGCTGTTGTTTAGTTGTTCGGCTCTGTGCAACCCCATAGACTGTAGCCCACCAGGTTCCTCTGTCCATGGGATTTCCCAGGCAGGAATACTGAAGTTGATTGCCATTTCCTTCTCCAGGGTAGTCATCCTGACCCAACAATTGAACCTTCATCTCCTGCACTGCAGGTGGATTCTTTCCCACTGAGCTACCAGAGAAGCCCCCAGGTGCCAGTCTTGACCTTTAATTCAATATTCAAAATTGAAAGCTCTCTCAAACTATGAGGCTAACAAACCATCAAGGAGTCTTGCTCCCCTTCCAATAAGTTTATTCCCTCTATGTCCATCTCTGAGGTTTGGGCTATGCCTTTGAGACCACTGGTTGACAATACAGATTTTGCCCTAAGTAGGCTTTAACTCAATACACTTGGGTCCTTTCTCAGAAGATTAAACATTATATCGCATGATACACTAAAAGAGAAAAAGCTTACTTCGTTATATTGTATTATTATAATATTATATTCCTCCAGGGTGGTAAAATTTTTATTAGATTTTCCATTAGCCTTCGAGTGCTCATCTATTTCCATCCATCATAGCAGATATTTCTGGAGCAACTCTCCCTACGAATACAGGGGAAGTATTGACCTGGTAATAAAAGGAGAAGATATCTTTTGAGGATAAAACAGGACCAGATATGAAGTGGTTAAGGGTGTATTGAGAAAGAGCTAAATGGGAAAGAAATATCTGAAACTGGCTGTTGGCAATAACAGATGTTTTCTTACAGAAGAGTGAATAGAAGCACTGCCCAGGCCAAGTGTGACATCATTTCCACACTTTAATGAATTGTCTTTAAAGGACAAGATCAGTCCTATCAAAATTTAAAGTGTTAAAGGATTTGACTACTCTCACATGTTAATCTGTTCTTTTGTTTTGGAAAGTGGCAATTTGGTCCTTTTTCAAGGCCACACTTTGTTTGTGTACCTTGTTTACTTCAAGATATGGCAAGTAACATGTCATGCAAATCAGATATAATTTAATCTCTACTTGCTTTCCTTAATTCAAATAAAGAGAGGATGAATTATCTTACATTGCCTAAAATACATCTTTCATAAATAGAGCATTTATAAAAGTGCTGAGTATGTTACTCAAAATTGAAATCAGAAGATGTTCATTCATCTGAGCCCATATCTTCAATGTCTATAATAAGAAACTGCTCTTGTGGGACTACCTTGTAATGGATTTGATATTCCCCAGAAAGAGACATAAAAATTATTTTCTGAATGTGAAGGGTAAATCTTCCACATACACCTACTCTTTCAATTCCTTTCTTCCTTATCCTAATGAAATCATTTAGTGGTTCCATTAGTGGGTCATTCACACTCAGTATTTAAGAAAGAGACCCCCAATGTTAATTTTAAATCCTTTTCTTTCCTTCTTTTGGGGTAGAATATGAAGCATCAAGATTTGACCTGTCTCTTAACACTAAAATTATGTAAGGAAGGAGGAAAGATTAACTTATTCAAAGAGAATTCAGCAGTTTTTAACAATGTGCCTGAGACAATGCTATTAATAGAACATAACCCAGGATTCCAAGATAGTAGAATTTGGTTATAATATGTGATCTAAATTGTATTTCAGGCAAACAATTTAAGCAAAATTAGGAAAGATTATGTGTGAGCAAAGAGATAAGTAAGAATGAGGGAGTCTAATATTTGAGGATAAATACAAGGATGTTGGAGTGTTCCTGCAGTTTCTGATATGAGTCATTTGCATCATAATATATCATTAAATGGGCTTCCCCGGTGCCACTGGTGTAAAGAACCCACCTGCCAATGCAGGAGATGTAAAAGACGGGGTTTCGATCCCTGGGTTGGGAAGATTCCCTGGAGGAGGACATGGCAATCCACTCCAGTATTCTTGCCTGGAGAATCCCATGGACAGAGGAGCCTGGTGGGCTACAGTCCATAGCATCTCAAAGTGCTGGACACAACTGAAGCAACTTAACATACACATCATTAAATGAGTCAAAAATAATACCAACTAGAAAAAGATCTTGGGTGATGGAGTCAAGATATTGAGTTTAATTCTGGACACAATTTGAAGTGTTCCTTGGGTATTACTATGAGAATTACCAACGAGCAGTTGAAAATGTGGATCTTGTGCTCAGTAAAGAGGTTGTCGTTGTTGTTTGGTCACTAAGTCCTGTCCAACTCTTTGTGACCCCATGGACTGTAGCCGGCCAGGCTCCTCTGTCCATGAGATTTCCCAGGCATGAATACTGAAGTGGGTTGCCATTTCCTTCTCCAGGGGATCTTCTCGACACAGGGATCGAACCCTTGTCTCTTGCATTGGCAGGTGATTTTTACTGCTGAGGCACCAGGGAAGCCCCAGTAAAAAGGACCTGACTACAGACATAGATTTAGAATTCATAGCTTTCTTAATATTTGAAGAATAACTAGTAAGGTCACTACACCCATAACTGGTATAATACCCATAAAGAAAATAAGACAAAAAGCTGTATATTTATACATGAAAATTGGTAAAATAATAAGAAAGGTTTTAGAAGCAGTGTGCTTCAAAGAATTCTGAAGATCTAAGTAACTTTAGGGACAACTTTCAGTAAACAGGCTACATATAATATCAGACATATTCTTGCTAAGTTTACAGTAAAATAAAGTTTTATATTAAGTGCATGTATACTAAGTCATTTCAGTCATGTCCAACTCTTTGTGACCCCATGTACTGTAGCCCATCAGGTTTCTCTGTCCATGGGATTCTCCAGGCAAGAACACTGGAGTGGGTAGCCATTCCCTTCTCCAGGGGATCTTCCCAACCCAGGGATTGAACTCACATCTCCTACATCTTCTGCATTGGCACGTGAGTTCTTTACCACTAACGCCACCTGGAAAGCCCTTTATATTAAATACTTTGAGACAAAAGGAAATAAGAAACAGCTATATGGATATGGATATATTTTGTTGGATGATCATGGTAACCTGAGCTATAAATAATATCTCAGAAGTGAAGGTTTGCAATGCACTCTCCTCATTAGGTGCAGACATCCATTCTTCTGTCTTATTCAGGTTACACTTAGGAGGCACTGATTAACTATTCCTAGCCAACAGGATGACTCAAACAGCTGTCTATGAGTCAACATGCTGTATATATTTAGAGTTTTGTCCGTAAAACTTTTTATTCATAGGGTCATAATGAGTCCCTCTGTATCTGTTCAGTTTTATATCCACTTTCAACCATAAGTCCACTTCTAAGTGCCCAATTGGCCACTCAATCACTCTTGGACAAACTTGGATACAGTGAATCTACAGCAAAATAAACATCTGCTTTTTTATCAGAGGAGGTAGTGGCCTAGTTACAAAGTGGTAGTAGATGTGTCTCAGAAAAAAAAATATTCTAACTCCATATTTATCCAAATTTATAACACATTTATCTACCTCTAAACAAAAAATGACAACCCACTCCAGTACACTTGCCTGGAAAATCCCATGGACAGAGGGTCCTGGTGGGCTACAGTCCATGGGGTCGCACAGAGTCGGACACGACTGAGCGACTTCACTTTCACTTTTCACTTTCATGCATTGGAGAAGGAAATGGAAACCCACTCCAGTGTTCTTGCCTGGAGAATCCCAGGGATGGGGAGCCTGGTGGGCTGCCGTCTATGGGGTCACACAGAGTCGGACACGACTGAGCGACTTAGCAGCAGCAGCAGCAGCAAACAAAAAGTAGCCAAGGTGACTACCTAACCCCTGTGAATTTACCTACTCTGAATTGGAAGGTGAATTTATGATAGTATTAAAAATTCAATTTTCTTCCTAGATGCATGGAGCAACTGATATTTTTGTCAAGGACACAGGTAAAATCATTTAGTAGAATTCAAAAATATGGAGCAGGAAGTTATATGTTGAGTGTGGAGGGGTGTGTGTGTGTGTGTGTGTGTGAATACATCTAATTTGACCCTTTTAATATAGTCAAGATTGCTAATATTTTCATTAGGAGGGAAAGGGGCAACATCTCGTATTACAGATTAGAAAACTGAGAGTTGAAGCATTTGAGTAACTTTCACTTACAGAACAAACTTCCTATCTAGTTGACTTTGTATTGTATTTGGCAGTGCCTGGCCATCAACAAGCCCATCAAGAAGTTTGCTGTGACTAAATGAATGACTATGTGTTAGCTCTTCTCTAAATTTTTGGTAGAATTCAGCTGTGAAGCCGTCTGGATCTGGGCTTTTGTTTGCTGGAAGATTTTTGATTACAGGTTCAATTTCCGTGCTTGTGATGGGTCTGTTAAGATTTTCTATTTCTTCCTGGTCCAGTTTTGGAAAGTTGTACTTTTCTAAGAATTTGTCCATTTCTTCCACGTTGTCCATTTTATTGGCATATAATTGTTGGTAGTAGTCTCTTACGATCCTTTGTATTTCTGTGTTGTCTGTTGTGATCTCTCCATTTTCATTTCTAATTTTATTGATTTGATTTTTCTCCCTTTGTTTCATGATGAGTCTGGCTAATGGTTTGTCAATTTTATTTATCCTTTCAAAGAATCAGCTTTTGGCTTTGTTGATTTTTGCTATGGTCTCTTTTGTTTCTTTTGCATTTATTTCTGCCCTAATTTTTAAGATTTCTTTCCTTCTACTAACCCTGGGGTTCTTCATTTCTTCCTTTTCTAGTTGCTTTAGGTGTAGAGTTAGGTTATTTATTTGACTTTTTTCTTGTTTCTTGAAGTATGCCTGTATTGCTATGAACTTTCCCCTTAGGACTGCTTTTACAGTGTCCCACAGGTTTTGGGTTGTTGTGTTTTCATTTTCATTTGTTTCTATGCAAATTTTGACTTCTTTTTTGATTTCTTCTGTGATTTGTTGGTTATTCAGCAGCGTGTTGTTCAGCCTCCATATGTTGGAATTTTTAATAGTTTTTCTCCTGTATTTGAGATCTAATCTTACTGCATTGTGAGCTAACACCTATCCTACTCAAACTCTTCCAGAAAATTGCAGAGGAAGGTAAACTTCCAAACTCATTCTATGAGGCCACCATCACCCTAATACCAAAACCTGACAAAGATCCCACAAAAAAAGAAAACTACAGGCCAATATCACTGATGAACATAGATGCAAAAATCCTTAACAAAATTCTAGCAAACAGAATCCAACAACACATTAAAAAGATCATACACCATGACCAAGTGGGCTTTATCCCAGGGATGCAAGGATTCTTCAATATCCGCAAATCAATCAATGTAATACACCACATTAACAAATTGAAAAATAAAAGAATGACTATGTGAATATACACTAACTTGCCTGGTTACAAAAGGAAAATTGAACTCAATATTTATCTATTAATAGCATCACTTTTTTTTTAGTACACAGTAAAGAAAATAAGAGCATGCTGATTTTCCCTGAAGAGCATAAATCCTAATCCTTGCATTTTTGTGAATGATAGTATACTACATGGATCATCACAGCTTGAACCACAAAGATCAATAAGAACACTGCACTCTATTTTTCACCATCTCTTGTACACGGTGCCAATGCAAGTCAGTCTATTAAATTACTAATTTCCCTCCATATACATTAAGAATAGGATCTGGACTCTTTGGTTTGATAGTGCTGGCATAAGTTTGATTGAATAACTTGAAAAACTAAAAGACTGAATGTATCATAATGGCATTTTATGAAAATAGCTACTTAATCAAATATTGTAGTCTTACATAATATCAATTCACATTTCATGCCATGAACTCTAAGTTTTACATTGTTATAAAAATGGTTTTCAGTATTGTATTATTCTCCTGACATCTATTGCTTGGACAGATTTTAATGGTGAATTAAATCAATTATGTAGATTTGAAAGTGACTTCAGAGAAATAAGAGAAGCTCAGAAAATGTCTTCTAACTAGATCTTTCTCAGTTTTCAATGCTTCTGAGAATGGCCCTTTGGGCACCAATGTTTCTACAGTTTAATACAACCATACATTTTTATTCTGACAATACAAAATGCGAAGTGCTTCTTAGAATGCCATTTAAGAAATCTAATCATTTATAATAATTATCATCTAATATAGTCTTATAAGGAAATAGGAGAAAATATTTTAAATAGAAAATTCTAATTCTGCAAATTTAAATTAAGAATCCTTACCTAAAATAGGCTTTGAGAATATTTTATTAGTTTTAAGAGGTACAAACTACTATAAGGTCAACCCTTTTAACTGACTAAACCCTTTTAACTCAAGAAAATACAGTAGGCCAACTATTTTGCTAATGAAATCCCCGAATATAACACTATTTTACTGAAGAAAATAGTTGGATACCTGAATTAATGGCCTCATGCATTTTCACAAACATTTCAGGTTTTCATCAGCACAGTGGATTTGACTGAACTCCTCTGCTCTCTCAGCAAAATAAGTGTTCTCAAAAGCATATTGTTCATTGGTCAATAACAACATGAATTGTTCAGTTTCTGACTTTATTCTGAGAACACAATGTACTTTTATCCTTTCCCCATCAACAACAGACTTCATATTTTGACAATGGCAAGGAAATGAATTGCACTATATTGTGTCCAAAATCACTTCAGAAATTTTGTTCTTTTGGCATAACATGTATTTTTTCCCGAGAATATAAAAAGCTCTCCATGATGTAAGTGCATGGTTGGAACTAATTTAGAGTTACTGAGGCAATGCATAAGAAATAATCAACTGTGGAATCCCAGTTTATACAACACTCAGCTAAAAGGAATTCTCTGTAGTAGTATGTAGACACAGCAAGAAAGGTTCAGTGGTAAAATTTCTAGCACTAACCAACAATTATAGCTCAATTCATTTGTGTAACTCCTGGGTGGTCTCACTTATTTCAAAACTTATATTTTCTGCTTTTCAGATTCTCAGAGGTGTATGGAAATATGATATATATACCTGACAAAACAACTTGGTCAAACTTCCAGGATCCTCCATTTGACTCAAATATCCACAAGGAAAAAGAGTTTTATATTAGAACAAATCTTAGACAATAGACTTCAAATATCATATAATATTTTAAGATAAGAGGAATCTTACAAAGAAACTTTGTTACTTCCTGCCTTCTCAGGCTCATTTCCGCTAATTGATACCCACGCCCCAGTCTATTCAAGGGTTGTTCCATCATCTAAATATGCCTTCTCTCTCATAAATCCAAGCCTTCTTTCCTGCAAGAACTCAGCATTGAATATCATTCCTCTGAAACTTTTGGCCAATTCATAGTTCTGTAAGACTCACCACCAACCTCATCTCTTCTCAAACACCTTCCCTGACCTGCTCAGAAAGAGTCAGAGCTATATTCTGGGTTACTATAGCTTCCTGGGGGCTTCGCAAGTGGCTCAGCGGTAAAGAACACACTTGTCAATGCAAGAGACATGAATTTGACCCCTGGGTCAGGAAAATACCCTGGAGAGGGAAATGGCAACCCCGGTATTCTTACCTAGGAAATCCCAAGGACAGGGGAACCTGGAAGGCTACAGTCCATGGGGTCACAAAAAGATCAGTCATGACTGAGCCACTCAACAGTAATGTCTTCTTGTACATACCTCCTTTTAAAGGTTTTCTTATGCTCTATTGTTTACTTACCTGCTATTATTACTTGACTTGTGTTCCTTGAGGGCCAAGGTAGTATGTCTTTTTTTGAAGGAATTAATCTCTTCCATCTCTCCACAGCCCTTAGTAAGATGTTCCATACTCAGTAAATCCTCAGCATATGCTATCTGATTTATTGATGTCTGATTTATTGAAATCACCCCATTATAAAATCGTGTACCCATGAAATATTAAGATATTTATAATTTATGTTACATCTGTTTTTAAAAAGTATGAGGCAGCTTTAAACTATACCTACGGAAATATATATCACCAACACAAGACAAGGTAACCAAATTGAATTGTATGAATCTCATTAAGTTGTCATTTACTTTATCATCTTTGGGTATGTAAAATTATAAATTGGACATTAAACTTTAATGTAAAATTTTTTTAAAGTTACGCTTTATCTTCTATTAGACAGAAAGTGAGAGCGAGTGTGTTAGCAATACTTCGGAATTTCACATCACAATGTCACGTACCAAGAGGAAGAGGGACAACTGAATAACATTACAACGTCATTCTAGGAAATAATTCTTGTCAAAAGTGTTTCCAGTGGTGATTCTTGATTTAGTTATTTTGCCAGATGGCTGTGTCAAGTTATATATAAATGAATATTGGTTTCCCTATAGAGGGAGGAAATTAGCAAGTAAATCAAGTATGAAGAATTCTTATGAGAGGAGTCTTTAAAGCTGCAAAATCTTTTAAAAGCAACTCGTTTCCATATAGTCTTACATAAAAGAATACGGCATGAACGCTCATTATGAAAAGGCCAACATATATTACCCTTGATTACTAGGAATTCTGTGATAATTTCAGAGAGTAAAAGTTGAAGTTAAGATATTTTGTAACGTGAAGATTATTAACAGTGAGAGAATGACGGAAGATATGAGAAGAGAATGACGGAAGATATGAGAAGAGAATAAAATATGGGCTTTTTGGTTTTGTTTTTTATCCTAGCTCAGAATAATATTTTCACTTACCCTTACCAATAGAAAGCTTTTCAACCTTTTCAGATAGTGGATCATGCATAATTGTGTTTTAAAATACATATGAAGTTTTGATACTATCCAGTTAGTAATATGTAACATGTTGCCAGGGTTATTTAAGACTATTATCTGGATAACATGTCCTGTGTTAATTACACAAAAGTTTGATTATACCTACCAAGCTAATGTTTTCCTTTTTGTGGCCTTCATCAATTTATAACTTTACCACCCACTCACTTGTAGTACTTACACCGTATTTTCCTTTATTTCTCTCACTCACCTGTCTATACAGCAATAACAACAACAAAGGAAGGCTTATATCAGAGAATACTCCTCACCCCTCCAACTGGCTCCGAGGCTATAATCATATTCCTTGCCTCCTTTGCCAACCATTCTAGTTTCCTGTCAGCTTCAAGTTTCACTTCTGGGCTAGGTTGCTTACCTAAAGGGGAAGTTATTGAGGAGTCTGAGCACCTGGTTCCTATGGCCTTGTCAAATGGTAATTACTTATACCCTCCATTCATGACTCATACCAGGTATAGAAGTAGCAAGAACTGCCCTGGTGGCTTCCCTGAATTCCAGATATACTCCTACACACCAATATTACATAGAAGCCACTCTACTGAAAAGTGGGATCAGTTACACTGCTATGATAATAATTCTCCTTTAAACTCAAGACAATGAGGCGAAACAAACCACGAATGACTAGGTGGCGGCCGTAGCATTAGGTTAGGTGGAACCCTTACTGTATTACTTGGTAGAAGTTTCTCCTACTGGGAGCCAGGCTCTTTAATCTGGTAGATCACGAACCTGAAGAAACTAAAGACATAAATTCCCCAAGTGAGCTACAAGGAGTGAGGTTGAGAGGGTTGACAGATGCAATGAATGTCCTACCCACAACCCTCACCCTCAATACCCCAGCACTTAGCCTGACTTCCAGCTGCCAAGAACTTCCTTTCTTTGCCTGAATGCCAAGGAATTAATTAAAGCTTCCAGGAGCAGTCCTCAACAATTTACCAATTAGCATTATCTATGAATATCCCAGATACCTTGCTTCTTGATGGTATAACTCTGAGTTATAGGTTTATGTGAGTTCAGTTATTCCACTAGATGCAAGCCTATGATCCATAGTGATAATTGTGAAATAGAGCAGTGTTTTTGACTCCCTTCTCCATCTCATCTCCTTACACCCTTACTAGGTGCCCTTTGCCTCTCCAATACTTACCTCAGGGCCAGTATGTGGAGAAATCCACATTAATTCAAAAAGTCCACTTGTAAGTCTAGTCTTTGTTTATTGATCATAGCTATTAAGATAATGGAAGCATGTATTGTTACTAGTTCAAAATATGAATCACATTGTGAAAGACAATGTCCTAAACTTACAGTAACATTCTTTCTGGTACTAATATTTGGAGATTTAAGAAGCATTGAACTTGCTATCATTCTAGTTGCTTCTGGATGATGCAGTATACTCCAAGAACCAAAGGATTCTATGGTCATGTGTTCACTGTTACACAGTCTCATTACTAAGTGGGCTCCTTGGTTGAGGAATATTACATGGGATCCCATAATGATAAATCAAACACTCTGTGAGCACTTGACACAGTAATTCTGAGGGACTATGAACAGGGACAACAAACTTCTGCATAGAATATTATAAGTCTCAGCAAAGGTGAATTACTGCCTCCCTCCTTGGTTAGGTAGAGAGTTGAATGCAATCAACTTGCCATGCAGGGACTGGCTTGACTCCTTGAGGAGTGGTACCTTACCAAGACTCAGTGTCAGTTTCTATAGCCACTGACAGGTCACATGTTTCAAAACAGCATTAGGTAAATCAGCCTTGGTGAGAAGTAGCCCTGGGCAGTTGGCCCATGGACAGTCTTAAATCCCTTCTACTATGGCTATTCTGACCACAAACCCTTTGTGCAAGCACTAGAGTGGCCAAGTAGAGAGCTAAGTAATAACATCCCGTGGATGTCATCTTTTCTACTTAACTATTGAGAGCCTCTCCTAAAGACTCTGTGGCCATAAGAATCCTCCAGGCAGAGTTGTAGGTTTTTATAGTTGAAAGTCCGTGTACCTAAATATGTTGAGGGCCAAGCAGTGTAGAGAGAGTGACAACTGTGGCTGTGATGGTAATGGACACTGTATAATACAGTTTTTATTTGATCTTCCTTGCAACCTCTCAAAATTCACTCTTATTTTCTTTTTTAAAGTGATTGGCTTAGAAAATCTAAACAACTTCCTTGTAAAACTTCAGTATTTTAATTCTAATTGCCATACTCCTTTCACTAAAGCCCAGCAACCTCTAGAGTTCTCCAACAGATGATTTCCTCAATGAATTCCTCTTTGGTTTCAGAAGAGTGAATAGAATTTTGATCATAGCTGGGCCTCAATTCTTCCCAGAATAGGTAATTTAGATAGTAAGAAGACATTAAGAAATGTTATAGGAAATGTCAGAGCTTCCAATAAATCTCTAGAAAGCTGAACAGAAGCCATAATGTTTCTGTGCAAGCTGAATGAAATTACTTTCTGGTGAGAAATCAGGAGAGAAAAAGAAACTTAAAAGATATTCTTTCAGAGAAAGAACCAGTATTGACAAGTCAGAAAGACACAGGTCTTCCCCAGATACATACCGTGAAATGGTAATTTAGTGTCAGCCTGCTATGCGGAATGTGTAGGGAGCACAATTGTTTTGGTTGACATTCCCATTCCTTCTTTTATGTTTAAAACTAAAGACATGAGTATGCAGGGAAAATATTAAACTATCCAAAACCGGAGAGAACATGGAAGGCTGAGAGCTATCTCAGAAACAAACATACAGAGCCTCATACTGTGGAAAAAAAAAAAAAAAAAAGAATTTTGTCCCTGATACCTGGTTGTTTGTGCTGATTTAGAGTTGAGTTAGAAGCAGGGTACAAATCTCAGAAGGAGGGAATTCTCAGCTTGGGATTTCATTACCAGAAATGTACTCTCTGCTTGAAGAGCTGTGTACCTCACAAAGGCCAGCCTGTGTATGGTGGCAGTTCAAGGAAATGGTCCAAGGGAAAAAGAAAAAAAAAAAAAAATTCTCTAATTTTGGGTTTTTGAATAAAGTAAAAATCAAGATATCTTAAAATTGTCATTTTAAATTTCTGACACTCTCAATAACCTCCCCTCACACTCTCTCCTTTTACCATTGATAATTTCCTAACAAAATTTCCAGGACATCCTGTCTCTGTCTTTTTGACTCCTTTGTACCTGTTCTTTCTTCCTCTACTTTATTGGTGGTGATGTTTTTCGCTTGTGAATAATTCTTCTTATTTCAAAAAAATAATTTTTGTTTTTGTTACACATTCATATTTTCCCTCATGTCTTTGTAAGACATTAATATCTGTCCTTGTGCCCAAGAGATAGAAGACTGTATACATTAGAAATAAACCCGCATCCTGTTCCTGCTAGGTTCCTAGTGAAGACATGACTGAAATTTTAAAGTTTGCCTTATTCCTGAAACCATATTCTGAGGAGTATTGCCTATATTGAAGTTTGTAAATTTGGTCAGAGGAGTTCCACTGCTCAATAGTCTGTACCCAGTAGTGATTTCCTGGTCCCTCACACTCCAAAAACCTTGAAACTTGCTTACACCACTCAGCTTCTAAATCCTGAAATGCCATTATCTAAGTGAAGTGTGCTGTGCTTGCAAAAGACTTGGTGGTTTTCTTCTGTACCAACCAGTCACCACGCTGGAGGGATTAGAGTACAGCAATGATCTTATGATTCAAGAGGAAGCAAGAATTGTGAGTTCACTATCACTGTGCATACTTAGATTATTATAAAATATAGGGACCTGAGGCCACACAAATACGCAAAGTTGAATTTAGAATACACATGCCCGTTATGTGTCTGCAGAGCTAAGTGAAGTTCGAATTTCTACTTTGATGGTTGAATTTTCTGATTTTAGAAGAATTTCAAATTTGAGATTTGCATTCTTTAAAATATTTGAAGTTTTGAAGTTGGAAATTTTTCCTTGAAAAGTTTAGTACACAAACGAGTAATCTTTTTAGCCCTGAGAGGAAATGAACTTAGTGATTTTTATTGTCATGTATAAGGCACTTCCTTACACTTCTTCCTCTAGTTCTTACTCTCCTTTTCTCCATAGTAGCTAATTCTGAAGACATTTCCATCCAAGGTGCAGGATGTTCATTGTTACTACCAGGCAGTGTGCCTGCTTCATAGCAGAATTGAATGGATAAAATATTACTGTGTTTTTTTTTTTTTTTCACATAGTATAAGAACTGGAATAGATCATCGAGTGTCATCACAATCTCTTTTTAGCCATCATGTAACTGGTAAATAGTCATCAACATTAGATTTTCTTAACCTTTGTCTCTAGTTTTTGATCATTTGAAATGTATTAATGAGAATTCTACAAGAAGCACATAATATTTGCCTGAAAATTTTATGAGGATTTAGGTGTCCAGCATTGTCCTCAACACAGTACTTAGATTAGCTGATTTAATACTCAAATCTACTTTACCAGTAGATTTTCTTGCTTAAATTTTTAATCTAAAATGTGTTGGTGAACAAACTGAGCTGCAGAGATTGAGCAATTCAATCAAGGTCATAAAGCAAGTAAATATTGGAGACAAGATTTGAGCTGGCAATCTGGCTCCAGAGTAGATGCTTAAAAGCTATTGAATAACTCATTGGCTTTTATGAATTTACCTTGTACATATGGATTTGAAATAGAAAATCAATGTATTAAGGATATTTCACTTTATGGAGTTATTTCATAAATAACCTTGGAAAGTTCTTAGAATGGAAGAGAGAAATGACTTGGGGTGGGGGGGGGGCACAGTTAGCAGGATCACAGAAATCAAACCTAACATGCTGACTGAATTCAAGAGATGGCAGAGAGTGAAGATGAACTAAAAAGCCTTTTGATGAAAGTGAAAGAGGAGAGTGAAAAAGTTGGCTTAAAGCTCAACATTCAGAAAACGAAGATCATGGCATCTGGTCCCATCACTTCATGGGAAATAGATGGGGAAACAGTGGAAACAGTGTCAGACTTTATTTTTTGGGCTCCAAAATCACTGCAGATGGTGATTGCAGCCATGAAATTAAAAAATGCTTACTCCTTGGAAGGAAAGTTATGACCAACCTAGATAGCATATTGAAAAGCAGAGATATTACTTTGCCAACAAATGTCCGTCTAGTCAAGGCTATGGTTTTTCCAGTGGTCATGTATGGATGTGAGAGTTGGACTGTGAAGAAGGCTGAGCACCGAAGAATTGATGCTTTTGAACTGTTGTGTTGGAGAAGGCTCTTGAGAGTTGCTTGGATAGCAAGAAGATCAAACCAGTCAATTCTAAAGGAGATCAGTCCTGAATATTCATTGGAAAGACCGATGCTAAAGCTGAAGCTCCAATACTTTGGCCACCTCATGCCAAGAGTTGACTCATTGGAAAAGACTCTGATGCTGGGAGGGATTGGGGGCAGGAGGAGAAGGGGACGCCAGAGGATGAGATGGGTGGATGGCATCACCGACTCGATGGACATGAGTGAACTCTGGGAGTTAGTGATCGACAGGGAGGCCTGGCGTGCTGTGATTCATGGGGTCGCAAAGAGTCAGACGCGACTGAGCGACTTAACTGAACTGAAAGACCAGGATGAATTTCATAAATGACAGTTCATGGGGTCACAAAGAGTCAGACACAGATTAGGAACTGAACAATGGAACAACTTACTGGCAGTCATCTCATTCTCTTTTTTTTCTCTTTTCTGAAAAGCACCAAAGATTCTTATCTTATCTGATATGATTCAGTTTGCCTCTTCTTGTCCTCTTCCTGGTTTAATGGTTTTCCAAGAGTCAGGCTGGTGGGTTCAAATATAAGCTCAAACCAATTTCCCTCTTTGTAAAATAGTGGTAGAACTAGTATCTATAGCAGTGTTATTGAAGGGAATTAGTGCAATATTCCATGTAATGTTTAGCATGGAAACTGCCACAGAGTTAGTGTCAGCTATTAACATTGATCTTATTATTTTCTCCTTCTTCCAAAACTCTTGCCTTCTTGCCCTATTCTCCCTCTTCTCTAGCTGCTAGATCACCTTCATAATATGTAAGCTAATTTTTAGTTAAACATTATCTTTAACATTAGTTAAAGATTATAATGAAAATCTTCTGAGAAATAGCAGAATGTTTCTTTGGACTCTAAAAAATACAAACCACACAGAAAAAAATGTTCTGTGTATGATGGTGCCTGCAAAACACCATTATACACAATTTACACATCACACACATCAAAACACATCATACATAAGGGGTGGGGCAGTCCTATTGGGAGGTAATTTATAAATCAGTGTCCTTGGACAGATAAAAGAACTTATTCTATTTTGAAATGAATGCTTTTCTCAGGGGGAGTTAGCTTGACCACAGCACTTATTCTGTATTTCAAACCAGATAAACAAGGTCAGAAACAGTCTCATTTAATATCCCCAATGTCAGGTAGATGCATTATCACCCTCATGTTACAGATGACAACTATGAAATTTAGAAACAATAGATCACTTTGCCTAGAACCAAGTGACTCAAAATTCATGATCTTTTTACACGTCCAAAGAATGGATCTAAACAGATACTACTGACAACACAAAGTAGACCAATGGCTCAGGATACATGATACAATGAAAGAAAAATCACAGAAAACACCATTCAAATAAAAATAAAGCCATTGAAAACAGTAAAATTGGTTCTGCAAAATTCCCTGAGCTTCAAATAAATAAATAAAAAGCATTTATAATCCTCAAAATGTTGCACGCTACAATTGTACAGTACATTCCTCAGAGTAGAAATTACAGAATTATTTTAATGCTGTCACTATATACTGACATTTGTTTGTGAAAAAATATTGTCTGGATAACCAAGATCCAGAGCTGCCTTCATTTATTACAACCAGGCTTTTCTTCCCTTTAAATTCTTATTTTGCTTTTTACTTCCCTTTTCAAAATAGTCTTCTTGTTAATTTTTCCAACTCTTATTCCCTCTCTTATCCTTTCTCCCATCCTTATCACAGAATGATCTCCACAAAACTTGTAAAATCAATACATCAAAATAAGTACAACAGTCAGCCATTTGTTGATGTTTAATTTCTAAGTCCTGTCTGACTCTTTGAGAACCCATGGACTGCAGTACACCAGGTCTCCCTGTCCTTCACCATCACATGGAGCTTGCTCAAACTCATGTCCATTGAGTTGGTGATGCCATCCAACCATCTTATCCTCCACAATCTTCTTCTCCTTTTACCTTCCATCTTTCCCAGCATCAGGGTCTTTTCCAATGAGTTGGCTGTGCACATCAGGTGACCAAAGTACTGGAGCTTCAGCTTCAGCAACAGTCCTTCCACACTTGACTACATTTTCCTATGGAAGAAAGCTGATAAGAGCTTTCCAAATATAACAAGAATTTTCTTCTTCAGATTCAGGAGTAAAATTTCCTGATCCTATGAAACGACATGGTTAGCATCACTCTCTTGTACCCATTCCATCTAGTCTTGGGGCTCAGCATTATTCTGTTCTTCCCTCTTATTTCTAATAGTCAGTCTTGTTTATTCACCTTAACCCATTCTCCTATCAGATGATTCTGACATGCATTTCAAGTGCCTCACTTCTTATGGAGATGTTTGTTTAAAGCAAATGGTGTTTTGCAGACACCATCATACACAGAACATTTTTTTTTCTGTATTGTCTGACGATTGTTAGCTTAACTGTGTTCATCTTTTTGCCTCCACCTAAACAGTTTGTGCCCTCATTCATGATGCAAATGTTTATTGACTGCCTCCAAATACCAGGCACAACAGGTCTGCTTGAACTATGGGTTCTCTGGAAAAGTTGGGCACAAAACTAGAAATGTGGTTTTATATATATCAGTTCAGTTCAGTTCAGTCGCTCCGTCGTGTCCAACTCTTTGTGAACCCATGAATCGCAACACGCCAGGCCTCCCTGTCCATCACCATCTCCTGGAGTTCACTCAGACTCACGTCCATTGAGTCGGTGATGCCATCCAGCCATCTCATCCTCTGTCGTCCCCTTCTCCTCCTGCCCTCAATCCCTCCCAGCATCAGAGTCTTTTCCAATGAGTCAACTCTTCGCATGAGGTGGCCAAAGTACTGGAGTTTCAGCTTTAGCATCATTCCTTCCAAAGAAATCCCAGGACTGATGTCCTTTAGAATGGACTGGTTGGATCTCCTTGCAGTCCAAGGGACTCTCAGGAGTCTTCTCCAACACTACAGTTCAAAAGCATCAATTCTTTGGCACTCAGCTTTCTTCACAGTCCAACTCTCACATCCATACATAACCACTGGAAAAACCATAGCCTTGACTAGATGGACCTTTGTTGGCAAAGTAATATCTCTGCTTTTCAATATGCTATCTAGGTTGGTCATAACTTTCCTTCCAAGGAGTAAGCATCTTTTAATTTCATGGCTGCAGTCATATAATATAGTTAATTGATTCATAGATGTTAATGATTAAGATATGAAGCCCAAGCAAACAATAGCCTGTCTTTATAGTCACAGAGAATGGTTTCATTAAAATCATTAGGTTTGTCTACATCCAGGATATGAAGCGGAGCTGAAGTGTATCATTTTTTTTAAAAGCTATAGTATAAGGCTGGAGAAGGCAACGGCACCCCACTCCAGTATTGTTGCTGGGAAAATCCCATGGATGGAGGAGCCTGGTAGGCTGCAGTCCATGGGGTCGCTAGAGTTGGACATGACTGAGCGACTTCACTTTCACTTTTCACGTTCATGCATTGGAGAAGGAAATGGCAACCCACTCCAGTGTTCTTTCTTGGAGAATCCCAGGGACAGGGGAGCCTGGTGGGCTGCCATCTATGGGGTCACACAGAGTCAGACATGACTGAAGTGACTTAGCAGCAGCACAGTATAAGGCAGTAGCATGAATTTCTCTATACTTTCATCACAATTACCAATCACGGAAAAGCTCTAAAAATCAAATTAATACTTGTAAACTGTAGTTCATGAATGTATAAGTCAATAAGCATGCATTTATTTATTAGTTCAATGAACATTTGTAGCCCTAGTTACAAGTACCAAGCATGGACTGTGAAACGTATTAAGGATAGAAGGAAAGAAAAGTGTATTCCTTGTTCTCAAGTATCTCACATTCTGTGATAAAGCTGGATACTCAAACAGACAAATTTAATCAACTGTCATAATTATCAGCATAGAGATATGCAACAGAACAGGGGGAAGTCAAACAAAATACAAAATTTTCTCCCTTACTGTGAAGTGGAAATCAGAGACACTCGACAGAGTAGTCAGTGCTGAATTGGCACTCAAGGTGATGACGAGACGTTCCGATGGCAAGCAAGGCTTTCTGAGAGGTGGGGAACATGGAGAGACTCTTGGAGGCAAGAGATGCAGTTGCAGGTGAAGGCAGCAACCATTGTTTCCCATGGCTGGAGTGTCAGGTAAATGGAGAAAATAGTGAGAAGAGAAGTAAAGTCAGCAGCAGGACCCAGGAGTGGGCATCCTCGTGAGCCGTGTGCATGCTCAGCCACTCATTTGTGTCTGACTCTTTGTGATCCTATGAACTGTAGCCCACCAGGCTCCTCTATCCATGGGATTTTCCAGGCAAGAATACTAGAGTAGCTTGCCTTTCCTTCTAAGGGAATCTTCCCAACTCAGGAAGATTCCTGTGTCTCCTGCATATCCTGCATTGGCAGGTGGATTCTTTACCACTGCGCCACCTGAGAAGCCCTTGTGAGCTCCACTGGAGCCTGAATATATCCTACAGTGGCAAGACATTGAAGAATTTCATGTGGAGACATGGAATCACTTGCCTTAAAAAAATGGAGGCAGAATTTAGAGGCATCAAATTTGGAGGCTGGGGAAACCTGCCAAAAGTTGAATAGAACTGGACTTCCTTGGTGGTCCAGTGGTTAAGAATTTGCCTGCCAATGCAGGGGATATAGGTTCGATCCTGGTCTGGAAAGATTTCGCATGCCTTGGGCAACTAAGCCTGTGTACCACAACTACTGAAGCCATGCACCCATAGCTTGCGCTCTGCAGCAAGAGAAGCCACCACAATGAGAAGCCCACACACTGCAACGAAGAGTAGCCCCCTCTGACCACAATTAGAGAAAGCCTTCATGCAGCAACAGAGACTCAGCACAGCCAATATATATATATATATATATATATATATATATATATATTTATTTATTTATTTAAAGAGTTGAATAGTTCAGACAAATGTGTCCTCTCCTCTGTGCTGGGACAAATCACAGTGCCTTTTGTCATCTGAGAGTTTCTATTCCCTCCTGTCTACTCCTCCCCCCCAAAGTAAAAAGGAGAACAATTTATGCTTAGGTAGATAAAAGAGCCATAGCCTGAAAACTTAAAAACATATAATTGTCTCCAACTGGTGATTACTGTGGATTTTAAGAAAAACAAAAATTTGGAGCTTTTTGCTTTTCTCCTAGACTTACAAAAACACACTCCCTGATGTGACATTCTCTTTGAGATGTTCTCTCTGTTTCTTTAGTTGAATATTGTTTGTGAGTGTGTTCGTAAATTTGAATATAATTTGAGGGGAAAGAATCAACCATGTGGAAATAAAGTTTTTTTTTTCTTTTGTGTTATCTTTATGGGTCATATTCTTTCTGTTAATACTAAGGAATATATCACCAGGAGATGGGCTGCATTTGGCTCAGTCCATGGGACTTCCCAGGTGATTCAGTGGTAAAGAATCTGCCTGCCAATGCAGGATACTCAGGAGACAAACCTTAGATCTCTGGAGACACAGGAAGATCCCCTGGAGAAGGAAATGGCAACCTATTCCAGTAGTCTTGCCTGGTGAATCCCATGGACAAAGAAGTCTGGTGGGCTATAGTCCATGAGACTCTTGAGAGTCTCTTGGACTGCAAGGAGATCCAACCAGTCCATCCTAAAGGAAATCACTCCTGAGTGTTCATTGGAAGGACTGATGCTGAAGCTGAAACTCCAATACTTTGTCCACCTGATGAGCTGACTCATTGGAAAAGACCCTGATGGTGGGAAAGATTGAAGGCAGGAGGAGAAGGGGGTGACAGAGGATGAAATGATTGGATGGCATCACCGACTCAGTGGACATGAGCTTGAGTAAACTCTGGGAGTTGGTGATGGACAGGGAGGCCTGGTGTGCTGCAGCCCATGGGGTCGCAAAGAGTTGGACACGACTGAGTGACTGAACTGAACTGAACTGATAGTCCACGGGGTCACAAAGAGTCAGACACAACTGAGTGGACACTACAATGATGATAAGTGGTATTTGAGTCAGTTTTCAGTTAAGAAAACAACAACAACAATAACAAAAACACCCTAAATATACTGATAGGATGGTATCTGATGTTAGGATTGTTTATAAATCATGACAAAGCATGCACGATTAGAGGTCAAAGAAAACCATTTCCAGCTTTCAGAAAATCAAGTCATTGCAGGGGTTTCAAAACAACACCCCTGATGAGCACCCTGTCTGTAATGTTGAAGCAGATGATCTGCAGAATGCCTGGAATCTGCTGACAAATCACCTATCTGCTCTCAGCTGAGTTCAGTCAGCACTCACCACCGTCAAAGAAAGGAATGTCAAAGAAAATAATGTCTACCTCTCTTCCACCTTCTGAACCACACCTGCCCTCTCAGTGGTGAAACCTCAGCAGGCGACGTCAAGAGAGCCAACCAAATGTGGTTTCCAGCCTTCCAGCCTTCACTGCACAAAGGGCAGGTGTAGAAAGAACTAGAATCGTGCTAAGATGGCAGCAGGCATACCAGATTGCATGGTGTGCATTTTAGGGTCATTCACATTCTAGGGTCTGTTCACTCTAGGGCTCAAGCAAAATCCAGCTTGTGTGTAAAGAGAAGCCCCTGTGTCGGAGAAAAGTGAGTGGCTTCTCATGAAATCTGAATTCTTAGTAAGTACAAGGAGATAACAATTAATAGTGATTATAGCAGTTCAGTCCCCAATACTAGTTTGAGTTATTTCTGAAGATTGATATTCAGCTTGAATATAAATTCCATTTCTATCTTCTTACTTCAGCTACTTAAAATTACAAGTTGAATTATATCTGAAGAAAATTTTCAAGAATCTGTCAGTTTTTAGACTCATTAGACCCAGACTCTTTTAGAGTCAAATTCCAATTATTTTGGAAATATATAAATACAATTTATAATAAAACTGTTTTATAGGTAATGTATGTCAAAGGTTATGGTTTGGGGGCCTGATTTTTACATCTTTGTTATTTCAAAACTTAGTTACTAGACATCTTCCATTTAGAATTATTTTCTCAGTTCTTATTCTTTATATCCTGGCAGAAATAATTTAAGCATAATAATAATTTTGTCTCTAAAATTATTTTTCTCACATACCTATAGTTAGAAAATATTCAATTTGTTTTTTCTTAAACTTAATTTGAAATAAATCAAACATAAGATATTAGTGTTTTCCCTAGAACATAGCTAATTATTTCATCTTCAATTAAAAATGGAAGACATTTATTTTAGATTGTAAAATCCCTTAATAGCATCATAGTATAGTGAAAGTGAAGTTGCTCAGTCGTGTCCAACTCTTTGCGACCCCATGGACTGTAGCCTACCAGGCTCCTCCCTCCATGGGATTCTCCAGGCAAGAGTACTGGAGTGGGTTGCCATTTCCTTCTCCAAGCATCATAGTATAAATGTGGCTAATATCATGGAGATAACTTTTATAAATATGTTTCTAATTATATCCCTCATCATATAACATGAAAGTGAAGTCCTTATTATAGGAAGTAATTGTGATGTTAAAACTGTAGTGTTTCTATTGCCAGAATAATAATAATAAATCTTAGTTGCCATGATAAAACAAGTAATAATCTCTAAAATTTATGTTCCATATAAATCCTACAATTAAAAAGCTTTTACTTTTCAGTACAATTTAAATAATAGTAGTAAAATTTAAAAGGATCAACTATGCATAAATTTCTAATCAAAATAATATAACTCAATCATTGTCTTACCTGTTTCATAAGATGGTTATAATAATAAAATGAGGCAATCTATGAAATTCCATTGTTATTATTCTTGCCACTAAAGAGGGATTTTTTTAAGAATTCTTGGATGAAGAGAAAATTACCAAATATGTGCCACAGATATAATGTGATAATAAGAGTAAAGTTAGAAAGCAAATTATTTATAAGTGCATATTATACTAGATCTTCTAAAGCATGGATTTACTAACATTTCTTCTTTTACTTTGTAGCACAGGTTCACTGTACCTTATAAACAGAAATCTTGCTATTTGTGAAGTTTTTCTAGTGATTCTAGAAATATACCAGTAGTATAAATATTTGTCTCTATAAAGTTTTGAGACTTCTATCAAAAAGATTATGATTATAGAAAATTTTAACATGATTATACATGTCATTCAAATAAGTCCCAAATATACATATATGGTACATACACATTTATGTATGCTCAGTGGTAAGCACTATTTTAGCCAGTTAGAACACAGGGATACCCTGTCTACTAGAAAAATGCAATCTAGTAGCTGCTGCTACTGCTGCTAAGTCGCTTCAGTTGTGTACGACTCTGTGTGACCCCATAGACGGCAGCCCACCAGGCTCCCCCGTCCCTGGGATTCTCCAGGGAAGAACACTGGAGTGGGTTGCCATTTCCTTCTCCAATGCATGAAGGTGAAAAGTGAAAGTGAAGTCGCTCAGTCGTGTCCGACTCTTAGCGATCCCATGGACTGCAGCCTACCAGGCTCCTCCGACCATGGGACTTTCCAGGCAACACTACTGGAGTGGGGTGCCATTGCCTTCTCTGAAATGCACTATAGTGTCCCAAATATCTGTCATAACTGCAGTTTTGAATACCAGATAATTCAACCTAATCTAGCATTCATGAGTTAGAAACCAGCATGCAAGTTACAAATAGATAAAAAGTTGATGCATCCCCTTGAGCCTGAGAAAAAACTGGGTAAATTCTCAGTTGCACAGAGAAACACAATACAAAAGGGCCACCAGTTTTGAGAGTTCTAACACCCCAATCTAGTAGAAATTGGACTAAATGGATTTTTACAATATAATACAGTACCTTTAATTAGAGAAAAGAAATATTAATACAATTTGAGAGAGTCAGAAATAGCTAATTTCAGTTTAAATAGGGATATATAGAGAGGGCAAAAGAAAGAAGGCATTCCTAAAACAGAAAACAGCATCTAAAAAGTCTGAGTTTAGGAAATTTTTTGATATTCAGGAATGGTTAAGTTCAGGGCAATTAAGAGCTTAGTCAAAAAACAGTGACAAAGTGAAGAGGTAAGTTAAAGCTAAACTGTGGGGAAAAAGTATTTACTGGCTTTGGGTTTAACCCCGAAGGTGAAAACATTGTGACACTATCTCATGACATGTGCTGCACTAACTCACTCAGTCCTGTCTGACTCTGTGCGACCCCATGGACTGCAGCCCACCAGGCTCCTCTGTCCATGGGATTCTCCAGGCAAGAGTACTGGAGAGGGTTGCCATTTCCTTCTCCAGGGCATCTTTCTGACCCAGGAATCGAACTCACGTCTCTTACTGTCTCCCCCACCGGGAGGTGGGTTCTTTACCACTAGTGTCACCTGGGAAGCATTTTGGGGCTTTAATTATTATTAAACTACAGATTTAAGCCTTTACAATAAATACATAAGAATCAAGACTATCATAATGACATTTTTATTGTTATCACCATCATTGTTGTCTACTTTGTTCATTGAATTAGTGGCTATAACTAAGCAGGAACACATCAAAGAACTTGAGATATATAATAGGTATTTTCCAATGGAGGCCAAAAAATAATTAATATGAATATATTCTGTTGGAGTTTAGAGTCTAACATTAGGGATAGACATTGGTAAAATATTCAGACAAATAGCTCCATAACCGTAATTGTGAAAACGGCAACGGTGGAACTATCCAAGGCTCTCTAAGAATTAATAACATACTGATAGAAGTCAGGCTCGATGTCCAGGAAGAACTGAGTGACATTTAAAATGAAATCTAAAATATTGTGGGGAGTCATGTTGGCCAATATAAAGGAGAGGATGGAAGGAAAGAAAAAAGCGTGTTCTAGGCAGATAAATAGGTTATGAGTGGAGAATAATCCTGGCACATAAGTGTAATGGAGAAAAAATAATACAGAAAATACCTAATACTTTAGAACTCACATTAGTTAGTATCAGTTAGTGAACACGAAACAAAACACATTTATGAAACATTAAGGCTGAGTTTATGTTCGTACTTCACAGATCTTATTGAAAACAAAACAAAAACATGGACTGTCAAAGCTATTTCTGAGTTTATTATTTCTCTGAATTTATAAACTTATGTACAGGTACTTGACATTGTGTTGAGTGTTTCTCAAAGAGGAATCTAAAGACCATCTGAAAAACAATCGATAGAGAAGCTTATTAAAAAATGTGTATTCCTGGACATAAGCGTGTTTCATTCATACATACTGAATGAGAATTCTCAGAATGAGAATCTTCACATTTTAATAAACTTCCCTGGTTGTATTTATACACACTAAATTTCAAGAATCACAACTGTAGACATGATGGGTAAGGGAGAGACGTTTTGCTATTCCCATGTTCCTGCCAAGATCGATAAAGAAATAATTTCCATTTTCTTTGTCACTTGAAGAAAGTTAAAATAAGCACTTTACAACACTCCATGACCTTTCGTTTCAGGAAGAAAGGAAAAAGTATGCTTTTTCTGGTGAAATTAGGAAAAGTCCATAGTACATTGACAAAGGGCAGAATTGCTACATAAAATGAGGTAAGTGTAAAAAGGCTCTCTTACTTTCCTTTCTCTTTATCACTATTTCAAGGGCAATGATTTTTCTCTTCTACTTCCAAAATTGTCTAATAAAACCACTGAGACAGGAACTGTCCCTCTATGAGGTCTGCAATTGTAACAGTGGTGGATTGGTACCCTAAAACCTCCTACACAGATTAATGTCCAATAAAAATCTCTACAACTTCTTCAAAAAGAAGAGATATTTATCTTCAAAAAAGGAAAGCTATGTGTTTTATTGTTTATCACATTAATATAGGTATAAAACCCCTGATATTAACCTGTAACATAACAGATTATCAAGTACTGCTTACACGCATATATTGTCTTATGCCTGCTCTTTAACAGTACGGAAGGGACTTACCTAACGGCCCAGTGGTTGAGACTTTGACTTCCAGTGCAGGGAGTGGGCTTTCAATCCTTGGTTGGGGAGCTCAATCGCACACGTCTCATGTCAAAAAACCAAAACATAAAACAGAAACAATATTGTAACAGATTCAGTAAAGACTTAAAACAACAATGTTGAAAATGCAAGGGAGAAAATTATTAGTGAAATAATTCAAAAAATTTTTTCCATAACTGAAACCCATGAGTTTCTAGATTGAAGGATCCAGAGAGTGGCTAGATAAAAACAGCTTGGCTCAATGCCCACAATTTTAAAACTTTAAGATATTCAGGTAATGATGCGATTCTGTAAGCTTCAGGAGTGTGTGACAGCATTTGAGGAAAAAACAGGTTTTTTGTTTTGCAAAAAACATCCTTTTGCAAAGGATGAAGAAGCAGAATGTTTTCCAACATCTTAGTAACTCTGGGAACTAGAAGGTAGAGGAGTATGTTTTCAAAACCTTGAAAGAAGATGATTTGCAAACGAAATTTCATGCATAACCGAACTATCGATCAAGTATGAGGGTAGAATTGAACCAGGTAGAGTCTCAAGATATTTATTATCCATTATCCCTTTCTCAGCTACTGGAGAATGTTGTTGACCAAACCAATAGGATAAATTCATAGAAAGTAAGACTCTGTGATAGAAAACAGGAGCACCAATGCAGGTATAGAGAGGTTAACGATGAAAAGAAATCATGAAATCATAGCAGTGAGCATATGTGCAGTGAAATTGTCCTAGATAAAATATTTCCAAGATAGACATGGTCAAGAAAAGGAAAATTGAAGTAGTAAGCCACCTTACATGATTGACTGTGTGGAAAATAATGCTAGAAGTCTTGCTGAGTGTAGGAAGAATTAGCAGCAGGGACCACAAAATCAATTAAGGGAAACAAAGCAAATATCAAATCCTGAAAAAAAAAGTAAGATATGACACATAATCACAATACATTTGCAATCCTCATCTGTGAATAACATTTTATGAGTGCAAATTGTAACACTGAATATCAATATATGAGATTTTTGGAAATGGGAGAGGAGAACTGGAGAAACTTAAGTGGGTTAAATCATCATCTACTATAATGGGAAAATAACAATATTTAAAACTGATAAATCAAAGATACATATTAAATATTTAAAAAATACAGTGATGCATAGGTGCCAGATATAGTTAAACAAATTCATGGTGGTTACTCCTAGGATGGATGAAGTAAGGAAAGTCCTTACAGGTAGCTATGTTGTAGGTGTTTTGGTATCATTTAATTATTGAACTATGCTCATGTATTCCTTTTGAAAAATGTTAGTTTCATAAAAGGAATTTTAAAAGCTTGACTAATGTGCAGTTATATTAGCAAATATAAAATGCTTTAAATTAATAATCTCTTAAGTAATGAAAGAAAGTGAAATGTTAATCCATCAGATTAACATACTGTAAAAGGAGAGGTGGATGAAAGTATTAAGATTTGATGAGGATCTGAGGACATGTTGGTGAGGATATAAAATATTCAGGAAAACAATTTTTTAAAGTATATTAAAAAGTTCATTATATGCTCCCTTCTAAATTAGAGAAATTTTTATTTTTTCTCTTGACTTGGAAGAAAAAAGGGTACCTCTGCAGAAGTCAAAGACTGTCACTGCTTCATTGTTTATGACAGTAACTATAGCCTAATCCTTCACCATAGAAGATGAATTAAATTAACTCTTTGCTAAAACATTAGATTTTCATTGAGGCTTTCCCATACCAGACCAATGAAAAGGGAAAGTTGCATACCTGTTAACTAATCTTTTTAAGTTTTCTATATAGCACTTGCCTGTACCTGGCATTCTCAATGGTTTACTTACTCTTTTACTTACAGTAACTTCTTTCCAAGGGGTTTTAAGCTCCCTGAGGACAGGCACTTTTTATCATTCAGGATTGTATCAACAATTGTCATTCACTCACTAAGTCGTGTTCGACTCTCTGCGGGCACATGAATTTCAGCATGCCAGGCTTCCCTATCCTTCGCTATCACACAAAGTTTGCTCAAACTCATGTCCATTAAGTCAGTGATGTCATTAAACCATCTTATCATCTGTCACCCCCTTCTCCCCATGCCCTCAATCTTTCCCAGCATCGGGGTCTTTTCCAGTGAGTCGACTCTTACCATCAGAGGGCCAAACTATTGGAGCATCAGATTTAGCATCAGTCCTCCCAAAGAATATTCAAGGTTATTTTCCTTTAGGATTGACTAGTTTGATCTTGCAGTCCAAGCAACTTTCAAGAGACTTCTCCAGCACCACAATTAGAACGCATTGATTCTTCAGTGCTCAGTCTTACTTGTGGTCCAAATCTCAAATCCATAATGACTACTAGAAAAACCATAGCTTTGACTGCATGGACCTTTGTCAGCAAAGTAATGTCTCTGCTTTTTAATACATTCTCTAGGTTTTCATAACTTTTCTTCCAAGGAGCCAGTGTCTCTTTTAATTTCATAGCTACCATAACCATCTGCAGTGATTTTGGGGCTCAAGAAAAGAAAATCTGTCACTGTTTCCACTTTTCCCCCATGTATTTATCATGAAGTGATGGGAAAAGATGCCATGATCTTAGTTTTTTTAATGTTTAGTTTTAAGTCAACATTTTCACTCAGCTCTTTCACCTTCATCAAGAGGTTCTTTAGTTCCTCTACATTTTCTGCAGTTCATTTCAGTTCAGTTGCTCAACTGTCTCCGTCTCTTTGTGGCCCCATGGACTGCAGCACGCCCAGACTTCCTGTCCATCACCAACTCCAGGAGCTGGCTCAAACTGACATCCATCAAATCGGTGATGCCATCCAACCATCTCATCCTGTCATCCCCTTGTCCTCCTGTCTTCAATCTTTCCCAGCATCAGGGTGTTTTCCAATAAGTCAGTTCTTCATATCAGGTGGCCAAAGTATTGGAGCTTCAGCTTTAGCATCGGTCTTTCCAATGAATATTCAGGACTGATCTCCTTTAGAATTGACTGGTTTGATCTTCTTGCTATCCAAGCAACTCTCAAGAGACTTCTCCAACACCACAGTTCAAAAGCATCAGTTCTTCAGCACTCAGCTTTCTTTATGGTCCAATTCTCACATCTATACATGACTACTGGAAAAACCATAGTTTTGACTAGATGGACCTTTGTTGTCAAATTAATATCTCTACTTCTTAATATTCTGTCTATGTTTGTCATAACTTTTCTTCCAAGGAGCAAATGTCCTTTAATTTCATGGCTGCAGTCACCATCTGAAGTGATTTTGAAACCCCCAAAATTAAAAATTTCTCACTGTTTCCATTATTTCCCCATCTATTTTCCATGAAGTAATGGGACCAGTTGCCATGATCTTAGTTTTCTAAATGTTGAGTTTTCAGCCAACATTTTCACTCTCCTCTTTCACTTTCATCAAGAAACTCTTTAGTTGTTCTTTACTTTCTGCCATAAGGGTGATGTCATCTGTGTAGCTGAGGTTATTGATATTTCTCCCAGCAATTTTGATTCCAGCTTGTGCTTTAACCAGGTGGGCATTTTGCATGATATACCCTGCATGTAACTTAAATAAGCAGGTTGACAATATGCAACCTTGATGTACTCCTTTCCCAATTTGGAACCAGTCTGTTGTTCCATGTCCAGTTCTAACTGTTGCTTCTTGATCTGCATTCAGATTTCTCAGGAGGCAGGTCAGGTGGTCTGGTATTCCCATCAGTTTAAAAATTTTTGATAGTTTGTCATAAGCCACACAGTCAAAAGCTTTGGCATAGTCAATAAAGCAAAAGTAGATGTTTTCCTGGAACTCTCTTGCTTCTTCGATGATCCAACAGATGTTGGCAATTTGATCTCTGTTTCCTCTGCATTTTCTAAATCCAGCTTGAACATCTGGAAGTTCACAGTACACATACTTTTGAATACTAGCTTGGAGAATTTTGAGCATTACTTTGTTAGCATGTGAGATGAGTCCAATTATGTAGTCGTTTGAGCATTCTTTGATATTGCCTTTCTTTGGGATTGGAATGAAAACTGACCTTTTCCAGTCCTGTGGCCACTGCTGAGTTTTCCCAATTTACTGGCATATTGAGTGCATCACTTTCACAGCATCATCTTTTAGGATTTGAAATCATTCAACTGGAATTCCATCACCTCCACTAGCTTTGTTTGTAGTGATGCTTCCTAAGGCCCGCTTGACTTCCTATTCCAGGATGTCTGGCTCTAGGTGAGTGATCACACCCTCGTGGTTATCTGGGTCATGAAGGTCTTTATGGTATAGCTCTTCTGTGTATTCTTGACACCTCTTAATCTCTTCTGCTTCTGTTAGGTCTATTCCATTTCTGTCCTTTATTGTGTCCGTTTTTGCATGAAATGTTCCCTTGGTATCTCTAATTTTCCTGATGGATCTCTAGTCTTTCCCATTCTATTGTTTTCCTCTATTTCTTTGCATTGATCACTGACGAAGGTTTTCTTATCTCTCCTTGCTCTTCTTTGGAACTCTGCATTCAAATGCGTATGTCTTTCCTTTTCTCCTTTGCTTTTAGCATCTCTTCTTTTCTCAGCTATTTGTAAGGTCTCCTCAGGCAACCATTTTGCCTTTTTGGATTTCTTTTTTGGGGGGATGGTTTGACCAGTGCCTCCTGCACAATGTCATGAACCTCTCTAGTTCTTCAGGCGTCTGTCTTTCAGTTCTAATCTCTTGAATCTATTTGTCACTTCCACTCTATAATCTTAAGGGATTTGATGTAGGTCATACCTGAATGGTCTAGTGGCTTTCCCTACTTTCTTCAATTTAAGTCTGAATTTGGCAATAAGGAGTTCATGATCTGAGCCACAGTCAGTTCTCAGTCCTGTTTTTGCTGACTGTATAGAGCTCCATCTTTGGCTGCAAAGAATGTAATCAATCTGATTTTGTCATTCATTAGAATCATATAATCTGTATATCTGAGCATGTTGATATTTCCCCTTATAATCTTGATTATAGGTTGTGCTTCATCCAGCCTGAATTCTGCGTGATCTCCTCTGCACGGAAGTTAATTAAGCAGATTCACAATAAACAGCCTCGACACACTCCTTTCCCAATTTTGAACCAATCCATTGTTCCATATCTAGTTCTCACTGTTGCTTCTTGACCTGCATGCAGGTTTCTCACAAGACAAGTAAGGTGGTCTGTATTCCCATATCTTTAAGAATTTTCTACAGTTTGTTCTGATACACACATTCAAAGCCTTTAGCATAGTCAATTAAGCAGAAGAAGATTTCTTTTTCAATTTGTTTGCTTTTTCTATGATCCGACAGATGTTGGCAATTTGATCTGTTTCCTCTGCCTTTTCTAAATCCAGCTTGAACATCTGGAAGTTCTTATTTCACATATTGTTGAAATCTAACTTGAAGGATTTTTGAGCATTACTTTGCTAGCATGTGAAAGGAGCACATTTATAAGGTACTTTGAATATTCTTCAGCAATGCCCTTCCTTGGGATTGACATCTGATCTCTTTTTGTTCTGTGGGCACTGCTGAGTTTTCCAAATTTACTGGAATATTGACTGCAGCACTTTAACAGCATCATAATTTAGGATTTGAAATAGCTCAGCTGGAATTCCATCACCTCCACTAGCTATGTTCATAGTAATGCTTCCTAAGCCCACTTGACTTCACACTCTGAGATGTCTGGCTCTAGGTGAGTGACCACCACCATGGTTATCTGGATCATTGAGACCTTTTTTGTATAGTTCTTCTGTGTATTCTTGCCATCTTTTCTGCTTCTGTTAGTTCCTTGCTTTTCTGACCTTTATTGTGTTCATGTTTGTATGAAATGTTCCCTTGGTATCTCCAACTTTCTTGAAAAGATCCCTAGTCTTTCCCATTCTATTGTTTTCCTCTATTTCTTTGCATTGTTCCTTTCAGAATACTTTCTTTTTTCTCATTGCTGTTC
Source organism: Bos javanicus (assembly GCF_032452875.1). Lineage (NCBI taxonomy): Eukaryota > Metazoa > Chordata > Mammalia > Artiodactyla > Bovidae > Bos > Bos javanicus. The sequence continues at coordinate 29,584,647 of NC_083887.1, read as the reverse complement.
TCTGGAACTCTGCATTCAGTTAGTTATATCTTTCCCTTTCTCTTTTGCCTTTTGCTTCTTTTCTTTTCTCAGATACTTGTAAGACCTCCTCAGACAACCAATTTTCCTTGTTGCATTTCTTTTTTTTGGGAATGGCTTTGGTCAGAACCTCTTGTACAATGTTATAAATCTCCATCCATAGTTCTTCAGGCGCTCTGTCTACCAGATCTAATCCCCTGAATCTATTTATAACCTCCATTGTATAATCATAGAAGATTTGGTTTAGGTCATAGCTGAATTGCCTTGTGGTTTTCCATACTTTCTTAGATTTTAGTCTGAATTTTGCAATAAGGAACTCTTGATCTGAGCCACAGTCAGCTCCTGGTCTTGTTTTTGCTGACTGTATAGACCTTGTCCATCTTCAGCTGCAAAAAATATAATCAATCTGATTTTGATGTTGACCATCTGGGGATGTCTATGTATAGAGTTGTCTCTTCTGTTGTTAAGGGAAGAATGTTTGCTATGACCATTGTGCTCTCTTGGCAAAATTCTGTTAGCTTTTGCCCTGCTTCATTTTGTACTCCAAGACCAAACTTGCCTGTTACTCCAGGTATCTCTTGACTTTATACTTTTGCATTCCAACCCTCTATAATTAAAAGGACATCTTTTTTGGGTGTTAGTTCTAGAAGGCCATGTAGGTCTTCTCAGAACCATTTGACTTCAACTCCTTTGGCAGTGGTGGTTGGGGCATAGACTTGGATTGATGTCATGTTGAATAGTTTGCCTTGGAAACAAACCAAGATCATTCTGTCATTTTGAGACTGCCCCCTAAATACTGAATTTTGGACTCTTTTGTTGATGATGAGGGCTGTTCCATTCCTTCTAAGGGATTCTTGCCCACAGTAGCAGCTGTAATGTTCATCTGACTTAAATTCGCCCATTCCCATTCATTTTAGTTTACTGATTCCAAAAATATTGATTTTCACTGTTGCCACCTCCAGCCTGACCACATCCAATTTACCTTGATTCATCGACCTAACATTCCATGTTCCTATGCAATATTGTTCTTTACAGCATCTGACTTTACGTTCACCATCAGACATATCCACAACTGAAGGTTGTTTCTCCTTTGGCCCAGCCTCTTCATTCATTCTGACCTATTTCTCTGTGCTTCCCCAGGAGCATACTGGACACCTACTGACCTGGTGGGCTCATCTTCTGGAGTCATATCTTTTTGCCTTTTCGTATTGTCCATGGGGTTCTCAAGACAAGGATATTGAAGTGATTTACCATTACTATTATATCAATATAGGATATACTTTAAAATATTTTCATTAAAATATAACAGATGTGTATAGATGCTATTTTTTGATATGGAATTAAAATTTTTGATCTAGAGATACTATATATTGATCTAGAGATATTAAATATTAAGAACATCAATCTATATGATGTGTTTGGCTAAAAAGCTAACATAGGCAATCTGTAAATGCCCTTATCCTCCTACTTACTACTTCTTCCCTCCCTTTAAAACAATATATTAAATGGGTGAGAGAGTCAATTCCTAGGCAGGTTGATAAGAAGTTCAGGGTTCCTTGAGGAGGAGAAATGGGTCTGGGGTTCTTGGGGAGGAGATAGGTGTCTGGAATTCTCAAGGAGGAGGAAAGGACTAAGTTTTTTTTTTTCTCTCTCTCTCTGTACATTCCTTAGTCTTAGTCACATAAAATGTTTTTTTTCTTTGAGCCCAGAACTGATGATTACACAACAAACAACTCAGTTTAAACTCTGTACTAGAGATTATATAACAACAATGTATCCTGCTTGAGGACAGTTACTCCTTCCTGAAAACCTTCTAACTAATCGTGATATCTTAAAATGTGAATATGGGAGTGGTCTGGTAGAATCTTTCTATTGTTAAATTCTAATCCTGTTATCCTAAAGTGTAAATTATGGGAGTGGGTCTGGTAAAGTTTTCACAAACTGGAGACATTCTTTTGATTTATTATAATAATTAATTAAAGAAGTATATAGCTCCCTTGCTAACACTAGCGAGGGGGGCACTCTCCATCCTGCTGGTATCTATGTCAGAAACTTTCTCTGTCCCTTTTCTTACTTTAATAAAACTCTGCTACACAAAAGCTCTTGAGTGATCAAGCCTGGTCCCTGGTCCCAAAGCTAAATCTTCGGCCATCACGAATCCAATATCATTCACCGTAAGCTATGATAGGTTATATTAATATTCTGCCCTCCGTGATACCTCTATATCTCATCTTCCAAAGAGTTAAATGTTCTAGCTAGCCTGTAAGACTGGCTTACTGCTCTTTTCCTGCTGCTGCTGCTGCTGCTAAGTCGCTTCAGTCGTGTCTGTCTCTGTGAGACCCCATAGACGGCAGCCCACCAGGCTCCCCGTCCCTGGGATTCTCCAGGCAAGAACACTGGAGTGGGTTGCCATTTCCTTCTCCAAGCATTAAAGTGAAGAGTGAAAGTGAAGTCGCTCAGTCGTGTCCAACTCTTCGCGACCCCATGGACTGCAGCCCGCCAGGCCCATCTGTCGATGGGAGTTTCCAGGCAAGAGTACTGGAGTGGGGTGCCATTGCCTTCTCCATACTGCTCTTTTAGTTACTGCTAAATTGGCACTCTCTTTCACAAAATAGCCAAGTGACCCTGATAATGCCCTTGATCTAGGAGCTTTTGTTACATCCTCTGTAAAGAAAATAAGGTGGCTATCACTGTCTCCTAATGCTAATTTACAAACGAGCTGCACCTGAATAATCTGGACAATCATATGAATACACAGCTTCCTTTGCCCTCATCCTAGAACCACCAATATACTCGAGTTTGGTTTGGTATTAATAGTTCGTATTTTTAATCATTTTCTGTAGCACCTCTGATATCACAAGTTAAGGGAACCTCTCTGAAATCCTCTTAGTTCTAAAATTCAAAAGTTTTTCTCCTTTTGTTTCCTTCTCCTCCAAACAACTACTTACATTTTGATGTTTATTTAAATTTGTTTTGAAGAAAACATCAAGATATGAAGAGTAAAGAAAAAGATCACTGTTTTTATAAATTTTTCAGATGTAATGACATTTATAGACGTGATCAGGCAGAACTGATTTATTTTTCCTTTTCACACTTGACTCCCATCGGCACTATCATTTGCCACCAGCTGTTTAATATCTGTGATAGACAATTTTCATGTGTTGATATGCTACTTAGTTGTTCAGTAGTGTCCAACTCTCCACACACCAACTCTACATGTCCAGCTGCAGCCCTCAGGGACCTCTGTCCATGGAATTTTCCAAGCAAGAGTGCTGGAGTGAGTTGCCATTTCCTCCTTCAGGGCCTCTTCCCAACCCAGGAATCAAACCCATTTCTCTTGCATCTCCTGCATTAGCAGACAGATTCTTTAACTCTAGCACCACTGGGTAGCCCATGTTGATATGGATAGCTATTTTAGTATTTCATCCCTTGTAGTTGGAAATGGTCTCTGAAAGAATTTGACATAAAATAGCAACAAAGTGAGCAACAAAAACTGACATGTGAGTAATAAAAGAATGAAAAACAGCCCTATTTTGGCAAATTGTAACTTTCATATACTCCCTACTGTGTAGATTTTGCTCATTTATTTTCATAATCTCTGTTCTTTCTAGCTGATCGTTTGCATGTCATATTGTAAACATAAATCTAATTTGTATTAAAATAGTTGCTATTGGGGAGATATGTAACTATAAAAAAATGTCTTTAGCTAATTCTTGCATTTTTCATGTTTGAAAAGTAAACATCTCATGTCCTAAAACTGTGATAAGGTTAGAGAGAGAATAGAAGGTTCAGTTTGGTTAAATGTGAAATGATTCAGTATGGAAGTGAATATTTATAATGATAAGAATATTTAGGGAGAGTAATATTAACAAACTATATGCTGAATGCAGATTTGTTGAATAAAAGTTGTAATGTGTCCTAAGGCAATGGCTGTGATGTAGAATTATTTCTAAAACAGGAATCCTAAGACTTGGGGAGATGAATGTAAAGGAAGTGGCCAGGACTTCAAGGACTGTCTTCAGTTGAGATGTATTTTGGCAGCATTAATTAGTTGATGGAAATATAGGATGAAACACAAATTTCAGGAAAAGTTTGAGGATTTAATAAGTCCTGGAAAATTGTAGATTTTATTAAACACCTGTTTAATTCTTACATCACATTTTATCTCCATGACAAGGCATACAGTAGATAGAAAATAAAATTTCTTTAAAAATAAATTGGTTGCATGAATAAGGGAATAACCTAATGGCCATCTCATTCAGAATGTTCAGGGGCAACTGACACAATGAATCAAGAGTTCAGGATCAGTTGGGAAGATTGGGACCTTGGGAATGAATGCAATTGTCAAATTAGAGTCTGTAATGCAAGCAGAGACTAAAATGGACCAAATTTGATAACTGTAGAGCTGAAAGAAAAGGCATAATAATCAGCCCCACAGGCATAAAAGGTTAGAACTAGAAAGCAATCACAACATTACTTAGGACTGTTGCTCCACTGAATCCCCAGATACACACACATACACACACACACACACACACACACGCTCATTTTACAGCTAAGAAGACAAGTCCAAATGTGTTAAAAGCCTTGCATAATGATACCAGGTGGCTGACTCAAAACTCCTACTTTCTGTTCAGGGATCCCAGTTAACATCAAAACAGAATAACTGCTTCTAGTAGTTATTTACATCACTATATGCCTCACCGTTGGCCCTTATATAGCCAAATATAATATTTGCTTATTCATAGGTCTTTAAATTTTTTCTCGAAGTTACCACTGACTAGCAGTAACAGAAAAGGGCTAAATGTTGTAATTACCTATGACATATATTTTTTTGAATTTTAGTATTATCTGAGAATTATTATTGGAGGTTATTGATTTCTAATTGTTCAACTAAAGTTTGTATTAGCTGGCTTAAAGCTCAACATTCAGAAAACTAAGATCATGGCATCTGGTCCCATCAGTTCATGGGAAGTAGATGGAGAAACAGTGGAAACAGTGTTAGACTTTATTTTGGGGGGCTCTAGAATCACTGCAGATTGTGATTGCAGCCATGACATTAAAAATGCTTACTCCTTTGAAGGAAAGTTATGACCAACCTAGATAGCATATTCAAAAGCAGAGACAGTACTTTGCCAACAAAGGTCCATCTAGTCAAGGCTATGGTGTTTCCAGTGGTCATGTATGGATGTGAGAGTTGGACTGTGAAGAAAGCTGAGCGCCGAAGAATTGATGCTTTTGAACTGTGGTGTTGGAGAAGACTCTTGAAAGTCCCTTGGACCACAAGGAGGCTCAATAAGTCTATCCTAAAGGAGATCAGTCCTGGGTGTTCATTGGAAGGCCTGATGCTAAAGCTGAAACTCCAATACTTTGGCCACCTCATGCGAAGAGTTGACTCATTGGAAAAGACCCTGATGCTGGGAGGGATTGGGGGCAGGAGGAGAAGGGGACAACAGAGGATGAGATGGCTGGATGGCATCACCAACTCGATGGATGTGAGTCTGAGTGAACTCCGGGAGCTGGTGATGGACAGGGAGGCCTGGCGTGCTGTGATTCATGGGGTTGCAAAGAGCTGGACATGACTGAGCGACTGAACTGAACTGAACTGATTGAGGTCAATTAGAATTTCTTAAAAAAAATTATTTTGAAGTCAGAAATAAGGCAAAGATTAATATTATCACCAGTATTATTTAATATTTTATTGAAAGCACTACTGAATATAATTTGACAAGAGAAATACGTAAGAGGTATACAGACTGTAAAAGAGGAGACAAATATCTCTGTTTTCAGAGGATGATGCTGTCTTAGAAAGGCAAAGAAATCTGACTGAAAAATATTAAAAACTATAATGCAATAATGTTATAAACTCAGTATAAATCAACCAGTTAGAAAATGTTAGAAAACAAAGTATTGGATTTAAGATGAACAAAGACATAAAATATTTAGAAATCAGATTAACCCAGAAGCTGTGAAAAAACTTAAAATTAACCAAATTTATTGGCCAAACTTGTGCACTGAAACCAAATTACATTTATCTGAAAGATGGCTTTAATACTTTTTGGATATGTAGCTTTAAAAATCATGATTATAATTACAATTGCAGTGTAATCTTACACAAATACGTATCAATGAGAGTTAGTGAATATAAAACTATTCACCACCACTCCTGCATATACTGATGTAAGTCGACTTCACATTTAAAATGAGACACAGACTCAGGTGTAATGCACGTGCCATTTCTGTAAAAATTAAAAACAAGTGAAGGCATGTGTATCTAGGTAACTTTTTTGCATATTTATAGCAAATTCAGTTGAGAAATATGATAGCATTTGCCACCAAGGATGAAGACTATAGTTATTGAATAAAACCTTTTATAGAATTTAAAATAAATTATGAAAAGAATGCATTACTTTTATATTAAAAGCAATAAAATTATGAAATATATGAGTCTATGTTTGTATGTGTTTTTCTGCTATGGCATTATATATATGACATATAACATGCACATAAAATAAGTCTCTGGAATTTATAAAACAAATATTAATAGTGACCATCTCTAGTAGTAAATTTTTAAATTTCTTTTTGCCTTTCTGGTTTTTCAAAGATTTGTTAGCAGGCATTTACCTGAGATTCAGAAACAAAATTATTTTAGTGATATTTGACACAGAAAGTTAATGAAATCCATGTTTTCAATTATTAATGAATATAAAAATACCTAACCACATAAACTGCTCCAAAGTTTAATTTACCTTGCTCCTTCTTCCCTTGTTCTTCTTCAGAAGAATACATAATGAGACAAATTGGAGCATCATTCTCAACTTTAAAGTTGTAAAAACAAAAACACAAACCAGACCAACTCAACATAAGTAGAAGCTGAGAGTAAATTGTGGTCGTTTTTATCACAAGATGTACACAGTTTAGTACTTTGTACAAGACTGAATTCAGTAAATGCTAATCTCCTCCCTCTTCTCCTTTGAGATCTTTTTCTGTAGAAAAGAGAGTAATTAGCCCAATGTCCCTGGAGATGCTGAGAACAAGGAGTCATAGGAATGAGCTTTACTTGCTTTGGTTTTTCACTGGACATGTAAAATAAATACCTAAAATGACTATCTAGTAAAATCAATTCCTAAAACCCTGTTACATCAGAAAAAAATGGATATGAACAAATGCCCATTAAACAGTGGGTGAAAAAGAAACTAAAAACAAAGTCTTATGCAGGAAAAGAAAAACAGTAAGAATTGTTTAATGTATCCTGGAGGGGACAACAGTGTGGCTTTTAAGTAAGTCTCATATCTGGGGCTTCCTATATGGTGCAGTGATAAAGAATCCACCTGCAAATGCAGGAGACATGGGAGATACAGATTTGATCCTTGGGTTGGGAAGATTTCCCAGAGGAGGAAATGGCAACCCACTCCAATATCCTTGCCTGGGAAATCTCACTGACAGAGGAGCCTGGTGGGCTACAGTCCATGGGGTGCAAAGAGCTGGACACAACTTAGGGACTAAAACACAACTCATATATCTATGGGTTTTTCTGGTACAAAATACCTTCTTTCCACTATTACAGGGATGCTCCCCAGCAGGAGTGGTTCAAAAAGCCCTAATTCCTAGAGATTGAGGATATTACACTGTCTTAGTTTAGGCAACAGTGGATGGGGTGAAATTCTTGAAAACGTTGTCATATGAAAGCCAACTTCTTATAGACTGCTTAGTCAAGGGTGCACTGTTGTATGGCAGAAACCAACATAACGCTGTAAAAAATTTATTTTAATATATTTAAATTAAAAATAGAAGAAAAAAAAAGTAAAAAAGAAAAGAGTGTGTTCCTAAGAACCAGCTCACTGAATGCTGAAAGGATTTTCAAAACTATAGATATTCTAAATTACTGAAGTGAATCATTTGATTTTTTTGAACACTTGCTCAAAAGAAGTAAAAATAGTTTTATGAAAACTTTAGGTAAACTTCAAGTTTTCCTACATCCAAAAGAAATCCTATCTCTCTTTTGGATTGTTGATAATGGGGAGAGTACACTTCTGTGGGCTACCTGGAGAAGTGATGATCTGTGTATTGTTTTTCTCTTTTCTTACTGATAGCCAAAATCTTCATGAGTTAGATCATGTGTTTTGAGTGGAGATGACAAGGTAGAATATGCCATTAATCTCTGAGGATTGGAAATACAGAAACATGAAGCTTGCTCTCTATTGTGTGAAATATTTGTACATCATCCATATACACACTTGAAGCAGAGCACATTTAGAAAGAATCAATTTCTTTCAGACAAGAAAAAACCTTATTAACGTTGCCTGAAGATTAATATAAATCTATTAGAGTCGGACACGACTGAGTGACTTTCACTTTCACTTCACTTTCATTATTGGGGAAATGTTATAATCTAAATGAATACCGTAGCTAGAATTTATGCAATAATCCTTCCATGAAGTAACCAACAAAAGGCAACAAATGTCAACAAATTTCACAGATGTCTTGGCTCTTTCACTGTATGCTGCTAAGTCACCTCAGTCGTGTCCGACTCTGTGCGACCCCATAGACGGCAGCCCACCAGGCTCCACCGTCCCTGGGATTCTCCACGCAAGAACATTGGAGTGGGTTGCCATTTCCTTCTCCAATGCATGAAAGTGAAAAGTTAAAGTGAAGTCGCTCAGTCATGTATATCAAACAGTAATGTGAAAGGTAGCATTATGGCCCAAACAGCACACCATTAGAAGTTAAAGAATCACTTACTTAGATTTGACCAAGGGCATTCTTTCAAGAGGCAAGTATGCTTCTGATTCTGAAGGAGGAGAAACAATTCTATGTCAGGTCCCATTTGAACTGCATTGCAACAGAGGTAACTGACAATTTTAGGTGTCTTTTGTGCCTCATCAAATTCTTTCCTTACATAATGCTTTTTTGTCATGGTCTTTGGAGACCGAGACCTGGGGACTGGAGTCAGTGAGAAGAAGGACGCAGGGGACCCAAGCCTCGAGTGAAACAAGGGTACTTTATTTGCAGAAATGCATGCTTATGTATCTTCAATAAAATGATTACTCAGCCATTAAAAAGAATGAAATTCCACCAGTTGCAACAAAATGGATAGTCCTAAAAGGTCACTGAAGGGAATCCAAGCAGGTGCTCTTTCCCATGATCTCAGTCCTGAGAATTGCATGCAGCTTTGCTCATTCCTGTTTTCCAGGAACTGATAAGGAACAGAGAGTCCTTGAGAAACGGCGCACAAAGGAAGAAAACAACATATTGGATCCCTTAAAGTTGAACATCCCCTGCCACTTTATCGATTTAGATTTTCTTTAAGGTTTAACTATATTTTTTGAAAACCCTGCTGCTGGGAAGTACTCTCCTTCAAGCCTCTACAGGGAGTATATTTAGGGGAAAAAGTGAAAAACCTTACCTCACTCATACAAAGGGAGAAAGAGCAGGGCTTTCCACAAAAGGGAACTGGAATGCTCTTCTGATCCTTTTTGCTTTTTCTTAAACTGAATGGTTAGATCATGTAAACTAAAGGAAAATAATTAGATATTTTTTTTACAACAAATCTGATTTTTATCCATTGTAGATCACTCTGCTTCATTTTTCTTACCAGTCCTAAGCATTTACTAAATAATATACTTAACAAACATTAACTGAATAGTTACATCTAAAGAATTCAGAGAGCATTGCAAGAACTCAAAAGATAAAGTGTCTTTTTACTCTTCTTGAGAGTTTAAAATTAATAGAAGGTAAATACAAATGTATTAATAACAGTTAGAGCAGTATCTGATCATGTGCATAAAAATGACACAGACATATACTTGAAGGAGGGAAATGGAAGAAAAGATCATTTGTAATTCAGAGATCAGATAAAATTGCATGAAAAAATATGTTTAAACCAAACAAACTACAACATGGAGGATGATTAGAGAAGAAGCTACAGATGGTTCAATGACTAAAACAGATGCAAAAATCAGAACGGAATGAGATGATATTGAAATAAGATTTTTAATTTGGACCACAAAGAAAAGTAAAAAATGAGATTAGCTTTATTTTAGTTTTAGCTTATAAATAATGTGATTAGACCCTAATCAAAAAAACATACTGTATGCCTAGTATTGGCTTCCCTGGTGTGTCAGAGGTTAAAGTGTCTGCCTGCAATGTGGGAGACCTGGGTTTAATCCCTGGGTCAGGAAGATCCCCTGGAGAAGGAAATGGCAACCCACTCCAGTATTCTTGCTTGGAGAATCCCATGGACGGAGGAGCATGGTGGGCTACAGTCCATGGAGTCGCAAAGAGTTGGACTCGACTGAGCAACTTCACTTTCACTTTCACTTTTCATGCCTAGTATTAGCCACTGGACATGGGCTGCTGCAGGGAGGGGCATGGTCTTCAGCAGCCAAGGCAATCCCAAAAGGGATGGTGGCTGGAGGTTGCTGCTGACTGCATTCCCACAGCAGGGACAAGTCTTTTATTTGGATAGACTCTGCACAGTGCTCCTCCTTATCCACAGTTCTCTCCCCCTCTCTCTCACATCACCTTTATTCATACACCTGATGGGAGAATTTCCTCCAGATTCCACTGTATTTTTCCTCCTGGGGAAAACATACAAGAAGGTGGTTACTGAGATGAACTACAACCTGCTCCCCAGTGCCTACAGCTGGTCTCAAGGTTGAAAATGATCAGTTCCTTCTGCCACCTTCTGCTGAAGATAACTCTCAGCCTGTCAGACCTTCTGCTGATCTTGGTAGTTTACCTGGTAGCTTGACTTAAGTCTTTATTTTATAGGAGTCAAACCCCTGGTATCCATGTCCTTCTCAGGCCAAGTTTGCTGCTCTTTTCTATTTGCCGTCCAAATTGGGGACGGAGATATGAAAGGATGCGCAAATGAGTGAGCTTGACACCAGACATAGCCCTCCGGTTCAGCAGTGCTGGAAGACATGGGGAAATATGAGCTCAGTGGGACAGCGATCTAAATAATCATGACTAATAGGAAGACCCTACTGCTCCCCCACCCAACAAGAAGGTTTAGTGTATCTTTCACCTCACCTAAGTAGATAAAACTTTAATTAGCAATGGTTCAATAACCCAATAGAGTCAAGACTGTTTTGTAAGCAAAAATCACTATGTGGTACCTTAATTCAATTCTTAGGTGTGAAAACATATAAAATATTAACATTACCAAAACTCATTTCTTGCATGTGGACAGTGATCCATGCTCTCACAGACTTGGAAAATACAGACTTATCATGTGAGTCTAGTTCAGTTTCAGTTCAGTCACTCAGTTATGTCCGACTCTTAGCAACCAGGCTTCTCTGTCCATCACCATCTCTCCGAGCTTGCTCAAACTCATGTCCATCAAGTCAGTGATGCCACCCAACCATCTCATCTTCTACTATCCCCTTCTCCTCCTGCCTTCAATCTTTCCCAGCATCAGGGACTTTTCAAATGAGTCAATTCTTCGCATCAGGTGGCCAAAGTATTGGAGATTCAGCTTCAGCATCTGGACTGATTTCCTTTAATATTAACTGGTTTGATAACCTGGCAGTCCAAGGGACTCTCAAGAGTCTTCTCCAATACCACAGTTCAAAAGCATCAATTCTTTGGTGTTCAGCTTTCTTTATGGTCCAACTCTCACATCCATACATGACTACTGGAAAAACCATAGCTTTAACTAGACGGACCTTTGTAGGCAAAGTGATGTCTCTGCTTTTTAATATACTGTTTAGGTTAGTCATAGCTTTTCTTCCAAAGGCCAAGGGTCTTTTAATTTCATGGCTGCAGTCACCATCTGCAGTGATTTTTGAGTCCAAGAAAATAAAGTCTCTCACTGGTTCCATTGTTTCCCCATCTATTTTCCATGAAGTGATGGGACCGGATGCCATGATCTTTGTTTTTTGAATGTTGAGTTTTAAGCCAAATTTTTCACTCCCCTTTTCACTTTCATCAACAGACTTTTTAGTTCTTCTTTACTTTCTGCCATAAGGGTGGTTTATAAAATATTGATTTTTCAAAAAGTGTAGAAGGAGCAGTTTAATTAATCTGAACTTGATCCTAAGAAACATGGTACAAGTAAAATGTTTATTTTTTCTAGGCTACATTTGTAAAATTATTTTGATGAGCTGTTTATAAAGGGATGTTTCAATTGCAATAAAATTCTTACATAATTGATGAAAATTTATCTCATAACAATCAATATAATCATTTTAATAGAAACCCATATAGAGTAGTGGTTTAGTTTAGCATCAATTTTCCTATTCTTCAGGTGGAAAAATAACAAAAAATGAAATTTATAATTCTAAAAGAGTAATATAAAAAGTTTGTATATGTATATGAATGAAAGTATATTTATTCATACACTCTGATGATTTCAGTAAGTCATTCATGGCAAAGATATTGAGATCTAATGGGGAAAAAAGTCTAGAATATTTTAGTTGGCAAACTTTATTTGAAAATCTTCTCTACCCCTTCACAGTTATTTGGAAAATTCACTTGCGCTCACTGGGCTCCAGTTTTCTCACTAATACAACATGGCTGAGGGGATCAGATGGGACAGTCATATGATAAACCCCTGACATTGCTTATCACAGAGAGGGGATCAGAAAGGGTTGCTTCTACCGTCATCCTTAAAAATACAGCAGAATATGGCTTATTTCTGACCAAGTCATAGTTGCTTTCTCTCAACCTCAATAATCCCATCAAATAAAAGCATGTTCAACATTAAGAGGTTAGAGAGTAAAGCCTTGAAATGCTGAAAAGATCAGATCTGAAAAAATAGTGGAGTCGAAAGGGGTCAAGGTTCAGATTTTCACTTAAAATAGTATATTGTATCATGGTGTGTGGTATACATGTTATCTATTGCTTAGGCTGCATGTGTTTTGTATTGTATTGGTTTTGTTTTTTCTTCAGGGAGTTTAGGAATACGGAAGCATGTTTCAGGTGCCCATGACTGGTTTGTCTGAAAATCAGCCTGTAATTTTAATTAAAGTCTGCAAAGCATGAAGCTACATCTAATTTAGCAAGGTCATGATTTCTTCTCCCTCCATTCCTCCCCTCACACCCTCCTCCTGCCTCATTCCCCAGGAATTATGATGGCTGTGCCAGAGTGGAAAAATGATGTCTTGTCTTTTTAATTTTTTAGTAACCAAGTCACTCACCAGGCACTGCCCTCCTTCACTAAGGCTTCTTTTCAGGAAGCTGGACCATTTTCTATTTAAGATTCTGCCAGGCCTCTCAATGATACTGTTCTAGACTTTTTGGTGGATAGAGAGGAAACTGAAATCTTTATCCTCATCCCCCCTAGATCAACACTGGAAGAAGATATAGTCACTAAGGGATGTTGCTTTTAATGTTTTCTCTTTAGTTGGCCAGAATGATACAGCGGAATAAACCCTAGTCTCAGAATCTGAAGGCACTATTCCAAATCTGCCATTGAGACAGGATGACTTCGTAAAAATGTCACTTAACTTCTCTGAGTGTAGTTTCTTCAGAAATAAAATGAGGGGATAATTTAGGATGTTCCACGAGGGATCTTTTCAGCTCTAAACTTGTATCTCTCTACCTCAGATTGTTCCAAACTGCTTCTACCACTCTCAGTGTGTAATTTATTTGTTGATTAAACACAGTTATGTCAAGTGAATAATCTCTCCCTGTTCATCCTCTAAAGAAGCCCTAATTGGAAGTCTCAATTCAGGCATAATTTTGAACAACATTAACCTTAAAATCTTTTGTAAGCCTAGGATTCTAAGAGCTTAATATTACAAAATTTATAAATTCTGCCCTGAGAGGTTGATGCAGAGAAGCACGCTTGTCAAATTTCTCGCAGGCTTACTTCTTACTTCATTGTCATTTACCAGTGAAAGTGAAAGTTTGTCAGTAGTGTTCGACTTTCTGCAACCCCAAGGAATTCTCCAGGCCAGAATACTGGAGTGGTTAGCCTTTCCCTTCTCCAGGGGATCTTCCTGACCCAGGAATCTAACCAGGGTCTCCTGCATTGCAGGCGGATTCTTTACCAACTGAGCTATCAGGGAAGCCCTGTCATTTAGCAGGTGAATGTTCAAGTCAACCCTCGCATGTTCCCATTTGTGTCAACATGTAGAGTGAACTGCAGTTCTACAGAGCATTTCATTTACCATTTCAGTCTTACTCATCTCTCTTTACTTTGGGTATCTCAAGAAAGAGCTAGTCTTCAGAAATTTCACAAACTGTGATTGTGAGTACAAGTATATCCTGAACAGGTTAAAATTTTTAATCTCTTTCCCCATGGGAAGATTTCGGGGAAAGTGATGGATGTTTGTTGAAGGGAAAATACTACTATTACTTTTTTTAACTTTTTATTTTGTATTGGTGTATAGCCAATTTTTACCTGGAGAATTCCATGGACAGATGAGCCTGGCAGGCTACTATCCATGGATTCTCAAAGACTATGACCGAGTGACAAGCACTTTTTTTTTTTCATAGCTGATTAACAAACAATGTTGTGACAGTTTCAGGTGTACAGTGAAGGGATTCAGCCATATCTACACATGTATTAATTCTCCCCCAAACTCCCCTTCCATCCAGGCTGCCATATAACATTGAGCAGAATTCCATGTGCTATACAATAGACCCTTGTTGGTGATCCATTTTAAATATAGCAGTATGTACATGTTACTACTTTTAATAAAATAGAGCTCTTATATCAGTGTCCCTTTCAAGACTTACTTGCTACAGTCTTCTCAAGGTGATGAGTGTGTCAAGGTAGTGACTTTTGAATACAGAACAATATTTTTTTGGACTTTCTTGGTGGTACAGTAGATGAATCCACCTGCCAATATAGAGGACATGGGATTCAATCCCTGGTCCTGGAAGATTTCACATGTGCAGACAACTGGGCCTGTACACCACAATCACTGAGCCTGTGCCCTAGACTCCACAAGCCTTAGCTACCTGAAGCCCATTCACCTAGAACCTGTGCTCCATAACAAGGGAAGGCCGCATACTGCAACTAGGGAGTCGTCCCCACTCCCCACAACTAGAGAAAGCCTGAGAGCACAGCAATGAAGAAGACCCAGTGCAACCAAAAACAAAATGAATTAATAAATTTAAAAAAGATTTCTTATCAGTAGGAAAGAACAGAATATTATTACTCAGGTATTTACTGGATGCCTGAGTACTTTTCAGAGGAATTAGTAATTCTTAAAGCATTGTACTACTTAACTGAAAAATAATAAACTAGGTATAATTGGGCACAGGGTTCAAGTATATATATGAAGTGAGGACAGCAGGCCCTCTTGCTGTCTTCTATAAAAGGTAGAAGGAAAACATCTTGTTTCTGAGATTTCTTAATATTTGGTGTCCCTTCTCTCATGTTACACAGGAATGTTAAATCACTTTTCCATGTCCCTCTTCATTTACTGGCATGCATGTCGATTCCTAATTCCAATATTGCTAAGGTTAGTAATAGTGATGATGATAAGCATAAGTATGTTAGTCACTCAGTTCTGTCTGACTCTTTGCAACCCCATGGACTATAGTCCACTGGGCTCCTCTGTCCATGGAATCTTCCAGGCAAGAATACTGGAATGGGTTGCCATTCCCTTCTCCAGGGGATTTTCCCAAACCAGGGCTTGAACCCAGGTCTCCTGCATTGCAGATATGAAACACTTGTGCCAGGCAGTAAACTGTTTTCAGTTCAGTTCAATCACTCAGCCGTGTCCGACTCTTGGCAACCCCATGAATTGTAGCATGCCAGGCCTCCCTGTCCATCACCAACTCCTGGAGTTCACTCAGACTCACATCCATTGAGTCAGTGATGCCATCCAGCCATCTCATCCTCTGTCATCCCCTTCTCCTCCTGCCTCCAATCTCTCCTAGCATCAGAGTCTTTAGCAATGAGTCAACTCTTCGCATGAGGTGAAACTCCAAAGTACTGGAGTTTCAGCTTTAGCATCATTCCCTCCAAAGAAATCCCAGGGCTGATCTCCTTCAGAATGGACTGGTTGGATCTCCTTGCAGTCCAAGGGACTCTCAAGAGTCTTCTTCAACACCACAGTTCAAAAGCATCAATTCTTCGGCGCTCAGCCTTCTTCACAGTCCAACTCTCACATCCATACATGACCACTGGAAAAACCAGAACCTTGACCAGACAGACCTTTGTTGGAGAAGTAAAGTCTCTGCTTTTCAATATGCTATCTAGGTTGGTCATAACTTTCCTTCCAAGGAGTAAGTGTCTTTTAATTTCATGGCTGCAGTCACCATCGGCAGTGATTTTGGAGCCCCCCAAAAATAAAGTCTGACACTGTTTCCACTGTTTCCCCATCACTATTTCCCAGGAAGTGATGGAACCAGATGCCATGATCTTCGTTTTCTGAATGTTAAGCTTTAAGCCAACTTTTTCACTTGCGGCTTTTACTTTCATTAAGAGGCTTTTTAGTTCCTCTTCAATTTCTGCCATAAGGCTGGTGTCATCCGCATATCTGAGGTTATTGATATTTCTCCCGGCAATCTTGATTCCAGCTTGTGCTTCTTCCAGTCCAGGGTTTCTCATGATGTACTCTGCATATAAGTTAAATAAGCGGGGTGACAATACACAGCCTTGACGTATTCCTTTTCCTATTTGGAACCAGTCTATTCCATGTCCAGTTCTAACTGTTGCTTCCTGACCTGCATATAGGTTTCTCAAGAGGCAGATCAGGTGGTCTGGTATTCCCATCTCTTTCAGATTTTTCCAGATGATGCTGTGAAAGTGCTACACTCAATATGTCAGCAAATTTGGAAAACTCAGCAGTGGCCACAGGACTGGAAAAGGTCAGTTTTTATTCTAATCCCAAAGAAAGGCAATGCCAAAGAATGCTTAAACTAGTGCACAATAGCACTCATCTCATACGTTAGTAAAGTAATGCTCAAAATTCTCCAAGCTAGGCTTCAACAGTACATGAACCGTGAACTTCCAGATGTTCAAGCTGGTTTTAGAAAAGGCAGAGGAACCAGAGATCAAATTGCCAAGATCCACTGGATCATCGAAAAAGCAAGAGAATTCCAGAAAAAAACATCTATTTCTGCTTTATTGACTATGCCAAAGCCTTTGACTATGTGGGTCACAATAAACTGTGGAAACTGTTTTACATGATGTATATCTTTACTCCTGCAACAACCCACTGAAACAGTGATAACATCGATATCTTACAGATAAAGAAATTGCAGCTTAAAAGTATAAATACCTTTTCAAAATTCACAAAAACAAAAGAGGAGTTGGAAATTGAATGCAGGAATTTACTCCAGAGCTCCACACCCCAAATCGCATGGCCCACTGTGTGTCTACAGTTAAGCATTCTGCGTGGACAAATTCAGCATATCAAGACACAAACATTACATACCTTTCACTCCTCTCTCAATGACTTCTTTAAAAATTCCAGGGAGCTTGCTTTTTCTCTTGTTTTCTCTTTCAGTGAAAGGCTTCACCAATTCCCACATTTCCTTGAAAAGGATATTTTATGTCAACATCAATTCTTTTTTCCCTTACCTTAGTTTCATATTCAATTTGTCATGCCTGTTGACTTACAGTTTAAATATTTTTCTCAATTTCCAAAATATTTCTCAATTCCTCAATATTTTTTTCAGTATCTCAAAACCAAGTAATTAGCCTCGGTTCTTTTTATTGTCATTGAATTATGGCAAAGTGTTGTAACTGGTTGTTGTAGGTTGAATTGCTTCCAGCTCAAATTCACATGTTGAAGGACTCACCCCCCAGTTCCTCAGAATGTGGCCTTATTTGAACATAGGCTGTTGGCAGAGGTACTCATTAGTGGAGCCTTGATTTGGTATGACTGTGGAGTTTGGACACAATAACACACAGGAAGAACGTCATGAGAACAGGAAAGCAGAGATTGGGATGAGCTGTCTACAGATCAAGGAACATCAAAGATTGCCAGCAAGCCACTAGAAGGCAGAGGAACAGATCCTTTCTCTTGGCGCTCAGAAGGAGCCAACACTGATGACATCTTGATCTTAGACTTCTAATCTTCGGAAGTGTGAGTTAATAAATTTCTGTTATTTTAGCCACCTTCTTTAAAGTTCTTTGTTACAGCGGCCCTAACAAACCTGTACACTGGTTTTCTGATGTCCATGTTACCATCCGATTGGAGTCATGAATTAGAGTCATTGCAAGCTGCTTTGCCAAAAGATGCTGTCCCTTTTCAAGCTCTGTCTTTTCCAGAGCTTGTCCTTTCCCAAATCCATTTTCTCCTCATCTAGATAAAGTATGCTTATATTTAAAAGGCTGCTTATAATAATATTTTCTTTTTTACCTTTCTCAAGTCTAAGCCCACTCCACTTACTTATGACAGACCTTTTAGCTGCCTTATTTCCCCAAGTTTGGGGTGTGTATCAGCTATGATCTGACAGAAAATAGATATACTGGACTTCTGGTGAAACTATATGTAATGTCATTTTTTGCTGATCAGATTCAGTCCAGTATTAGTAAATGTATATGAGTCAATATAACATTTTAAGCAGAGTAAATTTAGCTCTTTACACATAATGAAAAAGCTGAAAAGCTAAACAAAGAATGATCAGATCAGATCAGATCACATCAGTCGCTCAGTCGTGTCTGACTCTTTGCGACCCCATGAATCGCAGCACGCCAGGCCTCCCTGTCCATCACCAACTCCCTGAGTTCACTCAGACTCACGTCCATCGAGTCAGTGATGCCATCCAGCCATCTCATCCTCTGTCGTCCCCTTCTCCTCCTGCCCCCAATCCCTCACAGCATCAGAGTCTTTTCCAATGAGTCAACTCTTCGCATGAGGTGGCCAAAGTACTGGAGTTTCAGCTTTAGCATCATTCCTTCCAAAGAAATCCCAGGGCTGATCTCCTTCAGAATGGACTGGTTGGATCTCCTTGCAGTCCAAGGGACTCTCAAGAGTCTTCTCCAACACCACAGTTCAAAAGCATCAATTCTTCGGCGCTCAGCCTTCTTCACAGTCCAACTCTCACATCCATACATGACCACAGGAAAAACCATAGCCTTGACTAGACGAACCTTTGTTGGCAAAGTAATGTCTCTGCTTTTGAATATGCTATCTAGGTTGGTCATAACTTTCCTTCCAAGGAGTAAGCATCTTTTAATTTCATGGCTGCAGGGGTGATCCAAATATTAGCAACAGTGAGAAACTGCTGGCTCCCCTGAGGCTGGAGGGACAAAGAGAGGAAGGCAGTCCAGGAACCAACCTACCTGATGAAGGTTGGAGCCACTGCAGGTCTGAAAGGTAGGAGCTGCAGCCACAGAGGAGATTTGCAGAATCTCTCAAAAACAGGGAAAGAAACATTCCAACTTATCCTCTTACCCTGTCTTCTGCCAATGCCTCCCACTGGCTAAACAAAGCTGAATGCTAGAGGCCCAGGCTTCCCTGGTGGCTCAGATGGTTAAGAATCCGCCTACAATGCAGGAGACCTGGGTTCGATCCCTGGGAAGATCCCCTGGAAGAGGGCATGGCAACACACTCCAGTATTCTTGCAGGGAGAATCCCCATGGACAGAGGAGCCTGGCAGACTACAGTCCATGGGGTCCCAAGGAGTCGGACACAACTGAGTGACTAAACACAAACACTAGAGGCCAAGGAGCCTGGGAAGTACATGTAATGATACCAACTGGAGTGGATAAGGGTGGGGAGTAGATGTGAGAGCAAACAGGTGAATAAAAGGCAGAGATTGAAAGGTTCTTTTATGTTTGACTTCAATTTGTCAGTCACCTGCTGGGTCTTAGGGCTGATGCTGTTCAGTCTCTATTGCTCCACAGAGGTGATCCCTACATTGTCTCTGCTTTTTGTACACCCTGAACCTAATCCATACAGAGGAGTGTGACAATGGAAATTGCCAGAGTTCTCACATCCAGTTTCTGGATGAATCAACATCAAAGAACAAAGGAAAGGCCCCTAATAATGCAGTCATGCTGAGCCACCAGTCTACTGGCCTCAAAGAAATGCTCAGCAGACTTCTGCTTCCCAGGGAGAGAGATCAGAGGCAGGACCCGTGATGGTGCACCTGACTGTGGGCATCCAAGCAAATGTAAGTCAGCATGCCAAACAAGGACCGCAGGAAATCATAACAGGGCAATCCAGCATAGACTGGGGTGAGCAACAAAGAGCACACCCACGGTGACTCAGAGACGAGGATGTGGGGAGAGGGGGCTGTGGCAGCTCACCTGATTTTCAGGATCTATTACATCTCTGGTACTTGAATTTTCCAGACCGTGTGACTGAGTTTTAATTTTTAGAGATGAATGCCACTACAGAATTGAGGATGTGTATCACTAAGTTTTCATCTTCAGGATCTTAGTAAACCCAGAAATGATTCTTTAACTAAGGACTTTTCATCTAGACATCCAAAAGGAGAGGGTTACCATACTCACAATGTGAAATGAAATACGCAAAGATCACTCAGCACTTAACCAAAGTGGAATGTTCCTACTTGCCATCCAAATAAAATGGAGCCATCTCACTTCCAGATCCTCCTTAGCTTCAGAAAGAAAGAAAGTGAAGTCGCTCAGTCATGTCAGACTCTTTGTGACCCCGTGGACTGTAGCCTGCCAGGCTCCTCTGTCCATGGAATTTTCCAGGCAAGAGTACTGGAGTGGGTTGCCATTTCCTTTAGTCACATTAAAATGAAACATGAAAACTTAAAGTGGTAATGAAGATCCTCCTTGAAGGTCTATTTAAGATAGGGAGAGTGGCATGTACAGAAACTTCTAAAACTATCTAAAATATCTTGGGTATCTTTTCTTAAGTTCACACTGTTTCTAAAGCTTCACTGGGCAGCTGTGCTGTTTCTCCTGCAGACTTAACTGTTGCACAGAGTTGCAACCGTCTATTACTGCTCCAAAGAGCAAAAGACAGAATCCTCAGAACCCGTGTCTTAGAAAGCTGAAGAAGAGGGAATTCTTAACACACTTGTTATTCTCACATTTCTAGTACACCTAAAAAGAGATTAAACATAATATGAAGAATATTCTGATATTAATTTTCAAGTTGTTCTCATTAAAGAAAAATAAGCTTATTGACTAAAAGAAGCTATACAAATTATCTCTGCAAATTTCTGCTCTAACTCCTCATCTTGGTTTGGCATTGCAAACTTTTATTTAGTCTTACAAAGCTGGGCAAGAAATGTAAGCAAACACAGCTATTTTTGGGTCTAGAGGGACCTCCCTTGAAAAACCAATCTACTGAAAGATAAAGAGCAAGCAATTTATCAGATGACTCTGTCATTGGTCAAAGTTCATTCCATAGGACCTGAACTCTTGTACAATCTCTGGTGGTTGTTTTACCTGGTGCCTTCAAGCAGCCAAGAGCTTCTATAGGTCAAGTTGGTTTGGATTTGGAAGATGGAGTTTCTGTGCCACTCAGTGACAGAAACAAAAGCCATATTAAAGCCCAACCCTCATTACTAGAAGACTGAGACAGTCAGTGGCATTAAGAAATAAGCAGAGAGATGATGGAGGCATCTGGACGGCAGTGGTGGGATCCATCAAGAATCCACCCAAAGAGTAAACAGGGCAAACAAACAGGCTAGGAGGGCAGGTGGCACCAAGTTCCTCTAAATGGTTTATAGACTAGGTTTTGGACAAATTATGCATAGTCACACATCATTTTCATTGTCTCTTTTTCTCCTTTTCCTTTTTTTTATACATAGAAGTATGAGCTATATATATACAGATTTGTCAGAATAATTCTTTGTCTTGATCATTAAATTAAAAACTGTAAAATTCAAAATGATGCAAATTCTATCTATAAATCTTTTGGTCAGTTTTGAGCTAATGGCACCTGCTGTCTATCACTGAGAGTTGAAGTATTAACATTTCTCTCAGCTGAATATAGGTATTGGAGTCTCCAAGGAAAACACAACACAGTCAAGCACTTGATAAAAACAAGGCTTTTCTCACATAGAGAAGAAATGGGGCAAAGTCAGTTTCCATTTTCAGTTCCCCACGACCAGCTGGTCTCTCCTAGCAGCTGCCGCAGGGCACGTGGCCTGGATGCAGCCCTCTTGTGCTGTAGCAGAAGGTCCTTGGGCCCTCCCCATGGGGTACAGATATAGCAGTGGGGCTGCCCGGGTGTCCTATGCACATACTCAAGTAGAAAAAAGGAACACACAAATTGAGCCTGAAACAAGGAAAGCTATTCCTACAAGAGGCGATAAGTTCAGTATAAGCCCCTGAGAACTCATTATCTCCTGTGCGTGCATGCTAAGTCACTTCAGTCACGGTCAACTTGTTGTGACCCTAGACTGAAACCCACAAGGCTCCTCTGTTCATGGGATTCTCCAGGCAACAATACTGGAGTGGGTTGCCATTCCCTTCTCCAGGGAATCTCCCCAACCCTGGGATTGAATTGGTGTCTCTTTATGTCTGCCTGCATTGGCAGGCTAGTTCTTTACTAGTGCCGCCTGGGAAGTACCCATTATCTCCTGATAAGAAAGTAACCCAGATCCAAGACCCATTCTTAGGCTGCCAGGTACAAATGGAAAGATTGCACCCAGAGACTGCCTTTCCCAATGGGCAGCATGCAAAAAATATATATATATTTATCTTGAGTTATCTAGATAATTTAACTCATACCACATTGCATTCTTTGACATGAAATTAAGAATAAAATCTACTTCCTAACAAGGAACCCCGATCTTTATAGTACATACGCTTGAAAAATATTAAAAATAGCATCAAACTTTGAAAGAAGAGTATGTTTAATCCATCAAATGAAAATGTCTAGAGATTACAGAGGAACCAGTTTGCTGATGGTGATTTTGTCTCAACTGAATGGTCTCACCTTAATATGTATCAATGATCCTCTTGTAAATAGTTCCCACTAATAATTGTAGATTGCTTTCTGTAAGAAAACAAGAAAAGGGCATCCTGAGACCTTCTGTTGGAAAATCAAGCTGCCCAAATAGGGTTTGTTGTTGTTGTGTTGCTGTTACTAATCCCCATGGGATTTCCCTGCAATAATACTGAAGTATTGCCATTTTCCTTCTCAAGGGGATCTTGGCAACCCAGGGATAGAACCTGTATCTCCTGCATTGGCAGGTGGATTCTTGGCCACTGAGCCACGAGGGAATGAAAAGTACCGAATCTGGAGAGTTTGAATTTGGGAAGCTATACATATCTATATTTGCCTACAAAGGTCTGTATAGTCAAAGCTATGGTATTCTTTACCACTGAGCCACCAGGGAAGCCCTCAATAGGGTTAAATCACAACCAAAGGGAAATACTCTGAAGTGATTTTAAGGGTTGAGATGAATGGATATAAATGAGCGTCTGTGTTTTATTTTGTTTTTAAGTATAGTTGTCATAAGTGGAGCTGGAAAGTTTAGTGTGGGTTAAGAGTGAAAAAATTAAAGTACTTGGAGTAAAAATTGCCAGTGATGACCGCATGATTGAACAATAATAAACAATCTTTATAGTTCAGGATTAAAGTTCAGAGAGTAAAAGGCTGTCTATATATGAATCTTCACAGAAATATGTAAGAATACACACAGATCAACACAATCTGAATTAAATGTATAGAGGCATTTCTCACTATGCTGTACTTCTCTTTATTGTGCTTGACAGACACTGCTGTTTTTACAAATTAAAGATCTGAGGCAACCCTCCATTGATAAAGCCTATTACCACTGTTTTTCCAACAGCATTTCCTCATTTTGTCTCTCTGTGTCACATGCTGGCAATTCTCAAAATATTTCAATTTTTCATTATTATTATATTTTTTATGATGATCTGTGATCAGTGATCTTTGATATTACTACTGAAAAATGATTATGACTTGCTGAAGGCTCAGATGATGGTTAACATTTTTTATCAATAAAGCACTTTTTATTAAAGTAGGTACTGTTGACTCAAAGAATGTTCAAATGACTGGACAATTGTGCTCATTTCACAGCTAGTAAAGTTATGCTTAAAATTTGTCAAGCTAGGCTTTAGCAGTATGTAAACCAAGAACTTCCAGATGTACAAGCTGGGTTTAGAAAAGGCAGAGGAACCAGATCAAATTCCCAACATATGATGGATTATAGAGAAAACAAGAGAATTCCAGAAAAACATCTATTTCTGTTTCATTGACTATGCAAAATTCTTTGACTATGTGGATTGTAATAAATTGTAGAAACTTCTTAAAGAGCTGGGAATACCAGATCACCTTAGCTGTCTCCTGAGGAATCTGTATGAGAGTCAAGAATCAACATTTACAACCTTACCTGGAAAAGATTAATTTGTTCAAAATCGGGAAAAGCATACTTATATTGGCTGTATATTTTCACCCTGCTTATTTAACTTTTATGCAGAGTGCATCATATGAAATGCCAGGTTGGATGAATCAAAAGCTGGAATTGAGATTACCAGGAGAAATACCAACAACCTGAGATATGCAGATGATATCAATCTAATGGCAGAAAGTGAAGAGGAACTAAAGAGCCTCTTGATGTGGGTGAAAGAGAAGAGTGAAAAAGATTCAAAAAACTAAGATCATGGCATCAAACCCCATCACTTCATGAAAAATAGAAGGAGAAAAACTAGAAACAATGACAGATCTTCTTAGCTCCAAAATTACTGTGGTTGGAGGCTGCAGGCATGAAATTAAAAGACATTTGCTCCCTGGAAGAAAAGCTATGGCAAACCTACATATCATATTAAAAAGCAAAGACATCATTTTGCCAACAAAGGTCCTTATAGTCAAAGCTATTATTTTTCCAGTAGTCATGTATGGATGTGAGAGTTGGACCATAAAGAAGGCTGAGTGCCAAAGAATTGATGCCTTCGAATTGTGGTTGCTGGATAAGACTCTTGAGAAACCCTTGGACTGCAAAGAGATCAAACCAGTCAAGCCTAAAGGAAATCAACCCTGAATATTCACTGAAAGGACTAAAGCTGAAGCTGAAGTTTCAGTACTTTGACCACTTGATGCAAAGTGCTGACTCATCAGAAAAGACTCTGATGCTGGGAAAGATTGAAGGCAAAAGGAGAAGAGGGTGGCAGAGGATGAGATGTTTAGATAGCAACACTGACTCAATGGACATGAATCTGAGCAAACTCTGGGAGATGGTGATGGACAGGGAAGCCTGGAGTGCGGCAGTCCATAGGGTCACAAAAAGTTGGATAAAACTTAGTGACTGAACAACAACAACAACTGTATTGAAAACTATCAGAAGAGAGAAAAATTCTATTTACTAAAGTCCTGAACAAGAATATGTGAATCATTTTATCTAGTCCTTTCCTTTAAGAAAATACCATATACTGTGTGAAATATTACTATTGAGCTGGGATATGTTCACAAATTCATCATCGAATTTGTCAAATTTATCATAGAAAGACAGGGAAATCCATCATGCTGCAGTCCAAGTGATCTCAAAGAGTCAGACACAACTGAGCAACTTAACAACTGTTGGCCCATGAACAACATGGGTTTGAACTGCATGGGTCCACTGATACATGGACATTTTTCAGAAAATAAGTACTAAAGTCCTACACAGTCCATGGCTAGCTGAATCTGAAGATGCAGAACAGTGGATAATGAGAGCCAACTATGAAGCAATAGTCAGATTTTGACCACGTAGACGGTTGTGTGCATGTGTGCTAAGCTGCTTCAGTCTTGTCTGACTCTTTTCCACTCTATACACTATAGCCCACCAGGCTCCTCTGTCCATGGGATTCTCCAGGCAAGAATACTTGAGTGTGTGGCCATGCCCTCTGCCAGCGGATCTTCCCCACTCAGGGGTCAGACCCATGTCTCTTACGTCTCTTGAATTGGCAGGCAGGGTCTTTATCACTAGCACCATCTGGGAAGCCTATCTATCTATCTAAAATTATATATACTCAAAACCATGTGTGTGTAAACATATGCATACATATGTGTTTATATGTATATAGATATAAAATGAGTGAGTATAGAACGTAGGGTGAAGAGAAATCGGTTGGTCCATGGGATTCTCCAGACAAAAATACTGGAGTGGTTTGCAATTTCCTTCTGCTGTGGACCATGTTTTGTCAGAGCTCTTCACTATAACCTGTCCATCTCAGGTAGCCCTCCACAGCATGCTCATAGCTTCACTGAGTTATGTAAGCCCCTTTGATATGATAAATACAGGGCTGTTAAAAGATTTTCCTGAGATGTTTGCAAAGATGGCCCTGAATAGCAAGCTTTCTCCAAATTATGCAGCCTTATTTTGGCACTCTTCAGACACCAGTGACTACAGGTCATTCAAAGATTTGGGTATAGAAGAGTGGAAGAGTAGACCAAGTGTCATTACTTGTTAGTTTTGCTTTTTTTAGCAGTTCCTCCAAAGGAATCATTAGAATCACTATTGTGGCTCACACTTACATCTATCATTGAAAGAAATAACTTGAACTTCCAATCTACTTTTGCTCTAAGATTGAAAAAAAATTAGGAATGTCTGTGAAATATGCTTTGCTTAATACACTGGTATTACTAAAACCACTGAATGGTGTTAGGTCTGAATTTGACTAGTTTTTACTGTGTTAATAACCACTTATCTGGATGTCTAAAAAGTGTCTAGTTCCCAGATGCTAACCTGGAAATATGTGTGTGTATATATATATATATATATATTTACAAAAAAATGTGCTTAAATTTTCATAAAATTTCCATGGATCTCTCCCCAGCAGGACAGTTGACCCCAAATTAAAAAACACAATTTTACAAGAAGTTGAATCCTTAATTGCTAGCTTTCTTCACACTTCAAATGCCACTTGAAGTAGGATTCTAAGTCTTGAAGAAAACAAGTACCTCATGATAATATATTTTCCATTTAGCACATGAAAGCAATAATTAGCATGAAGTTGAATAAAATGAAGAGAAAATAGCAAAAATGAAAACTATGTAATTAAGTAGGTTTTATGGCCTCTTCTCTTACCGTGGAAGACTTACATCTGGATTTGATGCATGGCCATATTCACCCTAGGACAGCTGGACTGGCAGAGTAAAAATGACATCTTTTCCAAGTACATATTTAGTATGAATAGAAGGCAAAACTATATAATTATGTAATATTCTTACATTCTGCTGAAAATGACTAGAATCTCATTTCTTCATTCTCTTAAAATGAACTTATCAAGCTCTTATAGCTTATCAAGCACCTAACACCGTAGGGAGACATCAATAAAAATAATACATGCTCATTCTACTCATGAAATTTTAAATCCATTTGAGCAGCTCACAATTTTTTTGGCAATTGAAAATGAAAGAATATCAAATTTACCTTCACCACTCTCCCCTCATTAAGGTTGTTTTTTTCTAATAGACTCATAATATATACCACAGTAAACCTCTAGTCTATTTAATAAATCTACAAATCATGGGATGGCCTATAATCTGGAGGAATGTGGTATATTATTTTTTCTAACCTATGTTATGAGGACAAAGAGATTGAGAATATCTTTTATGAGCAAGGAAATCTACATTCATCTTAATATAAATTTAATGTCATTATTTGAAAAAGATTAAGTAACATTTGGATCTTCATATCTAATGATCTGAATTTGTTTAACAGATTTGAATTTCATTTAGGTTCTTTCTCTCTGGAAAAGGACAAAACTGTTAAATGAGATTAACAATTATCTTTAGAGATCTTGGGTAAACCTTTGCACCTTGAAAGGAAATTTGATGACCTCTCAACTGAAGAGTGTTGAAGAGGGAAAGATAGAGTGGGTGTTGAAAATAATTTTTCTGAGAAGAGTGCCGAAGGGCACAAATATCCTTCAGTATCTTCAGTGCTTTAATCCTGGTGAACATCAGAAATTATGGAGAGGAATATAGCAAATCTATTTGGATGACAGTGATGGCTGAACCACAGATGTGTTTTCTTTATTTGACTACCCCCACAGTATGACTCAAGATTTTGAGAGTCTTTTGTAGAAGACTCCTGTCTACTTATTGGTGTTCAATTTTTGGACTGTTTAATATATACATTTTAAATAGGTAAATTTATATAACAGCAGAGGCTAAAATCATTTCAGATCATTGCCATATGAGTACTTTGGAAATTACTTTGAGTGAATATACGTATTCTAAACGGTCAATCTGGTTTACATCTTAGAGCAGAGAAAGTACGTAAAAGCAAAGCTGTAGTCAAATGACATCATTCCTTCCAGAACTAAGAATACGCTTGTATAATACATTGAAACAGGTCAGCCATATAATGACTACAGAAACAGGAAACTATGTAATGTACTTCGGTTTTCTTAAATATGAACCTAGATAGATTTTCTGTCCACTCAGATACAGTTGTTCACTATTGTCCTCTCCAGGATGTTGCCCAAGAAGCCTGTCTACTTTAGGAGGCCGCTTTATAAGCTGCAGAGTTTACAGTGTCCTTGTAGTGGGGGAGGAAGATGTATTTTCAATGTTAAACCTCTACTCAGATGAAATTTTGGAAACGCTTTATACAGATGAAGTACGTCTAGTGCTTGGCAACACATCTAGTTTTTCCTGTGTTCTGCGTTGACATCCATTTGCATTAAAAACACAGCCAAAATATCTGAAACAAATGTCATCAACTGTTACGAAATTCATTAAATTCATCAGCACACAGGAAGCTTAAAACACTGCCTTTTTAAATGGTGTTGTCAAAAATTGATACAGCCTATGAAGCTCTAACCTGCTACCAAGAAGTTCACTCTCATTCTCAAGGACAAATCTTAAAAGACAATATCGAATTTAGAACAGAAATTTGTTTTGAAGGTCTCTACGAAGACAATTTCAAATAAAGAATTTGGCAAATGTTTTTATCTATTTGAATAAGATGTATCTTTTGATCAACACATGTCAACCAGCATAATGAGTACTACTGAAAAACTAAAAATGTCTTTGACCAAACTGCAGGGATAAAGGGATTGGAGGCACATTCTTGAGAGGTTCTGATGCTGGAGCTTGGGTGAGAATCCACAATTATAAAGCCTCTCAATTTTCCAACAGATAAGAATCTTCAGTCACCAAGAAAAACAAATCACTTTAATCTTCCTTTAAGAAAATAAAATATACATTTTAATTCAAATCTATATAGTTTTTTCAGGCCACCATAACAGAACACCACAAACCAGGTAGCCTAGACAAGAGAAATTGTTTTCTCACAGTTCTTGAGGCTGGAATTTCAGGATCAAGTTGCTGCAGGGTTGGTTTCTGGTGAGAACTGTCTTCCTGGTCTGTAGATGACCTCCTTCTCACTGTGTCCTCGAAAGAACTTTCCTCTGTGCATGCACACTGCTGCTGCTGCTGCTACTGCTAAGTTGCTTCAGTCGTGCCCAACTCTGTGCGACCCCATAGACTGCAGACCACCAGGCTCCCCCATCCTTGGGATTCTCCAGGCAAGACCACTGGAGTGGGTTGCCATTTCCTTCTTCAATGCATGAAAGTGAAAAGTGAAAGTGAAGTCCCTCAGTCGTGTCCGACTCTTCGCAACCCCATGGACTGCAGCCTACCAGGCTCCTCCACCCATGCACACTACTGACATCTTTTCCTCTTCTTAAAGTACACCAGTCCTATTGGCTTAGGATCTCATGCTTTGCTTGAGTCAACCTCCGTAAAGACTTTCTCTAAATACAGTCATATTCATTTGTATTATTTTTTTTTTCTTTTTAGATTCCCCATATAGGCAATATCATAGAGTCTTTCTCTGTCTGACTTACTACACTTAGGATAATAATCTCCAGGTCCATCCATGTTGCTGCAAGTGGCATTATTTCATTCTTTTTTTTTTTTTTTAATTGAAGCGCAGGAAGGCCTAGAGGAGCTATCCCACATTGAAGGTCAGGAAGGGCGGAGGTGAGGAGATACCCCTCGTCCAAGGTAAGGAGCAATGGCTGCGCTTTGCTGGAGCAGCCGTGAAGAGATACCCCACACCCAAGGTAAAAGAAACCCAAGTAAGACGGTAGGTGTTGCAAGAGGGCATCAGAGGGCAAACACACTGAAACCATACTCACAGAAAACTAGTCAATCTAATCACACTAGGACCACAGCCTTGTCTGACTCAATGAAACTAAGCCATGCCCGTGGGGCAACCCAAGACAGGCGGGTCATGGTGGAAAGTTTCGACAGAATGTGGTCCACTGGAGAAGGGAATGGCAAACCACTTCAGTATTCTTGCCTTGAGAACCCAATGAACAGTATGAAAAGGCAAAATGATAGGATACTGAAAGAGAAACTCCCCAGGTCAGTAGGTACCAAATATGCTACCGGAGATCAGTGGAGAAATAACTCCAGAAAAAATGAAGGGACGGAGCCAAAGCAAAAACAATACCCAGCTGTGGATGTGACTGGTGATAGAAGCAAGGTCTGATGCTGTAAAGAGCAATATTGATTAGGAACCTGGAATGTCAGGTCCATGAATCAAGGCAAATTGGAAGTGGTCAAACAAGAGATGGCAAGAGTGAATGTCGACATTCTAGGAATCAGTGAACTGAAATGGACTGGAATGGGTGAATTTAACTCAGATGACCATTATATCTACTACTGTGGGCAGGAATCCCTCAGAAGAAATGGAGTGGCCATCATGGTCAACAAAAGAGTCCGAAATGCAGTACTCGGATGCAATCTCAAAAACAACAGAATGATCTCTGTTCATTTCCAAGGCAAACCATTCAATATCACAGTAATCCAAGTCTATGCCCCAACCAGTAACGCTGAAGAAGCTGAAATTGAACGGTTCTATGAAGACCTATAAGATCTTTTAGAACTAA
The DNA here is from genome assembly GCF_032452875.1 of Bos javanicus. Lineage (NCBI taxonomy): Eukaryota > Metazoa > Chordata > Mammalia > Artiodactyla > Bovidae > Bos > Bos javanicus. The sequence goes on along the minus strand of NC_083887.1, from coordinate 29,553,929 downwards.
CACCCAAAAAAGATGTCCTTTTCATTATAGGGGACTGGAATGCAAAAGTAGGAAGTCAAGAAACACCTGGAGTAACAGGCAAATTTGGCCTTGGAATATGGAATGAAGCAGGGCAAAGACTAATAGAGTTTTGCCAAGAAAATGCACTGGTCATAACAAACACCCTCTTCCAACAACACAAGAGAAGACTCTATACATGGACATCACCAGATGGTCAACACCGAAATCAGACTGATTATATTCTTTGCAGCCAAAGATGCAGAAGCTCTATCCAGTCAGCAAAAACAAGACCAGGAGCTGACTGTGGCTCAGACCATGAACTCCTTATTCCCAAATTCAGACTTAAATAGAAGAAAGTAGGGAAAACCACTAGACCATTCAGGTGTGACCTAAATCAAATCCCTTATGATTATACAGTGGAAGTGAGAAATAGATTTAAGGGCCTAGATCTGATAGATAGAGTGCCTGATGAACTATGGAATGAGGTTCATGACATTGTACAGGAGACAGGAATCAAGACCATTCTCATAGAAAAGAAATGCAAAAAAGCAAAATGGCTGTCTGGGGAGGTCTTACAAATAGCTGTGAAAAGAAGAGAAGTGAAAAGCAAAGGAGAAAAGGAAAGAAATAAACATCTGAATGCAGAGTTCCAAAGAATAGCAAGAAGAGATAAGAAAGCCTTCTTCAGCGATCAATGCAAAGAAATAGAGGAAAACAACAGAATGGGAAAGTCTAGGGATCTCTTCAATAAAATCAGAGATACCAAAGGAACATTTCATGCAAAGATGAGCTTGATAAAGGACAGAAATGGTATGGACCTAACAGAAGCAGAAGATATTAAGAAGAGATGACAAGAATACACAGAAGAACTGTACAAAAAAGATTTTCACAACCCAGCTAATCACAATGGTGTGATCACTGACCGAGAGCCAGACCTCCTGGAATGTGAAGTCAAGTGGGCCTTAGAAAGCATCACTACAAACAAAGCTAGTGGAGGTGATGGAATGCCAGTTGAGCTATTCCAAATCCTGAAAGATGATGCTGTGAAAGTGCTACACTCAATATGCCAGCAAATTTGGAAAACTCAGCAGTGGCCACAGGACTGGAAAAGGTCAGTTTTCATTCCAATCCCAAAGAAAGGCAATGCCAAAGAATGCTCAAACTACCGCACAATTGCACTCATATCACACACTAGTAAAGTAATGCTCAAAATTCTCCAAGCCAGGCTTCAGCAGTATGTGAACCGTGAACTTCCTGATGTTCAAGCTGGTTTTAGAAAAGGCAGAGGAACCAGAGATCAAATTGCCAACATCCACTGGATCATAGAAAAAGCAAGAGAGTTCCAGAAAAGCATCTATTTCTGCTTTATTGACTATGCCAAAGCCTTTGACTGTGTGGATCACAAGAAACTGTGGAAAATTCTTCAAGAGATGGGAGTAGCAGACCACCTGATCTGTCTCTTGAGAAATTTGTATGCAGGTCAGGAAGCAACAGTTAGAACTGAACATAGAACAACACACTGGTTCCAAATAGGAAAAGGAGTTCGTCAAGGCTGTATATTGTCACCCTGTTTATTTAACTTATATGCAGAGTACATCATGAGAAATGCTGGACTGGAAGAAACACAAGCTGGAATCAAGATTGGCGGGAGAAATCTCAATAACCTCAGATATGCAGATGACCCCACCCTTATGGCAGAAAGTGAAGAGGAACTCAAAAGCCTCTTGATGAAAGTGAAAGTGGAGAGTGAAAACGTTGGCTTAAAGCTCAACATTCAGAAAACGAAGATCATGGCATCCGGTCCCACCACTTCATGGGAAATAGATGGGGAAACAGTGGAAACAGTGTCAGACTTTATTTTTCTGGGCTCCAAAATCACTGCAGATGGTGACTGCAGCAATGAAATTAAAAGACGCTTACTTCTTGGAAGGAAAGTTATGACCGACCTAGATAGCATATTCAAAAGCAGAGACATTACTTTGACAACAAAGGTTCGTCTAGTCAAGGCTATGTTTTCTCCTGTGATCATGTATGGATGTGAGAGTTGGACTGTGAAGAAGGCTGAGCGCCAAAGAATTGATGCTTTTGAAGTGTGGTGTTGGAGAAGACTCTTGAGAGTCCCTTGGACTGCAAGGAGATCCAACCAGTCCATTCTGAAGGAGATCAGCCCTGGGTGTTCTTTGGAAGGAATGATGCTGAAGCTGAAGCTCCAGTACTTTGGCCACCTCATGCGAAGAGTTGACTCATTGGAAAAGACTCTGATGCTGTGAGAGATTGGGGTCAGGAGGAGAAGGGGACGACAGAGGATGAGATGGCTGGATGGCATCACTGACTCGATGGACCTGAGTCTGAGTGAACTCCGGGAGTTGGTGATGGACAGGGAGGCCTGGCGTGCTGCCATCCACGGGGTCGCAAATAGTCGGACGCGACTGAGCAACTGATCTGATCTGATAGTTGCTTTACAATGTTGTGTCAGTTTCTGCTATACAACAAAGTGAATCAGCTATGAAAGTGAAAGTGTTAATCACTCCATTGTGTCCAACTCTTCTAACTCCATGGCTCCTCTGTCCATGGAATTCTCCAGGCAAAAATACTAGAGTGGATTGCCATTCCCTTCTTTAGGGGATCTCCCTGACCCAGGGATTGAACTCAGGTCTCCTGCATTTCAGAAAGACTCTTTACTCTCTGAGCCATCACATATATCTTCTTCTTCTTGGACCTCTCTCCCACCCCTTCTCCGTGGGGAGACCCTCTAGGTCCCCACAGAGCACTGAGTGGAGCTCCCTGCACTACACTGCAGGTTCCCACTAGCTATCTATTTTACACATGGTCGTGTATATATGTCCATACTAATCTCTGAATTCATGCCACCTTCCCTTGCGGTGCCACCTCGTCCACATGGACGTTCTCTACCTCTGTGCCTCGATTCCTGCCATGCAAATACATTCATCTGTACCATTTTTCTAGATTCCACTAATATGTGCTAATATATGATATATGTTTTTCTTTTTCTGACTTAACTTTTGTTGCTGGCTGACTAATATTCCATTGTATATATGTAACACATTTTATTTATCCATTCATATGTAGATGGATATTTAAGTTGCTTCCATATGTTGGTTATTGTAAATAGTGCTGCAAGGAACCCTGGGGTGCATGTATCCTTTTGAACCACACTTTTCTCTGGATACATGCCCAGAAGTGGGATTGCTGGATCATATGGAGAAGGCAATGGCACCCCACTCCAGTACTCTTGTCTGGAAAATCCCATGGATGGAGGAGCCTGATAGGCTGCAGTCCATGGGGTTTCGAAGAGTCGGACACGACTGAGGGACTTCACTTTCACTTTTCACTTTCATGCATTGGAGAAGGAAATGGCAACCCACTCCAGTGTTCTTGCCTGGAGAATCCCAGGGACGGGGGAGCCTGGTGGGCTGCCGTCTTTGGGGTTGCACAGAGTCGGGCACGACTGAAGCAACTTAGCAGCAGCAGCAGCAGCAAAGCAGCTCTATTTTTAGTTTTTCAAGAAACCTCCATACTGTTCTCCATAGTGGCTGTTACCAATTTATGTTCCCACCAACAGTGTAGGAGGGTTCCCTTTTCTCCACACCCTCTCCAGCATTTACTGTTTACAGACTATTTGATGATGGCCATTCTGACTGACATAAGGTGATGTCCCATTGCAGTTATGATTTGAATAATTATGGATGTTGAACATATTTTCATGTGCTTCTTGGTCGTCTGTATGTCTTCTTTGGAGAAATGTCTATTTAAGTCTTCTGCCTAGTTTTTGATTGGGTTGTTTGTTTTGATGATATTGAGCTGCAAGAGCTATTTGTAAATTTTGGAGACTAATCCACTGTCGGTGGTATTGTTTGCAAATATCTTCTTCCATTCTGTGGGTTGTCTTTTTGTTTTATTATTTCCTTTGCTGTGCCAAAGATTTTGAGTTTAATTATGCCCTATTTAAAAAAATTTTTTTTTCCATTACTCTGGGAGACAAGACAGATCAAAAAAGATATTGTTGTAATTTATGTCAGAGAATGTTCTGCCTATGTTCCCTCTAAGAGTTTTATGTTCATAGTATCACCTCACATTTAGGTTTCACAGACTCAGAGAAGGAACTTATGATTACCAGGGGGAGAAGGTTGGGGGGAAGGATATACTGGGAGTTTGGTATTGACATGTACACATTGTTATATTTAAAATATTAATAGATAATCAATGAGGACCTACTGTATAGCACAAGGAACTCTGTTCAACACTCTCTAATAATGTAAATGGAAAAAGAATTTGAATGAGAACAGATATATACATACATACATATATACATATATGTATATACATACATATGTGGTAGTGATGTAGTCACTAAGTTGTGTCCGTCTCTTGTGACCCCATGTACTGTAGCCCACCAGGCTCCTCTGTCCACGGGATTCTCCAAACAAAAATACTGGAGTGGGTTGTAATTTCTTTCTCCAGGGGATCTTCCTGACCCAGGGATCAAACCCTGGTCTCCTGCATTGCAGGCAAATTCTTTACTGACTGAGCTATGAGGGAAGTCCCTATATATATATATATATATGATCTATTCATATAACTAAAATGATTCGGTTATATATATCACTTTGCTATATACCTGAAACTAACACAGCATTATTAATCAACTATACTCCAATATAAAATAAAAATTAAAAAGAAAAAAATTATCAAAACACAACAAAAGCATAGTCATTTTGGGAGCAAGGCTTCTGCCCATGAAATTTTCAGGAGACACAATTCAGCTTGTAACACTGTCTTACTTGTAAAGCTTGTTCATTGATAGACACCTATCTGTAGATGTTGCGTTGTAATAAAAAAGGAAATCATGCAACTTGAATTCACTTTGAAGAGTCTTCAAGGATTATAGTATTCTTTGAAACAACCTGTACTGTGTGTTAATGGTAACTTTGGTTCTTTTTGTGATTATGTATCTGTGTGTCAGGGTTTTTAGTATATGTTGCAAAAAATGAAAATTTATTAGATATCAAAATAAGTGGACATGGCCAAGACATAGACTATTCTACAATTGCAATTTTATTATAGGTAAATAAAAATATAAAACAAAATTAAGAGATTTTGCAAGTGACCATTAAATTTACATTAAAGCAGAAGAAAAGAGAAAAAAATCAAACTCATAGAAACAGAGTAGAGTAGTGGCTGTCAGTGGCTGGGTGATGGGGGAAATTGGGAAATATTCATCAAAGGATACAAACTTTTATTTATAAGTTGAATAAATTGCAGGGTCTTATGTACAGCACAGTGACTACAGTTAACAATATGGTATTTTATACTTGAAAGTTGCTTAGAGAATAGATCTTAAATGTTCTCAGTAAACACATATACAAAGGTAACTGTATGAAGTGATGGATGGATAACTAACTGTTATTGTGATAATCATTTCACAATATATACATAAATCAAATGATCATCTAGTACACCTCAAATTTATACAAATTTATTTATCAATTACACCTCAATAAAGCTAGGAAAAGAGATATTACTTGGGAAAGATTATTTTTACATTCAATCTTATGAAAGGGATACACTTCTACTATGATGGAATCAATTGCGTACAAAATTTTATGTATCTGCAGCCATTACTGCTGCTTGTCATTTCCCATGATTGCTGTTCTTCCACGCATTCTAATGTAACAGCAGCTCACTTCGTTTCTGTATCACATAGACATAATCCCATTTGGTTTTAATTAGCAAACAATCACTCCAAAGGTTTCTCATTAGTAATCAGAGAAAAATCTTCAATTTTATTCAGAGCTGTGTTTGTGATTCTAGAAGTTTAATTGGATTCCTCTGGTTTATCTTACAAAAATTGTGCTTTTCTATAGCAGACACTCATACATCTCTAACATGCTTACAATCATATCTTAACCTCCTTAATTATTTAATTTTGCATGGATGTAGATTCATAGTAATTACAACAGATCAGATATACATGTTCGGTCCTTTTTTACATGATTTAATAATCATTGAACTGTCTAATCTTGTGTTTCTACAGTTTTCAGAGTTGAAAAGCCAATTTAATTGGATAACATAGTCACTGTTTTTATGCTTATGAAATAGTTCAGACATATAAAGAGGCAGAGAGCACACAAACTTAGCAAAACATGTAGTATGTGTGTGGTGTGAGGGGTTTGTGATCTTGGCACAGTAAGGTTGAAAATTAATCCTTCGATTGTAAAGGCTGGAGCCCTCATACCTATACAATTAAGGATTGAGCTTGAGCCTCTTTTTTTTTTTTTTTCTGTCTTTCTGCTGCAAAAGATGAGTCTTTTTCTATATTTCCAAAAAGGTCCCCTAGCTTTCATCATTCATCTTTAATTGATCACCCTTGGCCTGAACTTGTCTTTCTCCTACACTTAATCATCTACATAGCCATCTAACTCCCTAGTATTTAAAGTGAATACTTTCACTAACCTCCTGAGTTGTCTGGTATTTCTCAAAGTATCCAATTATATCTCATTTTAATACCAATGAAAGTTTCAATAATTGCACTATTACAGTATTTCACATAATATCTGTATTCTAAGTCCAGTCATAGGCTAGAGGGTGATCTGATTCCCAAATCTGATTTTATAGTTTGTTTCTTAGAATCACTTCCATTGCCAACTTTCTTTCTAGCTTTGGGGATTTTAAAACAATTGTTTCTGTTTTCATTTTTCCCCAGTCAAGTGATTCTATAAAGGAGATATGTATGCAGGAGGTTTATTAGTATATGTTCTTGGAAACAAAACATTTGAGGAAATGAGGGACTTGGTCTTGAAAGATAAGGTGAACTTTCGTAAAGTTAAATAGAAGCAACCAATCCTTCAGGAAGCCCTAGGGCTTGGAGTGGCTCTCATAGTGGTTCTAACTTGAGGAAAAGTGGACAGACCTTTTAAGCACACATCTCTTAGGTGGGAGGCAGCCCACCAGGCTCCTCCGTCCATGGGATTTTCCAGGCAAGAGTACTGGAGTGGGTTGCCATTGCCTTCTCCGATATGATCATAAAATATGATCCTTAATATAAATATATATTTTTAACAGAGAATAAAATTACCTTGTTTGGGAAACAAAATATCTTGAGAACTGAAACCTTAAGACAGCTAGCTTTTATAGCTATGTGTAATTTAAGGGACTAGATCTGATAGACTGCCTCATGAACTATGGACTGAGGTTCGTGACATTGTACAGGAGACAGGGATCAAGAACATCCCCATGGAAAAGAATTGCAAAAAAGCAAAATGGCTGTCTGGGGAGGGCTTACAAATAGCTGCGAAAAGAAGAGAAGCAAAAAGCAAAGGAGAAAAGGAAAGATATAAGCATCTGAATGCAGAGTTCCAAAGAATAGCAAGAAGAGATAAGAAAGCCTTCCTCAGCGATCAATACAAAGAAATAGAGGAAAACAACAGAATGGGAAAGACTAGATATCTCTTCAAGAAAATTAGAGATACCAAGGGAAACTTTCGTGCAAAGATGGGCTCGATAAAGGACGGAAATGGTATGGACCTAAGAGAAGCAGAAGATATTAAGAAGAGGTGGCAAGGATACACAGAAGAACTGTACAAAAAAGATCTTCACGATCAAGATAATCACGAAGGTATGATCACTCACCTAGGGCCAGACATCCTGGAATGTGAAGTCCAGTGGGCCTTAGAAAGCATCACTACAAACAAAGCTAGTGGAGGTGATAGAATTCCAGTTGAGCTATTTCAAATCTTGAAAGATGATGCTATGAAAATGCTTCACTCAATATGCCAGCAAATTTGGAAAACTCAGCAGTGGCCACAGGACTGGAAAAGGTCAATTTTCATTCCAATCCCAAAGAAAGAAAATGCCAAAGAATGCTCAAACTACAGCACAATTGCACTCATCTCACCCGCTAGTAAAGTAATGCTCAAAATTCTCCAAGCCAGGCTTCAGCAGTACATGAACCGTGAACTTCCAGATGTTCAAGCTGGTTTTAGAAAAGGCAGAGGAACCAGAGATCAAATTGCCAAAATCCACTGGATCATTGAAAAAGCAAGAGAGTTCCAGAAGAACATCTTTTTCTGCTTTAGTGACTATGCCAAACCCTTTGACTGTGTGGATCACAACAAACTGTGGAAAATACTGAAAGAGATGGGAGTACCAGACCACCTGACCTGCCTCTTGAGAAATCTGTATGCAAGTTAGAACTGGACATGGAACAACAGACTGGTTCCAAATAGGAAAAGGAGTACATCAAGGTTATATATTGTCACCCTGCTTATTTAACTTATATGCAGAGTACATGATGAGAAATGCTGGGCTGGAAGAAGCACAAGCCGGAATCAAGATTGTCATGAGAAATATCAATAAGCTCAGCTATGCAGATGATACCAGCCTTATGGCAGAAAGTTAAGAGGAACTAAAAAGCCTCTTGATAAAAGTGAAAGAAGAGAGTGGAAAAGTTGGCTTAAAGCTCAATATTCAGAAAACGAAGATCATGGCATTTGGTCACATCACTTCATGGGAAATAGATGTGGAAATAGTGTCAGACTTTATTTTTCTGGGCTCCAAAATCACTGCAGATGGTGACTGCAGCCCTGAAATTAAAAGACGCTTACTCCTTGGAAGGAAAATTATGACCAACCTAGAGAGCATATTCAAAAGCAGAGACATTACTTTGCCAACAAAGGTCTGTCTAGTCAAGGCTATGGTTTTTCCTGTGGTCATGTATGGATGTGAGAGTTGGACTGTGAAGAAAGCTGAGCACCGAAGAATTGATGCTTTTGAACTGTGGTGTTGGAGAAGACTCTTGAAAGTCCCTTGGACTGCAAGGAGATCCAACCAGTCCATTCTAAAGGTGATCAGCCCTGGGTGTACTTTGGAAGGACTGATGCTGAAGCTGAAGCTCCAATACTTCGGCCACCTCATGTGAAAAGTTGACTCATTGGCAAAGTTCCTGTTTCTGGGAGGGGGGTGGGGGTAGGAAGAGAAGGGGACGACAGAGGATGAGATGGCTGGATGTGATCATGGATTCGATGGACATGAGTTTGGGTAGGCTCCGGGAGTTGGTGATGGACAGGGAGGCCTGGCGTGCTGCAATTCATGGGTTCGCAAAGAGTCGGACACATGTGAACGACTGAACTGAACTGAACTGAACTGAGGCCTCTCTCCTTGGTTTATAGATGGCTTCTGTTTTGCTGTTACCTCACATTGTGTCTTCTCTGTGCATGTATACTCCTGGTGTCTCTTCTTTCTCTTATAGAGACAACAGTCTTAATTTCTCCTTATATATATACACATAAAATATACACATATATACATATATATATACACATATAATATACGCATATATATATATGTGTATAGATAATGTATATACTATACAAATATAGTCTTTATCTCCAAACTGGTGTTTAGGGCTTTAAGATACAAACTTTGGGAAGACCTAATTCAGTCTATAGCAGTAAGGTTATACTAATGCATTCATTTTCCCGAGAGAGGCTTCTATACATATTGGTAATCCTCTCACCCACAAAGATAAATTCTGCATACTTCTGGTAATATAATGAGAATGAAGAATTCCATTTCCCTTTGCTTTCCTATTCTAACACTATGCTTTCTTGATATACTAACACATATTTTTTAGGTCAAAAGCAGATTGAGAAGTGACAGTACAAAGTCATCAAAACTGGAAAAGAAAAGGGCAAAGAAAGAAATCAGGAATTGACTGGTCTCACTATATTACCAAACTAAGGCAATATAAGGAATTTATCTATAGTCCCTTGTCAATTATATAATTCTGAAAAGTAAAAGAAATAATTTTCACACACTTAAATAGTAAGTACATGCAATGATTTAGGGATCTAAAAGGATGACAAAGCTAGTTCCAAAGACATTTTGAAAACAATCTCATTATAATTTATATTTTAAAAAAAATGGTGCTTCCAGTTCAAGATGGCAGAATAGAAGGACATGTACTCATCTCCTCCTGAGAAAGCACCAAAATCACAACTAGCTATTGAACAGCCATCAACAGGACACTGGAACCTACCAAAAAAAAAAAAAAAGATGCCCCACTTGCAAAAACAAGAAGTCACAGTGAGATGGTAGGAATGGCACAATCATGATAAAATCAAATCCCACACCCACTGGGTCAGTGACCCATGAACTGGAAAACAATAGTACTAAAGAACTTCTCCTACTATTGTGAAAATTTGGAACCCCACATCAGGCTTCCCAGCCTGGGGACCTGACAAAGGGACTGGGAATTCCCAAGGAATCTGACCTTAAAGGCCAGTGGGATTTGATTATAAGACTTCCACTGGACCGGGGAAAACAGAGACTCCAGTCTTGGAGGGCACAAACCAAACCTTAAGTGCACCAAGTCTCAGAGAAATAGAACAGTGACTCCACAGGAAACTGAACCAAAGCTACCTGCTAATGTTGGAGGGTCTCTTGTGGAGGTGTGGGTCAGCAGGGGCTCAACACAGGGACCCGGGGTTTGGCAGCAGTTGTCTGGGAAGGTCCCCTTTGGCATAAACCATTTTGGAGATGCCATTAACCCAGTCATAGAACCCATAGACTCTTGAGAGCCAAGTCGCCTTAGGCCAAAAAACTATCAGGAAGTGGGTGCAACTCCACCCATCAGCTGATAATGGGATTAAAGCTTTACTGAGCAAGGCCCACCAGAAGGAGGCCCAGTTTCTCCCACCAGCAGTCCCTCCCATCAGGAAACTTACACAACCCTCTTAGTCTCCTCCATCAGAGGGCAGACAGAAGAAGCAAGAAGAACCACAATTCCACAGGGACTAAAACAAAACCACATTACAGAAAGTTAATCAGCATGAAAAAGCAGAAAGTTACAACCCAGATGAAGGGACAAGATAAAACTCCAGAAAAACAACTTAATGAAGTAAAGATAGGCAACCTTCCAGAAAAAGAATTCAGAATAATGATAGTGAATATGATTCAGGCTCTTGGAAAAAGAATGGAGGGAAAGATTGAGAAGATGCAAGAAATGTTGACTAAAGACCTACAAGAACTAAAGAACACATGAACAGAAATGAATAATACACTAGGAGGAATCCATAGCAGAATAACTGAGGCAGAAGCACAGATAAATGACCTGGAGGACAGAATGGTGGAAATAACTGCCACAGAACAGAATACAGAAAAAAGAATGAAAAGAAATGAAGAGAGCCTAAGACACCCCTGGGACAACAGAAATGCAGGAACATTCACATTATAAAGGTCCCAGAAGGATAAGAGAGAGGGAGAGGACCTGAGAAAAGATTTGAAGACATAATAGCTGAAAACGTCCCAAACATGGGAAAGGAAATAACCAACCAAGTCCAAGAAGCACAGAGAGTCCCACACAGGATAAATCCAAGGGAGAACACACCAAGACACATAGTAATCAAACTGAAAAAAATTAAAGACAGAGATAAAATATTAAAAGCAACAGGGAGAAATGACAAATAATATACAAGGGAACTCCCATCAGGCTATCAGCTGATTTCTCAACAGAAACTCTAGAAGCCAGAAAGGAACAGAATGACATATTTAAAGTGACAAAAGGGAAGTGCCTACAACCAAGAATACTCTACCTAGCAGAATTCTCCTTCAGATTTAATGGAGAACTCAAAAGCTTTCCAGATAAGCCAGTTTAGAGAATTCAACACCACCAAACCAACTTTACAACAAATGCTAAAGTAACTTCTCTAGGCAGAAAACAAGGAAAAGCAAGAAAGCAAAAGAAAGAAAGAAAAAAAGAAAGAATTATAGTTAGCAAAAGAAAGAAAACAAGCAAGAAAGTTGCTCAGTCGCGTCTGACACTTTGTGACTCCATGGACTGTGGCAAGCCAGGCTCCTCTGTCCATGGGATTTTCCAGGCAAAAATACTGGAGTGAGTTGCCATTTCCCTCTCCACGGGATCTTCCAGACCCAGGGATCAAACCCGGGTCTTCTGCACTGTAGGCAAACTTTACCATCTGAGCCACTAGGGAAGCTCACCTACAGAAAATAAACCCAAAACACTTAAGAAAACGGTAAAAGGATCATCAGTTCAGTTCAGTTGCTGGGTTGTGTCCGACTCTTTGCGACCCCATGAATCACAGCACGTCAGGCCTCCCTGTCCTGGATAATTACCTTAAATGTAAATGAATTAAATGCACCAACCAAAAGACAGACAGGCTGAGCAGATGAAAATGTGCAGGTTTGCACTTCCACTTACCACATCACTCTGCTTGACCACTCCCAACAATATAAAAAAAAAGTAATAATTTTATATTGTTAGATTAATCATATTCCCATTATGGCTTGCAATTGTAACTATCTTTTATTTTATTTTTTTTTGTCTGGCTATTGATTGTGAAAACTGATAAATATCTTTTACTATTTGTTTTTATGTAACTATTACTCAATACCATTGTATCATGATTGGTCAACAGAAAAATTATAGAATTCTATATTACCAAAACTACCACTTAATAGAAAACCCATAATCAGTTTTTAAAATCCAGATGCATATCAAAATTATCATAGAACTTTTTGAAAAATACAAATGCCCAGGTATTTCTTTTCTTTTTTTTTTTTTTTTGCCAGAGCTCCAGATATTTTGCTAATGAGCAGCCATGTTTAAAAACAACTGGAATATATCAGGATTTTTTACTTTTATCTAGGTTCACTTTTTCTATTTCATACTCAGTGCTCCCATTTCATTTAGCTTATGTTTTCCAACTTCTCCATCTCTTCTTTATTTCTGATGTTCTCTCTTAAGCCTTTATCAAGTGTAGTAGAAAAAGCTTATATATAAATAATATGTATAATATACATATTTAGAAAACTTATGAATTTTGGCCTAACTAAAAAATTTATGATATTTTGATTCTACTTGTTTGACTTAGTATGAATAGAATGCTAAATTTCTAATTTTTAAAAAATAGATATGCAACAAGCAATAAAGATTTACTGTATAGTTTACTATATATAAAGTGAGAGTTGATCAGTCGTGTCCAACTCTTTGCAATCCCATGGACTATACAGCCCATGGAATTTTCTAGGCCAGAGTACTGGAGTGGGTAGCTGTTGCCTTCTCCAGGGGATCTTTCCAACCCAGGGATCAAAACCAGGTCTCCCACATTGAGGTGGATTCTTTACCAGCTGAGCCACAAGCATAGCCCTACTGTATGGCATAGGGAACTATAGTCAGTATCTTGCAATAACCTATAATGGAAGATAATTTCAAAAATAGCACATGTATGCATATAACTGAATCACACACAAAAAAGAATTCTACTTTTTGAAATTTAGTAATGTTTATCCTTTTGCCTATGGACATCTAATAACAATGTATGAGATACAAAAATTTAAATATATGTGTGTAGGGTATGATTAATATAAATTAATAAATATAAATCTATCATATTTAAATTATTAATGACATCATCCAAGATACTCTTTTTCTTATTTTTTCTGCACTTGATAAAATATTCTCAAATAAATATTAATGTCTCATTATGATTATATATTGTTTCTTTTCCCTTTTATTTCTTCTGATTTTTGCTTTATGTATCTTTATTTCTTTGTTGTTAAGGTGTCTAATGGTTTATGATGCCTATTTTCTTTGTGAATTGTTACTTTTATCATTAAAATATTTATCTTTGTTTCATTTAAAATAAATAAATTTAAAAACTGAATTTTGAAATACAATGTTAAAGTACTACAAAATCAATTAATTACCTATAAGAGCAATAGGTATAACTTTTAATGCAATCTTCTTTAATAGAAAGAAAAAGAAAATCACTGCATTTTATCCACTTTTTTAATCCATCCTAGTTTAGAAATGTCTAGACAGTCACTAGTAAGTAGTATGTTATACAAAGTTACAATTCCCTGAAGAGTAAGATGAACTGAGGTAGGCCAGTTAGACAATACTATAGGATAACATTAAATGTGTAAACAATCATTTTTTTCCTCATTTCCTATACTGGAATATTTGTTTAGTACTGTGGTATCTTCTCTATGTAATCCAACCAAAGTGTGGCCAAAATTACAGGAGCAAGAAAACATCAAAATGTTCTTTTTAATTTATTGTGATAGGCCTAGATTCTTATCTGGAGAAGAAAATGACAACCCACTCCATAATTCTTGCCTGGAGAATTCCATGGACAGAGGAGCCTGTTGGTTAGAGTCTATGGGGTCGCAAGGAGTCAGACACAACTGAGTGACTAATGCTTATATTCATGCCATTACCAACAAAAAGACTGTCATCATCCTGTAATTATAGCTGATTAACTTTGAAATAAATACTTCAGCCATGTTTACATTGGTAGAACTGTATAATCTAAATATTCTTCCTCCACATTATACATATTGAGTTCCTACTGACAACAATATTGAATATATTATAATAACCATTAAGAATTAAGGGCATGTGCACCTCTATTTTACTGCTTTACAATGATTGAATTTAACTCTGTAAAATATTGAAAGTAAATTATTAGAAAAAATCCCCACAACCAATTGAGTGCAGTATATTTTAAAAATTTAAGAAGTCATTGACCAGATGGCCTTCACATTTCCCTCAGCTTGACTAAACTTCAGATGAATTTCTTTCTGTCTCTATGTAACTGATGTCCCTTTCATCCTTATTTCATAAGAATTCTGTAAGTATTCAGATGACTTACACACTGAGGCCCTTCTCCTCCCTTTACCTAGAAAATTCTTTTAGAAAGCTTAAGATTTTAAGTTATTTCTCTGCCCCAATGAAAACTAAATATTTTTAAAAGCCTCTTACCAGTTTTCAACTAAAGCAATGTCTCTCCAGGTCCAGGGAGCCAGCACATTAAAATGTAATCATCAAGGAAGACAGCACCCATATCTCTCAGTCTTTGTGTAATAGTAGGAGCCTATATGGGCTTCCCTGGAGAAGGCAGTGGCACCCCACTCCAGTACTCTTGCCTGGAAAATCCCATGGATGGAGGAGCCTGGTGGGCTGCAGTCCATGGGGTCGCTAGGAGTTGGACACGGCTGAGCGACTTCACTTTCACTTTTCACTTTCATGCATTAGAGAAGGAAATGGCAACCCACTCCAGTGTTCTTGCCAGGAGAATCCCAGGGATGGCAGGGCCTGGTGGGCTGCCGTCTATGTAGAGTCAGACACTACTGAAGCGACTTAGCAGCAGCAGCAGCAGCAGCAGAATGTGGGTTTTCCTGGTGACTCAATGGTAAAGAGTCTGCCTGCAGTGCAGAGGACATGGGTTTGACCCCTGGGTCAGAAAGATCCCTTGGAGGAGGGCGTGGCAACCCACCCTAGTACTCTTTTTTTTTTTTTTAATTTTATTTTATTTTTAAACTTTACATAATTGTATTAGTTTTGCCAAATATCAAAATGAATCCGCCACAGGTATACATGTGTTCCCCATCCTGAACCCTCCTCCCTCCTCCCTCCCCATACCATCCCTCTGGGTCGTCCCAGTGCACTAGCCCCAAGCATCCAGTATCGTGTATCGAACCTGGACTGGCAACTCGTTTCTTACATGATATTTTACGTGTTTCAATGTCATTCTCCCAAATCTTCCCACCCTCTCCCTCTCCCACAGAGTCCATAAGACTGCCTAGAGAATTCCATGGACAGAGGAGCCTGACAAACTGCAGTCCATAGGGGAAGTACAGAAAGTTGGACATGAGTGAAGCAACTAAACAGCAGCAGCAGCAAGAGCCTATGTTTATGGGTGAGCCCCATAAACTGAGGCCCACCAGGCCCCTCTGTCCATGGGATTTCCCAGGCAAGAATACTGGAGTGGGTTGCCATTTTCTTCTCCAGAAGATCTTCCCGATCCAGGACTTGAACCTAGGTCTCCTGCATTGCAGGCAGATTCTTTACCAACTGAGCTACAAGGGAATCCCATATTTCATGAACCCTGATTAACAAACACAGATGGTATAATCACAGAGAAAAATGTTTGCAAACTCAGGAAATAATTCAATATACTCAACACATGCCTTTGATCAACTTCCTTTCTGATAACTTCCAATACTTTTCCATTAGCTCATCCCTGCCTGTGGAGACTCTCCCATTTTTTTTTTCAATGAATTCAGATTGAGTTCTGTCCTCTCTACCTATGACAATAGCTTTACATAAAGTTTTCCTTGCCTATTTAACTTGGATGAAATTTTTGTTTTGACACTATTTTCTATGATGGCCTCCTCACTCCCCAAGTAACACATTTCTAATATTGCTCTTTAAGTTTTCTATCTCCTTTCTGTATACTAAACCAGAGTAAAATATTAACTCAACATTTTCCCTTACCTTTTTTTCATAGGAAAGAAAATCCAGTTGATGGGCTGGGTCAATGTTGTGATGCTCATTACTTGAAAAAGTAACTTCTGAAGAAGCATCTTTGATATTCTAACTCTAAAATGAAAGGTAAAGGAAATTTTAAAGTTTATTTGAATCAGTTGATTCTTTAAGTTAAACTCACAAAGACAGAAACATACAGTATGGCAAAAAATTATTTTTCCATAACTTTAACTCAAAAATAGAGTAAATTTTTTACTTGATCTTTTTTTTCCAGAGATTTTTGAAAGTAGCATGCTCCATTTAAAGATATACCAGATAATTGCAAGCTTATTAAATTCACAATTGATTGAATATCATAAAATAATAAATTTTCACCCTTGAAAATTGAGAGAATATATGTGATTTTAATGATTTCCCAAAAATTTTTGAAAGAAAGAGTAATGTCTAAAGAAAGAAATGCTGACGGTTCAGTTATTCATTCTTATTAAAAGTTAATAGACTTTATAGAAATTGTAATAAAAATGCTCAACATCACTAATCACCAGGGAAATGCAAATCAAAACCACAAAGTGATATCACTTCACATCTGTCAGAACTGCTATTATCAAAAAGAACATAAATAAGAAATGTTGGTGAGCATGTGGAACAAAGTATATCCTCATACACTGATGGTGGGAATGTAAATTGATGTAGCCAATGTGGAAAACAGTATGGAGTTTTCTTTTAAAACTAAAAATAGAACTATCTTATGACCCAGCAATTCCACTCCTGGGTATATATCTCAAAGAAAGAAAAATATTAATAAAAAAGATATATGAACAAAGTTTGTAGCAATATTATTTATAATTACCAAGATATGAAAGCAACCTAAGTGCCCATTACAGATGAACAGAAAAAGAAGATGTGATATATATGTAAAATGATAAAATACTCAGCTGTAACAAAGAATGACTGGACTTAGAGGATATTATGCAAAGTAAAATCAATTAAAGACAAATACTGTATAATATCATTTATATGTGGAATCTAAATAATACAACAAACCCAGTGAATAAAGCAAAAAAGCTGACTCACAGATATGGAGAACAAACTCCTGGTTACCAGTGGGTAAGAGGGAAAGCTAGAGGGGAAATAAAGGGCTTGGGAATGAAAAGTTATGAACAGTTAAGTATAAAATAAGCTACAAGAATATATTGTACAACACAGGAAATAAGGCAACATTTTATAATATCTATAAATGGAATATAACCTTTAAAATTGTTAAAGTCTGTATTGTACTCCTGCAACATATAATATTGTACATCAATTCACTTAAATTAAAAAAAGATATTACCCTTTTCATATCTTCTCCAATTCATGGCAAAAAGAAAAAAAGCTCCATGAATAGAAAGAATCAAGCTTATCTATCATTAAAGTGGCAGATATGTTGTTAAAACAACTGATTTGGAAAAATTGAACACTGACCATTTCATCACATTAAAAAGAACTCAACCAGCAGGGATTCTTTAAATAGCATGTTCTTCTATTGTATTAAAAATTTTTACACATCATTAACTGCTTGAAAGAAAGTAAGGCCTAGGGAAACTTAACATTTAAAAGTTAAGAACCACTGCTATGTAGAGATAAAAGCGAGCAATTGGTCATATACTGCTTCGTAGTGTTAAATAGAGTAAATTCACAGATAGTCTATTTATACCCAACTTTACAGAGGGTAAAGTTGGTACAGTTTCTAATATTTTGGCATTAGTATTGATTTTGTCTCTCTCTGCTTATATAATTAATAAGTTTGTAACAGGTAACCAGAGGCCATCACTTACGTAACCTTTATAAAGTATTTCACTAGCATACTGGAAATTAGTTTTCTTTCATGTCCACCATGCATCCCCATGAAAACAGACAAAGAGTTGATCTCTATTTCATTCAACCACTTAATATATATTTATTGAATATCTATTATGTGCAAAGAAGTTTCTGGAGAAACTATAGCAGTAA
Source organism: Bos javanicus (assembly GCF_032452875.1). Lineage (NCBI taxonomy): Eukaryota > Metazoa > Chordata > Mammalia > Artiodactyla > Bovidae > Bos > Bos javanicus. The sequence goes on along the minus strand of NC_083887.1, from coordinate 29,535,628 downwards.
AAAGAGAGAGGAACATCCATGGGATGCTTATATTCTATAGGTGATATTCTATCACCTCTAATTAGGTGATAGTCAAAGTTAAGAAAAGAAATAGAGCAAGGGGTGTGGGATGGAGCTGCTATTTTAGGTTAGGTGGTCAGAGGAAGCTTCTCTTACTAAGTGGTATTTGAGCAGAACTTTGAATGGAATGAGTGAGGAAGACCCCCCCAGATAACAGGGGCAGAATGTTCAGACAGAGGGAATAACAAGTCCTAAAGAGGAGCTTAACATATTTGAGAAACAGCAAAGAGGTTAAGTCTTCCTAGAAGCTCATTGTATTAGCTTCCTATGGCTACTATAATAAATTAACATCCATCTAAATATTATGTATTTTGGGGACAGTATTTTTTTGCTTCCCTTGTGGCTCAGCTGGTAAAGAATCCGCCTGCAATGTGGGAGACCTGAGTTCAATCCCTGGGTTGGGAAGATTCCCCTGGGGAAGAAAAAGGCTACCCACTCCAGTATTCTGGCCTGGAGAATTCCATGGACTGTATAGTCCACGGGATTGCAAAGAGTTGGACATGACTGAGCAACTTTCACTTTCACTTGGGTGGTAAAAAATGGTATCTCTTCTCCAAAGTTAACATACACACTCATGCTCCAGACACACATCATATATGAAGCATGTATTCTTCACATAGTTAAAACTATGAAAGTTTGAATTTTCTTACTTGTCTACATTTGAGTTGAGCAAGTCAATACAGAGCAATATTATTTTCTCTTAGTTCATAGCATGTCAAAAGTTGACAGAACCATTTTTTTTCCCAGTGGGGCAGCATAAACAATGCTATGAGAGATTATTTATGACTCAAATAATTTCCCCAAAGAAGTTTGAGATTTATTTCATTTCTAACAAGAATTTATCATGAAATATGTATATTTTATGTATATCATGAAATATGTGTATTTTACTTGTACTTTAATCAGTAAAGAGAACAATAAGTGCAGCTTTAAAACTAAAGGTAAGAATTCAAACTCAAGTAAGAGCAAGTGTTAGGGAGACTCGGGAAGGATGGAAACCTTGCTGATGTTCAGCTGACCCATGGTACAAAATGTACTTTTGACAATTGCATGATAAAGTAGAAATACATGAAATTGGTTTTACATTGTTTATTGAACTTTATATATTCAATTTAACTGTATAAATATTAAACTGTGGCTCAAAGAATAAAAAATTGTAATTATACAGGATTATAGGATTAGGAAAGAAAAAAAATGGACCTAAGATACACAGGTTTGTTAAACTTCAGAAGTCATGTTAATATGAATACATTTTCTTAATCTTAATTTCAGAAATTAAAAATAAATTTAAATGTAAATGAACATCATCTTGAGCCCATTTGGTGCTAGCAAATTCTTTCACAAAGTTACCTAAAAATTATTCCTAACAACCAATCTAAATGGTCAATAGAGACGGGAAATACAGGAAAAGTAATAAAATATGCTTTTTCAATCAATAATTACTTATGAAACTTTGTCTGGAATGATGGCCAAAATGCTATGCTTCCTCCTATGGGATTCTGTAGTTCATCTGCACTCAATAAAATTGATTGTTTCTTTTTAAATGTAGGACTGTACACTAACTGGACATATAAAGTATGTAAATAACTCTGAAGTTCTAGTAAAAAAGAAAGATCAAATGCAACAAAATGATACAAATGAATAAGGTATATAAGGTATATGTTTCAGTGGCCAAAACAATGTGAGTTAACAAAAAGTGAGAGGGAATCAGATACTTCCCTGAAATTTAACAGCAGCAAATTATATTTCAGGACTTGAGAGAGATACAAAAATTTAGCAAAACTGTGTATTGCACCAGTGGACTATTAGATTTGCATATTTCTAAATCTTAAAAATATGCAATAAATTATGCAATAATTCAATAATTATTGCAATAAATATGCATTAAATAAGTTATGGAATGTCTCAGTATCTGGAAGAAAGCAGTCTTTAAATTGCAGGTAGATCCAGCCTGGAGACAAGGGCAGAATCCCTATAATTCTGTCATATATTTTGGGCTATCTCCCTCACTGTCCATTTTCAGAACTGGTTTATCTCAAGTTTGTTCACCACTTCATTCCCATTAAGACAATGCATGTGCACACAGTAGTATTCAACTGTGTGATCCTATGGACTGGAGTCCACCATACTCCTTTGTCCATGGAATTTTCCAGGCAAAAATATTGGAGTGGGTTGCCATTTCCTGCTCCAGGGGATCTTCCCAAGCCAGGGATTGAATCCACATGTCTTGTGTCTCCTGCATTGGCAGGCGGATTCTTTACCAGCTGAGCTGCCAGGGAAGCCCCTCCATTAAGATCAAAAGAAAACAAAAGACATGTTGGACATAAGAGAAGAGGTTCCACAGAATATCAGTTAGTTTTCACAGGTTCTTTAAGTCGGCTTCCTTGAAAATTAAAATTATTAAAATTATGAAAACTGGAAGCAACCAAAATGTCTTTCAATAGTTGAATGGATAACAAACTTCTTGTCTCTGCTACCTGAGAGGGTCTTAGAAACAATACCTCCATAGCAACAAACACAGATCTCACTCAAATCTTTTTTCTAATATCATTTGCCAATAAAGTAAGTGAAGGGTCCTTGAAGAAATGGCTGATTCTAATGCCAGAGCAATAAATATATCAAATAGGCCTGAAACATCAGACATTATCTGAAAATATTGACGTATTCAAAAAATTACATTGATGGGAGTATGTCAAAAGAACACAGGAATCAAATGTAAGAGCTCTCATTGGCCAAGGAGGAATAATTTGAGCAACAAAATAAATATAGTAGCAGTAAATTATAAACCAGAGTATAAGTGTCAATAAGTCCATACTTATATAAATGTGTGACTGAATAAATAAATAGAGAGACTAAACAAATCTCCCATGAAGAAGAATTCAAACAAATTTTTGTAAATGTTCTGTTCTCACAAAGGTGGAGCATAGCTACTCATCCCTTCAGTGTAGGCTATGCATAGTGATTTCTTTCCATAGAGGATGGTATGAGAAAGGAGAAAAAGTGCAATAATCTGTCAAGTACCACCTCAAGCCATGTGGTCAAAGTTCACATCAACAGTGATGTCATGTTGAAAATATGTACCCTTGATGTGGTGTGAGGGGAATGATACTTTATCTCTGTGGTCATCCACACAAACACATATAAACCCACTGTAATCATGAGATAAATATCAGATAAATTCCAGTTAAGGGGCATTCTACAAAATACCTGACCAATATGCTTCAAAACTGTCAAGTTTACTTAAGTTATGCATAGAGGATAATGGGGGAAGGGGTAGAGTCATGCAGTAAGCCAGGCTTTCTTCCTGCAAACTTATCATATGCAAAAGTTTAGGTGATTTGCAAGAAAACTCAGAAACTGTGACAGTCAAGCAGAGTCTGAAGGAGTCATGATGGTAATATGTAATGTGGTATCATAAAGTAAAGGGCACAGCAGATAAAAACAGAGGAAAGCATGGGCTTTAGTTAATAATAATATGTCATTATTGTTTCACTAGTTGTGACAAATATGTTGTTCAGTCGCCCAGTCATGTCCGACTCTTTGGGACTCCATGGACTGGAGCATGCCAGGCCTCCCTGTCCCTCATGCTTTCCCAAAGTTTTCCCAAGTTCATGTCCATTGCATCAGTGATGTCATCCAGACATTTCATCCTCTGATGCTCTGTTCTCCTTCTGCCCTCAATCTTTCCCAGCATTAGGGACTTTTCAAATGAGTCTGTTGTTCTCATCAGATGACCAAAATATTGGAGTTTCAGCTTCAGATCAGTCCTTCCAAAGAGTATTGAGGGTCAATTTCCCTTAAGGTTGACTGGTTTGATCTTCTTGCTGTCTAAGGGACTCTCAGGAGACTTCTCCAGCAACACAGTTCAAAGGCATCAATTCTTTGGCGCTCTGCCTTCTTTACAGTCCAGCTCTCACAACTGAACCTGACCACTGGAAAGACCATAGCATTGACTATACAGACCTTTGTTGGCAGAGTAATGTCTCTGTTTTTCAATACACTGTCTAGGTTTGTCGTAGCTTTCCTGCCAAGAAGCAAATGTCTTTTGATTTCATGGCTGCAGTCAACATCTGCAGTGATTTTAGAGCCCAAGAAGAAGCAATCTGTCAGTATTTCCACCTTTCCCCCTCTGTTCGCCATGCAGTAAATGGGGCCAGATGCCATGATCTTAGTTTTTTGTAATATTTAGACTTAAGCCACTTCTTTACTCCTTCACCCTCATCAACAGGCTATTTAGTTTCTCTTTGCTTTCTGCCATTAGAGTAGTATCATCCACATATTGCAGGTTATTGATGTTTCTCCTGTCTTATTTCCAGCTTGTAACTCATTGAGCCCAGCATTTCTCATGATGTGCTCCGCATATAGGTTAAATAAGCAGGGTGACAGCAGACAGCTTTGTTGTGCTCTTTATTCAATCTTAAACCAATCAGTTTTCCATACAGAGTTCTAAATATTGCTTCTTGACCTGCATACAGGTTTCTCGGGAGACAGGTAAGATGGTCTGATATTCCCATCTCTTTAAGAGCTTTCCACAATTTATTATGATCCACACAGTCAAGGCTTTTGTGTAGTCAATGAAACAGAAGTGTGCCGGAAGCAGGAGCTCCGCCTGTGGCAAAGATCATGAGGAAGGAGGCTCAGCATACGCTAAGGCGGGATCAAGCCCCAAGAGTCCCCCTGGAAATTCTCCAGCATCTACCCCCCAAACCAGAGTCTGCCTACTTTCTGCTTTGTACTTTCACCTACACCTCTGACTTTACGGGGGGCTGTCCCCCACTACCTCTCTCTGAAAAAAGTGTTAACTTACAGCTCCAGTTAATAATTCCTGGGTGTGACAGTGTTTCAACCTACAAACTCCTTTGGAAGTCCTCTAGCCTGCCTGAATAGGTTTTTCCGGCCACGTGATTGCTCAGAGCCTCCCAATTGTGAAAGGCATGAGATGTTCTAAACTGTCTAAATGCAGAGTCCTTTGAGCAGTTAAAAGATTGATTAGAAATTGTATTGGTGAAGGGTTTTTCACTTGTTGGGCCAATGTTTGCTGCTAAGTCTCCATATCCCTTACCTGCTGTGTCCCTGGCAGTGTATTGATTAATATAATTGGTGTAAGTAGTAGCTTTAATGTTTATAACGTTGGACCCTTGAGTTAATTCTTTTTCTTGTTATAGCCCACCACACCTTTGCCCTATAGGAATGCAACTTTATCTAATGCTTTTGGAGGGTGGCGCCTGACTAGTCACCTTTAGAGAAAAATAAGTTTTCTGAAGCAAGGGTCTTAAAATGTTAACAGGCCTCCGGGCCAGAAGATGATGCAAATCACCTAAACTTTTGCATATGATAAGTTTGCAGGAAGAAAGCCTGGCTTACTGCATGACTCTACCCCTTCCCCCATTATCCTCTATGCATAACTTAAGGTATACAAACTACTTTGGAAAATAAAATGCAGGCCTTGTTCACTGAAGCTTGGTCTCCCCATGTCGTTCTTTCTCTCACCTTCTGGCTGAATTATTCAGCCTTTTTTCTCCACTGAATTTCCTCACTGAGCTATCCTTATTTCAGCCTCTTTTCTCCACTGAATAAACTCATTAAGCTATCCTTATTTAACCACTCTTTATATCCTTAATTAACGTTTAATTAAGCAATTGTTTGCTAATCCTCGCCGACGCCATCCCGGCTTTGAATTCCCTGGATCCACCGGGGCTGGACCCCGGCAGAAGTGGATGTTTTTGTGGAATTCCCTAGCTTTCTCTATGAGCCAGCATAGTATTAATAATATAAGATGTTAATAACAGGGAAAAGTGGGTTTGAGGTATAAAGAATGTCTCAGTAACTTTTCTGTAGTCCTAAAACTTTTTAAATAAAAATGTATTAATAAATAAAACCGGGGTTATGCTCTATAAGGCAGTTTGTTTAAAAACACAGAATAGAACTCCAAAAGTACTAGAAAATAATTATTTCCAATTTATTTAATATATAAGAATATCTTAATATATATTTGATATTGAAAAGAACACCTGCTATACATGAAAGAGACTCAATATATTTTTAAAATGTATTGGAAATCTCAATAGAGAACAACAATAATTTTTGAGGATGACTAAATAAATAATGAAGTCTCCAAACACCTCTAGTCATACATATTCATAATTAGTTCTTTATTCTGACCTGTGAGGGTAAAATTTAAATGCAAATGTCATGACTTTCTGATTAAAGCATGCACAGTTCAAGCTCTTCCGTTATCAAATAAGTGCATTCCATCTTCTGGGTAAGTGCTAAACATGTTGCACCAAATTATCTTTAGACATTTAAAGTGGTGACTCTAGGGATCACTTAATTAGTGAAGACTCTTACAGTCAATTCAAAAAGATTATTTTTCACCCTGAGTAAGTAAAAAATGCTGACTTTGCCCAGGGAAAATAAACTGAGGTAAGAGGTTGATTTACAGTAATTCAGTTTTCACCCAGTTGTCTAGCTGTGTTGACACGGTTGAAGAGGCCAAATTACTTGTCACATCACCACAATCCAGTGGGATTTCCTCTAATGAAGGGTGAAGCCCTCTCAAAGATTTCTGAGCAACTGCAAAATGGCAGTGAGAAGGCTGAGAAATTTCCTTTTCATTTAATGATACATTTTATGATCCTCAAATAAAACATGTCTACTAAACGTGTTTCCTATAAGTCTATTTTGCTCACTACATTCTAAAGGAAAAGTTTCAGTTGTTTAAATATTTAAGTATTGAAACATTTAGAAGATGTCCTTGGTGAACTGCATCTAACTTTTGAGTTGGGAAGTCTCTTGTGAGATGAGTTGTGCATTCTTTGCAGCCAAATTCAATTACCTAAACAAACATCTAACAACTACTTCTGCTAGGCAGGAACTATACACCTTCATGAACTAAGAAATCAACAAAGAAGATATGCAGATGGCAAAGACACGCATGAAAGGATGCCTTACATCACATGTCATCAAAAAAATTCAATTTAAAACAACAATGAAATACCATTATGCACCTATTAGAATGGCCAAAATCCAGGACACTGACAACTCCAAATGCTGGAAGGATGTGAAGCAACAGGAAATTTCATTAATTGCTGGTGGGAATGCAAAATGGTACAGCTGCTTCAAAAGACAGTGTACTGCTTCTTATAAAAGTAAACATGCTTTTATCATATAATCCAGCAATCTCACTCATTATTTACAGGAGTTAAAATCTTATCTCGACACAACAACCTGCACATATGTTTCTAGCAGCTTTATTCATAATGCTAAAACCTGGAAGCCACCACAATATCCTTAAGGAGGTGGATAGATAGATAAACCAAAATACATCCAGACAATGGAATATTATTCAGATATGAGCTATCAGGCCATGTAAAGACATGGAGGAAATTTAAATGTATATTACTAAGTGAAAGAGATCAATCTGAAAAGGCCTTTCACTGATTGCAACTATATGACTTTCTGGAACAGGTAAAACCTATGAAGACAGTAAAAAGTTCATTAGTTGCCAGGAGTTAATGGGGAAGGGGGGTTATATAGGTGGAGCACAGAGGATTTTTAGGTGGAGCACAGAGGATTTTTAGGGCAATGAAACAACTCTTGTATGTTACTGTAATTGTAGATACAGGATTTCATATACTTATCCAAACTTGTAAAATATACAACATGAAGAATTAACCCTAGTGCTAACTATGGACTTGGAGGTGATTATAATGTGTGAGGTGAGTTCATCTTTTGTAAAAATTATACCACTCTGATGGAGGGTGTTCAGAAAAGGGAGAAGTTATACATGGATGATGTCAGGGCATATATGGGAAATCTCTACATCTTCCATTCAATTTGTTGTAAATCTAAGAAATAAAGTCAAATTTGTAAAAAGAAAAGGAAAAAAGCATCTGCTAATTTTTTGCTGCAAATATTTGGACTTACTGGCATGGGTAAATCATGGACTACAATACACCCTCTATGATATTGTTGACAAAAATTCCACAGGCCTTCTTTTCTTTAAAAAGCAGCCCATAAAGTTTTTGGTGCCATAAGTCCTTTCAGCCCCCTTATGAAACTCCAAGCTCTTTATCAATATTTTAAAGGCATAAGTAAGTGCGTGTGAAAATTGTTCAGTTGTGTCCGACTCTTTGTGACCCCATGAACTATACAGTCCATGGAATTTTCCAAGCCAGAATACTGGAGTAGCTTGCCATTCCAGTATATGCCCTCCTCCAGGGGATCTTCCCAACCCAGGGATCAAACTCAGGTCTCCTTCAGTACAAGCAGATTCTTTACCTGCTGAGCCACCAGGGAAGCCTTAAAGGCATAAAGTCAAGAATATAAACCAATTATAGTGATATCATCATCAAAATATTTTAAGATATTTTTAACAGTAATATATATGCTATTTTTATTAAAACATTAAATAATAATACTTAGCAACAGACATAATACATACTCTAATTTTGAAGTAATGAGTATAAATATTATTTAAATAAAGCAACAAAAACCATAATTTAATAAGAAAGTGTGTGATTTCTAGCGATAACAAAATAAGACACTTCAAACAATCATTGCTTTATTTTTTCTTAGGCTCATAATTGAAGAAAATGATAGATTTCTGGTGTGCTGCCCTCCTTTTATTTGCTATGACAAAACAAGTTCCTCACCAAAAAACTGTATTCACTGTTCATCCTGCTTTGAATGGTCTTTCTCTAAAATCAGTAGAACTGATTCCCATTTGCCCTTCACATCTGAGCTTCAGCTTGTCACCCTCAGAGAGGCTTTCTTTGACTCCAAAACTAAAGCAGCAGTTCAGTTACTCCCTATACATGACCCACCCTAAATCGTTTGCCCTTCCCCTTTCCTCAGTGAGTTTGGCCTGTCTCTTTCACCTCTATACCTCCAATACTTAGAAAGTTTCCTGGCATGTTGTAGTAACTCAGTGAATATTTGTTGGATGAATAAATGGACAGTTATCTTCCTATTGTGACCTAGAGGTCCCAGCTGCTCCCTAAAATTACTACATGATAATCCAAGAAGGCTAATGCATAGTGGGAGGAAAAGAGGAGAAAAATCAGCATGCTGCCATCATGGTCTCCAGTAGAAAACACTTTTTTAGACACATGTATTTCATTCTTCTTTGTCCTTTACTCCAGCAGCAATGCCTTCCTCCAGGAGATCTCCCCAATCCAGGGATCAAACCCAGGTCTTCCACATTGCAGGCAGATTTTATTTACCATCTAAGCCACCACGGAATCCCAAGAATCCTGGAGTGGAGTGCCATTTCCCCCTCCAGGGAATCTTCCCAACCAAAACCTCTCTTATGTCTCCTGAACTGGCAGGCAGTTGCTTTACCTCTAGCACGACCTGTGAAGCACCTAGTTCACAAAGTTTATCTATGCATAACCTTTTCTTTTTTTTTTTTTTGGCCTCACCATTCGGCATACAGGATCTTCCTCAACCAGGGGTTGAACCCACATCCCCTGCATTGGGAGCACAGAGTCTTAACCACTGGACCTCCAGGGAAACTTCATTGACTATCCTGAAGCTTTTTACTGTGGAAAATTCTTAAAGAGATGAGAATAACAGACCATCTTACCTGCTTCCTAAGAAACCTGAAAGAAGGTCAAGAAGCAACAGTTAGAACCAGACATGGAACAATGGACTGGTTCCAAATTGGGAAAGAAATATGTCAAGTCTGTATATTGTCACCCTGCTTATTTAACTTATACGAAGAGTACATCATGTGAAATGCTGGGCTGTATGAAGAACAAGCTGGAATCAAGATTTCCGGGAGAAGTATCAATAATCTCAGATATACAGATAACACCATACTTATGGCAGAAAACGAAGAACAAAAAAGCCTCTTGATGAAGGTAAAAGAGGAGAGTGAAAAAGCTGGCTTAAATTCAACATTCAAAAAAACTAAGATCATGGCATCCAATCCCATCACTTCATGGTAAATACGGAAACAGTGAAAGACTTTATTTTTTTGAGCTCCAAAATCATTGCAGATGGCAACTGTAGCCATGAAGTTAAAAGACGCTTGCTCCTTGGAAGAAAAGCAATGACAACCCTAGATGGCCTATTAAGAAGCAGAGACATTATTTTGCCAACAAAGGTCTGCATAGTCAAATCTATGGTTTTTCCAATAGTCATGTACAGATGTGAGAACTGGATGGTAAAAAAGGCTGAGCACTGAAGTATAGATGCCTTTGAATTGTGGTGTTGGAGAAGACTCTTGAGAGTCCCTTGGACAGAAGGGAGATCAAACCAATCAATCCTAAAGGAAATCAACCCTGAGTATTCATCAGAAGGACTAATGCTGAAGCTGAAGCTCCAACACTTTGGTCACCTGATGTGAAGAGCCGGCTCACTGGAAAAGACCCTGATGCTGGGAAAATTGAAGGCAGAAAGAGATAGGGACAACAGAGGATGAGATGGTTGGATGGCATCACCAACTCAATGGAAATAAGTAAGCAAACTCTGGGAGATGTTGAAGGATAGGGAAGCCTGGTGTGCTGCAGTTCATGAGCTCTCAAAGAGTCATACAAGACTGAGCACCTGAATAACAAAATCGAAACAATTATATACTAAAAATAGAAACACTGTGAAATCTACATGTATCTCAACATGTATTTTCTTTCTTTAATTTGGCTTTTCCTTAAGGGTTTGGAAAGACTACATCAAGAAATTGAAAAACATTAAAACTCTTTTTGATACCATGATTCCGCATCTTTAAAGTTAAAGAAATAATAGTTAATGTAAGAAAAATGTTCTGTACGTATATGATGGCAGCAATGTGAGTGATACCAGGAAGGATAAGGTGAATCTAGATAACAATTTCAATTCAGTCGCTCAGTCATGTACGACTATTTGTGACCCCATGAACCGCAGCACACCAGGCCTCCCTGTCCATCACCAACTCCCGGAGTCCACCCAAACCCATATCTGTTGAGTCAGTGATACCATCCAACCATCTCATCCTCTGTGTCCCCTTCTCCTCCTGCCCTCAATCTTTCCCAGCATCAGGGTCTTTTCCAATGAGTCAGCTCTTCACATCAGGTTGCCAAAATATTGGAGTTTCAGCTTCGAAATCAGTCATACCAATGAATACCCAGGACTGATTTCCTTTAGGATGGACTGGTTGGATCTCCTTGCAGTCCAAGGGACTCTCAAGAATCTTCTCCAACACCACAGTTCAAAAGCATCAATTCTTTGGTGTTAGCTTTCTTTATAGTCCAACTCTCACATCCATACCTGACTACTGGAAAAACCATAGCCTTGACTAGACAGACCTTTGTTGGAAAAGTAATGTCTCTGCTTTTTAATATGCTGTCTAGGTTGGTCATAACTTTCCTTCTAATGAGTAAGTGTCTTTCAATTTCATGACTGCAGTCACCATCTGCAGTGATTTTAGAGCCCCTCAAAATAAAGTCAGCCACTGTTTCCACTGTTTCCACATCCATTTGCTATGAAGTGATGAGACCAGATGCTGTGATCTTAGTTTTCTGAATGTTGAGCTTTAAGCCAACTGTTTTACTCTCCTCTTTCACTTTCATCAAGAGGCTCTTTAGTTCATCTTTGCTTTCTGTAATAAGGGTGGTGTCATCTGCATATTTAAGGTTATTGATGTATCTCCTGGCAACCTTGATTCCAGTCTGTGCTTCATCCAGCACATCTGGCATTTCTCATGATGTAGTCTGCATATAAGTTAAATAAGCAAGGTGACAATATACAGCCTTGACATACTCCTTTTCCTATTTGGAACCAGTCTGTTGTTCCATGTCCAGTTCTAACTGTTGCTTCCTGACCTGCATACAGGTTTCTCAAGAGGCAGGTCATGTGGTCTGGTATTCCCATCTCTTTCAGAATTTTCCACAGTTTATTTTGATCCACACAGTCAAAGGCTTTGGTATAGTCAATAAAGGAGAAATAAATGTTTTTCTGGAACTCTTTTCAATGCTTTTTCGATGATCCAGCAGATGTTGGCAATTTGATCTCTTGGAAATGGCTAAATAAATAAATAATATGTGCATAGCAAAATAAAAATACATGAGTGAGTGCTCAGTGACTCAGTTGTGTCTGACTCTTTGTGAGCTCATGGACTCTAGCCCACCAGGCACATCTGTCCATGGGATTCTCCAGGCTACAATACTCGAGGGGGTTACCATTTCTTCTTCCATGGGATCTTCTCAACCCAAGGATTGAACTAACATGTCCTGCTTTGACAGAAGAATTAGGAAGCCTCACTTACAACAAGCACATCAAAACTTTTCTTTGGTTGGTAGAAATAGAGATGCTTTTATCTTCTACTTGCTCTTTTTTAGAATCCTTTGAATTTTCTCTCTACAGTGTTTTATAGTGTAAAAATATATTTGTCAGAGGCAGTATTAAGATGTTTATGGGTCACATCCATTTCCCTGCTCCATTATTACTGTCATCTTATTCTGAGATGGTTCAGCCTGAAAGAGATAATAGAAGTCTTGATTTTACATGTTAATTTATACATGGGATTGTTTGGAAGGAACCCCTGAGGAAGAATGCCAGCAGAGAGTGGCTCTGAATGGCCAAAAGATGACATCAAAGCAGCTGCTCCACCATGCGTATTAAAACTAAAAAGAGTGCCCACGAGATTCTAGGACAAATGTGATACTTGCTTTTATATCTTGAAGTTTCTAAAACCTTTTTATTATATCTATTTTCCTCACTCTTTAGGTCTTTGGTCCCTGAAATTAAGGGCGAAAACAAAAACTACTTTTTCTCTCTCTTAGTCTATGTGTTTAGATGACAGAATTAAAAGTTATCAGAAGTGATAATGAGTAATGCTGAAATTCTAGCCTCTCTGATCATGTATGTATCTTCTCTTGAGCTCATCTCCAATCATAACCTCAGAGCCCTTGAGCACTGAGACATATCTTTTGAAGATACCCTGTATTTAAGATGGATTTGTCATTACTGACTCCTGGTGATTCCTAAGTGGGAAATGGAAAGATGAGAAACTTGAATCAATCCACTGTACTCATCTATGATGGGAAAATATTAAGTCTATATCTAAAATGATATGTCTTTATAGATTTTATTTCTGTCTATCCTCAGACACTGGCAAATGGAAGATTTCAAACTGAGTGAAAGGCTTACATACAAAACCTAAAAAGCTACAGTTCAGATATTTGGGAGATCATCTCTCAAATACCTTCATCTGTGCATGCTAAGTCACTTTAGTAGTGTCCTACTCTGCAACCCTATGGACTGTAGCCTGCCAGGCTCCTCTGTCCATGGAACTCTCCAGGCAAGAATACTGCAATGGGTTGCCATTCCCTTCTCCAAGGGATCTTCCTGACCCAAGGATTGAACCCAGGTCTCTTTCATTGCAGGACAATTCTTTACTGTATGATCCACCTGCCTCTAGAATCAAAGAAAGATCAGTTTTAGTTGATGAAGTCAGGTCAATAGATCCCAGTGTAGACTCTGTCTTTAAATCACAGGAAATTTTTTTATAAACACAATATTCAAAGTTCAGTTCAGTCCAATCCAGTCACTCAGTCGTGTCTGACTCTTTGCGACCCGTGAACTGCAGCACGCCAGGCCTCTCTGTCCATCACCAACTCCCGGAGTTCACCCAAACCCACGTCTATTGAGTCAGTGATGCCATCCAATTGAATCACTAGTACTCAGAAGATAGAACTATAACATATTTGATTTTTTTAGTCTCCACAGGGGATTCTGTTATGGTCCATTCACAGACTGGTACTTGAGAACTACAGTTCAGGTCAGTCACTCAGTCGTGTCTAAGTCTTTGCAAACCCATGAGCTGCAGCATGCCAGGCTTCCCTGTCCTTCACTATCTCCCAGAGTTTGCTCAAACTCATGTCCACTGAGTCAGTGATGCCATCCAACCATATCATCCTCGTCACCCCCTTCTCCTCTTTCCCTCAACCTTTCCCAATATCAGGATCTTTTCCAATGAGTCAACTTTTCACATTAGGTGACCAAAGTAGTGGAATTTCAGCTTCAGAGGAGTAAAGTAAATCAATCAATTCATTCATTCATTCAATATTTATTGAGCAACAAGTATGTACAAAGAACTAGAAATTCAAAGGGGAAAAGATAAAGAGTGCATCTGCTCTCCAATTCTCCATTTGTCTTACAGTCTACCCTTAGTGTAGTCTCTGATGCAGGAGCCAACTCAGCTAAGTTTGGAGTTATGGAGCAACCTTCAAGAATGGAAGACAATAACTCGTGGATAAATGATCCAGTTCCTGTCCTTTAGGATGAAAATTCTAGGACCTATTTATTTCCTTCTCAGCAGGTTGTGGCAGAATGGCTTCCCACTGCCCACTGTGGTTACCTGTATATTACATCCTTATACTGGCTTTGCTTCCTTTTCTGTGTCACTCTTTTCTTCCCCACTCCAGCATCCTGGGATTGCTTCCCAAATAAACCTAACCTGTGGAACTCTCTGGGCCTCTCTGTTACCTTAGCAGGAAAAGAATCCACCTGTGATGCAGGAGACCCTGGCTCAATTCCTGGGTCAGGAAGATCCCTGGAGATGGGATAGGCTACCTACTCCAGTATTCTTGACTCTTTAAATGAGGACGCCCCAAACTGCTCCAAGTAATCCACCTTGGCTCCTATGCCTAGAATCTTGGCAGTGTCCCAGAAATGCCCCCCACTCAGGTGGCTCAGATGGTAAAGAATCCACCTATAATGTGAGATACCTGGGTTTGATCCCTGGGTTGGGAAGATCCCCTGGAGGACGGCATGACAAGCCACCCCGGTATTCTTGCCTGGAGAATCCCCAAAGACAGAGGAGCCTGATGGGCCACAGTCCATGGGGTTGCAAAGAGTCAGACATGACCAAGCACCTAAGCAAAGCATGGCATAGAGTTCTCTCAAGTGTTCCTTTAGGGAGAATCCAAACCAAGGCAAAATTGAGAGGTAAGCCTTGTTTCTTCTTTTCAGGTCCTTCAAGATGACCTTAAGATATGATGAGATGGTAAAACGATTCCTTAGGGATAATGCCTATGATGTAAAGAGGGCTGATACACTGTGATACAATTCTAACCCTGGTGACAAAATTTGGGTCAGAAAATTCTTAGATTTAAGACTGATGTGCAGTTCTAAGAACATTTTGATAAAGTCAATAAGTTCTTGAGCCAAGGTTGGAGCCAAAGGAGCCCTATATTCCCTAGGAATAGGCCTGCCATACTATCTCTTCCTGCTAGTTATTGAGAATTATCAGCCATTGAGAAATGTAGCCTTGTTGCAAACTCAGTAATGAGTTTCTGAAAGAAAAGTATAGACACTTTCAGATACTCTCAAAGTATCTGAAAGCGTCTATATCTATACATATATCTGTATCTGTATATAGAAAGAGAGAGAGAAAGGGATTTATTATAAGGAATCATGTTGCATAATTATGGAGGCTGAGAGGCCCTAAGCTCTCCAGGCAGTCAGTGAACTAGAGACTCAGACATGTCAATGATGTAGTTCTCGTTTGAGTCAAAGGCCTGAGAAGCAAAGCAGTTTATCCAAGTTCCAGTCTGAAAACCTGCACACTCTGAACCCCAGAAGAACCTGTTTCCATTTGAGACAAAAGGCAGGAAAAGGCTCGTGGACAAGCTTGTTCAGTCAGGCCTTTGGTTGATTGGCTGGGACCCACTCACACCGGGAAGGACACTCTTCTTTACTCAGTCTACTGATTCAAATGTTACTATCATCCAGAAACATCTTCACAGACACACTTAGAATAATGTTTTGCTAAATGTCTGGACACTCCATGGCCCAGTCAAGTTAACACACAAAATTAAGCATTACACATAGATTTAATTCACTGTTCTGCCTCTGTAGAATCTAAATGAATCCAAGATAGTGACTATGGAATGCAAACTAGTATAGGCTTAACTAAGTAGAAGCCCTGGTTAATCTATTGCACTAAATGTGGTGTTATTGCTGGAGTATACTCTTCTTAAGAAACAGTTCCTGGTGTATAACCAGACCCTGATAAAGAGAGAACACTTGACCCGTGTATATGCCAGAAATTCATTTATCACCTGGCTCTTATAAGCCCCTGTTCTGACGGGGTGACTATAATGATGCTTTGGTTCTCTGTGTATCAACTCAGACACCAGGTCTAATCATCTTGGGAATGTCTGGATATTCTTTCCCCAGGTAAAGTCACCTAAGTAAAGAACCATAGAGTCCTTTGATGAAGAACTGGGAGAATCTTCACAGAATCTTTTTGCCATGGTGTTTCATATTACTTCTTCTTAGTTAACCAACCACTTCTTCTGTCAGTGGATTCTAGACTTGAAAATTGGCTTAGTTCTATGGTCTAAGCAAGACATTACCACTTTTTATCACTTCATTCTCCTGTTTCTCCATTCTTGCATTTTTTTTTTTAAGTTGTTGATGCTAACCTTAAAAAAAATACTTGGCCCTCTACTTTTTGTAGGGACATCAAGTTCTATTGGGGGCTTCCCAGGTGGCTCAGTTGTAAAGAATTCACCCACCAATGCAGAAGATAGACACAAGAGACACAAGAGATTCAGTTTCGATCCCTGGGTCTGGAAGACCCCCTGGAATAGGAAATGGCAACTCACTCCAGTATTCTTGTCTGAAAAATCCCATGGACAGAGGAGCCTGGTGGGCTACAGTCCATGAGGTCACAGAGTCAGACATGACTGAGCATGTATGGACAACAAGTTCTATGAGCCACCCCCACAACTCTGTGTGAGTCAGCAAAGCCCACTGATGTCCCTTCAAACTTCTTGGTCATTACAGAAATTGTTGGAGAGTTATACGCCAACATTTGGCCTCCATTACTCTGGGGCCTCATCATCTCCGTGGATATTAATGATCCCATGTCTGTAACTGCTTTCCGTACCATCAGCCCTGACCTGAAGAGCCACCACTAGATTTCTTAGTGCTGCTAATTTCCTCTTACACCAGATCGTTTCTGATGACATGGTGTGTCCTCTGAGCCCTTCCATGGCACACAATCCTCTGGAAAATTTTCTTGATTTGTGTAATATTCTTGCTTACCCTCTTCATCAATCTCTTTATTCCTTCACTACCACCTTCCTGGGCAGCTCAGACTTCCTACTTGGCTCAGCATTGGCCCAGTCTTTCTTCAGACCTCTAAGAGCCATGTTAGCCATGAGCTTGCCACATTTCTGCAGGTTTTAGCCAGAGTTTCTATTAATAGTATTGTATCCTGAGAAGGCACCCTCAAGACAATAAAGTATTGCTTATCCAGTCTTATATTCTGCCCTTTCACCCCAATATATTTCCAGGGATATTCCCCTGGCTCCTATTAGGCAAACAAAAAACCATGAAATAGTTATATTGCCAGGGTTCAAATCTTAGTTCCATTTACTTAGTTGTGTGGAACTGAGTGAGTTGCCTAATTTTCCCAAGTCCCAATTTCCTCACATGAAGATGATCCTATCAGTACCTATCTCAGGTACTAAAATGAATAATACATGCAAAGTGCTTACTGCTATGTCTACACACGGTAAACACAGAAGAGATATTAAATGCTGGTGGTGTTATGGTTCCCATACAAAGGAGAAACTTTATATATGTGGCCTTTCTATTGCCTACCATAAATGATATACTGGGATTTGCAATGAATGGCTAATTCAACCACCTACCTAAATTACTGAACTACAAACTAAGCTATTAATAACTCCATTCTAAGAACTTGGTACCTACCTAAAACACTGAACTGCAAAATAAGCTAATGACTGCATTCTGAGAATTTGGTGATGGTTAGTACAAAAAAATAAAAAAGCTGATATTTGTAATTTGCAGTCACTTTTTAAAACATTACAGAGTGGCAGTGCTACAGTGGTGTCTCAGGCTTCTGACCCTTGGCAGCCAGTTCTCACTTTGAGGGAACATGATGCATTTTAGAAGATTCTGTCAGCTTTCCTCAGGAGTTAGTGGGTTTTGCTTAATTCTAAGGTGGCAGACCATGAACTGTTTGTCTCTTTGATCTCATGGCCAACTGATCTTTCCCATACAATAGGGCCTTCCAGCTGTGTACTTTTGAAGATTACACTGAGAATTTGGGCAAGATAGATCTGTCAGGAAAAAAAAACAAACATACAGATAGCATGTGAAATGACATGGCCCAAGAGCAGAGAATGTCAGGAAAAATTTATGTATCTCTACAGAGTACAAGAAGAGGGCATCCATAGAAATAGGAGTAACTAAGTGTTATGATGCCTAAAGAACTATGGATGGAAGCTCATAACATTATATCTGAGGCAGTGACCAAAACCATCCCCAAGAAAAAAGAAATGCAAGAAGGCAAAGTGGTTGCCCCAGGAGGCTTTACAAGTAGCTGCGAAAAGA
This sequence comes from Bos javanicus, assembly GCF_032452875.1. Classification (NCBI taxonomy): domain Eukaryota; kingdom Metazoa; phylum Chordata; class Mammalia; order Artiodactyla; family Bovidae; genus Bos; species Bos javanicus. The sequence goes on along the minus strand of NC_083887.1, from coordinate 29,517,217 downwards.
AGAGAAATGAAAGGCAAGAGAGAAAGGGAAAGATATATTCATCTGAATGCAGAGTTACAGAGAATAGCAAGGAGAAATAAGGCCTTCCTAAATGAAAAATGCAAAGAAATAGAGGAAAACAATGAAATGTGTGTGCTTGGTCACTCAGTCACGTCAAATTCTGCAACCCCATGGATTGTAGCCCACCAGGCTCCTCTGTCCATGGAATTTCCCAGGCAAGAATACTGGAGTGGGTTGCCATTTCCTTCTCTAGGGGATCTTCCCTACCCAGGAACTAAACCCCCATCTTTTGTGTCTCCTGCATTGGCAGGTAGATTCTTTACCATCATGCTACCTGGGAAGCCCCAAACAACAGAACAGGAAAGACTAAAGGGCTCTTCAAGAGAATTGGAGATATTGAGGGAACATTTCATGCAAGGATGGGCACAATAAAGGACAGAAATGGTAAGACCTAACAGAAGCAGAAAAGATTAAGAAGAGATAGCAAGAATACACAGATATATCCAAAGACCTGGATAACCATGATGGTATAATCAAAGTGCCAGACATCCTAGAGTGTGAAGTCAAGTGGACCTTAGGAAGCATTACTAGGAACAAAGCTAGTGGAGGTGACAGAATTCCAGCTGAGCTATTTAAAATCCTTAAAGATGATGGTGTTAAAGTGCTGCACTCAATATGTCAGCAAATTTGGAAAACTCAGCAGTGGCCACAGGACTGGAAACGATGTTTTTATTCCAATGCCAGTGAAGGGCAATGCCCAAAAATGTTTAAACTACTGTACAATTGGACTCATCTCACATACTAGCAAGGTTATGCTCAAAATCCTTCAAGCTAGGTTTCAGCAGTATGTGAACCGAGAAAGTCAGATGTAAAAGCTGGGTTTAGAATAGGCAGAAGAACTAGAGATCAAATTACCAACATTCAATGGATTATAGACAAAGCGAGGGAATTTCAGAAAAATATCTACTTCTGCTTCATTGACTAAGCTAAAGCCTTTGACTGTGTGGATCATAACAAACTGTGGAAAATTCTAAAAGAGATGGGGTTACCAGACCACCTTACCTGTGTCAGGAAGCATTTAACAGGAGGTTTCCTGTGTGCTGTTTTGGATCTATCAGGAATCCTCTGTTCCTTATTAATTCCTGAATACCCAAGAATTAAGAGGAGAGGCAAGCCTCTCTGGGGGCTGAGGAATCCAGGCATTTCCTTCATTAGTTTTTCAATATGGTGATAAGTACCCTCTTCCTTCTTATGAACCATACAGTAAAGTGATTGTTTACAACTCTCTCTATATAATATGGATCGCCTATGTTTTGAAGTCTGGAATTTTAATCTTTATCTTTGCTGAGAATAACTACTTTGTAAGACAGTATATATGCCCACACCATGTTGATTAAAACACCTTTGCTCCCTCAGAGCTTGAGACCCCATGTCTTTCTTTCTCTCTCTCTCTCTCTCTCTCTATCTCTCTATTTCTGGCTGATTTCCTGAAACGCGAAAGCCGGCTGTGTAACCCAGGAAATATTAGCCTCTCTCCTTCTTTCACTTTCTCACCGTCAACGCCGGATCACCAGGTTCCGGTCCATTAAAGGACCCCAATATACCTGTATCCTGAGAAACCTGTATACAGGTCAAGAAGTAACAGAACCAAACATGAAACGACTGGTTCAAATTTGGAAAGGAGTACGACAAAGCTGTATATTGTCACCCTGCTTATTTAAATTCTATGCAGAGTACATCATGTGAAATGCCAGGCTGGATGAACAACAAACTGGAATCAAGATTGCCAACAGAAATATCAACAACCTCAGAAATGCTATGTTACCACTCTAAGGCAGAAAGTGAAGAGGAACTAAAGAGCCTCTTGATGAGGGTAAAAGAGAATAGTGAAAAAGCTGGAGTGAAAGTCAACATTCAAAAAACTAAGATCATCCCATCTGGTCCCATCACTTCATGGCAAATAGAAGGGGAAAAAGTGTGGCAGCAGTGACAGATTTTCTTTTCCTGGGCTCCAAAATCACTGCACACAGTGACTGCAGCCAAAAAATTAAAAGATGCTTGCTTCTTGGAAGGAAAGCTATGACAAACCTAGATAGCATATTAAAAAGTAGAGATATCACTTTGCTGACAGAAGTTCATATAATCAAAGCTATGGCTTTTCCAGTAGTCATGTGCAGCTATGAGGGTTGGACCTTAAAGAAGGCTGAACACTGAAGAATTGATGCTTTTGAACTGTGGTGCTGGAGAAGACTCTTAAAGAGTCCCTTGGACAGAAAGGACATCAACCCTGAATACTGATTGGAAAGACTGATGCTGAAGCTGAAGTTCCAATACCATGGCCACTTGATGCAAAGAGCCAGCTCACTGGAAAGACACTGACATGGGGGAAGACTTAAGGCAAATGGAGAAGACGATGGCAGACAATCAGTGGTTAGATAGCATCACCAACTCAATGGACCTGAATTAGAGCAAACTTGAGAAGATAGTGGAGGACAGAGGAGCCTGGCATGCTGCAATTCATGGGGTCACAAGGAGTTGGACCCAACTTAGCTACTGAAAAACAACAATGAATATTATTTATTAAGATTCAAAGGGTAGGATTCAAAGGATAGGAAACACACAAAGGTGCACTAGAGCATATCTCCAGACACTCCAAATAGGACTTCTTCTTTGATAGATACAGTGGCACCAGCCAAACTGGACTGGCATGGACAAAACTGGATATAAACAAGGAGGCTTCTGGGAGGCTACTAGGAAAGACTTGCAATGAAAATGCTAATAAAATGAACTGTGTGTATTTCCAGAATTACTTTGGAGGATTATGATCTTGTTGGCTACACTAAGCTCCCTAACAACTCTACACTCTACAGATAGCTGTTTATTCAGTAAATATTTGAGGGCATACTGCAAACACACCAGTAAGGAGTAACGAATGACTTTTACATGATTTTGAATCTCAACTCCACTATTTACTAGCTGTGGGAATTAATTTCTCCATGCTTCTGCTTCTTCACCAATAAAAATATAACCATCCCTCACAGAACTGTTGTGAAGGTTAAATGACCTAATATATGTCAAGTGTCTAATATTTTTCCCTGTATAATAAACTTTTGATAAATGCAGCAGTTAACATCAGTATGATTATTCTTTTGGCACTAAATTCTGAATGATCCATCCCATTTGATAATCCATCAAAATGAATAACAATCTAATAGTTCAGTAAGGGCTATGGTATAACAGAACTCTTTAGAACTATTTTAACCAGGGATAAACAGATGGCTTGTTGAATTGATTAGCTTGATGAGCAATAATGGATGCAAGAAGGTAAAATGTCAAGATAAACTTTGATAAGAAAAGTTGAAATTTTCTTTTTCTTGTACAAGAAGGAAATTAGGGAAGGGACTGTCACATAAAGCTATCAGAAATTAGAACTTCGTTTCTTTTTTCCTAAAGATGTCCACAGAGAGATAGCACTTTGCATACTTAGATGTTTAGATAGCTTCACCAACTCAATGGGCATGAATCTGAGCAAACTCCAGGAGATAGTGGAGGACAGAGAACCCTGGAGTACTACAGTCCCTGGAGTTGCAAAGAGTTGGACGTGACTTGACGACTGAACAACATTACTTAGTACTAGATAGAAGTGTTGGTTTTTAAGTTAGCATCCTGAATTGTACTTTTTCTTATATTTTATTACTTACTGAGAGTGGGGGAAAATTATTCCCCAAACTGTATTGCCCAAAATTTAAGAACTGATAAATGAATATAGTTTTACTAACACTAAAGACACACTAAGTAAGACAAAATCTAAGGAGCATCTGATAACTCAGTCTGGGCATGGTACATAGCTTTTAATGGTACTTTGCAAAAAGAAGTATAACACTTCTTATTGCACTGGGTACCCTGCCAGGCTGTTGAGAGCATCTGTACATTTACATGTAGGACTAAATCAAGAAGCCCCTCCCGGAAGCTGGAGGGTAGTGTGATGCCGCTGGGTTCTTGGGATCTTGGAAGCTGATTCTTTGTCCAAGGACCTCTGTGTGGTCCCAATTATCCACAGAAAGCCTTAACAGGTCCTGGAGCCACAGTCAATCTTTAAAAGACAGTTCAAGTCAGTGTTTATTAATGGGTTGGGGAAAAAAAACCTGTATCTCATGGAGCCTGCTCAAGGCCCTCTTCACACTGCTTCTATATCTTTAGAGAAGACAGAAAGTTATTTTTAAATTGGACCTTGAGATGGAAGACACTTTGGCAGGCCTTACTGTTCCATTTAGCTGTGCCCTTTTGATGAGAAAATTGTCATCCCCTCTGACCAAAAAGTTAAAATTGTGTCTCCAGTGAAATGAAGAGCAAATTGATTTTTTTATAATTCTATTAAATTTCAAATTATTTATCATCCAATAGGACACATTGGCTTTCTATTTGATTTTTGGATCTAGGCTTTCTCATAATCTCATTTTTAATGATTAGAAGGAAAAGTCTACTGCCTTTCTCAAAACATCCACACAGTTATACAAGAAAGTATAATAAGGCTGTCCCATTTGTTTATTTCTTTGGAGGGGGGGATTGGTTTTCAAACTTCTAATTAGAAAAACAAATTTTGACTGGTTGTCAAATTCATGCCTTCATTAATGCATTTATTCATTCAACAGATATTTAATTGAGTGTAGATTCTTTTCCAGGGGAGAAGATGATCATACACGCCAATGTTGATTTCTGTGCTTGTAGGTCTGTGTGTGTGCTTATTACGCTGGGAGTAAGAAAACAAATGTGTATGACAAAGCAAACCATTGTATTTTTCAGCTGTTTTTGTAATTCATCTCTCCAGCTAGGTCATTTATCCTTTATTCAACAAATATTATTTAATGTCCACAGAATTCGAGACACTGCTTTAGGCACTGGGATTGCAATAATAGATAAAAGCCGAGTCCTTGCTCTTATTTTGAGGGAGGGGAGGATGGAGACAAATAATAGCTGAATAACAAAATATAGCATAATAGATCTGATCATGAAAATACTAAGAACATTAAAGCACAGTAAGGAGATAGAGAATCATGTATCTCCTTAGATGATTAAAATAGAATATTTCATTGGAAGATGTTCTATTCTAGAACGGCTGACAAGGCAAGGTGACAAAGGTTAAAGTGACAGAATCTAGAGTAGTAAGAGTGGAATTAGATCCTTATCCAATGTCCAGAATTATTCCTGAGAAGGGGATCAACAAGGTTATGCATGGTTATCCTTTCCTGTCTGAGTTCTCAGGGAATTCACATGAGCAATGAGCAAGGAGCTCTCACTATTAATGTAGCATTATTCTGAGCAAGAATCTCCTCTTCCGCCAGAGAAGTGAATGTTACTTCCTCTTGGGGAAGAAATACTAATGGTAGTCAGAGAAGCCAGTCCTGGCTAGCCTGTAGAGCCAAACAGGGGCAGAGTGAAGCTGTGCAAGCTTTGCAGAGGACAAGTCATTCTTGAGAATTTCTAGTCTCTTCGAAACACAGACTAAACGCATTTATTATCTCAGTCTTCTGAGTCAAAGCTGTGAGAAGGGAACATGTCAAGATAGCAAAGGAACAAGATAATGGGTGTAAAATGACAAAAACCAGGAAACCTGTTCTTGAATGATTTCAAGTATTGTCACAAAGAAAAAGAAGTCTGTTAAGCATGGAAAAGGCAACTAAAACTGTGGTTCAGCACCTGTGAAATGATTTGTTAACTTTGCTTGGGTAAGAGTTTTGATGAGTTACTAGCACACAAAAAAGTGTTTACTGGCACAAATTGTATCCAATTAACACAATAGCAGGGTTGGGGGTGGGTGGTGGATACAATGAATTAATGCATTAGAACTTCAAGTGACATACTTTTAGTTAATGATTATCTGGGAGGCACCTCTACTTACATTATCATAATCTTTATTTTAAACTAAGACAAAAATGGGTTCTCAATAACAGAATATTAGTGTTCTGTTCTAAACTATAAAGTATTTTATACAGGATATATATTTTACAGAGCTTCCTTGTGACTCAGTGGGAAAGAATCTGCGTGCAATGCAGGATATTTGGGTTCAACTTCTGGGTGGGAAGATCCCCTGGAGAAGAAAATGGCAACACACTCTAGTATTTCTTGCCTGGGAAATCCCACAGACAGAGGAGCCTGGAGGGCTACCTACAGTCCATGGGGCCGCAAAGAGTTGGACACAACTAAGCAATGAAATAACAACAAACATATGTTATACAGGATTATTGATTGTCAGAGAATAAAAACATTATCATTTTAATTCATCTGGTGAGATTGAGGGTCAATAAGTGCATATTTAATTATATACACAAAGGTTCATCTAGTCAAGGCTATGGTGTTTCCAGTGGTCATGTATGGATGTGAGAGTTGGACTGTGAAGAAAGCTGAGTGCTGAAGAATTGATGCTTTTGAAGTGTGGTGTTGGAGAAGACTCTTGACAGTCCCTTGGACTGCAAGGAGATCCAACCAGTCCATTCTGAAGGAGATCAGCCCTGGGATTTCTTTGGAAGGAATGATGCTAAAGCTGAAACTCCAGTACTTTGGCCACCTCATGCGAAGAGTTGACTCATTGGAAAAGACTCTGATGCTGGGAGGGATTGGGGGCAGGAGGAGAAGGGGACGACAGAGGATGAGATGGCTGGATGGCATCACTGACTCGATGGACGTGAGTCTGAGTGAACTCCGGGAGTTGGTGATGGACAGGGAGGCCTGGCATGCTGTGATTCATGGGGTTGCAAAGAGTCAGACACAACTGAGTGACTGAACTGACTGAACTGAATTATATACAGGAACAAAATAATTCTCACTTCAATAAAGTAGACTCCACTGTGGTAAGACAAGCTAATAAGGATGGTTATATTTATCATGGGCATTCTCAAATTTTCCTGTCATTTTTGTTTAGCTTAGTGATAGGTGGAATATATCCTCTCATCTGTTCTCAAATTCAGTAAGAAAACTGAGTGTGCAAAATAATGTGAAGAGTCTCTAACAATGAAATAAATTCTAATAAACAACTTCTAACTGTTTTCAGAGGAAAATGTTTTCATATCCCTGGGATTATGCAAAATTCTTTCTCCTTTCAATTTCTCTCAAGTTTTCAAAATTTCTGCTATATATAACTATTGGTTTTATTACTTTCAATATTTATATTAGAAAACAATAAAATTTTTCCATATTATGATTCAAGTCTGTGTCCAATTAAATTCCTTCTGCTTGTTCAGATTCAAACTCAGGTATACAACTAATTCTTCTGTAATTGACAGCTAGGCCACTTAAATATTTGAAGGGAATTCTCTATTTTCTCAAGTTTCCTCTGACTAATAATCAGAGGTTTATGATCAGAATATTTTTAGTAACATAATTAGCACTTTGAAAAGACCCTGATGCTGGGGGAAATTTGAAGGCGGGAGGAGAAGGGGATGACAGAGAATGAGATGGTTGGATGGCATCATCAATTTGATGGACATGAGTTTGAGTAAGCTCTGGGAGTTGGTGATGGACAGGGAAGCCTGGTGTGCTGCAGTCCATGGGGTCGCAAAGAGTCAGTTACAATTTAGGACTGAACTGAACTGATCTGAATTAGCAGCTGAATTACTAACGATTGCCCTTGCAAGTGACATAACAACTTTAAAAATAGTAGTGGAGAATACCCACTCCATTTCTTAGGAGAAAATTAAAACATTAAGATGTAAGCTTGGTTCCAAATCTAGGTGTTCTGATCCCCAGTGTAGGTTTTTAACTTTGCCATCCATAGTTGTCAATGGTTTTTCCCCTTCATTTCTGGCTTTGCGTTGTTATCAGGTACCTCTGTGGTTGGTTTTCTTCTTATCTTGCTTGTCCAGTTTCTTCCTCTTATAACTGGTTTAGCTCCCATCCACTGCTTTGTAACTTTTCTATAAAATACAAACATGTTAGGCTATCCTGACAGTGAGGTCCTGTTGCAACATCTGTCCATCTTGATTTAGGAATTAAATATATTTGCGTAAGACAACACTGCTAGATTCAGTCAGAGCTCCCTGTTGAAACCTTGTAACATTGAAATCTGTACCTGCTGATCTGAGACATAAGGGAGAATAAAAACCATCTGGACAGAGAGCATATTGGAAAAATATCCACATAGAAAAATAACCAAGTAACCAGATTGGACATCTAGAGAATGAAGGAATTTGGAGCTTTCTGCCATCTGACTGGAGCAACAACCCAACACTGTTCAGTTAGCATACCTGGGAGATTGACTGGAACAATTAGCTTTTAGTAACAGTTGAAAAAGATGCTTCCAGCTGGTGCTAGAGAAGAGCATTTGCTCCATGCCTCCTTCCACTTCTTTACCTGCTTCCAGAGTTCTTCAGAATCTTTCTCCCCCAAATCTCCAACCATAATCTCTGCCTCCAAACCACTCATTTCTGCACAGAAGTCACAGGAGTGGAAATGGACGGGAAGATGGATCAAGCCAGGAAATCCAGGGCAGAGGCCAATTGACTACAGGACAACAGGGATCATAGGAGTCACACCTCATCAGTGAGAGCACTGTGGATAACTTTGACATTGTTTTTTAAAAATGTAATGTTTTAAAAACTTCAGTCATGAATGAAACAGAATGTTTCTGTTTATGAGGCAAATTTTATTTTTTTTCAAGTTCACCCTTCATATTAATAGCTGAAAATTTGACATCCTTCATATTAATACCTGAGATTTGATCATATATTGATGGTTGCTGTTTCAGATTCTGGATATTGATAAAGAAGTAAAGAAAAATGTGTAAAATGATATCTGTATTTAATACACACATATGCCTTTTGTCCATCAGTCCTGAGTATATTGAAGTCACACAAAATAATTCCCAGAAGTAAAATAATGTCTCTGGGTCATCATCCTGCAGAAGTGCAAATAGCCAAGCTGTATCCAAATTCTTGACTCTGCCATGCAGTAACTGGAAGAGAGAGGAAAGGTCTTAGAGTGTGTCATCAAATAGCTTATAATTTCAGATCCCCCCCAGGACGCTAGAGTTCTCACATGTAAAGGCAGTGTATAGACATCACTATTACTACCATCTAGCCAGAAATTCACACTGTTGTCTGAAGATTATCTAGTCTGTCGTATTGTACAGCCTCTATGGGAGGCAACAAGATGGAGGTGTCAGAATAGCTCATTGCCTCCTCCAATTTTTTATAGGCTTCCACTCATTCCCTCAACCCCACCCCACTCTAGAAGCTCTATTTTCTCCATTATGATGGTGAGATCCTTACCTGTCCTAACATTGCCTGGGGCTACTCACCTTATTTATCACAAACCTGCCTGTAACCTGTCAGAAGATAAGGTCTGTTGTCTCCCTCTCGGTGTCATTGTGCGGTGGACTGAGCTTCAACTCAGGATAGAAATACAGTCTCTGTTTTTCTTACATCCTTCATGGCAATTTAATTAGCAAATTCATTCCCATATTTTTTTCTTCAAGGAATTACATTCCAAACACTGAAAAAATGCTGGGGAATATATTCTAAAAATTATATAGATATATATAACTTCATTAAAATAGTTTTGAAATTTTGTATCCTGAATAACACGTTTAATGCTAATTTGAGACTTAGAAATTCAAGAAAGATGTTCTTAATTCTGATTTCACTTGATTGTCTCTTCCTTGGGACATGGATTCAAATAGTGCAGTAGAAACAAATACACCATGATCATTGTATTTATGTTTACTTTCTGTGTAATTTAGTATGATGGGAAAAGACCCTCCTTTTTCCTTATATAGTATGTTCTTTTGGCATTCCCATTTAGACTAGTGATTTCCCTTAAGACTCACAAATAGTTAATTTTCATTTTTATACAGCTATCCTAATTTGATTGTCTATTTTCCCAAGAATGAGACTTTTCTTCTCTTGGCAGATATGCATCATATTAAACAGTTCTCCTAGTTTTTTTTAAGGCACAAGAATACACATTTAACAAGAAGGAATTAAAAACAAAGTGTCAAATTAACTGTTTTCATTTCTGCAAACAATTTTCCCACACTACAGTCATATAATGTGTTGTAAAGAGAAAATAGAAAAGTTGAAACTACAAGTAACCTTGGAAATGTTTCGTTATTAAACCAATGACATCTTTTCCACTTTTCCTGCCATAATGGAAAGAAAGGACCATATACAATTCTAACTTAAAATACATTAAATTTCTAAACATATAGTAAAATTTTTTTACCAACTTTTTATTTGTAGCAAATAATCTTACCTCAAGTTTTCTTTCAGTTTTGGAAACAAAAGAGAAACATAAGAACATATTCATAATTATTTTCTCTATTCATCTCCCTCTTGTTATCCAATACACAATTATAACAAAAATACGTGGGATAGGAAGAGGACTTAAAATATTATTTTTAATTTGGCTCAAAGAAAAGGGCCCTATAGTTACTGGAAGCCTTGGCATCTCAAGTTAAGGGAAAGGGATATTCCTCACAGAAATCTAAAGGGGAAGGGTGAAAATGGTCTATGAAACCAGGTGAGTGCCTCCTCTACTTCCCTGCTTTCAGTTAGATACAGTGGGATATATGGAGTGATCACTAGGTGTTCTGTATCTTGTAGAAGGTTTTCAGCAACATCTGGTCCATTTTCAACCCTGCTGCATAGCAGTTTGTTGTTTGGCTGAGAGTTACCCCAACATAAACTCTAGTGAGAGATATTTTAAGTAAGCCTAAGACAACAACAGTACATGAACCAAGAACCCAGAACTTCCAGATGTTCAAGCTGAATTTAGAAAAGGCAGAGGAACCAGAGATCAAATTACCAACACCTGCTGGATCATCGAAAAAGCAAGAGAATTTCAGAAAAACACCTACTTTGGCTTCATTGACTGTGCTAAAGCCTTTGACTGTGTGAATCACAACAAACTGTGGAAAATTCTTAAAGAGAATGCCAGACCACCTTACCTGCCTCCTGAGAAATCTGTATGCAGGTCAAGAAGCAACAGTTAGAACCTGACATGGAACAATGGACTGGTTCCAAATTAGGAAAGAAGATGTCAAGGCTGTATATTGTTACCTTGCTTATTTAACTTATATGCACAGTACATCATGCAAAATGCCAGGCTGGATGAAGTACAAGTTGGAATCAAGATTACCAGGGTAAATATCATTAACTTCAGATATGCAGGAAACACCGACCTTTATGGTGAAAGCAAAGAGGAACTAAAGAACCTCTTGATGAGGGTGAAAGACAAGAGTGAAAAAGTTGGCTTAAAACTCAGCATTCAAAAAACTAATATCATGGAATCTGGTTCCATCACTTCATGGCAAATAGATGGGAAAACAATGGAAATAGTGACAGACTTTATTTTCTTGGGATCCAAAATCACAGCAGATGGTGACTGCAGCCATGAAATTAAGATACTTGCTCCTTGGAAGAAAAGCTATGGTCAACCTAGACAGCATATTAAAAAGCAGAGACATTACTTTGCCAACAAAGGTCCATCTAGTCAAAGCTATGGTTTTTCAAGTAGTCATGTATGGATGTGAGAGATGGACCATGAAGAAAGTTTAGTGCTGAAGAATTTAAACTTTTGAACTGTGGTATTGTAGAAGACTCTTGAGAGTTCCTTGGACAGCAAGGAGATCAAATCAGTCAATACTAAGAAAATCAGTCCTGAATGTTCATTGGAAGGACTGATGCTGAGGCTGAAACTCCAATACTTTGGCCACCTGATGTGAAGAACTGACTCATTGGAAAAGACCCTGATGCTCGGAAAGAATGAAGGTGAGAGGAGAAGGGGATGACAGAGGATGAGATGGTTGGATGGCATCACTGACTCCTTGGACATGAGTTTGAGGAAACTCTGGGAGATAGTGAAGGACAAGGAAGCCTGGCGTGCTGAAGTCCATGGGGTCTCAAAGAGGTGGAGATGACTGAGTGGCTGAACCAAATTGAAGACAGCAAGTGTGTACAATCATCTGGCTATATTGTCTGATTCAATGTAGAAATGAAATCTAAGTTGACCCAGAGTGAAGCATGAAACTATTGCTTGATGTTTAATGTATGGGATGTAGTCTCTCCCGCAAGGTGAACAAAGAAGAACAAGGTGAGTAGTGAGTCATGTTTACTGTTTGGAAATATCTGAGTTTAAAAAAAAAAAAAAGTATACTATTTACAGTAAAGAAGAGAAACAGAAATTAGTTCATTGGATCAATTTTTTTTCCCCAAAATGGAAACTTCTTTTTATTTTCCCACCATCAGCTAAGATCCTCTTTTTTTTAAATTTTGTATTTTATATTGGCTTACACCTGGTTAGCAACGTTGTGATAGTTGCAGGTGAATAGCAAGGGGACTCAGAGCACACATACACCTATATCTATTCTCCCTAAATTCCTCTCCCATCAAGACTGCTGCACAACATTGAGCACATTATTTGTGCTTGCTGGTTATCCATTTTGAATAAAGCAGTGTATATATGAAGATTGTCTGTTTTAAAACCAATTTGTATTGGTGTATCGTTGATTTACAATACAGGGTTAGTTTCTGCTCAAGCTTCAGACTTATTTGAGCCAATAAATTCCATTTTTTTGTTGTTGTTGTTTAATCTGACTTGTGTTCTGTGTTGTTACTTGAAGATGCTTGTATCTTTATTATACAATGGGCATAGACTAGTGATCCCAGCTAGAAGACACTTTTCCAGAGCAGTGATCTTGCCCTATCTTTATCTGTCTGTGGGGTACCTCACCCTACAGAATTCTTACTTAAGAATCCCTTAACTAATGAAGAGATTTTTTAAATTTGGTAATATAGGTGATATGATTCAGCTTACCATTTAAATTTTTTTTAATGTGAACCATTTTTCAATTCTTAATTGAATTTGTTACTGTTTATTGAATTGTTTCTGTTTTATGTTTTGATTTTTTGGCTGCAAGGCATGTGGGATCTTAGCTTCCTGATCAGGGATCAAACCTGTACCCCTGCACTGGAAGGTAAAGTCTTAACCACCAGATCATCAAGAAAGTCCTGATTCAGCTTAATTTTAATTTTAATGTCTTTAACCTGTTTTTCAGACTTTGTTTTATTAATTTGTAGAAGCATTATATGTATTAATATATAAAATGTATAATATGCAATATACTTAATACACTATATGACTACTATAATATACAGTGTAATATATAATATATATATACACACACATATAAACTTGGATATAAATTGGATATAGGCTGCTTTACTTTTTTTCTTAAGTAACAATAGTTCCTGTTATTGCTATTGTCCAGTTGTATGCGTAACTTCAATTATTTCAGTAAATATTTTGTCCACTCCCCTATAATTAGCAGAAATCTGAAGGATAAGGCTTCTGAAAAATGTTGGGAAGAATGAGAATTTCCAGAAAGTGTTTAAATAATCTATTGTACATCCACTCAACAGAATACAATGCCGCTCTGCAATGAAAAATGGTGCATTTCTATAAATAAATGGGAACAATTTCTAGGATATGTTTTAAAGTGAAAAACGTAAAGGTAAAAAAAATACCAAAATAAGCTGTTTTGTAGAAGAAAAAAATTATGAAAAAATATAAATATTTCTTATCCTTTGTCCAAAATCTCAGAAAAGATAAACCACAAATTAATGAAATATGTTGTCCATAGACTGTAAGAATGAGGTGGAAAGAATGAAGGATGGAAAGGATATAGGATAGAAAGAATAGAATGAGAGACACTTTCTGTTTGATTTCCTTTTTGCACAATGTTGAGTGTTAGAAACATGTTATTTTTCCACATACTCAAAAAATGTAAAAGAATTAGAACAAACACAATTATCCAGGTTAGGAGAAAATCTGAAAATGAAAAACCGATGAGTGAAATAATCTGTGCTTTTAAAAATCATAACCTTCATTTAGGTGGGAATTAAGTGAGTGAACTCTAGTGGATGAACTTGTGATAAGAAATAGGATATTTACCATCACACAGAATCTCTTCACAAAGTATTTGTTAATCACGAAGAGTTATAACAATCTTGTGATTCATCCAGCCTGGCATTTCACATGACCAGGTGGTGCTAGTGGTAAAGAACCCGCCTACCAATGCAGGAGACCTAAGAGACATGGGTTCAATCCCTGGGTTGGGAAGATACCCTGGAGGAGGAAATGGCAATCCACTTTAGTATCTTTTCCTGGAGAATCAGGTGGGCAGAGGAGCCTAATGGGCTATATAGTCCATGGGGTTGCAAAGAGTCAGCCATGACCAAAGGCAAAATGTGAAGGGGGTGGCAGAAGATAAGATGATTGGATAGCATCACCGACTCAATGGACATGAGTTTGAGCAGACTCTGGGAGATAGTGAAGCCTGGTGTGCTGCAGTCCATGGGGTTTCAAAGAGTTAGAAATGACTTAGTGACTGAACAACAACAACATAACGATCTTACTGTGCACAAATCTGGTAGATACCACCTAACCAAGTGGGCAAAGTCACACAATAATGAGACAATCAATGTAAGGTGCTGCCTGATATCATTCACTAAAAAGGACATGTATCATTTGCGGGATACTCTTGCCCAAAATACTACTGATTACTGAAAATATTACTGCAGATACTGAATCCAATCATAAGAGAACCCCACACATCCTAAGAGATAGTCTACATACAGTCTGGTCTGAACTCATCAAACATGTCAGGGAGGTTCAAGGAGAGAATGTATGTACATGTATGGCTGATTCATGTTTATGTTTGATAGAAAACAACAAAATTCGGTAAAGCAATTATCCTTCAATTAAAAAATAAATAAATTTTTTAAAAAATGTCTAGATTAAGTAAGATCAAGGAAGATTTTTCCAGGTTAAAGACATGTAAATATTCATGACCTACAAATGCATCTTGTGGTTTTAGATTTCAGATTGAAAGTTGGACCAAGAATTCTTTTGCTATAAAGGTGACTAGTAAGATAATCGGTGGAGATTTTAAATAAAGCTAATCGATTAGATACTAATGATGTATCAAGTAACTTCCTATTTTGTCATTGTAGTATCATGTTCAAGAATGTCCTTGTTTTTAAGAAATATACATTGAAGTATTTAGGAATTAAAAAGTCTGCTTCAGGTTTAGGAAATAAGGAATGGTCAGCATCTTTATTTCTACCTTGTTTATTCTCTACCTAAGAAATGGCCTTTGGCTCTACCAGGGATTAAACAGGAGAGGGGAATGATATAAGGGACAAATAACATCTTTTTAAATTGCTACCAGTGTAATCTGCATTCACGCTTTCTGGTTTTAGTGGATTCAAGAGAGAACAGATGCTTTTATCACTTCACTGGAAACCTTCCTCCAGGACCATTTGAGTGTGCTTCTGAAGAAGGGGGCTGTGCATTTTCATCTAGCTGACTACGTACATTTCTTTTTTCAGTCCCTGAAATTTAGTACTTCAACATGTATACTGATGTTACATCCCATATCCTAGGAGTACTATCAAGCGGGGTTTAAAGTCCCTCCATATTCTTCCATGAAATGAAAGTCCTTGGTTTGTGGTCTCATAAACTATCTTCTGTCTTGTCTTATCAATAGTGCATAAGATTTCTACCACCTCTCTCTGAAATATGAGAATAGTTGTCATCTATTTGAGAAATAGAGTATTTCCTGTCATTTCAGTAAACAATTTCTTCACAGTCATCAGCAATTCCAGCCCTCCAAATGTGAGTTCCTGAGCCCTAAGGGCACTCAGGAAGAAAAAGAATACCTGCAAAATCTGGCAGCCATCAGGCACTGAGGAACTCAGGATGTGAAAAATGCAGGATACTGGCCCAAGATATCTGAGATGCTCATGAAAGGAATGATTTCAGTGAGCACAGACTCTTCCCATACATAGAAAACTGCTAAATTTCTCAGCTTGGGATATCTGGTTTTATTTAATTCACAAAATATTTTGATGTTCAGACTACTTGCCCTTTGTTGCAAACCTCTATATAACCTGATTCCTCCCCCAAACCACCTCAGATCAGTTCTCTCTTAACTCTCTTGAGATGTTGTCTCTAGGGCTTGAAGTCCTAAAAATTCTGAGTAAACTAGGACTCTCATCTTTTAGGTTGTGACTGTTTTTTAAGTTGACATATTTTTGTTGATTTAGCTTTCTCATATCTTGGCTAAACTCAGAAAAACGTTTCATCTCAACATCTTACTGGGTGTGCTATAATAATGGTAATTAGAAAAAGCAGCAGAATCTCCTGCAAATTGAAGTTGTACATATGTTGAAAGAAGGTCTAAAGCACATATTTGTTTCTTAAAATGCATTAAATAGTAACTGTATCATGTCTTTTGGGATTTGGTGCTTTGTTCTATATAGTTTTTATGTGAAACACAGATGAAGATAGAAGTGTCTAGTAGAGATCAAGAACCATGTTGTCTCAAATGACAAGATCTCCATTTTTAAGGCTGAATAATATTCCATTGTCCTAGCATTCTCTTAATGGATATTTGAACAAATATTTAAAGAATATGTAATGAATTCAAGTTTTCAGCTGCCCCAGGCACCAAAGTATTAGTCTGCTTGGAGTTTTCACTTGTTTTCTCCCCTCCTTTGTTGTGATAAATTTCATCAGTCATCTTCCCCTCCAGGAATTAATTAAACTTAGGCTCTTTCTCCTTTCTCTTTACACACACACACACACGCACACACACACACACACACATACACACACATACATATTCCTTATTAAATCTTGCGGCAGCAAACAGTAGCAGTAGAAAGGCTCTGATAAAGCAATTAACACCAGGGTGTAAATAGCCGACAAAACCTGAAATGTGTTACGCAGTCAGACATATTTGCATGATAATAAAGAACAGAACATTTTCCCAAAAGACATAAGTTTTAATGTAGGAATCTATGAAGAAGGAAATAAGGACAATTTTGGAGTTAGTGTCTGTCTAGGTGATCCTCTAGGTCTGTTCAATCCAACAGATAAATATTGAGCAATAGGAAAATGACAGGTTTAGAAAATTCAGAGATCTGTACAACCCAGTTCCAGCTTCCAACAACTCATAATCTAATGACAAAAGCAACTATAACATAATATAATAATTGCCATAATGAGTAGAGAAGTATAAAAGATTGCTAAAGAATGGGGAAATGGAAACTAATCAGCTTTGGAAATTAAAAAAAAGAAAAAACTCTTGACAAGGCAATATTTGTAGAATGAACATCAATTAGCAAATGGTACTAAAGTTGGAGAGCAAGGGAGTAGTAGGATGGGGAAGCTACCTTGCATTCCTGGGATAAACCCCACTGGCCCATAATGTATTATTATCAGTATATATACACTTTTACAAAATATTCAATTTTACATTGGATTGCTTTTGCTAAAATTTTAAAAGTATCTTTCAGTATGTTCATGAAGGATATTGGCCTGAAGTCTCTTCTCTTGTAATATTTCTATCAGGCTTTGGTATCAGAGTGTTACCAGTCTCATGGTTTGTGGTAGACAAACATTAAACCTATTGTGATAGTCTACCTTCAATACCAAGGATCAAATGCATTAATACTCGTAAAACATTAGAATAGCTCCTGACACACAATACATGCTATTTGCTTGCTAATATATACATACATTTTAAAATTGTTTGCTGTATTCTGAATGCCTAGAACACTTTGCTGACTAATTTTGTTTATTTGTTTGTTTATGTGTTTATTGCATTTGGCTGCAGCAGGTCTTGGTTGTAGCATATGGGATCTTTGTTGCAGGCTTCTCTCTGGTTGTGGTGTGTGGGCTTCACAGTTCACTGGCTGAGGAGTTGCAGTGAGCAGGCTTAGCTGCCCCAAGGCATGTGAGATCTTAGTTCCCTGACCAGGGATCGAACTCATGTGTCTTGCATTGGAAGATGGATTCTTAATCACTGGGCCACCAGGCAAGTCCCTTTGCTGACTAATTATAATCAGTAGTTTAGTTTCAAAGATACTGATTGAGCTCAAGTGCTTAGGGAACAATCTGTTTGATAATTCTTCTCTTGAAATTCTTACTATCACTTGTGTCATAGTGATACAGTGAAAATGAACTTAGTTCAGTCTACAGTCTAAGAAACTGGTTGCGGGGAAAACTTGAAGCTGTAGATAAACTTTGAAAGGAGAAAAAGTCCTTTGTGTTGGCATGCTTTTCCTCGGGCTTGTCTTTCCTTAGATTTAGTTTTCCTTGCCTGTAGATATAGAGCTTAAAATATGAGCATATGCCTTTAGCAAGAGCTCTGTTTTTGTCTACTTCTTTAGTCTTTCTAATATAGGATAGAGGACCCTTGCATTATCATGTGAACAATCTAGGAGATCCAATTTCTAGTTGATTGTAAAGAAGTAATATTTCTTATCCTCTCTCCTTTCACCCCCTGCCTTCCCTTCAGCCTGCCAGTCAATATATTAAGTGTTATCTGAAATAAACCTTGCAAGAATTCAAGAACTAGACTAACTTCTGGAGAGTGACATAGTTCATACCTTAGACTGACCAAAATATGAAATTGACACCCTAGAATATAAGGTAGTTTCAGTAAAATTTTAATTATAAAAATTCATTCAAGCAATACCTCGTAACATGTAATAGTAGCCTACTTATTCTTTACTGGGCTTCGCTGATAGCTCAGTTGGTAAAGAATCCACCTGCAATTCAGGAGACCATGGTTCGATTCCTGGGTAGGGAAGGTGGACACAAAGCCAAGTGATTGAGTTATCATTGATATCAGTGAGTTATTGATACTCATTGATAACTCAATATCGAATTATCATTATCAAGTCTCTTTAGTATTCCAATTCTAAAAAAAGCAGCAGTGAAAAAGTCCACAGCAACTCTAATTTACTTTCTAAATGAAGGAAATGGTAAATTTTAATCTTGGACATCCCTGTAGTTCAACCATTATTTATTTTTGAGTGCTTTGGGGTCCAAATATAGTTAACTGATAGGAGAATGTTAGCACATACAATTTTACTTTTAGTCCTTCAACTTATTCTTCTTTCACTCCCCATATTTTAAAAATATTGTGCGTAGGTAACAAGGAGAGTATGTTTGACCATACACAATGACATCTCCAAGGAGATCAAGCAAGTAAACTTAGCACTCAGCCAAAATTAAACTTTTATCATAGAGCTATAGTGCATCTGTGTGAGTATGCATGTTACAGCACTTTACATCAAATTTCATTACCAAATATTATTTAAGCAATGGTTATTTTTCACCACTCATCTCTCAGAATCCATAAACTAATATTGAGCTTATGGCCCATGACCTTCTGGTAACTTACTTTCTGTTCTGCCAGCATCCTGCATTTAGAACATCAGTCTCGTTCATGCCACCTTCCTAAGCCAAGATTTCCATTAGGTCAAGATGAATGTAACTAATGAGCATTCCGTGCCTGAGTATAAACCCCACTCCCCAACCCCAGCTCATCATTTTTACTGCCCCTTTGTCATCTGTCATTATGACACAGTCACCTTTGAGATAATGGATGTTGAGCCAAGTTTAGAAATCTGTCACAAGCTTGATTCTCCTTTTTCCGCTCCACCCTCACTCCATCAGCCACCACGCTCTAACATTTATACTGTGACTTTTGATTAAAATAATAAATGCTCCTTTAAGAGCTCAGGATAAGATAAAGCATTTATTTAAATGTTACAAGCTTTGACCTTAATTTACCTGGTTTCCTGGTTATTTTCAAATCCTTCCTGCACATAGTTGGACATGCTAATGAAAACAACTACTATACTCCCAAAATAAGTCTGACTAGTTGGGAAGTTTACAAAATTAATTGCAAGGAATTTTGCCAAAAATTACTTGTCCTAGAAATGATCAAGAATTTAGTGACATAAATGCACAGTTTTGAATTTTAATCCATTGAGAGTGTAAAGCTACCACATCCATTTCTTTAGTGCATGTGGGCCTACAATCCACTTTAAAAATCAGTAAACCAGGCAGCAGTTGTACATAGTTGAATTAATTGTATGATCTGATCTGATAAAGAGTAAGCACTTCCTGAAAGTGACGTGTAAAGTATGGGAGCAAAATCATACAAACTAGCTTGCAGACATATAACACATTTACTCCTAGAAGTAAACAGTCTTAGACCTTGGCTTTTTCTCAGTCTTCCTTTAAAATGCCCTCCCTCTCTTTAGGTGTTAAAAGGTTAACATAGATATTGTGTCTGCTTTCTTCAAAATAAACGAATCCCAATGAAGCAAATAATTATCTTGGAATCTTCCTAGGAACTCCTCATTTCTAGTCTTGTTATTTCCCCTGAAGAACTCAGATGCTGAAATGATAGAAGATGAAATGAGAGGGGAAGAGCAAAGTGGCCTTGTTGATCTTTATGCAACTCTTTCCATTTCTCACTTGCTTTCTGCCTCACTATAAAAGCATCTGGAACGGGAACTTATCTGAAAGGCTTATTTGTGGATAACTTCAGTATGGAGGACACTCAATAATTAACCTAAAGCATCATTTCCATTAAGTACCTATTCCTGCAGGTGCTTATCATTCTACCAAACCCTAAGCCTTTTCACTTTTCTTCTTTTCAAACTACCTAAAATCCTGATGTGAATTGAGCGTCAACAAATTACAATTCAACACTTAAGACTATGCTGTATTGTATAGTTACCTAATTAATTCTTGGTTAAATGTATCCTCGCTCTGAGTCTATTAAAGCTCATTGAGAGGAGGTTATACTGTCAATAGCACTGAGATAGTGTAGGTAATTAATAAATGCATGTACTCGATTGAACAATATGGAGTAAAAGGTATAATTTCTGTTTCCCCTTTTCAGGTCTTTACAAGTACTACTTTACTTTTATGAAGTAAAATACTTGTATCAGGAATTCACAGTGAGAAATCAGAAGAGAACAGAAATGTAGTATGTTTCTTTTCAGGCTCTGGAGCGTTGAAATAGAATAAGAGCAGAAAGGAAAAAAACATGGTGGTGGGAAGCAAATCAAGTTCTCCTGCTGTCTTTTAAGGTCATGAAATATCTTCTGTGCTTTTGCTTGTATATTACACCCATCAGTTTAAATATTGCTCTCATTTTCAGGCTGGAAAGCAGTGAAATGAAAAACCCCTGACTTCAAATACTCCTTTAAGCCACTGAGTATAAAAGCACATTACTGAGTTTAGGATGTCAACATTATAACATTTTCAACTCAAATGTATAAATTGAAGTTTTATAAAACTATCTGCTAGGCCTCTGGCCAGACTTTCTTAGTGTCACCCATTTGCAGATCAATTAAGTTAACTGCTCAGAATAACTTATGAACACTCAGCAGCTCTTTAATGACTGCCCAGGCATAAATATTCCTTTAAACTATTTTCAGACACTAACCCATCAATAATTAGTGTAATATTAGAAAGCCTTCTCTTTAGCCTAAAAATATCAGGATATCAGGTCCACAGATGATGTATATTTTCATTTGGTAAATGAGAGGATGTAACCATTAAAAATTTCCCATCTGTCTTTTATGATTTAAGAATTGTTTGTATGTCAATGTAGACGCTAATTAGTTCTGTGCGTATAATTTCACACTGGTTTGATTTTTTCAAGGATTTTTTTTGCCCCTAGTTTCTACATGGATGTAAAATTACAGATTATAACTGATAAAAGATTGATAATGCCCCTCTAAACTATTTTGCCTGGTTAGAACAGGTTTCTCCTAGTTTATCCTTCTAATAGTTCACAGGGCTCGCAGGGCTGCCTTGAGAAATTAGCCAAACACACTTGCTAATATTTTAAAAATTTTCTGTCAATCCAGGAATGAGACTCAAAATTCATTTGACTTTTCTATGACCACATGAAATGTTGAACCACACATAGACTCACAGTTATATACCTTCACTTGCTATCACACTGTTCTGATAAAGAAGTATTTCTGCCATTCTATCATTTTTGTCTTTGCTTTCTCCCCTAAATTCCCTGATTCAGTTTGCACATGTAGTATCATGAATACTTTATTCTCCCTCAGACAATATTCTATTAAATATTTTTCAGTCTTATATCTCAGTGTCAGGAAACCAGTCTATGATCTAAAATCTTCATATGTATATATATACTATGTATATTTTCCAGTTGAAAATATATTTCAAATATATATATATTTATATAAAGATATATTTCAAAAATATTTCAAATCCTGAAAGATGATGCTGTGAAAGTGCTGCACTCAATATACCAGCAAATTTGAAAAACTCAGCAGTGGCCACAGGACTGGAAAAGGTCAGTTTTCATTCCTATCCCAAAGAAAGGCAATGCCGAAGAATGCACAAACTACCGCACAATTGCACTCATCTCACATGCTAGTAAAGTAATGCTCAAAATCCTCCAAGCCAGGCTTCAGCAATACGTGAACCAGGAACTTCCTGATGTTCAAGCTGGTTTTAGAAAAGGCAGAGGAACCAGAGATCAAATTGCCAACATCTGCTGGATCATGGAAAAAGCAAGAGAGTTCCAGAAAAACATCTATTTCTGCTTTATTGATTATGCCAAAGCCTTTTTGACTGTGTGGATCACAATAAACTGTGGAAAATTCTGAAAGAGATGGGAATATCAGACCACCTGACCTGCCTCTTGAGAAATTTGTATGCAGGTCAGGAAGCAACAGTTAGAACTTGACATGGAACAACAGACTGGTTCCAAATAGGAAAAGGAGTACGTCAAGGCTGTATATTGTCACCCTGCTTATTTAACTTATATGCAGAGTACATCATGAGAAATGCTGGCCTGGAAGAAACACAAGCTGGAATCAAGATTGCTGGGAGAAATATCAATCACCTCAGATATGCAGATGACACCACCCTTATGGCAGAAGGTGAAGAGGAACTAAAAAGCCTCTTGATGAAAGTGAAAGTGGAGAGTGAAAAAGTTGGCTTAAAGCTCAACATTCAGAAAATGAAGATCATGGCATCTGGTCCCATCACTTCATGGGAAATAGATGGGGAAACTGTGGAAACAATGTCAGACTTTATTTTTGGGGGCTCCAAAATCACTGCAGATGGTGACTGCTGCCATGAAATTAAAAGACGCTTACTCCTTGGAAGGAAAGTTATGACCAACCTAGATAGCATATTGAAAAGCAGAGACATTACTTTGCCAACAAAGGTTCGTCTAGTCAAGGCTATGGTTTTTCCAGTGGTCATGTATGGATGTGAGAGTTGGACTGTGAAGAAGGCTGAGCACCGAAGAATTGATGCTTTTGAACTGTGGTGTTGGAGAAGACTCTTGAGAGTCCCTTGGACTGCAAGGAGATGCAACCAGTCCATTCTGAAGGAGATCAGCCCTGGGATTTCTTTGGAAGGAAGGATGCTGAAGCTGAAACTCCAGTACTTTGGCCACCTCATGCGAGACTCTGATTCTGGGAGAGATGGGGGCAGGAGGAGAAGGGGATGACAGAGGATGAGATGGCTGGATGGCATCACCGACTCGATGGACGTGAGTCTGAGTGAACTCCAGGAGTTGGTGATGGACAGGGAGGCCTGGCATGCTGCGATTCATGGGATCGCAAAGAGTCGGACACGATTGAGCGGCTGAACTGAAATGAACTGAACTGAACTGAACTATGTATATTGTGTGAGTAAATGATTTTATATTTGTAAAGACAGTTCTGGTTTTTGACATTTATTCTTCTTTGGTGGTGGGGGGGAGTCCTAGTGAAGGGTTCTTTATATGTCCAGATTCAGGCAATGAAGACGGGACAGCCTGTACCTTCTTTATCTTCAAAATCGTTCTTTTTTCCCTCTTGCAAACTCCTGTGATTTCAGTATCACCTGTAAGTTTTCAAAACATAGATTTCTCAGCTATTTCCCTGAAATTTCTGATTCAGTGAATTTGAAATGATACTTGGAATCATCTTTTCAAGAAATAATCCTTACCTTAGGACTAGTACTCTCTTAGATATGTTCAGGATGATAATCTCAGTCCTTGGCATAGTGATTATTCAGTAAATGACTAAATTAACTAGAAATTGAAGCATTACCTACTCATCAGTGCTATAACTATTTTTTGAGTGATTGAAAGTTTAAGAAAGCCCCCAGTCATCCATTCTGCTTAGTTGCTCAGTCATGTCTGACTCTTTGTGACCCCAGATGCTGTTGCTTGCTCTGCATCTCTGTCCATGGGATTCTCCAGGCAAGAATATTGGAGTGGGTTACCATGCATTCCTCCAGGGGATCTTCCCAATCCAGGGATTGAACCCAGATCTCCCACATTGCAGGTGGATTCATTACTATCTGAGCCACCAGGGAAGCCCACTCTCATCCATTGTAAAGCACCTACTATGGGTGAAGCTAAGGGTTTCCCAGATGGGAAGCCTACAAATGTAGCAGATGCGAGTTCCACCCCTTGGTAAGGAAGATCCTCTGGAGAGGGAAATGGCAACCCACTCTAGTTGGTTCTGTACATGGGATTTCTAGTCTGGGAAATTTATGGACGGAAGAGCCTGGTGGGCTACAGTCCATGGGGTCGCAAAAGAGTGGGACATGACTTAGTGACTAAACAGCATCGACCATTGGTGAATCTAGTTTGGGGGAATCTGGAAAGAATCAGACAAAGTCTGACTTTCAGAAATTCTTGGGCTAATATGAGATAAACATTTAAAGTAAAAAATAATGCTATAATATCAACAAAATGCTATGGGAACTTAGAGAAGGGAAAGATTATTTGTGCCTGTGGTGGTAGTTCCTTTTCATACTGTTCATGGACATTACTTTGCCGACAAATATCCGTCTAGTCAAAGCTATGGTTTTTCCAGCAGTCATGTATGGAGGAGAAAGTTGGACCACAGAGAAAGCTGAGAGCTGAAGAATTGATGCTTTTGAACTGTGGTGTTGGAGAAGACTCTTGAGAGTCCCTTGGACTGCAAGGAGATCCAACCAGTCCATCCTAAAGGAGATCAGTCCTGAATGTTCATTGGAAGGACTGATGCTGAAGCTGAAACTCCAATATTTTAGCTACCTGATCAGAAGAACTGACTCATTAGAAAAGACCCTGATGCTGGCAAAGATTAAAGGCAGGAGGAGAAGGGGATGACAGAGGATGAGATGGTTGGTTGGCATCACCGACTCGAAGAACATGAGTTTGAGCAAGTTCCAGGTGTTGGTAATGGACAGGGAATCTCACTGGGCTGCAGTCATGGGGTTGCAAAGAGTCAGACACGACTGAGCAACTGAACTGAGCTGAACTACGGCAGTAGTGATGGAATTCAAGGACAGCTTCATAGGAGAGGCTGTAAGTGAATCACATTATTCAGTTTTTAGAAGTACAGGGTCACTTGTGCTTCAGTACTGCTAGTATTTCCTGGGTAAATTTGCATGCAACTTTTCTCTACTTGAATTTGGGAAATCCCAAGGAGATAGTAGATCACTTAAGCATCATTCCTGCCTTTATAGATTTATAAATGTCAGGTGTTGAAGACTGATATTTCCAAACTCTTACACATATATAAGTTGTTGTATCACCTCTAAAGACTACTTGAAATATAGTTTCAAATCAGTTGTAAACAAGATTATTCACTTTGAGATGAATTTATAATGCTAATGTTAAGGTTGTAGATTAACACAATCCCAACCAATTGAGAAGGATCATAGATTATTCTGGCCAGTGAGTTATGTAGTAAACAGTAATTATGAGGTGAGGACGTATTCCAAGGTAAGAGTACATAATATAACTTTACAGGTTTTAAAGTAGTTAAAGGAAGATATATCATTCTACATAGGAAAGAATGTTGTTTATTTTTTATTTTTTTAGTTGTTACAGCCATAGTTTAAGAATATTATTGTCAAGGTACTTAACCTATTAGTGTAAAAACTCAACCACTGAAAAATCCTCAGTCAGTCTAACATCTCCCACAGGGTTTCATGTGATGGAAGGGTTAATATAAGCATACCTTGATAAGTGTAACAGTGATTGGGAGCTGGAGTGAAGAGGGAAAAAAGGAGGCTACCTTAGAAATAATAATATTTTCAAAATGGAGTCCATTATTAAGGTATAAGCATTGTGTATGTGTGGGGAATTCTCTATGGAATAGTAATATTGCACTTTTGGGCAACTTTGGCATATTAATGAAATTGATATAGTCTACTTTCTTCAAGACAGCTCACCCTGTCTTGAATGAAAGCAGAATTTTTATAGAGCATTTTAGCTATGAGGTGATACAGCAGAAAGAAATTAGAGTAAGATAAGAGTGCTTAACATGGACATAGGTTATCAAGAGAAGCTCTTTAATCTTATTTCTGAATATTTTTAAGAGTAAGATTGACTAGGGAGTAGGGAATGTAACAGAGAGATAAGACAGGTAGCTTAGGTCTAGTCACAGTATGGGAGACTTAAATACAGTTGAGAGGATTAACATTTTATTCTATAGGTAACTGGAGAGTGACTGCATGTTTCTAATCAGGGAAAATGATAGAATTGAAGCTAGACTTTACTTGTGTTATTTTATTAAGACAAGAATAACAATAAAATCTTTTCTGTGTTTTATTTAAGTAACTCTTACAATAATGTTTAAGAAACTGTCACAATTAAAATATTTAAGAAGCTCAATTATAGTCTTTTAAATATAGCCTTCCTGGCAGAGTTGAAGATTTAAAATTTTCAAATAGAATCTCTAAGATCTAAGCCTATAGGGAACTATTAGAAACTGTATTTCTAAGATAATCAAAACTAACCTAGAGTTTGCTCTCTACTCGTTTTCTATATAAGTTGACATTTCAGTTCAGGTTTAAATTAGGGTTTATTTTTCATATAAGTTGAACTTATGTTATTCAGGACATAGAATAGGAGTGTTAATCGCTCAGTTGTGTCTAGCTCTTTGCAACCCCATGGACTGTAGCCTGCCAGGCTCCTCTGTCCATGGGATTCTTCAGCCAAAAATACTGGAGTGGGTAGCCATTCCCTTTTCAAGGGAATCTTTCCCACCCAGAGATTGAACCCAGGTCTCCTGCATTGCAAGCTGATGTTTTACTGTCTGAGCCACCATTACTAGTAGGAAGAGAAGGAGTTAAACGTGAAACACTTTAAGGCTAAAAGAAAGTAATGACAGCATTATTCAATTAACAATGTTTGATCTGCTGTTCAGCATTGGTAATGAGCATTTTTTTTTAAACCAAATATAGGCCATTTTTGTTTTGTAAAATACAGCCTTGCAAGAACAAGAATTGCAGAAGCCACAACAGGGAAATGAAATTCATTTGTGGCTGTAAAGTCACGATACTTCCTAGAGAAGCGTTTTCAGAATGCATATCATTAGTCTGCTGACACAAGGGTTGTGTTTCTGCATCCAAAGCTGGTATGCTGTGAAATAATCAGGAAAATTACTTGCATCTGTGCAGCCACTTTTAAAAGAAATCAATATTTGCTTGACTCTTAACATGAATATTATCGTTTATTTTTCAAGTTAAAACCAGAGGAAAAAATGCTTTTCGTTAATTGTGGTGACCTGAGGCATATTTGAAGCATTGTGGTAGAGAGGACAGTCCAGATTCTCTCTAAAATAAAGAAATTATATTAAACATCCTTTGACTTAAGATGTCAAAGGATCAGGGGGCATCATTGCATTACAGTGAGCATGATCCACAATAGCTGTCATCTCTTCAGCACATGCCTTTGGTTTCTTTCAATCTGGGGTCTTAAGGTAGAAGGTTGTGTGATGAGGAGCAGAGGGTTATCAGAGCCATTATTTCAGGAAGTAAGGGAAGTGCCTGATAAATGGTCAGCAGTGAGTAGGTAAGGGATCATAGCAAAACATGGGTAATCATAACTTGTCCAACCTGCATGACCTTTAATCTTATTTGGGAAAGGAAAATTGACAGGCTAAGTTGAACAGACTTTGTATGATGTAGCTTTTAACAGGAATGCATCTTGTCTTTTCTCAGGGAAAGAGAAAGGATTTTTTAAAAATTTTCTATATAATTTTTAAGAGTTCCCATGTTGTACAATGCATCCTGTGACCTATCTTACACCTAGTAGTGTTTGTACCTCCTACTCCCCGACCCCTACATAGCCCCTTCTCCTCCCCCCAGTAACCACCAGTTTGTTCTCTGTGTCTGTGATTCTGCTTATTTTATGTTATATTCAATAGTTTGTTGTAGTTTTTAGAATCCACGTAAGTGGCACAGAAGGTAAAGAATCTACCTGAAATGCAGAAGCCCCAGGTTCAATCCCTGGGCCAGAAGATCCCCTGGAGAAGGGAATGGTTACCCATTCCAGTATTCTTGCCTGGAGAATTCCATGGATAGAGGAGCCTGGTGGGTTATGGTTCATGGGGTCCCAAAGAGTTGGACGTGACGGAGAGACTAACACTTTCATTTTCATAAGCAATGTCTTATGGCATTTATCTGACAAAGAGAATATCGACTTCAATTCCTAAATGATTTAAGTGGATGGAATGCACAAGAAAGGACATTCCTGTATTTGGCACCAATACTTTGACCTTTGTAGTGTCCAAAATATATAGGTGTAACTCATGATGTATCCATTTTAATTTTGTCTATGTGTGATCAGCTTCTTTTATAATGACATTGATTAGGTATTCATCAATTTGTAAGATATGTCTCTGATCTATCAAATTTCTCTTAAAAATGCTTATAAATAGTTTGGCAATGCTAATTTTGGTGGACATTGATTGGTTATTTCTTTGTATTTCAAAGATAGCCCCATTCATATCAGCATTCTGTAACAAAGACAAGACAATTGAAGTAAATATGTAGACATTTTATTAACTGAGATGCTTAATAAAATTCCTGAACTATAGAGAAATACAAATCCACCATTTTCCTATGAAAATATCAAAGCAAGCAAACAAAAATCAAAACAAAAGCAATAGGCAAGAAGAAATACACCAACTTGAAATGTCGGGAAGTGAAAGTGAAATATCCTGAAACTTGTCTGGAAGGGGTGCCAGACATAAGCCCATAACAACATATTTTGCCAGAAATGCAGTTGATTTGCTGTAAAAGATGCTTTCTGCTCTCTAGAGCAACATTATTTCAAGAGTTCATTTGAGTACAACAAGCATTATTATTGATGAAAATATTAGGCACGTAACTGCCTTTGACTGACGGTATTTTTCTGTACTTTGCTTTCAACTACAAAATGGAGTAATTTATTTTACCCTCTGCCAGAAAACTGTCATGGTCAAGAAAAAAAAAAAAAACGGATGCAGACCCTGAGTTTAAATCCTTCCTTTTTCGCTGGTATCTTTGGTCAAGTTTTAACCTTTTCATGCTTTGGTTTCCTCATCAGTGTAATAGAGAAAAGAATACTTTCTTTATTGTTATAATGATTAGGTGAATTAATAACTGTGAAGGGCTTGCAACAGTGTTTGGCATGTGATAAATGCTCAGAAGTAGACTTAAAAAAAAAAGTCAACCGTTATTACTCATAAACCCAACATTACATGAGTGAGATATGCAAGTTAAATTGTAAAGATCTGTGCCAAATTATTAGTGCAGCTAAAATCTTATGTCCTTCATTTCTTAAATATGGATTCCAGTGTAATGGTCACTAGCCATTTATGGCTACTGAGCACTTAAAATGTGACTAGTTCCAACAGAGATGTACTGTAAATATAAAATTCATGCCTGATTTTGAACTTTTAAGTTACCCCTTCAAAAAAAGACTGTAAAAGATCTCAACAATTTTCAATACTGGTTTCATATTGAAGTAATAATATTTTGGCTGTATTAGCTAAGTAAATATATTTTTATATTAATTTAATTTGTTTCTTTTTTACTTATATTAATATGTATACCAGATAATTTAAAATTACATGTGTGGCTTATCTTAAATTTCTATTGGACAGGACTAGTTTAGAGAATCTCAGGCTATCTCTAATATACTAGAACAGCCTGATTCCATTTCAACTTGACATATGAATTGCATATTTTCTAAACAATCCAAATAAATGCAGATAGATCATGTAAATGCCCTTTACAATCATTCATATCTCAAATTTTTATTCTAAAATTTCAAGAAATTAGGAAACTATGAAATCACCAGCCCATTCCTAAAGTGAGAAATGTTGGGTCAATTCAATTTCTCAAATCCTTCAACTTCATATCTCAAAGAGAGACATTTGTAAATCTTTTTATAAATGCCATCAATTATTTTATTAGAAGAACATTAAATGCCTTCATACTATGTTTCCTTTAATGAAAAAGTTTACTTTTTATATGTAGTTCACTGATATTCTAAATTTTGTTAGGAAAATTCAATCTGCTTGGTTCTACTTAGAGAAGGCATTATTTTGGAACCCTAATCACTCACCTTCCAATGCTAATTTAAGATATTTTACAATGCAGACCCTAATATATTCTAATATATGTTCTATATTAGTGTATATTCGAAGTAGAAACTGAGTCATTCTTTATAAGTGCTTAGCGAATATGAAGGCTGAAAGTCACAGTGACCTGAAGATTACAGTGAAAATGGAGTCAGTACTTCTGGCTTGCCCATTACCCATTCAGAGAGAAAATGCTCACTTACTGTTTGAGAAAATACAATAATCCAACTCCAGGGTGAATCTTCAGCTAGCTAGAGAGTTAAGGTATTAACGGGACATATATGAAGAAGAGGGGCAAACCTTAGTTTACACTACTTACTTACTTATTTATTTATTTTTAATTGGAGGATAATTGCTGTACAATATTGTGTTGGTTTTTGCCATACATCAACATGAATCAGCTGTAGGTATATGTATATCCCCTCCCTCTTGAGCCTCCCTCCTACCTCCTTGTATGCTGCTTTTAAATGCCCATTTCTCTGTCAACCTAGCAAATTCTTTGATACTCCCAGTACTCAGATCTAAAATTCATTCATTCATGCAAAAGTTATTTACTAAGAAGCTACATATCAGATAATCTTTGTTTCTTTCTCTCTCTGCCCTACTTCAACCTCTAAACTGTCAGCCAGTCCTGTAATTGTAAATTTTAAATACCTCTAAAACCCATCCTAAACCTGTTCTCTTCCCTCTGTTTTAAGTCCAACTACCCTAGACCCTGGGAAAAGGAGTACATAAAGGCTGTATATTGTCACCCTGCGTATTTAACTTATATGCAGAGTACATCATAAGAAACACTGGGCTGGAAGAAGCACAAACTGGAATCAAGATTGCCGGGAGAAATATAAATAACCTCAGATATGCAGATGACATCACCCTTATGGCAGAAAGTGAGGAGGAAATAAAAAGCCTCTTGATGAAAGTGAAAGAGGAGAGTGAAAAAATTGGCTTAAAGCTCAACATTCAAAAAACGAAGATCATGGCATCTGGTCCCACCACTTCATGGGAAATAGATGGGGAAACAGTGGAAACAGTGTCAGACTTTATTTTTGGGGGCTCCAAAATCACTGCAGATGGTGATTGCAGACATGAAATTAAAAGACACTTACTCCTTGGAGGGAAAGTTATGACCAAACTAGACAGCATATTCAAAAGCAGAGATATTACTTTACCAACAAAGGTCCGTCTAGTCAAGGCTATGGTTTTTCCAGTGGTCGTGTATGGATGTGAGAGTTGGACTGTGAAGAAAGCTGAGCGCCAAAGAATTGATGCTTTTGGACTATGGTATTGAAGATTCTTGAGAGTCCCTTGGACTGCAAGGAGATCCAACCAGTCCATCCTAAAGGACATCAGTCCTGGGTGTTCATTGGAAGGACTGATGGTGAAGCTGAAACTCCAATACTTTGGCCACCTCATGCAAAGAGCTGACTCATTGGAAAAAACCCTGATGCTGGTAGGGATTGGGGGCAGGAGGAGAAGGGGATGACAGAGGATGAGATGGCTGGATGGCATCACCGACTCGATAGACATGAGTTTGAGTGAACTCCGGGAGTTTTTGATGGACAGGGAGGCCTGGCGTGCTGCTATTCATGGAGTCGCAAAGACTTGGACATGACTGAGCGACTGAACTAAACTGAACCTAGACCCAATCACCATTATTTAATATCTATATGTTAAATAATATATATACATATATCTATAGATATCTATATTAAAATATATTAAATATATTTTTGTTAGAAGAACATTATTTAATATATAATTTAGTATATTTAATTATATTTAATATGTTTATTATTTAATATATACAAATTATTGTGTATATAATATATAATATATATTATTTATAAATATAAATATATGAATATAATATATATTAATATAAATAAGTATATTATATATTTAATATATATTAAATATATTCAATAATATATAAAATAATATATAATAAATAATGTACATCTAGATATATATTATATATTTAATATCTATAAATTAACTCTTTTCTGCTTTCAATACTATCCTTCTATATTCTTCATAATGGAACAGTAATAAAATCACTTTAAATGGAAACTAAGATATTTGCTTTTCTACCCAAAACTGCCGAGAATGAAGTCTCAGTTCCTAATTTTCTCTGGCTTTACATAGTCCAGATCCTGCTTACTTCTTTGTCTTTATTATATGATACTCTCCTTCTTATACAAGTTTTGGCTCCAACCTCAAAGGTCTTTCTTGACTACATCTGTAGAGCTGTTTCTCAATCCCTAAGACAAAACACTACTACTACATATTAATTACAGATCTTATCACTAGTTGATGTTTTGAATTCTGTTTGACTATCCCATCTGGAATTAAAACACCTGGAAATAAGAATCTGGTTTTTTTTTTTTTTTTTTAATTTTAAGCCAGTACCTAAGATAGTGGCTGCAGATACTTAATAAATATTGTTGAATAAATACTGAATGTAAGTCCAGTCTTTGTTACCATAAGAGTCTTTTACACAACAGTTGTATCTAAAAAGAAACTGTCTGATGTTAATATGTTTCTTCTTTTCAAAGCACTTTTACATGCATTAACTTATTTGATTATGAAACCCTTTGAAACAAATAATCAAACTATTGAACTGTTTTGGCCTTTGCAGATAATGAAAATGAATTACTGAAGGGAGTCTTAATTTTTAATTTATATATTCCACCATCTTAAACAAACTCAAATGTTTATTATTTGTTATTGTTCACTCACAAAGTCATGTCCAACTCTTTATGATTCCACGAACTGCAGCACATCGGGC
This sequence comes from Bos javanicus, assembly GCF_032452875.1. Classification (NCBI taxonomy): domain Eukaryota; kingdom Metazoa; phylum Chordata; class Mammalia; order Artiodactyla; family Bovidae; genus Bos; species Bos javanicus. The sequence goes on along the minus strand of NC_083887.1, from coordinate 29,484,169 downwards.
TTCCCTGTCCTTAACTATCTCCTGGAGTTTGCTCAAACTCATTTCCATTTTGTCAATGATGTCAATCAATCATCTCATCCTCTGTTGCCCCTTTGTCCTCCTGCCCTCAATCTTTCCCAGAATCAGGGTCTTTTCCAATGAGTTAGCTCTTCACATCAACTGGCCAAAGTATTGGAGTTTCAGCTTCAGCATCAGTCTTGCCAATGAATACTCAATGTTGATTTCCTTTATGATTGACTGGTTTGATCTCCTTGCTATCCAGGGGACTCACTAGAGTCTTCTCTAGCGCCACAATTCAAAAGCATCAATTCTTCAGTGCTTAGCCTTCTTTCTGTTCCAGCTCTCACATCCATACATGACTACTGAAAAAACCATGGCTTTGAATATGGACCTTTGTTGCCAAAGTGATGTCTCTACTTTTTAATAACCTTTCTAGGTTTGTCATAGTTTCTCATCCAAGGAGCAAATGTCTTTTAATTTCATGGCTGCAGTCACCATCTGCAGTGATTTTGGAGCACAAGAAAATAAAATCCCTCACTGCTTCTACTTTTTCCCCATCTATTTGCATGAAGTGATGGGACCAGATGCCATGATCTTGGTTTTTTGAATGTTGAGCTTTATGCCAGCTTTTTCATTCTCCTCTTTCACCCTTATCAAGAGGCTCTTAATTTCCCCTTCACTTTCTGCATTACCGTGGTATCACCTGCATATCTGAGGTTATTGGTATTTACCCTAATTATCTTGATCCCAGCTTGGGATTCAAACAGCCCAGCAATTCCCATGATGCACTCTGCATATAAGTTAAATAAGTAGGGTGACAATATACATCCTTGATATACTCCTTTCCCAATTGTGAACCAGTCTGTTGTTCCATGCCCATTTCTAACCGTTGCTTCCTGACCTGCATATAGGTTTCTCAGGAGATAGGTAAGGTGGTCTGATAGTCCTACTCTTCAAGAATTTTTCAGTTTATTGTGATCCAAACAATCAAAGCCTTTAGCAAAGTCAATGAAGCAGAAGTAGGTATTTTTCTGGAATTCCCTTCCTTTTTATATGTTCCAGTAGATGTTGACATTTTGATCTCTGGTCCCTCTGCCTTTTCTAAATTCAGCTCATATATCTGGAATTTCTTGGTTCACATGCTGCTGAAGCCTAGGCTGAAGGATTTTGAGCATTAACTTCCTAGCATGTGAAATGAGTACAAACATATGGTAGTTTGAACATTTTCTGCCATTGCTCTTCTTTGGGATGGAAATGAAAACAGACCTTCTCCAGTCCTGCAGCCACTGCTGAGTTTTCTAAAGTTGACTGCAGCCCTTTAACAGCATATCTTTTAGGATTTTACATAGCTCAGCTGGAATTCCATCACCTCCACTAGCCATGTTCAACAGCAGTTCTTCCTAAGGCCCACTTGACTTCACCCTCCAGGATGCCTGGTTCTAGGTAAGTGACCACACCATCATATTTATCCGGGTCATTAAGACCTTTGTTGTACAGTTCTTCCGTGTATTCTTGACACTCATTCTTATTCTCTTCTGCTTCTGTTAGGTCCTTGCTGTTTCTGTCCTTTATTGTGCCCATCTTTGCATGAAATGCTCCCTTGGTATCTCCAATATTCTTTAAGAGATCTCTAGTCTGTCCCATGGAGAAGGCAATGGCACCCCACTCCAGTACTTTTGCCTAGAAAATCCCATGGACAGAGGAGCCTGGTAGGCTGCAGTCCGTGGCGTTGCTAGAGTCGGACACGACTGAGCGACTTCACTTTCACTTTTCACTTTCACAAACTGGAGAAGGAAATGGCAACGCACTCCAGTGTTCTTGCCTGGAGAGTCCCAGGGACGGGGAAGCCCGGTGGGCTGCTGTCTATGGGGTTGCACAGAGTCGGACACGACTGAAGCGACTTAGCAGCAGCAGCAGTCTGTCCCATTTTGTTGTTTTCCTCTATTTCTTTGCATGGTTCACTCAAGAAGGCTTTCTTATCTCTCCTTGCTCTCTTTTGGAACTGTGCATTCAGTTGGGTATATCTTTCCCATTCTTCTTTGCCTTTTGCTTTTCTTCCTTTCTCAGCTACTTGTAAGGCCTCCTTAGGCAACCACTTTGCCTTCTTGCATTTCTTTTTCTGTGGGATGGTTACTGCTAATTTAATGATGCAGGAATAATTGTCTTCACTCACATGCCTTCACAACCAGAGAGTGTTATTTTAAGAATAGTACCAGTGGAACTTCCCTGGTGATCTAGTGGTTAAGAATCCACCTACCAAGAACTCGAAGGGGACATGAGTTCAATCCCTAGTCAAGGAAGATTACACGTGCCATAACTACTTAGTCCCTGCCTGAGAGTCTGTGATCTGCAACAAGAGAAGCCGTGGCAAGGGGAAGCCTGCACATTGCAACCAGAGAATAGCACCCCCTGTCACAACTAGAGAAAGCATACACGCAGCAATGAAGACCCAGCATAGCCAATAAATAAATTAATAAAATTTTAAAAATTTAAATGCAGAACAATACTTTAAAAATAGAGTACACGTGGTTAAGAACTGAAAGAGAATTTAATGACATTTTCCTTAATCTTCCCACATGTAATCACTGAAATTGAGGTCCAAAGAAGGTAATTTACTTTTTCCACATATGTTGGTGACAGTGAGGACTTGTTTTCCATGCTCTCTATTATTCCATCCTCATTACCAATTAACCTATCTTAGAATTGATATCTGATTTTATGACAAAAATCATGCTCTGATTCTAATTTATTTTAAAATGCCTTCATGGGTTGCATGCATCAAAGTATCTGTAGCAGAAAGCACAAAATAAAACTTTGGTGTTTTTTAGTCTATTTGAAATATTTCAACCCATTTTTAAAACAAAAACTTTCCAATAAATTCAGAGTTTTTTTCTGTCATCCTGTATAGTCAAATCTTATTGATTTGATTTTCCTAAATATCTTTTAAATCATTTCATCTTCACTGCCATAGAAGATGTTCTCATTCTTTTTTACGTAGAATCTTTCAATAGCTTGGTCTTCATTTTAAGTCCCTCAAATGCAAGTTTGATATCACTGCCAGACTCTTATTATAAAACAGCAATATTATGTTACTACTCTCTAACATATTTCAATAATGTTGCAATGCTTACAAGAAAAGTTAAACTCCACTATATGGCACATAGTACATTTAAGTACGTTATCACCCTACTCAAATTCCTTTTATTTGTGGCCTGCTTACAAACTTGTCATTTCTGCTGATGTTTGGTACTTAACTGCCTATGTTGATTTATGCCATCACGACTTTTTTGATACCTTTTGTAGATTTTTGTTTCATTTTTCTCTGATGCCATAGAATATTGTGGACACTTCCATGATATGCTGAATGTGCGTGGGTGCTAATTCGCTTCAGTTGTGTCCAACTCTTTGTGGCCCTATGGTTCTAGCCTGCCAGGTTCCTCTGTCCATGGGATCTCCAGATGAGAATACTGGAGTGGGTTGCCATTTCCTACTCCAGGGGATCTTTCTAACCCAGGGGTCAAGCCCACATCTCTTATGTCTCCTGCATTGGCAGGCAGGGTCTTTACCACTAGTGCCACTTGGGAAGCCCTGATATGAGGAATATGGTTATTTTATATAAAGTCTTATGTCATTCAGGTTTCCCTGGTGGCTCAGTCAGTAAAAAATCTGCCTGCAATGCAGGAGACATGGGTTCAATCCCTGGGTCAGGAAGATCCCCCAGAGAAGGGACTGGCTACCCACTCCAGTATTCTTACCTGGACAATCCCATAGACTGAGGAGCCTACTGGGCTCCAGTGCATATGGTCAAAAAGTGTTGGACACTACTGAAATGACTGAGCATGCATGCTTATATTATTTGTTAAGTTCAGTTGTGGATATTTGTTGGTAGTTTTATTTCACTTGCTAGAATATTGTCTCAAGGTCAAAGGCTATGTCTTCTGCTTTTTTGTAAACAACAAATTTTTAATTTAGGGTTTTCCAGGTGGTAGAGTAGTAGAGAATCTGCCTGTCAATGCAAGAGAAGCAAGACATGTGCATTCCATCCCTGGGTCCTGAAGATCCACTGGAGTAAGAAATGGCAACACACTCCAATATTGCTCCCTGGAAAATTCCACGGACAGAGGAGCCTGGCTGGCTACAGTCCATGGGGTTGCACAACTGAGCATGCACAACCTTGCCAACTTTTAGTGTAGAAAGCTTAGGTTGTATTTTAATACTAGACAAAAATGACCTGAATTTGTTTTAGTGCCACTTGTTTCCAGTACGCTCTTTGGTTTCTAAATCTGTTAGTTCTTTTCTTTTTTAATCTGAAAAACTGACGTGACATTTTATGATAGTGTTGAGAAAATTAAATAAGTTAGCAGATGTGAAATATTTAGTGTAGTATGTACGTGTGCTCAGTTGTGTCCGACTCTGCAATCCCATGGGCTGTAGCTCATGTAGATTCCTTACTTCCATCAAATCTGTGGTTCCTGCATCAGCAGGCAGATTTTTTTTTTTACTGTTGTGCCACTTTGGAAGCCTGTTAGTGTAGTAGATAGAATCAAATTTTGTTCTTCCCTTTGTTAATGGTGATTAACATGAATAATGCCTTAATAAGCAAACAGTCATTCTATTCCCATACAACTTGATTGAAATGTAATTGTATGAAAGCCTTGAAATTGGGATTACATTTGCATGTTAGTGATAAATACTGATCAAGAGATTTTTTTCTTTTCCATTCCATATATTATGTTTATTGATCAATTTTACTACCAGTTGTTTTCCTTGTATAAACTTTCTCAATAATCTGCTACAATTTACTCCACTGCAACTTTTACAGCTTTCATAATTGACTTCTTTATATCAAATGAGGTGTTGCTTCGCTTGACAATGACTGATTACAGTGACTAAAGTACTTAAAATTAGAAAAAGATGCCAAATAAAGTGATAAAATAGTATTCTTATTTTCTAAATTTAACTTCTATCTAAGGTAAAACATGTTCTCAATATTAAGAGAATGTACAATCACAAATTATTCGAAAGGGGTAATATATACTTTATATTTAAATATATTTATTTTATAAATACTTCTTTTTTAAATTTATTTTTTAACGTGCTGACTCTTCGTTGCTCTGTGCTGGCTTTTTCTAGTTGCAGCAAGGGGGTCCGCACCTTGCTGAGGTGCGCCAGCTTCTCGCTGTGGTGGCTTCTCTTGCTGCAGAGCAGGGGCTCTAGGGCAATGGGGCTCAGTAGCTGCGATGCAGGGGCTTAGTTGCCCCTTGGCATATGCGATCTTCCTGGGCCAGGGATAGAATCCATGTCTTCAACATTGGCAGATGTATTCTCAACACTGAACCACCAGGGAAGTCTGATTTTATAAATGTTTCTTAAGGTGAAGTCTATCCTGGTTTATGAAATCAAGTTTTGCAGTGTTTTTGACAGGTTCATGACTCTAGTAATGTAATATGTACTTTATATAATTTTCTGGTGGCTTAGCAGTAAGAATCTGCCTGCCAAAGCAGGAGATGTGGGTTGTATCCCTGAGTTAGGAAGATGCCCTGGTGAAGGAAATGACAACCCACTCCAGTGTTCTTGCCTGGGAAATCCCATAGACAGAGGAGCTTGGAAGGCTACAGTCCATTGGGTCACAAAGAGACCACAACTTAGAGACTGAGCAGTAACAATAATATATAGACTAACTGAGGTCTTTTAGACTTTAAAGATGCCTTGCTACCCATTTAATCCACTTATAAGCTCAAATAATGGATTTTCTTGGGTACAGAGTGAATTTAGGAGTGGAAGTTTTATTTGTTTCTTTTAAGTTCATTTATTCCAAACTTGATCAAAACCAAAATAAACTTGGGAATAAAAATAGAGAACATTTTTTCTGAGAGCTCTATATTTATTTTCCCTTTCAAATAAAGAAAATACATTCTCTATATTGGTGATCCTAATTTGGTTATCATGCCCGTCTTAGACGTTCAGCTGAAATAGTTCTATACATATTTAGTTTCATCATTCTGTATAATCTGACTCTTTTAGAAAATGTGATGGTAGAAATAATTTTCCACTCATCACAGAGTGCTCAAAAGTCTATTTCATGAAGCTTTAAAATTTTGGATCAACTTTTACTAACTTGCACACTTTGCAGACATAATCAGAGATGCCTGATATTAACTCTGTGGCCTGGTGCCACCAGAGATCTATTAATCAGAATTTGCTTCGTATATGAAATGGCAGAGACTCCTTGTCATATTTGGATGGTCTACCAGCAAAACTTGTCTCCCTAAGAAACAATATTCCAATCCATATAAAGTAGTTCCAGCTCCTGAAAATAAAATGGCAATGCGGGTTAGTTTATAAAACATCACCAGTATTAGAGTGAAAGGGAACCCAGGAGCATGTAATCATGTACTGACAAAAAGGAAGATGACATAGTGAGTATGATGTAGTTCCAGCCTTTGACACCATTCAAATTTATAAGATGTCCCTACTAGCAGTTAGCTCTACCATCTGGATCTACAGCATGTGCAGGCCAAAGCATTTCAAAACTAGATCTTCTTATTTTAGAATCCTGTTCTAAAAATAAGAATTTCAATACATCCAGCTGGAGAGATCTGGTGAACTTCAGTTTAAATGAGCAATTTGAAGATACTATGAAATAAGATAATTCGAAATGTGTTTTCCAATCTTTGATATACCAAATAGCCTTGACATTGGTAGAGTTATACATAGTGTGGATAGACAATGTCATATCACTTTTGAAGATGGATTCTCTTCAGCACATACCTATTTTCCATTTGCATGATTGCCCACAGATGGTCCTATAGAAACATGGCAAGCATGAAAAAATACTCTGGCAGCAAATTCCCATCAGCACTGACTTTTTCCTGTGCCTTTTTTTGGAAAATGTTGTTTGGGGTCTTCTCTTTTTTGAGTGAGCCAAAAAATTAGCTCATGGCTGATAATAAGTACACTAGAAAAAAAGTAATTTGGCATATGGAAATGAAAGCCTCATTACTTCCTTAAGGTTTCCTGGGGTACATCTTTATAATGTACTCAGTGAGAAAGCCTGAAATTGAAATTCTGAACGGATCACTCTTTTAATTACCCTCAAGGCTAGCCAAATCTGGTTTCTAGAGCCATTATCATCCTAGGCAATTGTATTTCTTTCCATAGTAAATCAATGATCATTATTCACATTTGATGGAGGCTTTAGAAAAATAAACAATTTAATAATAGTATTATATGTAATATGTTACATATAATATTAATAATGTAAGTAACATTTGAAACATACACCAAAAAATTTTATTTATTTTACTTAGAAGACCAGTTCAAATTTTAAACTCTTCATTTGCAGGAAACAAGTTTCAAGTAAGGATATGAAGGCAAGTGGTGCTAACTGACTGCTATCATTATGTAACTTGATAATTTTCACATTGGTTAATAACACATAATAATGGTGGTAATCAGGCCCACAGATGGATACTTATCCACATCAGGAAACATAACCAATTTTAATTTAACTCTATGGGGAATAAGTGCAAGAGTAATCCATTCCCACAAGAGAGGCAGGTGGTGGGCAGATAAATTCTGTACAAGATCACTGCTGCTGCTGCTGCTGCTGCTAAGTCACTTCAGTTGTGTCCGACTGTGTGACCCCATAGACGGCAGCCACCAGGTTCCCCCATCCCTGGGATTCTCCAGGCAAGAACACTGGAGTGGGTTGCCATTTCCTTCTCCAATGCATGAAAGTGAAAAGTGAAAGTGAAGTCGCTCAGTTGTGTCCGACTCTTCGCAACCCCATGGACTGCAGCCTACCAGGCTCCTCCATCCATGGGATTTTCCTGGCAAGAGTGCATCTATTATCTCAGGTGGTTTGCTAACAGATTTTTTTATATTCAATTCCTATACGTGACACAGAGAAATGTCCCTTTTTACTATTTTAACTTTGAAACTTACAGAAGCTATTCATCTCAGAGTGAACTTTTAAAGCACATTGTGGAAACAAGGCATACTGACACACTGTGAACCAAAATAATCACTCCTCATACGTCCATTGCAGTTTGCATGGTTTCTGAGAAAAAAGAAAACAACACTAAGTATGGTACGCCTTTTTATTTCATTAAGAAATATAGCAGGAGAAAAAGATGTAGAAATTATGTATTGTGTATTGAAGCTCCTTGCATGTTGCATACTGCCCTCTAAGGACACTTTCAACCTGGAAAATATTCATCACAAAAGACCTCTAAGGTTACTTACATAAGTGTGTGCAGCTGAATATTAGTCATGGTGTATATCAATGCTCTTTTCACTGAACAGCACTAGTGGTAGCATGATATCTGAGGTGATAATATGATCTTTCCTACATTATTGCCTTTCTGCTACCACGTGAAACCTGTGGTCCAGGTAACCTAGACTGACACATTTGAGCCTGTCACTTTCATGATTTATTTCCTGCTATTTCTTCCATAGATGGTTCACATCTACTCCCATATGCTAATTCTGTTCCTACCAATTCCTCAAATGTTTCACAAAGTTTATAAACCCTGCCCTAGCTTCCCAGCTCTTGGCACCCTGTCTCTAGAGACAAAAAGATAGAAATAAATAAAAAATAAAGTCCAGCTATTAAAAGAACTGATCACCATCCTTCCATTCCCTCAACAAACAAACAAAAAAAAGAAACACAGCAATCATTAGAATAAATAAAACCATAAATATACCAGGGTGCTGTTAGTAATTTAAAAAAAATAACAAACAAATATATCAGTCTCTTCATGTGATTATGCTGTATATATTTTGAAGATCTGTATATCTTCAAAAATACATTGCAGAATTAAGGAACAGATTTGTTTTTACAAGGGCATTAGTATCTTTCAAGGAAAAAAAAAGGCTCAAACCTTCAGTAATTTAGGGGCTAGCTCTAGATAGGATGGCTCTGTTCCTGTTTGCTGGTTTGCTCGTGTTTATTTCAAAAATAAAGAGTACTACGTTTCTATTACTAAGCTGTTTTTCACTTTGGTATTGATGTGCTTAACTATAATGGGAGCAGAGAACAAATCAGCTTTGTTTACTCAGTTTCTAGAGCTCTCATTATTTTAATAATCATCTGGAATTTAACTATGATTATTAGTATTATAATTGATGTTTTATATTTTACGTTTTTGCATTTTTATAATTGTAATCATACATTATATACTCTTTTATGTGGCTTTTTTTTGTTGTTGTTCACCATGGTGTCTGTGAGATGAATCCATACTGTTGCTTATTGTATTGATCACTTTTAATCTATGGTTGTCCCTCATTTATATCTTAAACATATTTATTTTGAAATCCTTGTCAGGCTACTCCATAACATACATTTTATCAGGAATACTGAGTACATAATTCTGTATCAGTTTGAATTTCTTACCATTACATTTCTTCAAGTGTTTGAAAATTTTGTTTCATGGTTAGTTTGAGAGAGAAATTTTCTTAGTTTATTCCTCTTTCTTCTCCTATTTAAAGGTGAGTTGGTTGTAAGAGGTCCTTAACTTCCTCAGATCCTTAAGCCTCCAGTTTGAATCTAAATCTCCCATAATGTTTTATCACTCCTACTCAGTGGAGTGATGGTTTTGACTAGTGATTTTGATTTTACAAAAATAATTGTTTCATAACTTTACCACTGGTGGCTCAGTGGTAAAGAATCTGCCTGCAATTCAGGAGATATGGATTCAATCCCTAGGTTGTGATGATCCCCTTGAGGAAGAAATGGCAACCCACTCCAGTATTCTTGCCTGGAGAATCCCATGGACAGAGGAGCCTGGTGGGCTATAGTCCATGGGGTCGTAGAAAGAGTTGGACACAATTTAATGACTACACAACAAAATCAACAACCCTGATTAGAGCTCTTGAAATGGTAATATCGTGCTTTTTAAAAGGGTTATCTAAAGAGTAATTGGCCATATTTTGAACTCTGATATGTGTTAATGGGATGCCAAGCAAATGAGAGCTATTATTCAGTAGTAGGGCAACAATACTGAAAAAATAATGGAATGTACTGATATTAGTTAGAATGAGTCATATCATGTATGTCTATATGCTAAAGAGGCAATGGTGATTAGACAATCTGATCAAAGCCACCAGAATTATCTTTTATGTTTGCTTTTTACCACTTGTCTCTACTTCCCTCACCATAACTCAAGTGGTTGGGTACTGCTTCCTTCTCCAAACAGTGCTCATGACTTGTTAGAATAAATTTGCTAAGTGGAAATTCTCAGTATTAATTGGTATCTATGTACAAGATAGGAAATTTAATTAAATTTAACTTAATCTTTTTTTCCTGTGGTTTAAAAGGGTGAGACCAAGGTAAAAATTCTATAGAGGAACCAAAGAAACATGACTTTTCAAGACTTAAGTAAATAGAAATATGAAGTGAGACTAGTTATTTAGAGGTAGTGAGAGCCATATAAACAGTAGATAGAGATAAGAGTGACTGAGTTGTCCATGGAGGCAGAGCGTTGGAGTAAAGACCAGTAGAGTATTCTGATATATGACTTACATCCTTGGAAAATCTGAAAAGGAGTCCAGTTCTACAATATCTTTACTCACAAAAATATTCATATCAACTAAATAAAGGTGTTCTGATCCCCTTGTCCCTGTTACCTGAAAGAGACTGTAATAGGGAAGAACAAATCTGACTCCATATTAGATGTGTTCTATTACCTGTGATTTGTCATGCTGGCTTTGCACCTTTTATAAAAGAATGTTGCTTATAGCCTGAACTATACATGATACTCCATTTTCAGTGCTCTGACCTTTAAGGGTCCACTCATATAGAGATAAAAAGTTGCAGAACAGAGAACAATTTTCTTGTTGGAGGTTTATAGGAACATGGCCTGCTGCAAGAACAAAGGATTCTGACACCAAGAAATTTGCAACAACTAACCCTGCCCCTCCCTCTCCTTGCTGTTAAAAGTGCTTTGCTGAAGCCCTTGAAGGGTTTGGGGGCACTGGGGAGGCCTTACAAATAGCTGTGAAAAGAAGAGAAGCAAAGAGCAAAGGAGAAAAGGAAAGATATAAGCATCTGAATGCAGAGTTCCAAAGAATAGCGAGAGAAAAGAAAGCCTTCCTCAGTGATCAATGCAAAGAAATAGAGGAAAACAACAGAATGGGAAAGACTAGAGATCTCTTCAAGAAAATTAGAGATACCAAGGGAACATTTTATGCAAAGATGGGCTCGATAAAGGACAGAAATGGTATGGACCTAACAGAAGCAGAAGATATTAAGAAGAGGAGGCAAGAATACACAGAAGAACTGTACAAAAAGATCTTCACAACCCAGCTAATCACAATGGTGTGATCACTGACCTAGAGCCAAACCTCCTGGAATGTGAAGTCAAGTGGGCCTTAGAAAGCATCACTACGAACAAAGCTAGTGGAGGTGATGGAATTCCAGTGGAGCTATTTCAAATCCTGAAAGATGATGCTGTGAAAGTGCTGCACTCAATATGCCAGCAAATTTGGAAAACTCAGCAGTGGCCACAGGACTGGAAAAGGTCAGTTTTCATTCCAATCCCAAAGAAAGGCAATGCCAAAGAATGCTCAAACTACCGCACAATTGCACTCATCTCACACGCTAGTAAAGTAATGCTCAAAATTCTCCAAGCCAGTGAACTTCCTGATGTTCAAGCTGGTTTAAGAAAAGGCAGAGGAACCAGAGATCAAATTGCCAACATCAGTTGGATCATGGGAAAAGCAAGAGAGTTCCAGAAAAACATCTATTTCTGCTTTATTGACTATGCCAAAGCCTTTGACTGTGTGGATCATAATAGACTGTGGAAAATTCTGAAAGAGATGGGAATACCAGACCACCTGATCTGCCTCTTGAGGAATGTGTATGCAGGTCAGGAAGCAACAGTTAGAACTGGACATGGAACAACAGACTGGTTCCAAATAGGAAAAGGAGTACGTCAAGACTGTATATTGTCACCCTGCTTATTTAACTTATATGCAGAATACATCATGAGAAACGCTGGACTGGAAGAAACACAGGCTGGAATCAAGATTGCCGGGAGAAATATCAATCACCTCAGATATGCAGATGACACCACCCTTATGGCAGAAAGTGAAGAGGAATTAAAAAGCCTCTTGATGAAAGTGAAAGTGGAGAGTGAAAAAGTTGGCTTAAAGTTCAACACTCAGAAAACGAAGATCATGGCATCTGGTCCCATCACTTCATGGGAAATAGATGGGGAAACAGTGGAAACAGTGTCAGACTTTATTTTAGGGGGCTCCAAAATCACTGCAGATGGTGACTGCAGCCATGAAATTAAAAGACGCTTACTCCTTGGAAGGAAAGTTATGACCAACCTAGATAGCATATTCAAAAGCAGAGACATTACTTTGTCAACAAAGGTCCATCTAGTCAAGGCTATGGTTTTTCCAGTGGTCATGTATGGATGTGAGAGTTGGACTGTGAAGAAAGCTGAGCGCCAAAGAATTGATGCTTTTGAAGTGTGGTGTTGGAGAAGACTCTTGAGAGTCCCTTGGACTGCAAGGAGATCCAACCAGTCCATTCTGAAGGAGATCAGTCCTGGGTGTTCTTTGGAAGGAATGATGCTAAAGCTGAAACTCCAGTACTTTGGCCACCTCATGCGAAGAGTTGACTCATCGGAAAAGACTCTGATGCTGGGAGGGATTGGGGGCAGGAGGAGAAGGGGACGACAGAGGATGAAATTGGCTGGATGGCATCACTGACTCGAAGGACGTGAGTCTGAGTGAACTCCGGGAGTTGGTGATGAACAGGGCGGCCTGGCGTGCTGCGATTCATGGGTTCGCAAAGAGTCGGACACGACTGAGCGACCGAACTGAACTGAACTGAAATGAAGAGCGACGGAAGCATTTCTGGAGGAGATGACATCTGAACTGGTCCTAAAATTAGGCCGAGTGGTCACATAGTTGCAGGGAAAAAGCACTTCTGACCATGTTGGAACTGTTCTTTGGCTTTTTGTTGCTTTTGTTATTACAATCATACGTAATGGCCTCCTTCATAGAATCCTGCTCCTCCGCTGGACTGTTAAATGAAAAGTGTCATTGTTCAGGATTCTGTCCACCTGTGGATGGCAGGAAGGAAAAAATTAACACATTCCTGCCTGAGGCTTGACATTCTAGGAGATAATTGCAAGATTAATGGCTTTTTTACTTTGTTTCCTCAACTCCTTGTCTTTGTTCTATAAAAGAACCTGGTATCCAAACCTCTAAGATGGTTATTTTGAGACATTAGCCGGCCATCTTCTCGGTCAGCTGGCTTTCCAAATAGTTGTATTCCTTCCTGGTCTAAACACCTTGTCTACAATTCAGTTGGCGGGCAGAGGGAGCTTGGATTTGTTAACAACCCGTAAAGAAGAGGCGTTTCTTTGTAAATTAGTCATGCCATTTTTCAACACCAACTTTCACATGTCCTATAGGCAAAGTATATTGTTTAACACTACAGAATTGCTACTCTAGTGAGATCAATTTAGAAAGAAAGTGCATTCTATTAATTTCAGTTCTTCTGTAATCTACGTCAGTCTCCTCTCATTTTCTTCTCAGTAAAAACAGGGACTTCATCAGGCCTGAAGAGAATGCAGCTTGCTTGGGAAGCACTGCTTGCTTTCCTAAGTATCAGAGCTTTAACACTCGTAGATAGAAGATTCAGGCCCCAGTCTCTCATCTGCAGTGCGAAATTAACAAAGCTCTGAAATATTTTGGTTTTTCATTTAAGAGAAAAGACTTCCCTTGTGGCTCAGCTGGTAAAGAATCTGCCTGCAATGCGAGAGACCTGAGTTTGAGTTTGATCCCTGGACGAGGGAAAGGCTAACCACTCCAGTATTCTGGCCTGGAGAATTCCATGGACCACATAGTCCACGGGGTCGCAAAGAGTCAGACCCGACTAAGCGACTTTCACTTTCACTTAAGAGAAAAGCTTGACTTGATAGGAATTAATGGGAAGTTAATTAATTATAATCTTTATTTATCCCATTTGTTGTAATGTCCACATATTTCACTTCAAATATATTAAGATATTTGATTATGGGCACCATCCATGCCACTTTGCACATATATTTAATGCACATATACATAGGATACTGTTTTAAAACCTGAAATATTCTGAATTCTGAAACATATTCAGTCCGAAAGTTTTGAATATCAGCAAGTGGCTTGTTAATGTAAGAAAGGGAAGAGGGCATATAACTGTATCTACTTTTTAAGGGGAGACGATATCACTTCGTCTTTTTCTCACAATCAGTCCTCTCCCCTCACCCCATGCAACATATACACCTACAAACACACATGCATACACCACAAAGGGAAATCCTAATGAATAAATGGTAAAGTTAGCACTTAGAAAGAGGATATGTTAGAAGCAATTATCAATTAGAGATCAAATTTCAAAGTCCACTGAATTTCCATGAATGATGTTTCTTGATAAGAAAAGAGTAATTACTTATTTATGCCAAATAACACACCATATCTTAAGAACTTGTGTCTATCTCAGGCTGGACTTGCTTCATATTAATTGAGACTAGGACTAGTTATCCAAATGTAAACATAGACTAATAAAAAGGTCACCTTTCTAGTAGTCAAGAAATCTGAATTAAGCTATATTTCTGCAACACTATGTGATTTATCAGTTTCCTTTATAAACTTCAATGTTTTTTCTAGCTCCTACATTCTTTCTATTTTACCTAGTATTTAATTTTAAAATAGAAAAAATTATTTATTTCATAAAGGTAAAAGCCTTTGACTGTGTGCATCACAATAAACTGTGGGAAATTCTGAAAGAGATGGGAATACCAGACCACTTGACCTGCCTCTTGAGAAATCTGTATGCAGGTCAGGAAGCAACAGTTAGAACTGGACATGGAACAACAGACTGGTTCCAAATAGGAAAAGGAGTACGTCAAGGCTGTATATTGTCACCTTGCTTATTTAACTTATATGCAGAGTCCATCATGAGAAAAGCTGGGCTGGAGGAAGCACAAGCTGGAATCAAGATTGCCAGTAGAAATATCAATAACTTCAGATATGCAGATGACACCATCTTTATGGCAGAAAGTGAAGAAGAACTAAAGAGCCTCTTGATGAAAGGGAAAGAAAAGAGTGAAAAAGTTGGCTTGAAGCTCAACATTCAGAAAGCTAAGATCATGGCATCCGGTCCCATCACTTCATGGCAAATAGAAGGGGAAACAGTGGCTGACTATTTTTCGGGGCTCCAAAATCACTGCAGATGGTGACTGCAGCCATGAAATTAAAAGACACTTACTCCTTGAAAAGAAAGTTATGACCAACCTCGACAGCATATTTAAAAAAAGAGATATTACTTTGCCAGCAAAGATACGTCTCATCAAGGCTATGGTTTTTCCAATAGTATTGTATGGATGTGAGAGTTGGACTATAAAGAAAGCTGAGCACCGAAGAACTGATGCTTTTGAACTGTGGTGTTGGAGAAGACTCTTGAGAGTCCCGTGGACTGCAAGGAGATCCAACCAGTCCATCCTAAAGGAGATCAGTCCTGGGTGTTCACTGAAAGGACCAATGTTGAAGCTGAAACTCCAGTACTTTGGCCACCTGATGCGAATAGCTAACTCATTTGAAAAGATCCTGATGCTGGAAAAGATTGAGGGCAGGAGGAGAAGGGGATGACAGAGGATGAGATGATTGGCTGGGATCACCAATTCAATGGACATGAGTTTGAGTAAACTCTGGGAGTTGGTGATGGTCAGGGAGGCCTGGTGTGCTGCAGTTCATGAGGTCGCAAAGAGTCGGACACAACTGAGCAACTGAACTTAACTGAAAGGTAAAAGCACCATATAGTGAACTAATTATTTAGTTAATAGAATCTTAAACTATTAATTGAAGAATCTAGATGGTAAGTATATCATGGTTCACTCTATGATGCTTTTACCTTTATTAAATAAATCATTTTCTTATATTTTAAAATTAAATATTTGGTAAAATAGAAAGACAGAAACACCACTAGTCATCATAGGGAAAAACAGAAGAGAAAAAAAATGTATATATATAAATTATTTTTTATCTTAAGCAGGAGGGCTTACATGATGTCATGGCAATGAACTTGTACATTGTTTTTCCATGTTACTTTTGTTTGTTAACATACTGTTTTAGTCAGTTTGGGCAGTTATAACAAAGTACCATACACTAGGTAGCTTATAAACAGCAGGAAATAATTTCTCACAGTTCTGGAGGTTGTGCATTCTGAGATCAGGATAGCAGAATGATCTGGATCTGGGGAGGGCCGTCTTCTGGGCTACAGATTGCTGATGTATTATAACCTCACATGGTGGACAGAGCAAGAGAGCTCGCTGGGTTTTCTAATGAGGCATCTGTACCATTCATAATTACCTGGAAAGGCCCCACCTTCTAATATATCCCAGTAGTGGTTAGGATTTCAAAGTATGAATTTGTGGGAGACAAAAACATTCTGTCCAGAGCATATATTCTTCAAAAGACATGTTCTTCAACAGGCACACTTCAAAAGGCATTATCTGGGTTATAAAACCTAGGCTTACAGTCACAATTAATACACTCCCTGTCCACTACCCACTCACAATTTGTCTTACATCTATATTTAGCTCTTCAGAGGTTTCTCTAAATAGCTTTATAGTATCACATTAACTGATCAATACCCATTTGAAGTAGGCTCATTACTTTTCTACACTTGAGGAAACAAATGTAAAATGGCTAACTAGAGACATAGCCAAGGTCACCACACTTGAGATTAAAAGAGAACATTTTATATTTGTTCCACTGCTGTGCTTCTGGGGCTTCCCAGATGGCGCTAGTTGTATAGAACCCATCTACCAATGCAGGAGATGTGGGAGAGGAAGGTCCAATCCCTGGATCAGGAAGATCCCCTAGAGGAGGGTATGGCAACTCACTCAAGTATTCTTGCCTGGAGAATCCCATGGACAGAGGATTCTCATGGGCTACAGTCCATAGGGTCTCAAAGAGTCAAACACGGCTGAAGGGACTTAGCTCACACTCACTGTGCTTCTAGAAACTATGTTCTAATGATACAACTGTATTACTGGGGAAAAGGCAAAACTCAGATTTTTAACTAAGTGCTCTCAGTGTTACTGTCTGAGGTCTCAGACAATTTCAGAAGTTGAGGAAAGATTTTAAAACTTGTATCAGGGATCCAAAGGATAGGACTTTCAAAAGGTTTAGGCAAGTGAACTAAATAATACAGGGGATTTGTTTGCCCATTCTTTGAAAATTCTTCCTCTCTGCTTTAGGAGTACTAACAGCTATATGGTAGTTGGCGGAGCTCCCCTCTTTCAATAAAGCCTGAAAAGAGCAGATGTCACTTTTCTAGTCACCAGGGCATGTAAGTATATGCATGAGCTAGGTATAACCATTCAAGTACATCCATTTCCAGATGTTGAATTAAAAGACAATAATAACATAATAATGGCTTCCCTGGTATCTCAGCTGGTAAAGAAGACCCCTGTTCAATTTCTAGGTTGGGAAGATCCCCTGGAGAAGGGACAGACTATAGCTCCATTATTCATGGACTTCACTGGTGCTCAGAAGGTAAAGAATCCGTCGACAATCCAGGAGACCTGGGTTTGACCCCTGGGTTGGGAAGATCCCTTGGAGGAGGGCATGGCAACCCACTCTAGTATTCTTGCCTAGAGAATCCCCATGGACAGAGGAGCCTGGCGGGCTACAGTCCATGAGGTCACAAAGATTCAGACATAACTGAGTGTCTAAACACACAGTACACAATGACATAAAGGGCTCTCCTTGTGGCTTAGATGATAAAGAGTCTGCCTGCAATGTGAGAGACCCAGGTTTGATCCTTTGGTCAGGAAGATCCCCTGGAGAAGGAAATGGCAACCCACTCCAGTATTCTTGCCTGGAAAATCCCATGGATGGAGGAGCTTGGCAGGCTACAGACCCTGGGGTTGCAAAGAGTCAAACATGATGTAGCCACTAACACTTCAAAAGATAATGATATTTAAAAGTGACAATGAAAAAAAAATTAAAAAATAAAATAAAAGTGACAATGAAGACTAATGTCTAGTGAAGGTGGTGGTGGCACTTGCAAGCAGTTGCTAGGAAAAGTGGGGCTAATGGTTAAGATTGTGTCATTCAGTGTCCAGAGCTTGCAAAACCAGTGGAGCAAGCCATATTGTCCTGCGGGATGGATAGCAATGATGTCGTTATCATGTTGGTTCTCAGGCATGTTTTTGGCTAAGGAACCGACATTTAACTTTCATTCTTTGTCATTTTCTGAAACTGTTTCTTTTCCTTTCTTGATATTGTTTGATACTATTATCCATTTAATAAATCTAAATTAATAATCTACTTAAATAAGGCTGAATAAGTTTCTGTTTATCAGATTAAGAATTCAGAGTGATATAGGAATTGGAATAAGTACTAGTTTCAGACACACATTTTCAGGAAAATGATGGTATTCATTTTCTGCCCTCATCATAACAAATTGCCATAAATTTAGCAGCTTATGATACTCAAATTTATTATGTCACAGTTCTGAAGGTCACAAGTCAGACTACAGTATAGCTCAGCTAGGGCTTCTCCTTAAGAGTTTCATCAAACGGAAATCAAGGTTTGTCAGGGATGCATTCCGTTCTAGAGGTTCTGGGAATAAAGCTGCTCTCAACCTCATCTAGGTTTTGACTGAAATCAGTTCCTTGAGGTTGTAGGACTGAGATGTCTGTCTCTTTGCTGGCTGTCCACTAGGGACTGGTCTTAACCCTTGAGGGCTGCCTGCATTCCTTCTTTTGCTATGCTTGTGGTCCCTACTCAGCAACAATGGGTCACATACATAACTCCCATGCTTCAGATCTTTCTAACTTCTCCTGAATCTCTCTTACTCCAGCTGAAGAGAGTTCTCTATTTTTAAGAGTTCATATCTGCCAACCACCACTGGATGATCTAGGTTAATTTCTGTATTTTAATGTCTATACCCTTACTTATATCTGCAAAGTCCCTTTTGCCACATGACAGGAAGTATACATAGGATGCCAGAATTAGGTTGTGGACATCTTGAGGACCCTTCTACCTACCATGTTGTGGTTTCAAGATTTGTTAGCTGCTTCAGTTAGGGCTGGAGAGAGTAAAAAGGAAAGGGTTCTGGAGACCCTTGATCTTTAGGGGCTAAGTAAATTACATTATTAACCTATATTACATTATTAACTTATTACAGTATGAAAAGGCAAAAAGATAGGACACTAAAAATGAAATCCCCAGGACAGTAGATGCCCAATATGGTACTGGAGAACAGTGAAGAAATAACTTCAGAAAGGATGAAGAGACAGAGCCAAAGCAAGAACAACACTCAGTTGTGGATGTGACTGATGATGGAAGTAAAGTCCAATGCTGTAAAGAACAATACTGCACAGTAACCTGGAATGTTACATCCATGAATCAAGGTAAATTGGAAGTGGTCAAATGGGAGATGAAAGGAGTGAAATTGATATTTTAAGAATCAGAGAACTAAAATGGACTGGAATGAGTGAATTTAACTCAGCTCACCATTATACCTACTATAATTTGGGAATTATAGTATTATTCCCTTTGGAAAGAATCCCTGAGAAGAAATGTCAAAGTTAACAAAAGAGTATGAAATGCAGTACTTGGATGCAAGCAAACCATTCAATATCACAGTAATCCAAGTCTATGCCCTGTCCAGTAATGCTGAAGAAGCTGAAGTTGAATGGACCTATGAACACCTACAAGACCTTCTAGAACTAACACTCACAAAAGAGGTCCTTTTCATTATAGGGGAATGGAATGCAAAAGTAGGAAGTCAAGAGATACCTGGAGTAACAGGCAAATTTGGCCTTAGAGTGCAAAAAGAAGCAGGGCAACGGCTAATAGAGTTTTGCCAAGAGAACACATTGGTCATAGCAAACACTCTTTTCCAACAACACAAGAGAAGACGATGTCCATGGACATCACCAGATGGTCAATACTGAAATCAGATTGATTATATTCTTTGCAACTGAAGATGGAGAAGCTCTATAGAGTCAGCAAAAACAAGACCAGGAGCTGACTGTGGCTCAGATCATGAACTCCTTATTGCCAAATTCAGACTGAAATTGAAGAAAGTAGGGAAAAACCACTAGACCATTCAGGTATGACCTAAATCAAATTCCTAATGATTATACAGTGGAAGTGACAAACAGATTCAAGGGATTAGATCTGATAAAGTGCCTGAAGAGCTATGGACAGAAGTTCCTGACATTATATAGGAGACAGGGATCAAGACCATCCCCAAGAAAAAGAAATGCAAAAAGACAAAATGGTTGTCTGAGGAGCCCTTACAAATAGCTGAGAAAAGAAGAGAAGTGAAAGGCAAAAGAAAAAAGGAAACATATACCTATTTGAATGCAGAGTTCCAAAAAATAGCAAGAGATAAGAAAGCCTTCCTCAGTGATCAATGCAATGAAATAGAGGAAAACAATAGAATGGGAAAGACTAGAGATCCCTTCAAGAAAATTAGAGATATCAAGAGAATATTTCATGCAAAGATGGGCACAATAAAGGAGGGAAATGGCATGGACTTAATAGAAACAGAAGATATTAGGAAGAGGTGGCAAGAATACAGAGAAGAACTGTACAAAAAAAATCTTAATGACCTAGACAACCATGATCGTGTGATCTCTCACCTAGAGCCAGACATCCTGGAATGTGAAGTCAAGTTGGCCTTAGGAAGCATCACTATGAACAAAGCTACTGGAGGTGATGGCATTATAGTTGAGCTATTTCAAATCCTAAAAGATGATGCTGTGAAAGTGCTACACTCAATATGCCAGCAAATTTGGAAAATTCAGCAGTGGCCACAGGACTGGAAAAGGTCAGTTTTCATTCCAATCCCAAAGAAAGGTAATGCCAAAGAATGTTCAAAGCACTGCACAACTGTACTCATCTCACACATTAGCAAAGTAATGCTCAAAATTCTCCAAACCAAGCTTCAGCAGTACATGAACCATGAACTTCTAGATGTTCAAGCTGGATTTTAAAAAGGCAGAAGAACCAGAGATCAAATTGCCAACAACCATTAGATCACCGAAAAAGAAAGAATTCCAGAAAAACATCTATTTCTGCTTTGTTGACTATGTCAAAGCTTTTGACTGTGTGGATCAGCACAAACTGTGGGAAATTCTGAAAGAGATGGGAATATCAGACCACCTGACCTGCCTCCTGAGAAATCTGTATGCAGGTCAGGAAGCAACAGTTAGAACTGGACATGGAACAACAGACTGGTTCCAAATCAGGAAAGGAGTACAACAAGGCTGTATATTGTCACTGTACTTATTTAACTTATATGCGGAGTACATCATGAGAAATGCTGGATGTGCTGGATGAAGCACAAGCTGGAATCAAGATTCGGGGGAGAAATAGCAATAACCTCAGATATGCAGATGATACCACCCTTATGACAGAAAGCAAAGATGAACTAAAGAACCTTTTGATAAAAATTAAAGAGGAGAGTGAAAAAGTTGGCTTAATACTCAACATTCAGAAAACTAAGATCGTGGCATTCAGTCCCATCACTTCATGGCATATAGTAGGGAAACATTGAAAACACTGAAAGACTATTTTTTTGAGCTCTAAAATCAATGCAGATGGTGACTGCAGCCATGAATTTAAAAGATGCTTGCTTCTTGGAAGATAAGCTATGACCTACCTAGGCAGCATGTTAAAAAGCAGAGGCATTACTTTGCCAACAAAGCTCCATCTGCTCAAAGCTATGTTTTTTCCAGTAGTCATGGACA
Organism: Bos javanicus; assembly: GCF_032452875.1. Lineage (NCBI taxonomy): Eukaryota > Metazoa > Chordata > Mammalia > Artiodactyla > Bovidae > Bos > Bos javanicus. Next base: position 29,462,393 of record NC_083887.1, on the reverse strand, counting down.
GATGTGAGAGTTGGAATATAAAGAGAGCTGAGCACTGAAGAACTGATGCTTTTGACCTGTGGTGTTGGAAAAGACCCTTGAATTCCTTTGGATTGCAAGGAGATCAAACCAGTCAGTCCTAAAGGAAATCAGTCCTGAATATTCATTGGAAGGACTGATGCTGAAGCCTAAACTCCAATATTTTGGCCACCTGATGTGAAGAACTGACTCATTGGAAAAGACTCTGATGCTGGGAAAGATTGAAGGCAGGAGGAGAAGGGGATGACAGAGGATGAGATGGTTGGATGGTATCACCAACTTGATGGACTTGAGTATAAGGTACACTCCAGTAGTTGGTGATGGACAGGGAAGCCTGGCATGCTGCAGTACATGGGGTCGTAAAGAGTCTGTCTCAACTGAGTGACGGAACTGAACTAATTACATTATTACCCATGATCTTCTGGAATGTAATGCCATTAGGCACAAGGCTTTAAGGTGACCAATCAGTGCACACCTAAAAGAAAAAATGACAAAAATTCAGTCCCTTGGATAGGCTGACTTCTAATTGCTCTGTAAAGCTTGACAAAAGATAATAATCCAGAAATTTTCCTTACTTTTGGTTCAAGTCAAAGGTAAGTGTTGAATAAATGTCCAAAAGTATATTAAATAATTTTTCTTCATTTAAAACTAGAGGAATGAGGTAGCTCAAATCCAAATGCAAAATTTAAATGTTATGTTACCTCATAACAATGTCAATTGAATTTACTGTTTTCCTTGGCTAGTTTAGTTTTGTTTAATCTAAAGCAATAATTAGGAAATAAGTCCTTGAAAATTGGAGTGGAAAATATATAGGAAAATATGAGAACAAATTTAACTACCCCAAATATTTAATACATTGTCAACTAAAATCATTCTTTTATCTTAAGATCTTGATTGAGATAATTATTTTACAAGATAAGGTTATTTCCTATATGACTAAACTGCATCATCCATCAATATCTCAAGCTTTAAATACTAAATACTTTTAGATCTCCAGTAGCATATTGGGCACCTAAGGACCTGGGAAGTTCATCTTTCAGTGTCCTATCTTTTTGCCTTTTCATACTGTTCATGGGGTTCTCAAGGCAAGAATACTGAAGTGGTTTGCCATTCCCTTCTCCAGTGGACCACATTCTGTCAGATGTTTAAAATTCTCCAAGCCAGGCTTCAGAAATATGTGAACCGTGAACTTCCAGATGTTCAAGCTGGTTTTAGAAAAGGCAGAGGAACCAGAGATCAACTTGCAACCTCTGCTGAATCATCGAAAAAGCAAGAGAGTTCCAGAAAAATATCTATTTCTCTTCATTGACTATGCCAAAGCCTTTGACTCTGTGGATCACAATAAACTGTGGGAAATTCTTAAAGAGATGGGAATACCAGATCACCTGATCTGCCTCTTGTGAAATCTATATGCAGGTCAAGAAGCAACAGTTAAAACTGGACATGGAACAACAGACTGGTTCCAAATAGGAAAAGGAGTATGTCAAGGCTGTATATTGTCACCCTACTTATTTAACTTATATGCAGAGTACATCATGATAAATGTTGTGTTGGATGAAGCACAAGTTGGAATCAATATTGCTGGGAGATATATCGATAACCTCAGATATGCAGATGATACCACCCTTATGGCAGAAAGTGAAGAAGAACTAAAGAGCCTCTTGATGAAAGGGGAAGAGGAGAGTGAAAAAGTTGGCTTAAAGCTCAACATTCAGAAAGCTAAGATCATGGCATCTGGTCCAATCAGATCAGATTAGATCAGATCAGTCGCTCAGTCGTGTCCGACTCTTTGCGACCCCATGAATCACGGCATGCCAGGCCTCCCTGTCTATCACCAACTCCTGGAGTTCACTGAGACTCACGTCCATCGAGTCAGTGATGCCATCCAGCCATCTCATCTTCTGTCGTCCCCTTCTCCTCCTGCCCCCAATCCCTTGCAGCATCAGAGTCTTTTCCAATGAGTCAACACTTTGCATGAGGTGGCCAAAGTACTGGAGTTTCAGCGTCAGCATCATTCCTTCCAAAGAAATCCCAGGGCTGATCTCCTTCAGAATGGACTGGTTGGATCTCCTTGCAGTCCAAGGGACTCTCAAGAGTCTTGTCCAACACCACAGTCTGAAAGCATCAATTCTTCAGCGCTCAGCCTTCTTCATAGTCCAACTCTCACATCCATACATGACCACAGGAGAAACCATAACCTTGACTAGACGAACCTTTGTTGGCAAAGTAATGTCTCTGCTTTTGAATATGCTATCTAGGTTGGTCATAACTTTCCATCCAAGGAGTAAGCGTCTTTTAATTTCATGGCTGCAGTCACCATCTGGAGTGATTTTGGAGCCCAGAAAAATAAAGTCTGACACTGTTTCCACTGTTTCCCCATCTATTTCCCATGAAGTGGTGGGACCGGATGCCATGATCTTCATTTTCTGAATGTTGAGCTTTAAGCCAACTTTTTCATTCTCCACTTTCACTTTCATCAAGAGGCTTTTTAGTTCCTCTTCACTTTCTGCCATAAGGGTGGTGTCATCTGCATATCTGAAGTTACTGATATTTCTCCCGACAATCTTGATTCCAGTTTGTGTTTCATCCAGCCCAGCGTTTCTCATGATGTACTCTGCATATAAGTTAAATAAACAGGGTGACAATATACAGCCTTGACATACTCCTTTTCCTATTTGGAACCAGTCTGTTGTTCCATGTCTAGTTCTAACTGTTGCTTCCTGACCTGCATACAAATTTCTCAAGAGGCAGATCAGCTGGTCTGGTATTCCCATCTCTTTCAGAATTTTCCACAGTTGATTGTGATCCACACAGTCAAAGGCTTTGGCATAGTCAATAAAGCAGAAATAGATGTTTTTCTGGAACTCTCTTGCTTTTTCCACGATGCACTGGATGTTGGCCATTTGATCTCTGGTTCCTCTGCCTTTTCTAAAACCAGCTTGAACATCAGGAAGTTCACGGTTCACATATTGCTGAAGCCTGGCTTGGAGAATTTTGAGCATTACTTTACTAGTGTGTGAGATGAGTGCAATTGTGCGATCTGGTCCCATCACTTCATGGCAAATAGATGGGGAAACAGTGGAAACAGTGGCTGACTTTATTTTTCTGGGCTCTAAAATCACTGCAGATGGTGATTGTAGCCATGAAATTAAAAGACACTTACTCTTTGGAAAAAAGTTATGACCAACCTCGACAGCATGTTAAAAAGCAGAGACATTATTTTGCCAACAAAGGTCCATCTAGTCAAGGCTACGGTTTTTCCAGTGGTTACGTATGGATGGGAGAGTTGGACTGTAAAGAAAGCTGAGCGTGGAAGAATTGATGCTTTTGAACTGTGGTGTTGGAGAAGACTCTTGAGAGTCCTTTGGACTGCAAGGAGATCCAACTAGTCCATCCTAAAGGAGATCAGTCCTGGGTGTTCATTGGAAGAACTGATGTTGAAGCTGAAACTCCAATACTTTGGCCACCTGATGGGAAGAGCTGACTCATTGGAAAAGACCTGCTGCTGGGAAAGATTGAGGGCAGAAGAAGAAGGGGATGACAGAGGATGAGATGGTTGCATGGCATCACTGACTCAATGGACATGGGTTTGGGTGGACTCCGGGAGTTGGTGATGGACAGGGAGGCCTGGTGTGCTGTGGTTCATGGGGTCACAAAGAGTCAGACATGACTCAGTGACTGAACTGAACTGACTGACTATTAGATCTCCTTGTGGTGTGTGTGTGTGTTTGTGTGTGAGTGTTTTTGTGTGTGTGTGTGGTCAGTAAAGCCCACATCAGATGAAGAAGTATTCACATCAAAAAGAATCTAGGACATTGATAAAGAAAGTGAAAGTGAAGTCGTTTAGTCATGTCCAACTCTTTGCGACCCAATGGACTATAGCCTTCGAGCTTCCTCCATCCATGGAATTTTCCAGGCAAGAGTACTGGAGTGGATTACTGTTTCTTTTAGTTTAAATCAGGAAAATACATGTGTAACTTGCTCAGAAAGTATTATTGTTCAGTCACTCAGTCCTGTCCAACTCTTTGTGACCCCATGGACTGCAGCATGCCAGGATTCCCTGTTCTTTACCATCTCCCGGCGTTTACTCAAACTCATGTCCATTGAGTTTTCGATGCCACCCAACCATCTTGGCCTCTGTTGTCCCCTTCTCCTCCTGCCTTCAATCTTTTCCAGCATCACGGATTTTTCCAATGAGTTGGCTCTTCACATGAGATGGCCAAATACTGGAGCTTCAGCTTCAGCATCAGTCCTTCCAATGAATATTCAGGACTGATTTCCTTTAGGACTGACTGGTTGGATCTCCTTGCAGTCCAAGGGACTCTCAAGAGTCTTCTCAACACCACAGATTGAAAGCATCAATTCTTCAGCGCTCAGCCTTCTTTGTGGTCCAGCTCTCACATCTGTCCATGACTACTGGAAAACCCATAGCTTTGGCTATATAGATCTTTGCTGACAAAGTAATATCTCTCTCTTTTTTTTAATACACTAAGTTTGTCATAGCTTTTCTTCCAAGAAGCAAGTGTCTTTTAATTCATTTCAGAAAGTGTTGAACTTGGTAAAGGAGAATGCAATTGTCAAGTGACTTTTGCTTATTGAAATATTACCTGAGATTTTAGGTCAAATGATCTTTGCTAAGCAGTTTAAAAATATCTCTAATATTCATCTTGATTGATTGATCAAAACCTGGATTCAGTAGTGACCTACTCTAAAAGAATTTGAAATCTCAGAAGTTTTTGTTATATTATGGAAACACAGATCTAAAAATTTGGATGCTAAGGCAGAGTAATCCTGCATTGCTCTTCTCTCCATCTCCCAACCATGACCATAAGAAGTACCTTAATCAGACTAGGGAGTCTACCATCTGTGAAATACATTTTAGTGCCTTTCTCTAAACACCAGCACTCCTTTGTAGTTAAAACAGGTTGTCTCATTTATTGTTGTAATTTTAAATGAGTTTCTTATCCTCTTTGTGCTTCAGTTTGCTCATCTATAAAGTGGGTGGGTAGTAGTGGCTACCTCACCGGGGTGTCATGAGAATTATATAAATTAATATTAATATTTGAAAAACATAAAATGGCTGACATATATATAGTAAGCAGTATAAGAGAGCTGTTAAATAAAATAATATAGCTTTGGACTTCTGCTCCAGGTCAAGATAGAGTAACAAGTACCAAATACATCTGCTCACCTGAAATGATTAAAATATTGGGAAAACTATATAAGAGAAATCCCATTCAAGTCACTGAACAGCAGGCAAGGAAGGACAGCAATCCCTGAGAAATGGGAAGCAAAGGAGGTGAGACCTGTATGCAATTGCCCACTATTATTGCCTGAGGAAAGTTTCCCAGTAAGGACTCTGGAAGGAGATCCCAGACAGAGCCAGGTGGAGCTCTTCAGTTTAGGAGATAGCGCTGTGAATCTGGGGATTCTAGCCACAAGGTGGCTAGAACTTACAGGTCAGAGTATTGGAGAGAAGGAAGAGGCACCCAAAGACAACTGCAGACAATTGCAAAGTTACCCTCAAGCACTTGGATAAAAATCAGAGCTTGCAGGTGAGAAACTACTCTAGGCTGGGGATACATAGCTGAAAAGATTAGAGGGAAAAGTACTAGAAGCTCTCACAGAAGGAAATTGATAAAAGATGAAAACCTAGATCCACATAAAAGTATAAAGAGAATCAGAAATAGTCAATACATACGTAATTACATTTTTTTTTTCTCATTTTATCCCTTCCATAGATAATCAACTGTTCAGAGAAAAGACAGTAACAATGTCTGGGTAGTTTATTGCATATATAGAAGCTAAAGTATAAATAATAAGAGCACAAAGTCTTGGAGAAAAGAAATGAGAGTATTATGAGAGTTTTGAATGCTCAGTATTATGAGAGTATTATGAAACAATTACTTGAGTCCCCTACTATATGTGAGAGGCTTCCTTGGTGGCTCAGATGGTAAAGAATCTTCCTGCAATGCAGGATACCCAGGTTGGATCTCTGAGTTGGGAAGATCCCCTGAAGAAGGGAATGGCAACCCACTCCAGTATTCTTGCTTGGAGAATTTCATGGACAGAGGATTCTGGTGGTCTGCAGTCCATGGGGTTGCAAGAGTCAGACACAACTGAGTGACTAAAACATTCATGTTTTTCACTTTTCACTATATGTGAAATAGTGTAATAAAACTTGAAAGTGTAAGTGATTAGATAAATATATATCATAAATACATAAATACAAACCATAAAGCAACCACTTAAGTAGATCAACAAAAAAATAAAGTTAGTAAGCCAAAAGAGGAGATGAAAGACAGAGAGACTTAATCCAAAATCAAGCAATAAAAGGGGAAAATCAGTAAAACTAAATGTAATATCAGAAGCTCTCACTTTCCATCTTCCTCCATTTTAGCCCCTTGGATAGATTTTTGTTCTATGTACTTTCTGTTTATTAGTTCAAAGTATTTAGAGTGGGTGGGCTCATGCAAATTTATACAACAACTCCATTGTTTAGTGTTGATAGCTTCTTAAGAGTCTTTCTTGATCCTGGAGTAACAGAAGAGTGAAGTGAAAATTCCTTCCTTGATATCCCAAGTTTCCTTGTCCTCATGTTACTATTGTTGCTACTAACCCACACAAAGGGGAAGTTTGACCTTGGTTATATTTCCAAGCCTTACTATTTTCATTTATATTCTCTTCCTCAGGCAAGGTGCATTTTACTTCACCTACTTTACTGTGTGTGTGGTGTGCTCAGTCACTCAGTCATATCAGACTCTTTGCAACCCAATGGACTGTACCTCTCCAGGGTCCTCTGTCCGTGGTATTTTCCAGGCAAGAATACGGGGGTGGGTTGCCATTTCCTACTCCTGGGGATCTTCTTGATGCAGGAATGCACCTGCGTTGGCAGGCAGGTTCTTTACCACTGTGCCACCCAGGAAGCCCTGGAGTGAAAGCAAATGATAATAGAACCAAATACAGATAAACAAATCAGAGACAGAGTGTTGTCAGTTTCTTGGTTTTTAAAAAAATCTATTTTGTCCATTGCTAGTTCCCCCAAACCTATAGCATTCATGAAATGTTTAATGTTGCTTAAGTAATTTTGAATAAATGAATGAATCTTAGATTACAGTTTATACAGTTTCAAAGTTGTAGTTTCTCTTTCATGCCCCATGAATTTGTAATCCTTACTCTAGTTCTTTTTTGGTAGAAATGAACAAAGGTGAAATTTGTGTTTAAATATTGAAATTACATGTAGTAACCACATGATCTTGAATGAATTATTTAACTTAACTGAGTCTTAGATTCCTCATTGTAAATAGAAAACTGTTTAAAAATATGCTAATGTATATTTTAAAAATTTAAGACTTTATTTGGGCAAAAATTACTGGGTTTGGGTAACAGAGCCAAGGGGCTTCCCTGGTAGCTCAGACAGTAAAGAATTCACCTGCAATGCAAGAGACCTGGGTTTGATCCCTGGGTCAGGAAGATACCCTGCAGAAGGGAATGGCTACCCACTCCAGTATTCTTGCCTGGAGAATTCCATAAACAAATGAGCCTGGCTGGCTATAGTCCGTGGGGTCACAGAGTTAGACATGACTGAGCTACTAATGGTTTCAGGTTCAACAGAGCAAAACTGGAAGCAGTTAGGAGCACTTCCTGGACAGAAGCTAGTGGAAAGACTTATAGAGAAGAGGAGTAAGCAGGAAATAATCTGATTGGCAACATCTTCAACATTTGCCTTATTTGGAAAAGCCTAGTTGTCTGTGATTGTTTGTCCTTAGGTTTTGAATTTTAACCTTAAGTCATTGACACATTTAAGTTTCAGTTTGCTTGCTAGGCTGCTACAGTATTAGAACCACCTCTGTCTAATGACCTCCTTGCTTAATTAATTTAACAGACCATTATCATTACCTTAAAGAGTGGTTGAAAGGGTAAAAGTGGATTATTTCCTTAAATGCAAAGGCAACTATGAATGAAAACAACAACAATAAACACATTCCTTTTACAAATATTTCTTTTTCTTTTCCTTTTTCCCTGGTCCATGAAGGACTAAGAAAAAAATTATATATATCGTGTCTTCATTCTCCAATGTCACTAAGACAAAATTAAGTCAATTTCTCACTCTAGAGTTTGCAGTTTATGGGACACTTCAGTTAACTTTTAATGTCCCAACTCCTCATATATTTTCCACTTGCCTCATTAATGTTCTGTCTTCTGACTCACAGAGAGCTTAATTAACTCAGTTCTGGGGTTACCTATTTGTTGACTCATTTTATCTTTTATAGTCCCCTAACCTTCAATCCTTTGACTTTGCACTTAGCTTCAGTTTATCTCTCTAGGTTTATTTTGTATTCTTGTGGATTCATGCTGTATATTCTTCAGAATGAAACATATTTTCACTTATAAGCATAAATTTATACAATTTTAGGTGATCAGAGGTTGACTAAGAGAATCACTCCTCTTTAGAAACAAAAGTTAAAGTTGTCTCAATAGTGAAGATAAAAAAAATAGGAGCTCATGTTATGAGGGAAGTTTGAGAGACAGAGAATGCCAGCAAGAAAACATGCTAAGAACATGGAGCAGAGAAAATGGACTTTAAGAGCATTCACTAGTAGAGAGAAGATTGGAATTACAAGAATAAAAAGAAGAAACTGTTGGAGTCATGGAAAAATAAGTTTTTCTGCATAACTTCTGATTCAGTTCTTGAATGTCTAGATAAAGCATATTTAACCATTAAGGTGTGGGTTGTGTCCAACATAGAAAGGTTCTGCCATGCATGATTTGAGGTTCTGATTAGAGAGACATATAGAAGCTATAAAGTGAAGTGAAGTGAAAGTTGCTCAGTCATGTCTGACTCTTTGTGACCCTATGGGCTATACAGTCAATGGAATTCTCCAGGCCAGAATACTGGAAGGGGTATCTTTTCCCTTCTCCTGGGGATCCTCCCAACCCAGGGATCGAACCCAGGTCTCCTGCATTGCAGGCAGATTCTTCACTAACTGAAGAATCCACAAGGGAAGCCCAAGAATATAGGAGTGGGTACCCTATAGGATACCTATAGAATATAGGAATGGGTATCCAGTGGCTCTTCCCGACCCAGGAATTGAACTGGGGTCTTCTGTATTGCAGGTAGATTCTTTACCAACTGAACTATCAGGGAAGCCCTATAGAAGCTATATCTCCAGGTTCTATATCTAAGGTTGAAGGGTAGCCATTTTAAATAATTTCTGTGATTGCACAGAAGTAGATCTTAAGTAATGTGGAATTTCTGCCATTACCACATTAAAAGATTAGCCTGGAAATGTCAATAGAACTTTTTAGTGGCTTTCCCATAGAGCATAATTAAACCCAGAAAGTTTTAACTCAAATGAAAATGCACAGTTCAAGAGAATCAATATCCGGAAACCAACTCCATTTTATTTCTCCTTAAGGCATTGTTTCTCAGAGTGTTGTCTACCACCTACCTGCTACACCCTGGATGTTTGTTAAAGATGTGGATTTCTAAGCTCTACCTAAGTCTCACAGAATCACTGACCTAAAACATAAAAACAAAACAAAAGATTCCTCAATTAAGGTAGTAGAGCCACGAGTCTAATGCTCAAAGTGCCCAAAGACATCTGACTGTTGAAATACTGATGATACACTTGGTTTAAGCTATTTTTAGTTTAGTAAATAAGCAAAACATCATATTCTAGCCATAATTATGCTAGCAGGTGTGCATCAGGTAATCAACTTGACTGAATATACATCTTGGCTTCATACAGGCTGTATGAAATTATTAAGGTAAAACTGCCAGCCTTCCTATCATGATCACAGGGTTGGGGAGGGGGCATCATAGAAAACAGTGTTCAATTAGAGAGTATTTGTTAGGGGAAGATCTGCTTGTCTCATCAGTTATATTTTACGATGACACTTCATGGTCATAAGGTAGCAACCTATGCTCAGATGTAGGTACAAAGCTTAGTGTAAAAATTCAGGTCCCTAATAAGACAAAGAACATTACTAGATACTCTGAATGTGGGAGGATTGTATATAGTTTAATAAAATGAATATTTAGTCTTATAATTCTGCTCTCTTGAGCCAGTGGAAGTAAACTTACTTCCTAGATAGTTGTACTTTTTTCCCAGATCTATGAGTGAGATGGTTCCAGTTATGACTAGCATTTTTAATACCATATGATTTTCAGTTCAGCAAAAATTTTTTGGGTACTTGTTCTCTAGGCATTGGGGATACTGGTGAACAAGAGAGAAAATTCTTAATGATTTAGTAAAGCTTGAATTGAATGGAAGACATGTCATCCTGGTTACTCCCTTCTCATAGTCATCAATAATGATATGCTAAGGATAGCACTTCTTCTGTTCTGGACAAACACATATATTAGGTTGCTAGCATCATTGGCAACCATACCAGCCTTGTTCTGTTAATCTTATGGTCAGCTGAAAATTCTGGTGTTCCAAGTTCAAAAATCAGAGGATCATTGATAGAGCAGCTAAAGTAGTCTGGGAATTAGATTCTTCCCAAAGAGGGCAATAAAAATATTGAGGACATTGATTGAGTACATACTGAAAAAGAATGCAGTCTTTTGTATAGAATGGTTTCTAAAGTGTCTTAGGCAGGAGTCATTTTATTCTCAAGTAACAGAACTCATATTGGGCCCAGATGTTGAGAGATCAAGGTCTCTGATTTATACTTTGTTCACGTGGCAGATGCATTTATTCTTTCTGCTCATGCATAGTCTTCACTCTATTAAAAAGGATGAATCCATCTCCAGCTTCATCTTGCCTTTTTAAAGCTTTATTAAGATATCATTGATACACAAGAAGTTGTATACACTTAATTTACATCTTTAGATGAGTTTGGATATATGCATATATCCTTGATACCATCACTACAATCAAGGTACTAAACATAGCCAATACCTTCACAATTTTTCTTGTGTTCTTTGTTTGGTGTGTGGTGTAAGTGGGTGGGTGGCATGAGAATACTTAATATGACATCTATCTTAAGATATTTTGAAGTGCACAAACATTCTGTTAACTATAGATACTATGTTGTACAGCAGATCTCTAGAACTTATTCATCTTGCAAAGCTGCAACTTTCTACTCATTAAACAATAACTCCAAATCTCCTCTTCTCAGCCCCTGAGAAAATCACCAACTCTATTTTCTGTCCCCATGTATCTGATTATTTGAGAAACTCAATAAAAGTGGAATCGTGATGTACTTATCCCATCAAATACCCAACAGAAATTATATAGCCAGTCTCAGGCGAGGAATTGGTCCAGCTGACAAGTGTTTACCCCTGGATCATCTAATCCAGGATGATCATATTGACAAGGTGTAAGTAAACATTCCATACATCAACCATACTTGGCAAAATACCAACACTAGATAAGCCATATTATCTTGACTTCTCCATACCTACAGGTAGTAGTTGATATTTGCTGAGGAAAATGATACAACTATGCCAAATATTTTCTGATGAAATATGTCATCAGAAAGAGTCAAAAGACACTTGAATGTGACCAGCGTAGTAATGGATCTTCTACAAGGCTCCCTTTTCTGCATTCCAAGATTTTGTATATTCTTTCCCCATAAACAATCCTCTTTCCCTCTTCACCCTCACTTAGGAATGACAGGCTGGTCTCAAAGTTCATTATGGAAACAGAAATCATCTGCATCTCCAGGCCACCCTGGACATAACCATTAACAACATCATCACCGTTGTCATCAATTATAATGCTAGTAATGGCATCAGCAATAACAACAGCAATTGTGCCTGTATCATTTTTTTTTTCATTTGTTATAATGGAAAATGTCACCTATCAATTCTACTAGCACTTGTGTCTCCATCTCCTTTCACTTTTTAAGATACTTTTTCCTTCAGCTATACTCAATTGCTGTGAAAATATGAGATAATACAAATTCTTCTTAGATTCCCTGACTCAGAATATTTGGGAAACTACAGAGATTCATGGTTCAGATGAGCATTTTAATAGGTCTAACACCATGCTGCTAAGTCACTTCAGTCGTGTCTGACTCTGTGCAACCCCATAGGCAGCAGCCCACCAGGCTTCCCCATCCCTGGGATTCCCCAGGCAAGAGTACTGGAGTGGGTTGCCACTTCCTTCTCCAATGCCTGAAAGGGAAAAGTGAAAGTGAAGTCGCTCAGTCGTGTCTGACTCTTCGCAACCCCATGGGTAGCCCATCAGGCTCCTCCGCCCATGAGATTTTCCAGGCAAGAGTACTGGAGTGGGTTGCCATTGCCTTCTCCAAGGTCTAACGCCATATACAAAAATAAACTCAAAATGGATTAAAGACCTAAATGTAGGACCAGATACTATAAAATTCTTAGAGGAAAATAGAGGCAGAACACTCTTTAACATGAACTGCAGCAATATTTTTTTTTAAATCCATCTCCTAAAGTAAAGGTAATAAAAACAAAAAATAAACAAATCAGACCTAAATAAACTTAAAAGCTTTTGCACAGCAAAAGAAACCATTGGCAAAACAAAAAGACAACCTAATAAACAGGAAAGATATTTGTGAATGATATGACTACTAAGGAGTTAGTATACAAAATATGTAATCAGCTCAACAAATAAAACAACTCATACAAGTCAATATCAAAAAAACAAAATAAAACTCACATTTTAAAAAATGAACAGAATAATTGAATAGACATTTTTTCAAAGAGAAAATGCAGATGGTCAACAAGCAAATGAAAAGATGCTCAACATCAGTAATCATCAAGGAAATGCAACTGAAAACCACATGAGATATCACCTCATGCCTATCAGAATGCTTACCATCAAGTTAATACAAATAGCAAATTTGGGGGAGGATATGGACAAAAGGGAATCCTCTTATACTGTTGGTGGAAATGTCAATTGGTGTAGCTACTGTGGAAAACAGTATGGAGGTTTTAAAAAAAAAAAAATAGAATTACCATATGACCAAGCAGTTCCATTCCTGGATATATATACCCAAAGCAAAGACAAAAATACTTAATCAGAAAGATATATGCATCCCAAACTTCATAGCAGCATTATCTAATTATCTATACTCATCAAGATACAGCAGCAACTTAAGTGTAAATCAACAGATGATTGGATAAAGATTTGGGGTGTGTGTGTGTGTGTGTGTGTGTGTGTGTATGTGCTCAGTAGCTCAGTTGTGTCTGACTCTTTGTGATCCCATGGACTATAGCCCACCAGGCTCCTCTGTCCATGGAATTTTCCAGGCAGGAATACTGGAATGTGTTGCCAGTCCCTTCTCCAGGGTCATTTCCTTGTATTTGAGCTTTATTCTGTTTTACCTGCAAATTTTTTTCTCTGCACAGTTAGACACCTGGGTTTACATGTGCTCATATGCTACCAATTTGACAATCCAAGACAAAGACAGTATCTTTCTCCCAGTTCCAGTTGAATATGTTCCAAGGAAGAACTTGTGCCGATCTGGCTTGGTCTAACTCATGAATCAGTCACAGTAGCTGGGGAAGTGAGATTTTATCTATTAACTCTTGATGTAAAACAGTCAACCCCAAAAGTTAGTGGATTAAATTCCCGTCATTCATTTCTAATATAATTCTGTAGCACAGTCATTTTGAATTTGGTTTACTGGGTAGTTTTTCTGGTCTTGGCTGGGCTTATGTATATAGTTGGGGTCAGCTGCTGATCACTGGAAACTTGCTGGCCTACACTGGCCTCAACTAACATGTGATGTCTCTGCTGAATGTGGTTTCTCATATTTTAGCAGGCTATTTTGGGCTTCATATATTGTAACTGGACAGGGCTCCAAAAGAGAGAGTAGAAATATGCAAGGATACTTGAGGCCTCTGCTTGGATCTGCACTTTACCAAATTGTACTGTGTCTTATCAGTCAAAAATATCATAAGGCCAGGTCAGATTGAAGAGGGGAAAAGAGGTAGGTTTAATGACAGGTTAATGGCAGAACTTGCAACTAGTGAAGATACAGGTAAAAGCAAAGGCTATCACCATCTATGCAGTCACCCACAGAGGTAGCGTGTTGCAAAGTAGCACAGCACGCACACAGCTAGTGAGATAATCCCTTCAGCTTCATTTGTATTTCTGTTTCTGTCACCTATCTTCTTCTATGATGACTCATTGGAAAAGTCCCTGATGCTGGAAAAGATTGAGAGCAGAAGGAGAAGAGGGCATCACAGGATGAGATGGCTGGATGGCATCACCGATACAATGAACATGAACTTGGGCAAACTCCAGGAGATGGGGAGGGACAGGGAGGCCTGGCATGTTGCAGTACATGGGGTTGCAAAGAGTCAGACACAACTGGGCAACTGAAAAGCAACAATAACATGCATTGCTCAACAAATATTACTAGTGCTTTCCTGCCTTAGTACTGTTCTTTGACTAACTGCCCATGTTTCTGAGGTCCCTGACACCTCGCTGCATATCTGTTAGCTCTCTGGCCTTTAAACTCACTTTGAGTGGTGGTCTATGGAAAACCCACCACCTCTGGGAAACTTCATATGATTACTCCAGGCGAAGGTAACTTTTTCTCCTCAGGACCTGTAGTAGTGGCTCTCAGTTTCAGTGGCACATTAGAATTTTGTGGGAAAAAAATTAATGCCTAGGTTATTGCTGCTGCTGTTTATTTGCTAAGTCATGTCCAGCTCTTTGTGACTCTATGGACTGTAGCCCACCAGGCTCCTCTGTCCATGGGATACTCCAGGCAAGGATGTTGGAGTAGGTTGCCATTTCCTTCTCCAGGGGATCTTCCTGACCCAGGGATCGAAACCACATTTCCTGTGTCTCCTGCATTGTCAAGCAGATTCTTTATGACCTGGGAAGCCCCTACATGACACCTTAGACCAATTAACCAGGATCTCTGGGAGAAGAGATCCTATCATCACTCCCCTGGTGATTCTAATGTACAACAAAGGTTGAAAGCCCCTTTTCTAGAATAATTTCTGATAGAGTTACTCATTTGTTAATTACCAGTGCAGGATTACAATGGTTTGTTTCCTTTTATACTGTGAGCTCTTTAGGGCAGGCATCTTGCTTGTTGCCTTGTACCTAGCTGGCACTCAATATGGGATTGCTGATAAAGTGAGCTAGAATTAAGATCCATTTTTATAATATAATTTAAAATGGTCATATAAATTTTAAATGAAGCATCTTTTCAAAAATCATAATATATTTTATAAAGTCAGTAGATAAATTAATTTCTCAGAAATATTTGTAAAGTCAACCAAATTTTTAACATTAAGAAACTGATGTGTATTTTTAATATATTTGTTTGCAAATCTATTTTTTTTTCACATAGATATACTTGATTTTGTCTTCCCAACTACTATTACATTGCAGGAAGTCTTTATTTTATATTTCTTTGCAACGATTCCCTTCTGTGGCCCAGCATAGTGCTAAGTGATTGATATATTTATTGGTATATTTAAAAAATCATTTTTAACTAGATTACAAATAATTCCTGTATATATAAAACTTCCATAGAATTAAACATTGATTGTTGCAATGGCAGCATGAATGGCTAGAAAAATGTGAATTATACTTGCCTCCAGACATTAGAAAACAATAGTCAGCTAAGCAGGAAATCAATTCTAAAATACAAATGTTCCTTAATAGTAGCAGTAGATGAAGAAATGATTGACTTGAATTGCTAAGTCATTTCACACAATGATAGCAGGGTAAAATATTTCAAAACTGTTCTCACTGAATATTCTTCTATTCCTCCCACATACACAGGAGAAAAAGAAATCACTATACGAAGTAAATTTACATACATATATACAATCTGAACTCCCTCAGAGGAATGAGAACAAGAAAAATTGTCTTTATTTCTTTGGAATATATTTGCTTAAAGAAAAGAGACCTTGCTCCTATTACATTGAGTACTCATGTCTTCTGTAGCTGGAGAATAATGGTAGATAAGAGAATAAGGAGGAAGGGCAAATAGAAGATTTCTTTATGTAGGAGTGTCTGTAGGTGGAGTATGTGTTTATACATATTTGACCTACACTTTAAAAAAACATTAATTCATCACTCAGTAAACATTGTACTGTTTCAACTTCTCTCAAAGTAAAAGCAACTTAGCAGCAGCAGCAGCAAAGTAAAAAAGTAAAAAGCAACAGTAAAGACCAAGTTAGGTATATCTAACAAAAGGCCAGAGAAGGACTGATGTCCTCGAAAAGAAAAAATTGTCCTTACTCACAAGGGCCAGGAAATGTAAGCAGCAGCTTTAAAATGTGTCAAACTTGATTCAAGACTTTCAGATTTCATAACCAAGAATGAAAAAGATCTTCTACCTAGCCTCACCCACCTAGACTCAGAAAGAGATAGGCAAAGTGACAGTTATATTTACAACTATTTAACTTGCTGTTTGCTGGTATCATTTGACTTTCCCATTATTTTGAACTAATTACTGATCAATATGAAAAGAGTAGATTTGGGAAGACTAGTGGGGAGACACATCAGGAAAATTAAACGCTTGATTAAAAACCCTGTTTTTCTTTATTTTGTAAGAGGGAGAAAATAAATATATAAATTATGAGTTTTTATAATCCCCTCCCTCACAGAAGAGAGTTTCTGCTAGTACTTGATCACTCAGGTTTTTGTTATTCAGACTCAAGTTAGTGGGTGATGGAGGAAAATACAAAAGATTAGTAGATTTCAATTTGGAAAGAGTTTTTGCTCAGAGAGGTTGTCTTGATGTAGAGAAAGGGAATCCAAAAAACAGTAATAGAGTAGAACTGCTAATATTATACTAATGGAATTGTTGACTGTATGAGGCCAAAGGAAAGGAAGTGTGGGTATGATTTTCAGATTCATGGGTTGGGCAGCTACGGTATGTGCGTATGTGTACTAAGTTGCTACAGGCGTGTCCGACTCTGCAACACTACGGACTGTAGCCTGCTAGGCTCTTCTGTCCATGTGATTTCCCGGGCAAGAATACTGGAGTGGGTTAACATTTCTTTCTCCAGGGGATCTTCCTGACCCAGGAATCAAACCCATGTCTCTTACGTCTCCTACAGTGGCAGGCATGTTCTTTACCACTATTGATACCTGGGAAGCTATCATGGTATATAATAGTATTAAAATGAAAAATATAGGAAGAACAGTAGGTTTGAGTATAAAATATAGAGTTTAGTTTTGGATGTATTTGGATAATTGTGGAATAAACATATGGAGAAAGCAGTTGGGTGGGTAAGTCTGAAGTCAGAAAGATTAAGCAGAGCTGGAGACTTGGGAGTCTTCAGTATCATAACAATTAACACTTGAATAGTTTGTGCTGTGTTTTAGGTACTGTTACTACAGTAACATTCACAACATTCACATCAGAGATCCTGTCATTTCAGTACAGAATCTTGTGAAGAAGGTGCATTATTGTTAGCATCATCTCCATTTCAAAGATGACCAAATTTAGGCTCAGAGAGGTTGAGTAACTTGCTGTAAATCACTGAGGTAGGACATGGCAATGGGAGTGGAAATTGTTGGGTAGAATCAATAAAAAAGGAAGATATAAGTATGTGTATACAGAATAACTTGAAGAGATTAACTCAATTAAGTTGGAGCTCTCCTCCAGCCTGGACAGCAAAGTTACACAAGCGCTAGATGTGGATTGTAAAGAGGTGGGGTGGTGTAGGTGGAGGAAGAGCTTTACAGAAACTGAAGATGAAAAGCCAGAGTTAGAGACAAGGGCTTTGATTTGGGAAATCAACAGTGAAAATGGAGTTGGCTGACTGAATATAAGACAATTTGGAGGATAAGAGTAAAAAAGGAAATGTTACAAATTGTATTTAGGCATAAAACCAGGAAGGGTAAAAAGAGTAATTGTAGACCTAGTTTCTAGCTTGGGTATCAGTAAACATCTCGTACCACTAAAACATGTAGGAATATTGAATGGGAAACTCTTGTGGTTGAGGAGAGTGAAATAATTCAACCTTTAATGCTTTAAAACTGAAGGGGATAAAAGACAACAACAGAAGGGGTGCTATAACTAATGTATTAGAAAATTGAATCATGGAAGTCAAGGGAGAAATTTCAAGAAAGAAGTGTATTGTTTTATTGGTGGAATATAAGATAGCTTCAAAAGAAAAGAGAGACTGATGAAAATGCAAACTGAAAAACACTAAATGAGGCAATAGGGAAACTTTTGTAACACAGAAGCAGTAGCATTATAGAAAATGAGGCAAGAAAGAAGATGAAAATGCAAAGGAAACAAGTCTGAAATGAAATGAGAGAGAAAGGAACAGAACTAGATTGCAGCTATAATGTATAAAAGAAAAATTTCACCTGACCAGTGAACTGGTCAAGTTAAACTTTGATACTATTGTAGTAGAGGAGAGAATGAACACAACTTTGCCCAAAGAACAGGTGGGAGCATTTTTAATTGCTAGGGTAAGCTACTGGAAAAGTAGTACTGCAGAAAGTTTGGTCAATGTGATTAGGCCGTCTGTGTGTTCATTAGCTGGCATTTATTGAAATTAGGTTCCTACCCTTCCTCAGAGACTAGGAGGCAGGAGCTCTCATTTTCTTAATGATTATATTTCAAAAGAGATGACCTCTAGTTTCTTGAGAAAGACATTCCAGGTTTGTAGATTTACATCTCAAAAAAAGAGACAAAGAATTTACAAAGATTTCTAAAACAAAGCAATGCTCTTAGAAAAGAAAGTCAGGGGCCCACCATTAGGAAGAAGGCTAATTAAAGTTAAGCTTAAGAAGGACATTGAGGATATCTTAGTCAATTGGGAGCCACAGGTATATTTGCTTTATTTAAGATGAAAAATATAACTCTATAGTTAACTTTGCATGGTGATGTCTGACTAATGATAATTTTCTTTGACGCAAAAACTTAGAAGCTATAATTCCATGAGATGATTCAACAGTTATTATTGTAGAAGTTCTCAAGCTACAGAAAGTTATTATTATTTTATACATAGATGTTTTTGAAGAACTTAATTTCAGATTTACCCATTATTTCAGATTCAAGACACAATTTTTGGAAGCTAACTTGTGTTGCCAAAAATGCTGAACAATAAAGGATTGTACACTATCTCAAAGAATTTTGGTTTTATAGATAATATCTTACATGGCAATATTTCTCCAGTTATTCTTTAAGAGAAAGAAGCAAAAAATTTTAATACAGACACCAAATATTTTTTAATTTCTTCTAATATGATATTTAAAGTTATCCTTCATTCATTCAATCAATCATTATTTAAAGAGTAGCTACTATGTAGTCGACACAGGCTCCGGTTTTTAAAATTTGTGATTTATACAAATCACAATATCATTTGTATAAATCACCAACTTCATTGTAGTTCAAAGCGCAAATTGAACCTCATGTCAGGAGCTCTGCACATTCAGGAGGTCTGCACAAATCTGTTAACTTTTCCATAATATTCAGGCCTCTGCCACCTAATTCATCCTTTATAGTTATCCCTTGGTATCTGTGGGAGATTTGTTCCAGGGATCCCCAGCAGAAACCAAATTTGGAAGATGCTCAAGTCTCTGATATAAAAGTGTTGTATCTGCATATACCCTATACAGTTTCCTTTTGTATACTTTAAATCATTTCTAGATTACCTTTAATATAACGTAACACCTAATACAACGTAAATGCTATGTACATAGTTGCCAGCATGTGGCAAATTCGTTTTGTTTTCTAGAACTTTCTGGATTTTTAAAAATATTTTAATCCAAATTTATGGAGTCCACAGATTTGGAAACCATGGACATAGAGGGTTGATTGTGGAATGACATTGCTTCTAAAAGGTTTTGGTTTTCTACTCAAAGGCATTTGACTACCAAGATTGAAAGTTTTTGGGGTTATAATGAAGTCTTTCCTTATTAGTCTAATACTTCTTCTCTATAAAATTTCTTCCATCCAGTCAAATACACCTGGAAGAATTAAGAGCTAATTAACTTACTTTAAGTTTTTAGTGATAACAGATCTATTTTACTGCTGGTAAAAATACTGAAAGACTGCAGAACAGCGAAATGCTACAGAACAGGGTAGTTTGATGATTCAGAGATGAATTCACTTTTATCAATTCTATACTAAAATATAAATTGTAGGTTTTGCTTATGCATGACAAGAAGGAACTTATCACTGAGCTAAGAAGTGTGCTAAAAAAATGACTCAAGCAGTAATAATTGGCTAGTGCCAAGAAGAATCAGACATGTTCAGAGCACAGGAAACATTAAAGCTTTTCATGTCATGCTTAATGTCAAAAATTCACTTCTATAGGTTTTATGTTAAGCTAAACTACTAGCCTGTACAAGCACTTTATTTTAAGACAAAAAAAGGCCAAAAAAAAGAAAAGTCACACAATATGTGATTGGTGTGTGTAGTAAATTACCTCCCTTAAAATAGCATGTCTCTTTCATAGTTCATAGTTACATAGCAACTAAATTTAATGTTTAGAAGTAAAGGTAAATTTACTTTCTTCTCTTCTTGCCCTAACAGAGGTTCATTTTCCCCATCCTAATCTATTTAACCTTAAAGTCTATTTTAGCAACAAACAGTCCATGAAGTGAACAGGTCTGGTCTTCTACCAACAGGTCAAGTATTTGATTCAATAAATGGAGCTAATTTGAGATTCCTGAAAGTTTTAATTTTCAAATTGCATAATTTTTTGATGTTAGTTTTATACTTTTATCACCTCTCTACAGATCTCTAACACAATGTTCACCCAGTAATGCTAAAGCATTCTGACATGAGATGGATATTTTCATATATATATATATATATATATATATATATATCACAAAATAATAGTGAGAAGTTTAGATCTCGGCTCCTGCTGGGAACAAAGCTTTAAGGACTGAGTCCAGATAATTTCCTGCAGAGTTTACCCGCTCAAAAGATGTTATGGTTTTGTAACTATAGTAGGAGATTTTAAAGTATCAGTTCTAAAAAATGGACTTATAACTAACCCTGACGAACCTGCTGCCCAGCCAAGAGCCTGAGTTTAAAGGAAAGGGCGGGACAAAAGGTCAAATTCTTAGGGGCAGGATGCTTGCCTTATGCTAGACGAATTGAGTTACACTTAGACACCTACAGAGCTCCGGTTGTACAGTTGTAATCTCTCCCAGAACATCAAATAGAAATAGGCACTAAACACTTTAATTGGATCTGTACTTCAAAGAGGTGAGTACTTGGGGTGTGATGTCTTTCAGAAACCTTCTTCTTCCTAAATACATCATAAAAGACAAGGCTTTATATGTGTAACCAAACTCCTATGTGTGTGTGTGTATGTACTCTCACATTCTAATCATCATCAACTTTAATGACAACATGGTGACTACTGGCATCATTTTACAGGTTCTTATTTTAAAGAGATAAGATTATAATAATGTATAAAACATCCCATGTTGTCATACATGCTGTCCCATCTGGAGCTTCTCCTCTCAGGCACCATGCCTATCTGGCCGTAGGATGAATTCTACTGTCACGAGGTTTTTGTTAGGATCAGGTTCATGCTACCATCTCTGTTTCATGTTCCATGGAGAATCTCTCTGGGACCAGTGTGACAGTGGAGGTTCACTGCCCTTCTGCTATATTACCTATTACAGGACAGATATAAGAAAGAAACCTAACCAGTAGTAGGATTGATTGATGTTGGAAACACTGGAAATATAGTTGTCAGCTGTTTACAGAGGGCATCTGAAAATACCAGCTGCCTAACACCTGGGTTTCCCTGGTGGCTCAGACGGTAAAGAATCCACCTGCAATGTGGGAGACCTGGTTTCAATCCCTGTGTTGTAAGATACCCTGGAGAAGGGCATAGCAACCCACTCCAGTATTCTTGCCTGGAGAATCCCCATGGGCAGAGGAGACTGGTGGGTCACAGAGAGTTGGACACAACTATGCAACCAAAAACACACACACAATGCCTGTAAGTCTTGGGTCATGAGTAAAGGTATAGTAATTAGAAGCATGAGTTCCCATAGAAAATTAAGATTGCATGCATATGTAGTTCCTTCCTCTGGGAAAGCTGGGCATGAGATATCAGATTCATCTAGTTCATATTCCAAGTAGCCTAGCAGTACTTTTGCCTAGAAAATCCCATGGGTGGAGGAGCCTGGTAGGCTGTAGTCCATGGGGTCGCTAGAGTCAGACACGACTGAGCGACTTCCCTTTCATTTTTCACTTTCATGCATTGGAGAAGGAAATGGCAACCCACTCCAGTGTTCTTGCCTGGAGAATCCCAGGGACGGGGGAGCCTGGTGGGCTGCCATCTATGGGGTCCCACAGAGTCGGACACGACTGAAGCGACTTAGCAGCAGTAGCAGCAGCAGCATGACTTAGAAAATTCTGTTCTTTGCAACTAGAATGTTTGAGGTGAGTCAAAAGTTGGGATAAACTGAAAAACACCAATACAGTATACTAACGCATATATATGGAATTTAGAAAGATGGTAACAATAACCCTGTGTACGAGACAGAAATAGAGACACTGATGTATAGATCAGTCTTATGGACTCTGTGGGAGAGGGAGAGGGTGGGGAGATTTGGGAGGATGGCATTGAAACATGTATAATATCATGTATGAAACGAGTCGCCAGTCCAGGTTCGATGCACGATACTGGATGCTTGGGGCTGGTGCACTGGGATGACCCAGAGAGAGGGAATGGGGAGGGAGGAGGGAGGAGGGTTCAGGATGGGGAGCACGGGTATACCTGTGGCGGATTCATTTCGATGTTTGGCAAAACTAATACAATATTGTAAAGTTTAAAAATAAAATAAAATTAAAAAAAAAAAGAAAAGTTTATCTCATATAATACTCTTAATCACCCTGGGAAGCAGAAACCATTTCAATTCTTACTGGTCCAATTATGGAAACTGAAATATAACAGTTTATATAACTCTACCATGGCTCCACAGTGAGGAGAGCCAGTTTTTGTATCTGAAAACTGAGAAAGCACTGAAGATATATAATATGGCATGAATAAAAGCTAATTTATAAAGCATTGTCCAAATTTATTTATTTTTACAATGTTAACATGGTATTGTTAGCATTAAAAATATTACAAAAAGCAATAAACATGTTGGATTAATGTGAGATTAAGAAACATGGCTGGCTATGGCACCAAAATTCATCCCCCAAAAGGAAATGGTAGTATCTAACATGTATGAATTGCTTCCTATTTCTAGTTAAGAAGCGCCAGGAGGCAGGCTAGGAAAGTCAGTGTGACCAGCAGTAAGTCCATGGATCAGTTCAGTTCAGCTGCTCAGATGTGCCCCACTATTTGTGAACCCATGGACTACAGCACAACAGGACTCCCTGTCCATCACCAACTTCCAGAGTTTACCCAAACTCATATCCATTTAGTTGGTGATGCCATCCAACCATCTCATCCTCTGTCATCCCCTTCTCCTCCTGCCCTCAATCTTTCCCAGCATCAGGGTCTTTTCAAATGAGTCAACTCTTCGCATCAGGTGGCCAAAGTATTGGAGTTTCAGCTTCAACTTCAGTCCTTCAGATGAACACTTAGGACTGATTTCCTTTAGGATGGACTGGTTGGATCTCTTTGCAGTCCAAGGGACTCTCAAGAGTCTTCTCCAACACCACACTTCAAAAGCATCGATTCTTTGGTGTTCGGCTTTTTTTATAGTCCAACTCTCACATCCATACATGACTACTAGAAAAACCATAGCCTTGTTGAAACAGACTTTTGTTGGCAAAGTAATGTCTCTGCTTTTCAATATGCTGTCTAGGTTGACCACAACTTTCCTTCCAAGGAGCAAGTGTCTTTTAATTTCATGGCTGCAGTCACCATCTGCAGTGATTTTGGAGCCCCCAAAATAAAGTCAGCCACTGTATCCACTGTTTCGCCATCTATTTGCCATGAAGTGATGGGACCAGATGCCATGATCTTAGTTTTCTGAATGTTGAGCTTTAAGCCGACTTTTTAACTCTCCTCTTTCATTTTCATCAAGAAGCTCTTTAGTTTTTCTTTGCTTTCTGTAATAAGGGTGTTGTCATCTGCATTATCTGAGGTTATTGATATATCTCCTGGCAACCTTGATTCCAGCTTGTGCTTCATCCAGCACATCTGGCATTTTTCATGATGTACTCTGCATATATGTTAAATAAGCAGGGTGACAATATATAGCCTTGACATACTCACTCATTTCCCAATTTGGAACCAGTCTGCTGTTTCATGTCCGGTTCTAACTGTTGCTTCCTGACCTGCATACAGATTTCTCAAGAGACAGGTCAGGAATAGTCATGGGTAAAATTATTAAATATGGAGTTTGTCATCAGTTTCAATGTCTTCACAAAAACTTCAAAATTCTTGGCATGGATGACTCTGTCCATCAACCTCATAACCCTTCACACTGAGATTTGACTAAACTCCAGTATGACTTCTGTTGGCCTAAGTTCATCTCCCTAGAAGCATTCCAGGTCCTTTCAAAATATCTGCCTGAGAAAATTCAGCATTGCCAAAGGAATTTACTGTTTGTTTCAGCCAAAACATGACTATGGGCCTCTCTCTTCCCTTTTCTTAGAGTAGTTACTTCAAAAAACTTGCAACTATAAATCCTATCTCTCCCCTTCGAGACATTAATGCTCTACCAAACCAGACATATTTCCTCAAAGACTTAGAAGTCATCTCTTTGAAATGTAGGCATCTAGAGACATAACTCTTGTCTCTCCTAGTTCCTGTGAGAGGGTAAGAACTATGGTGCACCTGGTTTCAATCGCAAAATTAACTTCTCTCCTGAAGATATAAAAGTTGTTTCTCTATCAAATAAGTGCCAGTCAGCAAAGTACATTGACTACCTCCACCCCTCTTAACATCTTTACTGTTTTTCTTTAGCAAGTATGTGTATATGTACGTGGCTCGGTTGCTTAATCATGTCCGACTCTTTGGGACCCCAAGATCTATAGTCCACCATGATGTGTAGTCCTCTGTCCACAGGATTATCCCAGCCAGAAAACCAGAGTGGATCGTCATTTCCTCCTCCAGGGGATCTTCCCAACCAGGGATCGAATCCGTCCATGTCTCGTACATCTTCTGCATTGGCGGGCCGACTCTTTACCACTGAGCAACCTTGGAAGCACACTTTGGCATTTAAAAAGCCTCCCACCTTTTTCTTTACCCCTGGTGGAGTTTGAGTGAGCTCAGTTTACACTGAGTCTCTCTCTCCTACTCTATTTGTCTGAATGAAATCTACTTACTGGCATTTCTCTAAAATG
Source organism: Bos javanicus (assembly GCF_032452875.1). Taxonomy (NCBI): domain Eukaryota; kingdom Metazoa; phylum Chordata; class Mammalia; order Artiodactyla; family Bovidae; genus Bos; species Bos javanicus. The sequence goes on along the minus strand of NC_083887.1, from coordinate 29,437,181 downwards.
CCCTTATAATTTATTTACCTCTTCTAAAACTTTATTTGCCCTGTACTTTTCAAATATTAATCCACATATGGGTCACCTGGGGATCTTGTTAAAATCCTAAATCTTGCTTGTAGATACAGGGTAGGATTAGGATTCTGTATGTCTTTCAATCTTCCACATGATACAGATGAATGAATCTACCTTAAGTAGCAAGGCACAGAAGGATGCCTAATTATATTGACTGATAAATCCCTTTTGGCCATTGTTTAATATTCAACTCAATGATGATCTTGCTGATCATGCTGCTTAAAACAGCAAACCCTCCCCAAATCCCTGTCCTGATGTTCCCTTCTCTCTTTCCTGCACTGTTTTTCTCTAAAGCTCTTTCACCATCTGAATTATTATGTATTTTCTTATTTATTTATGATGTATTCCTTTCCAGAAGGATATAAGCTTCACAAAGGAACACATTTATGTCCTTCTTGTCCATAGCCATACCACATTATCCAGAATACTTCTCACCACAGCATAGGTGCTCAGGGAATGATTTTGGTGAACTCATAGACCATCTAAATTATACATAGAACTAATGGCTTAGTGTGATTGAACCACTAAGGCAACATGTATACAAAAAATGCAAGCAAATGGAGTGTTTAAACAGCAAGGATTCTAAGGAACACAGGGGAAATATTATGGATTAAAGGACTAACAGACCTTCCTTAGATGTCACCATCAAGGTAAGTCCTCTGGCTCTTCAAAGAATCAGCTGCTACTGGGCAGTCTGCAAGGTTGAGTGGTTGATTGTTTAATTAATTATTGCAAAATAAGACCCATGTTCCTTCTTTTTTTTAATGTAAAATGTTTACTCAATCCAGTTGTTTCTTCTATTTTTGGTTATTTTTAATAACTATATTCTGCATTTTAAATTTTATAAATCTGAAAATAGGAAATCTATAGGAAATAGAGTCCAATTCTTATTTTCAAATTAATCTGACAACTTTTCCTTTGCTGCTGCCTATGCATACTCACATTTATTCTTCTTAATTCCAAATATTTATTAATACTTTCTATTATAAAATGCACAATTATATAAAAATTAAAGTCCATTCAGCAGTGAGGCTGTTACAGAGAATGCAGCACAAATCCCTGTGCATGCATGCATGCTTGCTTAATCACTTCAGTTGTGTCCGACCCTTTGTGACTCCATGGACTGTAGCCTGCCAGGCTCCTCTGTCCATAAGATTCTCCAGACAAAAATACTGGAGTGGCTTGCCATGCCCTCCTCCACAAATCCCTATACACATCAGTATTTAGGACAATGGTTCTTAACCCTATCTATACATTCTTTTTATAACTAATATTTTGTAATAACCCCATTACTCTTCTGAAATGAGTGTTATTGCTAGAATAAAAAAAAATTAAATGAACATGTTATTTTTTATGTGTAATGTGAATCAGACCTAATAAAAAGATGTTTGTAGTAAAAGAACTTTAAAATTAATGTATAAATAATAATACATAGTTAGAGCAGATTTTATTTCTCTTTCTCCCTATACAAATGCATACACTCTAAGGATTGATACCCATTAGATTGGAACTCTTTACAAAAAGATTTCTGCTGTTGTTAGTACTGTGATACATATCTTTGATAGCATGCAGTTTTGTGTAAGTATACCTAGGATTAGTGGATTTCTTGTTTAAATTCTGTAATCCCCTGACAACCTTTCACTTTTAAGTGTGCTCCAATAGTAGCAGAAACCTTCTGTGCATCCTGCCCTAATCTCCTAGAGATTTCCCTTTCTGCTGAGTCATTCTTAACCACCAGTGGGTTTGCTACTCTTTCAGTTGAAAGCTGCACTTTGGTTCTTTCCTATTTCTGAATAGGCTGCATTTTCAGATCTTTTCATACTCATAGTTCAATCCACACCCTCTCCTTTCCAATAGTCTACTTTTTTTTTTAAGTACCCAGTATTTATATTGATGCTATTCTTAATATCTCATAGATAAGAAGTAAGATTAGTTCTGAAACATAGGCATAAAAATAACTCAATGTTTTCCAAAACTTTCTTCCTTCCTAATGTATCCTAGATTTTTAATATGTTGAAACAGAATTCCTACAACCTATGACGTCTTCCTTCACTTTCACCATTATAAGCTAACTAGTTCTGCTTCATAGTTGTATTTGTTACTTATAAAAGCTTTATGACTTCCTTTGAAATGCGTATCTTCATTTAAGGCATACATTTTTAGCTATATTATAAACAAGAACACATGATTATTTGAGATAACAATAATAAAAAAAGTCACTTGTCATAAAAAAATAAGATTACTAGATATTACTAGATATTTGTTAAAAAGGTCCATAGAAAATATCTTTAAAGAGACTGAGCAATCTATGAAAATATAACAGAAGGAAAGTAGGAAAAAATGTGGTACTAAATGAAGACAACAATCTCATAATGACCCAAATTCTATGCCACATATTCTAAAGTCGATCTTCATAAGCTCTTCAATGTCATATTCCTTTTTGTTATTTAGAACTAATAAGGTGACACTCTTCACTATCAAAATGAATATTTAAAACTCTTTTCATGTATATTTTTGATCTCCTTCAGTGTCATTTTCCTCTTTTCATGCTCTGTACTTGAATTGCTTCTTCAATGTATATTGATGGCAAAGTTTGTTTCTTTATGGATTCAAGGCCCTGTAGCCCCTTTGAATCTTAAAACAATATAAAGTGGGGATGTAGAAGTCTTGAATTGTGTTTATGTACTGAAGATTATATTAGGATAGCTTAAGAACTGAGATGTGAAGTGTCTTAGTTTTTGGCTGATGATCAATTCTAATTTTTCTTGCTCTCAGATCTAAAATAAATGAATAAAGTCAGTTTTCAAAATTCCCAGTCATGCTATCCTTATATAACATAAGCCTTTCAGTCTGGCAAATAACTTCATAATCTGGAGAGATAAAGCATCTTTAGAAATGTCACAACTTTTTTTTTTTTTTGGTTAAGAAACTTTGCTATTTTTGTCATCAGAGAAACATGTTTTCAGAAATAAGCTGAGACAATAGGTTGGAATTACTTATGGATTATTACAGATACTTAACATTTTGCAGCTATAAACTAATTCCTTTAGGTAGATATTATAGACTGAAGTCACTTTAAAGTGTGTGCAGAAAAGTTTATCATTTACTCTCATACAATATATTTTACAACTTAAAGATATTTCTCAAAACTACTTAGGTAAAGCCTGCCTGCAATGCAGGAGACACAGGTTCAATCCTGGGTCAGGAAGATCCCCTGGAGAAGAAAACGGCAACCCACTCCAGTAATTTTGCCTGGAGAATTCCATGGACAGAAGAGCTTGGTGGGCTCCATGGGGTCACAAAGAGTCGGACAGAACTGAGTGACTAACACTGAGGACCAGAACTTTTTCTGGGACGTATTTTACTGTCCTTCTGGAAAGCAGTTAATATTCATAGTAAAATGACTATTTTTCTGACAGACTTTCAGGAAATTAAGATTTTTACTGGGAATATGTCATCACCCACTAGTTCAGTTCAGTTCAGTTGCTCAGTTGTGTCCGACTCTTTGCAACCCCATGAACTGCAGCACGCCAGACCTCCATGTCCATCACCAACTCCCGGAGTTCATTCAAACTCATGTCCATCGAGTCAGTGATGCCATCCTGCCATCTTGTCATCTGTCGTCCCCTTTTACTCCTGCCCCCAATCCCTCCCAGTATCAGAGTCTTTTCCAATGAGTCAACTCTTCACATGAGGTGGCCAAAGTACTGAAATTTCAGCTTTAGCATCATTCCTTCCAAAGAACACTCAGGACTGATCTCCTTCAGAATGGACTGGTTGGATCTCCTTGCAGTCCAAGGGACTCTCAAGAGTCTTCTCCAACACCACAGTTCAAAAGCATCAATTCTTCGGCACTCAGCCTTCTTCACAGTCCAACTCTCACATCCATACATGACTACTGGAAAAAACATAGCCTTGACTAGACGGACCTTTGTTGGCAAAGTAATGTCTTTGCTTTTGAATATACTATCTAGGTTGGTCATAACTTTCCTTCCAAGGAGTAAGCGTCTTTTAATTTCATGGCTGCAATCACCATCTGCAGTGATTTTGGAGAAACCCAAAATAAAGTCTGACACTGTTTCCCCGTCTATTTCCCATGAAGTGATGGGACCAGATGCCATGATCTTCATTTTCTGAATGTTGAGATTTAAGCCAAATTTTTCACTCTTCCTCCTTCACTTTCATCAAGAGGCTTTTTAGTTTCTCTTTACTTTCTGCCATAAGAGTGGTGTCATCTGCATATCTGAGGTGATTGATATTTCTCCCGTCAATCTTGATTCCAGCTTGTGCTTCTTCCAGCCCAGTGTTTCTCATGATGTACTCTGCATATAAGTTAAATAAGCAGGGTGACAATATACAGTCTTGACAAACTCCTTTTCCTATTTGGAACCAGTCTGTTGTTCCTTGTCCAGTTCTAACTGTTGCTTCCTGACCTGCATACAGATTTCTCAATAGGCAGGTCAGGTGGTCTGGTATTCCCACCTCTTTCAGAATTTTCCACAGTTTAGTGATCCACACAGTCAAAGGCTTTGGCATAGTCAATAAAGCAGAAATAGATGTTTTTCTGGAACTCTCTTGGTTTTTCCATGATCCAGCAGATGGCAATTTGATCTCTGGTTCTTATAAAGGGGTTAATAACCTTTAACCAGGGGCTTCCTGGTGGCGCCAGTGGTAAAGAATCTGCTTGTCAATGCAGGAGACATAAGAGAAGCACCTTTGATCCCTGGGTCAGGAAAATCCCCTGGAGGAGAGCATGGCAACCTATTTCAGAATTCTTGCTTGGAGAATTCCATGGACAGAGGAGCCTGATGTGTTACAGTCCATAAGGTCACAAAGAGTCAGACATGACTGAAGTGACTTAGCGCACGCACACACACATACAATCTTTATTTAACCAGACAATTTTCTAAAAAAAATTGTTGTTGAAATTATATTTTAATTTTTATTTACAAAATAGTTCTATCTAGATGGAATCTTTGAACTGGTTTACTCAGAACTCTCTTGTCAAGTTTGAGCTAAAATTTTGATATACATTTGTTATTCATTTATATGACAAATTATTTTAATAAAAACATAAAGTCTGAGAGCTTGTCAACATTCATATCTTGGAGTAATTAGAAAAATCATATAGTAGATTTATGTTTATGTTGTTTATATAAAGGCTAATAATAAACTAACTTGGTAAAGACTAAGTGTTCATTATAAGTTTCAGTTTAAGAAGCTATTATCTGAGAGTTTCAAATATGAAGAAATTAAAATTCAATACCATTTATTCACAGAAATATATGATGTCATATGTATGGTAAATGATCATCCCTTCAAAAAGAACCATGCAAAATAAGCCCAAATCAATAGATTTGATCATTGTTTTTCTGTTAGTGTAAAGACAGATGCTTACACTGGATTTAAAGCTATAGTTGTTTAGTTACTAAGTCATTCCAACTCTGAGACCCCGGACTTGTAGCTGGCCAGGCTCCTCTATCCATGAGATTTTCCAGGCAAGAATACTGAAGTGGCTTGCCATTTCCTTCTCCAGGGGATCTTTCCAACCCAGGGATCGAACCTGTGACTCTTATGTCTCTTGCATTGGCAGGCAGATTCTTTATCACTGAGCCACCAGGGAAGCAAACATTTAGAATCTAGACAGTCTGAATTTGGGAAGCTATACATATTTAAAGAGTCATGGAACATGCCTAGAAGGCTTTTAAAGATCACTTATGAGCCACACACATAAAAGTAACCACAATTGTTTTTGATTGCAAAAGTGATGCCAAACTAGGTGATTTATTGTATTAAGAAAATTGAACTTCAAATGAGTTTTGACTGCTTTCCAAATTGGAATTTACTGTTATCAAGTAGAGGATAGTTGGGGATATTCACATCAACTTGCTACCAGTCCTTAGATTGTTCTGAACTGGGGGTCAAACATATTTTGATTCATTCTACTGGCTTTGCGATACATGTTTAATGTTTTAAGGTAATTACTGTGAAAAGGACAATCACTTGAATCTTTCCATATGCTTGTTTACAAGCCAGTATTGTTAATAAAGACTTGATTTTTGGCATGGAGTTATATGCAGACTATATGGTATATTGTGTATGTAAGTTTTTCATCCATTTAATACTATTTAATATTTCTCAAATGAAATACTTCATTATGTTAAATAGCTGAATATCACCTTTTGAGCAACTCAGAACTATATGTACCTTCTCAATACAATTAAGGGGATAATCAAGTCTGAAAAGCAATCAAGTATTACAAAATCACTAAGATTTTCTTCTAAACAATTGTAATAAAATTATCTTTTTTGGGGGGCAGATTTGTGAATATGCCATAAAATTTTTCCTGTAAAGAAAAGTTCATGCTTTTCACACCCTAAAGCTATGAAGGAAATGATGAAGAACAGAATGACATATTAATGGAAATGTCAATTGTTCCCAATGAAGGAAAACTGGTGAAAAACTCCAAAATGTGAGGAGGAGCAATATGGCCAGTCTGCTTCTAACTCCTTCATGAATTTAGGCAAGGTACTTCCTACTTTCTTTGTTCACTTTTAAAAGCAGAGATTCTCATCATGCTTAACTTCACTGTTGGCCAGTATATAAATCATAGATGCTATTTTTATAAAATGGAAGGAATCAAAATTATGTAAGAAAGTCACTGCTTTCAAGTCCCAGTAGCAGGTATACCTAACCCTGAATACAGCAAATCTTTGTTTCATCCTGTTTTCCTGGAACAAGGACAGAGTGAATAAAGTTATAGAAGTAACAAAGCCAGTCACACTTTTAAAAAATTTCTGACCATTCCTTTCAACTATTGATGCTCAGCATCCAATTATCCTGTAAGCACCTCATTTCATTCATATTGTACAATATAAGTAATTTTTCAAATAGAGTATGTAGTTACAAACAAAATAATCACACCTGGGTTTCATGGCACATATTCTAGAAGGAGGGGAAGGAAATGGCAACCCATTCCAGTATTCTTGCCTGGAGACTCCTATGGATGGAGGAGCCTGGTCAGCTGCTGTCCATTGGGTCGCACAGAGTCGGGCACGACTGAAGCGACTTGGTATGCATGGCATTCTGGAGGGATGGAGGCAGAAGGGACAGAAACCTTGTTTAAAGAGCTTAATGTTGTAAATGATGAAATGATGATAGTGAGATCCACAGCAGCAAAGTAGCATAGTGAAATTAACACATATAAACACACAAGGTGAAAAAGGAGGTGTGGAGTCTTTAAAAATAGGCTTGAAAGATAGTACAGATCGTTCGCATTTTGAAGTGTAAATAATTCAAGATTTGAAATAATACATCTAAAATTCAAAACACATCACATTGCTTAGATCATCCAAGTCCATTAGTTTATTCTAGCAATTTGACTGAGTACTTTGTAGTGTCTTGCAGATGTTACGTTCTTTTTTTGTAAATGGAAAAACAGCCACCTACAGAAAGTGAGGCAGCATTCACTTAAGGAGTGGTGACAGAGACAGAGAGACAGGCCATTTATTTGCTGACTATAATCTATTTCCACTCCTGCTATTTCTGCTTAACACTTTTGAGAATCCTTCACTCATTGTAATATACTCTGTCTCAAGCTTTTAGGTCTGATTCAAAATTCATTTGCATATGGAGATTCTGTCACTATCCAGTTTTTAGAAGACTGATGGCTATCATAAAATAGGTTTGTATATGTAAATTATAGGGCAATTATTTCTCATCCCCATATCCAATAAAGCACAGAAATATTTGTGTTTTGAATTTGGATAAAACCACATGCTAAGAAAGTACAGCGTGAAGAAGAAAAAAAACTCAACTTGTACAGTATAGAAGGGGAAAAAAACACAGGGATAGCTGGAAAATCCATGTTCTATTTAAGTGCTTTTCTTTCTATAGTTAGAGAATACCTATAATTAATTGTATGATGATTATCAAGTAAAAGCCCTCTTGGACATCTGATGATATAAAGACAGAAAGACAGAGGCAAATCTATACTCTTAAATAAAATGTTTGACTAGTGTATATTGATAAAATAAAATGTTCATGATTTTAGTTTATTTTTTGTTGAATTTATTAACAATCTTTATATATATATTTATATATGTATGGCTTTGAGCAAAGACAAAAGAAATTCTCTAATCATCCCTGATCATACAGTTGTTGTGAGAGTCAGCTATTCTACTATTTTCCCAGCAGCAGAAAGATCAATCTTTTCAGTAATACATTTCTTTCTGTACAGTTTAAAACTCCATACTTATGGGCTTAACTATGTACATAGAAAAGTGGTCACTTTTCAACTAGTAATGAACTTTTATGTTACAGGAATGTGAGTCAATTTTCTTCTTAACCTAAGTATATATATTCATACATATATATATGTATATAATTTACCCTGTACCACTTTATTAGTTTAACATATAAACCTTAGGGTTCTTTTTTTTGTCCATTCTATTACAAAGTGAATAAAAACTTTATGGTTGCACTGAAAGACCATGCAATTCAATTTTGCTTATGTTTCTCAATAGTGCTCAAAATAAAAAACCAAACATTTATATATATAAAAATATTTCGCTACCAAACCCATTAGTTCTATCAAATGTAAACCTTTAATAATTTAAAGGACCAATAATGATCTTAATAAATTGAAGTTAATTATCAGTATTTTAATAAAATAAAGGAGTTTTGTACTGATATGTAAATGGTCTTGCAGCTTCCCCATAGGTCCTAGGTAGACTGAACAATCCCTTTCTTACACACTCCATCATAGGTCACCAGCATGTTCATGATTACACATTGTCTAGCATTGTTGATTCCTTTCACACAAGCTAGAATTTGTTAGAAATTAAACATAACAACTCATTTTGGTATTATAAGTATTATATCCATAAAAGGCATAACAGGCAGCATGGATCCATTTTAGAGTTTTGCTTTTGTTTTCTGTCCTCAAGTCTGTCTGGAGGCCCTGCCCCATTTAGTGCATGATCTTTGTTAAATTCTTCTTAAATGCATCGCCAGTGTCAGAGATACGGAAGATCTCCACTTTAGGTCATTCTCTTAACTCGGGTTATTTACAGAAGTCTGTTATTGGGAATCTTCCAATTGTGTTCCAGTCATCCACCATATTCGAGGGGTGTGTTAGGCACAAATGATTTCTAAGGGACTTCTTTGAGAATAAGCAGATGTTCACAGATCATGAACAGAGTTAAGGAAACATACAAACAACACAAAAACAAAACGATGCTTACAGACATTGACTTTGACCTCCTGCTTAATGTCACCAGGTCTGTACTTTTTTCAGCACATCTAAAATAACAAAGCTCCTTTCTAAGGACTATGTTAGTCACCACATTCCTTAAGATTTACTAACCATTTAGTTAACAATACACAAAGAGCAAGTGTATGTTCCCAAACAGATGATGCTATAGTGTATTTATTTTTTTAAATTAACACCACAGTAAACTACCAACTACAGTGAAAGACACAGAACACACTGGCAACTCCAAATCAAGCTGTAGTTTACAAATTTCATTTAAATGATAAAGATAATAACAACATTAAATGAAAGTGAAAACCTCACTTCTAGACTTAAGTCAGAGATCCAAGTCAGCCTTACAGGAATTTTAGGATAGGCAATTAATGAATGGTTATACTTTTCTAGAAATGAGAAATACTGTAAGCTTTCCCCTACAATGACTGCTTTGAACCTACTTTTTTTCCCCAAAGCATGCAGGGCCTATTTTCAGATGCTTGATTATGGCAAGAAAGAAGAAAAGTAATGATTTTTGGTATAATACAAGCAATTTGTAGAACCAAGCATACAATTTTGCATAAAACACTGCAGGTTAAAAGAATATTGTAGGTTTCAAGCCATTGCATTACAGTTGAATAATTGTCACAATTAGGTTTTGTAAAATTTAAAACTCTAAGTTTTGAAGTGAAGCAGTAAAACTAAATTCTTAAACAATGATTTTTACCTTCATACAGCACAGAAGAACTATTTTTATTTGGGTTGAAACAGTTATTTACAGCTAACATTGATTGAGTCTTGGTAAAAGTCAGATAACGCTTGAAGAGAAATATCCCTTCAGCTTTCTAAAATATCAATGAACATGTTTGAGGTTAGAGATAGTCATATCTCTATGACTATGGAGATCATAGCCAATGCTAGTCTCCTACCATGGCCAAGCATATGGTGTGTTCTTTAACCTAATTCAAAATTCAAAGCACCAAAATACAATTTAGATTTAGAAAATGGGATCTGCTATTTAATCCTCTGTAATTAATGGTTAACAATTTAGATGCAGAGACACAGCTAATGAGAACAGTTTTGATTGGTGCTATTCAGCTCACTTGAGTTGCCTTTTTAAAATCAGAGTTTTGTTTCCACGGAATCCAAGAACTCTTCATAAAATAGAGAAATACATATATCAAAGGAATTAAGTAAAAGTAGGTTAAAAATAAATAATCTTACAACAACATTTGAAATCCTTTAATGATTTAAAGAAAGGAAGACATGTAACACTGAATGCTAAACAAGTCTTTTGAACTTCTCTTGAGATTTTCAGATATAGATTTAATAGCATATTTATATATATATATATATATATTTTACATTTTGCATGTAGGCCAGAGCTGTCTAAAATCTCTCTTCATAGTAGGCTAGAGGGATCTATCAGGAGACAGAATAAAATCAAATCTGAGAAGCGCCTCAGTTCGTTAGAGTATTTCTTTCTGCTTTGACAATCAGCAGGGATCATAAATTTGAAGCAAATCGTGGCTTTTCTGCCTCTGGGTCTGTAGTTAAGACTGAGGGCGCCTCCCTCGGATGAGCGGCTGCTGGTGGAGGGGGAGCCGGGGGGACTCCTCGGTTGGGGGGGATGGCTCCCGATGACATCTGTCGGAACAGGGTGACTCGCTGGGGGACGGTGCCCCTGCCCCCTGCCTGCAGGCCCGAGCCGTGGACCGTGGTCACGGGTTGAGGGATAGAGGCCAGGGACTCGCCCACAGTGGGATGCGGTCTGGAGATCAGGGTGGAGACCTCGTGGGGCAGCGAGGGCTGCGAGGCCGAGAGGGGCCTGACTTCTCGGGTCAGGCTGGTGTTGTGAAGCGCCTGCGTGCTCTTGTGCACTTCGTTTTTCGGTGTGGAGCTGCCGGGGGTCTGTGGAGGTTGGGGTGGCTGCTGGGGCTGCGGTGGCTGCTGAACCTGCTGCTGCTGAATGAGGGACAACTGGGAAGCCGTGGGGGAGGCATAGTGGAAAGTTCGAGTGGCTAATGGGCTCTGTACAGGAGGGCTGCAGACAGCGGTGGTGTAGGAGCAGGGCGAGAGGATGGCTGACGGCTGGGGGGTCTGGGTGCTGGGGCTGGGGGAGTGCAGGTTGCTATGAGACAGACTGGTGGCTGTGTACACTGGCGGTGACTGTGTCCTCAGGCGAGAGGTCGGGGTAGTAGTTGAAGAGGTGGAATTCAGGGCTGTCATTTGAGGGTAATTGAGGGGAGGGATTGCCTGCACCATTTCCCTGTCGTGTTTCACAATCTGCTTCAGGATCTCGTTCTCCTGATTGTTGAAAACACCCGTGTTCAGATCCTTCTGGAACTTTTGCAGGAGAATTGAATTTTTCTTCCCTGTCAGCGAAAGGAAGATAGGCACTTAGAAAGTCTACAAATGACTGATGACAACTCCAAGCACCAGTGGCTCCTGCAAACAGGACGATGGCAGTGTTTCATTGAAGAAGCTTAAAAGTTGAGCACTTACCTTTAGACACCAAATAGAAACGCACCTCCTGCCTCTCATGCTTCCTGTATCTTTCTGAAACGTCTTACCTTCCACAGGAGTCAAGTTGAAAAGTCTGTAATATGGCAAAAGCCATCTTACTGAAGAAATGGAGAAATGAAGAAACAGCCTGAGGGCTACCCTGAGAGAAAACAGGGCACTTGGAACAGGATGGGTCTGACAGCAAGATTTCAGTTTCAAGTTCCTTTATCAAGAAAAGTCAATGGAAAACATACTATGTGACAAGCACTCTGCCCAAGGCTTTTGTTGTTCTCCAGTTGCCAAGTCCTGTCTGACTCTTTGTGACCCTGTGGAGTGCAGCACGCCAGGCTTCCCTGTCTTTAGGCAGATTTATTTTATTTAATCCTCAACTCTTTGAAGTAGGTGTGCTTATAATTCTACTTCACCTAAAAGGAGACTGGAACATAGAAAGGTTAAGACCAATGCCCAACAAAACATGGTTAATAAGTGACAGAGCTGGGCAAGGAAACCAGTAGATCTGACAAGAGATTGTCTACAGACTATGAAGCAGCAGCATCTGTGTCATGTGAGTGTTTGCTGGAAATGAAGTCTCCTGGGTCTCACCCACTTGTTGCACCAGGTGCTGCCTTTTACTCTGATGTTTGGGGGACTGTTACATGCATGTCTGAGAAAGAAAGGCCTTTGCTTTTGACCAGTGCCCTATACCAGTGATTCTCTGCTCTATCTGTGTATTTATCTCATTGCTGGAGTGATAAGAGTTACTGATTTCCAGCTGCACCCTAACAACTAAATGAGAATAGCCAGACAAGGATCCAGATTTTGGTACTTTATAATCAGATTTTGTCAGAGGATTCTTATGTGCAGCCAGATAGAGAACTTTTTCATAATCTTTCCTCTTCTGAGAGGTTGTTGTGAGGATCAAGGGGCGCTGATGTATGGCAAGTGCTTAGCTCCTTCTAGAACCTCAATAAGCACTGTCTCTTCTTGCTATTGTCTTTGGTTTGCATTAACAAGACATTCTTTGGAAAAATAACAATTAGCATCAATTGTAGGGTGATGAAAAGGGGGAAAAATAGTGATTTTTTAAATGACATCAATAAAATAATACCTTTGTAAACATGGTAACTGAAAAATAAATCAATTTGCCATATCACTAAATAAAGTATCTCATCTAAACTAACAAGGAATATATTTGAATAGAAATGTGGTGTTATATTTTACTTGGCTGCTGGGAAAGGTAATCATTTAAAATGACTGTCAGTATGAACAGTTACTTCTCTTTTTATAGAATTGTCCTAATTTCCCAAAGAACAAAGACTTCTACTTTAGTAGAAAATATAAATTCTTACTTAGCATATTCCCTTTATCTACAGTATATGCATTTATAAGCAATGACCCCAAAACTTAGAAGGATACTTTTTTGTGGTCATATGAATAGTCAACATTTCATAATCTGAGTATCTGGGCCCTTGTGGAAAAAATACTATAACTTTTAATGCACTGTTGGAATTTTGTGAAGATTAAAAATGCAAATACTGGTGCTCACTTGCAATTTTATTGCCTGTATTATGGAATGAAAATAATTTCATGCAAATTTTTCTTATAAAAATTAATTGTAGTAAATTATATGAGAGAGATGCTCTATCAGAGTAACAAAGTCTCTGTTGAGATACCTTGATTTTGATGCTTTTCAAAATATGGCTAGTTGGCTTAGGAAAAAACTTATATGTTCAGAAATTAGTCTCTGGTTCTACCATGAACACTCACGTACCACAAAGAGGGAAGTTATTTTCAAATTAAGTAAAGATGCTTTCAGGAACACTCATGTCTTTCATGGGCACTGTCTCCTGGACACTCTGTCCTGTTACAGCCTCTAAGTGATGGTTTTTAATATGTGTGTCGTGTCTAGTGTTCATGTGTGCTCAGTCATGTCTGACTCCTTCCAGCCCCATGGACTGTAGCCCTCCTGGCTCCTCTGTCCATGGGACTTCCCTGACAAGAATACTGGAGTGGGTTGCCATTCCCTTCTCCTGGGGATCTTCCTGACCCAGGGATTGAATCCGCATCTCTGTGTCTCCTGAATTGGCGGGTGGATTCTATTACTCGTTATTATTGTACCACCTGGGAAGCCTTGTTGTGTCCATAATGGTAATGCCCAAATACTACCTTTACTTGTCCTAACCAAATTTCAGATCCTTATGCAGTCTTCTGTCCTACTAATATAGAGGAAAAGAAAGATGTAAAGTGCAGAAGAAAAGCTAACATAACTGTAACATCAATCAAAAGTCCTTACCTTTAATAAGAATGAAGCAGTTGAAGTACCTCTTTGTTTACTTTTCAGTGATCCCAACCCCATCTCCTTTGAGTTCATTGATTCCTTCATCCCTCCCTAACTCTCTTCAACAATATTCATTGTGTACTAGGTACTGTGAATGTAATAGTGAATTAGACATGATCTCTTCATTCATAAAGCTTAGCATCTCTAGAGCAATTTAAATAATAAAAGCTGTACTGTGATGGAGGAACATCCCAGGGGTATGGGAGAACATATCCAGGGTGCTCATACTATTAAGGAGGAGTGGAAGGTCATAGGTTTCTACAGGGAAATGATGTTTAAATTGAACTATGAAGGCTAGTAGAGTTAAGCTGGGAAAGGGAGCAGAGAAGGGTCTGGTCGGGGAGGAGAATTTGGGTGTGGAAAATGAATGCATACCACCTTCTGACATCAGAATGTTCCAGCATATCTTGGGAAGTTAACAGCAAGCCAATCTGATCTAATTTTACAATGGCAATTATTCAGATGTTTAAACTAGTATAACTAGTAAGGCCTTATATATCAATATTTTAATTTGAGAGCAGGAAAGATTTTAAAATAAGTTGATGTTTGCAAAATAAAGCATCTATGTGGGCAGTTCTATTAAGGCTTTTTCTGCTTGAGTCTGTATTACAAACATTAACGTTTCTACTGTGACAAGTAAAATGCACAATTCTTTTCAATTCTTAATATGAGAATAAATGTAATGTTGACCCTTAAAATTAAAAAAAAAACTTGTGATAAAATATAGTTTGTAATGTAGACTCATACTATTGTATTTTTAGTTCTATTTTAATGCCATCTAGAATTTGTAATCATTGGTTTTACCTTTTGGTATCACTGAGGAAATCAGACTGTGAAGCTAGTAAAAACAGAGATGAATAAACAAACCTAGAATACTTAGAAGAGAAAGTTAGCGCCTCAGATCTTTCTAGAAATATGGCTACAGCTAATTGCTGTTTCTATGCTAGTTAATAAGCAATCTGTAAACTAGCATTTGGGACTTATGACTGCAAATATATACTCAACCACTAGATTAAAAGTGAATTGTAAGTAAAGAAGAAAATAAACAGTACCTATCCTATCTAATCGGTCAATGGCAACCGTCTCAAAGGCTCTTCTCATCATTGGATATTCCTCCAGGACCTCATTGAAATTGTCCACAGAAAGTGAGTAAAGACGACAATATGTATCAGCTCGAACACTGGCAGTGCGCCGTCCCTTGGTCAGCAAGCAAATCTCTATAAAAACAAAGAAGAAAGATATATTAGGTAATTTTCTTGAAAAGGCCATTAAGACCTACCTCAAAAAAAATGTCTCATGGTTTGAGAAACCAATGATTAGCCACATTTTATATTTTATCAGAAAATCCCTTTTGATAATTAAAAGCACCCAATTGATAATACTTAATCTTAAAATATTCCTTTTTTTTAAAAAAATTGAGAAAAGCTGAAACAAATTCATCTCCCCCAGCTGTCATTTCAATTCCCCTCAAATAACAAAAAGTTGCAGAAAAAAGAATAATACAAAATGGAGTTGAAAACAGGAATAGACCATGCTCAGATAAAAGTTTTTACGAATTTTGGAAGGCAGAGAGGAGATGGTATCTTATAGACAGAAACCAAGTGCTCAAAGTGTTAGTTGCTCAGTCGTGTCTGACCCTTTGCAACCCCATGGACTATAGCCCTCCAGGCTCCTCTGTCTATGGAATTCTCCAGGCAAGAATACTTGAGTGGGTTGCCATTCCCTTCTCCAGGGGATCTTCCCAACCCAGGGTTTGAACCTGTGTCTCCTACACTGCAGGCAGATTCTTTACCATCTGAGCCACCAGGGAAGTGAAAGTCCTATGATCAAGCAAAGTTGGATCATAGGGTCAGATGTATGCATTATAGGAATGCTTTAAGTAGTTCATATATTCCAAATAAGATCAGTATAAAAATTATGTTCCAAATGCATAGAGGAATTTTTCATTTATGTAATTTCTAAGGAATATCCTTTGTTGAAATTTTGATTCCCAATATATGGTAAGCAAATATTTGCAAATTTGGATTCTCGTATTAGATAAAATCAATAATAAAAGTGATGATTTTCTATTTCATTTTCCAAAATTTATTTATTAAAATCCTGTGCATTTTACTTCTTTAAAAAATTTACAGTAATAGAAAAACATTGCTTCAAAATAATGTATTAGAAAAAAAAGGAACGGAAGTATTTCTGAAATACACACTTCCAACAAAAGAAAAATATAGCAAAATCATTATTGCAAAGGGCCTAAATTCGCACTCCTCTGAACTTAAAGAATTTGAGTTCATGTTGATAAACATCATAAGTAAATTATGTGGTAGGCATTATGTCCTTGATGTTAGAATTGGATGCATTAATCAAACAATATCTTCTTTTGTGTTCAATAAAAAGAAAAAATTCGTTTTAGTTATGAATTCATTTAAACTCAATCTGGTAAGAATAATAATATGCAGGCACTGTGGGAGTACTAAAGATACGCATCTGAACCAATCTGGCAATTGAAAAGATTTTAGGAAATGCCACCTAAGCCACCAGTTACACTGTTATTGTTCATACTGGTAGATGTTTCAAATTTAATAAACAATATTGTCGTGTGGCCAAGGTGGCAAAAGAGGAAGTCACTAGGTCACCTCTTCCTTCAGGCACACCAAAATTACAACTGCTTACAGAGAAATTATTGATGTGAACGACCGCAAGACTAGCAGGAAAGATCTTCTACAACTAAAGATAAAAAGAAGGAATTAGAGCAAGATGGGTAGAAGACATGCTGTACAGTTAAGTCCCATAACCCTGGGTAGGTGACCCACAAACACAATAATAAAAATGGCAAAGATTCCTTTTAAGGAAAGGGGAGCCTGAACCTGATGATAAGCTCCCCAGCCTGTGAGTCCTGAAATAGATCCCCGGAAAGTCTAGCTTTAAGGCCAGTGGAACTTACATTCTGGAGAGTGGGGGTGCTGTGGGAAATAGACTCTACTCTTTAAGAATATCTGCAAAACCTCATACCCTCCAACATTCAAAAAGCAGTAATTTGAAGGATCTAGGGTCAAACCTACTAGCTCATCTTTTAGAGTCTCCTGGATTGGCAGGAGGCAACTGGGACATACCCTGAGTACACAGATACTGGTGGCATCCATTTTTGAGAGCTCATTATACACTAAGGTCACTGGTGCTGGCAAGCACCACTTTGGAATCCTCCTTCTATCTTATTAACACTAGAACCCAGCCCCATCCACTAACTGGTCAGCACTAACCCTGGGACTCTCTGGACCGTGCAGCCAGCCATTCTGGGATCACTCAAACCTAGACAAAGCAGCAGCCAGCAACCTCGACAGTAGCAGGAGTCAAAGGTATGTTAGATGATACAGAGGCCTGAATCAGCAAACTGGAAAAAAGAGTAGTAAAAAATCACCCAGTCTGAACAGAAAAAAAAAAAAGTTTTTTTTTTAAAGTATAGTTTAAAAGAACTTTGGGACATCATTAAGCTTATTAACATTTGAATTATTAGAATCCTAGAAGGAAAAGAGAGGAAAAGGGGGCGGAGAACACATTTGAAGAAATAATAGCTGAAAAATTCCCTAACTTGGGAAAGGAAATAGACAGTCCAGGTCCAGGAAGCACAGAGAGTCCCAGGGATGATCAACCCAAGGGGGACCACCCTAAGACACATTATAATTAAAAAGGCAAAAATTAAAGATAAAGAGAGAAGATTAAAAGCAGCAAACTAAAAGCAACCACTTACATGCAAGGGAACTCCCATAAGATCATTAGCTGAGTTTTTAGCAAAACCTTTGCAGGGCAGAAGGGAGTGGCACATATATTTAAAGTGATGAAAGAAGAAACCTACAACCAAGAATACTCCACCCAGCAAAGCTATCATTCAAATTAGAAAGAGAAATAGATATTTCTACAAACAAGAAAAAGCTGAAAGAGTTCAGCACCACAAACCAGTTTTACAAGAAATGTTAAAGGGACTTCTCTAAGCAAAAAAGAAAAGGACAGAAAGATAAATATGAAAGCTATGAAAGAAAAAAATCTCATTCGTGAAGGCAAATATACAATAAAGATAGTAGATCAACCAAATATAAATCTAGTAGAAATATTAAAAGAATTGTGCATTTAGAAATAACATAGTGTTGTAAGTTTATTGTACTTCAATTATTAAAAAAAATATGTAGACATGGAAGAAATGCTTCAACATGCTAATGGTAATTATTTCTGGAGGATGGGGTTTCTAGGTGATTGTTCTTTTTTATGCCATGCTTTTATGTAGTTCTATTTGTCTGCAATGAACATTCCTTACTTGTAAAATTAGAAAGAAAGAAATGTGATTAAAATTGAAAAAAATAATATTGTGAACTGAACTGTTCACATTTGTGTGCATGTTTGTGTGTGTGTACCTTTGGTGTGTGTAGGAAGACAAATCTCTACTGGTCAATGTTTAAGTGTAAAGTATATTATTATATCATTGAATCTAGGCTTTTCTAATCTAAAAAATGTAATAAAAGTATTTTAAACCCTATCTTAAAATTAAATTCCTGTGTCACTATAGTGCTAGTGTTATATACAACTTATGATTGCTAAATTATGTCAAACAAACTGATTAGAAATATTTTTATTGCCATGTGTTGCTTTCCAATCTGTATTGTCATATGGAATGATTATAAGCCTCATGGAAAATGACTTAATGACACATAACAAAGACCTTAAAGTGTATCCATGCTCTAACCAGAAATTTCACTTGACAATCTAGCCTAAGGAAATAGTCTGTAATCAGAACACTGATATGATGATATACACTATGCATTTATGAATGCATATGAAAATATGGAATTGCCTTAAATAAATCAAGAATCAGAATCAAGAATGTAGTAGTTATTAAAAGTAAAGCTTTTAAAGTCTTTGTTAATAATTGAATGGTCATGAAAGCTGAAGTGAGGAAATTAGGATACAACATTGTAATTATAGCATGATAAAAATGATCACATACAGTGCGAGTAATAAAATCTACCAATGACAATAAAATCTTCCAATATGCACTGTTCTTATTGGAAAGTATTCTTTTATGTATATATAATGTTTATATTTTTTCTTTTTTTGACTTTCCTTTATCTAAATTGGTTCTTTTTAATTTATTTTGTTTTCTGTCAAATCTCAACATGAATCAGCCATAGGTATACATATATCCCCTCCCTTTTGAAACACCCTCCCATCTCCCTCCCCATCCCACCCTTCTAGGTTGAAATAACTTTTATTTTTTAAATGTTACTTATAAATTAATATCAAAGTACATAGAACAGAAAAAGAAAACAAGATAGGAAGGAATAAAAACAAACCTAATAATGGTGAATTACTAGTGTGGAGATTTCCTCATTTTTACCTTTCATTATTTTTAATGTATTTTTATTTTGGCACTTACATTTTTAATTTACAAATGCTTTTCATTTTCCTGTGTTTGTGGCTTTTTCATTATATCTTCCTCTTTTGTTGAGGATGTAATATCATCTATCTTCCAGTAGTTGCTAACTAGTTTTGAATGATGGATATATGCTACAATATGGATGAACCTCAGAATATTTCATAAACACAATGAAAAAAGCAAGCCATGACAGTCCACATAGTACATGCTACCACTGATATAAATAACAAATCTATTCAGATATATACAGATTAATCCTGGAGAAGGAAAGGTCCATTCACTCCAGTATTCTTGTCTAGAGAATTCCATGGACAGAGGAGCCTGGAGGGCTACAGTACATGGGGTCCCAAGAGTACAATACGACTTAGAGACTAAATCAACAGATTAATGGTTGCTTGAGGAAGTGGGTGGAAAAGGAGATTAACAGTAAGTGGGAAGGAAGAACCTTATGGGGATGATAAAAACCTGAACCTGTTTGGTTTGCAGTGTTGGCTTCATACTTTGGGAAATTTCTAAAAAGATTGAATTGTTTAAGTGACTGAATTATATATGTAAAACAGGCTGCAATGACAATGTAAAAGAAAAAAACTCAAGAAGTTTTAAAATATATTTTATCTTTATTGTATTATATTTAATTGCTGTTCTGTTTTCTGAATTCTTTCTTCTTACTCTAGAATCATTATTTCTGTCTGTGTGTTTAGATTTTCCCCTTGTAATATACTGAATTTTTTTTCAAGGAACCTATTGATGTCCATTTCTACTTGAGGATGAAAACTCCAGTGATATGGCAGAATATGTGAATATGGAGTTTTTCTTTAACGGTGAAGTTTATTCTCATATTTCCCTAAATGCTAGAATGAGGAAGGCTGTACTCGAAGGTTACCAATATCTCTCTTACTTGTTCTAGTTCTCTGCTTTGTACAATTGCTTTAGAGAAGAACCACTGGCTTTTTTCTCCCCTCAGGAAAAGAAACGCTTGGTTACAGGCTGTTCTGCAATGTGGAAGGAGGGACAGAGAGTCTATTGTAATGTACACGGACCTTCCATAAATCACTGTTGTCCCCTTCACTTTTCAGGTAGCCCTCTGACATCATACTCTTTCTTAGTAGCAGCTTTTCTAGTGTTCTGCCAGGAGCTTTGCTCTCTCTTTGGTCACAGCTCCCTCTACTTTTCCTTCAAGTTTCATCAGTAACCACCAGCATAATTAGAAAAAATAAATGTCCTGAACATCAGAAATTTATTTCTTCACAGTTCTCGAGGCTGGAGGTCCCGAATCAGGGTGACTGTATGGCTGAGTTCTGGTGAGAGCACTCTTCCTGGCTGGCAGATGGCCACGTTCATATTGTGTCCTCACATGGCAGAGATGCGGGGAGTGCACATCTTTTCCTTGATGAATATGCTCATCAATCCCATCAGGAAGACACCACGCCTATCACCTCAACAAATACTCAGTGTGCTCAGTCATGTCTGTCTCTTTGCGACCCCATGAACTACAGCCCCCCAGGCTCCTCTCTCCATGGGATTTCCCACGCAAGAATGGGTTGCCATTTCCTTTTCCAGGGGATTTTCCTGACCCAGGGATCAAAACTCGTGTCTCTGGAGCCTCCTGCATTGGCAGGCAGATTCTTTTCCAATGCACCACCTGAGAAGCCCCCTATCACCGCATCTAACTCTCATTATGTAAGTTTCCACTTCCAAATTCCATCTTGTTGCAAGGTAGAGGTTCAACTTACTGAATTTGGATTTGGTTGGACGCATGGACACTGAGTTCATAACACCATTTCTCTTGTCTTGAAATACAATTTACACCCTTATTGTTCTTAAACAAAACAAAACAAAAAAAAAACCCCAAACCAGAAATCCAGCTTTATTGAGGTATAATTGATATGCAAAAAAACTGCACATATTTAATGCATACAGTGTGATGAGTTTGGACATCTACATGGACCTCTGAAAACTTCAGCATATCCTCTCACTTTCATGTTTTCTCAGTTGCATGTTACAGAATACCTGAATTACACTGGTTTACCAATAAAATATCTTAATTGTATTACAAAGCAAAAATCTGGGAGTAGGCGGGGCTAGTGCTAGGTTAGCATCTCAGTGATGCCAACGCACTGTGTTGACATGACTTTGTTTTTTGGTTGACTTCTCATGATCACAAGCTGAAAGCAGCAGTTTACATCTTCACATAAACCGTGTCCATACAGGGAAAGACTTCCTTCCCACATTTGTTTCTTTTAATTACTACTTTTAATTTGGTTTCTAGAAAGGGAGATATAAAGACATGGTAACATCTTAAGTAAGAAATGGATTTTTATTTACTTTTCTGTATGCTTAAAAATTATTTGAACACTTTTTACAATGAGTATGTATTTCTATATTTTGTATTTAAAAATACATATAAAGATTAGAAAAAATATAGCTACTCAATACTTATACTCATTTTGGAGATACAGTAAAAATAGTTTTATTTCAGCATAGATATAAATGTATTCATGATTTCTCTAAATTATTCTCTAATGATTGTTGGCCTCTATCATCTGGAGTTTTCATATAATGAATGTATAATATATGTAGCTAAATGAAGCAAAGGGACATGCATTATATGGTAAAGGTCCCCATTACTTACTGATGAATCAGTTAAATACTGCCTTTGGTAAGAAAAGAAATCTTAATGGAGGATGCTTTTTAAATAAAAATAAATACATGTGTTATGAGACCTTACCCTTTTTATGATGTTGTTCAGTCTTTTTCCCTGATAGCTCAGTTGGTAAAGAATCTGCCTGCAATGCAGGAGACCCCAGTTTGATTCCTGGATTGGGAAGACCCCCTGGAGAAGGATAGGCTTCCCATTCCAGTATTCTTAAGCTTCCCTTGTGGCTCAGTTGGTAAAGAATCCACCTGCAATGTGGGAGACCTGGGTTCAATCCCTGCGTTGGGAAGATCCCCGGGAAAAGGGAAAGGGTACTCATTCCAGTATTCTGGCCTGGAGAACTTCATGGACTACAGTTCATGGGGGGTCACAAAGAGTTGGACATGACTGAGTGACTTTCCCTTTTCAGTCTCTTTTAACCCTAAAAGCTCCTATATTGTTATCTCGGTAAAACTTCAGAGATGTCCAGCAAATCTTACTTCTTTAGTTCCGTCAGTTCAGTTCAGCCGCTCAGTCGTGTCTGACTCTTTGCGACCCCATGAACCACAGCACACCAAGCCTCCCTGTCCATCACCAACTCCCAGAGTTTACTCAAACTCATGTCCATTGAGTTGGTGATGCCATCCAACCGTCTCATCCTCTGTCAAACCCTTCTCCTCCCACCTTCAATCTTTCCCAGCATCAGGGTCTTTTCAAATGAGTCAGTTCTCCTCATCAGGTGGCCAAAGTATTGGAGTTTAAGCTTCAGCATCAGTCCTTCCAATGAACACCCAGGACTGATTTCCTTTAGGATGGACTGGTTGGATCTCCTTGCAGTCCAAGGGACTCTCAAGAGTCTTCTCCAACACCACAGTTCAAAAGCATCAATTCTTCAGTGCTCAGATTTCTTTATAGTCCAACTCTCACATCCATAAATGACTACTGGAAAAAACATAGCCTTGACTAGATGGACCTTTGTTGGCAAAGTAATGTCTCTGCTTTTTAATATGCTATCTAGGTTGATCATAACTTTCCCTCCAAGGAGCAAGCGTCTTTTAATTTCATGGCTGCAGTCACCATCTGCAGTGATTTTGGAGCCCCCCAAAATAAATTGTGTCACTGTTTCCTTTGTTTCCCCATCTATTTGCCATGAAGTGATGGGACCAGATGCCATGATCTTCGTTTTCTGAATGTTGAGTTTTAAGCAAACTTTTTTTACTATCCTCTTTTACTTTCATCAAGAGGCTCTTAAATTCTTTGCTTCCTGCCATAAGGGTGTTGTCATCTGCATATCTGAGGTTGATATTTCTCCCGGCAATCTTGATTCCAGCTTGTGCTTCCTCCAGCCCAGCATTGCTCATGATGTACTCTGCATGTAAGTTAAATAAGCAGGGTGACAACATACAGTCTTGACATACTTCTTTCCTGATTTGGAACCAGTCTGTTGTTCAGTGTCCAATTCTAACTGTTGCTTCTTGACCTGCATACAGATTTCTCAGGAGGCAGGTCAGGTGGCCTGGTATTCCCATCTCTTTAAGAATTTTCCACAGTTTGTTGTGATCCACACAGTCAAAAGCTTTGGCATAGTCAATAAAGCAGAAATAGATGTTTTTCCGGAACTCTCTTGCTTTTTCGATGATCTAACAGATGTTGGCAATTTGATCTCTGGTTCCTCTTACTTCTTAATTAAATTTTATTGAAAATAAATGCAATTATGTAATTCTTTATCTTTTGTAAATTTTGAATCAAACGTGATTTTCCAGTTTGGTCGATTTCTTGCCAACTAATGAAGTAGAGTGCTTTGTTGGTGATTGTCTGCAGCAGTGATGGTCACCTGCTGATTCAGCTATATGCATGTATGCTCAGTCATATTCATGTCCAATTCTTTGTGGATCCATGGACTGTAGCTAGCCAGGCTTCTCTGTCCATGAGATTTTCCAGGCATGAATACAGGAGTGGGTTGTCATTTTCTCTGACAGGGATCTTCCTGACCCAGGGTTTGAGCCTGCCTCTCCTGCACTGCAAGTGGATTCTTTACCACGGAGCTACCAGGGAAGCCCCAATTCAGCTATATACATGCATTCGATTTCCTAGGTTATTTTAGAGTTTTTTGGGGGGGAGAATGTAGAATAAAGAGTATTGGCCTGGGAATTAGGAGTCCTGTGTTACTCTCTTAAATTGACTGATCTTGGGTGTGAAGATTTGAACAAATACTTATATTCTCTGGACCTTCATCTATTCACCTGTAAAATGTAAAATTCAGTTGCATTTCTATAGTTAAATCAACATTTAATCTATAATTTCAGACTTCAGTCATATTTTCTATCTAAAGTTCCATTGGTTTTTATATCTTTAGTTCCTCCATGGCATCTGTTAGGTGCTTAATGTTTGCTGAATTGAATCACTGAACCAACATGCAACATATTCTACAAAATGGATTTCAATCACCCATGGAAAAACTAAGGGCTAAAGATAGATTTATACTAGCAAAGTCCTTTCAGAAGTTATCTAATGAACTGTGTTCATTCCCAGCACAAAACTCCTTTGCCATTCTCTCTCAGCATCACAATAATTTCTTAGTGAGAAACAGAACAAATTAGAGTATATTCATGAGGTATATTCTAGAAATAGTCACTGGTTAGTGTGAGAGAAAAAAAAAACAAAAACAATTTAAATAGTGCTCTTTGTGTTTAATGCCTCCAGACACTTTGTTTCATGAACTGAAATAAACAATGCCACACATTTAGCAATGAGAAAAATTAACCTTGATTCTAAACATCTTAGATTTCATGAATTGAATTTCCAGATTCCATATGAATGGAGTAGGTGTTTTGTTTTTTTTTTTGTAAATTAATTTTCTCTTGATTTTAAGTTATTTTGGGTATCCACTTATTATGTGAAGAGAATGCTGTGTAGATCCTTTGCCACTGAGCTACCAGGTAAACAATATGATATATCTTTGGGGTTTTTGTGCAATGTGTATAACAGAGAAAGTATCTAGAAGGTTTGATAATGTTTTCTTCAATGTAGATATGTTCCTACTCACCAAGTAGAAAATTAACTTGCTTTTGTGCTCAGGTTACTGTACAAGGAAAATAAAATAAAACAAAATGGAATTAAAAAATGAAATAAAATTGAACTCCAAAAGAATAAGCGGAGTGTGGCTTACAGATGTAACCTTTTAAAACAGATTCTTCTAGCATATTTTCTAGATCCTGTTGCTTGATTCAATCTTTCTGCTTATTTTCCTTGTTTGTTTACTCTCTGAGTACTCAACTAGGAGTTTCCTAGAGGTGTAATCACTGCTTTTAAATTTTCAGTGCAAATTTACTTGGAAATACACCCTTTCATCAGGATCCCAATTTCTAAATGATAATTAAGTGCACAAGTAATGGAAACTTGGAATATTAATTTTAATTCTGCATGATTCTCCTGTTTTCCTTTACTAAATAAGTTATTTTCTTTACAGGTTAAGTTATTTCACTTATCTAAGAGAATAATTGGGGCTTCCCTGGTGGCTCAGTTGATAATTAATCCATCTGCAATGCAGGAGACCTGGGTTTAATCCCTGGGTTGGGAAGATCCCCTGGAGGAGGGTAAGGCAGCCCACTCCAGTATTCCTGCCTGGAGAATCCCCATGCACAGAGAAGCCTGGCGGCCTACAGTCCATGGGGTCGCAAAGAATCAGACCCAACAGCAACTAAGCACAGCAAGAGGGAAACTGAGAGTAATGCATCCCATTACAGGAGTATTAGAAATCTCTGTTTCCAATTTCAGTATCATAAGAAGTGTGTCCAGGGAGAATAAATTTGGCCTCCCACACTGCCCCTCCAACACATATGCCTGCTAAGTCACTTCAGTCCTGTCCAACTCTTTGCGACGCTATGAACTGTAGCCCACCAGACTTCTCTCTCCATGGAGTTCTCCAGGCAAGAAGACTGGAGTGGGCTGCCATGCCCTCCTCCAGGGGATCTTCCTGACCCAGCAATTGAACTCACGTCTCTGAAGTCTCCTATATTGCCAGGTGAGTTCTTTACCACTAGTGCCACCTGGGAAGTGCGTGCGTGTGTGTGTGTGTGTGCGTGTGTTATTCACTCAGTCGTGTCTGACTCTTTGCAACCCCATGGACTATAGCCCGCCAATCTCCTCTGTCCATGGGATTCTCCAGGCAAGAATACTGGAGTGGGTTGCCATTCCCTTCTCCAGGGGATTGTCTCAACCCAGAGACTGAAACTGGGTCTCCTGAATTGCAGGCAGATTTTTTACCATCTGAGCCATATACCACATATATACATATGTATACTTTTAATGAGCTTATACTTTTAATGGTGGCTTAGCCAATGCAGGAGACCTAGATTCAATCCCTGGGTTGGGAAGATCCCCTGGAGGAGGGCAAGGCAACCCACTCCAGTATTCTTGCCTGGAGAATCCTCATGGACAGAGGAGTCTGGTGAGTATAGTCCATGGGGTCACAAAGAGTCAGACATGACTAAGTGACTAAGCACAGCACAGCATACCTATTTTCAATAATCTTTAGGGTATATATCAACCACCCAGTGCTATTTTTGCAGACATTAGTTAACCCTGATTATAAACATTTCAGCCCACCTGACATTACTATCACCTATATAAAGTCATTTTATAAGGTAAATCAAATGGCCTCAAATATTTTGCAATTCAGCACTATTTCTCTGATCTCTAAAACAGAACTTGACATCACTGTAAATAGAGTTAATCAGGAACTCATGATGGAAATTTCTAAATCAATGAAAAATTTTAACCTGAGTTTCTAGAATTTATGGGAAAATGTGTACTTGGTTGATTATACTAACCTTATATTAACCTAAGCAGAGTTGCTTCCTTCTTTTGCACCCAATATGAGGAAATAAAAGTAATTCTGTTGTATCTTAAAATACTAAGTTCCTAGAAATTACTTGGGTTTCTAATCCAGTGTTTCATAATAATGCGTGAGAGGAAATATCACTTCTTTGTTTTCTATTTTATTTATAATCTTTCCATATTCATACTAGTGAATTAGTAAACTGGCATAGGATATGGTAACATCTGGCATAAATAAATTTGTATATCAAGCATGGTGATAGAAGCACTTTAAGTGTCAAATAGATCTGAATATAAGGAGCTAAAGAAATTTAGAGTAGGATAAAACATGGGGGTTCAATCCCTGGGGTGGGAAGATCCTCTAGAGAAAATGCAATATTTTTGCCTGGGAAATTCTGGGACAGAGGAACCTATGGGCTCACAAAGAACCAGACAAGACTGAGCATGCATGCATGTGAAAACATAAAATAGATGTAAAATTTGTGGTATTTAATGTATTTTGAAAAATTTCACTTTTTATAATTTTCTGAAACAGAGACTAGATATAATGTACTTTGATATACAGGTTGTATCATATTATATGTAGATAGATTTTACAGTATGATAAATATGCTAAGAAACCAAATACCTAATTTTGCTTTTTTTCTAATGATCTGATTATTTCAATCCCGGAGACACAGTCATACTTGCACGGTTATTAGTGTCCTCTACTGCTGCTTATTCTGTTATTTAGTCATTTAAAGTTATTGCTTTCTAATATGAGCTCTCCCCATATGTTTGGTTAATTTATTTCTTTTAAAAACTAGGATTAGGTTGATCACTTGGGGCTGTGAGTATTGACTCTAGTAGTGACACCTCAGCCAAGTTATGCATTGGCAATACTGTTATGAGGTTTACCTAAAACAGTGTCTACAAAGTGCCTGGTACAAGCTTAGTACAGTATGGACCTTCTCACAACATGAGTTCCTTTCCTTTTTCCTTTATGTTGCTTTTCCTATCACTGAATTTTTTCCTGTGATTTTGTCTCTAAGTGCTAGAACCAGGAAAAAGTGATGTTTCATATATTCAATAAGCCTCTAAATTGGTGAAAGATAATGGCCATCTCCCATACCCACCAAACTGTTTATGAAGCAATTTGTTCATAATCTAACCATCCCATTTCTTTAGACTTGTCTCAAATAAGATGGCTTCATACTGATGGATATCTTTTTCTTAATAACCCAGGGAGAATTCACCTTTGTGTCTCCACACAGTTTTGATCCTGTTACAACATAGCCTCTACAGCACATTATTGCCCTTATCTGTTTATGTGATATTTCTCGATGCTTAACTATGAGGTATTTAAAGAAAAGTACACCAATCTAATTTGCAATGTCAAGCTCTTACCATACAATATCACACAATAGTCTAAGTGATGCACTATAACCTGGTTCATGAAATGAGGAATGAAAGAGTCAGTTGATAAGGAGCAGAAAGACTTAGACCAGTTTGGAAGCATTCTTCATAAAACAAAGTACTCACATTTGAACACAACAGCCCAAAGAGCTAGACCTTTTTGAGGAGCATTGATACATTTCACCAGATGCTACATTGCTCTTCTATCTGGTTCCTAATGATCTCAAATACTTTAGAACATTATTGTTTTATTCTGCTGGATACATGGACGTTTCTATTAAGGTTTATAGTTTTCACTCCTTAACCCCTCTCCCCTTCCTCTTCCTTAGGATCAGTTCAGTTCAGTTGCTCAGTTGTGTCTGACTCTTTGCAACCCCATGAACCGCAAAATGCCAGGCCTCCTTGTCCATCACCAACTCCAAGAGTTTACTCAGACTCATGTCCAAGGAGTCGGTGATGCCATCCAACCATCTCATTCCTCTGTCATCCTCTTCTCCTCCCACCATCAATCTTTCCCAGCATCAGGGTCTTTTCAAAGAGTAAGTTCTTTGCATCAGGTGGTCAAAGTATTGGAGTTTCAGCTTCAGCATCAGTCCTTCCAATGAATATTCAGGACTGATTTCCTTTAGGATGGACTGGTTGGATCTCCTTGCTGTCCAAGGGACTCTCAAGTCCTCCAACACCACAGTTCAAAAGCATCAATTCTTCGGTGCTCAGATTTCTTTATAGCCCAACTCTCACATCCATATTTAACTATTGGAAAAACCATAGCCTTGACCAGATGGACCTTTGTTGGCAAAGTAATGTCTCTTCTTTTTAATATGCTGTCTAGGTTGGTCTCCTTAACTCTCTAACTTTTCTCCCAAGGAGTAAGTGTCATTTAATTTCATGGCTGCAATCACCATCTGCAGTGATTTTGGAGCCCAGAAAAATAAAGTCTCTCACTGTTTTCACTGTTTCCTCATCTATTTGACATGAAATGATGGGACCAAATGTCATGATCTTAGTTTTCTGAATGATGAGTTTTAAGCCAACTTTTTCACTCTCCTCTTTCACTTTCATTAAGAGGCTCTTTAGTTCTTCCCTTTCTGCCATAAGGTTAGTGCCATCTGCATATCTGAGGTTACTGATATTTCTCCTGGCAATCTTGATTCCAGCTTGTGCTTCATCCAGCCCAGCATTTCTCATGATGTACTCTGCATATAAATTAAATAAGCAGGGTGACAATATAAAGCCTCAATGCACTCGTTTCGCAATTTGGAACCAGTCTGTTGTTCCATGTCTAGTTCTAACTGTTGCTTCCTGACCTGCATACAGATTTCTCAAGAGGCAAGTCAGGTGGTCTGGTATTCCCATCTCTTTATGAATTTTCCAGTTTGTTGTGATCCATGCAGTGAAAAGCTTTGGCGTAGTAAATAAAGCAGAAATAGATGTTTTTCTGGAACTTTCTTGCTTTTTTGATGATCCAGCAGATGTTGGCAATTTGATCTCTTGTTCCTCTGCCTTTTCTAAAACCAGCTTGAACTTCCTGAAGTTCATAGTTCACATACTGTTGAAGCCTGGCTAGGAGAATTTTGAGCATTACTTTACTAGCCTGTGAGATGAGTGCAATTGTGTGGTAGTTTGAGCATTCTTTGGCATTGCCTTTCTTTGGGACTGGAATGAAAACTTACCTTTTCCAGTCCATGGCCACTGCTGAGTTTTCCTAATTTACTGGCATATTGAGTGCAGTACTTTAATAGCATCATCTTTTATGATTTGAAATAGCTCAACTGGAATTCCATCACCTCCACTAGCTTTGTTCATAGTGATGCTTCCTAAGGTCCACTTGACTTCGCATTCTAGGATGTCTGGCTCTAGGTGAGTGATCACACCATCATGATTATCTGGGTCGTGAAGATCTTTTTTGTATAGTTCTTCTGTGTATTCTTTCTACCTCTTCTTAATATCTTCTGCTTCTGTTAGGTCCATACCATTTCTGTTCTTTATTGAGCCCATCTGTGCATGAAATATTCCCTTGGTATCTCTAATTTTCTTGAAGGGATCTCTAGTTTTTCCCATTCTATTGTTTTCCTCTATTTCTTTGCACTGAGGAAGGCTTTCTTATCTCTCCTTGCTATTCTTGGAACTCTGCATTCAAATGGGTATATGTTTCCTTTTCTCTTTTACCTTTCACTTTTCTTTTTACATCTCCTCAGACAGCCATTTTGCTTTTTTGCATTTCTTTTTCTTGGGGATGGTCTTGATCCCTGTGTCCTATATAATGTCATGAACCTCACCCATAGTTCATCAGGCATTCTGTCTGTCAGATCTAATCCATTGAATCTATTTGTCACTTCCACTGTATAATCGTAAGGGATTGATTTAGGTCATACCTGAATGGTCTAGTGGTTTTCCCTACTTTTTTCAATTTAAGTCTGAAAATGGCAATAAGGAGTTCATGATCTGAGCCACAGTCAGCTCCTGGTCTTGTTTTTGCTGACTCTATAGAGCTTCTCCATCTTTGGCACAAAGAATATAATCAATCTGATTTTGGTATTGCCCATCTGGTGATGTCCATGTGTAGAGTCTTCTCTTGTGTTGTTGGAAGAGGGTGTTTGCTATGACCAGTGCATTCTCTTGGCAAGACTCTATTAGCCTTTGTCCTGCTTCATTCTGGCCTTATTCCAAGGCCAAATTTGCCTGTTACTCTAGGTGTTTCTTGGCTTACTACTTTTGCATTCCAGTCCCCTATAATGAAAAGGATATCTTTTTTGTGTGTTAGTTCTAGAAGGTCTTGTAGTTCTTCATAAAGCCATTCAACTTCAGTGTCTTCAGCATTACTGGACTTGGATTACCTAAGGATATCTGTCTTTTCAGTGTGACTTCTTCAATCATCTAATGTCTGCATAATTTCAGCTCTACATGATACTATTTATAAACTGATATATACTATACATTTATACCACTTGTCACTGGCAAGTTAGGATACTTTATGAAGTATTGTGATGATTTTCAGAATATCTACTGGGTAGATAAGAAACCATCACTGGTATTCCCATGGTTGCTCACATGATATACAGAAGATTAAAAAGGATGTGTTTTGTGATTGGAACAAAAATCACATAAAAATATCAAAGCTAAGAAGACTAAGGCCACAGTTTTCCTGTTTATATCCTTCTTTAAAAATCTACCAGACTGCTCCAAATCTTTCCTTTTGATTTTAAATCTACTAGCACTCAACTCTTTAAAAGTTAATCAAACACTTTGAATTATAAATGCCTTTAAAAAGCAGCCAGCTTTTAAAAAATTCATCAAATGATTTCTGCTCTTAGATACTTCAATTGTATTTTTTGAAGTAATATCTTGACAGCTTTGTTTTCCTATGTGGTTTAACACAAAATGGAAAAAAAAGTACAGCAGAAATAATAGTCTAAATAGAAAATATATTCACTAGATAATTATGAGTTGAGTCTACTAAAGCAAAAAATTGCTTATCCCCCAAATTTTCCCCTGGTTCTCTGTCTTCCTCTCCTTTTCACTCAACACACATATACATGTGGATGATAAAAAAGAGATTTAAATACACATTTTCCTGGCTTATTGAATGTTAAAATCAAAGATCAATGATTCAGAATGAATTCTTTAGTGCCAATGTTTCCAACTGATTCAGACTGGATTTTTTAGTGCAATATTTTCCACATTTTAATATGCATAAAAATCACTTTATGCATGCTAGTGTCTTGCTAAAAAGCATATTAAGATATAATATGTCTAGAGTGTGGCCACAGAGCACATTTCTAAAATGTCTTAGGTAATGGCAATGATGGATTTTTTTGGGAAATTAATTCTTTTAGCAGTCAGATTTGCATATAAAATGGGTTGTTTTTGTTTGTTTGTTTGTTTTAAGATAATTTGGGAAAAGGTGGCAAAAAGAAAAGGAATTTCAGGGATGGAATAAATTCAGGTCAATGAATGATTTTCTTGTACCAGCACATTGGTGGAAACTGTGGGAACTATAAAAGAAATGAAAGACACTGATCCTGACTCAAAACTTTTATAATTAATTAGAAATTCAAGTACAGTATGTAACAACAACTTGAGAATAATCCCAAAGCTACATCATCTGCTGGTTTATCAAAATCTAAAAAGTTCAGTTTGTACAGCTTTGGTGGCATTGAAGGTCTTAGGTAGGCTCCAAAAGAGGTACAGGAATTATAGTGCTTAGGCCATGAGGATGGAGAGGACAGGGAAAAGGGAGTGGGAGGGGAAACAAAGGACATTGGAATGAAATAATCATGAGAACAGGTTCAGAGAAGAATTTATAAGGCGATTTTCCTGGTGATGTCCATGTGTAGAGTCTTCTCTTGTGTTGTTGGAAGAGGGTGTTTGCTATGACCAGTGCATTCTCTTGGCAAAACTCTATTAGCCTTTGTCCTGCTTCATTCTGGCCTTATTCCAAGGCCAAATTTGCCTGTTACTCTAGGTGTTTCTTGGCTTACTACTTTTGCATTCCAGTCCCCTATAATGAAAAGGATATCTTTTTTGTGTGTTAGTTCTAGAAGGTCTTGTAGTTCTTCATAAAGCCATTCAACTTCAGTGTCTTCAGCATTACTGGACTTGGATTACCTAAGGATATCTGTCTTTTCAGTGTGACTTCTTCAATCATCTAATGTCTGCATAATTTCAGCTCTACATGATACTATTTATAAACTGATATATACTATACATTTATACCACTTGTCACTGGCAAGTTAGGATACTTTATGATGATTTTCAGAATATCTACTGGGTCATACCTGACAAATACTGCTTCTAACCAATTTGAGAGAAATGAGTTACTAGTAGGTTTAATGTCAGAAAGGTTTCTCTGGATGCCAAAGTTTTGCTTGATTTTTTTTTCCGAAACAAACTTCATCTTACATTCAGTTACAGGACAGTTACCTTTCTGTGGTTTTCCTTTACATCTACATTCAAAATTGTGGGTGCCTTATCACTTTTCAAGTTCGTTTGAAACTTCACTTCACAGGGCTTCTCAGAAGAGATCATTTCTTGGTGCTATAGCTTTATTTCATGCAAATTCCCATCATCTCATACCCCTGATTATTGTCAAAACTTTTTTTTTGAGGAGGCCTTACAAATAGCTGAGAAGAGAAGCAAAAAGCAAAGGAGAAAAGAGAGGACATATATCTAAATGCAGAATTCCAAAGAATAGCACAGAGAGATAAGAAAGCCTTCCTCAGTGATCAATGCAAAGAAATAGAGGAAAACAGTAGAATAGGAAAGACTAGAGATCTCTTCAAGAAAATTAGAGATACCAAGGGAACATTGAACGCAAAGATAGGAATGATTATGGAATTATAGAAATGATATGGACCTAACAGAAGATATTAAGAGGAGGTGGCAACTTCTTCTGTCTTAATGAACCAGATAACCATGAGAGTGTGATCACTCACCTAGAGCCAGACATCCTGCAGAGTGAAGTCAGGTGGGACTTAGGAAGCATTACTATGATCAAAGTTAGTGGAGGTGATAGCGTTCCAGCTGAGCTATTTCAAATCCTAAAAGATGATGCTATTAAAGTACTACACTCAATATGCCAGTAAATTTGTAAAACTGGGCAGTGGCCACAGGACTGGTAAAGGTCAGTTTTCATTCCAATCCCATAAGGGCAATGCCAAAGAATATTCAAACTACCACACAGCTGCATTCATTTCACATGCTAGCAAGGTAATGCTCAAAACCCTCCAAGCTAGGCTTCAACAGTATGTAAACCAAGAACTTTCAGATGTACAAGCTGGATTTAGAATTGGCAGAGGAACCAGATATCAAATTGCCAACATCCACTGGATCATAGAAAAAGCAAAAGAATTCCAGAAAAACATTTACTTTTGCTTCATTGACTACACTAAAGCCTTTGACTGTGTGGATAACAACAAACTGTGGAAAATTCTTAAAAAGATGCAAGTAGAGAGCACCTTACCTGCCTCTTGAGAAACCTGTTTACAAGTCAAGAAGCAATAGTTATAACTTGACATGGAACAACAGACTGGTTCAAAATTGGGAAAGGAGCATGTCAAGGCTTTATATTGTCACCCTGCTTATTTAGCTTATATGCAGAGTACATCACACAAAATGCTGGGCTGGATGAAGCTCAAGCTAGAATCAAGACTTCTGAGAGAAATACCAATAAACTCAGATATGCAGATGGCATCACCCTAATGGCTGAAAGTAAAGAGGAATTAAAGAGCCTCAATGCAGGTGAAAGAGGAAGAGTAAACACACTAGTTTAAAACTCAACGTTCAGTAAAACTAAGATCATGGCATCCAGTCCCATCATTTCATAGCAAATACATGGGGGGAAAATTGAAACAGTGAGAGACTTTATTTTCTTAGGCTCGAAAATTACTATGCAAGGTGACTTCAGCCATGAAATTAAAAGATGCTTGCTCCTTCGAAGAAACGCTATGACAAACCTAGACAGAGTATTAAAAAAGCAGAGACATCACTTTGCCAAAAAAGGCCCATATAGTCAAAGCTATGGTTTTTCCAGCAGTCACGTACAGATGTGAGAGCTGGACCACAGAAAAGGCTGAGTGCCGCAGAACTGATGCTTTCAAATTGTGGTGCTGTAGAGGACTCTTGAGAGAGTCCACCACCCTTATGGCAGAAAGTGAAGAGGAACTCAAAAGCCTCTTGATAAAAGTGAAAGAGGAGAGTGAAAAAGTTGGCTTAAAGCTCAACATTCAGAAAACGAAGATCATGGCATCTGGTCCCATCATTTCATGGCAAATAGATGGGGAAACAGTGGAAACAGTGTCAGACTTTATTTTGGGGGGCTCCAAAATCACTGCAGATGGTGACTGCAGCCATGAAATTAAAAGACACTCCTTGGAAGGAAAGTTATGACCAACCTAGATAGCATATTCAAAAGCAGAGACATTACTTTGCCAACAAAGGTTCGTCTAGTCAAGACTATGGTTTTTCCAGTGCTCATGTATGGATGTAAGAGTTGGACTGTGAAGAAAGCTGAGAGCTTAAGAATTGATGCTTTTGAACTGTGGTGTTGGAGGAGACTCCTGAGAGTCCCTTGGACTACAAGGAGATCCAACCAGTCCGTTCTGAAAGAGATCAGCCCTGGGATTTCTTTGGAAAGAATGATGCTGAAGCTGAAACTCCAGTACTTTGGCCACCTCATGTGAAGAGTTGACTCATCGGAAAAGACTCTGATGCTGGGAGGGATTGGGGGCAGGAGGAAGAGGGGACGACAGAAGATGAGATGGCTGGATGGCATCACTGACTCAATGGACGTGAGTCTGAGTGAACTCTGGGAGTTGGTGATGGACAGGGAGGCCTAGCGTGCTGCAATTCATGGGGTTGCAAAGAGTCAGACACGACTGAGCAACTGAACTGAACTGAGCAACTGAAAAACAACAAAGTATTTATTTGTGTGTGCCAACTGGTAAACTTTTATCCTCTGACTGAAAATCTGTAATAACTGATTCCAAGATTGACGTTTATCTGAAAGATGGTAATCTGTAATCCAGTTAGAAGCCCACAGGATGGCCTGGCTGGAAAACTCTTCCTGATGGGAATGCTTTATATTGGGCTATGACTAACAGGCCTGATTATGTCTTCTTATGAGGAGACTGACAGTAATGAATGAAGAGCTAGAAAAGTCAGAGAGTGCATACATTACGGGACTGGTGTATCCCTGCAGTGGTGCTTTGACCACTGGAATCACTGTTTCTTGAGGGGTGTTCCCACTTGCCAGCAAGTTGGCTTCTGACTGTCTGGAGGTAGTTTGCTGTTTTTCCTTTCTTCATGTGCTCACTTACAATAGACTCTGTCACCTCGGGTGACCTGCGCTTGACTCTGTGCCATTCAGCTCAAAAGCGCCTGACTCATACACACTTCCATCTGTGACCTCTTTCTAGATGTGCACAGCCATCCATTTTGCTAAAAGCATCTCCCTTTCCTTTTCTTTCCCTCTCTTGAGAGGCTACAGTGAGTTCTGCAAGCCCAGTACCTGAGTACCATAGAAAGGTCTTGAAGTGAGTTGAAAACTTATATCCTATTTGTGTGGAGTTTTCATTTTCTATTTCTTCATAATCCAAAGTATCAGTACACAAGTCAGCCAGAAATCTCTTTGTGTGCAAGATAATAGCAAAAATGTATTAGGCAAAAATGCAATCCTACTAATATCTCCTCACCAAAAAGAAAACAAAATATAAACAAAAACAAAAACTTAGGTACATTAAAAATTAATCCTAACAAAACTAAATATCTGTTTATCTTTTACCAACCTAAGAAACATTACTCTATGTGACAATAAACGAGCAAATTAAAGGTAATAATTATAATCATAAAAATGACACTGAGCTTTGAATTTAAAAGTTTGTGTGTAGGCTCAAGTATGTATTATAGATGATAAAATATAACATACATCTAATCTAAATCTAATTAGTTGGTCTAGTTAGCAGCATGTATTACTTGATAGAGCTAAAATGCATTAAAGTGATAGTAGTAGAAAGTAAAATATAATTTATTGAATGATTTTACCTGTACTGTCTTATTCAGAATGATTTAAATTTGAAAGAAAAGCTAGTTTTAAAATGAGAGCTTATATCTGGAGTCCTACAGGCAAATCCAACCATAATATGTTTTTTTTTTGCTACTGAGTTAGGAATAGTTTTCACATTCTTAAAGGTTTGTAAAACAATATATGACAGAGACCACATGTGGCCCACAAAGCCTTAAATATTTACTATTTGGCTCTTCACAGGAAAAGTAACCCTTAATTTGTCAACCCCTAATTTAAATTTTTTTTTTCCTATTCCTTTAAATACATAACTTTTCTTATATCTTTGCATGTGTGCGTGCTTAATTGTTCATTCATGTCTAACTCTTTGTGACTCTGTGGACTGTAGCCTGCCAGGCTCCTCTGTCCACAGGATTCTCCAGGCAAGAATACTGGAGCGGGTTGCCATTTCCTCCTCCAGGGGATCTTCCCGACCCAGGGATCGAACTTTATCAAATAACAAAGTCTAGAAGGAGTAGAAATCAGTGGGCTAAAGATGTATGAACCACATTTTAGCTTGTTATTTTAAGCAAAGTGAACTGAAGAATTGGGTCAGATGCCCCAACAGTTTATCTGAACTACATTTTAAAAAATTCCTCCCTGACCTACTTGGTCAGTATGATAAATGGACATCAGGACATTCTCCCACCAGAGATGGTCTGGCTCATCATGGAGAAGAGCTTTATATATTTTCAAATCATATCCAGTAAAAGCTTCACTTAACCACTCTCAGTCAACCAGTATTTTCTTCTCAGGTTTGAGGAAAAATCTGGAGCAGGGGAAAGTGCAAGTGCAAGGGTTAGTCATGTCTGACACTTTGCGACCCCACAGACTGTAATGTGCCAGGCTCCTCTGTCCATGGGATTCTCCAAGGCAAGAATACTGGAGTGGGTAGCCACTCCCTTCTCCAGGAAATCTTCCTGACCCAGGGATCGAAACTGGGTCTCCTGCACTGCAGGCAGATTCTTTATCATCTGAGCCACAAGGGAAGCCCCTTGGAGCAGGGGAAACACATCTAAAAAGACAAAATTATAAAAAGGGCTAATATTTTATTATTTTGATTGTTTTCATTGTGGAATATTTAAGTTGATAAAAGAACAGCATAATATTAAGTACTATAGGATAGCATAATATCAAACCTATATATATAAAATAATTAAAAACAAGTTTTGTAGGATTAAAGACATGCAATCCATTATAGTATTGTACCAGCACAAGAAAAGCTTATTAATGTGTTTCTAAAAATTATAATGTATTTTAAAAGAATATCAATTGAAAACAAATAGGGAGTTTGTTGTTTTTAGACATCAGTAAAACATAACCAAGATAATTTAGATCTAGATTATCAACTTATTTACTTTCTCTCTTTTTTTTTTGCATCATTATTATCATTAGTGGAAATCCCTAAATGGAAGGATGGATGACAGTGGAAAATTCAGATATCACATAAGAATGAAGAGCTGAAAGGATTGCAGGAGAAAAACAAAACAAATGCAAGAACCCTACTTATTCTTGTTATTGAATTTGTATTAAACATTGGACCTGTTTTCTAAAATATCAAACTGAATGAGGCTCTTTAGACCAGGGTTTCTTTGTCCCTACTGGTATTTGGGTCTGGATAATTCTTAGATTCCAGGGCTTGTCCTCTGTGTCGAGCAATGTTTCCCGGCATCTCTGGTCTCTGTCTACCAGATGTCAGTAGCAAACCTCTCACACTAGAAGCACCATCACTGTGGAATGACAGTCGTATTGAGGAAGACATATTTTTGGGCTCATGTCTCTGTAAACCCTGCTCTAAAAATCTAAGGGAGCAAACGATATTGCTTTGTGTGTCTGTACAACTTTCACATCAACTCTACAACAGAAGCTTAAAATTTTATTTTTGATATCAAAGCATTCATAATTAAACTCTTTGGGACATTTGCTTTCATTATGCAGTCTTTTTTCGATAATCTTGGAACACTGTAACATGAATGCTAATCATTTTGTTGATGAGAGAAAGCTATTTAAACACATTAAAAATCCTTTTTTGAAAGCTCCATCGATTTTCCTCCGCCATTCAAGTCTCAGGTAACTCCACTGGTTTACTACTTTAATTATTGAATAAAAAGGATAAAAGAGATCTGCAAAAGAATCCATGGACTTAGACAGAGGAAAAAAATGAGAAAAAAAGAAAATAAAATTTATATTAGTGTCAATAAATAGCAACAAATGTGCAAATTGCTTATAACAGATAAAGTTTCATTAAGTTGGGGTTTTCTGACAGTTGTGGGGACAAAAAACATCTGAAGATATGGAAACAAAAAATAGAGGGAAGCTCTCTTATGCAGACAGAGTTCACATATGAAGGTGTTTCTCTAGTGTTGGGATGTCTGGTTAAATTTTATAGCATTTTCAGCAAAGGAGACGCAGATGTAAAGAACAGACTTTTGGACTCAGTGGGAGAAGTTGAGGGTGGGATTATTTGAGAAAATAGCATTGAAACATATACATTATCTTATGTAAAATGGATGACCAGTGCAAGTTTGATGCCTGAAGCAGGGCACCCAAATCCAGTACTCAGTGACAACCAAGAGGGATATGGTGGGAAGGGAAGAAGGAGGGGGGGTTCAGGATCAGGGGAACACGTATCAGTTCAGTTCCGTTCAGTTCAGTCGCTCAGTTGTGTCCGACTCTTTGCGACCCCATGAATTGCAGCACGCTACGCCTCCCTGTCCATCACCAACTCCCAAAGCTCACTCAAACTCATGTCCATCGAGTTGGTGATGCCATCCAGGCATCTCATCCTCTGTCGTCCCCTTCTCCTCCTGCCTCCAATCCCTCCCAGCATCAGGGTCTTTTCCAATGAGTCAACTCTTCGCATGAGGTGGCCAAAGTACTGGAGTTTCAGCTTTAGCATCATTCCTTCCAAAGAAATCCCAGGGCTGACCTCCTTCAGAATGGACTGGTTGGATCTCCTTGTAGTCCAAGGGACTCTCAAGAGTATTCTCCAACACCACAGTTCAAAAGCATCAATTCTTCGGCACTCAGCTTTCTTCACAGTCCAACTCTCACATCCATACACGACCACTGGAAAAACCACAGCCTTGACTAGACAGACCTTTGTTGGTAAAGTAAGGTCTCTGCTTTTCAATATGCTATCTAGGTTGGTCATAACTTTCCTTCCAAGGAGTAAGCATCTTTTAATTTCATGGCTAAAATCACCATCTCCAGTGATTTTGGAGCCCCCCAAAATAAAGTCTGACACTGTTTTCACTGTTTCCCCATCTATTTGCCATGAAGTGATGGGACCAGATGCCATGATCTTCGTTTTCTGAATGTTGAGCTTTAAGCTAACTTTTTCACTCTCCTCTTTCACTTTCATCAAGAGGCTTTTGAGTTCCTCTTCACTTTCTGCCATAAGGGTGGTGTCATCTGCATATCTGTGGCCAATTCATGTTGATGTATGTCAAAAACCATTACAATATTGTAATGTAATTATTTTCCAATTAAAATAAATAAAAATTTTCATAGCATTTTATCTGATAAAAAGGCAGAAAGTTTTGCTGTGTGTGTTTGTTTGTGTTTGAAGAGAAAAATGAATGAAATATGTCCAGTATGTGTCACATAGCACTATCATGTGATACCATGAGGAAGAGTCCCAGCAACACGCATACTGTCATTGCGATGACTGATTCCATGGAATAGATGGGTGGGTAATCCATGTCAGTCCAGTTAAAAATGGTGCAGTACTGGTGCAATAACTAACCATGGAAAACACTTACGAGAAACTGTTTTGTTGTTCTTGTTCTCAGTGCATGTACAACTATCTGGAATTATCTTATTATTTATTTCCCTTTTGTATTGTCTGTCTCTCTTGATGAAGATGTAAGCTGCAGGAAAGCAGGCTATTGTTTCTCTTCCTCATGACTGTATTTTCATTACCTACAGTAGTAACTGACACTTTGCAGTTGTTCAAACATATTTGTTGAATAATAAATGAAATAATCATCCACCATCACCATCAGTGCATAAAAGAAAAAAAAAATTTAACATAGAAATAGCAAGAGTAATTTCAAAATAAAAATTAGGCATAGAATAAAGGACAAGACAGTTATTTATTTTTTGGCCACACTAAACGGCATGTGGGATCTTCACTCCCCAACAAGGGATGGAACCTGTGACCCCTGCCTTGGAAGCATGGAGTCTTAACCACTGGACCCTCAGGGAAGTCCCAGAACAAGACAGCTAAATAAACTCATCTCTAAGGATAACTCATTCCACTGTTATTATATAACTTATTTCATCATAGATCAGTGATACAGCAGCATGGTCACTGGGTTTTAGACAGACAGTTATAAAAAGTGGCTTTCCATCAGGAAACACGGAGATGAATAACTATTAATTGTTATTTTTATCATAAACTCATACGTTTCTTCTGAGCCCCAAATTACTGAGTTAGACTAACCATATATATATATATATATATGGTAATTGGTTTTATGGTCAGAGGTTTGTTTTCATTCTCCTTGTTCTTAGAGTCAGAGACTTGTCTGTTCTTCTTGTCCTCATTGCCGAAGCCCCTCTTTCTGAATAACTTTCTTTAAGGTCTGGTATGTCTTCCCAGCTCCCTTCATTCTCCTATATAAGTTTACAGATGGCCTGTATCTTTCTACCATCTCAATAAATTGTCTTTTCTTCTGCAGAGACAACCAGAGGTATTCTATCACG
The DNA here is from genome assembly GCF_032452875.1 of Bos javanicus. Taxonomy (NCBI): domain Eukaryota; kingdom Metazoa; phylum Chordata; class Mammalia; order Artiodactyla; family Bovidae; genus Bos; species Bos javanicus. The sequence goes on along the minus strand of NC_083887.1, from coordinate 29,395,467 downwards.
AATGTTTGTTTTCACAGACTAATTGACAATTAGAATATTAGACAGCAGAACTGGATTAGGGACCTCTGTTCCTTCTCTCTAATGTAAGAATTATGTAACTTCAGTATTTTATATAAGAATTCTGGATATTGTAAAGTTCAGGTATAGACTTGGCCTTTTTGCAAACAGACACATCTAGTAATATGAGACTAGTTATAGAAAATGTGTTATAAATGTGGATCCAGAAACTTATAAGAGGTGGGTAAGGAAACTGAATAGTAACCCTAGTGAGAGGTGTGTCAAAAGCTTCTTTTGTTTTACCTGTCTATAGCTCAGAACACTTTCTATGGGAACTGGTTGTTCTAGTATTAAGTGGAGGAGGAGAGACTTTCTCAGTTAAGGCTTCTAATTTAAGCAATATAACACAGAAAATTATTTCAGTGACTATTTTGTGAATTCTCACAAGCATGGTACATAAGTGGATACATAAGTGCTAAGTTAACTCATTACTTGTAATATATGCTTTAAGACAATAGGGCTTGAGTCTGTCTAAGTTCTGGTTGAGAAGCACTGGAGAATAGTAGACTAAATTGGGAGAGGAGTAAATAAGTTATAATAGGGACAATATACACTCATAATTTTGTAAGAATTCCTTATGTTTATGAGGCTAGTGATCATCTTCTCTGTTCTCATGTTAGTGGCAGCTTTCAGCAGGGAAATTAGTTTTCTTAATTTATTGTGAACCACATTCATCTTAATCTTCATTATACGATTTCAGGCCCGGGGTACTGCAAACAGACTATTGATCCTCCTGGACGTTTACAAGCTGCTTGTTCCACAGGCACTCATTCATCTACTCACCAAATAGATATTAGGCAAACACATGTATTAAATAATTGTAAATATGGCAGATTTTGGTATAGACTGTAAATACAATTCATTCTTTGAATGTGTAGTTCAGCAAGCTCAAAACCCAACTCATTTCTTACTTCCTCCCACCACAAACTCTGCAAACCTGCTTTATCTATATTCACTATCCCTGGTGGTTCAGTGGTAAAGAATCTGCCTGTGATGCAGGAGGGGCAGGTTCAATCCCTGGGTCGGGAAGATCCCCTAGAGGAGGAACTAGCAACCCACTCCAGTATTCTTGCCTGGAAAATCCCATGGACAGAGGAGCCTGGCAGGCTGTTACAGTTCATGGGGTCACAAAGAGTCAGACATGACTTAGCGACTGATCTTGAGTGTCATGGTGGCATCACATTTACCCAGTTGTCAAACCAAAACCATGCTACCATTTGTGGGTCTTCTCTGTATCTTATTCTTCATAGAAAGCAGGAAGGTAAGTTCCATTAATCCTTTACTTTTTTCTTTAGTAGTTTTTCTAATCCTTTGTTGAAGCTTAAATCCTCATAACTTCTTGTCTGAGTTATTTGAAGACCTTTCTAACTATCTGTTTAGTTGCTCAAGCACCTATGTCTATGAGGATACTTATTTCCAAAAGCAAATGTCATCATGCCAGTCCTCATGCTAAAAGCCTTCAATTCTTGTCTATTACCTGTAGGATGAAATCCTAATTTCTTGCAAAGACACAGATCCACGTTTACTCATCTCCTGTGGCTGCCTGCCTCCCACTCTGCATCCCCCAAATTTTGAATACTGTGTGTGCTTTTCTTCAAATGGCCATGCTGTCCCCAGCCTCTGCTTTTATAACTTGCTGCTCCTTCTACTGGGAATGCTCACTCCACAAACATCCTCTCAATCCACCACCTCCTACTCAGCCTTTGGAACTCAATACCTCCTTCACAGAGAATTTTTAACAGATTCCTCCATCTTAAATGGCTATTTTATCTTATGATCTTAATGCACTGAATTGTGGTGACTTGCATATTGTTTTGACTTCTTACATGTTTACTTTCTAAACAACATACTGATTATAGGACACAGTGACTGGCATAACTAGAGTCTCCATAAAGCTTGTTGAACAAATGAATATTAGTCAAAGCATAAACTGTTAATATTTAGTGGATTATATTACTTAAAACAATCAATGTTTAATTTTAATGATTATTAGTATATAATAATAGATTGAAAATAATTTTATCATAATGAATCAGTTAGGAAGATATTGATATGGACTGGGGAAGCAAATGATGAATGAGAAACAAAATACGTTTGTGTCCACATATGTATCTGTGGATGGCTATTTTGACACACATTGTTGATGAACTACAAAATCCAGAGTCAGAAAATAGAATTACAAAGTTTAAAAGGATCTAGTCCAGTTGGCAAGCACAGATAACTTAATTGTAATATATTCAATAAAGAGATAGAAATACGCTGAGAATACCATAGACCAGCTTAGAGGTTCAGAGCAGGCTTGTTGGAGGAGCAAATATTTTGAAGAATAAATTCAAAGTAGACAAGTAAGGATGAAAAATGACAAGTTTGTGCCACATGTGAAAATGTAACTAGCTATATTATCTTTAATCATGAAATCTATCTGAAGAATTTCACTGGAAAATGATATTTTTTTAGAGTTACTCAGACCTTGGGAGAATGAAAAGACATTGAAAGATAGGGTCAGTCACTGCAAGCACACCATGCTATGGCAAATAATTATTTTATAAAATGGATGTACAGATGTATGTGAATATGTATGGATTATTATAACAAATGAATGTTTAAATTTTACTTCTGTGTCCACATGCATCCACTTTACCAAACCATGTCTGGTATGTTACACACATGTACATCCCCCAAACACAGGTATATATAAATATTCCTTGCAACTGCCCTACAAAGTGAGTAGTATTATCCTGATTTTATATACTACCACACTCAGCTAAAAGAACTGAATAAAACTACTTAAGGCCGAATGACCAGTTGGTAACAGATTGAACATTTGATTCTCTGTCTGTGTGAGGTCATTTCTGTTCTGTTATGCCACCTTGACAGATATTGCATTGAGCTGCTTAAAATGCTACTCTTAAGGAAAAAAGACTATTTTAATATATGGTCAGCTCTTTTTTTCCCAAAAAACATGTTTTGAAATCTTAGAGGTAGATGATCACATTCATATAAATCACTGTAAGGATGAAAATTAAAAGAAACTGAAACAAAAATATATTTAGTTGATAGCTAAGAAGGAGCAAAGTGATCCAAAGCATAGTTCCAAAGAGACTTAGCATCTGTGCACTGAAACGCTTGTTTTAACAAGTCCAACTGTGTTTTCTAACTATGCCAATCCTTTCCCTTGGCTAATGCAGCATCCAGTTTACAGAATATATCAAACTGCAGCTTTCTTGCTGAGAGGAGCTGAATGCTGCTTTAATTTCCCAGCCGGGAGCTGGTATTTCATCATGAACCAGGCATATTAAATTGTTGTGTAAGTGGAAAGACCACAATGTCAGCCATATGGCAGTTTCTCTTTGCAGAAAAGGAGAGACCGTCAAATCAATCTGTTAAGTCTAATGTCAGTTATTAATTTGGAGATACGGACTAGTGATTTATTTTCCCTAAGGTATTTTTCTTCCCTCCTATGCCCCATAAAAGTGATAAGTACATTTTAAATTGAAAAAACAGTGTAGGTTAACCTTAAATACATCACATTATGAATACGACTTCCAGAAGTTTCTATTCTATAACAGAGAGGAAAATGCTTCTTTACAATCAATTTTCCAAGTCTACATTTAGGGTTGTACTTCACTCTGGAATGAGCTGGATAGATTTCAGACCATCAGATGTGGGTTTCTTGAGCTGAAAAGGCAGAAGTGGTTCCACATCATTTCCATCTCTAAAACAGGTCACCCTTCCCTTCAATGAGCTATCTCCACCCCAATTTTTCTTTGACTCAGCACACTATTGCCCAGTTTTTACAGAAATTGCTTCAATTATCCATCCAAGAAATTTATATTAGAGACTAGGGGTGAATTTGAGCAAACTCTGGGTGACAGCCGAGGACAGAGAAGCCTAGTGTGCTGCAGTCCATGGGATCACAAAGAGCTGGACACAACCTAAGAACTTAACAACGACTAGTGTGTGTCAGATTTCATCCTACGTGTTTCAGGTATAAAACAAGTTCCTTATTCTCATGGAACTCACACTCTAAATAAATAAGTAGATGACCTGTATGATACTGCCTGCTATAGAGAAATAAAACAAGGTAATGTGATGGAATGATAGTGTTTGTCTAAGAATGTGTTAACTGCAGAACAGTGGGTGTTTGAGGACTTTTGATATCTCTATGAATCATTTTTGTTTGTTTTAATGATTAGATTTTCCTTGCAAGATTTTCTTCTCCTGAGTTCAAAACACTTAGAAGTTTCTGAAGCTGTGATATAGATTACAGGTTTTCACTGACATGTTCACAATCTCATCTTCTCTCCCCACTGCTGCTGTAGCAAACTCTAGTACTAATCCCCGTAATGATGATGGTGCTGTTAGACTTACTGATGGGGATTTTTGAGAGAACGAAAATCTACTCCTTCAGAGTCACGTGCAGAGTCAGCCTCCTGAAGGTCATCTCTTTCACAAAATAATCACTTCTCTCTCCTGTGGGGCTCCACCTCATCCCTCTTCCTGGCTCCTCTCAGAACCTCAGGCATTTGGTTCAGGCACAAGTGGGCCAATGAAAACAGCAAATGCAAAAAACTGAGCATTAAATCCAAGATCTCTTTCTAAAAAGTTATCCTCTGGGCTGGAAATAAAATTTCACATTCCCTGGTGCCATTTGTTTCTCTCATTTTCCACTCTTCTTATATCATTATAGAATTCTCACTCATAAGCCGGTGGGAACTAGGTTTATTCTTAGGTATTCTTGAAGCCCTATAGACTTAGACTCTTTAAAAACAATAAATTTCATTAGGAAGGGAGTCCACTAAAACATTTTTATTGAATCTTTTCAGCTTTCAGTTATTAAAGGTTTCTATGTTTTGATTTCTTATTTGTTGCCATGGTCTCTGAGCAAAATCTCAAGACAACAACCTGAAAATGTAGCCAAGAACAATTATCACTCCTCTTTTTTTTTTCTTCACACTTTTAGTGACAAAAGGGCTTGGGTCCAAGAGGTTCAAATTAATGATGGCAGGGAGTTGACTTTTTTCCCCTAAAACAATACATACCTTCCAGCAAAACTGCAAAGTATAAGGCTACATCCACTTAAACACAGGGAAATTATGACAAATGAGTGATCTAGAAGGGCTCCGTAAAACAGAAACGATCTACAATTTATTCAGCTGGCTTCTGACTCCCTGATATATAAGATACTAGACACCACACATTCCCAGTTTTCTCTGAAAAGTCTTTATTGTTTGGGGGAGAACTACAAAAGACAAAATTAAGTTTAAAAAAAATACCTATTTTAGCACTTTAAAACAACTAAGGTTCTGGACAACAGGAAACTTTCACTGGATAAAATTCCTATTTAAGAGAAAGAGTTTATGATTCAACTTAAAAACTGTCTTTGGGGCTGGTGCACTGGGATGATCCAGAGGGATGGTACGGGGAGGGAGGTGGGAGAGGGGTTCAGGATGGGGGACACGTGTATACCTGTGGCAGATTCATGTTGATGTATGGCAAAACCAATACAATATTGTAAAGTAATTAGCCTCCAATTAAAATAAATAAATTTATATTAAAAAAAGAAAACAATTTTTCTTTATCTAATGTTTCTTTCTTTTTCTAATGTTCCTGAAATAGGAATATATTCTTCAATAGAAGCCCAACATGCAAAATGATACTTTCACAACACATTTGCTCAAGTATAGTCATTTCCCTGATTTAACTTGCCTAAAATTTTCCATGTAAAATTATCTGTCTGGAGCACAAACATTTTGAAATCCTGCTATATATTATTCTTTATGGTAACACTCTCTTGTCCTTCCACAGATAATCTTATTGCAGCTCAAAGAAGTCACATCTAGTAAGAAAATTAATCTCCATCTGTAATACAGTATCTTGGTAAAGCTGTTTCCACACAGTGTAAGGACGTGAGCCGGCAACTGTGTTTAATTTAACCCAAGATAAAGTCAAGTCAGAAAATTCAGACTCTAGAATGAGCAAATGGCTTAGTTCAAGTCCTTTCTTTACTCTGAACTATACAGTTATAACCAGAATGCCCTGATAGTAAAGGCAATAAAACAAAAATAGCAAACTAGACCAGGTCAAGATTCTCAGAAACTTGGAACCAGCTTTTCTCTAGAGCCTATTCCTTCTCCAGTGGATCTTCCCGACCAAGGAATTGAACCAGAGTCTCCTGCACTGCAGGCCAGTTCTTTACCAAGCTACCAGGGAAGCCCATTTCTCTAGAGCATGTACTTCATAATCAGATAGGAAAAGAGATAGATATATAGAACACAATATATGGAAGCACTAATTTGGTTCTTTTCTCACTGGAAACTTCATAATGATAATAATAATGATACCTCTAACCATTTATGGGCTTCCCTGATGGCTCAGGTGGTAAAGAATCTGCCTGTAATGTGGGAGACCTGGGTTTGATCCCTGGGTTGGGAAGATACCCTGGAGAAGGGAACAGCTACCCACTTCAGTATTCTGGCCTGGAGAATTCCACAGACTGTATAGTCCATTGGGTCACAAAGAGTCGGACACAACTAAGCTACTTTCACCATTTATATTGTTTCTTTAAAAAGATAACCTGTTAAAAATTATGAGTCCAAGCATCTCTCTTCTTCAACTTACAACAATACATGCAAAAATATGCCTATTATTCACATAAAAGTGATTTCAGTACCAAATGTTTCCAGTTTCCTATTGAATAGGAAGCAGTGGTGATTGTTTTACAATTACAAGTATCTTGTAACTCCAAGAAAATAAGAACTTTTAATGTACTCATATTAAGTCCTTACAATAAGAGCATAAATAAATATGAACTGAATTAATAAGTGAACAGTTGTAATGTGCAATGGATTCAATTAAGCTTTCAAATGTTCTTCTTTTAAGCAGTCTAGAGTTTAATTAATGTTCTCATTCATGTCCAGTGTGAATGTTTAAGTGTGAGTGGCTATTATTGACTTGCTAACATCAATAATATTTAGACGCATCTTTGGAACCTACTATTCCTTTTGTTGGGGTGCACATACATATCCCAGAAAAGGGAACCACTCACTGCATGTCACTAAAACATCATTTCGTTAATGTGTTTCTCTTGTGATTTACAGTATGAAGTACAAAGAAACATTTTAAATACTTCTGGCATTTTAAATTTGCTAAGGGTATTAAAAAATTTCAATAAATTTAGTATATCTTGCAAAATAGGTGATGAAAAGCAATTTAAAGTGATTAAACTTTTCCTACTTCATTATCTTTTTGCTGAACTATTCTGACTGGTAATTTCAGTATTCCCTTCTAAGTAAATTCAACCATGGAGAAATGTCTCTATGGATAGCAGAAGCATATAGCTTAGACTATATGGATAGCTTAGACTTAGGAAATGCAGATTTTCTAGCAACAGGCTAGGAGGAAGCAACTGTAGTTGTGTGTGTATGTGTGCAATGTGTTTGTTTTATCATTCAGACTGATAGGAAAGGATCTCTGTTTTCTGAAATGCTGTAAACTAATAACATTGTAACGATGTGCAGAGTAGTGGCCTAAAGTCAGTCCATCTCGGTCACTACTGATCTCTGTGGCCCATGCACCTCTCAGACTCTTCAACCGCACAAAAGAATGAAATAATGCCTCCTTCTTAATTCCAAATTTTACAAAAATGTTTCTGAATAATTTAACTTTTGAAAAATATATGTCTGTTCTCCCATTTCCCTTCTAATGCATTTGGGAAATTGATATTGAAAATGATAAAGATTATGCATTTTTGTAGTTACATTAACCTAATGTGGAATTATATGATATACTTGAAATGAGTACAATGTGGGACACATTAAAGTCTAGTTATTTGAAGAATTTGGATTTTATGAAATCTTAAGTGTTATTTCTTGGGTGTGTGTGTGCATAAACATAAACACACATATGTATACAATAAGGCAATTAAGATTTTTCAGCATTGAAGTGGCCTTTAATTTTAAAGAGCTTTCAAGACTGTTTATTTCATCCTCCCATCCCCACCCCTACCATACACACAAATGATTTCTCATAAATTTAATTGCTATTGCATTAAGACTAACAGTGACTCAGAAGAATATACAAATTGATTATTAGATTCTCTGTTAACATGAGCACTGATTCAAGAATACTTCAGTAATGTCTTACATGTGTGTCTGTTGCTCTGTTTGATGTCAGCTGGTGGCTTCTGTTACTCCCTATCATCATAGCACAAATCTATAAGCATTTTGTATATGTTAAGTCATTTAGTCCTCTAAGCAAGCCTAATGAGGTAGAAATTATTATTATCCTGATGTTACGAATTTGGAAATGGGCATAGAGATCAGTGACTTTCTCAAAACCCAAGAGCATCTCAAGATCCAACTCTAACGCCTACACTCCTTAAGCAGCATCCTTCTGTCACATTTCAAAGAACTTCACAACCAGCCCCTGACACTTTCTATTTTTCACTACTCATGAAAAAGAGTTGTAGTTAATTTTCATCCACTAGAACATGAATCATCACAAATATCACCTTCCTCCATTTTTTTCAATGCTGGGATCTTGTCCTAGAAAATATCCTCAATGGTAATACTTCAAAAATATTGTGAACTCTAGAATAAGCAGAAAGACATTTCAAATACTCAGAAAAGTATTATAACAAGCACACTGGCAAAAGAGAATATGTCCCCAAGAGTCCCATTCCAACAGCATCATAGACCTGGAAAAGCGCAGATAGTGTCTATTTTAATAGTCTCCTTTACAGATGATGAACCTAAGCCCTAAAATGTCAAACAGACTGCCTGGGGACATGCAGCTGGTTGGGGTCTTATTGACAGAGATGGGATTGGTTCCTGACTCTGTGGATGCTGAGTACTCTGCCATATCGTGCTGTTTCCTAATCCTCTTACAGTTTTGTTCCTAAAGATAGAATTTGTTAATTTAATTTGCAATTTTATGAGAGTAGAACAACCATGCAATGAAATATGCTTAAGCTACTCAGACATAACCTTTTATTTTTTATTTTATTTTATAACTTTATAATATTGTATTGGTTTTGCCATATATCAAAATGAATCCGCCACAGGTATACATGTGTTCCCCATCCTGAACCTTTTAAATGGCACATGGTACAAGGTTCAATAAGGCATGCCACTGTGAAGCTGCATAGTTTCGGTAATGTGGATCTTCAGATTTGAAGGCAGGATCTAAACTTAAGAGTAAGTAAAACCTGGGCACAGAATAAAAAGCTTTTGTTATCAGCTTAAGTGGATATGGACAAGGAGCATGCTAGAGTTGAAATGAGGACACAGTGAGAACCTATCCATCTGTCTACCAGCGATTACGCACATAAACTCACCACAGGACATCACTCCAAATGAACCTGTTCAAAGAGTGAATTTTTTAGGGCCATAAATACTACAGGTTTGGGGCATTTATCAAAGACCTTAACTATGTTTTATACTAAAATACTATATTATGGTAAAGAGCCTGGCCTGTTTTATATGCATACCTGTTAATTCTTTTATAGGATAAAAATATAACTTTGGTAGCATTATAAAAGCTTTAATTACTTTCAAATGTATAACCAATGCCTCAAAAGGTAACACATATTTTCCACAGAAAGATGGTCTTACTTCACCTTATCCCACTCTGGGCTGGTAGTATAGAATAGAAAAAGTGAGAGGGAAACAAGCTAATATTAAAAATAAAAATTTGAACCTCCACCCTTCCCATGCAATTGCTATGCTTTTATACTTTACTGAAGTGTGCCTACTCAAAGACACACTTCTTCCTTCTTTTTGTGCTGAGATTCCACAAGTATGATGAAGTATGATAATGATCCTTAAAGAAAGTGTCACAACAGAGTAATAGTTTGCACAACTTTCATCCACAGAACTCAAAGTACTTTACTAATGTTAGCTCATTCATCGTGCCTGCCTGTGACAGGGGATAAGCAGATCTACTTAAGTAGGGCAAGAAAATCTTAGTCAGCAATCTTGTATTGAGGCTCTGAAAGCTAAATGTGAGGCTGGAGAGCAAAATAAAAGAACAAAACCAAGAGCATTAAAAGAAGCAACCAAGAAGGAATCTAGCTTCTCTGTTTAGCACTAAATAAAGTTACATTTATGACTTCTATTAAAAACTTACAGGAGTAAAAAGAGCAGTCATCATAATTTTTCATTTGAAAAATTGAAAGGAAATATAAATAAAGATCATTTATTAAAAACTTTATCACTGATGTCATGATATAAAATATTATTCAATTAAAGATGACTTCAAAATTAGATTCAATGCCACAAATATTTATTCAATAAAAAGGATATACCAGGAAATGTGCTAAGGATGACAACACAAATAAAAACATAAAGTGATTAGTATAATACAAATCTTTATGCTCCATAGTTTCTGTGCATCATTTATATAAATGTTCCAAATAAATCACAGAGAAAACTTAGCGATGAACAGAAAATAAGGGAATGAGTATAAATAATATATGAGAGAAAGAAGTATTAAGAGCGTAAAATTCATGAATTCTAGGGTTTTTATCTTCTTTGCTACTCTATGACAAATACTTAGAACTCTGGAGCACTGAAGATTTTCAATAGCTCTATGTGGCATCATCGACTCAATGGACATGAGTTTGAGTAAACTCCAGGAGTTGGTGATGGACACGGAGGCCTGGTGTGCTGCAGTCCATGGAGTCACAAAGAGTCGGACATGACTGAGCAACTGAATTGAACTGATGTGGGAAAAAAAAAGGGAAGGAAGGAAGGAAACAATATAACTTGCTCCATTTATGGCATAAGTTGAAATAATGATTTTTTTTGGAAGACAGAAAAATTTCTAAGAGGGCAACAATAGGGGAGAGATGACAGCCCTCTATATTATTCTAGATACATCTGCCTTGCCCTTTCACCCCATTTTTTTATCTGCATAGTGTTTTTGTTTTTAATTAAAGTATAATTGATTTATAGTTTCATGTGTACAGCAAAGTGATTCAGTTTTATATATATATATATATATACATATAATTTTCCAGATTCTTTTCTATTATAGTTTATTACAAGGTATAGTAAGTCCCATACATACGAACCTTCAAGTTGTGAACTTTCAAGATGTGAATGTGTGTTCCCATGTCTAACCACATAAGGTGTGAGTGAAGTTGCAGTTTTCCCTCTGTCTCCTGTTGCTGACAGCTCTACCGTCTTCCTCTTCCTCTCCCTCCTCCAGTCAACCCTTCTCACCTGTTCACTCGATGCCAGCCCCTGTATGCCAGCTGCTGTACTGTATCTACTTACTTTTCAAGGTACTATACTATAAGATAAAAGATGTTTTCTTTATTTTTTGTTTATTTTCATGCATTGCTTGTGTGAAAAATATTATAAGCCTATTACACTACCATGCTATACAGCCCATTGTGTTAGCTAATTTTGTTAGCTAGGCTAACTTTGCTGGATTTACAAACGTGCTCTTGGAACAGAACGAGTTCTTATGTAGGGGATTTACTGTATTGAATAAAATTCCCTGCTGGTAACTATAAGCCTGTTTCTATGTCTGAGGGTCTATTTCTGTTTTGTAAATATGTTCCTTTGTATCACTTTTCTATCTTCCACATATATGCACAGTGTTTCTAACAACTGAGATAACCGACACTTGAGTCTTCACATCAAGATCTAGATCTGGTTTTCTAAACAGATGGGAGTACTGGAAACACAAGGCCTCTTTAATGAGTGAGGGTCATGGGGGAGACCTGGGTAGCCACCATCCCTCTCATCTGGGTTTAGAAGAGCCAATCCTTGTGTCTCCTTGACTCCAAGACACAGAATTGGCTGCCATCAGTCACCATGTTTGTTCTAATGTTCACATCACACTGGGTTCACTTCACTGCTTTCCTGTAGCTGCAGGCTCTGAGGCATTTGAGTCATCATGCTTGACAAGGTCTTGGTACTGCAACACGGCCTGACGAGGTCCTCTCACCTATTTTTACAGCAATCTAGAATAGTTTTATCCAGTATGGCAGGCACTAGCCACATGTGGCTATTTACATTTAATCTAAAATAACTGCAATAGAATGACATTAAACATTCAATTACTCAGTCACACTAGCATCAAATGCTCAATAGTTGCATATGGCTAGTGTTTGAGCAGTATTAAGTAAAGAATATTTCCATCACTACAGAAAGCTCTAGTGAATGGCACTACTCTAGATTGTTTGAAATTCTAGAACCATATTATTTGATTCTTAATATAGTGAGATTCATTTAAAATTAGATAGAAGGTAATTCAAATATCAGTCCTGAGTTTCTCAGAAATAGATAATGCTTTGTGTTTCATTTAGTGTAGTTTATAATTTATCATTATTATTTGTATTAGTTTCCTGTCTTGACATAAAGATAATGAGTTTAGCACAGTATAGTACCGAAGTGAATGGGATGTTTGGTTCCTTTTTTTTCTTTTTTCTTTATATTTTTAACTTTACAATATTATATTGGTTTTGCCATATATCAACATGCATCTAAAATTAAAAAAAACAAGCTTTTTATATTTTAGAGCTGGAAAGAAAACAAAAGAGAATAAGGAGTAGTGATGAGGAAAAATAGATCTGTTCATCCATTCATCCGTTGACTCATTGTACGAGTTCTCCTTGAGTTTATGTAAGAATTCAAGCACTATTCTTTGGAGTTGCAGATTTAAACTGGAAAAAGTCATTGTGTCAAAGCTCAGAAATTTCATAATCCATTATAGAAGACTGACATATAAATTATAACAAAAACAGTTCAATAATAGGTTAAGTGGTAGGAAAGCAGAAAGAAAAAAAAATCTGCCTGGGGGAGACTAAAAAAATTACATTTCAGCGATGTCTTCATATGGGAAGCAAAGTGTCAGCCTAAAGAATGGACAGGGTTTTTTGTTTTATTTTGCTTTATTTTTTTTTAAACTAAAGAGATTAATCTTTACAAAGGCAACTTTCATTCTTTGCTAATGTAAGAGCTAGCAGCCTTGATTTAAAGATAAATCAAGGTTGATTTAAGGACATCTAGAGGGGAAGATATGCATTGAGATTAGGAAAATAAACTGGGCCAGATTGTATAGAGTTATGGAGGTTTTGTTTAAAAATTTGGATATTCTTCTTCTTCATCCAAAGAGCAAGGGACATAATTCAGATGAGCCTTCCTAAAAGATGAATAGCTGCAAAAGGATGAAAACACAAAGAGTTTATAGGTCTGGAGTCTCCTCTCCAGAATCCTGGGAAACAAGCATGAATGGGAAATGTTGGGCTTCAAAATAAGAGGCCCATTGCTGCTGCTGCTGCTGCTGCTAAGTCGCTTCAGTTGTGTCCGACCCTGTGCGACCCCATAGACGGCCGCTCACCAGGCTCCCCCGTCCCTGGGATTCTCCAGGCAAGAACACTGGAGTGGGTTGCCATTTCCTTCTCCAATTGGTCACTCTCAATTCACTAATGCATGCATACTTTAAGGAGAACCCTTAAAGAAAACATGAGAGCTTTGCTGGTGCTCAGTGGTAAAGATTCCACTTGCCAATGCAGGAGACATGGGTTTGGTCCCTGATCCGGAAAGATCCCATATGCCAAGCAGGGCAACTAAGCCCGTGTGCCATAATTAATGACCCTGTGCTCTAGAACCCAGGAGTCACAACTACTGAGCCCACACTGCAGCTTTTAAAGCCTATGTGCCTTAGAACCCACGCTCCACCACAGGAGAAGGCACTGCAGTGAGAAGCCTCTGCTCAGCAACTACAGAGTAGGCCCGGCTCAGTGCGATAGAGAAGAGAAAGCCTTCATAGCAACTAAGACCCAGCACATCCAAAAATAAATAAACAAAATAATTTTTCAAAAAAGATTGCTCTTTAAAAGAAAGAAGAAAAAAACATCAGTCCAGGAGATAGTTCTTTCTTAAGACTATCCTATTGATGATGTATATTCTACCTAAAAACCTTTTTCCTCCAGTTATGCTTGATGGAAAGCCCTGCTTCTTTCTACCTTTGAGCTATGCATGCAAAATGAAAAAAAAAATCTTCCATCTGTTCTTTATTATCAGACATTCCCTTAATAGCATATACCGAGTTTATTGTTACAGAACGTAGCATTTGAATAATACAAGTAAAATGCATATACCAATAAAGCAAGTAAAATATGAATACCAAAGAAAACTGGTAATCAAAATGTCACAATTTTTGCTTTCAAGAGAATGATAAAGAGTATGTCAAAATAGTCAAATCAATTGTACATTCTAAAGTGAATCATAACCTGCTAGATTTGTTTTACCTTGCAACAGAACCCCATACTTTTCACTAAAATCAATTACCCCAGTTTTTGATAAGACATTGAAACTTAGGAGCTAGGTAGAGGCACATTTTAGAAATTAAGTACATGAATTAGAATGACACACTAGAAATTAGAATTAGAAAGTACATTTGCCTTAAGGAGTTTTTATTTGACTAGGTTCAAGATATGGCCTGGCCATTTATAATTAGAGAGGCCATACCTCTCTAATTATAAATACTTCAAAAGTGGTGACTTGTGAATAATCACAGGAATACGAGAAGATCCAGAACTGTAATAAAGACGTTTTTGTTTTTTCCTTTTTCTTCTCTCTAACTTTTGCTTCTTTGTCTCTTTTATTAAAGAGGGAAAGACATGATAACTTCAAAGTAAAATGTCTTAATGTTCATCCTGATTTTCATAAGTGTCTCAGACATATGGATCATATGGATATAATCCTTTATCATGCATTGATGTATTTATACATGACACTACTCAATTGAAGAACTAGAAGGTGAAGATTTAGATGGGGATTAACACCTCTCTTAACTCAATGATTTAGCAAAGATTCATCCTGTGGTTGTACATTACCTGGTATTTCTAGGTGGGATACAACCTACGAAAAGATCCAGTGGAGTTGTCTTCTTATCATAGAATCAAATATTTCATTAACCTGACCTAAGAAGAGAATGAATGAGGAAGCAAAGGAAAACAAAACAGAACAAAAAATCTTGAAGAAGATTGATTGTTTTTCCCTGCTGCCACCTCATCTTCCTTATATTTTGCGAGAATGTTTATAGTAGTTAAACTAATATTGAACTAATCAAATTGTAACTTTGTTATCAACAGAGTCCTCACATCTCCTAGAAAATCAGTAAGCTTTTAGAAATGTACAATGGACTAGAAATGGAGTAAACTGTAAACTGTGGATTGGCAGATGTTTTTAGTCCTCTTACAAACAATGAATGATCACCAAGACAGGGATAGCCTGTGGTTTTTCAAACCTGCAGCTCTACATTTAAAAATGCCAGATCATTGTAATCTGGCCAAATGCATTTTGGACATAAAAACCATAAATATGCACTTTAGCTATATAAAGTGGCTGACAGTCTCCTTGAGGCTGTCAAAATGTTAGACATGACTAAATAGCATTCAATACCAAATGATTTATCATGGCAACCATCAAGGGAAGTATTTTCTTTCCGGAAGGTGTATTATACACCACTTTTTGGGGGCTTTCCTGGTGGCTCAGCTGGTAAAGAATCCACCTACAATGCAGGAGACCTGGGTTTGATCCCTGGGTTGGGAATATCCCCTGGAGAAGGAAAAGGCTACCCACTCCAGTATTCTGGCCTGGAGAATCCCATGGAGTGTATATCCATAGGATCACAAAGAGTCGGACACGACTGAGTGAATTTCACTTCACTAAACTTCAATATATTATAAGAAGAACCTATGAGAGAAACATTTTGAAAGATGTAAAGTCAAGGGATTGAATCAATTAAAACACTTGATGTGGAGAGACAACCACTACAAGGTGAGTGGACAGAAATATTAATAATGAAACATTATATTAGAAAAAAAGCTTTTGTTTAAAATCATGAACTATGGATACAGAGATACATTATTGGGAATTTTAATGAAGTTAACCTCTCTGGACATATATATATGTCTAGAAACAGTCCTGTATTATTGTAGAAATAAATCAAGTTAGGAAGTTAGGTACCGAACACGAAATTCTGAATTTGATCTTCGAATGTCTCCATATCTCACTATTTTGCTTGTCATTTAGTTGGAGTGTTTCCTGTGCATTGATTATGCTTACTCACTTAAGAAGAGTGGAAAGAACATAACGAAGTTGATCTCAGGCTCTTCTGCTTAAAAATACTGTGAACTTGCCATGTCCAGCTGATGCAAAATACAAAATTAATACACTACAAAAGTATGCTCTATAACTTTCAAAATTTCATATTAGATACTTAAAGGGGTATAAATTTTAAACCCTTACATGTTAAATAAGTACAGTTCTTATTATTAGATTCTAACAGCCTTTCTTTATCTTATTTGGTGTTTAAATTGAACAAATATCAATTGTATGTGTAAAATAACTGAAAGTAATGCAGACCTACTTTTTTCCATAAACTGTCCACCAAAGGACAGGCCCACTAATAGCCATTTCAAATCACCATAATGAAAATATGAATGACACTAAAAGCACTGAACCCAAACCAATTGCTATTTTGGAGAATTTCTTACTGAAGTGAGCTGGATTGAATAAGTAGATATTTGTTTCACTGGAATAAACTATAGGTGAAATATTTGTTAAATGGTTAAAATGAGGGATAACTTCATCAGTCATTTTGTAAAACTATATTTAAAGATGATCATTTATGTCTTAAGAAATTTAGAAAAAGGATGGAGAAAAATTTTATTTTATGTATAATTACATTTGGTAGTTTAACTAGGTTTAGTAATTGAAGATCACCTCATTCCTCTTTTAAAATAAATCTCATTTAATCTTATCTTTCTTACACATTACTTATTGCCAATATAATGTATTTAACATCTTTGATATTCTGTAATTCTCCTACTCAAACATTATATGTGCTTTTTTTCTTTCCACCATTCCATCCCCAAATGTTTCCATTTAAAATTTTTAAAGAGAATTTAAATAAAAGATAACTCATGTACTATACAATGAATCCAGATGGAAAGTGCAATCTATTTTTACAAAGTAATAATGAATCACTATATTAAAAATGCAGTGGAATTTAACCAAAGCAGTATAAACAGACTATGTATATTATAAATTGCAGTCATCAAAGATGAAGAGTAGTTCAAAATAAATATACTAGCTTTTAAACTCAAGAAGCTAAAAGAAGTAAAACTAAAGTAAAAAGTAGAACAGATTTTATACAGAAAAAATACAGAAATTAGTGAAGTGAAAAGTAAAATAAAAACTCCTTCTTTGAAGATACCACAAAAATAACAAATATTTAAGTAGCTCTGAAAAAAGTTAAGAAAATAAAAAAAACAAACAATATTAGGGAGAGAAAAGGCATAGAGATTGAGCAGAGATTAAACACATATGAGGAAATACAGGTGTCTCAGTGGTAAAGAATCCTTTTTTCTAATGCAGGAGATACAGGAGACCTGGGTTTGATCCCTGGGTGGGAAAGATCCCCTTAGGAGGAAACAGTAACCTGCTTCAGTATTCTTGCCTGGAAAATCCCATGGACAGAGGAGCTTGGAGAACTACAGTCCACGTGGCTGAAAAGAGTTGGACATGACTGTGTGACTGAGCACACATATTCTTATTGCATAATAACAACTTTCAGAAATTCCTTTCTAAACTTTTATGTACTTGTCACACTTACATTAATTACTTCAAAAACCTTTTTCCCCAAAACACTTTCTCCCAAAGTTGGATTATACTTTTATTTTTTACTACCAGGTTTTATTTATTTTCATCAACTTTCAATTTCTACTTTTTCTTCATGTGAACACTAATTCTCTGAGCTTACTAAAGTAGATATTTTTAAAGTTCTTAGCTTTCCCTAATTTCCTCTTTCTTTTTTCTTAGCATAATCGGCACAAGAGTAAGGGGGTGATGCAATCAGAATCATGACAAGGAAGAAGAGTGGGAAGAAAGAGAAAGATGAAGAATTAAAAATCATCCTTAATGAATGGGGAGAAAGTCAAAGAAGCTAATCATTGGGTTAACCAAAAACTGGCCAAATATTTTGAGCTGATAGGTTTTACTCAGTTGCAATAGGTTAATGAATGAGAGCCTTATGGTTATTTTGGGCTTCCCTGGTGGCTCAACTGGTAAAGAATCTCCCTGCAATGCTGGAGACCTGGGTTGATCCCTGGGTTGGGAAGATCCCCTGGAGAAGGGAATGGCTACTCACTCCAGTATTCTGGCCTGGAGAATTCCATGGATTGTATAGTCCATGGGGTTGCAAAGAGTCGGACATAACTGAGTGACTTTCACTTTTCATACCTATGGTTAATTTGATATATTCCAAATAAGCATTTAATAAAATTAAAACTTTTCCCAATAAACTTTATAGCTGTTATTGAAGAAAACTTCTTAAACTCAGCATATTATTGTTGCTTTTATAATCATTATTTTAAAATAAAAATGAATATATTGCCTAGTTTTCAGATTAGCCAACATCACTAATTTGATTTGAATACTTTCTTTTTACTGATTTTCAGGGGCTCAAATATACTGGTTATTTATTATCTAATTGAATAAACAAATAAAGTATTATCCCTAGTCTGGATTTATTGAATTAGAATCTCTGATAGGGAGAGCCTGAACTTAAACAGCTTCTTCAATGATTCTGATGCACACATTTTTCCCATCTAATATCAGAAGGAAGACAGGTAACTAGCAACAGTGTTCAGTATGAGGCAGAAAGAAGTCAACACTGGAAAGCTGTGAGAAGTAGTATGGAGACACAGAGTTGGGAGACATTAATTCTGACAGAGAAAACTTCTAAAGGCATATTATAAAGTTTGTGAAGAATTAGTACAAAGTAATAAGAGCCATTTGTGAATACCTCACCCATGGTAAGAAAATGTTTCACTTGAATTTGTCTTGTAGAATAAATGTGATATGTTAAGGCAGATTTCCTGACTTTTTCTAAAGAAAATATTTCAGTTTCCTACTGCTGAGTAATATTTAACTATTAAACTTGCCAATGTCTGACACTGTAGTATTAATCATTGTCTTTAATGTTAAATCAGAACTGGCACTAAGAGACATCAATAGTCATTCCCCGTCACTTGTTCTAACAAGTTAAAATTATAATAACAATGTAGTGAAACTAAATAAAATAGAAGTAAATACGGAAACATTTTCATAATTTTGCAGTGCAAAAAACCCACTTTAGAAACATAAATGCTCTAAAATTCAAATCGAATAGACAATAATGAAGATCAGAATGATAAAACAAAAAATTAGAAAGAAAGTTTAAAAAGAAGTAATAATTTTGGAGAAAACAGTTACATTATATCAAAAATACATTAGGGACATTTCTGTAAATTTGCTTTAAGAAGACAAACACCACATTAAAAAATGCAAAAATAGCAATAGAAAATCAAATAAAAACAATCCATATCTATGAAGAAATGCCTCAGTATCACTGTTAATAATGGAAGTACAAAGCAAATAATAAGGGGATGCCAATCTTACTTATTAGGAGGAAAAATGTAAAAATCAATGGGTAAAGCAATGTAGAAATTGGCAGTTTCATGATTTGGTGTTTTTTTCAGTTTAAATGTATGCATAGACTTTGGCCCAGTAAATCAACTCATAGGCAAGTTTTGTACATTTGCACAAATATAAATATATACAGCTCATTACAGTAAAAAGCTGGAAACAACTCAAAATGTCAGAATTTTCAGCAAGGCAAATAGCCCCTTGTGATGGTTAATTATGTGTCAATTTGACTGGTCATAGGATGCCCAGAAAAATATAATTTGGGATATGTCTATGAGGGTGTTCCTAAATGAGATTAGTATTTCAACCAGGTGACTCAGTAGTCTGCCCTCTTCAGGGTATGCATCCTCCAAATCCACGGGGTGCTGAATAGAGAAAAAAAAGAAGGGGAGACGAATATTTTTTTCCTATCTCATTGTTTGAGCTAACATCTCAACTCATCTGCCTTCAGATTGTATTTACATCAGACTGAATTTAATCACCCGTTTTCCTGTTCTTCAGGTTCAGATGCAGATCATAGTATTTGTCAGCCTCCATACTCATATGAATCAATTTCTCATAATAAATCTCCTTTTCTGTATGTGTGTGAATATATATAAATATACACACACAATAGGAGTTATATATCTCCTATTGCTTCCATTTTTCTAGAAATCCCTGACTAATATATCACACAACTAGAAGCTGTATTCCCTAGCTTTCCTTATGCCTAGAGGTACTCTTTTAACTAAATTCTGGCCAATCGTGTGTGAATAGAGGTGAAGTTCACTATTCTGGGCACATATCTAAAGAGAAACTGCTCATTCTTCAATTCCTCTGCCCCCTTCTCCCTTCCTGTGGTCCATATTGTGGAGAGGAATCAATTTGTCTGGTATAAATAAGGAAAATACTCTAGATGATGGCAGCCCAGCAAAATAAATAAAATCTGCATGCCTAAAAACTGTCTTGGAGAGAGTCATTAAACCCTCTTGGGACTTCTGTGTGAGAGGAAAACATACTTTCAATCTGCTTAAGCCACTGTTACTTGGTTCTGGTTTAAGAAGCTGAAGCAATATTCTAACGAATACAATAGTAAATGCATATGCACTGAACATGTGACACTGAAATGTGAAAACATACCAGTTTTCAGTGAAAAAATGTTGCCTGCCATATCAGTAAACAAATGATGTTCAGCCATCAATCCAACACATTACAGCCACCCAATGGTGAGCCCAGAGCAAACTCAGGAGAGAAACAGGATGCCCACCACCTACCAGACAACTGCTGCAGCCCACCCCAGATGATGCTCTCAGAGGAGACTAAGGATGAGAAAGCATGGATACCAGCCCCAGACAACTGAAGTGCATATCAAAAGAATAATTTCAATGAGCCCAGACCTCTTGCATCTTTTCATATAAAGAAAAGCACTAAGTTCATTAATTTGAGATATCTGGTTTTCTCTAACCAACAGTAATCATTCCATGTTTCAACTACCTGGTCTCTGTCACAAAAACTGCTATATACCCTGGCTCCTCCCTTACCTCTTGGAGCAGTCTCTCAGAGTTATCTGAGATACTGTGTCCTGGGTTTAAGTCCTCAGTTTTGTCTGCCAAATAAAACATAATTCTCAACTTTTAGTTATGCATTTTTTTCAGTCGACACACTATAGACACTTTTATCAGAATTCAAATACAAGTCCACATTCAAGCCCAATAAATCAACATTCTGACATCTCCAAAACTCTGATAAAGATACATATTGCAAGCAAATTAGATTTCATCTGAGTTACATTTTCTTTTTTACTAACCTCCAAAGTATGAGCCATCTGTCAGCTTCATTTCTTTACTGGATTTTGTGATGACACCAGCAACACCATGTTGAATGAAATACATTTTTTTACCCACAGCTCCTTCTCGTATGATATAATCTCCAGGTTGAAACACCTCAAATCTCAACTTGCTCAGCATGGCGGTCACGAAATTAGGATCCGCATTAGCAAAAAGAGGCATTGTAGCCACTAGTTTTCGGCAGTTGAAGTTGACTATCTCCTAAAGATGGCAAGAGTAAACAAAAATTAAGAGAGATTAATCATATCAGGAAGCAAAACAGGTGCTGAAATTAAGATCTCTATATAGCATAATACTGTAATTTAAATGAAGAAACAAAAATACATAAATTCTAATAATCCACATATTTCTTAAAAGTCAGGGATTATGTTTTATTATTGAGCTGAAATGTTGTATTCCTAGTACATAGAGTAGTATAGGCATGTATTAAACATCAATAAATATTAATTAAATATATACAAGTTCACTTTTATAACTTCCCATTCCTTTACCATTCTTTATACAAAATTAGAATTAAAATGTGGAAACGTTTTAGTCTCCCTTTTATCTGTTTTTATGAAGAAAAGAAACCACATCACTTCCTATTAACCTTGATGTTACTGCTTCTGTGGTCCATTGTGTTGAACAACCTAATTTGCACCTACTGACTGGGATTCTGAAACAAGAGCCCAGCTGCCAACAAAATGCCAACAGCATTCTGATGTTTTTTCTTAATGTCATTCATATTATGGGAAGGAGACTTGATATTGTTCACATTACACAAAGGAGACTCTAATTTGACTATAATCTATAATTATAAATTCAATTTGTTTCTGGGTTAGATCAGAAAATTACCCTGTCAAAACCTCCTGGGTTATCATTGGAAGTTTTGGACTGGACAGAGGCCATATTTTCCTTTTTCTAAATTGCTTTCTTTATGGGATCAGGTCAGTTCTAAATTAGGAGATTTATACATCAGATTAGACACAGTGCTATCACTATGAACCAAAACAAGGATATGGGACCAACCAGTTTTAATGCTGAAAGTTAGATATGGAACAGAATAAACAATGGGAATCTAAATTTCACTTCAATGCCGTTTCTTAGAAATACCTTCTCCAATGCGCACCACCCACCCCCACCCCGCAAAGAACAGGGTTGGACCTGAATTTGTGAGCATGCTTAAGAGACATATAAAACGAAGTCACCTCTGCCAAGAGATGGAAGAACGGCAAAAAGATTCAGAGGTATTAAAAGAGAAAGAGATCTGAATTCCTGCTTTGGGAATACAAACTTGTAGATTCCAATATGGGGAAAGAAACTTTCCTCAATCTTCTTCATAAAATAATTTGATATTTAATACTCCAGGATATTAAAAAATTCCAGTTGATGCAGAAGGCACAGAATTTTGAGTCCAACATGGAAAAGAAAGTGTTTCATCCTCAACAATACGCTGTGAATTCAGCAAAGCAGATAAGTATCTCTAATAGTGGAGTTTCATGGGAACTGATAAAATATTTAAAAATCAGCAGCAATAACCAGAAAGTGAACATAAAGACAAAAATAAGAGAAGGATATTACATGTGGTACTTGGTACAGCATCATCCAAGCTCTGTAATGCACAGTAGACATTTGGGTGGCTATATCTAGGGGCATTTGTGATCAATTTTAACTGGTGTTAAAGACTTGTGGTTGGAGTGGGGGACTACAGTAAGTTCAGCACATAGTAAGTGTTCAATCTATATGCATAATGTATGAGTAGACAGAACAAAGGGATAAAAAAGAAGAAAAGAAGGGAGGAGGGGGGCTGAAAGGGAAAAAGGAAGATGGAGTTTTGGCACTGGAAAACAAAGTGCTCACAAAACTTGGTTTATATTCCTATTGGGAAGTGGCTATTTAAAATTCTTAAAATGCTTTCTCAAGTCAATAGCTTGAGAAACAAGCCTTATATATATAAAAATGTGGTTTTTCACTATTCAAAATATTGGCTCTTCCATACAAAAAAATACATGAAGATAAAGGTGAACCATTCAAGGTAACCACATGAATTAAAAAGAGACAGAAATATACTATTAAAATGATCAGATTGCTTGTTTGAAAGTTAATGATATTATGTGTAGAATGACATAGAAGTATCCTGTGTAGAAAACTGAAAATAAGCCAGGTTGCAGAGAAAATAAATTTTCAAACAAAATAATAAAATAATCTTTTCATCTACATTCTTTGATTTGAAGGATACAGATTTTTCTCTTCATTGTTTTCTCACTTTTAGAAAATAATTGAAAGCATATTTAACAAGAAATTAAACTGGTCTTTAGGATGCCATTTGAATGGCTGTCTAACATAAGTTCTTAGAAGGAAAACCTTGTGAGCTCCATACAGTCTAAAAATACAGAGTGTGTTGGGTGTAAGAATTTAGCAATGAGGCAGCAACTCTGTTTTGTTAAGATTACTCTATGATTCATTATTGCAATGATGGTAATTATATTTATAGCGACCACGCTTAAAACTTTTTAGAGCTATACTGTGTGAAATAAAATATTGTAGAATGGAGGAGAACAAAATGTTTTACAAAATTTTCCAGAATGATACTTAAGTTGTCAATAAAGAATTGTAGTGCTAGAAGGAATCTTAAAATACTGCTATTCTTTTTAATAACAAAGAAGATATTGCATAAAATTTCCCAAGGTTACAGAATATGTGTGATTCCAAAGCACAGATTTATGGTTAAAATAAATCCCTGAAGCAATCTAAATATATCAAATCCCATTTTTTTCTTATTGTTATAAAGTTAAACAAACTAGAAATCAAATTACCAACAATAAAAGATACCATTGAGAGTGAAAAGGCAAACCACAGATGGGAAGAAGCTATTTGCAGTGCATATCCCAACAAAGAGCTCCTGTCAAGAATATAAAAAGAACTCCTTAAATAGAAAAATCAAGGAAAACTATTGATTGGACACTTCAACAAACAAAATATTCATCTGACCAATGAGCCTATGAAAATATGCATAGCAACAGTAATTACTGGCAGAATGTAAAGTGAAACCGCGTATCTCCTAATAGCTAATGAAAGTGAAAGTGTTAGTCAGTCATGTCTGACTCTTTGTAACTCCATGGACTGCCACCCACCAGGTTCCTCTGTCCATGGAATTTTCCAGGCAAGAATACTGGAGTGAGTTGCCTTCTCTAGGCCATCTCCCCCACCCAGGGATCTAACCCAGGTCTCCCACATTGCAGGCAGATTCTTTACCATCTGAACCATAATAGCTAATGGCTAAAATTAAGAGTTATAAAGTTTTTCCAATGATGTAGGGCC
This sequence comes from Bos javanicus, assembly GCF_032452875.1. Lineage (NCBI taxonomy): Eukaryota > Metazoa > Chordata > Mammalia > Artiodactyla > Bovidae > Bos > Bos javanicus. The sequence goes on along the minus strand of NC_083887.1, from coordinate 29,370,791 downwards.
ATTCAATATACTTCCTGCTGGTATATGTGAAACATAATATAATCATTTTAGAAAACTTTTGGCGGTATCTACCAAAGTTAAAAACATGATTATCCAATTACCCAGCCGTTCCAACATAAGGTAAATATGCAAGAGAAATCAGTGCATAAGGCACTTCAAGAATGTTCATAACAGGCTGATTTTATTAGCCGGAAACTGGAAACAACCCAAGTGTCATGAAAGGTGGAATGAAGAAATAAATTGTGACATATTCATAGAATGAAATACAGCCTGAAATATAAAAAGAAAGAACTGCTGCCACACAACAGCATGGATGAATCACACTGACATGATGATGAGCAAAAGAGGGAAGACATTAAAGACTCTGCAGTGTGTGACGCCATTTGTGTGAATTTCAAGCACAACTGCTTATAGCGATATGTCAGAAGACTGAGAACCTCTGGGCTTGACTGGAAAAGGAAAAAAGGAAGCCTTCTAAAAATTGTTCTGTACATGGATCCAGGAGGTTATGTAGGTTCATATATATTTTAAAAATTCATCTAAGATTTGTGTATGTTTAAGACTTGTGTACTTTAACAATATCCAAATCATAGTTAAAGAAATATTTTCTACACTAACAATTAACATGAATAATCCTGTTGTACTTTAGCAAAATATTGGGATGGACTGCTGAAAAAGAAAGGCTTTCGTATCTTAAACTGACATGTCAAAGTAAGATCAAATGTAGGATTCTTCATTGTCATTGTCTTGTTGTTATATTATGCTGTGTTTTCAATATATAAAAAGTTGATTTATTTGGAATTTAAAAAGGAGATTTGTCCGTTTTCCTCTACTTTTTAACTTATTTATTTATATATGTACATATACATATGTATATATGTATATATTTATTTATATATGTATAAGTTATTTATGTATATATGTATATTTCGGGATTCCCTGATGGCTCATACAGTAAAGAATCTGCTTGCAATTCAGGAGACCCAGCTTCAATTCCTGGGTTGGGAAGATCCCCTAGAGAAGGGAATGGCTACCCACTCCAGTATTCTTGCCTGGAGAATCCCAGGGACAGATTCTAGCCTGGTGGCTAGAGTTCATGGAGTCACAAAGAGTCAGACACGACTGAGTAGCTAACCCTTTCACTTTTTTTTTTTTTCAGGCTCATATTTATCTTACACTTTGAGGTTAAACCAATTATTTGTTACTCGAGTTGTTACAGCACTGGCTTGATAACTCTTTTAGTAGGCCTCTTTGAAATATCCTTTTCATTATGTATTGCGTATAGACAATACTCCTAACTCAAGCCAGACATGTCACTAAAAACTCTCATTAGAACAACTGCCATAAAGAATCTGGATGGAGAGTAGAGATATTAATAACTTAACTGTGTGTTTTAAGTGAATGTGCTATAAGGACCTGTGATTAAAGAGGAGGAGTGTTAAAAGTTTTGTTTTACTAATAGAGTGATATTAATAACTTAACTAAATATGTTCTCTCTAAGAAAATGTGCTATAAAGAAATATGATTGATGGAGAAGCACTTTTAAAAATTTTGCTAACCTCAAGACTCACTTGATTGTTTCCATTAAACTGAAAGTCAGTTAGTTCTGTCTGAGTCTCTGCAACCCCATGGAATTCTCCAGACCAGAATCCTGGAGTGGGTAGCCTATCCCTTCTCCAGGGGATCTTCCCAACCCAGGAATTGAACTGGGGTCTCATGCATTGCAGGCGGATTCTTTACCAGTTGAGCTACCAGCAAAGTCCATTAAACTATATGCTCTCAAAGCAAGCAGACTTCATGGGAAGAGGAAGAGCTTTTAAATGCCAATAACTTTCTGTCCCATTATGGCTTTTGCTATCCAAGTTCTATTAGAATTTACAGTTTAAATCAGAAAGAATTCACAAGGAGGTAAAAGTTCCACAGAGAGAAAATGAATGGATTCCTTCAAATTAACAATAATATAAAATTATTTTCACAGTAATATAATCAAGGAAGCTCCAGTGGTGAATCTGAATATGGGATGCATCACAGAAAAGAATTACCCATGATGTAGAACTATTCTTGGGAAATAACAGAATATATTCAGCATTAGTCTATGGGACTAATCATGGCTCTTATGAAGACAGCGTCAATAAGGAAAAAGAAAAAAAGCTTTGATGGCCTGCCAAAGACAGTATTTTCTTACTTGGATGTATTTATAATACTTTTTCTAAGATACAGTTTACCAGGCTCCAGTCCAGATTCAGAGAATCTGAATCTAAATCTTTAAGGGATATGACTCAAAAAAATCCTTGTTTTTAATAACACATTTCAAGTCATAAGCAGTCAGATATGGAAACCATGGTCCCTAAAATAAAGAAGTATCTGCAAGTTGAGGAAGGAAAATATATATGTATATATTCAGTGTAAGATAATTGTAAAAAGTAAACTAAACACGGGTGAGACTCTGTGTGTCTCTTGCTGTGTATGTATCTGGGCTTAGTCCTTGACACCAAAACCAACTGACTCAGTGCCTGTACAAAGTGACTCATACCTTGAACTCTTCACTTGTAAGCAACTCTACCTAGATAACTGTAATGATTAAAGATACAAGGAAAATACTTAATTTCACGAAGTGCTATCTATCATTTACCATTATAAGTAACAGTTGTATTATAAAACAAATGAATGTTAAAATCAAAGTAATGGTAAAGACTATATATTCTATAAAATTTCAGAGAAAAAAGAGTTCAAAGTAATTTGGTAAGAATAGCCTGCCAGGTGCCTCTGTCCATGGAATTTTCTGGGCAAGAATATTGGAGTAGGTTGCCATACCCTTCCCCAGGGGATCTTCCCCATTCAGGGGTTGACAGGCCTCCTTCATTGGCAGGTAGATTCTTTACTGTCTAAGCCATCAGGGAAGGCAAGAATATATTAGGTCAGATTTTTTTCTAAATGTTGAGTTGAGTACTGGTTATTAAAGACAAAAGTCAAGATAGGAGCAGAGGTTCAGAAGATAAAAATGACAAGATAGTCTTTGAGCACAGTCAGTGATATTCCCTGTGGCCGAAGTAAAAATTCTTATAATTCCCTAATGATGTAGTAATTTAGAAATTGAATTGCAAATTAAATAGACAACCCATTTTTTTTTTTAAAGAAGCACATAGTTGAAATTAAAAAAAAAATTTCCCTCAGCATTTCCAACAGGCTTATATTGATCTGGTGGTTCGTATTTTAATTTGCAAGATGGTTGACTGCATGTATAAGTCAATCACCCGATACAAACCTTAACGCTTGAAAATGTTTTAAACAGTTAAGCAAACATTGACTAACAAGTTAGGTAACTGCTTTAATTTCTGAAAGTCAAAGCATTTCCCTTGATTTCTGTGTCCTCATTACAGGGAATTTATAAAGAGCTATTTCTTTAGCTGGGATAATCTGTCTTATTCTTTTTTTAAAGAGAGCATTTAACTGTCTTTATACTTCCTAAGTAATCTGAAAATGAAAAATATGTAATAAAATTAAAGGTAATAAATACATTTAATATTGATTTGGGGGAATTTAAAGGAATTAGAGATAAGAAAGTGAAGTCTCTTAAAAAACTTTGGTTAGAGATGTGCTATGTGCTTAGTCACTCAGTTGTGTCTGACTCTTTGCCACCCCATGGTCTTAGCCCGCCAGGCTCCTCTATCCATGGCAATTCTCCAGGCAAGAATATTGGAGTGGGTTCCCATGCCATCCTCCAGGGGATCTTCCCAACCCCGGGATTGAACCCAGATCTCCCACATCATGGGTGCATTCTTTACCATCTAGCCACCAGGGAAGCCCAAGAATACTGGAGTGGGTAACCTATCTTCTCCAGAGGAACTTTCTGACCCAGAAATCGAACCAGGGTCTCATGAATTGCAGGCAGATTCTTTACCAACTGAGCTGAGATGAATAACATTTATATGGGGGAAGTTAAAGGAATTAGAGGTAAGATAAGGAGTTAGAGGATTGATGAATTAACATATAGGGTGCCTCAGTTTTAGTTTATTGCAGTTTTACATCTTATAAAAAAATAAATTTTTTATATTAGAAAGCAATTATATTTTAAAAAATCTTTAAAATCAAAATGAATACACTCATATCCCTTAAAATAATAAAAGAAAAAAATCACTGTATTTCCATCACTGAAAGTAACTGATGTATTCTTTTAATGTGATTTCTTATTCACCTTAACCTAATTGAAATCATAATAACACTGAATATCTATTATTCCCCACATTTATAACATAAAATACTTGCCATTTTGAGTTATGGTCTTCAATAACATTCTTTTTAATGGTCACACAATATTTCATCTTGTGTTAATCGTAGTTATATTAAGAAAAACCCAACAGAGATAAAGAGATAAATAGTCTGCAATGGATTCTTAAATATTAGCCAGCTTTAATATTTTTCACCATTTCTTATTTTTAATTTGGCTATAGCATTAATTGCTAGGTTCATAGTCTCTTCATTTTATGAGTTAAAAGGTAACTAGCCTAAAATCTCTGCATATACAAATGGCAAATTATGATTAAGTGGCTTAAATGAAATCTGCCTGCTTGTAAAGAATAGATCAGAACATGGTGAATTTTGAGAGCTGCAGATTCAAAAATTTAAATGTTTTCTGTAGTTACAGTTCTCATATGCATCTAATTTGGTTCTGAGATATTAAATCACATTTAAACTTTACCAGACGAATGCAAATGAAGCTTGAGATTAATTTGGTTTTTGCATACTCCTACTGTTTTGCCTTCCTAGAACACAGGAACATATTAGGTACCATGCAGGATGTCAGCAGATGACATAAAATTCTCTTAACAGTCACTTAAATTTGATTGTACAGGAAAGAAAATAATGTAGAAACAGACCAAAAAGCCTAAATCAAAATTTTGTATATTGAGACTTCCCTGGTGGTTCAATGGTTAAGAATCTGCCTGCCAATGCAGGGGACACAGGTTCGATCCCTGGTCCAGGAACTAAGATCCCACATGCAGCAGGGCAACCAAGCCTGTGTGTCACAACTACTGAAGCCCATGAGCTCTAAAGCCTGTACTCTGCAACAGGAGAAGCTGCTGCAATAAGAAGCCCCTTGGCCGCAAATAGAAGAGTAGCTCCCACTTGCTCCAACTAGAGAAAGCCTGCAAGGAGCAATGAAGAGCCTGTGTGCTGCAACAAAGACCCAGGCTGGCCAAAAATAAATAAATTTTAAAAAATTGTATACTGACAATGGCAGTGTTCATTAGAGACTTAGTATCACTGTCGCACTCTGGAATCCTAGGCTGAAGCTCAGTTAGGATTCGTGTAAACACCAGGGAGTGCAGCTCCAGTGGTCTGCAAACTGTGAGCAAGTTGTAGAGTGATTTACAGAACAGGATTGAAGCCCACTTGGCAGGATAAAAACAGATTAATCTGGACTGTCAAATACAGTTACATCAAACAGCTAAACTAAAAAATATTATTCAAACAGGACCAGTGGATAGTACAATGAGTTAAAAAAGTCTGAGAAGGGATTTGGAGAATTTGATAAAAATCTATTCATTAAATTTTGTAATAAAATCCACATAAATTCTTTTTCACCATTAATAGGTCAGCAATAGAAATAACAGTATGCGTATATGTGCAAAGGGCATGAGGAAATCAGGCTACTCCCTAAAACTAAGCAGGCATTCTAAGCTGCATTAAATATTTATTTGTCTGTCACATTAGTTAGATTTAAGCATTGCACGTGTCGGCAAAGGTTATGGGTTTAACGGTGACACCTCTACATTCATATGTTGAAGTCTTAACTCCCAGTGCTTCAGAATGTGCCTGTGTTTGGAGACAGGACTTTTAACAAGGAGATGAAGTTAAAATAAAGCTGTGAGAGTGGGTCCTAATCTAGTCTGACTGCTATGAGAAGAAGAAACTGAGCACATGAAAAGAAAGGTGGCCATCTGCAAGCAAAGGAGAGAAACCCCAGAAGAATCCAAACCTGCTGACACTTGACCTTGGACTTCAGCCCTTAGAAGTATGAGAAAATGATTTGTCTGATGATTAAGCCACCATGGCATTTTGTGATTACAGCCTTAACAAATTAACATAGTGAGTTAGGCTGGCTAAAGTGTGGCAGGAAGGACGCAGCTGCCCCCTTGGAGTATCTGTCAAGACACAGCGGCCCCTCAGCTCCGGAAGTACTGCAGGGGCAGTGGTAATGCACATGATCCAGCTCAGATGGCTCTGAGAAGCTGTAGAATACAGCCCACACACTTCAACAACTTCTGAGCTCTTCAGTCTGGGGTGAAATACATTAAAAAACAGAAAACAAAAAAAATTTTACTTACACAAAAAAAGGATTTTGCTTTATTTTTGTATTGAGTGTGAAGTATCATGGGCATTTAGTTGACAAGAGCTACAGGCAGATGGAAATGACTTTAGAGGCAGGATGAGAGTTATAATAATGGGTGCAACTTTATAAGCTTGACTTTTTAGATTTTTGTAAAATATATACAACAATATTTATAGTTTAAGCATTTCCATGTATACAATTCACAAAAATGCTCATAATGTTGTCTGAGCGTTGCCATTAGTGATTGTGCGTGCTAAGTCACTTCAGTGGTGTCTGACTCTTTGATAACCGAAGGACTGTAGCCTGCCAGACTCCTCTGTCCATGGGATTCTCCAGGCAAGAATACTGGAGTGGATTGCCATGCCCTCCTCCAGGGGATCTTCCCGACCCAGGGATCGAACTGGCATCTCTTATGTCTCCTGCAGTGGCAGGTGGCTTCTTTACCACTGGCGCCACCTGGGAAGTTCCTCTGTATCTATACCTAGAACATTCTCATCAATTTCAACCAAAGTTCTGTAACCTTTAAACTATAACTTTCTCCCTTCACTCAAATCACTGATAAATTCTACTCTCTGTTGCTATGAATGTGCTTATTCCACCAGCCTCATAAGTAGAATTATACAACACTGCTGCTGCTGCTGCTAAGTTGCTTTGGTTGTGTCCAACTCTGTGCGACGCCATAGACAGCAGCCCACCAGGCTCCTCTGTCCATGGGATTCTCCAGGCAAGAACACTGGAGTGGGTTGCCATTTCCTCCTCCAATGCATGAAAGTGAAAAGTCAAAGTGAAGTCACACAGTCGTGTCCGACTCCTAGTGACCCCATGGACTGCAGCCCACCAGGCTCCTTTGTCCATGGAATTTTCCAGGCAAGAACACTGGAGTGGGGTGCCATTTCCTCCTTCAATGCATGAAAGTGAAAAGTCAAAGTGAGGTCGCTCAGTCGTGTCCGACTCCTAACGACCCCATGGACTGCAGCCCACCAGGCTCCTCTGTCCATGGGATTTTCCAGGTAAGAGTACTAGAGTGGGGTGCCATTGCCTTCTCCTATACAACACTACCACAGGACTAATTTTTGAAGTCCTAAACATTGTCACTCCAGTAATTTGGCCACCTCATGCGAAGAGTTGACTCATTGGAAAAGACTCTGATGCTGGGAGGGATTGTGGGCAGGAGGAGAAGGGGACGACAGAGGATGAGATGGCTGGATGGCATCACTGACTCCATGGACATGAGTCTGAGTGAACTCTGGTAGTTGGTGATGGACGGGGGGGCCTGGCATGCTGCAATTCATGGGGTCACAAAGAGTCGGACATGACTGAGCGACTGAACTGAACTGAACTGAAACATTGTCATCCAGAAAAATATTGGGGTAGTGGTGAGTACTGAAGCTCAGTTCTCGTTGCTCAGTCTTGCCCGACTCTACGTGACCCCAGGGACTGCAGCAAGTCAGGCCTCCCTGTATATCACCAATTCCAAGAGTTTACCCAAACTCATGTCCATTGAGTCGGTGATGCCATCCAGCCTCTGTTGTCCTCTTCTCCTTGCACCTTCAATCTTTCCCAGCATCAAGGTCTTTCCCAAAGAGTCAGTTCTTTGCATCAGGTGGCCAAAGTATTGGAGTTTCAGCTTCAGCATCAGTCCTTCCAATGAATATTCAGGACTGATTTCCTTTAGGATAGACTGGTTGGATCTCCTTGCAATCCAAGGGACTCTCAAGAGTCTTCTCCAACACCACAGTTCAAAACCATTAATTCTTCGGCTGCACTCAGCTTTCTTTACAGTCCAACTCTCACATCCATAGATGACCACTGGAAAAACCATAGCCTTGACTAGACAGACTTTTGTCGGCAAAGCAATGTCTCTGATTTTTAATATGCTGTCTACGTTGGTCATAACTTTTCTTCCAAGGAGCAAGTGTCTTTTAATTTCATGGCTGCAGTCACCATCTGCAGTGATTTTGGAGCCCCCCAAAATAAAGTTTCTCACTGTTTTCATTGTTTCCCCATCTATTTGCCATGAACTGATGGGACCAGATGCCATGATCTTAGTTTTCTGAATGTTGAGTTTTAAGCCAACTTTTCAGTCTCCTCTTTCACTTTCATCAAGAGGCTCTTTAGTTCTTCTTCACTTTCTGCCATAAGGGTGGTGCCATCTACATATTAGAGGTTATTGATATTTCTCCTGGCAATCTTGATTCCAGCTTGTGCTTCATCCAACTCAGTGTTTCTCATGATGTACTCTGCATGTAAGTTAAATAAGCAGGGTGACAATATTCAATCTTGACATATTCCTTTCCCAATTTAGAACGTCTGTTGTTCCATGTCCAGTTCTAACTGTTGCTTCTTGATCTGCATACAGCTTTCTCAAGAGGCAGGTCAGGTGGTCTGGTATTCCCATCTCTTTAGGAGTTTTCCACAAGTTGTTTTGAGCCACACAGCCAAAGGTTTTGGCATAGTCAATAAAGCAGAGTACTGAAGGGATGTTAGGAAAAAATCAAGGGAAAGGTCCAGGGATCTGGCTCTTGCTCAATGATACAAACGGTCTTCCTCCTGACCCTCCCAGTTTCTCTTTCCTCCATGTCCTCCCCAGTACTGGCTACATCTTGTCCTTTGATAACAGACATTCCAATAGGTGTGAGGTGATAGCTCCCTGTGGTTTGGATTTGCATTTCTCTAATGATCAGTTAAATTCAGCACATTTCAATATGTCTCGTGGCCATTTAAATGTCTTTTCTGGGGGGAAAAAAAGTCTATTTGGGTCCTTTGCCCACTTTTTAATTGGACTGCTTGCTTTCATGTTCTTGAATTATGTCAGTTGTTTATACATTTTGAATATTAACCTCTCCTCAGATGTGTGGATTCCCAGTATTTTCTTCCAGTCCATGTGTTGTCTTTTTATTGTGTTGATTGTTCTGCAGAAGCTTTTTAGTTTATGTAGTTCGACTAACTTAGGTTTTATTTTATTGCTTGTGTTTTAGGTCTCATCCAAAAAAATAATTTTCAGAACCCATGTCAAGAAGCATTTTTTCCTATGTTTTCTTCTAAGAGTTTTGTGATTTTAGGTCCATATATTTAAGTCTTTAATCCATTTCAAAGTTTAGTGAGTAATGTCTGCTTTGCTCTGGCAATTAACCATATGTAACTTCCTACATTTCTTGTATTTTTAGTAATGTATTTTAACTTTTTCTTCATTTTTTTTTCATGTTTTTCTATCTTTACTCAACAAAAACACAGTAAAGCACTGTGGGACTAGAAAGGGCATTTTACGATTTCCCTTCTCATCATGCCTGAATCAGTATCTTGCACACATTAAGAAATCAATAAATGCTTTTTGTCTGTTTGTTTTCTAAAAACTAGGGATGCAAGGGAAAAGTTCTAAGATGAAAGTGTAAAGACTCAATTTCTTTCCTTGGTAATGTGACCAAGATTAGATCACTTACATATATTTTCTAGCCTTTGGTTACTGTGCCTTTTACGTGAGTATATGACACACGATTCCTGTATAGCTTTATAATACTACGTGTCTAGGCTATTTTAATTAATCTGAACTAAACACATTTTTAGGAGACATTCAAAAAACCAACAAGTATGTACTTTAAGAACTTGTTCTGAATTACACTAAATATATGCGTGTAAATTAGGATATTTTTCCCTAACACTCTATTCAAGAAACTAAAGGTCAGAAGGACAGTATTATACTCTCAGCCCAATTCATGTTCTGTGAAAATGAAATATACTGACGTCCTATATTCTGCTGGGACACATGATCTGTACCTATTTTCAGCCCACAGCTCTTCACATGCCATTGTTTAAAAATAGATCAGTTCTGAACTTTGGAGACAGACTTAGAAGTGCATTAACCTCTTTCTCGACTGTTAAGTTTGCCATTTTGCACTAATCAAATCAGTATAAATCTGATCATGATAAAAATAGACCTTCTTACTTTGTACACATTCCAACAGGCTCTCATAAGCAGAGGGGTATGGCTCACTGAATTTTTCTAGTTAGTTTTTTGTTTTAAATATACTCCTGCATTAAAGCGTCATCAGTCTCTGATCCTAAAATTCCAATGCCAAGTTTTGATGCTAAGATGCTGTCTCCAGAAGCCTGGTTGTTAAACTGGAGGAAGGGCTTGTTAGCAGATTGTTTGAATAAATTCCAAAAGAAATGAGACATACGATAAACCTTGAGTTGGTGTCCCTCTGAGGTATGGTCTAACACCCTCTGAATGACCTCTCATAGCACTAACACGCAGTTATAATTGCTGGTTTAAATTTCTGTCTCTCATCAAGTTGTAAGAGCCGTGTGGGCTGCAACTATATACTATTTTTCACGGTATCATAGTAATACTAAGAATCAAATTTTACTGTGTACTTACTATGTACCAGGCACTTTTCAAACTTTTAATGTTTTGGGTTTTTTTCTCATTTAATTTTAAAATATCTCTGTTAGGTACTTATCATCATCATCATTTATATTTAAAAGATGAAGAAAGTAAAACATGTACAAGTTATGAAAGAGCCCAAAGTTGTGCAGATACTAAGTTGTGGTGCTGCATTTATATGAGACCAACCTAGGTAGCATATTCAAAAGCACTTTGCCAACAAAGGTCCGTCTAGTCAAGGCTATGGTTTTTCCAGTGGTCATGTATGGATGTGAGAGTTGGACTGTGAAGAAGGCTGAGCACCGAAGAATTGATGCTTTTGAACTGTGGTGTTGGAGAAGACTCTTGAGAGTCCCTTGGACTGTAAGGAGATCCAGCCAGTCCATTCTGAAGGAGATCAGCCCTGGGATTTCTTTGGAAGGAATGATGCTAAAGCTGAAACTCCAGTACTTTGGCCACCTCATGCGAAGAGTTGACTCATTGGAAAAGACTCTGATGCTGGGAGGGATTGGAGGCAGGAGGAGAAGGGGACAACAAAGGATGAGATGGCTGGACAGCATCACTGACTCGATGGACGAGTCTGAGTGAACTCCGGGAGTTGGTGATGGAGAGGGAGGCCTGGCGTGCTGCGATTCATGGGGTCGCAAAGAGTCAGACACGACTGAGCAACTGAACTGAACTGAATGGCACTATGGAGAACAGTGTGGGACTTACCATATGATCCATCAATCCCACTATTGGGCATGTATCTGGAGAAAATTATACTTGAAAAAGATACATGCACCCCAATGTTCATTTCAGAACTACTTACAACAGCCAAGACATGGAAGCAACTGAAATGTCCATCCACAGATTAATGAATAAAGATGTGGTCTATGTGTATACAATGGAATATTATTCAGCCTTAAAATAAGTATGAAATAATGCCATTTGCATTAAAACATGTGAAATGTCATATATGAAACGAGATGCCAGTCCAGGTTCAATGCATGATGCTGGATGCTTGGGGCTGGTGCACTGGGACGACCCAGAGGGATGGTATGGGGAGGGAGGAGGGAGGAGGGTTCAGGATGGGGAACACATGTATAATTTTTTTTAAATTAAAATTGAATAAAAAAAAAAAAGAAGAAATAATGCCATTTGCAGCAACATAAATGGGCCTAGAGATTATCATACTAAATTAAGTCACACAGAGAAACACAAGTCTAAAAGATGATACAAAAAACTTATTTACAAAACAGAAACAGACTCACAGACTTAAAAATAAACTCATGGTTACCAAGGGGAATGGTGGGGAGGGGGGCTATAAATTAGGAAATTGGGATTAACATATACATACATAACATATACATACTATTATATTAAAATAGATAGTCAAAAAGGATCTACTGTATAGCACAGGGAACTCTACTTAGTATTCTGTAATAACTTATATGGGAAAAGAATCTGAAAAAGAATGAGATGGCTGGATGGCATCACTGACTCCATGGACGTGAGTCTCAGTGAACTCCGGGAGTTGGTGATGGACAAGGAGGCCTGGCGTGCTGCGATTCATGGAGTCGCAAAGAGTTGGACACGACTGAGAGACTGATCTGATCTGATCTGATCTGATACGTATAACTAAATCCCTTTGCTGTACACCCGAAATTAACATAACATTATAAATCAACTATTTGTTGTTTGGTTGATCAGTTGTGTCTGACCCTTTGCAATCTCATGGACTGTAGCCTGCCAGGCTCCTCGGTCCATGGGATTTTATAGGCAAGAATTCTGGAGTATGTTGCCATTTCCTTCTCCAGGGGATTTTCCCGACCTAGGTATCAAACCTCTAAGTCCTGCATTGGCAGGGAGATTCTTTACCACTGAGCCATCAGTAAACTTCAGTATAAAATTAAAAAAAAAAAAAAAATGAAGCCAGTGGAACCAGGGCCATACTCTCTCCCTGATGCTGCATGGCTCCTCCATAGTTGGCTTTCACTCATACATGATGCTATTCAAAACACTGAGAATATCATAAAGGCAATTTAAACCATTCAAAACAATGAAACAGAAGACCTCCGAGCCCACAAGGCAAAACAGGTGCATATTTTAAGTGGATAGAAGAAGAATAGGAGGGCTCTCCAAGCAAACCAGGACTGGGCACAACTGGGAGGGAGAGGAGGTTTCTGGAGATCACTGAAGTCCATCTTTGCAGACTCAGAATTTTAACCAGACACAGTCACAGAGCAACAAGAGAGTGGAGAACAGAGATGACAGATAACTAATGCATCACTGCTGCTGCTGCTGCTAAGTCGCTTCAGTCGTGTCCGACTCTGTGCGACCCCATAGACAGCAGCCCACCAGGCTCCCCGTCCCTGGGACTCTCCAGGCAAGAACACTGGAGTGGGTTGCCATTTCCTTCTCCAATGCATGAAGGTGAAAAGTGAAAGGGAAGTCACTCAGTCATGTCTGACTCTTAGCGACCCCATGGACTGGAGCTTACTAGGCTCCTCCATCCATGAGATTTTCCAGGCAAGAGTAGTGGAGTGGGGTGCCATGGCCTTCTCTGATGCATCACTATAGTGGCTCTAATTTAAAATGCCAAGTTTCTAGGTACTATTCTAAGTAATTTTTTCAGAAAACTGTAGGTGTTCCTGTATTCTCGGGTCCATGTATATTAGTTGACTGTGAGACAAAGATAATTTTTTTAGATGACTTTCCAGTCACTTCTTAGGGTGCTGACAATGCCACTGGGGCCAGTGCTATGGTCATATGGCCTAGCTCGAGGATGAAGAACACACAGATTTATGTGCTGTTCTGAATTTTCTCCACCTTGAGTGGCTCACTGCTTAGGTTCAGACAGGGAATCCAGCAACTTGTGTTTTATGAACCACTGACATTACTCTATGCACACCTGGCATACCAATGTAAGAAAAATTGTATTTATTTTCTATCTATCCCATGGATACTATTAATATTATAGAGTTTGGACAAAATACTCAGAAACCTTTAATAACTGTACTCTACTGGCATACTCTCCCACCCCTCAGGTTTACTCAGAAATAAATCACTAATGTATATAAACATTGAGAAAGTTAAAAAGAAAATAAAAACAACTGCATGCAAAATAGGACCTTCTGGGGGTTTTGTGTGTATATCAAAACAAACTCACAGAGGAATCTAAAGATACCAGCATCCTTTAGTTATATGTTAGAAACCACATTCTCCATAGTACAATCTAAAGTGATACTAAGAAAGGTAAGTGGCCACAGTATGTCATAATTCTGGGCATCACTTTTCTTCATTCCAGCATCTCTACTGTGTCTCAAAAATGCTCCCTTCAAGTTCTAATCATCTAATAATCTAACAATTTGACTTTATTTATTTATCCAACAAGCAGTTATTAAAGATGTACTATGGAGGGTCTGGAGCTATGGTGGAAATCAAGAAGTCCTTACTTTCTTGGGTCCTGAGTTCCTATAATAGATCAGACAATTAACAAATAAATAAAAAGAGACAACAAGACAACAAAGTGATGTGTACCAACAACAAAACTCATATGATGGAGAATGCAAGGAAATTAAATCCAGATGAACTTCTCAGGGGAGGCCCTGTTAAGGAGGTAACATTTGTATGGAGACCTCAATTTGTTGAGGTCTTGTTGAAGGCATTTGTTGAGGTATTTGTTGAAGGCATTTCAGCAATTTGTCTCCAATGTATGAAAAAGATATATCACCTAGTTTCTGTACAAGAATTCTTTCCATAAAGTTTTGCTCTCAAAATATCTACTGGCTAAATTATTTTGCATATGCATGATATGAGTTTCTGGTAAGAGCTTTCAAAGGTCACACAAATGAAATTCTTCCTGCCATTCTACATCTTAGAGATTCTTCATATTTAAAAATATTCAAACACATTGAAGAGAAAGGATGGAGAATAAAATAGATACAACACAGATTTAATTGATTATGAGTAAGGAATAATTTCACATTCATAAGAACCACATTTTATTTTCTTTCTCTATTTTCAAACAATGGGTTTTTTTTAGTAAGCTTTTTAGAATCTAACCTTTCACTTTTGTACATTTGTGAGTACCCAGACTTGTGTTAGCAGAAACTGTTGCTCTAAAGTATAAATCAGCATCTCATATTATGCAAAATACTTTCATAAAAAAGAGGTTTCTGGACAACGAAGCATTTTAAGTTAAAAGTCTTATTAAAATGTAAGATAGTTGTCCGCTCAAACTTGAATATATGATTAACAATTACATGTGGCATGTGTTCGTGCATACAATGCACATCTTATATTTTTACCTTTTATTAAAATATACATATCAAATAATCTAGTTTTCCCAAGTATCCTGGTTTATTCATTTATATTTATAGTATCAATCATTCAATGTCTTCTATATGCCAGGCACTTTCTGGACACAAGAGGCACAATAGGGACCAAAATACATCTTTGCATAAATTAACACCTCATCTTCTAAATTGGAATACAGCTTTTGAAAGACAGAATGATGTATTTTACTACTTTTAAAACATTTCTTGTGATCTACCACTATGACCTAAATATAGCAGGCACATAATACTCCAAGTTAACAGAGAACAAGATATATTTCCCATTGTTCTTACTAAACTTTTCTTTGTAAAACATATCTGGGTTTTTTATATCCAGGTTTCTAAATGGATAATGAATAATGACTTCTGTTACCTGCTGGCCAATGTCTTTGCTTACTTTCCTATGCTACGCTTCCTGTTTCTATAGTTTTAGTTCACATTAAAGTTTGGCTTTTGTGTGACTCTGATGCCAGAAGAGCAAACGCTGAAGAACAAAGGAACAAACATTGTTTTCACCTTTTTAGGATGTTAAATATTTCAGTATTTCATGTTTCTGCTTCTAAGATCTCTAATTTGATTAAGTAGCCATAATTTTTTACCCTGCTTTTCACTCATAATTCAGTAAAAGACCATTTTTCTAATAAATATTTAATGAGCTCCTATCAAATACTAGTCACTAGAGATACAGAGATACTATGGCACAGTCTCTACCCTCAAGAAGCTCACAGTCTTGAAAGAGATGAAGAGTAAACTGACAAATGAAAATACAAGGATGGAGAGTTTTCAGAGAAAATTTTTGAAGAAACTCATACCTGGTAAGATTGTTTGATGGAAAATTGAAGGAAAGTCGGGTAGAAAGGATTGAAGATAGAGAAGGTAGCATAAAGAAAGGCCAAGAGACAATCAGCAACATTTTCCCTCCCAGGGAAATTACCAACAATTTTCTGTCAGTGAATCATGAATGCAAAGATGGAGGCAGACCACAGAGCTTCTCCAGTGCAATTCAAGCAGCTTGGCCTTTTTCTTAGAGGGGATAGGGGGCCATAGTTAGACTTCAAGAAAGTAACACTGAACTTGTGTTGTATATCATTCAATATGATAGCCAAGGGATGGGATACATTTGAGCTAACCGAGACCAAAGGCAGGGAGAAAAGTGGTGGGTGCATGTCAGAAAGTGAAGGAAAAGATGCTGAAGCTTTGAACTATGCTGCTGCTGCTGCTGCTAAGTCGCTTCAGTTGTGTCCGACTCTGTGCAACCCCATAGACAGCAGCCCATCAGGCTCCTCTGTCCCTGGGATTCTCCAGGCAAGAACATGGCATTTGAAAATATAAGGAAAAAATTATTATAAGTGAATGACAGATAGTTGTAGGAACTGAGGGAATTGGGGGCATGTGTATGGATGTGAGAGTTGGACTATAAAGAAAGCTGAGCACTGAAGAATTGATGCTTTTGAGCTGTGGTGTTGGAAAAGACTCTTGAGAGTCCCTTGGACTGCAAGGAGATCCAACCAGTCCATTCTGAAGGAGATCAGTCCTGGGTGTACTTTTGAAGGAATGATGCTGAAGCTGAAACTCCAGTACTTTGGCCACCTCATGCAAAGAGTTGACTCATTGGAAAAGACTCTGATGCTGGGAAAGATTGAAGGTGGGAGGAGAAGGGGACAACAGAGGATGAGATGGCTGGATGTCATCACCGATGTGATGTACATGAGTTTGAGTAGGCTCTGGGAGTTGGTGAAGGACAGGGAAGCCTGGCATGCTGCAGTCCATGGGTCGCAAAGAATCAGACACGACTGAGCAACTGAACTGAAGGGGATAAAAATGAAAAGTGGAATTTTTCCACTTAAGATCAGAGTCAAAGTGTAGCAGTAACTAATAACAAACACACATGATTAAGAAAATTTTCTTGTTATCCTTTATATTACATTAAGCATTTTTAGCATGGAGAAATGTTTCTCATTTAATCATTCAGCTTTTTAGGGTTCATTTTTATTCTCACTTTCTGTTGGCTTTCTATAGTCCCTCAATGACATTTTCTGTTGGAATCCTTACTTTTCTGCTTCTTTCAAATAAAACCTTAGATTTATTGTATCCATCTGCCTATTGATTCCATTTTAATCCTTGATACTGTCTATTCAGTTATCTTTGTCTCTACACTATGGCCCATCTTACCCCACCTTTGAATCCTGTCTGGCCCTTGAGAACCTAACCTGGTTTCAGTATCGTGAGCTTCGGCCTCTTAGTGAAGAGGATTTGTATTTAAAACAAAATCTATAATCCAACAAAGAGATAAAGCAAAACATATTAATAAATTTAAAAAATGATATATAGCTTTTTTTTTTTAAATACAAAGGTTTAATTCTATTTCTCAAAGCAAAAAGATTTGGACGTTATTGATTGAGGACTTTGTAGAGAAAATAATTTAATCAATAGCAGATATTCAGCTCCTTCTATTTCCAAAACTCTTAACTGATAGCTTAAGGCTTAAAAAATACAAATAACTTTTATGGATGTAGATACTTAGGGATGGTTATAAATGGTAAAGATGTTAGGTGAGATGGACATATTTATTGAGTATTTATATTTGCTATATATAGTTGGAATTTCAATAACAATTTAAAATATAGAGGAAGTGACCTTTGCTCTTAAGGAACTTTCAAGACAAAAGTGGAGGAAACTAATGTGGAAAAATCGTGATAATAGACAAAATGGAAAGTAGTACTCAAACATGGACTCGGTGCCCTGGGGGTCAGGGAAAAAAGAGACCAGATCTAATCTGGACAATCAAAGGAAGTAAAAATAAAGAAATATTATTTGAACTACATTTGCCAACAGATGAGAAACATATCTGGAAAACATATGATGCAAGTTGAGAAATCAGAATTGCTTTTTGCAAAACAGTAAGTTGCACAATTTGGCTATAGGCCACTTTGGAAAATATAGAGCAAAAGGGAAAACTAAAGCTGGAAATTTAGCAAGGATCAGAGCATAGAAGGGCTCAAATATGAGTCCAAAGAGGCTCTATTTGATGAACTTGTAAAGACAATGTTTCTGAGCAGATACATGACTATCTCATACATGTAAATGATTAATTTGGCATCGCTGCTTTAAGTGGTAATTAGAGAAAACAGACCAAAGGTTGCAAGATAAACTAAAAGGATAGTGCAAATAATCCATGTGAGAGCAATAAGGTTAGGGTCATGAACTTGGTAAAAGAGATAAGGACATAGCTGTAAGATACATTGTTACAGTGAATTGATAGCATGTGGTGATTGACTGGATGTGCAGAGCAAAGAAAGATTAAAAAAGGCTAAAGTTTTACATTCTATATGACTCAAAAGAATAAAATATTTACAGAGAGAGAGACTTCAAAGGATAAATGGCTTAGTGATGGAAGATAATCACTTTAATACATAGTTTACTATATATGTATGGCAAATGGAAATCAGGTAGCAATGGCAAAGGGAAATCATATAGGTTTTAAGACAACAGAGATTATGTCAAGAATTTGGAGGTCAAATTTCCAGAACTAAAGAGCTAGATGAAATAAATAAGAAAATAAATCCAGAAATGGAAAGTGAAAAGCCAAAGACAGTAATGGTTTAGTGTTAAAGGAGCTCCCTCAAAAGATTCTGGCTATAGGTGTTATTAAGCGTTTAAAAGAACTGCCAATGGATCCAAGACAAATGATGTCATCACTAAATGTTCACTGATATTTTTTGTGATTTGTCATCACTAAATATTCAAGGAAACGATTTTGGTAAAGAAGTGGAGATTGAACCACAGTAGGAGATAATTATAGAGTAATCTTTCCAGATTAGTAGTAAAAGAAAAGAGAAAGAGAAAACCAGTGTAAGAAACACAATCAAGAGAATGTTCGTTTGATCTAGGGGTGACCTGAACATTCCAGTGGGCAGAGGGAAGACATCTAGGGAGGGAAGGAAGGGCCACTGGAGAAAAGAGGTGGTTATAGATGTTGCAAAGTGTTTTAATGAAGTAATAGGAAATGAATGACTCACAAGGGTCAAGTCAGTCTGTGATCAGGGTCCAGGAGATGAACAGGAAAAACAAAAATAGGAAAAAAGTGAAAATCACAAAGAAGTTAATGAAACAATTTGGTGAGCATGAGATGAGAAAGTGGAAGACAGGAAGGCTATGGACAATGAGTACCAAAGAAAGGACTTGTAACCAGGGATACAGAAAATAAATTGGTATCTTGAGAATCATAATTAGAAGAACAATTCTCCAGTCATTTTTTAAAAACACAGAGCCTGTAAACGTGAGAACATAAGGGTGAATAAAGGGAAAAACTGTTTTAACATTGTTTTAATTTTTTTTGAGTAATGTCAAAACATGGAATTGAGGATTTCCCAGGAAAAGAGAAAGTAAACAATGATCACACTCGTGGAGACTGAGGACAATAAATCTTACCTCTCTCAGAGGATCATTGAGTTCATTGAGAATATTTTCCTCATCAAAGATTTTGCCTTGGTATCTGTGTTCATAATAATCATGTATCTTCTGACGCATATCAGCTGGTAACTTATGGAATGACATGTATTGTTCCACTTGCTTATACTGTAAGAAAAGGAAAAAACAGAAATTAGAAAACGTTGTTAGGCTGTATGAGAAACCATGATGTGATTTTGTTATGCTATATTCAACAACTTTTGAGTAATGAAGAAATTCTTTAAGGTGAATGAATTACTGTACTAGGTTGTAAAGTACCTACTCTATGTCACATACTATGGATGGTATTTGTTTAGGTAAACATTTCCTGTAAAGACCTGAAGAGTTATGGAGAGGAAGCATGGAAGGAGTTCAGAGTGAACTGGGTGTAGCCCCCAAAATCCAGTGATGAGCCAAGAAAAAAAAATGTAACGCCATTAAAAGGAAAAAGCAGTTCTAAAAGAAGTATGCAGTTGCTGTTTAGCATTTGGAAAAAGAATCTCATAACTCTGGATAGTACAAAGGTTTTATCTTAGATCTTATAGCCAAAGATAAGACCTAATTAAAATTTTAATCTGGAGGTACAAAGTTTGGCAACTGTTTGTAAGTCATATATCCTCAAGCAACACTCATGCCCTATAAATTAAGAGACTACGTTTGACTTGAATTTAGGATGTGGAAAAATATCAGAATGAGACTAGATCCACATAGTTTTATAGCTGAAACTTAATTTAGACACTTAATTTTATTTAAATAAGTACTTCTTAAACCTGATTGTTCATAAAACTTGTGATGAGGTGGTCTTTGGGGAATGATTTGCATTTCTAACTCCAGATATTGATTCTGTTGAGGTACCCGCCTTTGTAAATTTATATACATATTCATATACATAAACACACACTTTAAAAAAAAGTCCCTACAAATCAAACAGGAACCCAGAAGCACATATATTACTTGGTAGCTTATTAGAGGAGAATTTCAGGCTTTAAAAAACCAGAATCTGCATCTTAAGAAAGATGCCCTGGATGACTCACACACATTTAAATTTGAGAAATATTCCCTTGATATTTCAAATGCAGGCAGTCATAAGACTATACTTTGAAAAAAATTGGTTAGAATCCCCTAAATTAGTTCCACCATGCAGATGATAAAGCTGAATACAAATGAAAAGGTAGGTAATAAAACTGGATGAAGATAATGGAAAAAATCTTTCCTTAAACATGACACATTTGGTGTATTATCTATGAATATTTTTGTTTCAAATCTTTTCCTGATAACAGAACTCAAGCCAGAAGATCTAGATGACTGGACTCCTTGCCACAATAACTGGTAATTAATAAATATACCTAATGGGAAACAGCAACCCATTGTATTATACTTCTTCAAATATTTTTAAGTACATTATTTACTCATAAAATTCATATTTTGGGGACATTCTCTTTTAGAGATTAGTATTCTCAAAGGAAATACAGCTTTGTCATGAGATCCCTTTGCTTGGTCACCAGACTGTTCCTTAAAGTAAAGCCTGCTGGCCTAACTACTGTGGGTATTACCTACAGTAACCCTAGTAGGTAACACACATATATACACACACATTTACATATTAAAGTAAAGCCTGCAGGCTTACTACTATTGTAGGCATGCACACACACACATATATTGATGACTTTGAGCTGTTGTGCTTGAGAATACTCTTGAGAGTCCCTTGGACAGCAGGGAGATCAAACAAGTAAATCCTACAGCAAATCAACTCTGAACATTCATTGGAAAGACTGATGCTAAAGCTGAAGCTCCAACATTTTGGCCACCTGATGTGAAGAGCCGACTCTTGGAAAAGAACCTGATGCTGGGAAAGATTGAGGGCAGAAAAGTAGGGGGTGACAGGATGAGATGGTTGGATGGCATCACTGACTCAATGGACATGAGCTTGAGCAAACTCCAGGAAACGATGAAGGACATAGTGAAGCCGGGTGTGCTGCAGTCCATGGGGTCGCAAACCAGTCAAGACACTACTTAGCGACTGAACAACAACAAACATATATGCATATGCGTGTGTGCATGTTCAGTCGCTTAAGTCATGTCTGACTCTTCACAACCCTATGAACTGAAGCCAGGCTCCTCTATTGGTGGGATTTTCCATGCAAGAATGCTGGAGTGGGTTGCCATGTTCTCCTCCGGAGATATTCCCGACCCAGGGATGGAACTTGGGTCTTTGGGGTTGCAGGAAGATTCTTTACTTGCTGAGCCATCTGGAAAGCCAATATGGGCTTCAGATATATATATATACACACACACTTATATGAAGCAAATTGATTATGATTTCAGGCTCTGAATTTAGGCACCAGTGCTGTCACTGGCATCGTGTGTAAATGGCTTCTTGTATGTACTTGAGAAGACTGGGTTAATTTTTCCTGAAGAAGTCAGAGTCTGTGTGCCCACTTAATCTTGGTAGCCTGCACCTAGCTAGAGACCTGGGATTCAGCCTGCTTGGCCCCTTGTGCAGCTGGTTCTAAGGAAAGAAGTGTCAGCTTTTCTCTATCCTACAAGATTGCTGTGTAGGATAAAGTTCATTTGCAGCTGGACTGGAAAAGCTCTATCCTTATTTTTAGCAACATTTGTGTATCTGATTTCTACTTATAGCCAAGAAGAAGGCAGTGGGATATTTGATGAACTGTTTAGGATCCGAAATACCACTGGAGATCCACAAAGCTAACTTCTGCATGAGTGATTAGCAACTAGCCTACTTGATTCGACTAATTTGAGTGGACTATTTAAAGACCTACTGAGAGCTTTGTTGGTGAGCGCTCTCCAAACTGACTCTTTTGTGACTTCAAGGACTATAGCCAACCAGGCTCCTATGTCCATAGGATTTCTCAGGCAAGAATACTAGAATGGGTTGCCGTTTCCTTCTCCAGAGGATCTTTCGAACCTAGGGATCAAATGCGAGTCTCCTGCATTGGCAAACAGGTTCTTTACCACTGAGTCACCAGGGAAAACTGAAGACTGGTCAGTTCTGTCAAATATCCAAACTTGGGAAAACAATAAAATAGCTTTAGACAACAGAGCTGCCACAGTTTGGACACTTACAACATTGATGAAAGTCCTTTTGATTCTGGGAAAATGAAGAATTCTAACCTGCAGAATTCTTTCTGTAGGACCAGTATGTGTCAGGTAACCTCTACTCACTTTTCTCAGCTGATTGCTTGCCAATACAGTGCTTGGGGTGATGACAATCTTGAATGTTAAGTGGCATACTGAGCTCTAGATTTCTCCCCTCTCTACATGCATCTCTGGGGTATGGGAGGCAGCATTAAAATTTAGCAGCATTTTAATCATTTTGGGAAATTTGTGCCTGGATGCAAAAGTCTACTCATCTAGAGAAAAAAATAATAATCTGCTGTATGAATAATCTCTGAAGTTAAAAAACTAATACTTGATTAGCTAAATAAAAATATGACCCATAAAATTACTTAATTTTCACAGAAAGTCAAGATGGGTTGAGTCTACTTATTTTTCCTTCTTTCCAATCCCTTTAGACTTCAGTTTAATGATCTACAGTAAGAGGGTGTTATACCAATGGATCTTCCTTGTTTCTTCAGACAGAAGTTCTATGAATATTTTTTTTGTCATTTACTGAGTTCAGTTCATTACTGAGTTCAGTTGACTTTGAGCATATATTACATATTTTAAACATTCACTCATAGAAATGATTTATCTAACAAGTATTAATTGATTGCTGTGTGCCAGTGGTTCTCAAGGTGTGGTTGCCAAAACATCAGTATAACCTGGGAACTTAGAAACGCACATTCATAGTCTCTACCCCAGGCCCACTGAATAAGAAACTCTGAATTAGAAAGTCTGGCAGTTGTGTTTTAACAGGTCCTCCATACACTAAAATATCAGAACCACTTCTACATGCCAAGTACTGTGTTATCTTAGGACGTAAGGAAGTACATTTGAGGGAGTGTACGGGAAAGAAAAAGAAATCCAGTTTCTGACAAGCTAAGTTTAAGATGCTCATGGCACATTCTAATGCTTATATGTAGGTCAGGCACTCAGAAGATAAAACACGCAGAGTCAGTGACTAAGGGATCAGCAAGGATGCGTCAAATGAAGACATAAAAAGACAAAAAGTGGGACCGATATTTTAAAAGCAGTTGAGTCATGGACCTTGAGCAAGTTAAGGGAACTCATATTAGCCAGCAAGATGTAAGAGCAGACAGAAAAGCTTGGTTAACAAAATCCAAAGAAGGATAGTTTCAAAGGATAAGGGGCCACTCAAAACGAGTATATTTGGAGAGAAGAGATACTGAACCATACTCTGAGAACTTGGGAATTATGTTGGAACACAACACTTACTGAAAAGCTATTTCTTATGAATAAAAATATCACTTTCATGTGACGTGAAGAAATAAAAATAATAAACAAATTTTTGAAGAGGATATCTAATGGTAGGGGGACAGGAAATAAACTAGGTGTTAAAATTATGCATAAGCTGGCAAAGTATTAATAAAAATGAAAAATAAAATAACAGTTTCTGTTAATTCTAGTGATGTGCATACATATAAGTATATAAAAGATAACCTGCATAATAGATAACTGATCAATAAATTTTTGAAAAGCAAAGATTCAAATACAATTATTTCTGGAATATACAAAATCAAAAATTCATTGTCGGATTTACAAACTATAAAAGAGGTGCCATTTAAAAGAGTAATGTACTTCTATATTTTAAATGTTCTGTGCAATTAAAGTTATAAGAAGCTGAAGTTGACTGGTTCTATAAAGACCTACAACATCGTCCAGAACTAACACCAGAAAAAGATGTCCTTATCATTATAGGAGATTGGAATGCAAAAGTAGGAAATCAAGAATACAAGGGATAACTGGTAAGTTTAGCTTTGAAGTACAAAATGAAGCAAGGTAAAGGCTAACAGAGCTTTGTCAAGAAAACATACTGGTGATAGCAAATATCTTTTTAAACAACAATCCAAGAAACAACTCTACACATGGATATCACTAGATGGTCAATACCAAAATCAGATTGATTATGTTCTCTGCAGCCAAAGATGGAGAAGCTCTGTACAGTCACCAAAAATAAGACCTGGTCCTGACTGGGGCTCCTTATTGAGCTCCTTATTGCAAAATTCAGGCTAAAATTGAAGAAAATAGGGAAAGCCACTAGGTCATTCAGGTATGACCTAAATAAAATCCCTTATGATAATACAGTAGAGGTGCAAATAGAGTCAAGTCAATAATTGGTAGACAGAGTGCCTGAAGAACTATGGACGGAGGTTCTTAACATTGTATAGGAGGCAGTGGCCAAAACCATTCCAAACAAAAAGAAATGCAAGAAGGCAAAGTGGTTGCATAAGGAGGCTTTACACATAGCTGAGCAAAGAAGAAAAGCAAAAGGCAAGGGAGAAAGGAAAGATATACCCAACTGAATGCAGAGTTCCCAAGAATAGCAAGGAGAAGTAAGATGGCCTTCTGAAACGAACAATGCAAAGAAATAGAGGAAAATAATAGAATGGGTAAGACTAGATATCTCTGCAATAAAATTGGAGATATAAAGGGAAAATTTCATGCAAGGATGAGCACAATAAAGGAGAGAAATGGTAAGGACCTAAGAGAAGCAGAAGAGATTAAGAAGAGGTGGCAAGAATATACAGAACTACACAACATAGACCTTCATGACCCAGATAACCATGATGGTATGGTCCCTAACCTAGAGCCAGATATCCTGGAGTGTGAAGTCAAGTGGGCCTTAGGAAGCATTATGATGAACAAAGTTAGTAGAGGTGACAGAATTCCAGCTGAGCTATTTCAAACCTTAAACGATGCTGCTGCTTAAGTGCTGTATTCAATATACCAGCAAATTTGGAAAACTCAGCAGGGGCCACAGGACTGGAAAAGGACAGTTTTCATTCAAATCTCAAAGAAGGACAATGCCAAAGAATGTTCAAACTACCATATAATTACTCTCATTTCACATGCTAGTAAAGATATGCTCAAAATCCTCCAAGCTAGGATTCAGCAGTATGTGAACCAAGAACTTTGAGATGTACAAGCTGGGTTTAAAAAAGTCAGAGGAACAAGAGATCAAATTGCCAACATTCATTGGATCATGGAAAGCAAGGAAGTTCCAGACAAACATGTAATTCTTTATCGACTATGCTAAACGCTTTGACTGTATGGATCACAACAAAATTGGAAAATTCTTAAAGAGATGGGAGTATCAGGCCACCTTACCTGTTTCTTGAGAAACCTGCATGAGAGTAAATAAACAGCAATTAGAACTGGACATGGAACAATGAACTGGTTCAAAATTGGGAAAGGAGTACAACAAGGCTGTATATTGTCACCTTGCTTGTTTAACTTATATGCAGAGTACATCATGAGAAATGCTGGGCTGGACAAAGTACAAGCTGGAAGCAAGATTGCGGGGAGAAATATCAATAACCTCAGATATGCTGATGTACCACCCTAATGGCAGAGAGCAAAGAGGAACTAAAGAACCTCTTGATGAAGGTGAAACAGGAGAGTGAAAAAGTTGGCTTAAAACTGAACATTCAAAAAACTAAGATCATGTCACCCGGTCCCATCACTTCATGGCAAATAGATGAGGAAAAAGTGGAAACAGTGACAGACTTCATTATTTTGGGCTCCAAAATCACTGTGGATGGTGACTGCGGCCATGAAAAAGATGCTTTTTCACATCCATTAAAAGACGCTTTCTCCTTGGAAGAAAAGCTTTGACAAAGCTAGACAGCATAGAGACATCACTAAACAAACTTAGAGACACCACTTTGCTGACAAAGGTCCATATAGTCAAAGCTACGGTTTCCAGTAGTCATGGATGGGTGTGAGAGTTAGATCCTAAAGAAGGCTGAGCACCAAAGAATCGATGCTTTTGAATTGTGGTGCTGGAAAGGATTCTTGAGAGTCCCTTTGACTGCATGGAGATCAAAATCCTAAAGGAAATCAACCTTGAATATGCATTGAAAGGACTGTTGCTGAAGGTGAAGCTCCAATACTCTGGCCACCTGATGGGAAAACCAATTCACTGAAATAGACCTTTATGGTGGGAAAGATTGAGAGCAGGAGGAGGTGGGAGTGACACAGCATGAGATGGACACGAATTTGAGCAAACTCTGACAGATAGTGGAAGACAGAGAAGCCCGGCATGCTAGAGTCCATGTTGTCACAAAGAGTTGGACAGGACTTAGTGAATGAAAAGCAGCAGCAACAATTATATAATACACATGTATATGACATATATAATGCATGTACATGATAGTATAGGGTTTCAGAAGAGGCAACCCCAATATGCACCACTTTTTCATGTTGACTATTTTTTGCTACAGGCAGTGGAAACCCTGTTGGCTCAAGAGAAACTATTTCCCTTTGCTTAATTACCTAGGATAATTTAAATTGGGGAATTTTCCCAGAGAAAGAGTTATTTCCAGAGAGTTTTATCTAAGTGGCCCCATCTGTATGAGTGGATAAACATCTAACTACCCACCAACCCTCTTCTTTTTTAATCATTCTGTGAGTTACTCTCCTGTCTTTGAGAGTTCCAGATCCTTCTCCCATTCCCAGGATAGTATATACACCTTAGTGTACCTCTTTGTCTCTGAACCTCCCCTGTATGTGGGGTCTCTGACCCTAGCAATTATGTGGGATTCATATACATACCAAAAATTAAATGTGGTTTTCACCTGTTCACTGGCTCAATTTAATTTCGTTCTTAGACCAAAAGGAAGAACCTAGAAGGATAGAAGAAATTTTCTTTCTCCCTGACGATAGTAGAAATGAGCTCAAATAGAGTGTTTATAACAATTACAAATATTCATTGCCCATTCCAGCAGTCTCACTTCTCCCATGCCATCATTTTTATTTATTTTTAATTAGAGGATAATTGCCTTACAATGTTGTGTTGGTTTCTGCCATACAACAACACAAATCAGCTCTAACTATATATATCTATAGATGATAGATAGATATAGATATATATGCATATATGGAGAGGGCATGGCAACCCACAGCAGTATTCTTGCCTGGAGAGTCCCAGGGATGGGGGAGCCTGTTGGGCTGCCATCTATGGGGTCGCACAGAGTTGGACACAACTGAAGCGACTTAGCAGCATATATATATATATATATATCCCCTCCTTCTTGAGCTTTGAGCCTCTCTCCAATCCATCCTGAATCCCACCCCTCTAGGTTGTCACAGAGTGCCAGGTTGGGCTCCCTGTGTCATATAGCAGCTTCCCACTAGCTATCTATTTGACATATGGTGGTGTATATATTGGAGAAGGCAATGGCACCCCACTCCAGTGTTCTTGCCTGGAAAACCCCGTGGACGGAGGAGCCTGGTAGGCTACAGTCCATGGGGTCGCAAAGAGTCGGACACGACTGAGTGACTTAGCAGCAGCAATGTATATATATCAATACTACTTTTTCAATTCATTCCACCCTGTCCTTACCACACTATGTCCACAAGTCCATTCTCTATGTCTGCATCTCTATTCCTGTCCTGCGACCAAAGGTGTTTAGTCCATATCTCTAAGCAATATGCTTCTGTCTCTATTTCTCATATGGATTAATTATAGGTATCATTTACTGACTTTTTGCCATAGGAAAGAGTTTAACTACTTACAGTCCCCCATATCTTTTCAGTCCTTCTCTCATGCTAGAATTCTGTTACTAGTGCTAATTCTTCCCTATCCCTTTATAACTTGACATAATCTATTTATACCTTTATTTTTTTTTTCAGAGAACCCTAGGCAAATTTACTAGATGAAAGTAACAAACTCCCTCCTTCATCCTACTGTCTAACTTTGGTTGTCTCTACTTTTAAGATGTAAAAGTGGATATATTTTGTACTCATAATTGAACCTACCAAACCCATAAAGTGTCTGCATTATTCTGATCATGTGTCATGATGATAAGTGGAGCATCTGATGACATTTTCTTTTCTTTCATGGATTTTTAAATGACTTTTATTTCTTGCACAAATAGCTCTTATTTTAGTGTCATATTTTCCCAGCTTCCTTATCCTACCCAATATCTATTGAGTTTTCTTCAGAGATTTTCCTTTATGATTTCCCTACAACGTCCCTGGTTGGGTTCACTGTTCCTAGATCCTATGTTTTCCTTTTGGTTTATTTATTCAGGTTGCTGGAACCAATCCCAAAGTAAACAACTAAGAACTATTGAGTGGGAATATAGGTTTTTGGAATGACTTTTTTTGTCTGAAAATATTTCTGTTAGACTCAGACTACATGACAGAATTCTAGGTTGAACTCCTCTAGTTGGATGTGGGGCTTTGAGATAATGAATTCACTTAGCTGGATATGGTCCATGTTTCCTATCACTTATTTCATATATTTTTTCTCTGTGTTTACTCCTACATTTCCCTATAATCCATAATTTTTTTCTACATTTTTCTGCACTTTTGAATATTTCTTGAAATTCCTAGAACTCATTTTAATTCCAAACATTTTTTCATTTCCTTTGAGCTTTTAGTTTCTTAAGTTTATTGTGTTCAGATTAGAAATATATTGATATATGAAATTAAGAAGTAATTTAAAGGCATCCTTTTATTCCTGAAAAATCTGGGATGCCTCAATAGAGGGGAACTAAAAAGTATCCACTGAGTTAGGTTCAGTAAAGTTTTTGGTGACTTTGCAGTTGGTGGTTTCATTGGACTCTGTGTATACAATAGGAGAGGGAACAATTCAAAACAAGTTGCAAATGATTTGAGAGTGACTGGAAATAAGAAGTGAAGATGGAAATTGCAAATGTGATCATCTCTCTGACATCATCTAGTTAAAAGCAGTGAACTAGAATGATGGCTCGGTAAAGGTAAGCAATTAAAAAAAAAACCTTTAAATTACATTTATATTGTTTTTCTGTTCATGAAATAATACCCTTCCCAGAAAACTGAATCATTCTTATTTTAATGTTCCCCAGTACTTTGTGGCTCAGCTGGTAAAGAATCCACCTGCAATGAGGGAGACCTGGGTTTGATTCCTGGGTTGAAAAGATCCCCTGGAGTAGGGAAAGGACAGTATAACTCCAGTATTCTGGCCTGGAGAATTCCATGGACTGTATAGTCCCTGGGGTCACAAAGAGTTGGACACAACTGAGTGACTTTCACTTTCACTCCTTCATCCTGGGCTTCCCTAGTGGCTCAATGGTAAAGGATATGTCTGCCAAAACAGGAGACTCCAGTTCAATCCTTAGGTGAGAAGATCCCTTGGAGAAGGAAATGGCAACCCACTCCAGTATTCCTGCCTGGAAAATCCCATGGACAGAGGAGCAGCGACTAAACAAAAATAACTCCTTCATCCTAATCCTTAAGACATTACCAAATTATATACCAAATTATGTAAATTTGACCTGCCAAAGTTTTAATAATTTGCCTTTCCCCTACATCACTATTATTATCATTCTAGTCAAAGTAACTTTATCCTTTAAACTAATTCCTAGCTTTCTAACCACATTCTTTGTATCTATTTGCACATGCCTTCTTACAATCCTAATTCATTTTTCATAATCCGGACAGAGAAATCTTTTTAAAATGTTAGGCTCATTGTCACTCTTTTCCTTAAAGCCTTTTAATGGCCTCTCAGGTCAGTCCAACTCCTTGGCCAATACGGGCCTCTCATGCTCTGCCTCCTGCATTCTCTTTTGTCACTATGCCCTGAAAGAGTAAGTGTCTTTCATGTTTCATATGAAAGCTCTACCAGTTTTATGGCCAAGAATATACTTAGCTTAATTAATATTAGTATATACAAACACTACATTCCTCAAGCTATTTATATGGAATTTTATTAGATAACAAATTTAGTTTTGGTTTAATAAAATGATTTGAAAATATTCAGTGCTTCAAATAATAAACTGACTATGGATAATCATCAATAGATATCTGTGAATATATATATGTATATATAATATATAGGCATACATATATATCAAGTGAGTTTCAAAAACATATGCCAACCAAAATAAGTTATTCTCTTTAGCATGCACAAACATTGCTATTAAGGGCTTCCCAGGTGGTGCTAGTGGTAAAGAATATGCCTGCCAAGGCAGGAGTAAGAGACGTAGGTTCAACCCCTACATTGGGAAAATCCCTTGGAGAAGGAAATGGCAACTCACTCTAGTATTTTTGCCTGGGAAATCCATGCACAGGGAGCCTGGAGGGATATAGTCCATAGGATCTCAAAGAGTTGGATATGATTGAAGCATCTTAGCACACTTGTTCTTTTTAGAATATATTTGATAATAGCTACTTTATGATACATTTCCAGAATATTCTATTTTACTCACATAATTCATAAGGTTCATTTAACTGTCTTACAAATAGGCAAAAAAGAAAAGTATTACATAGGTCATTATACCAAATATAGGCAAAATAAATAAAAGATTTTTAAAGTTTTATTTATCATTACATATACTTTGTATTATGCATTTTCAGGATACACCAAAAATAAATTTTTAATTCAAAAACAAACAAGAGGAAAGAAAAAAAGGTGCAACTCACTAAACTCCTTTAGTGTTGCCTCTGCTGCTGATAAGTTGCTTCAGTTGTGTCCGACTCTATGCAACCCCATAGATGGCAGCCCACCAGGCTCCCCTGTCCCTGGTATTCTCCAGGCAAGAACACTGGAGTGGGTTGCCATTTAAACTTAAAACATGAGGGTTTTTTACAGCCCTCACTTCCTGACATAGTACAGGTTTGCTACAGAGATAGATATTATTACCATAAGATCCTCCTTAAAAACTCTATACTTATTGTGATATTCAGAATAACATGGCTGCAATTCTTATTTCTAAAAACATATTTTTCACTGTTATCTTCAGAATAGTTTTATTTGGAAAAATAGAAGAATAGAACACCTTTGTAAATGACAATAAAGGGCAATGAATAACAAAAAATGCATTACACATTAGTATAAACCATTGTATAATTTAGTCATGCTATTAAAACATTATTCTACTTACAAGTAATTATTGGGAAAAATCACTAAATAGCAAATAGTTTAAAAATCCAATTGAATTAAAATACATCTTATGTGCAATATAAATACAACATATAAAAATGATGTTTTTCTTACAGAATAAAAATTAAGGTTTATTTTAAATGATTAGATGTTGTAAATTTTAAATATAATAAGAAAAATAACAATCCATAAAATATTTAAAATTTCCCATAAAGACCAAACTTTTTTGTTTATATTTAATCCAATCATCGTTGGATTTATTACTAAGGTATCATAAGTTTTCCAAAGATATTTTCAACATTGTCATTTATTTACATGGTAAATTAATCTATTGTGTTATTATATTTTAAAATAAAAGAATCCCTTTTTATATAGACATTAAAAGTTAGGTTTCATGTAAGTGAGTTTACCAAGTAGTATTTCTAAAATATTTATAGCAGATATTGAATCATTTTCAAAAAAATGTTATAAACAGCAAAATGTTCAACTGACACTTACTGAAGAAAAGGTTTCTTTTAGCAAAAATGGATTCCTCATTATTATGTGAAATCCTTTCAAGCAGCATAATAGATTAAGTCAAATAATAATAAATGAATCCAAATATACCTAAATTTGACTTTCAACATGTTAAATGTAAACAAAATTAAAAGCTAATTGTACATTTTCCATGGTTGTAAAGTTGTTTTTTTTCCTCCCTGCAAAAATCTGTGTGAAATACCTTCTTTTTTTTCTTCATTTTACTTTGTCTTTTTGGAAAGCTGGAAATCAAATATGGGTTTCACTATAAGAAAGTGAATTCTTTAGCTGTAAGAATATGGGGAAAGATTTTTGTGGTAATGAATATGTATCAATTTGACTTGGAAATCTATCAAATTTACAACCTAATGGGTGATCTTAAAATTCTTACAGAAAATGTTACTAGATAAAAATAGTTATTCTTCCACCCAGAATGATCTTCCATTACAAGCAGACACTTGACCTCTTGTGTATGGAAACTAGCAGTATCTATTTAGATATTTCACAAAATATATTTGAATATAAAAGCAAGATTTTTAAAAAATTGGAAATTGTATATCATACCTTTTTCTTCTTTCCTTCCTTCCTCCCTTCCTTCTTCCTTTTCTCTCTCTCTCTCTTTCTTTTTATATTTTTGTTTTGAAAATGGCCAGATTTCAAAAAAGTTTGACAAAAGTCAGAGAAAAACTGTTTAAGAGTTAACTGAGCAAGTAATTGAAAATAATAGTAGTAATGAGAATTCAATGTACTTAGCAATTAGAGGAAAATACTTAACTACAAAATAAATTGTTCAGGTAAAACAATTTTCAGTTCAGTTCAGTTGCTCAGTCATGTCTGACTCTTTGCGATCTCATGATCCCATGCCAGGCCTCCCTGTCCATCACCAACTCCCAGAGTTCACTCAAACTCACGTCCATCGAGTCAGTGATGCCATCCAGACATCTCATCCTCTGTCGTCCCCTTCTCCTCCTGCCCCCAATCCCTCCCAGCATCAGAGTCTTTTCCAATGAGTCAACTCTTCACATGAGGTGGCCAAAGTACTGGAGTTTCAGCTTTAGCATCATTCCTTCCAAAGAACACCCAGGACCGATCTTCTTTAGAATGGACTGGTTGGATCTCCTTGCAGTCCAAGGGACTCTCAAGAGTCTTCTCCAACAACCACAGTTCAAAAGCATCAATTCTTCCGCACTCAGCTTTCTTCACAGCCCAACTCTCCCATCCATACATGACCACTGGAAAAACCATAGCCTTGACTAGACAGACCTTTGTTGGCAAAGTAATGTCTCTGCTTTTGAATATGCTATCTAGGTTGGTCATAACTTTCCTTCCAAGGAGTAAGCGTCTTTTAATTTCATGGCTGCAGTCACCATCTGTAGTGATTTTGGAGCCCAGAAAAATAAAGTCTGACACTGTTTCCACTGTTTCCCCATCTATTTCCCATGAAGTGATTTTAGAAAGTTAATTTTTAGCAATTATAGAATAAAGGCCAAGGGGGATAGATGAATGCCAGAAATTGAAACAGTCATTATTATCATTATAACAGTGTTAAAATACGTGCTTGGATACTTCAGAAATCCTTTAGAGTGCCTTCCTGCTCTGAATGCTTTGATCTCTATTACTGCAATTTTTCTCAATCTGTGTGTTTGTGTGCCTCTCTTTGTGGGTGCATATAAGAAAATGATTTTGATCCTTAATTCAGCAAGAGTACAGACTGACATATCAATAACCCCAGATGTGCAGATGACACCACCCTTATGGCAGAAAGTGAAGAGGAACTCAAAAGCCTCTTGATGAAAGTGAAAGTGGAGAGTGAAAAAGTTGGCTTAAAGCTCAACATTCAGAAAACAAAGATCATGGCATCTGGTCCCATCACTTCATGGCAAATAGATGGGGAAACAGTGGAAACAGTGTCAGACTTTATTTTGGGGGGCTCCAAAATCACTGCAGATGGTGACTGCAGCCATGAAATTAAAAGATGCTTACTCCCTGGAAGGAAAGTTATGACCAACCTAGATAGCATATTCAAAAGCAGAGACATTACTTTGCCAACAAAGGTTCGTCTAGTCAAGGCTATGGTTTTTCCAGTGGTCATGTATGGATGGGAAAGTTGGGCTGTGAAGAAAGCTGAGTGCCAAAGAATTGATGCTTTTGAACTGTGGTGTTGGAGAAGACTCTTGAGAGTCCCTTGGACTGCAAGGAGATCCAACCAGTCCATTCTGAAGGAGGTCAGCCCTGTGATTTCTTTGGAAGGAATGATGCTGACGCTGAAACTCCAGTACTTTGGCCACCTCATGCGAAGAGTTGACTCATTGGAAAAGACTCTGATGCTGGGAGGGATTGGGGGCAGGAGGAGAAGGGGACGACAGAGGATGAGATGTCTGGATGGCATCACTGACTCGATGGACCTGAGTTTGAGTGAACTCCGGGAGTTGGTGATGGACAGGGAGGCCTGGCGTGCTGCGATTCATGGGGTCACAGAGAGTCGGACACGACTGAGCGACTGAACTGAACTGAACTGAACAGAGCGACATACCATAATCATCTAATCACTCTGTTATTTTTCAATGTTTTGTTTAATCTCTAATTCATGTTCAACTTTCTGCAACCCCATGGATTGTTGCCTTCCAGGCTCCTCTGTCCTCCACTGTCTCAGATTTGCTCAAATTCATGTCCACTGAGTCAGTGATGCCAACCAATCATGTCATCCTCTCTCACTGCCTTCTTCTCCTGCCCTCCATCCTTCTCGCCATCAACATCTTTTCCACTGAGTTGGCTCTTTGCATCAGGTGGCCAAAGTATGTGAGATTCAGCTACAGCAACAGTTCTTCCAATGAATATTCAGGATTGATTTCTTTTAGGACTGACTGGTTGGATCTTCTTGCTGTCCAAGGGACTCTTAAGAGTCTTTTCCAGCACCACTATTTGAAAGTATCAATTCTTTGGCACTCAGCCTTCTTTATTATCTAACTCTCATATCTTTTCATGAGTACTGGAAAAACTGTAGCTTTGACCATATGGACCTTTGTCAGCAAAGTGATGTTTCTGCTTTTCACTATGCTGTCTAGGGTTGCCAAAGCTCTCCTTCCAAGGAGCAAGTGTCTTTTAATTTCATGGCTACAGTCACTGTCTGCAGTGGTTTTGGAGCCCAAGGAAATAACATTTGTCATTGCTTCCACTTTTTCCCCTCTGTTTGCCATGAAGTGATGAGACCCAGTGTCATGATCTTTGTTTTTGGAATGTTGCACTTTAATTGATGTTATTCACTCTACTCTTTCACCCTCATGAAGAGGCTTTTGAGTTTGTCTTCACTTTTTGCCATTAGAGTGGTATCATGTGCTTATCTGAGGTTGTTGATATTTCTCCAAGCAATCATAATTCCAGCTTGTGATTCATCCATCCCAGCATTTCACATGATGTATTCTGCATATAAGTTAAATAAACAGGGTGACAACACATAGGCTTGTCATACTCCTTTCCCAATTTTGAACCAGCCTGTTGTTCCATGTCCAGTTCTAACTGTTGCTTTTTGACCTGCATATGGATTTCTCAGGAGACAGGTAAGGTGGTCTGGTACGCTCATATTTTGAATTTTCCACAGTTCGTTGTAATCCATGCAGTCAAAGGCTTTAACATGGTCAATGAAGAAGAAGGAGATGTTTGTCTGAACTCCCTTGCTTTCCATGACCCAACAAATATTGGCAATTTGACCTACTGTTCCTCTGCCTTTTCTAAATCCAGCTTGTACATCAAGAGTTCTCTGTTCATATACTACTGAAGTGTAGCTTGAAGGATTTTGAGCATAACTTTGCCAGCTTGTGAAATAAGAGCAACTGTTTGGTAGTCTGAACATTGCCATTGCCCTTCTTTGGGATTGAAATGAAAAGTGACTTTTTTCAGTCTTGTGACCACTGCCAAATTTTCCAAATTTGCTAGGATATTGAGTACACCAATTTAACAGCATACTCTTAGGATTTGAAAGAGTTCAGCTGGAATGCCATCACCTCCTCTAGCTTTGTTTGCAGCATTGCTTCCTGAGGCCCTCTTGACTTCACATTCCAGGGTGGCTGGCTCTAGATGAGTGACATACTATCGTGGTCATCCAGGTCATAAGACCTTTTTTGTATAGTTCTGTGTATCCTTGTCACATCTTCTTAATCTCTTTGCTTCTGTTAGGTCCTACTGTTTCTGTCCTTTACCATGCCCATCCTTGTATGAAATGTTCCCTTGATTTCTCCAATTTCTTTGAAGAGATCTCTAGTCTTTCCCATTCTATTGTTTTTCTCTATTTCTTTGCATTGTTCATTTATGAAGTCCTTCTTATCTCTTCTTGTTACTCTTTGGAACTCTGCGAATGCAGAGTATATCTTTCCCTTGGGTATATCTTTGCCTTGGGTATATCTTTGCCTTTCTCCCTTGACTTTCACTTCTTTCTTCAGTTATTTTTCATTTTTTAATAGGACAACTTATAGCATTCTATGCTGTCAAAACACTTTCACTTCCCTCCCCTGACAAATTCTTTCATTCATAGATAATCACCTTACCTAAAACTTCAGAGGAATAGGAGCCTTCACACAAGGATATCTATTAACTCATTTAGAAACTTACCTATATTTTTCCCTCTTTCCTTCTTTCTCTTTCCATAATGGAAAAAGTGTCTTTTCTCTCATATGAAACTAACTGTTAAGTTGTGTTTGGATATCATTTCCTCACCCCTTCACAGAATCATTACCTCATCTGCTATACTTTCTATCTGGTATGTTCAGTGTTCTCTCTGTATTGTTGGCTCCAGCCAAATAGCTTTTAAATAAACTCACCTCTCTACCATTTTAATGAACATGAGTTTGACCAAACTCCAGGAGAGAGTGAAGGACAGGGAAGCCTGGCATGCTATAGTCCATGGGTTTGCAAAGATTTGGACACGACTTAGTGAATAAACAACAACCACCTCTTCAGTTAATAGTTATAAAAATAATATCTAATCCTTGGATATTACAATCTATTTCCCAAAAACTTGACTGAACAGTACTCACATTTACTTATTTAATTCTTACAACAACTTTAGGAAAGTGAAAGTGTTAGTCACTCAGTTGTGTTTGATTCTTTGCCACATCATGAACTGTATGGACTGTAGCTTGCCAGGCTTCTCTGTCCATGGAATACTGCAGTGAGTTTCCATTTAGTTATTCCCATTATGTTTATGCTACAGATGATGAAACTGACGCACAGATAATTTAAATAATATATGTAAAGTCAAGCAGCTAGTTAGTATTGTAGCCAGGATTTGAACCTAGGCAATCTGGATCCAAAGTTCTTGCTGTTAATTCACTACATGATATTCCTGTCTTCAAAAAGTTCCTCTCAATTGAGCATAAGTAGCTCTCCATCTACCACTCTATTTTTCTCCTTCCTTTTCTCAATCAATTTATTGAAAGACTGGTCTACACTCATTATTTCATTGTCTTCTTTTCATTGAAAGTTTAAACACTGAAATGTTAAACTTTAAATAGCTTCCATTCCTTCTATTCCTTAATAATCCTCTTACATTTCCAAATTTCCCAATGATTACCAATAATTCAATACTTTGCAAAGATTTTCTTATTGTTATATGAACAGCATTGAAAACTAGTAGCAGACATGAATGATGCCCCATGCAACCCCTCTATTCTTGTAAGCTGGACAACTCTGCCCTCACCTGTAACTATGGTGGAGAGTCCACTCAAGATTTCTAACTCACAGCTTTCTGAGAAGCCTAGAAAACTTGCTTATCTCCGGCTAGAGTTACATGGCAGTTTGGAGATGGGGAAAGAAGTAGGTAATATTCAACCAATGAGGGACTTGAGTTTAATGATTACCTTATATCACCTCCTTCCTGGAGAAGGAAACGGCAACCCACTCCAGTATTCATGCCTGGAAAATTCCATGGACAGAGGAGCCTGGTGGGCTACAATCCATGGGGTCGCAAAGAGTCGGACACGACTGAGCGACTTCTGTATGTGTGTGTGTGCGTGTGCGTGTGTGTATCACCTCCTTAACCTTTGAAAAGACAATTATAAGGAACATTCAGAGAGTCTCAATAAGATTAAGTTACACTTGCCCACAACTGAAAACAATAAATACTCAGTTTTCACATTAGAAAACAACTCAATAAAATGTGGAGCTTCACAGGGGGCTCAGTGGTAAAGAATCCGCCGGCCAATTCAGGAGATGAAGGAGACATGGGTTCAATCCCTGGATCAGGAAGATACCCTGGAAGAGGAAATGGCAACCCATTTCCAGTATTCTTGCTGGACACAATTAAGTGAATAAAAGCAATAAAATACATGCCATTGGTTTTCTTTTTTCCTTCAGTCTTACTCTTCCTGTATCCCCGTTTTTTTCTCTTGAAATTACTACACACCCAAATGAATTATCTACACCCAAATCTTTTTCTTAGGCTTTTATAGGACAACCCAAACTAAGACATTACTATTTATCCCTTTTTTTTAGACATATCTTATCCTTTAGTATCTCCATGTATCTTCTCTTCCTATTTTCTTTCTTCTCTCTGGCTTCCCTCTGAAGTCTTACTTGTTGATATATTTTTCATTGTTGGTCTTTCCAAGAATTGTGCCAAAGGCCTTTAAAAAATTTTTCACCTAACATATTTTCTTAAACAAACCCTTTCTGCTCACATGAATTCAGTCACTATCAAGATACCAATATCCAAATCAACGACTCCAGTAACAAACTAACTCCTGATCTCTATACTTAATAAGTCCGCCTTACCCTTAAGGACCTTCCTTCAAAACATGGCTCAAAAGCATATCAGATACAACATACTCAAACCTGAAAACTTACTTCTCTTCTGCATGGTTAGTCAGAGGGTCTCAGTAAGACTAAGTCACACTTGCTCACATTAGAAAACAATAAATACTCAACTCAGTTTTCACATTAGAAAACAACACAATAAAACTCAACTCAGTTTTCATACTGTTTTCAGTATGAAAACATACTCCCTTCTCTATCCACACCTTCTGTATGTAACCAGCAGCCTAGGCTACAGATACGGTTTACAGGACAATCATCTTTCTATTTCCAACACATTTTACCTTTCAGTTCAGTTCAGTCACTTAGTTGTGTCTGACTCTTTGTGACCCCATCAACTACAGCATGCCAGGCTTCCCTGTCCATCACCAACTTTCGGAGCTTACTAACTCATGTCCATTGAGTCGGTGATGCCATATAATCATCTCATTCTCTGTCATCCCCTTCTCATCCCGTCTTGCCTTCAATCTTTCCCAGCATCAGGGTCTTATCAAATGAGTCAGTTCTCCTCATCAGGTGGCCAAAGTATTGGAGATTCAGCTTCAACATCAATCCTTCCAATGAACACTCAGGACTGATCTCCTTTAGAATGGACTGGTTGGAACTCCTTGCAGTCCAAAAGACTCTCAAGAGTCTTCTCCAACACCACAGTTCAAAAGCATGAATTCTTCTGTGCTCAGCTTTCTTCACATTCCAACTCTCACATCCATACATGACCACTGGAAAAACCATAGCCTTGACTAGATGGACCTTTGTTGGCAAAGTAATGTCTCTGCTTTTCAATATGCTGTCTAGGTTGGTCATAACTTTCCTTCCAAGGAGTAAGTGTCTTTTAATTTCATGGCTGCAGTCACCATCTGCAGTGATTTTGGAAACCAGGAAAATAAAGTCTTTCTCTGTTTCCACTGTTTCCCCATGTATCTGCCATGAAGTGATGGGACCAGATGCCATGATCTTAGTTTTCTGAATGTTGAGTTTTAAGCCAACTTTTTCACTCTCCTCTTTCACTTTCATCAAGAGGATCTTTAGTTCTTCTTTGCTTTCTGCCATTGATATTTCTTCCGACAATCTGGATTCCAGCTTGTGCTTCTTCCAGCCTGGCATTTTGCATAATGTACTCTGCATATAAGTTAAATAAGCAGGGTGAAAATATACAGCCTTGATGTACTCCTTTCCCAATTTAGAACCAGTCTGTTGTTCCATGTCCGGTTCTAACTGGTGCTTCTTGACCTACATACAGATTTCTCAGGAAGCAGGTAAGGTGGCCTGGTATTCCCATTTCTTTAAGCATATTCCATAGTTTGTTGTGATCCACACAGTCAAAGGCTTTGACATAGTCAATAAAGCAGAAGTAGATGTTTTTCTGGAACTCTCTTGCTTCTTCAATGATCCAATAAATGTTGGCAATTTAATCTCTGGTTCCTCTGCATTTTCTAAAACCAGCTTGAACATCTGGAAGTTCACAGTTCATGTACTGTTGAAGCCTGGCTTGGAGAATTTTGAGCATTACTTTGCTAGCCTGTGAGATGAGTGCAATTGTGTGGTAGTTTGAACATTCTTTGGCATTGCCTTTCTTTGGATTGGAATGAAAACTGATCTTTTCCAGTCCCGTGGCCACTGCTGAGTTTTCCAAATTTGCTGGCATTTTGAGTGCATCACTTTCACAGCATCATCTTTTAGGATTTGAAATAGCTCAATTGGAATTCCATCCCTTCCACTAGCTTTGTTTGTAGTGATGTTTCCTAAGGCCCACTTGACTTCTCATTCCAGAATATCTGGCTCTAGGTGAGTGATCACACCATCATGGTTATCTGGGTCATGAAGATCTTTTTGGTACAGTTCTTCCATGTATTCTTGCCACTTCTTCTGAGTCTCTTCTGCTTCTGTTAAGTCCATACCATTTCTGTCCCATATTGCGCCCATCTTTGCATGAAATATTCTCTTGATGTCTCTAATTTTCTTGAAGAGATCTCTAGTCTTTCCCATTCTATTGTTTTCCTTTATTTTTTTTGCACTGATCACTGAGGAAGGCTTTCTTATATCTCCTATGTATTCTTTTGAAGTCTGCATTTAAATGGGTATATCTTTCCTTTTCTCCTTTGCCTTTAGCATCTCTTCCTTTCTCAGCTATTTGTAAAGCCTCCTCAGACAATCATTTTGCCTTTTTGCATTTCTTTTTCTTGGGGATGGCCTTGATCACTGCCTCCTGTACAATGACAGAAACCTCCATCCATAGTTCTTCAGGTACTCTGTCTATCAGATCTAATCCCTTGAATTTATTTGTCCCTTCCACCATATAATTGTAAGGGATTTGATTTAGGTCAGATTAAATTGTTTTCTTTACAGGACAATCATCTCTCTGTTTCCAACACATTTTACCTTTATCCTCCACAAACTAATCATGTTGACCCTTGGGAATTCATTTTTAATGTTACTTTCTCTGAATACTTTTCCCTAATATCTGGGAATATTGAACTTGAATGTGCATTCAAATAATATGGGGATCTTGTTAACTACAGATGAGCATTCAGTATGCATGGGTTTGGAACTGAGACTAGGTATTTCTAACAACTTCATTGAGTTTGTTATTTAGTTTCTAAGTCATGTCCAGGTCTTTTGTGACCCATGGAGAGTGGAGCTTGGTGGGCTGCAGTCCACAGGATTTCCCAGGGAAGGATACTGGAGTGGGTTGCCAATCCTTCTCCAGGGGAACTTCCCAAGCCAGGGATTGAACCCATGTCTCCTGCAAGTCTCCTGAATTGCAGGCAGATTCTTTACTTCTGAGCCACCAGGGAAGCCCCAACAACGTCATAGGTGATGCTTCTGATGGCTAACAGAAAATCACAGTAGTGATCAGATTAGAGTAGATTAGATGGGCCATTCGTGCTCTGATAACACCAAGCTTTAACCTGGTTCTTTTCCTACTATCAAAATTTCTTATTAAATGGTCTGTATTCTCTGCTAGACCATAAGCAACTTGTGATGTTTGCTTACTGCTGTATATCTGTTCTTACTACATACTGTCTATGCACAGTGACTCACATACAGTAAGTGTTCAATATTTGCTGAATTAATTAGTTACATATATTCTAAAATATTCTCTTTTTTTGCAAAATATATTTAGTTCTCCTTGGTATCAGATTTGAAGTACTTTTTATTTTATTTTATTTTATTTTTTTAACTTAAGACATTCTATTTTATGTGAGAAATTTCAGATTAGTGCGCTGTGAACCGTGACAATTCTTGTGATATTTTATATTGCTCAGCTATACATTTTTCCTTATAAGCGCTACAACTGACTCCTTATAATACATCTTTATATTTATGAAAGTATAAATATTTTGCATACATTCTTTTACCATTCATAATGAGCAGAAATATACTAGCATTTACTAATCTTTCAGCTTTTCTTTTTAAAAAGAAACACCACAAAATAGGTCACTGAGAACTTTTTCCTGCAAAGACAAAAATGATTATTTGTAATAAGAATTTAATAAGTTTCAGAAGAAAAAAATATGTATATTTCCTTGATCCATTTTCTCTGAATTTCAAACCAGCATGTAGAGATAATAAAAAATACTTTTTTTATTATAGTATTTTATTGAAGTACTTTTTAAAAGGACTAACAAAAGAACTGTTTTTATTTGGTAAGGCCAGTGTATATTAAACATTCAAACTGTTTTACTTCTTTTTTAAATGCTAATGATACATTGTAAAGGAAAAACAAATATTTATTCACTGTGACAAAATGCCTAGTCTTTTGTATTTTTCCAGAGGATAATATGCCATATTTAAAAGAGTTGAAAGATCCATAATACAGTTCTTCAACTTTTAATTTAAATGATCCATCATTTAATTTTTAAAAATTACATGGTGAAGGACAAAGTGTTTCCTAAACTATGAGCCTATTAGTCAGTCACAAATCTAGAGGTCATATTTTACCCCAAATTTGAACCTTATGGGCTTCCCTGGTGGCTCAGATGGTAAAGAATCTGCCTAAGATGAAGAAGACCTCAGGTCGATCCCTGGGTCAGGAAGATCTCCTAGAGAAAGTAATGGATACCCACTGCAATATTCTCACCTGGAGAATCCCATGGACAGAGGAGCTTGGCGGGCTACAGTGCATGGGGTCACAAAGAGTCAGACACAACTGAACAACTTTCACTTGAACCTTACAGGTTACCCATGATTGTTAATTTTAGACTAATAATTTGGGCTAAAATGATTAAAATCATAAAAATTTAAAAATATTAGCTGCATTGATTGTTGCACATTATGTCCGATGTGTGTGTATGTGTATGATTCTTCAATGGAACGATGAGGTTTTAGTTATGTTGTGCCTCCGTGGGAAGATATAGTCACTGTGCAATGCGGAGTTGAACATTTATTTTAATAGTGTATTTCCAATCTTCCAACCAAATCTTTCAGCTTTTACTTATGGGTAATAAATTATTTGAGGGCTACCCTGGTGGCTCAAAGGTAAAAAATTTGCCTGCCAATGTAGGAAACGTGAGCTTGATCCCTGGGTGGGGAAGACCCCCTGGAGAAGGAAATGACAACCCACTTTAGTGTTCTTGGCTGGGAAATCCGAAGGACAGAAGAGTCTAGTGGCCTAGGGCCCAAGGGGTCAAAAAAGTCATACATGACTTAGTGACTAAATAACAACAATTATTTACATAAGATTTATATAACTGCATTAAAAAGATAGATAGTTTGAAGTGAAGGACATTGTTTAAATATCACCGATACTCTTCTTCATTATTTCTGGTCAAAATATTTCTTAGTATTAGTAACAGCTTGATTTATTTCTGCAAGTCTTTCTAGTTTGTTTTTAATACAGCTGTTTCCATTTCACTGTGCTTAGGTTTCCAAATTAAAAAAAAAACAAAAACAAAAAACTGAATATCTGAGGACACACAACAATTGCTAAGAGTAAATATCATCTGGAGAATAACTAAAAGAAGACAATGAAT
Source organism: Bos javanicus (assembly GCF_032452875.1). NCBI lineage: Eukaryota > Metazoa > Chordata > Mammalia > Artiodactyla > Bovidae > Bos > Bos javanicus. Next base: position 29,326,999 of record NC_083887.1, on the reverse strand, counting down.
TAATGACTCACCAGCAAATTACCATGGAGAAGCAACATATTCGGTGAAGGAGCTTTTACAGTGGTTAAAACTTACACTCCTTTGGATTAATTTGCTTTTCAAAAGTGAACAGTTCTAACAAAGATATTATTCCTTCCATACAAATTAGAAGCATAATATAAAAGAAGATTGAAGTACATGTTATTATAGTACTTATCAAGTCTGACATCATGTGGTATTAAGCAGCAATGAATCAGCACACACATAAATTAAGAAGAACCAGTGAAAACCCATGTTTCAGACCCAAGTATTGATAAGTTGTCAGTTTTACCATGGACAGTTTAAGTATCTCTTTTAATATGATGGAGAAGTTACATTATATAACTATTATCATAATTTTTGGTAAATATCTACCAGAGAGTAGGGTAGCTACTCTGATGGTATCGGTAGCTGGTAGCTCAGTCGGTAAAGAATCTTCTTGCCCTGCAGGAGACTTGGGTTCAACCCCTGGGTTTGGGAGATCCCCAGGAAAAGGAAATGGCAACCTACTCCAGTATTCTTGCCTGGAAAATCTCATGGACAGAAGAGCCAAGGTAACAGTTTATGGGGTCTCAAGAGTTGGACACAACTTAGCAACTAAACCACCAAAAAGAGTCAGATCAGATCAGTCATTCAGTCACGTCCGACTCTTTGCGACCCCATGAACCGCAGCATACCAGGCCTCCCTGTCCATCACCAGCTCCCGGAGTTCACTGAGACTCACGTCCATTGAGTCAGTAATGACATCCAGCCATCTCATCCTCTGTCGTCCCCTTCTCCTCCTGCCCCCAATCCCTCCCAGCATCAGAGTCTTTTCCAATGAGTCAACTCTTTGCATGAGGTGGCCAAAGTACTGGAGTTTCAGCTTTAGCATCATTCCTTCCAAAGAAATCCCAGGGCTGATCTCCTTCAGAATGGACTGGTTGGCTCTCCCTGCAGTCCAAGGGACTCTCAAGAGTCTTCTCCAACACCACAGTTCAAAAGCATCAATTCTTCGGCGCTCAGCCTTCTTCACAGTCCAACTCTCACATCCATACATGACCACAGGAAAAACCATAGCCTTGACTAGATGAACCTTTGTTGGCAAAGTAATGTCTCTGCTTTTGAACATGTTACCTAGGTTGGTCATAACTTTCCTTCCAAGAAGTAAGCGTCTTTTAATTTCATGGCTGCAGTCACCATCTGTAGTGATTTTGGAGCCCAGAAAAATAAAGTCCAAAGAGAGTAGGGAGATGTTATTAGAAAAAAATATTAAGTATAGCACTGTAGAAGGAGAAAAAGTTTAGAAATCTTATTTAAACAAGTCCCAGCCTTTAACAAAAGGTGAATACTGGTGACTGACATTAAAAGAAAATACACATACACATTCATGTTTGCATTCTGCATATACATATTTGTATATATATATATCAATATACAGAAATAGACTTCTGAACATATGTTTATATATGCAATTCACTTTGAACAACAGTAATCTGCACTTGCCATGACTTATTAACATCTATTGACCTTGCTTTAAATTTGATAGCAAACCAACATCATGCATAATAGTATCAAGGGAAAGAAAGCACTTTCAGAAAACCAGTCATGGGATTTACAAAAGAAAAAGATTCAAACTTTATAAACTCTAGCATTATGAAACTAATACTCTTTGGTTGATATAATATTTGATTAGCTTTCCAGAACCAAATCAAGATCAAAATTCCCAAATTATTTCCTGAAATGGTGAGAGATGACAAAGACTTACAATCTAACTAACAAAAGTGCCCTATTAAAGTGAACTATTTGGCAGGACAATACAAAGCACACTTGTCAGGGAACCATCTTAGCAGAAGATGAAAATAACTGATTATTAAAATATTGGACCCACCACAAGAACAGTGGCATCAGATACAACATGAAGGTGAGTCAACACATATGTGTTATCAGAGTCACCATTGGTCAGAGTGAAGAAGTAGATCCAATAAATGTATGAATGGGTCATCATCAGATATCCACAGTCAAACACAGGTGAGCAGAGACAGTAAAATGAAGCAGCTTCCAGTTCTGTTCTATTCAATCAAAAAGGGGCCAGGGTTTTACATTGTTCCTAATAATCAGTAAGATTTTTTGTTAATTTATCCTGACAGAAGTAGATCTCATTTCATTTGGTAAGTCTTCATGGCCTCAAGTTGTAATTACTCAAAATCATCTGACACTTCAAGATGATGACACTAGTTTGATCTTTCTTCTTTTCTTCCCAATGCTGAATGATCTTAAGAAGATACTTTGAATCAGTAGTCATTGCTAATGAGGATCTTTTTTAGCCAGACATTTTCCTATAAGTCAGCTGGCAGCTAGAGTGGGTTATAGGCATTTTAAATAGAAATGAAAGGTGACAGAGAAATTTGGAAATTATTCTAGTGCTCCTCTTCTCTCTGCATCAACATTCATTGATAGAGAATATTGTCATTCTCTAGTTTCCTGGCTCTGAATTATATATATAATTTATATATAGTGAAGTCCTCACTTTATATCTGCACACTAGGTTTTTTTTCAATCCATATTTGTATATCCAATTGCTTAATTGGAATCTCTGCTTGGACATGTAATAAGGCTCTCACATTTAACACATCCAAAGCTGAAATTTCCCCCTCCCCATCTCATTTTACCATATAGCACAAATGATGGCTTCCTACCAGTAGCTGAGACCAAAAACACTGCAGTTGGCCTCCTCATATTTCTTTCTCTAATACACCATTTTGGTAGGCAAACCTTATTTGATGCACATTTTTTTTTCTTTACTGCTTTACTGGAGTATGTGTGTATGCTCAGTCACTCAGTCATGTCTGACTCTGTAAACCCATGGACTGTAGCCCACCAGGTTCCTCTGTCCTTGGAATTTTTCAGGAAAGAATACTGGAGTGTATTGCCATTTCCTCCTCCGGGGCATCTTCCTGACCCAGGGATCAAACTCATGTCTCTTGCATCTCCTGAATTGGCAGGGGGATTCTTTACCACCGCACAGTATCCTTATAAAAAGGGAGAGTTTGGACACAGAGACAGACTGGCACAAAAGAAAGATGGTGGGAAGGAACAGAGAGAATGCTGAGGCTGATAGAGCTGATGAGACAGGTCTGCAGCAGATTCTCCATCAGAGGCCTCAGAGGGAATGCCTTACTAGAGTATAATTTACATATAATAAAATTCACACTGTAAGTGTACATTTTCATGAGCAATCACTGCCATATCCAAATTTTTGAACACTTCCAAAATCCCCCTCATTCTCCCTTGTGGTCATCCTAACACTCCCACCCTGGTCCTAGAAAACTACCAATCTGTTCTCTGTCACTCATTTTGCCTTTTCTATAATTTTACAGTGATAAAATGATACAATACGTAATCTTTTGCATCTGGCACTATTTTCACAGCGTGATGTTTCTGAAGTACATTCATTTCGTTGAATATGTCAGTAAATGTTTTTAAAATCGCCAAGTAATAATCCTGGGTCTGCTTTTTAAATATGTTCACCCATTTATCCCTACCTATAGAAACTTTGTCCAAGCCATCATTCTCTCTTATGTAGCTGATTTCAATAAACTTTTAATTGGTCTCTAAATAATAGTAAACTTTTGACTATAATCTATTCGTAAGCCAGTAACTAGTACTGTCCTAAAATGTAAGTCTGACCATGAATAAAACCTGGTTTGTTTTTATAAAGTCTGGCCTTGGTTAAAATCCTCCAAGTATTCTGATCTTAGAGGGAGCTGAAAGCTCTCAGTGACCTACAAGTTCATATGAGTCCTGGCTTCCTCCTGCTTCTCCTAGTACTATTCTCCTTGCTCGCTGAACTGATCTGACTGGTACCTTAAACCTGGAGATACAGGACAGAGTACAAAGTATCAGAGAAGACACAGAATTATATATCATCTATACCTGAATCATAAGTTTCCTTCAATGGTGAGAAATTCAAAGCCTTGTAATACTAAAATGAGATAAATTGTAAATATATTATAAAATTTGAATTCAACAATAAATTTTCATATTGAGACAAGTGGCTTTAGTTTATACTCCAAAACATTCTAGTGTATGTGTTTAAGTTTCTTTATACTTTAATTGTACTTGGTAAAGAAGTGTAAAAATCATGGACTTAACTGATCATTCTGGAACATGAGCATAACAAAATTTAATTACAGCTTAAGCTGAACTAAGATGATGTAGGAGAAGCTCCAGGAATAGACAATGTTAACTCTGAATGTTGTTAAATCAAGTTTCCAAGTTAGTAACAACAGTGACAGCAAGTTAATATAATACTATGTTAGTGGATTCAATGTTTGATGAGAATTTTTCTTTCATTGTGTGGAATTCAAACAAAATCAGCTAATTTTTATTTTAGAATAATAAAAATGGTATGAGATTTATCTTTCCTTCCAAAATATAACACCATATTCATGTGGTTCTATTTCTCTACTAATAGAGTATGTTAAAATACTACAGTGTGAAAAACAACTACTCACATATTTAATAACAAATATATTTCCCTAATATTATCAAATAAAAAAAAAAAAAACAGAATGGAGTAAAACCCTTGAAAAATGGAAGTAAATTTGGGATCTGCACACAACTCATTCAGATTCCCAATTTTCCAAACTTAAAAAAAAAAATTCCAGCACTTAATATTTTTCTGTACTAATGCAGATATTTTTAGTGCTTCAGAAAACATTGAGTACATCTCCAATAGCATACTGTAGTTCAGATGAGGAAAATTGTTGAAATATAAATTGTTTCATGTATCTTCTGTACTTTAGCATCAAGTTTATGAAGGAAAAGGAAACTGAAGCTTATAAATAAATGAAAACATGAATGCTTAAATAATAGAAACTACATAGATTTTTCTTGCTGTTCGAAGATTTTATGATTATAAATTGTTTTCCTAAAGCAGACTATTTATTAAATTCATATGCCTCATTATTCTTTTCCCAGTAATTTCTCTAGAACTCTGTTAGACTGTAGAAAATTGTTAGTGAAAGAGCAAAGATCAGAAAAATTTTCTCTTAATTGCAGAATATGTTCTTAGCCAAACACATAAAAATGCTAAAGATAACTATTCTTCATGTATATTTAAAAAATTAAAAGCAGCAGGACGGTGACTAATCCAAGTAAGCCATTTAATAACTTAGATTCTCCTTTTTATTCTTTTTATTGACATTCCACAAATGTATATCTGCTAAGGAGTCCCATGGTTGTTTTATTTCATTCAAGTACATAAGAGGGGAAAACTCTCTAAAGGCTAGAAAAGACTGAAAAGGAAAGACTACAGAAGAGAACATACTGAGTCAGCAGACATGTGGACAAAATGAATTATTAGAAAGCAATCCATGTTTTTTAAATTTACTGGATGATGATAATAATAATGAATAACATTTTTACAGTTTACAGTTTACAATCGGAAAAGACTCTGATGCTGGGAGGGATTGGGGGCAGGAGGAGAAGGGGACGACAGAGGATGAGATGGCTGGATGGCATCACCGGCTCGATGGACATGAGTTTGGGTGAACTCTGGGAGTTGGTGATGGACAAGGAGGCCTGGCATGCTGCAGTTCATGGGGTCGCAAAGAGTCGGACATGACTGAGCGATTGAACTGAACTGAAGAGTTTACAAAGAACATTTGTCTTTCCATCTACCACATGAGGTAGGCAGAGCAAACCTGGTTATGTTTCCATCTTCATGAAAATATTGAGGAGGTAAAAAGGATGGCTAAGGCCATACAATAATCTCCTTGAGGAGCTGAAACTGAATTGCGTCCTTCACATGCATAACAGATGCCATGTTTTCTGTGGATTATGTGTTCCATAATGTTAATGAAGCCAGTGAAAATATGTTGTAGCTTCCTGATATTATTATTTTTGAAGGCTTCTGTTGATTCAAATGTGCAGCCCAGGTTGAGAATTACTGGTCTAAAACACCAAGAAAGCAATCAGGAATTTGTAATGTGAGAAAAAATATACATAGTAGGAGCTGTTGAGAAAAACCCGCTTTCCTGGAAAAGAAAAATTTTTGGAAAGAAAGAGTTTGACTTCTTTGTTTAGCTGTCCCAGGCAGAACTAGGGACTGTGGTTAGGAGCTGAAAAGAGAGATGCCAAATAGATGGCTTGGTGTTCATAAAATTAAAACATTTCAGAAGATATGTGCGCCTTGTGACGTTGTAAACTCTCTCTCAAGGAAAGTGCTCAAGCAAAAATGAACCAGTATAGGTCAAGGGAAATGGCAGACACCAATAAGGAATAAATTGAAAGATATGGCATCACTCAAAGACTCAAGGTTTTGAGATAGTTAAGCAGTTTCTCATTTTCTTAAACCTAATTTCCATTCTTCAGTTCATGATTAGTTGAAATTTTGTACATCGGTTAATGTGTTAAAAATAAATGTGTTTGTTTTAAAAATGGCTTCTGAACTCAGTCATAGAATTTAAGGAAGAAATGTGTTTCCGTGGACTGAAGAGAATGCCTCATGTCCAACCTAATTAGTAACAAGCTCCTGAACTGGCATAAAGGACACCATATTTATGGCCAGTGAAGTTCAAACAATAGAAGGGCACAAAATTAAATTATTTACATAAATAGACTAAAAGTTTAACTACAAGGGAACATGAAGATACTTCATTTGCCCCCAAATCTCAAATTTAAAAACCTCTGCACAAATATTAAAACTCTGTGATTTTAAATCTTTCTCAAACCATTTACTTCCTGATCGGGAGTAAAACAGAGCATATTGAACATAATTTAAAGTGTTCTTGATGATTCACGGTAATCTTTATAAAAAATGCTTCCTATACTATACATAGTTTGGTAGTTACTGCCTGGATTTTTCCATATTTCTGGATTGCTTTTTCCCAGGGTGTCTGCTTCCTTTCTCATCTCAGAGGTTCATTATGTAGTACCGTTGGCTTTCCATTAAATTGTCCTTGCCTGCTGCTATTGGAGTTTTTCTACCTCCTTTCTCTGTGATCTACTCTATTTTAAACTGTAACTTTCCAAATAGTTAGAAGTCTGGATTGCACATGATCACCCGCAAACTTTAAGGCCTAACTTGTCAGACTTCTTGCTCAAACTAACCTAGAAACAATGGCTTTTGGAAAAACAAAGATACATTATTTAGAATTTGAGAAGGCAAGAAATGCAAACATTTCTTTTTCTTTTTAAAATTTTTTTATTTATGTAATTGAAGTATACATGATTTACAATATTGTGTAAGTCTCAGGTGTACAGCGAAGTGATTCTATTATGCAAACACTACCTACATGTTGACACCTATTTCTCTAAATTTCAGGAGCATTTTAGCTTAATTATTTTTGGTTTTGTGAATGACCTACTTAAGACAGTTGGAAGTCAGGTAGCTGTGTGCTTGGGTGTTACTATAATTGTGTAATGCCGTAACAAGCTAGGTTGCAGCTGCAAACCCAAAACTAGTGGAAGAAAATCCCCCAAGAGGGGTATATCGAAATATAATGTTTAATATTAAAAATGTTAGCATAAGTCCTGAAAGTAATTTACATAGAAAAAAATTTAAGAAAGAGAATTTACTCACCCTATATCCCCAAATATTTTCCCCAATATATACTCCCAAACCAGTGCAAAGTATTAATGAATTACATTGATAAGGGTGACCCAACAGGCATTTAAAGCTCCTTTTGGGTCATCCAAGGGAAATTAACATAAATTTAGTACAAAAGGAGACACTCAGAGCTCAGGGTACATAGAGATAATAGCTTCCAATCCTGTCATTTCACAGATGAAGAAAAGAGGTCTAGGGTGGCAAATTCATTTATACTAGTTTAACATCTAGTTAATAAACGTCAGGAGTAAAACCAGGTTTCACAGTTCTTAATGTAGTGCCTCTCTATTATCTCCATGGCCACCATACCATTCAGCATATTTTATTATTCTTTGGTACTTTGAAAAAAAATAATTATTGAGTCAAATTCTTAAAGCTTTTGCTATGGTTTGAATATTTGTGTATCCTCAAAATTCATGTTGAAACCTAACTCCAAGGTGATAATATTAGGAGATGGGGCCTTTGGGAGGATGGAGTCCTTAAATGACTCAGGTTCAATTCAATGGGTCAGGAAGATCCCCTGGAGAAAGGAATAGCTATTGTCTCCAGTATTCTTGCCTGGAGAACTGCAGGACAGGGGAGTCTGGTGGGCTACAATCCAAGAGTCACACATGACTGAGTGACTAACACATACACACTACAGATATATTTATATTTTATTTTGGAGTCAGATGATCATAATGGAAACTTTTTTGTTATTTACAACATAGGAAACTTTCTGGGACTAAGAGATTAAGACATCCTGTTGCTTGTTCAAATTAAGGTTAATTTCCTTATTCTTTGTAAAATTAGAAAATATTAAATGTTATTTCCTTTTCTAGAGAACACAGCACAGTCAAGAGAAGTGTGCTGTGAACACAGTAATTATTAGCAGCTATCTTCAGCTTCACTGAATCATACAGTGTTTTCCTTTAGAAAAGAGCTGTTATGATACTGCAAAGCTCTTTGCAAGGTTACAAAGCTAGATTCCTTACACAATTTCCTAAAATTAATTTCTTTAAGAATCTTATTAAGTATAGGATTATCAGATGCATAAAATAAGTAGTTTATTAATGGGATATATTCTTCCTAAAACTTGATACCTCTGAAAATAATTTAATATTTTTTCTGGAAAATTTCAAGAGAAAATTTCAGAACTCACAGAAGTCTAATCTGTAAGAATTTCAGATAAGTTTCTATAGAAGTAATAGATCCTAGGGTGCCCTTTCTATCACTGTAGAAACATTAGGGCCAACATTATCACTCAAATATTCTAGTAAATTGTAGAGATTACTATGCCATGATACATTTTGTATGTATAATGCCACTATGTCTTCTTTTAAATTATTGTAAAATGTGGAATAATTTTCCTGAAAAAAAATTACTATTTGATAACATGAGTATATAAGTTCAAAATCTGCAACTAAGTTTCAAATTCCATGAGGAAATTAAAAAAAAAAAACAAACATTAACTTTCACTCATTTACAATAATTGGCTATTTCCAGCTAATGTCAAAATTAGTTAATATTTTAAAATATAAAATAGTAAAATACTAACATAATATTTCCACAGATTTTTCTAGATAAAAAATCAGCTTACACAGTATCTCAGAAACATGTGCAATGTTGCTAGCAAAACTCATGAATTGGCTTATTTACATTCTAAAATAGTGAAATGCCTGTGTCCTGATATGTTTTACAATCCATTTATACCACTGTTTCTCCAGCCATTAAAATAGTAAAATAATTCTTTTATATATTTGTTGTGAAATTCTATGATAAATGCTTAACAGCTATAGCAAACACTGTTTATCTTTTTAACCTATATATTACTTAGGGTTTTTATAAAGCTATACACAGTGCCAAATACATCTTCTTTCAGATAAATTCAAGGTTTGTGTTTAAAACTTAATGACAAATGTAATAAGATATTAATAACCCTCACAGACAGCAAATGTGTATGTTGCATCAAACTTGGCCAAAGAAAAACTTTGGAACATGATATCTGTGGGATATTATTTTATTGTCAATAAAAATCAGAAAATGGATTTCCTAAAGTGTAAATTAACTATGTATAAAGCTGACTGCACTGGCAAAATAATTTTTAAGTGAAAAGCTATTTATATTTGGTTTCAATGCTCATTTACACTCCAGTTCACGAAACACAAGGTCTGAACCAAGGAAGAATGTAGTTAATCTGCTTATCAAACGTTTGACCTAAGCACTTCTGCCTTTTTCAAAAAAAAAATATTTATATAAACGTTACAGTCTTAGAGTAGTAATTTTAGCTCATAGTGTGGTCTTCTTTGGATGTCATAGTCTGCTTTTGGAGTTGGAAGAAAAGCACAAAGACTTAGCTTCAAAGTACTTCTGAAAATGTTATCCTCTTTAGTAACATATACATACATCCCTTCAAAGCACAGTGAATTGAAAAACAAGAATACCGTTTTTTGTTAGATGTGTGAATATGAAATGTAACTTAACATCTCTCAATCTAAACCTTCTTATTTCTAAAACGTGAATTGATTGAGAGTAAAATCATAAAAAAGGCTTTCCCTGTAGCTCAGGCAATAATGAATTCACCTGCAATGCTGGAGACCTGGGTTAGATCCCTGGGTCGGGAAGATGCTCTCGAGAAGGGAATGGCTACCGACTCCAGTATTTTTGCCTGGAGAATCCCATGGACAGAGGAGCCTGGCAAGCTACAGTCCATGGGGGTGCAAGAGTCGGTCAGGACTCTGAGTGACTAACACTTTGAAAACCATAATAAAGATATCTAACTAGAAAAATCTTCCTTCTTTCCAGTTAAAAGCAAATAATTTAATTTAGCTTTTAAACTAAGAAAATGTTTATGCTAATTTCTCTAGATAGTACTAAAGATCTGGATGATAATTTAGCCATTTAAAAATGCAGATATGTCCTGTTGATCACAAACAAGTATACTGCCAGGTACTTCTCCAGCAAGGATGGGTTTATTGAGGATCAGCAGAAAACTGCAGTTTGGGGTCTGCAACCAAGACGAGCCATGTGCAAGTCCTGCATAACAAAGGGATTGAAAGGAAGGTGGGCTGGCTAGGGTAAACCAAGGGCGCGTGCTTTTTGCGGCTGATACATAGACCGCAAAGAAGAGCGCTCTTCTTCCTTCTGGAATCTGCTATTGCTCTGGAGTGTGAGAGATCCCCTTTCTGGTCTCCCAACTCTATTTAATTAAGGTTTCTGTTTGTTAGGTTTTTAATAGCTCTGTTGTCATTTTTCAGTTGCTAAGTTGTGTTCAACTCTTTTGAGATCCTATGATCTGCAGCCTGCCAGGCTCCCCTGCCCATGGAATCTTCCAGGCAAGCATACTGGAGTGGACTGCCATTTCCTCGTCCAAGGGATCGGTCCCAGACCAGGGACTGAACTCGCATCTCCTGCATTGCAGGTGGATTCTTGAACACTGAACCACCATGGAAGTTCCAGTAGTTCTCCTAGATATATTCTAATACTGATGAGCCCCACTGCACACTCATTCTCAGAATACAACTTTCTCTGTTATGATTCATTATAATTGTGTAGATTCACTTTCCAGTTATTAATATGTAAATCTGAGATGATAAGGGGATGTTATTTTATATTTATAAAATATGGTGATATTCTTTATGCTAGACTTTTTATATTGCTAATTTCAATCACTGTGGCTGCATAAATACTTTATTAATGTTTCAAAGTTTGGAATCTAGTTATCTGACTCATTTATAAAAAGAACAGAGAACTGATTTGTAAGTTTAACGTCTTAAATTTTGTGATTTCTCCAACATACAACTTCCTGGAGCGTGTATGACTAGAACGCTATAATGTTGCCAAGAAGAAGGAAAGAATGAATCATTCAACCAGGGAACATGTTTCAATAAAGAAAAGTTCCAGGATGATTAAGGCTTTAATCCTTTCACCCTTTAAAAAGTTTAAACATATTTTAGAATAATTATTCTTCGTAACTTTTTCTAACATTTTAAGTAATGTTTGTTTGTGTGTGTTTGTGTGTGTGCTCTGTCACTCACTCGTGTCTGACTCTGTGATCCCACGGACTATATCCCACCAGGCTCCTCTCCCCATGGGATTTTTCCCAGTAAGAATACTGGAGTAGGTTGTCATTTCCTCCTTCAGAGGATCTTCCCTACCCAGGGATTGAACCCATGTCCCTGCACTGGCAGGCAATATATTTCTTTACCACTGAGCCACCTGGGAATCCCAAGCAATGTTTGCCACCTTCAAAAAAGTGTCCTTCAGTTTTGTGTTTTTTTGTTTGTTTGTTTGTAGAATTTCTGGTTTGTTTTTAAGTACCAAATATTGTGGCTGAAAATATGAATGGATTACATGGAAAATGCAGCTAAAAATAAAAAGGAAGTTTGGATAAACTAGAAAACAAAATGCCACAACCATCATCTTTCACTGGAGCTCCATGAGGCTGTCTGAGAATGTATACCCTATTGGGAGAAGTGTGAACTGTGTATTGTTGTCTGGGTACTGACATTGTATGATTTGGAACCTGGTCACCTCTAACAGCACCTATGACTCCAAATTCTCATGTCTGTAGGGCCAGCTGAGCTTTACAATCTGCATGCCAGATGCCAGCAAAACAGAAAGCACTCTCTTTGTAAAACACATCTTATGTGTGTGTGTGTGTTAGTCGCTCAGTTGTGTTCAACTATTTGCAACCCCATGGACTGCAGCTCATGGCATCTGGTCCCATCACTTCATGGCAAGTAGATGGGAAAACAGTGGAAATAGTGACTGACTTTATTTTGGGGGGCTCCAAAATCACTGCAGATGGTGACTGCAACCATGAAATTAAAGGACGCTTGCTCCTTCAAAGAAAAGCTATGACCAACCTAGACAGCATATTAAAAAGCAGAGACATTGCACTGCTGACAAATGTCCATCTAGTCAAAGCTATGGTTTTTCCAGTAGTCATGTATGGATGTGAGAGTTGGACTATAAAGAAAGCTGAGCACAGAAGAATTGATGCTTTTGAACTGTGGTGTTGGAAAAGACTCGAGAGTCCCTGGGACTGCAGGAAGATCAAACCAGTCAATCCTAAAGGAAGTCAGTCCTGAATTTGTTGGAAGGACTGATGCTGAAGCTGAATCTCCAATACTTTGGTCACCGGATGTGAAGAACTCACTCACTGGAAAAGACCTTGATGATGGGAAAGATTGAGGGCAGGAGGAGAAGGGGATGACAGAGGATGAGGTACTTGGATGGCATCACAGACTCAGCAGACATGAATTTTGCAAGCCCCGGGAGTTAATGAAGGACAGGGAAGGACGGTGTGCTGCAGTTCATGGGGTCACAGAGTCGGACATGACTGAGTGACTGAACTGAACTGAACTGTAGCTTGCCAGGCTCCTCTGTCCATGGAATTCTCCAGGCAAGAATACTGGAATGGGTTGCCATTTTCTCCTCAAGAGGATCTTCCCAATCTAGGGATCAAATCCAGGTCTCCTGTATTGCAGGCAGATTCTTTACCATCTGAGCCACCAGGGAAGCACATTTTATAAACTGATCCAAAATGGTGGAGCCCAGATGCTGGATGGGGGTCCTCCAATCATAGCCTGATCTAAATCAGTTGAAAGCTACCCTGGCAGACAGGCGAGTTTGGTCCGACACTGCACTGTGCCACAGGTCTGAATGCAGCTTTTATCTTTTCTTATTCCTGATCTTGTTTACAGCTTTGTCCCCCATTTCTCCCCATGAGGAATAGGGGAGGAATTTAGCAGCTCTTCATCTACTTTTAATGTGTTGCTTTTTCACTAAATTCAGGACTGGAGCCTAATTCAGGAAGTCATGATTACTATTAATTTGAGCTCCAAGTAAGTGAGATATTTCTGTTAATAAACAAAAAATAATTTGATACTCTAAGCATCATCTGACCCCTGAGAAAGTAAAGAAGAAATCATATCATTGAAATGAAATTCAGTATTTTATGTTCTCATTGGGAAAAAAGTTAAAATAATCTATTTCTGTCATTTAATAGACATCATAGATCCTCTTTAATTTTCAATTAATAAAAATACAATACTAATGTTGAAAATCATTTTTATAAAATATGCTAATGCTAAGTATTTCAATAGTGACTTTTCCTCAATTGCTTAAAATAATTTTCACAATTTTACTTCATTAATTTTAATAATAACTTGGTGAATTAGGACAGCAAGAAATCTTTTAAAGTGAATATACTATTCTAAGATAATTTCACTTGGCAAAGCTGAAGTAGTGAATGTGGAACATAATCATCTATCTTATGCTATCATCTGAATTATATTATGTCTTATATTATTACCTGATAATGCTCAATATCTTATCATTATACATTAGGTTGATAACATAAGATATACTTTAAGTAAAATTTTTGTTTTTGTGTTTTGTTATTATTAACAGTAGCATAATAATAAACACAATAATCATACTGCATTTTGTTCTTGGTAAATATATAATTTAAATAGAATAATGTATCTTTTAAGTAAAATATTCAGTTCAGTTGGTCAGTCTTGTCCAACTTTTTTTTGCATTAAAGTAGTTTATACTTGTTTCATTTGTATATCAAATGTTCTAAAACTGTATTTAAGGTTCAGACTATCAGTATACTCAGTCCTAAATTCATGAGTTCTAATTTCACTGAATACATTCTTCAGACAGAAAAAAAAAATTATGACATTAGATAGAGAAGAGTGAATGCCATGTTATGACACATCTGGTGAAACTCTGTTTTATAAGATTGTTTTTCATTGAAAATGACAGAAAAACCACATTGATAATTCAGTATGTATGATAATCAGACCACAATTGAAAAGCAAGAGTAAATAAAATGATTGGTACCTAATTTTTGAAATAATAGATTTTTAACATCAATACATCTGTTAATAAGGTATACATTCCACTAATGTTTCATTTAAAGATACTTCATTACCCCTGATAGATAAGTTATGGCACATAAGAGGCATTCTAGATAACACATTCCAAGTTTACCAACAGATGGCTTAATGGAAGACATAAGTTCTTCCCTCCATTTTATTCTTCTTGTTCATCTCTTTATTCTTCTTTATCATCTCTTGTTCCATCTATCTCCTCAATCTCTGTCTTCTTATAGTGTCAGGACATATTCAAAATCTCAATGGCTCTCCATTACTTATCAAATCAGTACAAATGGCTTTAAGCCTTGGATCTACTACTATTTTTCAAGTACTTCATAACCCATACAAAATGTATGCTTCCTAGAAAATCCCAAGCATTTTTCTGACTCCTCATTTTTACTCTAGTATCTGTGGCAGAGGCCATGAATTTCATACCTAAATCCATCTTCTGCCTCTTCCATATTGTACAGAGTTGCTAACTGGTTGCAAAGTTGCCCAGCTAGACTAAACGTCTCCTCTTTCTTGAGAAATTCTCATCAATTGAAAGTTTTCAACAATGAGATGTGAGTTGAAGTCACGTGTGTGTCCCTCTTTCCTCTTATGAGCTGGAAGGCAGACATGTCCAAGGCATAGCTTTAAACATTCAAACTAGAACAATATCCTAGGGAAGTGGTTCTTGAAGGGTGGTCTCTGGATCAGAAGCAGCAGCTGAGATATTGTTGGAAATAAAACCTCTCAGGCTTCACCCTAGGCTTAATGAATCAGAAACTCTGGAAGTGGGGCCCATGAATCTGTTTCAACAAGCTCTCCAGGTAATGATGATTCAGAGGAAATGCTGGGAAATACTGTCCAGGTGACAGTGGAGGAACAACTTGGAAGAAAATGACCACCTGGAGCAGTGCCATCCCACTGACCTGGCCTCTCATCCCACAGAGCTTTTTAGCAAAATGATACAGTTCCTTAGGTCACTAAATTGTTGGATCTTCTTCTTACAGCAGCTCAGCATTTGCCCTGAGTAGTATTTATTCAATGTGTAATGGCCTGTTTAGTATCTCCATCCCATCCAATACTTTTATCTGGAAATTTGAAATCCTACCTGGGTCTCTGCAAGATAGCACTGGTGCATTTACTTAATGACAAAGAACATTAGGATATGTTTGCTATCCTTTAATCTATTATACACATTGAGGACTGAACACTCTTTAAAAAAATTAAATCTAATGTACCACTCTTCTGCTTCAAAGTTTTACCAGACTCTCATAGCATTTAGCTAAAACACAACGTGGTTAAGTAGGCCTATGAGGTGCCATCCACCCTGACCTAAGTCAGTCTCTCCAGTCTCATCCAGAGCTGTTTCACTTATCTCTGAGCTCTAGTCACACAATCCTTCTGTCTGTTCCTGAATCCTGACAAATCTTTTCACACTCAGTACTTTTTCCCATGCTGTTTACTTCATTATCTTACTTCTATTCATTCTTTAGATCTCTTCCTAAATGTTATTTTTCTTCACTCCCACTACATTCCACATGAATCAAGCCAAAGACTTGAAATCTCTTAGCAGAGAGATTAACATACATTTCCATTCTGAGCACTTAAAATGTTTATAATAATTGATTGCTCTCAATGAATCTTGTTACTGTGTCATGCCCCCCCACCCCATTGTACTTCAAGAAACATGATGAGAGAAGATACCATATATACTTGCTCACTTTGTATGCAAAACATCCAGTACCAGACCTGTCACACAGTAAGCATTCAATAAATACACATCAAAAGGATAAAAACTGGATTCTGTGAGACTCGACTCACACGACATCTTAACTCTTAAGGCTTTCTGGATCCTACTTCTTTAGAAAAGACTGTTGTTTCCAGCAATTTTATTGACCCAAGTGTCCCTATCTACTTAAAAGGTTGGCGTTCTTGTCCTATTAATACGTTTGTGCTAGTGATTCTAACAGTAAGCATTTCTGAACTGATCTTGCTCTTGGATCCTTACAGTCTCAGTTAGGAGTGCAGCATATTTCATGTACTACTGTGATTCACTTTCTTAAAAGACAGTTTTAATCACTACCTCCCATTGCTAAAATTTTGCAAGGGATATCTTTTTCCTAACACAACAGTCTCATCATTCCAGCCTTGAAAATTATTCTTAGGCAGAGAATAACCCAATCTTATTTCATACTTTGCCCATCAAGGTAGTTTTCACTGCATTCAAACTAGACCCTTCAATATCTACCACACATAGCCACCTCTGGGCCTTTGCACCTTTTGTTCCTGTCTGTCAGGAACCTTCTCACAGTTGGTGCTCTTTTCTAGGACATTTCCCCCATGGTGACTACCTCTGTCTGCTGATTTCTTCTGCATTCTTCAAGGCACATTTCAAATGGATCTCAGCGATCTAATTAAACAAATGCAAATCCATGCGGTGATTCTCGTACATTGTGGGATCTTGTCAGATTACAGAATCTTAGTGACAAGCTTTTGCCCTATAAAGATGCTTAATAATGTATTTATGTGTTATGACATATAAGGGGCCAAATACAATACATCAAAATACTTGAAACACTGTCATACTGAGTGAAGTAAGTCAGAGAAAAAAAATATCATATGATATCCCTTACATGTGGAATATAAAAAACAAATGAGCTAATCTACAGAAAAGAAATAAAGTCACAGATGTAGAAATCAAATGTATGGTCCCTGGAGAAAGGGGGAGAGGGAGGAACAAATTGGGAGATTGAGATGGACCCATACACACTACTATATATAAAGAGATAACTAATAAGGAAGGACCTACTGTATAGCACAGGGAACTCTACTCAAAACTCTGTAGTGACCTATAAGGCAAAAGAATTCTAAAAAGAGTTGCTATCTACATATATATAACAGATTCACTTTGCTGCACACCTGAAACTAACAGCACTGTAAATTAATTATACCCCCCAAATTTTTTTAATTAAAAAAAATTTAAAGGAAGACATTCAAATGAAAATTCACACATTTCTAAAAGATAATATCCATACATCAATCAATAAAAGAAAATGATAGAAAATGCAACTTTACTTTACAGCCATTACAAGAAACTGTCAGATATACTGCCAATGGTAAATGTTACCTGCAAAGAACTAAATGAAGGATTGGTAAGGACAAATCTTTAGCAATTTTACAGTCCTTATTAACAACAAAGATGCAGGAAATTTCAGCATTTAATATGGAATTTCATACAGAAATTATCACTGAATGAAAGAGGTACCAGTGGGATATATTAAAATACAAAGATTGAAAATCAGTGGTAGAATAAAAATTTACAACTGGCAAAATTCTATTTTTCTTCTTGGTTAAATTAATAGCCTCAAACTCTTTCTCGTTGATTTTGTTCAGTCGCTAAATGATGTCTCCATGGACTGCAGCACATCAGGCTTCACTGTCCTTTACTATCTTCAGATATTTGCTCATACTCATGTCCACTGAGTCAATAATGCCACCCAACCATCTCATCCTCTGTCGCCCCTACTTCCTCCTGCCCTCAATCTTTCTCAGCACCAATGTCTTTTCCAATGAGCTGGCTCTTCACATGAGATAGCCAAAGTATTGGAGCTTCAACTTTAGCATCAGTCCTTCCAATGAATATTCAAGGTTGATTTCCTTTAGGATTGACTGGTTTGATGTCCTTGCAGTCCAAGGGACTCTCAAGAGTCTTCTCCAGCACCATTGTTCAAAAGCCTCAATTCCTCAGTGCTCAGCTTTCTTTACGGTCCAACTCTCATATCTGTACATGGAAAAACCATGGTTTTGATGGTACATACCTTTGTCGGCAAAGTGATGTCTGTGCTTTTGAACATATTGTCTGGGTCTGTCATATCTTTCCTTCCAAGGAGTAAACAAGCATTGTTTCATTTCATGGCTGCAGTCACCGTCTGCAGTAATTTTGGAGCCCAGGAAAATAAAATTTGTCATTGCTTCTATTTTTTCCACTTATATTTGTCATGCAGTTATGAGACTAGATGCCATAATCTTAAGTTTTTTGAATGTTGACTTTTAAACCAGGTTTTTCACTCTCCTCTTTTACCCTCATCAAGAGGTTCTTTAGTTCCTTTTTGCTTTCTGACATTAGAATGGTATCATCTGCATGTCTGAGGTTGTTGATATTTCTCCCAGCAATCTTGATTCCAGCTTGTGATTCATCCAGCTTGGAATTTTGCATAATGTAATCTGCATTACATAGTTAATAAATAGGATGTTAAATAAATAGGATGACAATATACAGCCTTGATGCAATACTTCCCCAATTTTGAACGACTCCTCTGTTCCATGTCCAGTTCTAACTGTTGCTTCTTGACCTGCGTACAGGTTTCTCAGGAGATAAAGTGGTTTGGTATTCCCATCTCTTTGAGAATTTTCCAGTTTGTTGTGATCCACAGAGTCAAAGTCTTTAGTGCAGTCAGTGAAGCAGACATAGATGCTTTTTGGGAATTCCTTTGCTTTGTCTATGATCCAACGAATGTTGGCAATTTGATCTTTGGTTCCTCTGCCATTTCTAAATTCAGCCTGTATATCTGTGAATTTTCAGTTCACATACTTATGAAGCATAGCTTGAAGGATTTTGAGCATTACTTTGCTAGCATGTGAAATGAGTGCAATTGTACGGTAGTTTGAATATTCTTTGGCTCTGACCTATCTTTAAAACAGTACTTATAGTTAATGTAAAAATATTTCTCCCAGTGGAACACGTAAAGTATTATTTGCCAGGAGCCCGATTTGTTAGCAGCTGAAGCGGCAACATGAAGCTAACCCAAGGGCTGTGGTACTGTTACTTTTCTATGAGAAAATCTCACAAATATTCCCAGTCCGAGGACTGTCCTGGCCTGAGAATGTTTGGCAGTACTACCACCTTAACATATCTGAGTACAATAAATTCAGCTCCTGGGAAGCAAAAGTATATAGAATAGATGACTTGGAAACTTTTCCAACTAATTAAGGAACCATGTGGGAGTTCTGCTCATAGCATTCTCATTTGTAGCGGAGGAAGACATACATTTACAAATAATGAAGAAAATCATATGAAATATTTTGCTGAATACACATGAGTTTTAGAGCTACCTCTTCCCACTAAGGATGCTTCCAATGAAAATGAGGGCATCAAGGCAGTTTTCCTTTAAATACCGGGTCAGCAGCAGTTTCGCTCAGCAGGCTGTGATGTAACTGCCCCCTGGTCGTGCTGGGTGGTCTCCATCATGCAGGGTCTCTGGCCCTTCCAGCCCCAGTCCCCAGGCCCATAGCCCCCTCCCTTCTGACTGGTGTTCCTGTAGTTGGAGGCACATAAACGATATCGTAAGCATATATCCTGGTTTCTTTGACTTAGCATCTTATCCTGTGTCTCAGAGACGTGCGTGAACTGTTATTTATTTTTTTGTTTTTGTGCGTGAACTTTTAATCGCCAGGAAGTGTTCCAGGTGGAAGTGTGCTCCCGGGGACCCTCTCACCCCTTGTTCGCAGACGCCGGCACTGTGCCCGGCGCTGGGCCGCGACGCACAGGACTCCCGTGAACCGCTCGCGCTGCCACTGTGTTGCTGGCGCGTGACTGGCGTGCAGCGTTGCTCGTTTCAGGCGCACAGCATCAGGATGCAGTTACATGTGTGTGTACACGCATCTTTCTGAGAATGTGTCTTATTTGTTTCGGTTACACGTGTAGACGTGGGCTGGGGGACTGTGGGTGGGGGACCGCGGCAAGGGTTTAACTTCATCAGAGCCTGACGGTTTCCATGACACTCATGCCTTTTTCAACCTTGCTGGTGGGTCTGAGCGTACAGCAACTCCCTGTCTCCCCTTATATTTGGAGATTTTAAAAATCTGCAGTGTTCCCGTGCGGGGGCAGTGATGGCTCACGTTCGTCTCGATTTGCATCTCTTTGGTGACTCAGGTTGTCGAGGACCTTCCCACATGCTTACTGGCCATTTGTATACTCTGGAAAAAACGTTCGTTCTGTTTTGGGGCCGATTTTATTGTGGGTTTTTATTTGTTTTTCTTTTTTTCCGTGATTGATTTATTGGAATTCTCACAAATTATATCTAAATAAACTGTGTGTGTATATAAAAAATAAATAAATAAAAATAAATACTGGGTCAGTATGATTTTCAAGATCATTAAAACTTCTAAGACCTTTTGTTCTTCTGAAGACAAATGCTATCACAACAAACACTATCACAAGTTTACACAACCAGCAAACCAAATTAGAAGCTCAACTGACTAATTTCTTTACATAATGAAGATGGGGTGCAAAATAAGAGGCAAATTTTTTCTTTTTAATGGAATATTAAAGTATCATTAAATATTAAGTATTATTTATAAACCATCATGGCCAGTGGCCATTACTCCAATTTTTTTTTCCCTTTGATCTGCCATTACTCTAGTCATAGAATGCTTTTTCGAAATTGAAGACTCAGAATCACATGACAGTCCTGACAATCTCTCCCATCCTTCTTTCTGAAACAAAGGGTTTCATCATGGCTTAAAGCAGAGTACCCTACTGATCAATCCAGGAATCAAGAAATGGCTTCAACCCCAGTGAAAGATATTTTGATAATGTATCTTTCACTTACAGGAAACCAATCTCAGAATTGCAGAAGGGAAAGCATATTGAAAATTTAGTTTCCAAAACATGACCTGTGTGTAAGCCAAATGCATACATACATACAAAAGTATTTGCTGTAACAGCTGAAGCAATATGTTTACACACATATAAACAAACAATGGGATCAACATTTTGAAAAAGATGCTCTCATGTATATTCAAGTGACAGAATTCAAAAATTTCGAAGGATAAACTCTTACTCCCATTTATTTGCTAGAAAACACAGTTGGACAACTATAAATATTCTTAATCCTTACTGTCCCCTCTGAGCATCACAGCACTGAGGTTTCTGTGTATGGGGGAGGAAATACACAATAATAAAGACATAGATCTTCCTATTAGAGTATTATATTCCTCTGGAACAGATAGAATATACACAATAAACAGATTATTATAGATTAGGATAATCAGGGAAGGTGTCACAATCTTCCAAAGGGAAGGGTAGAACCTGTGTAAACAGGAAAAGGGGTAAAAGTATGTCAGGAGTAGGATGAAAGGTATGGGGGAAGATCAGAATCATTTGGTTTGTTCTGAGAACAATAATTTTCTGGTTGGAAGAGCGATTTGGCAATGAGATCCATGAGTTTAAAAGTTGGTTTGGCACCAGTCTTTTTCCAACAAATTATTTTTGAAGGGCATATTACCCATAATCAGTTCATTTTAAATGACCTGGAATTTGCTTTACTATAAATGGGATTTGACTAGTTAAAAAAGGAGAGCAGGTCTTAGTGCCTAGTCTTTTGTCTTTGTTCATAACATTACCTTATACAAATTTGGGAGACTAGATTGATTAAACATATTTCTATGGAATAAGAAGCTTATGTGACAGTCCTGATTACAGTCTTTCATTACAAGAAAAGAATAAGAATCTATGGATTATTCATTAAAACCAAAAAAAAAAAACCACTTGCCTGAACTGACTAGGTTTAGAATATAATATTTTTGATATGATTACATAAAATTGCACAACTGCATGATTTCATTCAAGATTACATAATTCACCTTCATGGTTGAGAGACTACTTATGATAAACTATACCTTCTTATTCCAAAGGGATCATAAACACTTGCTGATATGATAAAATTCTGTCCATTTGGATAAATTTATAATGTTAAATTTATTATCATTATTAAACTAAGAATCAGTAGTTTTTTTACAATTTTGGGCAACATACGCAATATCTGAAGCCCAGAGCAGCACTGGCTTACTGCCTCATGCTCTATCATTAGAAAGCACAGCCTATTTAAACAAGTCATTCATTGATGAACCTGCCTTAGATTAATATACACTTTGCTTCTTGGATTCAGAAGCTATTCAGTATATAGTTATTTCAATTTGATAATTTCCTCATACAATTAAGTATTTGTCATGTTCAAATTTCACACTAAAAATCATTCATGTACGTCAGGTACACCAAGGTGAGTTGAAAATTTCTCATTCTAAATTCATAATGTGCTTTGTGTTAAAATTCTTGCTTATTACAAAGGAAAATTGCACACCTAAACGCTGCTTTTACTAGAATTATTTGACAGGAAAGAGAGTGACAAGTTTTGAAATAATAGTAGGCTTCCCAGGGGTGCTGAAGTGTAAGAACTGAGATACAATAGTATAAAGATACAGAGTGATTTAAAGCAATTTCATTTAAAAAAACTAGATGAACTGTGGATATATCTAGAAAAGGTAGTACCTACCCAAGAAAATGGAATGATTAAGAAAATGGAATGCTCACTGTGGGGAGTATGTCTAGATAAGGCATTTCCCAAGTGTTCATCAATCACTTAAAATACAAGGGTGTTTGGCAGAGGGCAGACAAAATGTTAAATGTTCAGAGCACACACATTAATAGAAAAAATCTTTTCAGTTCGTTGTTTCAATCAAGATGTACAAACTTATCTGACCAGGAAACAATTAAATAGGTAATTCAACAATGAACCAGCTCTGTGACAACCTAGAGGTATGGGATAGGGTGGGAGGCTCAAGAGGGAGGAGACATATGTATACTTATGGCTTATCCATGGTGATGTATGACAGGAACCAACACAATATTGTAACTATCCTTCAATTAAAAATAAATAAAATTTAAAAATATACTCATGTATATATATATATATGTATGTATGTTTATGATTTATTTATATTATCTGTGGAGTAAGTTTTGAGAAGAACTGAGATTTTAAAATAAAAGGTCTAAAAATCTGCTAGATTAGGATTTACTCTTCCTTCCTCATGTTTACTGAGCTGCTAACCTTAGATATCAGAATGCTGGTTATGTAAGAGGCTCCCTCCTATACAGGTTTACAATTGTAAATGCAGATCCAATGAAGAAGACTTCTAAAGGTGTCAATCTCACTGAAGGTTTACAGAGGTCAGAGAGTAGAAACAGAACTTTCCTGATAACAATAGTGAGCAGACCTCTTTGAAGGGAATGACTGCTCCTATGTGAGTCCAGCCTGCTTTGGGATAGGGCTGTGGGAGGGCTACCTTCTAACCCTTGACCTTTCAGGGGTACGTCAAGAAAGTCGCTTGGAGATCTTTGAAATAAGTTCACATAGTTAAGAGACATGAGTCTGGAGTCCAGTTCACATATGAGAACATGCAAATAGCCTGTGGACACTGGGGTGTGACTCTGCCAAGAATCTGAAGGCTAGACACAGGCTCTTCGTTGCTTTGATGGAGGAAGCAGTAGTGCTGAGAGATGGGCTAAGAGATGGATGCCTGAAGGCTTCTCTGTGGACCAGATCTGAGTGATGCAGCAGGGCTAGCCTGACATCTTGGGTCTCATCTAAGAGCGGCTTCTGGCAGAGCACAGAGCCCTCAGCAGAGAGGCTGGTGATGGCTGCCAGGTTCTCGGGCCTCTCTTAGGGAGATGCAGGAGAGGGAATCAATGCCACTCACCTAAATGACCAGCTGTTTCTGACTAAATTGTTTCAAATGTCAAAAAGTAACAAAAACTTATTCCAGTATCCTTTATCCTCTACCAAACCCTCCTAAGATCAAGAATTTGATGATGAATTACGGCAAACATAATATGTTGAAAACTTCTGTCAATAAAGTCACAAATGAAATGATCTTTGCCTGTTTGGTGAAGAATTTATGTGTCTAAGCTGTTATTACTCATCAGGAGACATATTCTAGAATTGTTTGAACCATTACTTTCAGATATGCTTTTTAGCAAGGTACATATATATTATATATTCTATCATATTCAACAGAGCTCCAACACTAGAAATTCTTCCTTCAGTTATAAAACATTCTTATCTGTCAGAAAGTTACTGATGTTTGTGAAGAATCTAAGTACTGTCTGATTATCCAAGGTCTAGTACCAACCAAATAATTCAGCATATTAAAACAAAATCCAATGAATAAATCCGTGCACAAATCTACTTTCTCTCTTTTGAGAAAAGTTTAGCACAGCAATCATTTCAATTAACACACTGTGCGTAAGAATGCATGATAGCAGCTGTTAGTATGCATTTTAAAGACTGGAGGGTGTGTGGTGACTTATCTAGATATATGGGCAACATATGTTCAGCTATGCATATGGACTTAATATAAATTATGATTGCAATATGCAAAGAGGCGAAAAGAGACATGTACAATGGCCGTCTCTCTGCATTTAATCAGCTCACATTTTTCTAACATGTACAAGAGAAGTCTTTATATTATAGTAACTGTTTAAAAATTACAGAACACAAACCATGACAACACCTCAAATCAGCTTCATACATTTGAAACATGGAGCTATTTTTTTGTGGGTGAAAATCAGATTTTTTTAAAAGAAAATATGTATTTAAGAGAGAAACTGGAAACAAAAGCTATGAGGACCATCTTGAAAAAACTTCAAAATATGGAAACATTGTGGTTTCCTCCTTCGAACATTTCAGCTCATTATAGTTTCGTTACTGGGCATAGTTTATTTATCTGAATACTATTAATTAAATTGACAAACTAGCTGGTTGAATATATTAGAGATAAAACCAATTACCTTCTCTTGATATTGCCGCCTTGAGGAATCCAAAGACTGGATTAGAGCCGTGGCGTGGCCAACAAACATGGCGTAGCAGGTGGCCCCGACGATCATGCTCAGCATGGTGATCCACAGGTCAGACATGCTCACGGGGGCTTGGGCTCCGTAGCCAATGCACAGCATATGACTCATCGCTTTGAAGAGCGCGTAGGAATACTGCTTTCCCCAAGAATCATTCTGCAACAGAAGAGAAAAAGGAAATAGAGTGAACCATTAGGATAGCAGAAGAAAAATGAGTATGACCGATACACAGAAGCATTATAACATTCTTGTAATAGAGCATTTACACAGATACTTCGCCCCAATAGTTAATCAAAAGACCGGATGTTTTTCAAAACTTGCTAAATACAATGAAATAGAAATAGTCTATGTTAAAATATGCAATCCTGGTCAGTTTTATATGTTTTTAAAACTAAAAATTCCTTTTGGGACAGTGGTGTGAATGAATGTTGATAAGTTCATTTTCAAATTTCCAGGAAATCTGTGTCATTCTCTAGTAATATATTATTATTTGCAAATTGAGAAATGCTGCTGATTGATATGAAGCACATAGGCTTAAGTATAGGAATTTTTGTCAAAGCTATCATATTAAAATTTTGAAAGTCCAAATGATATATTTGTATAGACCTCAATGAATACCTCAATACCTTAAATGAAAAATTAACATAATTTGGAAATACAGATCTGATAAGTGAAAAGACTTCCTTGAAGACTTCTCTGAGTAATGAATATTGAAATTCAAATGTCAAAGTTGATGATGGATGAATCTTACTGGCTTTCTGTAGAATAATAAAATAAAATAAGCAAAATAATATCTTGGAGGACACTGAAAAAAAACAAAAATGCTGACTTCTGAGATTAGTTATTAGATGCAATTTCTGATGTAATTTCAAAACTCTATCTTAAACTCAATTCTACAAAAATAAGTTATTCAATATATCTTATATATTGTCTGATAAAACTTAAAGAACTTTTTTGATCAATGTATCAAACTGCCTAGTCCAGGATTTACCTCATTTATGAGACAGGGTAAAATAAAAATTTGAGGCCTTTTAGTTTAAAATGTAGGGGGGGAAAGTATTGTTGAAGATAATATATAAAGAATTTTCCTTAAAATATTTAATTCATTATAAAACTTGGGATAATAGTGCTAGTTGAGTAACAACATAAACTTATACATTTCAAAAAGTTAAATTCTGGTATCATAATTATATATAATACAAGTAATACTATACCATTGTGATATCTTGAATGATCATACAATTTTTATGGCTTAGTTTTCTGACAAATTCATTCTTTATGTCATAAAAATTTATATGATTAATAATTTCATCTTCAATGATAAAACTGAAAATTACATCAGTTCCTTTTGGCTAATGCAATATCACAAATAATTTCTGATACATTTTTAATTTGGGGGAAGATCTTTCTGTTGATGCAACCTTTACTGGAACTGGAGTATGTATAGCCTGGGGACAACATTAGGATGAATGTTTGATAAATTATTTTAATATATAAATTTTAGTACTTCTGGAGCTGATGATTCTCATGGAATAATTTCTAATAAATGATTTAACTCCATAAAAATCATATTCAAGAAACTCTGTCTTATTTTTATACTACAGTTTTTTTTTGTTGTTGTTTTCAAATCAAATATTTGTTTTTTTTGTTTTTTGTTTGTTTTTTAATTTTATTTTATTTTTAAACTTTACATAATTGTATTAGTTTTGCCAAATATGTAAATGAATATGGACATTGTTAAGAAATAATAGAGAAATATGTACGATTCATCAGTTCTTCTCAAAGGTGAAATCCTGCAAACTATAGAGCAATGTTACAACAAGAAACTGACATGAATATAATCCACTGATATCATTTATATTTCACTAAACGTGTACTCATTTGTATACACAAATTAGTTTTATTCAGTTTTATTACATGTATCGGTTCCTATATTCATCAACACTGTCAAGATACAGAACAATTCTATCACAACAAAGAACCATTACACTTTTTTGTAAAACCATTACACAGTTTTTCTATTGAACTTAATGTTAAATGTAAATGTATGCAATGATATTTTAATGTTTCCTCTGACATTTCCTGTAACTTTTAATTAAAGAATGATCAATGCAAGAAGCCAAAAATAGCTTCCTGATTTGTATATAACCCATAATGCCTGATTAGGTTTTATCTTCCTGTATTTTCAATTACAAGGAAAATTTAATTTAAAAATTGTCTTCCTTATTAATAACTGGCTTATTTAAAACTTCATATGAAAATAGTGTTATTTTCCAGTGTAAGTGATGATCTTTAAATTTCTTATTGCTAGGCTGGTGCATATTTGCATCTCAATGTTGCAGGAGTTGTTAAATCTGGAGATTTTAAAATCAAGAATTCTAATAACTACCTGATAACTTTTATTGAAACGGCTATATGAATTCTTTTATCATGTAATAATTTATTGACAAAGTTTACTGTTTGAGCTCCACAGGGTCTGTCTTGGAACTTAAGAGATTTAATATTTATGTAGATACTTTGGAGATGGGTTCTTGGGCCTGACAGGTGAATCTCACCATGGTCTTCTCCTGGCTGGCATGGAAAGTCCTCCTGTGTGTCTCTGCTGCTTAGTGTTAATACTGCTGCTTCTGTTGCTGCCTTTGCCACTGCTAACCTGGACCCAGTTCAGGCCTGTCCACATTAGAGACACAAAGCATCCAAGACTGCTGAGGCGTGCATATCTGTGCCTTGCTGCCAGGCCAACTGCTTGGCTTCTGTACTTCCTGCTGTGCCTGTAGGCTTGAACCTGTATATGCACAGCTGCTACCTTGCAACGCCAATGCTCATATTCATGGTTCCATGTCCCAGTGGACTTTGCTTATGAACATAAATTCAAAGATAATGCTATTATGAATTTCAAGATGGCTGCAGCAGAGCATGAATCCAAGTGCAGAGTCCTTCCTAAAGTAGGTCCTTTTACAACTCCCAGATCATAAACCACATGTACATACAGTGCCTGTCAAATTAACTTGAGTCTGTCAAACTAACTCCTAAATAATCATAAATTTTAAAATAATGTATTAATATTAAATATATGTACAGATATTTTGTTTATTGTTTTAATACGGCTTTCTAAAGTTAAGTTTATAGATTAAAACAGAACATGATAAGTTTGAAAAATCCAACCTCATAAACTTTGGAACTGGTTGAGTCTGCAGACAAATAAAATATAACCAGTCTCATTCAGTTGAAAGTTAAGGTTCTTAAAGTGAAATTCATTTTATTTTTTTATACAATAGGTCATGTTGCCATTTTAAGCTACCCCTAGTCTCTGTCAGTATAAAATGAAATTTAATTTTAAAGAAAGAAAATTATTTATGATATTATACATGGCAAATTGTATAATGAACTCATGCACAAGTTTGCATTTTGGGGAATGAACAGAGCTCATACTCTCAGGAATACACTTAGGGTTCCCCAAATTCTAGATGTTTCATAAACAAGAAATGGAATATTTAATTAACAGAGCAACGTGCTCTATAAAAATCTTGAATGTACCTATTATTTAAAATGATACTTAAATTCTTGAAATTTGACTCAGTTTCATACTGATAATACTAAAATTGGATACATTACAAACCAAACTACAAAATAAACAAAGGTCTTTTATCCTGTGATCCATTCAAAGAATGGATAGAAAGAAAACAAGCTTGACTAGTTTCTTACTGGATTTAAATCTCTTTAGAGCTCCTAGAGAACTGCAGGTATTCACCTGTCATGGTGACTTCTACCCTGTATATGATGATCATCTCATGGACTTATACTTTCTCATAGATTAGAGTCTAAATAGCATAATTCAGTAGAGATACTCAACATTTTTTATTACTGTCAAAAGGAGTGAATAAATAAAATTTGACTATAATTAGTTAAAACCAGCATAAAAATTTCTTCCTTTATGTTGTTTAGGCATCTTGAGGTAATTAGATATAATGGAAATAATTAAAAAGTTCAAAAAGGTGTCCAATGGAGGTTGTGCTTTCTGTTCATGTTGGTTTTTTAGGAGAAGTGGCATGAGGAGCTAGAGAGTAAAGTTTAAACCAATTTCCCTAAATAATGCAACTAGATAGCTGCCAAACTATTTTATACAAGAATGTGTGTTATGTTCATTTTCAGTTATCTCCTAAGGCACACACAACAGACATACATATTCCCTTTTAAATGAGTTGAAATAAATGTCTATTATACATGCTTCATGATTCCTTTGAATCATGGAAAACTTTTCAACTCTTGTTTTATCCATCCCTTTCTCCCTTTCTCTCCATTTCTATTTCTTAAACCAGGCATGGTTTTCTCTGTACCTTTTTCCATGTTAACATAAATACATGGAAAACACACACACACACAACACACACATTCTGAGATTGTGGCTTTTTAATCCTTCAAAAATGAATTATATTATATACATTTTTTTCTGTATATTGCTTTTCTCACAGAAACACCCCTCCAAAAGTCTAGTGATGCCACATAGCTAATTCACCCATTTTCTACTGTTTCCTAGCTTCTTCCATGACAAATTATTCTATAATAAACAATCTAATACATATAACCCTTATTTTGATCAATCAGATTCCCAGAAAAGTCTTTATTGGGTCAAAAAGCAAAGTTTTCAATTGATTTTAAAATATACTGCCAGACTGAAAAATACTGTGAGTCAGTTCAGTCTCTCAGTCATATCCAACTCTTTAAGACCCCATTGACTGCAGCACACCAGGCTTCCCTGTCCATCACCAACTTCCAGAGCTTGCTGAAATTCATGTCCATTGAGTCAGTGATGCCATTCAACCAACTCATCCTCTGTCGTCCTCTTCTCCTCCTGCCTTCAGTCTTTCCAAGCATCAGGGTCTTTTCCAGTGAATGAGATTTTTAGCATCAGGTGGCCAAAATATTGGAGTTTCAGCTTTGGCATCAGTCCTTCCAATAAATCTTTAAGGGTGATTTCCCTTATGATTGACTGGTTGGATCTCCTTGCAGTCTAAGGGACGCTCAAGAATCTTCTTCAACAACACAGTTCAAAAGCATCAATTATTCAGCACTCAGCTTTCTTTATATTCCAACTTTCACATCCATACATGACTGCTGGACAAACAATAGCTTTGATGAGATGGCCCTTTGTTGGCAAAGTAATGTCTCTGCTTTTTAATATGCTGTCTAGGTTGGTCATAGCTTTTCTTCCAAGGAGGGTCTTTTAATTTCATGGCTGCACTCACCATCTGCAGTGATTTTGAAGTCCAAGAAAATAAAATTTCTCACCGTTTCCATTGTTTCCCCATCTATTTGCCATGAAGTGATGGGACTGGATGCCATGATCCTCACTGAATTTTAAACCAGCATTTTCACTCTCCTCTTTCATCTTCATCAAGAGGTTCTTTAGTTCTTCTTCACATTGTACCATAAGGGTGCTGTCATCTGCATATCCAGAGAAGGCAGTGGCAACCCACTCCAGTACTCTTGCCTGGAAAGTCCCATGGACGGAGGAGACTGGCAGGCTGCAGTCCATGGGGTCGTGAAGAGTCAGACATGACTGAGCGACTTCACTTTCACTTTTCACTTTCACACATTGGAGAAGGAAATGGCAACCCACTCTAGTGTTCTTGCCTGGAGAATCTCAGGGACAGGGAGAGCCTGGTGGGCTGCCGTCTATGGGGTTGCACAGAGTCAGACATGACTGA
Organism: Bos javanicus; assembly: GCF_032452875.1. NCBI lineage: Eukaryota > Metazoa > Chordata > Mammalia > Artiodactyla > Bovidae > Bos > Bos javanicus. Next base: position 29,296,132 of record NC_083887.1, on the reverse strand, counting down.
AGTGACTTAGCAGCAGCAGCATCTGCATATCTGAATATATTAATATTTCTCCTGGCAATCTTGATTCCAGCTTGTTCTTCATCCAGCCTGGAGTTTTGCATGATGTACTTTGCATATAAGTTAAATAAGCAGGGTGATGATATATAGCCTGGACGTACTCCTTACCCTATTTGGAACCAGTCTGTTGTTCCATGTTCAGTTCTAACTGTTGCTTCTTGACCTGCATACAGATTTCTCAGGAGACAGGTCAGGTGGTCTGGTATTCCCATTTCTTTAAGAATTTTTCAGAGCTTGTTGTGATCCACACAAAGGCTTTGGCATAATCAATAAAGCAGAAGTAGATGTTTATCTAGAATTCTTTTGCTTTTCTGATGATCCAACAGATATTGGCAATTTGATTTTTGGTTCTTCAGCCTTTTCTAAATCCAGCTTGAACCTCTGGAAATTCACAGTTCACGTTCTGTTGAAGCCTGGCTTGGAGAATTTTGAGCATTACTTTGCTAGCATGTGACATGTGTGCAATTGTGCGGTAGTTTGAACATACTTTGGCATTGCCTTTCTTTGGGATTGGAATGAAAACTGACCTTTTCCAGTCCTGTGGCCATTGTTGAGATTTCCAAATTCGCTGGCATATTGAGTGCAGCACTTTCTCAGCATCATCTTTTAGGATTTGAAATAGCTCAACTGGTATTCCATCACCTCCACTAGCTTTGTTCGTAGTGATGCTTCCCAAGGCCCACTTGACTTTGCATTCTAGGATGTCTGGATCTAGGTGAGTGACCACACTATTGTGGTTATCTGGATCATGAAGATATTTTTTTGTATAGTTCTTCTGTTCATTCTTGCCACCTCTTAATACCTTCTGCTTCTGTTAGGTACATACCAGTTCTGCCCTTTATTGTGCTCATCTTTGCATGAAATATTCCCTTGGTATCTCTAATTTTCTTGAAGAGATCTCTAGTCTTTCCCATTCTATTGTTTTCCTCTATTTCTTTGCACTGATCACTGAGGAAGGCTTTCTTATCTCTCCTTGATATTCTTTGGAACTCTGCATTCAAATGGGTATATCTTTTCTTTTTGCCTTTGTCTTTTGCTTCTCTTTTTTTCTCAGCCATTTGTAAGATCTCCTCAGACAACCATTTCACTTTTTGCATTTCATTTTCTTGGGGATGGTCTTGATCACTGCCTCCTGTACAATGTCATGAACCTCTGTCCATAGTTCTTCAGGCACTCTGTCTATCAGATCTAATCCCTTGATCTATTCCTTGAATCTATTTGTCACTTGATTTAGGCCATACCTGAATGTTCTAGTGGTTTTCCCTACTTTCTTCAATTTAAGTCTGAGTTTGGCAATAAGGAGTTCATGATCTGAGCCACAGTCAGCTCTTGATCTTGTTTTTGCTGACTGTATAGAGCTTCTCCATCTTTGGCTGCAAAGAATATAATCAATATGATTTCGGTATTGACCATCTGGGGATGTCCATGTGTAGAGTCTTTTCTTGTGTTTGCTATGACCAGTGTGTTCTCTTGGCAAAACTCTGTTAGCCTTTGCCCTGCCCTGTACTCCAAAGCCAAATTTGCCTGTTACTTCAGGTATCTCTTGACTTCCTACTTTTGCCTTGTAGTCCCTTATAATGAAACGACATGTTTTTCTATGTTAGTTCTAAAAGATCTTGTAGTTCTTCATAGACCCATTCAACCTCAGCTTCTTCAGTATTACTATTTGGGGCATAGACTTGGATTACTGTGATATTGAATGGTTTGCCTTGGAAATGAACAGAGATCATTCTGTCATTTTTGAGATTGCACCCAAGAACTGCATTTCAGACTTTTTTGTTGATTTTGAGGGCTACTCCATTTCTTCTAAGGGATTCTTTCCCACAATAGTAGATATAATGGTTATCTGAGTTAAATTCGTTCATTCCAGTCCATTTTAGTTCACTGATTCCTAAAATGTCGATGTTCATGCTTGCCATCTACTGTTTGACCACTTCTAATTTACCTTGATTCATGGACCTGACATTCCAGGTTCCTGTGCAATATTGTTCTTTACAGCATCGGGCTTTACTTCTATTACTAGTTCCATCCACAACTGGGCATTGTTTTCATTTTGACTCTGTCTCTTCTTTCTTTCTGGAGTTATTTCCCCACTCTTCTCCAGTAGCATATTGGGCACCTACCAACCTGGGGACTTCATCTTTCAGTGTATTCTTTTTGAATTTTCATACTGTTCATGGGGTTTACAAGGCAAGGATGCTGAAGTGGTTTGCCATTCCCTTCTCCAGGGGACCATGTTTTGTCAGAATTCTCCACCAAGACCCATCCATCTTGGGTGGCCATGTTTCCCAAAACAAGTTTTCCAAAAACATGTAAAAATATACTCTTATCACTTTCTATAGTGAGAAAAGCTATTATTATTTATAATAAATAAAAGCTATTATTTTTATATTTCATTGGGTAGGGAACTTGAGAAGGTGTTCACATACTTATTAATTAATTAGACCTCTTTTCTGATGAAATTCTTATTTTTCTTTATTTTAAAATACAGTAATATTTTGAAGACTGGATATCAATTCTTTATTTGGTTTAAATATTTACATATAATTTACTCTTTGCCATACAAAGTTATCATTTTATGTAGAAAAATAAATTGTAAGGAAATGGCAACCCACCCCAGTTCTTGCCTGGAAAATCCCATGGACAGAGGAGCCTGGTAGGCTACAGTTCATGGGGTCACACAGCATCAGACATGACTGAGTGACTTCTTTCACTTTGACAGCTACAAATTTCCTGTATTGGTTTAAAAAACTCTCTAAATTGGAGATTATTCACAGGTCCTAAATTTCTTGAGATTATGTTATTTTATGTTTACTTATATTTACATCTTTTATCTAAGTAAGGTTTTTTGCCTTTGGTACACAGAACGAAGTTCACATTTTCTTTCATTCTATAAAGTTTCTCTCTTGAGACAGCATATGACTTCTAACCTAATCCCCACTGACAGAAAAATTGTCTCCTTTGTTATATACTGTCTTTACACCATGGGTGTTTGTTTCTTGGCTCCATATTTTGCTCCATTAACCTACTTGACTATTTCCATGTTGGTAGAATATGGTTTTAAAATACAGTAACCTTAGAATCTATATATCTATAAATAGAATCTATTTATCTGTCTATCTATCTACCTATCCATAAAGCAAAGACCCCTCTCAATCCTAACGGGAGTTTAAATTGAGTTACTGAGTAAAGGAATTTGAGCAATACCATGTTTTAAGCAGAAAAAGAAAATGTGGATAGATGACTGCAGATGTGGGACAGGATATTTGAGAGAAAACTCTTATAGGAACAGTCATCAAATCCAGAAAATTCATTGTCTACCTATCTATCAAAAGAGTTACTCATGAATTAGCCAGTCTAAAATATAAAGTGATATGTAAGAAAATAAGGACTACACTAGCAAACATATTGATGGCTAGATCTGAAGGCATCACAACAGTTTTTTAGTATAATATGAAAAACTGATTCAGAAAACATTCAGAAAACTAAGATCATGGCATCCAGTCCCATCATTTCATGGCAGATAGATGGGGAAACAGTGGAAACAGTGGCTGACTATTTTTCAGGGCTCCAAAATCACTGCAGATAGAGATTGCAGCAATGAAATTAAAAGACGCTTACTCCTTGCAAGGAAAGTTATGACCAACCTAGGCAGCATATTCAAAAGCAGAGACATTACTTTGCCAACAAAGGTCCGTCTAGTCAAGGCTATGGTTTTCCCAGTGGTCATGTATGGATGTGAGAGTTGGACTGTAAAGAAAGCTGAGCGCTGAAGAATTGATGCTTTTAAACTATGGTGTTGGAGAAGACTCCTGAGAGGCCCTTGGACTGCAAGGAAATCCAACCAGTCCATTCTAAAGGAGATCAGTCCTGGGTGTTCATTGGAAGGACTGATGCTGAAGCTGAAACTCCAGTACTTTGGCCACCTCATGAGAAGAGCTGACTCATTGGAAAAGATCTTGATGCCGGGAAAGATTGAGGGCAGGAGGAGAAGGGGACAACAGAGGATGGGATGGTTGGACGGCATCATCGACTTGATGGACAGGGGTTTGGGTGGACTCCGGGAGTTGGTGATGGGCAGGGAGGCCTGGCGAGCTGCAGTTCATGGGGTCGCAAAGAGTCGGACACGACTGAGCTACTGAACTGAACTGAACTGACCTGAACTGAAAAACTGAAGTTTCTCAACAGGGAATGATACAATCTGAAAGGACAAAATTTATACTTTAAGAAGACTGATCAGGAAGCATTGTTGCAGAGTCATTCTAAACTGAGGATGATTTTTTCTGCCTAAGGGACATGTGGCAACATAAGGAGACCTTTTTGTTTTTAGTGGGTAGAAGCTAGTGAAGCTGCCAAACATCCTAAATTTGCAGGAACGTTCTCCCACAGCATAGAATTATTTGGCCCCAAATGCCAACAATGATGAACTGAGAAATCCTAGTGTGGTGGACAGACTTAACAATGGATTGTTGTTGCTGCTATTCAGTTGCTAAGTTGTGTCTCTTTGTGATCCCATGGACTGCAGCCTGTCAGGATCCTTGCCCATGGGATTTTCCAGGCAAGAATACTGAAGTGGGTTGCCATTTCCTTCTCCAAACAGTGCATACAGAAGTCAATTTAAAAGCTATTACAAGTTTAAGAAAGGTGAAATGAGAGCAAAAATCATATAAAGGTGTAAAGTATAAAACAACAAGAACAACAGGTTTTTCATAAAATGGTAAAAGAGGTGTCCTTCCCTGGTGGCTCACTGGTAGAGAATCCACCTCCCAATGTGGGAGATGTGGCTTTGATCCCTGTGTTGGAAAAATTACCTGGAGAAGGAAATGACAACCCACTCCGGTAGTCTTGCCTGGGAAATCCCATGGACAGAGGTGCCTGCAGGGCTACCGACCATGGGGCTGCCATGAATCAAACACAACTTCACAATTGAGCATGCCCGTGAAAGAAACAGGATATTAGAATAACTCAGGGGGTTATAAAATTTTTAGAAAGATTCATGCAATATATGCTTTTCTTTATGGAGGAGAGTGGATCCCACCACCTAATCAGGTGATGGGATCCTCTCTATTATTCTATGAGACCAGTATCATTGAATTTCCACCACACACATTGTGTTTACAAGACCCAAAACAGCCTTCACAGTGGTATGTAAGTGTTTAGGTGGCAACCATGTGATTATGAGGCTGTTGTTGAAAGAATCCCACCTGGAGGAACAGTATTTTATGCCATTACCTCCATCGTCTTTTATCCCTTCTCATCCTTCCCACCACCCACCGACCCACTACTGCAATCCTAACAGGAAAAATTCAAGTTGGAAAATTAGATTGACTGAGATAAAATAGAAATACAGCATTATCTTTGAAAACTAATATGATAAAAAGAGCATGTATAGCTCTAAATTGTTCAAGGCACTGATTATTATATTAAACTAGTTTAGTCTTATCATCATACAATTCTTAAGATGATGTTGAGGTAGAAAACATAGTGACTTGCTCAAGGTTACCAATTTGTAAGTGGAATAATCCACTTCTATAACCCAGGCAGTCAGACTCTGGGGACCATATTATTATTAACCACTTTATTAACCCAGGCAGGCAGGCTCTAGGGAGCACATTATTAACCACTCTATATGATACTGATTGTGACTTTGTAAACTTAATTATATTTACAACTTCAGGCAAAATATTGAGGGAGAAAGACTAACTGACCAGCTCAAATTTCACATTTCAGCCCTTATTTAATAGAGCAAATTAAAATAAGGCAAAGAATAGGCATAAAGAAAGAAAAGAGAATATTAGAGGCTTTTGTGAAAAATCCAAGAACGTTTCTATTCCCAATACATTCTATTTATTTTATTATGTGGCTGTTCTCTTTTCATCTTTCAAAAATGATTCTATCATATTTTAGTCTACATCAACAATAACATGAATAAGAAACTGTATGCTAACAGTGCTTTACCATACCATCTAAATATTACCAGTATACATGTTATCTGAATCTTACTGAAAGTAAATAAGTTGTCTGTGAGCTCTGATTTAATTAGGGCTTATCTTGTTTTCATTTCAAGTAATGGTTTACTAACAAATTGCTCCTTATAGATTATTTTTTATTATTCAAAGTATTCACTCATTTAATTCATCACTTCATTGAGATATCATTGAAACTGATTATCTCTTGAGGAAAATGTACTGAGCCAGGTTATAGGAAAATATACATATATATGATAATTTTATTATACTATAAGGGAAATTTCATATAAAAAATTATATTTTGAATTTTCTCTAGGTTTACTTAAAATCCTTTGTAAGCATTTGATTTGACACTCTGTTTGTACTGCTATTGAATTTGGGACAGAGTGAAGGGATGTGGCAAAAAGAGAAATATTTATTCTACAGTGTCTAAGATATCCTGACACAGGACATTCAAATTCAAATTAAACCACTTAGTAACACAACATGGCAACAAAAGTTTTCCAGTTCATCATGTTTCACGTGAATTAAATTTTTGTTAAGTTAGGAGGCCAAAATATTCCATCATTGAATACCTGAAATAACTATTCATCTTTTGAAAGCGAATATAAATATGTTAAGTAGGTAAAATCTTAGCAAAATCTGATACACAGAATTTAGAGGTTCAAAAATTCACACATGGGTCTGACCCTGTGCTGTGCTCTGGGGGCACCCGGGTGATCAAGATAAAAATCCCTGACTGACGGGGGCCAACGTCGTGGAGAGGCAGACACTAAACAAACACGTGTGTGTGTGTGAGGTCACGATAAGGGATATTAGAGGAAAATAAAGCCGGAATGGACCGTGGTGGAGGGAAGGCCAGATGTGTAGGCTGAGATTTGAGTGAGGAGGGCCGGGAAGAGCCGGGGAAGCGGCACAGGCAAAGGCCAAGAGGAGGGGGTCCAACCGGCCAGCAGGGAAACCCACCTGTCTGCGGCAGAGGAGGGACAGAGTTGGGGACGAGGAGGCCAACGGAAGGCAGAAGCCACCTGCTTCGGGATGGGTCTGGGACCCACTGCTGGGGGTCAGCGTTTAATTCCAAGTGATCTGGGTCCGTGGAGGGCTTTAGGGTTCTAGCTGGGTTTTTATGGCCTGCGGCTGCTGTAACAAATGACCACAAACCATGTGGCTTGCAACAACGGAAATGTATCCTCTCACAGTTCTGAAAGGCGGAAGTCCAAGTTCAAGGTGTGGGCAGGGCCATGCTCCCTCTGAAGGTTCTAGGGGAGGGTCCTTCCTGGCCTCTTTCAGCTTCCAGTGGCTGCAGATGCCTTCGGTTCGTGGCCCCATCCCCCAAGTCTCTGTCTGGTCCTCACAGGCCTCCTCTCTGGGTCTCTCTATGTCCAAATACTCCTCTCGTTTCTCTAAATACACCTGTCATTGGAATTAGGGCCCATTGCTCAAGAATGGATCATCTCTAGATCCTTGACTGATTTTACCGGCAAAAACTCTGTTTCTGGGACTTCCCTGGCAGTCCAGTGGTTAAGAATCTGCCTTCCAGGGACTTCCCTGGTGGTCCAGTGGCTAAGACTCCACTCTCCCAATGCAGAGGGCCCAGGTTCAATCCCTGGTCAGGGAACTGATCCCACATGCCACACAATTAAGGGTTCCCAAGCTACAACTAAAGATCCTGCATGCCAGAACTAAGACCTGGCAAAGCCAAATAAATGAATAAAAACATTTAGAAAAACAAAACAAAAAAAGAATCTGCAAAAAAAAAAAAAAAAATTCACACATGTATTCTTAAGTTATTAAAGAAGAGGGATAACAAAATAGAAACTAGAAACCCAGGTAGAGAATCAGCAAGGTTACTAAATTTCTATCAGTGTGTTTAATTACTTTCATGATTATTGAATAAACTTATTAGTTATACCAATTATATCAATGCCAATCAGACCAAAAGTTGCACTGAGTCTCCAAGATAAGGAATATAACACAATATAATATGCCTGAAGTCATAACAAGTGTCAGTAAAATAGGTCACCAATTCCAAATATACTGTATTCACTTGAATATGTTATGATTTTACTTTATCTGTATTTACAAAAACAGAATTAGGGCAGTAAACAGTTGTTCTCCATCAATTTCACAGTGCTGAAAAAGGATACCATCAACAGACTTTGCGTGCAAGCTTTATTGCTTTGCCTGAGTGCTCAGTCACATTCAACTCTTTGAAACCCCATGGACTATAGCCTGCCATGTTTTTCTGTCCATGGGACTATCCCAGCAAGAATACTGGAGAAGATTGACATTTTCTCCTCCAGGGGATCTTCACGACCCAAGGATTGACCCTGTGTTTTCTGTAGCTCCTGTATTGGCAGGTGGATTCTTTACCACTGAGCGACCTGGGAAGCTTTATACTGAATAGTAATTGGAATGGAATTAACTCAGTTTTAAGTATTAATTTTAGTTATTTTTTCTTTGAAATATGTCCCCTAGAATTATTGGATTCATATATTTATTACAAACCCAAACATTTAAACAACATTTTTGGTGAGGTCCCCGTCTTAGTTGAATGAAACACAGTGACTTTTTGTTACAGATCATATTAAGTGATAATGTCAGTAGGAAGACAAGTAGAGATCATTTCAATGTGAATGCTCAGTCATGGCTGACTCTTTGCAACCCCATGGACTTTAGCCCACTGGGCTCCTCTGTCCATGTATTTTCCAGGCAAGAATACTGGAGTGGGTTGCCATTTCCTACTTCAGGTGATATTCCTAACCCAAGGATCGAATGTGTGTCTCCTGTGTTTCCTGCACTGGCAGGCAAATTCTTTGCCACTATGCCACCTGGGAAGCCCACTCAACTCAGTGAGTCCACCCTCAACTCAACGAGCCCATCACACATTGAATTATTCAGTAGGAATATTGTGCATGCCATTAAGGAGATCTGTGGTAAAGAATGCCAGCAATGGTAGGTGTAATGTCAAAATGGGGATAACCAAAATAAATACTTCTTTAAAATATATATATATATAGCAACATTTCCCCTATAGCATGGTGTGGTGCAAAGTAAACATTAACCCCAAAGTTCACAAGAAGATAGAGACCCTACCAACGCTGTCCTTTTGTTAATTCCATGACCTATCAACTTTGCTATGTAACATTAACACTGTATTTTTAAAAGTACTGTGGGTTTCCCTCATAGCTCAGTTGGTAAGGACTATATCTGCAATGCAGGAGACCCTGGTTCAATTCCTGGGTTGGGAAGATCCTCTGGAGAAGGGATAGGCTACCCACTCCAGTATTGTGGCCTGGAGAATTCCATGGACTGTATAGTCCATGCGGTTGCAAAAAGTCAGACACAACTGAGTGACTTTCAGTTTCAGGAAATAGTGAATCATTTCTATTCCAGTCACATGATAGAAGATCTTGAATTCTTGGAATATTTATTTGTACTCTTGATAGTTATATTTCCAAATAAATCCAAAGCCATGAATTTTAGCAAGGACATTAAAAAAAATCAGATATACAGTCACATATATTTATTTCAGTTGGGGAAATTTATTTTTCTTATTTGTAGTGTTATGATCTGCTTACATGCTTACAAACATTTGCACCTTTGGCATCAAACCTTTTGCATTACAAGAGAGTTTAAACACTTTATTTTTAGCAATAAAATATAAAGTAACTGAATAACTAAATTGTTGCTAACATAAACAGAATGATGGCTGGTCATTTTAAGAGCTTGATTTAGGCATGTTCCCTGGTCAGTTAATCCTTTGAATTCTTTCTTGTTTCATTAGTGGTGACAAAATACAAAATCCGAATTAAGTAGGTTTATAAATTAAAGTTTAACAGTGATTTAGATTATGGATATTTTCCTCACATTTTTTTGAATGTTGATACATTATTTTAAAATAAAAGTTAAACAAATCAATAAATTACTTTTAAATTTGGCATGTCTATTAACTCCAATTTTTGTACTAAGAATTCATTAACACAGAAAGGCACTAATTGGACATTATTTCAAGATTTTAAAAGTGATTTTTTAATTAGAATTAGCATTTCAAGAAAAATATTTCATTGTTGTATCTCTTTGCACAATATAAGGAATTGTATTTTACACATTTTCTATATATAAATATTGGTAGATATATTTTATATACACATTAATATAAAGGAACAATGGAAGAGATTAGCATAAACAGAACATTTAACTCTTTGCAAGATACTATTACATCATCTCAGACTTCCCTTGTAGCTAAGTTGGTAAAGAATCTGCCTTCGATGCAAGAGACCTGGGTTCAATCCCCGGTCTGGAAAATCCTCTGGAGAAGGAATTAGCAACCCACTCCAGTATTCTTGCCTGGAGAATCCCATGGAGAGAGGAGTCTGGTGGGCTACAGTCCGTGGGGTTGCAAGAGTCAGACATGCCTCAGTGACTAAACCACCAGCATTACATCATCTCGTTGCTCCTTATAAAATTCTTGAAACCTGATATTGTTATTACAGGGAGGGAATACAAAGCTTGGAAAAATTAAATTTCTTGAAAAAAGAAATTTTTTTTCAAAGTTACACACTTGTAGGTGACAAAGTTGGAATGAAACCACAGGTCTGCTGAAGCGTAGTATAACCCTCTCATTCCAAATATCATAGCCATGTATTTCATAACCATTATATAAGTAAAATTCATGATAATTATTATGAAGATTTTTCAAGCATTTTAAGAACATAACTGTAACACAAATTCTTTACAGTATGTGCATACTTTCATTGCAAACGGAAAAGGAAATCTCTACTGCACCTTAAGGGAATTTAGAGGAAAAATTATCTCAGGTTTTCATCAGAGAAGACCTCTGAGGGAAAATTCCCTGGAGCATCTGAGGTCAATAAAGATGGCTTGGTTATAGGGTTGTATTTCACTTTCATATTTTCCTATTGGCCAAGAACTCTCAAAGGCTTCTCCTGCTTTCCTCCTATCCCCATAGCCAAGGATGGAGCAAACTATCTTGGTCTCTAATAAGAATGAGTCTTTTGAAAGGAAATCCTTGTCTGAGACTTAATCCTCCAGAGAGTTGGAAGGTGCCCGTGACATTGGGAGGCAAATTCAACATGAAACAGTAACTGATGCCATGTACTGTCACTCAACATCTGGCTGAAGTAAAATAAGCAATTGATGTCATTTTCTAAGTGCTTTTATTTAATATGCACGCAAAGAGTCAGACATGATTTAGTGACTGAACAACAAATGTGCGTTAAATTAATTGTATGGGTTTTAGCAAAGCAGCTCTGCACTGATTATCTTCCAATTAGTAGATCATCTCCTTTTTATGGCATTCTTAAGTTGTTAACTCTGCTAATGAGAGGTTTTTGCATCTTACTAATGTTAAAAATGACTAAAATTAAAGTGAAATGAAGAATCATAGTCGTATTGCTAGGCTCAAACTTATACTCTTAATAAGAAAAGTAGCTACCTGAGACATAAAAGAAGCAGAGAGTAAAGAACATTTTTCCAGCCTGAGCATAGCCTTTGGGTGGTTATTATTAATTATTAGAGTGTAAAATTTACTAAATATGCAATTTCTGTTTATGTTGCCATATAAAAACAAGGAATTAGATTTTCTTCCTAGATAATTTGCACATATGTCAATTTGTATGGCAGATGGTGGACTGTAGAAAGAATCTGCTTTTTATTCAGGTTAAATCAATCAGTTTATACAAAAGACTGACTCATAAAGTAGCTGTATATAAAAAGGTGGATACGGAATAAGATGTTTATGTGTTTTCCACATAACATAGTCCTCTAAGTTTATGAATAGGCCGTGTATGTGTGTGTGTCTTAATTTAACAAATCTGTTTGTAACATTTTCTATTGCTAGGTACAATTGTAACCTCTTTACAAACATGTAAGTCATGAAGAATTTTATTGAAATATAATGTTCAGAAACAAGTATAATTAAAATATAAAAAAAATTTAGACCATAGAAAAAGAAATGTGTAAGCTGCCAAGAAGCTTACTTAATAATTGTTTATTTATGTGGAGGTTAAAACAGAGCTTTTCCACTAACACAAAAGTCAGGCTTTAACTTTTTACTCTGAAATCCCACCTTCGTCATAGTAAAATTTGCTCTTAACATTTAACCATGTAATTTGGATGGTAGGGTAAATGAACTTCTCTGCTTTTTCTTTTTATATCGGGATTTGCTACTGGGCCAGGGATCCCACCACCACTTGTAAGAAGGGACAGTGAAATAAATAAAAATTTCAACCCATTAAACATATTTATCTACAGTAGACTGACTTTTATCCCTAGATTCATAGAAAGTTATAATTGTATGAGACTTGGGCAAAAATTTAGTCTATCCCCTTATAAGCAAACTGAGTTTCAGGATCTCCATGGTGATAAGGTAAAAATGTAAAAACATATAAGTAAATAAACAAATAGTTACATAAATGAGAGTACTCAGGCTACCCAATTTCATTTTAATCTAACATCCAAGGAACAATATACTTAAGGTCTCAACTGATCTGTCTAAGAATTGAAAAACAAATGAAGCTCTCATGTCTCTACATGCTTGCAAGTATCACTTCCACTATAGTTGCATAATTACAATAATAATCATAACATCACCACCATCAACAACAAAACCACCGAGTTCAGCTTATATAGATCTCTTACAATTAGAATTTAATTTGTCTTTGTCATTATCACAACAGTTTTATGGTAGCTAGAGCAGCCTTCATTATATTCATTTTACTGTTGAGGATGAAGTTCAAGAAGCAGTACCTCTCCATTTGCTCATTGCAAATACACTGCGTTTTAAGCTATAGCTTAATAATTGCTATTCTGTACTCGGTTCATATTTGGGTATTTAAGAGGAAAAAAAAATCAATCATGATCTGGTTAAACTATTTCCATTCTGAAAGTGATAGTACAACTCAAGTTATTATTACCATATATCTAGGTAAAATGATAAGGCCATCCACTATAATCTGTATTGCTCAGCATTGTCCTCAAGTTATCTATTTCAGGGAAATATACTCTTATTAGATCAATGCCTAATTAAATTATACAGAAAACCATTTCCCTATGCTCAGGCTATTTCAATCACAAGTTTGAAAGATAAATGACATCAGTTAAAATTATTGTGTTACTTTAGAAAAATATTTTAAAAATTTATCTTATTTACAGCAAAGTAGTAATTACATAAATCAGCAACAGTACATCTTATTTAATTCTAAACAGAGGACCTTCACTTGCAGACAAACAAATAAAGCCTTCAACTACAATCAATGCTAGAACTTGGTGTATTGATTATGCAATCGAATAAAATAAGCCTAGGAAATCCTCTGCTGTGTAAGGCTGTGCAAAAGGGAGAAGGTATTGAGCATTTATTTTTAGAAGTCTAACCCACAGCTTAAAGCTCTTTTTTTAAAAAAGCTTTTTATTTTATATTGCAACATAGCCAATTGACAATATTGTGATAGTTTCAGGTGGACAGCAAAGGGACTCACTTATACATATAAATGTATCCATTCTCCCCCAAGATGCCCTCCCATCCAGGCTGCCACAAAACATTGAGCAGAGTTCCCTGTGCTATATAGTAGGTCCATTTTTAAATATAGCAGTGTGTACATGCTGATCCCAAATTTCTAACTATCCCTTACCCCATCCTTCCCGGCTGGTTACTGTAAGTTCCTTCTATAAGTCTGTGAGTCTTTTTAATGTTTTATAAATAAGTTCATTTCTTTGTAGATTTTGCATAAAAGGGTTTTTGCATAAAAGGGTTATTGCAAAAATACTGCAATATTTCTCTTCCTCTGCTCGACTTACTTTGCTCAGTATAACAATCTTCACTTAGCATGACAATCTCTAGGTCCACAACTTAAAGCTCTTATCCCATGACATGTATTTTCGTAGTGTTTTCGTAGCATGTATGGCTTGTGCATCAGTTACTGATCTGAAAGAATACTCTTGCTTTGGCTTCTAAATCTACACAAGACTTATACAAATGTAAGTATTATAACATGTGGACTCCTTGATCTTACCAACAACTTCACATAAAATGCAAATATCAAATAGTACTTAAGGCAAAACTTATTTCTTGATCAATAGAATCAAACCAAATACACTTTACTAGTACTAAAATGGTTAAATGCTAGAGTCTTAGTTCTGCATAATAAATCAATTCTCCAATCACATTACATTTCATTGTGAGTATGTGTGTATGTGTGTGTCTACATATATTAGAAAGAGAAAGGGAGGGCATGAGAAGGGGAGAGAGACAAGAGTTTCTTTTCAAGGGTTAGACTATCTTCTTTCAGCCATATCCCTGAATTCACATATAGACTGACTTGGAAATCTGTAAGCAAACAAACTATTAAAAAAAAAAAAAAAAGGGAGATAATTTGAAACAGCTTGTTTTACTTTCTCCTTTTTTTTTTTTCTTCCAGTTTTTGATTCTACCAACTTAAAAAAAGACTAGGAAAATGGTGATTCAGACATGATTCCCATCTCTGATAAGCTCCTTTCAATTCTCTAAATCAGAACAAAAATACATGCACGATCATCCCATATTCAACATGGCATTACTATCCATAGAAAATGTTGATGTGAAATAAATTCTTGTTGAACTTCAGGAGATTCCTTTGAAAATATGCTAATGAGCATATTCTAGCTATTTTCTTATGGCATGGAGAAGGAAACCAAGGTTATCTTAGTTTTAGGAAAGAAGTAGTTTTTACTCTAGTTCTGCACACACAAAAAATATAATAATAAAAAGGCAAATGCTACAAGAAATGAAGTGTCTCTAGTTTTTTGGTGGAATTTTTCAGTTCAGGACAGTTCAGTCGCTCAGTCGTGTCTGACTCTTTGCGACCCCGTGAATTGCAGCACGCCAGGCCTCCCTGTCCATCACAACTCCCAGAGTTCACCCAAACTCATGTCCATTGAGTCAGTGATGCCATCCAGCCATCTCATCCTCTGTCGTCCCCTTCTCCTCCTGCCTCCAAACCCTCCCAGCGCCAGGGTCTTTTCCAATGAGTCAACTCTTCGCATCAGGTGGCCAAAGTATTGGAGTTTCAGCTTCAGCATCAGTCCTTCCAATGAACACCCACGGCTGATCTCCCTTTAGGATGGACTGATTGGATTTCCTTGCAGTCCAAGGCACTCTCAAGAGTCTTCTCCAGCGCCACAGTTCAAAAGCATCAATTCTTCGGCGTTAAGGTTTCTTCACAGTCCAAATCTCACATCCATACATGACCACTGGAAAAATCATAGCCTCGACTAGATGGACCTTTGTTGGCAAGGTAATATCTCTGCTTTTCAATATGCTATCTAGGTTGGTTGTAACTTTCTTTCTAAGGAGTAAGCGTCTTTTAATTTCATGGCTGTAATTCTCATATGCAGTGATTTTGGAGCCCCCAAAAATAAAGTCTGATACTGTTTCCACTGTTTCCCCATCTATTTCCATGAAGTGATGGGGCCAGATGCCATGATCTTAGTTTTCTGAATGTTGAGCTTTAAGCCAACTTTTTCACTCTCCATTTTCACTTTCATCAAGAGGCTTTTTAGTTCCTCTTCACTTTCTGCCATAAGGGTGGTATCATCTGCATATCTGAGGTGATTGATATTTCTCCCAGCAATCTTGATTCCAGCTTGTGCTTCTTCAAGCCCAGCGTTTCTCATGATGTACTCTGCATATAAGTTAAATAAGCAGGGTGACAATATACAGACTTTACGTACTTCTTTTCCTATTTGGAACCAGTGTGTTGTTCCATGTCCAGTTCTAATTGTTGCTTCCTGACCTGCATATAGGTTTCTCAAGAGGCAGGGCAGGTGGTCTGGTATTCCCATCTCTTTCTTCAGTTCAGTTCAGTTCAGTCACTCAGTCGTGTCTGACTCTTTGCAACCCCATGAATCGCAGCACTCCAGGCCTCCCTGTCCATCACCAACTTCCAGAATTCACTCAAACTCACGTCCATCAAGTCGGTGATGCCATCCAGCCATCTCATCCTCTGTTGTCCCCTTCTCCTCTTGCTCCCAATCCCTCCCAGCATCAGAGTCTTTTCCAAACCTATTTCTAATTCTAAAATTACCTAATGCCAACGCAACCCACAATTTTAACCACTTTGGACGTGGACATGATAATCAGTGCTTCCTAAGAAACACTGCTTAGTACAATTCCTGAAGAACACTGATCTATATCATCTTAATCAAATTTGCCAAATTTGTTACAAACTGACTTGAAGGAACACAACCAGACAGTTCATGTAGATATGTCTTCTTAAACTTCCTCTGATATGGAAGGAAACAACACCATGGCTTACTGGCACAGCTAGAGAAGGCCTTAGCAATTAACAGCATATATTTCTCAGTCAACAGGGACTGTTCAGGAAAAAAAGAAGTAAGCATGCAAAGCTTAATGATTTCTCTTGTGCATCACTTCCATGACTCATGCCACATTTTCCCAAGCTAGTTCTAAAATGGTTAATCTGCTCTGATGAGTAAATGGTCTTTCACCTTCAACTGGTTTGGGCACTAGTGATATGGGTTAACAAAACCATCTGTGTGAGTTTGGCTGTGGGTATAGGTGTCTGTGGACCCAAGGCTTGCCTAGAAAGGGTATAACATAGTGTGCAACCTGTGTGCTGTCCCAGGGAGTGCTGTGACACTAGGTTCTCCAGACGGTGGAGAAGCAGCGGCAAACCTCAGTGGTACCAACTTCCATCAGATTGCAGATGAGGTTTGGAAGGAGAGTTCCAAGTTCTCCAACCAGAGAATCAAGACAAGAAATGACCTACTCAAAAGTCTCTCCCACATCTTCTAAGATGCTAGAAATTACTTTGAGTTTCTCTATTTTAGGTAAGAAAGTAAAATCAGTGACATTTCTGGATGGTCATGATTTAAATGCCTGTACACTATACTAGCTGTATACCAGGGCTTCCCTGGTGGCTCAGCTAGTAAAGAATTCGCTTGCAATGTGGGAGACCTGGGTTTGATCCCTGAGTTGGGAAGATCCCCTGGAGAAGTGAAAGGCTACTCACTCCAGTATTCTGACCTGGAGAATTCCATGGACTGTACAGCCCATGGGATCACAAAGAGCTGGACACGACTGAGTGACTTTCACACTACCTAAAGTCAGTATATCCTCCTCCTGTGGCCTGCAGTTCCCTTGGCTGGCCCCAATAATGTTCAGGCTTGACTCTCAAATACTGGAACTGGATATGTTTTGGATAGCCCCAAGCACAGAAGGCAAGAGGAACATCCCAAGATGAGTTCTTTAGAGAAAGATAAAACTTGAATGCCATAAAATTGAAAGCAAATGTCAGAAGTAGACTCTCTCCATTGAAAAGATATAGGACTGGAGTCAGGTATGAATGATGAGGTGCAGACAGATTGCTGTTGCTTTGGAATGGTCCATGGCTTGCCTTTGGCTATCATTGGAAATGTATTATTGGTTAGAAAGTAATGGTTCAAAGGATTTTTTGTATCCTTTATTTTTTTTAGAGTGAGGTGGCATGCTGCGTTAGTGAAGAGTCACCCTTGAAGGTTGGAAAAGGATAAAAAATAAAAAATATATGTCTCCATATAAGGAATGGGTCTTTGAGACACCATGGACTGTAGCCTGCCAGGTTTCTCCGTCCATGGGATTTTCCAGGCAAGAATACTGGAGTATTTCCTTCTCCTGGGGATCTTCCCAACCCAGGGATCGAACCTGGGTCTCCTGAATTGCATGCAGACTCCTTATCATCTCCATATAAGGAATAGAAAAGTTTATAGAAACTTGGGGTAGAAAATGAATAGCACTCAAGAAAGTAAATCCCAGAGCATCATTTATGATAAAGGTGGAATCTGAGCAATGGGGTAGGGAGAGTAGCAATAAAAGTCATAAAGGAAAAAATATTAATTTTATTATATTTATAAACTCATCTGACATTAACACCATAGAGACATAATGTAGCTTTATGAGAAGACATAAAATGTGTCGACATTTTTTGTAAACCAATAGGTGCCATGAAAGTATAAATGATAGTATTACTGTTATTGTTATTATTAGTCAGCACTACACATTGATAATGACACGGTTCCCTGAGGATCTCAATTATATATGCCAATTTGAAGATATTCAGAGTTGATTCTAGTTATGCATTTTTCTCCATATTTTGTTAGCCACATTATGCAGGAGTAAATTGCACAAGTAAAACGGATCAATATTTTGACAAAGTATAAATACAGAACTTTCAGAGGTAGGAAAAAACGTGAAGAATAATTAGTATTTAGAGTGGTAATACAATCACAGGAATAAGAAGGGACAGGAAATTTTGGTTAAATTACTGATTTTGATAACATTATCGATATAGGAAAAATTTTATCTCAGAATGAACTAAGACATTTCTAAAGACAAATTCCATAGTGAACTAAGGGATTTTCAAAGGCAATGGTCTAACGCTGAAATTAGACAGCAAAAGAGACACTGATGTATAGAACAGTCTTATGGACTCTGCGGGAGAGGGAGAGGGTGGGAAGATTTGGGAGAATGACATTGAAACATGTAAAATATCATGCAAGAAACGAGTTGCCAGTCCAGGTTCGATGCACGATACTGGATGCTTGGGGCTAGTGCACTGGGACGATCCAGAGGGATGGTATAGGGAGGGAGGAGGGAGGAGGGTTCAGGATGGGGAACACATATATACCTGTGGCGGATTCATTTTGATATTTGGCAAAACTAATACAATTATGTAAAGTTTAAAAATAAAATAAAATTAAAAAAAATGATAAAGATATACCCATGAACACAAAACACAAGGGATTAAAGATAAACTAGAAACAGAATTCACATATCTCAAAGCCAACAGGTTGCCCCCAAAGTTTAAGGAAAACAACTGAGCCTTATCATGTACTCCAGATGTTAATAAAGTGGACCACTTGAAAAGGAAAGAAGTTCCAGAAAACAAATGTTCATTAGCAATGGACCCTTGTTATCCTAACAACATATAAATAACAAAATATAAATCACAGGGACACTGTGCCATTTACTAGACTAAGCAGGAGTTTTACTTCACGTATTTTTATTCACAAGTAAAACACGACAGGTTTCACTTCAATCAAGAACTTATTTATTTGTTAACCTATTTCTCTCTTCCATGATGCCTTTTCCCATAAAATAAGCAACAAATTCCAAACAAATCTAGTTTACTCTCAATACTTAGGTGAACAGAGTTGAATATGATTTATCAAAATAAGAGGCCACTCCCCTTTCCTCTAGCCCTAACAATTTACAGGGATGCCCTCTACTTGGCTTTAAACAGATGTCCCAAATTCTGTGTCCAAACAGAACTCTTCTAAACCAAGCCTACCAGCATGGACACCCACTGTTCCCAAATCCTCCTGCTCAGTTTTTACTGACTCCATATTGTAGTTCCCATCTGTCCACTGGGTGGACCCAAAGCATCCACGCAGAAGGGCAGCTAAGAGACTTCCCTGGCGCTCTAGTGGTTAAGACTCTGCCTTCCAATGCAGGGGACCTGTGTTTGATCCCTGCTCTGGGAACTGGGATTCCACACGCTGTGGGGCAGCTGGATGTGTGCCATTGCTATCACCACAACTAAGACCTGATGACGCCAAATAGTATTAAAAAGAGAGAGAGCAGCTAAGCAGTACCTGTTCCCACTTTATCATCCGCTTTACCATAGTTCTCAGGCCAGCAGGCTTGAAAGTACATATTTATAACAGAAAAAGTGAAAGTGAAAGTGTTATTCACTCAGTCATGCCCAACTCTTTGCAACTCCATGGATTGTATGTAGCCTGCCAGGGTCCTCTGTCCATGGAATTCTCCGGGCAAGAATACTGGAGTGGGTTGCCATTCGCTTCTCCAGGGGGATTTCCTGACCCAGGAACTGAACCTGGGTCTCCTGAATTGCAGGCAGATTCTTTACCATCTGAGCCACCAGGGAGGCCCATTTATTACAGAACAACCAACCAAACACATGTAAACAACAATTTTTAAAAATCCTTTTTTTTTATCATCACATTTTTATAATATGGAAAACAACTTGACATCGCTAATAGTCATGCTATTAACTACCATCATTAATAGTCATGCTTCTGTGTACTTCTTCCAGGATCCATGACCCTGGCCAGTTGTTTCCCTTCCTAAGTTTTTAAAAATCAAATTATACTTCTGTGATTGATATTGTCTCATCATTAGATACTATCATCTTTTAAGTGGTAGTTGATGTTAAACTGACCCTTCTGTTCTTTCACCATCCTTAGACTTTGATTCTGCTGCTTTATTCCTAAAGCTGGTTAGGGTCTCTTTTATTGTCTATTTTACTTCTCTCTTGAACAGAACATAAAGCTCCTTTCTTTTTATTCTAGCTTTATTGAGATAATCAGGGCTTCCCTGGTGGCTCAACAGTAAAGACTCCACCTGCCAATGGCGGGGACATGGGTTTGACCCCTGGTTTGGGAAGATTCTCTGAAGAAGGAAATGGCAACCCACTCCAGTATTGTTGCCTGGGAAATCCCATGGACAGAGTAGACTGGTGGCTACTACAGTCCATGGCTTTGCAAAAGAGTCGGATGCACCTTAGGGACTGCTGCTTCTGCTGCTAAGTCACTTTAGTAAACAAATTTGATAATTGATAAATAACATTGCATTGATTTAAGATGTACAAAATAATTATATATATATATATATATATTGTGATTATCAAAATAAGTTAGTTAACATCCACCACCCCACACAGTTGCAAAAATAGAATGCTTTAGGAATTTGCATGTCAGCCTTGTGCAGGGGCCATGCTAATATCTGTATCTTCTAATTTTATGTGTGTGCTACAAAAGTGAACACTAAAGCTCCTTTTCTTCACCTCGATGAAAAAATGCTTCATTTTACTTACATTTTTATTGTCTGGATTATTACAAATTAAGACACAAATGTGGAGAGGGAAATGGCAACCCACTTCAGTATTTTTGTCTGGAGAATTCCATGGACAGAAGAACCTGGCAGGCTATAGTCCATGGAGTTGCAAAGAGCTGGACAGGACTAAGCAACTAACACACACACGACACAAATGACTGCTTACTATCTCTACTTTAACTCCCTTCTAGTCCATTCTTCAGCAGCACATTCAATCTATGTACACACATGCTTAAAGCTTTCTCATAGCCTCAAAATTAAGTCAAACGTACCAAGGGATCACACAAAGCTGACATCACTCCTATCTCTATTTTCAGTCCCACTCCTTAACTTTGTTACCCTCTACACCAAAACCCAGACAGCTCTTGCCACCCTAAACTACTTGCAATTCCCCAACAAGCCAATTCACTCTTCTCCATGCCCTTACATAGGTGGTTTTCTTTGACTCAGTATGTGCTCTGGCTTCTTTCCCCTTTGGCTGGCTATTTCTCTAGTCTTTCAAGATGCAGTTCATTTTCAAACATTCTCAAAGATCTACCTTTATCTCTGCAAATCAGCCCTCCCAGTAGGTCCATCTTCTCATCTGTACAACCCATCACTTATCATGTGACTGCACTGTATCACCTGTTTCTCTGGTAGCCTTCACCAGTGTAACCAAAGCTCCCTAAGAACAGGGATCATATCCTAACCATCTTTGTATCCAAACATCTAGCAGTGATTGATATTAATGGAATCTAGGAAAAATACCTAACTGACTTCAAAACAGTATTGGAATAGTATTCTACTCTATAATGTTATCATGCATGTGTGTGCTAAGTCACTTAAGTCATATCGGAATCTGTGACCCTATGGACTGTAGCCTCCCAAGCTCCTCTGTCCACAGGATTTTCCAGGCAAGAATACTGGAGTGGGTTGCTATGCTCTTCTCCAAGGGATCTTCCTGACCTAGGGATCGAACTCACGTCTCTTAAGTCTCCTGCATTGGCAGATGTGTTTTTTACTACTAACGCCCCCTGAGAGGCCCTAATGGTATCATAGCTACCTTGAATTATGCTGGAAGTTGAAAAGCCAGATGCTTTCACCTGAACCACAAGAAAACCAAAATCTCTCTTTAAGATTTAGAGTATTTCCACTGTGATTGAAATATGAACTTTAAATTTAATGAAATCAAACAGATGCTCTTGGCAGTTTGATCAACTATTCTTCCAACAGATATCTGTATAGCAGATGGCACAAACAATTCAGCATATATTTAAATACTGATATAAAGTTAAAATAACATAAAATCTTTCAAATTTATTAGGGATTTATTTCTTCATGAGTGCCTTTTCAGGGGACTGGCATCCCTGACTAATTTTCAGACATGCTCTCAAAGATTTCTCTCCTCTTCACTTTCTTTCTTCTTCCAGGAAGAAGGCAAAGGCCCCATTGCAATGTTGCTATTGTTCAGTCGCTCAGTTGTGTCTCACAGTTTGCGACCCCATGGACTGCAGCATGCCAGGCCTCCCTGTCCTTCACCATCTCCCGGAGCTTGCTCAAATTGATGTTCATTGAGTCAGTGATGCCATCCAACCACCTCTTCCTCTGTTGTCCCCTTCTCCTCCTGCCTTCAACCTTTCCTCGCATCAGGGTCTTTTCTAATGTAATGCAATGTTACATTTATGCTTTTGTGGACTAAACTTAAAGCACCACCCTAAGAATGCAAGTATCATCCTTTATCTATCTTTTTCAGGAAATAAAGTTGGCACACACACTCAGTATATAGAAACTGACAAGAAACCTCACAGAGACTACTTTTGGTTTCCTCCAATGAGGATGACACACCTAACACTGACAAAGCAGGTAAAAATTGTTGTCGATTATGCAAATGTGGAAACATCATCTGTGAATGAAGACAGTCCCTACAGGTCTTCTAAGGCAAGCATGAGAGGCATAAATACGAATATACAGTATTGTTTATATGGTGTTATCATTTAGCTTCCAATCATCCCTGTGCATATAAAAAACTATATACAAAAAAGCCCCACTATTTTTACTTTCTCAGTTCAGTTCACTCACTCATTCATGTCCAACTTTTTGTGACCCTATTGACTGCAGCACAACAGGCTTCCCTGTCCATCACCAACTCCCAGAGACTACTCAACTCATGTCCATCGCATTGGTGATGCCATCCAACCATCTTGTCCTCTGTCGTCCCCTTCTCCTTCTGCCTTCAATCCTTCCCAGCATCAGGGTCTTTTCAAATGAGTCAGTTCTTCACATCAGATGGCCAAAGTATTGGAGTTTCAGCTTCAGCATCAGTCCTTCCAATGAATATTCAGGACTGATTTTCTTTAGGATGGACTGGTTGGATCTCTTTGCAGTCCAAGGGACTCTCAACAATCTTCTCCAACACCACAATTCAAAAGCATCAATTCTTCAGCACTCAGCTTTCTTTATAGTCCAACTCTCACATCAATACATGACTCCTGGAAAAACCATAGCTTTGATTGGATGGACCTTTGTTGGTAAAGCAATGTCTTTGTTTTTTAATATGCTGTCTAGGCTGGTCACAACTTTTCTTCCGAGGAGCAAGTGTCTTTTAATTTCATGGCTGCACTCGCCATCTGCAGTGATTTTGGAGCCCAAGAAAATAAAGTCTCTCACTGTTTCAATTTTCTCCATCTATTTCCCATGAAGTGATAGGACCGGATGCCACGATCTTAATTTTATGAATGTTGAGTTTTAAGCCGACTTTTTCACTCTCCTCTAAAACATAATTAATCAGATATGATTGTTCTCAATATGCTCCAATTGTCTCTTGAGGGTAGATAAAATGGCAGAGGCTTTTTTCCATATAAGAATAAACCATGAGTCTTTGGTGAACAAGGGCACTGAATTTTATCCTGTCCTTTATTATCTCCCATTAGTGGGTTAGTTGCTAAGTGTGTCTGACTCTGGAGACCCTGTGGAGTGTAGCCCACTAGGCTCCTCTGTCCATGGGATTCTCCAGGCAAGAATACTGGACTGGGTTGCCATTTTCCTTCTCCAGGGTATCTTCCCAACTCAGAGGTCGAACCCTGGTCTCTTGCATTACATGCAGATATTGTCTGAGCCACCAAGGTAGTCCCACTATTCCCCATTACTCCCCCAACATATTTTAGGACAAAAGCAATTCAAACAGTCTATATTGCCTAATCTTAGAATTCCCATGGGCTTGCCAGAATCATTCCCCATGTAAGGACCAAGTAGCAGAGAATACACTTGATTACACTAAAGTTTTAAGGTGCTTTGCCAGTATCCCTGAATTTTTGACATTCTGTACGACTCAAGATTCAAATGCAGTTTTCTCTCAGTGCAGTGTCAGGCGCATAGTCATTATGTATCAGTATACTGACTATGTTTAGTGGGTGGTCAGAGGTATTATGTAGCTACTTATAATTTAGTATTAAGAAAATTGCCATTAATAATTTACTTTTCTGCCTAGTACATTAAGGCAATATTTCTGTAATATATTGTTCTCTGAAAAAGAGCAATTACCAGGGGAACCATTTCTATCAGCTTTGGGCACTATTAGATCAAGGTCAGAGTTAGGGGCAGAATCTATAGTTTAAGTTTACCAAGTCATGTAGTATTTGACCTTTAAATTGCTGTTTTGTCATGCCATAGCTATTGCAGAGAAAGTGATCCTGTTATATCCAGTTTCATTGCTAAAATAAATACAAGGTCATTGCCTCCAGCAGGTGACTGGAAAACATACAGTATAATCTTCTTGATCCTGACACCCAAAACACAACTAAGAGTTTTTCTCAAGGCCTTTTGAATGCACTGAGAAATATAAATAAATAAAACAATATGTTACTCATAGTCAGCTATGATCAATTTAATTTGGCCAAGCATACAAAAGCAGCTTCCTTAAATAAGAGCTACCCAGGGTCTCATTAGTGCAGATGAAAAAAAAAAAAAATCAAGGTCATGCTAAAGGTGTATGACTTCATGGTGGAAAATTTCAATCCTCCAAACACCTCCGGGTAAGAAACCAAAAAGCAAGGGGAACAACAACTGTCAGGCAGATTTCAAAATCTCGTTCAGACCACGGGACAAATACTAAGTTAGGAAAAAAGCTGAAATTCTAAATATACTGAGGTATACATTTTTACAAAGTAAGGTTGACAAGGCCGAAGGCGGGTGTTGAATGTCTCTGATTATAATGAGCGGTGATTAGTATTATCTCCACACAAATGTGAAAGTGGAAGAGTGGGCACCTCAGAATTCTAAAGTGACCTTTTCATGTGAATTACATCTTAGGAAAAAAAAAAAAAAAACAACAATGATTTGTGAATTGTCCTCATGAGTAGATAATAATGCATTTTTCTGTTTACCTTTTAATCCTGTCCTGTCATATTTTGAATGATAGAAGAAAAGTGATTATAATGTTGAAAAGCAAGCAAAGATGTATTAAATAATCTGTATTTATTGAATTAAACTGTATTTATTGAATAATTGTATTTATTGAATAATAAATGTAAATATTAAACATATCTGCCCCATTATACATGCCTCTATCTACTTTAATACATACTTAACTATATATCATATATATTATACCTGAATATATAAAATGAGGATAGTTACCTATCAGAGCTCATCTGAGCTAAAAATTAATGCTGATAGCATTAATGGACTTGTGATCTATTTAATATTGCAGCTTTTAAAACCAAGAAGGCTGATCTTTTCTAAATGACGTTGTGGCAGGAAAAAGGTTAAGAGTGTAGGCTGGCAAGTCCATAGGAAAATAGTAGTAAGTTTCCAGTTAGATTCTGATGCTGATAAATCAATATAACTGTCAACAGCTGGGTCCTAAGATAAAGGCAGATGTGTAAAGAGAAAGCAAACAATCGTGGAAATGGAAGCAAACACAGTGCTTAAGGACATCAGCCATCTGGGAATTGCTTCTTTGAGGAGAAGCTGTAAATCAAGTCAGTCTGCCTTCTCTGAAAAGTGTTTTATTTTAATTTGGAGATTTATCTAATTCTATAAGTCATTGGCATAACCCAACCCAGAAGTGTTACCAAAGCATAAATTGCACATTCACACTGGAGATACTTGTCTTCATCACAAAATATTAGGAGATCAATAGCAGTGTCCTTGGGCTCCTGAGGCAAGTGTCCCTTTGTGTCGTGAAGCCCCAGTGATGCACAATATAGTTTTGCCTGGTACCTCCTTGGATTCTTTAAGGAATTTAAAAGGAATATCATATTGTGGTAGTCTGGGTTTGCTTTAAGGTAGCAAATATCTTGTGCCTTGTTTGAGGGAGCTTAGAGTGTGGTTCACTATGACACTATACAGGCTTCCTTTGATAGACAAACTTAAAGACTGTGAACTATTATTTCATATCCTGAGAGAATTACAGCATAGTTAGTAGGAAGGAAAACTCTCATGGAAACACTGGGACAGTTTACCAAGTGGCTGTTTGTGCAGTACCTACAAATAGTTATTGGGAGGTACCTCAAATGCAAGAAATCCTCACCCCTTGGGAGAAGTTGATACCCTCATATCATGTGGAATGAGCTAGGAAGAAAGCAATAGTTGGATGTCACC
Source organism: Bos javanicus (assembly GCF_032452875.1). Lineage (NCBI taxonomy): Eukaryota > Metazoa > Chordata > Mammalia > Artiodactyla > Bovidae > Bos > Bos javanicus. Next base: position 29,269,615 of record NC_083887.1, on the reverse strand, counting down.
CAGAAACCCAAAGAAGTGCTGATAACCAGGCTGCTGGAAAAATCAAGAGCCAGACGTTCCCTAAGATATTTGAGTAGATAAACAAGTGTTTCTATTAGAGACCTTAGAATAAGCTTTCCTGCTGGATATCTGTCTACCCTTCCATATCTGTCCTTCGGCTCTCTATGCCCTGCCCTTTGCCCAGAAAACTGACCCATTTGGATAACACAGTAACGCGTTCTGACTTCCAGTTGGATTAAGTTAATGAGAAACCTTGACAGATGATCAGAGAGAAGAAGAAGAATGTGGTCAGTATTTTGGATTTTCACTTCAAAGAGAGTGAGTGGGCTGTGTTTTCTGTTAAAGGTAACTTCTCCTGTCAAAGCAGCCCCACCTACAAGACTTTGTCTTCTGGGTTTTAGTGTTGGTAGCAGTTCTCTGATAACCATCCTGAGCACTCTGCTATCTCTTGTGGTCTCTAAATTCCATTTACAACTTAAATAGTCTCCTTTTGAAAACTTCCCTCAGTTGTGTAACTTGAGAATGCCAAGTGTACTTGTGTGGACCCTGGCTATGTAGTGTTTCAGGTAGAAAGGGAAGAAGTATTAATACACAAGGAAAGAGAAATAAACTTGCCCAAGAGTCAAGACACGTTGGCTTAAGAGATCAGTCACTAGTGATTCTGTGAACTGAATAGTTATTCCCCTTCTCTGGGTACCTTTCATTTTTAAAAACTAAATTTGTACTTCTGGGATGAAAATTTTATTTTTGCCTCTAAAATTCTGTCTTTCTCTTATTCTAGACACAGAAACAATTTGTTTGAATATAAGACCACGAATGCCTATTTCATACTCTTTCTGCATCCCAGGGCACATTGCTGATCGCTTTATCAATATCCATTCCCCTTTCCCTACAGAACCCCACGTGATTTGGGGTGACAATATGCCTAGCTTCATAAAAGACATTATTCATATTTCTTGGGGAAGGATGGGACCACCAAGTGATTGACTACTGGTTAATGAGATCAAAGTCCAAGTTACTGGGTAGAGTTTCTGGAAATCTAAGAGGCCATCTCATTGGAGTTGCCCTTTTCTGCCCTTTGCCCTTTCTCTTCTTCTTGCCTGAAATGCGGATTGATGACTGGGGTAGGGAAGTCTTCCCTAGAGTGACAGCACAGGCTTACTCTGGCAGATGGAGGCTGGAAGCTGATAGCATCATGGAAGTTGCAATACAGCCATGGATATTATCTTTCTACCTACATGGCGCGTGCTAAAATGCTTCAGTCACGTCCGACTCTTTTCAACTTCATGGACTACAGCCTGCCAAGCTCCTCTGTCCACGGGATTCTCCAGGCAAGAATACTGGAGTGGGTAAGCCATTCCCTTCTCCAGGGGATCCTCCCAACCCAAGGATCAAAACCGGGTCTCTTACATTGCAGGCAGATTATTTACCCCTGAGCCATGGTAGAGCTTACTTAATTTAGTCTCATGTTTCTGTAACGTAAAGTCTTCTATATTTCTCTAACTCAGAAAATAATCAAGTTACATACAAACCATGTAGTCCTGGATAACTCAGGTCAGAGTTCTAGTTGGTGCCCCAGTAAACCCTTGCTTCCCCTTTCCTTATCCTGTATCCAACTTAATCCCTCAAACTTCACAAGGACTGTGCTAAAATCACATGTGACTCTAATTTTTAAACCCAGAAGTGACAGCTTAATTCATGTGATTCACTTATTTTACAATTCCTCAGTTTCACTTACAGTTAGATATCCAAGAGGAACTCCTGCACACAGGAACTCCTGTGTGTAAAGATGAAAGTTCATAGCAGCATGGCTTTTAACAGGAAAGATCTAGAAGCAGTACATGCACGTTGTGGAATATTATACTGCATTGAAAATAAATGAGTTACAGTAACATGCAATCACAGGGATGGATATGTCAAAATAATGAGTGAAGGAAGCACATCCAACAAGATATATAACTTACTAACCTTTTCATAAACTTAAACAAAACAACTAAAACCAAATAGTATGTGTTTAAAAATATAATGTCACTGAGCAAGACCCTCTGAATAGTTCCCTACCTATGTCCTCTGCCTGCCTTTTGTTTGTAGAAAAACTTGAGTCAAGGAATAAATTGAATCATATAACTGAAAAAATGCAGAGAGAGAAAAACGGCCAAGCAAGACAAAACAATAATACTTTAGCGATTAAACAAAGTCAAGGACCTTTAGTTTTTCCTCAAGGACTAGAGTTAATTGATGCCATGTCCTTTGAACAGTTTTGCAGAGACTAAAAACCCAGACAGGTGGAAGAAGTTAACTGTATGCTGCCTACAAGCATGTAGACTGCAGACTGGTTGGAAACCAAAGCTGATGAAGCCAACTCCCAATTACTTCACTGCCAACCAATCATAAAAAGGTCCACAAGCTGGTCATGCCCTGCTTAATCTGTACCTTAAGACTCAATATCCACTCCAGTGGGTCACACAGTCTTGAGGGCATAAGCATGCTATGACCCTCTTTGCCTGGCAAAGCAATAAAAGCTACTTTTATCTACTACATCCAAAATTCTGCCTGAGTTTCCATTTGGCACTGGTAAACAGAGGTTGAATTTTGGCAACAGTACTGCTTAGATATGCACATGTTTTTACAACTATAGTTTAAAGGCAAGGGACTGAAAAATACAGAATTCAATATTGAATATACACTTTTTAATTTATAATTATTAAATAATTATAACTATAGGTATGTATGCGTAGATAGATAGCTTCCATATCAGTTTGAAATGTATGTATATGGTATGATTTAAACAGGCAAAAAGTCTAATAGCTATCTCATAAATATTTTTTAGGCTCACTTCTTTTTTTAAAAAAAATTGGTTTTATTGTGGCAAAAGTCACATGTTATAAAACATACTATCTTAGTCATATTTGACTGTACATTTCAATGGTACTAGGGCTTCCCTGATGGCTCAGACAGTAAAGAATCTGCCTGCAATGTGGGAGACCTGGGTTCGATCCCTGGGTTTGGAAGATCCTTTGGAGAAGGGAATTGCAACCCACTCCAGTATTTTGCCTGGAGAGGCCATGGACAAAGGAACATGATGGGCTACAGTTCATGGGGGTCACAAACAGTCACAAAGAGTTGGAAACAACTGAGCTACTAACACTTTCAGTGGCACTAAGTACATTCACATTTGTTACAGGTGCGGTGGGGAGGGATGGGGGCTTAAGATCACTTTTTAAACTACTCAAACTACTCCAGATAACCTTCCAATGTGAGCAAACTGTCCTTTCACTTGACATAATTTATCAACCTGAAATTACATGTATTAATCAATGATCCCACCCCTTTCACAATTCTGCCACACACAGATTTCCTCAGTTAACTTGCAGCCACTCTGCATTGCTGAGATATTAAGAAGAAATATTGTGCTCAGGCAGGGACTGAAAGTAAAGAATTAGTTGCTCAGTCGTGTCTGACTCTTCGCAACCCCATGGTCTGTAGTCCATCAGGCTCCTGTGTCCATGACATTCTCCAGGCAAGAATACTGCCTGAGGTAGCCATTCCCTTCTCCAGGGGACCTTCCTGATCCAGGGATTGAAAGTGGGTCTCCTATATCGCAGGCAGATTCTTTACCCCCTGAGCCACCAGGGGAGCCCCTAAACAGGGACTAGGCATTGATTATTGCCTGCAGTTTAAGAGACACAAAATCTTTCAGTGACTATCTCCTAAACTCAGCTTCCTTCAGATCAGCATTGAAGCCCCACCCTGCCAGGCCTCAGCCTACTTTCCTACCTTCTCTAAGCTTATCTCCATGCTTCTCCACAACTCTCCACTGCAGCTGAATTCCTTCTCATTCCCAAATAAACTGAAGACTTTCCTAAACCAGAATTCCTCCCAAGGAATCTTTTGGTTGGCTATATTCTGGGTGTCTGGGAAGCTCTCTTCCTCACTGTCTATAGATTTAAAATCTATCCATCCTTCAAAATTTTCAGCTCAATTTTTGCCTCTTCTGTGGCAATATTTCCTAAGAATCACTATGACAGTTTTCATTGGTAAAACACTCGCTAACAGATGCACACTCCATCTTCTTCTGCTCCTGTCTCTCTTGCTCACCGTTGTAGACCCTGAGTTATCCCAGGGTCTGGCCCGTGATGGAGGTTGAATAAAGAGCTTCTGAATGTAAGAACTTGAAAATATCTTCAATTACTTACTTGGGCTATTCTTTAAATTACGTATTTTTTTTCTTTCTCTCTTCTTCTCAGCTGAACTTCTTAGAGAGTGAGAACTATGTCAATCCCATGCTTCCCCTGATCGTGCCAATTTGATTGCTTATAAAAAGTACTTCCTAAAAATCTGATTTACTTCAAAAGAATAAACAAAAATAGAATTGGGATTGAATTTATATTAATTGCTCCATTAAAAAAAATATACAAACCAACCAAGTGCTAACAACTTCTACAGAAATTAGGAAATTAATATTTATCTTCTGAGTAAGGCATCTAAGGTTCAGAATCAAAAGTTCCAGGGACAAAAAACAACTCTTTATAAACAGATTTACCAAAATTTTCCAAAGATTTTGGAGAAAATATTACTTTCACTAACAGATGGGGTGGAATGCCACTGTTAAATTACAAATACTATTAAGTTATATTATAAACTGCATTCAGGGATTTGTTTTCCTTAATAAACTGTAACTTATTATTTTCATTTTGCATATTGCTGGCAATGTTGAAAATTTATCCAAATGTAGAGTGCAATCTCAGTATTTTAGGTCTTCATTAGTAAACACATTTACTGAAACAAATAACAGAAAAGGGTGACTTCTTTATATAATGTTTATTATTTATTTTGCAGTATGCTGGTTCTTTGTTGCTGCGCAGGCTTTTTCTCTTTTTTTTCTAGTTGTGTTAAGTGGGGGCTACTCTATAGTTGTAGTTTGCAGACTTCTCATTGCAATGGCTTCTTTGCTGCAGAGCAGGGGCTCTAGGGTACAGGGGCTTCAGAGTTGTGGCATGTGGCTCAGTAGTTGTGACTCCCTGGTTCTAGAGCACAGGCTCAATAGTTGTGGTGCATGAGCTTAGTTGCTCCATGGCATGTAGGATCTTCCCAGGTCAGGGATTGAACCCGTGTCTCCTGAATTGGCAGGCTGACTCTCCACCACTGAGCCACTAGGGAAGCCCTCTATTGCTACTGTTTATCATGGAAAACATATTCACTTTTAAAATACTGTGCATATTTTATACATTATATCAATATAAAGTATAGTATATATTATATATGCAGATATACACATATATATGGCAGATGTGTTACAGGATATTATCTGCATCATCACTAATGATAAAGATGCTTTAAATCAAGGAGTCATTGCTTATAATTCTCATTAACAGTCTTTAGTGTTTACTATGTAAACATAATGAAATCAAGGAAGATGGCATTGATATTTTATTATAATTACTAGCATATTATTTCTTGCATGCAGTGAGACATTAATAATTCATGCATGGTGCTTTGAGCTTTTCTTGCCCCTTGTTGATTGGAATAGCATGAGATCATTATCATAAATTCAAATGCAGTGATGTATGCTCACAATTAACAGCTTGTACCTTCTTACCTTCTGCAGCATACAATAAAGCACTTATACAATTTACATTCATGTAATAATAATTAACACCTTCTGTGTGGCATTTCATTCAATACTAAGTAATCCAATTATTGGGTCACTTGACAGACTCAAAAATCATGCATTAAATCCTTGGAGATAAAGGGATACAAATGCATGAAATAACTATAAGCTAATTTCTGGAAACACATTAGTAATGATGTCAAACAGTATTTTCAAGTACTACAAAGTGATTTAGTAATTTTAGCTGAGAATATGGCAGAAGATATTTCATATATAGATAGTAGTGATGAAAAGGGAAAGCAAGGAGAAGGCCTACTCAGAGAAGAGAATATTCTAATTCCATGTAAGAGAGAGCAAAGGAATAACTAAGCACATAAAGGACTAAGTAATAGACCAGTGAGACATGACTTGTTTGAAGCATTGGGGAGAGAGCTTTGAATCAATTGCATACTGTAGAGTTTGAAATGAATTAGAATCACTAGGATTCTGGACTGGAAAAAGTGATTGGTTTTTTTTTTTTTTTAATTGATTCATGGATTGATTAAGAGATTTTACCAGAAGGAGGATATGGAATCATCCCAAGAGAGAGGGAGATAGTGGCAGGTTTCACCTATAATTTAAAAATGAAATCATGATGACATGAAGCAGACCTGTGCTTGGAAATAGAAGAAGGAACACACACAAAGCAAATGACAAACTAAGATTTAGAACTTGATGATGTGGAATCCAAAATGAGTGATGGATAGTGTTGCTGTGATTCTGTAGGAATGAGATAAAAATAGTATACATTTACTTTCCAGAGCCTGGACAAGCAAGATTCCTCCATTCCTCCTCATCGAAAGAATAGCTTCATCTCTCCCTACAGTTAATTCTATGTAACAGTTTGAAAAGGGAAAATTTGCTTTGAATAAAGTGTGATGGATCTAATGAGTGTGATGGATCTAATGGGTGTGATTCTTCACTGAAACATTTACATGTATTCTGAATGCCATTCCACTCCATCTCCTTTATGGATTATTAATTTGGCACTAAACAAACAAATGGATTATGAAGCAAATGAGAATGATTGGCCATGTCAAGCTCCCCATTCTCTTCACGGGAGCACACATTTTAATAGGATCTACTCTCTAAAGAGAATTCAGAAGCATTAAAATCTGCTCACCATATGAACCTAAAAAGGTTCATGTGTTTTTGTATTAACTACAGAGGGGGAAAAAATATTTCTTCTTCAATCACCTGTTAACGATGGAAAAGGAACTTTTTTAAACTACAGAGCATATAAAAGGAAAATATAATCTAAATTCACAAAATAACAAAAACTTAGCAGTGTATATGCCTAGTTTATGAAAGTCATATTCTCATTTTCATGCTGTGCCTCATAGTACATGTCTATAATTCATTTTATATGCTATAATTTATAATGTGAATTATGCTATAATATGAAAGGCATATTCATGCATTCTTGCTGTGCTGCAAATGAAATAAGGTTAAATTGCTTTGGAATATCAGTATTTTCTATGAATTGACTCCTACACAGCTAGCTGACACTGGCCAGCTCTATACTTTTAAAAATGTTTACTTCCTAAGGTGTTTTTTACAGCTGCCCGTTTCCAAGATACCAAGAGTTGAGTACATTGCAATTTCCTACCTTTAGATGTCAAAGAACAACAACAAAAGCCCTAATAACTCTTGCTTGAATTTAGTTCACTGGTTTATCTTTTTAAAAAATGTTTTTGTGACCAATGGTCTAAAAACCCAGCTTTTAGTTTATTAAAAACCCTAAAATAAATAAGGAAAAAAAAGACCTTCACCCTCCACAATTTTCCATGGTTAGGGTTAACATTTAAGCCTTAAACTTACTCTGCTGAAATTCTTTTGCTTTAAAAAAAAAAAATCTAAATATTTATCTTTGCTCCAAAATCTACTCAGCCTTTTCTTTTAGATAGCCTTAGCTTCTCTTGAAAATTAGCCTGCAAATATATGGGTATTTTATTAGGTTTGACAAAGCTGTAGATTTTGATGCCATCGTCTGTGAAGAAAATTTATTGTTTAAATGTTATATTGTTTCAGTTAGTGCTGGAAAAAGTGTGATATTCCTAATACATGGACACATATATCCAAAGCATAGTTCCACTAAATTACTTTTATTTTCACTTGTGCTTATTGGCTATGAGTTATTTTTAAAAACTTTACAATTAAAACAAAGTGTAAAATACTTATAAAGAATAAAGGTCACCTTGGAATTTGATATATAAACCAGAAAAACACTTTCAACTTAAGAATTAATCCATAAAAACTTTCATTATTTAGCATTGATGAAATTACCTAATTGGATTTATGGTTCTATATGTAATGACATTGTTTCTAAGTCACTTAAAGTGCAAGGGAGTGTTTTATGTCCTTGCTTAACTAATCTTTGGTTCTGGGAACAAATCCTACTTTACTAAGATTGTATGGAGGTAATTCTTGATTACTTTCCATTTTCATAATTTCAGGGCATTATCTGAGGGAGAACATTTTGTCTTTAGCCTGTTAGCTCTGCTGTATGGTGGAAAGATGAGGCATAATTTAAAATGAGATGGTTTTAAAATGTGTCTTTGGCTTCTCACTAGCTGTTTTACATTGAAGAGGCTGCTGAAGCTCTCTGAGCCTGTATTATCCTGTATAAAAATGCAGATTAAACTTGCAGAATCATTACAAGGATTAAATGAGATAATGAATGTAAAGCACTTGGCACACTGGGAAAAAAACAGTATATACTTTAAAAAAAATCCACACATCCTCACTATATGTAAATTAAGTAACATTGCACAATTTGATTTTAGACATGATTTTAATCAGTTTCAAATTTTTTACTATGAGTTCATTTCTGCTTTGAATTTTCTCCTAAAATTTTGATTATTCATGTCAAGGGTCATTCAGGTGTTTATTTTTCTTTCCTCTATATCAGGATATCTGGTTTAGATCATTTTAGCACTAACTTGAAGCAATACAGAAACATTCATTTAAAAAAAATATTCAAGTCACTAATTTAACTTTCATACTTTATGAATCTATAAAAATGAATTATATTAGTAAACTTTATACTTAACTGGTTAATAGCTAATTTATACATATATTTATTAATTTTGATTTACTAGAGGTAAAAGCTATTGCACATTTTTATGTTAAACCTTTTTTCTGATTTGTAATGATTTAATATATCTCATGTATTATTAAACTCATGCATTATTACCACATTATTACCACAGTTTTAAAAATCAAATCTGGCCTTGGTCCAGTACAGAAGAAAGATAGGAAAGCGAGAATGAATTAAATTGTCCGTTAAAATGAAACAGAAAAGCTGGATTAGAAATGAAATGATAGGAAGGATCAAAAAAAGCTTAAAACATATTAATACAATGTGGATATATAATATAATGGATTTCCCAGTTGGTGCTAGTGGCAAAGAACCCACCTGGCAATTGTTCAATTGCCAGTCATGTCCGACTCTGAACCCCATGGACTGCAGCTCTCCAAGTGCATTTGTCCTTCACTATCTCCCAGCATTTGCTCAAATTCATGTTCATTAAGTCAGCCATACACATGAGTATTGACTAAAACACGTCTTTGTAGCATCTAGGCCCTGCCACCACTGTGTGTGGCTGAGTTCACAAATCTGTTGTAATCAGTAGCTTTCCTCTCACCTCTCTGACTCTCTTCGCCTGCTAAGCTTTGTTTCCTGGCAGTAATTAAAACCTTCTGCCACTGCTGTAGCTACTGCTGCTGCTACTGCTGCTGGAAGCATCACAGTCACCTCGGTTTCGTGGTGTGGCAGACTATTGGCCTCCACTACCATATGGGCCAGAACTTCTGCCTCCAAAGTGTCCTCCTTTCATGGGTCCAAAATTTGAAGATTGATTGCTGTAATTGCCAAAAATCACTGTAGCTTCCACCACCTCTCAAACTGCTTCTATCACTACCAAATCTATCATGGCCATCTACACTGTCACTACATCCACCTGCCAGGAGACATAAGAGATGTGAGTTTGATCCCTGGATTGGATTGGGAAGATCCCCTGGAGGAGGAAATGGCAACCCCCTCCAGTGTTTTCTGCCTGGAGAAGCACATGGACGGCAGAGCCTGGTGGACTACAGTCCATAGGGTCAGAAAGAGCCTGACATTACTGACCTGACTTAGCATGCGTGCATGCACACATATAATATTTTACATATAATCTGAAAAGGAGAGAGAAAGGAATAGAGGATTGAGCAAAAAGATTGGAAACAAGAATATTTTATACTCTGAAGGAAATACTTATTATACAGAGTAATAATAATTACCAAAAATTAATGAGAAATTATCATAAGCTAAGCACTTTGCCAACAAAGGTCCGTCTAGTCAAGGCTATGGTTTTTCCTGTGATCATGTATGGATGTGAGAGTTGGACTGTGAAGAAAGCTGAACGCCAAAGAATTGATGGTTTTGAACTGTGGTGTTGGAGGAGACTCTTGAGAGGCCCTTGGACTGCAAGGAGATCCAACCAGTCCATTCTAAAGGAGATCGGTCCTGGGTGTTCTTTGGAAGGAATGATGCTAAAGCTGAATCCAGTACTTTGGCCATCTCATGTGAAGAGTTGACTCATTGGAAAAGACTCTGATGCTGGGAGGGATTGGGGGCAGGAGGAGAAGGGGACAACAAAGGATGAGATGGCTGAATGGGATCACCAACTCGATGGACGTGAGTCTGAGTGAACTCTGGGAGTTGGTGATGGACAGGGAGGCCTGGCGTGCTGCAATTCATGAGGTGGCAAAGAGTTGGACACGACTGAGTGACTGAACTGAACTGAAATGATTATGCTAAGAACTTTAAATGCATTATTTCATTTAACTCTCAAAATAACCTTAAGAGATTGGGATTATAGCTCTCTTCTTTGCCAGATGATGAAAGGCTTAAAGAGGCTAAATAGCACTCCAAAGTTCACAGAGTTTGTAAGAAATGACAGCAATTACATTATCAAGATTTTGTCCCTATAATCACCTGTGATATCATGTATTATTACTTAACAAGTCATTGTAAAACTTACTGGTTTAAAATACAACAATCATTTATTTTGCTCAGGGATCTAAAATGCAGGCAGGAATCAGCAAGAATGGTTCATTGCTGGTCTATGCAGCTTTATTTGAGGTCTTTCAATTGGGACTAGATAATACACTTCTTGGTTGTCACACACATATAGCTGACAAGTTGGTGCTATTTGTCTATTAAAACATCACCTGGAGCGGATGACCTGGGAAAGAGAACTCTTATTTTGGAGGGAAAATGAGGATATGAGTTGAATGAAAGATAAGGGAAAGAAGGTACAATCAATAACTGATTAAAGTTCCCAGTGGATTGTAAAAATTGTTGGCATTTTTACAATTGTAGAAAATGCAGTGAGCTGGAAAGCTGTGGGGTAGTGGTCAGAGAGCAGGATGTTTGTGGTCGAAATTCTCACAGGGATGTAGGGGGATAATGGAAATGTCTGCCTTAACGACTAGCTCTGAGAGGAAATTCCCTGTTTGTTCAGTGGTTAGTGCCCTGAGCTTCTACTGCAGGGGTCATGGGTTCAATCTCAGGGAACTGAGATCCTGCAAGACGGGCAAACCAGAAAAAAAATAAATAAAAAGAGGGAGAGGGTGGGAAGATTTGGGAGAATGGCATTGAAACATGTAAAATATCATGTATGAAACGAGATGCCAGTCCAGGTTCAATGCACGATACTGGATGCTTGGGGCTAGTGCACTGGGACGACCCAGAGGGATGGTATGGGGAGGGAGGAGGGAGGAGGGTTCAGGATGGGGAACACATGTATACCTGTGGTGGATTCATTTTGATATTTGGCAAAACTAATACAATTATGTAAAGTTTAAAAATAAAATAAAATTAATTAAAAAAAAAAAAAGACTATGTGTGAAGACTAGCTGTGGTAGAGTGGAGGATAATTTCACTGGAGGAGATGAATCTGAGTTGCTGGAAGAGTCATCTGTTTGGATATTGAGAGCCACAAGAAAAGTATCAGGACTATTAGTAGACACAGGATACTGAGTATGAAGCTGAATCCTTCCAGGAACACAGGAAATAGTTTACATGGGAAGGAGAGGTAGTGGGGAAAGACTGAAACAAGAAGCGGTAGTTAATGACAGTAGGAGATTGAAGCTGGATGTGTCAGGAAACGGGGCAAGAGAATATAGACAAGAATTGAGCCAATTATAAGTGCAAAGCATATTTATTTTTACCCTGTGTGTGCATGTGTGTGTGTGCGCGTGCTCAGTCAACCAAAAACAAATACATAAAAATTCCCCCAATAGATACTGTTTCTTGTAAATCTCTGGATAATTAAATGAGTATAGAAGAGGAGAACATTCAATATTCATTAAATACTCTGGTTTATAATTAGGGAAATTTTACATAAAGCATAGATAACGATGACATCAGTTATCCAGAACAAATTGCTTATTTGTGATGCAGTCATATTTTAGTCAGTGTTTCCTTTCCAGGTACTAAGACATAGTTGCTTGTATTTATTTCTCTTCCTTTCTCCTATTTTGTGGCTAGCCTAGTAAAGTGTGCAAACTTAATGTGCTTTTCTGAAAGCTAAATGCTCAGATACATACCTTTTTCAGATTAGCTGGTTTCCTTTCTTGAGGTGAACCCAAAATGTAAAACATGTCTTTCTTCACTGTGCCTGCAAGACTTAGGCAATGCCTGATTTACACTAGGTGTTCAATTAATGTTTGTCAAATGACTCTATTCAAAGTGATAAAATATCACACATGGAAAAAATACAAAAGTACAAAAAATTACATTGATACAAAAATGAATGTAATCCAAGAGGGAGGATTCATTCACGCACAGTGCACTAGTCAGTCAAATGGGAGTGGCATCCCAGGTTAGTGAAACATGAAGGTGAATCACTGGCCCCCTACAAGGTGTATTCAGTAAAGGTGATTTAATAGCAGTGTCAGTTACAGCTCAGAGTGTTTTTTATTTCTCTGGAGAGAGTAAAAAAAAATGATTTTAAGTTGGTTATGAAGGATTTATAGACTTAATATTTGAGTCTTGTGATACAAGGTAAGGATTTATAGATAAAGTGGTAAAGTTTTCATTTTTATAAAGGTGTATAAAATGGTGGATTCCGAGCTATTGACAATATCCCTGGAGAGACACTTGAGGTCCTCTCCCAAAACATCTGCCCTAGAAGTATTTCAGTTCAAAGGCTTACACACTACCGAAATGAACATCCCCAGGCAGCCTTCTGAAATGAAACATTTCATTTTGGATAAACATTTCATTTTGCACATTCGATAAACCTTAGTCAGTAGGACTCTAGAAAGAAAGTAGAACTGAAGAATTCCAAAAATCAGAAAACAGAAATTAAAGTAGATACAACCTGAAGGGATAAATTTGACATCTTCCTGAGACTAAATTAAATGAGAATTAGATCATCAGTATCAAAAGGCTGAGAAGGTATTTGGTCAAAGCCTGAACAATGATGAAGAATGTGGATAAATTCAAAATAGTTTTGCAAACTTTGGGGGCTAAATCGCTAATGGCTAGTATTTTTAAGTGCTGATTATATGCTGCATATGCTAAGCATTTTGTAGACAGTGTTTATAAATCTTACAACAATACAATGGAGAGGGGATTGCTGGGTCTTTGACTTTGAAAAGGAAAATATAGATTAATCAAAATAAAATTTAGTTTTACTAATATGCAAATTTTCTAAAAGAATTATAGTCCTTATCATCAAAAGAGCCAACAGACCATTACAAACAATTGTAACTACAGATCACAGTTATTTCTCTTAAAATGGGACTTACTATATTATTTAGGTTAAAACTAATGCAAGAGGATCCAAAATCAAGGTTAAAGAAAAATATCCATCATATTAGACTAAGAACAGCATTAACTGTATTTTTTTTGCAAGATGTAAGAAAATAAATAATTTGAGATACAATTTATATTATGAATTTATAAAGTATATAATGAAATCACTAATTTGTATATTGAAAAGGGAAAATTTATTACTGCAGAAAAATTTTAAAAGATATGAATTTGATGGCTGAAGCTTAAATATTATCAAGGAATTTTATTGCTCTGATTTATCTTTTGAAGAAAAGAACTAGTAAAAATATATTTTTTCACTTTATTTTTATTATTTTTAATATAAATTTATTTATTTTAATTGGAGGCTAATTACGTTACAATATTGTATTGGTTTTGCCATATATTACATGAATCCACCACGGGTGTACATGTGTTCCCCATCCTGAACCCCCTTCCCACCTCCCTCCCCATCCCATCCCTCTGGGTCATCCCAGTGCACCATCCCTGAACATCCTGTATCATGCATCAAACTTGGGCTGGCGATTCGTTTCACGTATGATAACAGACATGTTTCAATGCCATTCTCCCAAATCATCCCCCCCTCACCCTCTCCCACAGGGTCCAAAGACTGTTCTATACATCTGTGTCTATTTTGCTGTCTCCCATACAGGGTTATTGTTACCATCTTTCTAAATTATATATATATGCGTTAGTACACTGTATTGGTGTTTTTCTATGTAAGAGGCTCCAGTTTCATCCACCTCATTAGAACTGATTCAAATGTATTCTTTTTAATGGCTGAGTAATATTCCATTGTGTATATGTACCACAGCCTTCTTATCCATTCGTCGTTTTGTTTCTAACTTCTTTGAAAAGTTATTCATCCCATTATATAATACTTCTATTTTTTCAGTAAAGTAAAACATAAAGAAAGAAGATGAGACAGATTTGGCTCTTTGGTAAATAGATTCTAGAAAAAAAGAACTAGAAAAATCTGTCAATAAAATAATATCATAATTATACTCTAGAAAATGCTCAGGCAACTAGGTTTTATTAATGACATGGACTACATTAAAAAAATCAAAAGGATCAGTTAGACATAAAAAAGAATAAACTGTTTATAACACTTTTGGAGATGGGGTGTGGGTTTAAAAACCCATGAAAAGAATAAAAGAAATTATATGAGACTTTGGCAATCTGGAATCTACCAAAAGTAGTCAAAATGCTCAATGACATTTCCTAGTAACATTCTTTGAAGAAATGTCAATTCACACCAAAAAGATAAAAGAAAAAAAAGTCACCCAAACATGATAAAATGAATAAACATTAGAGCTACTATTTTCTTCAATGGAATACTTAAGGAAAATCAATCTGTGAAAGTGAAATATTGACCTGTTTTCAAGAGAATGTGCATATCAGATTTGCTTCACATGACCCTGCCCCTCCAGAAACCAAAATGAAGTTCTTGCTCATTAGAAAACTTAATTATACTGAAGATTCCATCATTTGAGCATTTTATCTGGACTTCCCAAATTATCTCATGCATGCTAACAAAAAAGACTAAGCTTCAATTTCCTCTATGTTTACAAATATGTAACATATACGTGCATATAAATACATGACTCGAAGCATACAGTGACAGTACTTGTGTGTGACATGCTGTATGGCTTCTGTGAATGTCCACAGATAAGTCCTCCTTATGCTGCAGATCTGCTCATTCCCACAGTTTTTATTTTATTTTGGCAAGTAGATTACTTAGAGCTTTAGGGTTTGTCCAATGGGCTTTAAGCACAGCACACACAGTCAGTATCAAATTTGTTACCTAAACCCAACAGACTATAAGAGATGCTGCAGATATTCTTCTTAGCTCAAACATCCGATGTTGAAGGCAGAGAGGAGATTCTGCATTTTACCACACCTGAGTTACTAGTTACATTTATTTATTTCATATGAGAGGTTGTTTAAACCCACTGAATTCTTATATGGGCCTACGTATAGAGGGCACTAATTATGATATAATGATAATGAAATGGTAATATTTATTTGGGCTTGAGACGGTAATGGCCATCTATTCTAGTATTATTGCCCGTGAAAGCCCATGGGCAGAGGAGCCTGTGGACTACAGTCCATAGCATTGCAAAGAGTCAGACACGACTTAGCCACTAAACAACCACAGCAACAACAACAAAAATTTACTTATGAGCCAGTAAAAAGTGTTTATGAATTGATAAGAGCTCCAAAAGAAAAGCACTTTATTCAAATTTCATTTTTCATTGAAGGTAACATAACCGTTAAGTGGGTTCTACTGAATAAGATTTTGGAATATTATAAATACAATAGCTCTAGAGAGCATCTAATTCATTGGGATGTCACACCATGTTTCCACCAACACTGAAAGAGCCTTTGAAGGGTGTGGGGAGATGAAAGTCTGAACTCCAGGGTCCTACCCCTAGTTTAGCCAGATCAGCAACATTTTCTTTTAAATACATATTCATTTATTTAACATATTGGTCCTCAGTTTTTCACTGAATACTAAGAATTCTAAGGCTAACACCTAATAGTCCAACGTCCTCATTTTACAGATATGTAAAAAGAACTCATGGAAAATAAGTTCTGTTTATAAGATTAAACAATGCAGAAAGGGAAAACTTGGATTAAAGCCTAGTGCTTCTAATCTCCTATCTAGTACTCTGCTTGGAATGATGTTGTCTTCTTAATGTTGAAACACCGAATATCCCTGCTCTAGACCCAGGTGAGTGTGTTCAGGAGTTTGATGTTAACAGATATATACTGCTACATATACAATATATAAAAACTTACTACATAGGACAGAGACACAGGAACTATATTCCATATTTTGTAATAAACTATAATGTAAAAGAAACTGAGGGAAAAAATATATATATATTTTTTCTTTTTTAATCTATCTATCTATCTATATAGGGTTGACATACACAGGTATAACTGAATCACTCTGCTGTACACCTGACACTAACACAGCATTGTAAATAAACTATACATATATTTTTAAAAATTGGTGGTAAGTCAGAATCAGTGTATTACAGAAAGAAATGCAGTTTTGATGCCAATTTAAGTATCAATTGGGAATTACACTAGCAAAAATATGCTAACTTAATGCATTTTGTAGATATAAATAAATGGGATATGCTCAAGTCACATAGAATCAATACCATTGTGTTGTAACCACTGACGTGAATAAATGTAAACATGATTACAAAGTATAAAGTATGAAATATTTTTACTTAATATATTTATTTTTACATACACATGCTTTTTAAATTTGCTTAGCAGTACTTTCTTCAAAGTACTGAAAAGACAAACTTTATTTTGGTTCCAAGTAACCACAAATTCTTAATTTACAGTGAAGGCATTGTATTATTTCCAAGAATATTTCCTAATGACCTCCATTGACATTCGTGGTATTCATATGACAATTTTGTCATACTATGCACTTAATGCAGGACACAACTTTAAAGTCTGAGAGTAGCAAAGTGAACGAAAACTTTCATAAAGAATGCAGGTTTTAAGGAATGCTCTAGTGGAGAAGAGAAATGGCTTGAAAGCTACTTTGGCTAGATTAGCATAAAATAAAAAAATATAATGCCAAGATTATCAGTATTCTATTGTAGTGCAGCAAATTGTTCAAACACTGAACAGCTTAAAGTAACCAACACCTCTATTCTCATAGTCTCTAAGAATCAGGGATCAGGGAGCTGCTTATCTGGGTAACTCTGGTTCAGGATCTCTCCTGAGAGTGTCAGTCCAAAAATCAGACAGGCACACATGGTCCAAAGGACTACCGGAGGACTCTCTTTCACCTCCTCGTATGTCTGCTGGCAGGACACTTTAGTGCCTTTCCACAGGGCAGCTCACACATGGCAGCTGGCTTCCCACACCCCTCCTTCTCTCCCAACCCCCTGCAATGGATGAGAGACACAGAGAGGCGGAAAATAGGAGATGCACTTCTACCATATGTGTGTGTGTGTGTGTGTGTGTGTGTGTGTGTGTGTATTTGATAACACAGATCAACCCTGGTACAATGTGGAAAGTGTGAGTCTTAGGAGGCAGGATCATCAACAACTGGCTGCCACACCAGGTGAAATCCAATTTTTATCACCTGAAAAATGTGCCAGGCTGGGGTTAGCTGGAATTAAGAATTAAAACAGGCTAGAGGCTATGTACAAAACTGTGTCTCCTTGCCCCTCACACATACACTTTGTCCATTTGTATGTTGAAGCCCTAACTCCCAATGTGATAGTATTTGGAGATGGATCTTGGGGAGGCAATTAGCTTAGATGAAGTCAAGAGGATGAGGTCTTCATGGTGGGATTAGTCATGAGACCGTATAATAAGAGAACAGACGGTTTAGTCTCTACTCCAACTGAGGACAGTGAGAAAATGGTCATCTGCAAGACTGAGAGAGCTTTCACCAGGAACCAAAATGAGAGACACCTTGGCTTTGGACTTCCTATCCTCTAGAAGAGTAAGAAATACATATATATTCTTTAAGCCATCTAGTCTTTGGTATTATTTTTTATGGTAGCCTGAGCTAAGACACTAATCAATAAAGTCCTAGATGTTAAGACAGAATGACTAAGCCATTAAAGAGCTTTTGCGGCTCAGAATTAGACAAACCCAAGTTAAATCTCAGCTCTACCACTTACAATAGAGACATTAAGGACTCAGAACTCCAGTGTCTTCATATAAAACTGAGACTAGCAGTTCACACTTTAGAGTTGAGGATGGTTAAATGAGATGGTGTGAACATTGGGGTTCCTAATATATAGTGAGCACAAATATTAAGTAGAAGGCCAAGTAAAATGAGAAATTTCCTGTTTCGTCCACAATAGTGCTGAGTATGTCTCTTATAGTCCTAGCTACAGAAAGAGTATGCACTTTAACTATGTCTTTCTTCATAGCAATCTCTGTGAAAATAATCATGGACAACCTATCATATACCTAATATGACAGCAATTGCCCTGAAAGAATTTTGAGATATTCTGAATACTCCTTAGGCCCCATGAATAGCTTTCTTTCATTAAAAGAAAATTTGTGAGTCTCATACAGGACTAGACGACATAATTCAATGAACGCTCTGTGTGCATTCTCTCTTTTTTTTCTGTAAATCCCTATCTCCATTTAATAAATTGATTATTTTATGTTTTCAACCACCAATAATCAATTAAAATATCACTGGAAGTTCAATAAGAAATACTTTCCCTATAAGTTGAAGTGTAGTTTTCTCTTTCACAAAAGTATTAGGTAATGGAGTGAGGAGAGAAAAACAAATAGAAGCCTGAGTATAACTTTTTCTCTTAAACTGAAATATACGACTCAGAGAAAATCTCTCTTTGTCTCTAATATCATCCCATGTATCTTTCAGAGTGGCTATTGTTCAAATTTGATAAAATCAAATTTCAGATAAGAAAACTATATCATTATCAGGGAAACATCATGAACCACCGATATCTTAGCCTTCACATTAAACACATAGAATAATTTAATATTTCTGGTAAGTTTTTTTCTTCTAGGAAAAGAAAACAATGAAGTATAATGATAAGTTAAAGTGACAAATATTGCAAATACGTTACTTTTGTCTTTTTTAGAAAGAAATGTAAATGTGTTACTTTAGTCTTTTTTAGAAGGAAATATTCAAATTTCTCTTTTATTTATTGATTCATTGTTAACTTTTTATTTCATACTGGACTGTAGTTGATTAAGCATGTTGTGTTAGTTTCAGGTGTATAGCAAAGTGATTCCGTTATATTTATACACGTGTACTTGTCATTCAGTTGTGTCTGACTTTTTTGTGATGCTTTGGACGGTAGCCCACCAGGCTCCTCTGACCATGGGATTTTTCAGGCAATAATACTGAAGTGGCTCACCATTTTCTCCTCCAGGGGATCTTCTTGACACAGGGATCGAAGCTGCATCTCCTGTGTCTCCTGCCTTGTAGGCAGATTCTTTACCTGCTGAGCCATCAGTGAAACCCACATGGATATATTTACCTATTCTTTTTCAAATTCTTTTCCCATTTAGGTGGTTACCTAATATTGTACAGAGTTCCTTGTAATATATAGTATGTTCTTGTTGTTTATCCATTTTTAAATATAGCAGTGTATACATGTCAATCAAAATTCCCTAATTATCCCTTCCCTCCACCTTCCCTTTACCCCTCCCGCCGGCAGCCATAAGTTTATTCTCTAAGTCTATGAGTCTGTTTCTGTTTTGTAAATAAGTCCATTTATATCATTTATTTTAGATTCTGCATATAAGCCATATTATAGGATATTTCTCTGACTTACTTCACTCAGTTTGACAATTTCTAGATCCATCCATATTGCTGCAAATGGCATTATTCTGTTCTTTTTAATGCTGAGTACTGTTCCATTTGTATATGTGTACTATGTCTTTATCCATTCCTCTGTCATTTAGGTTGCATCCATGTCTTGGCTACTGTAAAAAGGGCTACAATGAACACTGGGGTGCATGTGCCCTTTCAGATGATATTTTCTCTGGATATATGTCTAGGAATGAGATTGCAGGACTACGTGGTAGCTCTAGTTTTAGTTTTTTAAGGAACCTCCAAGCTATTCTTCATAGTGGCTGTACCAATCTGTATTCTCACCAACAGTGTAGGAGGATTCCCTTCTCACCGTATGCTTTCCAGCATTATTGTTTGTGAATTTTTGGATGACAACCATTTTGACTGATGTGAGGTGATACCTCATTGTAGGTTTGATTTGCATTTCTCTAAGAATTAGTGATGTTGGCATCTTTTCATGGGCTTATTAGCCATCTATACATCTTAAATGTCTGTTTAAGTCTTCTGTTCATTTTTTAATGGTTTGTTTGTTTTGATGATATTAAGTCACATGAGCTGTTTGTAAATTTTGTAGACGAATCCCTTGTTGGTCACATCATTTACAAATATTTTCTCCCAACCTGTGGGTGGTCTTTTCATTTTATTTATTGTTTCCTTTGCTTTGCAAAAGCTTTTGAATTTAATTAGGTCCCATTTGTTTATTTTTATTTCCATTACTCTGGGAGACAGGTTGAAAAATATATTGCCATGAATTACGTCAGAGAGTGCCTATGTTTTCCTCTAAGAGCTTTATAGTGTCTGATCTCACATATAGGTCTTTAATCCATTCATCAAAACAGGTACTGGCACAAAAGTAGAAATATAGATCAATGGAACAGAATAGAAAGCCCAGAAATAAACCCATGCACTTACGGTGAATTTATCTACAACAAAAGAGGCAAGACTATACAATGGTGGAAAAACAGTGTCTTCAATAAATGGTGTTGGGGAAAATGTACAGCTACATGTAAAAAATGAAATTAGAACAGTCTTTAACACCATACACAAATTTCCCTTTTATTCAAAGAGAGTTTGGCTTCCATTAAGTTATTCCAGTCACCCTGTATCACTACATAAGTGGAGTGAAACAGAGCAAATGGCTCATGGAAATGAAAAAAAAAAAATGTTCCCCAGAGTTAAAGACAGCAAGTGGACAAACAGTATATTACTTTTACAAGTGTAGTCTAAGCATTTTAAAATGGATCCCTAATGATTTTATTTGATATAAATGCAAGTATACAGAGTACTTTTACAAAGACTTCTTAGAAGTAGTGATATTAAAGGAGATTAAAGGGATGACAAAAAAGAACAAAATGTAATAGTTGTTACAGTACACATCAACAAAGCCTCAGCTAAAATTTGTGCTTGAGAATACTGCAAATAATGAAGTCAGAAAGAAATCAAAGAGGGTCTTCCCTGGTGGTGCAGTGGTTAAGAATCCTCCTTGCATTCAAGGAAGGATGGTTAAGCCCTCGTGGCACAGCTACTGAGCCTCCATGCCACAACTAGAGAGTCCGTGGGCCACAATGAAACATCCTACGTGCTGCAATGAAGATTCTATGTGCCCCAACTAAGACCTGATCCAGCCTAAATAAATAAATACAACAAAGAACAAAGAACTCAAGCATCACAAAAGGTCCAAGACTGCTGGAAATCAAACCTTTGTTTTGGTTTTTCATCCTTGAACGTGATACTTGAAGAAATCAAGCTTAGCTCCAATTATTCCTTGTACAGTAACAAGTTCAATTTAAATGTAGAACTCCCAAGGCAGGAATAATAGTACCATCAACAGTGCCTGGCACAAAGCAGACAATCAATAAATACTCGTTGACTGACTGACATAACAGAAGAACAAGTCTAACCAAATTATTTCTCATTACAAAAACATGAGGTCAGCTTAGTATTTATACCTAAATTCAGTTGTTAGCCTCTCCCACCTATGTGACTGAAGAAACTTGGGCCCCCTTTTCCACCTGAAACGCTAAGGATATGTCACGTGTTTCAGAGCAGTCTGATCTATTTACGTAGGCCACTGTGCTGCTTTGCTCGCCCAGGAGGGAGGGCAGCTGCTGCCCCATGGCCGGACCTCACTAATCAGGTCACACTCCCTTGCTGCTGGTTTTGCCCTGCTCCACTGTCGGGAGCTTTCATTATACACAGCTGACCTCTGCGCCGCTCTGGACTCCGCTGCCCCAACCTCTGTCACCTTGCTTGGACATGCACTCACACCCTTGCCCCTTAGCACCTGGTGCTGTAACTTTTTCTGTAAAATGAGAAAGTAGGACTTCCTCCTCTGCTTTCTGCCCTGGAAGGGCTTCTCACAATGCAGGGCTTCTCACTGGGTCTCATTTCTCCATTTTACAAAGAAGAAAACCTCACGTCTTCCTGCGGTTTACAAGACGCTTTGTGATTTGGCTAGCCCCTGCCTATCTTTCCAACATCATTTCTGTATTCCTCTCGCATGCCACTCTGGCCACCAGTCAGCTATCCCTTCGTCCAGGACTACTTGCCTTTAAATAGATCTGCTTGACCCAGGTCACTGTACTCTGTTCTCTCTTTAGATTTCTTAGTAGGATTTGTGCTGCCTGAGATTATCTTTTACAGCTGTTTATTTTGTACATTCCTGGGTAAAAATAGACAACTATTAGGGCAAGATTTCGTTTTATCAATCTGTTTTCCCACTGGGGTATATGAATAGCCACACAATAAATAAATAGATAAGAAGGTAGATGAGAGAGAAAGAGAATAGATGAAAATGCTACTAATGCATCCTAATCTCATGCAAATAAGTGGACGCAAATAGATATTGTGGTGTGGGGAGAGGAAGTCTTATATTTAATTCCATGTATGATAGTCTTCCAAATCATTTTTAGTCCAGCCAAGACACTTCATACTTAAAAATGAAAAACATCTCTAGTGATAAATTTAAGATGCTGAATATGTTTTTGATTTTATCACTACCATAAGGCTGACTCACTAATGTGGTCAAATTCCCTTTCTCCCATGTTGCTCAGGGCCCTTTTACATTAATTGGTTTTTTTTCCCTTTTGTAAATGGAGTAGAGAGGAGAAATTCTATTAGGGCCTGAGTCTGCAAAGAAAAGACCAATGAATGCAGGCAGGAAGCCTATAATTCCAGTTTCAACTCTATGAACTAAATGATTAATTTTAGAAGCTGGAAACTGATGGCCTATTGGATCTAAATAAAGCTTATTGGTATTTTTTTTCTTTTGGCACATCATTTTCAAAAAATAATAATTACGTAAAATAATATATATATAATTAAATAATATATAGTTGATATATATTCATGTATACTTGTGTATGTATATATATCTTTTGTGTTTACAGGCATACCTCAGGGATGTTATGGGCTTGGTTTTCAATCACTGAAATAAATCCAGTATCACAATGAAGTGAGTCATAGGGATATTTTGTTTCCCAGTACATATAAAGTATGTGCAGTATTGTGTGTTAAAAAAAATGTGTATACCTTGATTTAAAAAATACTTTTTGCTAAAAAGCACCAATCATCATCTGAGCCTTGACTGAGTTGTAACCCTTTTGCAATAGTAACATCAAAAATAACTGATCACATCACCATAACGAATATAGTAATAATTTTAAAAGTTTGAAATATTGAAAGAATTATCTAAATGTGACACAGAGACACAAAGTGAGCAAACAGTGCTGCAAAAAGGGTGCCTATAGACTTGTTCCATACAGGGTAGCCACAAACTTTCAATCTGTAAAAAAAAACCCCAAAATGCAAAATGTAATAACCTGAAGCAAAATAAAATGAGGTATGCTGTGTATGTGTGTATCTGTGTGCAAGTCTGTATGTGTGTCTGTGTGTATTAGTTGCTATATCTAAAAGATTCTCGCATGTCCCATAAAAATCTGAATATCCAGCTTTCCTTGATCATTCTGGGCAACACTGGATATAGTCATCAAGTGATAATTATCAGATGAAATGGAGGAGCAGCTGTGTTCCTTAGACAAGGTAAGATTTGCCTGGTTGACCAGAGGCAAGTGGCTGCTTTTTATTTTAAACCTGGTCTAATATAGGTATCAATATTATTGGATTGGCTGGTATAGACATTTAAGCTTGTGACTCACTTGAAGTCAGTTTGGTTAGATCAGATAATGTCTGGGTAACAGTTTACAATGCAACTGTGTTTTCCTTTTTATTTATTTTTAAAATGCTTGCAAGTTAATTTGATAGCCTTAATTTATTATGCAATTATTTTCTATGTGAGGTCAAATTAATTTATTAAATTCTATTTTTAGAAAGCAAAGATTTCTGCTTATTTATTGATTTAGATGAAACTTATCAGTTCAGTTCAGTTCAGTCCACAGTCATAAGCGACTCTTTGTGACCCCATGGACTGCAGCATGCCAGGCTTCCATGTCCATCACCAACTCTCAGAGTTGACTCAAACTCATGTCCATCGAGTTGGTGATGCCATCCAACCACCTCATCCTCTGTCGTCCGCTACTCCTGCCTTCAACCTTTCCCAGCATCAGGGTCTTTTCCAATGATTCAGTTCTTAGCATCAGATGGCCAAAATACTGGAGTTTCAGCTTCAGCATCAGTCCTTCCAATGAATATTCAGGACTGATTTCCTTTAGGATGGACTGGTTGGATCTCCTTGCAGTCCAAGGGACTCACAGAGTCTTCTCCAACACCACAGTTCAAAAGCATCATTCTTTGGCACTCAGCTTTCTTTATAGTCCAACTCTCACATCCATACATGACTACTGGAAAAACCAAGGCTTTGACTATATGGACCTTTGTTGGCAAAGTAATGTCTCTGCTTTTTAATATGCTGTCTAGGTTGGTCATAGCTTTTCTTCCAAGGAGAAAGTGTCTTTTAATTTTATGGCTGCAGTCACCATATGCAGTGATTTTGAGCTCCCCAAAATAAAGTCTCTGTTTCCATTGTTTCCCATCTATTTGCCATGAAGTGGTGGGACCAGATGCCATGATCTTAGTTTTCTGAATGTTGAGTTTTAAGCCAACTGTTTTACTCCTCCTCCTCTTTCACTTTCACAAGAGACTCTTTAGTTCCTCTTTGCTTTCTGCCATAACAGTGGTGTCATCTGTATATATGAGGTTATCAACAACCTCATATTGACAACCTGGCAATCTTGATTCCAGCTTGTGCTTCATCCAGTCTGGCATTTCACATGATATATTTTGCATATAAGTTAAATAAGTAGGGTGACAATATATAGCCTTGATATACTCCTTTCCAAATTTGGAACCAGTTTGTGGTCCCATGTCCAGTTCTAAATCTTGGTTCTTGACATGCATACAGATTTCTCAGGAGGAAGGTAAGGTGGTCTGGTATTGCCATCTCTTGAAGAATCTTCCACAGTTTATTCTGATTCACACAGTCAAAGGCTTTGGCATAATCAATAAGGCAGAAGTAGATATTTTCCTGGAATTCTCTTTCTTTTTCGATGATCCAACGAATGTTGGCAATTTGATCTCTGGTTCCTCTGCCTTTTCTAAATCCAACTTGGACAGCTGGAAGTTCATGGTTCAGAAACTGTTTAAGCCTGCCTCGGAGAATTTTGAGCATTACTTCACTAGTGTGTGAGATGAGTACAGTTGTGTGGTAGTTTGAACATTCTTTGGCATTGCCTTTATTTGGGAGCTTCCCTAGTGGCTCAGATGGTAAAATCATCTGCTTGCAATGCTGGAGACCCAGGTTCAATACCTGGGTCAGGAAGACTCCCCTGAGGAAGGAAACAGCAAACCACTCCAGTACTCTTACCTGGTAATTTCCATGGATGGAGGAACCTCGTATGCTATAGTCCATGGGTCACAAAGAGTCAGGCACAAATGAGCTACTTCACTTTCACTTCACTTTTCACTTTCTTTGGGACTGGAATGCAAACTGACCTATTCCAGTCCTGTGGCCACTGCTGAGTTTTCCAAATTTGCTGGCATATTGAGCACAACACTTTCACAGCATCATCTTTTAAGATTTGAAATAGCTCAACTGGAATTCCATCACTTCCACTATCTTTGTTTGTAGTGATGCTTCCTAAGGCCGACTTGACTTCACATTCCAGGATGTCTGGCTCTAGGTGAGTGATCACACCATCATGGTTAGCTGGGTCATGAGCATCTTTTCTGTACAGTTCTTCTGTGTATTCTTGCCACCTCTTCTTCATACTGCCTGCTTCTGTTAGGTCCATACCATTTCTGCCCTTTATTGTGCCCATCTTTGCAAGAAATATTCCCTTGGTATCTCTAATTTTCTTGAAGAGATCTTTAGTCTTTCCCATTCTATTGTTTCCCTCTATTTCTTTGCATTGATCACTGAGGAAGGCTTTCTTATCTCTCCTTGCTATTCTTTGGCACTCTGCATTCAAATAGGTGTATCTTTCCTTTTCTCATTTTCTTTAGCTTCTCTTCTTTTCTCGGCTATTCATAAGGCCTCTTCAGGCCTTACGTTTTGCCTTTTTGCATTTCTTTTTATTGGGGATGGTCTTGGTCACTGCCTCCTGTACAATGTCATGAACCTCCATCCGTAGTTCTTCAGACACTCTTTCAGTTCTAATCTCTTGAATCTATTTGTCACTTCCACTCTATAATCATAAGGGATTTGATTTAGGTCATACTTGAATGGTCTAGTGGTTTTCCCTACTTTCTTTAATTTAAGTCTAAGTTTGGCAATAAGGAGTTTATGATCTGAGCCACAGTCAGCTCCCAGTCTTGTTTTTACCTTGCTTAGCAAGGTTAGACTTGTCTAACTCAGTGAAACTATGAGCCATGTCATGCAGCACCACCAAGACGGATGGGTCATGGTGGAGAGTTCTGAAAAAACGTGGTCCACTGGAGAAGGGGATGGGAAACCATTTCAGAATTCTTGCCTTGAGAACCCCATGAACAGTATAATAAGGAAGGCAAAAAGAGGACATTGAAAGACGAACTCCCCAGGTCGGTAGATGCCCAATATGGTACTAGAGAACAGTGGAGAAATAACTCCAGAAAGAATGAAGAGATACACCCAAAGCAAAAACAACACCCAGTTGTGGATGTGACTAGTGATAAAAGTAAAGTCCGATGCTGTAAAGAACAATATTGCATAGGAACCTGGAATGTTAGGTCCATGAATCAAGGTAAATTGGAAGTAGTCAAACAGCAGATGGCAAGAGGGAACATCGACATTTTAGGAATCAGGGAACTAAAATGAACTGGAATGGTGAATTTAACTCAGATGACCATTATATCTACTATTGTGGGCAAGAATCCCTTAGAAGAAATGGAGTAGCCCTCATAGTCAACAAAAGAATCTGAAATGCAGCACTTGTATGCAATCTCAAAAACGACAGAATGATCTCTATTTGTTTCCAAGGCATTCATTCAATATCACAGTAATCCAAGTCTATACCCCAACCAGTAACGCTGAAGAGGCTGAAGGTGAACAGTTCTATGAGGACCTACAAGACCTTCTAGAACTAACACCCAAAAAAGGGGTCCTTTTCATTATAGAGGACTGGAATTCAAAAGTAGGAATACAAGAGCTACCTGGAGTAACAGGCAAATTTGGTCTTGGAGTACAGAATGAAGCAGGGCAAAGACTAAAAGAGTTTTGCCAAGAGAACACAATGCTCACAGCAAATACCCTCTTCTAACAACACAAGAGAAGACTCTACACATGGATATCACCAGATGGTCAATACTGAAATCAGATTAATTATATTCTTTGTAGCCAAAGATGGAGTTGACTCTTACAGTAACATGCAATTGTTGGTTTCTAAAGTTGGTGAACTATTTTCTATTCCTGTCATTTTAAACAGAATATTACAGAATATATTAACTTACTGCTTGATAATCAAACTTTTTTGGATTATGTATATTCAACTGTGGCATGCTGTGAAGTATAGCATGGGACGCTATATGCTAAATTGGGTTGAACTTTCATTAATTCCAATGGAGTCAGGAATTTTTTTTAAATAACTTTCAGATATTATCCCCATTTTCTCTTACGAACTCTTGTACCAAATTATTGGGAAATAAGTGAAAATAAGCCAAATAAAGGCGTTGAATAACTAACTGTGTTCTATTTATATTGATGGGTTTAGTTATAGGTGTTTAGTTGATTGGTTATTTATTTTATAACCCTTCCCCCATGTTTGCTCTGGATTCTCTAAAGAAATGTAATTTCAGAAATGAAAGATTTATAGAGGAGTTAACTTATAATCTATTATCTCTTTTACCTGTTAAATAAAGATATAAGCAAATTTAAGACACTATTAAGTTCAGTTTTCCATAACTTGGTTGTAATGAGAACAATCAACAGTGAAACCAACAAGCAGATGCATTATAATTATATTTGGAATAGCATTATTTTTGGTGAAGTCAAATGTGAAATGCGAGGCTTCTGACTTTCTTCTTGCAACTTAGTAAGTAATCTCTTGCTCTGATTGTGCTCCAAATGGAAACTGGCAAAAGACTAATTTAATTTAGGAGAATATTTCATTACAATTTTAGAGATTTTTCATATTACAAGTAATAAAGGAAAATAGGACTAATACGACAAGATGTTAATGGTTTGTGGAAGCAGAGCCACATTACTTCTAAGTTTCTCAGTCAAGGATTCATCGGAGTGATCTGTCAAAATGAGTGATAATAATTTATGAACTATATTCAGCTACACAGTAAGTGATGCACTACGAGAACACTGTACAACAAGGAGCCTTTGTTTCCTGTTTACATATTAATAATTGAAAAGATTAACTGTAAAAATAATGAAATCTCCTTTGGTCATTTTATGTAATTCCATTTCTGATCTGCACTCTCACTAGGTTTTTACAATATGTAAGTGAGCTTTAATGCTTTCTTAACACCAAAATACTCTGACAAATAATCAAGTGAGTTATTTGAGAAAAGTGGTTATTGAAAAAAATCAGTTAATTATTAATGTGTAATGATGTCCTTAATTTATCTTACATACAAATGAACTTATAAATAGATCAAAATTCGTTTTAAAAGTATAATTTCAGGAATAAAAGTAGATAACCTGTGAGCATTTACATTTCCAAGAGACAATTAATTGTGTATCTTCAGGTCAGAAAATAATTGCCTATAGAATTACCAGGTCTTAGAATCTGATGTCCAAAATAAAATTAAGTATTTTTCTTATAAAATTATTGTCAGTTAGAATTTTTATATTTAACATGGGCAATATCTCAATTATTGACACATACTGAAATTACAGTCATCAAACTCCTATGCATTTTTCACATCCTTGACTCAGTATGTTTGATTCCTGTACCTTTCCTCTTTTTGATTATTATTATAAGACCTTATATTTTGCCACATAAGAAATCCATTCTATTAGACTCAGTTCATTTTCCTATATAACAAGATCTTCTTGAATATTAATCTATAATATTGTATATTAGCCATTTCTTTTATGTTTTGTGTTGGCTGCATCTTTGGAGGCTTCAACCAGGTTATTGCTAATATGCTGAAAACACCTCAGATCACATCAATATGTTAAAAAGACATCAATACCTTACAGACATCCACTAAACATTTTCTATATTGACATCAGGCCATTAATCTGCATTTTAGTGTATGAGAGCAGAAAACATGCCCTGTCCAATTCTAGTTTTGTTAATTGAAATATTTCATAAAATGTCATGAAGAACATGACAGAAAACTTGGAGAAAACTCTATATAAACTGCATATAGCAGTCTAATGCCCATCTCAAAGATCAAAGAGTGGACTTTCATATGCCCTTAGCAAAGTTTTCAAGAAACCATTTTGTTTTTTTAATATATATATCATACATATAAAAGAAGAAAAATGAGGAAAAGTCTGTGCTATTATGACTTGCTTTGGTTAAATGTTTCTCTAACCAAACACAACCTTTGCTCAGTGCTCACAAAGAATTTATTTTATAATTTAGTACAGAGTTTTGTTTGAAATTAACATGAAATATTGTTGTCATTGTTGTTTATGGTCGCTAAGTCGTGTCCAATTCTTTTGGGACCCCATGGGCTGTAGCCTGTGAGGCTCTTCTGTCCATGGGATTTCCCAGGCAAGAATACTGAAGTGGGTTGCCATTTCCTTCTCCAGGGGATCTTCCTGACCCAAAGATGAAACTAGCATCTCCTGTGTCTCCTGCTTTGGCAGGTGAGTTCTTAATCACTGAAACATCAGGTTGTCTTTAGCAGCATTTTTCTGCATTCTCTCTTTGTCAATTCATGTATTATTTACATATACCATAGGTAATCAGGGCTTTCCCCATTTTGTGGTTTATAAAAGAATCTATTCAATCAATACATCATTTCTTCTCAGATATATCACCATTTTAAGGAGCAATTCACATGGATCATGGGTCCAGTCCATGTGGAGTACCAAAGTATTGACTTGGAGTTCAATTTTCCTAGTTTACTCCATCTATTCAGTTTAAAATATTTCACTCCATAAGCTAAGTTATTAAACAAAATTGAAAATATTCCATACATGACTACTGTAAAATTATGACCAATCTAGACAGCATTTAAAAAGCAGAGACATTACTTTGCCAACAAAGGTCCATCTAGTCAAGGCTATGGTTTTTCCAGTAGTTACGTATGGATGTGAGAGTTGGACTATAAAGAAAGCTGAGCACCAAAGAATTTATGCTTTTGAACTGTAGTGTTGGAGAACACTCTTGAGAGTCCCTTGGACTGCAAGGAGATCCAACCAGTCCACCCTAAAAGATCAGTACTGAGTCTTCATTGGAAGGACTGATGTTGAAGCTGAAACTCCAATACTTTGGCCACCAGATGCGAAGAACTGACTGACTGGGAAAGATCCTGATTCTGGGAAAGATTGAACGTGGGAGGAGAAGGGATGACACAGGATGAGATGGTTGAATGGCATCATCGACTCAATGGACATGAGTTTGGGTAAACTCTGGGAGTTGGTGATGGACAGGGAAGCTTGGTGTGCTGCAGTCCATGGGGCTGTAAAGAGTCAGACACGAATGAGTGACTGAACTGAACTGAAAATATTCCATATTTTGTCATTTATTAATATTACCATTCCATGAATATCAGGTGAAGAGTGCATCTATTTCCTTGGTTTGGTCCAAGTATTAATAAATGTCATTAATGTTTCTCTTATTTAAAATTTTATTTACAGATATCATTGTGGGTTCAAACCACTTTCCTTAGTATTTCTGTAGGTGGTAGGAAAACAAAAGCAAGGTCTTACTCTCAGATTCTTTTTTTTTTTTTTCTTTACCCAGGCTTATGTATTACAAACATTTTTCTTTCCACGCTATTTAATATTTCTAGGTATATGGTATATCAGCTTCTACTTCAATCTCTCAAATCATCCTTTTTTTTTTAATGGAAGGGTTAGATATAAATTTATAGAAAGAAAATCAACTCTAGTTCACATGCAACTACAACTATTAATAATGTGTACTGAGCTGTGAAACGTAATAAGAGCTGTGCTAAATATTTGGCACATATAAGTTCCTTCATTCACTCCAAAGTCTGTGAAGTAAATATAATCTCCATCCCCATGCTGTGCGTGTGCTCAGGCGCATCCGACTCTGTGACACCATAGACTGTAGCTCTCCAGTCTCCTATGTTCACGGAATTTTGCAGGCAAGAATACTGGAGTGGGTTGCCATTTCCTTTCCCAATAATCCCCACATTTCCTTTTCCTGTAATTTCCACATTATAGATGAGAAAACCAAGGTACAAATAGGCTATATCTCTTTTCCAAGGTCACACAGCTAGAAAGTATGAGAGAACCAGAAGATGAATCTAATCAATCTATTTCCAGAGCTTGAGCATGCTTAGCCACTTTACAATCATACCGTTTCTCATAGTTCAAGATTACTTTCGTTCTTCCTTTCAGATTCTTATCACTTCGCCTTAACCAACAATTTTAAAGTAAACTTTCATCACTTCTATTATGCTTTGCAAAATAATTTGTCCATTGGGTAAACCAAGAATTTGTCATTATTCTGCTTTATGGAGAGTAAGTGTGTACCTCCAGAACTGATATCCTTTCCCAGTGCTGTGATTTGCCACAAACCCACCCCCATTTAACTAGCTCAGTACCTTCTAGTATTGGGCTTCCCTGATGGTTCAGATGGTAAAGCATCTGCCCCCAATGCGGGAGACCTGGGTTCGATCCCTGGGTCGGGAAGATAACAATAACATTTTTTTTTTCTCTCTAATTTTATTTTATTTTTAAACTTTACATAATTGTATTAGTTTTGCCAAATATCAAAATGAATCCGCCACAGGTATACATGTGTTCCCCATCCCGAACCCTCCTCCCTCCTCCCTCCCCATACCATCCCTCTGGGCCGTCCCAGTGCACCAGCCCCAAGCATCTAGCATCATGCATCGAACCTGGACTGGCAACTCGTTTCCTACATGATATTTTACATGTTTCATTGCCATTCTCCCAAATCTTCCCACCCTCTCCCTCTCCCACAGAGTCCATAAGACTGTTCTATACATCAGTGTCTCTTTTGCTGTCTCGTACACCGGGTTATTGTTACCATCTTTCTAAATTCCATATATATGCGTTAGTATACTGTATTTATGTTTTTCCTTCTGGCTTACTTCACTCTGTATAATAGGCTCCAGTTTCATCCACCTCATTAGAACTGATTCAAATGTATTCTTTTTAATGGCTGAGTAATACTCCATTGTGTATATGTACCACTGCTTTCTTATCCATTCATCTGCTGTTGGACATCTAGGTTGCTTTCATGTCTTGGCTATTATAAACAGTGCTGCGATGAACATTGGGGTACATGTGTCTCTTTCCCTTCTGGTTTTCTCAGTGTGTATGCCCAGCAGTGGGGTTGCTGGATCATAAGGCAGTTCTATTTCCAGTTTTTTAAGGAATCTCCACACTGTTCTCCATAGTGGCTGTACTAGTTTGCATTCCCACCAACAGTGTAAGAGGGTTCCCTTTTCTCCACACCCTCTCCAGCATTTATTATTTGTAGACTTTTGGATCGCAGCCATTCTGACTGGTGTGAAATGGTACCTCAT
The DNA here is from genome assembly GCF_032452875.1 of Bos javanicus. Lineage (NCBI taxonomy): Eukaryota > Metazoa > Chordata > Mammalia > Artiodactyla > Bovidae > Bos > Bos javanicus. The sequence continues at coordinate 29,236,726 of NC_083887.1, read as the reverse complement.
AGTGGTTTTGATTTGCATTTCTCTGATAATGAGTGATGTTGAGCATCTTTTCATGTGTTTGTTAGCCATCTGTATGTCTTTTTTGGAGAAATGTCTATTTAGTTCTTTGGCCCATTTTTTGATTGGGTCATTTATTTTTCTGGAGTTGAGCTGTAGGAGTTGCTTGTATATTTTTGAGATTAGTTGTTTGTCGGTTGCTTCATTTGCTATTATTTTCTCCCATTCTGAAGGCTGTCTTTTCACCTTGCTAATAGTTTCCTTTGATGTGCAGAAGCTTTTAAGGTTAAGCTTTTAAGCTTTTAAGGCCACCATCACCCTAATACCAAAACCTGACAAAGATGCCACAAAAAAAGAAAACTACAGGCCAATATCACTGATGAACATAGATGCAAAAATCCTTAACAAAATTCTAGCAATCAGAATCCAACAACACATTAAAAAGATCATACACCATGATCAAGTGGGCTTTATCCCAGGGATGCAAGGATTCTTCAATATCCGCAAATCAATCAATGTAATACACCACATTAACAAATTGAAAAATAAAAACCATATGATTATCTCAATAGATGCAGAGAAAGCCTTTGACAAAATTCAACACCCATTTATGATAAAAACTCTCCAGAAAGCAGGAATAGAAGGAACATACCTCAACATAATAAAAGCTATATATGACAATCCCACAGCAAACATTATCCTCAATGGTGAAAAATTGAAAGCATTTCCTCTAAAGTCAGGAACAAGACAAGGGTGCCCACTTTCACCATTACTATTCAACATAGTTTTGGAAGTTTTGGCCACAGCAATCAGAGCAGAAAAAGAAATAAAAGGAATCCAAATTGGAAAAGAAGAAGTAAAACTCTCACTATTTGCAGATGACATGATCCTCTACATAGAAAACCCTAAAGAGTCCACCAGAAAATTACTAGAAATAATCAATGACTACAGTAAAGTTGCAGGATATAAAATCAACACACAGAAATCCCTTGCATTCCTATACACTAATAATGAGAAAACAGAAAGAGAAATTAAGGAAACAATTCCATTCACCATTGCAACGGAAAGAATAAAATACTTAGGAATATATCTACCTAAAGAAACTAAAGACCTATATATAGAAAACTATAAAACACTGGTGAAAGAAATCAAAGAGGACACTAATAGATGGAGAAATATACCATGTTCATGGATTGGAAGAATCAATATAGTGAAAATGAGTATACTACCCAAAGCAATTTATAGATTCAACGCAATCCCTATCAAGCTACCAACAGTATTCTTCACAGAGCTAGAACAAATAATTTCACAATTTGTATGGAAATACAAAAAACCTCGAATAGCCAAAGCGATCTTGAGAAAGAAGAATGGAACTGGAGGAATCAACCTACCTGACTTCAGGCTCTACTACAAAGCCACAGTTATCAAGACAGTATGGTACTGGCACAAAGACAGAAATATTGATCAATGGAATAAAATAGAAAGCCCAGAGATAAATCCACGCACATATGGACACCTTATCTTTGACAAAGGAGGCAAGAATATACAATGGATTAAAGACAATCTCTTTAACAAGTGGTGCTGGGAAATCTGGTCAACCACTTGTAAAAGAATGAAACTAGAACACTTTCTAACACCATATACAAAAATAAACTCAAAATGGATTAAAGATCTCAACGTAAGACCAGAAACTATAAAAGTCCTAGAGGAGAACATAGGCAAAACACTCTCTGACATACATCACAGCAGGATCCTCTATGACCCACCTCCCAGAATATTGGAAATAAAAGCAAAAATAAACAAATGGGACCTAATTAACAATAACATTTTATTAATGTTTTCTCTGTACCTCTTTGTTTCAATCTTCTCTAACACACTACATTTCCAGTAGATGGGCACTTACCTGACACATGGTCTATTCCAATTGGGTGAAATTCATATTAAAAAAAAAACATATTTCAACTGCAAATCTTAGCCCAAATCTGATAATATTTTAGAATTTGCACCATTATGTCCATATTTATGCATTAGAATATTAGAAATCCAGGCCCATATGTTTTACTTATATTATTCAAACTGCTTCCCATAGAGAGGTCCTGGGACAGGAATTTATTTTACTGAATCATCTGGACATATGATTTCTTCAAAATTTTCAGCCAGTCTTCATTCATACATTAATGGAAATCAGGGGCGAGTGTAAGTCAGGATCCTGCTGCCTTAGATCTCATTCTGTCCCAACTTTCTGCATGAACTTTGACAGATCTTCTCAATGTCTCCTTCTTTAGTCATAATACATTCATAACATTGCTTATTGCATGTAAAAGTATCTTTAAAAGGTAAAGAAGAGCTGCAAGCTAGGACACTGCAATTAATCACTCTTTATTAATCACTGAATATAGACAATATGCTGAGCATGGTTGTTAATGAATGTCACAAAACTAACAGATGCATAAAGAACCAAATAATAATAATACTTGGTTGCATATACTAAATGTTAGATACTGGATAGAAGTTTTAACTCTTATGGTAGTTTATTAGAAAGAAGTGGGTAGAAATATGCCCATAAACATATTGCTTACTTACTAGATGAGAAATAAAAGATCTTAATGAGACTATATCAGCAAAAGAAAACAGTTATCTTAAACAATAGCTGCTGATGCTAAAGGCATACATTTCCTTTCCTTTGACTAAGAACAGACTTCAAAGACATCTAGTGACAATGGTAGATGGCCTCAGTGGTGAGCAGAAAGCCCAAAGGAGAAAAGGTAATCTATCTTTTACTGCTTTAGCCATTTGTTTCTTATCTCCTACTTCTATTTTGTATGTTTTATTCTTATGTAAAATAATGGGTTGGTCTGCCCTGGTGGCTCAGTGGTAAAGAATCCACCTATCCATGCAGGAGACATGGGTTTGATCCCTGGGTCAAGAAGATCCCGATCCCCTGGAGAATGAAATAGCAACCAACTTTGGTATTCTTGCATTGAAAATTCCATGGACAGAGGAGCCTAGTGGGCTACAGTCCATGCAGTCACAAGAGTCCGACATGGCTGAGTGAAAACAACAAAATAATGGGTTTAGCTTCCTCTTTCTTTCTCTTTCAAATTCTGTGATTATTTAATTTTTTTCAGTTCAGTCGCTCAGTCATGTCCGACTCTTTGCAACCCCATGGAGTACAGCACACCAGGCCTCCCTGTCCATTACCAACTCCCGGAGCTTGCTCAAACTCATGTCCATTGAATCAGTGCTGCCATCCAACCATCTCATCCTCTGTCGACCCCTTCTCTCTTGCTTTCAATCTTTCCCAGCATCAGGGTCTTTTCCAATGAATCAGTTCTTCATATCATGTGGCTAAAGTATTAGAGATTCAGCTTCAGCATCAGTCTTTTCAATGAATTAAGGACTGATTTCCTTTAGGATTGACTGCTTTGATCTCCTTGCACTCCAAAGGACTCTCAAGTCTTCTCCAACAACATAGTTCAAAAGCATCAACTCTTTGGCTTTTACTTATTTCTTTTTTAATTAATTAATTCTTAGAGAATACTAAACCACTATAATTTGTTCACACAATGCATTATGATACAAATTAAATTATCGAGAAATATATTAGAAGGCATTAGAAAGTCATTCTCATAAGTTTTTGTATATAAATAGCATCCAGATCTATCATCTATAAGGTTTTCTTGTTTATATAGTTCATTATATAGAAATTAATGCATGGAATCTTTTCCATACTTTTCTAAAGAGCTATTTTTTAAAAACTTCTGATCTCTTGGTAAAATAATAACAAAATCTCAGAGACAAAATATAACCTCCATGAGTGAAATGGAAAGTTACTCTCAGAAAAATGACTTTCATAATTGCTGTAGAATAATATCAACTTTAACTTGATTTACTGATTACATATTTCTGTCAAATTTCTTTTTGCTTTTTCTTCTTCCTTAAGAATCGACAACCCCATTGAGAGCATAATTACAACAGTGCTAGATAGAATGTAATCGTTTAATGGAGTATTAATGCTTTACTTTTAGCTTGGGAGTAGTAGCGAGCTAGTAGTGGGTACCACTTGAAATGGTATTTTTCCCAATCATGTTATAATTTTATCTAAATATTTTTTAAAATATGAATCAATAGCTGACCTTAGAAGAAATACATAAATTTAAAAATCATCTAAAGGACAAAAACATAGTTTACGACTAATTAAAATGGTGAAACTGAATTACATCCTCATATTAAACAACTGAAATTATTATTATTATTAATTATTATTATTATACTAGAAGGTCTTTCCAAACTTGCATGAGTCAGGATCTTAGATTATCACCTTGACCATAAGGACAAAGGCTAGCACAAAATGTTCTGTGTATATAAATCAACTGCTTTGGTGGGCAGTAATAATAATAATAACAATAGTAACACTAATAAATAGATATTATAATCAACATTTATTTCTATCTTCAGAATGTATTTAAAGAAAAATTCTGTTGAATTCATGTTATGCTCTGGAAAATGCTATTGGATTATATAGACTATATGATGGTTTGTTGTTATATATCTTTTTATAAATTACAAAGATGTGGTAGTGAATTCTCAAATTTTCCTATGTGATTTTTCATCATTGTCAAACCTATTCAATTAGGATAAATGGCTACAGTCCAGAGATGAATGTGCTCACAACTCTATGCATGGAGTATGAGTCAGCAGGTTGTACAGCTGAGCCAGGTGTTAATTAACTCTCACTTTGTTGGAGCTATGATTCTCAGGCTCCTGGCTGGTAATACTAGAAAAGTATTTAAGTGCTGATTACACTGCACCCATCTCTATAGTCTCAAAACATAAAGAAGACCAGCCAATGATTCTAGCACAAATTCTTAATATCTTATTTGATAAAATGCCTATGTTTTTTGGCATACTGTAAGAATATATATAACTGAAATAAACTAAAGATTCACAAGCCAAATTCAATTTTTCATAGGAACCACTCATTTCCAGAATATACTGCATCTTTAAAAATAAGAAAATACTTCTCAGAAATAATGGAGTATATAGTGGGACTATGAAAACGTTCAAATATTCAGAAAATGTTCCCACTGTTGTTTTTTCATATCCTTCACTCATCACATGGCTTTCTTCATGTCATGCAAAACTTTGCTAAATGATGAATTCAGAATAAATGGGGAGTTAAAAAGTCTTTCTTTGCCAGATTCTTTTAGCTTTATGAAAGTAGTAAAACAATAAACCTTAAAAACCAAGAGACACAAAACGCAATGAGTTTCTTAAATATTTTTCATATGTATTCCAAGGTCTTCCACTGGGGCAATTGATTTATAGTTGTTTTCTACAAACCTGAATTGACAATTAGTAATGGATGAAGCTCTTTTGGGCCCATGAAGTGAGATAAATAAGATGTTATGGTAGGTTCAGTATTAATTCAAGGGAAAAATTTGATCAGCTCCCATACTGTCATACATCAGTGCCTGTACATCAGCTCTCATTCTGTCTGCTTCTGGCTTCATATAAACCTAATAACAATTCTCTCAGTTAGACTATTCATCTGCAAAACAGGAATTAATGTGTTTTCCTTTTATTCAGAAAAATGAGATGATGTGTTACGTGTACTATTACATTTCATCTGTGAAAGTCTCCAAAGTATTCATACAAATATAATAAGTAGAGATGGAGAACAAAGTAAAATTAATCTTGGAGAAATTATGAACAGTAAGATATTTTCCAAATTTAATAGGTACCACTTGTTAGATAAGTTAATTTCATGAATGGTGCTTCACCTAGCCATTGGTCATTCAAAATTTAAAATCTAGTCTATCTAAGAAAAAAATTTTGGAACTTACAGATTGGATTTGTTATCACTGAAGCATCTTGACTTCCCTGGTGGCTCAGAAGGTAAAGAATTTGCCTGCAATGCAGGAAACCCAGGTTCAGTCCCTGGATCAGGAAGATGCCCTGGAGAAGGGAATGGCTACTCACTCTAGTATTGCCTGGAGAATTCCATGGACAGAGGAGCCTGGTGGGCTACAGTCCATGGGGTTGCAAAGAGTCGGGCATGACTGAGCAACTGTCACATCTTACTATAGTCATAGCTAATATATAATTTAAGTAATATCCTTTATTATTTTCTATTAGGGGACTATAATTTACGTTAAAAATTTTCTAAAATGTACATTGCATTTGAAAACAAAACATCACATTATAAGTTATTTCCATATGTTGTTTCCAATAAAAGAATACACATCTGACAAGGAAGAAGACAGCATGTGAATTGCTTCACTTCTGTGACGAGGCTGTCTTTCCATAACATAGGGAAGAATCACCAGGCTGGCTTTCCTAATAGGCAGAATGAGGATGGCAAAGGAGAATCAGAGCACTCAGCAGTCTGCTGACCTACTTTGTTATTATAACTCATTAGAGCTACGAATGTATTTTTTTTATCAGTAAAGCTACACAGTGACTTGTCAGCAAATTAGGTACCTTTTGATAGGACTTTAAAAAACTCTGTTAAGGCAACACATCTTCTTTTAGAAAAAGAAAATCAGTAACCTAATAATATAATTTATAATTTATAGAATTCAAATCCAAAATACACTGCTAGACCTCAAGAGAGGATAAATATATTTTTAATTGAGATGTTTAGTTTCATTTCTTAGTTATATTATTTCAATCAATCACTGTCTAATTACTTTTATGGCCTTTGCAAAACAAAAAGTGAGTCTATTTTATCTTTATACATTTGCTAGAATATCAAGAGATAATAATATACTCATGCTAAGTTTCAATATTAACTTATATATGGGGGCTTGTATATGAATAATATGTATTCCTTTTTTTCAAATTATTCTCTAAAAATTAATAAACAGTTCTTTCCACTGTAGCCCCTAAGCACATATTTGTATTGACTACTACAATTTTTGAGCTAGAAGTGATTGAAGAGCCTCAATCCCCAAACTTTGTTGAAGGTTCCTGGCTCAAAGGAAATCAATCTTGAATATTCATTGGAGAGACTGATGCTGCTGATGAAGCTGAAGCTTCAGTACTTTGGCAACCTGAAATGAAGAGCCAACTCACTGCAAAAGGCCCTGATACTGTGAAACATTGAAGGTAGAAGGGGAAGGGGACAATAGAGAATGAGACGGTTGAATGTCATCATCAACTCAATGGACACGAGTTTGAGCAAACTCCAGGAGACAGTGAAGGACAGGGAAGCCTGGCGTGCTGTAGTCCATGGGGTTGCAAAGAGTTGGAACAACTGAAGAACAATGATACTGTCACTCAATGCCTAGGGACCATCCCTCCCAAAGGGCTCCACCCAATTGGAAGGGAGCTGGAAAATATGCACAGTGTGTGGCTTCTTGGTTCTTGTACTCTGTCCCTAATATATTATTTCAAATGAAAACAAAATTTTTCAGTAATTGCGATTTTTCAATCAAATCTCATATTTTCTCCACATAAATTTTATTAATTAGACTCTTCCAGACACTTTATATCTCTTTTTTCCTTCTTATAATCTTAATATTGTTCATGCATCCTAATTTTTCTCTAAAGGTATTATTATTTATATAGATGTGAAAGGCACTAAAAGGTTATTGATTTGGATTGTATGACTTTTGAGTACATAATATTGCCCACAAATTGGTCAAGTGAGTACTTATCTTTTAAGAAATAATTTGATGTACAAATTATTATATAACACAAACTCCAAGGAATAACATTCAAAATGCGCAATAGACTCCTTTACACACACTTTGCAAATGCTGTTGTTAATTTCCTGTTTGGTTATAAACTATTAATATTTATTTAGCAATATGCACAGGATGGGTATAGGACATGTGGAGTACACAGATACTTAGAAAGCATATTGCTTGCCCTTTAGAACAGCATCTCTCAAAATGAAATAATACACAGACCCCCTCAAATAACAAAACAAAATATTATAAGGAATGATCTTTGAGTTGGTTTAAATAATTTTGATTATGATTATTACTCAAATACAAGTATAAAAACTAGATATAAGTTTCTTGTCCTTAAAGTTCTTATAAAGTTGAAACAGATGTACATTTATAAATAAAATGTTAAAAAATAAGTTAATAAGCACATTTCAATTTAAATTTATTGTGATGGATAATTATTTTTCTGAAACCAAATAGTTGTATACAAGGTAAATATAGCGCTGATTATTATATATCACAGGGCTTCCCTGGTGGCTTGGTGGAAGAAAATGCATCTGTGATGCAGGAGATGTGAGTTCAATCACATCTGGGTGGGGAAGTTTCCCTGGAGAAGATAATGGCAGCCCACTCCAGTATTCTTGCCAGGGAAATTCCATGGAGAGAGGAGCCTGGTGGCCTATAGTCTATTGGGTCACAAAAGAGTCAGACAGGACTTAGTAATCAAACAGCAACAATTATAGCGCTAGTTTTTCTAGAGTATGTAGTTTAAAGGGCTTCCCTGATAGCTCAGTTGGTAAAGAATCCGCCTCAAATGCAGGAAACCCTGGTTCTATTCCTGGGTTGGGAAGATCCACTGGAGAGGGGATAGGCTATCCACTCCAGTATTCTTGGGCTTCCCGTGTGGTTCAGCTGGTAAAGAATCTGCCCGCAATGAGGAGACCTGTGTTTGATCCCTGAGTTGGGAAAATCCCCTGGAGAAGGGAAAGGCTACACAGAGAGGACTTAGTAACTAAAAAACAATTATAGCACTAGTTTTTCTAGAGTATGTAGTTTAACACATAAATTATGTGTGTTGTGATTAGTGACTTCGTTTTCAAACCTAGTTCTCCATTTGTCTATGGTGATGAATTTGTATGTCTAATTTTATGTCATTTAGCCTTCACCCACTATAAATGGATCACTTATTTATTAAACCTATATGCTATAATTATTATATATAGCAATTCATGACACAATTCACTTCAACTACAAAAGTAAATCTAGAGGTTGATTTTGGGCAGGCAATACTAAACTCATAATATGTTTATACTGAAACATTTCAAACTGTTGCCAACATGTGTCCATATATTTATTTATAAGATTTCTAGGAGAAAACCTGTATACTCTCTGAAATTAAATCTTCAGACTTTTAATTAGAGAAACATTGCTATAGGAATGTATTTCTTAGTTGCAAATTCTTATTTATTCTGTAAAATCATTCCCTAAATTATGTCATGATTAATATGCAAGTTCAAATATATCATACATATTTTTATTTTTTTAGTTAGATTATCAAATAAATATTTTATAATATTTCATATTTTAATCCCCAAACCCATTGCCTCTGATCCCTTTAAAAATCAACTGTTACAATATTAGTATAACTGATATACCTAACACATAGTCACAAAGTATCATGGGAATGACAAGATTTTCAAAATTAATCTTATCAAACATTAAGACCTGGCAAATCAAAGATCTTCATCCAGACAAAAATCAAACATTTTTGTTTGATTCAAGCAAAAATAATTTCTTGAATGAATTTCAAGAAATGAGACATTTCTTGAAAGAAACAAAAGCAAATATAACAAATGAACAGCAAGATTAATCCCTGTTCAGGTTGGTTTTTGTAAGTCAGTATCTCTTACTTCATCAGTTCAAGTAGCCCAGGATGCTTAGCAGTTGGCTTTTTAAAAAATAGCATTTAAGGAATAATTTTAGTGGAATTTATAAGGACTGGAAAGGAACTGGGTAAAAGAGACTAATGTAACACTAAATTTACTGAACAAATTACCAGTTAGGGATGTTGTATAGTTATGGCAATGCCTCTGAATTTCTCATCACAGCACATATATGGATAAGTAGCTAGAGATGTATAAATAAGGATATAAATTAAGATGCAAACATTATTTGTTGTTGATTCACTAAGTCTTATCCCACTCTTTTGTGACCCCATGGACTGTAACCTCCAGGCTCTTCTGTCCATGGGAATTACCAGGCAAAAACACTGGCGTGGGTTGCCATTTCCTTCTCCAGGAGATATTCCAGACCCAGGGATCCAACCTGCATCTCCTGTTTGGCAGGCAGATTCTTACCACTGAGCCACTTGGGAAGCCTGCAAACATTATTAAGGAGGATTTAAATATAGAGAGAAGGGTACAGATATATTAATACATGCTTATGTTTGTAAGGAAGACTTAATACATATATATTATACATATGTAAATAAGAACATAGATATAAATGAAAAAGTGGTTAAAGAGGATTCAAAATAGTATTTAAAAATATAATTCATTTAAGAACATGACATGAAAAAGAAAGAAGATATAAGGAATTCACTCAACATTCTACATAATCATCATGTTAAATTGTTTAGTACCAATGTCAAATGTTAAAGCACAGCTGTTAACCCCATACCCCAAAATGACTAGTACCAGTCATGTCCTGCATCCTCCTAATCTGGCTTCTCAGTTTTGGCCTTCCCAATTTGACCTCTGTTTTTCTACAGCTATGTCTCTTATCAGTCTTGCCACTTTTTATTGTCATGAGTTCAAATACTGATTTTTAAATGACTTTTTACTTTAATTGGTGTGCTGTGACTACAGACCTCTTTTTCTTAGAACTTTTCTTTCCTATTTTCTATAATCTATATAACATCAGGTATTAAAATGTGGTTTAAAACAGAAACTACAGAGTCAAATAGATATGCAGTCTAACCTTGATTTTATAATCTACTAAAGGTGTGAGAATGATTAATTGATTTAATCGCTAAAGATTTCTGAACTGCAAAATGGAGAACAGTGTTTACCTCATTCTTATGCTGCAAGAAATACATAAAATAGCATTTCTCAAAGTGCTAGGGCTTGTATACTATAAGCATGATGATGTAAACATAGGGTGCTTTTTTCTTACAATGGCTTTTCACTTCTTTATAACTTTCTTTGTACATAAATATACTTTGTTTTGCTGAAAATTTTTTGAGAACTTTAACATTGTTGTTGTTCAGCCTCTCAGTCATGTCCAACTCTTTGCGACCCCCAGACTGCAGCACAACAGGCTTCCCTGTCCTTAACCATCTCCCAGAGCTTGCTCCAACTCATCTCCACTAAGTCAGTGATGCCATCAAAACATCTTGTTCTCTGTTGTCCCCTTCTCCTCCTGCCTTCAATCTTTCTCAGCATCAGGGGCTTTTCTAATGAGTCAGCTCTTTGCATCAGGTGTTCAAAGAATTGGATCTTCAGCTTCAGTATTAGTCCTTCCAATGCATATTCAAGGTTGATTTCCTTTAGATTTGACTGGTTAGATCTCCTTGCAGTCCAAGGGACTCTCAAGAGTCTTCTCTAACACCACAGTTCAAAAGCATCAATTCTTCAGCACTCAGTCTTCTTTATGCTCCAGCTCTCACATGCATACACGACTACTAGAAAAACCATAGCTTTGACTATATGGATCTTTGTCAGCAAAGTAATGTCTCTGATTTTTAATATGCTGTTTAGGTTTCTCATAGATTTTCTTCCAAGGAGCAAATGTCTTTTCATTTTATGGCTGCAGTCACCATCGGCAGTGATTCTGGAGCCCAAGAAAATAAATATATCAATGTTTCCATTGTTTTCCCATCTATTTGCCATTAAGCAATGGGACCAGATGCCATGGTCTTAGCTTTTTACATGTTGAATTTTAAGCCAGCTTTTTCACTCTCCTATTTCACCTTCATCGAGAGGCTCTTGAGTTCTCTTTCTGCCATAAGTGTGGTGTCAACTGCATATGTGAGATTATTGGTATTTCTTCCAGCAATTTTGATTCCAGCTTGTGCTTCCTCCAGCACAGCATTCGCATAATGTACTCTGCATACAAGTTAAATATACAGGGTGACAATATACAGCCTTGATGTACTCTTTTCCCAATTTGGAACCAGTCTGTTGTTCCATGTCCAGTTCTAACTGTTGCTTCTTGACCTGCATACAGATTTCTTAGGAGGCAGGTCAGGTGGTCTGGTATTTCCGTCTCTGTAAGAATTTTCCACAGTTTGTTGTGATCCACAGAGTTAAAGGCTTTGGAGTAGTCAAGGATGCAGAAGTAGGTATTCTTCTGGAATTTTCTTGCTTTTCCAATGATCCAAAGGATAATGGCAATTTGATCTGTGGTTCCTCTGCCTTTTCTAAATCCAGCTTGAACATCTGGAAGATCTTGGTTCACATACTGTTGAAACCTAACTTGGAGAATTTCACACACTACTTTGCTAGCATGAGTGCAATTGTGCAGTAGTTTGAACATTCTTTGACTTTGCCCTTCTTTGGAACTGGAATGAAAACTGACCTTTCCGAGTCCTGAGGCCACTGTTGAGCTTTCCAAATTTGTTGGCATTTTGAGTGTAGCATGTTCATAGCATCATCTTTCATATTTCCAAGGTCAAATGACACTGTTGAGATTCCCTATTGACTAAGAATTATATTTTATGGTTGTTATCTCTTTATATCATTTATATTCACAATATAGAAAAAATTTCTGGTCTTTATAGTTGAACATAAGACAATTATTTTCTATGTTCTACATTAGAGTTAGACATGGAAAATACAATAAATAAATATGAAAGAAAACAGGAGCCAATTTTGTAGCAAAACTGTAGCCAAAAAGAAAAAAAAAAATTAGAAGAGGCATATTGCAAATGAAGGAGAGAATTTTTAAAATTTTAATAATTTATTTATTTGGCTGCATCAGGTTGAGTTGCAGCATGTGGGATCTAGTTCCATGACAAGGGATAGAACCCAGGCCTCTGACAGTAAAAGCTCACTGTCTTAGCCAATGAGCCACCAGGATGTCCCAGGAAAAGTATTTTGTTCAACATCATAATGTAACAAGTTTGACTCTGATAGATTAAATACACACACAGACCCAGATAGTACATCCAGTGGTATTTAAAGAAAAACGAGTAAGACATTACAATTTTTCTTCATTAAATGTGCTTACCACTACACATATTAAGTAGTATATTTCCTAACATTATAATTATACAATTATATTCCATTTATGGATACCTAAAAATAATCCCTTTACTCTTTTAATAATGACAATTTCTATTTTTGGAAGATACCTAGAGAGAATTTAAAATGAAAATTATTTGCAAACTTAAATATTAGTTGGCGTCAATGATGAATCATATTTTGGCAGCAGTGTTATTTAGTGCTTTTTATAACTATTCATTCAGTCAGTAGTGAGTTTATATGAGCTTTTGTTTTTTCCCTCACCCCCTACTCTCTTTGTATTGTCTTTATGTTTTGCTTCTTCAGTGATAAGAAAAATGACATCAATAATCAATGAGAAAACATAGATTTAAAAAGTGAGTTGATCAAACTCCTTGATTTATTTTTTAGATATCAGAAGTTACATCTAGAACATTTCTCTAATTTTTGATGATAAGTAATTAGGTTATAACAAATTATTGTGTCTGGCACTGTTCAAGGCACAGGAAATAAAGTATAGAACAAAATCCAGACAAATTCGTTGACCTAATGGCATTAGCATTTACGTTCCAGTGGGGGAAGCAGACAAATAATAAGTGACAAATGTATGTGTGTTTGTGCTGGCCCATGTGTGTTTGTGTGTCTGCTGTTAAATTCTTTAAAGATAAAATATAAACCAATTGAGTAATATATTAGGGTGGTGAGGGAAGGAAGGCTTCTGTAAGGCAGAGACCTTTAAGCAAATATAAATAAAATGAAGGAGAGATCCAGGTGGACACTAAGTCTCAAAGAAAAGAGTGAAAAGAACAAAGAATGGAGCAAGGAAGGGAGGGAAGAAAGTAGGGAGGAAAACACATAGGAATAAGACACAAAAGATAGAAGAAAAGACATTCTTCTTAACACGTGCTATAAACCCCTCTAGCCTTCAAACACAAAGCCTGAGCTTCAGTTTTTAGGAGATAAAAATGTATGTTAAGATGTCAGTGTCATTTCCACAATAATAAACTATGGTTAATAACAGAACAGTCTAGGAAAGAGGAGGGTATTTGACTTATGCCAAAGTTAAAATTTTGTGAAAGTCTCATAAAATTTGCCTCTTATAAAATGTGAAACACAAGAGAAGGCAATTCTAATGCACAGTTAACTAATACTTTATTAAATGTAATATAATATAAAAAGAAAATATAAGAACTTAAGGAGAAAACAAATCTTTGTGAATATATATCATAAAAATATTCACCATTGTTTCAGTTCTTTGTGAGTGCAGAATTATGTATTTATATCAAAATGTATGCTCTTATAATTAAAATAAAGTTAAGTACACTTAACTTTGGAAATCAAACTTCTATTTCACAGATTTTTATTTTATATTTACATCTTTCTATGGTAAAGTTTAAAGGGATATCTTTTCATGATATTTTCACTAGATGGAAGTACTATCTGAAATAGCATTGCATGTCATACATATCTCATTTGCTTTCATACTCATGTAACATGTCTTCATGTTTAACCACACTTAAAATTACATGTCTTGAGCACAGTAAACATTAAAATCATGTTGAAAGGGAGAAGAAGTTATTCTAAGTAATAGGCATTTTTAAAAGAACATAGGACTATGATTTAGGGGGGTGTGTGTGTGTGTTTGGATGTGTACCTTTGAAATAAAATGTCTCAGTATACACAGAGTAAGATCTAAAAATAGGTGCTATAACATACACACCACTACCCCCACCCCCACCCCATGGAACATTTCCTGGAAATAAAATTTAGCTGTAGAAACAGGAACATAACATCTGATTTTATATCCACAGAAGCAAAATTTTATCTTACCAGTTAAGGAGGATAATTAGATCACTCTAACATAAATATTTAGAACTTTTTTGGCAAAATGTAGAAAACACAGTATAAAGTAATATGAATTACTTACAACCATCTCATTTAGAGACACCCAGCAATCTGGTGGGAAGTCCTGCAGCAGTGGTACCAGGAACTGAAGACAGCCATCCCAGTGGCACAGGAGCAGCATCATGCCAATGAGGTTAAAAATTCTCACCACAGCACTGGCAAGATCATATGTCATGTGGAAAATCTGTTGACCAAAATAAAATCAATTCTTATAATCAATTTTTTTTAAAGTTAAGAATACTACCAATTTCAGTAGACTATCTGTGCTAGATTTATATACTAACTCTATTATATAGTGCTCACAGAATTAATTTCATAAACTGTCTCCCTTTCTGACATTTAACATTGTGTGTTCTAAAGTGATCTCACATTTTGGAGATATCTCAAAACCTAACATGGGAAGAAACACAGAAATTTGGCTATTTTGACACCAGTTAATAAAAGAGGCTAATTAAAAATAGTCAAATCCATGTAGCTCCATCCTGATTTATCTACCTGATTAAAAAAACCACCATAATGTATGCAGTATTACTTTTGATGTATGCAGGACTGTGTGTAGTTGGCTGGGCCCAATTTGATTGTCTGTTGGGCTCCAAAATCACCGCAGATGGTGATTGCAGCCATGAAATTAAAAGACACTTACTCTTTGGAAGGAAGGTTATGACTAACCTAGACAGCATATTAAAAAGCAGAGATATTACTTTGACAACAAAGGTCCGTTTAGTCAAGGCTATGGTTTTTCCAGTGGTCATGTATGGATGTGAGAGTTGGACTGTGGAGAAAGCTGACTGCCAAAGAATTGATGCTTTTGAACTGTGGTGTTGGAGAAGATTCTTGAGCATCCCTTGGACTGCAAGGAGGTCCAACCAGACCATCCTAAAGGAGATCAGTCCTGGGTGTTCATTGGAAGGACTGATGCTGAAACTGAAACTCCAATACTTTGGCTACCTCATGTGAAGAGTTAACTCATTGGAAAAGACCCTAATGCTGGGAGGGATTGGGGGCAGGAGGAGAAGGGGACTACAGAGGATGAGATGGCTGGATGGCATCATCAACTCGATGGACAGGAGTTTGAGTGAACTCCAGGAGTTGGTAACGGACAGAGAGGCCTGGTGTGCTACGATTCATGGGGTTGCAATGAGTCGAACTTGGCTGAGAGACTGAACTGAACTGAACTGAACTGAGCTCTTATAATTAAATCACCTCAGCAGGTATAAACTTCACATGTGAACAGTTGCTGAGATAGTTATTTATTTATTTAATATTTATTTTTTATTGAGATAACACTGGTTAGTAACATATGTTTCGTATATATGACATTTTATGTCTACTTCTGTATAGATTACAGCATGTCTATCCCCAAAATTTGGTTTCCATCCATCACCATAAAGTTTATCACCTTTACCCTTTTTGCCTGCTGCTGCTGCTAAGTCGCTTCAGTCGTGTCCGACTCTGTGCGACCCCATAGACAGCAGCCCACCAGGTTCCCCATCCCTGGGATTCTCCAGGCAAGAACACTGGAGTGGGTTGCCATTTCCTTCTCCAATGCATGAAAGTGAAAAGTGAAAGTGAAGTCACTCAGTCGTGTCCGACTCTTAGCGACCTCATGGACTGCAGCCTACCAGGTCCCTCCGTCCATGGGATTTTCCAGGCAAGAGTACTGGAGTGGGTTGCCATTGCCTTCTCCACCCATTTTGCCTATCCCCTGCTATTTCCTTTCTGGTTACACCTATTCTTCTCTGTATCTATGTGTCTGCTTTGTTTGTTCATTTGTTTTGTTATTTTTTGTTTATTTATTTATTTTTATGTTCCACATAGGAATGAAATAATATGGTATTAATCTTGCTTCATCTGACTTATTTCACTTGACATAATATCCTGAAGGTCCATCCATGTTGTTGCAAATGGTAAGAATTCAACTTTTTGATAGTTGAGCAGTATCCCACTGTATTTGTATACCACATATATTTTATCCATTCATCCATGGATGGCCACTTAGATTGTTTCCACATCTTGGTTATTATAAATAATATTGCTTGAATATAGGATGCATATATCTTTTAAGATTAGTGGTTTTCATATTCTTTGGATAAATACCCAGAAGTGGGATAGCTGAATCATGGTAGATTATTAATGGCCCTGTTAAAACCTTGCTCACAGAAGATTTGTAATGAGAAGACTGCTTCCTTATGGAGCACATATGTCTGCAGACAGTCACGCTAACCAGAGAAGGAAGCACCCGGTCTACTTTAAACAAAGCCACAACTTCTTATTGTCTAAGGGTCTTCCCTGGTGACTCAGGTGGTAACGAATCTGCCTGCAATGCGAGAGACCTGGGTTCGATCCTTGGTTTGGGAATACCTTGGAGAAGGGCATGGCAACCCACTCCAGTGTTCTTTCCTGGAGAATCCCCATGGACAGAGGAGTCTGGCGGGCTACAGTCCATGGGGTCACAAAGAGTCAGACACAACTGAGTGACTAAGCACAGCACAGCTTGTAGGGTAAGTCTCAGTGAAAACTTTACTCAACTTCTTGAACAAGTGGCTAACATCAATGATTAATATTTTCAGTTTTTTTGCATCTATGAGGTAGACATTCTAAAGTGATAAATTCCTATCTAAATTTATTCTTAGTGCCACTGCATGAAAGCCAGAAAACACAAAAACAACACTATAGATGCTACTCAGTGAACTGTTAAATGAATGAATGAGAATTTTGCAGACAGTTAATAATAACAGCAAAAGTAACCTTCTGTGACTTTGAGAGTGTAAAGTTTTTGTTTTTGTCTTTTAAGATAGGAATTAAAAAAAAATAGTCATTATTTGCTACCATCCAAGTAATCTGAATTTGAAACTGATTTGATTTCCAGAGTTGTGGGTAACAGAAAGACAGACCATTCTGACCCACTAGCAATATGTTTAAAGTGGTACTTATGAGTCAGCAGAATAAAAAATAATCAAAATACATTTTAAAGGTAGTGCTTTAATTTTATTTTCACCAAACTAAACTACAAAATAAGTCAGTGGAAGACTACTGTGCTTTACATTTGCCCAGATCAGAACATTATGTTGTTCATATGACTTCAAGGTGAGGAATGAGCTGGTTACAAATACTCACTGAATTCTTTTTTATAATATTATCATTCTAGAATTCTGTCCAGTTGGAGTCTAATAACTCTAGAGAGAATAGCTGGAAGAATATTTGATTAAGATAAGTTGATTCAGAATACCAAATCCTGCCCTAATATTTGCATAATTGTCCACCAGAAGTATAATTTTTTGTAATATTTTCCCCAGGAGCAATGCATAATCCACTCTGCTCTTAAAAAGGTCAAATCGTAGACTGTGCTCTATGCATATATCCATAAATTAGCAGAGTAATTCCACAGAGCTTCCATATTCATACTTGATAAGTTGAATTCAGGGTCCTCTCAATCTAATAATCATCTATGAAATCAGTGAGTCTTAACCTATCCTTAAGTATTTGATTCACTTTACTATGGTTTACTTAACCAAAAAATCATCAAGAGTAATTCAAGACTTCTCATGGGATATATTGATCTCTTCTTTTTGGTTTCACAGATGGGAATCATTTAGAGGTTAGGTTGCTTCTGTGATCTCAGTTATCAATTGAAGGTTTCAAATATGCTTTCAGAATTCTTATTATTGTAACGTTAAGAAAATCAAATGGGCCAGAAGAGGCTCTCTTGACACAGAACATTCTTATTTTTAAGGTATTAAAATAAGGTCAGGTTCTTTGGTTTATCTTTATATATTTGTACTTGCATAACCTGTCACATCTTTTAAGATGGGAGAATCTCCATGTCATGTTGACAAAGAATATAAGAACACAAATAATTAGCTACTCAGTTCATTTCACACCTAACATATATCCAGAATTCAATATGTGGTAGTCCTAATCAATAGTAAAATAAGAATTTTAAGAGTCCTTTTGCACCTTTTGTAATTCTTAACTTGAAAGTTATCCAGGTTAGCCTACCATGCTTTAGGCA
Source organism: Bos javanicus (assembly GCF_032452875.1). Lineage (NCBI taxonomy): Eukaryota > Metazoa > Chordata > Mammalia > Artiodactyla > Bovidae > Bos > Bos javanicus. Next base: position 29,217,914 of record NC_083887.1, on the reverse strand, counting down.
AAGTGCAGAAGGTTTCATCTGGTATATGAGAGAAGAGTAGGCTTCACAGAGGTCTTTTTGAACACTGACAATGACTATAGTCATTGGAGTAATTTTATCAGTTCCTACTCTAACCAGGATCTTATTTGAATGGCCAGCCCATAACCTTCAGAAAAGTCAACCAATTGGCCTCTCATCCTTATCAGTCTGTGTCCATAGTCAAAATGCAGTTACCTCCTCCTCAGTTTCCCTTACCTATTATCAGATCCTCATGCTCTTGAGTGTTTTTTTTTTTTGGGGGGGGTGCTTTCTTCTTTCCACTGTTACTTCCAAACTCCTACACTATCCATGAATTCTCTCATACCCTCAGCCTCATTATAGAATTCTTCCTCTCCTCTACTTTTCCTGAGATGTATGACTGCACCTCATCATCGCCTTAAAGACTCAGCGTCTCTGGTAACTTTCTCAAATAGAGTTGATTCAGTTCTTTCATAAGCCTTAGATTTTGATGACGATGCCCTCTTTTTCTCAGGTCTCCTTTGCCACTTTCAGATAGTTATTTTTCTAGGCATAGCAAAAAAAAAAAAAAAATTCCTTCTCTTCAGTGCCCACTCTATTTGGCTATTCCACCTGTACCTTCTCCTCCTTTCTAGCATCTTAACAACCTCTCAACCTCTACTCTCCACACATCTCCATTTATTAAAGGCTGTGTTTTTCCACTGTCTTTTTTCTGCAAAATGTCAATTTCTGAATAATCAAAACAGCCACTTTCTATACCTAAGCCAGTGAAAATTACTGGGTAGGAAACTGTAGATTCTGTTTAATATTTTTTAGAGGATTGTAACCCTATCTGAAGACTTCAGCTATGGTTATGTACTTCTTTATTCTTAGTACCTATGTTTTTCCCTCTTACCACCAAAATATCTTATATTTTCCCCTCGTTTCTCAGGTTTCCAAAGACTGTGACCATGCTGCTGAATTTCAGTTTAAATGTTACCTTTCCAAAGGAGACACATTCTTATGCCTCAGGTCCCTCACCTCTGATCCCTCATGCTTTCCAACAGACATATATCAACAGCTTTTCTTACTGACTTTTTCCTAGTATCAAAAGATGTGTCTTTTGATATTAATCTGATCTTCTTTTCTTCTTCAGGAGCCTAAATAATTAGTTCAGAGCTCTTAATCTATGAGTGGACATTTTTGTTGAACACTGAAAAAAACGAATTAATGTCAAAATTAAAATTTAAAAGCAAAGACATCTGTAATAACAGCCAACTGCAAATCCTCTTGGATGTCTCAGGAATGTCAAATTACTATAACTACTAGATTATGCTTTCTTCAGAATTGCTAACTTCTACATTGATTATACTCCACATATTTAGAAATAATAAAATTTCTCATCTCCTCAAAAATGTTTTTTTTTTAATTTTATTTTATTTTTAAACTTTACATAATTGTATTAGTTTTGCCAAATATCAAAATGAATCCATCACAGGTAAAATGTTTTAAATTGAAAATGAATCTTCACTTCCCAGGTACTTTCCTACTTTTTTTTTTTTCCTTTATAGCCTTCTTGGTTCATCTTCTCAAAAAAGTCTCTTCACTGAAACTTTGAGACAGAAAGAGATCTGACCTGCTGTACTGGGTAAACTGGTTTTCTTTCCATAGTTACACATGCAAATTACCACCTGGTGCAAAATCTGATTTCCTGAAGGACATATTTGTCATAGCTACACTGTGCTTCTTCCCTCTCTCTCCTCCCCACATATTAGGGGAACTTAGAGATATTTAAAGCTAACTCCATTTCCCTACATGTGGAACTGAAACTTTAAAAAAGTATGTGCATCTATTTGAGCATTCTTTTTGAAGTTGTACAGATATCCTATCATTGCAGCTATAGAGAAGGTTATCTCTTACCACATGACTGCACAGTGAACTAAATAGTACTTATATAGTCAGAACAACTACATACTTACAGAAGTATAGTATGGAATAGACTGTGTTAGTCATCAGTCATTGTCACTAAAAATACACAGCTGACTCTGCACGTCTTATTTTGAGCATATCCATGTAGTTCTTTAACAAACATATATATATTAATTAATATATATATGTTTCTCCTTATATATAATGAAAAAGAAATAAATTTTAGCCATTGCTGTCGTAAAAAAATTGTCATGTTTTCTAACTATGTTTTATCTTGACTAAGATAAACTTGACTATCACTATCGAAGTCTAGCTTGACTAGATTGTAGGAATTTGTTTCATTTCTTTGATACTGTAAAATATATCAGCCATTTCCTATCGTACATATTTTTACACAGGATTTTAATTCCTTATACCCCAAAATTTAGAAAAAGTATTTCTTCATGCATAAATTGTTCTTTGTTAGCCTTGCTAGCCTGAGAAAAAGCAGACATTATGAATTATGAAGAAAACATGGGAAAAGTAATATAATAATATGAATTCTTTGAAGATTTTTGGTAGGAAACAATGATAAGAAACAGTTACTGTGTAAACTATGAAAGTACAAACCTTGAAAATGGAAGCACAATGTCTAGTGGTACAGAGTTTTGCTCAGCAAAATTTGTTTTTTCTCCCACAGAGGTTACTCCTCTAACAATGAATTTGCATAATTGGGTCAGTGTTAATGAGTACCCAACTGAGATGAAGCATTTCTTCTAAGATCACTCATTTTCCTTGGAATTTAAACTCAATATAATCTCACAAATGGAAATAGGTCAGAAACAAAAATGCTTATGATAGGTTACATTTTGTTAATTGAATATATCCAAATCATCACATTTTAAAACTCCTTAGGAAAAAATGGTACCTCTTTTTAACTTATATGAGGACTGCATAGTGTAACAGAACATCTAATTATTGGACAGGGCCCTAGAGAAATGAAAGAGCAAGCATAATCCCCATTTGCATAATTTACTTTAATAAGAAGTAGCTTACACATTGGGAAAATAAAATTACGAATGAATATTGAAAATGACCCTGTTAAGAAGAGAGTTGAATGGATTAGTACTACAGAAAAAAATGAAATTAATTAAAATTAAGCAATTTAAGATCATTATTCCTCTTTTACAAATTTCAAATGACTGTAAATGTAGACAATATATACAAATTGTGCAACTACTAAAATACAGAAATGAAGAAAATAAAAACAAACACATATTGTATGATGGATCTTTAAACCTTATTTTAATGATGGTTGTGTGAAGACTATCTTCTGCTTAATACACCCTTATTTCATTAAGTCAGGACTTATTTTCATGAAGTTAGCACTAAGATATTGATTTAATGAAATATGTTTAATATTCTTCCGAACTTTTCCCCATAAAATTAAATATTTATAGTTATTTTTAATAAAAATCTTAATTTATTTTTATTGTCTAGTATACAGGTATAACAAAAATCAAGAAAATTATTAAGTGGCTATGTGTCTTTTTATGTGTAGAGAATGAAGGTGAAAAAAGTCAGACTAATTGGAATATTCTATCAATTCTGTATAGCTCCTGTGAATTAATTTAAATGATATTTCCCTAACATTGTGTTTTGGGGAGAGGTTTAGGGACTATTTCATTTAAAAACTAACATACTGCTAGTAACAGTCCCATATATATTTTTATAATTTCTCATCAATCTTTTGTTTGCTCTCTCTCTTTTTTGTCTGTCTTACCAAATCCGTAATATCTTACATGCTTCAATAAGTACAAATGTAGTTATCTCTGCATTTTGAGCACAGATAGAAGTATTCTAGTTTTTATTACCATGTAGCTCATTTCCTCAGCATACAAAATCCATTGCATGAATTTATGCTTTTTGAAGGGTAAAAATATGCCATACAAAGAAATAGAGAAATGTACCTAATACTAGTAAGAACAAATGCTTTATTTTGAAGGCTTCAAATCAGTAATTTGTGTGTTAAAATTCATCTAAATAATGAACACACTTAAAACAGAGAGAAGACCACTTCATTGTACAATCTCTGGTAACTGAACAATAAAAGCAAATGAAGCAAGGGATGTTTCAACTCATTTTATATACTCTGTAAGCTGTTTTCCCATAAGTAGTTATTCTATAAATATTACATAGTCAATAAACAGCTACTGAATTGCTTAAAAATTATGAAGTAAGAATGTGACATATTTTTCCATTCTACTCATTTATCATCCAGAAAGAATTTTTGTACTAACCCCCAGTTAAATAAATTCTATTAAATTGTCCACCTGACATGTATAAAATGCATAATGTATTTCAGTGGTCTCTTGCTAACATATTTTAAGTATACTCCCAAATAATATTATATATTGTTATAGCTTCCATCTTCTATACATTCTGTGAGAAAGAATCTACTTCAATATTTTTGGCCTCACAATCATGAAATTTGTTATATTCACAAGTGATGATGAATGTTTGGCATCTCAAACAACTTTTTTGGCTTAAAATATTGAAAATTGTAGTGTTCAAAGTGTGACAAAAAATCTTTAAAATTTGTCATGTACATACGCATGGAATGTTAAATTGCTTGGTATATAATATACGGTTTTCAAATCTTTGAGCAATTATTTTATTAAATAACAAAGTTAATATGAAATCAAATTACACTTACTAGCCAAAAGTTTTGCCAAGTAAAGGACTTAAAGAACTTGTCTATTGGGCAAATGCATAACTTCCTAAGACTGAAGTTCTGCATTAATCAGTTTCTAAAAATTTGCCTTGACTTTTCCACTAAAAAAATGGGGTAAAAGAGTTCTGAAATACATAGTACATGCAAAATTCCACAAACTTTTACTTTACAAATTAAAAAGTACAATTTTTAAAGAAGTGAAACACACAAGAAAGTCAACATCACACACACACACACACACACACACACACACACGTCACATCAAAGAGAAGCCAGAGGTAAAATACTATTTTATATAAGTACTTTGTTGATTAAACAAATAAAATAAAGTATAATAAAACTAATGGTAACAAATATATGGTAAAATAAGACAAGGTAGAAGCCATCATATTTAGATAAATTGCATAATGTGCTTCTCAACATCTGCAGCCTCTATTCATCAATCATAGTCTAGAGAGTTCATGTGCAACCAGCACATACCCCCATTTGCCAGAAGTCAACAAGGGAAGCAAGATAAAGGGAAGCTAGCGTCTGGAAAAAAAAAAAACTGTTAAGATGAAAATAATGCTTCTTCATAATTTTTTAATAGTGGCCATCCATTACATCATGCATTGGTGTCATCTAGCTAATTAGATGAGCCAGCTAAGTTCCAATTACTAATTTATTTGAGTGGATTTGTGTCAGTGATGATCTGGAAAAGAAAGTGGTGCTGGTTCACTGTCTTGGCAAATGCCTTGGAAAGAAATCACTAAATACATGATTTGTGGCATGAAGCCAATAAAATAGAACTATGAATCTTAGTGAATAAACCACACCTTGTGCCATTTGATGAAACCTAATAAGTGAGATGGAGAAGGCAACGGCACCCTACTCTAGTACTCTTGCCTGGAAAATCCCATGGATGGAGGAGCCTGGTGGGCTGCAGTCCACGGGGTCACGAAGAGTCGAACTGAACTGAACGACTTCACTTTCACTTTTCCCTTTCATGCATTGGAGAAGGAAATGGCAACCCACTCGAGTGTTCTTGCCTGGAGAATCCCAGGGACGGGGGAGCCTAGTGGGCTGCTGTCTATGGGGTCGCACAGAGTCGGACACAACTGAAGCGACTTAGCAGCAATAAGTGGTAAGGGGCTTCCCTTGTGGCTCTTCTTCCCAGTGGTAAAGAATCCTCCTGCCAATGCAGGAGCTGCAGGAGATGTGGATTTGACTCCTGGGTCAGGAATATCCTCTGGAAAAGGAAATAGCAACCCACTCCACATTTCTTGCTTGAGAAACTCCATGGAGAAGCCTGGCAGGCTAGAGTCCATGGAGTTGCAAAATGTTGTGCACAACTGAGCAACTAAGCACAAACACAATAAATAAGAAAGATATAGTATTATTGCAACTTCCTAAAAAGAAACTAAAACACTATTATTATTTCTGGGTCATGCTACGTGGCTTGTGGGATCTTAGTTCCCTGACCAGAAATCGAATTTAGTGACCCCTGCAGTGGAAGTGCTGAGTCCTAACCACTGGACCACCAGGCAATTCTCAGAAACTAAACTTTAAAAATAAACAAGAGTTGGCAAAGTTGTTAGCAACTACAAGAAACATTTGAGTAAGATTTGATCTATTGGAAAATAGCATGATTTCATATTAACTAGTTGGACACCTTTCAGAACTAAATATGCATTATAATGCTTCATCAATTCACAGGATAGTACATCATGATATTTGGTAGACCACATGAAGTGCTGAAAATATTTAAGTATCAGATTTATTCTAAGAATCACATAAATTGATATATGTGGCATGCTCAGTCACTTCAGTCGTGTCTCTTTGTGATACTACAGATTGTAGCCCACCAGGTTCCTCTGTTCATGGAATATTCCAGGCAAGATTACTGGAGTGGGTTGCCATGCCCTCCTCCAGGGGCTCTTCCCAGATCAGGGATAAATCCCATGTCTCTCCTGTTTCCTGCACTGCAGGCTGATTCCTTACCACTGAGCCACTAGGAAAGCCCAATATATGTGGACATAACCTTAAAACCAATAAGCTATTTTTGTATAAATTTGATTTTTCTTATCACCCCAAAACCACCTATCAAATAATGGCCCTATGCAGAAAACAATGCTAAGCTCAGAATTCTCTGGTGCTCATCGATCACCTCCACCACACACTCACACACACCTGTTTTGTTCCCCCCACCCCCCAGACTCCTTCCACCTGTGTTAAGAAGGACTCATTTTTCTCTATACCTGCTGAAGTGATATCATAATTATTGTTTCCTTTAATGCATCTTCCAGTATTCATACTTAATCTCAGTTTATACCTTTATTTGGAGAAGGAAATGGCAACCCACTCCAGCATTCTTGCCTGGAAAAATTCCATGGACTGAGGAGCCTGGTGGGCAACAGTCCATGGGGTTACAAAGAGTCAGCCATGACTGAGCAACTGAGCACATACTTTTATTTGGGGGCGGGGAGTGTGGCAAGGGCAGTAAGCACATGGGTAAGTATCTTTCTCTCTTACTCTGTTGAGAATAGCTTGTCTGGGTATAGAATTCTAGATTGAAAAGCACTTCCTTCACTTTATTTGAAGACTTGACTCCATTCCTCCTAGAATAGTGAAAATGTATCTTTCTCCAATTATAGTTTTAATCTCTTGAGTGAAAAGATGATCAATTTTTTATGGAAATAAATGAAAACTTCCCCAATTAGTGTGTGTGTGGGGGGGTGCACATTGTGAGAGATGGGTTAGACCTTAAATGAAGCATCTTTCTTGTGATAGCCCTATTGCTCAATTACATTCTGCATTATGCTTTCTAACTCCAACTATAAATGTCTCAAAGCTTTCACAGTACAGACTGGCTCTCATGTCCTTTTCAGACTCTTTTGCAGCACATTCCAGAATGCAATTTTGTCTCCTTGTGCCATCTCTCATTCTGCTCCCTTTGGTTTTCAATCTTTTAAAATTTTTGACTTTTTCTCTTCTCAATAAGAGTCTTCGGCTCTTGTTCCCTTCTGTGTTATACATGCATTTCTTTTTTTCATTTTGATTCTTCAAGTGGTTTGGAGTGTAAGACAGACAGAAGGCCAAGCTATGTGTCTTATCTATCTTCTGGAGTCAGAATTCTTTATTTTATAATGTGCCTTTCTGTGAACCTCTAATATCAAATAACTTGTTTTAGACACTAAGTTGTATCTGACTCTTTTTTGACCCCTTGATCTGCAGCCAACAGGCTCCTCTATCCATGTGATTTCCCAGGCAAGAATACTGCAGTGGGTTGTCATTTCCTACTCCAGATAAAAGAACTTACACAAACCAAATCATAATTGCATAGTCTTTCTGGATTGACTGATTTGTTCTAATGATCTGTCAATCTAATCAAATGCCAAAAAAATACTGACTAGTTTATCTTTGTAGCATATTTTTCAGCCTAAGTGGCCACCTATCAATGACTATCCTTGTAAATAATTCGTATTTCACACACTTATATTTAAAAATATACTTAGAATCACTTTGTCAAGTCCCTCTTCCACTCACAAAATCATGTTAGGCTTTGTTGTAATTGATTGAATTTGTGTTTCTCATTGTTTTTTCAATATTACTTACCTCATATCTCCAACTCTAGCCTCATCGTCTTTGAAAATATAGTCTACTTGGTATCTAGACTTATCATTTTATTGTTCGAACTTGATCATAGAAGTCCCCTGCCTGAACTTTTGCAAGAAATCCAGAGAAGCTTCATGATGTTCAAACTCTAAAGGTTCCTTATGATCTGCCCTCCGTCTACCATTTCACTGTCATCTCTCATCCTTCCTCTGAAAGTATTCCATGCTTTGGGAAGACAAAAATGTTATAGAAGTACTGACACTAGTGGTAAAGAACCTACCTATCAAAGCAGTAGATGTAAAGGACACAGGTTCTATCCCTGTGTCAGGAAGATCCCCTAGAGGAGGACATGGCAACCCACTCCAGTATTCTTGCCTGGAGAATCCCTTGGACAGAAGAGCCTGGAGGGTACAGTCCATATGGTCACAAGTGGTTGGACACGACTGAAGTGACTTAGTATGCATGCACCCTTTCCACAACATGATTGCATCCCTTGACATAATATTCTTTCCTGGTATAGTTTCTTTCATTCTATCCCTTTTCTAACTGATGAATTTATTCATACTTCAAAACTTGGCTCAAATATCACTTGCTCAGGAAAGACTTGTTTAATCTCTCCAGGGAAAGAATTAAGAGTTTCCTCCCACAGGATCTAGTCCACATCTCTTCAAGTTATTTAATACTTGACTATAATTATGTGTTTATATATTTGTGTCCTCACTAGATTGTGAGCCCCTAGAGGTCAAGGACTGTATTCACAAAGCAAAAACTTAATACATGTTTACAAAGTAGAATGAAGTGCATAAGAGAAGAAAAAAGGTAGGAAAAGAAGAATGGATGGTAGGGAGGAAGGAAAAGTGGAAAGGATGGAGGGAAGGAGGGACAGAGGGAAGGAAAAAGGAAGGGGTTACCAGTTTAGAAATAAGTGGCTTGCTTTACTATATGGGAACTTTAGGATTATTATATATTTTTCCAATTTTTGTGTGTGTGTTTATGACACAATGGAATTTTTATTTGAAGAGAATCATCATCATGTACTTGTAATGAAATAAATTGATATACAAATTCACATAATTCCAGAATATCTGTCAATCTTTGTCACATCCTGGTTACACAATCAATGTCAATAGAGACATTTTCATCACTGTAGCTTGTCCTTCACTCAAGCTTTAATTACAAAAATTTACTTCTCTAACAACATTTTTCTATCTAGTTTTTTCCCCTCACTGTATTACTCTCACTGAACTTTCTTTCAATTGCTTGAGATAAGCAGTCTTGGAAAAGTTCTATTTTCTTTCATTCTCTGCCTGCTCATCATCACTTCCATCATTATCCAGTCTGACACAAAAATCTATTATTTCAACCAGTATCTCTCAAAGTAGTTAATTGTCTTCTTCTCCACTCTGTTCTCATGGTAATACACTGTTTCAAAATTAACTGTCCACAAGATCACTCTTGTGTATGAGCTTCTATATATGATAGATAGAAGTCCCCAAATGTATGGCTAGCTCATGGTTTTAACATCAACAAGGTTGTCAAGGCTGTTTAGTGGGATTGGCATGTTCTTTGGAAGGAATGATGCTAAAGCTGAAACTCCAGTACTTTGGACACCTCATGTGAAGAGTTGACTCATTGGAAAAGACTGATGCTGGGAGGGATTGGGGGCAGGATGAAAAGGGGACAACAGAGGATGAGATGGCTGGATGGCATCACTGACTCCATGGACATGAGTCTGAGTGAACTCCGGGAGTTGGTGATGGACAGGGAGGCCTGGCGCGCTGCGATTCATGGGGTCGCAAAGAGTCGGACACAACTGAGCGACTGAACTGACTGACTGACTGAGGTTGGTCATAGCTTTTCTTCCAAGGAGTAAGCATCTTCTAATTTCATAGCTGCAGTCACTGTCTGTAGTGATTTTGGAGCCCCAAAAAATAAAGTCTCACTGTTTCCATTGTTTCCCCATGTATCTGCCATGAACTGATGGGACCAGACGCTGTGGTCTTAGTTTTCTGAATGATTAGTTGTTTTAAGCCAACTTTTTCACTCTCCTCTTTAATTTCATCAAGAGTCTCTTTAGTTCTTTACTTTCTGCCATAATAATGATGTCATCTGCATATATGAGGTTATTGATATTTCTCCCAGCAATCTTGATTCCAGCTTGAGCTTCACCCAGTCCAGCATTTCTCATGATGTACTCTGCATAGAAGTTAAATAAGCAGGATGACAATATACAGCCTTGACATACTCCTTTCCCAATTTGGAACCAATCTGTTCCATGTCCAGTTCTAACTGTTGCTTCTTGACCTGCATACAGATTTCTCTGGAGGCAGGTCAGGTGGGGTATTCTTATCTGTTGAAGAATTTTCCATAGTTTGTTGTGATCCACACAGTCAAAGAATTTGGCTTAGTCCATAAAGCAGAAGTAGATGTTTTTCTGGAATGCTCTTTTTTGATGATCCAACAGATTTTTGGCAATTTGATCTCTGGTTCCTCTGCTTTTTCTAAATCCAGCTTGAACATGTGGAAGTTTACAGTTCACATACTGTTAAAGCCTGGCTTGGAGAATTTTGAGCATTACTTGGCTAGCTTGTTAGATGAGCGCAATTGTGCAGTAGTTTGAACATTATTCAGCATTGCCTTTCTTTGGATTGGAATGAAAATTGACCTTTTCCAGTCCTGTAGCCACTGCTGAGTTTTCCAAATTTGTTGGCATATTGAGTGCAGCACTTTCACAGCATCATCTTTTAGGATTTGAAATAGCTCAACTGGAATTCCCTCACCTCCACTAGCTTTGTTCATAGTGATGCTTCCTAAGGCCCACTTGACTTCGCATTCCAGGATGTCTGGCTCTAGGTGAGTGATCACACCATCGTCGTTATCTGAGTCATGAAGACTTTTTTTGTATAGTTCTTCTGTGTTTCTTGCCACCTCTTCTTAATATATTCTGTTTCTGTTAGGCCCATACCATTTCTGTCCTTTATTGTGCCCATCTTTGCATGAAATGTTCCCTTGGTATCTCTAATTTTCTTAATGTGATCTCTAGTCTTTCCCATTCTATTGTTGTCCTCTATTTCTTTGCACTGGGCACTAAGGAAGGCTTTCTTATCTTTCCTTGCTATTCTTTGGAACTCTGTATTCAAATGGGTATATCTTTCCTTTTCTCCTTTGCCTTTAGCGTCTCTTCTCAGATATTTGTAAGGCCTCCTCAGGCAATCGTTTTGCCTTTTTGCATTTCTTTTTCTTGGGGATGGTCTTGACTACTGCCTACTGTACAATGTCACGAACCTCTATCCATAGTTCTTCAGGCACTCTATTGCATCTATATTCATTGAATCTATTTGTCACTTCCACTGTATAATCCTAAGGGATTTGATTTAGGTCATACCTGAATGGTCTAGTGCTTTATTTTCCTATTAATTTTGTAGAAACTAGTCAAATCTATGATTTTTTGTTGTTTGAGTATCAATAATGCAATAGTGATCGGTATAAAGAGGGTGTAAAATAAACTAGTGATTAATTAAATTTTGATTCCACATAATAATTGTGTGAAAATAGTTTTAGTTACCTTCATGGTCATCTTCATATGTTCTATAATAATAAAATTGCTATTAAGCAGAAGAACTTTATTTCTATGTTCTGATTACATGATATGTTAGAATAATTTTTAAAATATTGCAGAATTGTCAATATTCTCTTTTTGACGGTACAGACTATTTTGAGTTTTTGAGACTGTTTTGAATCAACCAAAAATATTGTTCACTTGCGATATCGGGTCCAACAACATCAATTCCACTGTGTTTTAAGGCATTCCAGAATCATTATGAATTTGAGCTAATGGGCTAATCCTGTAACAGTCAATTAGACTGAGCCAAAATTCACTCTAAAAAAATTGCAGAATTGAATGTATTCCTATTGAGCTGGCATAAGTTAAATTCAATAGAATTCAGTATTTCTGACAAATTCTAAATGGAAGAGTCCAAAAGGTTACTATCATTATTATCTGGGCTTTCACCCAGCATTCAAACTCACAAATCACTGTCATGTTTTCTACTAAAATCAGCTTCGATTCTGGACTCCATATTATTTGATTCATTTGGTATATTTATGTAGTATGAGAGTTTATAGAATATTTTTGTTTTATGCTCAGTAGTTTATTTAGAAAGAAAAACATCCATTTTCATTTAAGACAAACAAGGGTGAAAAGTTTTAATATATCTACCTCTGTTTTTTACATTTCTGTAACCCCTTTTCCTAATGTTCTTCACAAAGAATCAGAATTTCTTAATAGAGATGCAGATGTAGAGAGCAGACTTGTGGACACAGTGGGGGAAGGAGTGAAGTGAAGTCGCTCAGTCGTGTCCGACTCTTTGAGACCCCATAGACTGTAGCCTACCAGGCTCCTCCCTCTATGGGATTCTCCAGGCAAGAGCACTAGAGTGGGTTGCCATTGCCTTCTCCAGGGAATCTTCCCGCCCCAGGGGGGATCTTCCTGTCCCAGGGATAGAACCCGGGTCTCCCACATTGCAGGAAGACACTTTAACCTCTGAGCGACCAGGGGAGTGGGGCAAATTGAGGTAGAATCTCATGAAAACACATACATTAGTAAAGTAGACAGCAAGTGGTGAGCTGCTGTATGACACCGGTAGCTCAGCCTGGTGCTCTGTCAATCTAGAAGGGTAGGATGGTGCAGGGGGTAAGGGGCAGGGTCAAGAGGGAGGGGACATGTGTATACTTATGGCTGATTTCATGTTGTTTTATGGTAGAAAATGACACAACACTGTAAAGCAATTATCCTCCAATTAAAAAAAATAATAATCTGAAAAAGAAAAAAAAAATCAGCATTTCTAAAGCATATAGGTATATATTCAAGGGCCCAGTTTCTATAGACAAGGAGACAAATCCTATAATTGATTTTTTAAATTTTTTTTTAAATTTTTTAACTTTACGATATTGTATTGGTTTTGCCATATATCAATATCTAGAAAGCATTTTTTAGCTGAGAGGAGCAGCAGCTGATACAGGAGCATTTTTACCCTGAAGTAAGACAAAAGCATCGTCAAGATTCCCATGGATGCAGTCAGTACCACAAAGCTCTTCCTCGGTTACCCATCAACCAAATTTATACATAACCATGCTTTCAAAGGAAATGCTTTGTAATGAACTGTGTCCTCCCAAAATTTACTTTGAAGCACTAGCGCCGGATGTGATAGTATTTGGAGATGGAACCTTTGGGAGTTAATCACTATGAGGGTAGAGTCCTTATGAATACATAGGTGTTCTTATATCAAGAGACCACAGAGCTTGCTTTCTCTCTGTGACATACAAGGATACAACAAGAGGGCTAACATCTGGAAACAAGGAAGAGGACCTTCATTAGACTTCAAATCTGCCTCCATTTTGATCTTGGACTTCCTAGCCTCTAGAAGTATGAGAAATATATGTTTTGTTTATGCCACTCAGTCTATGGCATTTTGTTTTAGCAACCTAAGCTGAGTAGGATGTGGAGGTATTAGTTTTACTGTTAACCTGCAAATCAGAAAAGTCACATTCATTTAGTAAATTTAAATAAGCAAGTTAAATATATGAAAAAAAAATCATACATCTTGAAAGATTTAACTATCATATTGTCAATGAGAATCCATAGTGAAATCACTACTGTATGTAGTAAACCTAGCTTTAACTGAATGGTATGTATTAGTGTGGAATATGTGTGTTTTTAAGTATATACAAAAATATTTTAATTTTATGGTCAAATACACTTGTGTCCTAGGAAACCACAGAGCCTAGGAAACAAGTTCAGGTCCAAAGTCTGGACTAGCTAAATCCACAAGACTTGCAAGATCAGAAGTTAACACAGCGTAAAACTGTCATTGCTGGAGTAACAGAGAAATTGGAGAAAGAATAGATAAGTGTTAGATAGATTTGAAAGTAGACTCAATGTCAAAAATTCAGAGAGAAGAGGACTTAGCATCTAAGAGCAACATAAGACCCAGACACTTCCAAGTCCGACAGGACCAAAGACCAGCTTCATACACTCAGGGGGTTCACTGTTTCAAAAAGACTGGAAAAGATGCTTGCTGCTGCTGCTAAGTCGCTTCAGTCGTGTCCGACTCTGTGCAACCCCATAGACGGCAGCCCACCAGGCTGCCCCGTCCCTGGGATTCTCCAGGCAAGAACACTGGAGTGGGTTGCCATTTCCTTCTCCAATGCATGAAAGTGAAAAGTGAAAGGGAAGTCGCTCAGTTGTGTCCGACTCTTAGTGACCCCATGGGTTACAGCCTACCAGGCTCCTCCATCCATGGGATTTTCCAGGCAAGAGTACTAGAGTGGGGTGCCATTGCCTTCTCCAGAAAAGATGCTTAGAGACTCATGATCATTCAATTAGTCAGCAACCAGTGGATTTATTCTCTTTTCCCATTCCTGCTTTATTTATATTCTGAACCTATATAATTCTTGATTGGGTGGGAGTAACTGCTTTCTAAATAGCTTCCCTGTCCCTTAGCTGGCTTTTTCACCATTTAATTCTTCTTGAGGGCTTCCCTGGTGGTTCAGATAGTAAAAATTCCACCTGCAATGCACCAGACCCAGCTTCAGTTCTTGGGTTGGGAAGGTCCCCCGTAGAAAGGAATGGCTATTTTTCTCCCTGGAGAATTCCATGGACAGATGGCACCATATGAAGTTTTCAGTCTTAAACTATCTTCCTTACGATCTACCTCACACCTTGGCTTGTCTCTTCTAAAGTCAGTTGGTGTGCGTCAAGACTTCAAATTTTATGCTTCCCAAGCCCCAAGCCAAGCACCATTTGGCAGGGGGTGTGTGTGGGGGGTGGATAGGGTTGGGGGAAACAAAGGAAATATAATCACATGTGATATCCTCTTCTATTTTTTTCCCTTAATTTGAAGAATTTCTGCAGTTTAGGTTATAAACCTATTTAGGTTTCAATCATCCTTCAAAAAATAAAGAGAAGTAACAACAAAAATAACATTGGAAAGAACTTCACTCAAATTCTCATCTGGATATCTTCTTTTTCTCTCACAAACCTATGAAAAACTCTGCTCATGTTGGCTATTTATACTTCCTTATTTGGTTGGATGGCATCACTGACTATGGACATGAGTTTGAGCAAGCTCCAGGAGTTTGTGATAGACAGGGAAGCCTGGCGTGCTGCAGTCCATGGGGTCGCAGAGTCGGACAGTACTGAGCAACTAAACTGAAATGAATTTTTTACTCACTACCTTATCCTGTAGTCTAGTTGGGCCCATCTCCTTTTCCTGATGCAGTCTACATCAATAACCTCTGTTATAAACAATTTATGCTTTGCAGTCCATAATTTCCTTTAGCATCTCTATTGCTTTTAACACTTTTGATTTTTGTCTTTCTTGAACTTTCTATTCCCTTGGTTTTCAAGAAATCTACTCTACAGTACTACTTATTCTAGCCTCATTCATAGATTTTATTATTATTGTCGTTGCCCTTTCGTGAAAATTCATTTCCCTAGTTAACTTCTTTCATTCAGCCCCTGCAAAAGCCCCTCTTATAGGACACATCTTCTCTATTTTATTTTTAAAATGTTTTTGTTGAGGTATATCTGCTCTCTGTATTTATGAGTCTGTTCCTTTTTTGTTATATACATTCACCTGGGTATCTTTTTAGATTCTACATATAAGTAACAACGGACTATTTGTCTTTCTCTATCTGACATTTCACCAAGCACAATGCTGTCTGGGCCCATCCATTCTGTTGCAAATGGCATAATTTCATTCTATGATTGAGTAATATTCCATCATATATGTGTGTGTATACACACATGCACACCACAATTTTTTCCATGTATCTATTGATGGGCATAGATTTTTTCCATGCCCTGGCTATTATAAACAGTGCTGCTCTCTGATGATGATTACTAGCATTGAGCATCTTTTCATGTGCTTGTTGACCATTGTATGTCTTCTCTGGAAAACTGTCTATTCAATTCTGCTGTACATGTTTTAATATGCTGCTTGTTTTTTGTACATTGAGTTATATGAGCTGTTCATATATCTTGGATATCAACCCCTTATCAGTCATATCATTTTAAAATATTTTCTCCCATTCACTATATTGCCTTTTC
The DNA here is from genome assembly GCF_032452875.1 of Bos javanicus. Lineage (NCBI taxonomy): Eukaryota > Metazoa > Chordata > Mammalia > Artiodactyla > Bovidae > Bos > Bos javanicus. Next base: position 29,201,592 of record NC_083887.1, on the reverse strand, counting down.
ATTGTGTTGATGGTTTCCTTTGCTGTGCAAAAGCTTTTAAGTTTAATTAGGTTCCCTTTGGTCATTTTTGATTTTATTTATTTTGCTTTAAGTAAGAGACAGATTCAAAAAATTATCGCTCAGACTTATGTCAAAGAGTAATCTACCTATATTCTCTTCTTGGGGTTTTATGGTTTCAGGTCTTAAATTTAAGTGTTCAATCCATTTTAAGCTTATTTTTGTATATGATGTTAGAGAATGTTCTAATCTCATTCAATTACAGGTAGATGTCCAGATTTCCCAGCACTACATATTGAAGAGGCTATTTTTTTTCTCTATTGTATATTCCTGCCTCTTTTGGTGTAGATTAATTGACCATGAGGGCATGGATTGAATTCTGGGCTCTCTATTCTGTTCTACTCATCTAGGTGTCTGTTTCTTGTGCCAACACCATGCTGTTTTGATTCCTGCAGCTTTGTCTGATCAGTGAGCATAACACCTCCAGCTTTGTGCTTTTTTCTCAACATCGTTTTGGCAATTTCTGGTAGCAAAAGAGAATAAATACCTCCACCATCACAATTATAAAAATCAAGAACTAGTATTTCCACTGCCTTAAATGATTTTCTTATCACTATGATGAATTTCTCTGACTCTGCAACTGGCTTTTATTTTCAAAATACTCCAAGAGGTGTGTGTGCATATGTATTTTTTGTCTTTAATTTGAAATATATCTGTTTATCTTTGACATCCTCATCCCCCAGAATAACAGAAAAATTTGGGGATTTATATTTATATTTTGTCTAAAACCGTTTTAATTAATATAATCTTCTAGTTAAATCTCTTACAGTGCCCTTACACTGATATGTATATATCTTACCTAGTCAGGTAGTAAATTGCATAAGGAGCATATTAACACATTTTGGCTAATGCACACTTTTTAAAAATTGAAACCTAGGTTGAGAAAGAATTTATTCACTCTTTGAAGTATTAAAATTAAAATGTACAAACCCTAAGGCCTGTCAAATTGTTAATCATGATCTAGAAAAATATTTTAGACATTTATTCATTGAAGTTAATAGAAAAAGACTTATCTTCCTGGCAATTAAAGCAGATGATGTATTTTTGACAGAGAATTCATGTTCTATTTGTCACTATGAAAGATTAAAAAATATTTTTTCCACTGTGACAGAATTGTAATGATATTATAAAATATACACACCAGAATTTACTGCAAAGTATGATTCTGTTTAATTCTAGTGGAATCAACATTCTTTCAGATAAAGATAATGCAATTTGTGCTTAAAAATATTTCTTGTTCCTTATTAATAGCTTTGTCTTAATTTATAACATTTAAATTTATTATATAAACTTGTCCTTAAATCTCTCATGTCATCTCTACTGAAACTAGGACACAATAATAGAAATGGTTTGCGATGCATTCCTTTTATTACATTTTAGATTTTTGTATCTATAATATATATAAAACATTTTATACATAATACTATATATAGATTTTCCTAAAGACAGGAAACAATAGCTATAAATTAGAATGTGCAGAAACTTAATTATATTTTTCAGCAAAATATGTTTTTCTTTACTCAAAGAAAATAATTTATATTTATATAAAAATATAAGTGGCTAGAAAAACAAAGTGGCTTTTTACTATACTTTATTATGTAGAACTGTATTCTTTCTAATAGTCTTCCTTATTAATAATGAAAAGTGAACACAGGGCTAATCTGTAATATTAGTAAACAGAAATGTAAATATCCAAATGACGTATCCATGCATATAGAATGAGCTCAAAAATAAAAACAATAAATAGTGCTTACCATGAATCATATTTGCACCACTACTTATTTTTTTTTATTTCTTTAAAATAGTTCATTATTTCATCATTTAAACGAACAGCTTTAAAGTGGCCATGATTGCCTGTGAATTTCTTGCCTTTGTTTTCATCTTCTCTACAACTCTAACTCCTTTACAAACTTGCTCTCAGAATAGCCTTACTTCCCCTAAATAATCTTCCCTGAGCCCCTTGGAATTATATTGGAAACCCTTCATTATGTGTTTCACAGCACTTTTAAGCTTTATTTTAGCACTTATCATGGGCTTCCCTGATGGATGGCTTAGAGGGTAAGGAACTGCCTGCAATGCAGGAGACACAGGAGATGCGGGTTTGATCCTTATGTGGGGAAGATTCCCTGGAGAAGGAAATGGCAACCCACTCCAGTATTCTTGCCTGGAAAATCCCATAGACAGAGGAGCCTGGCAGGTTACAGGCCATGAGGTCCAAAGAGTTAGACACTACTGAACACAAGGCACATGAAGAGGCATAATTGACAAGGCAATGGCACCCCACTCCAGTACTCTTGCCTGGAAAATCCCATGGACGGAGGAGCCTGGTAGGCCGCAGTCCATGGGGTCGAGAAGAGTTGGACACGACTGAGCAACTTCACTTTCACTTTTCACTTTCATGCATTGGAGATGGAAATGGCAACCCACTCCAGTATTCTTGTGTGGAGAATCCCAGGGACGGGGGAGCCTGGTGGGCTGCCGTCTATGGGGTCTCACAGAGTCGGACACGACTGAAGCAACTTAGCAGCAGCAGCAACAGCAGCAGCATCCTCTTCATAAGTCCATGTGCTCATGTACAAAAGGGCTATGGTTTGTTTTTTATTTTATTTCTAGTATTTTAATGTATTTTTAGCTTTTCATATAGTTGAGTAACATTTGTTGAATTAAAAATCTTAGAATTTAAACAAACTTAGCTGATTTCACTGCATATTATTTCCAGAAAACATTTTTACCACTTTAAGACATACTCAAAGAAGCCATTATAAACACACCAGGACATGACATTCAACCTAATTTCAAAATCTCACCACATAGTACAAATCTGTACAGTATCAATGACAACACTTTGCGTTATACCATCATTCCCAAAGTCAGCTAAATCATTCTTTCCAGAATGATGACAGAAAACTTTCATTTTATCACTTTGTTGAGAAGATCTGGAATCAACAAAGTGAGGAGATAAGTAGACTATGCTATCAAACCAATATTTTTCAAGGTTATGGGCACAGGCACATTGTTCATGGAGTGCTTCTTGAGGAAAACATCTAATCATTCAGAATAGTTATCCAAAGTCCATCTACAGAAGACATATGACAGAAGAAGTACCTAGAAAGTGTTTTGAGAAATAACAGGCAAAGCCAAGACTAATTCTTTTAAAATAAAAAGCAGATTTTGTACAAAAGAACAATAGAAAGAAAAAGTAAAAGAGAAAAGATATACCCCTTTGTTTTGTTGGTAAGGAGGTCAGTAAACTCGGTAAAAAGTGTTTATGAAGCTAGCATAGGCAATAAACAAAAAAAGGCAGAAGACAAATTGAGAAAAATAGCAATGAATTTTTAGTCAAATATTTTTAAGTTCAAGGGATAGCGCAATTAATGTGCACAAATATATTACAAACATACAAGAAAAATGCTACTATTCATATAGAAAATTATGCAAATATTATAATTATACAGTTTTTTTGTGAAATAAAAATAAAATTTTTGGATGAAAAATATAAATAAGGTTCACTCTCTGAATCTTGCTTGATAGCTCAGCTGGTAAAGAATTTGCCTGCAATGCAGGAGATCTGGGTTCAATTGCTGGGTTGGGAAGGTGCCCTGGAGGAGAGAATAGCTACCCATTCCAGTTTTCTGGCCTGGAGAATTCCATGGACTGTATAGTCCATGGGGTCACAAAGAGTTAGACATAACTGAGCAACTTTCACTCAATCTCTGAATACTGAAAAACTATACAACAATTTGAAATAAAATGTCATTTCTCAACAGTAATATAGGTTAATCCAGAATTTTCTTCTATTGAAGATTTGGAAAAATGGATTCATTCATTTCTTTTTGATGTATAAACTGGTATAATACCTATGCAAAACATAGGTATTGACATAAAACATTGATGACAATGCATCAATATTTCAAAATATTCCACGTATTTTGAAATAATAACATAATATGTAAGGGTCAGCTGTGTGAAAAGACACAGGCTTGTGTTAAAATATTTACCTGTGGCTCTCATGATATATTCACGAACAAAACAAAGATGTCCATACTCCTCAAACCTACATTCTAATGGTGGACTAGGAGGTACACACACAATAAAAATAAACAAACAAACAAAAAATTTAAACCACGTAGTATATTAGAAAGGAGATTATAAGTTTTACTGCCAAGTAGGAAAAGAAGAGCCATATCCAAGAGATCAGTAAAGGGAAGTGACTTGGCTAGAGTGGGGCAAAAGTGGGCAATTGCAATTTAACTGGGATCATCAGGGTAGGCAGGCCTCAGTATACAATTGTTGAATGAAGTGGCAGAATTAGTTGGTTCTGGAAGAAAACAATCACACTGAGAGACCTCAACCAATGAATGGAAAGTTCCTAAAGTGGCAGCATATCTGGCATGTTAAGAAATTGCTAGGTGACCCAGTGGGTCAGTGGTAAAAGAATCCACCTGCAATGCAGGCGATGCAGGAGCCATGGGCTCGATCCCTGGGTTAGGAAGAACCCCTGGAGAAGGAAATGGCAACCCACTCCAGCATTCTCGCCTGGGAATTGCCATGGACAGAGGAACCTGGTGGGTTACAGTCCATGAGGTCACAAAAATGTTCCAACCGAGTGGGTGTGCATCCGCGTGCGCGCGCGCTCGCGCACACACACACACACAACGTGGCTATAACAGAGGGAGTAGAAGAGCTTTTCTAGAAAATAAATTCAAAGAAGTAATACTTGTGGAGTGTGTATGTGTGTTGATTTTGTGGAGGAAAAAAAGAACCTGTCTGCAATCCACAAGTTTGCTAAATCAAATGGTGATGGGAACGAACACTGAGGAAAAATGAGCTAAGCAGAGAGATGAGCTGGGAAAAAGCCTGGAAGTGAGAGACCCTGGTATGCATGAAACTTTTAAAAAGACATTCAGTATAAAATACCAAACTGCATAATAATGAAAAGGAGAGGAAATTGGGATGGAAAGAATGGGTTGTGATGAAAGATGATATTGAAAGCTTCAAATATAAATGACCATAAGCCTTATTTAGGAAAGTAAGAATGTTATCCATGAGTTTTAAAAAAGGGGATGAAATGATCGGATACAAGGTTTTTTAAAATATCACTCTGGGAACTATATTGGAGAATGGTTTGTAAAGGAGAAACTATAACTAAAATGAAATCAGTTTCTAACTGTTGTTGGACTAACTCAAGCTTAAGATAATGCAGTCCAAATCAGTGGCACAGGGATTAAAAACAATTTATGAAGCAGAACTAACTGTGCTTGATGATGAATTGGATGGATGCAGAAGACAGAGGAGGAAAGAAACAAGATGACTCTAGCGTGGGTATTGAGGTAGGTAGAAGTATCTGACATCTAACATAGAAAATATACAGCAGTTTTCAGAGTGAAAATAACAGAATTTCAGTTTTGTACAATCTGACAGTCAATTGCCCATAGCTTACTATTGGAAATATTCAAGGCAGTTGGAAGTATGGATATGATATTCAGAAAAGGGATTTGGCAAGAGGTAAGAATTTGGAAGGCAGTGGAGTTTCTGTGGTCAAGATCTCTGGTAGTTTAAAATTCATAATTAAAGTGCGACATTTCTGGACAATGAGACAAAGTCACCCCTCAATGAGGTCTAAGCCCCACAGACACAAGATTTGGAATCTGCAGATATCTTTGCACAAAGAAAATGGTCTGCCTCTTCTTTGGCTGAGGGAAACTGTAACAAGGCTCATGACTTTGGAAATGGAAGAGGTTGGATTTTACTACCATCACCAACACCCAGTGCCTGTCATGTAATTTGTGGGACCCAGTGAATAATAAAAATACAAGGCCCTTGGTCAAACATTTTTAAGAATTTCAAGATGGTGTCAACCAAGCATTAAGCCAAGCATGTGAAGTGAAGTGAAGTCACTCAGTCATGTCTGACTCTTTGTGACCCCAGGGACTGTAGCCCACCAGGCTCCTTGGTCCACGGGATTTTCCAGGCATAAATACTGGAGTGGGTTGCCATTTCTATCTCCAGGGGATCTTCCTGACCCAGGGATCGAACTCAGGTCTCCCGCATTGTAGGCAGACGCTTTACCATCTGAGCTACCAGGGAAGCCAAGCATAGGGCCCCTCAAAGCCTGGGGGACTAAAGACACACTCTATGAAACCTGACTTCTAACTTCCCACTCAATCCTAAAGTTGTGAGAATTAATGAGGAGATATCCATGAGGAGAGAGTAGAATGAGAAAAGGTAACCTAAGACATATCCCTAAAGACTAGCAATGTGATGTAAAAATGTAAATGGATTTCTAGAACAAAAGACTGGAAAATACAAAAAATGAATATGATAATCATGATTAGAATGAGAATAACACTTTTCTTTATAGTATTTTTCTATTTCTATAGAATATAAAATGCTTTTAATGCTTTATCAGTCAGTTCAGTTCAGTCACTCAGTCATGTCCGACTCTTTTCGACCCCATGGACTGCAGCACACCTGGCTTCCCTGTCCAGCATCAACTCCCAGAGCTTGCTCAAACTCATGTCCATGGAGTCATTGATGCCATCCAACCATCTTATCCTGTCGTCCCCCTTCTCCTCCTGCCTTCAGTCTTTTCCAGCATCAGGGTCTTTTCCAATGAGTCAGTTCTTCGCATAAGGTGGCCAAAGTACTGGGGCCTCAGCTTCATCATCAGTCCTTCCAATGCATATTCAGGACTGATCTCCTTTAGGATAGACTGGTTGGATCTCCTTGCAGTCCAAGAGACTCTCAAGAGTCTTCTCTAATACCACAGTTCAAAAGCATCAATTCTTTGGCAATTAGCTTTTGTTATAGTACAACTCTCACATCTGTACATGACTACTGGAAAAATGTTTTATAATTTATAATAAAAAAGCAATTAAGTTTTTTATAAACTATCTCTTTCATCTTAGGGAAAAGTTTAGAATTGAAGTAGCATCAATGCAATAAACTTATAAACCAAACTCTTAGTTTATCATACTGCTCAGGAAGCTGAAATGAGTGTAAGATTATCAAAATGACAATCTAACAAAAGGCACATTTTCCCCCTGCAGTATAGTTTTAGTTCTGCTGCTGCTGCTGCTGCTAAGTCGCTTTAGTCGTGTCCGGCTCTGTGCGACCCCATAGACAGCAGCCCACCAGGCTCAGCTGTCCCTGGGATTCTTCAAGCAAGAACACTGGAGTGGGTTGCCATTTCCTTCTCCAATGCAAGAAAGTGAAAATTGAAAGTGAAGTCGCTCAGTTGTGTCCGACTCTTAGCGACCCCATGGACTGCAGCCACCAGGCTCCTCCATCCATGAGATTTTCCAGGCAAGAATACTGGAGTGGGGTGTCATTGCCTTCTCCGAGTTTTAGTTCTATGGTTATTTAAATTACGAATAAATTTATACATTTAAAAAATACTCAAGGTAGGCTGAAAAATATGTGACAAAGTATCAAAGTAAGCTACAATGGCATGGTAATAATTATCTTTAGCCTGTACTATCCTGTTTGAAGAATAGAAAAAAAAATAAGACAATTCAACTCTGCCCTTCCAGAAAATGCTAGAATATCTTCTAAAATACAAAGTAGACAACTGGTACATTCATTGTGAATAAAACTTAAGGCATTCTAAAATCATCCTTCTTAAAAGCAAAATGAATTACCATAAGAAGAATATTTTTTTAACCACCACTTCCCCATATTGGCTTGATTTCACTCAAGTTTTCATTTTTCAGAGTCTGTTTCCTCAGCAAAGAATATTGTCCTGACATATAGAGGAATCTTCGAGTAAAGACTATGTGGTGCTAAGTGAAACTGCCAAACACTTCCCCCAAGCTACAATGACAACCATCACAAAAGGGGAAACAGTCCGTCACCCATAAAAATATCTATCTTTAGAAAGTAAAGACAGGTGTGAAATGGTACCTCACAGTAGTTTTGATTTGCATTTCTCTGATAATGAGTGATGTTGAGCATCTTTTCATGCGATCCAAAAGTCTACAAATAATAAATGCTGGAGAGGGTGTGGAGAAAAGGGAACCCTTTTACACTGTTGGTGGGAATGCAAACTAGTACAGCCACTATGGAGAACAGTGTGGAGATTCCTTAAAAAACTGGAAATAGAACTGCCTTATGATCCAGCAATCCCACTGCTGGGCATTCACACTGAGGAAACCAGAAGGGAAAGAGACACGTGTACCCCAATGTTCATCGCAGCACTGTTTATAATAGCCAGGACATGGAAGCAACCTAGGTGTCCATCAGCAGATGAATGGATAATAAAGCTATGGTACATATACACAATGGAGTATTACTCAGCCATTAAAAAGAATACATTTGAATCAGTTCTAATGAGGTGGATGAAACTGGAGCCTATTATACAGAGCGAAGTAAGCCAGAAGGAAAAACATAAATACAGTATACTAACTCATATATATGGGATTTAGAAAGATGGTAACAATAACCCGGTGTATGAGACAGCAAAAGAGACACTGATGTATAGAACAGTCTTATGGACTCTGTGGGAGAGGGAGAGGGTGGGAAGATTTGGGAGAATGACATTGAAACATGTAAAATATCATGTAAGAAACGAGTTGCCAGTCCAGGTTCGATGCACGATACTGGATGCTTGGGGCTAGTGCACTGGGACGACCCAGAGGGATGGTATGGGGAGGGAGGAGGGAGGAGGGTTCAGGATGGGGAACACATGTATACCTGTGGCGGATTCATTTTGATATTTGGCAAAACTAATACAATTATGTAAAGTTTAAAAATAAAATAAAATTTAAAAAAAATAGGCAAAATGCCTAAACAGGCACCTCACTAAAAAAAAAAAAAAGATAGAAAAAGATGGCAAATAAACATATGAATATCTGCTCAGCAAAAAAAAAGAAAGAAAGTAAAGACAGAAGCTGATTTAAAAATTCAAGAATTTCAATGTTTGATGGAGCTTACAGAAATTTATTTTGCTACATGTAAACCAAGTGTTTATTTATAACAGGAGTTAGATTGATGGCTCATTTGTATTTTATAAGTACATCATATCCCAGGAGTAATTTTAACATTAGTAACATTTTAACATTTGTAATTGATTTCAGTATGGTAATATAAGTGTGAATGATTTAAAGATAAAGACAAAAGGTAATAATTTAATATTTTTTAGCCATCATGCTGTTCTCTTTGATTCACCCCTTTTATCCCCAATTTGTCTTTGTTGAGACTGTACTCTCACCTTGGTCTCATTTCAGCCTCCAGTTAGTTCTCCCCAGAGAAGATCTATGGTATTCTGTCCTTTGCCCTCACCCCTTGTTCCATTCTTTGCTGCCTGACACCTCACCACGCTATTCATAACACTCACATTCTTCAACTAAGTATTTGTCAAAAATGACTTTAAAGATCTTTAGGATATGCTATATATCAAAGTTCCTTGTTTAAACGATAAAATGCCTATCCCAATACACCTAAAGACCAATGATCTCATCCTGTGGAAAACTTTGACAAAAATCTATTTCAATCTCCAAATCATCTCCTTCTCCTAATTTCCATAACTGTCACTAAAATGATACTTCACTAATGAGTGGAACCTAAACAGGAGACAAAATACAAGTAAATTCTCAGTTTGGCATGCATTTGAATGTTTGAAAAGCTTGCTGGTTGGTGGTTTAGACGCTAAGACGTGTCTGACTCTTGCGACCCCATGGACTCCTCTGTCCATGGGATTCTCCAGGCAAGAATACTGGAATGCGTTGCTATTTCCTTCTCCAGGGGATCTTCCCAACCTAGGGATTGAACCTGGGTCTCCTACATTGCAGGCAGATTCTTTACTGATTTGGCTACAAGGGAAGCCCAAAACAAACAAATGAAAAGCTCATTCAACATCAAAAATATTCCTGCCTTGCCACAATAAAAGTGCCTCATATATTTATTGGAGTAAAGACACTTTAAACTTGGCTTTTTAAAAGTGTGGTCAACAAACTGCTTACATTAGAATCATTGTGATTCATGTTAAAGTGAACACAGGTGTGACTCACAATTAACACTTTACTGGAATCTCCAGGAAAAACTCTTGGGCATCTGCAGATCTAATAAGCCTCTCTTTGCATGTTAGAGTTTGATAATCTCTATATATCTGACTTATTTATATATTTAGTTATTTAATGTTGCACTCATCCTAAAAAGTTTAAAGTAGTTTACAACACAAGGTAAGTATGATAATGAACTGATTTAGAGGAAAAGGGGAAGTAGAAAAAGACAGTAAGAAAAATGTAAAAAGTGATGAGGGCAGTACATCAAACAGCATATTCCATGAAGGGAGTAGCTTTGCCAGATGAACTACACAAGTGCCTACACATTTTTAATTACAATTTATGACAGGAAATGAAAAAGAACAATGCAAAATTTCTGAAATGAATTTTCAAAGTTAGCTCTGTAATGGGAGTTTTCACAGCTACCTATGATTTACTAATAAGCCAGTCTCATAGCCTACTCCTTTTTTCAATGTCCACTCATGGTTTTTAAAATTAAAGTTATCCAAATACCATTTGTATTTTTAACTTCATTCTGTGATAACTCTTTAACCATTATTGGGTTGAAAATCACTGAGATCGGTGTGAAATTTGTTGTTCATTTTGTTTTTCTTTTAGGTCTGCTAAACTTTGGCATTGCAAAATAATACACAAACACTTTCTCTTTATAAAAGTTCAGACAATACCATGGTGACCTAAATGAGAAGGAAATTCAAAAAAAGAGGGGATATATGTATACATGTAGCTGATTCACTTTGCTCTACAATAGAAACTAATACAACATTATAAAGCAACCAGCTCCAATAAAAATTACTTTAAAACTAAAGAAACATGTAGAATAAAAAGCAAATGTTTTCTTCCTCCTTTATAGCTGTCTTATATTTCTAACTAGTCAATTCATACACTCATACATTTCACCTCAATATATTCTGGAAATCCATGACAAGATCAATGACAGATCAAACTTCCAAAAACACATCTGTGGTCGACTGATGCCCTAAGTCCCATGATTTAGCATTGTCTTCTGGAGTAAGTAAACTGTCCTAGCCTATCAATTAAGGCACCCATGTCTCAACTGGCAAAATGCCAAAATAAACTCTTAGATGTCCTCTTTGCTTATGACTGAGTTATTTGTTTTCTCACAAAAATGTTTACACCTTCCCACATATTTACACCTTCCTACAGTTTATACCATTCTTAGTAAAACCACATCACCAAACCTTACTTACTAAAAGCCTACTCATTTTTCTAGGTCTAGAAATCTCTTCCCTAAAGCCAACTATAATACAAAGATCATCAGTCGTTTCCCTCTTGACTCAGTGAACTTTTATTCTATAGTTTTCATATGCTGACTTGGAATCCAATTTTTAAATAAAAATCCTATACATATCTCTAAATTTTAATCACTTGGCATACCTCTAGTTCTTAATACATATTTGTTAAATAGTGAACTATAAAGAGGTTAGACCTAGGCATCCACTGAAAACTCTGCTAAGTTCTTTAAGCATTCAAGAGTCCACTGGGAGGGACAGCATTTACAAGCCAAGCATCAGAGAAAAAGAAGATGGACATGTCAAAACTGGTGATCTGTTCTAGGATTGAGTCTAAAATGAGTAGAAAGAATAGAGATCATGCCTTACCTCTTGGACAGTGCCTTTAATGGACATAAAATTCTCTGAAAAGTCAAGAATAAAAGTCCAAGGATGAACTACAGTAAGTTTTTAAACCTGAGTGTGATACTACCCAATGTCATTAACAGCATGTTTCTTAACTCAGTCTTGAGGGAAATCACCCCTGACATTTTCCCTCACAATTAGTAGCTGAGAGTTAAAAAGGAAGATAATTAAGAGAGACCTGCAATATTAGGAACATTAGATTCAATGCCACTATTGCAAGTATCCTAAGAAATTACACAATTGAATTGAGGAGACTTCTTGCAATATAACTTGAACTTTTCAAATGCTGTCAGGTAGGTTTTGAGAATTATTTTTCTACATATTCAGAAAACTCCAATGTTCAGTTTTTAAATATTACAATGTTTGAAGATAAGGCTTAGAATTTAAATACTGTCCGCAAATTTACGTAGCTTGTTAATGACAGAGAAAAAAGTTGAATAATCACAATATCCTGCCTTACAGAGCAGCAAAGCATAACCTGGTGTTGACCCATCCCGTTAGGAGACCAAGAGAAGAACTGGCAGGTGGCGTAAGTGGCAGAAAAGAAACTAACACTCATGACTGCTGACATCTATCATGACACCAACAAGGATATATACATCAACTTTTCTTCCTGTCAGAAAAATAAGGGATTTGAGTCATTTGTGTTTCAAAGACTCTTCTAATAAAGTTTTAAAATTGTATATTAATCTGCTTATGTACATATCTCTTATTTGTATCTTCTCATATTTCAGTCAGAGGGAAAACAGGGAAGCAGATGATGAAACAAGATAGGATCTAATCAGACAGGGTTTAGTGAGAAGGTGACAGTTTGAAGAGGAAAGAGGATTGATTTCAGACATGACTGAAGATTGTGGCTGGGCAAATCCTGGAAGATGGATGGATGAGAAAGAATTCAATCCCTGACATTGTTGCTAAGGATAAAAGGAAATAATCGGTGATACTGAGGAAGAATCTGGAGTAAATAGTGAAACAAGGCCTCTCCTGGGGAGGTATGTTTTTGACACATTGGCTTTCCTATTTTCCTCTTGCCATATGCATCTACTTCATTTTCCTTTCATATTATGCTAATTAATCAGGAGGTGGACACAATCTAATTAAGGTAGGGAGAGGGGGGATCATCAGGTTTTCGTTTTTTTGTCTCTTTCCTTTTCCTATAAAGGAATCAGAATAGCAGAGTAAGGGCTTCCCTGATGGCTCAGATGGTAAAGAACCTGACTGCAGTACAAGAGATATGGGTTCAATCCCTGGGTCAGGAAGATCCCCTGGAGAAGGGAATGGCATCCACTCCAGTATTCTTGCCTGGAAAGTTCCATGGACAGAGACGCTTGGCAGGCTACAGTTCATGGGATTGCAAAGAGTCAGACAGAACTGAGTGACTTTCAGTTTCATGGTGGAGTCAAAGGAACATGGCTTTGAAGTTTGTTCATTCAACCAGGTATGAATCTTTTTCTGTTACCAACTGTAATTTTGAATAGCTAGTTTACTCTTTGGGTCTCTCTTAATTTATAGAACAGAGTCGATAAAATGTCTATTTTGAAAGGCTGTGATTGAGGATTAATTGATGTCTTCAAAAACAAACAAGCATTGAAGATAAGCATTTGATAGGCACTCAAAACAATATCTTGATTAGATTTTTAAAATTGCTTTCCATTTCTCTTCAGTTTGCTCTTCTTCTTTTGCTAACATCTGATAAATGAAAAAAAGAGGACAAATGCTGAGTCTGAAGTGTTTCAGAGATTTATTGATCTTCCATGTGCTGCAATCTTTGGAATAGAAGGTAAGCAGGTTCACAAACAGTGGCAGCACCAAATGGCAGAGAAAGGAACTTCATGCTCCCGACTCACAAACAGGGTCTGCCCAATTTTCTGATATAGACTAGAGGCAGGTCTCCATTTTACGTAAAAGGCTTTGACTCTGCAGCTGCCAACACTCTGCACTTCTTCAGCCCCCTTAAAAAGATTCCCACCCTTAATCTCCGAAAGTAATGTTGGATCTCTTACCACTGAAAAAATTCATAAAGAAGACTTTCTACAGCAACACAGATGGAGGCCATCAACAACTCTAAGACGGTTCCAGGACCTCCAAAAAGATGGCTGAGCATCACCAGCCCTGTGGACTAGAACCTCAGCAAGCTGTGTCCTCATGTAAATTAAACTTTGAACATTACTGTTATACATGTATTGGCCCTAAGCTAAAGTGAAAAGTTAAAGTGTTAATAGCTCAGTCATATCTGACTTTGTAGCCCTCCAAGCTCCTCTATCCATAGAATTCTCCAGGCAAGAATAGTAGAGTGGGTATTCATTCCTTTCTCCAGGGTGTTTTCCCAACCCAGGGATTGAATCCGGGTCTCACGCATTGCAGGTATATACATTACCATCTGAACCACAAGGGAAGCTCACCCTCAAGTATATAGAAGTTCCTGGGTGTGTGTGTGCTCAGTTGTGTCCAACTCTTTGAGACCCCATGGACTGTAACCCACCAGGCTCCTCTGTCAAAGGGATTTTTCAGGCAAAAATACTGGAGTGGGTTGCCATTTCCTCCTCCAGGGGATCTTCCCAACCCAGGGAATGAACCTGCATCCCTTTCATCTCCTGCCAGGCAGATTCTTCACCACTTAGCTACCTGGGAAACCCACAGAAGCTCCTATGGGTACCTATTTGCTGAAACAAATAAATTTATATATGAAATCAAAACAGATTCACAGACACAGAAAACAAATTTATAGTTACCAAAGGAGTAAGGGATGGGGGAAGGACAAATTAGAGGTATGGGATTAACAGATACAAAATACCATACATACAATAGATAATCACCAAGGATATACTGTATAGCACAGGTAATTAAATTCAACATCTTGTAATAATCTATAATGAAAAATAACCTGAAAATGTATATGTATATATATATAACTGAATCACTTTGCTGTATCCCTGAAACTAACACAATATTATACCAATAAATCAATGATATTTCAATTAAAAGAAAAAGAAAGGGTATGATAGAGATTCTTGATTTCCTATCCAAGAGCCCTTAATAGTTTCTTCCTTAAAACAACTTCATTTTGAAAGTGTCAGAAAGGTTTCTAGTTATAAATAACATTTTTCAGGTTCCCTCATAGATAGAAGTAGGCAATAAAATGTAAACAGAAGTGCTTCCTTGTGGCTTTCAGAAAAGGTCTTTAAGAAGGAAGTGACTCTGAGAGGGCTCATCTCTGAACCTTCCTCTTCTTCCTTTTACAATGAGGACAAGAAGATGAGGGCTCCAGCAGTCATACTGTGATTATAATGTGACCTTAATCATGGAAACCACAGAGTAGGTTGGTGGAACAGAGAGAAAGAAATGGCCTGGGTCCCTGAGGACCACAGAGCTGTCACATAACCCTTGGGCTCTAGTGTTATTTTGGATCTCTGATAATAATCCCTGAACCTGTTCCTAACTGATAAAGGGCTTATACTTTTATCATGTTCAACTTTTTAAAAAGAGATTAGAAAATGTTTAGAGTCAAGGTGAAAGTCAGTGCTTGGTCCCGAAGTGAGTACGGATTCCCTGATGAGCTAGTGCCGAGTGTGTGGGAGCACTGCTGGCCCAGAAGTCATTAGGGAGTGAAGCTGCTCTGACGACCTGAACACCTTGTTATATAGGGCACAGGTGGCAGTCTGGCAACTGTAAGCCTGGCCTTTTGAGTTATGGCCAAAACTCCATTTGGGTAAACTCATTACCTGTACATCTGCCCTAATTTCCTGGTAGATTTCACTCATTTATGGTGTTTTCTGGTGTCCTTTATCACTTATTACATTTGTCAATGGAAAATATGTTCCAAGAAAATATTCCAAGGCAATTGATTGGTGTGTATGTCAATACAGGCTCTAAAATAATTCATTTAATTCAAGTAAGTGATGATTTTCTGCCCTATGAATATCTCCTATGCACACTTTATTCCAGTCCTTCTTACTTAGGCAAATGACTATCAATATTATTAAACTCTGAATGAAAACCGTGTTCTTTTTCCTCTCCTCTCTTCCAGGGTTTTCAGATTTATCTCCTCTTTCTTTTGGATGTACAACAAAAAATCAGGGGAGATTAGTACAACAAAAAAGCAAGTAGAGATAATGATTACAGAGTAAAATTGTAGTCCTACTGCTTCCTTGGTGGCTTAGATGGTAAAGAATCTGTCTGCAATGCAGGAGATGTGGGTTCAGTCCCTGGGTGGGGAAGATCCCCTGGAGAAGGGAATGGCAACCCACTCCAGTATTCTTGCCTGGAGAATTTCATGGACAGAAGAACCTGGTGGCTAACCCGTTCACAGGGTCATAAAGAATTGGACACAACTGAGAGACTGACACTTTCACACTTTCACTGCTTATTAAGAAATAAAACTGCTTTCATCTTGTCTGAATCATTACAAATGGTTTCTATTTTATAAATCCTCAATAACTTTTTCAGTAAAGAAATATTAATATATTTTAATGAAGCCAGTATTCAATGGTACCTTAGACTAAGGAGTAATTTGTAATTTATTTTTTATGAAAGTTATTGCCTCTTTTTCTCTGAAGATGAGTCAAAAGAAAATCTATTCACATATTTAGAAAAAATAAAATTCAGGGTTAGAAAAGAAAATGTGCAAAAGATGATAGTGCTGTGATTCACAGCTTTACATACTAGAGAATATTCAAAGGGTCAAAACATGTCTTTCTGAGTAATGAATCTATTTTCTTCTGTGTGGTATAGGGGTGAAAGTTAGTAATAGAAGTAGCATGGGTAGATGATGTCAACCATGGTAATTCCATGTGTTCAGAAATATGTTGGGAAATTCATGGATTTTGTGATAGGAGGAAGCACAGTTATTTCATATTTTTTAATTGCCAGGGCTTATAGTTTTAACCCTCAAAAATGCTTCAAGATTTATATCATCCAATTATCTCCATTTCACAGATAAGCAAATACTGCTGCTGCTGCTGCTGCTAAGTCACTTCAGTCGTGTCCGACTCTGCGCGACCCCATAGACGGCAGCCCACCAGGCTCCCGATCCCTGGGATTCTCCAGGCAAGAACAATGGAGTGGGTTGCCATTTCCTTCTCCAATGCATGAGAGTGAAAAGTGAAAGTGAAGTTGCTCAGTCGTGTCAGACTCTTCGGGACCCCATGTAGCCTAGGTCATGGAAATTAGGTAATTTCTCAAATTTTACCAAGAATGGGGTTGCAAAGAATCAGATACGACTTAGTGACTGAAAACGACAACAAAGAATTGGTGAAGCCATTTTTCAAATCCATTCTATCTATTGCTAAAAACTTGTTTTTTAACCAATGCCTCAGGGAGAAAGAACTATTTTTTTCCTAAGAGTCATATGAAGGAGAAATATTACATATGATGTTAATTAAAATATAAAACAAAGCACTCAGGGATGTATCCAGAATTATATACCATTATTTATTGCTGTACCAGTTACATCTCAATCCTTTACATAGGAGTCATTCATTCTTCATCATTTATGACACATATTTCATGGTGAATTTGTAAGCCACTTAACAGAATGAATAAATAAATTTTTTTAAATTTTTTAAATTTGATAATTATTTCATTTTTATTATTATTATTTTATTTTACAATATTGTATTGGTTTTGCCATACAAAATAAAATGAAGCACTAGCAAATAGATGATGAAAAATTATCTCACTATACTTTCATAGCTCAGCCTAACTACAGGGAGTAGACGTGTCTCCAAGTACAAGAATAATTTCTCATCAAAATCTTTAATGTGTAATTTAAGTGAAATGTTTTAGGAATATTAAAAAGGAAAATAATTATAAGAAATATTATAGGAATATAGATATATAAACTATATTTATATATAAAATAAAATTGTATGTTTTTAAAATTAAGAGATAACTAACATATATCTTTAAATATGTAGGGCGCTTACTGTAATAACCAAACAAACCATCTATTTCAGTTGCTATAGTAGAAACAATTATCCTAGTTGTATAAATTTCAATCCCTATTGTCTACTTTTAAGAAGCAGCTCATCTACATTTCCATTAAGGTCGCCTATAATTCATCAGAAGTTTTACATCCCCTCTGACGGTAATTACTTTTTACTTTCTTAAACTGAACAATTGTAACCAATATATTAAAACTGAACATTCTTCTACCTAATGCCAAACGGAGTTGAAACAGTAAAATCACTGCATTAATAATTTCAGGTCCTTAATATTCATGGTATATTTAATAATTATTTGGGGTCCTGAAAATATTTCTGATTAATACACTTAAACTGAAAATCCAGTCATAATATCAGTTCTATAAAGAATATCAAATTCTATAAAGAATTTGAAAATGGTAAGCACGTATCTTTTGCCATTCTCTGCACTTGGTAAGTTCACACAGCAAGAATACAAGTTCTATGTGGTGACACACACTGAGGTTTTCTTAAATATCTTTCTTGTTCAATATTAACTACATTTTTGAGAACAGCACTGTACATTTAAATGATCAGTAAGATGATGGAAATTGTGCAGAATCAGCTCTATATATTCTTTTGGTTAGAGCAATGTACGGTGGACCTATCACTATTTTTGATATATCTAGGCCATTTCAAAATTAAAAGACATATTCTATCAGAGCTTTGCCCTAGTGCAAGCATCACAGATATGAAAATCTGTTATCATATATGATTTTTTAAAGACATATGTGCATACACAAGGACTTCCTTGTAATTTTTTTATTCCTCCTGAGAAAACAGGCAAAATAACGTGAGTTCTGTTTCCAATTTCTATGACTTTAATGTTCTATAATCTTTTTAAAATAATCTATATCTAAGAATATTATTGTTATAAAGTAGCATTTTATGTATATCAAGATTTGAAGAAAAATTCACTGAAAAATTAATTAAATTATTTCTTCCAGATGTTCATGTCTATATAGACAAATAAAATAAAATTAACATATTCAGGCCAAGTTCTTAGAAAATACAAGATGGTTTGTGTACCATGTGGGTGAATTAATCCTGGAAGCCTGGATTAAATAAAGTCATAGACCCCAAAGGCTGGGGGAGAGAGGAGAAAAGCAGGATTTTGAACTAGAAATATTGATTTGACATTTTCTATTATATTTTTAAAAGATAGAACACAAATGATTTTCACACTCATGTGAGAAGCTGAGCTACACTGAAAATATAGTAATCTTGCCTGGAGACTATGCAACATATATTAAATTAAGATTGTCTAAATTTGGATGGATGTACACAGGACTTACCATCAACATCTGCCATTATTCCTTGTTCAAGTCTTAGCTCAAATTTTACATTTCATTGAGGCCTTCCCTGACCATCTGGTTTACTACTGCAACCTGCTTTCTCTCAACTTCCCAACAACCCTCCTCCCACTACTCTTCATCTTTTTAACTTTTTACATTTTTTACCTAAAACTTTTTGAGTTCATAAAACTATGTCACTTACTTTTTATTATGTTTATTCAGTATTGTATGCCTCTCTGTTAAAATAAAAACTTCATAAGAAAGGGAACTTATTGTTCTATTTTTTCACTAATAGATCTCAAGCACTTAAACTCTAAAAGGCACTTCATTATAGCCCAATAAATATTTGTTAGAAAACAAATAATACTTGGCATTGAGAAACATTGGACAAAAATACTTTTCTGTTACATAAATCCATAACTATCAAAGAACGGACTGCTTGTATTCACTCTAATACAAAAATAATAGCACAAGTCAGTTTTACTTTCACTGCATTCAGAATAATATTGTTTGAAAAAATATATGGCATTTCCATATTTTCATAAAAGATAGTAAAATATTCTTGGAGCCTACCAGAGTTCACAAAAGCCAGTCTTTTGAAATCTGCTGTAACAATCTTTATGCTTGGGGAAAAAAGTAAGCAATTCAGAAACTCCAAAGTTTGCAGTCCTAGTGGGCTTTCAGGCATGTGGTAGGTAAGTCTGAGAATATAAGATACCCAGAACCATTGTAATTACAGTAAATAATAACACAGCAACTGTTATTCCCCCCACCATTCCTACAATTAATGCTTACGTATATTTATTTAGTCTATGATTTCATAGCAGTTGTTGTAACCACAATTCTCTCAAGAAATTAAGAAACCAGAAGCCTTCAAAGCTCATCTCAAAGGCAACAACTTTTGTGATATGACAGGTTCTAGCCCTAAAGACTTGACTGTACAATTCACTGGGTAAAACATTTACTGAATGTCTGCCATAAAAACAAATCAGATGACATCTCTGTCTTCAAATAGCTATTGAGAAAGGCTGGCATGTACCTAATCCATTCTAACACAGGTAAGGCCTCAAGAAATTCCCAAATAGAGATGAAGGGCAATGTACACGGACATCACAGAATGTATGCTGCTTTACTGGAGCTGCAGTTTGGAATAGGATTTCTGAAGAAAAAAGGAAGAAGAATTATAGCATAAAGTTGTTGGGATGTAAAGTTTCACTGTGCTGTGGGGAAGATTTAATAATTTTGTCTGATGAGAAGTCACACATATAGGAAAAAAAATAAGCATTGTGGATGAAAAGAAAAGTTGAGATGAAGAGCCATGAAATAAATGTAGTAGAATTTAGATTTTATTCTGGAATCCCTAAAGGCATTTAACAAGAAAATAAAATCATATTTGGGACAATTCCAGGAAAAAAAAAAACTGTTCTTCCAATAATATGCAGTTTGACAAGTATATAAGAATCACAGGAATACAGAGGATTGGTGATTCTTCAGAAATGCCATATATAACTATTGTCATTGTGCAGTCATTAAGTCGTGTCCATCTCTTTTTGACCCCGTGGACTGCAGTACTCCAGGCTTCCTTGTCCTTCACTATCTCCCAGAGTTTGCTCAAACTCATGTCCATTGAGTCTGTGATGCCATCCCAGCATCTCATGCTCTGTAATACATTCCCCACACTCTAATCCACCCAGAGGACAAAGGCATTCTCTGTCCCTAAAATTGATGATCAATGGCATGGTCAGCTTCACCCTGGTTGCTCTTTAGTTAAGTCCACAGCACTAAGACAGCCAGCTTGAATTTAGCATGATGAGCCTATGATAAATCAACCTATGATGCATCAGGCATTGTCTACGTGATGAGTCCAGCAAAATGTGTCTCTAGTCTAAAGAAATTTGATTATTTAATGGGAAAGACAGCCAGTCAAGATACAGAGTAGCTGACAGTATAATATAGGCTATTTTAGTGGGTGATATGTTATTAATAGAACATAAAAAACGACTAACCTAGTCTATCTGGGGCTTATGATTAAGGTTTTCAAGTTTAGCAAATCCAAATACAGATCATTCAATTACATTTGAGTTGCAGATACATAAATGAATTATATTTTTACTGTAAGTATAATCCCAAATGTTCAAATGTAACTGGGGATCTTACCTGGCAACCCTACTGAAAACACTTCTTAAAATGCTTCTGGGATAGTATCTTAAAGGATAGGAACTAATCAGATAAAACATGGTAAAAAGAAA
Organism: Bos javanicus; assembly: GCF_032452875.1. Lineage (NCBI taxonomy): Eukaryota > Metazoa > Chordata > Mammalia > Artiodactyla > Bovidae > Bos > Bos javanicus. The sequence goes on along the minus strand of NC_083887.1, from coordinate 29,180,354 downwards.
ATTTGGAACTGAGGGAGCAGAATGGCAACTTGGGTAACATATGGTAGCATGAGGAAGAATCACTCATTTGGGAAATCACAAGGAAATACAAACATGACTAGGTCACAAAATTCCAACCGTGCATGGCAAAGAAGTAATTTAGATAATTTATTAATACAAGGACAGTCAGGGGTCTGATCATGTTGGAATTGGCTTTGCTGATAGATTCACTATGAAGTCATGCCTTCCTGAGATGATTGGTCCCTCAGTGATGCCTCACAAATGTACTGGTCATGGGCTCTTTGCTTAATATATCTAAAAATACTAACACTGTTTTTCAAACAGTTATTTCAAACTTCTGCATTTTCTTCCAGCTTCCTTTTGTGTTCCTCCGTCTCAGAATTCTAACCAAAAAGACTTGCTTTTTTTCTTCCCAGAAATAAACTGTGATGCCACAGTTCCCAGTCCTCCCCTATCCATTGCCCCTCCTCCCAATCTCACCCCCACACAGTGGCCATTGCTGCTGCAGACATAACCATAACCATCATCACTGAATTGTTTGACCGAAACTTTGCTTCTTTCTGACCATGCCACATGGTTTGCAGAATCTTAGTTTCTTGACCAGGGATTGAACCCAGGCCTCTTCAGTGGAAGTACCCTGTCCTAACCACTGGATTGCCAGGGAATTCCCGAGAAACTTTCCTTTTATCTAATATACACTCTGCTCTAGAATTGACCTCCTTTACCAATCACACTTGACCTTTTCCCACCAACATCATCCCTGCCCACCCTGTTATTCAACTTCTCCTTCTCAAGTGCCTCTCTGTTCCGCATAAGGACTTGTTCAAGGATCTTCCATCTTAAACAGAATCTTCCATCTTAAACAGAAAACCCTTCCTCATATTGCCCACCTTACCCACCTAGTGGCTTCTCTACCTTATAAATCTTTTCTGTATAAGCCCGTTCTCATTTGAACTCACTGAGAGCAGGTTTCTGCCAATTCTCCTCTATTATGAGCCATCTTTCAGCAAGATAATAAGTGAATAAAACTAACAGTCTGCATATGAAAATTTAAAATTTGCATATACTGCCCCAGAACTCTAAAATATCACACATATTTTGGAAATAAATTTTTGTTTCCATAAAGATACATACAAGTTAATTCACATTTGATAAGCCTTGTCATGTCAAATTCTACACAAAATCAGCCTGAAATTCATAGATCCTGTAATATAGCACAGAGAACACAATATCTTGTTGTGTGTGTGTGTATATATATATATATATATATATACACAGTAGTACTCTTGCCTGGAATATCCCATGAACAGAGGATCTTGGTGGGCTATAGTCCATGGGGCCTCAAAGAGTCAGACACAACTGAGCAACTAAGCACTATAAATCACTTTGCTGTATGGGAGAAATTAACGCAACATTGTAAGTCAATTATACTTCAATAAAGGAAAATAAAACATCATCCCTTAATCTCTTTGAAGATTTACACAAAACGTTATCGATGCTCTAAATAATATATAATACTTTGGGAAACCTATTCTCATTTTAGGCAATCATTTTGAGATATTCAAAAACTGAATTTGGGATTTCTTTTCTGGGGTGTTTAGCCTCACTTCTGGTGCCCAGGTCTTCACACTGTACAAACCTTTGCCATTTCCTCACAGGTTCTCCAGTCTCATGCTGAGTCCTTGGTAAATTGCTTAACCTCCCTGAATTCTTTTGACTTCCTATATGCTCAAGCATTTATTCTGCCCACATAGTACCCTTTGGTATAAGACATGCCCTATGGTATGGATTATCAGATTATTTTAATTTGAATAATGCGGTTCTGAATTCAGAACCTCAGGATCTCTCATTTTAGCTGGAAAAATCAAAGGAGTATTATGGAACAAAAATAATGGAACAAATAAGAAAAATAATGTATGCAGATATTTTTTGGAATAAAATTGTATTTCTTACAGAAATGATACAGAATTTCTTAAAGAAGGAAAGGAAGTAGGCTCAAACTCATTACTTTTCATGAATTCAAGATCTGCCATAGACTTATTAGATAATTAATAAGCACTACCTACCTATATCCAACCAGTCCATTCTGAAAGAGATCAGCCCTGGGATTTCTTTGGAAGGAATGATGCTAAAGCTGAAACTCCAGTACTTTGGACATCTCATGCGAAGAGTTGACTCATTGGAAAAGACCCTGATGCTGGGAGGGATTGGGGGCAGGAGGAGAAGGGGACAACAGAGGATGAGATGGCTGGATGGCATCACTGACTCTATGGACGTGAGTCTGACTGAACTCTGGGAGTTGGTGATGGACAGGGAGGCCTGGCGTGCTGCGATTCATGGGGTTGCAAAGAGTCAGACACGACTGAGCGACTGAACTGACTGACCTACCTATAAAATCTGTCTGACACTTAGTACGTTTTCATAACATAAATAACAGTTAAACAAACAAAAGCTCTTCAATTGATTTCACTTTTTCACCTGAGAATTTTAGACAACCACTGAATTTCTGGGCACCGAGTTATCATACTGCACAAGCAACAGATTGCTCTCGTACCTATCAATGTGCCATAATGAGTGTCAGACCAGCTGGTCTCTCATATCATAAGTGGTCACCACACATATATAGTATTTAACAGATATTTAACCACAAAGCATTTCTTAGAAGAGTCCTTTCAGCACAGAAAAAAAGCACAGGGACAAGGAGCTAGTTTTACCCTTTCAAGTTAAAAAAAAAAAAGTCTTCAGTAATTTTGATAAATAAGTCAACCCAGATCCTTAGACTTCTTTAAATGAAAGAAGACTATGTATTTCTAAGTAAAACCATCTCTATCTAAGTATGCCAGGGTCCTTTGCTAAAATTATATGAGAGTCTGGAGCTGGTAACAATTGCTCTCTATTTGCACAATGTCTCCCTAATTGCACTGCACTAGAATGTCTGGTACCAGTTACTTCTTTGACTTCATCTCCTAAATTCCATCCCATCTCTGGCTAAGCGATGGCCATTCAGGCTTCCTTGTTAATTCATTCAATATCAGGCTCAAATTTGCTTTAGGGTCGCTCTCAATTCAAGAATAATATCAAATTTTCTATGTCTTACAGCTTATAAACAGTGGAGTAATCAGTGAACAAACTTATATTAAGCATCAACAATGTCAGATAGCCTTTTAGCCACTGGAATTTTTATAATTAACAATATGCACAGATTCTCTGTACCAGAGAAAACTGCCTTCCATTTGGGATTTGTTATAATGCTTGTAAAATGCAAATTGAAAGGATCTGCATGCATTCGACATAACAACTGATTAAACATCTGAAACTCTGCAAAGTGAAATCTAATCTATTGTGATAAAAATGCAGAGAATTTTGCTCCAGAAAATATCATTGCCATGGAAGCGAGGATAAACAACTTAGACAGACTCAACAAAAATCAGTCTCTCTCTCTCTGCTTATCTCTCTTAACTACACAAAAACATTACCCAGTTTTTATTTTTTCTGCAGCTCTTCTTTTCACCAAACATTATACTTTCAGTTCAGTTCAGTCACTCAGTCATGTCTGACTCTTTGCGACCCCATGAATCTCAGCACGCCAGGCCTCCCTGTCCATCACCAACTCCCGGAGTTCACTCAGACTCACGTCCATAGAGTCAGTGATGCCATCCAGCCATCTCATCCTCTGTCGTCCCCTTCTCCTCCTGCCCCCAGTCCCTCCCAGCATCAGAGTCTTTTCCAATGAGTCAACTTTTTGCATAAGGTGGCCAAAGTCCTGGAGTTTCAGCTTTAGCATCATTCCTTCCAAAGAACACCCAGGGCTGATCTCCTTTAGAATGGACTTGTTGGATCTCCTTGCAGTCCAAGGGACTCTCAAGAGTCTTCTCCAACACCACACTTAAAAAGCATCAATTCTTCGGTGCTCAGCTTTCTTCACAATCCAACTCTCACATCCACACGTGACCACTGGAAAAACCATAGCCTTGACTAGACGGACCTTTGTTGGCAAAGTAACGTCTCTGCTTTTGAATATGCTATCTAGGTAGGTTATAACTTTTCTTCCAAGGAGTAAGCGTCTTTTAATTTCATGGCTGCAATCACCATCTGCAGTGATTCTGGAGCCCCCAAAAATAAAGTCTGCCACTGTTTGCACTGTTTCCCCATCTATTTGCCATGAAGTGATGGGACCAGATACCATGATCTTCGTTTTCTGAATGTTGAACTTTAAGGCAACTTTTTCACTCTCCTCTTTCACTTGCATCAAGAGGCTTTTTAGTTCTTCACTTTCTTCCATAAGGGTGGTATCATCTGCATATCTGAGGTCATTGATATTTGTCCCGTCAATCTTGATTCCAGCCTGTGCTTCTTCCAGCCCAGCATTTCTCATGATGTACTCTGCATAGAAGTTAAATAAGCAGGGTGACAATATACAGCCTTGACGTTCTCCTTTTCCTATTGGGAACCAGTCTGTTGTTCCATGTCCAGTTATAACTGTTGCTTCCTGACCTGCATATAGGTTTCTCAAGAGGCAGGTCAGGTGGTCTGGTATTCCCATCTCTTGAAGAATTTTCTACAGTTTATTGTGATCCACACAGTCAAAGGCTTTGGCATAGTCAATAAAGCAGAAATAGATGTTTTTCTGGAACTCTGAGCAACTGACATATATGAACATGTAATGAGTGCTTACCACATGTCATGATAAACTATATCCTACATTTGTTTGTGGGAAAATGAGATATGCAAATTAACAATATTAAAGTCGTGTCTGACTCTTTGCAACCCCATGGACTATAGTCCACCAGGCTGCTATGTCCCATAGAATTCTCCAGGCAACAATACTGAAGTGGGGTGCCATTTCCTTCTCCAGGGGATCTTCCCAACCCAGGGATCGAACCTGGGTCTCCTGTACTGCAAGCAGATTCTTTACCATCTGAGCCACTTGGGAAGCCCCATTACATATGTATATGTAAACATCTTAATTAAATGTCAAATATGCTGCAGCTGTTACTCTAAGTTTTCTGAAATAAAATTAGTATCCTACTTGAAAGTGATATTTGGCTTTTTGAAAGAGTAAATGAATATTGCAAATTTTTAAATCTATTTTGATTAATTTTTTAAATTACTCTGTACTTTAAACCAAGTGGATTTAACAGAACTGCTTATCTATTACAGAAATGCTTGATAATAAATTAATGAGAAAAGTGATATTTAAAGGACAGTTGATTGTTAATACATTATAATACATATATAAAATTTTTGCATAATATACTTGTAAAAGCTTTTTTATATCAAATGTAATTACTATGTTAAACAATATAATTAAACAATACAGCTTATTATTATATAAAAAGATTCTTTTGGTGAAACTTCGTATAAGATTAAACTTTTTATATACTACACACTCATTCTGTTTTTGCTAATAACATTTTTTATTGTATAGAATTATTCATAAAAACTATACTTTTAAAATACTATTTTTTACAAGAGTATTGCCATTTACAAATATCCTACTAATTGATTATTTTATTAAAAATGAATAGCAAAAAAAATAAAAACCTTCATTCAAAATAATCTCATTTTGCGAGCCAAATAATATAATAGATAGAGGTGTATAATGAAAAAGGATACCTAGTATTAATAGGAAAAAAAGTATTAAGGTCCTTACAATCATTTTCAGGTCCAGCTTATTATTTTAATCCTTCACATCACTTCAGTAAAAAATATTCTAAAATTAATATCAGGAATCTTAGAACATATTTGAGGCAAATTAACATATGAAAGGATACTTTTACTACAATTGATATAGAAAAAATGCTATTATATTAAATCCTAATATGATTTTCTAATATGAGATTTTTTTTTTCAAAAACTTTGAAGCATCTGGTGCTATCTAAAGGTTCTTGGATACCTTTCAAATTTATATTATTACAAAAGAATATAACAATGTGCTTTATGTTTTCACCAATTCAAATTTTTATCCTTAATCAAACACTTTGAACATCATTGCTGATTCTTATTTTAAAAGAATAATTTTGCATTTATATTCCTGAGAATATTACTAACTAGCAAACAAAACTAGTATGTGTTGCTTTGAGATTTTGAATAATTTTTAGGGATATCAAATAATGAAATAACTAGGAATTAAACTGAAAGTTGGCAAATTACAGGGACTCCTAGATCATTTTATCTTTTACAAGTACACGTAGTATAGGACAATAGAATTGTATTTTTCACAGCTCATTAAGAAATATATGTATATTCCCATTAAGATCAGTAGTAATAACTGCTTACAAATTAAAAATACATTAGCCCCCAAAAGGAGAAGGTAATGGCACCCCACTCCAGTATTCTTGCCTGGAAAATCCCATGGGCGGAGGAGCCTGGTAGGCTGCAGTCCATGGGGTTGCTAGGAGTCGGACATGACTGAGCGATTTCACTTTGACTTTTCACTTTCATGCATTGGAGGAGGAAATGGCAACCCACTCCAGTGTTCTTACCTGGAGAATCCCTGATGGGCTGCCATCTATGGGGTCACACAGAGTCGGACACGACTGAAGTGACTTAGCAGCAGCAGCAGCCCCAAACATATCTTTGTCTCTACATTAATAACATAGTTTCCATAAAACACATATTTCAAATGCTTTAAATTCCTTCTGATTATAGACTATTATACTGTACTTTTATGATGAAATAACTGATAGCACATGATTTAAAAAGTGTAAACAGTTCGAACGTTTGTATCTTTTCAAAGGTAACTCTAAAGTCATTTCCCAGAGGTAACCATTGTCAATACTTCATGTTTTTAGAATTTTTTATGCAAATAATATACACATACACAAGCACATACAAGCATACACGTCTTTTTAAAATAAACATAAACAAGAATACTTCCACATTAATGATATTGTTGTCTCTATTATTTTGTCTTGAAAGGTTTTCTTTATTAACACATAGAATATTGATTGCCTCAATCGAGTTTTAACATTTTCGTAGTGTTTTTCTATGTATGTCCTAACATTCATTTGACCAGTATTTTTCAGATGAATGTAATTTTTAGTTTAAAACAATGGGCTTCCCTGGTAGTTCAGCTGGTAAGGAATCTGCCTGCAATGCAGGAGACTCCGGTTTTCCTGGGTCAGAAAGATATGCTGGAGCAGGGCTAGGTTACCCACTCCAGTATTATTGGGCTTTCCTCTCCAGTATTCTTAGGGTTCCCTGGTGGCTCAGCTGGTAATGAATCCACCTTCAATGCGGGAGACCGGGGTTTGATCCCTGGATTGGGAAGATCCCCTGCAGAAGGGTAAGGCTACCCACTCCAGTATTCTGGTTTGGAGAATTCCACGGACTGCATAGTCCATGGGGTTGCAAAGAGTCAGACACAACTGAGCGACTTTCACTTCACAATGCAATATCAGAAAAGCATTTTGAAAATATAAATCTAATGAAGGAAGAAAGTAAGACATTAAACTACACACACATTTCCATCTTCAAATATTCACTCACAGTTAACATTCTAATACATGACCTTAAAATATTTTTATAGCAGTGTAAGGAAATTACCATGAGATAAAATTATTCATGTATTATTAAAATCAGTTCAGTTCAATTTCATTTACTTTGTTTTACCAAATAGTACAATCCTTGAGAGAAAATCATATCTTATTCATCACCTCTCCAGGGTTTAGGACAGAAGGAATATTCAGAAAATAAATTTGATATAGCTTATATTTTAAATAGCTAAGAGCTAATTAAACACTAGATTCCCATTATGTTTATTTTCCTATGAAGGTATTAAAATATTTAAAAACTCTTCTGAAATGCAAAAATTCATATTTTTTTAGTACAGTTACATTATGCACCACATTACTTAAACTGTGATTATATGCTCCTTTAAATTGTTCTCGAATTTCATTTGTATTGAAATTGCCCGCACAAACATATTGTAAATTTTAGGATAGAAACAAAGTTTTATAAGCCTCCTGTTTTTCCCATACTGTGTGCCACAGTGGTGAAAACATGTAGTTAGCTTAGAGCTATAAGAAGTTTAAATTACAATATATGTTTGTATTACTGTACTGTACTGTAAGTCACTTCAGTCGTGTCCGACTCTGTGCGACCCCATAGACGGCAGCCCACCAGGCTCCCCCATCCCTGGGATTCTCCAGGCAAGAACATTGGAGTGGGTTGCCATTTCCTTCTCCAATGCATGAAAGTGAAAAGTGAAAGTGAAGACACGCTCAGTCGCGTCCGACTCTTAGCGACCCCATGGACTGCAGCCTACCAGGCTCCTCCGTCCATGGGATTTTCCAGGCAAGAGTACTGGAGTGGGGTGCCATTGCCTTCTCCATATGTTTGTATTACATTAAAGGTAATTTCAATCTTGGACTATTATACCACAGCTACAATTGTTTTGGTCGCTAAGTTGTGTCTGACTCTCTTGCAACCCTATGGACTGCCAGGCTCATCTATCCATTAGATTTCCCAGAAAAGAGTACTGGAGTGGATTGCCTTTTTCTTTTTCAGGGGATTTTCCTGACCCAAGGATCAAACCAGCATTTCCTGCTTTTGCAGGCAGATTCTTTACAACTGAGTCCTCAGGGAAGCCCCAAAGGCTACAATACCATTTAGCACTCAACAGTCACGTTCAAGGAATATATGAATAGTCTCTTTAAGATTCAGAAAGATACGATCTCACAAAATAAAATTCAAATACATAGAAAGGATTTTAGTACAACTATACTTTTATTCAATAGTTATATCCTTAAGAATGGCAAAATTAATTCTGCTAAACAGATGGACTGAGGTTGATGTTAGTTTTTGTATAAATGAATATAATCTAAGAAGGGGAAAAAAGGTAAAGGATATGAACAGGCAAATATCAAACAATAAACCAGAATGGCCAATAAATATATGAAGTGAGGTTCGATATCAGCAGTAACCAAGGAATGCATTCGCTAGTGTTTAATGCTTAAGACAATCCTGAGTCAAGTAATTTTGATTCTACTCCTTACTAGCTATGTACAAGTTATTTAATATTTGTGCCTTTATTTTGCCACTTTTAACTCAGAATAGTTATCTACTTAATAAAATTGCTATAAAATTAAACAAGATTATGCCATCAAAATATCTAAAATTAGAACTTAATATAGTAATCACTCAGAATATGTTAGCCAATAATAATGACAAATTATTATTGACAAGTGACCCATGAAATTAAGAAGAAGAAGAATGAACATTTCATAAATCAGTAAATTAATTAAAGACTAAACTGAGAGAATGTTGGGTCATGAAGACTTTTATGTTCTGCATGTGAGAAAAATTTGGAAATATTAAAGTAAAAAGTATGTTTATTAGCATTTACGTGGCAGCATTGTTTAAATCTATAAAAATTGGAAACAATGCAAATGTTATAATGATATAATACATTGTAATAGTTGAAATGAAATATGTAAACTAATAGAAACAATCCTCTTCTTTCCTACATGAAACTTATTGTAGGTTAACACAATATCTGATAAGATGTTAGGTATTCAGCAAATAAGTAGAGTACTTGAATTAGAATATCACTGCTTTGAAACCTTTATTGAAAGAATGAATTTAGGCAATGGCTGTTAACTTCACAAAGAGAGAGACATTATGTGCCTTCTGAAGTAAGTATACACCACCACCTATCATATAGTCTTGCGAAGAAAAAAAAAACAAAACCTGAATCTCACTACCAATTTGAAGAAAATAAAGACTAAAAAAAGAACATTTTGAAATTAGCAAACTCTAGACCTTTAGAGCAATGGCACCCCACTCCAGTACTCTTGCCTGGAAAATCCCATGGACGGAGGAGCCTGGTAGGCTACAGTCCATGGGGTCACTAAGAGTCGGACAGGACTGAGCCACTTCACTTTCACTTTTTACTTTCCACTTTCATGCGTTGGAGAAGGAAATGGCAACCCACTCCAGTGTTCTTGCCTGGAGAATCCCAGGGATGGGGGAGCCTGGTGGGCTGCCATCTATGGGGTTGCACAGAGTCGGACCCGATTGAAGCGACTTAGCAGCAGCAGCAGCAGCAGACCTTTAGAAAACTCTAAAGGTAAATGAATAGGTTTCTCCCACAAACAAACAGCTAGAGAAAGCAAGAGACAGAGAGCAACAAAGACAGATATTGATTTTATATCTAATTCATATTAAAAAATATTTAGGAGACACCTTTATTTGGATTCTGATTAGAAAAAAGTTTTCTATGAAAAAAAGGAAGGCAATGTGGAAAATTTGAGCAGTAAATATTTAATGAAAATAAATGTTGATTTGCTAAGCATGATAGCATTTTATATTTTCTAAAATATTAATTTTTAACAGTTGAGTGTTGAAATGTTTATAAACTGAATGGAATTATATCTGGGGTTTTCTTCATAATCATGGACAGAGAGTTTTGCCTACAGATGAAACAAGACCATTCAAGTCTTGAAAATTGTTAGAACTGGGATGGGATAAATTAAAGTTAATTATACCATTTATTTTTAACATGTTTAAGACTTCTCTAATAAAAAGTTTTTTATAAATGGATGGATGCATATGTATGTAGAAAAAAACATTAAAAGACCAATTTGAAAAGTACACACGCAGAAATTTAAATTATTTTCTATACTTTCCACATTAAAATGTGTATTAATATATATTAATTATATATAATTTATATGTATAAGCAAATACATAATAATATTTTACCATTCTCAAATGATAACTTGATTTTTCATCAATACAATATGACTATAACTGAGCACATAGTAGAAACAAGGAATGTTGGTTAATGGAGCTTGGTCAATACATCAACATCTTGAACTAAGGAGTTATTATGTCTTAGCAATTTCAAGTAACTTATTGTAAATAACATAAAGTGTAATTTTTGGGTTATCTACAATAGGTTAATAACCCGGTTAACATCTTCATTTTGTTGAAGTAACAAGGATAGTATAATTATGTGTATCAGAAAAAAATAAAATGGGTATTTCTTCACCTTATTAGGTAAAAAATAATTGCAATTTATACACAAAGAAACAAAGTCTATTACACCTATTTTACCTACTAAAATATAGTTTAGACAGTAAGATTCCCATTTTCTATGTGAAAATGGAAATTTTTTGGAAAAAAAATCATTTTATTATTCTCAAGTCAAGTGACACATTTTACTTCTAGGAATCAATGTATGAAAAATCACATTTTCATGTTTGTTAAGTAAATCAAAGGTGCCAGTTAGCAACTGACTGATACCAGTACATGGGAAACAAAATCCCTCTCAAATATGATCTTCAATTTAAAGAAATAAAATAGCATTGGAATATTAAATAATTATTGAAAATATTACATGTTTGTATCTGGTCTTGATATTTTCTCATTTTAATAAAGAGAAAAATTAAAGCAATACCAAATATAACTTGTGCTTTATTAATAAGAAATTATAGCTCAAATATATTTTATTTTCATCTTTATTCATGAATAGGAAAGGCTTTAACACCTCTCCCTTAGAACTAACTATTTGCTTAAAAGTATAGCTCTCTTTAGAGATCTGTTTTTTATTACTAAATCAATTGTTACTCTTCCTTTCCATTCATTTAATATTAATCTTATTATATCAGAAAGCTCTTTGAGAATAGAAAATCCTTGTTAACTCTAAAGAAACATCTGTAAAAATACTTAGAACATGTTATACATTTAGCAGCTATAAAACTACAAACTAATGGTGATATTGCCTAGTAAAAAGAAATATCCTCAGTGTCACTATCAACACTAAACATATATTATTAATAATAAGCATTCAAGAGATCATTAGTCGTAAGACTAAGGAGATAAGATAAAAGATCAATTTGTAGAGAAAATGTTTCATAGCAAGTCTATTAGTTTTATCATGAAGTTTTTTTTTAAATAGAGTATAGACATTAGCATGTTTTACATCAATTAAAAAAAAAACTAACTAGGAAATCTAGATTTTGCATTAACGTGGACACCCTCAAGTGAACAATTACTCAGCTTATGTGATGTTCCATGGTTTCTGCCCTTTCCCTTCTCTTTCCATCTTGCTTATCTATTGGAGAGGAACATAGCCAAGTTCAATTCATCACAGCTACACGCAGCTTCCCTGCAAAGCTGCCAGTGGCGCCCACTCCCTCCATCTGGCCTTAGTCTGAGCATGGTTTCCTCTACAACTATTGCCAGTCTGTTGCCATAGCAGCCGCTAAGAGGGCTTTGACAGTATGGGGAAAGAAGGAAAGCACACTTTATTCCTTGCTCCTTGGTGAGACTGAAATGATTCCAAGGACCCACTGAAAATGTGACAGGGAAAAAAACAAAACAAAACAAACAAACAAACAAAACAGCTTTACAAAAGATATCCATGATAGAGAAACACCTTTTCCAAAGTGAACTAAACGTGTACCAGTGAGAAATGTTTTAATCCTGCAAACTGAGAGTTAAGGAAAACCCTCCCATGTTCAAAACGGGAACCGTGGATTATATGATGAAGGGGTGAAAGTGATGAAGGAGGGTTTTTAAACTTTTATTAATGGAAGAATAGAAAGACAAGCTCCAAAAGTGTCAGATCAATGTTTGGAAATCTCTTTTTAACTAAAAATCATGCACTGACTTTTCAAATTGCTATGTCAAAATCTGAATAATGTAAGGTAAACACTTTCTAGCTACTATAGTTCCATGTTAAAAATCACTATCACCAATATTTAATTCCTGGTTTTAAAGGAGAAATATAGTACAGCCTCAAGTTTCCAGAAAATTATATCTTATCAGAATTTCACCAAACATCTATTTTTACTCTAAGGGTAGTTAAAGGAATATACAAACATTGTGTGCAGAAAGGTAACAGGTCATAAAAACCAAGCACTGAAAACTAAAAGGACAATAAAAATCAATGAATTCAATTCTTAGCTTTAAAAAACTTTGCTGTGAAAGCTTTTGACAAGTAGGAATATTACTAACACTTAGGTTCATGTAATGATTACTGAGTTGGAAATATGTCTTGAAAGGTCATCTTGTCTATCTCCTCCCTCCAAAAGACTACAGAAAAAACCTCAGAAAAGGTCTCCCTGTTCTACTTCTGAAAGTCACAGGGAGTCAGATTATGCCAATTGTTTTACAACCCATATTATTCTCCATGTTTGCGATTTTCACATTTTTTGTAATTTAAATGACAGAAGGTAAATGGCCAATTTTTCCTTAGACAGTCAACATTACTTTTGTTTCTATTATCAAACTTGTGCATTGTCATTTCTGGAAAGAATTAGAAAAAGAGAAAGATAAGGACCTTGTTGTATAATCTAAGAATCACAGCACTGACTGAACAGCTCCAGTCCACACGGCAGCCTGAATGAAAAGACTGACATTTTCAAGCATTCTCATGAAAGGTCAGACTTTCCTATATAGATTTAATATTAGCCAATAATGTAACTTTACTAACAAAAGAAGTAATGGTTTTACTGACAATGAGTAAATTTGAGACATTCAGACAATACAAGTGGGCTGAATTACAGTAATAGCTAGAGAAACTAACAGATAAACCACAAAGCTCACTTACAATGCTAAAGTATTTCCTTCCAGATTTAAGCCTTTCAAAAGTCAAAGTCAAAATTCCTATGGCTGGTGAACAAATAATTTATATCCTCATCTCATTGGATATAATTTTATCTGAGTGCTCAGCCTGCTTTTTTTAAAATGCCACTACTCTGTTTTGTCAATTCTGCAAATATTCACTAAATGTCCATCCTGCCTGAATAAAAAAAGAAAATTTCCTTACTTTCAAGGTCTGAAAACATTATCAACATACAACACATTTCTTTTTTGAGTCTTATAAATTACTATCAATGCTAGTATTTAACATGTCCTTAACACTATATCATTTTCTGCTAAATTGATCTTTTACATTTGTAACTATGAGGGTACCTCCACACAAACAAGAACCACCAATGAGATTACCACTCAATAAATGTAATATCCTAGAAATTAAAATAACCCAAGTGATTTGAATTGGTTGTTCAGGGGAGTGAGACACATTTAGGCTATTTGGGTAACATAATGCTGCATGATAGAGTACCTTCCATGGATATTAAACTTAACAAATTCAAGTATACATGTTCACAGGCTTGGAATGAAAGACAGATAAAGAATGAAGAAAGAAAAAAAATGGAAGGGAAGGAGGAAGAAAGGAAAGAAGGAAGGAATGGAAGAAAGAAGGGGAAAGAGAGAGAGGGAAGGAAGAAACAGGGAAGGAAGGCATGGGGAAAGAGGAAGGGGGAGAATGAAGGAAAGAAGGGCAGTTGGGAAGACAGGAAGAAACAGCAGCAGAAACCACTGTAACAGTTCAGAAGACACCAGTCATTGCTGCACTCCAGGCCTGTATACTGCAGTGTGAGCATGCACTGCACTCACGAACGTCCAGGCTCCTCCTTCTCAGTTTATATGTGCCTCTCACAGTACAAGCATCTCAGTGGGTCAAACGTGGTTCCAATGTTTAAAGACAGGACTTCTTCATCTAACATGGCCCCCAAATCCAGGTCAATTATTTCAACTTGTGTTCAACTAAGATAGAGTGTTCTATTCTAATTTGCATGAGAAAACCAGCTGTGTTAAAGCTATTGACAAATACTATCTATGTGGCTACTTTGAGGGATTTTCAAGTTTGTTTATTTTTTTCACTATAATGAGATATAACTTGGAATCTAAAATAGATGTTCCTTGCAATGTATTTTTTTGTGAACAGTAACTGTTCTTCAGATTTCATCATGTCCTGGTTCAAATACACACTAAGCCATACAGGAAAGCTATATTTTGATTCTAAAATCATCATGCAAACTTCTGGCCATTAATGTAATCTTCCTGCCACCTAGATAAGGAAAAGGGAATTCCCTGAATAGTACAGTAGATATTAATATCACCATCTTTCAAATGGAATGACATCCATTGTAAATTAATAAAGTTGAATTACACCAGTATCCATCATCTCCCAGAATTTTGTCAGATGACAATAATGCTTGAAAGAAAACATGCAAGACTCTTAGGAGAAATCAGGGAAGATTTTCCTGAAGAGAATGCTTCTGTTTAGTCTTAACAATTAGGAAGTTTTCATGCAATCTCACGGGCTTCCCTGGTGGCTCAGATGGTAAAAAATCCTCCTGCCATGTGGGAGACCAGAGTTCATTTCCTGGGTTGGGAAAATCCCCTGGAGGAGGGCATGGCAACCCACTCCAGTATTCTTGCCTGAAAAATCCCCATGGACAGAGTCTGGCGGGCTATAGTCCATGGTGTCTCAAGGAGTCAGACACGACTGAGTGACTAAATACATCACACGCATAAAATCTCACAAAGTGAAGGGCATCTCAAGTAGAAGCCTGTATACAAAGAGGACATAAGAAGTGAACTGTGTGTTCAGGAAACTTCTTATCATATAACTAGACTACAGCCTCCATAGGGCAAGGACTCTTTAATTTGTTCATTTAAAAAATTTCTTCTTACCCTTTACTACAGAGCCTGGTTCACAGAAGGTGTTTATTAATCTTTATTTAATAAGACATAAGTAGCTGGAACACATAATCATCTGAAGTGGGAAGCTGTTGGGCAACAGACCAAGATGTATTTAAGATTTATATCATAAAAATATGATATACCAAATATAATTAGTATTAGGTTTGAGTGTGAATGAGAGAAAACCACAAATAACAAGGGATTAAAGGAGAAATTTTTATGTCTCTGGCTTTTTATGTTTTGGCATCCCAGAGATTGTATGAAGACTACACAGAACAGGGTCCTGATACTTCCTATCATGTCATCATACTTAACACAGCTGCTCTTTATCCCACCATCATATCCATATTCCAGCTATGCAAATAAAGAGACAGAAGGGTATGCCTCCTCAGTTTAAAGACAAGAGGATACATAAAGATTTCAGGTTCATCCTGTCTTCAATAACTGTACAGGATGACACCCAACTGCAAGAGGCCTTAGAAATCTAGGATTTATTTTTGATGTCCAGATCCAGTTAAAATTTAGGAGTTCTATTAAAAAGAACAAAATAAAAAATAAATATTGATTTTGCCAAAAAGTTAGCCTGGATTTTTCTGTTATACCATATGAAAAAACCCAAATGAATTTTTTGGCCAACCCAACAGTAGCCACCCATTCAATGGAGTTTGGATTTTAACGTACGAGACATATATTTTAGTCAGTTGCTTGTGCTGTGTCTCTTCAGTCGTGTTCAACTCTTTGCGACCCCATAGACTGCAGCCCTCCAGGCTTTGCTCTGCCCATGGAGATTCTCCAGGCAAGAATACTGGAGTGGGTTGTCATGCCTTCCTCCAGGGGATCTTCCTGGCTCAGGGATCGAACCCAGGTATCCTACACTGCAAAAAGTTTGGTGAAAATTTTTGAAGTATACAAATGTTAAGTATAGCCCTGTTACAATGATCACATCCAGTGCCTAGATATTGGTTTCTAATATCATTTTCCATGAGTTTTCAGTGACATAAAAAAAAATGGAACAATTTAAGCAACAAAATAAATAGCATAATATGAGACTAAGTTGTTGATCTTGCCCAGTAGTGTCTGACTCTGTGACCCGATGGACTGCAGTATGTCAGGCCTCCTTGTCCCTCACCATCTCCTGGAGTTTGCCCAAGTTCACGTCCCTTGCATCAGTGATGCCATCCAGCCATCTCATCCTCTGGCACCCTCTTCTCCTTCTGCCCTCAATCTTTCACAGCATCAGGGACTTTTCCAATGAGTTTGCTGTTGGCATCAGATGACCAAAATACTGGAGCTTCAGCATCAGCCCTTCCAGCGAATATTCAGGGCTGATCTCCCTTAAAATTGACTGGTTTGATCTCCCTGTTGTCCAGGGGACTTTTAGGAGTCTTCTGTACCATAGTTCTAAAGCATCAATTCTTTGGCACTCTGCCTTCTTCATGGTCCAGCTCTCACAACTGTGCATGACCACAGGGAAGACCATAGCCTTGACTACACAGATCTTTGTCGGGAGAGTAATGTCTCTGCTTTTCAACACACTGTTTAGGTTTGTCATCACTTTCCTGCCAAGAAGCAATTGTTTTCTGATTTCATGGCTGCAGTCACCCTCCACAGTGATTTTAGAGCCCAAGAGGAAATCTGTCACTACTTCCAACTTTTCCCCTTCTATTTGCCATGCAGTAATGGGGCTGGATGCCAAGATCTTAGTTTTTTTAATATTTAGTATAGGACTATAATCCAAGCTATAAAATAAATATCCATGAGTCCTTAATAATATAAATGAATAATTAAATCAATAAACAAATGTCAGACAAGAGAAAACTCTCCTTTGCAGAAGACTTATAGATAATTTATATAAATACACTCTAAAAAAATAGAGCATAACTTCCTACTTTTTAAGTGTGGGCTATACAGAGTGATATTCTTTCAAAGAACACGGCATAGTAAGGGGGAAAAAAAGAAACTTTATAGTGGAGATACCTGAAAAATGCTTCCTCAGCCAGGTGATCAAAGTTAACATACCAGGGATAAGTCATATTCATGGCATGTACCTTTGATATAAATGTACCATCAGAGAATAGTGTCTTACCTCTGTGGTCTTCTTTCCTGAAACTTGCAGTTCTTATTATAAGAAAAATATCATACAGTTTATTTAATATTATCCTTAAAACTTTCAAAACTGTCATTAAAAAAAAGGAAAGTCTAAGAACATGTCACAGTCCAGAGGAACCTAAGGAGACATGAGGGCTTAATGTGGATTTTGCTTGACATCTTAGAACAGAAGAAATTTTTAAAATCAAGAAAATCTGAATGAAAATATAGACTTTGGTTAATAATAATGTATCAGTATTGGCCCATTAGTCTGACAAATGTATCATACAATGTAAAATGTTAATAAGCAGGGAGACAGTGTGGGATATAGGGAAACATTCTCTCCTATCTTTGGAATTTTTTTGTAAATATAAAACTATTATAAAATTAAGTTTATTTTAAAAGTTTTGAGGCTGAGTTTAAAAAGCTACACAAAAAGAAGCCAAATTTAATTTGTGGCCTGAAATGTTAAGGATAAGATCTTCATCTTCACACCAGGTACCAACATCTGGTGAGTGCATAACAATGAGGTGACTTCCCTAGGTGAATTCCCAATCACTCCATTCTATTTACAAAATCCTATTTTATTTTTCTCATTGGCTTCAGACCAAAAGTATTTCAATTATATGTAGTTTATTTTGTATATTCCACTGTGTTCAGTCTCCCAGTCCTGTCCGACTCCTTGCGACCCCATGGACTGCAGCACGCCAGGCCTCCCTGTTCCTCACCATCTCCCGGAGTTTGCCCAAGTTCATGTCCATTGCATCAGAGATGCCATCCAGCCATCTCATCTTCTGGCACCCTCTTCTCCTGCCATCCATCTTTCTTGGCATCAGGGACTTTTCCAATGAGTCAGCTGTCAGCATCAGATGACCAAAATACTGGAGCTTCAGTTTCAGCATCAGTCCAATGAGTTGGCTATTGGTATCAGATGGCCAAAATACTGGAGCTTCAGTCCTTCCAAAGAGTATTCAGGGTTGATTTCCCTTAAGATTGAGTGGTTTGGTCTCCCTGCTGTCGAAGGGACTCTCCTGAGTCTTCTCCAGCACCACAGTTCAAAGGCATCAATTCTTTGGCGTTTTACCTTCTTTACGTTCCAGCTCTCACAATCGTACGTGACCACCACCTTGATTATAGAAACCTTTGTCGGCAGAGTAATGTCTGCTTTTCAACACATGGTCTAGGTTTGTCATAGTTTTTTTGCTAAGAAGCAAACGTCTTCTGATTTCATGGCTGCAGTCATCATCTGCAGTGATTTTACAGCCCAAGAAGAGGAAATCTGCCACTACTTCCACCTTTTCCCCCTCTATTTCCCTTAAAGTAATGGGGTCAGATGTCATGATCTTAGTTATTGTTGTTGTTGTTGTTGTTTTTTAATATTTAGTCTTAAGCTGGCTCTTTCACTCTCTTCCTTCACACTCATCAAGAGGCTCTAAATCCTCTTCGCTTTCTGCTATTAGAGTGGTATCATCTGCATATCTGAGGTTGTTGATATTTCTCCCACCTACCTTGATTCCAATTTGTAACTCATCCAGCATGGCATTTCTAATGATGTGCTCAGTGTGTAGATTAAACAAACAGGGTGACAGCAGACAGCCTTGTCCTGCTCCTTTCTCAGTCTTGAACTCATCTGTTGTTCCATATGGGGTTCTAACTGTTGCTTCTTGCCCCTCATACAGGTTTCTCAGGAGACAGATAAGATTGACCTGGTATTCCCATCTCTTTAAGAGCTTTCCACAGTTTATTATGATCCACACAATCAAAGGCTTTGTCATAGTCGATGAAAGAGAGGTAGAGGTTTCTTGGAATTCCCTAGCTTTCTCTATGATCCGAATGCTGGCAATTTGATCTCTGGTTCCTCTGCCACTTCTAAACCTAGTTTGGACAGCTGGAATTTCTTGGTTTGTGTAATGCTGAAGCCTAGCATGTAATATTTTAATCATGACCTTACTAGCATGGGAGATGAATAGAATTGTCAAATTATTAGCACGTTCTTTAGAACTACTTTTTTGAATTGGGATGAAGATTGACCTTTTCCAATCCTGTGGCTGCTGCTGGGTCTTCCAGATTTGCTGACATATTGAATGCAATACCTTGATGGCATCATCCTTTAGGGTTTTGAATAGTTCTACTGGAATTCCATTGTATCCTCTAGCTTTATTAACAGCAGTGCTTCCTAAGGCCCACTTACTTCACTCTCCAGACTCTGGGTGATGGATCATGCCATTGTAGTAATCTGGTTCACTTAGATCTTTTTTGTACAGTTCTTCTATTCCTTCCATCTATTCTTTATCTCTTCAGCAACTATGTCTCTACCATTTCTGTCCTTTATTGTGCTCATATTTGAGCCAAATGTTCCCTTGATATCTTCAATTTTCCTGAAGAGATCTCTAGTCTTTCCCCTTCTGTTGTTTTCTTCTAGGTTAATACACTGTTCATTGAAGAAGGCATTCTTGCCTCTCAGTACTGTTTTCTGGAAATCTGCATTTAGTTTCATACACCTTTCCCTTTCTCCCTTGCTTTTCACTTCTCTTCTTTCTCTGGCTATTTGTAAGGCCTCCTCAGATAACCACTTTGCCTTCTTGCCATTCTTTTTCTTTGGGATGGTTTTGTTTGCTGACTCCTGTACAATATTATGGACCTCCATCCATAGTTCTTCAAGCACACTGTTTAGAAGTTCTAATCCCTTGCATTAGCCTCATTGCATATTAATAGGGGATTTTATTCGTACCTGGCTGCCTTAATGGTTTTCCCCATTTTCTTTAGTTTAAGCCTGAATTTTGCTGAGAAGCTGATGATCAGGGACATCAAGTCAGTTCTAGGTCTTGTTTTTGCTGACTGAATACAGCTCCTCTATCTTGGGCTAAAAAAAAAATACAATCAATTTGACCTGTACTGACCATTTGGTGATGTCCATGTGTAAAGTCATCTCTTGTGTTGTTGAAAAGTGTATTTGCTACGACCAGTACATTCTCTTGGCAGAATTCAGTTAGCCTTTGCCCTGCTTCATTTTGTTCTGCAAGACCAAACTTGCCTGTTACTCCAGGTATGTCTTGACTTCCTACTTTTGCATTCCAATCCCCAGTGATGAATAGAACATCTTTTGTGTGTGTGTGTGTGTGTGTGTGTGTGTTAGTTCTAGGAGGTCTTCTAGGTCTTCATGCTGCTACTGCTAAGTCTTTTCAGTCATGTCCAACCCTGTGCGACCCCATAGACTGCAGTCCACCAGGCTCCACCGTCCCTGGGACTCTCCAGGCAAGAACAGTGGAATGGGTTGCCATTTCCTTCTTCAATGCATGAAAGTGAAAAGTTAAAGTGAAGTCGCTCAGTCGTGTCTGACTCTAAGCGACCCCATGGACTGCAGCCTACTAGGTTCCTCCATCCATGGGATTTTCCAGGCAAGAGTACTGGAGTGGGGTGCCATCACCTTCTCTGCTAGGTCTTCATAGAACTGATCAATTTCAGCTACTTCAGCATCCATGGTAGGGGCATAGACTTGGATTACTGTGATGTTGAATGGCTTGCCTTGAACCAAGATCATGCTGTCACTCTTGGCGTTGCACCCAAGTACTGTATATTCCACTGGTCAAAGTCAATTTTTTTTTTTTTGGCAAAATGCTACTTTTTCAGAGTACCTAAATGTTTTCTGAAGACTCAAAAACCATGACATCTAGGAAATGATATGGCTAATGTGACTGAAAACTCTAGAAAATTGTTGAATAGCACTTGTGTCAGATGTAATCTATCTCTTTCGTCTTTTCCCAGTTTATGGTTCAAGATTTGACTTCAGGCTAAAATATTAGAACTCTAGCTCCATATGGCTTGTTTCAGACCCAACTTAGTATTAGCATACAACTATAATCTTCTTCTTCTTATAATAGCATACAATAATCTTCTAATCAAGGCTATGGTTTTTCCTGTGGTCATGTATGGATATGGGAGTTGGACTGTGAAGAAGACTGAGCGCTGAAGAATTGATGCTTTTGAACTGTGGTGTTGGAGAAGACTCTTGAGAGTCCCTTGGACTGCAAGGAGATCCAACCAGTCCATTCTGAAGGAGATCAGCCCTGGGATTTCTTTGGAGGGAATGATGCTGAAGCTGAAACTCCAGTACTTTGGCCATCTCATGTGAAGAGCTGACTCATTGGAAAAGACTCTGATGCTGGGAGGGATCGGGGGAAGGAGGAGAAGGGGACGACAGAGGATGAGATGGCTGGATGGCATCACCGACTCGATGGACGTTGAGTCTGAGTGAACTCCGGGAGTTGGTGATGGACAGGGAGGCCTGGTGTGCTGCGATTCGTGGGGTCACAAAGAGTCAGACACAACTGAGTGACTGAACTGAACTGAATACAATAATATAATTCTGCTGATCTTAATCTAGCCAGTAATTTAGATAAAATGTAGGGTAATATAATCTAATTTTCTATCTAAGACTCAACATTTTTAGAAAAGTCATGTTCCAGACATGCTTTTATATTTTTTGTTGTCACTCTTAAAAAAAAAAAAATACTACTCCAGAGGACAAATGCTCTAGTATTGAATTCCACAGTAGACATGGTCACTTTCATATAAAGGATTCTATAAAACATACTCTGAATCTTACAAAGGCATTTAGAAGACTTAAGATGAGCTAGAAGAAGATACTGAAGAAACTATAAATTGTACCAA
Organism: Bos javanicus; assembly: GCF_032452875.1. NCBI lineage: Eukaryota > Metazoa > Chordata > Mammalia > Artiodactyla > Bovidae > Bos > Bos javanicus. Next base: position 29,158,091 of record NC_083887.1, on the reverse strand, counting down.
GTTGCAGTAAAGCAATCTTGATTTGCCAAAATATAGACAAGTATCTTCCTAGGTGGCTCAGTGGTAAAGATTCCGCCTGCCATTGCAGGAGACAAAAGAGGCACAGTTTTGATATCTGGCTCCGGAAGTTTCCCTGGAGGAGGAAATAGTAATCCACTCCAGTGTTCTTGCCTGGAAAATTCCATGGATAGAGGAGCACAGGGCTACAGTCCCTGGGGTCACAAACAGTCGAACATGACCGAGTTACTGAGCACACACGGACAAGTACACCTGATTGATAAAGAAGGTGAATGTGAGGTTTTATAGAGTGAAGTAACATTTAATAGAATAAAAACATTTTTTATTTATCAGTACTTATTTACTATATTTCAACTCATGCCACACAGGGACAAAGACCTAAAAGATGGATACAGTACAGCCCAATCTTTCAAAAAAAACTTACTCTTCTGGTGAAATATCTTGATGTAAATATAACATTACAATGGAATATATTGTGGATTACATTTGAGAAAAGTCCACAGAAAATATATCAAGAAAACATATGGCAGAGTGACAGTACTCAAAACAGATGCCTTAGCTTTTGGTGTCACCAATGAAACATGAATACATCAAGAAAATGATTGGAGATTAAATTTTGAAAAGGAATCATGCCGGGAGCCGGTGAGGCATTCCACTCGTGACAAAGGTCATGAGGAAGGAGGCTCGGCATACGCAAAGGCTGGATCGAGCCTCAGGAGTCCGCCCGGATATTCTTGAGCATCTACCCCCCAAAAAACCAGAGTCCGCCTACTTTATTGCTTTGTGCTCTCACCTCTGACTTTACTGGGGGCTGTCCCCTACCACCATCTCGCTCTGTCAAAGAGTTAACTTACAGCTCCAATTAATAAAGTTCCTGGGCAATTAGGAGTGTTTAAATCCAAACCCCTCAGATGGCTCTCTAACTCGCCTGACAAGTTTACCCGGACTCCTGCAGCTATGCATACAATTGTTTACAGTCACGGGAAGCTTAAGATATTCTAATAGCTTAGAGCCTCTCAGAGAGTTAGAAACTGTCAGAATAAACTAGTAAAGGATTTCATTGATGAGTCAATGTTTGTTGCCAAGTCTTCACATCCCCTAAATTGTATCCTTGAATATGTATTAATTAATAGTTGGTATATAGAAAAAATAAGTAGTGGCCTTGGTGTTAGTAACTTTAGACCCTTAAGGTAATAAATTCTTTCCTTTGTTGTAAACCCATTACACATCCGCCCTATAGGAATGCAATTTTATCTTGGGAAGATGGCGCCAAACCTTAAAATAATTACTCTTAGAGAAAATAAGTCTTTGTTGATAAGTCCTTGTCAAGAGTCATAAAATGTTAGTAGGCCTTCTGGCCAGAAGATGATGTAAATCACCTAAACCATTTGTATACGATAAATTTGCAGGAAAGAAACCCTGGTTTTTGATAAGAATCAAAGACTGCTGACTTTTCATCCCGTATTATCCTCTATGTGTAACTTAGGGTATATAAGCCCCTGTTGAAAATAAAGCTACGGGCCTTGCTCACCAACGCTTGGTCTCCCCATGTCATTCTTCCCTTTAACTTCCAGCTGAGTCTCCATCTGGAGCGCGGAACCCACCACGCTTACTAATTATGCCTGGGCTTCTAAGACCCACTCGAGAAGGTGTCTAAGGTGGGGCACCTTCCGCTATTCGAGAGGGCGCCTGCGGCCTCCATGGTCAGAGCTAACCTGGTGTCACGGGTTATATTGATTTTCCGCGTAAACCAAGCTACTCAGCCTCTTTTCTCCACTGAATTTTCCTACTGAGCTATCCTCATTCTATTATTCTTTATATCTCTAATTAGCATATAAATAGTCGCCTAGGCCGTCTCTCCTTGGAATACCCTGGATCAGCTGGGGCTGGTCCCCAGCAGAATCAAGAACCAAGTATATTACCTACATCTGCTTTAGAAAACAAGAAGTAAAATTATAATGTAAATAATTTAGAAGACGCCTGGAATGAAGGCTCATTGGAGGGTACATTAAATTTTCAAAAGGAAGGAAGGAATGTAGTGGAAAGGTGAGAAATAAATATGTAAAAACTACATTTCCTACATGATTAAATTGAAGAATCAAAATAATCTCCACCTCCATTAAAAAATACTTCTTTCAAATATATAAAACCATTCAGGTTGGAATAAACAATTATACAGACTCACTATGTTATTGTTGTTTAGTGGCTAAGTCACGCCCAACTCTTTGCGACCTCATGGACTGTAGCCCACCAGGTTCCTCTGTCTGTGGGATTTCCCAGGCAAGAATCCTGGAGTGGGTTGCCATTCTCTTCTCTAGGGGATCTTTCTGACCCAGGGATCAAATCCAAGCCTCCTGCCTGGCAGGCAGATTCTTCACTACTGCTTCACCTGGGAAGTCCCTCACCATCTAAAAATCTCCATATAATTAGGATCACATAAAGGAAATACATAAATATTAAAAACTTGCAAGTCTCTCCACAGGATAAATATTTTAAGGGGGCACAAATTCTGGGGCTAAAAGGACACCAAGAGACAAGAAGAAAACATCCAGCATATTGATCAACTTCCTTGTTTTCTTTGCTAATAGGTTTTTACCTGCTAAGTTGTTCTCAGAAAAGGACAAGTGAGGATTTTTATTACTGAACGGCCAACAATAGGGCTATCTTAAGCCCAACAGATAAAATATTAGAACGCTGAATAAAATTTTTCAAAATTATGTATCCTCCTCACCTTCTAAGTTCAAAAAAAAAAATCCTATATCTGCTCATACAGATATATACATATCCTGTGACATCTGCTCAAATATCTTATGCTAATACTCAACATCGTTAGGAATCAATATGTTAAGTTTTAAAAATTCTACCTCAAATACCCTTTCCTGTCTTGCCTTCATTTTCCTGACTACCTCTTATCATCCTTTATTTGGATCATGAAAATAGCCTCCTAAACTTCTCTTCATGTCCAGTATATCTGCTATATCTGCTGCAGTCCAACACTCATATAGCAACCAGAATGACCTCACTATAAAACACTAACTTGATCATGTAATTCAAAACCTTCAAAGAGTATGCTTCAAAAAGAATTAAGTCTAAATTTCTTCCTGACTTCAAGTCAATATAAGTTGCTTCATTTTTTTTTCCCCCAGGGATATTTTTCCCTCTGTATTTAATAATTAGTTATCAGGACACAATCCTTCCCCCAATTATTTCCTTCTTCTTAATGGGACAGGTTGAAATGACCTTTGCCTCATCTCTCCCTAGCTGCTGAATTTCTTCCCATTTTTCAACATCCAACTAGGAAGGATGTCTTCAATAAAGCCTTGAACGGAATATTTCATGAATATTTGTGCCCAGTCACTCAGTTGTGTCCAACTCTTTGTGACCCCATGGACTGAAGCACACCAGGCTCCTCTGTCTGTGGAATTTTCTAGGCAAAAATACTGGAGTTGGGCCACCAGGGATCAAACTGTGTCTCTTGCATCTCCTGCATTGGCAAGCAGATTCTTTACCACTGGAGCCACCTGGGAAGCCCGTGCTGAAAGTTTGCAGAATTGATTTGAAACCTATTCCCTCTATTCATGTAAGAAACTCCTGGCCAAAAATTCAGCCTCTACTTGTGTGTGCTACTCACTCAGTCATGTCTTAACTCTTTGCGATCCCATGGACTGTAGCTCGCCAGGCTTCTCTGTTCATGAAATTCTCCAGGCAAGAATACTGGAGTGGGTTGCCATTCCCTTCTCCAGGAGATCTTCCCAATCCAGGGATTGAACCTGGGTCTCCTGCATTGCGGGCAGATTATCATCTGAGCCACCAATTTCAGCCTCTACTTGAATATTTCAAGAATAAGTCATTGTTTCATGAAGAATTCAATGAAAAGTATTCTTCTTTACTTTTTATTGAATTGAAATGTGTCTTTTTGAAATTTCCATCCAATTATCCTGAAAATTTTGCTTAGATTGTTTTTAAATGTTCTTCGTATTATGTGTTATCAGTAATAAAATTCCTTATTTATTTTCTGTTTATCCAGTGATAGCTTAGAGATAAGAACTATTCACAGATGTATGCCTACAAAACCTTATTATGGTATATAGGCCATATGTGTTTTCAGTTTAACATATGGAGGGCATAAGGAGAATCACAGTTGATGTCAAAACACATGACAACTGCTGTTATATTCTGTGAAGTCCATCATGCTGTATTAGTTCTAGGACTTTTTTTCTTGTTGAAAACCTAGTTAGTTGTCCGAAGATATTCTAAGTATTGAGAAAACAACAAAATTCTGTAAAGCAATTACCATTCAATTAAAAAATAAATAAATTAAAAGAAAATAATAATGGGAGCTACCTAGTTGCATGGTGTCAGACTAAGGGATTTCAAGAACTTGCCAAAAGCTATCAGCAGAGTCATTGTTAAAACTACTGTAGCCCGTTAATTTATCCATTCAACAAAGAATGGACCTGAGTATCTATTGATGTCTTATAGAAATGTAAACAAAATACTGTAACAATAGAGTATTCAATTCAAGAAAAATGTATCAAGCTTCTTCTCTATACAAATCACTTTCTTGCTTAAAATGATATCACTTGTCTTCATGGTTCTTATCACATACCAGGTAAGTTAAATATGAAAACTATTATAACAGCTAGGATTGTCTAATGTATAAATAAATACAGTATTTATTCAATGATACCATAGTGAGTGAGGTCACAGTTCTACTGAAGTCTCACATGGAGTGGATGAAAAGAAAGAGTTCACCAGTCCAGCCAGATACTAGATACTCAATCATAACCATGTTATGAAATACCATGTTCTTTCAGATTCTAATAATATCTGCTACTGGTTTCAAATAGTAAATATATACACTTTGAGATGTAACTTTTAAAAAAGTAATGCTAAAATGTATTCCCCATGATAAAATATGAATCCATAAGTTATTTTATTAAACTGACTACCAAACATTGTTCTTTCTTTCTTCTAAGACAAATATAAAACATGAAGACAGGTATCTTTCCATGACATACAAATGCAAGTCAACTTTTTATTCATGACTCTAAGTTGAGGACTTCCAAGTAGTTATTTTCTTAATATCTCAGCACTACTTATTTGATGTAAGTGTCCATCAATTACACCTCATCAAATGAGATTTATTTTCACTACATAAATACATAGATCATTCCCATGTGTGCCCTTCTGTGAGGTGTCTCCTCTTTGGAGTTGACTTCTCTAAATCTGACCCATTCTTTCAGGCTCAGTTCACATCTTTTCTCCTTAATGCAGCCTTTCATAGGCATTACGACACTGAAAATTTTCATCTGTTTACATTATGAAAATACTTGAAATTGGAAAAAAAATTGACATTTGATTAAATATAGTATACCATCTATATCCCCAGAAGAATGGTTCATGGAAAGTAACACATGTGTTAAATTTGTTTTTTAAAAAGGAATAAAAACTGAGAAGTGACATTACTTTTTTTGCATCTTTTCTAGTCATTTAAGCATTTCTTGAGATGCAAAGATAAGATGGCTAAGAATTCACAAGTAAAACCTCCTCCAACTGGAGAAAGTCATAGTCTGAATTTAGCAAGTGAGTTTATGGTAACAGAGATTTTTATGTAACTGTATTTTCATGTATTATAAACTGCTCTAAACTTTGTCAATTCCAGGGTGATTTGCAAATAGGTTCATGGAATACTCCATCATAGAGTAATTTGATAAATAAGCTCAAGCTAATAATGCCTCTGGGGAATGAGTATTGTCTTGAGAATTACTGTAGCCCCCTTCCCCTACACTGTGATTTTTTTTTCCATATTATCACATTAGGATTCAATCTTATTAGAGTTAAAGTTTATTATGTATTTAAAATTCTCCACATCATGTCCCATATTACAGATTCATTAACTTATTTTATCTCATCTAATATGTAAATAAATTTCTTCTCATGAAATTTATCAGGATAACACTGGAGAGTAGAAGTATGTGGGTTTAGACACACATCTTGTATTTCTAAATTACTCTAAAGAGAACTTTATGGCCTTGTGGAAACCTTTGTTAGGAACAAAAGTATAAGACTTCTTGGAGTTTCTATTAACATATTCTGAGCCTTTGTGAATTTGGATATATGCATGTTTCTGTGGAGGTAGAGTGGAGATTAAAGGAAATGCATGCAACCAACTCATCCAAAAATATTATGGATGAATCACTATAGAACTACCCAAGAATAAGCCATGAGCATGTATGACCTCAAAACAGACTCTGGGATATTGATGGTTAATAAAAACCTATATCAAGAATCAACCATGATAATCAGAATTAGCAGGAATAGCCTCTAAATAATATAATTTGTATTGGGGTAAAAGGAGGATATATTCTGATAATCCCTTTATTCTTAATACTATAGTGATTAGTAGATATTTTTGCATAAGTTGGTTGCATGCATTTTTTCTAAGCATCACCTTCAGTTCAGTTCAGTTGCTCAGTCATGTACAACTCTTAGCAACCTCAGGACTATAGCATGACAGGCTTCCCAGTCCATCAGCGGTGCCCGGAGCTTACTCAAACTCATGTCCATTGAGTCAGTGATGCCATCCAATCATCTCATCCTCTGTTGTCCCCTTCTCCTCCCACCTTCAATCTTTCCCAGTCTAGGATCTTTTCCAATGAGTCAGTTCTTCACATCAGGTGGCCAAAGTATTGGAGCATCAGCTTCAGCATCAGCCCTTCAAATGAATATTCAGGACCGATTTTCTTTAGGATGGACTGGTTGGATCTCCTTGCAGTCCAAGGGACTTGCAAGAGTTTTCTCCAGCACCACAGTTCAAAAGCATCAATTCTTTGGCACTCAGCTTTCTTTATACTCCAAATCTCAAATCCAAATATGACTACTGGAAAAACCATAGCTTTGCAAGATGGATCTTTATTGGCAAAGTAATCTCTCTGCTTTTTAATATGCTGTCTAGATTTGTCATAGCTTCTCTTCCAAGGAGCAAGTGTCTCTTAATTTCATGGGTGCAGTCACCATCTGCAGTGATTCTGGAACCCAAGAAAATAAAGTCTCTTACTGTTTCCATTGTTTCCCCATCTATTTGCCATGAACTGATGGGACCAGATGCCATGATCTTAGTTTTCTGAATGTTGAGCTTTAAGCCAACTTTTTCACTCTCCTCTTTCACTTTCATCAAGAGGCTCTTTAGTTGTTCTTTGCTTTCTACCATTAGGGTGGAGTCATCTGTATATCTGAGGCTATTGATATTTCTTCTAGCAATCTTGATTCTAGCTTGTGCTTCATCCAGACCACCATTTCGCATGATGTACTATGCATATAAGTTAAATAAGCAGGATGACAATATGCAGCCTTGACAAACTCCTTTCCTGATTTGGAACCAGTCTGTTGTTTCATGTCCAGTTATAACTGTTGCATCTTGGCCTGCATACAGATTTCTCAGGAAGCAGGTCAGGTGGTCTGGTATTCCCATCTCTTAAAGAATTTTCCACAGTTTGTTGTGATCCACACAGTCAAAGGCTTTGGCATTGTTAATAAAGGAGAAGTAGATTTTTTTTTTCTGGAACTGTCTTGCTTTTTCGATGATCCAAAGGATGTTGGCAGTTTGATCTCTGGTTCCTCTGTTTTTTCTAAATCCAGCTTGAACATCTGAAAGTTAACCTACTATTGAAGCCTGGCTTGGAGAATTTTGAGCGTTACTTTCCTAGTGTGTGAGATGAGTGCAATTATGTGATAGTTTGAACATTCTTTGGCATTGCCTTTCCTTGGATTGGAATGAAAACTGATCTTTTCCAGTCCTGTGGTCACTGCTGAGATTTCCAAATTCTCTGGCATATTGAGTGCAGAACTTTCACAACATCAGCTTTTAGGATTAGAAATAGTTCAACTGGAATTCCATTAACCTGCACTAGCTTTGTTCGAAGTGATGCTTCCTAAGGCCCACTTGACTTCTCATTCCAAGATGTCTGGCTCTAGGTGAATGATCACACCATCGTGGTTATCTGGGTCATGAAAATCTTTATTGTATAGTTCTTCTGTGTATTGTGCCATGTCTTCTTAATATCTTCTGTTTCTGTTAGGTCCATACCATTTCTGTCCTTTATTGTGTCTATCTATGCATGAAATGTTCTCTTGGTATCTCTAATTTTCTTGAAGAGATCTATAGTCTTTCGCATTCTATTGTTCTCCACTATTTCTTTGCACTGATCACTGAGATAGGCTTTCTTATCTTTCCTTGCTATTCTTTGGAACTCTGCGTTCAAATGGGCATCTTTCCTTTTCTCCTTTGCCTTTTGCATCTTTTCTTTTTGCAGCTATTGCAAGGCCTCATTGGACAACCATTTTGCCTTTTTGCATTTTGTTTTCTTGGGGATGGCCTTTATCACTGCCTCCTGTACAATATTACAAACCACTGTCCATAGATCTTCAAGCACTCTGGCTATGAGATCTAATCCCTTGAATCTATTTCTCACTTCCACTGTATAATTGTAAGGGATTTAATTTAAGATCATACCTGAATGGCCTAGTGGTTTTCCCCACTTTATTCAATTTAAGTCTGAGTTTGGCAATATGGAGTTCATGATCTGAGCCACAGCCAGCTCCCGGTCATGTTTTTGCTGACTGTATAGAGCTTCTCCATCTTTGGCTGCAAAGAATATAATCAATCTGATTTTGGAGTTGACCATTTGGTGATGTCCATGTATACAGCCTTCTCTTGTGTTGTTGGAAGAGGATATTTGCTATGGCCAGTGCGTTCTCTTGGCAAAACTCCATTAGCCTTTGCCCTGCTTCGTTTTGTACTCCAAGGCCAAATTTACCTGTTACTCCAGGTATCTCTTGACTTCTTACTTTTGCATTCCAGTCCCCTATATTGAAAAGAACATCTTTTGGGGGGTGTTAGTTCTAGAAAGTCTTGTAGGTCTTCATAGAACCATTCAACTTCAACTTCTTCCGGATTACTGGCTGAGGCATAGACTTGGATTACCATGATATTGAACGGTTTGCCTTGGAAACGAACAGAGTTCATGCTGCCGTTTTTGATATTGCACCCAAATACTGCTTTTTGGACTCTTTCGTTGACTATGAGGACTAGTCCATTTCTTGTAAGGGTATCTTGCCCACAGTACTAGGTATAATGGTCATCTGAGTTAAATTCACCCATTCCAGTCCATTTTAGTTCACTGATTCCTAAAATGTTAATGTTCACTCTTGCCATCTCCTGTTTGACAACTCCCAATTTACCTTGATTCCTGGACCTAACATTCCAGGTTCCTATATAATATCACTCTTTACAGCATTGGACTTTACTTCCATCACCAGTCACATTCACAACTGGGTGGTGGTGTTTGCTTTGTCTCAGTCTCTTCAGACTTTCTGGAGCTATTTCTCCACTGTTCTCCAGTAGCATATTGTTCAGCTACCAACCTGGGGAGTTCATCTTTCAGTGTCTATCTTTTTGCCTTTTCATACTGTTCATGGGGTTCTCAAGGCAAGAATACTGAAGAGGTTTGCCATTCCCTTCTCCAGTAGACCACGTTTTGTCAGAACTCTCCAACATGACATGTCTGTCTTGGGTGCTCCTACACAGCATGGCTCATGGTTTCAGTGAATTAGAAAAGACTGTGGTCCATGTGATCAGATTGATTAGTTTTCTGTGACTATGGTTTTCATTCTGTCTGCTCTCTGATGAATAAGGATAAGAGGCTTATGGGAGCTTTCTGATGGAGGGACTTACTGAAGGGGAAAGTGGTCTTGTTCTGATGGGTGGGGCCATGCTCAGTAAATCTTTAATCCAGTTTTCTTTGATGGGTGGGGCTATGTTCCCTCCCTATTACTTGACCTGAGGCCAAACCATGGTGGAGGTAATGAAGAAATGGTGACCTCCTTCACAAGGTCCCATGCACACACTGCTGTACTCAGTGCCCCTGACCCTGCAGCGGGCCACCACTGACGCACACCTCCCCCAGAGACTCCTGGACACTCTCCGGCAAGTCTGGGTCAGTCTCTTGTGGCATCACTGCTCCTTTCTCCTGGGTCCTGGTACACACAAGATTTTATTTGTGCCTTCCAAGAATCTGTTTCCCCTGTCCTGTGTGAGTTCTGGTGGCTCTATGGTGGGGTCAATGGTGACCTTGTCCAAGAGGGCTTATGCCACACCGAGGTCTGCTGCACCTAGAGCCCCTGCCCCTGCGGCAGGCCACTGCTGACCCATGCCTCCACAGGAGACCCTCAAACACAGTTCTGGCTCAGTCTCTGTGGAGTCTCCTGGTGTGCACAAGGTTTTGTTTGAGCCCTCTGTGCATTTCTGATGGGTATGGGGTTTGATTCTAAATGTGATTTTGCCCTTCCTACCATTTGCTGGGGCTTCTCCTTTGCCCTTGGATGTGGGTGTTTTTTTTGGTGGGATCCAACATTCTCCTGTTGATCGTTGTTCAGCAGCAAGTTGTAGTTTTGGAGTTCTCTAAGGAGAAGATGATCACACGTCCTTCTACTCCACCATTCTTAGATTTTGGTGAGGTAATGAAGATAATGGTGACCTCCTTTAAAAGGTCCCATGCATGCACTACCGCACTATCGCACTCAGTACCCCCGACCTGCAGCAGGCCACCCTATCCTCCACACAAACAAACATATATGCAAATTCACATGTATCTGTACTGTGGAAAACAAAGAGATATTTTTCCTATACACAGATTATCATATAGCCTCAAATGCTATTTGCTCTTCTGTGGTAGAGACTATTCCCAATTGGCCCTTTTTTAAAAACAGAACAATGATTTTTGTTAGGGATTCACTTATTGCCCAGGTATATTTCACTCTAATTCTAATAAACAGAATGTAATAATGTAAGTCAAAGTGTCAGCACTGAGGTTCCCAGGGAACTGATTCAAGTGGTCTGCATGCTATTACCACTGGCTCTTTACCTCTTTTAAAAGGAAAAAATGGCATGGGGCATAATGGTTTGAGTTCCAAATATCTTGTATACTCGAGGGCAAAAAAAACACACCTGGAGATGGTGGCTCATTTGGCTGAAAGAAGATCAATGTATCTCTAATGAAACTGTGTTGTTATCATACCAGCTATTAACTGCTTATCTTTGGACTTGTCTCAGCATGGTGGTGGTTTAGACACTAAATTGTGTCTGACTCTTGTGATCCCATGGACTGTAGCCTGCCAGGATCCTCTGTCCATAGGCATCTCCAGGGGAGAATACTGGAGTAGGTTGCCATTTCCTTCTCCAGAGGATGGGGAACAAACAAAAACAATCTTTTACCTACTGTAATCTGGATATTTTGCTATATGTAGTCTAAGGCAATCCTTACTGATACACTCTCATAAGTATTACCAGAAATAAGTACTTCAAATAAATTCATGTTAAATTCAACTAAATAGTTTTGGCTGATGAGACAACATTTAATTGGTTCATCACTAAAAGGCTCATACCACAAATTAACTAATTCAGTTGCTACAAGTGACATAGAGACAAGTTAATCTTAGAGGTTTTACTGGGAGAATACCACCTTTTAAATTAGAGCCTTTCTAGGCACTTGATTAACACTTTATTTGGATAACTAGTACATTTGGTAAAATCTCTTAAATTTTTTCCAGGCTAAAATATATAATCTACAATGCTGAAGATTTGGCACTTTAATCATTCATTTCTCATTGCATTAAAGCAGGTCTGAGTTTCTTGTGGACAAAAATCTCAATTGCATTTGTATATATCCCATTCTTCCACATCTGCAAAGCACTTGAAGAGCCTTCTTTTCAAGCTCAAGTGCATGCTGATGTCCTTACATTGTTCAAGAAGTCAGCCCCTGGGTGCAGGCATGCTGGGATAGCAAGTCAATCACAGAACTGGCAGAATTTCACTGGCTGCTGGTGCCACTGAGATCACCAGGGGTCTGAGCAAAATAAACACATGGAGGAGGTCACATTGAAAGTAGAGTTAACCTAAGATACCTACTGCTTGAGGAGAAGGCCCAAGAAAAGAAGTGCTATGAGCCTACCAGTGTGGAAGAAGCGGCAGGAAGGGACAGTTCTGTGGACATTTCCTTCAAGAGATAAAGACAGAACTGCATGTAAGGATAGATTAGGGAATAGGGAAAATTCAACGTGATGGTCATTATTCACCAAGAAACAACAAAAAGAATCATATGGTAATGTACTTTGAGCAAAAAGAGAAGCAAAAAGCACACTGAAGACATGTGAAGTTTCCTAAACTAAGAAAAATGAAGAAAATGCCTTTGTACAGATGGTGAGTGGTCCAAAATGTGGGCATAAGTACTGATGTTTAAAAAAATAATACACATATAAATTTCAGTATAACTTTCACAGAGAGTACTAAGAACATCGTGGTGGTTGTGCAGTAGACAGGACAAGAAGTCATCAAAATTGTGCTACCACATATCATAGTCATGTTAATCACAGGCAGTATAATTAATTTATTACAAGGAGTTTAATGCCTCCACAGGGATAAACAATAGTCAAAGCCTGGATCCTGAGGCTGAAAAACTTTCCCTTTCTAATTCATCAAGATATTAATATAAAAGTAAGACCACTGATCATTGGCATTATGAAAAGTATAAGCTGCCCAGCTGAGACTAAGGAAAATTATTGGATCCTAAAAATAAGTTTTCATTTTTTTTCTTTGTAAGTATAGGCTATACTACAAACCAAGGGGCTGCACACACATGTGCACGCACACACACACTGACTCCTCAGTATGGGCTTGCTAATTTGTGAGTCAACAGTTCCAAATACTGGGAGATGGTAGTTCTACATTTTATGTACTGTTAGCCTTGGATTTGTAATGTTTTAAAAGGAAGCAACATGCAGTTTTCTCACTGAGGACATGCAGTGAGCATTATGTGAACTTCTCCCTGATATGTTTTATTCCAGAACAGCAAAAAGAAATACATATGGAGTGTGAGTTTTCATCACATAGACTTCCTAGAGATTATTTATTCAATAATATTTCTTACCTCATATAACTGATTCAGGGCTCAACATCTAATTAATCATTGAAACCTATTTTGGAAAATGTAAGGACAAAAGGGAAAATTATATTTTCTGACTTTTACAAACGTGTTGTATTCATTCATTTTGATATGTATTTCTATTTTTATCACTTTTATCTCTTACTTTGTTTGTTAAATACAAAATCAACTTAACAAGGTGATTGAAAATATTTATATGCCGTTTTGACCTCACAGTCAGGCTTTCTGTAAAAACACAGGTTCATCTATAACAGTTACTATTGTTCAGTTGCTGAGTCATGTCCGACTCTGTGGACCCAATGGACTGCAGCAGGCCAGGCTCCCCTATCCTTAATTGTCTCCTGAAGTTTGCTCAAATTCACATCCATTGTGTCAGTGATACTTCTAACAATCTCATCCTCTGCCACCCCTTTCTCCTTTTGCCTTCAGTCTTTCCCAGCATCAGGCTCAAAGTACTTGTAAGACTTGAATTCATCACTACAAAGTATTTATAGAAATAATGAGAAAAATAATATTATGTGTAAAATTTGTGATATGGATATTTTGGGCATGAATCATAATGTTATCAGACCTATAGGCAGTTCATATACTCTAGGTCTTCTGAATGTATACTTAGACTAATCCCTTCTGTCAGGGTACCTAATTAATATTGCTTTGCTTAGCCCACTTTATTGGAACTGACCTTACTGAGCATTATTGGGCATTGCACCATTGGTCACAAGAGAGCATGGTACAAAAATATCCTTATGAAACTCACTTTCCAATTATCTGAAGAACATTGAAGCTATCGTTCACTACATGACACGCTGGGTTGTTCCTAAAGATTCACTGGAGTTTAGTATTTGCATAAGTCTCAGTATTTAGGATGGAGAAGGCAATGGCGACCCACTCCAGTATTCTTGCCTGGCAAATCCCATGGACAGAGGAGCCTGGTAGGCTGCAGTCCATGGGGTCACTAAGAGTCAGACACGACTGAGCGACTTCACTTTCACTTTTCACTTTCATGCATTGGAGAAGGAAATGGCAGCCCATTCCAGTGTTCTTGCCTGGAGAATCCCAGGGTCGGGGGAGCCTGATGGGCTGCCGTCTCTGGGGTCGCACAGAGTCGGACACGACTGAAGCGACTTAGCAGCAGCAGCAGTGTTTAGAATATGTGTATATTGTGTAACTGATTAGTTGTATTTGACTTATGGACATTGTGATTCATGTAACCGGTCTTCTTTTGCCTCCATATTGTCTATTAGAAAACACAGAACCATATGCGTTATCTACTTCATGCAAGTATATAGCATATTATGACTTTTCGTGCGTGTGTGCGTGAAATTGCTTCAGTCATGTCCGATTCTTTGTGACCCTATGGGCCATAGCCCACCAGGCTTCTCTGCCTGTGGGATTCTCTAGGCAAGAATACTGGAGTGGCTTCCCATGTCCTCCTCCAATGGATCTTCGCAGCCTAGGGATTGAACCCATATCTCTTATGTCTCATAGCAATGGCATGCTGGTTCTTTACCACTAGCATCACCTGGGAAGCCCACAACATTTCATATATTAGTCTTATTCTATTTTCTAACCTTATTATCCTTTAGTATTAATTTCTTCACCGATGAAATCTTAGTATTATATGACACTCATTTTTGCTAGCCACCTAAAGTCTCCTTTTGTGTGGACAAGATAGGAAATGCTAACATCTTAAAACATTCATGTATGCGTTTATTCAGTAAGTATATTTTGAAGACTTACATTATGACAGAACCTGTGTAACGTGTTGGCTTTCAAATAAAGAATAAATAGCTCCAGGGAACTTCCCTTTTAGATGGAAACCTTTATTCAAGCAAATAATTATAATATGCTAAGTGTTATCTTATGTACCATGGACAGAAAGCGGTATCAAGCAAGGAGGAGAGGTACTGAAGTTCAAAGTCGTGCCAAGATAAAGATATCACATCCAAAGCAGATGTTTTTATAAGAGTTTAATAGAAGGATTATTTCAAAGTATGTGGGAAAGATTTTGGTGCACAGAGATGATACCTGGGTCTGGGCCTTGAAGCAGCAAGGAGCCCTTTGAACATATGAACGTGAAGGGGCAAGGAGAGAGGGCAGCTTCAGGAATCCAGAAGGTAACTGTGTGGAGAGAGTACCCCAGAGGAAAGGCCAGCCAACCCAACAGTCTGTCCAGAGGGAGCCTGGAGAACCAATGCCCTGACCTGGCTGGCCTCATCCTCTCCTCCCATCTTCTGAGGCCTCCCATTGGCAGAACTTAACAGGAAGTCAGAGGGCAGTGAATCAGTTTCCAAGGGCTGTGGTTACAAAGTGCCCAAAACTGGAGGCTTACAACAATGGTCATGTGATGTCTCATAGTTCTAGAAGCTGGAACTCTGAAATCAAGGTGTCCTCAGGGCTGGTTTCCTGAGGACTGTGATGGGGAACCTGCTGCAGACCTGTCTCCTGGGTTCTCCCAGCCTCAGCATCCTCTGTTTCCTCCTACCATTCTTACCTTTGTGCAACTCTGTCTCCATGTCCAAACTCTCCCTTTTTAAAGGGTATCAGTCATTGGATTAGGGGTCATGCTCGCTTCAACGTGATTTCCTAGTAACGACCCAATTCCACACAAGGCCACATTCTCAGGTACCGGGGCACAAGAATTCAACATATTTTAAAAGAGACACAATTCAATCCTTCACAGCAAGTAATTTCACTAAAGTGGTCTAGATATTAAATGATTTTTGTAATTTGACTTACTCATTGTCAGCAAAGATACAACCCAGTTTTCAATAATCAACCATATTATTAAAAAAGGAAACTGCTACCTTTGGCAGAAAAATGTTACAAAGTACTGGAGATTTTTTAAATATAACTAAAACTTGGATGATTTTAAGAACATTCTAGAGTCTAGCTGTTCATAGATTAGACTTATTTAACTCAACTTATTCTTAAACTTTAAAAATCTGTAAATTAAATGACTTTGAAATTTCATTCAACTGTATTTTCCTATCTTACATAATGGTCATACAGCTAAAAACCTTGATCTTATTTCAATACTTTAAAATACAGAAATTTATTTTCTTAACAGTTTCTCTAATTTAATTCCCTTAAATTATTACAATTTGTCCAGTCATCTATCCAGAAATGGTTTTGCTTTTATTACCTTCAGCTTCATTTTAGTCCACATTACAACTTCACTATATATAAATAATTAAATATCTGTGACAATTTTAACAGGTTAAAGAAATTATCTTGAAAATCTTTGGCAAAACTCCCAGTCTTAAAAAGTAATGTTATAATTGCTCATTTGGATTAAATCATGCATGGATTTTCAAACCTGTGTACAGTGAACCACAGTGCGGCCCTCAGCAGTAATCTCAAATTACAAGCATTAGTTCAATTCCCCTACCTCCATGATTCAGAAGGAAATGTAACTTGAAGGGACAATTCTTTTTCTGACATTGCCAGCAGTTTTACCCAGAAGATTCTATGATTTAGGAGAAATCCTTTAAAATGTGAGACTCTTTTTATTAGCAAACTGAAAAGAAAAACTTAAAATACAAGCACTTATCTTAATCTTGATTAAAGTTCCCTTTTTTCCTAACAAAAGAAAACATAACAAGTGTAATAGTTTTTCACAGTCAATTATACTTGTAAAAGAAAACTGGCCTCTCTGAGATTAAAAAAAAAAAAAAGGAGCAATGCTGTATTTTGCATCTAAGTTAGAGAGAATAGAACATCTGCCTCAAGTAAATGTAATGACATGACATTGATGAAGATAAAGATGAAGATAATGATGAAGATAAAGTCCTGTATTCTTTCACATAGTAGTAAACAGATGAAGTCCTGTACAAACCCAATTGCTTCTTTAAATTCCATTTGTAAATGGCCAGAAAATATATTAGCAAGTAATTAAAAAGTAAATGAAATATGTTTTAAAAATCATTATTAAGTCCTCCAAACAAGTTCAAATGCACATAAGGAGTATGAAAATAAGAGAGGCTAACTCATTTGTCAAAGTCACAGAACTAGTCACGAGCACAAGGTAGGGTTTAAAGTCCTCTGCTGCTCTGTTCTGCCCACAGATGTTCTCATAGTATTAAGCGTTGGTCTCCTGGTTGCCTAATTTTCAATGAGTTAGAGAATTGGTAATAAATTATCAGATTCTATTTCTCAGTTTGGGCCAACCACATCTCTCACTGTGGGGGTCACTTGAGCTCCACCTTCAAATTTGTTTCAACCTCAACTTCTGGATTAGTGCTTATCTGAAATGGTAAGATAAAGGAACTTTGGCTAAATTCTCAAGGATATAGCAGTAAGTGGCCACTGTTTACTTGACACTGACTGTAAGTACCAGTTTCTACAACTGCCCACCCTGCATTATGTCAAACTTTTCATCATATAATATGTCTGTTGCCTTCTAGGTCCTTGACTTCACCTTTCTCTTGCCTGTTCCAGTTCTTCATGGCAAACAGATGGGGAAACAATAGAAACATGGATAGACTTTATTTTCTTGGGTTCCAAAATCATTGCAGATGGTGACTGTAGCCATGAAATTAAAAGACGCTTGCCCCTTGGAAGAAAAGTTATGCCAAACCTAGACAACATATTAAAAAGCAGAGACATTACTTTGCCAACAAAGGTCTATCTAGTCAAAGCTACAGTTTTTCCAGTAGTCATGTATGGATATGAGACTTGGATCATAAAGAAAGCTGAGTGCCAAAGAATTGATACTTTTGAACTGTGGTGTTCGAGAAAACTCTTTACAGTCCCTTGGACTGCAAGGAGATCCAACCAGTCCATCCTAAAGGAAATCAGTCCTGAATATTTATTGGAAGGACTGATGCTGAAGCTGATGCTCCAATACTTTGGCCACCTGATGCGAAAGGCTGACTCATTGGCCACCCTGATGCTGGGAAAGATTGAGGGCAGGAGGAGAAGGGGACAACAGAGGATGAGATGGTTGGATGGCATCACCGACTCAATGGACATAAGCTTGAGCAAGCTCTAGGAGTTGATGCTGGACAGGGAAGCCAGGTGTGCTGCAGTCCATGGGGTCACAAAGAGTCAGACCCGACCAAGCAACTGAACTGAACTGTTCCTTTCTACCATTCCTTCTGCCCCAAAGCTAGATACTGCTATTCCTTGCTAATTTTCTGTTTAGTTGATCTATCCATAAGTGTGAGTGGGGTATTAAAGTCTCCCACTATTATTGTGTTATTGTTAATTTCTCCTTTCATACTTGTTAGGATTTGTCTTACATACTGCGGTGCTCCCATGTTGGGTGGATATATATTTATAATTGTTATATCTTCTTCTTGGATTGATCCTTTGATCATTATGTAGTGACCTTCTTTGTCTCTTTTCACAGCCTTTGTTTTAAAGTCTAATTTATCTGATACGAGTATTGTGACTCCTGCTTTCTTTTGGTCCCAATTTGCATGGAAAATCTTTTTCCAGCCCTTCACTTTCAGTCTGTATGTGTCCCCTGTTTTGAGGTGGGTCTCTTGTAGACAACATATGTAGGGGTCTTGTTTTTGTATCCATTCAGCCAGTCTTTGTCTTTTGGTTGGGGCATTCAACCCATTTACGTTTAAGGTAATTACTAATAAGTATGATCCCATTGCCATTTACTTTATTGTTTTGGGTTCGAGTTTATACACCATTTTTGTGTTTCCTGTCTAGAGAATATCCTTTAGTATTTGTTGGAGAGCTGGTTTGGTGGTGCAGAATTCTCTCAGCTTTTGCTTGTCTGAAAAGCTTTTAATTTCTCCTTCATACTTGAATGAGATCCTTGCTGGGTACAATAATCTGGGCTGTAGGTTATTTTCTTTCATCATTTTAAGTATGTCTTGCCATTCCCTCCTGGCTTGAAGAGTTTCTATTGAAAGATCAGCTGTTATCCTTATGGGAATTCCCTTGTGTATTGTTTGTTGTTTTTCCCTTGCTGCTTTTAATATTTGTTCTTTGTGTTTGATCTTTGTTAATTTGATTAATATGTGTCTTGGGGTGTTTCTCCTTGGGTTTATCCTGTTTGGGACTCTCTGGGTTTCTTGGACTTGGGTGATTATTTCCTTCCCCATTTTAGGGAAGTTTTCAACTATTATCTCCTCAAGTATTTTCTCATGGTCTTTCTTTTTGTCTTCTTCTTCTGGAACCCCTATGATTCAAATGTTGTAGCGTTTAATATTGTCCTGGAGGTCTCTGAGATTGTCTTCATTTCTTTTAATTCGTTTTTCTTTTATCCTCTCTGATTCATTTATTTCTACCATTCTATCTTCTAATTCACTAATCCTATCTTCTGCCTCTGTTATTCTGCTATTTGTTGGCTCCAGAGTGTTTTTAATTTCATTTATTGCATTATTCATTATATATTGACTCTTTTTTATTTCTTCTAGGTCCTTGTTAAACCTTTCTTGCATCTTCTCAATCCTTGTCTCCAGGCTATTTATCTGTGATTCCATTTTAATTTCAAGATTTTGGATCAATTTCACTATCATTATTTGGAATTCTTTATCAGGTAGATTCCCTATCTCTTCCTCTTTTGTTTGGTTTGGTGGGCATTTGGTGCTATTCCTTTATCTAAGCCTGGTGACTCTGGGTTTTCCAACCTGTTCCTCTGTAGATTACCATTTTATCTGATCCCTTGGTCTTGGAAAAATTCTATCTCCTAGAGATACCCTTCTTTTGGTTTTCCTATTGCCCCTGTCTTTTAGGTACCTTGACTCATCTAATGAACCAAATTTCTATCTTTCTGGGGCCCAGAGTTGGGGATTTTGTACCAGCATCCCTTTGATTGCCATTCTACACAAGCCGTACTTCCTAGTTCCCCATCTTCTTACTGTAGGCCTTGGTTTAGTTTCTAGCCTCTTCCAAGACAAACTGTCAAGCTCAGTCAGATGGGTTTCCAGTGTATTATCATGTTTAACCCTCCTAGTCTCCAGAAGTACCCTTAGTGCTTTCTCTTCCAAATTATAAAAAATAGAATGAAAGCTAAACTGCTGAAGGCTCAACTTGGGTTTCAGCTCTCTACCAGGAAGTTTTCAATCTCTGCTCACCATACACATATGCACACACACACACACACACAGACTGACTTTCAAATCATTTTACTCCTAGACTAAGACAGATATTCTTCCTTTGGGATAAAAAACTACCTTTACATTTTTATTATATCTTTTCTTGTTTATCTCTAGGAATAAAATCTGAGAAGACTGCAGGTAGATGCTGGGTCACACTAATTTATTTACGTTATATGACACATACTATATATTTAATAAATACTAAGTAGTTTAAATTGTTGAAAATGATGTGACCCATAATCATGTTGATGGCATATAAGACAAACTACATCTGATCCAAATTCAGGGCTAACTACGTTTTTAATGCAAGGATACTCCTTAGTCCTATAAAAAGGACTAAATTTTAAATGAAAAATAAAATCAGTAAGTTAGCTTTACTTTAATTATTTCTTTACCAATATGTAAGTGGATTTTCTGGTGTTCTAATCTTGTAAATACATTAAAACTAAGTAAATCAAATCTTTATCTATATGCCAGTGTTCTCAAACATAGTAAATGGAACAATTCACTACCTATGAAAATTGACATGGTACATTCTTGAAGAACACTTTTCCTTCAAATACCTGACCTCCCTTTCTTAAGTCCCTCCATTATTTATTTGTACTTAAAAATTATTGCTTATAAAGTTTCTCCGTTATGGGAGTAACCTACAATATTCCTTTGAACAATATTACTAACAGCTTACATTTCATATGTATAGCATTAGAATTCTACCAAGTATTTTAGACCAGTCCTGACATTTAGTCTATATGCACCAGGACTGTAGATCAATGACTTTTACTACTGGGTTTTGCTGACTAATAATAATACTTTTCTTCTAATACAGAATTTTTTGTTTTGGTTTTTGGTGGTTTAAACAAGTTTAAGAGGAAGAAAAAGCAAGCATCATTATAGCAGTTTTATCAATGTGGAATACAAATTTCATGGAGGTTAGGTAACCTTCCAAAACCTCATGCTGGGTAATAAACTTTAAAAGTAAGCAAAGATCTCCAGAAAGAGGAAACGGAAAGACACCAAAGAAAACAGTCTCTTTTCAAATCTTGCCTTAGGGCAAGCTCTCTGAACTAAGACAAGAAAACTCTTCTGAAATGTCTTTGCTTGTGATTTTGAGTCTCAATAATGAGAAAACTATAGACCATGTCACTAAAACTGAAAGCAAAGTTTTTGAAGGCAAATTTAATTGGCATGGTAAATAAAGATTATAGACATGATTATGAAAGTAAAGCCAAGTAAAATTTAGTGAAGGTGCCATTAGCCGTACATAATCTACATATTTAAAGAGACAAATGAGGCAAGAAATATCCTACTCTTATATAAATTCAAGCACAACAAAGACTGATATATACTTTTAAGCTTTAAAATAAAAACAGATCATTTGTAAGTCATTATTGTCTCTTCATACAGAAATGGTAGGGACCTAACAGAGGCAGAAGATATTAAGAAGAGGTGGCAAGAGTACACAGAAGAACTGTACAAAAAAGAGCTTCACAACCAAGATAATCAGGATGGTGTGATTGCTCACCTAGAACCAGACATCCTGGAATGTGAAGTCAAGTGGGCCTTAGAAAGCATCACTATGAACAAAGCTAGTGGAGGTGATGGAATTCCAGTTGAGCTATTTGAAATCCTGAAAGATGATGCTATGAAAGTGCTACACTCAAAATGCCAGCAAATTTGGAAAACTCAGCAGTGGCCACAGGACTGGAAAAGGTCAGTTTTCATTCCAATCCCAAAGAAAGGCAATGCCAAACAAAGAATGCTCAAACTACCACACAACTGCACTCATCTCACACACTAGGAAAGTAATGCTCAAAATTCTCCAAGCCAGTCTTCAGCAGTACATGAACCGTGAACTTCCAGATGTTCAAGCTGGTTTTAGAAAAGGCAGAGGAAGCAGAGATCAAATTGCCAGCATCCGCTGGAACATGGAAAAAGCAAGAGAGTTTCAGAAAAACATCTACTTCTGCTTTATTGACTATGCCAAAGCCTTTGACTGTGTGGAACACAACAAACTGTGGAAAATTCTCAAAGAGATGGGAATACCAGACTATCTGACCTACCTCTTGAGAAACCTATATGCAGGTCAGGAAGCAACAGTTAGAACTGGACATGGAACAACAGACTGGTTCCAAATAGGAAAAGGAGTACGTCAAGGCTGTATATTGCTACCCTGCTTATTTAACTTATATGCAGAGTACATCATGAGAAACACTGGGCTGGAAGAAGCACAAGCTGGAATCAAGGTTGGCGGGAGAAATATCAATAACCTCAGATACGCAGATGACACCACCCTTATGGCAGAAAGTGAAGAGGAACTAAAAAGCCTCTTGATGCAAGTGAAAGAAGAGAGTGAAAAAGTTGGCTTAAAGCTCAAAATTCAGAAAAGTAAGATCATGGCATCTGGTCCCATCACTTCATGGGAAATAGATGGGGAAACAGTGCAAACAGTGGCAGACTTTATTTTTTGGGGCTCCAAAATCACTGCAGATGGTGACTGCAGCCATGAAATTAGAAGACACTTACTCCTTGGAAGGAAAGTTATGACCAACCTAGACAGCATATTCAAAAGTAGAGACATTACTTTGCCCACAAAGGTCTGTCTAGTCAAGGCTATGGTTTTTCCAGTGGTCATGTATGGATGTGGGAGTTGGACTGTGAAGAAAGCTGAGTGCCAAAGAATTGATGCTTTTGAAGTATGGTGTTGGAGAAGACTCTTGAGAGTCCCTTGGACTGCAAGGAGATCCAACAAGTCCATTCTAAAGGAGATCAGTCCTGGGTGTTGTTTGGAAGGACTGATGTTGAAGCTGAAGCTCTAATACTTTGGCCAACTCATGTGAAGAGTTGACTCACTGGAAAAGACTCTGATGCTGGGAGGAATTGGGGGCAAGAGAAGAAGGGGACGACAGAGGATGAGATGGCTGGATGGCATCACTGACTCAATGGACATGAGTTTGGGTGAACTGCGGGAGTTCACCTGGTTCATCCAACTGGTGATGGATAGGGAGGCCTGGCTTGCTGTGATTTCGTGGGGTCCAAAGAGTCGGACATGACTGAGCGACTGAACTGAACTGAAATGAACTGAACTGAATTGTAAGAAAGCAAAATTCATTTTTCTCACTTCACTATAAACATTAGATTTTACTTTACTCTTTCAACATGTATGAGCTAACTAGTCACTAATTAGGTAGATAATGAATAATGAGCAACCCAGAGATCAGATAAAGCCAATTTTCATGATTTCATAAGACAGTTGAGACGTGAAGGTGAGTACAAAGGTCTTTGTGGAGGTTTATTCTAATAGTCAGGCTGACCTATGTATTTCATTTGAGTCACAGACACCTAGTCATCTAAAATGTGTCAAAGTAATGTAGGAAATTCTGTGTAGTTTGGGAGAAAGCAGCATGTAATTGATGGTGACTGGAAAAATCCAGAAATGAGGAGTGTACTGAAATCAAGTCATCGTGATCAGATCCAAATGGTATCTTGGGCAGAACACCAAATGCAAACAGGAAAAATCAAAAGTACTCACTTGAATGATAAAACAGCTAAAGATAAACATTTTCTCATAAAATAACTCTTAAGAAAATCTAGTATTCTCCACAGTTGCCAAATCACTTTTTATGTTTTATTAAGATGTGGTTTACAATTTTATAGCTTCATTAACTGCAACTAAGCAATTATAAATGTTTCCATATTTAAAATTGAGTTAACTTTTAGTATTTTCAACAAAATTGCCAAATCTTCCCAAATTAATGTGAAAGTTATAGATGTGACAATTTTATAGTATCATGTAGACAGTCTAGACTCTTTTTTTTTTTTTTAATAAAGATACACAGAGCACAGTAAGGCAAATTTCTGGACTTTCTTATCACTTTGCATATTTACCCTCCTATACTGTTGGTGGGAATATAAATTGGTGCAGCCACTAATAGAGAATAGTATGAAAGTTCCTTAAAAAAAAAAAAACTAAAAATAGAGTTACCATATGACCTAGTAATCCCATTCCTAGACATACATCTGGAGAAAATTCTATTTCAAAAAGATACATGTACTCCAATGTTCACAGCAGCACTATTTACAATAGCCAAGGCATGGAAGGTTTCCCTCATAGCTCAGTGTCGGTAAAGAATCTGCCTGCAATGCAGGAGATCTGGGTTCAATTCCTGGGTCAGGAAAATCCCCTGGAGAAGGAAATGGCAACCTACTCCAGTATTCTTGCCTGGAGAATCCCAGGGAAAGAGGAACCTGGCAGGCTACAGTCCATGAGGTCGCAAGAGCTGGACACAACTTAGCAACCTGGCTGTCCAACAACAGATGAATGGATAAAGAAGATATGGGGTATATCTTCTGTGTATACATACATATATATGCATATATATATATACATACACACACAGAATACTACTCAATCATTAAAAAAAAAAATGAAATGATGTCTTTACGGCAACATGGCTGGGCCTAGAGATTATCGAATTAAACGAGGTCAGACAAAGACAAATATCATATGACAACATTTATACATAGAGTCTGGAAAACTGATGCAAATAAGCTTATTTATGGGAAAACAGATAGACATTAGAAACAAATTTATGGTTACCAAAGAGAATGGGGGCAGGAAAACAAATGAGGAGTTTTGGATTAACATATACATAAAACTATATACAAAATAGATAAACAATAAGGACCTATTCTATAACACAGGAAACTATATTCAATATTTTATAATAATCTATAATGGAAAAGAATCTGAAAAAGAATGCGTGTGTGTGACTGAGTCCTTTCGCTGTACCTCTGAAACTAACACAACCTTGTAAATTAACTATACTTCAGCTATTAAAATGTAATACTATAAAGTAAAGCCCCTAAAATATAAGCAAGAATAATTTTCATTCAACTGTATTTTAAAAAAAGCTAGATTGAGAAAAATTACATTTATAAATCATGACTCTAGGTATTAATTCTATCTATCACCTATTCTGAGAATGAGAGAGAATCTACCCTTGAATTAAAACAAATAACCAGAGTGCTATAAGTTTTGTTTTTATCCCAACATATGGTACTCAGGCACTTCTCAACTGAGTATTAAGGGATTAACCTACAGTATTTGTTGTCCTTCAGCCAAGGTGGTCAAAATCTCTCTACTATGTTCATTTGGATTAGTGTACAGTATTCTGAGCTGAATTTTTAAAGAAAGGATATTTTTACTACGCACCATTTATTTAGACAGTGCTTTATCTGCACTTTTCCTTGCAAATGGAAGTTTGTAAAGAAAAATTTATGTAATTCCCTGAAATATAACACATTCTAAAGCATAGGTTCTCTTTTTTTCTTGAAAACTCATCTTATTCCAAGTGGCTGTGAGACAAAGCAGCCTGGCATGAACTGCCTCTTGAGAACATGTCACTGACAGAGACAAACGAGTCCTAATGAGTTTAGGGGAAGTTTGACAGCTAAGATTTTGAGCTCTAAGGGATGAGCTACTGCACTGAGAACACAATTCTAAATGGTGTCAGGTTCAGAACAAGCTTTGGAGAATAGGTGCTCTTGGTGTAAGGGGTGTCTTTTTGTACATGAAGTCTTTTTCATTTTAGTAAACGTTGTACATTTGCCCAATGAGAATTGTTTAGAAAAATAAAAACCCTTACTTGTTCAAGGCAACTCAAATTACAGGCAATAAACAAGCAAAAGCAAAAGCATTTCACTAGAAGATTCCATGTCAGTTCCTTCAAATGCAGGCTTATTCCAGTGAAATGCCTTATTAAAATGTCATTTCAAGTTTCTCTAACTCAAGGAATATGGTAAAGCCCTTGCTTTGCAGACTGAACAGAGAATCTCACATGTACTGATTTGCCTTTTTATGGTGGGTGATAACTGGCCAATTCATATCCTCATCGATGTATTGCACTATTGAAAGCAATAGGCAGCATTTTCACTGCACCGAAAGTTCACATGTACCCTATGATATGGGCACAGCTATAGGAGCATAGCAAGAGTTGGAGAGAGACTCCCACTCCCGACCAGTAGATGTAGAAGAAACAAAAAAGCCTTCCCTTTGGGCAGCTTGCCAAGTGAATAAAACTTGGGGAACAGAACCTGATCTAGAATTCAGCTCCTACTCACCACTCCAAGGGCCATTGTGTACTGTGCAAACTACAGGATTCCTCAGCAAATAGAGTGCTGACAATAGAGTTATTAATGGCTGTGGAGCTCACAGTTCTGTCGGCTTGAAGCCATCTGCTAAGTGACCAGCGGAGGGGAAAAGAGAGAAGAAGCAATGACAAAATGCTAGCATCCTTTTAAGATGCACCGTCTAAAAGTGTGAAATGTATAAGAAGATTCACTTCTACTGAGCAGAGATCTTTGCTCTCAGCCCACCTATGAATTACTAGCAAATATGCACATCGTGTCAGGAAGCATTTAACAGGAGGCTTCCTGTGTGCTGTTTTGGATCTGTCAGGAATTCTCTGTTCCTTATTAATTCCTGAATATTCAGGAATTAAGAGGAGAGGCAAGCCTCTCCCAGGACTGAGGAAGCCAGGCATTTCCTTTGTTAGTTTTTCTATACAGTGATAAGTACCCTCTTCCTTTTTATGAACCATATGGTAAAAGTGATTATTTACAACTCTCTCTTTCATATGGATGACCTCATGTTTTCTTGATAACTTGTAAGTTTTGATTTTATCTCTGCTGAAAATAGCTATCTTGTAAGACAGTATAAATATGTACACAATGCTGAATAAAACACCTTTGCTCCATCAGAGCTCTGATCCCCTTGTCTCTCTCTGTGTCTCTCTCTCTCTCTCTGTCTCTCTCTCTCTGTCTCTCTCTCTCTCTCTCTCTCTCTCTGTGTGTCTCTCTCTCTCCCTCTCCCTCTTTTTCAGGCTGATTCCCCTGGAGTGCAGAGGCTCTCTGAGTTCACTTTCCTGCCTGGGCTTCTAAGACCCTCTCGAGAAGGCTGTCTGCACCTTCACCCCATAGAGAGGGTGCCTGAGGCCTTCGTGAACAGAGCAAGCCCCGTGCAGGGGCTTTATTGGCTTTCTGTGTAAACCAAGGAATATCAGCCAATTCTCTCCTTTCCTTTCTTATCGTCAACTCCGGACGACCAGGTTCCGATCCATTAAAGGACCCCAACACATCGTATGTTCTGAGATGCTTATTTAAATATGGGAAGTAATAAATCAATGACTCCAGATGAAACTGGTGTGCTTTCCATGGGTTTGCTTCTGCTTGAAATTTTAGGGCAGTCCTGAGATGCTCCAAAAAGGGAGAAAGAAATAAAATATATAAGACATTGACAGGAGTTAAGGAAGATGGAGATATGGGTGGAGATGTGAGGCTTTTCTAAGCAAGAAAAAAAGCAAGAATCAGGCTCCACATGCATGCATCAATTAGTTTGCCAAAGTTAGTTGGGAAGAACGATTTTGGAAATTACAGAACTAATCTTATGCTTTGAATTAATTTACTAAATAGCCCATTTTAATGGTTAGTAACACATGGTTTCTTTTCAGAGCAAAGAGAAGGAAAGGTATCAGTCTAAATTAGACATTTCTTCCAAAGTGTAAAATTCAAAATGTGAAAACCCATTTTAAGCATAAATGCATATTTTAACATACACGTACATAAATTATATGCTTGACTTGAAAGCTATTAAAACACTAAGACCTAGCAATCCCATCTTTTCAAAAGAAAATATACATGTTCTGTTCAGCGCCACAATTTACCTGCTGTGAAACTAAACCATGTACTACAAAACAGAACACAAAAGCATCATGCCCTTTGTGTAAAAGAACACAAACCAAGCAACACTATGAATAAAGAAAATAATCTTAACCTAAAACAAAAAGATGAATGATGTTTACACAAAAAATGATGTTCACATTAACATATGAAACAGCAGACTACCTAGTACAAACGTAAGAACCTTGTTTGGCCCTCATCCATACTATGGATACAAATATCTTAACTCCCTAATGATATCCTCCTAATGAGACAGAAAATAGGGAAGCAAAATTGATCATTCAAAATGTTTTATATAATGCAATAAATCTCACTGTTTTACATTAAATATTAAAATTTTAAAATTAAAGCATTTCCATCATCAACTTTTCAGTGTTAAAATTGAAAATATACAGTCTGCAATATGAATATATATGTATATACATTGATTGCATCTGGTAGTCTTACTCCTTGTAGATTTGGTTTCCATCTGGTGCCATTTCCCTTTGGATTTAAGAACTTACTTTTTAATATCTTATAGTACAGACAGCTGAATGATGAATTCTCTGTTTTTATCTATCAAAAATTGTTTATTAATATTCATTTCTGAAGGAGAGATCTCCGTACACAGAATTCTGATTGACAGTTATTTTTGTTTCTTATTTATCATATTCCCTACATAATTAAAAAAATTTTAACTTTATATTTCAGCAGTTTGACTATGCTGTGCCCAAGATGTTGTTTTCTTTCTTGGTATTCATCACTCTTGGCGTTCACTGCATTTCTTGGATCTGTAAATTGATGTCTTTGGGGAAATTTTCAGCCATTATTTCTTCAGTTTTTCTCCTGCCATAATTATTGTCTCATTTTATTCTGGAATTCCAATAACACTATATTATACCACATGAATTGTTTGTAAGTCTCTGTCAATTTTTCTTCAATTTTTTTTTTTTTTATCATGTTCTTCAGATTCGATAAATTCCATCTTCGGTTAACTGACAATTTGTTTCTGTCGCCTCCTCCAATTTTCTGTTAAGCCTAACCAGTGGGTTTTGTTTGTTTGTTTGTTTGTTTTTTCATTATGGCTAATGAATTTTAAGCTCTAGAATTTCCATGTTATTTTATAAAATACCATCCAGTATCCATTCATTACAGAGAAGGCAATGGCACCCCACTCCAGTACTCCTGCCTGGAAAATCCCATGGACGGAGGATCCTGGAGGGCTGCAGTCCATAGGGTTGCTGAGGGTCGGACACGACTTGAGCGACTTCACTTTCACTTTTCACTTTCCTGCATTGGAGAAGGAAATGGCAACCCACTCCAGTGTTCTTGCCTGGAGAATCCCAGGGACAGGGGAGCCTGGTGGGCTGCCGTCTATGGGGTCGCACAGAGTCGGACACGACTGAAGCGACTTAGCAGCAGCAGCAGCAGCAGCATTCATTCATTATGTGCTTATTTTTCTTTAAGTTCTTGAAAATGTAATAGCTGCTCTGAAATTTTATCAACTAATTGAAACAACTTAATCCCGCCAGTGTCAGTCATGGTATTCTAACTGCTTATATTCTTGATTCTCATTTTCCTGTTTCTTCAAGTTGACTGAGTTTTGTTTATATGCTGAGTGTATAAAATGATAAGTTGAAGAAAATCTGGATTTTGTTACATTATTTTGAAAATCTATTTTTTTTCCCCCCACAAAATAGTCAACTTATCTGAACTTAAACCTTCCTGAGGCTGACAGGAGCTAAATCCCTAATCATTTTTTCAGGTACTAACTGCCGCTTTTTCTTAAACAACATGAATAATTTATAAGTTAGACAAGGTTTTAGGTAGAGTTTGTACTAAGATTTGGGTGTTTTATCTCTTCTAAAGAAATATCTCCCCTTGAGGATTTCCCTTTACATTTATAGCTTCGCTTTTAGTCCCAAATTCTGTCTCTGGACAGCTGAGGCTCATCAAGCTGCAGGTTCTGTTCTGAAGGCTCTATTAGGGTAGAATATCCTGAGGCATAAAAAAACAACAAATGTAAAAATCTCCTAAAGTGCAATTTCTTTTAAAAGTAGATCCTGTCTCTTACTAACCTCTAGCACTTCCAAACAATTAAAGAGATATTTTCTCCAGATTTTAGGCTTCTTATTTGTTGAAGTTTTACCAAATGATGCAAGCTTCACTACTATTTTAAATTGCTGTCTTAATCCTCACGTGGCCAATTCAGACAGAAGGATATTATCAATAAGTGACATGAACAGTACCCCTCTCTGAATACATTTGTCAAATATGTTGGAACATGATTTACTGACAAAACATTGGCATTTCATTGTTGTTTGTTTTATTGAATTAAAGTACCATGAGATCCCTTGGTCCCTTGGTTCCTTCCCACCTCCTTCCTTTTCAACCTGAATGTTTTGGTTTCTTCCTATGTTTCTTGCCTTTTCACCTCTTGTCCTTAGTGTTCTTGGCCATTTGAAGATAATCACGTAAACAATGTACCAATAATCAGCTGCTGCTGCTGCTAAGTCACTTCAGTCATGTCTGACTTTGTGCAACCCCATAGACGGCAGCCCACCAGGCTCCCCCATCCCTGGGATTCCCTAGGCAAGAATACCGGAGTGGGTTGCCATTTCCTTCTCCAATGCATGAAAGTGAAAAGTCAAAGTGAAGTCGCTCAGTCGTATCTGACTCTTAGTGACCCCATGGTCTGCAGCCTACCAGGCTCCTCCGTCCGTGGGATTTTCCAGGCAAGAGTACTGGAGTGGGGTGCCATCACCTTCTCCAATAATCAGCTACAAAACTGGAAATGTCAGCTCTAAATAGTAGCACTAACTTTGTAACTTTGACATTGTACAGGAGGCAGTGATCAAGACCACTCCCAAGAAAATAAAATGCAAAAATGCAAAATGGTTGTCAAAGGAGGCCTTACAATAGCTGAGAAAAGAAAAGACTTGAAAGGCAAAGGAGGCAAGGAAAGATATACCTATTTGAATGCAGTTCCAAAGAATAGGAAGGAGAGACAAGAAAGCCTTCCTCAGCAATCAATGCAAAGAAATAGAGGAAAAAAATAGAATGTGAAAGACTAGAGATCTCTTCAAGAAAATTAGAGATACCAAAGGAATATTTCATGCAAAGATGGGCACAATAAAGGACAGAAATGGTATGGACCTAACAGAAGCAGAAGATATCAAGAAGTGGTGGCAAGAATACACAGAAGAACTATACAAAAAAGATCTTCATGACCCAAACAATGGTGTGATCACCTAAAGCCAGATATCCTGGAATGCAAAGTCAAGTGGGCCTTAGGAAGCATCACTATAAAAAAAGCTAGTGGAGGTGATGGAATTCCAGCTGAGCTATTTCAAATCCTAAAAGATGATGCTGTGAAAGTGCTGCACTCAATATGCCAGCAAATTTAGTAAACTCAGCAGTGGCCACAGGAGTGGAAAAGGTGAG
The DNA here is from genome assembly GCF_032452875.1 of Bos javanicus. Taxonomy (NCBI): domain Eukaryota; kingdom Metazoa; phylum Chordata; class Mammalia; order Artiodactyla; family Bovidae; genus Bos; species Bos javanicus. The sequence goes on along the minus strand of NC_083887.1, from coordinate 29,126,848 downwards.
TTTGAATTCCAATCTCAAAGAAAGGCAATGCCAAAGAATATTCAAACTACAACACAATTGCACTCATCTCACATGCTAGCAAAGTAATGCTCAAAATTCTCCAAGCCAGGCTTCAACAGTCTGAACTGTGAAATTTCCAGATGTTCAGGCTGGATTTAGAAAAGGCAGAGGAACCAGAGGTCAAATTGCCAACATTTGTTGGCTCATAGAAAAAGCAAGAGAGTTCCAGAAAAATATCTATTTCTGCTTTATTGACTATGCCAAAGCCTTTGACTGTGTGGATCACAATAAACTGTGGAAAATTCTGAAAGAGACAGGAATACCAGACCACCTTACCTGCCTTATGAGAAATCTATATGCAGGTCAAGAAGCAACAGTTAGAACTGGACATGGAACAACAGACTGGTTCCAAATAGGAAAAGGAGTACTTCAAGGCTGTATATTGTCACCCTGCTTATTTAAATTATACACAGATTACATCATGAGAAACACTGGGCTGGATGAAGCACAAGCTGGAATCAAGATTGCTGGGAGAAATATCAATAACCTGTGATATGCAGAGGACCCCATCCTTAGGGCAGAAAGCGAAGAACTAATGAGCCTCTTGATGAAAGTGAAAGAGGAGAGTGAAAAAGTTGGCTTAAAGCTCAACATTCAGAAAAGTAAGATCATGGCATTTGGTCCCATCACTGTATGGGAAATAGATGTGGAAACAGTGGATACAGTGGCAGACTTTATTTTGGGGGGGCTCCAAGATCACTGCAGATGGTGATTGCAGCCATGAAATTAAATGACGCTTACTCCTTGGAAGGAAAGTTATGACCAACCTAGATAGCATTTTAAAAAGCAAAGACATTACTTTGCTGACAAATGTCCATCGAATCAAAGCTATAGTTTTTCCAGTAGTCACATATGGATGTGAGAGTTGGACTATAAAGAAAGCTGAGTGTGAAGAATTGATGCTTTTGAACTGTGGTGTTGGAGAAGACTCTTGAGAGTCCCTTGAACTGCATGGAGATCCAACCAGTCCATCCTAAAGGAAATCAGTCCTGAATATTCATTGGAAGGACTGATGTTGAACCTGAAACTCCAATACTTTGGCCACCTGATGCAAAGAACTGACTCATTCGAAAATACCCTGATGCTGGGAAAGTTTGAAGGCAGGAGGAGAAGGGGATGACAGAGAATGAGATGGTTGGATGGCATCACCAACTCAATGGACATGAGTTTAAGTAAACTCCAGGAGTTGGTGATGGACAGGGAGGCCTGGCGTGCTGCACTCCATGGGGTCGCAAAGACTCGGAAATGACTGAGCGACTGAACTGAACTGAACTGAAGGGGATGACAGAGGATGAGATGGTTGGATGGCTTCGCTGACTCAATGGACATGAATTTTAGTAAGCTCCAGGAGTTGGTACAGGGAAGCCTGGCGTGCTGCAGTCCATGGGATCGCAAAGAGTCCGACATGACCGAGTGACTGAATTGAACTTTGTAAAAGATTCTAAGGTCAAAAGACCGTTGAAATAGTCAAGATACCTTCCTTCAGCTGTGATACGAAAATAGAACTACTGAATAATGCCATTGAATAATCAATAGTCCTGCTAGAGTTTATACTTTAATTCCCCTATGCAGTATTAGTAAAAATCAAATTACACAGTTAAATTATGGTTACCTGGGAAGGAGTACAAAAATACTGTAGTTAACAGTTAAATGAACACTATGTTCATTTAACAGCATAAAGTGTTGTTAATTCTTGGTGGGGCTTAGTCTGTCCAAATGAACTAAATGGAAGTGACCTTGTCATTCCAAGTCTTATCTTAACTGCATTTAGAAGTAGTGAATTCACACTTTAACAGTAACCACTGAGTTTCCTCATGTTGGAATAATAATTTACTAGTTTCCATGAAGTAATATTTTATTTTATTTATTATAAAATCAAAAATAGTAACTCCATTAATAATAATAATAATAACCATGTATTAAATAATTACTAGGAAGAAAATACCTAAGATGCTCCACAAATCAATTATAACTTATCCAACAACCCTATGAGATAAAATCCATCACAATATTGCTTATTTAGAAGGCAAGCTTCATGAATCTAATCATTTGTTCAGTTACATAGGAGGCAAGTGGCAGCACCAGGATCTGGTATCCACTGCTTCGTTCTAAATGCCCAATAAAAAGGTTTAGTCTGAATTTATCTACTACATATGCAATATTCAGTGAATAATTTTGAAAAAGCAAAGGTTAAAAATGCAATACCAAATTGATATCAATAAGTCAGGTAATACTTTAATGTCAATGTAAATAAAATGACACAGTACTTAGAGAAAACAGACACACACACAAATTTAAAATCTTCATGTAGCGATTTGAAGAAACAAAGAAAATCAAGGTTATTAAATGTCCTCAGAAACAATTTTAAGAAGGGGCTAAACCTGGAGTTGTTGTTGTTCAGTCACTAATTTGTGTTTGACTCTTTGTGACCTCATGGACTTTAAGCCTCCAGGCTCCTCTGTCCATGGGGTTTTTCAGGCAAGAATACTGGAGTAGGTTGCCATTTACTTCTCCAAGGGATCTTCCTGGACTGAACTCGACCATGTCTCCTGCATTGGCAGGCAGATTCTTTACCACTGAGTCACTGGGGAAGGAGTTCTTGCCAACATATACAACAACAAATAAATGCATGAGGATGAATTTATCCCAAAAAAGTATCTCATCTTTGCTATGATTTTCATATTTGTTAAAATAGTGAAATGTGCAATGTCACTATTTTATTGGATTTTTTTTTATTATTCTGTTTTTATAATTTACCATGTGTTTTTTTTTTTATTTTTTTAAAATTTTATTATATTTTTAAACTTTACATAATTGTATTAGTTTTACCAAATATCAAAATGAATCCATCACAGGTATACATGTGCTCCCCATCCTGAACCCTCCTCCCTCCCCAACCATGTGTTTTTAATTTCTATAGGTGGCCCTAGCAGTAAAGAAACCTCTTGCCAATGAAGGCAATTTCAGAGACCTGGGTTTGATCTCTTTGGGGAAGATCCCCTTGAGGAAGGCATGGAAACTCTCTCCAGTATTCTTCCTTAGAGAATCCCATGGACACAGGAGCCTGGGGCTACAAGCCATAATGTCACAAAAAGTCAGACATGACTGAGCAACTAACATTTTCACTTTACTTTTCAGCTTTTATTTTACACATTTTGCTACTGGTGTTTTTATTTTCTCTTATCAAGCTGTTCAAATTCTACATATACTAATGGCAGTAATCTGACTGATATGTTCTGCTTGATGAAAATATTTCACTCTGCATTTTACCTTTCAGTTCTAGTAGTCATTTCTAACCTCACATGATCTTAAGATTCAAAAAGGAAACTAGATATATGCCTATTACATGAAGTAATAAAATGCATTCCAACTATTGGTCTCCTTTCAATATAATAAAACATAATTAGAACCCTAAAGCAATTATGTATATCACTGATTTGCTCTGATGAAACACATAATTTTTTGTTAATATACTTTAGTTAGTGCATACCACTATTACTTCATTAGATCCATGGAGGAAAAAAAATGTTAATCTAAGAGGATAAAGTCAAAAATAATGCTCTATTACAAATTGAATAAAACCTATAGGCTGTGATCCACATATATTGCTACAAAATGTCTGTTATACAAATGAATCTATATAAAGTAATAGATGGCAGTGGTACACTGTATTGATAAAGATTCCGTAAGTGCTTTGTTAATTCTGTAAAACATGCAATAACTTCTTGATTATCTAAACCTATCTTTCACTTTCAGATGTACAAGCTAGACTTAGAAAAGGCAGACAAATCAGAGGTTAAATTGCCTACATTTCTTGGGTCACAGCAAAAGCAAGAGAATTCCAGAAAAATGTCTATTTCTTTCTTTGACTACACTAATGCCTTTGACTGTGTGGATCACAGCAAACTGTGGAAAATTCTTAACGGGCTGGGAGTACCACACTATTTCACCTGCCTCCTGGGAAACCTGCATGCAGGTCAAGAAGCTACAATTAGAACTGAACATGGAACAACAGACTGGTTCCAAATCAGGAAAAGAGTATATCAAGGCTGCACATTGTCACCTTGCTTATTTAACTTATATGTAGAGTACATCATGCAAAATTCCTGGCTGGGTGAAGCACAAGCTGGAATCAAGATTCCCGGGAGAAATATCAATAACCTCAGATATGCAGATGACACCACCCTTATGGCAGAAAGTGAAGAGTAACTAAAAAGCCTCTTGATGAAAGTGAAAGAGGAGAGTGAAAAAGCTAGCTTGAAACGCAACATTCAAAAAACTAAGATCATGGCATCCAGTCCAATCACTTCATGGCAAATAGATGAGGAAACAGTGGATACAGAGACAGAATTTATTTTGGGGAGGCTCCAAAATCACTGCAGACGATGACTGCAGCCATGAAGTTAAAAGACACTTGCTCCTTGGAAGAAAAGCTATGACCAACCTAGACAGCATATTAAAAAGCAGAGATATTACTTTGCCAACAAAGGTCTGTGTAGTCAAAGCTATGGTTTTTCCAGCAGTCATGTATGGATGTGAGAGTTGGACCATAAAGAAAGCTGAGCGCCGAAGAATTGATTCTTTTGAACTGTGGTGTTGGAGAAGACTCTTGAGAGTCCCTTGGACTGCAAGGAGATCAAATCAGTCACTCCAAAAGGAAATCAACCCTGAATATTTACTGGAAAGACAGATGCTGAAGCAGAAGCTCCAGTACTTTGGCCACCTGATGAGAAGAACTGACTCATTGGAAAAGACTCTGATGCTGGGAAAGATCAAAAGCAGGAAGACAAGGGGACAACAGAGGATGAGATGGTTGGATGGAATCACTGACTCAATGGACATAAGTCTGTTCAAACTCTAGGAGACAGTGAAAGGCAGGGAAGCTTGGTGTGCTGCAGTCTGTGGGGTCACAAAGAGTCAGACACAACTGAATGACAGCATGGCAATAGTCTATCGCCAGATCTCCTGGGCTATGACCTAGTGGCATCCTCTATACTCTGCCCTCAAGCTGTCCCGAAAGTGACCTCCCATTTGCTGACTAGGGTCAGCCCATCTCTGCACATGCCTAGAACACCCAACCCCATCCCTGCTTTAGTCTAGAAATCTTCAAATCAGTTTGATGTTTTTTCCCTTAAAGACATCCTCATTGATCCTTTAGACTTGGCTAAATAGGGCAGCTGTATTCTCTCATTGAATCTGAATTTAAAACCATTACATTTTCACACTTTATTTTACTTGTTTTTTTGCCTGTCATACCCATAGAAAGTGGGTTAAACAACAGCATAAAACATATAGAATGCTCAATAGGACTGCAAAATTTGCATGATGTTATGTTAATTTAACATCACAATGCTAATTTTTTAAAATAAAACAGATATTTTTAAAAAGGAATTCTGTGGGGCTTATCTTCTTGTCTTATTTTTCACTGGGGAGAAGCTCAGTAATAAATAAATGAAGGATAAAGTGTACAGAATTTACAAAATTTAAATTGAAATACAGAATAAAAATGAATAACTATATTATAAATAGTTTTCAGTCTCTTTATTGAACAGTTATAGCTATGAAACAATAAATGGACTCCTGAGTTGACACGTTGTAACATATACTGGCATGCTGTGATTCATGGGGTCCTGGAGTCAGACAGGACTGAGCGACTGAACTGAACATATACACACTTGTAGACAAAAAATATCAAAGAAGCATAGGATGTTTAAGCCTTAATTATCCATAATCAAAAGGAGTTAATTTATATTAATTCAAGTGAAAGAGGCAGATAACTAAAAATGGAATACAAATTAGAGGTTTAGTCAAATACCAATGAAGAAATAGTATGCCCTTAAGTTCAAACCACGTTTAATCAAATCTCTTTCACATTTTCTACCTCAAGGTGCTACCTCAAGGTCACTTCAGTCATATCCAACACTTTGCGACCCTATGAACCATAGCCCGCCAGGTTCCTCTGTCCATGAGGATTCTCCATGCAAGAATATGGTAGTGGTTTGCCATTTCCTCTTCCAGAGGATCTTCCCAACCCAGGGATCGAACCTGCATCGCTTATATCTCCTGCCTCGGCAGGCAAGTTCTTTACCACTAGCGCCACCTGGGAAGCCCTCTACCTCATCAGTACCATAAAACCTTAACTGATAGACTGATGGCACTTACGGGGTACAGGAGTTCGAATCACCAAAGAAGGATTACTTAATGTTCAATAAATACCACTGCATTTATTGAAGCTTGAAATAGAATATAGGAGGTGTGTGTACAAGAGATAGAGAATGAGAAAAGAAAAAGACAGAGGAAAAACATACAAAGAAAAGTAAGATCATATATGAAATCTAGTTTAAGATAAAGGCTACCTCCAATTAAATGGTAAAACAATTGCAGGCTATAAAATTACAGATAACACAATTACAGAGGGTCTTCAAAGTTGATGACATGGTTCTATTTCTTAAGCTTATGTGGATACCTAGATATTTATCAGTATTATTTAAAGAATGGTACAATGTGGACATTTTGCAAACTATATTATAATAAATTAACACATTTAACATGAAATTTCAAAGAAGTTTAAAATAAATATTTTCTACTGAAGAGCCAGGTAAGTCATGAAAATTAATTCTTTTCCTGAGTATTACTGTTTCATAACCCTGAACATAAATATGCAGAACCATGAGAAATTGTCATCAAAGTTTTATGGTTTAACACACATTTTTCCTTACTTTAGTCTTAATTGGTAAAAAAAAAAAAAAATTAGTATGTTTGATTATAGAATACAGTTTCATCTTTTCCTCCCTAATTATTCACATGGAGACTAGAACTCTGAAGATTAAATCTACACATAGGCAATGTTAAAATAACCAGTTACTGTGAAATATAACCAATTTTGTTCTGCACTATTCATAATGGCCTAAATTCATTTTGCTAAATAACTTCCCATAAGTTGATTAATGCTTTAGCCTAGGGTACATAGATCACATTATATCCCAATATCTGACTCTGTTGCATGTTGGAATTTTTTTTTTTTTTTGAGGGCATATCTTTTCTTCTTACAGTATCTGTTTATTTAGCCAAGGGAAAAAGAAGTTTTTTTAAAAAAAGACTTTTTTCAGATTATCAGTTCTTTGGGGACACCACTGTACTTTCTCTCTGAGGTGTTATTTTGATGACTACTACAGTGCTGACAGAGGGGAGAAGAGCACCTAAGTGCACTCTAATAAAGTTAGCTAAGAACTATGACAAGCAATAAGCCAAGGAAAGTCACTTGAGAGGTCAGAGCTGTCCTGTGTATTTTTCAGTAACAGAATTTCTGCTGTTTTTGTTAGGCTTGTGTTTTCAACAGAGCTTAGCTGAAATGAGATCTTGATGAAGTTGGGAGAAGCTATCACACTGAGATATGAAGAGCATCACTTCCAAAAAAAAATGTTCTGGTCATTTAGAGTACAGTGTATGTTCAGGCAACTGGAGACTTGTTCCAAACTGAAGAGACCTGGGCTGTGTTTTCAGGATATGTTTGATTGAATAAGAATGTGTACAATAAAAAAATACAAACGTTCTTATCCTTGTGTCTTTGCATTATAATTGTTTTTTATCTCAACCTGTATCTAAGTAAAATAACTCCAGTCAAACTGGTTTTGTGGCGCAAATTAAATTAACTTGATTCTAAAGTATCATGGTGTTTTTAACAAAAGCCAAATATGACTACATTTTAAATAGTCACCAAAGTTGCTACCTGACATATTTCTCTGAAGCGTAATAATACTCTTCTAATTTTAGATTCTTCTTATTCCTGTAGGAAAAAACTTTTTGAGTTTAGATGTATATTCAGAATGATTGTTGATTACACTATATCTGGTAAATTAATAAGAAACCATTTCAAAATTTTAAAAAAATGACAATCAAAACTGATGTATCCCAAAGCAAAAAGTACTTTTTACAAAGACTCTATTAAAAGATAGGTATTGTTTTAAACTCAGAAGAAAACATTGGGGAAAATTCTATGGAAGTGTGTTACTTTTCTAGCTAATGATAAACGAATGTCTTGTTCTAGAAATCATTTAAACTGTTATTATCATTTTACCCACTCCAGTACTTTTGCCTAGAAAATCCCATTGACGGAGGAGCCTGGAGCAGGCTACCGCCCATGGGGTCACAAAGAGTCTGACACGACTGAGTGACTTCACTTTCACTTTCACTTTTCATATATATATATATATATATATATATATCTTGTCACTTAAAATTTCTACACTTTATTCCAGTTCTGTTAACATTTTTAATCTCTTTACTGGGGATATACACCATTGAAAATACAGTTTTATAGCTTGTATTTGGTGACCATTTTTTCAATTTTTAGATAAGGAAAGAATGAGTAAACAAATGAATGAATGAATGAATATCATTATTTTTGCTCACTTCCAAATCAGCTCTATATAACTCCAACTGTATTGACAGAATACACTGGACCCACTGAATAATCATATGAAGGGACAACAAAAATGGAAGCTGACTCCTAAGCTTCCTGTATAAGTAAATGAGAAAGAAGGAGCTTCCAGAATAGTAAGAGTAGAAAAGTGGAAAATTTGGGATGGTGAATTTCTGGCTTCTACATGTTGATATGAGTTAGCTATTGATATTACAGGAACAATATAAACTATAGAATAGACAAAATATACTAGTGAGAGTATACATTCATTAAAGCAGGTTTATTGAGATCAAATTAGCAGTTTCCCTACTCTGTCGGAGAAGGCACTCGCACCCCACTCCAGCACTCCTGCCTGGAAAATCCCATGGATGGAGGAGCCTGGAAGGCTGCAGTCCATGGGGTCGCTGAGGGTTGGACAGGACTGAGTGACTTCACTTTCACTTTTCACTTTCATGCATTGGAGAAGGAAATGGCAACCCACTCCAGTGTTCTTGCCTGGAGAATCCCAGGGACGGGGGAGCCTGGTGGGCTGCGGTCTATGGGGTCACACAGAGTCAGACACAACTGACGTGACTTAGCAGCTACTCTGTCAGGCTGAAAATTCAGGCAGAACTTACTGTTTACTGAGTATTCTTCATATGGTTTCACATTCGTATATATGAATATATCTATATTGATTATATTTTAATATTTTGAGTATGTGCTAAACACTGGTACAGAAAATACATCCCTGTTTATTAAAATCTATCTGATTTGAGTTGATGGATCATTCTTGGTTGCTGCAATGTTTGAGGTCCTGATTCTTGTGTCAAGCCATTTTTTAATATGTCAAGTATCTTCATCTACAAATTTGGTAAATAAATATTTAATGTCTTCATCAAAGAAATTACAAAATATTTTGACAGTGAGGACACAGAAAAGACTCCAGAAATTGTCTTTTAAATTTTTTTTTAAAGCAAAGAAATTGTCTTTCAAGTTGATACATTATGTGAATCCAATATTTTATCAATCATCTCCACATATCTCACTATCTTGTCCAAAGAAACTCTATAAAACAGACTCCTAGACTTAGAAAATAAACTTACGGTTACCAAAGAGAAAAGGTAGGGGGAGAATTCTTAGGTTAGGATAAACATATACACACTACTATATATAAAATAATCAACAAGGACCTACTGTATAGCACAGGGAATTCTATTCAGTATTCTGCAATAACCTATGTGGGAAAAGAATATGAAAAAAAATAGGTGTATGCATATGTATAACTGAACCACTTTGTATACCAGAAACTAACACTATATCATAAATCAACTATATTCCAATATAAAATTAAAAGTTAAAGAAAAGAAGCTTTGTAACATGCCTAACTGTATTTTAGACATAATACATTTTCTATTTTTTTGCTCAAACAGAATAGAAATGTTCTCAAAGAAAAAAATTGGGTTATTTGAATGATATGTTCACATAGTATGGTGTCATATGCATCTCCTTTTATCTTTCTCCAGCATTCAAAAATCATATACTTAATAAATGGTTTTAGAATTGTCTAGTCTATCATCAATCTACTGATATGCATCTCTTATCTTCCCAAGAACTTTATAAACTTAAAAAAGCATGTTTTCTGGATTATTTTGATTTTACATCAAGACTACTAAATAACTATCCCCTGCATAGAGTAAAAATTTAAACAATACAATTTTTATAAATAAATTTTATAAGACTAGATTTAACCAAAGAAATAAGTTATGATCATCATGCATCATTAAGAGATAATATGAGACTTAGTAGCTTACGTGAATGAGGTAAAAAAGCCAATAACAGTTTGCTTTATTCTTTAAAAAACAAGTAAATAGTGTATTAAATGAGCTTTTCATTTTAATAGAAAGCATCCATTGCTAAAACACTTACATTTATTCATTCCATAAGGATTTCCAAAGCTTTATTTAAACATTACACTGAACTTGAAAAATGTGACCATCATCTTCAAAGAATATACTTAATGTACTTTGAATTCACAACCTCCCATCTGCACGTGCTTAGAAGAGCAGTAAAAAACTCATTTGTGGACTGAAGTTTCCTTCAATGTGGTTTCTAGGAAACCATTCATAAAATCACAGCTGCAGCTAATTTTTATTTCTATGGCTTTTGCATTTGTTAGAAAAAGAAAAAAGGAATCAAACTACTTTTGAAAGCAATGCACAGAAAACTAAATTACATCATCTTTGGCATACAGATCTTAATAATTCACAAAATGGCAACTCATTATCCCTATTCTTAAGCAAAACTCTGATACACACTAGCATTCTATAATAGCCATTATAACTATCTTCTTCACTAGCCTAAATTTGGGGAAGTCACTTTGCATTCTGTGACATGCATGTCTAACTGTCATAATTTTCTGCTTAAATGCCTGGTTGGTTATTGTGATGAAGAAATAGCTAGTGAACAATAATGAACAACTGATCTATACGCAAATGGTGAAAAATGTATCATGCTATTACTATTACACATCTAATTCATATCAAACACACAACAAAATGCTACCACCAATTTTTAGTAAAATCTTGATTACAATTTTTTTATTCCATGAAAGGAAATGGATATAAATTCAAGTCTAGATAAAAAAGAATAATATCCCAAGGTACTAATAGAACTCTCAGATGTCACAACTAAATGTTACCTCTGAACAATCATCAAGAATTAGAATGTAGTAGAAAGCTGGAAATGGGTAAAAATTATCTTTATTTTCCAAAAGAGGGCAACCACTGACCACAAAAGGCATTGTTGATTCAGATTACAGACAACATCATGATATGAAATGTCATTACTAAAGGACATTCACCTTATATGCATCTCAGTGGTAATAATTATTTCTGGCAATTATCTTTTGCTTTTTGGCCCGTGCAGCTTAGTAACTGGAAGAGGACTCTAAGCAATGCCATCAAGAATTTATAATAATACCCCTTTCATTAAAGACCAGAATGGTGATGGGAAAAAAAAGAAATATAATAAAAAATAATTTGGAAATTAGTAGAGAAAAATTTTTAAGAAAGGACTATTTCTCAATTATGTATAAGGCATAACAACTGGCTATGTTTGGGAAGTAATTTTATCATACAGAAGTAGCCAAAAGGGTAACAGATTAAGAAGGATAAAGGTATTAATTGTACATTAGAATATGTCCGAATTCCAAAATAAATTTAGAATATATATATAGTGATCACTAACTTGCTCTCTGACACTTTTGCACAAATTTTAATTACACCTCAAGAGCATCTTACATTCTTCAAGAGAAATCCATGAACAAGATGGTGGTTAACAGAAGCAGATTCCTCCTGAAATTCTGCATCTGAGCTTCAGCCGAGGGAAAGGCTGTTCTATTAATAACATCTTTAGTGAAATCTATCACATTTCTCTGAAGAACTGCAAAGGCTTCATTATATCTGACTTCTCCATTAACTTCCACAGTGGTGCATTCTCCCACTTTAATGTTTGAGCCATACTCCCCTTAGCAACCGAGAATTTATTATGTTGTTGTCATTGACACAGTTCAGCTTTAGAAAAAGCAGCACTGAACCAACAAAAGAAAGAAAAACAGTGGTAGCAGTTCGTGAACTCTTAGTTGCAGCATGTGGGATCTAGCTCCCTGATCAGGTAGGGATAGAACACACGAGCTTTGGGAGTGAGGGATAGAACTCTGCTTTGGGAGTGAGGAGTCTTAGCCACTGATAATCTGCGTGTTGCAACAAAGATCTGTGTGCTGTAACTAAAAATCCCTCAGGCTGCAACTAAAAATCCTGCATGCCTCAACAAAGATCAAAGTGCCATGTGCCACAACTAAAACCTGGCACCGCCAAATAAATAAATAATAAAATAAGTATTTTAGAAATATAGTAGTCAACAAATTTTCACAGCATTTTATTTTACCTGGCAGTTGGAAGTGTTCTTTGGAGTGTAGTTAAATCTTGCAACCTTGCACCCAAGAAAACTACACTGTCCACAGTATTTTATACTACTTAAGTATTTCTACCCTTAAATATAATCAAGTAAGAGCCTTGAAATATGCTCCTTGAACAAACAGTGCAGATTTCTATGACAAAGATATAATTGCATTTAATTTCATTGGAAATGCCATGTCCAAAACAGTTTTTATTCATGAGATCTTTCCTTTAAGGAGGAATTGAAGGTAAGCGTTTACAAAGACACGGAGAAGGATTTGAAAAGTTTAGAAACATGCTATGTTTTCCTCATCTACTCATCTATCTGACAAAAGTAAAATCTCAGGAAGGTCACGATGACAAATGAAAAAGATTTTCTTGTTGACCAAACCCTAGTGGGGAGTCTCTGAACTTTTTTCTCGAGTAGGCCCTTACTTTTGGACTTGCGTGTTCCTTTTCTCATTGTCCAACTTCAGCAAAAATCCTATTAAATCAAGTTATCCAGAATTCCCACCTTCGATATCTGACCACCTTTGGTATCTGATCAAAGTCCCCATCTTCCAACACCTCCAGATGGTGTCTCATTACCCCCGCCTGTCTTCAACAAGAATCCCATCAGGCCTATTTTAATGTTTCCTCTTAGTAATTTTTCATCCACTGATCCTCCAAACTAATCTTTTGCTATATTCCCCAATAAGTCCTCATCTTATTAGGAATTGAGCTCCATCTCTCTTCTCTACTGCAAAATCTCATTTCAATACGCCTTATACCTATGGTGGCAGTCCTCCTGAATAAAGTCTGCATTAATGCATTAACAAGTGTCATAAATAACTTTTTCTTTAAAACTAATTGCAAAGTTTTACAGGTCTGTCTTCATAATTAGTATCTATGAATAGAAATTAAAGAGAGGCGGGTTGGGTTCATTTCAAGGATTAATGCATTCTACATAATATAATGTATATGAAAAGTGGAAAGCACAGCAAATGTAGATTCTCTTAACAGCAGATGGTGGCATACATGTTGGGATATGATCTTAAAAGAAGATCACATAAGAATGATAAAATTAATCACAGTCAAAGATATACCTGAAAGTATACTGCAACTATCCTATCTTTAAGAATGACAAAGGAGAAATATCATCTGACATCACTTATATGCAGAAGCAAAAAAGAAATAATACAAAAGAACTTATTTACAAAACAGAAACAGATTCATAGGCTTAAAAAATTATTTCCATTGGGGAAAGACGGGAGGAAGGAGTAGATAGGAGTTTGGGATAGACATGTACACACTGCTATATTGAAAATGAATAACCAACAAGGACCTACTATATAGCACACAGAATTCTGCTCAATGTTATGTGGTAGACTGGATGGGAGGAGAGTTTGGGGGAGAATAGAGTAGTGCTCAGTTGCTCAGTAATGTCTGACTCTGCAATTCCATGGTCTACAGCCCACCAGGCTCTTCTGTCCACGGGGTTTTCCTGGTAAGAATACTAGAATGGGTTGCTATTTCCTACTCCAGGGGATCTTCCCAGATCTTGGGAAGATCCCCTGGATCTTCCTACTCCAGGATCTTATCTTCCAGGGATAATGTCTTCTGTGTCTCCTGCATTACAAGTAAGGTGGATTCCTTAGCATTGAACCACTGTGGAAGCCCACGTATACATGGGCTGAGTCCTTTTGTTATCCATCGGAAACTAGCACAACATTGTTGATCAGCTACACTCCAATACAAAACAAAAGGTTAAAAAAAAGAATGCAAGAGTGATATATTCTGTCACTTTTATTCATTCACTGTAGTTGATACATCTGCTTTTTCCCATCTACCTCAAATTCTTACTAGACCCAAATATCCATGTTAGTTATAGGATGCCTTACCTGGCCTCAGCCCTTTCCCTAGACACATGGTCTATCCTGAATTTCAACTTTTCCTACTCTGTCTGACTCATAGCTCATAGCAACCAAGCCTAGCACAGTCTTGATAGGGCAAGAAGTTTGCAACTTTGGAAGACTAAATAAGAAGCTGTTGTTTATTTAACACACAGGCCCACTGAAATGTGGAATAAGTAATCCTTATGAAATTGTGACTCCCTGGCAGCGAGTATACAAGATTAGAGGTCAGAGAATTTGTAAAGGGGGTTTTCAAGGTAGGAGGAAGGATGCACTGGAAGACCTCTAGGTTTCCTTTCAATTTTAATGTTCTGTTTTTTCACAATATTGATAAAATTTAATACAGAAGGTTCTTTTTAATCAAAAGCAATACTCTCTTACACACAGTCTTTGAACTTAATGAAGTTCAGGCTTAATCTAGAGGAAGGGTCTCAGTCCATGGTTACCAGATTGATTATTTCCTACAGATCATAAAACCAGGTTAACACAGTAAACAAACGCTATTTAGCTGGACACCCTACAGTCTAATACACTTTGTGGGGATTCAGAACAATCCTGAAAGCAACTGGCATAAAATCAAATAGACCAGTAACACTGGGCAAGGAGCTAATAAACTGAGGACTTATCAATGTGCATTTTGCTAAGGTCAACTTGTCTTAAAATGCAATCCTTGGTCTGACAAAATGTTTAACTCCTCTTAATAATATGTACATGAACATATCATTATTTTCTCTGAAACTAATGGAGGCTCGGAGATGCAGCTGAAGCTCAGGCATGAAAGATAGATAAGAGATTTCTTTTCAATAATAATTTTTTTCACATTTTTATAATTCTTTTGATAAGCCTCCTTCAAAGTGTCCCTAAGGTAAAACATCCAAGTTAAAACACTCTGATTTGAAATAAACAATTCTATCCTTTTAAATGGTCACAATTAGTATCATTTAAAAATCTTGCAAAATGTTCACCTGGGTCACTTGAGAAATTTTGAAATTCTCATTTTTTTTTTTTCTTAAAGAGACAACAGAAAACTTCACAAACATTGGTATAATCATGTAACTAAATCTAATATTTACTTATTTGATTCAAACTTGGAATTCTTTCTCTTCTCCTACTATAGCAATTCATACTATGAGTCATGTTGTATTTCTTTAATCACTAGCAAACAGACTTATTTCCAGCATTTGGAAACTGTCTCCTTCTTGGCAGGAGCTACAAGGCCATGTGGGGCACAATGGTTTCACTGGTCTGCAGAGGATCCCTTCCTTTCTGTGTGGAGAGTCCTCCCTGTTTGAGTCCTGCTGTTGGCACTTCTTCCCACATTGCTACAGATGGCGGAGTAGAAGGACATGCGCTCATCTTCTCCTACGAGAACTCCAAAATTACAACTCGCTGCTGAACAACCGTCAACAGGAAAATGTTGGATCCCACCAAAAAAAGATACCCCATGTCCAAGGGCAAAGTAGAAGCCCCAGCAAGATGGTTGGAGGGGCAAAATCACATTTAGAATCAAACCCTATACCCACCAGAGATGTTCAGAGAGCTCAAACAAACCTTGTTCACACCAGAACCCAGAGAACCCACAAAGACTGAGCCAGAACTGTGTTTGAGTGTCTCCTGCAGTGGTATGGGTTATCAGTGGCCTGGCACAGGTGTAGGGGCACTGGGTGCAGCAGACCTGGGTATGGTATTAGCCCTCTTGAGGGAGGTTGCCATTAGCCCCTCCACAGACCCATCAGAACTTACACAGGACTGGGGAAACAAACTCTTTAAGGGCACAAACAAAATGTTGTGTGCACCAGGACCCGGGAGAACAGTGACCCCACAAGAGACTGACCCAGACTTGCCCGTTGAGTGTCCAGGAGTCTCTGGCGGAGGTGTGAATCTGCAGTAGCCTGCTGTAGGGTCAGGGGCACTGAGTATATAGTGTGTACATGGGACCTTTTGAATGAGGTCACAATTATCCTCATTACATCCACCATAGTTTGGCTTCTGGTCAAAAAACAGGGAGGGAACACAGCCCCGCCCGTCAACAACAAATTGTATTAATGATTTACTGAGCATGGCCCCACCCATCAGAACAAGACCAGTTTTCCCCTCAGTCAGTCTCTCCCATAAGGAAGCTTCCATGAGCCTCTTATCCTTATCCATCAGAGGCCAGACAGACTGAAAACCACAGTCACAAAAAACTAAACAAACTGATCACATGGATTACAGTCTTGTCTAACTCAATGAAACTATGAACCATGCCATGTAGGGCGACCCAAGACAGATGGATATGCTGGAGAGTTCTGACAAAACATGGTCCTCTAGGGAAGGGAATGGCAAACCACTTCAGCATTCTTGGCTTGAGAACCCCATGAACAGTATGAAAAGGCAAAAAGATAGGACACTGAATGATGAACTCCCCATGTCAGTAAGTGACCAATATGCTACTGGAGAACAGTGGAGAAATATCACCAGAAACAATGAAAAGACCAGGCCAAAGCAAAAACAACACCCAGTTGTGGATGTGACTGGTAATGGAAGTAAAGTCTAGTGCTGTAAAGAGCAATATTGCATAGGAACCTGGAATGTTAGGTCCAGGAATCAAGGTAAATTAGATGTTGTCAAACAGGAGATGGCAAGAGTGAACATTGACATTTTAGGCATCAGTAAACTACAATGGACTGGAATGGGTGAATTTAACTTAAGACAACCATTATATCTAGCACTGTGGGTAAGAATCCCTTAGAAGAAATGTAGTAGCCATCACAGTCAACAAAAGAGTCTGAAATGCAGTACTTAGGTATAATTTCAAAAACAACAGAATGATCTCTGTTCACTTCCAAGGCAAACTATTCAATATCACAGTAATCCAAGTCTATGCCCCGACCAGTAATGCTGAAGAAGCTGAATTTGAATGGTTCTATGAAGACCTACAAAACTGTCTGTATCTAACACCGTCTAACACCATCTAACTGTCTAATGGTTCTATGAACACCTAACAAGACCGTCTAGAACTAAAAAAGATGTCCTTTTCAATATAGGGGACTGGAGTGCAAAAGTAAGAAGTCAAGAGATACCTGGAGTAACAGGTAAATTTGGCCTTGGAGTACAAAATGAAGCAGGGCAAAGGCTAACAGAGTTTTGCCAAGAGAACGCACTGGTCATAGCAAACACCCTCTTCCAAAAACACAAGAGAAGACTCTACACATGGACATCACCAAATGGTCAATACCAAAATCAGATTGACTACATTTTTTGCAGACAAAGATGGAGAAGTTCTATACAGTCAGCAAAAACAAGACCGGGAGTTGACTGTGGCTTAGATCATGAACCCCTTATTGCCAAATACAGATTAAATTGAAGAAAGAAGGGAAAACCACCAGGCCACTCAGGTATGACCTAAATCAAATCCCTTACAATTATACAGTGGAAGTGAAAAATAGATTCAAGGGATTAGGTCTGATAGACAGAGTGCCTGAAGAACTATGGAGATTCATGACATTGAATAGGAAGTAGTGATCAAGATTATCCCTAAGGAAAAGCAATGTAAAAAGACAAAATGGTTGTTTGAGGAGGCCTTACAAATAGCTGAGAAGAGAAGCTAAAGGCAAAGGAGAAAAGGAAAGATATACCCATTTGAGTGCAGAGTTCCAAAGAATAGCAAGGAGAGATAAGAAAGCCTTCCTCAGTGATCAATGCAAAGAAATGGAAGAGAACAGTAGAATGCGAAAGACTAGAGATCTCTTCAAGAAAATCAGAGATACGAAGGGAACATTTTGTGCAAAGTTGGGCACAATAAAGGACAGAAATGGTATGAACCTAACAGAAGCAGAGGAGATTAAGAACAGGTGGCAAGAATACACAGAAAATTATACAAAAAACAAAAAAAGTCTTCATGACCTAGATAACCACAATGGTATGATCACTCATCTAGAGCCAGACATCCTAGAATGCAAAGTCAAGTGGGCATTAAGAACATCACTACAAACAAAGCTAGTGGAAGGGACTGAATTCTAGTTGAGCTAATTCAAATCCTGGAAGATGACGCTGTGAAAGTGCTACACTCAATATGCCAGCAAATTTAGAAAACTCAGCACTGGCCACAGGCGTGGAAAAGGTCAGTTCTCATTCCAATCCCAAAGAAAGGCAACTGCAAAGAATGTTCAATTCAACTGCACTCATCTCAAATGCTAGGAAAGTAATGCTCAAAATTCTCCAAGCTAGGGTTCAACAGTAGGTGAACTTTCAGATGTTCAAGCTGGATTTAGAAAAAACACAGGAACCAGAGATCAAACTGCCAACATCCATTGGATCATCGAAAAAGCAAGAGAGTTCCAGAAAAAAATCTACTTTTCCTTTATTGACTATACCAAAGTCTTTGTGTGGATCACAACAAATTGTGGAAAATTCTTCAAGAAATGGGAATACCAGACCACCTGACCTGCCTCCTGAGAAATCTGTATGCAGGCCAAGATGCAACAGTTAGAACTAGACATGGAACAACAGACTCATTCCAAATCGGGAAAGGAGTACATCAAAGTATTGTCACCCTGCTTATTTAACGTATATGCAGAGTACAACATGTGAAATGCTGGGCTGGATGAAGCACAGGCTGGAATCAAGATTGCCAGAAGAACTATCAATAACCTCAGATATGCAGGTGACACCATCCTAATGGTAGAAAGTGTAGAAGAACTAAAGAGCCTCTTGATGAAATTGAAGGAGGAGACTGAAAAAGTTGGCTTAAAATTCAGCATTCAGAAAACTAAGATTATGACATCCGGTCCCATCAGTTCATGGCGAATAGATGGAGACACAATGGAAACAGTGAGAGACTTTATTTTTGGCGGCTCCAAAATCACTGTAGATGGTGAATGCAGCCATCAAATTAAAAGACGCTTGCTCCTTGGAAGAAAATCTATGATCAACCTAGACAGCATACTAAAAAGCAGAGACATTACTTTGCCAACAAAGTTCCATCTAGTCAAAGCTATGGTTTTTCCCATAGTCATGGATGGATGTGAGAGTTGGACTATACAGAAAGCTGAGTGCCGAAGAATTGATTCTTTTGAAGTGTGGTGTTGGAGAAGACTCTTGAGAGTCCCTTGGACTGCAAGGAAATCCAACCAGTCCATCCTAATGGAAATCAGCCTTGAATATTCATTGAAAGTAGTATTGCTGAAGCTGAAACTCCAATATTTTGGCACCTGATGTGAAGAACTGACTCACTAGAAAAGATCCTGATGATAGGAAAGATTGAAGGTGGAGGAGAAGGGAGCGACAGAGGATGAGATGGTTGGATGGCATTGCTGACTTGATGGACATGAGTTTGAGTAAGCTCTGGGAGTTGGTGATGGACAGGGAAGCCTGGTGTGTGTAGTCCATGGGGTCGCAAAAGTTGGACACGACTGAGCGCCTCGACTGCACTGAACTGAAAGACACTCTGCAATAGAAACCCAACTAATCCCCTGTGTTTCTACTGAAACCTTAATCCAAATTTATCTTTCCTTCTTTATTAACACATTCCAAGAAATTTCAAATGTCAGCATAGAAGGTGAGAACTTCCGATAATGTTCTATCTTTCCTCATAGAAAATGAGCTTGACAAGGCCATTGTTCTGTGTCTACAGCTCAACATCCTTTGCCAGTTCTCTCATTATATTACTCCTATTTCACCATGCCTCTATGTAAGCTTTCACAGAGCCTATGCTTTCTTTCCCTAGTCCAAAATCCCTAGGAAAACACTGTACTACCATAGTATTCCTTCCTTGCTCTTCCGGTTTCCTTCTGCTTACTCTATTCCTGTTCAATAAGGTGAGAATCACTGAAGATATAGAAATAGATGTCTTAGTCTCTTTGTCCCCAGGTACATAACTTGCTTCAATTATCTTTTACCTGTTTCAGAAGTTCCTCCTCAAACTCTAACCTCTAATATAGACTAACCACAAAACTCACTTTTCAGTGTGTCTTTCCATCTGTTTCCATTATTCTTACTGATTCTCATAAAATTCTTTGATGATCACAAATATTTATTTCCCACCCTGATCTCTTCTCTGGATTGCCAACCCGCAGCAGAGGTTCATCTTTTGGAGATTTCACGTATACTTCAAAAATTGCATGTCTAAAGCAGGACTCATCTCTCAAACTTTCTTTCTACCCACTCCTAATTTGTATTTTTCTTAACAACTTCATTTTCCAATTTCTTCCCATCTCTGTCAGTTCTATTTCTTTTGCTACGGATCTATCACATCCTTCCCATGGACTTAGCACAACCACCAATATCACTGAAAGTTTAGAGCCTATTTATTTTAAACACCATTAAGCTAGTAATATCAAATCTCGCTGCTTCTGCTACTGCTGCTAAGTCACTTCAGTTGTGTCCAACTCTGTGCGACCCCATGACGGCAGCCCACCAGGCCCTGCCGTCCCTGGGATTCTCCAGGCAAGAACACTGGAGTGGGTTGCCATTTCCTCCTCCAATGCATGAAAGTGAAAGTGAAAGTGAAGTCTCTCAGTCGTGTCCGACTCTTAGCGACCCCATGGACTGAAGTCTCCCGATGTTCATTTCCAGGATGTGAGGATTTTTTGTTTTTTCATTCTTAATTTGCCTTTTCAATTTCATTCTGTTACTTCAATACAATCCACAGTGATCTAGAAGCCCAAATTCTCCAAGGTCCTCATGGAACCACTTGAATTTTTCAACAGGAAAGAATTGCAGCTTTTAAATCTTTTACTGTCAACTAACCGGATTTTTTTGTGTTGCTGACTTTCTCTACTTGTTCTGCCTTACAAAAGTTTTAATCTATTGCATACTTCTTGCGAATTGCTTGAAATACTTTATCATTGCTACTGAGTCAGGAATATAGGACTTTCTATTTATTACTGTTATTATTATGTTAATTCCTTAGTAAGAAACTGAAATATTATGCCTATGATCTCATGTATATTTGCATAATACTGGAAGTGATAACACAAAGAAAACCCCCTTTAATATGATTTATAAAATTACCACATGGATGAAATAATATTGGGAAAATAACACTGGATATAATTTTTCATTAAGTGCAGTATCTGAATTTATCAGGGTTGACCCTCTGCAATACTCTATAGTCATTAAGAGCACAGACTCTAGAGACAGACGGCCTAGAATTCAAATCCCTGCTCCTTTCAGTTACTAACCATGTGACCTTACACAAGCCACTTAACCTTCTTGTGCCCTGGGTTCTGCCTCAATAAATCAAATATACTAATGATGCCTATTTTATACAGTTGTTATGAGACTAGTTGAGTTGATATATGTTATAGACTGAATTGTGCATGTCAAAATTCATATATTGAAGTCCTAGTCTCCAATAACTCAGAATATAACTGCATTTGGTGATAAAATCATTAAAGAGGTAATTAAGTTAAAATGAGGTTATTAGTGTGGGCCCTATTCCAATATGACTTATAAGAAGAGAAGTTAGAACACCAGAGGGAAGGCTATGTGTAGACAAAGGGAAATTTGGTGATCCACAAGCCAAGGAGAATTGCAAGAAGAAACCAACCATAGTCTCCAGAACTGTAAGAAAACCAATTTCTGTTATTTAAGTCATCTGGTTTGTGGTATTTGTTCCAGCTGCCCTAGCATAATATAGCAAAAGTAAAATATACTTAAGTGCCTAGTAAGTGCTACGTAAGTGCATGGTTTTATTTCAGAATTTATGTTTCCATGTGTTCAATGCTTAATATCCACTCAGTCTATGGTCTCAACCAAAAATAACACAAACATACAAATGTGTTCATAGTGCTTCTTGTATCCAAATTTAGGAAAAGGGCCACATGAAAATTTTAATTTTGAAAAAACCATCTGGAGTTGTTCATGGCACCTACCTTATTGCTATAGGATCTTTGGAACACTGGCCCTGAATTTGAACTGGGTCCAGAGAACAATCTTCCGGGGTACCTCTGGTACTCTACTCAGTCTAAATTTTGAACACGTATTGACAGTCTGACACAATTAAGAAAAATAAGTGTGTTCTCTTTTCAGGGGTCTCCATTTCTTTCTAAAATGACTGAGTGACCAACTTTTAAATAAAACAAAACCAAATAATCTGTATTCTAGCCTTACCACCTGGAAAAATCAAGCAGGATAATGGCACCATCATGATACCAATGATAATCTTTTCCTGATAATTGTATAACAATCTTTTTTAAAATATCTACCAAGAAACCATTTCCAAATTACATTATGTTTCAGTGACTGCTGAAATGAAAGATAAATGCAACATGTTTAAAAGATCAAAAGTGATATAACCTTATAGGTAAAAGGCATTCTCTTTTCATAATACACTTGAACAAATAATCTACAATAAGATAGAAAAATCGCTGTTAGAACTATTGCTTGATAGAAGGGACTAAGTTATTTCAATAAAAATCTGTTGAGTTCATAATCACAATAATCATGCCACAGAAACACTGTCATATTAAAATATATTAGGTAAAATGAATGCCTATAATTTATAAAGAGTCATATTTAATAACCAACTATTATGTAGGTGATTGTAAACATGCATTTATAGGTAGGAGCACCATGAAATCTTTTTTCCAAACCAAAAAAAAAAAAAATTGAAAAATGAAAGTGAACTATAAAAACAATGAAAATTATCTATTTTTGAAATATTTACATACTGGCAATAAATTAGTTTTATTATATTGATGGAACTAAAAATAATCCTACCAAATTGTTTTCAAAACTAAAATTATTTCTAGCAAATAAAATGGGATTCTCCAGGCAAGAATACTGGAGAGGGTTGCCATTTCCTTCCCGTGGGGATCTTCCCAACCCAGAGACTGAAACCATATCTCAAGTCTCCTGCATTGGCAGGCGGGTTTTTTTACCACTAGTGCCACCTGGGAAGCCCAACAAATAAAAATGCATGTATATTAACGAAGAAACTAAAATGTCTAACAGAAAAAAAACAAAGTAGAATAATAATTATTGGTATATTTACATACTCTAATTAATTTCTGTATCTGAGCCTCATATTGAATATCTAAATATTACTCTGAAGAGTTTGTTTTTTAATAGTCATATTGTTTTTTATATTTTTTTCTTCAAGGATTCATTTTATGAAAAAAAGTGCTTATACTTTTCATTAACCTTTCTCAATAGACTACAGGCATTTTAACTGAGAAAAGAAGTGCTTTTACAGGTGCTTAAGGAACCTGTTAAGCTCATATAAAGTTCTGATAACTTTAGAATATTCTGAGTTTTTCATATCAAAAATGTATAACTCTTTCAGCCCAAATATTTCTGCAAGTCCTATCTCTCTGCTTCTACTCAGAGTGCCCTTTCTTCAACAAATATTTTTAAAAGAGAAAACAAATCATTTGTCTGTTCATGATTTTTTGAGTGTTCACCAAATATACATTTTACAAAAATTTAAACCCTCCCGTTTTCATTTCACTCTGGTATGAAAAAAATAATCTAAGTAAACAAAGAAATTTCATTCAAATTTATTCCCACAATGCAAGATAATCCAAGGCTTTTGAGCTATCTTCATTTAATTTGTTTAGTTTACTTGATTTTGTAGAAAATCTTAAGATGTTCCTCTTTGCAAGTTTATCTTTAATTATTTCTAACTGAAAGCTTTCAAATGAGATTTTTGGTATATCATTTGTCAAGTTATTTGATTAAATTTTCCAACTGATTTTAAACAAAATGCAAATGAAATTTAGAAGGCATATTAGCAAAACACTTAATACCATAATAACACTCAGGTCAATTTCTAAGTCATTCTCAAAGGCTAATATATTTTGTAAACCAGACCTCTAGCAGGAAGTAAAGAAAATAATATGTGTATTACCAAGATTTTATATGTATATATATATATATATATATATATACACTTCTATAATTAATATCAGATTCTTCACTATTGTAAAATAAAGAATTGACTGGCTTTTGTCCCAGGTTCCTTGGAGGGAACTCAAGTGATATGAGTGTCTTTGTTATTTATGAGCACATTGGATCACACCTGAGTTTATTCTAAGGCTATTTCTCAGGACTGGAACCAATCATCAGAAAGATGAATCAGGTGATAAAAAGGATGGGGAATTTAAGCCAGTCTGACCCCCAGCAAGGAAAGGAGAGGCTGAAAATTAAGTTCAATCATATGGGCAATGATTCAGGATTTTAATCATTCAGGTCTACCTGATGAAACTCAGTAAAAACTTTGAACACCAAAACTTACTGGTAGGTGACCACATAAGTGTACCTAAGGGTGATGCTACCTGATTCCATGAAGATGCAGAGGAAACCTCTTTGTTTGGAACACACTCAGACTTTCTCCTTTGTGTTTCTTCATTTAGCTGTACCTGATCCTTTGTTATAAAACTGTAATCATAAGCATAGTGCTTTCATGAATTCTATGAGTCATCCTAATGAATTATCAAATCTGGGGGGCATCATGGAAACCCCTGGACTTGTGGCCAGTTGGTCACAGGTATTTGTGAACTAAGGGGGCCCAAATTTGTGACTGACATCTGAAGTTACAGAAGGCTTCTTGGGTTTCATGTTCTTAAACCTATGAAGTCTGACACTAACTCCAGGTGTTTAGTTAATATCACAAATGTATTAAAATATACCCAATAACACACCTTTTGTGGTTTTGTTTTCTTATTATCTCTGTATGTACACATGTCATAGCTTCCTAATCTACCAGAGTGTGTTTCCCAAACTGCTTTCTCTGACTATCCAACAGCAGAAGGATATCAGAGAAAAAAGTCCCAGAAAAGTCTGTTGACTTAAAATTTAAGCAAATTTTACACATACACACACACACACATATTCACACATCTTAAGCAGAAGTTATGAATGAGTATCTCAGTTAAAAAAAAAGTCAAAAGGTAATTGCTTTGAGATGAAGCCTGTGATTTAGAATATTAAGTGAGAAATGTCAAAATGAAAGTAATAGAAAGATCAAAAGGAGAATGATCACATTTCCTTCCTACAGATTCCCTCAGAGTAAGAATAGCTTATGAAATGAAACACACTCTTGTGTTGATCACACTTCATATAAATTTAATGATATCCTAACACCACTGGTGACATTTTGTTTTTTGGATGGATAAATAATAATAATAAAAGGTAACAGTAATTTGCCTGTGAAACTTGCTCAGTGGCGTCTGACTCTTTGCCACCCCATGGACTATACAGTCCATGGAATTCTCCAGGCCAGAATACTGGAGTGGGTAGCTGTTCCCTTCTCCAGGGGATATTCCCAACCCAGAGATGAAACCGTGGTCTCCCATATTGCAGGTGGATTCTTTATCAGCTGAGTCACAAGGGAAGACCGAGAATACTGGAGTGGGTAGCCTATCCCTTTTCCAGCGGATCTTCCCAACCCAGGAATCGAACTGGGGTCTCCTGCATTGCAGGCGGATTCTTCATCAACTGAGCTATAGGGTATGTCATAGAAGGCAATGGTACCCCACTCCAGAACTCTTGCCTGGAAAATCCCATGGACCGAGGAGCCTGGAAGGCTGCAGTCCATGGGGTCGCTAAGAGTCGGACACGACTGAGCGACTTCACTTTCACTTTTCACTTTCATGCATTGGAGAAGGAAATGGCAGCCCATTCCAGTGTTCTTGCCTGGAGAATCCCAGGGACGGGGGAGCCTGGTGGGCTGCCGTCTACGGGGTCACACAGAGTCGGAGACGACTGAAGTGACTTAGCTGCAGCAGCATAAGGTATGTGATGGATCATGCATTAATAAAACTAGAACTGGAAGAAGAGAATATACTGTATTATAGCATAATACAGAATACTGTACTGTAACAGTTTAGCTCATAGAGAAAAATTCATAGGAATAAAATTATATATTTTAATGCCTTTTCCTTAAACTCCTTTAATCAACCTAGGCTAAATAATTTAACATACATAGATTTATTTTTTATATAGTGAATTCATGTAGTAAATTTATGATATGTAATAAAATCCCTACATCACTGCACTTATCAGTTGAACATATGATGAAAATAATATAAAATTTACAAACAAAAGAATTCCTACATTTTTAAGAAGCCAAACTTCAGGCTAAGTCGCTTCAGTCATGTTCTACTCTTTGCAACCCTACGGACTGTAGCCCACCAGGTTTCTCTGTCCATGGGACTCTCCAGACAAGAATGCTGAAGCGGGTTGCCATGCCCTCCTCCAGGCGATCTTCCCAGTCAAGGGACTGAACTTGCATCTCTTACATCTCCTGCATTGGCAGGTAGGTTCTTTACCCCTAGAGGTACCTAGGAAGCGCAGGAGCCAGATTTAAGAATTCTTAAATCAGAAGAGCATATAAATTAATCCTGCAAAAATTCCAATGACTTTTCACACAAATTCATAAACAAACGTCTGACAAAATTACTCACAATTTTAAGGAAACTTATGATGATTGTTTATGAACACTTATATTATGCCAGGCACTTTTTATGAGGTTTCTTATAAACATTATCTCTAATCCTACCAATAATCCTTCAAGGTAAGCCTTCTGATTTCTGTTTTATACATGAATAGCTAAATCTCAGAAAAGGGAGGAGACAAACAAAGAATATATAGCTCTGGAGTAATAGAAAGGGAGATTGTAATCCAGGTCTCTTAACTATATAGGTTTTTTTCCTAGTTTCTATAAATTGTGTTCCAATATCTGCCTAGGTTAGTTTATTTTTTATTTGGTATTAGGGGTTCTTGCATCTTTGCCTCTGGGTTAGAGCAACTTTTTAGTTGTAATTGTACAAACACATAAGGAACCTAGGAGAAAGTATCAAACTCACCATTGACCATTTGGGTCCTCCGACTCACTCATATATGTAGTAAAATTCTTCTTATCTGACAGAAGGTAATTTGTTAATTAATTAATCAAAGGTTAAACACTCAGTTATTTCTGCTTCATTCTGCTCCACACTGCCATTTTTAATGATTAATCCCATTCTGGTATCTCACAAATGTATCTCCCACTCAGTATAAGTAATCTGAACAAGGAAATTTAGTGCAGGCGCAACCACAGGAAATGGTTACCTCCAACTCCAAACGTCTGTTCTACTAAGTGTCATGTTCACATTAAAAAAAGTCAATATTTTTCTCTGCTGTTTTAATGGTATATTCTTAAAATAGCAATTAAGTCTGACTATACATTCCTTTAAGTCTCATTTTATAACAAATATCCCAAGTATTATTTTTATTCTTTATAAAGGATTATATGTCACAATATGATTTTAAAACAAGCCTTCTATAATTGTCAGTAGGAAGGAATATGAGATGATAAAAAGGAATCATCTCAGATAAACAAGAGACAGGTGGCAGCTTGAGTTACATCTGGTATTAATCTGTTTCAGAGGGAAAGGAAAGAAAGACAGCAGGAGAAAATCATAAAGGGATTTGTAAGGCACACTGGAGCTACACATTTGTATCTGTTAAAAGCTTCCTTTCTTTCTCTGCCCTGTAAACTAAAAATACTTTATAAAATAGCCCAGAGTAATTATCTTGTCAGAAGAATCTTGTGTGTATTGTAATCAAAGAAAATTGAACTGAAATTCATCATGAGAAGAAGATACCGGGCTGGGGGTGGGGGTGGGGGGGAGACAATGAAAACATAAATTAAAATTGAACTGTCATATTTAAGGATCAACCCAACAGAAGTGAAAAACAAACTCATGAGTTATGATACACAGAATAGATATTTTCTTCTTTGATCCCTTGAATCCTCTGCTACATTAACTAATGTTCTATTTGGGAGATGTTATCAAATTCATTATAGATTTTTTTTTTAATCTGAGAAACCAATGGAAATAATGAATGGAGGAAGTGTCATCACTGACTGACATCTTTTCCAGGGCATATTCATTCTGTACCCTTGGGTGACCTCACAAAATCAACCCAAATAAGATATAATTTTCTCCATAGAATATATTTGTATGTATAATTATGCCTCTTGCATCATCTCTAAACAATGTTGTAATGCAGAAGACACTTTCCTTGAGAAGTAATATTTTACATGTAAAGGAATCAACTTATTATGAGATTGTTAAGTCATAAAAATAATAAGCATTCTATTTTATAAGATCACCAAGTTTAAAGATTGTGTCAATTAAACAGGATTTAAAGCCTTGAGACAAAATTACTTTGAAGAATTACTGCCAGAATTCTCATACTGGCAACAAAATACAATTGAATTGCATCCTTGGCATAACTTGATATGGTGTGGAATGAGCTGTGGACAAGTAGCAGAACCTGAATGCTGCTATTTCATTGTGGTTCTATTAAATCGAAAAGTTCTCATAACAGGTCAATATTATTCTCTTGCCAACAGATGCCAGTGTTGATTATATCATCCTAACAATCAAATTTCTATAATTTTTCTGCATCCCTCCTAATCTGACATTCTATTACCACCAATCAGTATGAATGAATGTGAAATTGCTCAGTCGTGACCGACTCTTTGCGACCCCATGGACTGTAGCCTATCAGGCTCCTCAGTCCATGGAATTTTCCAGGCAAGAGTACTGGAGTGGGTTGCCGTTTCCTTCTCTACGGGATCTTCCTGACCCAGGGATCAAATCTGGGTCTCCCTCATTGTGAGCAGATGCTTTACCATCTGAGCCACCAGGGAAGCTCATCAATCAGTATAATACCTCCTTAATCCTACACATGTATGACCCTCCTTTTATGACCTCTGTATGTATGCACATCTTTTTCAAGAATGAAATAGGCCTAATAATTTGGGGAAGGTGATTATTTTAAACAATAATTCCCTTGCCATTACTCTCCCATATTTACAAAGTCTAAAAATTTCACCTGTATGTAGGTCAGGAAGCAACAGTTAGAACTGGACATGGAATAACAAACTGGTTCCAAATCTGGAAAGGAGTACGTCAAGGCTGTATATTGTCACCCTGATTATTTAAATTATACGCAGAATACATCATGAGAAATGTTGGGCTGGATGAAGCACAAGCTGGAATCAAGATTGCCGGGAGAAATATCAATAACCTCAGATATGCAGATGACACCACCTTTATGGCAGAAAGTGAAGAAGAACTAAAGACCCTCATGATGAAACTGAAAGAGAGAGATGAAAAAGTTGGCTTAAGATTCAACATTCAGAAAACCAAGATCATGGCATCTGGTCCCATCACTTCATGGCAAATAGATAGGAAAACAGTGGAAATAGTAACTGTCTTTATTTTGGGGGGCTCCAGAATCACTGCAGATGGTGAATATAGCCATGAAATTAAAAGAAGCTTGCTCTTGGAAGGAAAGTTATGACCAACCTAGACAGCATATTAAAAAGCAGAGACATTACTTTGTCAACAAAGGTTCATCTAGTCAAGGGTATGGTTTTTCCAGTAGTCATGTATGGATGTGAGAGTTGGACTGTAAAGAAAGCTGAGCACCAAAGAATTGATGCTTTTGAACTGTGGTGTTAGAGAAGACTCTTGAGAGTCCCTTGGATGGCAAGGAGGTCCAACCAGTACATCCTAAAGGAGATCAGTCCTGAGTGTTCATTGGATGGACTAATGATGAAGCTGAAACTCCAATACTTTGGCCACCTGATGTGAAGCACTGACTCATTTGAAAAGACCACAATGCTGGGAAAGATTGAAAACAGGAGAAGAAGGGGATGACGGAGGATGAGATGGTTGGATGGCATCACCGACTCAATGGACATGAGTTTGGGTAGACTCCAGGAGCTGGTGATGGACAGGGAGTCCTGGCATGCTGGGTGCATGGGGTCACAAAGAGTCAAACATGACTGAACTGAACTGAACTGAAAAAGTTAATATTCAAATGTTCAGTTTTCATCATTCAACAATTTTCTACTAGGTACTTTGATATTTCAGTATACAGAGAATTTTTCTACTTATTCAAGGAAGTCATTATATTTCCATATATCTTTAATTACAATATTAAATGTTGCATCCTGTTTTTAAATAGCCTTGTCATAAAGGACAACCACAAATTTACAAATCAAAATCCAGAATTTAAAAAAACGTATTTACTGACACAATTCAAATCAGTAATCAGAAGGTAGAAATTGATAATATCCCCCCCCCAAAAAAAAATAGAATAAAAAAGCAGAAGACAGAGGCAGACTAAAATAAACGATTCTTTTGACTACAGGCTGTATGCTTAAGTGTAATTTTCCCATCATAATGGCTTTCTGTAAGATCGAGCCTTCTGTACTCCGGGGTAGGTTTCTCCCTATGACCGTAAATGCCTGAGCAAGAACTCTCAGGTAGTTTACTGCGCAACTAATAGGAGCTTTACAAAAGCAGACACCCTTTGAATAAGGACACATCAAAATTGTGTCTAGCCATACACACCAATAGTAAAATGGTCAATCTGTCTCCTCATTGTTATTTCTCTGATGCAAGTCAAGAATAACAAAGAATTTGGACACACCCTCCAGGGGAATTGAGTTGCTACTGAAGATTTGTCCTCTTGAAGCTCATGAAATGTTCCAGGATTTGATACTATATATACATATATATTTTGTAAATTTATTTTAACTGGAGGCTAATTACTTTACAATATTGTAGTGGTTTTTGCCATACATTCACATGAGTCAGCCATAGGTGTACACATATCTCTCATCCTGAAACCGCCTCCCACCTCCGTCCCCATCCCATCCCTCAGGGTTGTCCCATTGCACTGGCTCTGAGCGCCCTGTGTCATGCATCAAACCTGGACTGGCTATCTATTTCACATATGATAATATACATGTTTCAATGCTATCCTCTCAAATCATCCCACCCTCGCCTTCTCCCACAGAGTCCAAAAGTTGTTCTTTACATCTGTGTCTCTTTTGCTGTCTCATATATAGGGTCATTGTTACCATCTTTCTAAATTCCATATATATGTGTTATTATACTATATTGGTGTTTTTCTTTCTGACTTACTTTACTCTGTATAATAGACTGCTGGGCATACACACCGAGGGAACCAGAATTGAAAGAGACACATGTACCCCAATGTTCATCGAAGCACTGTTTACAACAGCTAGGGCATGGAATCAACCTAGATATCCATCATCAGATGAATGGATAAGAAAGCTGTGGTACTGATACTATGTTTTAATTCATAAGGTAATGTCACTTAATTGCTTTAGAAATTATGCACAGCATACAAAATAATTAAGACAATTAAGTTAAGATAATTGCATTAAATGGATTAAGACATTTTGAATTGAAATGTAATTCTGGTTTTCCCAGGTGACGTAATGGTTCAAGAATCCTCCTGCCAATGCAGGAGATGCAGGAAATACGGGTTCAATCCCTGGGTCAGGAAGATCAACCTGGAGATGGAAATAACAACCTGCTCCAGTATTCTTCCTTGGAAAATTCCTTGGACAGTGGAGCCTGGCAGGCTACAGTCCATGGGGTCACAAAGAGTTGGACAGGACTGAGCACTGAGCATACTCAGGTAACACTCATCTGCCTGCCTTACAAAAATTTCTTCCTCTTTTTTGATTTTTCTCTCTTGGTTTTCCCTTTCCCTTTCTCTTTCCCTTTCTTCTTCAAAATTTATTCAGTCAAATAAAGAAGGTTCCTTTCTCATATAAAGGTGAAGAGATCTGGTAATAAAACAGTCTTGTAAGGTGAAAGTACTGTGATGAATATCCACAGAAGGGAAAGAGCTGGGCGAGGAGGGAGCCAGGTAACTCTGAGCTGGCCTTAGAACCAAGCATTGGAATGTAGAACTAAATCTTAAATATTAACAGAGGTTATCTAGACATGGAAGGTGAGGGAGAAGAGAGCATGTATTTTAGGCAAAAAAAAAAAAGAAAAAAAGTGCAAAAAGCACGATGACACAAAAGAACACCACTTCTCAAAATAATTGATTTGGAAAAGTGTTTTGTGGGAAATATTGACTAAACAAGAGTCCTCAACCAACTGAGGGTAAAACTAAGTTCTAACTCGGAACTCCACTGAAGCAGACATTTGGAGATCAGCCTGGGATTTCTTTGGAAGCAATGATGCTAAAGCTGAAACTCCAATACTTTGGCTACCTCATGTGAAGAGTTGACTCATTGGAAAAGACTCTGATGCTGGGAGGGACTGGGGGCGAGAGGAGAAGGGAACGACAGAGGATGAGATGGCTGGATGGCATCACTGACTCGATGGAGGTGAGTCTGAGTGAACTCCGGGAGTTGGTGAGGGACAGGGAGGCCTGGCGTGCTGCAATTCATCGGGTCTCAAAGAGTCGGACACGACTGAGCGACTGAACTGAACTGAAGTGACATGTTTTTCAAACAAAACTGGATTCTGGATTCAGCCTTCTTGGCATGATTCTTAAAAGCCTGTTCCACTTGCTTGCATACAATAACCCTATGTGTTTATACCTATGCCATCTCTTTATTACTTTAATAAATAATCAGAAAATGATTATGGTACCTAAATGCTCACTAAAAGACTTGTCCAAAATTATACTGTCAGTAAAGACTTAAAACCAGCATTATCCTAATAGATGACATATCTTTCTTTCCACTACAGTCACATATAGCCAGGGTTATTGTTATCTCTACAAGTCTGCTTATTACTGTCATTTTAATTGTACATAGAAAAAATCATTTTAGAGACTTTTTTCCTTAAACTACTTTTGAACCAGAATAGTACTAGTCTAGAATGACCCCTCCATGCCTCACTTTCTTCATCATTTAACAGGCACACTACACTAATAGTACCCAGTGCTCAGTTATTGTGAGAAATTATTTAATATGTGTAATGCATAAAATTTTTAGAAGTACACAGAGTAAGTATATATGAAATGTTAGTAATTATTCTATTCTTATTATTAAAACAAACCAGTAAGTACTCTACTATTCACTAAATTGGTATGCAAAACAACAAAACAATTAAAATCCTCATTAAGTTTTAAAGTGTGCTTTAAAACCTTAGAGGAATTAGGACAAAGATTTTTTGGTTGTCCTATATAAAGAATTTTTATTCAAAACACTGTTTTTGAAAAAGTAGCTTGACTTTTAAATTATGTAATTCTGAAGTGTTTGTCCATGTGGAAAGATAGATTGATGCTTTGGAAATTCAGAGATGCTGGTAAGCCTGTTACATACAGTTCAGTCTGTTTGACATGTGAAACCTCAAGTTTATGTGAGTTTACAAATTGAAACTTCAGTGTATAACTTTTCACCATGTTAACCCTTACATTTATTTTTTTTATTAAGTATCATATTTTTGTCTTGGTTGTTAATATTTTACAACAGAATAAAAACTACTCACTATAAAGTTCTTCAGTATTCTGTGATTTGTCTAAATTTCAGTCTTTCTGTCTGTTCTTATAAAATTAAAATATTCAGTTTTTACACTGATATAAGATTATATCTAATGTCTTACTATTGTCAATGAAAGCTTAAGAATAACAAGTACAATTTTAATTTATATTTTTTTCAAGTCGGTTATATAGACCTTTTATTGTTAATTATTTGCTTTCGGGCCAAAAATAAAGCATATCTTCTTACAAGAGTATATTTTATTCTTAAGACACAGAGGATGACTGATTCATATAACTTGATGGTAATATCGCTTTTAACTACCAAATCTTCCAGAGAGATTTGACTAGTAGCAACCCATTGACTGAAGTAAGGAATTTTCAGTGCTTGTCAAATGAATTATCTAAAGTTGTGCAATAAAGTATTCAGTTCAGTTCAGTTCAGTCACTCAGTTGTGTCCGACTCTTTGCAACCCCATGAATCACAGCACGCCAGGCCTCCCTGTCCATCACCAACTCCTGCAGTTCACCCAAACTGACATCCATAGAGTCCGTGATGCCATCCAGCCATCTCATCCTCTGTCATCCCCTTCTCCTCCTGCCCCCGATCCCTCCCAGCATCAGAGTCTTTTCCAAGGAGTCAACTCTTCACATGAGGTGGCCAAAGTACTGGAGTTTCAACTTTAGTATCATTCCTTCCAAAGAAATCCCAGGGCTGATCTCCTTCAGAATGGACTGGTTGGATCTCCTTGCAGTCTAAGGGACTCTCAAGAGTTTTCTCCAACACCACATTTCAAAAGCATCAATTCTTCCGTGCTCAGCTTTCTTCACAGTCCAACTCTCACATCCATACATGACTAATGGAAAAACCATAGCCTTGAATAGATGGACCTTTGTTGGCAAAGTAATGTCTCTGCTTTTCAATATGCTATCTAGGTTGGTCATAACTTTCCTTCCAAGGAATAAGCATCTTTTAATTTCATGGCTGCAATCACCACCTGCAGTGATTTGTGCAAATTAAAGTTCAATCATTATTTTAAATTATCAAAATTATATTTTATTTTTAATTATGTAACCATAATCATGTTTTATCCATGTTTAATTCAATCTAATAATTCTTTCCCTCCCTCCATTCTCACCCTCTCCCTTTCTCCATTTCCCTACCCCCAAGCAATGTTTATTGCATTTTCAAAGCTGACATATTCTTCTGCTGTGTCTGCTTGTGTTTCTTTCTTTTACATTTTCCTAGATTCTATGTCATCGAGAGCACAGAATCCACTGACATAATCATTTTTCATCTTATGTCTATGTTTGGCAGGAAGGTTAATCTATTATTAAAAGAATTTCAGTAATATCTTTTCATCGGCATACTAGCTCTTTATAGAAACTTTAGAGAAGCAAAAATTAAAATAGAGATAAGGCAATTTATTGTTGCTCTCTTGGTTCACATAGAAGTTACAGAAATCAGCAGACCAAATATCTTCCACACCAGATGTCTGAAGCATTACTTAGATCATTCAACTAACTCTTTTGCCTACATCCTATCCAATCTAAACTATAAACTGGATAGCTGAACTGACCCAGCTGTAAGCAAAATAAAACAAAACAAAACCCCAATACCTGACATTATTACTGCTTCCATTGTAAAAAGAGTAAAACATTCAGAAATCCAAAGACAAATTGGAGACTAAGTCTTCGAGGGTTTTATTACCTTTATCCTAGAATTATTTACCATTTCTAGCATAAATGTACAAAGAAATTTAATATCTAAAAAACCACTAAGGCTATTTCAAATTCTTGTGTAATAATTCGTCCTTGTGGCAAGCATCCTCTTCTCTCACACTCAGATTTTATACTCTAGGAATTATAATTATAATACTGATGAGGGTTATAGGCAACCTTGCTCACTTGATATCTAAATACCTGCTCTGCTTGTATTGTTGAAGAAAATAGAGCAGAGGGCTATTTGTCTATTTCATCTTTCAGTTTGGTCCTTATCAACACATTTAATTAAACAGTCTTGAGTTCTAGTGCCTCTTGCTTCCTATAGCAGGCACAATTGGTTGTCAAATTACAACCAATTTCTCAGTGTTTCCTAAGCACATAGAGAAGTTGATTCTACTGATGCGTACACAGGTCCTCATGCATTCATATGAATCCAGATTAGCAAACAAACCTGGTACTCATTCCCCTTGACAGTAACTGGTATAAAATTGTGCATTTGGGAAACTTTTCATGGGTGCTTCTTGAAAATATCTCTAGATTCTGTAAAGAGAACCAGAGAAGCTAATTTTCTCTCTTCTTCTGGGAATTATATTACCTGTAATTTCTCTACCATTTTGTGCTCTAAGGCAAGCTGGAATGAAGACCAAACCAGACACACTAAAGATGGTAAGACTGAGAGATGACATAAAAAAACTTGGATTTGTGATGATGACTTTGAGTCACGGATTTAATAAATTCTATGCCTGTCCTATCTTAGGATATATCTAGTATGCTGCTACTGCTGCTAAGTCGCTTTAGTCGTGTCCGACTCTGTGCGACCCCATAGACAGCAGCCCATCAGGCTCCCCCGTCCCTGGGATTCTCCAGGCAAGAACACTGGAGTGGGTTGCCATTTCCTTCTCCAATGCATGAAAGTGAAAAGTGAAAGTGAAGTCGCTCAGTCGTGTCTGACTCCTAGTGACCCCATGGACTGCAGCCTACCAGGCTCCTCCGTCCATGGGATTTTCCAGGCAAGAGTACTGGAGTGGGGTGCCATTGCCTTCTCCCATATCTAGTATAGATTATAACAAATATCCAAATTTTAAAGTCAGTAAGCATTATGGCCATTTGCATTTTATTTCTAAATGCATCTGAAAGCATACAAATGCTTCTTCTTTGGGCACTGTGGCATTTGAGCCAACTAGACCAGAGAAGCCTGCTTAAGCAGTGACATATCTTCCACTCTCCTTTCCATTCCCCTGTAGAGATGACATCCATTGATATCTTTCAGTCAAATGTTCCTCACTCTATACATTGTTTTGATAACTAACTAATATTGAAGGCTAAGTAATAAAGACACACTCTTCAAGAGACACTTCCTTTCCAACAAGGTACTTTAAATCAGACCTTAACTGAGAGGAATGGAGTATCTAATCAACAAATTATAGGAATTATGAAAGACTTGGAAGGACTTTTCATTGTCTCTTAATATTCTCCCAATGGTATCTATATATGTAGTCCAGTCCTTGGCCTTAAAACTTTGTTCTGTCAAGAGTGCTCAATATATTTAAAGAAAATGAATTTGGATATCTTACAGTCTATTCATGTTGCTCAGTCACTAAGTCCTGTGTGACTCTTTGTGACCCTATGGAGTACAGCACACCAGGCTTACCTGTCCTTCACTATCTCCCAGAGTGTGCTCAAACTCACATCCATTCAGTCAGTGATGCCATCAACTATCTCATTCTCTACCACTCCCTTCTCTTCCTGCCCTCAATCTTTCCCAGCATCAGGGTCTTTTCCAATGAATCAGCTCTTCATATCAAGTAGCCAAAGTATTGGAGCACCAGCAACAGTCCTTCCAATGAATATTCAGGGTTGATTTCCTTTTGGATTGACTGGCTTTATCTCCTTGCTGTCCAAGGGACTCTCAAGTGTCTTCTCCAACACCACAGTTCAAAAGCATCAATTCTTTCACTCACACTTTTTTATGGGCCAACTCTCACATCTGTACATGACTACTGGAAAAACCATAGCTTTGACTAGACAGACCTTTGTCAGCAAACTGATGTCTCTGCTTTTGAATATACAATCTAGTTTTGTCGTGGCTTTTCTTCCAAGGAGTAAGCATCTTTTCATTTCATGGCTGCAGTCACCATCCACAGTGATTTGGGAGGCCAAGAAAATAAAATCTATCACTGCTTCCACTGTTTCCCTATCTATTTGCCATGAAGTGATGGGACCAGATGCCATGATCTTGGCTTTCTGAATGTTGAGTTCTAAACCAGTTTTTTCACTCTCCTCTTTCACCCTCATCAAGAAGCTCTGTAGTTCCTCTTCACTTTCTGCCATTAGAGTGGTATCTTCTGCTTATCTGAGGTAGTCTGTGTGCATGCTTACTTGCTCAGTCATGTCTGACTCTTTGTGAGCCCTATGGAGTGTACTCAGGCCTACTACATCAAAGAGTCATTCATTTGGAATATATATGCAAATATTTCTCACAAAAAACTTGGCCTGTCATTTTTGTATTGGGGGACTTACAACTGTTGCATTTAAACTGATGTATAGCCAACGTTGAGGGTGATATAATCATACTGTTTAACTGGAGAAACATGTTTATTCACTTTTAATGGTGAAATAGTCTTACCACATGTAAAGAGTATTTATAAAGAATTTCAAGAACTAATGATTGACTCAGAATTTATTGACTCATTCAGCAAAATGATGAGCACAAGTTATATGTGTGGCACAAATCTAGCCGCTCAGGATATAGCACTGAACTCAAGTCACTGCCTTCATGGAGGGACTATATAATGATGTGGGTTGAGGAAGAGATTTTAAAAAAGTGCAATATACAAAATGTCAAATAGTGATTAGTTATATGGAGGAAAGTGCAGAAAAGTAGAATAGGGAGTGTAGAGATAAAGAAAAGGGCTGTCTTTTTTTTTTTTTTTTTTTTTAATAAAAGGAGGTCAGGAAAGGCCTATATGAAAAGGATATTTGAGTAAACACCTGCATTAGCAATTGCTATGGCATGTTGGGCAAAATATTTCGGCACACAGAAACTCATGCTTGAGAGTTTGATAATAGGGTTTCATTAGCTTTCAAAAATTGCTGTGTATGTAATTGTGACTATGCATATAAAGGTCTTTATTCAAATTTCCCAACAAAACCTCAGCTTCAAAACATTTAAAATTAAAGTCATTTTCTCCCAAATCTATTTCTCCTTCCTGTCCTCTTACAACTTAGTATTGTACACAACCACCCATGCATTTCAGTTAAAAAATCTGGACATCATTAAGAAAGCCTTCCTGTAACTGAAGTCCCAGAGAGATAAAGGTATTATCTCATCAGGGTGATGCATTTTCTACTACCAAAATCCCATTGCTGGCACTATCTGTGAACTTCCTTTATATTTTGTTTATAAATTTGCTCATCATGTCATAGAACTAAAACCAATAGAAGAGGAAAAATGTCATTTTGCAAGCTACTAAGAGGAACAGTGCTTTCCAGAAATAGGCTTGCAAATTGCTCCCCAAGTGTCATTCCACTCACTATAGTCTTTTCCAGAAAAAATCTATGTGACTGAAAAATGTTAAGATGATTGATTTAACATGTCTATTATTTCTGACTGCTAACATTTAGCCTTGGGAAATTACATTCTGAGTCATGTTTTAAGAACTATCAAGTGAAGTTTCTGTGAAAAAAAAATGCATTTATAGGAAATGTTTTTAGGATTTGCGATTTTAAAAACCATTTAATGAGGCTTCTGAACAACAAAAGTATAAGAAATATTTTTAAGATCTTCTTCTATAATATTAAAATGTATAAGTATTACTTAAATTTCAGTAGATGCTCAATAGGACACACTCAATGGTACAGCTTACACTGATCATGAAATGTAATATTCCATTTGAAAATGCCATTAAATGACAAGAATGACTGTTTCCTATTTATGATGCCATGAGAATACATAGCTTTTACAGCTGAAAAAGATTTATATAAATTCTTCCAAACGCCTCAATTAGTCCATCCTCCAGATTCTTGAATCACCTTGAACCTAATGCTTCACCTCACCACTCCTAAGGAAATATGCTAAGGCATTTATTCTTGTATTTAAAACTGAAGTATTCTTAATGTTACAAGTCATGTTTTCAGGTGTCTTTGTACCAGATGAATAACTGACATTGTATTCTTACCCTGAATCTACATCTTTATTTTGACTAGATTGGAGTATCACTAAACTGTTTACTGATAGGTACTCTCATTTCAAAGACAGTTAATTGACCAATATTATTAACAATAATATATTTTAATT
The DNA here is from genome assembly GCF_032452875.1 of Bos javanicus. Classification (NCBI taxonomy): domain Eukaryota; kingdom Metazoa; phylum Chordata; class Mammalia; order Artiodactyla; family Bovidae; genus Bos; species Bos javanicus. The sequence continues at coordinate 29,087,272 of NC_083887.1, read as the reverse complement.
ATAGTGTTGTGGAAGATAAAGAAAGTGAATAAATTACTCTTCCTTTCAACATTATTGCAATCTATTATATGGAAAAAACACACATAGAAATCATAGCAACATAAATGGTATATGAAGAATTGCTAGAGCTCAGAGGAAGATGAAATTCTTCTGACTGGGACCATCCAGAAAGTTTAATAAACGAGGTAACATCTGTACTGAGCCTTGGGGCTTAGATATAATTTTAAAATGTCAAGATGCGAAATTAGCTATGCTATATCATACTGCATTTGGTTAAATGTACTAAAACTAATTTTACAAATTACTGTTTATTTGATTTGTAAAACATCTTATAATTTTAAATATAGTCACATAAAAATGTTGAAACTATAAAACTATAGGCCTAGCATTCTATTATAATCATTATTTATAAGATAAATAATGCTCAATTTTACAAAAGCTTTTGCCTCCAGTCCTTAAGTAACCAATCTTCATGTGGAGAAAAAGTCATTTAAAATATAATTAACATAACTTTCTAGTTATATTAAAATTTATATTGACAACTAATATGCAAATTATAAAATAAGCTTTATAAAAAAACTTTCTGACAATGTACACCTTATTTATGAAGTATTTTCATCTTTATGTCTGAGATCTAATTTCCTTAGAAATATGAAGAAATGTATCTGCCCTTTGAAATGAATTTGAAGGGGAAAAAAACTTAGAACTAAAGAAAAAAATATTGTTTTCTGGATTGACATCAAATGTTAGAAATCCTCAAAGTCAACAGACCAGGGATCAGCCTGGTTGGAATGGTGCAGCTGCTCTTTTATATTCCATCTCAAACTCACAGTACTGGAACATAATGTTTGTAACTCATTGAAGTGAAGAGATGCACAAACATTGCCTACTCTGGTTGGTTACGGTAGAGTTAAACAGACTTAAACCCCTGGAAGGAAGGACTCTTCTCTCTCAAATGTGGTAAGGGAAGATTTGGTTGTTTTGACTGTTATTGTTTCTTCCCTGTTGTCCTTTTATGACTTACCATTGGGTCCCGAGAATCCAAATGGGATAAACAGGTTCTAAAGGAAGCCCAGATTAATACAGCATGCCTGTCTTAGAGGGCTCAAAAGTACATCAACACCAGGCTCTGAGAGTCTTCCAGGCAGTGATTAGGTGATCTCATCTTGGCAGTGGATATAAATTGACTTTAGATTCAAGCTCGTCAGTAAAATAGCTGAAGCTGTTTGACCTCACACACAATACATATTGTTCCTTCCTTGTTGCTGCTGCTAAGTCGCTTCAGTCGTGTCCGACTCTGTGCGACCCCATAGACAGCAGCCCATCAGGCTCCCCCGTCCCTGGGATTCTCCAGGCAAGAACACTGGAGTGGGTTGCCATTTCCTTCTCCAATGCATGAAAGTGAAAAGTGAAAGTGAAGTCGCTCAGTCGTGTCCGACTCATAGCGACCCCATGGACTGCAGCCCACCAGGCTCCTCTGTCCATGGGACTTTCCAGGCAAGAGTACTGGAGTGGGGTGCCATTGCCTTCTCCATCCTTGCCATAGAGAAAAAAGAAAGGAGAATGCACCTAGTAGTCATCGCTACTTCAGTGTGTTCACAATTTATTCCAGTGTTTCTGGGAAGCATTAGATAAGAATGGGAGGCAGCGAGGGAAACATTCTATAGTGCCACACTGTCTTGTAAGTGTCACACTGTCTCTAAGCCAGTTTTTGAGACTGCCTGAGTCCTAAATCATAACATTTCATCAGTACTGAGGTATTTGCTTTTCTAAACAGGCAGTGTTCTAAGTTCTTTTCATGTACTAATTCAATTAAATTCTCCCAGTACTCTACAAGGTAGACTATTAATATCCTCATTTCATAGATGAGAATATGGAGGCACAGATGAATAAAATAACTTAGCCAATGCCACACAGATAAAAACAATAGGATTGAGATTCACGCATGCTAGCTTTGTTCTAGCAAAAAGAGGAAATTCGATTTCTTTTTTATTCTGAGATGGAAGGAAAGATACACAAAATAAAAATAACATTTGAGTTACATGTCCACTATACTCTGTTGCCATTCAGGGCTAATAAGTATGCGCAACTGATTTTCTGCAGATGTAATCACTGTTATTTCATGACTTTAAACTTCCTAAAGTAGCCTATCATATCAAAAAGGAAATCTTTAAGCCAAGCTTTATTATTTGTGTATTACATATAAATATGTATACGTTTATATGTTGTTTTTTGGGCACTAAGTTGTGTCCAACTCTTTGCCATCTCTTGGGCTGTAGCCTACCAGGCTCCTCTGCCCATGGAGTTCTTCAGGTTAGAATACTGGAGTGGGTCGCCATTTTCTTCTCCAAGTCAATATACAGAGAACTACTAAATAAACAGAGAAGAAATAAAGCATGAAGTCACTAATTCTAAAACTTGAAGATATCCTAAAAAATGAGTCTACTCCTAAAAGTTGACAAATGAAAAACAGAAATGCTGTGATGGTCAAATAAACTCCTCATAGCTGATTTGGGTCAGTCTTTTTCCCTCTATACCAAGCCGTGGGGTACAAAGTCATATTTTTCCTACAGTCACCGAGTTCTAGGTTGTATACTATCTCATAAGTTGGGTCCCATTAACACCAACTCAGACAAGCTCCCATGTCCTGTCTCAAGGAACACACAGGGAGTGAGTACCTTCCCTTCTTCCTTTTAATCATGCTTCTATCTCCTACAAGTACCTGCCAGGGTTCCTCAGAAATCCTGAAAAAAAAAATTAACAAAGAATAAATTCATCAAGAGGAGAATTTAGCTGTGAAGAATACTCAATTAAGACAAAAGGAGTACACACTCCAAAAGAAAGAAGTTAAATAAGTGTTGATTCACAAATGAGGTTTTAATTGTTCATATTACAGGTCAAGGTTTAGATATCAGATACAGAAAGAAAAATAAAATATTTTCATATTTTGGAGGAAGGAAAGGTATATCACATCAACCTGAATGATAAATGCAAAATAATTGCTGACATATATATATAGACAAGAGAGAAAGGAAACATGGTTGTTGTTTTTAAAACAGTGCAGCTACAGGTAGAATACGTGAGCGAATTTCCATTCTGGTAAAGAATTAATGTATCTGAGATAATGTACCTCCACGGGCTCCCCAGGTGGCACTAGTGCTAAAGAACCCAGTTGCCAAGTCAGGAGACGTAAGAGATGCAGGTTCAATCCCTGGGTCAGGAAGATTCCCTGGAGGAGGGCATGGCAACCCACTCCAATATTCTTGCTTGGAGAATTTCATGGACAGAGGAGCCTGGTGAGCTATAGTCTGTGGGGCTGCAAAGAGTCAGACACAACTGAGCTACTTAGCACACAAGCACACATTTGATGCGCCTCTATAGGCTGACAGTTTGCCTTTTGGATAAAATGTACATATGCTAGTAGTCAGAAGCGTAGGTAGTCTTTATGACCACATTCCTCTGAAATATTACTTGAAAGGTATTCTTTGGAAGGAATGATGCTAAAGCTGAAACTCCAGTACTTTGGCCACCTCATGCGAAGAGCTGACTCACTGGAAAAGACTCTGATGCTGGGAGGGATTGGGGGCAGGAGGAAAAGGGGACAACAGAGGATGAGATGGCTGGATGGCATCACCGACTCGATGGACATGAGTTTGAGTGAACTCTGGGAGTTGGTGATGGACAAGGAGGCCTGGCGTGCTGCGGTTCATGGGGTCGCAAAGAGTCGGACACGACTGAACGACTGAACTAACTATCCTAGCTAAAGCCAGGGTCCTGCTGACAGTTTAAGGATTCAATCCACACAATGACGTGAAAGGTATGAAAGGCTGAATAATGGCCTTGAAAAGATTCCCATGTCCAAATTTCTGGAACTATGGATATATTAGGTTACAACGTTAAAGGAGAATTAAGTTTGTAGGATGGCTATTAATCAGTGGATCTTATAATACGAAGACTATACTAGACTATCCAGACAGGCCTAATGTAATCACAGGGGTCCTTAAAAGTGGAAGAGGGCAGAAGAAGAGAGTTAGACAGAGATGTGACTAAGGAGTTATACCAAAGCAATTCAAACTCAGAAGGATGCAACACTCCACTGCTTGCTTTGAAAATGCTGGAGAGCCACAAGCCAGGGAATTCAGGCAGCCTTCAGTAACCTGAAAGGCAAAGAAACAAATTCTCCCCTGGAATCTCCAGAAAAAAACAAACAAAAAAAAACAGCCTGTCAACACCTTGATATTGACTCAGTAAGCCCACATCAGACTTCTGCTGTACAGAACTATGATATTTGTTGCTCCTATAAGCCACTAAATTGGTGGTAACCTGTTACAACAGCAAAACAAAGGTAATACACAGGTCAGCAGTTGTTTAGTCATTTAGTTGTGTCTGACTCTTTGTGACCCCATGGACTACAGAACTGCCAACCTTCTCTGTGGCCCAGTATCTCCCAGACTTTGCTCACATTCATGTCCATCGAGTCAGCAATGCTATCTAACCATCTCATCCTTTGCCGCCCCTCCTCTTTTTGCCTTTAATCTTTCCCAGCATTTGGGTCTTTTCCAGTGAGTCAACTCTTCCCGTCAGGTGGCCAAAATTATTGGAGCTTCAGTGTCATTCTTTCCAATGAATATTCAGGGTTGATTTCCTTTAGCACAATTACCAGAAAATACATCAATAAACATATCTGATCTCCTAAGCTTACACACTTTTGCTATTTGTAGCAGAATATCTTGGTAAACCTTTTGGAATCTTTTATATTTTAAAAATAAATTTCAAAATCAAAAGAAAGAAAAAAAAAACAAACAGAGATTTCAATTCCACTGGCCATCGATAGCCAAAGTTAACTACAGTCTTCCCATTATATCTTCAAAATTGTTATAGCTCAGTGACTTTCAAATCCATAAAATCAACACCTCTATTTGGAAGAAATATTAGCATCATTTTCATAACTTACAATTGAAAGAAATAGAGTATTTAACCTACCTATACACATATATTTTAAAATACATAGTCCTTTATAGGTTAATATGTAGGATGGGCTTCCCTGGTGGCTCATACAGTAAAAAAAATCTGCCTGCAAGGGAGGAGACCCAGGTTCAGTCCCTGGGTTGGGAAGATCCCCTGGAGAAGGAAATGGCAACCCACTCCAGTATTCACGCCTGAAGAATTCCTTGGATGGAGGAGACTGGCAGGCTGGAGGGCTCACAAAGAGTCGGACACAATGGAGTGACTAACACGTATACATAGTAACTCTATACATTACAAGATTACTGGAATAATGTGCATTTATGCACAGGCAAGGCTACACTAGAACACTAGTTAAAACTTTGCCCCACAGGTACAGTCACCAATACAACTGCACACTCAGTCAGATCTGTTGCACTGGTCACTCAAACACTGAGTGGAGTGATTTTGTGTGATACTGAACAATACTTGTTTAAGTTCCAAACCAAATGTTATATAATCTCTTCTTGATTTGCACAGCAATTATTTTACTAAAAAGAAGTGTATGTTAACCCCCTTTTAAATTGTGCTGCATTTGCAAGATGGCTAGACACTCAGCCCTGGTCTGCAGATATCAGTCCCATTCCCCTCAACTCCCATCAGTCATTCAAACAATAAGAAAAGTCCCAGGATTCCATTTTCAAGCCTTTTATCTATTGACTACTTCCTATTCATCCTTACAGATTCAACTCAGAGGTCACTCCCTCCAGAAGAACTCACTGTCTGCCTGGGAGGCTAGTTTTAGCTTTTGTACCTTTCTATATCCAAAAACAGGCAGAGGAACAGGATTCTATGAGGCAGGCCATTATGCATGATTGTACTAACCTGTATGCTAAGTTGCTTCAGTCTTGTCTGAGCCTTTGTGACCTGATGTGTTATAGCCCACCAGGCTCTTCTGTCCATGAGATTCTCCAGGCAAGAATACTGGAGTGGGTTGCCATTTCCTCCTCCAGGGAATCATCCTTTGAAATACATTAGTCAAATTTCCTGCCATATTAAGTAAAATAATACATTGTGAACAGGGACCCAAATACTTTTTAAATATTTAACTTGTAAAATCTTAAAATGTTTAGGATTTATAAAGAAAATAAAAGAATGAAGGAATCCTTAAGTGGAAATGAAATAACTGAAAATACTTCACAAATGAGACAGATCATAGAATATCAATGGGAGTCATCATTTGACTGATTTAAATTATTAGCATAATCTTTCATTTTTCACAGAGGCCAAAAATATCTTAGAGAAAAAAATAATAGAGGATTTCAATTAAATGTTGATTTTCAATTGTCTATGTAATCTTCTTTTCACACATTTCAATGGCTTTAATACATTTTATTTATTATATCATATTTTCTAAATGTTAATGTTTGGTTTTGCTTAGGAACTTTTCTTTTTCAGGAGTGGAATTCTTTTTTTTTTTGGATTGTGTTTTTTGTTGTTAATTTTCTTCTACTTCACTCAGTACATATAAACGGATTTAAAGAAATGTAGCTAGGTTTAGTCGGAGAAGGTAATGGCACCCCACTCCAGTACTCTTGCCTGGAAAATCCCATGGACGGAGGAGCCTGGTAGGCTGCAGTCCATGGGGTCGCTAAGAGTCGGACACGACTGAGTGACTTCCCTTTCACTTTTCACTTTCATGCATTGGAGAAGGAAATGGCAACCCATTCCAGTGTTCTTGCCTGGAGAATTCCAGGGACGGGGGAGCCTGATGGGCTGCGGTCTATGGGGTCGCACAGAGTCGGACACGACTGAAGCGACTTAGCAGCAGCAGCAGCAGCAGCAGCAGCTAGGTTTAGTAAAACTATACAAATTCAAGCAATCAATTATTTTCTAATACCTTAGAGGAATCTGTATTTGCATTTCATAAAATAAGACTTTACAAACCATCCTAGGTAGTCTCCAGCTCCAGGTAAGTGCAAAAGAAAGGTTACTGAAGATTTAGAAACAAGGAGAATTTTTTTTGTTTCTCTGCTGCTGCTGCTGCTGCTAAGTCTTCAGTCATGTCTGACTGTGCGACCCCAAAGACGGCAGCCCACCAGGCTCCCCCGTCCCTGGGATTCTCCAGGCAAGAACACTGGAGTGGGTTGCCATTTCCTTCTCCAATGCATGAAAGTGAAAAGTGAAAGGGAAGTCCCTCAGTCATGTCCGCCTCCTAGCAACCCCATGGACTGCAGCCTACCAGGCTCCTCCATCCATGGGATTTTCCAGGCAAGAGTACTGGAGTGGGGTGCCATTGCCTTCTCCTCTTGTTTCTCTAGATACCTTCATTTAGGCATTGTCTGAAAATTCAGGCTACTTCTTTAAAAAATATATCATCAATCAAACTATTTAAATTTTGGAAATTGTAAGGAGATAAAAGACATCTTAAAATACCCTAATGTTTTTATTTTAAATATTATTTAACAAAATCACTTTAATTTTCAGCAAGTTAGTTTTAAAATAATAGATTTTTACCTCAAACCCTTTGGATTACCAAACAAAAATTTTTTCTCATTTATTCTATACATCCTTTTCTTATTTTCAGAATAATGACTTTGTTAGCCCTTACACACATACACACACACAGAAATGTGAGTAGAGACAGCCAGCCTAAGACATAGACTTACACACACATATATGACATATAGGACGCAGTGTGCAATGTACTTATTGGCAAACCACAAGTTCAGTCTCCTCATGGCAAACTTACTTATCCCTGACTGTGAGCCATATTTAGCAAGACAGTAAAGCTGGTAAATCTCTGTAACACCTGGGCAGAGCTCCAATGGGAATACCCACACATTTAACAGTCAGGCAAGAAACCTCATTTAACCTTGCTACTGCCAACACAAAGATGAAGAGGAGCAAAACAAATGTATTCTAGGCTTTCTAAAAAGCTACAGGAGGTATAGATATTTCTTATTGTTGTTGTTTAGTTGCTAAGTCATCTTCAACTCTTTTGTAAGCCCTGGACTCCTCTGTCTGTAGGATTTCCCAGTCCTTTCTCAAAAGGCAAGAATACAGGAATGGGTTGCCATTTCCTTCTCCAGGGGGTCTTCTCTACCCAGGGATCAAACCTGTGCCTCTTGCATTGGCAGGCTGATTCTTTAACACTGAGCCACCAGGGAATCCCATTTTTATTATCATTCCCTAATTTTCCCTAAATTTAGAGTATCTTGGTTCTGCCCTGATCCTGAGCCAGACACTTTGGGAAGTATATTAACACTTGCAGAGTTCTCAGGGAACTCTAATAAGAGTATCTGGTACTAAACAGCTTCCTTTAGGGAAAGGAAAGTGACATTATGCCTCTCTCCCCAAGTGCCTCAGCATCCCAAGACTCAGAAAAAACGTGTTTCCTCTGCTGTTGGATAATGATGCACCTTCTTCGCTTTCAAGTGGCCAACAACGCATCAAGATGTCATGATGTATGATTCTGTTATTTTGAATTCAGATAAATTGCTGCTTCTGGCATCCTCTCTCTGAGATGAAAGAAAAGGCATCAGTTTCACTGAATCAGTCAATCAGTCACGGATAATAGGAATTCTAGTCAAACCAGCCCACTGAGGCATTCCTGACTTGTCTGTTGAACATGAGGAACCCTGGAAACTAGCTCAAAAAAATGTGGACCATTGCCTAACTTTTCCGGGTCCTAGTTTTCTCAACTGAAGGGCAAAATCAGCAGATGAATGATTGCTAAGGCAAATTCTAGCTGTAGCGTTAGCTGACTTTTAGGCAATGAAACCCCATCATTAGCAATGCTACAAGGGAGTCTGACACAGAGAAAGGGATGGAGGCAAGAAGAGAGAAAGAAAGAGGGGAAGGAAAGGAAAGGAGAAAGGAAGAAAAGAAAAGAAAGAAGGTAAAGAAATTAGGTAGGGATAAATAAAATATAAATAGATACACATTCCATACATACATTCTCTATTTCTCTAGCCCATAGCTTTATCTCAGAGAAGGCAATGGCACCCCACTCCAGTACTCTTGCCTGGAAAATCCCATGGGCAGAGGAGCCTGGTAGGCTGCAGTCCTTGGGGTCGCTAAGAGTCAGACACGACTGAGCGACTTCACTTTCACTCTTCACTTTCATGCATTGGAGAAGGAAATGGCAACCCACTCCAGTGTTCTTGCCTGGAGAATCCCAGGGACAGGGGAGCCTGGTGGGCTGCTGTCTATGGGGTCGCACAGAGTCGGACACGACTGAAGCAACTTAGCAGTAGCAGCAGCATAGCTTTATCTAATACAAAATTCATCTCTTTACTCCAACTGCATATTAGAGATATATTCTTACATTAATCTCATTCATCATCTCTCTCACCCTCAGAAAACCTCACTTCTACCCTCTCCTGCCTGGCTGCCTTCTCTGGTTTGAATAATGACAGAAGGCTAGAAGTCACATCAGTGAAGGTGTAGAGAATGGAATTAGAAATGGGCAGGAAAGTTACCTAGAAATTCTGGCCTGTAGAATGCCTAAGTTAAAACATCTGAAAATAATCTGGAATTGGTGCTCAGGGGAGAAACTGGAGGTGAAATATATATGCGGGAATTGATTATGGTAAGTTATAAATGTGGAATGAGTTTTTCCTGGGAGAGAAATGCAAATGACAAAACAGGCCTATAATAGTGGGGAGAGGGGAGGATTTGCTTTAAATAATAGAGTCCAAAAGGCAGTTAAATGCAGATAAATCCAAACTTATAAAAGCTAAAAGCCAGAAGCCTTCTAACATCCTAGCTGCCAGGACCAGTTAGGCATAAGGAAAAATTCAACATTACCAAACCTGGTTAGTTCACTCATGTTCTGGTCTAGTTGGGAGCTGTAAATGGCAACCCACTCCAGTGTTCTTGCCTGGAGAATCCCACGGACGGAGGAGCCTGGCGGGCTGCCGTCTATGGGGTCACACAGAGTCGGACACGACTGAAGCAACTTAGCAGCAGCAGCAAGGACAATTAAAGTGATATATAACTTAAGAAAGAGATGTCCAAACATCCTATGGAGCTTTAATTGTTTCATATAATTATGTTAAATCAAATATGCTTACCTCTTGATTATTCCACATTTAAACTTCAACAAATCATTGTGTAACTCTCAAGATGTGTTTAAAGTACAACTTTGTGGAATAAGTATACACTTTGAGATCCTTTAGTCCAGCATCTTATTCTGGTTCTATCACTGAATAAGTCAGGTAATTTTAGTTTTTATTTGACTCCATTTGAAACACTTAAATAATCAACAAACAACTAAAAGTCATTCCGTGTCTCAGTGTCTTATGGATAATTATGGCATTTGCCTGACTGAGGTTACTGAGAATTAAATAAGACAGTGCACAAAAAGAGCCTTGCCTGTAGTAGGTGATCAAAATTATTAGCTATTCTACATTGCCATATCATAGGAACTATACAGTGTGGCAACGCCTTATAGAGATTGCAAACTATAAACAACTCATTCAATCCGACTACCTATTCAAGAGAAATTCAGCTGACCAAATAGGAGTATCAAGAACAAACAGTTTATGTACACAACCATGCGTGGGTCAGCAGTACACATGGAGACAGACATGAAACACATCAGTGCCTTAAACTCCAGCTGCTAATTTATCAGAACAAGGGATTAGAACATGACCGGCAGGGTGAAGCTGTGTTTTCTCCCTGTCAAATGACCATCTTATAGAGACAGTTTTTAAATAAGAACCCCTAGCTGGGGTTGAAGTTGCCCATGAGTCTTATAAAACTCCATGCACAGTTCTATGTTCTGTTATGCACATTATTTTTTTCATGGAGGGGAGTCCATAATTTGTAAGAGAATTAATATTGAAGGAAAAGTTGCTGACTGGATAAACTAAATTAGAATAACTCTGGAACTTTTGAGTCATCCAAAATAAAATTAGAAAAATATTTAAAATAAGAAAGTGCTAGAAACAGAAAAGGTGTTTAAAATTTCCATCAAAGCACATAGTACTTCGATCTGCTTGACTACTAATGATTTGTTTCTTTATCTTAAAAGAGAAAGTTACTTCTTAGGGGCTCAGATAAAAACTGCTTAAGTTCCATTTAAAACAAAAGACAAATCCTTTATATGTGCAATTTAAGACAATTTGAAGTTCCTCTGGTATCTGATCATTCTTAGAAAAATTATAGTAAGTTGCTTTATCACCATTGGGAAAAAATGTTTTGTAATATTTTAGATTATAATAATGGTTTCCATGGGGGCAACAGGTATCAGTGGGGGAGTAGACTCTGTGGGCAGGCTGCACAGTATTACTTTTTATTTTTTAAAACTTTCTTATTTTCTGTGTTATTTATTTTACTGAAACAAACGTGAGACTGAATCCACTGCAGAACTTACCATGGAACTTCCTTGTCTCTCTAATAAAGGACACACAGAAACAATAAGCTTATTAGAAATGATAATTAGATCATTACCATTTGTCCAGGCCTGCTCACAACTCAACACCTACTGGCTTCAGGACAGAGACAAGAAACATCATGCTGGCAAGGGTAGTTACTGTAATTTGCTTAGATTGTGTGGCCATGTCATTTTACAAGAAGGACAGATTAAGTAAGTACTCTGATTTGCTGTGTAAAAATAGTAAGGGTTATAAGAACAATTTTCCATCATGCAGTCTTTGTCTCTCCCTTTCTCACTCTCGCTTCACCCATTTGTGTGTGTGTGTGTGTGTGTGTGTGTGTGTGTGTGTGTGTGTGATGTTTCCCCCTTTGACATCAACAGAACAACTATGAGAAACAGGTGAGTTCTCGGCAAAAATTTTTAATTGAACCAAAAATATTTGTCCTATTCTCCTCTCTCTTACCCAAAATTCTATATACCCTGGATCAGATATGTTAAATTGCATTCTTAAAATCGTGATATGTTTCAATAAAATTAATGACTAATGTAGATCATTGGAATTCTCATTTATGATGAAATGTTTTAGTAACTATAAGAAACTGAAAGCTTATGGAAATGTTCTTCTCCATCTAACATTATACTAAAAAATGATAATATCCATTAGCAGATCCTACCAAAAATCTACAGGTTGGCTCCAAAAGAAGAGGTCTTAATGGCATCTCGCTTTGAAGTTATCAGACTGGAAACAGTTGGAGGAGACAGGATGCACTCTGTTGGCAGTTCTTGACCTGAGAAACAGCAAATTCATAGGGATATTGAACAGACTTCCTGCTGCCAAGAGGTCTGCAGTCCGTTTAAGGAAAATGGCCCACAGCACCCAAGATGAGTGCCAAGTGAACGGTTCCAGCCAGAGGGTATTACTTAGGACTCTAGAAAAGAGCTCTGTGGGTTAAAGAAGTTAGGAAACACTTCACGGGGAAATGGTATTTAAACATACTTTAAATAGCCTAAATTTCTGTCTACAAAGAAAAGCAAGACTGGAAAGCAAAATGGGAAGAAGCAGAAAAATAAAGTTGAAATACTTCACTTCTCTCCTATTGTTAAATAGATAACACAAATAATAAAGGGCATGGGAAATGGGTACAGGGTTGTCAAAAGAGAGTTATTTTCCCTATTTAATATTTCTAATATCTGTCCCCTGATCGGAAAGAGGTAAAAATGAATAACACTTCTGGGAATTAGAGCAGGGAAGGAGTCACGTGGATTAGTCCATCCTGGGTGATGGGTAAGTGTCTGACCTTTGTCAAATATCTCTATGGCATTTGACTTAATCTCATTGAGTAGATTTCTTTTCTATGGTTCAGAAAAATAAAAAATGTAATGAAGTCTCTATTCCACTCTGGGTAGGTAATCTCAGCAGTATTTTTCAATAAGGAGTAACTTCTAGAACCTGAGATGATGGAATCCAATTCCAAATTGGCAAGCAGCTCATCTGAGAGTTCTAGATATGCAGCCAGTAAGACAGGTTAAGAGTTTTTCTGCAATGCAGGAGACCCATGTTCGATCCCTGGGTCAGAAGATGATCCCCTAGAGAAGGAGATGTATACCCACTCCAGTATTCTTGGGACTTCCCTGGTGGCTCAGGCGGTAAGGAATCTGCCTGCAATTCCTTACCTGCCTGCAATTCCTCCTGCAATGCAGGAGACCCAGGTTTGATCCCTGATCAGGAAGATCCCCTGGAGAAGACAATGGCTACCCACTCCAGTATACTTGCCTGGAGAATCTCATGGACAGAGGAGCCTGACGGGCTACAGTCCATGGGGTTGCACAGAGTTGGACATGACTCAAGGCAAGTTTAATGTGGATTCTGCCACTGACCTTTGGAGCCTGCGTTTCTCACTTGTAAAATCAGCAGCTGGGAGATGACAGTGAAAATCAACTTTCTTCTCACCCTAATTAATCCCTTTCTGATGCTACAATTCCAGGAAACCAGATTATCATTTCTCTTACAAATATGTATAAATTAAAAATAAAATCAGATCTGTCTTGGAGCCTAAAATATGTTCCTGAGTCAAGCAGATGATCTTTTGCACATGGATTTCATGATATCTATTTTGGCTGCTAGGCAACTTTTTAAAAATGGTGGTAGAATTGCAGTTATTTAGTTATAATATCCATGGATTCTTAATACTGCCTGATATTTTTGTATAAAATGAAAAGAAAACCCTTTATCTACATGTTCTGATAATGCATCTATATTTTTCAAATAGAAAGTAAGAAGGAATGGGATGTGTGTCATCATGGGCTTATTTCTGTTCTCCCAAAACTCATGAGTTCAAGTCCTAAACCCCAGTTTCTCAGAATGCAATTGTATTTGGTGTTAGGGTCTTTAAAAGGTCGTTGTTACTGTTGTTGTTTAGTTGCTAAGTCGTGTCCAACGCTTTGTGACCCCGTGGACTGAAACCCCCAGGCTCTTCTGTCCATGGGATTTCCCAGGCAAGAATACTGGAGTGGGTTGTCATTTGTTTCTCCAGGGGATCTTCCTGAACCAGGGATCGAACCCATGTCTCCTGCATTGCAGGTGGATTCTTTACTGCTGAAGCACCAGGTAAGCCCTTTAAAAAAAGGTAAATTAAGTTAAAATTAGGCCATAGGGTGGGTTCTAATCCAATATGACTGGTGTCCTGCTATAGGAAGAGGAAATCTAGACAAACAGTGACGTTGGGGAAGCACGCGCACAGAGGAAAGGACGTATGAGGAAACAGAACACTGTGGCCACGCGCAAACCAAGGAGAAAGTGTGAGGAAACAACACGGCGGCCACGTGCAAACCAAGGAGAAAGGCCTCAAAAGACACCAAGCCTGCGCATGCTTTGACGATGGACTTTTAGACTCCAGAACCATGAAAAAACAAAAGTTCTGTTGTATAAGACTTCAATTCCATGACATTTTGTAGGGTAGCCGAAGTGAACTAATACATTTGTCTTCCTCAATTTCTATTTATCTAAAACGGTTAAAAAATTCTGGCTGCTGCGTATTGAATACTTTTGTGATTGCTGACTGGGAAAACAGTGCCAGAGTTTCTCTTTCTTTCTCCTGTGATTAAGATAGAACATGTATTTATAACTTCGTAATCCTCTCTTCAGATTCAAGTGTCTGAGAAGCACTCTCTCTGAGTGTTCATTACATTACTGGCAAATACACATACACACAGCTTTGGCACAGTGGCACAAAAAGCTTGGATGTTTTGTGATCAGATTTCATTTCTATTCTCATTAACAATCACTGAAAGTAGATGCATGTTTAAGCTCTTTTTTCCTATTGTTTAGAGGCAATCAGTGCCCACAAATATCAACACAAACATCTGTCCAATTCAGTGGAGGAAAATAGTCAGAGTGGTTATACAGAAAAGAGAGGAATTTTAAAAATCTGTTTGGATGGATCTTGACTAACTACTTTCCATAGGTGGTGCAGGGTTCCTACCTCTCATCCTTTCATAAGTTTAGGAAGACAGGGACACATAACTGATAATATAATAAATGATAAATCCATATTGTCACAGTATCTGATGTATTCTCAGTCCATTTCCTTTTCTAGTGTTGCAAAAATACATTTTTGAACCAATTATCTGTTTTCAGGTATCTTTTCAAGCAGACACTTTTTCATAGATACTTTCAAGGCTAGAATAATTACTAATTTGTTTCCAGTAATATTCTGAATACAATATATAAAAAAAATCATAAAATGTTATGCAACAATAAATATGAACAAGACAATTTGGCCTAGAAAAGTATTTAAAACGTGATGTAATCTTGCTTCTTACAGATGAATACTGGATGCAAGTCAGTAACAACACGTCTTCCTGGTAGTTTTTTAATGTAACAATTATTTTATGTTCTCTGTATAGAACATTTAAATGGATTCTAAATATACTATTAAATGATCGAATTTGTTATGAGAGAAAAACAGATATACAGCTTCCTGCATGCAATTTACAGCTGAAAGCCTTGCCAACAAAATCTCTACTACCATTAAAGTGGTAATCGATTGTGGAGGACCATGCCCAAAGGAATAGCAGAAGACAAAATGAAACCCAGCCAGTTATGAAACACTGCCAATATGGATTTTTAAAATATGACTAGTTGTATGACAAACTTTTGATATTAGTTACTGCTTGAAGCTACAAAGCTAAGCCTTTTTAAAGAAAATAAATGGTCTCTGGTTTTCCTTTTTATCACTGCAATAAATACTATGTTTGTTATTGAATGGTCTTTTCATTTTCCAAAATCACTTTGGGATTGTTGCTACATGTTTAAAGAAGTGGATAATTAAGATTGCTTTTCTGATAATGTAAAAATAAAACATTTAATGTCATTATTTCTGGATAATTCCAGGTAAAAGTTTTTGGAGAAAGTATAGATAGCCATAGTGGGGGCTTCTTAGATGGCACGAGAGGTAAAGAACACATCTGCCAATGCAGGAGGCATAAAAGACACAAGTTTGATCCATGGGTCAAGATGATCCTTTGAAGGAGGGCATGCAACCCACTCCAGTATTCTTGTCTGGAGAATCCCATCAACAGAGGAGCCTGGAGAACTAGAGTCCATAGTGTAGCACAGAGTCAGACACAACTAAAGTGACTTAGGACAGATAGCCATAGTGATCAATATCACCTCTCTCTCTCTCTCACTCTGCCAATAAGACAGTGTCTGACTTAGTCTGGGGAAAGCAATGAGTGCAATGAAACATTAAGATCCCATCGATTCATGGTTTAAAAAAATAATTGCTGAAAACAATTTTATATAATTATTTTTTCTTAAAGGGGAAAGGATGTATTTTAGTATAGCTGTTTTTTTTTGTTGTTGTTGTTGTTTTTTAACTGGTTGGGGTGGAGGGGCTTCCCTGGTATCTCAATTGGTAAAGAATCTGCCTGCAATGAAGGAGACCCCAGTTTGATTCCTGGGTTGGGAAGCTCCCCTAGAGAAGGGATGGGTTACCCATGCTGGTATTCTTGGGCTTCCCTGGTGGCTCAGATGGTAAAGAATCTGCCAGCAATGCGGGAGACCTGGGTTTGATCCCTTGGTTGAGAAGATTCCCATGGAGGAGGGCATGGCAATCCACTCCAGTATTTTCTCCTGGAGAATCCCCATGAACAGAGGAGACTGGTGAGTTACAGTTCATGTGATCACAAAGAGTCAGACAGGACTGAGTGACTAAGCACAGCGCAGGGTGTTCTGTTTTGTTTTGCATGTAATAACCCTACTTTGATTGAAGTTTCAGTATTATAACAGGTGTTTCTTTGATTTTGGCTCTTTTGTGCTAATACGCTATATCAATAGTATATATTCAACTGTCAACTATAATATGATGAAGAAAGCCAATTTTGTGCCTCCCAGATACCACACTCACCCTGGGATTATCTTCTTCTATGCACCTCACCTTTGTTAAGGTTCCAGCACCTGTCAATATTCTACATGGATGACATAAAAATAGACCTCTTACCCACTCAGATTTTTAAGTACAGTGTGTTCTTTGTTTCTCAATTTTGGTAAAAGATTTATTTGGGGGACTCTTCAAACAAATATTTTGGAGCTATTTTCCTTCCCTGAGCTATTTCTCTTACAGATTTTTCTATTAAAACAAGTTTTAAAACTATCTCACACTTGAAAACCAAGCAATGCCAGCTCCAGCAATCTAAAATACTTTAAAATTTTGAATTTATTTCAATATTGTTGTGAATGATTGCTGTAGGGTTCAGGGAAAACCATAAGCCCTGGGCCCTAAAACAATCATTCACAACAACATTGAAATGAATTCAAAACTTAAAAATGGAGTGATCTATTTATACTATATATACAATATATATATTAAAAAAATATATATATATATGGAATCAAATGAATAACAATAGAATGTTACAATCTATCAATACTTTTCTAAGTGGTTTAATCAAATTCCCTCCCTCCATCTCTCCCTTCCTTCCTTCCTTTCTTTCTTCCTCTTCATAACAACAAAATAAGGAAGAGATTACCCCTGCTCCCATTTCACAGATGCCATTACTCACAGGAGATAAGGATGATGCCCATCTGAGATGGCATTGCCAGCTAGTGGTAGAGCCAAGGTTCCAACACATTCAGTCTGGCTGGCAAATACACATTCTTATCCACTGTGCTAGTAATGTCATTATTCAACACTCAAGTCAGGAACATTAGGAAAAAAATCTGTGCTTTTGACACACTAAAGAGGTCCTATCAATAAATAGTGGGATTGTAAGAAATTAGTGAACCAGTCACATAGGTGACAAAATATCTATTATAATGTTCTGTGGTCTGCTGATAAATGACCTTTCAAAACGTATTAATAATAAAGGGACAGAAATTGCATGTCATATGTTCACAGAAGCTAAATATATCAAATTTTTTAAAAATGATACATTTGAGTTAATGAAATGCTTTAACATTAAGAACTGGTAAGTAAATGTAAGTGGACAATCTTCCCAGATATTTACAGAATACTTGTAAAAGCAATAACAATAAAACCAAAAGCACTTCAAAATATCAATAACTTTCATAATTCACAAGTACGGGCAAAGAGGCTACAGCTTTATAATTAGCAAATTACCCAAAGCTTGCATCTAGACAGCAATTTACTTTAATTACAATATATCAAGCAATACAATGTCACTGAATTGGACAGAAAAATAAAGGGAGTTAGCTGTGTCCCAAAAAATATATATAAGACTTTATTTTGCATTACTGTATTTTCTGATTTATTTTCTGCTATATTTTCATAGAAATAAAAAGTGACATGAACACTGAAACTTTTTACATTTAAGGCTTATCAAAAGCTATTGAAAATGAAAAGAACATGCTATCTTACCATGTAAGTATATAATCTAATTCAAACAGCCAATAAAAGCAAGGTAAATATTTGCCTATCAGTTGGCATATATTTGAGACAGATGCTTGAGATGTGCAAATGGTTGAAATGAAATAGGTACCTCTATTTGTCTGTGACTATAACCAAACATTTAGTGATTTTATATCTCATTTGAAATGTATATCTTCAAAATTGAAAACACTTATGACTTTAACTCAGTAATTCTTCTTCTAGAACTTCTCTAAAAAATAATTGTAGAACTCATCAGTGAACTGTGTATGAGAATATTTTCTATAACATTATTACTAATAGAATGAAATGAAATCAGTCTAATTATCCCTTAGTTAAGAATCAATTATATTGTATAGAAACAGAAAACAATTCTGTGTTATTATTTAAAATATTAGGATTAGTATGAAAAGATATACAGCATATATTTAATTGAATAAAACTAGTTTCAGAATAATATGGCAGCATGGTGAATTTTTTAAATGCACAGATTGTATAAAGCTTTTATATTTGTAATGATTGTATCAATACAGAATCTGGGGAGGTATATATTAATTAATAGTTGTTATTGTTAATCAATGTATAAATTAATGTGTTATATACATTAATGTATACATATTAATTATATCTTAATTGTATACATTGATGTATACATGTTAAAGTATGAAGATTTTTACTTAGCATATTTATGGTTTCTGCTAACCTTTTAAGAAAATAAGATAGCTGCATCACTCTTGTAATATTATTTTAAAAGTGAATAAAATTTCAAAAAAAAAGAATTAAATTCACCTATGAAGATTACAGAAAAGTTTTTTGAAAAATTTTTTTAAAAAGAGAAATCAATACATTCAAGGAAAGAGCACAGTTCACATTTCTAACTTGTGTGTGAACAATGAAAATTATAAGAAGTAAAATCAAATTCACAGGTAAGAATCATTGATGAGAAAAATTAGCTTAATGTGCTTTAATTTTTAATATAAAACTTTTGCCTCAAATTCTTATGAAGGCAAAGTTAGAAGTGGTAAGTCAGCCAGTCCTTGCAGTTACGGTCCCACAGTAAAATACACCACTACTCTTCCACAATTTAAGCATCCATTGCCAGAAAAATTGACTCACTAGCTATACCTTAATAAATTTTCATTTGTTTTAAGCTAATGAAAAATAGAAATAGAACAAACTGACTTTTGTTTTGGAAAATATGACAAAGTGCATGAACAGAGAAACCGCACTTCATATAGATTATATGTGGAGCAGGGGCTGGTGATATACACATGTATGTATGTGAGTGTATGCTCAGTCAGTTGTGTCTGACTGTTTGCCACCCTAAGCGTTCGTAGCCCACCAGGCTCCTCTGTCCATGGGATCATCCAGGCAAGGATACTGAATAGGGCTGCCATTTCCTCCTCCCGGAGATCTTACCAACACAGGGATTGAACGTGCATTGCCCTGTGTCTGCTTCATCGGCAGGTGGATCTTTACCACAGAGCCACCTGGGAAGCCATATATATATATATATACACACACACATATATATATATACACATACAATCTGATGAAAAAGGAAAAATAATTAAAAGAAAGGAACAATAATAAAATATGATTTCATAATGGCAAACATAGGAGCTGGAATTCATCCTGAGGAATTAAGCTACACTCTGCTGGCCTAGAATATGTCTGAAAGGACTGTATATACTTAGTGAAAAAGGTGGGTGAGTTGAGAGGAAGTCCAGGCCTCCTCTATTGTTGTTTAGTTGCTAAATCTTTAGCAGGTGACAGCTGGATTGGAGATGCGGCTATCCCAAAATACAGTACAAGAGTCGCATTTCCAGTTGACAAATCAGAATAAAACCCATTCCACAAAGGCCTGGGTTTAGAATAAAATCAGGTAAAATGATTAAATGATTAGTTATGTAGTAGTGAATGGGGGGAGGGGATATAAAGGAAAAAAAGATGGACTAAAATCCAGGAGCAACAAAGTTTTAAAAGATATTAAAACAGCTGCAAAAAGGGAAATAAAATAAGTTCTTGGGAATGACTCTATGAATAATCTAAAAACTGAAGATAATCTTTATCTCCAGATAATAAATGTAAAACTAGGCAATAATGAAAACTCTACATATGAAACTTGTCAGATTTACTAAAGTGGCACTTAGACGTGTGTGTGTGCATATATGCATGTATATACTTTATATATTCAGAAAGAAAACAAAAAATTAATGAACTAAGCATCTAACTTGTCAAAAAATAAATAGAATAAAACCAAAGAAAGTAGGAAGAAAAAATGCAATGATTAAGAACAGATATTAAAATGATTGTATGAAATGACTTATTAGTAACTATATGCCCTCACACTTAAAAACTTAGGTAAAGTCATATTTTGGAAAATAATTATAAATGACCAGAAGTGATTTAAGTAGAAACAGAAAACTTGAATAACAATTTGAAAACTGAATCATTATTAAAAAATATTGTCAAAAAATATCTCAGGGTCAGATGCCTAAAGGGAAGCTGCACTAAACATTCAAGGAAAATACATATTCAATTAAACCAACTTTTTAAAGGTAACAGAACAAAACAGGTAGCCTAGTTTATGTAGTTTCTGTAATCTTGATCACAAAACTAGAGAAGATCATTTTGAGAAAAGAAGCTTCAAATATCAAATAGCTGCGAATATACTAAGCAAAATAATAGCAAACCAAAATAAACTTAAAAAAAGCCTAAGATATCAAGAGCAAATTGAATTTATTCCAGAAATAAACTGGTTCAGCACTAGATATCCCCCATATAATTAATTCAACATATTAAAAAGGAACTACATACACATTATAAATACTATATATTATATATAATTTATAAAATGTAAAATTATCTTCTACATAATTATATTCAGTTCAATATCATTTCTAGCTAGGCTGGTAAGAATGCATTTGGTGAATGATGATGGAGTCCCTGTCTGTGTCACACTATATACCAGTTCCAGGGCATGCCTAGGTAAATAATGGAGCCTGTGCCCTCTGAGATCCTTTAGTGATAGGGAGAAACTTGTAAACAAAATTTAACCACACAGTCTTAATATTACACTTTGGAAAAGGAGCAGAGAGGAAGAGCTAAGTAACTCCATCTGAGAGGGATAGTGAAATGCCATGACTCTTTTGAGAAACAGAGAGTACTGTGTGAAACTTGAATAAAAAGACTTTGACAGGAGGTGGCAGCAGAAGTTTCCTCCAATGAAACTTGAGGTCCGATCAAAAAGAGTCTTGTATGTGATGCTAAAAAGTCAGAATTTCATCCTGCAGAAGATGGGGAGTCAGGAAAGGAGTCAGTAAGGAAGTAAGAGGATAAGGCCTGGGTTGTAGGAAGATTTGATGGTGGTGCAGAGGACATAATAAAAGGAGCCATGACTTGCAGATAGAAATGTTCTCTCCAGTGATTGGTCTTTATAGCTTGAACTCTTCCTTTTCTTAAATGTGTTTGATATTCTGGCAGCAAATGACCCTGAGAATGTAGGAAATATATAATAAGGAACCCCAAAGGAATTATCTCCCTATGAAATTATCTGTGAAAATATAAAATCATGAATATACATAGCAATATAATTGTGAATGTACAAAGAATAGATTAAATATGAAATGTGATACTGGAATATATGTTGGCTCTTTATTCTGAAATGAAGGCTGAAAGTCCATTTCAATTTTATTCATTCTATTTCAAAAAGATAAACTGATACACAGACACACATATATATTGACTAATATATGTTCTAGGCTTCCCAAATTGTTCGGTGGTAAAGAATCTGCCTGTCAATGCAGGAGACACAGGTTCGATTCCTAGGTCAGCAACATATACTGGAGAACGAAATGGCAACCCACTCCAGTATTCTTGCCTGGTAAATCCTATGGACAGAGGAGCCTGGAAGGCTGAATTTCATGGGGTCACAAAGAGTCAGACAAGACTTAGTGACTTAGCATGCACACACAATATAAGTTCTAACTCCAAGCTTCTTATGATAAAACATTTTTTAAAATTTTATGTTATTACTTTAATAATCTACTTTTCATTAATTAAGATGTTAATTTGTACTTTCATAAAACATAATTAGCTTAACAACTTAGTGGGGAATAAAGAGAATGCTAGATGAATAGGGAAATTGGAATATTCTTTAAATTGCATGCCTACTTTGTTTTGTAATAATTAATTTACTTCTGCATAGATAAAAAATAAGTTCTGTTCAGTTCAGTCACTCAGTCATGTCCAGCTCTTTGTGACCCCATGGTCTAAAGCACACCAGGCCTCCCTGTCCATCATCAACTCCCAGAGTTTACTCAAACTCATGTCCATTGAGTCTGCAATGCCATCCAACCATCTCATCCTCTGCTGTCTGCTTCTCCTTCCGCCTTCAGTCCTTCCCAGCATTAGGGTCTTTTCAAATGAGTCAGTTCTTCCCATCAGGTGGCCAAAGTATTGGAGTTTCAGCTTTAGCATCAGTCCTTCCAATGAATATTCAGGACTGATTTCCTTTAGGATGGACTGGTATGTGTCTATAAAACAATTACTATAAGAATAATTGTTATATTCTTTAAGACTGTTTTTATCTAGAGAAGTATTTCTGTTCAATAAGCTGGCATTTTTTGGCTCCATTTAATGATAAAATATAACTTGTAGAAGATGACCAAAAAATACAATGAACATTTTAGGATTGTCACCTTAGTTTTGTCACTAAAATTTAATTATGAAAAGGTCCCTTTCTTCCCATGTGGAAGAAAGCTCTGAACACAGGGCAGAGGTTTTCATCCTTTAAGGAAAGTTAGACCCCTTTATGAAGCTGGCAAAAATTATGGACCTGAAGTATTTCCTATAAACATTTATGTGTACGGTCAACATTCTTAAATAATTTTTTCAGAATTTTACTTGAAGCTTATTCTCAGATCAAAAACCTTTGACATGTAACTAGCAAACTCTATTACTGCACTCACAATTAATTGCAGTTACTAATCTTCTCATAATTAAATATCACTATATTATTTCTGGTGTTTTGACTTATTTTTCTCAGTCTCCTCTCTTTTCTCTAAATAACATTTTTATTTTCACGTAGTAGATCAAGCCCTGACTCCTTTAGGAACTAATCTTTGATGGTTAGTGACTTCCAATCGTTAATAGCAACTGTTATCTGCACCCGTAATATACTTATTTACCTTTTAGCCTATAAAAGACACTGTTCTAAGTTTCTGATTGAATGGGCTATAAGCCTCTTGAAGGCAGGCTGTGTGTATTATAACAATTCCATTTCCAGTGCACAGCTTAAAGGATACTATAATCATAATTGAAGTTAACACATATTTATTAAAATTTAAAGAATTTTATACTTCTCATTTTCAATAACTACAGTTTATATAATTCTAAATACTATGATGTAACCCAAATAAATATTTGTTTTCAGAGACCTAAGTATGTATAATTTGCACTTTATTGATTTGTGTCAAGTTATTTTGTGAGTTTTTACACTCCTTTGTTTGTGTGTATTTACTAATCTTCCAACATTGATGAACAATGAATGCAGAGATTGCATGTTTCAAACCCAATAGACACCAGTTAATGTCATTGACAATTATAATAGCCATTTCTTGATTACATTACCTTTGCCTTATTCTGTTTTAATAGGCTAAATGCAAATGACCTAGGAAAACAGAGGGGTACTTAGCTTTATACACTGAGTATGTTCCAGGAAAAAAAAAGAGAGAGAAAGGAATAAAATGTTGATAGATGCATATTTTTATTTTAGGCTATTTTCAGTTGGCCACTAGCCCTAATGATTATTTTCAAGTAGTTAATTATTTAGAAAGACAAATAATGTTTGGTAGAAGAATCCATTACTTGATGTGATTTAATTTTACCTTCTAATTCCTTGGTTGTGGGGGTGGGGAACTCCTGCTATATCACAATGGCACCCCACTCCAGTACTCTTGCCTGGAAAATCCCATGGATGGAGGAGCCTGGTGGGCTGCAGTCCATGGGGTCGCTAAGAGTCGAACATGACTGAGCGACTTCGCTTTCACTTCTCACTTTCATGCATTGGAGAAGGAAATAGCAACCCACTCCAGTGTTCTTCCCTGGAGAATCCTAGGGATGGTGGAGCCTGATGGGCTGCTGTCTATGGGGTCGCACAGCGTTGGACACGACTGAAGCGACTTAGCAGCATAGGCAGCAGCAGCAAACTAGCAAGTTTTGCACTCTGGCAGAAATTTTCTCAAGTATGATCCAGGGTATTGTGGATAATATAATATCTATGGGCCCACCAAATCCAAGTGTAAGGAAATACGATTCTTGTATTAAAATGTTCCAGTAATGTATTTTTAGTTGTTTGGACTCAGGTTTATTGTTCTCAAGTAGAGCAGGCAGGAGAAAATGTACTAATGGCATGCCACATCATGTTTTTTCCCTTATAGCTTAGATGGATAGTAGCAATAGGTATCTCCTGCTCATTTATAATCAGGAATACTCAATGAAGCCAAACTGCCATTTCCAAATATCCCTCTCTCAATGTCTTAGTTTGAAGATCAAAAAAAAAAACCCAAAACTCCATATTTTCCTTTCTGCCCTAAGGCATTTCTCTCATTTATTCATGTCATAGTGTCATATATAACTATTTATCCACCTATCTCTTAGTTTCCTAGAGAAATATAAATCCATTATTTTAATAAAATCAGTGATAAACATTCATGAAGAAAATATAAATCTGTAAAATAAATGTCTTAAAACAAGCTAGGATTATCCTGTTTTGTTTTTTTTTTTTAATGCTGAGGCCATGATGTTCAGCCACAAAAGCTGCCAAGGAGATGAAAGAGAGAAAGGGGAAATTTGAACTAGATCACCTCCTTCTGCTAACAATGGTCAGAGGTTTAAGGTTACCTTAAGGTTTCTTGCTATTGATAAGCCTTTCAAATCTAATCATCTCTCAATTATTTAAGGGCTGATTACTCAATCAGTACCTAAATATGTCTCCTGTTTTTCTTCTCCTTGTTTACTTTGGCTACTTCCCTTTTAGTACTAAATGAGCTAGACAAAAACAGGTAAGAAACTAAAGCACTAAAATCCAGTACATATAATGGGCACCATTCAAGAATTGCAGTCGTGCCCATAGGGTTTGGATTTTCAATTTTCTGTGTTATATTATTTCCATTACACATTCCAAATGATCTCACTTCATCCCCAACAGTCATCTTCACACAGAATGTGCAAAATTTAACTAATATCAAGGTGTTTGCATTGCCTCTTTCAGTCCTTTTATTTGTAGTAATTTAAATAGCAAATATTCATGAGCATTGCTGGAAGCAGGAGCTATCAATGCTATTCTAAAATATAATCAAAATTGCTTTTAAAAGGTTAGTTAACCCTTAATATGCAAAACAATTGTTAAACTAGGATGAATTACAGCACATGGGATTTGTGTGCCAAAAACAAACTGGTACAGCCACTGTGGAAAACAGTATGGAGGTTCCCCAAAAAATTAAAACTGAAATTGTCACATGATTCAGAAATTCCAAAGCTGAGTATATATCCAAAGGAAACAAATTTACTATGTTGAAGAGATATCTGTACCCTCCAAGTTCACTGCAGCCTCACTTATAACGACCAAGACATGGAAACATTCTAAGTATGTGTGTGTGTGTGTGTGTGTGTCCCTATGATTGTGTATGTGTATACTATTCAGCTATTAAAAAAGAAGAAAATGCTGCCATTTGTGTCGAAATGGATGGATTTTGAGAGCATTATGCTAAGTGAAGTCAGATAGAGAAAGAGATATACAGTATGACCTCATATATGTGGAATTAAAAAAAAAAAAACATGAAAAGAGATCAGATTGGTGGTTATCAGTGTCAAGGGGAGGGGGCTGTGAGTAGGGGAATTGAATGAAGGTGATCAAAAGGTACAAACTTTCTAAGATAAGGTTCTAGGAATATAATACATAAGATGATGATTCTAGTGAACACAGCATGCTTGCATGTGTGTGTATGCTAAGTCACATCCATTATGTCTGACTACTTGTGACCCTAGATACTGTAACCCACCCAGCAGGATGGTGAAAGTTACTAAGGGAGCAACTTCTAAAAGTTTTCATCACAGGTAAAAAAATTGAGGGGATTAACTATATGAGGAGATGAATGTTAACTAAATTTATTTTGGCAATTGTTTAACAATTTATTTACGTCAAGTCATTATGTAGTCTATCACAAACTTATACAGAACTGTATGTCAATTATAGCTCAATAAAAATGAGAAATAAAATAAATAAACAGATGAGATAATGCTGTTTTTAAATGTAGGGAAACAAACATTTATGCACAATATATATAACTACAGTTAACATTTGAGTTTTACAATTTCCATTTGTTGGGAGTTGTCTTATTACTGATTCAATTTCATTTCTGGTAATTAGTCTGTTCATATTTTCTATTTATTTCTGGCTCAATCTTCAGTGATTGTACATATCTAAGGATTCATCCACTTCTTCTACGTTGATTTCTACATCCATTTTACTGGTGTATGACTGTCCATAGCAACTCTTGTGATTCTCTGTATTTCTGAGGTATAGGTTGTAACTTTTGTCTTTTAACCCTCCTACTAGCTTTTTATGTTGCTTATTTACCACCATTACTACACATTCGCCTTTAACCAATGAGACATTTTCTATCATAATTTTCATATTCTAGTAATGGTTTTTTCTGCTTAGATAAATCCCTTTAACATCTCTTATAAAACTACTTTGGTGTTGCTGAACTCTTAGCTTTTGCCTGTCTGTACAAATTTCAAAGAATTTTCATATACACTACCTCACCTTATTCCTCATAAAAACGTTATGTTGATAGTGCGTAAGGGTACTGTAGTGATTTTAAATAACTTCTATCACTTTACATAGCCAGGAATTATGAGAGTCAGACTCCACACCACAGTCTCCTCTTCTTAAATAATGTATCTACAGATATATAACAGTAGCTTGACAACGAACATGACACAAGTTAAGTAACCACTTTTCACTTCTGCATAGCTGATGATAGTCTCTGTGATAACCACTAAATTTTAAAGCTTGGGTTTTTAACAAAATATAAGTTAATAATGCTCATTGAAAGTCAAAAGGGTGTTTCTCATTAACAAGTGCCTACTCCAGGTAGAAAATTGCGGGATTCAGGCTCCTTCCATCGCGTGGTTCCACTGTCTTCCACGAAGCAGAGACCATGGCTCAAGCCAGAAAAAGGAAAGGAGATGGAAGAGAGTGTGGGAAGGTTTACTGTGCCAGGCTTAAAAATGAAGTGCATTATTTTCACTTGCATTTCACTTGTGAGAACTCAGCCTTGACACTTCATTGCCCACCTTATAGGCAGAATAGAAAAAGTGGTGTATGAACCCGAGATGTTCTAACAAACTCTGCCACCGCCTTAATTTCCTCACTTCTAAAACTGGAAAGAAAAGCCATTGTACGGTGTTTTTTTGTGAAGGTTAATTGAGAAAATGCATGTAACAAGTTTAAAAAGTATTTTAAATATTCACTAAGCAAGATGATGCAACCAGTCCATTCTGAAGGAGATCAGCCCCGGGATTTCTTTGGAAAGAATGATGCTAAAGCTGAAACTCCAGTACTTTGGCCACCTCATGCGAAGAGTTGACTCATTGGAAAAGACTCTGATGCTGGGAGGGATTGGGGGCAGGAGGAGAAGGGGACGACAGAGGATGAGATGGCTGGAGGGCATCACTGACTCGATGGACGTGCGTCTGAGTGAACTCCAGGAGTTGGTGATGGACAGGGAGGCCTGGTGTGCTGCGATTCATGGGGTTGCAAAGAGTTGGACACAACTGAGCGACTGAACTGAACTGAAGGAACAACTAGCGCTGGTTTTTGTACTAGTTCTCATCCATACCATCTTAGTAGCAAACATAATGAATTTCTAGAAATAGAATTCAAGAAAGGACATTCTAAGAAGACTATAATTGTCCTCCTTCCACACCAGTCTGCTCCAGCCTACTCATCCATTCACTCCAAAAGATACTACAGACCTACCATCCACCAGAAACTGTGCTCATCACTGATGCTAAAACAAAGGGAAGGTCTGGTGCATTCATCAGGTGCTCACTCCACTAGAGAAGGTAGAAACAGATGGGGAATTATGATACAATAATTAAAGAAAGATGAAAAAGATAAAGCAGGAAAGCAAATTGCTTGGCATTTTTAAGCTAACAATAATAACAATAATGACAAAAATGCAGGGAGCAATAATTGCACGGAAAATCCACTTAGCCACCCAAAAAATGAAGTCAGAGAAAGAATTTTGATAAGGAGTATGCCTCGTGTGTGTTGTCATGAGGGGTAGGGACTGGTGCTAAAGGAAGAGACAGGGAGGCATTCTTCTTACCCAGAGGATGCAACTGGCAAAAGCACAAAGTCACAAAGAAACAGAAGCCACTACCTAAATGTTAAGCATTCAGTGACTGGGAACAATGAGGTTTAGAACACTTTGTATATTTTAAGGAGCTGGACTTATTTCAGTAAATAAATTTCATTTAAGACTCATTTGAGAGGATTTAAGCAGAGAAGTGGGCTTTCCTGTTAGTTCAGCAGTAAAGAATCCTCCTTCGAACACAGGAAACACAGGTTTAATCTCTAGGTCAAGATCTCCTGGAGAAGGAAATGGCTACCCACTCCATATTCTTGCCTGGAAAATTTCATGGACAGAGAAGCCTGGCAGGCTAACAGTCCATGGGGTCTCAAAAGAGTCAGACACAACTGAGCAACTAAACAACAACAAGCAGAGAAGTAACATGATAAGAGTTTTGCTAGAGCAGGGAGAAGAATAAATATAGGAAAAAGGTTATATAAACAAGACCAGTTAGGGAACAGGTACAATTCACCTAGTGAAAGGCAATGAATTTCTGAGCTAGAACAATATTAGGAGGAGAAGAGAGGAAGGGAGACAGGCGGAAGGAAAGGACCTTGATTATATTGAGAAAGTAGGATCAGCAGGACTTAGTCATTGATTAGATTGAGATGATGAAGAGTCTAACTTAGATGGCTGCCATTAAGATATATAAAAACGAAAGAGTAAGCTTATAGGATGTGTGAAGAATGCACCTTTCATCATACTGAATTTAAGATACCATGTAGATTTTCAAGTAAGAACACCCAACAAGGGGCTGGACACATAAATCTGAAGCCCAGAAGTGAGTCAGCATACAATTTTGGGAGTCATGACTTTGAAATCTTACTCTTGCTGATGTTTACTGTATTTTTTAAAATATTTAATTAGTAGAAAAACATGGGGAATCTATAATAAATCATATTAAAGTCTTCAAGTAACAGGTGTAATGAAAAGTGGTAGAAACCAAGCATCCGAAGAAGTGTTTTCATATAAAAACACATCTGGATTAAAACTGCTTCTATGGTCTGACTGCTAAAATGGCCTAGAAGCCATGATACTTTGGTGGCAATGAGCCCAACTGAGGCTCAGATCTTAATTTCTAGATAGCATTTCAATAAAACAACTAGGGCTCCTTGAAGAAATTACAGATTCAAAGGAAATACAAGATGAATCCAGAGCATCAGGTAATGTCAGAAAGCAATGTTGGGGAAAACATGGTTAGGGTATCTCAAAAGGATATAAAAGCCACTCCAAAAGAGCTGACTAACTACAGCTGGAACAATCTGAACAACAACAACAATAACCACAAATAAGCATTGGATGAAAACCCAAAGAATAAAATACATACTCATGAGACTATACTGATATAAACAAATGATTAAATAAATAAGTAGAGAAGAATGGGCAAATTGTCCTTATGGAAGAATTTCAAATATAATGAATGTAAACAAAATTGCATTAGAACACCGCAGTAATAGCTGCTGCAACCAAGCTCCACTAAAGGCTGATAAAAATAAGTGAAAACTTATTTTTCACTCTAAGTAAACAAGCTAGTCACACCTAAAGCTATTTCCCCTTAAATACTATTAATTATCAAGATGATTTTAACTCATTTCCACAGAATCTTCAATATTCCATATCCTTCCCTCTAAGTGGCAAAAATCTCTCTCTTTCCCCTTGAGTATGGGCTGCACTTAGGGTCTTGCTTCTAAAAAACAGTGTGGAAAGGTAAAATACTAGCTTTACACTGGAGAAACTTGGCAAATAGTACCTTAGTCACATGATTAAGGTCAACAGCACCAGTGATAGGTCGTGATGATGTCATATACCCCTAAAAGATGTAGAGAACATTTCACTTCACTGATACCCTTTCTTTACTCAAGTCTAATTATGAGACAACTTCAGAAAAAAGATTCTGCAAAATAGTTACCAGTACTTTCCAAAGAGGGCCTCCCAAGGTGGCTCAGTGGTAAGGAATCTGCCTGCCAACACAGGATACAGGGGTGGGGTCTGAAAGATCCCCTGCAGAAGGTAATGGCAACCCATTCCAGTATTCTTGCCTGGAGAATCCCATGGACAGAGGAGCCTGGCAGGCTACAGTCCATGGGGTCATAAAAGAGTCAGACTTGACATCGATTAAACAACAATTCTTCAAAGAATCAGGGTCATGAAAAACAAGAAAAGACTGAAGAAAATTGCATTTCTCTAAGGAGACATGATGACTAAATGGAATGTGGTATCTCAGAATCCTAGAATATGAAAAAAACATGAACGGAAAACCTGGTGCAATCAAAATAAAACCTGTAGTTTAATTAACAGTGCCATACCAATGTACAATGCACCAAAACTAAGTTTTCATTTTTAATAAATGTACCATAGTTGTGTTAAATTTTAACATTAGGGAAATGTGTATGAAAGGGATATAGCAACTCTGTCCACTATCTTTACAATTTTTCTGTAAATCTAAAATTACTTCAAAAGAAACTTTAAAGAAATAACTGGCATCAGAACACAAATATTGGGAACATTAAGGGACTAAATTATGTGAGGAAATCAAACAAGACATACTTGCATGGTTATTATACCAAAGCCATTCATTCATTCATTCATTCCACCTACTATTTATTGAGCTTCTATTATGTGCCAGCTTTTGAACTGTGGTGTTGGAGAAAACTCTTCAGAGTCCCTTGGACTGCAAGGAGATCCAACCAGTCCACTCTGAAGGAGATCAGCCCTGGGATTTCTTTGGAAGGAATGATGCTAAAGCTGAATCCAGTACTTTGGCCACCTGATGCGAAGAGTTGACTCATTGGAAAAGACTCTGATGCTGGGAGGGATTGGGGGCAGGAGGAGAAGGGGACAACAGAGGATGAGATGGCTGGATGGCATCACTGACTCGATGGACGTGAGTCTCAGTGAACTCCGGGAGTTGGTGATGGACAAGGAGGCCTGGCGTGCTGTGATTCATGGGGTTGCAAAGAGTCGGACACGACTGAGCGACTGAACTGAACTGAACTGATTATGTGCCAAGCATTATTCTGGAAGACTGAAATACACTGATGTTATTTAAAGTTGAACTAGATAATCCATCCCTGATTATTCGAATAAGTAACCTGAGGTTTCAGAGTTTAAATTACTTAATCAAGGTCACACAGTTGGTTAAAAACACAAGCAGACTAGAAATTAGGCTCTTGAACAAATTTCTTCTTATCCAAAGGAGCATTCTGAGTAGTGGAAAAACCCTGGGAAAAGTACAAAAAATGTCTGTTTCCTTTATGATTAGGAAAAAAATTCTCTAAACATTAAGGGTGATTTGAGCTCATTATAAAGATATGCAAAGAGCTCTAGTTTCTAGTACTCTTTATTCCAGGAATAGGAAATTCACACGTTTAATCTTCGGAAAAGCTTTGTTAGATAAATCTCATAATTGTTCTACTTATTTTTTTTCTTCAGAAGTGGAAAGTCAGGCTTCAAAAGCTTAAATGCTTTTCTGAGTTCATTTAATGAGATAGTGACAAAGCTGAAAATAGAAGTCCCCAATTCCTCATGTTTGCCTTATTTTACCTCAGATTATCTTACCGAATTAAATTCTATTTTTCTGTAGTACTCTTACTATCACAGTAAGGTGTGCTGTTTCAGTGTAATGGATAGAAAATGGAGATCTCAACATAGTATTAATATACTTAGCAAAACTGACAATATGTATATTATCAAACACTTTTCATTTAAAGAGCAATTTCACTGATTTCCTCTCAGTTTCTCTGAAACTGAGTTTCCTCACTTGTGAAAAGGATAAATAATACCTACCTTTGTAATTACTGTGTGGATTATTTAATATAACATATGTGAAGTGCTAGCATGATATCTATATACCCTATTAATAATTTGTTTTCCCTCTATCTTCCCATCAATTTTAGCCCCACAAATCAAGTTTAGAATGTAAGTTAACTGAGAAAGAGTTATGTATATAGCTAAAATATGAATAAAGGGAAAATGAAATCTCTGGTAAATGAAGTTTTTTGGAAACATTTTGAATATCACGTAAGTATAGATGCTGAGCCCCCATGAAACATAAAGTATCAAATAATCTGAATCTTTAATTTGATCTACATAGGTCAAAATGTATTATCTGGGACAATATAAGTGGAATTTTGTAAACAGGTTAACCTAATATAAATATTTAAACATTAATATCTGATAAACTGATCAGATGTTTCTTTTACCAATTAGTATAGTTTACTAATTAGGACAAATTTTAGAAGATCAATATAGTATACTAGAATAAATTATTTCTTATGTTCAATAACATGGAACAAAGTATTTTAGAAACATTACAAATGTCTTAACTTCATATTTTTCTTATTATTAATCAAAGACTTCCATATGGTAGGTCTTATAAGCCTTTTTCTTAAGTAGGTTAAATCATCTCCCTTTCAACATTTAAACAATGAATTTACTTAGAAATTTTGTGTCATGGATAACAAAGAGGAAATTCAAATGATTTTTCATTATTTCCAAAATGTAATTTCTTAGTTTAGCTATATTATTATTATTTTAAACCACATTTCCTTTGGGGGGAAAAAATGTGTGATAATTTTGAGTTAATCTAAAATTTCTGAAAAGGAAAGAACTCATCAAGCAACAAATAAAAATCATGTAGAAGGAATTTTTTAAAAATATTAGTGGGTGTGATGTGTAGATTGTGATAGGAGAGTTCAACATCTTATTGGTCACCATGATGAAAGGTAAAAGATGCTAATCATCTTCCATAGCTTCAGAATTCACCATTAAACTAGCTGTGTCCATATTTAGACACTCATACGTCCCTAATTTTAAAAAGTGCACCTGGAGCAGAATTTTTTCTCCAAAAGACAGAGCCAGCTGTAGAGAGAGAGACAATTAAGCTTGATTGGATGACTCAGCAATAAAAATAGGAAACTAGCGGGATGAGAAAAGATGAGCTACAAAGAACTAGATTGTCAGGAGAGGGCTCTTTGAAAGAAAAAATAAGGAAGTGAAAGTAAGTCCATCAACACAAACAACTGGAGAGGTGAACTTTTCAGCTAATGGCAAACTCATTCCTAAAATGAAAAGAGAAGGCAAAGGAATGCTTTATTTGTAGTTAAATTGTGTATAAGGCTATGTATTTTTCAATGGCTATTATGCTTTAATAAGCAGTTAATATAATACAGAATCAGAAGTCTAGCACTATCAAAGGTCACCTAAGCCTTTCCACCATCAGGTGACACCACTGTGCTCCTTCCTGCCTCTTCCAGGAACAGGGGTCTGATCTTTTTGCCAGAAAAACAATCAGTCCCTCTGCCTCTTGCTAGCTCCTCCTCATCACTCAAAAGTCCATTCCTTTCATGATTACACTTACCCAGGAAAGGGTCACTTTATCCTTCAGACTGGGTCAGTCTCCTCATAAATGTATCACTTTTTAGATGCTGCCTCCTTCACAATACACGGTCCAAGAATGCACGTGTTTAACTTCAATATTTTTAACATTAATCTCCTTTGCTACTTTAAGATCCATCAGAGGAGATCTTTGTCTGTTTCCTTGACCACAGCATACCCTCAGAAGGAGCTCAGTGAATATTTACTGTTGAGTGAATGGATTCTGAATAGAAAATAATGAGGCAGAGATGCAACCCCGGCCTGACAACTGATTAGTTCCATTATCCTGGACGAGTTCACATTGCCTCTTTATGTTTTACTCTCCTCTAAGATTACATCCATTTATAAACCTCCAAGCTCTGATAAATCGGTTATATAATGTCCTTTTCTTGAGTTAAATGCGAAATTTTCAAAAAACTTTCATCTTAACTACTATGATATTATTATCTATATTCATTTTCTGCCCATCCTCTGTTATTTCATTAGAACTTGGTAAAGTTAGCTATTCTTTGTAAGTAGGAGAAACATCTCCTAGTGATGAAAATGAAGAATCCCATCCTCTTTAATTCAGAAGAGTGATGAGACAGTTTAAACATTCATTCAACAAATAATGAATACAAATCAACTAGATCCTAAAAATCGCTCTAGGTGAAGAGGACAAAATAATAAGTGAAAAAACAAAGTCTCCTTCCTCCTAGAGCTTTCATTTTAGGGGAAGTGAAGTAAATAAATATATAACACAGGGAGTTGTAATAAGTTTTATGTAGAAAAATTAGATCAGGATGGATAAAGAAAAGAGCAGAAGACTGATGCTTTATATACAATAGTCAAAAGAGCTCATTCATAATTTGACCTTCTACCCATAACTTGAGTAGAGACCTGAAAGAAGTAAAAACAAGAGACTTATCTGGTTAAAGAGCTTTCTAGATAGAGGAAAGAGCTAGTCCAAAAGCTACGAAGGATATTCTTGGCAAAGTTCTAGATATTGAAGGGGTACTGTGTGGCTGCTGCTGCTAAGTCGCTTCAGTCGTGTCCAACTCTGTACGACCCCATAGACAGCAGCCCACCCAGCTCCCCCGTCCCTGGGATTCCCCAGGCAAGAACACTGGAGTGGGTTGCCATTTCCTTCTCCAATGCATGAAAGTGAAAAGTGAAAGTGAAGTCGCTCAGTCCTGTCCGACTCTTAGCGACCCCATGGACTGCAGCCTACCAGGCTCCTCCGTCCATGGGATTTTCCAGGCAAGAGTACTGGAGTGGGGTGCCATTGCCTTCTCCGACTGTGTGGCTAGCAGGATGTAAAAAGAGCCTTCCAATAAAAGATGAGATTACAGGGGCTAGTTAAGGAGTCAGACAATGTAGGAGGACCTCATGGGCCTCTTCATGGGACTGAAAACCATTGCATTGTTTGGAGCTATGAAGTGACATGGTTTCCTTAGGTTTTCAAAAGAATGTACTGACAGCGATATGAAAAATTAGCCCAAAGGATGCAAGGGTAGAAATAAAGAAAACATTTAGGAGGTGTTACAATAACTCCAGTGGGAGATGAGGATAGCTTGAAACAGAATGGTAAAGGTGGAAATGGTTCAGAAATGATCACATTCCAGATCTATTTTGAAATAGACTCAGTGGATTGGATATGGATATGGTGAACAAGAGGAGTCAAGTAAGCAGCTGGCTAGAGGGAGGGGAGTAGGGTGTGACTGAGAAGGATCAACACCCTCTCTCACTTGCAGGGCCCAAGAATAAGCAGAAGAAAAGAGAAAAATTACCACTTGCATGGGCTACAGGAGAAACAGTGTCTTCAAGTGAAAACTAGTTTCAGTTTGAGAAAACAAAAAGTGAACAGAGAAATTTTGTTGACAGAGTTAGATACCTATGGCCCAGCGGACAGTACCGGGGATGGGGTTGGAGAGGGTTGCAAGAGGAAGTTAGGGTAGTACATGCATGGAAACATATGGGGTGGGGAAAATGTGGTAATCTGAGAATTCTTGCATTTGCAGAGGCAAACTGGGATCCAGGATATACTGGCATTAGTCTGGATGACGTTTCAGGCAGACTGTGGTGATGAGGCTATGAGTCAGTCCTGGAGGAAGGAGGCCTCTTTCTGCTAGAAACCTGTCATGCTCTTAGATGATAAGGAAGTATTAACACAAAATCTGTTTTCTGAGTCATCGGGTTCTGGGCTAAAATATCATCCTTGATTTTTCTCTCATGGAATGCTTGGTCTAATAGCGTATCGTACTGTCATGTGAGATGACAGATGTATTATATTCAATATTTACAATGCTCCCATGAGTTATCTATTATTCGTACTGTGTAGATTAGGAAATGAAAACTTAGCAAAGTTACATATCTCAGAAGAAGCGAAACAGAATTTCAACACAATCATGTACATCAGCCACATGACACTGTTATCATTTATTAATTTTATGATAATTGTGAAAGACTATTCATGTCAATTGCAAATAAACATCTAATAATGCTTCTTTGTTGAAAATAATTACATGACCGTCTAGACCAGCAGTTCTGGTCTAGAATATTGATGTGGAAATCATTTCAATACTACCATCAGTAGTGATAGCTCTCATAAATATCCTTCAACAATCACTACTGTGTTTTCTGTGTGCCAGGAACTACTGAAGCATGGGAATTCAACACCAACAGAGAAAGCTGAAGTTTATACTCTCAACTAATATCCTGGTGGAGACACACAGAGCAGTAAGTCATGAAACACATAAAACCATTCTTTTTTTTTGGCTGCACCAGGCCTTAGTTGCAGTACACAGGATCTTCAATTTTCACTGCAGCATGCGGGATCCTTTTTAATTGGGCATGTAGGATCTCACCAGGGATGGGACCTGGGGCCTCTGCATTGGGAGCATGGAGTCCTAGCCACTGGACCACCAGGGAAGTCCCAACAAAACCATTCTAAGTGCCAACAAGCAAAGACCCACAATATTGTGAAGGTGAATATAGAGGAATAACAACTTGAGCTAAATGTGTTCACAAAATACCACTCCGAAAAGATAACGTTCAAGTTGTTTAGGAAGGCAGAGAATACAACCAATACAAAAATTCCTAATGAAGGATCCAGCTTCAAGAAGAAGTCTAATGAAGACAGTGAACAGTCTGCAAAGGAGAGAGTATAAAGAAAAGAAAGAAAGTGAAGTCTCTCAGTTGTGTCCGATTCTTTGCGACCCCATGGACTATAGCCTACCACGCTCCTCCATCCATTGGATTTTCTAGGCAAGAATACTGGAGTGGGTTGCCATTTCCATCTCCAGAGGATCTTCCAACACAGGGATGGAACCCGGGTCTCCCGCATTGTAGGCAGATGCTTTACCATCTGGGCCACCAGCGAAGTTTTTAAAGGAGAAAGTGATACAAGCTAATTTCGGAGAGAGAGGCAAGGGGTCAGATCATACAAGGTCCTGGAGGTCATGGTAAGGCATATTCAGACTTTATTATAATAAAATCACTGGAAGGTTTTAATCAGAGGACTCAGAGGAGTTACAAAATCCAATTTGGAAAAGAAAGTTAAAACGACCTATCAGAAAAGACATTACTATGTACACAATATATAAATATATGCTTATATATGTCATATGACATGTATGCATATAACATATATATGTGCATAAATGACAAACAGGGTCTATCTATTTGCCTACACTTCTACTTCAAATAGATTTCTCAAAGTCAAATGCTTAAGAACTGATGCTAAATAGGATGACTGTGCCTTCAGGCAGGAGGAATACAATTCTGTAATTCTAGTAATTCTGATTTCATTTTATTCTTCCTGTCTAAATGACAGGTTTCTTTTTGGTAACTGACATTGAAATGTAGAACCTGCAAAATCAGCCATTTATTATTCCAAGTCACTAGAAGGAATGTCTTCTCTTACTAAGTTACACATGTGTCATTTCTTTCCCAGAATAATTGGGATATTATTGCATATGATTGTTTCCATCATGTGAAAAGGATGCATAAAGTTGTCTCTCATCCTCTTGATGATTCACTTTAGACTGAGCCATCACTCCAAAGGCTCCTCTGTGGACCAAGAGGAGCCATGGTGACTATTTTCACTGACCTGGGGAAGCAAGAATTTTTTGCCAACTATTCATCATGGCTTCTTATATTTCTAGTGTAATGAGAAATTGTAATAATAGTAGATTGTAGATTTTTTAAGTGACTTATTGTCAAAATAAAAACTAACATGACTACTTTTTACCACACACAAGCTCTGAGAAAAAATAGATTGTCTATGAAATAAAATCTAGAACCACTAGTTTTAGGGTGCACAGTCAAGACAGATATAGTCTTTCATGTATACTTTTATCTGTGAATATAATGTGTAACTATAGGTAAAATGGACATGACAGAAAAATTACATTTACTTTGAGCAGCAAAGAAGGTATTATAATTTCCTGATTTCCATTTCCCAAGAGTATGTGTACATATTAAGGTCATAACATAAGGCCAAATGTAATATTTCCTGAAAGTATTATCATTCCTTGGTTTTATAAACCATTTATAGCCAAAGTAGTATTCTGTTTATTTGTAAAATTTTAAATACCTTTATCTAAGTATATCACACTTTACTTATAGAACCTATAAAAGTACTGAGGAAAAAAGAATTATATATGGGTTGTCACATTACAATAGAGAATGGGCAAAGTAGCAACTTCCTGGGCACTTCAGTCAATAAGAAGCACTAGAACCCTGTTGGCATAAATATGCAATAAAATGCCAGACAACTTGTGTTTTCAAACTTAATTTTTTACTTGATTGAATGAAATAAAAGTTGGCCCTACACTGTTTTAAGATAGGGACTCAACTTGAACTTGTTAAAGAAACAACAACAAAAACTGAACAGGTTAGTGTCTTCCTAGCATAAGTGACTACTTTATATATGGCACATATGTGCTTGCAGACCACTGAAAGCTCACACTTGAATAACAGAGGCCATGGCACTACTTGCTGAGAATATTTCTTACTGTGCCGTGTGTTTTGCTTAGTCACTCAGTCGTCTCTGACTTTCTGAGACCCCATGGACTGTAGCCTGCCAGACTCCTCTGTCCATAGGGATTCTCTAGGCAAGAATACTGGAGTAGGTTGCCATGCCCTCCTCCAGAGGCTCTTCCCTACCCAGGGATTGAACCCAAGTCTCCCAGATTGTGGGCGGATTCTTTACTGTGTTGAGTCATCAGGGAAGCCCAAGAATACTGGAGCGGGTAGCCTATCCCTTCTCCAGGGGATCTTACCAACCCAGGAATCAAACCAGGGTCTTCCTCATTGCAGGTGGATTCTTTATCAGCTGAGCTACTAGGGAAGCCCTATTTATTACTACTAGTGTTTTATTTTCTACCCTGTGAACCTTTCACATGCTCTCAAGAAATCACCTACTTTGAAAAAAGTCACAGAAGGAAAAGCACATTTTTTTTAAGCTATAGAAAAGTCACAAAAGTTTTTTCTGTATTTTTGTAAACATATCTGGTGAATAGAAATGTGTTAATAAGCAAGCAATAAATATTTAATAGTAGAAAATCATTTTCTTGCTCCTCCAACTAAACACATTTTGAATACAGCCATAAAGAATACTAGTTTGAAAAATCTTCAAATTATTTGCTTTCACAAATCATAGCAGGGTGCATCTGAGGAGCTGGGAGAAGTATGAGTGTCAGGGAATTCCAGGCCTAAAAAAGATATTCAAGATCACCCAATTTAACCTCTTTTTTCCAGAGGAGAAATAGCCAAGACCAAAAGGATGCTAAGAACATGTTCCAATCTAAAGACAGTCTCACTAATTTAATCATAAAAATCACTAAAGGTTAAAGAAACTAAAGGCATTAAAAGTATGATTGTTGGATAAACATAATCATGGTGGAACCATTGTTACTAAAATGCAGATTTGAACTTTTTAAGGTTACTTAATGTTCACAATTTTATTTTCATTATCTGATCATTTTTACTTTTGTTATGCTATAAACTATACTATATCAGAAAAAGCATTCTATATGTTATAGCACATGTACAAAATTGAGAGCTTAGAGATGGAGCATTTGATGCATGCTAAAATATTTGGAGGAAGAAGACTGTGAAAAACTGGTTTGCAGTTACCTTTGAAATATATCAAAAGGAAAAAAAATGGTATATGAATAGAAGATAAATATGTGGTACAGAAAATGTACTAAGATGTTAAAGAATCTAGGTAGTGAATATTGTTAGTAGTCACTGTGAAATTCTTTCAAAGTTTGTACGTTTGAAAATGTCCATAATACTTTGTTAGGAGAAGTTTAATGCTCAAGAAGATCTGCTACTCTAGAAGAAAGTAACCAAACCAATTGTTAATGGATAAATCTATAATAATTGCAGGGATGAAGTCTCATATACTTTAACTTTTCAGAGGAGTTCATCATTTGTTTTTCTACATAGAGGCACAAAACGTATATGAACATTTCCACCTATATCCATAAAAACATACTGTTAATGATGGAAAAAGGATGACTCTTTGCAAGCTTATGGACCATAGCCCACAAGCTCCTCTGTCCATGGGATTCTCCAGGCACGAGTACTAATGGGAAAGAACCCGCCTGCCAATGCAGGAAACTTAAGAGACACAGGTTCCATCCCTGGGTCAAGAAAATCCCCTGAAGAAGGAAATAGCAACCCACTCCAGTACTCTTGCCTGGAGAATCCCAGGAAATACGTATGAGATAAATAGAAAACAAATATCAAGATGGTATACTTAAACTCAACTATAGGATTTACATTACATGTAAACAGTTTAAATTAAATGTTAGAGGTTGTCAGATGTGAAAATAAAAAAAAAGTAAGATTCAAAATTGTACACAAACCATTCACTTTAAAGTAAAAACAGATTGAAAATAAAACATGGAAAAATATATACCATACAAATATTAATCATATAAAGATGGAATAGCTATATTAATGTCAAAGTATATATCAGAGATAAAAAGGGTTATTTTATGGTGCTCAAGAGAGTAATTCATTAAGAGGACATAACAATCCTACTATGTACATCTGGAAGTTCTCCAGATCAAGTACTGCTAAGGCCTAGCTTGAAGGATTTTGAGCATAACCTGGCTAGCATGTGAAATGAGCGCAGCTGTACAGTAATTGGAACATTTTTTGGCATTGCTTTTCTTTGGGATTGGAATGAAAACTGACCTTTTCAAGTCTTGTGGCCACTGTTGAGTTTTCCAAATTTGCTGACATACTGAGTGCAGCACTTTAACAGCATCATCTTTTAGGATTTGAAATAGCTCAGCTGGAATTCCATCTCCTCCACTAGCTTTGTTCATAGTAATGCTTCCTAATGCTCACTTGACTTCACACTCCAGGATGGCTGGCTGTAGGTGAGTGACCACACAACATGTTTTCTCAATAATGGCATTCTTCACTACCTAAAAGGTTGTGTATCTAAGACCAGAAATATTATTGAAAGGAAAACATTGGATGATCAAGTAGACTCATAATTTTGTTTTTAATATAACAGATCCAAGTTCATATGCAATAGGCCAACTTAGTGATCCATTCCAGACAACTTTGTCTCTATCTCTAAGCTATTCCAACTCCTTAAGTAATACTAATATGCAAATAGCTCCAGCCCATTGCCTCCCATGCATAGTAAGATTGCTCTTCTTGACTTCTGGTGGTTAGGTGAGGTTATGTGACAGATTTCGGCCAAAGAGTCATGCTGCTGCTACTGCTGCTAAGTCGCTTCAGTCGTGTCCGACTCTGTGCGACCCCACAGACAGCAGCCCAACAGGCTCCCCCATAGAAAGTAATATATATATATAATATCACTTTGAGGCGAATCATTGAATTCTCCACTAAGACCCTATAAGAAGCTGCTAAGATATCTAGGGCCAAGTGATAACATCTCAACATTAAAAAAAAAATTTGTCTCCATAAAACCATTAATAACTCAGAGACCACACACTGAGGAATACTGAATATGATTTCTAAAATCTCAGAGCATGAGGGAAACACTTTTAAGGAAATCCTCTTCCAAATCTGAGGACATCTTGATTGTTTTTTGCTAATGATAACATGCTTATATGACTGAACTATGAGGAAATTATTATGTTTCTTTCCTTTAAGAAACTGTTAGCAGCATAATTTGGGATAAGATATTTATAAATAGCTGTGAAATT
The DNA here is from genome assembly GCF_032452875.1 of Bos javanicus. Lineage (NCBI taxonomy): Eukaryota > Metazoa > Chordata > Mammalia > Artiodactyla > Bovidae > Bos > Bos javanicus. The sequence continues at coordinate 29,045,073 of NC_083887.1, read as the reverse complement.
TTATCACATTTAAATTGTATTTTTAACCTGAAGCATTTCCTCTCCACATCAAATAAATGAATAAAATAATCATCTGAAGATCCATATGGAGTAAAAATAATTAATTTTGATATGTTTGGTCTTGCAAATTAACATTTTCTGGTTAGGAGTCTGTGCAAAAGCATCCATACTATAGAAAAGAGAACAAGAGAGTAAATGATTGAGAAACTAGGTTCTTCCTGTCAAATTCTCTCACTAATTACAGAGTTTATAATGCTATGTATGAAATTTAACTATAATGTTCTTTCTGTTTCCTAAAAAAGTTCTTTACATTTATAAATCTTTCATAAATGTGTACAGTTTGAATGTTATGAAAATGTTTCATAGTCCAGTAATGGGAAGTAATTTTGCAATCTCAACACAGTATTGATATTACTTTATTAATACATAAAATTGCTTTTACTGCTTGCAAAACTCAACAAATTTTAAATGGCATGGCATTTTACAGCTTTATTTCTACTTATTAATCAAAGGAGGATAAATGTCTAACTCAGACACCAACACTCCCCACTCCTGCTCCTTTAGCAGACTTAGTGAATTGACTGTGGAGTTCTTTGTGCCTGAGATGTAGTCTTACAATTTTACTCAGAATATCCCATTCAACAATTTCTAATAGATATGTTACAATTGTTTATTTCCTTTTCTAATTCTTCCACTAGATTACAAAATCTTATTTAGCAAAAGTCATTGATTATCCATTTTTGTATTCCTGTATGTAGTACAGTACTCAGCATCTGGTTGGTAGCCAATTGATTTATATTACATACTACATCTGATAATAATATAAAGATATGAAGTTCACAAACGAGGAATCAGCAAAGCATTTAATTACGTAGTCTCTTATTTTTTGTTCAAATGGTTAGTATGTGATTACACTCACAATGTTTAATTGGAAGTACAGAATCATACACTTAAGAAATGTGCTACTAAATAGAATTCTTTCAAAAACAGTAGAATTTTTCTAGGACATGTGCTAACTAAAAATCTTTTCATCTGAAACCACAGAGTCATCTTCTAATTTCAAGACACAGGAGATTTTTGGAACATCAGAAATAACAATTCAACTAAATGGAAAGGGGGATGGAAGATTTAGTTGGTAAAATTCCCAGCAATAAGACTTGGAAACATTAACACATTTATCTCCAACACTAGGCAAAAACTGGTAATTGGCAACAAGGAAGGACTTCAGCAAAACTGTGTTTTTTTCCAATCACTTTCTGTTGTCTTTCTCCCCTGCATCCCAACTAAACTTCTCACATGAAGCAGAACCCGTCTCAGGCAAATGCACCTCTCATTCAAGTTGCAAAACTCATATTCATACACCTATTTTTTTTTAAGAATTACTCAACTACTTGAGAATTTTTCTCACTACCTGACAACCAAGAGCCTACTAAAACATTACCTGGTAGTGGCTTAAACTACTTATTTGAAGTTCTATAAAATATTCTTGAAGGAACAAAAATGAATCATTCCCCAATGGTTAAATTTTAGTCATTAATGTCACAATTCCCAAAGTATGTCTGGAAACAGAAAACTAGTCACTTAAAACTTGCAGAGTTCACTATACATAACTTGGCTTTGCATGTCACAGTAATAAATACACATATAACTTTTGAACCCATTCACATTCTAGTATTATTCTAATATATATATATTATAACTCTATTGGCAGAAGTTCTCCAAAAACTCTTTTCTAACAAATACAGGGGAGCCTGACATTCTGCAGTCCATAGGACTGCAGAGTTGGATATGACCTAGTGACTGCACAACAACTAATTACTGTCATTAGAAAATTATTCTGCTTCTACAGCAAACATGCCAGGGAGAAGGGGAGAGGTAATCCTCCACCAGATTAAGGACTATCTAAGTTTGTATTTCATATTGAATAAAAATGGAGAAGCATTTTTAATTTCACAGTATTCTTAAAATCTGTGAACTTGAATGATTGTGATTCAGTGTCAATCAGTTGGAAGGAATTGCTCTGAACATTTATCCATATCAAGAGATTAATATTTTTACACAGTGAAGAACTGCTTCCCATACTAAAAAGAGTACAGAACCTCCACAAAATTAGTTGACGCCCCAAACACTTTGATTAGATATTATTAGGGAGTTAACAACTCTTGGATTCTCAATCTATCTACATTAGATTTTACACACTATCACAATTCAAATTCCCCCCTTACACTCTGGTATGATGTCAAATATTGAGGAAGATAGGAATTTCTTTTTTTTTAGAGAGAGTCTGTGAAAAAAATAGTAAAATAATTTGACTGTCTAATTATATAGTACATTACTATTCTCTTTACACTTTCAGTTTTAGAGTTTACAAAGAATTTTCACATGAATTTTCTTTTTGATTATTAAAACAACCATATGACCTAAGTAGAAGCTTTCATCCTCATTTTTTCCCCTGATATAAGTGTCTAGAAACGACTTGTGCAAGGTAATCTTGATTTTCCTTTCCATTCAGCTGAATTTCTTTTGTTTCATATGTTTACCCAGCTCATACCCCCCACCAGTAACAAAGAAAAATGCACCACATTGAAATAATCAGCATATCATTGCAAATATTCCCACCGATGACCAACCGTGATAATGATGATGTGAAGTCTCTCAGTTGCGTCCGACTCTTTGCTACCGCATGGACTGTAGCCCACCAGGCTTCTCCATCCATGGGATTTTCCAGGCAAGAATACTTGAGTGGGTTGCCATTTCCTTCTCCAGGGGATCTCCCCAACCCAGGGAAACAACCCTGGTCTCCCGCATTGCAGGCAGATGCTTTACTGTCTGAGCCACCAGGGAAGCATCACCAACCTTAATGGAAACCATTTGGAGTCCACCACTCCTGACAGATAATGATTATCTCAAAATAGCTAGTATTTTTTTCCTTCACAACTGCTTTAAATAATATGAATCCTGGGACTAGTTTCTAGAATCCTCACTCAATGTTTACTTTCCCTTTAAGATGTAATAAGAAAAAGATTTTGTCTTTTTTTTTTTAATATGGCCTAAATGGCAGACTTAACTCAAAATAGCCACCAGAATTACATAACCAACCAAATGTATTTCCCTTTCACACTAAGACATGACTTCTCTAACACAAAATCTAAAGTGCATACATCAGCAAGTTAGAAAGAAAAGTCAAAGTAGGTCTTGCTCATCCATTGCTCAGTACAATTCAAAGGCTCTAATTTTATTTATTCTGGAGTCTTCATAACACAGTAATAATATCTTATAAAGGTGACTTTCTGTGAAAATTTCTCATATATTTCAATACTATGGTTTGTCCAGTGAAACCTGAATCGACTACTACTTTTGACATAATGCGAGCACAACTTTGTTTTCTAAAATATTTCTAATTAATAAAAAACACTTTGACGTTGTATCTGACTAAAGCAAAAGACTGACTTGGCAGAAACTGACAATAAAAAGCACATGTTTTCCATCTATGAGTAGATAATTACATTTAACATTCCCTTTAGAGATCAGCTTAATTTCGCCTCATTATTTGTAACAACAAAATCTTCTCGGGTTTCACTGTACCATTTTCCTATTATGTCATGTCTCTTCACATCTCCCCTTTTGTAGATACGTGCATCACAGAATACAAGCTAAGCAAAGTGACCTGTTCTGCTAAGATCATTACCCAGATAATTAAAGTAACACAATCTACAGCAAGGTGTTTTTATGAAACACTCTGGCAGTTGAACTAGAATTCCAGTTTAAAACAGAATCACATTACAAATTTTGGATCCACTACTCAGGAAACAACCGCATCCCAGTTTGCACTCTAACAGCACCCAGATGAGTCTAAAATAGCAGTAGAAGTAATACATGCTGTGTCGACATACACAGTGAAACAGAAAACTGAGACAGTTCTCCAGAAATTCTGGAGAAATGAAAGGCTGAATGTGCTTTGTCCTAAATTAGCCTGATTCATTTACTGCTGCAAATTTTTACTCGGTATATATTGGAAAGAAATAATGCATAATAGTATTTATAGTGCTTCCAGTACTTGGAAAAGCAGTAAGCACACTACTGAACTCTCTGTTGAAATTTTACTTGTTTTAAACTAGTGGGGACTTTTATGATAACAATAATGCACATTTCTATAAACCTTAGAGTCTCTAAGTATGTTCAACAGTAACATATCATTTGAACCTCAAAGCCCTTCTGAGAGACTGAGCAGAAAATCATTATTATCCCCATAAATGATGAACTAGATTGAATTCATCCACAATTTCTCTCAATTCTCTTGGAATATTTCCCAGGCCTATCCCACTTGGAAGGACATACACTTTCAAGCTGGGTTTTCAAAGTGGCCAATTTTATCAGGATGCCTTATTTAATTTAGAGCTTCTCCTCTACCCTCTATCACACTCATAGCACATCTTTGGTTTTGTTTTTCTTCTATACTATAAAAATCTCCAGTTTTAGATTTAAGACACTCTACTGTTTTTCTTATGCTTGTTTACATTTGCTGAATTGAAATTTTCTTGAGGTCATAATTTAACTCATTTAGTAAGTACTCTTGTGCCCCATTATTTTCTAGACATGAAGCCAGCAGCTAAAAACACATGAAGTCTATGGTTTCTGCCCTTCTGGAGTTTAATATATAGTTGGGAAGGCAAGGTTTAAGAGAAATTACAAAGGTAAAGAATGTTACAAAGCAAAAAGCATAGGGGTATGCAGGCACATTACAGATGGAACTAACACTGCCTGAGAGATGCACTAATTCCGCCCTAGGGTATCTTAAGTTAAAGCCGAAGTCAAAGGAACACAATGTGATGGATGAACTGGGGTTGGCCAAAGGAACAAAGTTCTAGAAAAAGTGAACAACACTTGTAAAGGCCTTAAAAAAGCATATATGATAAACATAAATATGTTCAGCCTAGTTAAAAATTAATGAGAAAGTAATTTTCCAGGCTGATGTGGGGAAGACTCAGATTTCAAAGGATCTTGAATTATGGAATTTGTCCTTATGATAACGAATGTCATAGAAATATTTTCAGCAGGTGGAAGATACCGTAAAATTTGCTCTTCAAAAATATCACTTTTGAGGCCCCTGGAGGACAAGCAAGAGAGAATTTTTAAACCTAGTAATGACTCTACTATGAAAATGCAAATAAGAAATGACTGATGTTGGCTTGGACTAGGATGGTGACAGAGAGGACTGAGTGAAGGAATATTAGAATTCAGACCACATTCCAAGAAGCAGAACCAGTAGAACTTGGTTACTGTTAACTATGGAGACTGAAAGCAGAGAAGTCAGGGATACTTCTTGGATTTCTGAATTGAGTAACAAGAAATGAGAGAAGGAAGAGACCTGAAGCAGAAATGGACATACTGAGCTTGAGGAGCTCGTGAGATATTTTTATAGCAATGTCATGTAAATTTTGAAGATTAGAGATACATAATTTGGAAGTTTGGGTTACAAGTCTAGTTATCAACATATAGCAATGGGAGCATATAAACACACACAAAACAGGAACACAGATTGGGCAATGATGGGGCATTAAGAAATTCTGATATTTTAATCTTAAAATAGGACCCTGGACATTTCAAAATTGATCTTATATTTTAGCATTAAACTGATATTTCCTCCCATATCAAAAGCATCAGTATTACACATATTAGCTTCAGGTTTCTAGCCAAAAAACATTCATAAAAGTATATATCTCACCCCTAACACATACACATATACATACACCAACACATACTTTGTCAACTTCTTTTTAATTGTCTAGACTTAATAATACTGCCTATCCAAATAGAACTCATCATACAGTACTTTAGGACTCCAGAGGATCTGCTAAAATATCCTCTTAAAAAATATATGGTAATGTTGAAAACAATTCTCTTGAAAGAAAGAATTATTTTTAGAGAACAAACAAACTCTTTCTTTAACCTGAGGAGAAAGTATAAATACAGAGAAATCATCTTTACATATGTGAATATCCACTGCCATGCATTTTAGCTAAACATAAATAGACAAGCAGTTAGGTGATTCTAAGAGAGTATCAATGAATAATTTCAAGAGAAGATAGTTTTGGTATTTCCAAATATAGAACCCTGAAGTAAAACAACCAATAGAGGACACCTAGTGGTCTTCCGCAGAATCAATATCTGCCTGCAAAAAGTATGTGGCAACTCACACAAACACAATAATATTTTTGTTAGTTGATGCACTAATCTGAGAAAGATGACATAATGAATCTCATATTTATAAATATTATAGGCATACATCAATTTAAATATTTCAAATAATTTCCATGTATCTCATTTCCTAAGATTAAAATATTAGAATTTAATGTTGTAGGCGTAAGTAAGTCACTTTGAATATTTCTCCCTAGAATAAATAGAAAATAGAACGTACAATTTGAATAAACATCCATAAGTGCTAATTTTGAGCATAAGGTCCATTTTATACCACCACGTTTCTGGTGGTATGAAATAAAAATCTCAAGTATCATTGTATCAATAATAAAATTATATAAACATACTGTTAATATATTATTATATTAATGATTATTAACTATATCAAATATCAATACTTAAATTGTAGAACACTACAACTCATATAATGTCTTATCATATTTTATTTGATAAATATATTTCAATGGCAAGAATATTCAGCAAAGATAAACCTCCTTTTAACTAAAAAGCATCCTGCCTGATGCTGGCTATATATAAAAAATGCAACTGTGTGATAAATCTCTTTCTTAACTGATATTATTAGTTCTATCCTCAGTTGTCTCCAACCCTCCTCAATCCGCAGCATTTTAAAATGCAAACTCCCTGCCTCTAAAGCCTCCCTGACACCTTACTGTTTGAGTCAGTCCTCAGCACAAATTCCTGCCTATACCTCCAAACTCACTGCCTTGGCAACCCAGATTCTGGAGATGCAGAACTGTGCTGACTGCTTATGCTTCATGTCTCACTGACTGCACTCCTCTGTCCCATGTTTCTCATCTTAGTAATCCAGGCTCCAGCTTCAAAACTCACTTTTGAGTATCCCTGAAGCTTTCTTCTGCAAAAAAAAAAATAAGCTGTAGTTGTTCACTCCCTCTTTTATGCCATCACTTACCACACCATCTGTGATTATTTTCTCACATGTCTCTTTTTCCTACAAAGCTGGGGTATGTTTTGTATTCTCATGCGTAGCATCTGCATATAGAAGCACTCAGTATATGCTTGGGAGGGAAGAATTAATTTTCCTTTGCAATTATTTAATGGATTTAGACCATGGAGGACTGCCATGTGTTCAGCGGATAGGTATGCCTGGACAACCGATTGTGTTTAGAACTCTGGACTATGGTACAAGGAGATTCAAGGGCAAAAAGTTGACACTGACGTTCCCTACAGACGTTTATGCCCAGGTAAAGAAAAGAAATGCATACAGGAGAATTCACAACCAGACTATGAGCATGAACAAATGCAAGCAGAGACAGTAGAACTGTTCAAAGTAAAAGTACTGACCATTATAGCATAGTCCCTCAATGTAGAATATTTTCAGAGGTGTTTGAGCATCAAATGAATAATGAATAATCCTTCGGAAAAGGAAGGCTTTCCAAACCTGAGCTGTGACACATGCAAAATTAGCAGATGCAGGAAAAAAAAAATCCATTCTCTGCCAGAAGCATTATAAAACTAAAAATCAAACAGAAAAGAGCTGTTTGGTGCAAATAAGAAGTGACAGTGGTGAGATGGGGAAATGGTTCACTGAGAGCCTTGAAGGCAAGCAAAGAAACACAGATCTGATACCACAAACAAGGAGCCTCCCTAGATTCTAGCAGAGGGAAGGCTTATCAAAACAATGGTGTTTGCTTATGGCAAGTCTTAGAATTCTATGTGCTGTCTAAAAAATGGAAGTAGTTATAATATGCATGGTATAATTATAACAAGAGTTAGTTTCTAATCTACACCAATTAGAATGCTAAAATTATGAAAGACAGAAACTGCAGTCTGTATTAGCTCCCTGTGGAATACATTTCCTTATTAATGCCCTGTTGTTAAACATAATTTGTATATATATCTGCCTCTAAGCCAACATAAAAATCTAATACTGATTGCTATAAGAGCATTGCAATATTCCAGACACATTATTCATCTGAAATGTCTATAGACATACATGAAAATCAGAACCACAGCCCTCTTTCTTGCCTCAAAATAGGCATGTTGCTTGTGATAGGTCTAAAATCTACACCCAAATGGTTGAGAGGATAGTAAATGAGGAATAAAAAATAAAATATTATAGGTATGTATTTCAAAGCCATAGTTATTACAGGAGTTTCATGTGTTTACCATGCCTGTATTATACTGCCCATGAACAATTTGTACTTTCTATGACATTGAATCCTACAAACAGATAACCATTGCAGACTAATATTTCTTTTCAATTATTGTTTCCAAAATATCTAATCATTTCAAGGATCATCTGCCTTTGATAAAACAACAGGGATCAGCAGCTGTAACATTCAAGGTTCCTAGAACTCTTCACCTTTACTAACCAAATAATCTCCTATTTACTAAACTCTTAATCTACCCTTAATCTCTTCAGTGGCTGGTGAATGTCAAAATTGTTAATAACATTCCATTTAATTTCTGAGGATTTCCTCACCATATGTCTCTTTTAGGAGGATCACAGAGAATGAGATCTTTCTGTGATAGGTTGCAAACCAGCACTCTGGACTGGGTCACTGACTTCACAACACTAACAACAATGCTGAATTAAAGGGATGCTTTTTTCAAGTCAAAATACAAAACTGAGAGAGATTCCATTTTCGGGAGATTATAGGAAAAGGAATTTTCTGATCTGATTTATCTAAACAATCACCCCAGATCTTCTCACATGGCCATGCATATAAAGTTTCAGTACAGTGTCAGAGAGCTTTAATTTTGCATCCTAACGCTATTGATCTTATCATTGCTTCTGGAAGACAACTCCCCACGCCACCTAACACCATGTTTCATAAATTTGTTGGCCAAATCAGCTCTTTCCTTCAGTATTAGCCACCATGTTTAAGTTTAGCAGGCCAGTAATATAAGGGCTAAAATTTGACATTTCTCTATTTCATTCACAATATTTTTTGAATTTATCTGGCTTTGGCACTTCTTGTTGCTTTTCAGTTGAACTAATTCAGACCAGGGGGCGAAAAAATTTCATTGAAGATGGAAGCAGTTTCCTATAGAAGGCAGCCGCTTTCCTTGGGAATGATTCATTTAGAACTGTGGCAGCTTCCAGACTTCACACATTACTTCCCCAAATTTGCTGAATTTAGCATGAGCCAGCTTGGTATTAAAACGCTCAGAACTCAAAGACATGTGGGTGAACCCACATCTTCCTCTGTACTCTTATTCCAAATGCTCAGAGAGAAACCTGATTACTTGTTGTGTTTCTACTTGTAAACACATCCTGGTGGCATTTATAAAACTTAGGTAGAGATATACTAATTTGGAACCATTCACGTTTTTTGGTGACTTTGGTTTCAATCATACAGGTAATGCAATCACGAAATAATAAATCCATAATAAATTTGGGGTTAATTACTACTGTTTTTTTCCTCTAACAGCATTACAAACAGATATTAAATATCCATGATATATGTGACATTATATGGGGCTATCATATAATCAAGAAAACATTCTTCATGAAGTGAGCTTATGGTTCATTTACTATCAATGTCATTTATTTATAAGTAAGATTATGCCAACTCACAACTCGAGCCTGAATGGGTTTGGTTACCAAATGTCTGTAATGGCATATTAAATTTCATTTTACAGTGATGATGGCAGTGAGCCAATGCTCTTGAATTCTATCATGGCATCTGTAGAACACCATCGAGTTACACACACCTAAGTGCCTCTGACCGCTGCCAGGAACCAGAGGACAACAGTGTCCAGGAGCGTGCTCTTCTATGACTACGTAGCCTGCCATTTTATCTGATAGAATGCCATCTGTTCATCCTTCTGCCATTCTCTAGGGTAATTGGGTTCAAACTACAAGACACTGAAAATAGTCACATTGTCCACTGTATTTTTAATTGTCTGGGTATTTATATCAGTGACTTTTCTTCTCACAGGCTACTCATTAAAATAATTTTATGACCATGTTTTAAGAGGCAAATATTCAAATCATACATTGCTTGGACCACAAAGCTCAGTTAAGAAAAGTTTTCCACGTATTTTATTGTACATATAAAATGGTATAATATTAAATCATTTATCACTAAAAGAATATATGTTATAGTGAGAAGCTATATAGTTTTGTGATTAAGAACTTGGGATCTGGAGTCAGATTGCCAAGGCCAGAATCCCAGTTCTATCTACTACTCTGTGAATCTGGGCAAGTTAGGAAGCTTGGATGAACTAATCCATGTAAAGAATCAAATATATTACTTGACATATAATAAGCCATCAATAAATATTAGCTATTTTATCAATAATTACCTTGCTTTGATATTAACATTAGCATAATAATGTTTGAGAACCAAACATTTATTACATGTTAGATGGAATGTGCTACATAGAGATACATTACAAGATGAATCCAGTTTCTCAAATGAGCTTCATCTGATTTTAAATGTAATTCGTATCCATATTTTAAGAATGATCCATTTTTATGCCTTTTAGCAGTGTCTTATACTGGCTTTTATTGCTGCATGTCATTTCCTGAAATCCTAGGAACCAAAATGCCATCAACAAGCACACACAAAACGCTGCCAGAGTCCCACAGAAAGCAGAGCTAATGTTCACAGAAGTTTCACTTTATGACTTGTTAAACCTAAATTCCAACATATAATTCATCCTGAAAAGCATTTCTGTAGCTAGTAAAGTGGCGATTAATGCCTAGTCAGTGTGCTGCTTTCTTTAGTGCAGGTTTAGTCACTCTGGAGGCCTTTTTGACCCTTATTTCTATGCAGACAATAAAGTTCAGGTTATAATTAATTTTTAAGGTGTGTTTAGAAGGAAAAGAAAATCAAAAAACTAATATGCAGACTGTGAAATTAGGGACTTACCCTCCTTTGCTTGGTGATGGGACATTTGACTCACATGTTTAGAAACTCCCTTTTCCAAAGCCCTTTCAGGTCCCACCCAGTTTCTAAGCCCTTTCAAGTCCCACCCACTGCCTAAGAACAATGGATGCCCTTTTCAGCAGAACATTGGCCAGATTCACTGTTTTTATTCACTGTATTATTTGTGTTTTCTATGTAATAATTTCCCTTCAGGATATGTGCTTTTCAGTATTATGAAATGATCTAGTAGGGAGAATCTACAATAAATAACCATAACACAAAGAATAACAAAGAGTAAAATTATTCCACTAAAATGTCTTTATATATACAAGCTGGAAATACACAAAAGAATCTTTTTTCTTCAAGCATGATTCTCTGAAGTTTCAATATGAGGAAACATATTCCACATTATTTCACAGAACTAATGATACAAACTAGCAATCGGACCCTACAATTTTGTCAAAGATGGCACTTGATGTGTTAGATAAAACAAATTAATATTACGTGGTATATAAAAACAATCTCCCATGGTGAAGGAGCAGTTGCACTGGTTAAGATAAATATTTGCTGATTAAAGTAGATTTGCTTTTGAAAAGACTGAAGTGGCATAAGACAATTGCCTTACAATCGCTAACTTCTTCACTTTACTCAAATTCAATTTTCAACCATATCTTTTAAAGTTGCAAATGTATCACTATGTACCAAAAAGGAAAAAAATGAAATTTTTCTTTTTGAACTTCATAAAACTCATTATACATAGCACAGCTGTTCATTTTAAAACCACTGTAGTTTAAAATCTCATGATATATAAACTTTATATAAAGGAAAAGATATGTCTTACCTCTTCCCACTGATGTATGTATCTAATTAACCTTGAAAGTCGTAATAAACGCAAGAGACTGAGAATTTTTGTAAACCTCACAATGCGAAGTGCCCTGGCTGTCTTGTAAACTTCCGAATCCATTCCTTTTTCTACAATGAGAAAGATATAATCCACTGGGATTGATGAGATGAAGTCAACCACAAACCAGCTTTTTAAATAATTCATCTTGATCACTTTAGGGTCCAGGATGATTTCAGAACTGTCTTCATTGACAGTCCCAGTCCTGAAATTCATGATCAAGTCCAAAAGGAAAACTGTATCTGAAGCCACATTGAAAATAATCCATGGTGTTGTTGTCTGTTCTGTAAAGAATGTGATTCCAACTGGTATGATGACCAGATTTCCAACCATCATTATAAGCATTATTAAATCCCAATAAAACCTACAATAAATAAAAGAAATCATATTTTAAGATGTAGACAATAATCAGTCCTCCTCCTCCCCCACCACCACCATAAAAATTATTACAGAGTCAGACATGACTGAGCACAAGCACAAAGTTAAATAAATGAACAAATTGCTCATTTGGTAAATAAGATAGCTCTTTCAATGGCCATAAAGTTAAATCTAAGTAAAATAAATATATTCCTAAAGCAAGGCAGTGTGACTACAGAATTCTAACAATTATTTGAGATGAAGTTATACAAATAAGTTCATGAGGACCCATACCCCCATTTATCCCATAAAGAAGTAAAAATAAACTCCCTTTATAGTTTCAATATGGATGAAAACAGGGAGATCTATATTATAAAGAACTACTTTAAAGAAGACTCTTTGGAGGTACTTTGAAGTATTTTATATATAAAATCTTCAATCATAGATTAGAATAAACAGTAATAAATAGGGCACATAAAAACTATGGTACTGCAAATTTATAACTACAGATTAGGTCAATCACAAATTCTAGAACTGCCACAGCTTCATAGCACTCCAAATATTTATGCTCTATTTTTCTTAATTTGAAAAGAGAAAACATTATTAATTTTGTTCTGAGGCTAAAAATATTTGAACAGACACTAGGTTTAAAATCAGAATCTACTTAAAATCTGCACTTTTAACACTGCTTAATTGAACAGCTACTTTAAATAGATTGCCACTGTTTTTCCAAACAATTATTTGTTTAAAATTTCTGATTTCATTTTCAACATAGCTGTGATTATTAGCTACCTTTTGAAACATTCTTATCCCACCTTATATTAAAATTAGGAAGTTTATTCCAGGTTAATATTGTACTAACATAGAGTTAAGATTTATCAGTATATGACAAATTCATCAAAGATTATTTTAATATTGCTTTCATTTGATTTCTTTAAAGTCTATTGACACTGTAGTTAGGCTAGGTAATAGACCACACTTGTTACAGTATAGACTTGTAAAAGTAAAGAACCAAATCAACTAATACAACTCTATGGTCATAAAACAGTCTACAGAAACATGGGCTACTGCATTCTGGTTGAAGATGTAGTCTCTGAGCAGTTATTTTTTACAAAAATTGTATAAATTTTCATGACAGACATTTCTGTTAATCAAGACATTTTTATTTTATATTAGTTCTCCTACTTAGACTATTTGGGCTACATTTTTTTAAGGCATACATTTGCATGAACCTTTCAAAGTTATTATCATTCCTAATTATGAGTGACTCTTCGGTTAAAAGTAGTAGTACAAGAAAGAACTATAATAGTCTCACTCTGCCCTTGTTTCTACTCTCACCTCGGAATTATATAAAAGATTAACGTTTCTCATTTTGAAGATTTCACCAGTTTTTCTGTCAAAACTTACCTATAGATTTATGGACAAGTACACAAATACAGAATGTCAATCATATCTCATGCACTGGTAATTACAACGAAATCCTTTGTCTCTTTTTTTTATTTCCTTTCCTAATGGAAATGCAAAATACGCCATTTAATACACTAAGGACAGAGGAGAGATGTAGATAACACGCAATACTGTAACAGACGTTTCACAAAAAAGTGACACCACTGAACTCTAAAATGCAATCATGTGTGCCCTGAGGATTTTCACTTCACTGGACCCTTATCATCTCTTCTCAGGGCTCCACTCTGCTTTTCTCTGAAAGGCTGCTGTTCCCTTGGGTGTCACACATAGCCCTTTTATCTTCTATTCTACACATGCTCTTTGGGCAATATTATACACTCATCCATGTCTTTCATGATTAATTCATAACTGATGACTACAAAATGACTATTTCCCATCCATTCCTGTCTTCTAAGCCTCCTAATCCTAATAATCAACAGTCTAATTAAATCTATCCCCTTGCATATCTCATACTCATGTCAGACAACACACCCAAGCTCAATCTCATCACCTTCCCTCCCACAAATATCCCTCAGATGTTTCCTATGCCAGAAAATGGTACAATGTTATACCTCATTTGGAACCATCCTAGATAGCTGGAACCAGCCTAGGTAACCCCTGGCCAAAAATCTACTCAATTTCATTATTCAATCAATTACCAAGGCTATTTGGTTCTAACATGTAAATGTAAGTTGAATTCATCTATTTGCCCTTTACCATTCCCACTGCAGCTGTCTTCAACCAGAAATTCTCACCAACTGTTTAATTCAGAGAGAAGTTACTTAAATTATCTAACCCTAAATTTTCTTATCTGTAAAATAAAGATTATTATAGAACCAAGTGTTGTTGTTTTTTTAAGTACTACATGCAAATCACAGATGCTAGCATATAACAAGCTGTGGCATACAATGTTGGAGTTATACTTAGTATTCATTTACCTTTCCTTGCTTACCAAAAGAAATCCAATTTTGGGAGAGGAGTCAGGAGCCTTTTGAAAAATACTCATTTTTAAAAACATGCTTATATTTCTGCTTTTTTTTTTTTTTTAAGGGAAAATCATATTCTACCCTTCTTGGTCAACAGAAATGAAAAGGATAAAGTATCATCCACTCTTTTTTATAGCAATAATGTTTACCACACCATGGCTTTTTATTAGTGGTGCTTAGTAAGGACTGAAGCCATTAGATATCTCAATATCAATATGATGCTCAATTAAACCTTACAATTTCCTTTTAAAGTATCATTGACCCTATTTTGCAGTCATAAACACAATTCTGTAGACTTTGCATAATATAACACTTCTTTGGTTAACATGGATTCATTCCTTAGCTAGCAAGGAAAATATAGTTATCACTCACTCTAGAAGTTGCTTTAAAAAACAGCAATGAAGATGTTCCTGAAAACTGACCTCATGAGACTCACACCTCTCTGGCCATGAGTTTCTCTTCTTAACTCTTTGCTCTGAAAGTTTCTTTTCCCCTTAACTCAATTTCTATGTCTTGTACATTTTATCACAGAATTGTCTTTCCTACCTACCCCCTTTTTGCATACCCACTGTTGTGTCTCGACTTCAGGCAAAGCTAGCTCTTGCTTAGAATATCTCAAAAAGTCTCCTGTCTATGTTATCCGATCAATTCAACCCACAAGTTCCAGAGCAACCATCTAACATGTAACATACAGGTGAAAAACCAACATGGACCCTCTCATTTAAGTAAAAACACCAAGGCACTCCCTAATATAGCTTCCTCCTCCCTTCTTATCTCTTCTTTAACATTTTATGGTAAGTACCTTATGACTCAAGCAAGATAGTACTTACTTTTAATCGCCATCATCATACCTAGGTACATATGTATGAGATATGGTCACTTCCATTCTACGAGTTCCTTTTCCTATCAGCATTCTACCTGTCCTTCAAGTCCCGTTCTGGCAATTAATTTTTAGGCTTTTTTTTTTTTCTTCTTTACAACCCCCAGAACATTTATTTTCAGTATGTTTCTTATTTCATTTTTGCTCTTGTTACTAATTATTTGAAGTTCAAAACTATCCTATCCTTACATGTATATATATGTATGGCTCAGTCCCTTTGCTGTTCATATGAAACTAACAAAACACTGTTAACTGGCTAGTCCCTGATATGAAATAAAAAGTTAAAAAAAAACTATTTTGTCTTCTGTTTAACTTCTGCACTAATGCAGACAGTATCCAGGACAGCAAATGCTAAGAAGATATATTAATTAAATTTTAAGTAGAAACATACACTTCATGAAGATATTTAAAGAAATCCTTTTTTAATAAGTTAAAGGTCATTAATGTAGTAAATACTTTCCTAATATACCTTTTGGGCTTCTCAGGTGACACTAGTGGTAAAAAAAACCCACTTGCCAATTCGGACAACATAAGAGACACGGGCTTGATCCCTAGGTCAGGAAGATCCCTTGGAGAAGGGAACAGCAACACACTCCAGTGTTCTTGCCTGGATAATTCCATGGACAGAGGAGCTGGCAGGCTACAGTCCATGGGGTCACAAAGAGCTGGACATGATTGGGCAACTAACATTTTTACTATAAAGATATATAAAAGATTATATAACTCTAGATTTTATTGATTGAGGACTTTTATAATATAGGACACATTAAAATAAACAGAAAACTAAGAGATTAAAAATATATTCTTAGGTCAGACAACCTGCAAGCAAACAGTTTTGGATTTGACATCTTGTTTTGAATGTTATAAAACCTTCTCTTATTCATCCTCCTCTTGAAGACAGTAGTTGTCAAAGATAATGATTAGACTTTGAAGGTAGTCTAGGGTTCAAATCCTAGTAGTGTTAGCTGTCGGAGGAGGCAATGGCAACCCACTCCAGTACTCTTGCCTGGAAAATCCCATGGACATGGACAGAGGAGCCTGGTAGGCTATAGTCCATGGGGTCGCAAAGAGATGGACACGACTGAGCGACTTCACTTTCACTTCTCACTTTCATGCATTGGAGAAGGAAATGTCAACCACTCCAGTGTTCTTGCCTGGAGAATCCCAGGGACGGCGGAGCCTGGTGGGCTGCCGTCTATGGGGTCGCACAGAGTCAGACACGACTGATGTGACTTAGCAGCAGCAGCAGCAGCAACATTAGCTGTATGGTTTGGGGCAGGGTATTTAACTGTTGTGACCTTCAATTTTCTCCTATTCTCAGAGTTTCTCTGCCAGGAGGACTGCATAAAATCATTATGCAAAGTCTATAGTACTTGTGATACAGAAAACTAACTTTCTCTATAAATCCAACACTCACCAGAAAACCAAATCTTGACAATTACAATATAATAGTAACCTAGGTAATCATTTTTGCCTTACGCTAAAAGTAGATAAAATTCACAAACTAAAAATGGTATTTCAATAATAATTAATATATCACTAAAAGCTATGATCACTTTAATTACTAATAAATGATATTCATAGACAAATTATTTTTATGTTAATCAATTTCCCCCTGTAAGCATTTAGGAAAAAAACTTCTGGTTAAACCCTGCAAATGGTACCAGATGTACACATAGCTATATGGTTTTTCCAGTAGTCTTGTACGGACATGAGAGTTGGACCATGATTCTTTGGCTGAGTGTCAAAGAATTGCTGCTTTTGAATTGAGGTGCTGGAGAAAACTCTTGAGAGTCCCTTGGACAGCAAAGAAATCAAAGTAGTCAATCCTAAAGGAAATCAACCCTGAATATTCATTGGAAGGACTGATGTTGAAGCTGAAGCTTCAATACTTTGAAGACCTGATGCGAAGAGTCGCATCTTTTTTCATTGAAAAAGACTCTGATGCTGGTTCTTTTCCTGATCCCTGATGCTGGGAAAGATTGAGGGCAGGAGGAGAAGGGGGTGACAGAGAATGAGATGGTTAGAAGGCATCACTGACTCAATGAACATGAATTTGAACAACTCCAGGAGATAGTGAAGGACAGGGAAGCCTGGCATGCTGCAGTCCATGCGGTTGCAAGGAGCCAGATATGACTTAGCAACTGAGCAACATCTCTTTTACCTATGGTTGAAGTCAGTTGATACGATAAACTAGTCCCCCTACTCACACTTAAAAGTCACTCCTAACAATTATATCTTTAGATGTCAAACATAAATTAGGCATACACTTGTAAACCAACTTATGAGGTTTATCAACCTAAACATATAAATAAACAAAGGTCCAGATGGATTTACTTTTTTATAAAACACATAGTCTTTGCAATTACATTTCAAATTTTATTTAAAACTGATTCAATTTTCAAAAGTCCAATTAACAGCCTGATTATTGGGCATATATCTCTTGAATAACATGATGTCTTCTCTTAAATGCTATGTCCCCTTCCTAGTATTATCAGTGGCAATTCACCCCACCAAGTCTTAGCAGCCAATACCTGAGCTTTGATCTGACAGGTTCCTGGACATTCTTTGTCACCTTACAAATCTCATTACTTACACACAGAATATTCACACTGGGGTTAATATTTTGTAGGACACATGCCTATCCTAAGCCTTGCAAACAAGTTTTCCAAGTCAACCCTATTATGGGGTCTAATGCCTTGTTGTTTCACAGGGACAAATTCATGTCTAAAGGGGGTGGGGAATGAAGGTATCAGAAAACACAGACAAATATAGGTATTTGAAGTGAAAATACACTAGCTTTCTCAGTACAGTAAATATCCCAATTTGTAGGAAAGTTTAGCTTAACTTATGGATAAAATTAATTTAAACCGTATTTGAAGACAAATGCTTTCCAGTAAACAGCAATTTAGCCAATAAGAACTTGAGTATGGTGGGAGGTACATTATGTTTTAGCTAATCTTATTTATTAACATGAGCTAAAGGGACAGAAATTTAATCCCTAAGAAGGTATTGGATTTGTCCCAGGCCAGGAAAAAGTAAACATGTTTGTTCTGCTTCCCCCTTCCTCTGAAACTGCAGTTTTCTCTTTGTGTGTTAATTTTCTTCCATAATAGCCTTAAAGTGAAGTTAAAGTGAAGTCACTCAGTCATGTCCGACTCTGCGGCCCCATGGACTGTAGCCTACCAGGCTCCTCTGTCCATGGGATTTTCCAGGCAAGAATACTGGAATGGTTTGCCATTTCCTTCTCCAGGGGATCTTCCCGACCCAGGGATTGAACCCAGGTCTCCTGCATTGCAGGCAGATGTTTTACCCTCTAAGCCAGAGTAAACGCTTCAATAATAGCCTTATATTGGTCCATATACTCTCATTTGTGGCATTTTAAAATTCTGTTCACTCCTCCCCCAAACCTTCAGTTTCTATGACTTGGCATTTTCATAATTCTTCACTCATTTTTATATATTAGCAGAAATTAACTTTCCTCAAGCTTTACCTGACATTCCTTTTTCCACCATTAAAGTGGGCATTCTATAAGACAAGGTCAGCCCATATTTCATCCCTCTATTCACTCTCTCATTGATCTCATCAGCCACACATGCTCACCTGATATGGTAATGTGAATGGTTATCACTGGCCTTAACCTCTGAGATAAACTGATGCATTTCTAATTACATCCTGCATAATTAGTGGCCTCTGAGTATCCCAGTGGAACAGCCATCTCAAAGACTGAAATCCAAACCAATGAACCTTACAGCCTTAAAATAATTCTCCTGATATTATGTCTGCTTATTGTGGCATAGCTTCTTTTTTTTTTCTGTTAGCCAGCCACTAAGCAGAAAATTTTTAAATTATCCTTGATCCCTCTGTAATCCCAATTCTGGCTTTTGGTCATTTGCCCAGACTTACATTCCTTCTAATACAGTAGTTTTCATATTCAGCTTTTCACTTTGTTCCAATGCCATCATTCTCTATGAAGTTTATATTATATCATTATTCTGCTTACTAATTTTTCTGTTTCTACCTGCCCCAGGAAATTACTTCCTATTTATATCTACCAGACTTTTCCTATTGCTTGCAAAATGAAATGTAATCATTCAAAATCCTCTAGAGTATGCACCAATCCTGTGTCTGGAAGCTTATCTTTTTGTACACAGATGATCCTCAACTAAATTCACAGTGGGGGAAGGAGAGGGTAGGATAGGCTGAGAGTAGCACTGACATGTATCTATACGATCCCATGTGTAAAACAGATAACCAGTGGGAAGCTGCTATGTATACTTAGAGCTGGTTAACGTTATTGTACAGTAGAAACCAGTACAACATTGTAAAGCAATTATTAAATAAACAATTAAATAAACTTAAGAAAAAGACTGTTTTTCAGACTCTGTCTTTGCCATTGCCAAACAAGTATCTGGGATTTTCTTTTCCCAAAACCCACACCCTACCTCTACGTTAATGGTCAGCTTAAATACCAGTTTCTTCAGATTACCTTCTTTTATTCCATTCCCAGATGAGCTGGAATTTTGTCTTCTTCCTTCCCCAAACCCCTATCTCAAGTTCTCTGTGAATTCCAGCGTTTGAGGGCACCGACGAGTGAATACTCAATACCACACCATAATGAGATGTCAGCAATAATTTGATAAAGACCATTTAAAAAAAGATGTCTGAAAATACTGCTTTCGTGCTTATTCCAAGCCAAACTCTATGCCAGTTTTCTTTACTCTTAAATTGCTTAGCAAATATGTTTCAGATTTCCCAATGATCAAATTCCAAATAAATCAAATTTATCTTAGAGTGTTTATTACAATATTGTAAGATTTTAATTAAAATACACATTATCACTTGTTCTTTTGTATGGTTTGGAAATTAATAGCTATGTATTTATTTTTTACTTCTTCTTGAGTGGTATGTCATATTTTTACACATATTTTCTTGCTTTTAAAAAACAGGAATAGAAGATGTAATTCAAGGATACTTTCATGTTATTCAAATTTACTTCAAATGAAGGCTACAACTTTTATTCCTCTGAACCAAAACATCTGCTTATCCTTAAATTTCCTATATGAAACACATTTCTATAAGTCTATAGCTTTCATCAGAAGTTTCAGAATGAAGAACTCCCTGAGAATTAAGTAATCCTATGCTGTGGTATTGTCTTTATGATGACATATAGATATTACATAAAAACAAAAATCCTAAATGTATAAAAGGTGAGTATAAAATGTATAAAATAGCTCCTACTCTTTTTTAGAGTCCCTTAAAAAGTCTAATTTAAAACTATTTCTTAGCTTCTTAGTATTTTTTAATCAAGTGATTTTTAAAAATTTTACTCTCTTTGACTCTCAGCATTTAATTCTTTAAGGAAAGCAAAAATATTGTCAGGAGTCATGTCAACCAAAATGTATTCTAGTACCATTTATTCCAGTATAAGATTCACTAAGTTGAGTCTGTTTTTTAACTGTCTCCAGGGACAGACTAAAGGCCATTAGGTCTTTAGTCTGATGGATGGTCCCATGACATAGACAATGAACGCAACTTTATTTTGAAGCTCAGTTAAACGACTATCAGTTGTGAAGGGCTTTGTATTTGATGATACACTTTCATCTGACCAATCTGAAATTTTTAAAAGAAGGAAGGTGACTGATTTCTCCCTGTCTAAATGCATGGCTAACTTAAGGTGTATTCAGATTTGGAGTTTCCACTCCAAAATAATTCTTCCCTCATTGCTAACATAATCTTCTCATCACACTGCTTATTTTCAGGTCATCCGTCTCTCATTGCTGATAACGCAAGTCAATTCCCCCATGTTTCTCATTGCTCAGTAGATCTTGGTAAGCCTTCATCTTCTTTGTTCACTCTAACCTGCTGATGCCATGTAGATTTTTTGCATTATTGCTCCAGTTTGAGGATGTGACTTAAGGTTCAGAATGAATATCCAAGCACATTATTGTGTCTGGAATGTTGCAAGATGTCTCCACTTTATGGATATGTTGGAATGTGCAGATGATCCTCATTTTTACATATAATAATACCTCACTGAATTTTGAAAAAGAAAGAACATCAAGGCACTGACGTGTAAGTAATATTCATTAGATAACAGGCATTTTGTAAACAATTTTGATTACAAAATTTATTTTGATACTCAAAACAGCCAGAGACATGGGCAGCATAATCTAAATTTAACAAGAGGAAACAATCTCATCCAGCGAAAGATCTTTCTTAAATTCTTGTAGCAGGAAATAAGAAAACAGCCTTGAACCCAAGACCAATTCCCATGTTTACACTCCTTCTACAATATTCAAAGCCTGAATAAATGATTCAAGGATTTTAAGTAGCATTAAAAAAAAAATGCTTTCTCACAATATAGCCACATATTCACCTGTCCTTATCAGTCACCATGTGAAATGATAACAAAATTGCTTTCACAAGTGTAAGCCCTAACAGGGAGCAGAGTGTGGTGCTCTGGATATGGGCTTTGGTTTTTGTGCCTTTCAATGCAGAAGCCATTGAGAGCTTAGCTACATCCCCAGGGAATCAACATGACAGCTCATCTGTCCATATGCCCAATAGCACACATCAAATAAAAGAGCTTTTGGATTACCTGTTTCAAACTCTTTTCACCTTGGCCTACAAAGATACCTCACTAGTGTATAAAGCAAAGTCAGTTCAGAAGCTCTATAGGTAAAAAACACTTGGAAAACTAGAGTAAAATTTAGTACCAAGCAAATATTTTCCCCAAATACATTATACTAATTCCCAAAAATATCTTCCACATAGCAGGAAGATACAGTCTGAGAAATGGAAACATAAATGACATACAAATTCTATACTTAAGAACTTCCAACTTAATGGAAAAAGGAAAGCTTGTACTCATTAAATAAGATTAGAAGAGAATTTAAGACCTGGTCATAAATAGTACACTGCAGGTACTATGGGTTTTCAAAAGAGAAAAATCATTGTTCATCTGTTTAAAGAAACTACAATTATTAAAGAAACTCAAAAACAGCATTTGCTGAGGACTTCCTGAGGTTGCCTTTTACTTGTGGCACAAACATTAATTTATGAACACATACAGTCTGCTTCCTGAGCTTGTCCTTATGCATACAAAGAGAATTAGGCACAACCACAGTCCTCAAGAAAATAAGGACTAGGAAAGACAATCAATAGTGTTTCTAAAACAGACTTAGAAAAAGCCTTACTAAGGCACTCAAAGGAGAGAATGATCAAGTCTTCCTTGGGGGAAGGAGAGGTGGGCAGGGTTCACAGAGTCAGTTAGTTTATACCTTCCCTACACAACTGCAAAAACTTGTCTGGCCTAGACAGTTCAGTTCAGTTCAGCCACTCAGTCATATCCGACTCTTTGCAACCCCTTGAACTGCAGCACACCAGGCCTCCCTGTCCATCACCAACTCCCAGAGCCTACCCAAACTCATGTCCATTGAGTCGGTGATGCCATCAAACTATCTAATCCTCTGTCATCCCCTTCTCCTCCTGCCCCCAATCCCTTCCAGCATCAGGCTCTTTTCAAATGACTCAGCTCTTTGCATCAGATGGCCAAAGAATTGGAGTTTCAGCTTCAACATCAGTCCTTCCAATGAACACCCAGGACTGATCTCCTTTAGGATGGACTGGTTGGATCTCCTTGCAGTCCAAGGGACTCTCAAGAGTCTTCTCCAACACCACAGTTCAAAAGCATCAATTCTTCGGAGCTCAGCTTTCTTTAGAGTCCAACTCTCATATCCATATGTGACCACTGGAAAAACCATAGCCTTGACTAGACAGACCTTTGTTGGCAAAGTAATGTCTCTGCTTTTCAATATGCTATCTAGGTTGGTCATAACTTTCCCTCCAAGGAATAAGCATCTTTTAATTTCATGGCTGCAGTCACCATCTGCAGTGATTTTGGAGCCCAGAAAAATAAAGTCAGCCATTGTCTCCCCATCTATTTGCCATGAAGTGATGGGACCAGATGCCATGATCTTAGTTTTCTGAATGTTGAGTTTTAAGCCAACTTTTTCACTCTCCTCTTTCACTTTCATCATGAGGCTCTTTAGTTCTTCTTCACTTTCGGCCATAAGGGTGGTGACATCTGCACTATACCTCAAACATTTATTGAGCAACAAAACCGTTAGTCTCTAGGCTGACACTAGGCAGTTGCCAGATTTGCCACAGGAATGCCAAGAGAAATAGTTACAAAAAAGGGAGATAAAGGGAATAAATGCCATGGAAAAGTTAAAAGGCCTGGTGATGTATTTTATCCCTTAGTTAATGCTTTAGCTCCAAGGCAGTACCAAGTGTTTTCTCTTCATAAATTTTAAAACTTGGCTTTCCCAGTTAAAATGAAAGATCATGATCAAGGATAGCCAAGAATGTGATCAAATCAAAGCTCAATTAAAAAATGCTAAGTTCTGTTTATAGTTATAAATTTTATAATACCATATTTTTTTCCTCAAAATACTTTTAAAAATAATATCCATTTATTTAACAGTCAACTTCTGAAGGTAAAGATTGATTTCCACAGATTCTAGGTTCTATGTGGATAAATAGGAGTAATACTTCCATTTAGTTGACATTTTTCCCTAAAACAATGATACTAAAAGATGTTATTTCCTACTTGAATTGCACTGAGATTTTCACCCACTTCCAGCTGCATGTTATCTGAGGAGCAGGAGGAGTGATGTGTTGAGGAAGAAAATGCTTCTACCAGGAGCATATGCTGCCAGGTCTGTAACAAGTAATCAGGGTGTGTGGGCAGAGTAGCATTTGTTGTGGGATACTTAAGAATTGAAGACCAAATTTCTTTAATAGTCTGGGCAACTCACACAAACACTGGGACAAATATTAAGCAGAATTGCCAGGTTAATGAGAAATTGCAGTCACCTACAAGGAATCGAATGTAATACACCCCAATCCACTTCAGTCCCCACCAACAACTCACATATGTACTTTTCTGCATAGTTGTACCTAGAAATGTTTGGCCTTTCTCCATTCACCTCACCCTTCTTCATTCAATGGTACTTACCAAACCTTTTTTTTTTTCCTTCAAAAAGAAGCAATAGGAGGTTGCTCAGCAGATAACTGAATACCATTAACATGTTGAAGATACATGTATGCTTTTCCTGTAGCCCAGTGACTTGAAGGAAAATGTTACACTTATTCAAAATTTACTAAATTCTGCAAGAAGATTTTGTGATTTGTACATTTTGCACATTTCAGTTCACTTTAAAAGACATGGCTTCCACTTTCAGGTAGAAGTGATAGGTTGGGTGTTTAGTTTCTTCAACAGCTAAAAAGCAAATACAAAACAAGAGACTTGTAAAGAAATAAAATCTCAGACTTGTCTTGGTGTCAGAGAGATAACTGAAAAATAAAAAGTGAAGATCCAAGAACTGATCTTATATATGTATCAAAGATAGCAATTCTAGGAATAATTATTTTGTTGTGTTTTGCAATTACTAATTCAAAGTCTTTATTTCAAAACCCATATGGTCTATATGACAATATAAAGATGAAAAGAAAATATTAACCTATAGAATAGTTTTATGAGAATTAAATCATGCCAAAACTGTTGGCAGTTTAAAATTTGTATAAATGTCTTAATTTACATTTCTACCCGTGTCTGACCTTTTCTTTCACTAATCCTCAACCTGATCACGGAGCTTTAGACAAGCTAATCTAATTACTAATCCTCCGTGCGTCCTTTTCTTGATTTCTTCTGCCTAGTTCCTCCCTGCAAGTGCTTGGAATACACTTCAGTACCTTATTTCTCTTCTTAATCTTTTCCATCCTCAAATGGACCAGCAATTCCTCCAGCCCAGTCCTAAATTCTCTAAGCCAGTCTCTCTTCTTTTTCTTCTACTTGTGTGGCACATGAACCTTCATTTCAGTTCAGTTCAGTCGCTTAGTCATGTCTGACTCTTTGCAACCCCGTGGACTGCAGCACACCAGGCCTCCCTGTCCATCACCAACTCCCAGAGTTTACCCAAACTCATGTCCATCAAGTCAGTGATGCCATCCAACCATCTCATCCTCTGTCATCCCCTTCTTCTCCCACCTTCACTCTTTCCCAGCATCAGGCTCTTTTCAAATAAGTCAACTCTTCACATCAGGTGGCCAAACTATTGGAGTTTCAGCTTCAACAGCAGTCCTTCCAATGAACACGCAGAACTGATCTCCTTTAGGATGGACTGGTTGGATCTCCCTGCAGTCCAAGGGACTCTCAAGAGTCTTCTTCAACACCACAGTTCAAAAGCATCAATCTTCTGCTCTCAGCTTTCTTTATAGTCCAACTCTCACATCCATACATGACCACTGGAAAAACCATAGCCTTGACTCAACAGAGCTTTGTTAGCAAAGTAATGTCTCTGCTTTTTAGTATGCTGAATGTATTAACCCTAATCTAAGAGCAAGCAATAGCATCTCCAAAATATCTTTACAGATCGGAAGTGGGGGGGCAAGTTTTCAGTGTGGGAAAGGGATTTAAGAGGAATTTGAAGTAAAACTATTTCCTTAGCCAGCACACTGTTTTTAATTAATTATGGGTCAATAAAAAATAATAATATATCCCAAAGAGACTTATTCACACATCATACAAGATTGCAAAAATCATTTATATGGGTGGGCATAAACTCTCACAAGCCATCTCTTGATATTTTTTTGGAAGGTAAGGATCATGTATTCTTCTAATACATTTAAAGAAAATCTGCAACAGTGCAGTGCAGGCAGTAAGCCCTAGAGAAGCATTCATGGACTGAATAAAGAAATTACCTCCAGGCATGGCCAGGTGCCCCAGGCATACAATCCTTAAGTACCTTTGCTTTTCTTTCACACAGAAAAAAATGCTTTGTATTTTTTATGTGTATAGGGACAATTTTTTAAGGTCTATTTCTCCAACTACAATGGATGTACCATGGTCAGGAACCACATCTGTTTCTCCTTTCCATGGGTGCCCATTGTCTAATTCAATGCCTGCAATTACAGTGATTTCTCTAAACATCTACTGAATAAATGATGCATGAATACTCAGGGCTTTAAGAAATAAAGGCACAGTATCAGAATTTCAGTCTACAAGTATCTGTTCCTTGAATATTTCATTCTTAATATCAGGAAAACATGGACAAGCTAGAAGATATCCAAAAGAGAATAAGGGGAAAAGAAAATTAAAGAAATGAAAACCTTCCTTGTGAGGAAAGACTTAAAAAGCTGAATACATAAAGCTGGACTAGATTAAAACTGAAGAAATGTGAACAGATGCCACACATTTTTTAAAGTGAAGAAGGACTTAGTTTAAACAGTAGAGTGAGAGCATAGAGGAGGAGCCATGGAACTCATAGTGGCTGGTCTCACAAACCCCAACAGCTTCCAAGAAATCGGTCACAGAGGGCAAAACAAGAAAGTGTGTTGTGCTTGGAAGAATATTTTTCAAACACCTTGGGCCCCCGAGGCTTCCAAGTGGCTTGTCTTGAGATCAGAACCCAAGGATTGTTTGGTCTTCAACCCATCCAGAGATCTATGATGGTTTCTAGTGAGTGGAAACTTGCCATTCTCACATTGCTTGTGGTAAAACAAACACCCAAGGGAAAACTCTTTGCTTCTTATACTATAGTATAAGACAAATGGTATAAATTTGTCTTATACTCTTTCTCCTTTGAGTAGAAACTATAGGTCAGATTTTAAAAGAATTTTTAAAATGTATGTCATTTTAGAATGACAAACCCTTTCACATTAAAAACTATTGGGTTTTCCAAAAAGTCATGATGTAAGACTCAAAGAATCTTGTGGTAGTTACCAGAAAATCTGGCTTCAAGCTTCAGATGCCTCCAAACTAGCCATGTGATCTTGGTTAAGACACATACCATTTTGTTTCAGATTTCTCATCTGTAAATGTAGAACTAGTAAAACATTTTATGTATGTCCCACAGAACTGTGGAGTAAATACAATGAAAATGATTATTGTGAAATTACTTTGTGAATACTAAGTTGTTTCATAGCAATAGGGAAATAGCTATCGTCTGACAAACTCCTACAGTGTCCTAGTAGTTTGACAGCCAATTTGAAAGGTAACAAAGTAGTACTGTAACGGTGATTCCTCTTACTAGTGTTAGTTCCTAGAATTCCATCCAGTTACAAATATAATTCAGAACATTCAGAGAATGTTCAGGTTGATAACCTGTAAAAAGTTTCATGTTGATATTGGACATTTTTTTTTCTATATGTGTTTTACAATTTAATATAGTGTAAATTTGTTGAGGACACCAGTCTAATATTTTTTTCAGCATGTTTGATACTGTACTAGTACTTAAAATGCCCCAACTTATGGTTATTTTTCTAGGAATTTTTTGGAAAACTGAAAAACAGTATCGTTTATGCCATAGCCATAGCACAATTTTCCTTATAGCATAGGAATAACTTACTGAAAAATAGTTAGAATTATCAAAACAGATAGACACAAATGGAAAATTATGTATTTCTCTCTGGCTCCATCCCAAATATGTCCTACTGAAAATGCACCCTAGATAGTAGAGTCATAAATTGGGCTTAAATATCCATTTCTTAAATTCCTACCTTTATGGATACTAGCAGACAGGTAAGCATTCTATTGAGAAACAGAAGTCTTATTTAATAAGCATAATGTTCGTTTTTTTGCTTTAATATTTTGCAACCTAACTGCTCTTTCTTTTAAAATAAATGTATAGAAAAATAACAGTTATGTCTTTAAGCCAAAAATAGTAGTTTGTTATTTTGTCAGTGGTATTTTTATTATTGATCAAGACAAATTTATTGGTGCTAAGAAAAAAAAAAACTACTTAAGAATAAGCCTATAATAATACAATCAGAAAGAAGACTAGATTGGATGCAGAAATGCTGAAATTCTGATATCTGATATTATCTCACCCTTATAATCTTGAGAAAAATCCCCTCACTATGGGGGACATGGAACAACAGACTGGTTCCAAATAGGAAAAGGAGTATGTCAAGGCTGTATATTGTCACTCTGCTTATTTAACTTTTATGCAAAATACATCATGAAAAACGCTGGGCTGGAAGAAGCACAAGCTGGAATCAAGATTGCTGGGAGAAATATCAATAACCTCAGATATGCAGATGACACCTCCCTTATGGCAGAAAGTGAAGAGGAACTAAAAAGCCTCTTGAAGAAAGTGAAAGAGGAGAGTGAAAAAGTTGCCTTAAAGCTCAACATTCAGAAAACAAAGATCATGGCATCTGGTCCCATCACTTCATGGGAAGTAGATGTGGAAACAGTGTCAGACTTTATTTTTGGGGGCTCCAAAATCACTGCAGATGGTGATTGCAGCCATGAAGTTAGAAGACACTTACTCCTTGGAAGGAAAGTTATGACCAACCTAGATAGCATATTCAAAAGCAGAGACATTATTTTGCCAACAAAGGTTCATCTAGTCAAGGCTATGGTTTTTCCTGTGGTCATGTATGGATGTGAGAGTTGGACTGTTAAGAAGGCTGAGCACCGAAGAACTGATGTTTTTGAACTGTGGTGTTGGAGAAGACTCTTGAGAGTCCCTTGGACTGCAAGGAGATCCAACCAGTCCATTCTAAAGGAGATCAGTTCTGGCTGTTCTTTGGAAGGAATGATGCTAAAGCTGAAACTCCAGTACTTTGGCCACCTCATGTGAAGAGTTGACTCATTGGAAAAGACTCTGATGCTGGGAGGGATTGGGGGCAGGAGGAGAAGGGGACGACAGAGGATGAGATGGCTGGATGGCATCACCGACTCGATGGATGTGAGGTTGAGTGAACTCCAGGAGTTGGTGATGGATAGGGAGGCCTGGTGTGCCACAATTCATAGGGTTGCAAAGTCAGACACGACTGAGCGACTGAACTGAACTGAACTGATGGGTCTCTATTTTCTCCCCTATAGAAAGTAAACCTAGATGGGCACCAACATCTTCTCAAATCTAAGAATTTTTAGGACCTATCTGTGTATCAGAGCAAGAAACTGAGAGAATTGAAGCCATCTTTAAGAAATTTAATATGAAAACTAAGTGGGAAAGGGAGAGAAGAAAAGAAAGAGTAGTGGGGTGGAAGAAAGAAAGACTGGGAGATTGGGGTTGGTAGACAAAAACTATTATGATAGCTCAGTTGGTAAAGAATCTGCCGGTGATGCAGGAGACCCCGGTTGGATTCCTGGGTCGGGAAGATCCACTGCAGAAGGGACAGGCTACCCACTCCAGTATTTGTGGCTCAGCTGGTAAAGAATCCACCTGCAATGTGGACCAGTACTCCTGCAATCCATGGACAAGTAAAGAGTCAGACAGGAATGAGTGACTTTCACTTTCAATTTCATAGAATGGATAAACAATAAGGTCCTATTGTATAGGATAGGGAACTATATTCAATATCCTGGGATAACCATAATGGAAAAGAATATAAAAGGATGTAGGTATGTGTATAAACTGAGTCACTTTGCTATACAGGAGAAATTAACACAACATTGTAAATCAGCCATATTTCAATGAAAAATAAATTAAGAAAAAAAGACAGAGTAAACAATCCTTGTGAGAGAAAAATAAAATATGCCTGGATTTGTGGAGAAGGAAGTTAAAGGAGTCAAATATGCCAGAGAAACCTATGCATCTTATGCCAGAGAAACTAGAAAGTGACAACCTGAAAACTTGGAGAGTAGAGGTGGGAAAGATTATAAGATCAGTTTTAGAGATAATGAGTTGAGTATGGTTAATATTTACATGACAGAAGACAGGGAACTGTAATATTCTAGAATTCAGAAGGGGTGTTAGAGCTGGGGAAAAAACTTTAAGAATCTTTACGTGGATTTGAAACAGCAACCATGGGAGAATATGAGTCTTTATAGAGGACATTTTGACAGGAAGGAGGAAACAGCTAAAGTGATGGTCATGAGCCAAGTCCCTCCTTGGGCAATAAGAATATGAACCAGGAAATGAGGCTACGATGGAATCTCTGGGAGGAAGCAGTGTTTGGCATGGAGAGTACAAAGAGACATCATTCCAAGAATGATGGAGTGACTAACCACAGGCAGCTAACTTCAGTTCTTACATCTCTTTACAAATCTTTACAACTAATATATTTCTCTGCCACTTACTTGCACCATTGTGACAGGAAAGTTTTTCTAAACTGAAAACTGAATATTTTATATGATTCAGTTTTAGGAATAAATACATATTTACATAAGTCTGTAATTAGGCTAGATTTCAATAATATAAGCCAAAAAAAGTCAAGTAATCATGTAGTAATAATCACAATGATCAGTGTGAAATGCTATCTTGGAATAATTCTCTAAATTTAGTATTAGTAGTGGAATATTTTGACTTCAACGAAATTTTATTTCAATTCAATAAAAATTGTGATGTCTTATACTTTGCAAGGAATCATGACAAGTATAAGATGAATGAAAGTCACTAATAAACAAGACACAACATGATCAATTTGGATGACAATAAACAGAATATAAACAAAGCCACTCTGGAAATTCAGGAGAAAGAGAAAGTAGTTAGTTCAGGGGACTGGAAGAAGCTGCAGAGAAGTGACATTTAGCTGACTCAGGGATTTGATAGGTGAAGACTATGTCAGGGCTAAAGAGAACATTTCAGATGGAAAAAGAAATGAATTAGGAAAGGCCAAAGGAAGTAAATACAGAGACTGTAACTTCAGAATTTGACTTATCCTTGGAAGAATAAGTGATCAAATATATTTGTTGTATTGAGGAATGAGTAAATTTATGAATTAGCAGGCAAGTCTTGTCAATTAGGATGTTCAGTTCAGTCCAGTTCAGTCGCTCAGTCGTGTCCAACTCTTCGCGACCCCATGAAATCTCAGCACGCCAGGCCTCCCTGTCTATCACCAACTCCCGGAGTTCACTCAAACTCATGTGCATTGAGTCAGTGGTGCCATCCAGCCATCTCATCCTCTGTCATCCCCTTCTCCTCCTGCCCCCAATCCCTCTCAGCATCAGAGTCTTTTCCAACGAGTCAACTCTTCACATGAGGTGGCCAAAGTATTGGAGTTTCCGCTTTAGCATCAGTCCTTCCAATGAACACCCAGGACTGATCTCCTTTAGAATGGACAATTAGGATGTAGATGGCATCAAAATGAATGGATGTAGTTTTGCTTATTAATACTATTCTCTGCCCACATAGAAGAGGTAAGAAGAATCACTGTCTTCACTGAAAAACCTGCACTCAAACTGCAGAAGCCTGACTTTGCAAATTATTAAAAACTGTGCATAAAATACTTGGTCTGAAATTTCATAATTTCTTACATGTGACACTACAGACACTTCAGTGGCTATGGTATCAGAAAAATCTTGAAAACGTGCATATTCATCATCTAAATATTTCCAAAGTTTTAATGTTGTTTGCACAGTAAGTGTGTATAAAGACTACATTCATCTTCAGGTGCACAGATTAGTTCTTCATCCAACAGCAGGCTCATGGGCAGTGATGCCAGTTGAAGATTCATAAACACAGAAGTAAAACGAGTGAAGAAATGAGTAAGAATAACTGAATAACTGACCTTAACAGCTGGCTGATTTTTCTAGACTCAGCCAATAACTACTACTGGAGGCTCAGACGGTGAAGAATATGTCTGCAGGTCAAATCTGGGTTTGATCCCTGGGTTTGGAAGATCCCCTGCAGAAGGGAATGGCTACCCACTCTAGTATTCTTGCCTGGAAAATTCCATGGACAGAGGAGCCCGGTGGGCTACAGTCATGGGGTTGCAAAGAGTCGGCCATGACTGAGTGACTAACACTTTGTGTGATGAATTCCTAAAAATTTATTTGAAGACAAAAAATGGAACACACCTGGCTGGAAGGGAGAAAGAAGGGGTTGATGAAGCTAGATCTGACAGATGGGATTTGGACAGGCAAAATGAAAGGGGCAGGGGAAATAAAATATGCTACTATGGTAGAAGAGTGGAAATATTTGAAAGACTGGGCAGAAAACAACCCTTGCAAAGCCGAAGAGTAAAGCCTGGAAAGAAGTTAGAATTAAAGAGAAATACATACGGCAAAGGATGAGATGGCTGGATGGCATCACTGACTCGATGGACGTTGAGTCTGAGTGATCTCTGGGAGTTAGTGATGGACAGGGAGGCCTGGCATGCTGAGATTTCATGGGGTCTCAAAGAGTCGGACACGACTGAGCGACTGAACTGAACTAAACTGAACATACAATGGAGCCATTAGAAAGCAATTTAAAAGTGGCTGAAAGGATCTGGAGTCAATATGCAATACAATAAGACAATTTGGAAATTCTTAAATAACTAAATGGCATAATGAAACATGAGCTTTTCTTTTGCAAAATTGCTTTGAAAGCAATGTAAATGATAAATTGGAATGGAAAACAGTTCAGTTAGAAGGAAGATATAGTATTACTATGTAGTACTGGATTAATATGATGGTGTGGTTAGTCACCCAGAGCCTGACATTCCGGAGTATGAAGTCAAGGGAGCACTACTGTTAGTAATGCTAGGGGATATGTTAAATTCCAGCAGAATTATTCAAATCCCTAAAGGATGATGCCATCAAGGTTTTGCACTCATTATGTCAGCAAATCTGGAAGACCCAGCAGTGGCCACAGGACTAGAACAGGTCACTCCTTGTCCCAAATCCCAACCAGAACAAAACCAGAATTTGAGTTCTCTGACAAGAGTAGGTGATTAGTTTCCAATCCTCAGCTCAGGCTGAGGCTCTTTGACCAGATTTCTATATCCAGGACCGGTAGACTACATAAAAGGGGAAGAATAAGAAGGGTTAAGGAGAGGAAAGAGAGAGTGGAGGAGAGAGAGGTCAATAAAGTCTCTTGTTCCCTACTGGTCAGGGCACTCTGGCCAGTTGTCCACATCAGGAGGAGACTAGGGACAAAAGGGTCCCAGTTGTGGCTGCTGGTTCTGGTCCATTGGCAGGCAAGCTGCCCCCTGAGTACCCCAAGAGGTCGGGATGTCAGTCACACTGAATAAGAGTCCCCACCAAAGTCGCCATTTGTTGCAGGAAGAGGGACCCTTTCCAGGGCCCGAAACTGGGCTCTTGTCTAACACTCAGAAATGAATTGTCCAAGGACATACATGTGCTGATAAAGCAAGAGATTTTATTGGGAAAGGGCACCCGGGTGTAGAGCAGTAAGGTAAAGGAACCCAGGAGAACAGCTCTGCCACCGGTTTTATGGTGATGGGATTAGTTTCTGGGTTGTCCTTAGCCAATCATTCTGACTCAGAGTCCTTCCTGGTGGTGCACACCTTGTTCAGCCAAGATGGAGGCCAGAGAGGAGGATTCTGGGAGGTAGTCAGACTTCTGGTGTCTCCTTTTGACCTTTCCTGAACTCTTCCTGTTGGTGGTGGCTTATTAGTTCCGCGTTCCTTACCAGGACCTCCTGTCATAAAACAACTCATGCAAACGGTTACTGTGGTGCCCGGCCAGGATGGGTGGTTTCAGTCAGTGTGCTTCCCCTAGCTCTAACAAAGAATGTGCTAACCACCAAACAATCACATTCACCTCCCATGCTAGTAAGGTCATGCTTGAAAACTTGCATGCTAGGCTTTAGCATTATTCGAATCAAGAATTTCCAGATGTCCAAGCTGGGTTTAGAAAAGGAAGAAGAGCTAGAGATCAAATTGCAAACATTTGATGGATTACAGAGAAAGCAAGGGAATTTCAGAGAAACATCTATCTCTTTTTCATTGACTATGCTAAAGCCTTTGTGTGGATCATGACAAACTGTGGAAAACTCTTAGAGAGATGGGAATACCAGACCATCTTACCTGTCTCCTAAGAACCTGTATGTGGGTCAAGAAGCAACAGTTAGAACCCCGTATGGAACAAATGAGTACAACAGGGCTGTCTGCTGTCACCTTTTTGCTTAACCTATATGCTATGCAAATCATGAGAAATGTTGGGCTGGATGAGTTACAAGCTGGAATCAGGATAGGTGGGAGAAAGGTCAACAACCTCAGAAATGCAGATGACCCTGAATATTCACTGGAAGGACTGATGCTGAAGTTCCAGTATTTGGTCATCTGATGCAAAGAGACGACTCATTGGAAAAGTCCCTGATGCTGGGAAAGATTGAGGGCAGAGGGAAAAAAGGATGTCAGAGGGTGAGATGGCTGGACAGCATCACTGATGCAATGAACGTGATCTTGGGCAAACTCCGGGAGATGGTGAGGGACAGGGAGGCCTGGCATGCTGCAGTCCATGGGGTCGCAAAGAGTTGGGCACAACTAGGTGACTGAACAAAACAATGGTATTATGAGGTGATGAGGATGATGAGAGTTTGACTTGGTTGAAGACAGTGGGAATAAAGGAAAAAGGAGGAAAGTTTTGCTTTTTGCCAATACCGAGTGTAAATAATGGAAGGAAAGATGGAAAGGGAAGCTGATTCTAATATTTCCAGCCAGAGAAAAATGAATAAATATGATAATAGGTACGTGCATGCTAAGTTGCTTCAGTTGTGTTCGACTCTTTGTGACTCTATGGATTGTAGCCCACCAGGCTCCTCTGTCCATGACATTCTCCAGATAAGAATACTGGAGTGGGCTGCTATGGCCTTCTCCAGGTGATCTTCCTGACCTAGGGATCGAACCCATGTCTCATGTCTCCTGCATTGGCAGATGGGTTCTTTACCACTACCACCACCTGGAAAGCTACAGAAATGAGCAATTGGGACGATCTAGTTTTATGGTAAGATGTGGACATATTCATTTTAAGGAGGCTGAAAGAATACTCTGGTAAAAATATTCTATTTCAGTTGGAAAAAAAAATTTTCACGTATAGAGTAAGACTGGGGTCAGGAGTAGAGGTGCTGGTTTAGGCATCATGTGAGTAGGGAGGATGTATAGTGAGTGTAGGGGAAATGAATAGAGATTAGGTTAAGGATAGAGAGCAGAAAATTCAAGATCGAGAAGCACAGAAAAAACTAGGAAGTATGCACAAGGAATGAGGCACAAGATTTGAGAAAGAGAGAGATGGAGAAGAAATTTTTGGATTATTCATGCAAAGACCAATATAAAAGTAATGGTAGAAAGATATTATGAAGAACAAATTACAAATTGTTCATTCTTTTCCTTATCTAGATAAAGAGCAATACCTCCCTCTGTGATTGGAGTGAGGGATAGTGTGTTTGTTCACTGTTTTCCAAGACCAGGAGAAATCTAATTATACTTGAAAGTTGATTGTATAGAATCCATTAATTTTAAAAATTAATACGAAGAGTAAATATACAGGAAATGAAGTTGTCAATGAGGGATAAAAATGGGATATAGACCACAGGGGAAGAAATTTGCTTTGAGTCATCAATGTGATATATTCAGTCCACACAGATTGAAGCAAAAGGAGGAAAGGCAAATTTAAGAACACAGCAAAAAAAAAAAAAAAAAAACCAAAACCCTGAATCTTCAAATTATGCTTTATTGAAGTTTATTTTCTTCCTGAAAAAAGAAAGTTAATTGAAACATTCTAAATATAACACATGCTATATACTTTTGAGTTAAACCACAGAATCGAGGAGAGAATTTTAATTCCTAGTGCAGGCCCTGGGCTTCTTTGGCTTCCTTAAAATATTACTCCCAAAGGAGCTTATACACATGGCAGTGCATTTTCCTTAAGAGATGTAGATGGAGGCTGCTAACAGGGAATCATCTTCCATCAGAATATAATTCTGGACCATGCATTTGAATAGGAATACTTTATTAAACTCTCAGGTTCTTACACTACTGAAATCCAAGGAAACCTCTATAATTAATACAGTAATAGTCTGCAAATTTCTGTTTGATCTATGTCAAGCATAAACTCTATTACCTCAGGATTTATCTACTGGGGAAAAACATCTCATTTTTTTTTTTTTTGAAAATGATTAAATCCTCCTTTTAATGCATATTTTTCAAAGGATATGAGCAACCTATATAATTACAAATTTCTACAAGGTAATTAATTACAATGCATTTATCAATAAGGAGTCTCCTCCAAAAAAAATCAGTTATCA
The DNA here is from genome assembly GCF_032452875.1 of Bos javanicus. Lineage (NCBI taxonomy): Eukaryota > Metazoa > Chordata > Mammalia > Artiodactyla > Bovidae > Bos > Bos javanicus. The sequence goes on along the minus strand of NC_083887.1, from coordinate 29,008,456 downwards.
TTGGAAAAATGCCAAGTGAATAACATATGACAAAATAGGTTCAAATAAATATTCTTAAATCACTTTACAAGAGTAAGTAACACATACATATGCATGACACAAGAAATGTAATTACCCTAAATTACATTTGAAGTCATATAATCAAATTATTTTTAATATAATTCCAAATGGTTCAATTCCTTGGGAAATGACAATACATGTATTTAAAACATTAATTTAAATGCATTCTCAACCAGAAAACCAAACCCATTTCTCCATCATTTTTGAGAAAAAATTATTTTCCATATACCTTCCTCGATATCTCCCACAACAAACCCATTCCTCATTTTTTAGAAAAAATTGTTTTCAGTACAATTTGTTGTACTGAAAACAAAAAATTGTTTTCAAGTGGCTTCCCTGGTGGCTCAGAGGTTAAAGCCTCTGTCTGCAATTCAGGAGACCTGGGTTTGATCCCTGGGTTGGGAAGATACCCTGGAGAAGGAAATGGCAACCCACTCCAGTATTCTTGCCTGGAGAATCCCATGGACGGAGGAGACTGGTGGGCTACAGTCCACGTGGTCACAAAGAGTCAGACACGACTGAGCGATTTCACTTTCACTTCCTTTCTTTTCTTTCCTTGATATCTCCTATGACCCTCTCCTTCTATTCTGTTATCACTCATGTTAGACCATATGCCTTAAACACCATCTCTCTCCTCTCTGTCTCCACCACCCAAATCCTACTTCTCATCAAGAAAGACAAAAAGGGAAGTCACTCAGTCGTGTCCGACTCTTTGCGACCCCATGGGCTGTATAGTCTACCAGGCTCCTCTGTCCATGGAATTTTCCAGGCAAGAGTACTGGAATGGGTTGCCATTTCCTTCTAGCTTAAATGCCACCTTCTTCCATGAACTCTTCAGAACTTCCCAGTTTTAATTGATTACTCTATTAATTCTAAACTTTATTACCAGAAAACTATTTTCAATACACATTCGTTTATCAGACAGTATGTATGATATTGAGCTTCCCAGGTGGTGCTAGTGCTAAAGAACCCATTTGCCAATGCAAGAGAGTTAAGAGACATGGGGTTTGATCCCTGGGTTGGGAAGATCCCCTGGAGAAGGGCACAGCAAGCCACCCCAGTGTTCTTGCCTAGAGAATCCCATGGATAGGAGAGCCTGGTGAGCTACATTCCATAGGGTGGCAAAGAGTCAGACACGACTGAGCATGCACACACACAAATGTATGATATACATTAAAAAGTACCTTATATAAATGCTACATTCTTCACTCCTATCTCATTAGCCTATAAGGTTCATATCTAAGTCTTTGAATATATTTCAGCACCTAGTACATGATTTTATATATAACTCCCACACTTGTATGTTGAGTAAATTTTGATTATTCTCTGATAATTACCACATAGAAAAAAACAACTATGAAGGTGGAATCAATTCCAATTGTTACATAATTATTCAATTCAATATATTCACCTTCAGTAGTAAAGCTTGGAATGAAATGTTCCACTATACACATTAGTTAAATATTAAGATTGCGTCTCTATTAGACTGGCATGGTCTCAGTTCTGAGTTACCACTAATACAAATGAGTCAGAGGGAGCAGAGAACCTGCTATTGTTACACTTAAGAATTTTCCTTCTGCAAAGTCATTAAATCTGACTGAAGAGATAATACATTTTTTCCTTAGTTTACAATATATAAACTATATAAGAAACATGTTTACACTGAGTTAATACATTCTAATTAAAGCCTATATTTTAAAATTATTTTTCTCCTGAATTTTAAAAATGTCATGGGGAAATGGGACAAGGGGAGAGAAAGAGTTAAAGGTTGCTATGGGATAGATGTCATCCAATACTGCATCTATTTGGATCAACTGCTTTGACTATTGGAATCCACTTGACCAGTCACAAAATGCCAAAGAACTGTGGATCACAAGGTTTGCATCACAAGCCTCAAACTACATATGAGTGACCTATCAAACCACATTATCTATTGTGCACAAAGACTACCTTAGTTTTTAGTGTATCTGTAGAGAAAATGCTAATGTTATAGTATACGCATGTTCAGAACTCGATATGTGTTTTTTTTTAATGATATTATTAACATCATGATAATGAACCTCAAAAGCTAGAAGTTCAGTAAGCCTGACTGGTCACAGTGGGTTTTTCACAGGACACTTCTCTAAACTAAGTGTATGATTAGTAATCACAGGCAGATCACTAGTATTCACTTGCGGATATAATAAATAAATATCTTATCAACCCAGTTTGGAACAAAAGAAATGAATTTCATAAAGTAATTAAAAACTGGTTAAGGGACATAAGTCAAAATATCTGACCAGAGTAAGTGGATTTATTCTGTCTAAAAGTACCTGCTTTTGGTATAAGTGTCTAGAACAGAAAGTTGTCACAGCAAACAATTCAAAAATACAAACAGTATCACCAAGAAAAAAAAAAAGAAAAATGTTATGCAAAAGAGCATTTTTTTTTTTTAATTTGAGAGGCTTGTACCTCTTCTTATGTTCTATGAACTTCTGGTTGTTAAGAAGCTGTTTTGATTGTCTTTTTTCAAACAAATATGTGTTTCAAATAATTATAAAGTTTAAAAAATACAAAGATCGTACAGAGATCTCTTTTACCCAATGTCCAATTTCCCCTATTTTTACACCTTAAAATTGGTCATAAGGAATGAATCAATATTGATATATTACAATTACTCAAAGTCTCCAATTTATTCAGAGACCCCTATTATTTACCTAATGTCATTTTTCTGTTCCAGGGTCCTATGCAGGATTCTACATTATAGCTTACTTATGTCTCAGCTCCTCTTGGTTGTGAAAGTTTCTCAGACTATTCTGGATTTTGATGACTTTGATATTTTAGGGAAGTACAAGTCATATATTTTATAAAATAGGCCTCAAAATTAGATTTGTCTGATGTTTTTCTCATGATTAGAATGGAATCATGAGTCTGGAGAAAGACGAGATAGAAACCACACCATGTCAAGAGCACATAACTAGCAACATCAGATCAGATCAGATCAGATCAGTCGCTCAGTCGTGTCCGACTCTTTGCGACCCCATGAATTGCAGCACGCCAGGCCTCCCTGTTCATCACCAACTCCCGGAGTGCACTCAGACTCACGTTCATCGAGTCAGTGATGCCATCCAGCCATCTCATCCTCTGTTGTCCCCTTCTCCTCTTGCCCCCAATCCCTCCCAGCATCAGAGTCTTTTCCAATGAGTCAACTCTTCCCATGAGGTGGCCAAAGTACTGGAGTTTCAGCGTCAGCATCATTCTTTCCAAAGAACACCCAGGACTGATCTCCTTCAGAATGGACTGGTTGGATCTCCTTGCAGTCCAAGGGACTCTCAAGAGTCTTCTCTAACACCACAGCTCAAAAGCATCAATTCTTCAGCGCTCAGCCTTCTTCACAGTCCAACTGTCACATCCATACATGACCACTGGAAAAACCATAGCCTTGACTAGATGAACCTTTGTTGGCAAAGTAATGTCTCTGCTTTTGAATATGCTATCTAGGTTGGTCATAACTTTCCTTCCAAGGAGTAAGCGTCTTTTAATTTCATGGCTGCAGTCACCATCTGCAGTGATTTTGGAGCCCAGAAACATGAAGTCTGACACTGTTTCCACTGTTTCCCCATCTATTTCCCATGAAGTGATGGGACTGGATGCCACGATCTTCGTTTTCTGAATGTTGAGCTTTAAGCCAACTTTTTCACTAGCAACATAACTTATTTATATTAATCTTGATCACCTAGCTAGTCACATTGGTCACATTTCTCAATGGTAAATTTATTCCTGTTTTCACTCTCACTGTGAAAGAACTGACAGCCCACAATTAAGGAATAAGAAGGAACAGTGTACTTCCTTAAGGGATTAGGAGATACATAAATTATTTGGAACTCTTTGACAGAGAGATTTGTCTCTTCTCCATTTATGTATTGATTCAGTTATTTATTTACATCAGTATTGACTCATGGACACTTATTTTACACTTTGGGTTACAATTTACTACTACTTTATTTATTTAGTTGTTCAATTTGTTCCATCTTTGGCTGCCAGGAGCTCTTTAGATTATCTTTTTAAATTCCACCAGACAACCCTAGTCATTAGAGGATTTTTCCAGTAGCTCGATTCTTCTCTTATATCAGCGTCACAAGTCGGGGGTTAGAGGTGATAGAGAAATGTGTTTGTCTTCAAATCAAGTTTTCTATAGCTACAATCAACTGATAAGACATTCTAAAATAGACTCCTAAGCAACCGTCACAAATTTGACCTTATGCTTTCCACCACAAGAAAGGCACAGCTGAATCATTCAAGTACTAGCTTTTATTTCATTACTCATAATTCCAAGTATGAACAAATACATTCCCCCAAGTCACGTCCCATTATTTATTTTCACTTTTTAAATTATATTTCTTTTAACGTATAGGATACAACACTGTTCTTTTCTTTGATGAAACAACAAACTAGTACATTTCAATTATAATTAAAAACCTTTGAGGTATAATATGAAGCTTTCCATAAGATAGTTATGCTTGCAATTTAAATATGATGTTAATTTTCATTGACTTTTAGTCTGTATACATACACAAATGTGCGTTAAATTAAGCTGCTCATTTTGATTATGAAAATTAGTTCCTTGGGATACATACTCAAAAATCTTTAGTATCTCCAGTTAGAATCTAATTATTTATAACTATTTCATGATGAGAACTTAAAGGCCTATATTTTTTAAATGCCACAGGACTCTCTGAGAAGGCAATTATTAACACTGTTCAATAAAAGAATAATGAATAAGAAGACGAAAATATAGATCCTACAAAGAATATATTTCTTCAGAGTATTTTCTATCTACATAATTTACCATATTTGTTCATTATTTTATGTCAAGCTTACATTATGAACTTTAACAAAGTTTTGTAAGGATGAAATAGAGAATATTTATTTTGTGACATACCAGGACTAACAGTAATGCATTTTTATTAGATATAAGTTAACATTTGTGTCCTCTTCCACTTCTTAGAATTAATTTAGTATTACCTTTCAGACTTCCCTGGTGGCATAACCAACTCAATGGACATGAGTTTGAATAAGCTCCAGGAGTAGGTAATGGACAGGAAGGCCTGGTGTGCTGCAGTCCATGGGGTTGCAAAGAGTTAGACACAAATGAGCTACTGAACAGAACTGAACTCCCAAACTAGAGCTTGTGAATACTAGAATACTCACTTCCAGTATTCATTCTCTAGCCCACTGAGTCACTATCGATCATTCAAACACATCCACCATCCAAACCCAAATGTGGATCTAGGCTACAATCTGAATTCTCTATGTATACAAAGAGATGCTGAATTGTTAGAGAAAATCCAGACAACCATGTCAAGGACGGCACTATAAATTTATGTTCTTCAACCTCAGCCCCATTTGTTATACTCAACTGTACTTTCTGACCTTTCCCTGGATCAGTCCAAAGCATTAAATCAGCTTTACCTTCAGGAAGAGCCAAGTAAGCCTAACACGATTTAAGGATCATCTCTGTGCAGCTCCTATTATTCACCCACATCTAAGTAATTTGCTTATTTCTTTTCACTGTGAACAATTTCTTGTGTACCATTAGATAAAAAAAATAAGTACAAAAATAGGATAAAGTCACATCAGTGTTCATATACTTAAGTCTCAACATCATTAGTAGTAGTTGGTGTCAGAGACATTCTGTTTTAATGGGAAAGAGGCTCAAGAGTAAAAAGGGAAAATGCTGTTGAAAAAGACACATAATTTATAGTTCACGACTTGCCCAGACTCTGCCATGTTGGTCCCAAAATAGACCAAGACAGAGAGCTCTCTACTGCAGCTGTGTGTGTGGTTCTATGCTTCACATGTTTTATAAAATATGCACGTGCATGAATGTGAAAGTGTGAGGATCTTAACATGGCTGGACTTGATGCACAAGCTCTACGCCCAGAAGATGTGTTTCTTGAGGTATCACTTTATTTCAACTATTAATACATTTAGTTACTTAACTTTTTCCAGTATAATCGGCTTATTATCAGGAATATTAGTCAGATTGTCTATGAAATCTTCAGAAAAACCACCACATTCTTTTAACTTTTTATTTTGTATTGCAGCATAGCCAGTTAACAATCTTGTATTAGTTTCTGGTGAACAGCAAAAGAATTCAGTCATACATATACATGTATCTATTCTCCCCCACACTCCCCTCCTATCCAAGCTGCCACATAACATAATAATACACATCTTATCTTTACATAAAGAGTAATACAGGGTATAATTTGCTCTAGAAAAACACACAAACACAAGCAAATCTATATAAACCTATATAGTTTTATTCATCAATCAGATACATTAGAAGTCATTAAATAAAATAAAGTAAAACCATAACTGCACTATTAAAATATTTTTGATATCTGTTTCTCCATAAGAGAAACATGTTTGCAGTTAAGATATGTTTGGATTATGTTTTAGAACAAGACACTCAGGTTATTCAGATAAATGGTAGGAGAGCGAACAAAACTAATAAAAAAAGGTGGAAGACATAAATGCTCTGGAAGGAATTTAAAAAAAAAAAAAAGAGCAAAGAATAGAATGACTAAAATAACCAGAAAATGCATTCAGTCTCAAGATAATGAAATATGAATTATAAATAAATTCTAAGAGAATGCAGAGTAAAGGAATGGTCATTTATGTGTTGAAAGATTTGTGGGAAATCTGAACCTTGAATGAGAGTATATTCAAATACTTCCCTGGTAGCTCAGTCAGTAAAGAATCCGCCTGCAATTTAGGAGACCCAGATTCAATCCCTGGCTCAGGAATATTCCCCTGGAAAAGGAAATGACAACCAACTTCAGTATCCTTACCTAGAAAATCCTATGGACAGAGAAGCCTGACGGGCTACAGTCCATGTGGTTGCAAGAGTTGGACACAACTCAGTGACTAAAGCACCACCACTAGAGGAAAAAATGGGCAAAGGCTGTAACGACACATTACAAATGAAATAAATATGCAGTATGAGACTTAAGAGGTACTTAAATATTAGCTATCACCTTTTTTATCTTATCTATCCAAACAATACTGGTGGGAAGTAACTCAAAATATTACCAGCAGTTATTTCTTTACACGTCATTTATCGGGCTTTTAGTTCTATCCTCATTTACACCTGAAACTACTGGTTTACCTCACTAAGTCCTATCTGTCTTTGAATTCTAAGCTCAGTTGTCACATTTTCATGAAGGCTTTTCCTAACCCTCTGGATTAGACTAAACCCTTAGCTCTATACTTTCATATATTACCCTGTAGTTTGTTACAGTGATCATCTCAACTCATTCAATGCAAGTCTTTCACACAAGATTGTAAGCTCAGAAAAAGCAAGTGTGATGTCTCCTTCTTCACTGCTCTATCCTGGGTCTAGCTTAGTGGCTGGCACATGCTAGGTGATTAGCAAATCAGTATAAATTGAACTACAGAGCTGTGGATTTTCAGAGAATTTCTCCAGAGCTCTGCTTCTTGAATTTCATTGCCTGTCTGTCTCTGGTTTATTATATCTAGTTTAACCCAGCACTATTTTTCTGCCTAACTCCAAAGAATAGATAACTAGATAAGTTGTCTATTTAGCTTTTAATTTTGATTTGTCCTTAGATGCATGTTAAATAGTTCGGAAAATGTGAAAATAATACAGAGACATGAAAGACCATTCTATGTATCCTGAGCAAGAAGCAAAATGTAGTAGGTACAACATAATATTGGTTTGGAAGACAGAAGTGGAGCCACACTAAAAGCCAATGGATGAATCACAATAGAAAAATAAGGGAGGAAGAGGACATGATCCATGGTAGTGGTAGGCACACTCAGGAGATATTTAGGAGGTAGAATAAGTAAGGCATGGTGAGTCATGCGTGTATGTGTGTATACATGACAAGATGCACACCTGTGCACGAGAGGCTGAGTGCCAGGGAAGAACAAGTAGGAGCTCAGAATAATAATGAGATTCAGGGTTAAGCGTAACTGTTAATCCTGCATCCATAAGGAAACATAAGTTGAAAAACATTTTTGGCCAACAGGTCAAAGGTAACATAATAAATCAAAGAGGCAGTTGGGTATGTGGTCTGATGCTATGGAATACACTCTAGGCTGGACTACATCAAGAGAATCATTAGCGTATAGGCAGCGGTAGTTCAGAACAGGGCAATGGATAACATTTCCCAAGGAAAACATGTACAGAGAGGAGAGAAGGAGCTTTGAAGCTAGACCTTTAGACTCAGTAACATTTAAGCTAAGGGTGAAAGAGCTAGAGGCTGACAGGGCTCTGCAGAAGCACAGGGCAGAGATGTAGGAAGACAATCAGAGGAGAGAAGGGTCAGAGAAGTCAAGAAGGAGGGTCAAGTGCCAATAAGGGCTGAAGTTAAATGAGGTCTGGAAAGTGTTTACTAGATTTAGAAACAAGGAGGTTGAATGACATTTACAAGATTTGCTATTTGGTTGTTGGTTGGTTTTGTCAGCACACTGCTCAAATGGAAAGCCAGGTAATGCAGGGTCGAGTAACAATAAACAAGTGGGAGAGAGTAAGTATAAATCAATGCTTATAAAAGTCTGTAAAGGTAAGTGGTAAACTGCAGGTTTGCTTTGTTTTGTGTTGTTTAAATCAGTAAATCAAGGGTTCCTTTTGTTTTGTGTTATTTAAAAGTTTAAACGTTTCTTACAGACAAATAATCTAAATTTACTTAGGGAGGAGAAATGATGAAACATATTTTTGAATATCCATTATTATCCTTGAAATTCTGATCTTGATGATTGGTGATAATATCACATCTCATTTTTCCAAAAATTTTAAATTACTTATATTTTTAAACAGATAAGCTTCAGAGGGAGTTTTTTCCTAATTCTCCAGTAACTCTCTTTTTAGTTCTAATTCTGTCAGGGATTTAGTTTCTCAGGTTACTGCTATAGCTCTTCAGTAAGTAATGGTGAGTTATGAAATAACTGTTTTTGGAAACAATGACTCCATTAGATGGACTATCCTGTTAATCAGACTTCAGGAAACCTCAAGAAATTATTTCTGACATACAGGAGGACTATGCATGCATATGTGCTAAGTTGCTGCTGCTGCTGCTGCTGCTGCTGCTAAGTCGCATCAGTCGTGTCCAACTCTGTGTGACTCCATAGACGGCAGCCCACCAGGCTCCCCTGTCCCTGGGATTCTCCAGGCAAGAACACTGGAGTGGGTTGCCATTTCCTTCTCCAATGCATGAAAATGAAAAGGGAAAGTGAAGTCGCTCAGTCATGTCCGACTCTTAACGACCCCATGGACTGCAGCCCACCAGGCTCCTCCATCCGTGGGATTTCCCAGGCAAGAGTACTGGAGTGTAAGTAACTGCAGTCGTGTCCAACTCTGTGAGACACTATGGACTGTAGCCTGCCAGGTTCCTCTGCCCATGGGATTCTGCAGGCAAGAATACTGGAGTGGATTGCCGCGCCCTCCTCCCTCCTGACACAGGGATCGAACCCATGTCTCTTACATCTCCTGCACTGACAGTCAGGTTCTTTACCACTAGCACCACCTGGGAAGCCCACAGCAGAACTATACTTCAGGGGAATTTCTTGGGAATCTGTCACCTAAAACCTTACATGTTGCTCCTTGCCTTTATTAGTTGCCTGTTTTTCAGTAGACTCAAAGCCTAATAACAACCCTCTTAAATTTTCCCAAGCAATTGTAGTCCATTATTATCCTAATGAACTCCAATTTGTAAGCTATCTAATATATAACATTTATACGGTGGTAGACAGCAATCTAATGGCAAACATTGACCTTTTAGTGTAATAACTATATCTCTTCAAGATTATCTGTAACTAAAGTTTTATAGCTTCTTTCTATTCCCAAACATCTCTCAATGCCTTCATTATTAGTACAGCTCTTTGTTGCTATTTCCACTTGAACAGTCTGTTCATTTTGGTATATAAGCACTAATTTAAAAGAAGGCAAATAAACATAATGAAAGGAAATTAGAAGGAAATTTTAGGAAGTAGAATTGATTTCACTGGTTGTTATATTTTCTGGAGTATTAAACTTAAGTAGAATCGAAAGAATCATTGTAGTTTTATTTCCATTTTATTTGCCTGCCTGGATGAGAACATTTCAGTTTTCAAGATTTATCCTTAACTCTTTACTGTCAAATATTTAGCTTTTTAGAAAAATAAATGAGCATCTGAAATAATTAGATATTGACACATAGGATCTAATTCAACATGATGAACTAGAAATGAAGCTCTAAGAAAGCTGCAGCCAATCTTTGGCTAACAGGGCACATTTCCCACTCAAGACTATCTGCTAAATAACTAAGATTCTTATAGCCAGAAAAAGAATATATAAATTATAACAGTACATTTTTTTTAATAAAGTCAGAGAAAAAAGGCTGAATCACTGGATCAGGATATGACTGAATTCTTCTGGGACAAAGGACAGTGGTTAATATCCTGAGCTCTCACACAGATCCTTGGGTTCAAATCCCAGCTTCTCCATTTAGAAACTGACCACTTACCCTCTCTATAATCTGGTTTTCTAAACTCTAGAATGACACAAATAGTACCTGTTGGGCTGTTCTAAGGACTCAGTGAGATAATATATATAAAGACGTTCACAACTGTGGCCCACAATTTTAACTTGGCAGGTAAGTCTGCGTTTTGACCATGATTCATAGAATAAAACACTTTTCCCATATGTGACCAGTTAAAACATGTCAACAATAATCTCACCTCCACCGCTACTGCTAAGTCACTTCAGTTGTGTCCAACTTTGTGCAACCCCCCCATAGACGGTAGCCCACCAGGCTTCCCTGTCCCTGGGATTCTCCAGGCAAGAACACTGGAGTGGGTTGCCATTTCCTTCTCCAATGCATGAAAGTGAAAAGTGAACTAAGTTAACGTAAAAAGAACAGTGACAGATAATGCTTAATTTCTTGATTTACTCTGGACATTTAAGTCAACATAATAGCATGCTTTGTAAAGAAAACAATGGATGGTATTTCTAGGCACACAGATTGCATATTCTGTGAACTTTATTCTAATTCAGATAAAGTAGAGGTCTAGTTATTTGATTGTGGTGCTAGAGAAGACTCTTGAGAGTCCCTTGGACTGCAAGAAGATCAAACCAGTCAATTCTAAAGGAAATCAACCCTGAAGATTCATTGGAAGGACTGTTGCTGAAGCTTCAATACTTTGGCCACTTGTTGGGAAGAGCTGACTCATGATGAGGGGAAGGACTGAAGGCAAAAAAAGAAGGCGGCAGCAGAGGATGAGATGGTTAGACAGGATCACCAACTCAGTGGACATGAATTTGAGCAAACTCTGGGAGATGGGAGATAGTGGAGGACAGAGGAGCCTGGTGTGCTGCAGTCCACGTGGTTGCTAAGAGTCGGACATGACATAGTGATGGAACAACAAACTTATTGATTATGAAAAGAATGTGAGACTGTGTGAGTATTCAGCTTGTTTAGATACTTGATAAGAGAAATAAAATGTATAAAACTACAAAATTATATATTTAAAACATCATAGTGATATTTCTAGGAAGAAATCCTATTTTCAAACATTACTTGCTTCTAAGTATTACCTTATATAACTGTATTTCCTAGTCATGAAATGCTTACTTCTTTGTGCTTGTGGTATCCTGGCAGTGATTTAAGAAGACATTTTGGTCATTACTATCTCTTGCTGTTTGCCTACAGTGAACTCTCACATAATTAGGGCTGAATACACTGCACTTTTAAAATTAAACCAAGCCTCTGGGAAAGAATCATGGAAATAGATGGTTAAAGGACACCCAGGCAATTAACAAGCATGATAAAGTTAAAAATTGAAGATAGGAAAGTAGGTTAAGAGCTTCTCTCTCTCTTTCCAACATGATTTGTTAATACAGAAGGATAGCCATTAGCTTTATTTTTACATAGGAAAGAGATACAGAGGCAGTCCACAGTCAATAAATAAACACCTTTGCTACATTCCAAATGGATTATTCTCTCTTTTAAGTACACAGTTTCAAAATAATTCTTGACTTGCCTGACTTTTAAGACAAACCTGAAAATACGTTATGCTTTTTGGAATACAACAGTGTAACAATGAACTAATAAAGATTTAATTGTTACAAATTTGAGAGGATTTTACCCCACCAGGGTAATTGCTTTTATAGAAAAAAAAAAAAAACATGCAAAACTATTAATTATTTGTAATGGCTTACCAAAAAGAAATCTGAGAAATAAACAGTGAAAAAATTCTAAAATTTAGCTGATGATTAAATATTATGGAATTAAGGCATCATGATTTTCTCCACTGGTATACTATTTTATACAATTTTCCTACTGGCATTCTTTCCTTCCATTAAAATTACATCCTTATGTATACACTGTCTTTTTATTAGACAAAAATCTTCTCAAAGGCTATGACTTAGCGTCATTCTTTTTTGCATCTAGAATACTTAATAGTCCTTGAAAACATACTCAGCTTTCAATAAATCTTTACTGTGTGAGCTCATGTGTTTTAGAAAAACCACTATAATTTATATATTTGTACCTATATAATATTAACAGGATAATAAAAGAAAGTGAAAGGAAATTTAATATTTATCACACATGGGCTATGTGTGAGGCATTTTTCACATATTATCATAACATTCATAAGGGTATAGGTATTATTTTCTTGAATTTTACAGATTAGTTGCAAAGAGGTTGAATATCTCCTCAAATCAAGTTAAAAGATTGACTTTTCTGAGATTATGTCTGGGTCATTTTCCTACCATAAAGTTGCATCCCATTGCTTTGCCTTAGCATTATTAGGGTTTTGTTGCAAATACAAAACAGGTCTGTGAGTAAAACAGAGAGAGAAACAGTAACAGTCAACTTATTTTCATTATATCCTGACCTTTTTTTTGAAAATTAAGACCTCTTAACTTTTTTCCTTTCATTCTTTATTATAAAACAAAACAGATATAGAAAACTGGAGAAAACAGTGACTTATCATAAGCCAAATAACCTTGAAATCACCACCCAGGACATGAAATAAAACTTTTCGACCCACCCAAGAAGCTCATCCATCCATGTTCAGGGTCCCAATCACAGGCCCCTCCCACCCTCCAAAATAACAGCTCTGCTTCCTTTCACTTGTTGCTTCCTTCTATAATTTCATCACAATTGTACATGCCTTGACTGTATACTTTGCTCTGCCCAAGCCTCCATTTCCAGAATGTCTCTTAATTTAGAAATTCCCCTCCATCCCGTTCTTAATACAGACGTGTCAGATCTCTAACACTGGATTTTGCTGATTACATGCTCCAGGTGAAAGTTCAGCACCTTCCCCCACCCTTTGTATTTGATACCTACTGATAAAACATCTAGATGTATTCACTGACTGGGAATGTAAAACCATGAATTTCTAAATGTATCATTAGCTTTTCATGTATTAGCATTAATGATTTTATAAGAACAATCTTTTCCTCCTCTACTAATTTGGTTATACATTGGTTCAGATAACTGAAGAAAAGCAGGGTCAGTGTTTGATTCTTTCCTTTTATTCAACTTAGGTTTCAAGGTAATGAATTGGGTCCCTCGGAGAAGGCAATGGCACCCCACTCCAGTACTCTTGCCTGGAAAATCCCATGGATGGAGGAGCCTGGTGGGCTGCAGTCCATAGGGTTGCTAAGAGTCAGACACGACTGAGCGACTTCCCTTTCACTTTTCACTTTCATGCATTGGAGAAGGAAATGGCAACCTACTCCAGTGTTCTTGCCTGGAGAATCCCAGGGACGGGGGAGCCTGGTGGGCTGCCATCTATGGGGTTGCACAGAGTCGGACACGACTGAAGCGACTTAGCAGCAGCAGAGTTTCAGTAGGTAATGATTTCTTACATTATTATGAACTTAAATTTAAACATCTAATAAGCTTGAATTCATTGAAATTCTTATGCTTTCTGAAGCCCATCTGGCTTCTACAAGCTGACTCTTAAATACTTTTTTATATTATCCTGGTTCTCTTTGACAATTTCTCTACTATCTGAGGTTTTCAGTTGTTCCAGGCCCTTAACCTACATTTCCTGCCCCAAACCTGGGACATCATTTCTCCTCTTCAAATAACTGCAGACTTCCCTTAACCTACATTTCCTGCCCCAAACCTGGGACATCATTTCTCCTCTTCAAATAACTGCAGACTTCCTGCTACTGGATTTTGCAAATCTCATCTGAGTTTCAGCTACTCTTCAAGCAAATACTTGGGGGTTATATGGAAGGGTCATCTGCTCTCAGGTCTACCAGATGACCTTGCTTCCCATTACTTCCTTTCTTTGACCTACATGGAGGTTTATAAAACACAAGTCTTGCAGCTGTCACACAGGTCAATCCCAATTACTTATCTTTTAGGTTCATGGGGACAGTTTTGCTATGAAAGTTGTCAGAGGTTTTTTTTCGTTTCACTCTCTATGTGCAAAAACCAAACTATCAGTGTCTTCTAAGATTCAGGTTCCCTCTCCTTCTCAAAATTATGTCAACTTCAATTTTCTTGTATCAAGATCTATGATCTCCTTTCCATTAACTATACAAGAACCAATTTACTAGTGCTTTATCAGGAATTTTTGCTTGAATTTGTGTTTTTTGTTTGTCAAACACACAAAAAAAGTATCTATTTACCACAGAGTTAAAATTCAAAATTAATTCTCTTTGAAAACATTGACTCAACCTTTATTAGGTATACCTATAGATAGTACTCGGAGACGGCAATGGCACCCCACTCCAGTACTGTTGCCCGGAAAATCCCATGGATGGAGGAGCCTGGTAGGCTGCAGTCCATGGGGTCGATAAGAGTCAGGCACGACTGAACGACTTCACTTTCACTTTTCACTTTCATGCATTGGAGAAGGAGATGGCAACCCACTCCAGTGTTCTTGCCTGGAGAATCCCAGGGACGGGGGAGTCTGGTGGGCTGCCGTCTATGGGATCGCACAGAGTCGGACACGACTGAAGTGACTTAGCATAGATAGTACTAATTTTCTACCTCTATACAACTGGGCTTGAAATGAAACGCTTACTACTGTTATACCAAGCAGTACAATTTGGCAAAAGCAAAAAAAAAAAAAAAGATACATACAGAAAAGTAAATGTGCCATTCTTCCTTAATGTCACTGCCCAGAGAAATGTATTTTCAAATCTATTTCGATGAAGATAACATTGATTCCAAAGGCAATGACATTTAAATAGTTTTATAAGTCTGTGAAACAAGAGCTATCCCCAAAGATCCACAATATATATTCGCAAAATTCTTTTAAACAACATAAAAATAAGCATCACAGCAAACAGAATTAATACAAGTATGTATTATATTAAGTGACATAAAATCTTATTTCTAAATATATGTTTCTGTATATCAGATTAAGATATCCATGCTAAATTAAAATAGTCAGTGTTGTTGTAGCAAATATAGGGGAACATACCATTTGGTTGTTGGAAATTATGTACAAAAACTAAAACTAAGCATAGTGTTCCTAGAATTTCTTCATTCATTCATATTTATTAAGCATGTACTTTGTGTCACACACACGTATCCTCAGAATAAAATGGTTAAAGCAATAAAAAACCCTCATCCTAAGTCAGGCTTAAATTACAGATAAGGGTTGATAATAAAATGAAGTAAACAAAACATTTAGCATAAATAAATTATGTGAAGTACTATGAAGAAAAGGCAAGGCAGAGATATGGAGGAAAACTGATAACAAGGGGTATAGAAGAGGGTTGAAATTTTACTCAGGTTATATTTGTTTATAATTTTCCATTATTATGAAAAATATTTATAGGAATCATTCCTATATACATGTATTTACATGTATCATTTTTTTTTATAAAATAACACACTGGCCTATAAATTTTCAAAAACTTTTTATATAGTGTCAAACTGACATTTAGAAAAGTTGCAACAATTTACACGGTCTTTGGAGCCATATGCTAGAAAGCTCTCCCCCAAAGCAACATTAGTAAATAATTTGCTAATATTTTTTAGGAACTCTGATTTAAATTATTTTTACCTTTAATAAAGTTTAACCTATTTGGATTTAATTTTGCTATTAACTGGTAACAATGGATTTTACTCAATTATTTTTGTCAATTAATAGTATTTATTGTAAAACTCATTTTTTATATATAGTTTGTATTTTTGGTTTTCATAGGCATTGATTTTTCTATTAACTATCCTCAGAGTTGTTAATATATAGGAATGTTACTGATATTTTTAAACATATTTGTCTTATAATAAATTTTCAGTGAATTTTGCAGATAATTCTATCATTTATCAGTTGGTTCTTTAAGCTCTTTAAGGCAGATAAACATATCTGCAAAAAAATAATTTAGCCTCTTCTCACCCTAAATATAATTCTGTGCCTGATTATACTGACTGACCCAACAACAGAATGATCTTTGCTCAATCCCTGTGGACAAGGTGTGTGCGTGCTAAGGCACTCAGTCATGTCCAACTCTTTGCAACCCCATGGACTGTGGCCCTCCAGACCCCTCTGTCCCTGGGATGCTCCAGGCAAGAATGCTGGAGTGGGTTGCCATGCCCTCCTCCAGGATCTTCCCGACCCAGGAGTCAAACACTGTCTCTTATGTCTCCTGCATTGGCAGACGGGTTCTTCAACAATAGCGCCACATCTAGCCTCAAAACTAACTTGGCTGATGGAATCCTGTCCCTCTCAAGGCAAATTTTTCTAACTGTAGGTCTAACGATTAAATGTCCAAGCAAAACTCTATCTCCCTGTGTCTTCCATGCAATGTTTCTAGTATCATACATCTGTGTTAAAATATTAAATAGTTCAAGAAGCCTTAACTTGGGGTCCAAAAATAAATGTGCCTGAAGGGAATCAAAAACTTCTTAAAATTACAGTCAAAAATTTTGAGAATATATATACTTTTCTAGGCAGAGAATCCACAGATTTCATTTGATTCATAAAGTATTCTCTGAGCCTGAAATCTAAGTGTCACTAACATAAATGGTTAGTCAAGGAACCATTAATATAAACAGTAATGAAGTTCATAGGATTTGGGGGTTATTTATATTATTCAATATGTGTACAACCATAACTAGGTAATTGCTATTTTATATCTCTGCTATTTTATATATTTTAAAAATGCATCTAAATCCTGGACAATATGTTTCTAATCTTCATCCTAATTTACTTACATGATTTTCCAAGACAAATACCAAATTTTATGCTCAGAACAAAAAACTTAAAAAAAAAAAAAAAAACTATTTAAACAATTAATGACTCTTCTACAGAAAAAAGGAATACTCATTCTCCCAATAAGTATATTCATATAACCCTCGATAGTCATTTTCTCAATCTCTGCTCATGTCTCTCAAACAATCAAGATTGCACAATTTTTAACAAAATATACTCTTTTCAAAAAACAAGAAGGCTAACACATTCTACAAGGGCAGTAAGTGACATCTGCTGAAAAATGATGTAAAAAAGATTTTTTTCTTAAACTATATTTCTAAATAACCATTTTCCACAGACTATTAAATTGGACAATAAATAATAAAGTGACAGGGATTAAGAGGTGCAAACTTCCAGTTACAAAATAAATCATGAGGATATAATATACAGCATGGGAAATATAACTAATAATATTGCAATAAATTTGTATAGTGACAGATGATAACTAGACTAATCATAATGATCATTTCATAATGAATAAATATATTGACTCATTATATGGTACACCTGAAACTAACATAATATTGTATATCAATTATACTCCAAAGGAAAAAAATTGACAATTAAAAGAAAAATGAAAGAATTTAGCAAGTTATGAATCATCTTAATTGGCTCATAGATAACATTTAACAGATTTGAAATAAGACCCCAAATGGTTTATGCCATTTCCTGATGAAAATAAAGAATAATGGGAAGGAGTATACAACTCAATGCCATTAGAATTTTCCCCAAAAGCTATTTCTAAGTGTTAAACACTGTAGTATTCTATAGTAACTTAGAAGATAATACTATTATATCTAGAAAATTTTGCAGATAGAAGCTGTATTAGAAGTTCTCCAATGCTCATTCTCTCATGAGTGAATTTATTTCACAGAGCACACACAAAAACTGCCACCGCACATCGGGGTTTCTGCTGCCCAGTCTTCCCTGAAGATAAAAAGAAAGTAGAACAGCACATCCTTTACATGGCCCTCCCTTCACAGACACATCCACTGTAGGAATTTTGAAGACTGACAAGCATGTACTTAGTATTCTCCTTTCTCAAACAGTTCACACTTCTTAACTCCATTTCAATTTTACTTTCATAATAGCTAACACATAGCATTAAGAAGCAGAGGATACTACGACTAAGCACTACATATCTGTGCTTAGTCACTCAGTCGTTCCGACTCTTTGCAACCCCATGGACTATAGCCCGCCAGGCTCCTCTGTCCATGGGGATTCTCCAGGCAAGAATACTGCAGTTGGTTGCCATGCTCTCCTCCAGGAGGATCTTCCCAACCCAGGGAATGAACCCAGGTCCCCCGCATTGCAGGCAGATTCTTTACCTTCTGAGCCATTACATCTAGACACTATACAGTCATAACACAAAAATATGTATCTTCCCAACAACCCAATACTTTTTTCCTCATTTTTATAACTAAGGAAACTGAGGCCCAGATACTGAGGTGGTGGAATTCGGATTCTAACCCAAACAGGCTGGCTCCAGAATCTGTGTTCTTAACAAAACTATGTCACCTCAAAACATATCCGTAATCTTTTTTTAACAACTAAAATAGTATTAAAGGATTATAAGAAGATTATAAACTCCCTTCCTTTCACACCCACTTCCTTAATTTAAACATCCTAATTATTTCTTCTGACATTAAATTCAAAAAGACATTAAATTTCAAAAAGAAACTGATACATCAACTTTAAACCTTGCTCATTCTCAATCATTCAACTTTCTTAGAACATCCAACCTTCACCTACCTTTCTCTTTCCTTCCAGAATAATAGGACCATAATCTTTGTGTAAATCATCCTTATTTACTTTACAATGGCCAGGTAACTGTTATTCATTGCTGATCCAAGTAATGTAATTTTTTTTTTCTTTTAAATACATGGCTATCCACTGCCGTATTCTTGGCTGGAGAACCCATGGACAGAGGAGCCTGGTGGGTTACAGCCCACGGGATCGCAAAGAGTGGGACACGACTGAGCAGCTAACACTTTCTTCCTGGAGTTGATAAAGGTCTTTTGTTTATTTGCTTGTATTAAGTGACTGCTAAGTCCCTTCAGTCATGTCATACTCTTTGTGACTCTGTGAACTGTAGCCCACCTGGCTCCTCTGTCCATGAAATTCTCCAGGCAAGAATACTGGAGTGGGTTGTCATGCCCTCCTCCAGGGGATCTTCTGGATACAGGGATCAAACCCGTGTCTCTCATGTCTCCTGCACTGGCAGAGGGGTTCATATTCAACATACCCCATAAGTATTCCTATGAAACTCGTAGATACCTTGTTCCAAAGGATCTGCCTAGTAACATTGCTTTTCAAATGCTGATTACCGTTTTTCTCTCCCCTGAAAGCCTTTGTCCAGGGGCCTCTGCTTTCTGGCCCCTGTTTAGACTGGTTTCCTTCAAGACCGCTCAGTTACTCAGAACTCCTGGGACTTTCTTTCAAGGTTCTTCTCTGTCAGATTTCATATCCCACCTTTTGTTTTCATACTATTTTGATGCGATTCTTTGTTTTACTGGAACACATCATTCAGTACTTTGTAAGAAAGGATACAAAGGTGATTAACATTAGAGTTCTTGAATTCTGATTGGTTTTATTAAATCTTCCTATTATGCCAAAGCCTTTGACTGTATGGATCACAATAAACTGTGGAAAATTCTTCAAGAGATGGGAATACCAGACCACCTGACCTGCCTCTTGAGAAACCTATATGCAGGTCAGGAAGCAACAGTTAGAACTGGACATGGAACAATAGACTGGTTCCGAATAGGAAAAGAAGTACATCAAGGCTGTATATTGTCACCCTGATTATTTAACTTATATGCAGAGGACATCATGAGAAACGCTGGGCTGGAAGAAGCACAAGCTGGAATCAAGATTGCCAGGAGAAATATCAATAACCTCAGATATGCAGATGACACCACCCTTATGGCAGAAAGTGAAGAGGAACTATAAAGCCTATTTACTTTTTGAAAGTGAAAGAGGGGAGTGAAAAAGTTGGCTTAAAGCTCAACATTCAGAAAACAAAGATCATGGCATCTGGTCCCATCACTTCATGGGAAATAGATGCGGAAACAGTGGAAACAGTATCAGACTTTATTTTTGGGGGCTCCAAAATCACTGCAGATGGTGACTGCAGCCATGAAATTAAAAGACGGTTAGTCCTTGGACGGAAAGTTATGACCAACCTAGATGGCATATTGAAAAGCATAGACATTACTTTGCCAACAAAGTTCTGTCTAGCCAAGGCTATGGTTTTTCCAGTAGTCATGTATGGATGTGAGAGTCAGACTGTGAAGAAAGCTGAGCGCCGAAGAACTGATGCTTTTGAACTGTGGTGTTGAAGAAGACTCTTGAGAGTCCCTTTGACTGCAAGGAGATTCAACCAATCCATTCTAAAGGAGATCAGTCCTGGGTGTTCTTTGGAAGGACTGATGCTGAGGCTGAAACTCCAGTTCTTTGGCTACCTGATGGGAAGAGTTGAGTCACTGGAAAAGACTCTGATGCTTGGAGGGATTGGGGGCAGGAGGAGAAGGGGACGACAGAGGATGAGATGGCTGGATGGCATCATTGACTCAATGGACATGAGTCTGGTGAACTCCAGGAGTTGGTGATGGACAGGGAGGCCTGGCATGCTGTGATTCATGGGGTTGCAAAGAGTCAGACACGACTGAGAGCCTGAACTGAACTGATTATGAAGGGTTTACAATTTTTTAGAGGTCACTTTCTCTCAGAATTTTGTAGACTTTATCACACTATCAGTTAGCTTACAGTATTTTCTCACTTCTTGAGAAATACTATAAGTTTGTAACTTTCTCTTTGGAAAGTTTTAGGGTTTCACTTGTTGTTGTTGCTTTTTTTCTTTTTTTCTCTGATTCAGAGGAATTCTAAGGTGTGTGATGACCCTTGGTGGGGTCTTTTCCTTTCATGGTGCTGAGCATTCTGTGAGTTTCTCAGAAATGCTATTTCACATCCTGCCACCTGGAAAATTTTATTTAAAATGTCTCTGTTAATTCCATATGTCCATTTTCACTCTATGTTCTCATCCTGCAACTGCTTTTATAAAGTTTGATCTTATAAATTAGCCTTTATTTTTGCTTATATTTTCTATTTTTTTTCTTTTGGCCCTAATTATGAGGGGTTTGCTAGACTTTATGTGCCAACTTATTACATTCTGGCTATTCTCTTCATAGCATATTGTTCTTACTGTACAGATGAAATATCCTGCTGAAGATATGATTCTTAGAGTATTTTAAAGTAATGTTGAGTTTCCCCTTATCCCAAATGCTTCTCTGTTCTTGGGACTTTCTTTTGCTGTTTGACTTAGTTTTTCTATTTTATGATGAAGATGTTTCTCAAAAGTCTCATAATCTTTTTCTTTTAGATATTAGATGATTTAGTACCAAAATATACATACAGTCTTGTATACAAATGTAAGGCTTTCTGCAAGGTCATTAGGTAATAAATAAGAAATTTTACTGGAAGACCTTGAAGTATCTTCCATAAAGGTAGTTTCCTGTTTCCTGCCTGGGGAGAATTAACCAAGCACAACAAAGCCTTCTATATTAGGATTAAGAGTTCTTCATTCACTAAGGAGACCCTTAATTAATCCTCCTGGTTTCAGACTGGTTTTCCTGGAAATTATTTCTTAATGGGTCCCTTCATGTCCTGAACACTTCTGGGGTTCAGTGGTGAAGGATTGGGTAAGTGTTAACAAGGTAACTTCATTAGCTTTCTTTCTTTTTCCCAAAATGTTTCCAGATCCCTTGTTCTCTGCTTTCTCCTTTTTCTTCTAGTTGTCTGTGTTTCTTTGTGGTTTTTTTCATATTATTTTGGGATGGTTTCAAGAAGGACAGAGAATAAATGATTAGGTTTAACATAATGTTTTCTTGCATATGTGGAGAATTATTTATACTGGCAGCCTTGTTTCTTTGAGGTAAAAGAGCTGGAACGACAGAATCAAGATTCCAAACAGGGACTTCCCTGGTGGTCCAGTGGTTAAGAGTCTACATTTTCACTTCAGCATGGGTTCTATCCTTGTTCAGGGAACTAAGAATCCACATGTCACACAGTTAAAAAAAAAAAAAAAAACAAAGAAAAAGACAACATATTTGCTGAAAAATAAAGGTTATTAAAAAAAAAAAAAAAAGATTCCAGACAGCTAAACTCCTGGCCCAGTTCTCATCATCCATCCATGTCACCAGGCTCATGGTGCTTAACCTCCTTTCAGTTTCATTTAGTCCTCTCTAAAGTGGGCAGGAAAATGCAATGGCTGGGACATGTACTTACAGGTGGTAACAGGGAAAGGATGCCAAGTATTGCTGTAGGAAAAGAAAGAGATTTCTTTAACTGAATTTATTAATGTAAAGAATAAATGCGGCACACCCTGGTTGAACTGTGCATTCATTCAATATTTTTTTTTAATAAACTGGGCCAGAAATTTCACTTCTAAGACAAACAGAAATGCATCTCTGCACACACACACAGACACACACACACACAAACTGTGCAATAGCATTCAGACCAGCAATAATTATAATGACCAAAAACTGAGGTATCCATCAACTGATGAATCAGTAAAATTTGGTGTACGTGTGTGTGTCATGTCCAACTCTTTGCAATCCCATGCACTGTAGCCCACCAGGCTCCTCTGTCCATGGGGATTCTCCATGCAAGAATACTAGAGTGAGCGGCCATTTCCTTCTCCAGGAGACTTCTTGCACTCAGGTAGATTCTTTACCATCTGAGCCACCAGGGAAATTCAAAATTTGGTATATCCATACCAGGATAAATAAAGAACTGAAATATGCTATAGCACAGATAAAACATGAAAACATTATGCTAAGTGAAAGAAACCAGTAACAAAAATTATATATTATATGATTCCATTGATATGAGATTTCCAGAATAAGAAAAAAAAAATCTATAGAGGCAGAAGGTAGATTAGTGGTTGGATAGAGCTGTGTCGGGGGAGGAAGGGAAGGAAAGAAGAGAATTGAGTGCTAATGGATACAGCATTCCTTCTTAGAGTGATAAAAATTTTCTAGAATTGATTGTGGTAATGGCTGCACAATTCTGTGAACATATTAGAAACATTCAATCATTCCCTTTAAATGAGTAAACTGTATGGTAGATAAATAATATCTCAAAAACTTGTTAAAAACTAAAGCATCTGAGAAAGCTTAGCAGGAAAAATGTCTACTACATGCATTCTTATAGCATGAGGAATATAAAATGAAATAATACTGATGAAGTGAGGGAGCTTAAATTCTAGTAGCAAAACATACATGAAGTATAAATTCTGATGAAACAAAAAGCCCAGATAGAAAAACAAAGTGGAGGGGGGAGGTGTTGAAATGTGATCACAGTGATTAAACTGAAATCCACATGAGAAGAGAAACTGTTATAATGCAGAATGACTTAAAGTGAAAAGAGAATTTCAGGCAATGGGGTTAAATGTCACATCAAAATCTGTGGCAGGAGAGAACTCAGCTGGTTCTGGGAGCTGAAAACTTACCCAGGTGGCTGAGGACAGTGAGGGAGCGAATGGTGTGTGACAAGGTTGCCCAGATAAATTGAAATTATGCAATCTTGTAGCTCGTTTGTCAAATATATTCAAGAGTAATGGGAAGCCCTCAAAGGATTTTAAGTAGTGTGATAACTTCATTAGACATAAGATAACATGGCATAAGATCATTCTTGCCACTCCAAGTACTCTGTGATGAACAGAATGGAGGACAAATTCTGACTTTCTGTCCTAAAACTGCCTGTGAATATCTAAACAAGAACATCAACAGTGCTGTATCCATGTCACTTAAAATTTTAAGAAGAGTCTTAGTTGGTAGCAGTATTACTTGATAAGATCAGTATGTACAGAATATAATGAAGACTAATGGACAAAGATGTTTGCTGCAGCACTGCTGATAATAGTGAAATACTTGAACGAAACCTGAACATACAAAATTTGTAAACAGTTGCTAACTCTGTGTATGTGTGATTAGCCTTACTTCTTTAATTAATTTTTATCGGAGTATAGTTGCTTTACAATATTGTGGTAGTTTCTGCTGTACAGCAAAATGAATCAGTCATATTTACACATAAATGCACTCTATTTTAGATTTAATTAGCCTTACTTCTTTAGAGCTGTAACATCTTGAAAATAAAAACAAGTCTATGTAAATAAGATTGTTAAATTGTAAATCTGAGGCATGCATAATTTTGATACTTTGCTTTAACTGAGTGGTCGTTATTAAGTGAAACATAATATTACCAGGAACTTAACAAATAAACTTGAAAAGGGTCATGAAATCAATTTTTATCACTCATACTTGGGTGAGGTATGTCTGATAAATGAGCATTTATCAGATGTGCTTATATACTAATGTCCCTTGAACAGTTTCTCTCTTGCTTGCTTATGTGGGCACGCGCACGCACACACATACAGAATTAACACAGCCAAGAGGTTTATTTTGCAAAAACATAGAAAACTCCAAGTGAACCAAGGAGCATCACCATTTTCCCCTGATTTTTCTCTTCTGGGAAGATAATGCTAATTTGTACATCAAGATGCCTTCACACACACACACAAATTAATTTTCAAAGTACTTAGTGTAAGTATAAATAGTTTTTTATTCTAGTGCATGCAGACTTTTTCTTCATCACCATTCTCTCCGCCTAAAATACATCGTGTCAGCCTAATTCATAGCTTGCTACCTCTTTACTCAAAATGATGAAATGAAAATTTGTCACAGACCCTGAACTTGTTCAATACTCTTCCTGCAGTGCTGATGGTCTACCATAATTTTGCATTATACCTATAAGAAACTCTATTTGAAAGTCTTCATCCTAAGTCCAATTTTTGTCTCCAAGTAAGGAAGTAAATGGGCTCAGCAGGTAAAGAATCCATCTGCAATGCAGGAGCTGCAGGAGACACAGGTTTAATTCCTGGGTTGGGAAGATCCCCTGGCAACACACTCCAGTATTCTTGCCTGGGAAAAAGTCCCATCTGCAAAGGAGCCTGGCAGGCTATAGTCCAGGGGGTTGCAAAGAGTCAGAGAGGACTGAGGGACTAAGCACGAGTGAGCACAAGTGAATAATCTGTTAAACATAAGAATTACACTTGAGATGGCAAAAAAGATCACATCCAAATCACAGATTTATCTTGCTTGCCTCATACTCACTTGGGGACACAGGTTCATTGAGTGAAATAATGCAAAATTACAAATACTATTTAAATTGCTTCCTGGTGTTGGTGGTGTTTTGGTTTGTGGTTTTGATCAAGCAGACATAGTTTAAATTCTGTTAAATGAGCCTATCATAACAATGGTAAGTAATATATGGTTCCAGTGCATTTGAAATTCTTTCATTATTATTCAAGATGCAAGTTCATCAATACAAGCCCACATAATAAAATGTGAATTGGTAAAAGTGCTTCTGCCTGACTCTCAATTTACATAATAAGCCCCCAAAGTAGGTTTAAAGGCAAAGTTGCTCAGGAAAAAATGGAAAATATCTTGTAATATTTTAATAGTATAATCACTATATCTGCTAAGCCACTTCAGTCGTGTCCGACTCTGTGCGACCCCATAGACAGCAGGGATTCTCCAGGCAAAGACACTGGAGTGGGTTGCCATTTCCTTCTCCAATGCATGAAAGTGAAAAGTGAAAGTGAAAACGCTCAGTTGTGTCCGACCCTCAGCGACCCCATGAACTGCAGCCTACCAGGCTCCTCCATCCATGGGATTTTCCAGGCAAGAGTACTGGAGTAGGGTGCCATTGCTTTCTCCGATCACTATATCTATTAAATGCAATTAAATAGCGAACTATTTAGCAAAATTTAAAGTTTTATAATTTACATGTATACTAAGAAAACATAACTGAATAAATTCATACCTCCACATTTTTTCAAATAGTTTCACTATAATTGGGCTGACCAGTTGCTAGAGCCACTATGAAGAACTTAACTGAATTTATAAGATAGAAAAAGGTTCACTCTAACAGAGGAAAAAAATAAATTCCTATGGTTAATTTTGGCTGTGTTGATACAGAAAGTAAATAAAAGGAGCATTGCTGAGGAAAATACAGTGCATTCTGCACAAAGATAACATAACAGTAGGCTAATTAGTCCTTAAACCCCAGAAGGTTGAATTGTTTTCCTGGGAGAAGCTCCTTAGAAACAAGCAGTCTCTCTCGGACTAACTGTTATACAGAGGAAGCCTCCCTTCTCTAATGAACGCATCAGTGACCTCTGACATCAGCACAGTTGTGGATGTAGCCTGAAGCAGAGAGGCAAGGCCAGATATGGCAGTATCTTCAGGAAGTGACTCTGGTCTCTAGAGTCCTTGTGTACTTACCACACAATAAGGTTTTCACAGTCATTCACACTAATTGATGAAACGCAGTGGAAGAAATAATGAGTCAAGATATAAAATCTCCTCCCTTACCAGAGGCAAGATGTTTCCTGGCAGTATATATGGAATGGGAGCGTTATTTTTTTAAAAAGGCACTTATGTAAGCATGATCCAACAAAATAATGTCAGAATTCTTGAACTGACAAATAATCTGTTGATAAATTCTTCTAAGGCAAATTACTCACGTAATAGCGACCATCCACGAGTCCCCTAGCTATTCTTTCAATGCATTTGAATGATTATATCATAAATGGACTGGCTATGAAATTACAATGCTTGCCCAGTACCACTTTTTTATTAAGTGAATGAAAAGTAAAGTTTTAGCTAATAAATATACAATCACTGTTAGTAACCTCAAAATCATGTTTAACCTTCAAATTATTTGTTTGTATGCGCTATTCACACGAAACTCAAGAAGACAGAAACCGAGTCCTCACTACACAAAAATCAGTGTGATTTTATTTTTTAACCATGTTTTCCCTAATTTGGGTGAAGTTAGGGTGATTCTATACCATGGTATAAACAAAAACATACTTTTTTTTTTAACTGAATTCTCTAGCTCCCACCCAGTTATTTCCAACAGTATTGATGGTATTTGAGTCCTCTTTAGTCCCTGAAGATTTCTAACATCATCCTCCCCTGAGAAGAAAGGGAAATACAGTGCCTCTGCCCTACTTACACCGGAGGCAGAGAAAACTACTCGCCAGACACAGCAACAGCACTCCTGGGCCTAGGCGGGTGAGAGCGCTTGGAGGAGCTGGCTCTCCAGAGTCTCAATGGGAGCACAGCCCCGCAGCCTGAGGGAAGAAGGGAGCCTGCCCTGGAAATCAATCATCCTGGGAAGGGACTAGATCACCAGCTGCAGTGTCAAAGTCCTGACATGCCCTGGAGTGCGGGCTCATGCTACACTCAGCAGTGTGGGACCAAAGAACTGACTGACCAAACTTCCCTGGATCTGTGAAGGCTTAGAACTGTGAAGCGGGTTAAAAGAAAAACCAAAAAAAACTGGGTATCTTTAATTTCTGGTATCTCCCCATTCTCCATGGAAAGGTATTCATAACTCTCACTTTCTCAGTCACTAAATGACTATTAACTTAACTTTGGCATTGTAGGAAACATAGCAAAGCACTTCCTCTAAAGTGTCTTCATCAGGAAAGGGTCTGAGGTGAACAGCTCATGACTGTAACATTTCTGTATTTTGCTGATTCTTCCCACACTGCTTTTCCTTTAGAAAAAGAAAAATGCTAACAGAATTATGCTTTTCATTTTTGTTTTTTCTTCATTATATTATCCTGACATGTTACAGATTTTTAAGAAACTTTATACTGGAGGTAAAATGATATAAAGACATCAATAAAATAATTATGACTTAAAATATGCAAGCAAGTATTTACATTTCTTCCTTAGTTCGTAGTTTTATTGATAAGACCAGCATATATAGTAATTGTGAGTTTTAAAATCTATTTTTTTCAGATTCCTTCCAGTTAAAAATCCAAATTATAATATTTACCTCTACCATTTTCTTTTTCCAGTTATGCAAGGGAAAATCAAATGTTCCAAACTGTTCCACAGCAGTTTGTTTAGAGTATTAACTCACTTTTTAATCATCTCTCATTTCTTTCAAATGCATGATAAAGTCAAACTATCATCTGATTTCCATTTCTTCCTCCTGTTTATTAACAAATTTATTTTGCTTGTTTTAAAGAGATACCCTGTCTCATACGACTTACTTAGGAAAATGTGGAGAATCTTTAATTTCATGAATTTCATTCATTCAAAAGATTCTGGCACACTATACCAATTCCTGAAAGGCGGCCCTATGTTTTTTATCTAATAAATGATGAAAGTTTAATTATATGCCACCATTTTGAAAAAGTGTAGTCTATTTTCACACTGCTTGAGAAATAAAAGTATCATAATTAACCATTTAACTGAGTGCAAAATTAAACAAACAGAACATAGCATTTTATGTGCAAGTAGATATTGAACTACATATATTTCTGGAAAGACCATGCTTAGTTTTGTTATTAAGACTAAAGGCAGTTTCTGTAACATTCTTTCATGAAGAAATAACAATATGGGTTGAAATATATTTCCACTTAAGACTGAGGTAGAAACAGTATTCTACATCTGATTTCAACTTAAAATTCTAAAGAATATGACAATGTTATATACCTTAGAATAAGGTCATTCATAGTTTGCTTCTATAAGTATTAGCCTACTGGAGGACATATGTTTGATTATTTAGTAGATTCTTTTAATACGAACATTTTTTCAATCAAACTCTTAATTTTCCATACACTATAAATGTTGTTATGTTTTATAAGCCCTCCTTTGGAATTTGTGATGTGTTTTTCCATACAAGAACCTTAACATTCTACACTTCCTAAAGTACATTCATCCTATGCATAAATAACATGGTTACTTATTTCTGAGAATATATGTATTTTTACGTATATCTCAGAGAAGGTGAAGACGGTTTTTCCACGGCTTTGTGCGGCAGAAGTATGGGTTTTCCACTAAATGTTATTCAGAACTCTGGACAGCTCCCATCAAGGCGTGGAGTTGAAGCCAACTGTCCCTTAGTTTCTACAAGCAACTCAAAGTAATGCTGCTTTTTATTGCTGTATTTGTTTGCTGTTTAACAGCCGCCTATTAAAATTGCTTAGTTTGCACCACATTCTTTTTCTTCTTTTTCTTTTCCGAACGATTTCAGCAGTAAATGGATACATATATACATATCTACATACATAAGTGCCACTCTTGGCTTTTGCTTACTGGGTTTTGTTGTTTAATTAAAAGCTCAGCCTTCCTCAGGCAATAATATAACGTGACCGCAGGGTGTTCGTACACTAATAAGAGGATCTACTTCACGACCTTCATTTGATAATCTCTAAACACGCTTATAACCCAATGAAAACTTGGGCGACAAATAAGATCAGGAAATGTCTTAACGTTAATTCACCGAAGCAGAGTTTCCCTGACAGCTCTCCTGCCCTTGTTCCCCGAGTTGGGAAATGGGAAAGAGATTTTTGAAATAGACTAGTAGCCAAGGTCAAGAAAGGGTGCCCCTCTGTTTCAGGAAGGGGGCTCTGAAAACGCCCCCTGTCTCCTTTTCGGGAACTCGAGGCTTCCTGTCAGGCTCCTGCCCCACCAGGCAGCGCAGCTCCACTGAAATCTCAAGTCAGAGGCAATCCAAGCGCAAATTACCCTTCCTCCGCCTGCCAGCCACTATCCTGAAGAAAGGCACTGAGGATCCCCAGTGCCTATAAGCGGATGAGAAACAGATTAACACCCTCTATGGGCGAGAGAGGCTGGACCGGCCAGGACCCGTGAGTCACTGTCTCGGGTCGCCTCATCCTCTCCCCAAACTCAGGAGCGCCTTTTGCCCCTCTGGGAGGGATCCACTTCTTGGGGGAACAGCGCGAGGGAAGGTGGCACCCCCAACGACTTTCTGGCCACTTTCTTACACTCTCATCTCTCCGAAGTGAAAGTTTCCCTGCACAACTTAGCATCCTCCCATCCGGGGGTCACCGTGGCCTTCTTCCCCGATCTGGCCCCAAAGTTCCCGAGGCAAAGGAGGAGAACCTTCGCCGGGGTTCCCCGGGCAACAGGAACTCATCAGTCAACCCCCTCCTGGGTGGAAACTAGTTGTAGAAGAGTCGAGCCTGCCGCCCGGGTAGAAGCCACGGCGGCTCCTCCCGCGGCCGGCCGGGCGCCCCGTCCCCGCCATTCCCGGGGCGACCCCTCCCAGGAGCCGGGAGCGCGAAGGAGGGCGCGCCCGGAAGGGAGGGTGGGGCGGCGAGCGCGAGTCCTCACCTGAAATCACTGTAAGGGTGGATAATCCAGAAGCCTGCAGTTTTAACCCTTTCCTGCTCCTTCTCCACCGCCTTCTGGCTCCCGAACATGCGGAGGGAGAATTTGTTGACCCCGGGCTGCAGCATGGAGGTGAACTGCCGCTGCATGAAGCCGTACTGCCGCCGGGGCCCCTCGGCGTCCTCGAAGCCCCCGGCCGATTCCTCGCCGCCGCCGCCGCCGCCGTCCACCTTGAAGCACACGGAGTTGCCGTGCTCCTTCGCGCCGGTCCCGCCGCCCCCCGGCGGGGTGCCCAGGCGCTTCTCGGCCGCGGCCGGCCCCGCGCCCGTCGCGGGCGCCTTGGTGGGGAAGACGCTGTTGCCATCGTCCCGGCTGTTGGACGAGGAGTTGGGCTTGCCGCCTCCTTCCATGCCCGGGGGACGCGGCCGGCGACGGCGCGGGCTCCAGACTCGCCGGCCGCCCGGCGCCGGGGACACGAGGCGGAGGGGGCAGGGGCCCGATCCGGCGGCCGCCGAGCCCGGCTGCCCGTCGCGGCGGCGGCGGCGGCGGCGGCGGCTTCTGCTTCCCGCCCGCGCCGCTGCTCGCTGCGCGCCTCGCTCCCGCCGCCGCCGCTGCCCTCAGTGGCTGCGCTCCGGGCTCCGGCGCGGCTGGTGCTCAGGCTGAGGCTGCCCGAGCGAGGCGAGGCTCGGCTCAGCCCTCGCGCGCCAGCGCCTCCGCTTGGCTGCCCTCTGCTGGCCGGAGAGGGACTCTACCCGCCCGCACGCGACACGCTGTCTCTCCACTCTCGCTCCACTTCTGCCCAGCGTGACATTGAACTCGGGAGCCCTCGCAGACATTCATTTGTACATGTTATGAGAGACTCGGTGTATGTTTGCACCAAAAGGAGGAGGGAGGCAAAGAGAAAGTGAGAGAAAGACTGAGCCAGCGGATATATTCATCCGAAAGAGACAAACATCCTTGAACTCCTTGAGACCTTGTCACATTGAACTCCTATTTGAATGATGTTACAGATCAGGAAAGGGGGAGAGTGTGGCTCTGGATGCAGAAAATTCAGCGTACAGCTAGGTGTGCATTAGAAAGTAACGGCTGATATTAATTTCATGAGTACAGGGAATTGTGCATGTATGTGTATGTGTGTGTGTTTGTGTGTGTGTAGTTGAAGGAGAGAGGCAGACAGGGAAAGAGACTCGATTCTTTGTAACCTAACCCAGGGTAATCAGCTGGGGCTTTGCAGATGAAGCTCTGCACCTAGGGACAGACAGCTGACCTCCTTACACTTATCCTTGATTTTTCTCTGGAGCTTCGTATGCAGAAGATGGGATTTCTTCCTTCCCAAGGCCACTCACATCAATTCGCTGATCTTCCAGCAGCCAATACTGAGAGAAAAGTGTGTTAGGGAAACCTCACCAGAGCTGACCTAACTTTTCAAGTTATATAATCAATAGAACATACTAAGAGGCTTGCGTGTTGGTCAGTGTTCAATGATGCCTCACCAGAAAGCCAAGATGCCTTGGAATCTAGACAGAATGTAATGACCCTTTCAGATGGGGAAAGTATTCTCAAGTGAAACTTACAGCTTGCTGCTGATGCTGAAGAAAGCATTCTGAGATTCCTCGTATTCCCTTGGTGTCTTCCAAACCCACTGGATTAGCTGAAGGATGCAAGATGTGCTGCCAAACTCACCAGTCACTCAGCAGGGCAGCCCCAAAGTCTGAAGAGCTTTAGGACTCCCAAATGTCCCAAAACATCTGTTCCAGTTACATGCATTGCCTCCCTGCCAGCAGCCTCAGTAAAGGAATCCCTGCCCTGCCAGGAGTCCCTGATCTCATGGGTCCTGTTGGCGACAGCCACTTTTCAGAATGAGAGGAGTGGGCATCTCAGGGAGGAAATCTACAACAAGCTGGCAACCAGTGACTTAGCATGAAAAATGATTGGGGCCAGTTAAAGTGTTTTCCTGGAAACAAAAAAAAAACTGAACAGGGAGGAAGCCGATTGAGAATAGGAGAGGCAGGGATAAAGACAGAGGAAGGCAACTAGAAGCCCTCATGCAGGGTTAACAGAGGCTGGAAAAGGAAGCAGAGAACAGAAGGGAAAAGAAGAGAGAAGCAGAAATGAGACTCCCTTAGGCCTAGCTGTGCTCTAATTCTGTACAATTCCCCTTTCCATTCTACTTGCCATAGTCTATACTGCATCTCCTTGTTCAGCACGCTCCACCCTGACTCAGACACCATCTGTTTTTAGCTAATCAAAACCCAGAACCTTAAGAAATAAGTATAGGTGGCCAAATTTCAATGATAAGAGATAAGGAAAATAGGAACAATATAGTGCTCTGATTTATCAGAGTAGGGACTCTGAAAACCCAGGAGGTCAGGTAAGGATACCAGGTGCTGAGGGAAGAAGGAAACCAAGAAGATGGATAAAAACCAACTCTGCCTAAAGCACAGTTCTTCCGAAGAAAGGCCCAATTACTCAGGCAGCTTCTCTTTATTGAAGATGTTCCCTACTTTTCTCTCATCCTGCAGGCTTCTCCAATCCCTCTATTTTCAGTCATGAGTATGACAATGTATATTTTAACATAAATTTTATAATAATTTAAAAATACACCAACCAAAACGTTATGCTAACTGAGTTTAAGTCACTTTCTCTTTTCTTCAAGCCAATCCTTCTTTTTGTTCTTTTTCAACTTAATCTTAACTATGATCAAGGCAGTTATTTTTGTCAGAATTTTTTTCTGTTTCAATGTCTGAACTAAGTTAATATGACAGAATTACTGAAAAATAAAATTTCAAAATAGAACAAAGAAGTGTTTAAATACAGTCAAAAATTATTCATTGGTTGTTCCAAGTATAGCTTTTAGGCCACTCTTCATTCATTTAAATTTTCAAAAAGAATACTATTTTTTTAAATTTGGAGAATATGCATATTATATTCACTCATTAGCAAAGTTACCAACAATAGAAAAAGTCAAGTTTCTCCATTTTCCTTTCAGATTGTTTTCTTAGAGTCATTTATAATGTGGACTGACAAAAAACATACTCAAAAAAAGAGAGAAATTGCAGAAAGATTAGGACAGAGTGAAAGCTACGAAAGAACGAAAGCAATCAGCAACAGAATTACCAAGTGTGTTTAGAATGTGACTCAATCATGAAACTTCTATGGCTAACACAGATTTCTTTCATTATTTAATTGTTCTATTTCTCAGTTCATTGAATGAATTAGAGAAGTGTTTGACCAAGGAAGATATTAAGGACTGATTATTCGCTCAGAGTGAAATTGAGGAAATCAGAGCAAGTTAGTCTCTGCTCCTCTCCCTCTTCCCACTCTCCAGCCTCAGGCCCATATTTTACTTTCCTAATGGTAAAGAGTAAGCTCTGGGAGTTGGTGATGGACAGGGAAGCCTGGTATGCTGCAGTCCATGGAGTCTCAAAGAGTCAGACACCACTGAGCATCTGAACTGAACTGCATAGTAAAGAATCTACCTGCCAATGCAGGAGACTCAGGAGACACAGGTTCTGTCCCTGGGTCAAGAAGATCTCCTGTGGAAGGAAATGGCAACCCACTGCAGTAGTCTAGCCTGAGAAATCCCATGGACAGAGGAGCCTGGGAGTACTACAGTCCATAGGGTTGCAAAAGAGTTGGATATGACTTAGTGACTAAAAAACATTTCCCCCTTCTTTTCACATCATCCTATCCTTCCTCTAATCAATCCAGAAACACGTGTATCATATACAGAACAGACCTGAATTTTGAACCTTTCCTCGGCATGTTTCCATGACTGTCATGAAAAAACCATCATGTCTGTTCATGATAAACCATCTCAGGCTGAAATCCGTAGAGCTAAATTAGAGTGCTTTTCCTTTTTTTCAGTCATCTTAAAAGTATGACTACTATCTTGTTTCACTCCATGTCATTAGATGTTGATGATGTCAAAGAGTCATGTATTTCAAAGGAATCTGATTTCTGAGGTCTCATCAGAGAGTATCAATTATGAACTCATTTCAGAGAATGTACCATCAGTAGTTAAATGAGTATTGTTCAGGAAATACAAGGATCATGCATCTTTTTTAAATGTTCCATGTTTCCTTTAATACTCTGCTTGAGATCAAGTTGCAGGCAACAGCCAAAGATTGATAAAAAACTAAAATAAAATCTCCATGCAGCAGATGCAAGCACATGTGAAATGAGACCAGAATAAGATAGATGGGCAACATGAAGTTTGACAACATATTGGAAAAATCTCAGTGTAATTTAAAGATTTAAGGGATAAAACATTTTGGTCCTCTTGTTAAAATAAAGGAATATGATCAATACACATTTCACATGTAAGGAAGTAAAGTCAGATCTTCCTCTGTTGAAAGCAATAGTAAGGAACAGTGAGAACAATAGAGGTCCAAAGGCTAATCTCACAGCCTCTCTGTCTTATGTCCAGGCAAACTTGAGTACCTGTTTGGAAAGCAAACACCAGTATCATGCTTAATGTGAAACACTGGCACTATTAAATTTAGAACAAGGCACTCAGTTTCGGTACATCTATAATGCATAGTATTTTCAGTTGATAATATTGCTTCCCTAAAAAGCCATCAGAATCAACTGCATAGCCATCACGATTGATAATAGGATTTAGAATAAACAGAATTTTAAAAGTTGATACAAAGTAAACATGGAAATTTTATCAAAAGTGAAAGGATGGAAAAAGATACTCCGTGCAATTGTAGCCAAAAGAGAGCAGAGCTGTCTATATTAATATCAGACAAGATAGACTTTAAATAGAAAAGTTACGAGACAAAAAATGACATTGTATTTTAATAGAAAGTACAATACAGCAAAGAGACAAACAATTATAAATGCACACTTCATGACAAACCATCAATATATATTGTGATTGCACATCCATGTATGCATATGTGCATATATGAAGCAAAAACTGACAGAATTGAAGGGAGAAGTGGGCAGTCCACAAATAATAGGTGAGGTCCTCAATGCTCTGCTCCTAACAATGGATAGAACAACCAGAAGATAAGTAAGGAAACAGATGACATAACACAATAAACTAATCAGATCTAACAGACGTGTACAGAACATTTGCTACAACAATAGTATACACATTCTTCTCAGGTGCACAGAGGATGTTTTCCAGGACACACCACATGCTACTCCACAAATTAAGCCTCAGTAGATTTTAAAAGATAGACATCATGCATAGTCTTAACTGAACACAGTGGGATGCCATTAAAAATCAATAATGAAAATTGAAACAATTCCTAAATTTGTGGAAATTAAAAAACCCACTCTTAAACAACCAATGGACCAAAGAATAAATCACAAAAAGAATTAGAAAATACTTAAGATGAGTGGAAACAAAAATGCAGCATGCCAGAAATTATGGGACATGATCAAAGCACCAATACTTTGGCCACCAGATGCAAAGAGTTAACTCACTGGAAAAGACCTTGATGCTGGGAAAGATTGAAGACAAAAGGAGAAAGGGGCAGCAGAGGATGAGATGGCTAAGTAGCATCACCAACTCAATGGACACAAATTTGAGCAAACTCTAGGAGTTAAGGAAGGACAGGGGAGCCTGGTGTGCTGCAGCCCATGGGGTCGCAAAGAGTCAGACAGGACTGAATGACTGAACAACAACAAAAAGGGGGGAATTTATAGCCACAAATGTTTACATTAAAAAATAACAGATATCTCAAATCAACAACCTAACTTTACAAAGAAACTAGAAATAGAAAAACAAAACTCAAGAGTTAGCAGAAGGAAGGAAATAATAAAGATTAGAACAGAGATAAATGAAATAGAGAATGAAAAACAATAGAGAATATAAATGAAATCAATATAAATGAATATAAATGAAATCAAAAGTTAATGCATGAGACAGCGTGCTCAGGGCTGGTGCACTGGGGTGACCCAGAGGGATGGGATGGGGAGGGAGGTGGGATGAGGGTTCAGGATGGGGAACACATGTACACCTATGGCTGATTCATGTCAATGTATGGCAAAACCACTATAATATTGTAAAGTAATTAGCCTCCAATTAAAATAAATAAATGTTTTTTAAAAGTTAGTTACTTGAAAAGATCACAAAACTAACAAACCTTTATCTAGGTGGACTAAGAATAAAAGAGAAAAAATTAAATTATTAAAATCAAAAATTAAAATGGGGATATTGCATTACTACTGATTCTGCAGATATAAAAAGGATTACGAGAGTGCTAAGAACAATTGTACACCACCAAATTGGAAACCTGAATGAAATGGACAAATTTTTAGAAATCCAAAATCTACCAACTCTAAAATACAAAGAAACAAAAGATCTAAATAGATGTATAACTAGTAAGACAATTGAATCATTAATAAAATAGTAAATCAAATTCAGCAGCATTTTAAAGGAGTTATACACTGGTCAAATGGGATTTATTCCTGAGTGAAGATCTTACCACACGAAAATCATTCAGTATAATACCTCACAGTAACAAAATGAAGGAAAAAACTCACATCATTTCAATTGATGAAGAAGAGGCATTTTTACGTGAGCAAGCTCTCCATTCCATCATGTAATAAAATGGAGACAATCTTTGCCTTATGTACTTAAAGTGAGATAGATATCTGTAAAGTACATTGCATACGGCCCAGCCCAGAGTAAGCTGGTGTTATATTGATCCAGTAAGCTGGTGTTATATACTCTGGGTAAAAGATACAAATTGATAAGTATAGCCCACTGTGATCATCCTTATAGCATGAAATGCATAGTGATATATAAAATGAATTAATAGCCAAATTTTATTCAAACAAAACAAAAGTACTATGTTAAATACACATGGTAAAAGCAGGCGTCCTTGTCTTGTTCTTGATCTTGGAGGAAAAACTTTCAGTCTTTCCCCATTGACATAATATTTTCTATAGGTTTTTCATACATGGAAAAACATACATTATGTTGAGGTGGTTTCCTTCCATCCTACTTTGTTCAAAGATTTTAATCACATAAAAATTTGACGTTTCTTGTATGTGACAGAGATCCCTCTTGATCATGGTCCATCTAACTCCAATGCTGCCCATGCCCCTAACTGAAATGATGCACTTCTTATCTTAATAATACATAGATAAATGATAGATAGATAGATCATGTGTCTTAGCTTTAAAAATTTTTAGCTGTCTCATCACCAGATGAATGAATAAGCCAGTAAATGAACAAGACAAAATGGGGTTAATTATTTGCCATGGCTGAATTGATGGATTTTGCTTCCCTTTTTAAAGTATTTTCTTTTAACCTTTCATTTCCAAGGCCAGTCCTCATGACCCGTTGTCTGAGAGAGAGGAGGTGGTACTCTCACTAACAAAGAGGCCATTGATCCAATTGAGTCTCAGAGCTGACTTTCTCCACCTCTTTAGCAAGAAATTTCAGAGGAAGTCTGGATATGAAGTTGCATATTATTATAAATGAGACTACTATTGTTTTTGCCTCTGAATTCATTAGAATGCAGAAGCTGGGTTAAAGAAGGTTAATTTTTGTGACTCTTGTCTCTAGCAAACCTACATTTTGAGGTTTTATTACCTATTTTGTCCCTCACCCCTCACATCCCAATGGTGGCAATTTCTACACTATCCCATTCCTGTGCCCTCTTCTTAAAATTATTGTAAGCAAAAGATTTTTATTTTAAAAGACATTACTTAGAATTAAGGATAAAGTTTTAGCTGGAAAAAAAGAGGGTAAAGAATCCCACAAAAGGACAAATCTTTGATCTTATTGGAATTGAGAAATGAATTAAACAATATCCCAGTATTCTGAAATTTTGGTGTTCATTTAGAGTAACTTCTTTTTTGGTAAAAAAAAAAAAAAAAGTATTGGTTATAAATATTTTAATATTGCAAGAGAGCCTTCTACTGACTTTCTTTGTCTATAATCCCTTTCTTTGATTTGGATCTCTTTGCAAATTTCACATGGTTAGGATTAGGCTCCAGACACAGGACCCTGCTACTCCTTCCTCCCATCATAACTGTAGGTGCTTGACTCAAGCCATGTCATGGATGTTATTCCCCCAGAATCTGAGCTCCTAAACACAGACTAAGAGAAAGTGAGCAGTTGGAGCTGAGTTTTCCACGATAACAAGGAAAAGATGCAATCCATAGATTCTCCTATAGGAATTCCACAGAGCTGCACTCTTTCAGGTCACACTTTTCAGATCTTATTTAAATTATATGAAACTCTGTGTTGTATCTTCTTTATTTTCCCTCCAGATTTGATCTCTGTCCCCTTATCTCTCTGTGCCCCAGAGGCTGGTACTCGTGGCAAGCTCATCACCAGGATGCCATATATGTTAACCTTTCAAGACAAATAGGAGGAACAACTAGAAAGCAGAAGGCAAGAGGAGAAAGCTTCCCCTTATGCCATGTTCCTTCCTTACCATGGTGCTGTCCTAGGCAGATTTGTTCTGTGGCCGCAGCTCCTACTGCCTTCTCAGTGGCTATAGCTTGTTAATAATAATTACCACTTTAGGAGCAGGGATGCTTTCCTGCTGTTTTAGTTCCCATGTGGCTGCTCCACCATCCTTGTGGGTCTCTGTAACTCTGCCCATATCTCTGCTTGCCATGTGCTCTCTCATTAAATATATACAATGAAATCTGCTGAATGTGCCACCTTTTTCTTGCCAGGATCTTGGCTGGTTAAGCTTCCTGTTCTTGTTGCTGTTCAGTTGCCCAGTTGTATCCAACTCTGCGACCCCATGGACTATAGTCCACTAGGCTCCTCTGTCATGGGATTTACCAGGAGAGAATACTGGAGCAGGTTGCCATTTCCTCCTCCAGGGGATCTTCCTGACCCAGGAATCTGTGGCTCCTGCCATGTATCCTGCATTACACGTGGGTTCTTTACTGGTGAGCCACCAGGGAAACTTCCTATTATATGTCTAACAATTTCTTTCAAATTGCTTAATCAGAGTTAGCAACTGTCTTTTTTTTTTTTTTTTTTTTTGGTGTGCAGGATCTTAGTTACTCAACCCATGCTCCTGCAGTGGAAACCCAGAGTGCTAACCACTGGACTCTGAGGGAATTCTGAGACTTGGCATCTGGTTCCCACACCAGAGGATTCATAGATCCATTAGCCTATACTTTTGTCTCCGTATTCATCAAAATTGTTTAGTTTTATTATGTGTATATGTGAAATTATTAACTCTCTCTCTCTCTCTCTCTATATATATATATATATATATATATATATATAATATGGGGCTTCACATATAGCTATAATAGTAAGGAACCCACTTGCCAATGCAGAAGATTTAAGAGACTCAGGTTTGATCCCTGGGTCAGGAAGATCCTCTGGAGGAGGGCATGGCAACCCACTCCAGTATTCTTGCCTGGAGAATCGAATGGGCATAGAAGCCTGGTAGGTTACTGTCCACAGGGTTGCAAAGAGTCAGACATGACTGAAGAGACTTAGCATGCATGCACACGCATGTATAATAATATCCTCTAATAATGTTATTCAGCAACAATTGTTTTTGGAAAAATTTCTTAACCTGTGTTGGCTTTTGTTAACAATCTTTGTGAAACATCAACTATAAATTTATACATTCTACATTAAATTCTGTTCAGATTTTTTAAATCGATTATATCATTGATATCTGTTTCACATCCACCTTATATCAAATTTGTCAACAATTCTTATTTTCTCTACATTCTGAAGCAGACCTCTTCTCACTACTTTGAGTCTATAATTTAAATTCAGACTCTGCAGCCAGAGTGAGTCGTTCACAACAGAAGCCAGGCCAGGTCATTCCTCTAATCCCAATCCTCTCAGGGGATGACTCTCCCAGTAAAAGTCACAGTGTTGACAGTGGCCTCCTAAGCCCTGTCACCTCCCTGACCCCATTGCCACCACCCCCTCCCTCAAACTCGGCTACAGCCACACAAATCTCCTTGGGCACCTGGATGCTTAGTCGTGGCCAATTCTTTGCAACACCATGGACTGCAGTCTACCAGGCTCCTCTGTCCGTGGAATGCTCCTCTGTTACCATTTCCTCTTCCAGGATATCTTCCCTACTCAAGGATCAAACCCGCATCTTCTATGTCTCCTGCATTGGCAGGTGGATTCTTTACCACTGAGCCACCTAGGACACCCTCACAAATGTCCTTGATGTTTTTCAGCTGCCTAGTCATGTCTGACTCTTTGTGACCCCATAGACTGCAGTATACCAGGCCTTCTGGTACCTCACCATCTCCTAAGCTTTGCCCAAGTTCACCAATGCAAGTTCTATTGCATTGGTGAGGCCATCCACTCATCTCATCCTCTAACGCCCTCTTCTCTTTCTGCCCTCAATCTTTCCCAGCATCGGGGACTTTTCCAATGAGTCAGCTGTGCATATCAGATGACCGAAATACTGGAGTTTCAGCTTCAGCATCAGTCCTTCCAATGACTATTCAGGATTTATTTCCCTTAAGATTGACTGCTTTGATCTCCTTGCTGTCCAAGGGGCTCTCAGGAGTCTTCTCCAGAATCGTAGTTCGAAGGCATCAATTCTTCGGCACTCTACCTTCTTTACAGTCCAGCTCTCACAATCATACAAGACCACTGGGAAAACCATAGCCTCGATTATACAAACCTTGGTCATCAGAGTAATGTTTCTGCTTTTCAACACACTGTCTATGTTTGTCGTAACTTTCCTGCCAAGAAGAAAACGTCTTCTGATTTCATGGCTGCAGTCACCATCTGCAGTGATTTTAGAGCCCAAGAAGAGGAAATCTGTTCACTACTTCCACCTTTTCCCCCTCTTTTGCCATGAAGTAATGGGACTG
The DNA here is from genome assembly GCF_032452875.1 of Bos javanicus. Lineage (NCBI taxonomy): Eukaryota > Metazoa > Chordata > Mammalia > Artiodactyla > Bovidae > Bos > Bos javanicus. The sequence continues at coordinate 28,967,159 of NC_083887.1, read as the reverse complement.
GATGCTATGATCTTAGTCTTTTTGGTATTTAGTTTTAAACAGGCTCTTTCACTCTCCTCCTTCACCCTCATCAAGAGGCTCTTTAGTTCTTCTTCACTTTCTGCCATTAGAATGGTATCATCCACATATCTGTGGTCTTTGATGTTTCTCCTAAAACGTCAATCCTTATCCCAATTCCCAAGAAGGGTAGTACTAAAGAATGTGTTAACCATTAGACAATTGCAATCATCTCCCATACTAGTAAGGTCATGCTTAAAATCTTACATACTAGGCTTCAGCATTATGGGAACCAAGAACTTTCAGATGTCCAAGCTGGGTTCAGAAAAGGAAGAAGAACCAGAGATCAAATTGCCACCATTGGCTGGATCATAGAGAAAGCTAGGGAGTTCCAGAAAAACATCTACCTCTGTTTCATCAACTATGCCAAAGCCTTTGACTGTGTGCATCATAATAAACTGTGGAAAGCTCTTAAAAAGATGGGAATATCAGACCACCTTACCTGTCTCCTGAGAAACCTATATGCAGGTCAAGAAGCACCAGTTAGAACCTCGTATGGAACAACTGATTGGTTCACAAATGTCCTTACTTTTCTTCGAACTTCCAGGCACACTTCTGCCTCAGGACTGGCAGATGCTGTTCCTTCTGCCTGCAGTGTTTTTCTCACACCAGAAATAGGTGTTTGCTTGAGGTTATCTTCTCAGTAAATCCTCCCTGAACATTTTACATAAAAGGCAACCCTTACTGCTTTTTCCTATCTCTTTCTTGCCTTATTTTTCTGCTCTGATCTTGACACCAAATGACACGCTCAATATTTCACTTCTTTATTTATTGATTGCCTGTCTCTCCAATCAGAATGTGAGTCTACAGGCTTTATTAACGGCTGTGTCCCTTCCCCAGTGTTTAGAACAATTGACTGGCACCTATAGTTATTCAATAAATTATTTTAGAAAAAAAATGAAGTAATAGACTTATTATCTCTCTTTATGGTAAGAAGTTTATAACCAAATACAATTAAAATTATGTATTAGTAACTGCATAATTATTACATTGGAGAAGGCAATGGCACCCCACTCCAGTACTCTTGCCTGGAAAATCCCATGGACGGAGGAGCCTGGTAGGCAGCAGTCCATGGGGTTGCTAGCAGTCGGACATGACTGAGTGATTTCACTTTCACTTTTCACTTTAATGCATTGGAGGAGGAAATGGCAACCCACTCCAGTGTTCTTGCCTGGAGAATCCCAGGGACGGGGTGCCTGGTGGGCTGCCGTCTATGGGGTCGCACAGAGTCAGACACAACTGAAGCGACTTAGCAGCAATTATTACATTCTTATTTTTAACACAACTGACTAAAGGCTTAAGATCCTCTTACCAGGTGGAAGGAAATTCGCAGACTACTGCTCTACTATCATCTGTATTTTCTGTGGAAATATCCATTGCAGATCCCGGATCATTGTATGCCAAAGAATATAATAGCAATAAAATTATTAAGTAGGTATTATAATTGAAAATAATTCAGATGACTTAATACAAAGGAAAACTGACTCTAAACTTTAGATTTAACAATATTTTTTTCTAGAAAAAAGGAGAAGAAATATTAGTATATTATTACACAGACACTAAGTAGAATTTGAGAAAGTACTATTTATGAATAATATCTTGAAAAAATTATATTTTTCTTAAAAATAGAAGCTGGCAGCTTATTACAGCATATGTTAGAAGTTGAAGGAATTAATAGTACATTATACTGAGGTCTTAAAATATGTAGTAAATGAATGAAAGGTGTTTATTCATCAGCAGCCTTATGGTACATACCAAGTCACTCATCCTGGACCATTGCTTGACCAAACTTCTCAGGAATAGCAAGCCTTGGAAATAAAATGAAGTAATCATTCCAAGGGTGGTCCAAAGAGTCAGAAACTCACAGATTCACAGAGTACCAGGGCCTGAAGTAGCTTTAGGCAACCTGAGTAATGGCCCTATAATTTCAACTGAAGTAATTGGTACTATGGATTTTGAATTAAGGAAAAATAATTTTTATTTCTGTGGGTTGACTTTGGTTAGAAATTGGCAGGGTTAGTAAGCAGTGCATGGAAAGTTGGTGAATGAGTCACCATCAGACTGCTTTTCTGAAGACTGAGAAGCTTCATAGGGAAACTCATTGTAAGGAAAGAAGCAGGTGTCATAAACCTAAAACACTAAAACAGTGATGAAGGAGGCAGTGATTCTGAGTCAGTGTTATTTCCTGTTGTACAGCTGTACCCTTACCCAGCTTCATACAAACAGTTACACAGTTCAGTCACTCAGTCAGGTCCAACTCTTTGTGACCCCATGGACTGCAGCACGCCAGGCCTCCCTGTCCATCACCAACTCCCAGAGCTTACTCAAGCTCATGTCCATCGAGTCAGTGATGCCACACAACCATCTCATCCTCTGCTGTCCCCTCCTCCTCCTGTATAAGAAAAATCTGGGACAAATAGAAGAGCATAGCAATTCTGATCGTTAATTATCTTATTAATTAAGACGATAGCAAAACTCTTCTTTGAATTATCGTGAATGAATTCTAAAGTAATATCAAGTCTTTCATTGTTGTTCAGCAGCTAAGTCATGTCTGACTCATTTGCAACTCCATGGACTGTAGCCTGTCAGGCTCCCTGTCCGTGGAATTTTCCAGGCACGAATACTAGAGTGGGTTGCTATTTCCTTCTCCAGGGGATCTTCCCAGACCAAGAATCAATCTTGCGTTTTTTTCTGTGTTTCCTGCTTTGGCAGGTGGGTTCTTTACCACTGAATCACCAGGGAAGCCTCGATATCAAGTCAGCTCTAGCCTATTTGGACTAATAGGAGACAGCAGCTAAATGGTGAAGTTGACTTCTGTGATTTTTTTTTTTTACTTCTTGGCATCCAATTCGCATCGCTATCAACTTTCCAATTTCGTTTTGAGAAGTGGCCTCCCTAATTATGAGGGATCTTGGTGGTACACTGCGTTGTTTCTCTTACTTCCACCGTGAAATATAAAATAAGGCAGAGCTGTTTAAGAGACAAATCTCTCTTCTCACCATTCCAGAACTTTCAAAGGAAGAACACATGACCTGGGCTCTTTCTCTCTTAAAATTTTTGAATCCCAAGCAGTATGCCATAAGGACAGAAAAAAATACACAAGATTTTGCCTACGTATTCCAGCAATGGCAAATGAATGAGACTTTTAAGCTCTTCCTGTCTCAAAATACCCTGGATATACTTGGTTTCTGTACTCTTCAAGCTGATTTCTTCCGCTTTCTTTTCAATCTTATAAGATTTTCTTTATGATAAAGTCAGTTTCTATGCATGCCTGCTAAGTCACTTCAGTCGTGTCCAACTCTGTGGGACCCTTTGGACAGCAGTCTGCCAGGTTCCTGTGTACATGGGATTCTCCAGGCAAGAATGCTGGAGTGGGTTGCTATGCTCTCCTCCAGGGGATCTTCCCAACCCAGGGACTGAACCCATATCTCTTATGTCTCCTGCATTGGCAGGTGAGTTTTTAACACTAGTGCCACCTGGAAAACTCTAGTTTCTGTGACTTGTAACCAATTATCTTGATACAAACACTGAGTGGTGCCAGAAGTGGGTGGTGCCAGAATGGGGTGAAAATAGAAATTTCTTGGTTTCAATGTTTGTATTCCCCAAAATTCACGTGTTGAAATCCTAATCCCATGGTAATGGAATTAGGAAGTGGTCTTCGGAAGATGACTAGTTCATGAGGGCAAAGCCCATAAATGGAATGTGTGCCTTCTAAAGAAGACAGAGAACAAAGGGCACTTGTAATCTATACTGACTCATATAACTAACTCCCTAGACCTCTCTGCCATAGGCAATCACAGCCAAGAAGTCAGCAGTCTGCAGCCTGAAAGAAGGTTTTCACCAGAACCCTACTGTGCTTGCATCCTGATCTTGGATTCCCAGTGATCTTTCTCCAATAGTAAGAAAGAAATATCTTCTTTATCAACCAGAATATACACAGTATACAGCGGTATAGTCAACTCTTGGGGTTCACGGCACAGTAGTCCAGATCACTCCCTCTTCCCATGTGGATAACAAAATACAAGGATCAGTTCAGTTCAATTCAGTTGCTCAGTCGTGTCCGACTCTTTCCAACCCCATGGACTCCAGCATGCCAGGCCTCCCTGTCCATCACCAACTCCCAGAGTATACTCAAACTCATGTCCATTGAGTCAGTGATACCATCCAACCATCCCATCCTTTGTCGCCCCCTTCTCCTCCCACCTTCAATCTTTCCCAGCATCAGGGTCTTTTCCAATGAGTCAGTTCTTCGCTTCAGGTGGCCAAAGTATTGGAGTTTCAGTTCCAACATCAGTCCTTCCAATGAACACCCAGGACTGATCTCCTTTAGCATGGACTTGTTGGATCTCCTTGCAGTCCAAGGGACTCTCAAGAGTCTTCTCCAACACCACAGTTCAAAAGCATCGGTTCTTCGGCACTCAGCTTTCTTTATAATCCAAATCTCACACCCATAGATGACTACTGGAAAAACCATAGCCTTGATGATACGGACCTTTATTGGGGAAGTAATGTCTCTGCTTTTTAATATATTGTTTAGGTTGGTCATAACCTTTCTTCCAAGGAGTAAGCATCTTTTAAATTTCATGGCTGCAGTCACCATCTTCAGTGATTGTGGAGCCCCCAAAATTAAAGTCTGCCACTGTTTCCACTGCTTCCCCATCTATTTGCCATGAAGTGATGGGACCAGATGCCATGATCTTAGTTTTCTGAATGTTGAGCTTTAAGCCAACTTTTTCATTCTCCTCTTTCACTTTCATCAAGAGGCTCTTTAGTTCCTCTTCACTTTCTTCCATAAGGGTGGTGCCATCTGCATATCAGAGGTTATTGATATTTCTCCTGGCAATCTTGATTCCAGCTTGTGCTTCATCCAGCCCAGCGTTCCTCATGATGTCCTCTGCATATAAGTTAAATAAGCAGGGTGACAATATACAGCCTTGACGTACTCCTTTTCCTATTTGGAACCAGTCTGTTGTTCCATGTCCAGTTCTAACTGTTGCTTCCTGACCTGCATACAGATTTCTCAAGAGGCAGGTCAGGTGGTCTGGTATTCCCATCTCTTTCAGAATTTTCCACAAATTGTTGTGATCCACACAGTCAAAGGCTTTGGCACAGTCAATAAAGCAGAAATAGATGTTTTTCTGGAACTCCCTTTCTTTTTCAATGATCCAACGGATGTTGACAACTTGATCTCTTGTTCCTCTGCCTTTTCTAAAACCAGCTTGAACATCCAAGGATGCTTTATATAAAATAATTCTCCTTATGCAGGGTTCCACATCCTCTGACTCTGCGAAGTGCAGACCCAAATCATTTGCAGTCAGTTGAATCCATAAATAGAGAACTATGTTTTACCATAGCAGCCTGGATAGGTAAAGACACAATCAACAGAGAGATATTTGAAACTGATTAAATGGCTGAGATAGAACTAAAAGCAACAGAACTCCATTCATATCCTTGTAATGGAATCGAGAACCTCACAGTACCAAGTGAAGTGGCCAAACAGTTAATTAAGTGCTCACTTGTGCCCACTTGGAACCAGTTGCCTATTGAGAGCAAGCCACCAGATTACCAAGTAACTAGGTGGCTATGACACAATATAAATAGCATATGGAGTTTCTATTTTGTTGTTTTCACAACCCTTATTTGAAATGTTATTTTTATTTTTCAAAATTGCTGTCTTGGGCCTCTCCCCACTAGAGTATAAACTCCATGAAGACAGAGATTCAGTTCATTTTGTTCACCACTCTAATCTCTAGAGTTCTTTATATATCATAAGTATTAAAGAATATATGCAGAGGAATAAAATAATTCTTGAACAATGATATATGTCTATTACTGATGATGTGTTCATCATTACTCCTTTATCACTAGATATAAACTGGCCCTTCTTTGCTTATATCTGGGATTCCACAAAACTCATTTCTCTTTTGCCAGCTGAATCACTGGTAGAGTCTCTCAAAAGGGAGGATGTATGTGTCTGTGAGTGCTCATTCGCTCAGTCATGTAGGATGATTTGTGGCACTATGGCCTTATCCGTGGAGGTCTTTAGGCAAAAGTACTGGAGCGGGTTGCCGTTTCCCAATCCAGGGTGCCTTCCCGACCCAGGATCGAATGTAATCTCCTGCATTGCAGGTAGACTCTTTACCAGAAGGACTAGAAATCTGGAAGGAGAAAAGAAGCACATTTCTATGTTTCCCATTCCTGTCACCATCACATGCAATGGTTCTTCACTGTGACACTGACCGTGTTTCTAGTAGCAGCAGCGTGTGCTACTTTGCAGATGTTTTTATACCCCAGGACCTTCTGGCATGCTCTGTCAGAGGTTCCAGTACCAGTGGAGCACCTACCCCTCCTCACAGGTTAGAATCCCAGCATCACAGGAGGGTGAGTGAGAAGAGGGGCATCTTCAGTCCTTACTTTCCACAGTTCCAGTGTGCAAGAATCTTGGTTACCGGAGCACAAGTATAGGTCTTCAAAACAGAGAACTGATTTAAGCCAGCACAATAGAGTCATGTGCAATTCCCAGAAATCAGCTAATTCCCATACCTTGAGGTCCTTGAATGGAGGTGAGAAAGCATCCATTTAAGGAAGGACTAAATTATGGAGCTAACTAGATAGTTTGGGATTTGATCTCCTTGGTTTTTCAGCTAGCTTGTTTTCTCCCTTATTCACAAAATGGTCCTCTTCTTACTTCTCTACTTTGTCCTTCACTGACCCCTGTTCTTCTCTTGTGCCTATTGTCTCCAAGCAAACCCAGTTCTTGGGGATTTAAACACCCCATAGTGTCACCTGGTCAGCCTGGGGTTGAAGGTAGCAAAAGGATCACAGATTTACCATGATCTTGACAAGCTTCAGGACTCTTACCTGGCCCAGCCTTGGGAGGACCCCCAGCAATGTGTCACAATATTTTAAAATTTGTAAACATAAAGTATTTTTATCTTCTTTTAAGAAGGCTCTTTATATTGTCTTTTCATACTGTTCACAGAGTTCTCAAGGCGAGAATACTAGAATGATTTGCCATTCCCTTCTCCAGTGATGACAAACCTAGACAGCATATTAAAAAGCAGAGACATCACTTTACTGACAAGGTCTGTATAGTCAAAACTATGGTTTTTCCTGTAGTCATGGATGGGAGAATTGAGCCATAAAAAAGGCTGAGTGCTCAAGAACTGATGCTTTTGACTTGTGGTGCTGGAAAAGACTCTTGAGAGTCCCTTGAACTGCAAGGAGATCCAACCAGTCCATCCTAAAGGAAATCAGTCCTGAATACACTTTGGAAGGACTGATAATGAAGCTGAATCTCCGATACTTTGGCCACCTGATGCAAAGAGCTGACTTATTGGAAAAGACCCTGATGCTGGGAAAGACTGAGGATAGGAGAAGAAGGGGGCAACGGAGGATGAGATGGTTGGATGGCATCAGTGACTCAATGGCCATGAGTCTGAGCAAACTCCAGGAGATAGTTAAGGACAAGGAAGCCTGGAATGCTGCAGCCCACGGGGTCACAAAGAGTCATACACGACTTAGCAACTGAACAACCTGTGTATCATATAACCTTTAGGCCCCACCAAACATGGATTTTCCCCTGAAAAGTTGGTAAAGGGAGGTTTAAAGCAAGTCCATATGACAGTAGGCACAATGGAAACATGAATGTGATAATTCCCAGCTCCTAACTGTTGCCGAATTTTCTGTTGGCCAAAGATAATGGTTCACATCTATTGCCCCAGTGTGCTCTTAGATTCAGGATGCGTCTTGAATTTTTCACTTATACAGTATGGAGCACATTAGGAATAGTTTCATCTGAGTCAGTTAGGAAGTGTGTGTTAGATCTGTCTCGTCTATTATCATGTGAAACATGTGCAGTGAGTTCTTACTGTAGTGCATGGTTGAATCTGCCGGATGACCTGGAATGATGTGCCCCTTTACCCCAGCACGTTTCAGAGATGATGCATCTGACACCTCCCTTTCAGGGACAGCATGAAGGTATTCACTGATAAAAGAAGTCTACTTAGACATGAGAGACTAAGAACATCAAACACCTTCCAATCTCCGGTGAGAGTAGAAGAAGCCGGCCATGATGCTGCTATCAACAGTCACTTGTACTGAGCAGTGCACCTCGGACCATAAAGGGAACTGCAAGATGCAGGAAACCAGCAAGCTGCTCTTGGTGAAGTCAGAGTAATAAGATGCAACATTTTTTGTTATGAATGTGATGGTGAATACAAATGGAATTAAATTGAGACGTTTTGTGGTGCTGTAGCATCTAAAATTGGATGAAACAAGACATTAAAAACATAAAAATAATTAAACATAAGTAAGTCATAAGTACAGACAGTATTAATGAGTTTCAGCTTGTGAAATATTAAGTGAAAATGATATGTGGCATGGTTAAAATATAGAACTTTCAAAAATATTTGAGAAGTATTTACATATCAGGTGGCGGTAGTGGTAAAGAACCTGCCTGTCAATGTAGGAGACACAAGAGATGCAGGTTCAAGAGATGCAGGTTCAATCCCTGGGTGGGGAAGATTCCCTGGAGAAAGAAAGGGCACTCCACTCCATTATTTTTGCCTGGAGGGCCAGAAAGTCAGACATGACTAACTGAGCACACACACACACACACACACACACACATTTACATATCAAATTGATAAAATCCTCCCCAAATAATTATTGCTCTACTTATTTTTAAAATTCATATAGTTGACAGAAGTATTTCGTACTATATACAGATATGCTATTTTAAAATTTTACAAATGATTGTATTTTTAAAAAGTATTTGAAAAGAACTATAAGTTCAGCAATATAATAAAGTGAAAGTTAGTTGCTCAGTCATATCCAGCTCCTTGCTGACCCCATGGACTAGCCAAGCAGGCTCTTCTGTCCGTGGAATTCTCCAGCCAAATAGACTGGAGTGGGTAACCATTTCCTTCTCCAGGGGATCTTCCTGACCTAGGGATGGGACCCAGATTTCCTGCATTGCAGGCAGATTCTTTACCATCTGAGCAACCAGGGAAGCCCAATATAATAAATTTGTGAATTAATAAGTAAATACTCAGAAAATCAAGTATTAAAAAAATTTAGTGTCCCTTTTATCTGTTAAAGTATTCAGTTCATGAAGGATCCAGTGTGTGTTTTAATTATCTGGTTGGCTAGAATTAGACCTCCTAGGCAAGAGGCAGGAGCATCTTAGTAGATTCCTGACCTATAAAATAAGCTATTTGGGTAGGAAGGGTCAAATCTAGATCTTTAGAAGTTCTTCTCCCAATCTAATATTTAAATTAAAAAGTGTCATATTTTGGGGGGGGTCATAGGATTCTGTGCCACTAATTAAGACTTGAAAGATGCAGGGCTGTTGATTCATAAGTATCCCAATTTCCTCTCAAGTTTGCCCAGTGCAGAGAAAGAATGGGTCTTAGAGAACAGGAGGTGGTCTTTGTAAGCTAAACCAGGTGTGGCGATGCCAGCCCTAGCTGCTGTGCCAGTTATAATTTCCCTGATGGAATAAGTCACTATAGTCCCCGGCACATGGTACCCAACTGTCGTTACTGTTTAGTCTCTAAGTTGTGTCCAGCTCTTTTGCAATTCCTTGGACTATAGCCCTCCAGACTCCGCTGTGCATGGGATTTCCCAGGCAAGAATACCAGAGTTGGTTGCCATGTCCTTCTCCAGGGATATTCCTGACTCAGGGATCGAACCTGTGGCTCCTGTACTGGCAGTTGGATTCTTTACCCCTGAACCACGTGGGAAGCCCACCCAACTGTTAGCTAGTGAATATTTTCTTCCCTTGGTCCACTTTAAAGAAGTCTTCATACTTCCAAAGCAATTGGTTGCATTTATGACTGCATATTTCCCTGTGTTCTGACATAATTTTCATCACACAGAAGCGTTTTCAACACTCATTTGTATCATGAACTGAGAAAAGCACTAATCAGAGAGCTATTATCTTAGCATACCTGTGACATTAGATGCATCTGTGATTTATCTGACAGCCATCTATCCTAACAGCTTTTCACGATACTAATTTGAATCCTTTAGCATTGAACATGACTAGCCTATTTCATCTGCTTTTAGCTAAATTGATTTCCTGGATGTTAGATAGCTGACTGAGGCCCTTCTGGATAAAATTACCTATTGTCGTTCCAATTGCCATATCTTCCAAGTCTTTGTCTTGGTATTTATTTATTTATTTTTCAGGGAGACAGAATGTGTGACGAGCATTTGTTTCATGCTTCTAATTAGATTCAATACAAAAGTAGGAACAGCTGACTCAGAGATTTATCATGTGAGCCTGATTTATGCTTTCATGAAATCATAGTGTGCTAGATGAAGGCTGGTCTCCCAACTCAACAGGAATTATAGTGGTATTTGTCTTTTCAAGTGGCATCATTTAACCAAGGAAAAAGAAAAGGCAGCCTTCCAAAACCCAGAGGGTGCCAGTAACCTGAAGTGCACTTCTGCAGGGTAGCTTCCTGCCGACTGTTTGCTGGTAAACTTGGAACTGCTATGCTGCATATATCAGTTCAAATTTAGCTGCTTCAAAGAACATTTTTAAAATAATACCATCCAGATAGGAAGAGAGACCAAAGAAGATGTGGAGGGTGGGAGACATAAGAGGAAAAGAAGAGAAATCCCAGAGGACGGGTAGGATAGATCATTATCCTCTGTTTGTTTTTTTCATTTGCTCATCACCAAAATCATAGTCTTTATAGACAACATGAAAACTAGTAGTCAGCAATATAACAAAATCTAAAAAGTGATTTTTTTTTTTCAAACTCTGTTTTGGATGAGTAGAAAGCCAATCGCCCCATGAAATTTTCAAGTTGTTAAACACCAGCAATGTGCTAGGCCAGAGTCGCAAATACTTAGCCAAAAAACAGTAACTCCTTTCAGCCATGTCTTTGACTATTACTGATGGATCACGGAGCTTCCCAGGTGGCGCTAGTGGGACCTAGCTATGGTGCTGGGAGACATAAGAGACTCCCTAGGGAGATCCCCTGGAGGAGGGCATGGCAACCTACTCCAGTATTCTTGCCTGGAGAAACCAACGGACAGAGGCACCTGGCAGGCTACAGTCCAAAGGATTGCAAAGAGTCAGGCATGACTGAAGCAACTTGGCACACATGCAATCGACCATGGCATTATGCTTCTCTAAGCCCAGATAAGTCCTTATATACCTTTTTTTTTTAAATTATCACAGTGGGAGGACTACTGCTTGGTTATAGGTATCAAACAATAAAACACTTACTCGCCCTTTCTTTTCTAGATTAAACATTAAATGCAGAATGAAAGTCTCCTTTTACGTATACTCCTGTCCTTCATCATCTCCACGTTTCTCATTAATTCATAGAATGAAAGATGTGGTACATAGGGAAAGGAAAGAAATTTTTTTTTTTTTTACAAAGCTTGTTTGAACATTCTTGTATTGTTAATTTCTGTTCTTTAGAAATAAATCTACTTTATGGTATTTAATACCCCCACTTTTACCACAGTACACTACTACTATGTTACAGGAAAATAACCATTTCCATTTCTTACTTCCCATTCATTAAAAAAAAATAATGCTTTAGATGCTTTTGAGCTTCTCATAACAATCACGAAAGAACCAGGTCATTTCAAACCATAAAAAAGTGTTAGTCACTCAGTCGTGTCTGATTCTTTGCTATATTTATTCATGAAACTTTCTCTACATCTTCCACTGCAGAAGGCTGCCTTTGCCTTAGTATCTCTTGTTTCTGGCATTTATCCAATGATTGATATCTTTAAGTTGTAAATTACTCTATTCTCTTGTTTTTGTTTAGTTGCTAAGTCATGTCCAACTCTGCGACCCCATGGATGTAGCCTGCCAGTCTTCTCTGTCCATGGAATTTTCCAGGCAAGAATACTAGAGTAAGTTGCCATTTCCTTCTTCAGGGGATCTTCGCAGCCTAGGGATCAAAGGAAATTTTTCTAACATCACTGATCACTCAAGAAATACCCACATTAACCTTCTAGCAAAACAGTTCCTGCCTATGCCGCAATATGAGAGATTAGGTGATTGTAAGTAAACATGAAGAAAAAATTATAACATGTTTTGCTCTCATATTGTTCTCCTAGCTCCAGAAATCCAGATTAAATGGGTTTTGCAAAGCACTTCCACCTATTATAATAAATTGATGTCAATGAAAACCAACATTCATTTTTGAGTAAAAATTATAACATTGTTTTTGAAACTGAAAATAAGAGAATAAACTAAACAGCAAATTTATGTATCAAGACAATTCTTTATCACCATCAAAATTCATTTAATTAGAAGTTCTCAAATTATTTATTTTCAACTCAAGTAAAGACAATAAGGCCACTGCAGTTATTTCCTCATCTGTGTCAATTGACTCATCTTTCAGTTCCAGTTCCCCCTAAATTCCTGTCTATGGCTTTAACAGCTTTCTTCTTGCATCTCGTGGGCACTGCATCATTAGCACAGATTTTTCTCATTTTGAAAGTGAAAGTGTTAGTTGCTCAGTCGTGTCCAACTCTTTGCAACCCCATGGACTGTACTGTCCTTAGAAATCTCCAGGTAAGAATACTCCTCAGATCAAAATCCCATTCCCTAACAGTTTTCAGATTATCTGCATTTAAAATGTCTGGAATCTGGAGACCATAGCAGTAAAGAATCTGCCTGCCAGTGCAGGAGCCTCTGTTCCATCCCTGGGTCAGGAAGATCCCCTGGAGAAGGAAATGGCAGCTCACTCCAGTATTCTTGCCTGGAGAATTCCATGGACAGAGGAGGCTGGCGGGCTACAGTCCATGGAGTTGCAAAGAGTCAGACATGACTTAGCTACTAAACGACAACAAGCAGCCTTGATACAGTGCCCAATCCTGCTCCAGGGTCTGCTTGATGAATACCTCCCAGGAACAGTGCTCATGGCCCGGTCATTTCCTTGATGCTATTCTGCACCTCAATCCACTCCAGCTCACCGCTGTATCGATGCAAATACCTTTCAATTAATTTACAAGCATCTCTCTTTCAATATCCTACTTTTTGGGGATCAAGATGACTTTGAAACCAGTGTAGTTTTTACCAATAAGGTTAAGGCACAATGCCTTTCATTCTTCAATTTTTCCTTTTTATTTTTTCTTGTTTGAGGACTTCTCTTATAGGATAGATGACTTTTTTTCTTGCCCTACCCATTTTCCTTTGGTGCTTTAGGCATGGCAGCATCCCCCCAGCTTGGCACCTCCCTCCAGATCTCCGACTCCACACATGGGCATATCGCCATCGGGCAGCATCGGGAAGCTCACAAGGTGACTCCGGTCCATGCCTTGCCAAAAATAGATAACAAGCAGGTCAGTCTTTTAAATTTACAGTATAATGGAAGAATAGGATTCGTAATGTCTTTCTTGCACATCTCAAAGGCGTCATTCCAGTCTCTGAAATGGTATACCTATGTGATTTATCCACTATTTTTTTTCAGTGGAAAAGTGCTTTTTGAATGAAAATTTTTTCCTTCTTTAATTTTAGGCTGTGGATAAATATGTTGTTGCTGCTGAATAAGAAGCATGTACACTAATATGAAACAATGTTTTTAGAATATCTGTGCACAATAAATGGAGTAGAAACTCCTAGTCTTTACATTTTATTATACTTAAGGTTAGGCCTGTAAATTGCTGTGTTTCTCCCACTCTTTTTCTAAGCCTGAAGTCTTTCTTAGTCACCACTGCTCACTAAGAAGCTGCTCTTTGTCTGCACTCCCACCATGCATTCTTGCTTTCTCTCCTTCTTTCCCCAAAACACTCACAAAACAACCGCTTCTTTGTAGCATGTGCGTTGCCTCTGAGCCAAATTTAGTAGAATTTTATAAATGCCCACAAAGCGTGGGTGGGCTGGCAATCCAAATGTGATGGTCATGTTCTTCATTTTGTACGAGACTTCCAGAACTTCATACACAGAACTTATTTTTTTCTTTTGAGATATTGTACACAATATATGCAAAGAACAATCCATTTGCATGGGTTAGATTTCCATTCCCTCTGCTTACAGCTGAGTAACTTTATTCTTTGTCCTCACTTGTAAAATTGGGGAAATACAATTTCCCATAATCAAATGAGAATATATCTAAGTTATATAAACATTGTGTGTGACAATAAATGAGAGCTCCATTTTCACTTTTCCATTTAGCTTCCTTTCCTAACTGGCTATATATTTTTAAAATCTTTCCACGCTGCTAGTCATCCAAGAGCTTCCCTGGTGGCTCAGATGGTAAAGAAACTGCCTGCAATACAGGAGACTTGGGTTTGATCCCTGGCTCGGGAAGATCCCCTGGAGAAGGAATGGCTGCCCACTCCAGTTTTCCTGGGCTTCCCTGGTGAATCAGCAGGTAAAGAATCTGCCTGCAATGTGGGAGATCTGGGTTTGATTCCTGCATTGGGAAGATCTCCTGGAGAAGGGAAAGGTTGCCCACTCCTGTATTCTTGCCTGGAGAATCCCATGGAGTCATAGTTATATGTAATGCTTCTGCAGTGATCAAAATAAGTCAGGAGTTGAACTGTAAACTCTTTCATAGAAATTGTGTATATGTATATTTGGGTCATTTGTATATTGTAAAATTCAGTGTGTAAATGGTGTTGAAGGGCATCAGAGGGATTTTTTAAAATTCATGTATGAAGTAATTTCTTAAGGAATAATAAAATAATAGCATGAAATATGGCTCAGAATATGGATCTTTTATCCCTGGCTGAGGCAAAGTTTAGTACTTCTTGTTAACTGTTTTGTGCTTCCATATCTGTCTGCTGCCCTCTGTTGCCCTCCATTCTTTCCTTAGAAATGTCCAGAGAAAATCTCTTCACTTTTTTTTTCCCAACCCCAAGCCTCTTTCTCTCCTCCTTCATTCTATTCATCTTTTCTGATGCCAGTGTTCCAGGCACTGATTAGACAGATTTATCTTCATAGCTTTGCCCTGATACATAACACACAAATAATGATTTCTACATTTTTGGAAGATGGTACTAGGAAATTGTTTCTTTAGACTATTGTACTGAAATAGTGATGCTTAAATTTCTGTGATGTTTTGCAAAAAAATAAATACTTAAATTTCAACAGTTGCAACAAATAAAATACACAGTGTTTACACAGTGATACAGGAATGCTCTCCAAGCAAAATTAAAGAAGCCAAAATTATTACAGTATATAGAAGAAAATTACTTTTGATTTTAGCAAATATTTAAAATTATATATAGGTCATCCAAGCCAAAAACCTGAAATCAGTCCCAACTGATCTCTTTTCCCTACCCTGGAAGTACAATTGATAGACAAACCTCGTTATATTTTTCCTTTTAAATCTGCTCACTCCACAGATGTTTATTGTGCCTGATTCTGTCCTAAATACTGGAGAAAGAAACACAAATAAATAGACAAAAATTGATGTCGTCATAAAGCTTACATGCTGGTGTGTGCCCCAGTGGAGGGTTGAGGGGGGATGAGGAAGTGGGACAATCAAATAAGTACGTAAAATATACAATATGTCAGAAATGCTTGGAGAAAAAATTAGTCTTGGGGGAAGAGCACAGGGAGTGCCAGAAGGAAGAGGAGTGGCTCCCTGCTCAAAGAGCCAGATGGGGATTAGAGTCTAGGGATGAAGAATGACCTGGGAGTCCCTGGGCTTCTGGTGGTGACTGATGTAAATGGGGATAAAGGGCATAATGAGATTTTTACTGATGGTGTCAACAGAGATAATGGTGGTGACGCTAGCAGTGCTGGGAGAGGGCAAGCCAGTGGGGGCGGGAGGTGGGGGGGACTTCCTGCAAGGAGAAAAGCTAAGGCCTCTAATTCATTCTTGCCAGGAGTGGTGATGGGGGCAGGGAATGGCACCCCTGAGAGCCTGTGCAATTCCTAGACCCTCTCTGGACTCTTGCCAATGCAGTTTCTTCCTCAAATCTCTCCCCTCCTTTCCATCTCCCCTTAGCCCTTTTCCAGTTCACACCGATAACAGCTCTGCCAGGGCTTTAGTTTTGCTTCCAGGAGTTCATTTTTAACACAATCAGATAAACTACCTGAAAAACAAATCCAGCCATGTAATTTTCACTCCAAACCTTTCTTGGTCAAAAATCATGAGCACATAAGCTACCCGCTTGTTCTTGGATCGTATTTTCTGTTCAGATCGTATTTCGGTTCAAATCATACAAAGCTGCTCTTAGTTACTGGCCCAGAGCATTCTTTCATCCTACGTATTCTTTTCTTGCCACTCCTTCGAGGTGAAATGCCCTTTCCCCTTTCTTAACCTGACAAAATCTTTCTCAACTTTCAAGACACGGCTTTAGTGTTCTTACCTTCAACATGCTTTTCAAGAAGCCCAGATAAAGTGCTGTGTCTCAGAAGTACCATTCTACCCCAAGCACACCTTTTGTGTGGTATCTAAAGTATCCTGGATTGTTAGATCCACAAGGACAAGAACCATGCATTATTCATCTGATGCTCTCAGAGGACAGCAAGGTGTCTGTTTATCAAGCAAATAAAAATCAATAGGCTACATTGAAACTCTGCTTTGCTAATCCTGTTTTCTGACCTAGAATGCAGTCTCCAGGTTGCCACTGATATGGTGAAAAATTAGTTTGAAATATACATTTTTATTATTTTCTTTTCTCCAGTTCTTTAGTCATCAGTACCATCTAAGCTGCTTCAAAGAGAAGTAGGATTGTTACAAAGGAATGACAAAAAGAAAAAAAAATAAGCAAGGAAGGATTCATGCTGAGTTTTTTAACTTCCAAACCAGTCTTTGAAGAATCAAACAAAAAATTGAGAAAAGCTGGGCACAGACTTGGGGGTCACACTGATGAAAGGGAAGTGCAGAAAGGAGTGTCAACGTAAGTTATGGGCAGACTTGAGATTGGTTTATCTTAGGGAAGAACAAGAGTTGGAGAAGAGGGTTCTGATATGTGATGACTCAGTATAGAGAATCAGGGTCAGCCTCTGGGATTACCAAGGATTTTAAGGGGAGAGCACATGAACCACTATTTTTTTCCTGTTATATAAAAACCAAAATGAAAAAGCAAACAAACAAAATCTTTCATTTTACAATTCTAAATGTACAAAAAAAAATCTAGACTCTTATATAGGATTCTGATATAGGATTTTACTTTGGGACCTTACCAGTATCTCTCTCTGAAATCTTGGCAAATCATAACCTACAGAGCAAGGAAGAACCAGAGAGAATCTTGTACAGTTCAGTTCAGTCGCTCAGTCGTGCCCGACTCTTTGCGACCCCATGAATTGCAGCACACCAGGCCTCCCTATCCATCACCAACTCCTGAAGCTTAATCAAGTTCATACCTATCACATTGATGCCATCCAGCCATCTCATCCTCTGTCATCCCCTTCTCCTCCTGCCCCCAATCCCTCCCAGCATCAGAGTCTTTTCCAATGAGTCAACTCTTCGCATGAGGTGGCCAAAATATTGGAGTTTCAGCTTTAGCATCAGTCCTTCCAATGAACACCCAAGACTGATTTCCTTTAGGATGGACTGGTTGGATCTCCTTGCAGTCCAAGGGACTCTCAAGAGTCTTCTCCAATACCACAGTTCAAAAGCATCAATTCTTCAGTGCTTAGCTTTCTTTATAGTCCAGCTCTCACATCCATACATGACTACTGGAAAAACCATAGCCTTGACTAGATGGACCTTTGTTGGCAAAGGAATGTCTCTGCTTTTTAATATGCTGTCTAGATTGTTCATAACTTTTCTTCCAAGGAGCAAGTGTATTCTAATTTCATGGCTGCAGTCACCATCTGCAGTGATTTTGGAGCCCCCAAAAATGAAGTCTCACACTGCTTCCATTGTTTCCCCATCTATTTGCATTGAAGTGATGGGGCCAGATGCCATGATCATGGTTTTCTGAATGTTGAGTTTTAAGCCAACTTTTCAGTCTCCTCTTTACTTTCATCAGGAGGCTCTTTAGTTCTTCTTTGCTTTCTGCCATAAGAGTGATGTCATCTGCATATCTGAGGTTATTGATATTTCTCCCAGCAATCTTGATTCCAGCTTGTGCTTCACCCAGTCTGGCATTTTGCATGATGTATTCTGCATATATGTTAAATAAGCAGGGTGACAATATATAGCCTTGTCATATTCCTTTCCTGATTTGGAACCAGTCTGTTGTTCCATGTCCAGTTCTAACTGTTGCTTTTTGACCTGCATACAGATTTCTCAGGAGGCCAATCAGGTGGTCTGGTATTCCCATCTCTTGAAGAATTTTCCAGTTTGCTGTGATCCACACAAAGTTTTTGGCATAGTCAATAAAGCAGAAGTAGATGTTTTTCTGGAACTCTCTTGCTTTTTTGATGATCCAACAGATGTTGCCAATTTGATCTCTGGTTCCTCTGCCTTTTCTCAATCCAGCTTGAACATCTGGAAGTTCACAGTTCGCATACTGTTGAAGCCGGGCTTGGAGGATTTTGAGCATTACTTTGCTAGCATGTGAAGTGAGTGCAGATGTGCAGTAGTTTGAACATTCTTTGGCATTGCCTTTCTTTGGGAATCTTGTACAGGGATCTGCAGCTTGTTTTTTAAAGTAGAACTTATTTTTCAGATTAAATTTTATAAAAAATCTTGATTTACAGCCAGACAGATTTAAGACTTCCCTTAGTGAAGGGAGGGAGCCCAAAGCCCCAGTGTCCTGTGGCAGCCCCAACCCATTCTGTGAAATTTAGGGCTCCAAAGACCATGACTTGAACACTACCAATCTAGAGCAACTTCTGTATTTTGTGGATGAGGAGACTGAGTTATGAAAAATTTTAATGATTTGTGCTAGAGTAAAGGAAATCTGGAATAATGCCATCTAGGGCTACAGCCTGGAGTGTTTACTGATAGCCCAGTTATTGAGTCATCTTTACCTTTGTATACATCTCAAAAGCATCCTCTCTAATTGAGAAGTAAATATGCATAAACGTCTTCACTTGAGGAATTTTTGAGAGGCTCAGATCAATAAATCTGAGAAGAGAGTTTATTTTTTCACTAGATACAGATTATACAGCATAACAATATCTGTCCTGCAGCCTCTGTAAAAGTTATAAAAAATCAAATTGCTCCACTGTTCTTGAGCTACGGCCATACACTACATTACTATTAAAGAATCATTTATGAACCAAATGATTGCACAATTAGTGCAATTAAATTTATGATACTTAACGGAGATTTATGTCATATGTTAAGTATAAAAACAGCTTAAACTTGACTTTTTAAATGTAAACTAGAACACTCTCAGCCCCTTGTAAGAACTCAGTTGAACATTACATCATAAATATGTAACAAATGTTAAAAGATGTTGGTTAAGGAGCCATGGCTCAAAATCTGATCCTTCTCCTTTTCCATGGTGTTATACTTTCATCCTTCATAGATCACAGATCAACATGAGACATTTTAAATAAAGAACTTGGATATTTTTATTGAAGGCTAAATCTCACAATACCACTTTTTGAACATACTTAGGAAGTAATTCTCTCTGATAATTTTTTCAATGTTCTCTTTCTTTTAAATGCTATAATAAAATATAAACACTTATTAAGTAATTTTATAGAAATCAAAGAAATTTATGAGGCAGCTCACTTTTTAGAATGATAAATGTAAGAGTAGAATTCATTTTAAAAACATAATGGAAGTTTCCAAATATATCCACAAATATAAAGAATTATTAAAGTTTTTCCTGGTAATGTTTATCTTATCTAAGTGAACACTGAAATGTCAAAATTGCCTCCCAGTCATTCTGAGAGTTTAAAATTAATCTTAATGTGACCTAGGCACCAAATGCTTGTCCCACATAAAATTACAGGAACAAATTTTTGCTGGACACCTTGGCAAAGCTCTTTCTTTTCCCTAAATAGCTTTTCTGAGGATAGAATGCAGTTACCTTAATAAGAACTGTCACTTAATAAATTTTCCTCAGGGTATGGGGAAGGATTCTGCAGTGTAGCAGAAAGGTATGGATTCAGTAGTGGAAAAACCTAATATATAAACTTAAAAATTATGATAACTACTATTTTAAAACACTGATATAAAGGGCACCTCAGAGTATAATTTGCTATATAGTTAACTCTATAACAGCATGGCTGTGACTATTTTTAACCCCAAAGTTTACCAAACTATATCTCAATGCATTTATCCCAGATCTACAAACTTAATGATAGTTTACTGTATGTCTAACTTGTTTTATGTATTTATTTCAATGTACCAATAAATAAATGAGAAGTTTCTAAATTCTTCATATACCCTTAAAATTGTGTGTGATACAAAATGTTTAATGACAAAAATATCTCTTCTGAGTTTTGATCCTAGGAAGACAATAAACATACTTTTCCTATTCTTTCCTAAGCATTACTAAGCAGCCTTTAATATTATTCATAAAACAAACATAGGTAGCCTCTGGAAGATAGAAATAGGCAGAATGGCTAGAAATTTTGGGACCCAAAGAAGAGATAATGATACTTCCCTGCTGCTAAGTCGCTTCAGTCTCGTCCGACTCTGTGCGACCCCATAGACGGCAGCCCACCAGGCTCCCCGTCCCTGGGATTCTCCAGGCAAGAACACTGGAGTGGGTTGCCATTTCCTTCTCCAATGCATGAAAGTGAAAAGGGAAAGTGAAGTCACTCAGTTGTGTCTGATTCCTAGCGACCCACGGACTGCAGCCCACCAGGCTCCTCCGTCCATGGGATTTTCCAGGCAAGAGTACTGGAGTGGGTTGTCATTGCCTTCTCCGAATGATACTTCCCTAGGTTTTCTTTTCCTCATGTATCTTAGATTGAGAGTTTCAGAGACTGACAATCTAAAAGCACAAGCAGGTACAAACAAGCAAACAAAAAAGTCCTAAAAAAGGCGTGCTTTCTCTCTAGCCAAAGAGCATCCAGGAAAACAGAAACCTTTTTTTTTTTTTTTTTTTTTACAATAACCACTCTATTTCAGGAAACTACCACAGAAAAAAATATTCCTTGTACAACTACAGAGCCAAATTAGACATTACAAAAATTAGGCATTAAAAGTGAAATTAGCCAAAACAAAACAAAGCAAAAATTATCAGAGACAAAGTTTTTATATGATGATAACAGGGGAGTTCCACAAAAGATACATAGCAATCTTAAATATGTATGCACTAAGCAAAATATATAAAGCAAAAATTAATAGAATTGTGGAAATAAATTATATATGGAGATTTCAACTTCTGTCTCAAAAATTGAAAGAATAACGAGAAAATCATCCAAGATATAGAAGAACTAAACAGACAATCAAGCAACAGAATATGATTGACACTTATAGAACAGTTGACCAAAAAAAGGGGAGAGCTTCCCTAGTGACTCAGATGGTAAAAAATCTAACTGCAATGCAGAAGACCTGGGTTTGATCCCTGGGTTGGGAAGAACCCCTGGAGAAGGGAAAGGCTACCCACTCCAGTATTCTTGCCTAGAGAATTTCATGGACAGAGGAGCCTGGCAGGCTACAGTCCATGGAGTCACAAAGAATCAGATATGACTGAGCAACTAACATTTTCACTTTTGACCAAAAAAATAGAATTCACATTCTTTTACAGTACCACAGAACAAATACCAAGTTAGATCATATCTATAGCCATAAGATAAACATCAATAACCTTAAAGAATTAAAATCACAGAATATTGTTTAATAACCACAGTGGAATCAAATTATAAAGCAGTAACAGAAGGAGGATAGAATCTGAAAACTCTTGGGAACTAACAACATACTTTAAAAAAACAAACAAAAAACATTATTTAAAGAGAAAGACTCAATAAAAAATACACTGCATTAGTGAAAATTAAAATACAGCACCTAAAAATTTGTAGGATACAGCTAAAGCAGTCATGAGAGGGGAATTTATAGTACTAATTATATACATCATGAAAGATTTTTAAAGGTCTTAATCCATGCTTTCACCTCAAGAACCTAAAAAAAAAAAAAAGGCAAACTAAACCCTAAGCAAGAAAAAGGAAGGAAATAATAAAGACATGATCAGAAATCAATGAAATGAAAACATAAAAACAGAAGAAAAAACTCAATTAGACAAAAATTTGATTCTTTGAAAAATAGTAAAACTGAAACTCCAGCAACACTACCAAAATAAAAGAGAGAAGACATAAATTGCAGATACTGGGAATGAAGAAGGCAACATCACACAGACCCTTCACACATCAGAATAATCATCATAGGATGATAGGAATAATTCCACAGATTAAATTTGACAACATAAATGAAATGGGCCATTTTCTCAAAAACAAACTACCATAAATCAAATGTGAAATGCATCATTTTGATAGCTCCATAACTATTAAAAATTAAATCCATAATTATAAACACTCTGAAAAGGGAAATCTCCAGGTCTAAATGGTTACACTGGAGAATTCTACCAAATATTCAAATTAAAACCAATTCTACACAATTTCTTCCAGAAAGTAGAAGAGATAGGAATGATTTCCATTCATTCATGAAGCTAATATTACCCTGACACCAAAATCAGACAAAGATGGTACAAAAAGGAAAACTGCAAATCAATATCCCTCATTAAAATGGCAACAAGAATTCTTAGCAAATTTAATTATTCAATATATAAAAAGAATAATGCAGCATGACCAGGTGAGATTTATATCATGAACAACAGTGGATTATTTGAAAATCTAGCAATATAATTCCTCTTGTTAACAGGATAAAAATAAATATTATATGATCATATCAATTCAAAATAAGCATTTGACAGAATCCAATACCCATTCATAATGAAATCTCTCAGAGAAACAGAAATAA
This sequence comes from Bos javanicus, assembly GCF_032452875.1. Lineage (NCBI taxonomy): Eukaryota > Metazoa > Chordata > Mammalia > Artiodactyla > Bovidae > Bos > Bos javanicus. The sequence goes on along the minus strand of NC_083887.1, from coordinate 28,944,333 downwards.
AGATCTTAGTTAATTGATAAAAGAGAAATTCTAAAAAATAAAGCTAACATTTTACTTGATGAAAGACTGAATATTTTCTGTCTCAAATCAGGAAACATCAAGCATGTTTCCTCTTATCTCTCTTATGCAACATGCTGCTGGAAGTCCTACCAAGTGCAAAGCCAAAGGAAAAAAAAGAAAGAAAAAAGAAAAAGAAGACAAAAGGGATGCCTATCAAAAGGGAGGAAATAAAATTGGATGAATCTAAAGAATTATACTGAGTGAAAAAACTGAATCTGAAATGTGTATACTATGTGGTTCCATTTATGTATCATTCCTGAAATGGCAAAATTACAGAAATGGAAAAGAGATTACTGATTGCCAGTGGTTAAGACGGAAGTGGCTACCCTGGTAGCTCAGATGGTTAAGAATGCTCCTGCAATGCAGGAGACCTGGGTTCAGTCTCTGGGTTGGGAAGATCCTCTGGCAAGGGGAATGGCAACCCATTCCAGTATTCTTCCCTGCAGAATCCCATGGACAGAGGATCCTGGTGGCATACAGTCCATGAGGTCACAAAGAGTTGGACATGACTGAGCTACTCAGCTCATCCACAAGAAGGGTAGGGGTGGGAGGGAAGTGGGGGTGGTTACGAAAGGGCAGCATGAAGGATCCTTGCAGTCATGTCAATATTCTGGTGTCAGTTCTATCAATGCCAGTGTTCAGATTGTGATACTGAACCACAGTTTTGCAGAATTATTTCATACATGTGAATCTACAATTATCCCATAATAAACAGCTAAATTTTAAAAGATGGGAACAAAAAAAGCCTCTTCTCATATAGAGCTGTCATCTAGTTTGGACGTAGGAGAGAAACATAATTTAAAAAAAAATAAAAGAGAAGAAAAAGGTTTTGAGAGATATGCTGAGTTGTATTACACAGAATATTCATAAGAAAGAACTAGAGGAAGGAGGAAAATCCATCAGCTGTATTATTTGAGTTTTTATAGAGGAGGGAATGGCCGGAGTTTGAGAACTGAGTGCACTGTTCACAGGTGAAGATGGCCATCTTGGGAAGATGAAGAAGAGCAAGACTAAGAGATTAACTGAGAGGACTGCCTCTTAAACTTACACGAGTACAAGCAAGCAAACGGAACAAGCAACCAACCACATAGTACAAAGCTTGCGCTTCAATCTTATCAAAGGAATGGAGTATGAGGAAAAAACTTTCAGTTCTGAAAATTCAAGTCTCCTTGGTGCATGTGATACTCTTGTCTTATATAAAATTGTTGAGAATCTAAATTACTTAATGATTTATGGTTGAGAAAACTTTCTTCAGATTAAAAACAACCCTGAAGTAACTCCTGGGCTCTACTTATCAGTGGTTTCTCCCGACATGTATTCTTGGAAAATTCTTAGATCGGGTTCACCAAAAGCAGCCCTGAGAACAAGATTTCTAACACCTTTATTGAGGAAGGGCTTTTAGGAAACCCATTAGGGAGTGATGGAAGCAAGAGAGAGAAGGGAAAGAAACCAGGGTGTTTGCAAAAGAAGACAAGATCCCATGAAGGGCAGTTTCAGCCTGATTCTGGAGGGGATCTCAGAGTATATCCTAACCAGAGATGAGGAAACTGAAATTTTACATCTTCACATCAGTCAGTCAAGATAATGAAAAAATAAATGAGTAAAATACATGTTAGTTGTTGAATAGACAATCGGGAGAGACTTCACCGATATAAAGTTAATTTGCAAAACTGAGGCTGACTTTGAGAGAGAGAATAGGCCATATTATGTGCAGTTTCTGAAACAAGAACATATTTGGTATGATGGAGTAATCACTATACAGAGTGTGCGAGAGGAAAGGGCAGAATGATACCAGTTGAGTTCAGAAAGATAATTGTGATGTGGTTGCAGAGAGTGAAGGTACAGAAGCTGAACAGATAACACCTTATAAGCCATAGTAAGGGGCTTATCTGGTTGCTCAGATGGTAAAGAATCTGCCTTACAATGTGAGATATTTGGGTTCAGTCCCTGGGTCAAGAAGATCCCCTCGAGAAGGAAATAGCTACCCACTCCAGTATTCCTGCATGGAGAGTTCCATGGACAGAGGAGCCTGGCAGGCTACAGTCCATAGAGTTTCAAACACTTTCATTTTTTTTCAAGCCAAAGTAAAGCTTTTTATTTTCACTCTGAGATGGAAACAATTTGCTTTTTTTTTTTTTTAAGCTAAAAAGTAGCATAATGTTTTCTAAAGAATGTCTCTTGCTGCTTCATTGAAATTTTGACTGATGGTTGTCAGGGAAGGAAACATGAAACCATGAACCAGTTAGGAAGCTAAAGAAACAATTCAGGCATAAAAGGATAGCTGTTGTTGTTGTTTAGTTGAAAAGTCCTGTCTTATTCTTTTTGCAACCCCATGGATTGCAGCCTTCTAGGCTCCTCTGTGTATGGGATTTCCCAGGCAAGAATACTGAAGTGTGTTGCCATTTCCTTCTCCAGGGGATCTTTCCAACCCAGAGATCAACCCGTGTCTCCTGAATTGACAGGCAGATTCTTTACAACTGTACCACTAGGGAAGCCCTAAAATGATAGTACGTTTTACCAAAGTGATATTGGTAGAGGTAAATAAAAATTATAGAATTCTAGATATTTGTTTCGAGTGTGCTGCTGCTGCTGCTGCTGCTAAGCCGCTTCAGTTGTGTCCGACTCTGTGCAACCCCATAGACAGTAGCCGACCAGGCTCCCCCGTCCCTGGGATTCTCCAGGCAAGAACACTGGAGTGGGGTGCAATTTCCTTCTCCAATGCATGAAAGTGAAAAGTGAAAGTGAAGTCGCTCAGTTGTGTCTGACTCTTAGCGACCCCATGGACTGCAGCCCACCAGGCTCCTCCATCCATGGGATTTTCCAGGCAACAGTACTGGAGTGGGGTGCCATTTCGAGTGTAGTCAGCTGCATTTGCAGATGTGGTATGTGAGAGAAAGAGAGGAGGCAGGGATGAGCCCAAGGTCTCCCAGCTAAGCCACTGGAAAAATGAGGGTGTTTACTGAGATAAGAAATGTCAAGAACAGGATTTACGGGAGAGGGAGAGTATAAGAGGGCAGAGGATAGGTTATTCATAACATGGCTTTATATTTCTTTAGAATAGTTCTCGATGAGTACAAAATAAATAGATCAACTTCATTGTACTCTTTTCCTATTTGATTTTTATACCTTTATTCCGTCCCTTTCATCTGTCTTCTCATGTTTTCTTTTTCTCTGTCTCTCTCTCCCTTCCTCTCTCCTCTCACTTCCTTTCTTCCTTCCCTCTTTTCCTCCCTCTTTCTCTTCTCTCTCTACACAACTTTCCTCCATTTTCAGGCACCATTCTGGTCATAATTGTGGAGGCCAGAAGGTCAGGATAGCATTCAGATAGAGTGTTACAATTGGGAAAATATTCTGGGACATTCCCCTCAATATAAAAAACATGAATAGAGACATTATTGGCGAGCTTTCATTCATAATTTTTTTAAACTCAATTTCCTTGCTTTTGTTAAGTGGAAAGAATTCCAAAGACAATCAGCTTTCTATATCTGTTTTTATATACCACCTGATTTGTTTGGAACACCAAGTTGTCCAAATTATAAAGTAAGGTAGGAGGGAGTTATTTACAGAAATACACAAAAAGGTTTCAAATTTAGTCCTTCTGAACTTTTTCACTTATCTTACCCATAATTATGAATAATGAACATTAATGCATTCTATTATTAGTATGGAAATGATAACTAAAGAGCATTTTTTCCAATATACATTTTCATATTTTTGACTTTTTAAACCTTTTTTGGAAACTGTTAATTTGCTATGCTATATTCTTATACTGCTCCCTAAAGTTAAAAATGTAAAAAAAAAAAAAAAAAACCAAACCAGCAAACATAGCTAAAAATAATGGGTCTCATGGAAACACATAAAAGTGGAGTCTTTTAAAATCTTTTTTAAAAAATATAAGATGCAGAATATAAGTCTTGTTTGGGCTAACTTGACTACGATAGGTTAAAGGCAATGTTGGCTCTCTTCCAAGCTGTCCACCCCTAGTCTGTGAGCCCTTTGGGCATCCAGTAGGTCAGACTTATGACTCCTAATGAGTAATGCAGTGGTACTTAAGCTGTTGCAGATGGGATGGGAATAGCAAAAACCACGCCTCTCTAATTACATGTATCAGCCCTCTTGCATTGGGATGCCTTCTAACATTTTAGGATGGGGGGAGCCAGCCGAATAATCACATGAAAAATACAAATCTGTAGGAGCTGCCAAAGTTATCCCAGGTTCTAGCTGCTGGAAAGTCTTTGCACTATTCTGATGTCAGTATTGACAGCCTGCCTACCTCCTGCAGATGTCAAAGCCAAGGTCAAGACCAGGATAGTGCACAAGCTGTCAACTTAGCATAAGAAAACAGGTAAGCACATCCTGAGCAGGATAGGGAAGTCTCCATAATTGGCAGAAATTTTGGGTGGAAACTATAGGTCATGACATTAGTGGAAATCTATGAGATCACTCCCTCCTTAATGCTCCCACAGGAAAGCAAAAAAATCAGTATTTGATGAAAGGTCAGCATTTTATGGGCTGACTTCCTCTCAACTATACCTTTCAAAAGCCTTTCTTTTTTTGGACTTTGCAACCTTTTTATTTTTAAAAACAGCTCTTTATTGGAATGTACTTAAAGAACAATGAACCTATGTGCTAGTTAAGAATTAGGCAATCACATGGTCTTCAGCAGTTGCAAATGATGGGGTTGTTTTATAATAAACTAATGGAAGAAAGAAATTAAAAACTGATTCTATCACAACTTAAAAACTGATTCTATCACAACTCATTACAAAAGATTGTGTGAATGAAAATCATAGCATTATACTATGTGAAATAGTATACTAATATACTAAGTGAAATAGTTACTAGTAACACTCTGAAATGGTTAAAATGGGGAACTATAGAGTCACTGGGAGAAGGCAATGGCACCCCACTCCACTACTCTTGCCTGGAAAATCCCATGGATGGAGGAGCCTGGTAGGCTGCAGTCCATGGGGTCACTAAGAGTCGGACACGACTGAGAGATTTCACTTTCACTTTTCACTTTCATGCATTGGAGGAGGAAATGGCAAGCCACTCCACTGTTCTTGCCTAGAGAATCCCAGGGATGGCGGGGCCTGGTGGGCTGCCGTCTATGGGGTCGCCCAGAGTCGGACACGACTGAAGCGACTTAGCAGCACAGAGTCACAATGTATAGTAAGGTATTAGGATTCTTAGTGGGTTAAATTAAGTATACAGATATTATACGTTTTACCTGATAATAATACTAATGATCATTAAATTCTTCTATTCTCCCAGACCTGAGGCTATTAAATACCTTACATACTTAATTCACAAAAGAAGTCTCTCAACTAGGTTTTTATGAATGGTTGCTTAGAGAAGACAGTCATCCAGGAAGTGGTGCATTAAGGCCTCAAAATAAGACTTGTCTGACTGGAAAATTTTACTCTTAACACCGCCATTTTGAGAACACAGCAAAAAACTTGTTATTCAGTTCCTAAGTTGTGTCTGACTCTTTGTGACCCCATGGTCACATGCTTCTATGTCCTTCTCTGTCCTCCACTATCTCTTGGAGTTTGCTCAGATTCATGTCCATTCAGTCAGTGATGCTATCTAACCATCTCATCTTCTGCCGTTCCCTTCTCTTCCTGCCCTCAATCTTTCCCAGCATCAGGGTCTTTTCCAATGAGTCAGCTCTTCTCATCAGGTGGCCAAAGTATTGCAGCTTCAGCTTCAGCATCAGTCCTTCCAATGAATATTAAAGGTTGATTTTCTTTCGGATTGACTGGTTTAATCTCCTTGCAGTCCAGGGGACTCTCAAGAGTCTTTTCAAACACCACAGTTTGAAAGCAATTCTTTGGCTCTCAGCCTTCTTTATGGTCCAATTCTCACATGCATTCATGACTACTGGAAAAACCATAGCTTTGACTATATGGGCCTTTGTTGGCAAAGTGCTATCTCTACTGCCTAACATGCTTTCTATTGTCATAGCCTTTCTACCAAGGAGCAAGCGTCTTTTAATTTCATGGCTGCAGTTACTGTCTGTGGTGATTTTGGAGCCCAAGAAAATAAAATCTGCCACTGCTTCCATTTTTTCCCCTTCTATTTGCCATGAAATGGTGGGACTGGATGCCATGATCTTAGTTTTTTAATATTGAGTTTTAAGCCAGACTTCCCTGGTGGCTCAGATGGTAAAGAGTCTGCCCCAAATGTGGGAGACCCAGGTTCGATTCCTGGGTCAGGAAGATCCCCTGGAGAAGGAAATGCAACTCACTCCAGTATTCTTGCCTGGGAAATCCCATGGACAGAGAAGCCTGGCAGGCTACAGTCCATGGGATTGCAAAGAGTCCAACATGACTGAGTGACTAACACACCCAAGTTTTAAGCCAAGCAGTAAGCTGAGAAAGGCTAATTGGTAAGGATTGCTTTGGTTTCTAATTTGCATTATAATTTAATCTTGTCTAAGGCTCCTTCCCATAAATTCCTGAGTTACTTAAGAAATGCTTGATACAAATTGCAATATATGAGGGAGAAGATATTTTCTCTGCTACTTCAAAAATAAATATGCAATCAAAATAGCAAATGGATTATAGCATATATCTTCTTCACAGGATGAAAAAGCAGGTTCATTTACAAATAGAATGGATCAGAACTAGAAAATATGTTAGTAAGGTCAGATTTACCTGATTACTGATTATGGATGAAGCAATTCTAAAACTACTTTAAATATGTTATAGAATGAGTGAATGCGTTAATATGGTTGGGAGTCACACCACACATGAAATTGAGAAAGACAAAGAAAAAAAAATACTCTGAGATGGGAATGAATTGGAATTGTACATTCCTGTGCAAACTCCTGATTTCTAAAATATGAATCTGTGCACAGATATGGATGCATGTCAGTATATGTATATATGACCATGCATGTATGTGTGTTAGTGGTTTTTCATAGCCCTGGCTGTAGAAAGGGCCAAGAAATAAACATAGCACAATAAAAAGAACCATACGGTGACAGACATTATATATCTATTATTATTATTCACTTAACCCTGGGTTTCTTATAAAAATGACTGCAGGATTGGAGCAATTGAGATGGAAGATGATCCTGCAGCATTAGCTATGCAAAACAGTAAGGAGAGATAAAACAATTATGTGGGTCTGTCACAAGAATATGGGAGCTTGAGTGGGCTCCCACAGCAAATCTGGGTTACTTTGAACATCAAAATAATTATGAACAAGAATAAATTATAAATTTAAAAGAGATAAATAGATAAATAAGTGGGAAGAGGAAGAAGATCTTTTCTTACAGTAAAATACCAAAATAATGGTTTACTAGTAAGGCTCAATATGTACTACCCTTCAGAGAATCTACTAATTGTATAGAAAGTGTAGTAACCACAGGCTGGAGAAATTAGGTGACTCTTTGCCTTGACCCATAGATCAAAATTGTCATCAAAATGAGGGGTGGATACATATCAGTGTGCCTTCAGATGTGACTATGTGAACAAGATACAATATCGCTTTGGTATCTTTCCAGTCATTTGTGCATAATCTGAATCTAATTATGAGTGATACATCATGCAAATCCCCAAATGAGGAACAGTGCTGAAGAAAAGAGGGAGAGAGAGAGTTCTTCAAAATGCTGATATGAAAAGGAAAGAGTGTGAAAATGTTTCAGATTAAGAAGACTAACTCATCAGAACTAAATGAAAAGCTTACTCTAGACGATTTTATATAGGAAGACAAGCAATTTTATAATGAACATTTTGTATCAGTTAACAGAATTGGAATATTTAGGGTAGATTAGATAAAAGTATTCTATCAATGTTAAATTTACTGGAATTGATAACTGTGAAAAAATATTCATATTTTCGCCCCTATCTTTGGACTCTCAGCATCATGCTTAGAAAGATAGAATGCTTTGCTATTTGGGAATAAATAATACTGGAGATAACAAATGTTCAAACCATTTTGTATTTAACAATGAGTAATTACCAATGAGCTTAATATTTGAATGATGAATGAAACAAATATTTATTGGTCTTCATTTATTGAGGAATAATTTTTCTGACAAAGCTTTATGGTATCACAAATTTACCATCCTTTCCTCTCATTTGACTTTCATGCCTAAGTAACCCCTCAAAAATCATATTTTTGTGCACAAAAAGATTCAGCTTTTTCTCAGATGTGTTAATTCCTTGATGGTCAAAATGTTCTCTTCTGTGATACCTACTGTTCTCTCATACAACTTTGTCCAAAATTTACATGATTCAAACACACATGTTCTTCATTCATTTTTGCTTATTTACTCTTAGAAATTAGTGCGTTTTTTCCTTGTGTGTCTATTCAAACTCCATCATACCTTTACTGGTTAATAGTTTGGCACTGAATCTCAGTAGTTGTCCAGCATTTTATTAATAGTTTCATAAAATCTTGATGTTGCCACTTTTACCTTGTCATCAGTTTGCTCTATACTGTATTGTATTCTTGCAAGAATTCAGCATTTCACAAAACACTGACCATAAAAACACAAAGAGGGAGGGAAATTTGAATTCAGACCAATTTTATGAGCGTTCAGTTCACTAATAAATAATATTGTCTTGTAATTATTTTGCTTCTTCATTTACCTTGTAACCATGGAAACATGGAAAATGAATATTGGAAAATTAGAACCACTTGTATATGTTTCCTGGCATATACTTCTACTCCAAGCTATTCTCCTAAAGATTTTGAACCTTGTCCAGAATGTCTTGCTCCAACAATTACAGCACAGCTCATGTAAGACTCTACCACACTGAATCTGAAACTGGATGAAGACCAATCCTACCTAATTTGCATAGGGACCTTGAGCTGAAAGGGCTAAAGTAGGCTAGGGAAACCCTGGTTTTGTTCCAGTATCATGCAAGAGGACAGAAGAAAGTACTCTCGAAAACAAAGAACAAATTAACATCAAATTGCCCAGTTAAATATCAGTATATGTCATCTACAAAAGAAAAACCTGTAGGCACATGGATGTTCTCTGTTAAGATCCATCCATTGATCCAGTCAAAGAATATTCAGTGAAGATGTTCCATGTATGAAACACGACTGTATTCTACAAGTCAGAGGTGGTAAAGAGGGAGTGCATGAAATGAAAAGAGAGTGAGGAAGAAATATTGTTTACCTGATGCTCTACCTTCATAACACTAAGGAATTCTTATACTCCTGAACAGTGATTTACAGTGGAAAAAAATTATCCTGAAAATAAGGTTGAAATTAATGATTTTTAATATTACAACAAGTTGAATTGTTTTAGCATGCCTCAAATCTAAAATCAGTTTTTATTTAACTGATTAGCAGTTAAGAGGGCTTCCTTGGTGGCTTAGCAGTACAGAATCTGCCTGCAATGCAGGAGACCTGGGTTTGATCCCTGGGTCATGAAGATTCCCTGGAGGAGGTTGTGGCAACCGACTCCAATATTCTTGCCTGAAGAATCCCATGAACAGAGGAGCCTTGCAGGCTACAGTCCCTAGGATCGCACAGAGTAGGACACAACTGAAGCGACTAAGCCGCAACAGCAGCAGTTAAGACTATATTGTTCTCTGGAAGAGGAAAACACTGACCCAGCACACTGGTGTGAGCTGAGGATGAACATTTAATAAATAAATAAATTGCATGGACCCAAGATGAGCTAAGATGCATGTGGTTATGAAATCATACTTCCATTTGTAGGCCTCTGTTCTACAAATGTGGCGTAAGGAAACATTTATACAAAGCTTCACATGCAGTTTAATGTATTACATTCTTTTAGCAGCTAGAATATAATAGTCCAAAAATCAATTCCCACAGGTCACATGAAGAATTTAGCGGTTTCAAAACAAGCAAAACTACATCCTACAGAGAGAACTACAGCCACTATAAAATGTTTGATTCTAAGTTTTGAGGCTTATTTATCACAACAAAAACTTAGTTGGTTTTATCTATTCTCATAAACTTCAGATCTTTGTAGAATCTACAAGTTGAAAACTATGCCTATAATGCTAGGGCTTCTTTTCAATTTTCAATGGATTGTTTCTCACTGTTTGTTATAGTATTTATAGTTGGATTACGTAACAGGATCATGCTTCCTCAATTATTTTGTTAAAAAGTACCTAAATAATTTAATGAGATTATCAGTTGGACACTCTGCAAATGTACTTAACATTATTCTAATCAGTCATTTGTTAACTGTATGTGCACAGCATTATAATAGGGTTAGAGGATTACCGACATGAAAAGAATACATTGGTCTCTGTATTGGAAGGTCACAGTCTAAGATGGAGATTAAGTCAAATATGAGGAAGTTTATTGATTGTGACCAAAGCAGAATGTTCCTTGCAGAAATCAATAGGGAAAAGAAAAAAAATACAATTATATCCACAAAAATTACTTGCAAAATAACCAAATATTTAATATAAATATAAAAGCTTGATTTCTCTCTTTACTAGATAAAGGTGGGAGTCATCCCCACCGGTCCAGGCATATGCTGTGCGACCTTAGTGCCACCTTGGAGATCTCCCTCACGGAAGAGGTGGAGGGCAATGCCACACAGAATCAGGCAGTTACCAGCACAGTGTGTCAAGTGTTCCTCCTCTTCCTTCTTGTGTCTTCCTCTCTTTTGACAGTCAAGAACTTAGGATGAATTAGAACCTCTGAAGGAAATTACTGCAATGAGTCTCCCACCAGCAAACTCCCTGGCAAATGTCCCTGACTCTGGACGAGAGGCTCTTTGTAAGAGATCTCTCCTTCTTTCCTGCTGGCCAGGAAGCTTGCTGTCTGCACTCTGGAATTTATATTTGAGCTGAAGCTTGACTTGGCTCTCCGCTGAACTCAAAAAGCTGAACAATAGTAATAGCTAACATATATTGAGCATTACAAAGTGCAGATCCAGTACTAATTGTTCTGAAAACATAGCCCTACAAAACAAATGAGCCCTCCCCCAACCTTCAACTCATGACTGAAAAATGCCCTAAGACTAGACAACTACCATTTAGGAAAAAACCTCAGATAATCTAGTATCTGACTCATTTACGGGATTCATTATTGATCACAGTATTATTTAATAACATATTGCTTAGACTTTAAGAAAATAAATTTGATTTCTCTAACATCCACTGCCATCAGCTGATGACAGAGATTTAGCCAGAACCAAAATATTTTGCTCTGTAAGACTCACTATGTCTCATCTGAAAGAGAAAGCATCATATGATTGAAAAGCACTCAGTTTGGAATTCAATTGCCGATTCAATCCAACTTATGTTTCCAAAGTCAGCACCCTCTTTTACTAACTTGTGATGGCAATCAAGTCATAAACTCATATGTAAAATGACTGATAATATGAGACAGTTATGTATTTTTCAGGATGACAATACATATAAAAAGTTTTTTGAGATTTTATATACACATTAATTGGGCTTCCCTGATGGCTTTCAATCTTATGATGGATTTAGAAAAGGCAGAGGAACCAGAGATTAAATTGCCAACATCCATAGGATCATCAAAAAAGCAAGAGAGTTCCAGAAAATCATCTATTTCTGCTTTATTGACTATGCCAAAGCCTTTGACTGTGTGGATCACAACAAACTGTGGAAAATTCTTTAAGAGATAGGAATACCACCTGGTATTTCTGAATGCAGGTCAAGAAGCAGCAGTTAGAACTGGACATGGAAAAACAGACTGGTTCCAAATCAGGAAAGGTGTATGTCAAGTCTGTCTATTGTCACCCTGATTATTTAACTGATATGCAGAGTACATCATGAGACGTGTTGGACTGGATGAAGCACACGTTGGAATCAAGATTGCCGGAGAAATACCAATAACCTCAGATATGCAGATGATACCACCCTTATGGCAGAAAGCGAAGAAGAACTAAAGAGCCTCCTGATGAAAGTGAAAGAGGAGAGTGAAAAAGTTGATTTAAAACTCAACATTCAGAAAACTAAGATCATGGCATCTGGTCCCATCACTTCATGGCAAATAGATGGGAAACAGTGGAAACAGTGACAAAATCACTGCAGATGGTGACTGCAGCCATAAAATTAAAAGACACTTGCTCTTTGGAAGGAAAGTTACGACCAACCTAGACAGCATATTAAAAAGCAGAGACATTATTTTGCCAACAAAGGTCCATCTAGTGAAAGCTATGGTTTTTCCAGTAGTCATGTATGGATGTGAGAGTTGGACTATAAAGAAAGCTGAGCACCAAAGAATCAATGCTTTTGAACTGTGGTGTTGGAGAAGACTCTTGAGAGTCCCTTGGACATCAAAGAGATCCAACCAGTCCATCCTAAAGGAAATCTCTCCTGAATATTCATTGAAATGACTATTGCTGAAGCTGCAACTCCAATACTTTGGCCACCTGATGTGAAGAGCTGACTCATTTGAAAAGAGCCTGATGCTGGGAAAGATAGAAGGCAGAAGGAGAAGGGGACGATAGAAGAGATGGTTGGATGGCATCACTGACTCAACGGACATGAGTTTGAGTAAACTCTGGGAGTTGGTGATGGACAGGGAGGCCTGGCATGCTGCAGTCCATGGGATTGCAAAGAGCTGGACACAACTGAGTGACTGAACTGAACTGAAATGGTCGCTCAGAGGGTAAAGAATCTGTCTGCAATCCAGGAGATCTGGGTTCCTGCGATGCGGGGAGACCTGGGTTCAGTCCTTGGGTTGTGAAGATCCCCTGGTGGAGGGCATGACAACCCACTCCAGTATTCTTGCCTAGAGAATCCCCATGGAGAGAAGAGCCTGGCAGACTACAGCCAATGGGGTCACAAGGAGTCAGAAAGGACTGAGCATTTTTCACACACATACATATTAATTAGATTTTGGTTTATGCTATAGTAATATACATATTTTTCTTAGAATCAAAAACTCTTTCTCATCTTGATATCTTCCTTTAGCACTCAGCACTATGCCCCATCCTAAATAGGAATTCAGTTAATGTGTTCACATTTGTATTGTTTAGATTCAACTTTTCAGTATGTAAATTACACATTATTTAGTAAAAACTTTTAAACATAAACTGTTAGCATTTTCTGCAAAACATCTTGTGAGCAGATTATTTTATATCAGTGTTTCTGATTTATATTGAAATTCCTATGAAGTGATCTCTAAGTGTTAAAACTAACAGATATGTATATATCCTCATAATAGTTGTAGAGATAGTTCTTACTGTTAAAAGATTATCAGGAAAGAAATAACATTATTGAGATGTTAAGTGTTTTATCCAAAGGCTGGAGTGAGTTAGTGAACCCCTGAGAACTGAGCGAATCTCCAGATCATTAAAAGGACATAGTTTCCTGGTCCTTCCGTCAGACTGGGTAACAGGGACCTTTTGCTCTGGATGCCAATCCTGAGAGGACCCCATGTATTTCAAATTGACACACAACACACCTAAGGAAAGTTTTGGAAAGTTTCATAACAACTTGGACCAAGATAAAAATCCACCCAAAAAGAACATTCAAACAAACTGAGTCACTCAGGCCAGAGGGATATGAATGTGCATGTGTGTGTGTGTGTGTGTGTGTGTGGAAGGTGGTAAGATGAGCAAATCATGGCTTCTATCTGAGGGAAATAAAAAATATGACTGTTTTTGTTTAAGTTTCACTGTGCAGGTCTTTGAAGATGGGTGACATAGCTCTTAGAATTGCCCAGAGATGTGGAGTTAGAAAAATGATATGTTGAGGAGCTACTCTTTCTGCACTCTCTGGGGACTTTGTCCTGGCCGGGCAGGTTCTGTCACCACCAAGGCCCTGCCTCCAACCTGCCATGTCACGTCAGGTCTCTTCTAAGAGAGACTCAGAGACGATAGGATGGAGGAACTGAGGGGAAATAGTCCAGGCCATGAGGATAGTTTGATTTATAACTTGTATGTTTTTAGAAATATGTCTGTGGGCTTCTTGATCTGAATTCTACAAATGTTGGGAGACGGTCCTTTCCACATTCTTTCATTTACTCTCCTTCTCTCAAAAGCCTGATACAAAAGTCTTATTCATCTCAAAGCCAATAATAGTTGGGAAAGTGAAAGTGAAGTCGTTCAGTCGTGTCTGACTCTTTGTGACCCCATGGACTGTAGCCTACCAGGCTCCTCCATCCATGGGATTCTCCAGGCAAGAGTACTGGAGTGGGTTGACATTTTCTTCTCCAGGGGATCTTCCTGACCCAGGGATTGAACCCAGGTCTCCCGCATTCCAGGCAGACACTTTAACCTCTGAGCCACCAGGGAAGCCAACAATAGTTGGGAGAAGAGTACAGATCTATCCTAAAGCTTCCCCAAATGCAATTGCTGAATAAGCTAACAATAGTGCCACTAAAGAAAACTAGATCTGACAAATGCATGTTCATTACAAACGTACTAACAAATTTGAAGCTTCCTGGAAATTAATTTAACTCTTTCATATTTTCAGATGATAAGAAATTTGAAGTCAAAGGACTGAGTTTCCCCTGTTTATTTTTTTTTAATCTAATACCCGTATAGTGTGCCAAGTAGTAAGTGAAAAATAAGAGGATACCAAGTGACTTGGAGATTCTAATTCAGTTACAATGGTCATTTGAAAAGATGAGGCCATTAAAAGGACATATGGATAAAGGAAAGAAGTGAGTCACATGAATGGACAGAGGAAGAATATTGAACATGGAGAGAGTAGGCAGATGGATATACATTTGTTGGTTTGAGATAATGAGTAAAGTGGTAAAAAATGGGGTCAGAGAAGTAGCCAGGGCCATATCAGGTAGGGCTCTATGCACATGGTAAGGATTTTAGTTTTTACACTGAGTGAGATGGGTGAAAAGTAAAGACTGAGACCAGGAGAAGGACATGCTGTGACTTATGAGGACAAAGGATCAGGGTGGTTGATATGTGGCAGAGTTTGGAGGAGGTAAGAGAGAAGCAGGGAGACCAATTAGAACCCAGGACATTCAGGGCAATTTGGTCACCCAATGTTCTTTCTGCACACTCTACCTCCTTTTGTGTGAACAGCAGTTCTTGGAAATTCACAACTCTTTGTTATCTTTAAATTTGTTTAATCTCTCTAATATTTCCTTTCAGAGGCAAGATGAGACATTGTTTCTTTTGCCCCTTCTTTCCTTATCTTTATTTTTAGTTGATAAAGCAAATTTGTTAAGATCGTATATAAGTACAGTGTTTTCTGATGCTATTATTACTGTCATTCTATAAATTGAAGCAAAATTAACACATTAAGTTGACAAATACCAGTGATGGGTTTTTTAATTCGGCAGAGTCTTTGATAGTACACTTCTCTCATTTAAATTGAGCCTGCTATATATGTACATTTATGCTAAATTTATGCATTTATATTTAATTATATTTTATGTACCACTGTATATTCACATATAGGGTTTCCCCGGTGACTCAGCAGTAAAGAATATGCCTGCAGTGCAGGAGATGAGGGTTTGATAATTGGGTTGGGAAGTTACCCAGGAGGAAGGCATGGCAACCTACTCCAGTATTCTTGCATGGGAAATCGCATGGACAGAGGAGCCTGGCAGGCTACAGTCCATCAGATAGCAAAGAGTCAGACATGACTGAAGCGACTGAGCTTCATACATATAGTATTACAATATAAAGCATTATAAAGATATATGTCACAAAAAATTATAAAAGTTGAATATAAATAGAATTGGTAAAATTATACCCCTGAACTCTGAAAGATCATTCTGTACATCCCTGGAGGGTGCTCTCCACTTTGAACACTCACTAAAGTTGTAGAGGCTTAATTACATGAAAGTCACTGCCTTTGAAACCGGAGTGCCTACTGCCAACTCTTCTTAGAACCACAAAGTCTGTGCGTGAATTTTGAGATTTTGAGGCATCTCAAGGACAGAGATGAATAGAACAGGGGTATGGGAAAAGTCTGAGAAGGTGAAATTGATTCAGAAAAGGGATAAACACAGAAGAGAAAGAATGCAGAGGCTCATCCACGGGAGCTGAAAAGAAGTATTCTGCTCTAACTTCCATGTTCTATTTTTCTGACTAGCTAATCATGACATTGGGCTTCCCTGATGGCTCAGTTGGTAAGGACTCTGCCTGCAATGCAGGAGACACAGCTTTAATCCCTGAGGCTCCATGAGGTCACAAGAGTTGGACTCGACTTGGTGACTAAGCAACCAATCATGGTATTGCTTTCTTTCTGTATTATAGCTATATACTTTTCAAGATATTGAAGCCATTAATCACAGGTTCTTCCCTAGTTAAGTCTGTATTCATAATCATTACATATTTATGTCTCTCTCTATACCCATCTCCATATTACTATATAGAGATATATATGAATGTCTGCCTATCTATTGATCTATCAATCTATCTGTGTATCTTATGTGTCTATCCATCTGGCATCCAGCTGTCTCTCTCTATTTATGGAATTCTTATTGGTGTACTTCTTTTAGTATACAGATATGTCAAGATTTATGCAGCACACTCTACCGTGGCTTCCTGAGAATGGGGAGGACACATATTTAACCGTCTCTTCTGCATTCATTTTCCACTACTGACATGAAAATATCCGAATTAATGGATATTTAATTTGAAAAGTGTCCCAAATGTACACACACACACACAAAGAGCATTTCATAATGACTTCAATAGGAAAAATAATTGAAATTTCCCATTATTACATGCACAAACTAAATGCAATTCCAAATACCCTTAAGATTCCAGGTGAATCAGGAAGATACTACATAATTCTTTGGAGTAAATCATCATAGTCTCTTTTTTCCCAATTCATTAAATGGTTTTTCTGTTGAACCAATAAGCTTCATCAACAGACAGTTTGACTTTGCCTTCAAAAGACTTCCCCCTCTAAGGAGGTAGGTAAAATCTCATATGAACTTCAGAAATTTGCTAGGCTTCTCATAAGGCTTTCTGATGTTTGCTGCTTCTCATAAATGTGACTGAAGCCATCTCCTCAGTTCCACTCTGTTTTCAGTTTTTATTCCCAAAATAATCTCTTTAGGTTCAAATTTATCAGTAGGCGATCAGCAAGGAGAAAAAAACACTACTTATAAAGATATGGTTTTTTTTTTTTCTTTAATAGAAAATTATTTAATTAGTATACATGTGTCATCCCTCTGGGTCGTCCCAGTGCACCAGCCCCAAGCATCCAGCATCGTGCATTGAACCTAGACTGGCATCTCGTTTCATACATGACGTTTCACATGTTTCAATGCCATTCTCCCAAATCTTCCCAATATGTTTTTGAAAGGCATTTTCTCAGGAAGTTCATAGTAACAGCTGCATAATTAGAATTTTACTTTATTTTTTAAATTATGAATTCTATTAAATTTCATTAAATATAGAAAAAATATAGCAAATATCCCTGAACTCACCATTCAGCTTTATCAATCATAAAATGATGACATATTGGCTTATTCTTTGTTTATAGAGCTAATTTATGCTTATCATCCCCTTGCAAATCTTTATGTTATTGCTCATCTCTGTACCTCTGATGAAGAATATATATAATGGCTTTACCAGTGTGCAATATCATGTCATAACATTGCAATACAATAATATTACATAATAAGGAATTTTTGATAACAACACAAATATTTTCAGTAACTTGCTTTTTTATTTTGTTTGTTTGTTTTGGAAAAGAAAATACACTGATAAAATATTCTTATAGCCCACATTTTTCTCTCTTTAATTTCATTAAAATGTTTTTATTACTGCTTTTCTCCTCACTATTTCTTTGTTCTCCTTTGCCTTTAAGTCTATGGTTTGATAAGAGATATGCTTCCTGGCTTGATTGTCTGCATTTCTTACATTTTCCCCTATTTTTCTATCTCTATGTTGCTGTACTCTTCATTTTAAATTTCCTACTCTATATCTTTTAGTATCACTATTAATTTGGGAAAGGAAATTAATGGTTTATTGAAACAACTTTTTATTGTGCTCTCCTAATTCTGTTTTGAAGCAGTCCATTCTTGTTTAATAGATGTATTGTTTATTCAAACCAATCTGAGTATGGAAATTATAATTTTATTACTTACTTTGACTCTCAAAGTGATTTGAGAATTTGTTGTTCTGTTTTATTCAAGTAGGCATTTCTCTCTTATGCTGTTGATTTTCTCCAAGTGTCTTGTGATTCTCGGTTGTCAGTTCATATTTGTGAATAAAAGACCTGGCCAACTAATATGAGTACCTAGTATGGGAAACTTCCACCACTGAGTAGGCTTTTTTCCCTAACAAGATTTGTCTTCTAATGGTAGTACTGACCATTGTTCTATAAATACGGATAGAGGGTTTCAATGTTTAACTTCATTTTAGGTTATAGGATAAGGATCAACCCTTCCCCTAATTTCTAGTCCCACAACAAGCTCACCTTTGTTCTCCTATGTCTAGGCTCACGATCAGAACTTCTTAAGTATCAGTTCAGTTCAGTTCAGTCGCTCAGTCGTGTCTGACTCTGTGACCCCATGAATCGCAGCACGCTAGGCCTCCCTGTCCATCACCAACTCCCGGAGTTCACTCAGACTCACGTCCATAGAGTCAGTGATGCCATCCAGCCATCTTATCCTCTGTCGTCCCCTTCTCCTCCTGCCCCCAATCCCTCCTGGCATCAGAGTCTTTTCCAATGAGTCAACTCTTCGCATGAGGTGGCCAAAGTACTGGAGTTTCAGCTTTAGTATCATTCCTTCCAAAGAAATCCCAGGGCTGATCTCCTTCAGAATGGACTGGTTGGATCTCCTTGCAGTCCAAGGGACTCTCAAGAGTCTTCTCCAACACCACAGTTCAAAAGCATCAATTCTTCGGCGCTCAGCCTTCTTCACAGTCCAACTTTCACATCCATACATGACCACAGGAATTAAGTAAATTTCTTAAGTATATTATTAGATATTTTAGAAGCAGTTCTCTCCTTTTAAACAGGGGGTAAATAAACTCCATATCATGACAACCATTTGCTTTGTAATAATAAGGGTAGATTTGTAAAAGTTAATGGAGCTGACTAGCTTTTCCTGCAGATTATCCTAAATTAAATACCATGAATTCTGCCCAATAGGCCTGCTGTCGAGACAAGATGGCAGAGTGCTCTGATTTGAGAATAGAATACTTTTACTCTCAAATTTAGTCTTTTGGTACATACAGCTTTATGGTCTGCCAGAATTCTTTTGCTGGTAGGTGTTCTCTTATTTTAAATAATTCTATTTCAATGAAATGCAAAGAAAAGCAAAACAAAATTTGTTTGTGAAACATTTTACTGCTTGAAAAATAGTATCAACTGCTCAAAAATCCTGAGTAATAAACTGTTATGCCCATAAGGAGGTTTTACTATCCAAGCTGCTCAGAATCACTCTCCTTCAATCAGTCCTACATTCAATAGCCACATGTGCTTCCCAGGAGCTAACTTTCATGCCAATAAATTGACTGCATTCCACTATCCCAGGGTTGGAGATTCTGCCAAATTATCTCAGGCAAGGAATGCTTTGTCAGTGACACTGACGAGGCAACTGGAGAAGCCACCTGTGATGTGAGTGGAAAATCCATGCTTCACTATCATGTAGAAGGGCAGGCTTTATTGGCTCTCAGCTGCCCTTAAACTTGGCATGGAGCTTGATGGCACTGCACTCTCTTTGCCAGTTTTCAGAAGGCTAGAGGGCCTACTTATTTTTGAGCAGTTTTCACACATCCTGCTGCCAGGAAACAGAGTAAATCAGATCCTAGGCCCTGAAAACATGATTATACAGGCAGTCTTTGGCCTACAAAAACGTTATTTGTTCCTCAGTTTTATGAAGCTTAGTTGCCCTACACACACGTATTAGCTTTCTAGACCAGTGCAAGTTAACTCATAATCTAAATGAATTGGAAGTAAAAAGAGCCATAGTTCAAGCTTAAGTGATGCATTTAGTGATTTTTGTACATCAAATCCTTCTCAGGTCCAAAAGTGGGAGGACTGCACCAGTGAAATGATGAGGAGGGAGACCAGCGATTTCCCTAGACATAGAAGTAATGTATCTTCCGAACTGCATCACCACTCTCTCCTAGTTACCCTCAATTTTCTGTTAAAATATCTAAAAATAAAGATACGAATTTGATTTGTATCTCCCCTGCTTAAAAAATTTCAAGAATGTATAATTTCTATTCCCTGTGACTAAAATGCTCTTCCCAAATGTTTCAAACTCATTTTTTCCCAAGATACAAAATTTTTTGTCAAAGTCATGATAACTACCATGTTTGGTTTTCCTCTACAAGTATGCTTTATAAAAAAAAAAGTTTTAAAATCCTATGCTTTTCTACATGATTTTTGGTACCATGTATAAGGTGCTGTGAAAACAAGTTTCTAGACTGAGATATAGACTCACTTCAGAAATCACAACTTTCTGTATACCTATTTATATTCCCTGAAATAGTGCTCTGTAAAATATATATAGAAACTATGAATCTACACCATAATTCTAGCTCAAAAAGAGCATAAGTATTTTATATGTTGTTATATGTGATTTTCAAAACTATGAAATTTAAAAACATCATTTCTTCATTGATTTTATATAATAGAAATTCTAGATTCTGCAAGAAAGTCTATTTTTTTAAGCTGAACTGCCTTCTGGATTTGCTTCCTCAGGCTTCAGCTTGCCAGGGATTTGCTACAAAATTCAATTGCAAAAAGGCTTGTTTTGACAAATTAATTAAAGGATTAATTATGGACACCCATTCTATAACTTTTGAGTGCCAATACAACTGGAGAAAGATTGACTTGTATTCATTTTATAGTTGACTCATGGATGTTAGGGGATGAATTTAGTACAGTAATGATGTCTGATTTGCTGACACTCAGGAAATAGCTTTATAATTATAAAATATATATATATGTATAGATATGATACCAAAGTATATATGTGTGTGTGTATATATATATATATATATATATATATATATATAGTTGTTCAGTTGCTAAGTCATGTCCAACTCTTTGCAATCCCATGAACTGCAGCATGCCAGGCTTCCCTGTCCTTCACTATCTTCTAGAGTTTGCTCAAACTAATGTCCATTGAGTTGGTGATCCCATACAAACATCTCATCCTCTGTCGTCCCGTTATCCTCCTGTCTTCTATATTTACCAACATCAGGGTCTTTTCCAATGAGTTGGCTGTTTGCATCAAGTAGCCAAAGTATTGGAACTTCAGCTTCAGCATCAGTCCTTCCAATGAATATTCAGGGTTGATTTCCTTTAGGATTGACTGGTTTGATCTCCTTGCTGTCTAAGGGATGCTCAAGAGTCTTCTCCAGCACCACAATTTGTTTTTATATATTTTTTAAAATAAATTTATTTATTTTAATTGGAGGATAATTACTTTACAATGTTGTATTGGTTTTGATTCTTCAGCGTTCAGTCTTCTTAATGGGCCAACTCTCAAGAACATGACTACTGGAAAAACCACAGCTTTGGTTATGCAGACCTTTGTCAATGAAGGGATGTTCTGCTTTTTAATATGCTGTCTAGGTTTGTCATAGATATTCTTCCAAGGAGCAAGCATCTTTTAATTTCAGGGCTGTGGTCACCATCCACAATGATTTGGAAGCCCAAGAAAATAAAGTCTGCTACTGTTTTCACTTTTTCCATGTCTATTTGCCATGAAGTGATAAGAGTGGATGCCATGATCTTAGTTTTTTGAATGTTGAGTTTTAAGCCAACTTTTTCACTCTCCTCTTTCACCCTCATCAAGGAGCTCTTTAGATCCTCTTCACTTTCTGCCATTAAAGTGATATCACCTGTATATCTGAGGTTCTTTATATTTTTCCCAGCAATCTTGATTCTAGCTTGTGATTCATCCAGCCAGGAATGAGGTACTCTGCATAGAAGTTAAATAAACAAGGTGACAAACTACAGCCGTGACATTATTCCTTTCCCAATTTTGAAACCGTCCATCGTTCCATGTCCGATTCTAACTGTTGCTTCTTAACCTACATCTAGGTTTCTAAGAAGACAAATAAGGTGGTTTGGCATTCCCATGTCTTTAAGAATTTCCACAGTTTGTGTGATTCACACAGTCAAAGGGTTTAGTGTAGTCAATGAAGCAGAAGTAGATTTTTTTTTTCCTGGAATTCTCTTGCTTTTTCTGATGCTGTAAAGAAAATTATTATATAGGAACTTGGAATGTTAGTTCCATGAATCAAGGTAAATTGGACATGGTCAAGCAGTAAATGGCAAGAGTGAACATCAACATTTTAGTAATCAGTGAACTGAAATGGACAGGAATGGGAGAATTTAATTCAGATGACCATTATCTACTAATGTAGGCAAGAATCCCTTAGAAAAAATAGAGTAGCTCTAAGAGTCAACTAAAGAGTCCAAAATGCAGTACTTGGGTACAAATCTCAAAAATAACAGAAAGACTTTGGTTCATTTCCAGGGCAAATAATTTAACATCACAGTAATCCAAGTCTATGCCCCAATCGTTAATGCCAAAGAAGCTGAAGTTGAATGGTTCTATGAAGACCTATAAGACATTCTAGAACTAACAGCAAAAGGTGTCCTTTTCATCACAGGGGATTAGAATGTAAAAGTAGGAAGTCAAGTGGTACCTGGAGTAACAGGCAAGTTTGTCCTTGGAGTACAAAATGAATAAAGCAAAAGCTAACAGAGTTCTGCCAAGAGAACACACAGATCATAGAAAACACCATGTTCCAACAACACAAGAGACAGCTCTATACATGGACATCTTCAGGATAATCAATACTGA
Organism: Bos javanicus; assembly: GCF_032452875.1. Classification (NCBI taxonomy): domain Eukaryota; kingdom Metazoa; phylum Chordata; class Mammalia; order Artiodactyla; family Bovidae; genus Bos; species Bos javanicus. The sequence continues at coordinate 28,921,581 of NC_083887.1, read as the reverse complement.
AATCAGATTGATTATATTCTTTGCAGCCAAAGATGGAGAAGCTCTATACAGTCAGCAAAAACAAGACCTGGAGCTGACTATGGCTCAGATCATGAACTCTTTATTGCAAAATTCAGGCTTGAATTGAAGAAAGTAGGGGAAATCTCTAGGCCAAATTCAGGTATGACATAAATTACATCCCTTATGGTTATACAGTTGAGGTAATGAATAGATTCAAGGGATTATATCTGGTAGACAGAGTGCCTGAAGAACTATGGAGAGAGGTACATAACATTGTATAGGAAATAGTGACCAAAACCATCCCAAAGAAAAAGGTATATACAATAATCATGCTTTTTCTTCTCCTCCTCCTCCTTCTTTTTCTTCCCTTTTAAGACATTACTTTCTAAGAGTATTTTCCCCCTAAGGTGTTATTTACTTTTTTAAAGTCCCACTTGATACTAGTGACATGTCTAGAGAATGTCTGCCTGAGTTAATCCACATGGCACAGGAAAGAACTTGGAGATTAGCTTCCCCAGCATAGAAGCCCTCTCCAGAGAAATGCAGGTTCTCCCAGAGCTGATGTGTTTTAGAGTTCCTCAGCATCTGAGAAGCTGGGACTGTGCAAAGCACCACAGGCACCATGGTTTGTAGCTTCACACAGACGGTGTCTTAAATTACAGCTCCCACAATGCATGGAAGGATGACAGAACATCCCCCCACCTTACAATAGCGCAACCCAACCAGGACCTCATCAGCCAACATCTCTTTTCATCAGTCGAAGCCCAATAAATTATTCGGCACTGTTTGGATCACAGGCACACTCATTGAATTCTGCATAGTCTATAAAAAAACAAATAAAACTCTGTAAACCAAACAAACTTTAGGTTAAAGGGTGTCTTTAAAGCACCAGCTGAGTTGTTTGAATTTAAATCTTGAATATTGTTACGGCTGTATCCTACTTATTGAAGTCATGAAGACAAAGAACTATTGCCTACACTGAAGCCACTTAAAATTTCTCTCCATTCACTAGCACGTATTGTCTCTAAAATTGTGGTATTCATTCCTAGGCTGCCTTACATTAAGTAGGAAAACTCTACACATTTAAAAATATTTCATTCTTATATCATGCCATGCAGAGAAGATACTTAATAACTGTTTTTTTTTTTGGATGAACACTAGCATGAAACCACATCGTCACGTGCAGCTTTAGGCATAGGAAGGGACCAGAGCTGTCCTCTGTTCCTTTTCCCATAGCAGATACTTGCCACAGCAGACGTCTCAAGGCAGGGCTAATATGCCAACTTATTTCCAGAGTTGAGATGGTAGCTCTTCTGTTCAGTCCAAAGAGAAGAAGATGTATGTAGAGCCAGGAACTATGCAGAACTGAACTCCTCAGCCACAGAATTTTGAATCTTCCATGACAAGCTAGAGTTTATTTTCTATTCTGTAAAAATTATGCAAAGGAAGATAATTTATTTTTCAGTGGTATATTAATTAGCAAAGTAGATAACAAATCTTGTATGTTTATATTCAATCTTATATCATGCAGTTCAGTCATTTGGACTAAAGGGCTAATTACCATATTAGCTAAGGTCACATGACTGAGAGTTGCCATACATTTTAAAAGAACTCTTCAGTATACAGACTATTGCTTAGAATATATATCTGACCTGTGCTGTGCTGTGCTGTGTTAGTTGCTTAGTCGTGTCCAACTCTTTGTGACCCCATGGACAGAGGAGCCTGTGGGCTACAGTCCACGGGGATACTCCAGGCAAGAATACTGGAGTGAATTACGTCTGAGAGGAGATAGCATACTCTGCCAGCATTCAGCATACACAGAAAGTGAAGACAGAGTTATGAAGAGTGTGGCAGGTTGAAGGCAAAAATTAACAGTCCCTTACATTTGTACATTAAAACTCAACATTCAAAAAACTAGGATCATGGCATCTGGTCCCATCACTTCATGGCAAATAGATGGGAAAACAATGGAAATAGTGACAGACTTTATTTTCTTGGGCTCCAAAATCACTACAGATGGTGACTGCAGCCATGAAATTAAAAGACACTTGCTCCTTGGAAGAAAAGCTAAGACCAACATAGATAGCATATTAAAAAGCAGAGACATTATTTTGCCAACAAAGGTCCATGTAGTCCAAGTGATAGTTTTCCAGTAGTCATGTATGGATGTGAGAATTGGACTGTAAGGAAAGTGAGCACCAAAGGATTGATGCTTTTGAACTGTGATGTTGGAGAAGACTCTTGAGAGTCCCTTAGACTGGAAGGAGATCCAACCAGTCCATTCCAAAGGAAATCAGTCTTGAATATTCACTGGAATGACTGTTGCTGAAGCTTAAAATCCAATACTTTGGCCACCTGATGTGAAGAACCGACTCCTTGGAAAAGACCCTGATGCTGGGAAAGATTGAAGGCAGGAGGAGAAGGGGGTGACAGAGGACGAGATGGTTATATGGTATCAACAACTGGATGGACATGAGTTTGAGCAAGCTTCAGGTGTTGGTGATGGACAGGGAAGCCTGGTGTGCTGCATTCCTGGGGTCGCAAAGACTTGGACACAACTGTGACTACACTGAACTGAACTGCATTCATAATATCAAAGTATGATGGTATCGTTTTACTGAAACCCTCTTTCAAATGTATTATTGCAATGTAATGTAAATGTATTATTACAATGTAATAAATGCATTATTACACATTTAGTATATTATTACACATTTAACTTTACGATCAGGTGAAATTCACTTTGCTTACTATACTTGCATTAAAAAAGTACTCAGTTCAGTTCAGTTCAGTTCAGTCCCTCAGTCGTGTCTGACTCTTTGCGACCCCATGAATCGCAGCACGCCAGGCCACCCTGTCCATCACTAACTCTCGGAGTTCACCAGACTCATGTCCATTGAGTCAATGATGCCATCCAGCCATCTCATCCTCTGTCATCCCCTTCTCCTCCTGCCCCCAATCCCTCTCAGCATCAGAGTCTTTTCCAATGTGTCAACTCTTCGCATGAGGTGGCCAAAGTACTGGAGTTTCAGCTTTAGCATCATTCCTTCCATAGAAATCCCAGGGCTGATTTCCTTTAGAATGGACTGGTTGGATCTCCTTGCAGTCCAAGGGACTCTCAAGAGTCTTTTCCTCAACAGCACTTTATTACCCAGTGGTCATTTCCCCACTAAAAGCTTATATTTCCACATGTAGAAATAGTACTTTCCTTTGACCTAGAAGTAATTGATAACATATAAAATCATCATTTCCACAGTTTGTTGTGATCCACACAGTCAAAGGCTTTGGCATAGTCAATAAAGCAGAAATGTTTTTTCTGGAACTCTTGGTTTTTCCATGATCCAGTGGATGTTGGCAATTTGATCTCTGGTTCCTCTGCCTTTTCTAAAACCAGCTTGAACATCTGGAAGTTCATGGTTCAAGTATTGCTGAAGCCTGGCTTGGAGAATTTTGAGCATTACTTTACTAGTGTGTGAGATGAGCGCAATTGTGTAGTAGTTTGAGCATTCTTTGGCATTGCCTTTCTTTGGGATTGGAATGAAAACTGACCTTTTCCAGTCCTGTGGCCACTGCTGAGTTTTCCAAATTTGCTGGCATATTGAGTGCAGCACTTTCACAGCATCATCTTTCAGGATTTGAAAGAGCTCAACTGGAATTCCATCACCTCCACTAGCTTTTTGTTTGTAGTGATGCTTTCTAAGGCCCACTTGACTTCACATTCCAGGATGTCTGGCTCTAGGTCAGTGATCACACCATTGTGATTATCTGGGTCATGAAGATCTTTTTTGTATAGTTCTTCTGTGTATTCTTGCCACCTCTTCTTAATATTCTGCTTCTGTTAGGTCCATACCATTTCTGTTCTTTATCGAGCCCATCTTTGCATGAAATGTTCCCTTGGTATCTCTAATTTTCTGGAAGAGATCTCTAGTCATTCCCATTCTGTTGTTTTCCTCTATTTCTTTCTGAGGAAGACTTTCTTATCTCTCCTTGCTATTCTTTGGAACTCTACATTCGAATGGGAATATCTTTCCTTTTCTCCTTTGCTTTTCGCTTCTCTTCTTTTCAGTTATTTGTAAAGCCTTCCCAGACAGCCTTCCCATTTTGCTTTTTTACATTTCTTTTCCATGGGGATGGTCTTGATCCCTGTCTCCTTTACAATGTCACGAACCTCCGTCCATAGTTCAACAGGTACTCTGTCTATCAGATCTAGTCCCTTAAATTAAAAGACTCTTACTTCTTGGAAGGAAAGTTATGACCAACCTAGATAGCATATTAAAAAGCAGAGATATTACTTTGCCAACAAAGGTCCATCTGATCAAGGCTATGGCTTTTCCAGTAGTCATGTATGGATGTGAGAGTTGGACTGTGAAGAAAGCTGAGTGCTGAAGAATTGATGGTTTTGAACTGTGGTGTTGGAGAAGACTCTTGAGAGTCCCATGGACTGCAAGGAGATCCAACCAGTCCATCCTAAAGGAGAGCAGTCCTGAGTGTTCATTGGAAGGACTGATGCTGAGGCTGAAACTCCAATACTTTGGCCACTTCATGGGAAGAGTTGACTCATTGGAAAAGACTCTGATGCTAGGAGGGATTGGGGGCAGGAGGAGAAGGGGACAAAAGAGGATGAGATGGCTGGATGGAATCACCAGCTCAATGCACATGAGTTTGGGCAACTCCGGGAGTTGGTGATGGACAGGGAGGCCTGGCGTGCTACAATTCACGGGGTCGCAAAGAGTGGGACATGACTGAGAGACTGAACTGAACTGAACTGAAAATCATCATAGGTTTCTCATCAATAGAATAAATGCCAGTTAGCTCTAAATGGCCCCACATTAGCGATCTTCCAAAATTTACATAAATACATTCGATTAAGGAAAGTTTGAGATCCATTAGATTTAAAATATCTTGGGGACAAGCCATTTTTAGAAAGATTTTGTAATATATCATTCCAAAGGTAAACTCTGTCTCAGGCATGGTTCTTTTTCTCCATACTTGATCCATTGGAGCAAAGACTGCTGTAAAAAGACAGAAAACATGGGGTATTGGTTCCAGTATAAAATCACACTTTCACAAATTTAAGTGGACATTTGATGTAGCAATCTCAATATTTATCTTCAGGCATTTCATTTGTACCATTAATTCTTTTCCACTATCCAATTTTTGTCTCATTTTCAACGATCCAATTTTTGTAACATTGTGAATTTTCTTCCAATGTACAAGTTTTCTACTCCTTGGCAAAAAACTACATCTACAGCCTTTACATCACTCTTTTCTCTTGTCCAATAACAAGCTCTCTAGCCTTTTATTTAATGTCACTTATTGTCTCTAGAATCTTCACAAAAAACAAAACAAACTTGTTCTCAATCAGTCATACACTCTCAAACATAAAGTATCTCCTTCTCAATTATACCAGCTAAAAAAGAATTAAAAAATAAAACCTCTTTTAGTTAATATTCCACTTCCCTCTCTGTGACTCAATAATATCTATGCTCTAATTGATTTTCTCATAGAATAATTTTCTTGCAGTGGAATATATATCAACTGTGTGTGTGTCTGTGTGTGTGGGGGAATTATGAATCTATTCCCTCCAACTTTTAGGCATATTAAAAAAAATTCAGTTCAAACTCTGAGGACTTCTGGATGTACATATAAGATATATACAATTTGTCATGTGTTATATATAAATATATATATAAAATCTACTATACATATTTATACATAATAAAATGTAAAGTATGAGAAGTATATGATGTGAGTCTGATACCACATTTCTCCACATATATCTGTGACTTAGAAAACTGCCTCTACCCAGGGCTTGAAATTCTTGTCTCTTTTTAAATCCCCTACATTATTCTTCTGCAATCTAAATTATCTTGCCAGAACACTCACTTCTTGCTACAGGACCCTTAATATTGATTCATCCAACAACAAACATTTATTGAACCCCTGTATGTTTGAACCTCTATTCTGTGCCAGGCTTTGTGCTAAGTATAGCAGAGCCAGACAGCTTCAGAGGGCTTATAATCTCATGAAAGAGGCTACTAACAAACAAGAAAAAAATTTATGCAATTCGCAGGGTTGTTTTTTTTTTTTCTTATTAACCATAAAATGTTAACACAGTGCTGTAGCTGTGAAATTCTAACCTAAGACCTTTGTGTTCTCTAAATGCTGGGATGATGGTGGTAGAATCTCCTTCTTAGAAACTGAACAAAAATCTTATCTTTAATTGCATAAAACCATGGTAGGCAACACTATTAAATTTCCCTCAGCCATAGTGGCCTGGAATGATAGATTAATGGAATCAATTGCAATTTTACATTGGATAACAGAGAACAGAATCAGCAAATGAATTTTTTCAACAAGACAGAATGGCCTGATCTCTCCTGAGACATTTAAGTACCTGACCCTAAAGAAAGGAAAAGGGTCATAGCAGCTCTTGTACTGTACAACCTTCCTCTGTCTAAGCAAAATTCTTCTCGTTCCTGGGGATGTGGTGGGTTAGGTGCTTTCTCCTTTGGATATGAAATATTGGCTAAATAGTTTGTAGTTTTGTAGTCAAAGAAGAAGGTGGCTGCCTTCACTTTTCACCTCTAATGAATCTTTAGGAGAGAGATTAAAAGAATAAAAAGAGGTCAAAAATAAGTTCTAAACTTTCTGCTATTTTCTATCATTAATGGAGTTTCAGATTTAAAGATAAGGCCAAATTAGCCATGAATATTTCGAATCCTTAATTATGAATGAGTAACTCAGACTACTGACATCAAATTACTGTTGGGAACATACTATTAATTAACCTCAGAAGTGGGGAAAATAAAAAAAAGAAACAAGTTTTTTCTTTTGCTGACTATCCACCCTAGTTTTGATTATTAAAAATCAGAAATCCAAAAGCAGATATGAGTTCAACCCATATAAAGATAAGACCATGTCCCAAATGCAAATCAGTTTCCTAAAATTTTACTGAAGGTTACACAAACTTGGTAAACACATACACAGTATTTCAAAAAAGAGTTGGAGTTTTTCTTGATGTTGTTAGTTAATTCTGGAAAAAGAGAAGAATGTGGGCTTTGGAATGGGGATGTCATGAATCCTGGATACCTGGTAAAATTATTAACAATCATTGGCTCCAAAATTAAAAGGATGAGAATTTCAGAACATATGATAGCAATAAAATGGATTTCCATTTATCTGAAACAGTTTAAGTACAGTTACTATTTCTGTTGTTTGAAAATATGACTTCATTAATTCTAAATTATATTTGCTGCCAAATATGTCAATAGCATATGAATTGCCTGGATTCAAAGGAAGAAAAAATATCAGAAATTTGAACATGATATAACAGCTATCAAAATATTTGTAGAATGCTTATGAATGTTATGGCCTCAAGCTCTTCACTTTTGTGCAATTTCTAAGGTAGAAACTTGGCTAAATGTGTGAAGTCATTAAACTATATCTGACTTTCATGCACTGATGCTTGCATTCCTTTACTTTACAAAAAGGCTTTAAGAAATAAGAAGGATTAATAAAGTCATTTATGTTTAAATATGATTTCTGTAATATGTATATTCATGTTCTCTAGAAACAAAGAGCAAGCTTAAAACTTGCATCTTACATGAAACAATTTTATGGCTGAGTTAGTAATTTCCTGTCTCTAAATGCATATAGTTATTATCTGCAAAAATGTTTTCTTCCTGGAGTTCCAAAACAGTCTTTTGCACATTCACTGGGAATTTAAGTCAAGGATAACACAGTGAAGTTTCATCTAGACAGCGAATGGTCAGAGTAATCCAATCTCAGTTACTAACCCTCTTGAATTTAAAATGTCCCCAAGATATTGCTGCTGTGGTTGTTGTTATCTTAAACTTGGGCTGAATTTTTATGTCCATAGCTACATAAATGAACAAATCTCTTGTAACAGGTTTTTGGAGAGATGAAAGAGAAGAGAAAGAGGATAAAAATAGTTAAAGGATAAAAAAAATCAAATGAATATCTCTTTGTCCTTTTTGAAATGTGTGAATATAAACTCACACACACACAAATATATCCATCTACATACTCAAACATATATATATATACATTCATATCCACATTGTCTTATTCAATATCCTTCTAATTATATTATCTTTACAGTATGGAGGGATGATGAGCAAAAAAAAAAAAAACATGATTCAGAGCAAATAATCATATTTTCTCTCTTGAACTCAACTTCTTAGTATTCTATGCTTCCTTACCTGACATGTCATTTCTGCTCCACCATGCAAACCCCTCAATTCATTTACAACCTTGACATTTGAACATTCTCTCTACACCCTAATAATTTAGTTCCCATAATGTAAATCTCTTAAATTGTGATAGAGAGGCTCAAAATATTAACCATAATTTTATATCAGCCAGGTATATTAATTGGAAGAGAAAATATCAGTTATTTCACACTATTCAAACCCTCCCTTGCTAAGTAATACCACACTGTAGTACAGAATATTTCTATATATAATAGCTTCAAATTTTACAGATGGCCTGTGTCAGGCACTCCATCATTATTTACCACTGTTCTGTTGGGAAAATGTTATTATTCACATTTTACATACAAGGAAACTGAAACATAAAAGGTTAATTACCTGATCCTGATTCTGACCCAAACTCTAACCCTGATGTTAGGGTAAATAAATCCATTTTGAACTGAGATTTTAATTTAGTTGAGTCTTACTCTGTAACCCTTGTCTTTTCTATGCCCTACATGCCCTACATTTTTTAAGGCATTGGTCACTAGCTTTTAATTAAGTGTCAGGTACATTTATGAGGAGACTAACAACATTTAGAGAATAAGATATAGAAACCCCAATGCAGAGCATTCTGTGTATAAAATAGAAAAAGCACACATATGCCTGAACTGTCTGGTCCCACTGAGATGAATTGTAACAGCAACTCAAATATCTAAAATAGAGGCACAGTTTTCCCCTGCATCTCCCAGTCACCAAATCATTCATACTTTCCCACAATCAAGGAATAAGTAGTTTTAGTTAAACGACAGTACACTGGGGATGGATAACTAATGCTGTGAGACCTTGTTTACACCTGGATCCAGCAATATGTCAGGAATCATAAAATGCCAGTTTTCTTGACAGTTCACTTATTTCATTTATGTTGGAGGTCACCAGAATTTTGTTTTTCCCATAGATGGTTTTATTACAAGAAAAATATCCAATGACACTTAAGGTCCTAGATTTAGATTTTGAGATAAACCTGTCACTGGAACAATGGCATACTGAGAGCTCCAGTGACTGAAAATGCCTGAAAATCTCAAAGAATATATAGACTGAAAGGTTTAGCAGTACAAAATTTATGAAGTGACAATACCTCCATTTCCAGGTTAAGTTCATTTTGTAATTTCAGAAATTATTGACCAGGATTTCTACTTAAGTTTGAAAATATATACTAAATATGTTGATTCCATAAACTCACATTTTTGCCTAAGTTTTCTGGCCCTAAAACCAAGGAAAAAGAGGTTATTTGATTAAAGCTCAGCCACAAAGAGTCAATGTAGCTTTGATCCATTCTCTGTATGTACCATGTTTTTTCATTTATTATTAAAGAATAGCAACTAAGGCACTAATGTTTGGGAGAATGGGTGGCATAAGGAGATAGAGAAGCAATTTATATAAATATTGATCTTCTCTGAAACAGAAGGAAATAGAGGGCCTACTGTTTTGTTTTAGAGAGACAAGTAAAGGAAGTGATGGGGATTTTCCTTACACTGTTTCTATTATCATATGTTCTTACATTTGACCCCCATTAAATGGTGCTTACTACACATGGTGGTGCTAGTGGTAAAGAGCACTACCAATGGTAGTGGTAAAGAGCCTGCCAATGTGGAGACATAAGAGACACATTTGACTCTGGGTCGGGAAGATCCCCTGGAGGAGGAAATGGCAACCCATTCCAGCATTCTTGCCTGGAGAATCCCATGAACAGAGGAGACTGGAGGGTTATAGTCCATAGCGTTGCGAAGAGTCAGACACGACTGAAGCAAATTAGCATGCACACAAATAAGATCGTAAATGTATAACAGTGCTATAAAGTAGGTTTCATTATCTTTATTTTAACAGATTAGAAAATCATGATCATACTAGTTTCCCAGGTTCATTCTGCTAATGAGTGTTGGAATTATTAATAGTATTAGAACATCAAAATGATCTGTGTTGTCTTTACCACACAACAGAACACAAAGAGACATAAGGGAACTTTGAGGGGAAATGGGTATGTTAACTTATTTAGTTGTGGTGAAAATTCTACGTGTATATACACAGGTCCAAATTCATCAAACTGTTTTCTTTAAATATGTATAGTTTACTCTATTAAATTATACCTCAATAAAGTTATTTTTAAGTTCAAAAGCATGCATTTTGTGAGAGGAAGAAGAGGCTGAAAATTGACACAAACTATCACACTATTAAAAAGATAAAAGTAATGGTCTAAGTTATGTAATAAGTTAAAAAGACAGACAACTGGATCCCTGTTGATAATATTCAGCAGCTATTAACTCCAGGCTTTTATAGCGAAAGAAAAATAAATGACAAATGACTAATTATTTAAGTAACTACAAGCTGTTTTTTCCATTACATGCAGGTGGATGCAGTCCTGAGTGATAAAATATTAAGGTATAATGAATGGAGCTCTGCTCACATATGACAAAATAGAATCAATTTGTTTCAGAAATATGGACTGATAAACAAAAACAAATTGGAAAAATAAATATAGCAGAACAGCACAGGAGAAAGATAAATGATGCTAGAGACCAAAGAAGATTAATAGTTATATTTTGAGAGAGTTCAGTCCCCCGAAAATTCGCAATATTTGGGTTTAATAAGTGATAAATAGGAGGTGAGAAGTCAGAACTGGAAGAGTTATTACCACACAGGATATAGAAGAGTAGCGACTGGTCATGAATGAGAATTGCACTCAGCTAGAAGGCAATGGCAACCCACTCCAGTACTTTTGCCTGGCGAATCCCATGGACGGAGGAGCCTGGTAGGCTATAGTCCATGGGGTCGTTAAGAGTCGGACACGACTGAGCGACTTCACTTTCACTTTTCACTTTCATGCATTGGAGGAGGAAATGGCAACCCACTCCAGTGTTCTTGCCTGGAGAATCCCAGGGACAGAGGAGCCCGGTGGGCTGCTGTCTATGGGATTGCACAGAGTTGGACACGACTGATGTGACTTAGCAGCAGCAGCAGAACCTAGACGCTGGTCATTGAGGCAAAATAGAGATTCTGTGTAAGAAGCCTGGTGACCTTAAAAGCATCTCTAATTCTTAACAAAAATGGTTCAAACAAATTAAGGATATGAACAGAATGAAAGAATTGGAAAAGATCTAGTGAGAAACAAATTAACAGAAGACTCAGTTCAGTCAGTTCAGTTCAGTCACTCAGTCGTGTCTGACTCTTTGTGACCCCATGAACTGCAGCACGCCAGGCCTCCCTGTGCATCACCAACTCCCGGAGTTCACCCAAACTCATGTCCATTGAGTTGGTGTTGCCATCCAGCCATCTCATCCTCTGAAATCCCCTTCTCCCTCCTGCCCCCAATCCCTTCCAGCATTAGGGTCTTTTCCAATGAGTCAACTCTTCGCATGAGGTGGCCAAAGTACTGGAGTTTCAGCTTTAGCATCAGTCCTTCCAATGAACACCCAGGACTGATCTCCTTTAGGATGGACTGGTTGGATCTCCCTGCAGTCCAAGGGACTCTCAAGAGTCTCCTCCAACATCACAGTTCAAAAGCATCAACTCTTTGGCATTCAGCTTTCTTCACAGTCCAACTCTCACATCCACACATGACCACTGGAAAAACCATAGCCTTGACTAGACGGACCTTTGTTGGCAAAGTAACGTCTCTGCTTTTGAATATGCTATCTAGGTTGGTCATAACTTTCCTTCCAAGGAGTAAGCGTCTTTTAATTTCATGGCTACAATCACCATCTGCAGTGATTTTGGAGGCCCCCAAAATAAAGTCTGACACTGTTTCCACTGTTTCCCCATCTATTTCACATGAAGTGATGGGACTAGATGCCATGATCTTCGTTTTCTGAATGTTGAGCTTTAAGCCAACTTTTTCACTCTCCACTTTCACTTTCATCAAGAGGCTTTTTAGTTCCTCTTCACTTTCTGCCATAAGGGTGGTATCATCTGCATATCTGAGGTGATTGATATTTCTCCTGACAATCTGGATTCCAGCTTGTGCTTCTTCCAGCCCAGTGTTTCTCATGACGTACTCTGCATAGAAGTTAAATAAGCAGGGTGACAATATACAGCCTTGACGAACTCCTTTTCCTATTGAGAACCACTCTGTTTTTCCATGTCCAGTTCTAACTGTTGCTTCCTGACCTGTATATAGATTTCTCAAGAGGCAGGTCAGGTAGTCTGGTATTCCCATCTCTTTCAGAATTTTCCACAGACTGAGTCTTGATAAATATAAGGAATTGGAAGTAGCAATTAAGATCAGAGATAATAATTGTATCAAGAGAAACATCATAAGACAGTCAAGCCAGGAAAGCTTCATTTTTAAAGCAAAATGCATTCAAAATGCTTATTAATTTTGAATGACAGCTGAATGAGATGGTACATGTGGATTTAAGTACAAAAAATTGCATAACACAGATTCTGATAGTACAGGCTATGAAAAAAAGAAAAAAAATAACTGTGACACCTAAAGTTGCCAATCTCTTCTTTAAAGTATAATTTAATTAATTAATTTGGGCTTCCCTGGTGGCTCAGCAGCAAAGAATCTGCCTGCAATACAGGAGACATGTACAGGAGACCCAGGTTCTATCCCTCGGTTGGGAAGATCCTCTGGAGAAGGAAATGGCAACCCCCTCCAGTATTCTTGGCCTAGAAAACCTCATGGACAGAGGAGCCTGGTGGGTTATAGTCCATGGGGTCGCAAGGAGTTGGACATGACGTAGTAACTCAACAACAACAAAATGTGTTAATTAACTAATTAAATGTAATGATTTCCATTCTTCATTTCACCTTAACAGTGAAAATTTAGCAAAAAAATTTGAGGCTGCTGCTTCACCTGTTTTCTTAAATATGGTATGACTAAATTCATAGAAAGTTAATCTATATGAAAGAATAAGTAACCTAACTCAAGTACTCAAGTTACAGCCATAACTGTAATTATGTGGTTGTATATGAGAAATAGTCTTAGTTAATGTGCTCAAAATTTGTAAGTTGGTTCATAGAAAAAGACAATTCAAGTGAGAAGTTGTAAAATAAAGTTTACTGTATTGTAGACTTATTTTCAATCCCTAAACGACTCCATCGCTTCTATGAGATGTTGAGTAGCAGGTTAATAAACAAATATCTCTTCTTCAGGTTTCAACACCATGATTGTTTTGGGATCAAAATTTCTGATTTTCAAACCAGCTGATAAATGTTGCGTTAATAACTGTTTGATCTACAGCCAGTATTTTTCTTTAACATGTATCTGGTGATTGAAGTAACCTATTGTATTTCCCTTCCTTCACCATAAAGAGCTATACACAATTGGTTTTCAAGTTTTTCTTTCTATCAAGTGAAATGAAGACCTGGCCTAAAACCATGGAAAAGCAATCTAACTGCAGAGCCTTTTTTAGAGTTTAATGATTTTTTTCACCCACACCGAATTTAATAGTATTTTTAAGGCAATTCACCTTCATCAGCTTTTTCCAAATTATTCAAGTGTTCAAAGAAATGGTTTTCTCTTTCATTTATTTACTTGCTATGGGTTGACATACTATTTTTTAAATTATGTAATTGCATAAGTAAACCAAAATGAACTGCTTTGGGAAAAAATAAACAAACAAACAACTGTTCCTAAGGCTGCTTCTGCTAAGTCGCTTCAGTCATGTCCGACTCTGTGCAACCCCATAGATGGCAGCCCACCAGGCTCCCCTGTCTCTGGGATTCTCCGGGCAAGAACACTGGAGTGGGTTGCCATTTCCTTCTCCAATGTCCCTAAGGCTAGTGAATGTTAAGTATGTTTCAGGGCTATGCAAGGGACTTCCCTGGTGGCACGGATGGTAAAGAATCTGCCGGCAATGCAGAAGACCTGGTTTGGATCCCTGGGTTGGGAAGATCCCGTGGAGGAGGGCATGGCAACCCACTCCAGTATTCTAGCCTGGAGAATCCCATGGACAAGGGAGACTGGCAGGCTACAGTCCATGGGGCCTCTACGAGCTGGACATGACTGAGTGACTAAGCACACAGAAATACTGAACATTCTTCCTGGATTTGGAGAATTTCCCAGATTCTGCATTAGGCTTTTCTGAAACAGAAGCTAGAATTTTTTCTGTCAATCTCCCTTGTAGTTAAGATATGGGCACATTAGGAAGGAGGTTAGTTACCTATATTCTCTTTCTGAGGAGAAATAGTGGGTATAAGATTTGATTTTCTAATAGGTACAATGGTGAAGAGTTCCAACAGCAGTGACAGAATCTGATACGAGGTTGTCAGTTACAAACACTGACTGTCAATGGATCCAGTGTACCTGACTGCTCTCCTCCAAGCAATGGCCCTAGAAACTGATGCACCATTTTGGCCATGCCTCTCCCCATAAAACAAGGCGTCCACAGGACAAAAAGGAAATACCCACCTAAAGCATGTGTTCCTAATACATTGTGGCAACTCAAAATCCCAACATTTCCAGACCAAAGGGTCTTTTGCTAGTCTTTTTCAAGCTTATTGCTGAGTCAGTCCTTCTGAAGGCTAATTGTACCATACCTACGTATCTCCAGGCCACAAAAGGCTTAATGTGGACTTAACTGAAGGCAGGAGGAGAAGGATATCCACAGAAATGCTCATGAGGCCCCTCTTAGGGGAAAAAAAAATCAGGTATGTGAGAAGAACAGAGGTCATAGCCAGAGTTCTAAATCTAGTAAGCTGCTCCAGCTCCTCAAAGGCTGGGGCAATCATACATCAAACGGTGCAGTTAAGTTCAGTCACTCAATTGTGTCCACCTCTTTGTGACCCCATGGACCACAGCACTCAGCATGCCAGGCCTCCCCATCCATCACCAACTCCCAGAGTTTACTAAAACTCATGTCCATTGAGTCGGTGATGCCATCTAATCATCTCATCCTCTGTCGTCCCCTTCTCCTCCTGCATACAATCTTTCCCAACATCAGGGTCTTTTCCAATGAGACAGTTCTTCAAATCAGGTGGCCAAAGTATTGGAGTTCCAGCTTCAACATCAGTCCTTCCAATGAATATTCAGGACTGATTTCCTTTAGGATGGACTGGTTGGATCACCTTGCTGTCCAAGGAACTCTCAAGAGTCTTTTCCAACACCACAGTTTAAAAGCATCAATTCTTTGGTGCTCAGCTTTCTTTATAGTCCAACTCTCACATCCATACATGACTACTGAAAAAAAACATCACTTTGACTAGATGGACATTTGTTGGCAAAATAATGTCTCTGCTTTTTAATAAGCTGCCTGCTGCTGCTGCTGCTGCTAAGTTGCTTCAGTCGTGTCCGACTCTTTGTGACCCCATAGACGGCAGCCCACCAGGCCCCGCCATCCCTGGGATTCTCCAGGCAAGAACACTGGAGTGGGTTGCCATTTTCTCCTCCAATGCATGAAAGTTAAAAGTGAAAGTGAAGTCGCTCAGTCGTGTCCGACTCTTAGTGACCCCATGGACTGCAGCCTACCAGGCTCCTCCATCCATGGGATTTTCCAGGCAAGAGTACTGGAGTGGGGTGCCATTGCTTGATAATAACTTTTCTTGGAAGGAGCAAGTGTCTTTTAATTTCATGACTGCAGTTACCATCTGCAGTGATTTTGGAGCCCCCCAAAATAAAGTATCTCACTATTTCCACTGTTTCCCCATCTATTTGCCATGAAGTAATGGGACTGGATGCCATGATCTTAGCTTTCTTAATGTTGAATTTAAGCCAACTTTTTCACTCTCTTCTTTCACTATCATCAAAAGGCCCTCTAGTTGTTCCTTGTTTTCTGGCATAAGGGTGATGTCATCTGCATATCTGAGGTAATTGATATTTCTTCCTGCAATCTTGTTTCCAGCCTGTGCTTCATCCAGTCCAGCATTTTTCATGATGGAAGTCCAGCATTTCTCATGCAGTCCGGCATTTCTCATGCATAGAAGTTAAATAAGCAGGGTGACAATATACAGCCTTGACATACTCCTTTCTGATTTGGAACCAGTCTGTTGTTCCATGTCCAGTTCTAACTGTTGCTTCCTGACCTGCATACAGATTTCTCAGGGGGCAGGTCAAGTGGTCTGGTATTCCCATCTCTTGAAGAATTTTCCACAGTTTGCTGTCATCCACACAGTCAAAGGCTTTGGCATAGTCAATAAAGCAGAAGTAGATGTTTTTCTGGAAGTCTCTTGGTTTTTGATGATCCAACGGATGTTAGCAATTTGATCTCTGATTCCTCTGGTTTTTTAAAATCCAGCTTGAACATTTGGAGGTTCATGGTTCACATACTGTTGAAGCCCCGCTT
The DNA here is from genome assembly GCF_032452875.1 of Bos javanicus. Classification (NCBI taxonomy): domain Eukaryota; kingdom Metazoa; phylum Chordata; class Mammalia; order Artiodactyla; family Bovidae; genus Bos; species Bos javanicus. Next base: position 28,905,086 of record NC_083887.1, on the reverse strand, counting down.
GGAGAATTTTGAGCATTTATTTTGCTAGAGTATCAGATGAGTGCAATTATACAGTAGTTTGAGGGTTCTTTGGCATTGCCTCTCTTTGTGATTGGAATGAAAACTGACCTTTTCTAGTCTGTGGCCACTGCTGAGTTTTCCAAATTTGCTGGCATATTGAGTGCAGCACTTTCACAGCATCATCTTTTAGGATTTGAAATAGCTCAACTGGAATTCCATCACCTCCACTAGCTTTAGGCCCACTTGACTTCACACTCAGGATGTTTGGCTCTAGGTGAGTGTTCACACCACCGTAATTATATGTGTCATGAAGATCTTTTTTGTATAGTTCCTCTGTGTATTCTTCCCACCTCTTTTTAATATCCTCTGCTTCTGTTGGGTCCACACCAGTTCCTTCCTTAATTATGCCTGTCTTTCCATGAAATGTTCCCGTGGTATCTCTAGTTTTCTTGAAGAGATCTCTAGTCTTTCCCATTCTATTGTTTTCGTCTATCTCTTTTCACTGAGCACTGAGGAAGGCTTTCTTGTAGCTCTTTGCTATTCTTTAGAACTCTGCTTTCAAATGGGTATATCCTTCCTTTTCTCCTTTGCCTTTAGCTTCTCTTCTTTTCATAGCTATTTGAAAGGCCTATTCAGACAACCATTTTGCCTTTTTGCATTTCTTTTTCTTGGGGATGGTCTTGATCACTGCCTCCTGTACAATGTCAGAAACCTCTGTTGATAGTTCTTCAGGTGCTCTATCAATCTAATCCCTTGAATCTATTTCTCACTTTTACTGTATAATCATAAGGGGTTTGATTTAGGTCATACTTGAATGGTCTAGTGGTTTTCCCTGCTTTCTTCAATTTAAGTCTGAATTTGGCAATAAGGAGTTCATGATCTGAGCAACAGTCAGCTCCAAGTCTTGTGTTTGCTGATGTATAGAGCTTCTCCATCTTTGGCTGCAAAGACTATAATCAATCTGATTTCGGCATTGACCATCTGGTAATATCCATGTGTAGAGTCTTCTCTTGTGTTGTTGGAAGAGGGTGTTTGCTATGACCAGTGTGTCATAAGCTTGGCAAACTCTATTAGCCTTTGCCCTGCTTCATTCTGTACTCCAAGGCCAAATTTGCCTGTAACTCCAGGTATTTCTTGACTTCCTACTTTTACATTCCAGTCCCCTGTAATGAAAAGGTCCATACCATTTCTGTCCTTTATCAAGCCCATCTTTGCATGAAATGTTCCCTTGGTATCTCTAATTTTCTTGAAGAGATCTCTAGTCTTTCCCATTCTGTTGTTTTCCTCTATTTCTTTGCATTGATCACTGAGGAAGGCTTTCTTATCTCTTCTTGCTCTTCTTTGGAACTCTGCATTCAGATGCTTATATCTTTCCATTTCTCCTTTGCTTTTCACTTCTCTTCTTTTCACAGCTATTTGTAAGGCCTCCCCAGACAGCCATTTTGGTTTTTTGCATTTCTTTTCCATGGGGATGGTTTTTATCCCTGTCTCCTGTACAATGTCACAAATCTCTGTCCATAGTTCATCAGGCACTCTATCTATCAGATCTAGTCCCTTAAATCTATTTCTCACTTCTACTGTATAACCATAAGGGATTTGATTTAGGTCATACCTGAATGGCATAGTGGTTTTCCCTACTTTCTTCAATTTCAGTCTGAATTTGGCAATAAGGAGTTCATGATCTGAGTCACAGTCAGCTTCCAGTCTTGTTTTTGCTGACTGTATAGAGCTTCTCCATCTTTGGCTGCAAAGAATATAATCAATCTGATTCCAGTGTTGACCATCTAGTGATGTCCATGTGTAGAGTCTTCTCTTGTGTTGTGGAAGAAAGATGGGCGTGATAAAGGACAGAAATGGTATGGACCTAACAGAAGCAGAAGATATTAAGAAGAGGTGGCAAGAATACACAGAACTGTACAAAAAAGATCTTCACGACCCAGAAAATCATGATGGTGTGATTACTCACCTAGAGCCAGACATCCTGGACGTGAAGTCAAGTGGCCCTTAGAAAGCATCACTATGAACAAAGTTAGTGGAGGTGATGGTTCCAGTAGAGCTATTTTAAATCCTGAAAGATGATGCTGTGAAAGTGCTGCACTCAATATGCCAGCAAATTTGGAAAACACAGCAGTGGCCACAGGACTGCAAAAGGTCAGTTTTCATTCCAATCCCAAGAAAGGCAATGCCAAAGAATGCTCAAACTACCACACAATTGCACTCATCTCACACACTAGTAAAGTAATGCTCAAAATTCTCCAAGCCAGGCTTCAGTAATATGTCAACCGTGAACTTCCAGATGTTCAAGCTGGTTTTAGAAAAGGCAGAGGAACCAGAGATCAAATTGCCAACATCCTCTGGATCATGGAAAAAGCAAAGAGAGTTCCGAAAAACATCTATTTCTGCTTTATTGACTATGCCAAAGCCTTTGACTGTGTGGATCACAATAAACTGTGGGAAATTCTTCAAGAGATGGGAATACCAGACCACCTGACCTGCCTCTTGAGAAACCTATATGCAGGTCAGGAAGCAACAGTTAGAACTGGACATGGAACAACACACTGGTTCCAAATAGGAAAAGGAGTACATCAAGGCTGTATATTGTCACCCTGCTTATTTAACTTCTATGCAGAGTACATCATGAGAAACACTGGGCTGGAAGAAGCACAAGCTGGAATCAAGATTGCCCGGAGAAATATCAATCACCTCAGATATGCAGATGATACCACCCTTATGGCAGAAAGTGAAGAGGAACTCAAAAGCCTCTTGATGAAAGTGAAAGAGGAGAGTGAAAAAGTTAGCTTAAAACTCAACATTCAGAAAATAAAGATCATGGCATCTGGTCCCATCACTTCATGGGAAATAGATGGGGAAACAGTGGAAACAGTGTCAGACTTTATTTTGGGGGGCTCAAAAATAAATGCAGATGGTGATTGCAGCCATGAAATTAAAATACACTTCTTGGAAGGAAAGTTATGACCAACCTAGATGGCATATTCAAAAGCAGAGATGTTACTTTGCCAACAAAGGTCTGTCTAGTCAAGGCTATGGTTTTTCCAGTAGTCATGTATGCATGTGAGAGTTGGACTATGAAGAAAGCTGAATGCCGAAGAATTGATGCTTTTGAACTGTGGTGTTGGAGAAGACTCTTGAGAGTCCCTTGGACTGCAAGGAGATCCAACCAGTCCATTCTAAAGGAGATCAGCCCTGGATGTTCTTTGGAAGGAATTATGTTGAGGCTGAAACTCTGGTACTTTGGCCACTTCATGCGAAGAGTTGACTCATTGGAAAAGACTCTGATGCTGGGAGGGATTGGGGGCAGGAGGAGAAGGGGACGACAGAGGATGAGATGGCTGGATGGCATCACCGACTCAATGGACATGAGTTTGAGTGAACTCTGGGAGTTGGTGATGGACAGGGAGGCCTGGCGTGCTGCAATTCATGGGGTCACAAAGAGTCGGACATGACTGAGCGACTGAACTGAACTGAATAATGAAAAAGACATCTTTTTTAAGTGTTAGTTCTAAGTCTTGTTGGTCTTCATAGAACCAGTCAACTTCAGCTTCTTCAGCATTACTGGCCAGGGAATAGCCTTGGATTACTGTGATATTGAATGGTATGCCTTGGAAATGAACAGAGATCACTCCGTCGTTTTTGACATTTCATCCGAGTACTGCCTTTCAGAATCTTTCATTGACTAGGATGGCTACTCCATTTTTTCTAAGGGATTCTTGCCTTAGAAAATGGTCAGCTGAGTTAAATTCACCCATTTTAGTTCACTGGTTCCTAAACGGTTTGATGTTCACCCTTGCCATCTGTGTGACCACTCCAATTTGCCTTGATTATTGGACCTAGCATTCCAGGTTCCTATGCAATATTGCTCTTTACAGAATCAAAGGGTGCCGTTCTGGCTTTTCTGTGGTTTCTGTGGGCTATCTCATATTTCAGACAAGTAATTTTTCTACTTAACTTATCTGGAAGATTCTCCACTACAGGAAACTGACAATTAGCCTGACTGACTGATGCACTAGATAAGCATATGAGCAACAGATAAGGGTAGAAGGCTGCAAATTTACTGGAGGGCAAGCTCCTTGTTGTCCAGTGTCAGAAATATCAGTCCACTTTGTTTTCAAGAGGACTGAAAAGACTAAATGAACTAGTAAGTTTAATCATTTGAATTCATGTCCAAGGTTGACCTGAAGAGCTAAGAGGACATACTTTGGTACATGTATAGGCAGACTTGGTCAATGACAGGAGAAATTATCAGATTAAAATTCAAAATGATAACTCTGTTTTTCTGTTTAGTATGCTTTTAAATAACTATAAATTATATAGCAAAAAACTTATATCCCAGAGTTCTTTTCTGAAAGACTGAGTCAGTATAATAGCCACAGAATTTATACATTTTGATAATAACAAGTGCAAAATAAATAATCACAATAGAAATATGCTAATTATCACATTTAATGTTATTAACTTATAATGGATAAATATTATTGAAATTTTTTCTCACTTCTTTTCTTTCTTTCCTTTTTTTTTTCCTTTGTTGAAGGTGGTTTGTTCTGGTAAAGTGCAAAAATGTTCAATAATTAAATTAATAAGGATCTATTTTAAGACTTTCTTTCAATTAAAGACTGTGGCAAGTATATTACTTGTACTTGATAAATCAATTTTGTGATTTTTTTATATAATTTGTCATCTATTATTTTACTACAAAGTGTTTACCCATCATGCACACTAATACTGAATTATAGCTAAGTTCTGAGAAGGAGGTGAATTAGAATTCAACATTAGTCAAAACCTAATCCCAAGTTCTTCAAGCAAATAGTTTTTTATTTGACCTATCCAGAATTGGCAAAATTTCCAAATATTTAACACTTTTAAAGACATTAGCTTCTATAGGAAAAAAAAAAAAAACTTTGAGGTTAATTATCAGTAAAGCTTAAAATAGCATGGGATGTACAGGAAATTAATTTACTGTGGTGGGTCTCCACTAGATCTATGTAATCCCAATTTCTAGTAATACACTTCTGTACCAGTAACAATTTAAGTAATATTAAAATAAAATCTATGCAATGCATATAAATTTCCACTAGGATTTTGTTTGTGCAGGCCTGTAAATCAGCTTCCCCTATTGATGCTATTTTTCTAATTCAGGCATGTAACCATAACTACTTTTTGTTTTTAAACTATTCTCATCTTGAAAATGAATAAGACTTCCTGCTTAATTTTTCAGAAAGTGATAGGGATGGCAAAACATCAAGTATTCCTCATTGTATGTTTTTTCCACATTGGAGAATACTAACCTCCAAACACAGCATGAAGGGCATTTGTTTTGCTTTGTATTGTTTAGTTTTTGCTATTCACCACTTTGACCATAGTTATAAATTGCTTATTTTAACACCAACAGTGAAAACAATAAATCATACTACCTTCAGGTAATATGAACTCTTGGTTTATAACTTTACACACACAGAATAATGAAAGCACAATACATGTGCTACCTCCCAGTGGCTACTGACGGGAACTACTCAACTGAAAAGCAGCAGTAGAAGCCACGAAGCTTTTTACGTACTCTTGAAAATAGTTTTTCAAAAGTGAACATTTAGCAACTAAGACAAATTGCAACTGATATAATAAAACTTGGAGGAGTTTTAAGAAAATGGGCCTGGAAACAAAGTATTGACATCAACTGACATTTATATCCCCAGATAATTTTTAGAGTAATTTTTAAATGAGTGTAATAAATGTTTTTATTTTTAATACAGCATTAAGAGTTTATTAATCACTAACTGATAAATCTTTGTTTCCCAGGCACAAATACACATCTTTTAATAACACAGAATACTATAAAGAGGAGCAGATTTTTCCAGAACAGAGAAAAGGTGAGAAGAAAGAACAAATTGAAGAAGCTGAGAGATTTAATGAGAATAGAGAAAACAGAAAGGTGCTAGAAAAATTTCCCTGATATTTTATTAGAAGAAATATTTATATATTCTCCCTTCAAAACCTGTCTTTGTATTTTGAAAAAATAAATTCTTAGAAAGATGTTTTTCTTAGCATTAAAAAGTCTCATCTTCTATGAATAAATAGTTTTATACACAAAATTATTGTCACGTTCTACTAATCCAGAAAAACTTCATTACTATACACAAGGAAAGGGGTAGCTAGAAATACACCCACAGACACGGACACAGTTAATCAGACTACGAAGCAGAAGACTAAGTCCACAGCAAAGTAGTCACTCTTGGAAATATAGACGTTCCCTAAAAAGAGAATACCACAATCCCTTGAGGGCATTAGAATGGTTTTCCAGCCCCACAGAGGCAAATATTCACCAAAGAGTGAGAATACTTGATTAAATTGACTTCCATCTTGAAAAGATGTCCAGGAGTATTAAAAGAAGTCTTCAGGCCAAATCCCCAAGTTGAGTGACTCCTTCAGAAATGAATTTTACCTCTGTCTAAAATCTTTCCCAGTATGCCAGAGTTGACCTCTGCATGCCATCCTGTCTTTGACTTTGAAATTGCTCTTCTGATTTGAGCTATATGTATACCAGCCATCTGCTCTGACCCATAGGATAGTAATTTCTCAATCCCTCCTAAGAGTTTAGCAGAATCTCTTTCACTTCTGTCCTCTTCTAACTCTTAAACTAGTTGTTTGCTCTGATCTGTTTCCATCACATTTTTGACTACTGAATTAATAGAGTTTTAATTTTTTTTATACAAAAAGAATTATCTGGGCTGCTTATTTCATAACACGGTTTCCAGATTGCTACCATCCCTCTACTGTCTGGAAAATCCCAAGTCAGTTAAACCTAAGGAGGAGCCCAGAATTCTGGATTTTAATATGTCAGAGTTGAGTAAATATTTATCCATCAATGACCTACCTACCTCTTGCTATGTTCCACTATCCTTTGTTGTTCAGTCGTGTCTGACTCTTTGCAACCCCATGTACTGCAGCATGCCAGGCTTCCTTGTCCTTCACTATCTCTGAGAGTTTGCACAAACTCATGTCCATTGAGTCGATGATGCCATACAACCATCTCATCTTCTCTTGTCCCCTTCTTCTCCTGCTCTCAATCTTTTCAGGGTCTTTTCAAAGGAGTTGGCTCTACGTATCAGGAGGCCAAAGCATTGAAGCTTTTTCTATAATCCAATTAATGCTGACAATTTGTTCTCTAATTCTTCTGCCTTTTCTAGATCCAGCTTGTACATCTGGAATTGCTCAGTTCATCTACTGCTGAAGCCTAGCTTGAAGGATTTTAAGGATTACCTTGCTAGCATGTGAGATGAGCTCAGTTGTATGGTAGTTTGAACATTCTTTGGCATCACCCTTCTTTGGGATTGGAATGAAAACTGATCTTTTCCAGTCCTGTGGCCACTGCTGAGTTTTCCAAATTTGCTAGCATAATGAGTGCAGGACTTTTACGGCATCATCTTTTAGGATTTGAAATAGCTCAACTGGAATCCCATTACCTCCACTAGCTTTGTTGGTAGTAAAGCTTCCTAAGGTGCTGTCTTCACACTCCAGTATGTCTGCTCTAGGTGAGTGATCACACTATCATGGTTATCTGGGTCATTAAGACCTTTTTTGTACAGTTCTTCTGTTTATTCTTACCACTTTTTCTTAACATATTCTGCTTCTGTTAGGTCCATACTCTTTCTGTCCATCTTGCATGAAATGTTCCCTTGGTATCTCTAATTTTCTTGAAGAGATCTTTAGCCTTTCCCATTCTTTTGTTTTCCTCTATTTCTTTGCATTGTTCACTTAATAAAACATTCTTATGTCTTCTTGCAATTTACTGGAACTCTGCATTCAGATGGATATAGCTTTCATTTTCTTCTTTGTCTTTCACTTCTCTTCTTTTCTCAACTATTTGTAAGGCCTCTTCCGACAACCATTTTTTCTTTTGCATTTCTTTTTCTTGGGGACAGTTTTGATCACCACTTTGTACAATGTTATGAACTTCCATTCATAGCTCTTCAGACACTCCGTCTATCAGATCTAGTCCCTTGAATCTATTTGTCACTTCCACTGTATAATCATACAGGATCTAATTTAGGTCTTATATGAATGGCCTAGTGGTTTCCCCTATTTTCTTCAACTTAAATCTGAATTTTGCAATAAGGAATTGATGATCTGAGCCACAGTCAGCTCCAGCTTTTGTTTTTGCTAACTGTATAGACCTCCATCTTCAGCTGCAAAGAACATAATCAATCTGATATTAAAGTTATTCTCTAACCCCACACACAAAATAAGCAAGTAAGCAAACAAAAAATTACCCACAAAGTGAAACTGACACTGTAGAGGCTGAAATTTGCATTGAATCCTAGAAAACAACAGTGCTTTGACCACCCGGAGTTATTCTATAGATGTGTCTCAATGTTTCTGAGATCTTCACATAACCTAGTTATGTGATTAATTAGTCAGCTCTCAATGTTTGCCTCATCTGCAGATTCAGAACATCTCATTTTTGAGAAGATTAAATGTTCCCTGGCAGGAGAGTATCTTGAGAATATTCTTGTTCAAACAACCATTAACACTATATGAAATTTTGTTTACTTATTCAAATGGATTACTGTCTAAATTCCCATTGTCTAACTTTTTTTTATAGACTAGGTCCATATCTTCTAGTTCTCTTACTTTTTAAATTGGTCCCCCTTTTTCTTTTTCCAGCACCCTAAATTTGATTAACTGCCTGACAGGATGTATGCTGTTTTATTCTTCCCTGGCTTATGGCCTCACTGGAGTAGTCCACATAATCTATAATAATTGCTATTTCTCCACTGTTTAGATGGATTCCAAATCTTGGCTTATATTGGCTTTTCCCATTAAATCACTGCCAAAGTTCTAGTTTATCATCAAACAACCTTTCCATCATGAAAAGTTATGACTTTGCCTTCTAGTCCCTGCTTCCTGAGAAAAAGTAAAAAGTCAAGAAATTAAAAAGAAATTTTGGGTGTTTCCTGTATCCCCCACCCCAATCATTGCCCTCTTAAATGACATTTCCAATAATTATTTCATGAAGTCTCATGTAGTTCCATAAACTGTACTATGTAACCCCACAAGAGACTTAGCCTACCAGAACCCCTTGATTGATATTTTTCTAACTCTAAAAGATGAACACAGCACTTTGAACCTTTCACGATTTAAATTGAAGGTATAGGGTGTCCAACAGTGTTTGTTAAACAATCCAAGGAATACCAAAATCTTTTATGAGGCAAGGGTCCATCATGTTTACATAAGGCTAGAACTCAATGGGGGTGATGTCAAGGTCAGGAAGAATTTCCCTAAAGTGAACAAAACAAAAACATATCTATACTCAAGATCCTTGTTGAATGAATATATTAAAGGAGTGGCTGTAATGAAATTTTAGAACACTGAAATGAAATACTAACTGTGGTAATAAAAACTGGAAGTTATGAGAAAGAGAAAGATAAATCCAACTGAATGCAGGGTTCCAAAGAATGCCAAGAAGAGATAAGAAAGGCTTCTTAAGTGAACAATGAAAAGAAATAGAGGAAAACAATAGGATAGGAAAGATTAGAGATCTCTTCAAGAAAATTGGAGATACCAAGGAAATGTTTCATGCAGAGATGGACAAAATAAAGGACAGAAATGGCAGGGAATTAACAGAAGCAGAGAGATTAAGAAGAGGTGGCCAGAATACATAGAAAAAATACGCAAAAAAGGTTTCAATGACTCAGACAAACATAACGTAGTCCCTCACCTAGAGCCAGACATCCTGAGTGCGAAGTCAAGTGGGCCTCAGGAAACGCCACAGTGAATAAAGCTGGTAGAGGTGATGGAATTCCAGTTGAGCTATTTCAAATCCTAAAAGATGATGCTGTGAAAGTGCTGCATTCAATATGCCAGCAAATTTGGAAAACGCAGCAGTGGCCACAGGGTTGGAAAAAGCCAGTTTTCATTTCAATCCCAAAGAAGGGATTGCCAAAGAATGTTTAATCTACCATACAATCGTGCTCATTTCACATGCTAGCAAGGTAATGCTCAGTATCCTTAAAGTTAGGTTTCACAGTATGTGAACCGAGAACTTTCAGATGTACAAGCTGGATTTAGAAAAGGCAGAGGAACCGGAGATGATATTGCCAACATTTGTTGGATCACAGAAAAAGCAAGGGAATTTTAGAAAAACATATACTTCTGCTTCACTGACTATGCTAAAGCCTTTGTCTATGTGGATCACAACAAACTGTGGGAAATTCTTTTAGAGACTGGAATACCAGGCCACCTTACTTGTCTCCTGAGAAACCTGTATACAGGTCAAGAAGCAACAGTTAGAACTGGACATAATATAATGGACCAGTTTAAAATTAGAAACAAGAGTACGTCAAGGCTGTATATTGTCACCCTGTTTATTTTACTTCTATGCAGAGTATATCATGCTGCGCTGGATGACTCACAAGCTGGAAGGAAGATTGCTGGGAGAAATATGAAGAACCTCAGATATACAGATGATACCACTCTAATGGCAGAAAACAAAGAGGAACGAAAGAGTCTCTTGATGAAGGTGAAAGAGGAGAGTGAACATGCTGGCTTGAAACTCAACATTCAAAAAACTAAGATCATGGCATCTGGTCTCATCACTCCATGGCAAATGGGGGGAAAGTGGAAATAGTGATAGATTTTATTTTCTTGGGCTCCAAAATTACTGCAGAGTGTAACTGCAGCCACAAAATTAAAAGGTGCTTGCTCCTTGGAAGAAAACTATGACAAACTCAGACAAGTGTTCAGTTTAGTTCAGTCGCTCAGTTGTGTCCAACTCTTTGTGACCCCATGAATCGCAGCACGCCAGGCCTCCCTGTCCATCACCAGCTCCCGGAGTTCACTCAGACTCACGTCCATCAAGTCAGTGATGCCATCCAGCCATCTCATCCTCTGTCGTCCCCTTCTCCTCCTGCCCCCAATCCCTCCCAGCATCAGAGTCTTTTCCACTGAGTCAACTCTTCCCATGAGGTGGCCAAAGTACTGGAGTTTCAGCTTTAGCATCATTCCTTCCAAAGAAATCCCAGGGCTGATCTCCTTTAGAACGGACTGGTTGGATCTCCTTGCAGTCCAAGGGACTCTCAAGAGTCTTCTCTGACATCACAGTTTGAAAGCATCAATTCTTCAGTGCTCAGCTTTCTTCACAGTCCAACTCTCACATCCACACATGACCACTGGAAAAACCATAGCCTTGACTAGATGGACCTTTGTTGGCAAAGTAATGTCTCTGCTTTTGAATATGTTATCTAGATTGGTCATAACTTTCCTTCCAAGGAGTAAGCATCTTTTAATTTCATGGCTGCAATCACCATCTGCAGTGATTTTGGAGCCCATAAAAATAGTCTGACACTGTTTCCACTGTTTCCCTATCTATTTCCCACGAAGTGGTGGGACCAGATGCCATGATCTTAGTTTTCTGAATATTGAGCTTTAAGCAAACTTTTTCACTCTCCTCTTTCACTTTCATCAAGAGGCTTTTTAGTTCCTCTTCACTTTCTGCCATAAGGGTTGTATCATCTGCATATCTGAGGTTATTGATATTTCTCCCGGCAATCTTAATTCCAGCTTGTGCTTCTTTGTATTAAAAAGCAAAAACATTGCTTTGCCAACAAAGGTCCTTAAAGTTAAATCTATGGTTTTCTGGTAGTCATGTACAGATGAGAGTTGGACCATAAAGAAGGCTGAGCAGCAAAGAACTGAAGTTTCTAAATTATGGTGCTAGAGAAGACTGTTGAGAGTACCTTGTACAGCAAGGAGATCAAACCAGTCAATCCTAAAGACAAGTAATACCTAATATTCATTAGAAGGACTGATGCTCAAGCTGAAGCTCCAGTATTTTGGCCACCTGATGCAAAATGAAGGCTGCTCAGCTGTGTCTCACCCTTTGGGACCCCAAGGACTGTGGTCTGCCAGGCCCCTCTGTCCGTGGAATTCTCCAGGCCAGAATACTGGAGTGGGTAGCCTTTCCCTTCTCCAGGACAATCTTCCCAACCCAGGGATCAACCCAGGTCTTCTGCATTGCAGGCAGATTCTTTACCATCTGAGCCACCAGGGAAGCCCACCTGATGCAAGTGAAAGTATAAGTGAAAGTCGTTCTGTTGTGTCCAACTCTTTGTGACCCCATGGACTATACATGTCCATGGAATTCTCCAGGCCAGAATACTGGAGTGGGTAGCCTTTCCCTTCTCCAGGAGAATCTTCCCAACCCAGGGATCAACCCAGGTCTCTCTCATGGCAGGCAGATTCTTTACCAGCTGAGCCACAAGGGAAACCTGATGCAAAGAGCCCAGTTATTGGAAAAGACCCTGATGCTGGGAAAGACTGAGGGCAGGAGGAGAAGGGGACGACAGAGAATGAGATGGTTAGAGAACCTCACTGACTCAATGGACATGAGTTGGAGCAAATTCCGGGAGACAGTGAACAGAGAAGCCTGGGGTGCTGCAATCCTTAGGATGTCAAAGAATCAGACATGATTTGGTGACTGAACAACAAATGTCAAGTGTAGATTTGGTGTATGAAATGGTGAAGGATAAGATTGGAGCATTAGGCAGGAGCCATTTTGTTAGAGGCATAAAATGTGTCCCTATAAACTTTTAACACTCTGGAAGTCAACAGAAAAATAAAATCTCACTGAAGTGGTTTGAGTAGAACAGTGAAGTGAAGTGAAGTCACTCAGTCGTGTCCGACTCTTTGCGACCCCATGGACTGTAGACCACCACGCTTCTCTGTCCATGGGATTCTCCAGGCAAGAGTACTGGAGTGGGTTGCCATTTCCTTCTCCAGAGGATCTTTCCAACCCAGGGATTGAACACAGGTCTCCCACATTGTAGGCAGACGCTTTACCATCTGAGCCACCAGAGAAGTCAGTATATGATTATATTTTCAAATAAGGGAACTTATTCTAGAAGAAATATAGAGAATAACTTGGAAAGGTAGAGATTGGAAGAAAAGATATAACTTAAGCTCTGGTGTGGTAATTTCAATAAAATTATTTGTCACATCTGCACACTTTGGTTCTGTGTTCTTGGTATTTACTTTGCCACATATGTCATGCCCTGATTTCACTTGTTTAAGCCATTTAATATATTTTTTCAGGTAAATATTTGCATGCGTGTATGTAAATACACAATGTGTATATATATAAATATATATAAATAAATATATATAAATATTTGTGTATAGGTTTATAAGTAAGCATACATGTATTCAAGCAATGAACTCCGGGAATTGGTGATGGACAGGGAGGCCTGGCGTGCTGTGACTCATGGGGTCACAAAGAGTCGGACACGACTGAGTGACTGAACTGAACTGAAGTGATTCAAGCATTATTAAATATAAATACACATTATATAATACATGTAGGCATCCTCACTCTTAGGAATATCCCTTTTATTCTAATAATTAAAGGAGTCAAATACATTACCTGTGAAAAAAGTCAATATCTAACTTCACTGAAATGACATATGATGATTTAATATGATATATGAGTAATTTTTAGCCCTTTTAATAAAACCCCCATAAAAATAAGTTAGGGCAATGATACTATTACAAAGTTCTAACCATGGTCAACCACATTTCTGAAAGTTCTATACAAAATAAGCATGTACAGAGTTAGAGAAGCAGGAAGCGCTAGAGGCAAAATATTTTAATGAAAAAAGGGTAAAAATTGAAAATGCTCATAAAAATAGATATTAAAAACATAATAGTATCCATTGCCTTGGGAAGAGCACTCAACAATTACATTCCTCAAACTAGAAATTGATAGCAATGAAATTATTCCCACAAGGGCAACTTAAAAAATTCTAATATAAAAGAGAATCACTCTGGAAAAGACAATTTATTTACAGTCTGAGAGAGATTGATTTCTAATGTGATTATTTAAATGCAAAAATATTATTGAATTTTTATATTTCAGTTTTTATTCATGAAATTCTATTTATATTACTTTCTACATTAAACATTAAAAAATAAAATGAGAACTCATATTGGGTTGCCACTTTTTCTAAGCTTGGTAGACTATTCTTTCATTTCATTCATTAAAAAAAGACATGAATTCTATTTTATATAACACTAAATATGTTTTAATAATATGGAAAATAATTTATTATTCTCCACTGTGCTATTAATATTATGGCAGTATATTTTCTCAATAAGAATCCAAAATATTCTCTTCAGAATTAAACTGGATGCTGTACATGCAGGATTATGATTCTTGGTAAAATATTCAGAGTTTTCCACACACACACACATATATATATATATATATGTATATATACGAATCAACTACCCAGAAAGATTTACCTTTTCATGCTATTGTTTTAGAAAAGAAGAGGTAGTATGTACTTTCCTCAAAATTAATTTTCTCCCAAAATTTAAAGTTGATATATATATATATAAAGTAGGATGAAAAATAAGCAATATAGGTATGTAAACTGTTCAGAACTGTATTTCATAGGCATCACGTTTTCTTTTTGTATAAGAAGCCATTTCCCAAGCAAAACAATTGCTTTAAGATGACTCTGTCCTTCTAAATTGGGAATGTCTTCGATTAAATAGATAAGGAACTACAAGATAACAAGACTTATAGTAAATAAAATATATACTTGTTAAACATTACAAAAAATTATCTCCCTTCCTACAATAAACATCAATAAGAAACACCACCAATCTAGTACACACCAAATGCTTTGTCTCGTTCAGATAGAAAGAGAAACACAAGAAAAGCTGCCACGTCCTCCTGGTTTGGGAACTCCTGTGAGTCAAGTTTCTGGGAGAACAATATGGCATCCCTCTTTAAAAAAAATTACTCTCTAATGCATTACTTTGCTGCTGCTGCTGCTAATTCGCTTCAGTCATGTCCAACTCTGTGCGACCCTAGGGACTGTAGCCCACTAGTCTCTTCTGTCCATGGGATTGTCCAGGCAAGAATACTGGAGTGGGTTGCCCTGCCCTCCTCCAGGGGATCTTCCTGACTCAGGGATCAAACTTTCTTCTGTCTCCAGTATTGGCAGGCACATTCTTTATCACTAGCGTCACCTGGGAAGCCCAATGCATTACTCTGAGATTCTCTAATGACTTTTTTTTAAGTCACTAAAAATGGGGGAAATAAAAATGTGATTTTAAGAGTGTGAATCTGTCAGGTCTTCAGAGTGTTTACACCCAGGCTCTCCTACTTGACCCAAGAAACTGTACTCTTCAAGGAAGCTGCAGTGAAATGCAGGGGAGCTTTATAGGTAGCCACTCACAAACCCACCTATCCTTCATTGAAAAGACTGGAATACACTAAATAGCTAAAGTATTCAGTGGGGTTAGGGCTTCTAATTACTAAAACAGTGTTTAATATGACCTTTCAAAAATGGCTCAGTACTAAATCAAAATATTAGATCACAATTAAGATAAATATTCTTTGTCAATTCACGTCATCTGATAAAAAGTGCAGTGAGATTCTAGAGGGCATTTGCTTTCTTGACAGGGGGGCTACCTTCCAATACCAGTTGAATGAACACCACAGTAGTAATTTCTGAATAAGTTATTTTTTGCCATATAGCTAATCACCCCAAAATTAGTCACTTCAAAAAGAAGCATTTATTTTTCGCATTTCTTGACTGAAACATGAAAAATGCTTATATATTTTTGTGGCTTTACCGGATTGTTCTTATGGTCTAGACCACTTTCCTGGGCTGGATACTCTATGAGGACCACATTCACGTGCCTGAGCGCTTAACTAGTACGACAAGGATGGGTACTAAACATGGATGGCTGATGCCTCTCTTCATGTCTCTTATCCTCCAGAAGTGTAGCCCAGCTTGGTCAGGCCATGAAGGCAAAAAGAATCAAGACAGAGGAAGTCTCAACATGAACACTCTCTTAAAACCTCAACTTATGTCATGTTTGCTAATGACCACTGGCCAATGCAAATCACACATCCAAGCCTAGAAGAAGCAGGTGGAGTGATAGAAACCACTTTGACTTGTGAGAATGTTTAAATAGAGTGGTGTTTTTGTCCAGATTACCACAATTTCCTAAAGTTCAAAAAAATCAAGTACATGATTTCCAAATGTAATAATTTTAGTAATTTAAAAGAGAAGTATTTAAATAGCTCAATGTAGCATTTGCTTTTGGTTATGCCAACTAATTTTTATATTTTAAACCTCCAGAAAAATGACAGCATATCAACAAGATATTGAAATGTTAGGCCAGTATGTTCCCCCCCCGCCGTGTTCATCACATTATAATACTGTTGTTGGTAGAATAATATACTCTCCTAAAAATGTCTACATCCTAATCCTCAGAACCTGTGTATATACTACCATACCTGGCAAAAGAGACCTTGCAGATAAAATTAATTTAAGGATGTTGACATGGGAAACATTCTGAATTATTCCATTGAACCCAATGTAACTGAGGATCCTCACAGTCATGCATGAACAAGATGGGTGAGTAAGTTGACGTGAGTCAGAGGGAGATTTGAAGATATTTTCTGCCGTATCTGAAGGTGGAAGAAGGAGCCACAGGCTAAGGAATGCAGGAAGCCTCTAGAAGGTGGAAAGGTCAGAAAAATAGGTTCTCCCTGTCTCTCTGAAAAGAACATAGCTCTGCCAACTACTTGGTTTTATTCTAGTGAAACTAATTTTGGACTTCTAATCTCCAGAACCGTAAAATAATAAACGTATGTTATTTTAAGCCTCTACATTTGTCATACTTTATTACAGCAGCAATAAGAATCTAATAAAAATATGATAGGTATTATTGTTATCTTGTTACCTTTACTTTTCCTAATAAAAGTAAATAAGCATTTAAATTCCAAAGCAAGTTAGATAAAATGCATGATCTTACTGAAATCTGCCATCGATTATGTGTTCCATTGTTCTATCAAAAGCATTCAACAGGCATTATTCAGATACTCTGTATAAACTTAAATTCTATCTTTTTCCTTGACTTTCGTATTCAGTCCTGCTGCTCCTATATCCTCCAATTTCTGAAGAATCTGTCCCAAATTTTATCATTCCAAATTTACTCTATTGGCTCCAGTCTCAATATTTCCTGATGAAATGATGGCAATGGCTCTCTAACTGGTCTTCCTGCCCCTGCTTTTCTCTAGCTTTATTTATTCTAACCATTGTTTCTGTAAGATTTTTGTCCTTTAATTGTTAAAATTTTATCATGTCTCTGCACAAAAATATCAGTGGTTACAGTCTGCCCACTGAAATATCAAATTATTTAGACTGCCTAAATGCCAATTTACTTTTCTTGGTCCTCACTATTTTCCTTCAATGTCATATTCCGTATCCACACTGCAATGTTTTCCATGATACTACACTTTATTTTCTTCATGACTTTCCCCATGCACTTCTGTTTTCTGAGAATACTTTCCCAAGTAACTATATTTCTTTTTTTTTTTAATTTTAATTTTATTTTATTTTTAAACTTTACATAATTGTATTAGTTTTGCCAAATATCAAAATGAATCCATCACAGGTATACATGTGCTCCCCAAGTAACTATATTTCAAAGTTCCTCTTGGTGAAACTCAAATATCATCTCCTTTAAAACTTTCCTTAGAGCTACCTTCTTCTACCTTTGAAAGCCCACAGATTGTGTTTTACCTCATGACAATTACAGCATGTACCAGATATCTGTTCTCTTACTGACACATATTAGCCTTTTTTTCTGACAACAAACCCCCAACTTTCTTCTATAAATAATATTTCCCTCTTCACTCTATTTACTTCAAGTGGATCTCATTTTATTTCCAACTCAAGGTAAGTGAAGTAGGCTTGGTCAAGTAAAGGCTAATTTTTTTTTATAGTGATTGGTTCATGGTTGACCACATTATCCAATCAAAAACAATGAGATTCAGTAGGGAGTGTTGCTCAGTCTACTGAGAGAGCAGTAAAAGCTGCAGATTCTGGTTGCCTTCTTACCATTCCAGAATCTCTGAAAATGAAACCAACAGTGCAGAAACCAGAGTTGAATGATGAAGCAATATTCTGTCTACTGACAGCTTTGAACTCCTGAAACCAATAGAGCTTGGACTTCAATTATTTGAGTTTTTTATTTTTTTCATATGCAATGTTCTCAGGTCTTCTACCATCTGTAACATAACCTGGAATATACAAACTATAATAGCTCGTATTTTCTTTACTTAGGGACATGGATGGTTTCATCCAACAGAATAAAACATTGAAATGAAGGTTTATGGATGATATATATTTACATCTATCATATTCCCTTGCTTGTAATAGGAATTTATGTATTCAAAAGAGGACTATCTTTTAATTAGTAAGTTTATGTGTTAAGGATATTTGAATCACAGATCTGGAAAATAATGTTTTCCTATCTTTAAATAGGAGAGTAAAAAGCCATCTAACAAGTTCAAATTATTTTCTGCTTTTACAGATCCCCAGAGGAAGACTATATATTAATATTCTTCTTACTAAGCACAGTTTCTCCAATAACTCATTTCAATGTGCAAACCTTAATGGCTATATATTCATTCTACCATATCTAATTTATAGTTTTTTTGCTACCATTTTATTTCCCAATTAATTTTATTGTTGTATAATGTGATTATCAAACTACTGTCTCCTAGCTCCTTATCCATACTTAAACATTTTGCTTTATGATGCTGTCTGGGGACTTTGTAAACTATTATGTTTTTCCTTTGACAGCTGATGTCCTTTTAATTTGGCCAATAGGCAACATCAGATAAGTTGGTCAATAGGAAACATAGGTTTGGAAAGCAAGAAGATAGAGAATCTTCTCCCTGTCTCCATGCTGTTCTTGTCAGCATTGCCACAGCAGCAGCTCTTACTTTGGCAGTGTCAGTTGGCACCAACCTTCAGCTCCTTTGGCATCCCCCACTCTGAGACCAGTTTCCTGCACCTTTTCATAAATACACATAGTGATCACGCCATGTGCCAGCACTGTGAGGTCCTTCCTATAAACTTAAAGATTCTGTTATTCTCAACCTCATTCCTCTATTTTCGTAGCTTTAGGAATGGTTGTTATTTCCTAAAATTATTAGCTTTGTGTTATCTCAGTGTTCTTTTTTTCATTCCCTTTATGCATGTTTAACCAAACCCTGTGTATTCTCTGTCAAAGTACCTAGTATGGTTTCTATTTTCTTGAGTGGACCCAAACTGACACACGTGAATTTACCTATAATGAATTATAATTATTCTATTTCCAAGGCCACCATTCTTGTATGAGTTAACATTTTCATGGGGGGTTCAGGATTGGGAACATGTGTACACCCGTGGCAGATTCATATTGATGTATGCAAAACCAATACAATATTGTAAAGTGATTAGCCTCTAATTAAAATAAATAAATTTAAATTAAAAAAATATTAAATTGAATCATTTTATCCTTATCCTATTTTTAGCGTTTCCATCTCTCCCTCAACCTTAGAAAAGCCTGACACACCAATTCAGTGTGCTTCCCTGGTGACTCAGTGGGTAAGGAATCCGTCTGCAATGCAGGAGACTGCCTGCAACACAGAAGACCTGGATTCGATCCCTGGGTCAGGAAGATCCCCTGGAGGAGGGCATGGCAGTTCACTCCAGTATTCTTGCCTGGAGAATTCCATGGACAGAGGAGCTTGGCAGGTTGCAGCCCATGGGGGTCTCAGAAAGTCAGCCAGGACTTAGTGACTAAACCACCACCACACAATTTAAATATGTCTTTCTGACTTTCAAAGCTTTCTATCAGCTGTTCACAGGTCCCAACACCATTTCACCCACAGTCAAAACTCAATTACTTTTCTCAATGTTCTACATTATGGATAATTAAAAATTCCCAATGTAATTTAATAATTGAAGTCTCAGACTTTCAGTTACAATTTCTTTTTCAACAGGAAATGAACCAAATAGATAAAATAGATGAATAAATTATTTTTGTATATGTCATCCCTCCCTAGAAAATGCATTAATTTCTCTATCCCTCTTTCCTTCTCTCTCTCACACACACAAATGCATGCACTGTGATTGTGTTTGTTTTTCAAACTGTGGTGCAAGCCCACCTTCCCATGAAAGTTTAGTGAGTTGCTAGTAATTGTCATTACTGGGCATCCCTGGTGGCTTAGATGGTAAAGAATCTGCCTGCAGTTCAGGAGACCCAGGTTTAATCCCTGGGTCAGGAAGATCCCCTGAAGAAAGGAATGGCAACCCACTCCAGTATTCTTGCCTGGAGAATCCCATGGACAGAGGAGCCTGGCAGGCTACAGTCCATGGGATCGCAAAGAGTCGGACGTGACTGAGCAGCTAAGCACACAGAAACACAATTGCTGCCACTACTTGCTGCCTGCTTCACACAGGCTAAGCTAACAGTCCAGGGCAAAGGGCAAAGTTTCTCCATTTAACTCAGATATGAAGTTTTTAATAAGAAGAGAACAATAGAGATCTTTTTGACAGAAGTTTTTGCCACAGAGATGACATATAATTCTGAAACTTATATGACATAACCCATATTAATCCCCTAATTTATCAAGTCAACTAGTTTGAAGCCTCACGGAGTACTTGCTATTAAAATTGTATGTACTAATTTATTTATTAAGCACTATTAGTCTTTAAAGGTAGACCTGCCAGTTATGTAACAATGCCAAATTTACAAAAATATTTCATCTAAAAGCCAAATTTATTTTTCATAAACTACACATCAGTAGGAGAAGATAATGGCATCCCACTCCAGTGCTCTTGCCTAGAAAATCCCATGGATGGAGGGGCCTGGGGGGCTGTAGTCCATGGGGTCGCTGGAGTTGGACACAACTGAGCGACTTCACTTTATTTTTTCACTTTCATGCATTGGAGAAGGAAATGGCAACCCACCCCAGTGTTCTTGCCTGGAGAATCCCAGGGACAGGGGAGCCTGGTGGGCTGCCGTCTATGGTGTCGCACCGAGTCGGACATGACTGAAGCAACTTGGCAGCAGCAGCAGCACACATCAGTAGGACCTTATCATATTTCAATAACTATGAATTTATATGCCATTTATAGTTATTTTACCTATTCATATTAAAAGGTGGTATTGGGAACACCCTGATCTTTGAATAGCAAATTTTATATATTCCTCCTTATTTTTAAATACTACATTGTTTAATTATTTTCACAGATATATAACTTAGAAGAATAATTTAATTCAATGGTCTTTCAAAAAATAGAACTTTAATAAATTTGAATGGAATAGTATTTCGATACATTGTGCACAGTACTTTAAATAACATTTTATAAAAAACTTCTATTGCCTATAATGTATAAGTTCTTTAAAGTATTTACTCAGTATATAAAAAGCCTCTAATTAAAAGAGTAAAAGATTCTTGAAAAATTTAATATGCTATTTTAAAGAATTGTCCATATAATCGTATTGTACTAGATAATGAAATACACAGAAGATGTAATTTGGCTGTAATTTAACACAGCATTTGAAATACTTTGTAAATAAAGAAAGTAAAATGTATTAATGCATGTGTTTAATAAACCAGATACATGTAATCATATGTGGCATACATTATCTTAGTACATTCAACCACTTACCAGGTCACCAAGCAACTATTTTGAGGATTTACAACTTGTTCATATTAATGAGCTTCTTGCTTTTGTTTAGTTGCTCAGTTGCGTCCAACTCTTTTGCAGCCCTCTGGACTGTAGCCCATAAGGCTCTTCTGTCCATGAGATTTCCCAGGCAAGAATACTAAAGTGGGTTGCCACTTCCTTCTCTAGGGGATCTTTCTGACCCAGGGATTGAACCCACGTGTCCTGAATTGGCAGGTGGATTCTTTACCACAGAGCCACCAGGGAAACCCATTAATGGGCTTGGGGGGTGTTAATATTAAAGAGAAAGGAAAAAGAAAAGAGGGAAAGCTTGAGGCCCTGCCATTATCCTTAGGAAAAAGTTATTACCACAAGAGTCAGTGAGCTTTGTAGAAAAAAGTGAGCACATTACTTTAGACTGTGCCTAAGGGAAATAAACCACCAGTTTAGACCAAGAAGAACAGAGAGCAAGCATATCACACAGGTACAATTACAAAAATCTAAGATTGTGTTTTTCATTAGCTGGTATTTCAAACCATTCTTCACAGTAATATTATGTGTCAATATTATATTCTCAATCTTCCTCTTTTCTACCCTTATAATTGATTTAAACAACTTCTCATTCCCTTCACTATGCTTTTTTCAGAGATGCTTTCCCTGCTTCATGAGTTTAACTTTCTGCCCTCCTGGATTTGTCCTTCCTTGGATCACACTCACTCTGATAATTATTTGCATTCCTTTTCTCATGTTTGGACTTTCCATCCCCTTTCTTTCCTTTATTCTAGCTTACAAACTGTTTCAATCCATTGACCTACACAATCCCTTTCTTTGATGCAGGTTTACCTTCAAGAGGATGATTTACCTGCCTCTCTTCACTGCTAAAATTTTGCAAGACGCAATCTATGTTTACATTCTCCACAGCCTCAATCCCCTCTCTGAACTCACTACTATATATATGCTATACCCTCCCACCCTAGACTTGCAAATCCTTTCACTTACTTTTAATTGCTATACTAACAGAATTCTCTACAAAATGTTGTACTATTAGATACACCCTACTTACAATTCTTTCCTTCATGACTCTCTTTAGAGACTGCCTATGTTTTCAAACTCCTTTGTTGGTTTCACTCATGCCCCTTTAATCATTATTGTTGTCCAGAGTTTCAAACTCCAACTTTTTTCTCACACTTCAGCTTCCTTTTCTATCTTCTCTTTGTATAGCTTTAAGAAACAATGTTTTGAAGATAGATAGATCAGAGAAGGCAATGGCACCCCACTCCAGTACTCTTGCCTGGAAAATCCCATGGATGGAGGAGCCTGGTGGGCTGCAGTCCATGGGGTCGCTAAGAGTAGGACATGACTGAGCGACTTCACTTTCACTTTTCACTTCCATGCATTGGAGAAGGAAACGGCAACCCACTCCAGTGTTCTTGCCTGGAGAATCCCAGGGACAGGGGAGCCTGGTGGGCTGCTGTCTATGGGGTCGCACAGAGTCAGACACGACTGAAGCGACGCAGCAGCAGCAGCAGCAGAGATAGATATAGATGGATGTGTATATAGTATTAATCTAGAGCTACCATAACAGGAAACCACAGACTGGGTGGCTTATTTATTTTCTCATAATTCTGGAGGCTAGAACTTGAAGATCCAGGTACTTGCAGGATTGGTTTTTGATGAAACCTCTCTTTTTGGCTGGCAGACTGATGCCTTCTTGCTAACATGACCTTTTCTCTGTATATGCATTTTTCTAGTGTTTTTTCCTCTTATAAGGAAAAGAGTCCTATTGGATTAGGGCTCCATTTTACAACTTCATTTAACTTTACTTATTTTCTTCAAAACCCTATCTCCAAATACAGTCACCTTGAGGGGGTTAGAATTTCATCCTTCGAGGACTGGGTGGGCATAATTCAACCTGTAACACATATGTAATATTCAAAGCTGAATATTCATTGGAAGGACCAATACTGAAGCTGAAGCTCTAATATTTTGGCCACCTGATGCAAAGAGCCAACTCCCTAGAAAAGACCCTGATTCTGGAAAAGATTGAAGGTAAAAGGAGAAGAGGGTAGCAGAGGATAGACAGTTAGATAGCATCAACTGACTCACAGACATGAATTTGGACAAACTTTGGGAGATAGAGCCTTTTGATGAGTTTTAAAGAGGGAAGTGAAAAAGCTGGCTTAAAACTCAACTTTCCAAAAACTAAGATTGAGGCATCTTCTCCCATCACTTCACAGCAAATACACAGGGAAAAAGTGGAAATAATGACAAATTTTCTTTTCTTGGGCTCCCGAATCACTGTGGACAGTGACTGCAGCCATGAAATTAGAAGATGCTTGCTCCTTGGCAAAAAGGCTGTGATAAACCCAGACAGCATATTGAAAAGCAGAGATTTCACTTTTCTGACAAAATTCCATGTAGTTAAAGCTATGGTTTCTCCAGGAGTTGTATATGGATGTGAGAGTTGGATCATAAAGAAGGCTAAGCACTGAAGAACTGTGGTGTTGGAGATTGTGGTGATGGAGAAGACACTTGAGAGTCCTTTGGACAGCAAGTAGATCAACCAGTCAATCTTAAAGGAAATCAACCCTGAATATTCATTGGAAGGACTGATGCTGAAGCTGAAGCTCCCATATTTTGGCCACCTGATGCAAAGAACTGACTCAGTGGAAAAGACCCTGATACTGGGAGAGATTGAGGGAGAAGAAAGGGATGACAGAGGATGAGATGGCTGGATGGGATCAACTCAATGGATGAATTTGAGCAAACTCAGGGAGACAGTGAAGGACAGGGAAGCCTGGTTCGCTGTAGTCCATGAAGTCAGAGAGTCAGACAGGACTTAGTGACTGAACACTAACTACACACACACACACACACACACACACACATATATATATATATATATATGTAAAGTGAAAGGATATACAGTTGTCCATCTGTATCCATGATTTCTGTACCCACAGTTATGAAAGGTCAACTGTACTATATTATCATGTATGAAGGAATAATGCGTTTGTGGATTTTATTATCTGTGAGATATTCTGGAACTGATTCCCAGCAGATACCCAGATGACTTTATAATATGTGTGTGTACATTTTTCAGGACTCTTCTATGTGGGTATTCTTCTGAGAAACAAAATAATGAAAACATTTTATGGTCAGATGTTAAAAATTATATTAATAACTGCTGCTTCTGGAATAATATATTTTTAAATTAATAAATAACTTTTAAAGCACTTCTAGGTGCACAACAAAACTGAGCAGAAAGTACAGAGATACATCTTGTATGTCCCCATATCCTGTCCTGGCACATGCATAATGTCCTCCGCTATTTCCATCTCACACCACGGTGGTACATTTGTTACTCGAGAAGAGAGCCTAGAGAAGACCAGCAGAAAAAAGTCCATACTGAGCAGTGGGGCAGGTGTCACAGTAACCACCTAGCCACCTAACCACAGTAACAGGAAAGGGAACTCTGAATAGTTCCACTGTTGGACAATACCTATGGATTACTACAGAAGATTCAGAGAAGAGGTTCCCAGAGAACTCTTCTATAGAAAGACTCATCAGCGTCTTAGAGTAGGAAGTTTTCCTTGCTAGGGACTCTGGGCGGCTGTGGCATATTTGAGGTTTTGTTACGCTATAATTTCCTGTTGCAGGGTAGAATTATTTATTGAACATTTTTAATATTAATGTTAAATTTGTATGCAGGTCAGTAAGCAACAATTAGAACTGGATGTGGAAAAACAGACTGGTTCCAAATAGGAAAAGGAGTACGTCAAGGCTGTATATTGTCACCCTGCTTATTTAACTTATATGCAGAGAACATCATGAGAAACGCTGGGCTGGAAGAAGCAAAAGCTGGAATCAAGATTGCCGGGAGAAATATCAATAACCTCAGATATGCAGATGACACCACCCTTATGGCAGAAAGTGAAGAGGAACTATAAAGCCTATTTACTTTTTGAAAGTGAAAGAGGAGAATGAAAAAGTTGGCTTAAAGCTCAACATTCAGAAAACGAAGATCATGGCATCTGGTCCCATCACCTCATGGGAAATAGACGGGGAAATGGTGGAAACAGTGTCAGACTTTATTTTTGGGGGCTCCAAAATCACTGCAGATGGTGACTGCAGCCATGAAATTAAAAGACACTTACTCCTTGGAAGGGAAGTTATGACCAACCTAGATAGCATATTGAAAAGCAGAGACATTACTTTGTCAACAAAGGTCCATCTAGTCAAGGCTATGGTTTTTCCTGTGGTCATGTATGGATGTGAGAGTTGGACTGTGAAGAAAAGTTTAAAAATAAAAAAAAAGAAAGAAAGAATTGATGCTTTTGAACTGTGGTGTTGGAGAAGACTCTTGAGAGTCCCTTGGACTGCAAGGAGATCCAACCAGTCCATTCTGAAGGAGATCTGGGATTTCTTTGGAAGGAATGATGCCAAAGCTGAAACTCCAGTACTTTGGCCACCTCATGCGAAGAGTTGACTCATTGGAAAATACTCTGATGCTGGGAGGGATTGGGGGCAGGAGGAAAAGGGGACGACAGAGGATGAGATGGCTGGATAGCATCACTGATTCAATGGACATGAGTCTGAGTGAACTCCGGGAGTTGGTGATGGACAGGGAGGCCTGGCGTGCTATGATTCATGGGGTCTCAAAGAGTCAAACACAACTGAGCAACTGAACTGAACTGAATATTAATGTTCTGTGACATTATTGTCAAGATATTTGCACCTGGTATTCAGGATGGTGCCATATGTGAGGCTGTCAAGTGGTGAAACAATTCCAGGTTTCTGGATAAGGAATTGATCTGAGTAAAAGTGCCTTTCTCATGTCATCAAGTTTTGTTTATTTTTTTCTCTTTTTATTTGCTGTTTTTGTAATATTGTCACCTTTGATAAAGAAGATTTGTAAGTAGTGACTACAGTTCCACAATGGTATAAATTCCTTTTAATAAAACATTTTAACTACATAACAGACTCTGTATACTCCTTTGATGTTATTGTTCAGTCGCCCAGTCATGTCCAACTCTTTGCAACTCCATGGACAGCAGCACACCAGGCATCCCTGTCCCTCACCATCTCCTGAAGTTTGCCCAAGATCATGTCCATTGCATCAGTGATGCCATCCAGCCATCTCACCCTCTGATACTCTCTTCTCTTTCTGCCCTCAATCTTTCCCAGCATCAGGGACTTTTCCAATGAGTCAGCTGTTTGAATCAGGTGACCAAAATACTGAAGCTTTAGCTTCAGCATCAGTCCTTCCAATGAGTATTCAGGTTGATTTCTCTTAGGATTGACTGATTTGATCTTCTTGCTGTCCAAGGGACTCTCAAGAGTCCTCTTAGCACCACAGTTTGAAAGCATCAATTCTTTGGCATTCTGCCTTCTTTATGGTCCACCTCACAATTGTACATGACCACTGGGAAGACCACAGCCTGATGTGGCTTCCCTGGTGGCTCAGACCTCCACACTACAGATTAAAATTAATTCTGACAGCTCCCAACAAATTGTGCAATATGCAACTTCTTATCCAACAAAAATATATTAATCTGCAAGTAAAAAATGTTTCCATAAGAGCCTAGCATACTTTGGAAGTAGGTTGGCATTAGAGTAATCTGTCCCTAGCACAAATATTTTGTATTTGTGCTATAACAGTTCATTCTTTGTTCATAAGTATAATTTATGAAAAACATCATCTAGTAAACACTAGTAGCCTTCCCATTTTACAATATTCAAATATTCCCATTTCAATGAATATTCCAATGAAATTGGAATTGTGAGGAAATAAAATGCTATACCCTAACTCATCTTAGAAAAAGATGATGAAATGGAATAATAAATGTATGTGTCCTAAGTCTTATTAAGTTTATTTTTAGTTTTATTGTCAAGCTCTTTCTTTGCTCATATATTACAATAAACCCCCTCAGAACTGCTGGCTCAGAGAAATTATTTCAGAAAAATTTAACATCCACAAAAAATGTAATGTTGTTACCTTACTAGAAGATTTGAAGGAAAAAAGACTTAAAAAGGCATGTATTGAACTAGCCACTCAAAGGCTAAATTGAAAATAATAAAAAGAATTATTTAGGACATACATTTATTTACTTCATGCTCTTCAGTTAAAATCTTGATAAAGAATCAAACTCTGCTCATAGAAAGTGCCTTTGCTGCTAAACTTTTGCTTTCTTTAAAAGTAAAGATTTCTCTATTTTGTGATATCTCAGTTCAGTTTAGTCACTCAGTTGTGTCTGACTCTGCAACCCCATGGACTGCAGCATGCCAGGTTTCCCTGTCCACCGCTAACTCCCAGAGTTTGCTCAAATCCAAGTTCATCGAGTCGGTAATGCCATCCAACCATTTCATTCTCTGTCGTCCCCTTCTCCTCCCGGCTTCAATCTTTTCCAGCATCAGGGTCTTTTCCAATGAGTTAGTTCTTCACATCAGGTGGCCAAAGTATTTCATCTTCAGCATCAGTCTTTCCAATGAATATTCAGGACTGACTTCCTTTGGGATGGACTGGTTTGATCTCCCTGCTGTCCAAGGGACTTTCAAGAGTCTTCTCCAACACCACAGTTCAAAAGCATCAGTTCTTTGGCACTCAGCTTTCTTTATAGTCCAACTCTCACATCCATACATGACTACTGGAAAAACCATAGCTTTGACTAGATGGACCTTTGTTGGCAGAGTAATGTCTCTGCTTTTTAATATGCTGTGTGACTTGGTCATAGCTTTTCTTCCAAGGAGTAAGTGTCTTTTGATTTCATGACTGCAGTCATCATCTGCAGTGATTTTGGAACCCCCCAAAATAAAGTCTCTTACTGTTTCCCTTGTTTCTCCATCTATTTGCCATGAAATGTTAGGACTGGATGCCATGATCTTCATTTTTTGAATGTTGAGTTTTAAGCCAACTTTGTCACTCTCCTCTTTCACTTTTCTCAAGAGGCTCTTTAGTTCTTCTTTGCTTTCTGCCATAAGGGTGGTGTCATCTGCGTATCTGATTTCTGCATATCAACATTTCTCTTGATTCTAGCTTGTGCTTCATCCAGCCTGGCATTTTGCATGATGTAATCTGCATATAAGTTAAATAAGCAGGGTGACAATATACAGCCTTGATGTACTCCTTTCCTGATTTGGAACCAGTCTGTTGTTCCATGTCCAGTTCTAACTGTTGCTTCCTGACCTGCAAACAGATTTCTCAGGAGGCAGGTCAGGTAGTCTGGTATTCCCATCTCTTGAAGAATTTTCCACAGTTTGCTGAAATCCACACAATCAAGAGCTTTGGTGTAGTCAATGAAGCAGAAGTAGATATTTTTCTGGAACTCTCTTGCTTTTTCGATGATCCTATGGATGTTGGCAATTTGATCTCTGGTACTTCTGCCTTTTCTAAATTCAGCATGAACATCTGAAAGTTCACAGTTCATGTACTATTGAAGCCTGGCTTGGAGAATTTTGAGCATTACTTTCCTAGCATGTGAGATGAGTGCAATTGTGTGGTAGTTTGAACATTCTTTGGCATTGCCTTTCTTTGGGTTTGGAATGAAAACTGACCTTTTCTAGTCTGTGGCCACTGCTGAGTTTTCCAAATTTGCTGGCATATTGAGTGCAGCACTTTCACAGCATCATCTTCTAGGATTTGAAATAGCTCAACTGGAATTCCATCACCTTCACTAACTTGTTTGTAATGATGCTTCCTACAGCCCACTTGACTGCACATTCCAGGATGTCTGGCTCTAGGTGGGTGATCACACCATCATGCTTATCTTTTTTGGATAGTTCTGTGTATGGTATCTACTGTGCAGTAAATACAATTTTGATAAATGGAATATTTATAAGATCAGATTTGTGGTTTGGTTTACAAATTGTGGACCATGTAACAATGAATCTGTATAGTAACTTTACTATATCAACTCTGAGTTCCCTATGTCTCTTGAATGACTTCCAGGGTATTGCTTATAGGCAACTGGAGAATTTGGGGACAGCTCTATACTTGTGAAAAATACCATGCTTGTTTATACAATGCTTTTTAGCAAAATGCCGAATTTAAAGCAGATGAAATAAAGTGGCCAGGATGGGAAGAGATGAGATTTGAGCAGATATAGAGGAGACTGGAGCAAAAGGGAGGTTATTGGAACTGAAGAAGTTAAAGGAAATTTCAACCCTGGAGGTAGAGCCCTACATCCATCATCAAATGAGCTAGAGTCAGTTGCCTGAGAACAGCTTTAAAGGAGAGGCAGAATTTCTGCATTAGTTTATCAAGTACCTCCCAACTAAAATTGAAAAAAAGAGAAGAAAAAGCTATTACCATGTATTTAACATCTTATAAAGTGGCAAAATTTTAAAAGTTACAATAAAAATAGATTTGTGTCACTCCAAGTTAAGTAATTGAAGGAGACTGTAGAATCTTTTCAAAACAAGCTATTTCAAAATGTATGATTAATGAAAAAAAAAAAAGGAAAGTGATGGGCAGGAGGGGGGCAGGTTGTCTAGCACATTCCTCCTATAAAGAATTGCCTGTAAAGAATCTCAAATTCAGGTTCCGTGTTTGTGACAGTGATGTAGGAAGATACCGAATACACCTCCTCCCACAGGCACACTGAATCTGTAGCCACTATGAGGCAATTCCCTCTGGGGAGAGGAAACGAACCTAGAAGGAGCAACTCACACATACTGGGCAACCAGGGCGGGAACCCGCACTGTAGCAAGTAAGAGAGACTGAGATACAATCTGGTTACGACCCGCACCCCTGGTGTGCCAACCCACAATCAAGAGTGCACTCAAAACCTCAGCTTCTCCCTGAGGAGCAAAGGACTTGGGCCCCAATAGGCACCTCAAATTTTAAGGTTGCACTTGAGAGACCAGACCCCAAAACGTCTACTTTTGACAGGCAAGGGGAGCCTAACAGGACATGACTGATGAAGGTAAAGCAGTGTCCCGAATGGGATTGTGGAAGAGAAAGAGGCATTAGGTAAAAGCAACAGAAAAATAAAGAAAGCTAGCTTAGTTAATAATATTGGTGTATGTAACTGAGTCATATACCAGGTATACATTGCTGTAGACCTGAAGCTGAAACAACCATATTCCAACTAAAAAAAAACAAGAAATATATGAAACAATAATCTCACAATTCTGAAGGAAAAAATTCCCAAACTAGAATTATTAAATAATCATGCTGTCATTTACTGATAAGCATAGAATGAGTATTTATTAGACATGCAATTTCTTGAAAATGTATTTCCCCTGAATCCTTTGTCAGGAATCGTGATCATTCCATCAAAATAAGGAAGAAACCAAATGGAGTGGAAAGCACTGGCTCTGGGATACTAGGGCTCTGACCCATGAGAGAGACAAAGGAAATTCCAGGATTACATCTGTGCAGCAGACACAAAGATCATTTATACTAGACCACATCAAGAGGACAGAGGGCTCCAGGAGGAATATCTTTAAGAAAAAGAAAATATGCATTTTATTAACTTTCAAATTTGTTAGAATATATTAAGAAGGGATACATATTATTGCAGAGTTTGGTGATTAGTGATAGAAAGAATTGAGAATTGAGTAAATAAAAAATGATGCAATTGCTAACTCCTGGAACACAAAAGGAGTAAAGAAAAGAAATAAAATTATCACACATTGTTGGCTCAGTTGTGGATAATATTTACATAATCTTCATAAGGTAAACTTAGGTTGTGACCTCCCCAAAATTATGATATGAAACTCAGTGGGAAAATAAAAGAAATAAACTTATTTGGGGTGGTGGTATAAAAAATTATAAGTTTCAATACTTTGGCCACCTGATGCAAAGAGCCAAGTCATTGGGAAAGACCTTTATGCTGGGAAACATTGAAGGCAAAAGGAGAAGAGAGCAGCAGAGGATGAGATGGTTGGATAGCATCACCAACTCAGTGGACATGAATTTGAGCAAACTCCTGAAGAAAGCAGAGGACAGAGGATTCAGGCATGCTACAGTCCATGGGGTTGCAAAGAGTCGAACACAACTTAGCAACTGAACAGCAACAATTGAAAAATTATATCCCCATCTTCCATAATGGGAAATCAGTAGACACTATCTAAAACAGAAAAATAAGAGCAGATACCACTGAAATGTGATATTTAGAAATTTAGATTGCATATATTTAAGGAAACAGCCAGACAGGTGGGAAGTGTTTTTCAATGAATAGTGAAACTCAGAATGGGAGGGGAAAGACTTGTATTTGAGGCTCTAAGCCCATGGGTAGCTTCTTAATCTTCTACATGAGGAACACATGACATTTCCATCAAGAAATCTAGACAAGGTTGAACATGTTGAGGTTCAAAAACCTAAAACTGTGTCAGTCCTTAGAGAATTCAAATTAGAAAGATTTTAATGTAATGAGGAAATAAGTTCTTTACATTTACCTGTAAGATATATAAAAAATGAAAATAATAATATATATTCATAACTTTTATCATTAATAAAAAAGATGGTGGGAGATTTCTTTATCGGGTAACCGGTAAGCAACTACTTAAGGCGTCATAACACTGTTTAGCATCTTTATTCTTAATGAATAAGATTGTAAAAATCCTCCTATAATATGGGAAGAGCCATAGATTACAAGATTTCTGGCATATAATTCCAAATTGACACATAATAAGTGATTTTCTTTTTTACAAAAGTTAAATGAGTAGAGGAGAAGTCCAAGGAAAATAACACTAAAGGATTTTTTTTTTTTTTTTTGCTTTCAGAACTAATCTGAAGTAGTGCAGCTTTGGATAGGGAAATAAAAGTTCTGACCTGAAAAATAACTAAATCACATTTTAAAAGTTCTTTTTGTCTCTTAAAAACTCATATAGAAATTTCAGCCCACTTGCATTTCCATTATCCTCCAACACAGCATACAAAAACCAGAAATAAGTGCTATTTAAGATAATTATATTTGAAAGTGAAGGAGGAGGAAGAAGTAATTAATCACAGCTTCAAGGAACCAAAAAGTTACATGAGCCAGCAAAGTATCCAGAGAGAGATGGTTTAAATTATTAATATGTAATCTATACATAAATAGGTATACTATTATTTAAAAAATTATCTAGACATTTTCTTTTTGAATCATAAAACCACGTTTAGGAAGGAGTATCCACACATATTTCAATATTCTAAAATTGGTTACACTGACTCTTTTTTAACATTTTATAAAACATGTTATATTAAATAATTCCTTAATTGTATAATGGGTATACAGAGAAAATTTTTTTCAAAAAATCTCCAGGATCAGAATTTTGCTTTGGAAAAATATGACTAAACGTGAGCAGTTTTATTATGTACTGTCAGACTGAGGTGCTTTTACTGTTTTGAAGTTTATGGCACAATTATGACCCAGATTACTTCTATACTGGTTTCTGAATGGTCTCAAATATTACTTTTCTACAATACAATCCTTTTAATACCAATATCATGTGATCCTGTTATAAATGGAAAGGAAGACTTAGATATACAGTGTGTCTTTTCATGGCTAGGATTTCTTCTTACCTATAACTGTTCAGAACAGAGAAGGAGAGTGGAAGGGAGTGAAGAATCTAACACAGCTAACTGCTAACATAGTCACTAAAACCACTGTGTTTCATCATGCTGTCTTTTATACCTGGAATTCATTTCTCATCTGCCTACTTTCTTACTACTGACAATTTCATTACTTGACAAACCTTTTTATGGCCTCCCTCCACTACACCCTTCCCTGACTTCTCTCAATGGTTTGTTAATGTCTTTGTATTTTAAGTTGCAGTTTTGATTTTCTATCTCTAACAAAGGGATGTGATGTTCCTCAAGAATAAGAAACCCATCAAGGTCACCTTCACACCCACAGTGCTTAGCAACATACTTGGAAAATCTCTGTTCTTCAGTTAAATGTCTGTTAACAGAATGAAAAAATAAGTTAAAAATTACAAACATAATAGGTGTCTATCCATGACATCTTCCCACTTTATCTGTTGGGTCATTGGTGCTATTCTTACTCTTTGCGTGAGTTCACACTACAGGGCTACTCTTAATCAGAAGGATTTGTTGCAAGTATTTCCCAGGGAGAACCATACTGATCCTTTTTATGAAGGTCTAACTTGTAGCTATGACTTGTGAAAGTTTATTTATGCACCAAAGGAGCACTATTTGTTTTATGGGCCTGCCTGCTGCCTGCCAAATCGCTTCAGTCATGTCTGACTCTGTGCGACCCCATGGACTGCAGCCTACCAGGCTTCTCTGTCCATGGGATTCTCCAGGCAAGAACACTGGAGTGGGTTGCCATTTCCTTCTCCAATGCATGAAAGTGGAAAGTGAAAGTGAAGTCACTCAGTCGTGTCTGATTCTTAGCGACCCCATGGACTGCAGCCCACCAGGCTCCTCCATACATGGGATTTTCCGGGCAACAGTACTGGAGTGGGGTGCCATTGGCTTCTCCCGTTTTATGGGCCGCTGGTGCTTAAATTGGTACCCGAGTCATTGGGATGTAGTGAGTTAACTGTTAGCATTGTTTTCTCCCCTGTTCAGTCTTTCCTTTCCTGCTTTCTTACTCCTCTTCCTCTGCCTTGTGTCAGTGATAATGGTTATCATTGCTTATCTCTAGTATTATATTGGTATCAGTTGAAAAGAAGCACAATGTGAGAGTTGTGAGTTAAGTTTTATTTGCGGCAAAATGAGGACTATAACCTGGGAGACAGCCTCTCAGATAGCTCTGAGGAAACTGCTCTGAAGTTGGGCTGGGGGGCGGGGGGTCAACATATATACGATTTTGGTGAAGGGGTATATGTGCAGTCAAGCACACACTGCAGCAGAGGCTTGCTGCTAGTCACAGCAAGATGACTCAATGAATGACTTTAGTGTTTTTCTAGAAAATGTAAGAAATTGGACTCATAAAATCATCTGAAAATATCTGACTACCTGAAGGCCTGTTCTGCCAGTTTTTCCCAGAGCACAGAGTACCTCATTCCTGATCTCTACTCTGAACTCCTTTCAGGGGATGTTGAAGGGCAGAGACCACCGTGGCTAGTAACATCATTCTTATAGAAAGAACCTGATGGCAAGTGACAATTTTTAGTTGGTAGTGGTTACTAAAATAATTCCGGACACTTAAAAGGCCACACAAGCTTCATAAAATAGCATTAGAGTGTCTTGTAGGAAGATTTAGTGAACTGTAGGAACAATTTAGTGTACCTAATGGTATACCTTAGTGTGACACATTCAATTTTATACTAAGCTCAAGGTTTTTCTGAATGAGCTACATGGGCCTCTTATATTTATTTCTGAGCACTTTCATTTCCCTGCATTTTTTTTTCCTATAGAATCTATGTTTGGTGAGAATTTAAGAATAAACAGATAATCTTTGGTTATCTACATGAAATGGGATGTTGCCTTCAATTCTATTATTTTGCATTTACAAAAGAAGCTATTTTAAATAAAGCTGTAACTATGTCTGCCATGACTACATAAGGAAAATCAATCCTGATTAAATACAAATATGCTTTAACTTTCATCTCCATTCTATTTCCTCTTCCTGGAGAGATTCGATGAGCTGTAAAGAAAGTAAACCAATGGGGTTACTGGAAGTGCTTATTCCAGTGAGATGATGCTTCTCTGATGGAGTACTATACACTTACTGGCTCTGCTGTTACCCTGGGTTGTGGTATATGGTGTTTTTTACATTGCCCAGGGCTGCTGCTTGGAGTTTATCAGGTTTTGTTGTTTTCAGGAAATGTACATATATATTAACTCAGAGTTCAAAGATACTAAAATCTTATATTTCACTGTCATTGCAAAGAGACTACAACTATAGCTTACTCTTCATAGTCAGTCTTTTCTTTGTCAACTATAATAACAGAGAAATTAAGTAGATATTTGACATGGAGTAGGAGACGTTTACTAGCTATTTGGCTCTATTATAAGATCAGCTACTACTGAAAATGAGAAATATTTCTAACTAAGAGACCAAGAAATCTATCTTTGCTCTCTTACATCGTCACCAATGGCTGACTTTTTTTTTTTTTTTTACCACTTGCATTATGAAGCTAATAGACTCTTTAGGTATTAGGGATGCTTAGTAGATACCTATCGGTTTGATATCTATGAAAGAAGCAACATTCATTCCTCACAGGCAGTATACTGTAACTTCAAAATGTCCCTTACTTGTAGGCTACCTTTGGGTTGTTCCATCTGGATTTGCTCTTCAAATCTCAGTGCTGAGCCAGGGTAGAATTTACCACTAACCTTTTTATTTAAAGAACCTAATTTAGAGTATTGAGAACATCCATTTTCATACTCAGTTCACACTCAGAATTTCTTTTTACAACATTGTCTTGTCCATTACTTGTGTCCATGTGTATAAAACCCCTACTACGTTATAATTTCCTCTAAATATAGAGATCTTGTTTCATTCACCTGTGTGTCACTTCTTTGTCAGAGCCTTGGAAAATCATTCATATATAGTATAAAATGAGTCATTGAATATTTGCATATATATATATGTATGTATTGACCACCTCGTTCAAAGAGCCTACTCATTGGAAAAAAACCCTGATTCTAGGAAAGAGTGAAGGCAGGAAGATAAGGGGATGATAGAAGATGAGGTGGTTGGATGGCATCACCAATGCAATGCACATGAGTTTGAGCAAACTTTGGGAGATAGTGAAGAACAGAGAAGCCTGGTATACTGCAGTTCATGAAGTCACAAAGAGTTGGACATGATTAGTGACTGAACAACAACAGTACATATATTATATATATTCCAAGCAATACTAGATTGATTCTAGATGTACCCACAGTAATGAACTCTATTAAATTAAAGTATTCCCTCATTTAATTCTATGGTTTCCTTAGCATGTCTTTACTTTGAACATTGTGTCACAAGTATGATGTTTTTGTAGGTGTTGCTAATATATACTATTAATTCTGTCTTGTTAGCTATGTTGACAAGAGCTGTCTGTTTTCCTGTGATGCTTTTGAATGAACCCAGAGGCTAAAATTTAATTTGCAGACTCAGTGAAAGGCTTGAACATTGCTAAGTTGCTTTCTCATGACACAGAAAGACTCTCATCTGGGACTTCCTGGCTCATATACACAGCCTCCTCACATGTGATCTCTTATGTTTCAAGATGGTAATGCATCTCTAAACTGAAATTGATTTGTAAATTCAATTCATATTAAAAATACCAGGAAGCGAAAGCCAAGACACTGAATTAGTGAGGCAGATGTAATACAAATATAAAATATAAGTAATTTTGTTCTTGTCACCCTGATCTTCACACATTTTATCTATGTTTATCTTCCTTATTCCAGTTAAGAACATTTAAGAATAATTTAAGCAGCAGAGAAGGATTTTATGTTCAGCAATAACAAAGGCAAGAAGAGAATCCCAAGGTGATATGATGACTGCTGAAGCTGAAGCTCCAATACTTTGGCCACCTGATGCAAAGAACTGACTCATTGGAAAAGACCCTGATGCTGAGGAAGGTTGAAGTCAGGAGGAAAAGGGGATGACAGAGGATGAGATGGCTGTATAGCATCACCGACTCGATGGACATGAGTTTGAGCAAGCTCCGGGATTTGGTGATGGACAGGGAAGCCTGTCCATGGACTGCAGCACATGGGGTCACAAAGAGTTGGACACAACTGAGCAACTGAACTGAATGTGATATTCTAGTTGGGATGCTGGAACAGAAAAAAAGATATTAAATAAAAACTAAGAAATATGAATAATATATGGGCTGTCAAAACTTTTAAAAAAGAGGACAAGAACTTCTTGAATCAAACATTATACCTCACCTTATAAATCTGTATAAGAGATCACTGGGATGTGGTGAGATGCCACTTCAATTTTTAGTAAAAGCTATTCCAGTGAGTTAATGAAAAAGAAGGCTCTGCTTTCTACTATAAATGAAGGAAATTTTTATGAAAAGTACACACCTCTGTATTATATATAGCCTCCTTTTTCACTTTTATAAACATTAACCTTTTGCCCCAGTAAGTTACAGTGTGGACTTAACGGTATGAATAATTTCATTGCTTTTTATCTAAAATCAATTTGAGAAATAAGACAATGTTTCAGGACCTGCCAAAGCCCTGCCATGTATAGAACTTCCATTTCCATCTAAGAGCAATGCCAGGTCACATACTTTATGTTTCTCTGTATCACCACTTTTATAATATGTTATTTCACATTTCCTCTTGAGAATATTTGGCTTGTCCACTCATTCCTAAATCTTATTCTTCATGTAGTTTCTATAGATTTCAGAAGAAGAAGATTCGAACGTACTTCCAGGGTGGAAAAATGAGTCTCTTTATTATGATTTATAGCTTTATCAGGATTACTGCTTTTAGAATCTGCATGGATCATACTTTGTATTAAGAAACCAGTCAGGACTGTAGATTTATTCACATCAGCTGTGAAATATTTACTCCCTCTACTCCTCTGTAACTTCAAATGTCTTTAGCACCCTTCTCCTCAGCCTTCTGAGATTAACTAGACATCTCTGGTGGGCAACATGAACTCTGGCATGGGAGGCAGAAGATCTGGTTTTTAAAAAAACTAGAATAGAGTTGCATTGTTCACTTAAGAAGGCTTTCTTATCTCTCCTTACTATTCTTTGGAACTCTGCATTCAGTTGGGTATATTCTCTTTCTCCTTTGCCTTTGGCTTATCTTCTTTTCTCAACTAATTGCAAGGCCTCTTCAGGCAACCATTGTGCTTTCTTCCATTTGTTTTCCTTTGGGTTGGTTTTGGTCACTGCCTCCTGTCCAGTGTGACGAACCTCCATCCATATTTCTTCAGGCACTCTATCAAGATGTAATCCATTGAATCTATTTGTCACTTCCACTGAATAATCATAAGGAATTTGATTTAGGTTATACCTGAATGATCTGGTGGTTTTGCCTATTTCTTCAATTTAAGTCTGAATTTTGCAATAAGGAGCTTATGATTTGAGCCACAGTCAGGTTCAGGTCTTGTCTTTGTTGACTGTATAATGTGTCTCCATCTTTCCCTGCAAAGAATATAATCAACCTGATTTCAATATTGACATGGGCATCTGGTGATGCCCATGTATAGGGTTGACTTGCATTGTTGGAAGATGTTGTATGCTATGATCAGTGTGTTCTCTTGAAAAACTCTGTTAGCCTTTGTCCAACTTCCTTTTGTACTCCAAGGCCAGACTTGACTATTACTCCAGGTATCTTTTGACTTCCTACTTTTGCATTCCAATCCCTATGATGAAAAGGACATCTTTTTTGTTGTTAGTTATAGAAAATCTTGTAGGTCTTCATAGAAACATTCAACTCCAGCTTCTTTGGCATCAGTGGTTGGGACATAGACTTGGAAAACAATAGAAGAAAACAATAGAATTGGAAAGACTAGAGATCTTTTCAAGAAAATTAGAAATACAAAGGAAACATTTCATCCAAAGATGGACACAATAAAGGACAGAAATGATATACACCTAACAGAAGCAGAAGACATTAAGAAGAGGCGGCAAGAATACACAGAAGAACTGTACAATAGAGGTCTTAATGACAGATAACCATGATGGCATGATAATTCCCCTAGAGCCAGACATCCTAGAGAGTGAAGTCAAGTGGGCCTTAGGAAGCATTACTATGAACATAGCTAGTGGAGGTGATGGAATTCCAGCTGAGCTATTTCAAATCCTAAAAGGTGTTATTATTTAACTCCAATGTTTCCAGCAACATTGGAAAACACAGTAATGGCCACAGTATTGGAAAAGGTCAGTTTGCATTACAATCCCAAAGAAGGGTAATGCCAGAGAATGCAGAAACTACCATACAATTGTGCTCATTTAACATGATAGCAAGGTAACGTTCAAAGTCTTTCAAACTAGGCTTCAATAGCACATGAACCAAGAACCAAGAACTACCAGATGTACAAGCTGGATTTGGAAAAGGGAGAAGAACTAGAGATCAATATGCCAACATCCATTGGATCATAGAAAAATTAAGAGGATTCCAGAAAAACATGTAGTTCTTCTTCACTGACAACGCTAAAGCCTCTGACTGGGTAGACCACAACAAACTGTGGAAAATTTTTCAGAAGATGGGAATACCAGACCACCTGACCTGTCTCTTGAGAAACCTGTATGCAGGTCAAGATGCAACAGTTAGAACTGGACATGGAGCAACAAACTGGTCTAAAATTGGGAAAGGAGTACATCAAGGCTATATACCATCACCCTACTTATTTAACCTCTATGCAGAGTATATCATGCAAAATGCTGAGCTGAATGAATCACAAGCTGGAATCAAGATTGACAGGGGAAATATTAATAACCTCAGATATGTAGATGACACCACCCTTATGGCAGAAAGTGAAAAAGAACTAAAGAGCCTTTGGATGAAGGTGAAAGAGGAGCGTGAAAAAGCTGGCTTAAAACTCAGCATTCAGAAAATAAAGATCATGTCATCCGGTCCCATCACTTCATGGCAAATAGATGGGGAAAAACTGTAAACAGTGACAAACTTTATTTTCTTGGGCTCCAAAAGCATTGTGGACAGTGACTGCAACCATGAAATTAAAAGACACTTGCTCCTTGTAAGAGAAGCTATGACAAACCTAGACAGTGTATTAAAAAGCAGAGATATCACTTTGCCTACAAAGGCCTGTATAGTCAAAGCTATGGTTTTTCCAGTAGCCATGTGCAGTTGTGAGAGTTGGACCATAAAGAAAGATTAGCACCAAAGAACTGATGCTTTCAAATGGTGGTGCTAAAGAAGACTCTTAAGAGTCCCTTGGACAGTAAGGAGATCAAACCAGTCAATTCTAAAGGAAATAAACCCTGAATATTCATTGGAAGGACTGATGCTGAAGCTGAAGCTCCCATACTTTGGCCACCTGATATGAAGAGTCAACTCATTGGAAAAGACCCTGATGCAGGGGAAAGATTGAGGACAGGAGGAGAAGGGGGCGGCAGAGGATGAGATGGTTTGGATGGTATCACTGACTGAATGGACATGGGTTTGAGTAAACTCTAGGAGATAGTGAAGGACAGGGAAGCCTGGCATGCTGCAGTCCATGGGGTGGCAAAGAGTAGGATCTGACTTAGTGACTGAACAACAAGAATAGAACTGGCTGTTTATTCTTGGATCAATTCTGTTCCCTGGGTATCACTTTTATGACAGATTGGTTACAGTGGGTTCCTACTAAATCTAACAATCTATGGATCTGATATGTATATGGTAAATAGGAAAATGATGAGAGAAGAAGCAAAGTAAAAAGTTGGTATCAACAAGGGCTACTGCTGCTGCTGCTAAGTCGCTCCAGTCGTGTCCAACTCTGTGCGACCCCATAGACGGCAGCCCACCATTCCTGGGATTCTCCAGGCAAGAACACTGGAGTGGGTTGCCATTTCCTTCTCCAATCCACAATGGCAGAAAGGTGTAAATCGCCTAGTTGACCTTTACTGACACTCAGGTTAAGTCATTACCACTTCAGAAAGCTTCTGTGGGCCCACTCCTAAGCACAGCTACCAAGGAAGCCATTCCTCCTGCCCCTTACTAGAAGTAAACTCTCCCTTTCTGATCTCACTTGGTGCCTTGTTCCCTTTATAATCAATGAATGGCTTCTACATTCAATTATAATTCCTTATGCATCTCAAAGTATGTATTAATGAGTGAAAAAATAAATTAATATATGAAAAAATATTATGTTAATCTTACTTGAGTATACTAAATAAAAATTTGAATGCATCTGGCTATGTCTTCCAAGCCTGAGAAAATTAAAAGGTTGAACAAACTGTTTGAAAGTCATTACAGACTCTTTTCACAAAGCATAGAAGAAAACATTAGTATCCAAGCAACAGATAAAATGCTTCTGAATCTGGCAAGCTTAAAGAAAAAAAAAGAAGAAAGACAAGATATATGCTTTAAGAGGAAAGGTACTCATAATTATATCCCACTTTAAGACAGGCAAAACTAAATTCTCAGAGCCTTCAGTCTATCATTCAAACATTTATTGAGGTGCTGGGAAAGAGCCAAAACTGTATAAAACACAGCCCCTCCATTTAAGACACTTCTCAATTAATAAAGAAGATAAAACTGAAGACAAATATAATAAATAAGGTGGAAGGCAGATCAAGTATGCTAGTAATGGTTTAGCTCAAAGCAGCATGACTTTTCAGGACCTCCTTTAGATCCAGCATGGGGCAGGGCATCAGAAAAGACTTCGTAAAAAGGAGCAACTTGAACTTTACCTCAAATAGATGATACACAGGACTTGACAGAGGCAAGAGCAGAAGAGTGGTGTGTGGGGGTGTGTGTATATACACTTACTTTCTTGTTTTCTTTGCTAGATGTGTTCTGTTTGCCCCTTTGGATCCAGAAAGTTGCTTTCTGTTCAAAGAATGACCTGAATGAACTATGGCAGGAGATTCTCTCATGCTTCCCTTTGGGTTTGGCTGGACAATGAGGAGCCCTTGAACAAAACCAGACAGCCTAGAAGGCAGGGAGAGTACTTATTCCCCTAGATCCTGTACTGAGTGATTGTCTCAGACTGACAGAGTTTCTGGACCAATGTCTTAACTATTTTTAAGACAATGCTATTTACACAACAATTTTGCTTTCAATTTCTAGTAACTACTCCACCCTTCCCTAAGACCTAAGGTTAGCTAATAACTATACTCTTCATAACCCTAGGGTCCTGCATTATTCTCTGTAGCTTTCCTAAATCTTTGTAAATATGTTTTTAATAAATTAATTTTTGAATTCTTTTAATGTGAACATGCTGTTTGTTCTCTGTTGGAATACTGATACCTACAGCCCTAGTGAGGATAGGGGTGGGAAAAGCACATGTGTACCTATGGTAGGATGATCAGAATACAGAGATTCTACCTATTGGGGAAATCACAAGATATTATCTGGAAGAAAGTAGAAGATCATGACCAATTCTTCCCCAGATCTGAATGACAATATTCAGAGACATCTCTGAACTCAAATGAACTTAAGAATGAAGCTTTGTAATTTAGGACCTTTTTCTATATCTCCTTCCATCTTTCCTGAGCTCCAGGTTTCTCCTAAGTGACCATGTGGTGAATCCTCCTCAGGCCCTTGTCTCTTACTCATCTACTCTAAGATGTTCAGACTTGACAAGTTTTCTAAACCAAATTCATTAACATGGACGCTCACATGTCATAAAACCAACTGAAACTATTTGTGAAAAGTGTAGGTGTATGTGAATTTTTCTTGTGAGAGGGAATTATTGGTTTTCCTCCGGCATTTAATTGGTTTTCCTCAGACATTTAACAGGGGAAATAATTCTCCACCCACCACCCCTCCCAACACACACACCCTGCTTTAATGTGAATGACTTGTCAGTTTCTGATACAAAGCACGGGAAGGAACGTAGGGGCAGGCTGAACACTGCCGACGTGTCATGCGTACATCCTGCAGCGCTGGTCCACAGGACGGCCGCAGCAGTGCCCTGTTGCACTCTTGAGTTAAAACGGCTGGACTCTGATCACAAATCTAATTAAACTAGATGATATGAAAATTTCTCTTAACTTTTAGATCCTAAACTTTCTCGTGTACAAAATAAGAATAATAAAAAATAAACATAGCAGAGGAACATTATGGGAAATAAGTGAGATATTGTTCTCAAAAACTTCTTGTAAACTATAAGCACCCTACTCAGGAGATTTTTATTTTAAATGAATCTCTTGCCCTTTAGACAGATGTGTGCATGAGTGCTCAGTCCCTTCAGTCGCGTCTGACTCTCGGCAACTGCATGGACTGTAGCCCACCAGGCTCTTTTGCCCATGGGATTCTCCAGCCAAGAATATTGAAGTGTGTTGCCATACCCTCCTCCATGGGATCTTCCCCACCAAGGGATCGAACCCAGGTCTTCTACATTGCAGGCAGATTCTTTACTGTCTGAGTCACCAGGGAAGCCAGCATCTAATGATTCCCAGGTCCCAATGTTTTGTGTGTTTTTGTAAATTACTTCACATCATATCAGAAAGTGATCACTAACCTAAACTGATTCTGAAACTAATGCTTTTCTGAAATTCTTCTCTTGACAATTTCTGCACAATTAATTGCAGCAATCTCACACTATTTTACTTGGAAGTGTTGAAAATTTGGATTTAACATTTCTGAAAATGCTTTGTCAGGAATAATATGTATTAAGTCATATATTATCACTTTCTCACCCATTATATGAAAGTTTATGAGGCATTTGAAAAATTACATTTATTTTAGCACCTTGAATAAATTTATTGTTGTGAATCTAGACAAATTATCACTGTGAAGAACTGAAAGTTATTCAAATTCCACTCCTTTCATTATTGTGTCATTTTGAACAATTTGCCAAACTCCTTTCAGTTTTTTCAGCTAAATTTTGGATAGTAATATTTAGTTCCTACAAAGAAC
This sequence comes from Bos javanicus, assembly GCF_032452875.1. Lineage (NCBI taxonomy): Eukaryota > Metazoa > Chordata > Mammalia > Artiodactyla > Bovidae > Bos > Bos javanicus. The sequence goes on along the minus strand of NC_083887.1, from coordinate 28,861,157 downwards.
AAAGATAAATTCTGTGGATCTTCTTTAAGCTTCCTTTGCACTCCTCCCCCAACTGTGGAGAACTGCCCACAGGCTGCTGGGGCTGCTAACTCAGAGTGAAAGTGTGGAAAGCCTGGGAGTTTGCATTCTTCTCACAAAGATCTTTAATCAACGACTGACTGGTACAGCTCCCATCTAAAATCAGGATACACCTGAGGATACATAGGTTATCAAGATACATAACTTTCCAGACTTCTCCTGTAGGATAAGGAGATGCTAGCCTCCACAGAGCATGTGTTTAAGTTGTTTCAGTCCTGTCTGACTCTTTGCAGCCCCATAAACTGTAGCCCACCAGGATCCTCTGTCCATGGGATTATCTAGGCAAGAACACAGGAGTGGGCTGCCATTTCCTCCTCCAGGGGATCTTTCCAACCCAGGGACTGAACCCACATCTGCATTGGCAGAGGTGTTCTTTACCATAAGCGACACCCGAGAAGCCCTATCCTCCACAGAGCTTTGCCTAAATCTATCCATGTTGCCTTCCTTCCACTTTCCCCTCTTCTTACCCATCCCCTTAGTGGATTCACCCAGGAGCCCTTTGACAATAAATCACTAGCAGAAGTACCCTCATTCCAAGGCCACCACCAACCTAAGACATATAGTGTCCAGAAAACTATATACAGTTGACAATGAGAGGGTATCGTAATAATACCATATTAACATCATTAGTTCTAAAAAGAGTAAATTCTGAATGTGTTTATTTTATTCTCATCAAATAACTCTTGGAGAACCTAGATTACTCTATTTTAGGATCAATTAAATGCATTCACCCAAGGCCACATACAAATTTAATAAAAATGTAAGTTCTTAGACAAAAAGGAATATATGAGAAAGTATATTGATCAAATAGATACCAAATGCTGTATCTTTGACAATCCTTATAAAAATCTATCTAACATCTGGTGAAATTAAAGTGATTCCTTCTCTTTAAGTAAATAGAACCTATTTACTTAAATATATATCTCTATAACTTTATCTACAGATTAATCAGATAATCAAACTTTGGGTTACATTTCTATACAGAAAACAAAACCACAAAGAATCTGTGTATAGTTAACGACATAAGGCAAAATATTATTTGAGAGGTAAATAAAAGGGCCATGAATCCGGAGTCCTCAGTGTTGTTCCAACTGTTGACTTCATATGCTCTTAAGCCTATTACTTAATCCAATTTTCTCAATATTTTATAAGATGAACTCTGCCCTTTATTTCAAAAGATAAACACATTTCAAACAATGATAAATTGATTAAATTTCTCTGCTAGCAGGTGTCACATTAAGCTTTAAGATGAATCATGATTTATGAGTAATTAAATATATTTGTGGATTGCATTACTCTGAAGAACTGCATTTTTTATCATCTGATTTCCTGCATTGATTCAGAGAGGAAGGCTGGGACTCTGAACCCACAACTGCTCCACACAGGGGGAGCTGTGGGTTCTGAGTTAAGCAGTGAAAGTCTAATGTCACAAGTATGTTGTTTCCCTATGTAGTTTAGCAGTAGGAACTATTAGAAACCATTATTAGGCACCATTCCTTACATATGAAACAAGTCCACTCAGTCATAATTTGTACTCCTGAAATATCTTGTTTAAACTTGCTGACATGGATAAATTTATTATTCCTATTTTTTAGATTGGCAAACTGAGTTTAACTTGCCCAAGGTCTCATTACAAATAGGTAGGGGAAGTGGGATTTAAATCCAACAGTCTGAGCCCAGTCTCTGCCCTTATCTATTATGATACTCTGGTATGAGAAGAGAAAAAAGTGAAATGCTCCCATGAGGTAAGGAGTTGAGGGTTGTATAAACATTTTAGTCAAAGTTAGGCTAGAAGCATCTATTGCTTTGTTCTAATAATTCAAGTATGCATTGTGACATTATTAAATTCACCTTTTCAAGTCTTACTTTTTCCTTTCTATGTTATATCAAGTCCACAAATAGCAGATGATGAAATCGGGTTCCTGAAACTTGTAACAGGTTTCATATACATTTCTTTCTTTTAAGAATATTATTTATTCTGCTGTCATGATTGTATTGTCAAACATTAAATTATTCTCTGACCTGGACATTTTTACTTATTGATTTAGTGTTTTAAAAAACTCACAAATTCTTACTTTACTTCCCAATGAAGTTGAAGTTGCAAATATTGTGTTTCCACAGCACTGCATGCCAACAGATAGTTTCAATATTTTCTCCTTTTCCTTTTGCTATTTTTGCTATATTTTAACAGATATTAAAAGATTTGCAAAGGAAACCAAGAAGTGTCCTACAAGGAAAGGAATAAAATGAAATGCCAGACTACCACATCATAAAATAGAATATGAAATATTTCTGATAATTGCAGTGACTTAATCTGAGGTCACAGCAGAAAACGAAGTAGGAGAAGGCTGGTTTACACACAATGACAATCCTTCCTGTTCTACCCACTGTGCCCCTATGTAAATGTTGCCTGTGTGTATAAATGAAAAGAGCTGTTTCAGGAAAGAGCTTGGAATCTAGGAGTCCAGCATTTAGTTTCAGAATGGTATGTAAGGGTACAGCTTAGGAAACCATAGGAAGGATGTCTTTCTTCTTCTCCTGCATCCTAAAATTAAGTAGGATCACAACAAGGTCTCATGACTCTGTTGCCAAATCACATTAGAAGACAGTGACAGAACTAGATTGCCATGCTGATGTTGATAAAAGAAGGAAGATATTTCAGAAGACATGTGTTAGGAAGTTCAGAGTTGCTTAACTTAATTACTAAGATAGATGTGATATTAATTAATATGCCCCGATAATCAAGCAAACACATAGATTACGTTCAGTTCAGTTCAGTTCAGTCACTCAGTTGTGTCTGACTCTTTGCGACCCCATGAAGTACAGCATGCCAGGCCTCCCTGTCCATCACCAATTCCCAGAGTTTACCCAAACTCATGTCCATTGAGTCGGTGATGCCATCTAACTATGACATCCTCTGTCATCCCCTTCTCCTCCTGCCTTCACTCTTTCCCCAAAACCAGGGTCTTTTCAAACGAGTCAGTTCTTCACATCAGGTGGCCAAAACATTGGGGTTTCAGCTTCAACATCAGTCCTTCCAATGAATATTCAGAACTGATTTCCTTAAGGATGGACTGGTTTGATCTCCTTGTAGTCCAAGGGACTCTCAAGAGTCTTCTCCAACACCACAGTTCAAAAGCATCAGTTCTTTTGCATTCAGCTTTCTTCATTCCAACTCTCACATCCATACATGACCACAGGAAAAACCATAGCCTTGACTAGACGGACCTTTGTTGACAAAGTAATGTCTCTGCTTTTGAATATGCTATCTAGGTTGGTCATAACATTCCTTCCAAGGAGTAATTGTCTTTTAATTTTATGGCTGCAGTCACCATCTGCAGTGATTTTGGAGCCCAAAAAATAAAGTCAGCCACTATTTTCACTGTTTACCCATCTATTTGCCATGAAGTGATGTGACCGGATTCCATGATCTTAGTTTTCTGAATGTTGAGCTTTAAGCCAACTTTTTCACTCTCTTTCACTCTCATCAAGAGGCTTTAGAGTTCCTCTTCACTTTCTGCCATAAGGGTGGTGTCATCTGCATATTTGAGGTTATTGATATTTCTCCTGGGAATCTTGATTCCAGCTTCTGCTTCCTCCAGCCCAGCATTTCTCATGATGTACTCTGCGTATAAGTTAAAAAGCAGGGTGACAATATACAGCCTTGACGTACTCCTTTTCCTATTTGGAACCAGTCTGTTGTTCCATGTCCAGTTCTAACTGTTGCTTCTTGACCTGCATATGGGTTTCTCAAGAGGCAGGTCAGGTGGTCTGGTATTCCCATCTCTTGAAGAATTTTCCACAGTTTATTGTGATCCACACAGTCAAAGGCTTTGGCATAGTCAATAAAGCAGAAATAGATGTTTTTCTGGAACTCTCTCGCTTTTTTGATGATCCAGCAAATGTTGGCAATTTGATCTTTGGTTCCTCTGCCTTTTCTAAAACCAGCTTGAATATCTGGAAGTTCACGATTCCTGTATTGCTGAAGCCTGGCTTGGAGAATTTTGAGCATTACTTTACTAGTGTGTGAGATGAGTGCAATTGTGTGGTAGTTTGAGCATTCTTTGGCATTGCCTTTCTTTGGAATTGGAATGAAAACTAACCTTTTCCAGTCCTGTGGCCATTGCTGAGTTTTCCAAATTTGCTGGCATATTGAGTGAAGCATTTTCATAGCATCGTCTTTCAGGATTTGAATTAGCTTCTCTGGAATTCCATCACCTCCACTAGCTTTGTTCATAATGATGCTTCCTAAGGCCCACTTGACTTCACATTCCAGAATGTCTGGCTCTAGGTCAGTGATCACACCATCATGATTATATGGGTTGTGAAGATCTATTTTGTACAGTTCTTCTGTGTATTCTTCTCACCTCTTCTTAATATCTTCTGCTTCTGTTAGGTCCACGCAAGTTCTGTCCTTTATCGAGCCCATCTTTGCATGAAATGTTCCCTTGGTATCTCTAATTTTCTTGAAGAGATCTATAGTCTTTCCTAGTCTATTGTTTTCCTCTATTTCTTTGCATTGATCGCTGAGGAAGGCTTTCTTATTTCTCCTTCCTATTTGGAACTCTGCATTCAAATGGGTATATATTTCCTTTTCTCCTTTGCTTTTCCCTTCTCTTCTTTTCTAAGATATTTGTAAGGCTTTCTCAGACAGCCATTTTGCTTTTTTGCATTTCTTTTCCATGGGGATGGTCTTGATCCCTGTCTCCTGTATAATGTCACGAACCTCCGTCCATAGTTCATCAGGCACTCTGTCTATCAGATCTAGTCCCTTAAATCTATCTTTCAAGGGACTCTCATGAGTCTTCTCCAATACCACAGTTCAAAACCATCAGTTCTTCTGCACTCAGCTTTCTTTATAGTCCAACTCTCACATCCATACATGAGTATGTTAGTAAGGAACAACATAGACTTTAAGTAACGGGTGAGGCTTTGGACCAGGAGACTGAAGTCTAGGATCTGAGTTTGAGTCCTACACTGAGAGTCCAATCATGCCATAGGTCAGATGCCTGCAACCCTGTCATTGATACCTAAGAATAGACACTCCTAAAAGCAACAAAGAAGACTGGCCCAAGCAATAGGTAAACTTTACCACTACAAGGATTGCCAAATGAAAATTAGAGAAGCTAAAAATATTGCAGGACCTCACATAGCAAGGGAAGAAAAATCCTTACCATAAAATCTTAGCTAATGTGTATTAAATGCCTGTAATATTTTTTGATGACATATTTAAGCTTTCTCTACACTTCAACAGTTACTATACAGAGGAAGAAAATAATTTGCAGTGCTTTATGGGAGAAAGTTCATTCGGCAATAATATTTTAATTTGAATTATTGTGTCAATTAAATGTAGACATTCAGCTAATGGAGTTTTGTTTTAAATCAAGTTACATGTGGCAACGTTTTTATAACAAGAAAGATCTTTATTACAGAAGCAGAAAAAATTCAATAGTAGTTGATTTATGCAACTCACCAGTAGTTGCCAGTTTGCCTTAAGAGAATTCCATTTTGAACTGCATCATGCACCACTGAATGGCAGAATTTCAAAGGTTACTTAAGCTAGTACAATCAGCCCAACAGCCCACATAGAACTTTCACAGCTTTGAAGCTAAGGAATTTCTGTGTCCTGAGAACATGGAGTAAGCAGAAACAAAGAGTAGATATTCCAAGCAGTCAACTAAAGGTCATTTCCACCTAAAAAGAATTAAACAAAATAGCCAGATTTTACTTGTCTAAGTATCTGGGCTAAACAGCTCACATTGCAACACATTACAATTTTCTTATTCTCTAGCTCTTTACTGTCTCCTTTAAAAAGTGTTCAGGATTCCCTTGCCAGAAAATTGTCCAGCTATCGAAGAAATCCCCAATTAAGTCTCCCCTTTGGAATGTGAATGCCTTAGAGGTGTGGACTGGCTCTTAAGTTTTCAGTGCGTAGCAGAATAACCGGCATTAGAGTAATGTTTCAGTAACTAGAGGAACTGAAATGCCTAGTTCTCCTCTCACCTTTGATTTCTTCTGTTTCTAATCATCCTTTTTATTTTCCTCTTCTGATTTTCTAATTATAAACATTTCTTAGATTCTGTGTTGGGCCTTCTTTTTGTCTCATATATGGTATCTTTTTTTTTTTTTTTTAATCAATGGTAGCTCAGGTGGTAAAGAACCTGCCTGGAATGCAGAAGACCGAAGTTAGATTCCTGGGTCATGAAGTTCCCCTGGAGAAGGGAAAGACTACCCACTCCAGGGTGATTCGGTTTCTCTGGTGGCTCAGATAGTAAAGACTCTGCCTGCAATGTAAGAAGACCTGGGTTTAGTCCCTGGGTTGGGAAGATCCTCTGGAGGAGGGCATGGGGACCCATTCCAGTATTCCTGCCTGGAGAATCCCCATGGACAGAGGGAGGCTACAGTCCATGGGGTTGCAGAGAGTCAGACATGACTGAATGACTAAACACAATGACAATGATATATCAAACTTGATATGCCATTTCTTCTAAGGTATATTTCCATAGCCTCCTCAATTAGATGAATTTTTCTCTCTCTTTTATTCATAGTATTTTGTACCCCAAGGTATGTCAACTCAGTTTATTTGGCCCTACATAATAGTTACTGAAGGACTTGATTTATATATTAAAGAGTGATCACTGTCAGAAATTATAACCAAAGCTAACCATTGATCCAAAATAATATAAGCCAAACTGTTTATGAATGCAAAATCAAAGTTCAATTTTTAATCTGAGAGAACCATTTCAAACCAGAAAAATTATATATATATATATAGAGAGAGAGAGTTCTAAATCACTGAATGTGAAAAAATAGGGACCAAAAATTGCTCTCTAGAAGTAGAGTTAAGTTTATTTGATTACTACCTTTTTTACAGTTTCCACATTCCAATTACTCGTCTTTCTGCTCACTCTCAGATGAAAACTTTGCTTCTTATTCTATGGAGAAAACAGAAGCAATAAAAGAGAATTTTCACAGGATGCCACGACCGTAACTATCAAGCTACCTATCTTTCTGCAAATCATTCTGTCTTTACTAGAGTCATTATTGAAAAGCTGTCAGGGTTCCTATCTAAAACCAATGCTTCTACTGCTGCACTGGATCCCATCTCTGCCATCACTCAAAGACAATTACTCAGTAATTGTCCACTCTGTCTCCTGAATCATCAGTTCCTCACTTTTCATTTTAATATATCCTTCCCATCACAAACAAATGTGCTGACCTGCACAAGGAATTCAAGAAGGAAGGAAAGATTGGAGAAAGGGAGGGAGGAGGAAGGAAAGAAAAAAAAGAAAGAAAGAATAAAGAAAAAGTCCTCTAGATTTCACATGTGCTATCATGCATTTCTCTTTTCTGTTTAAAAAAAAAATTATTATAAATACTTTCTCTGCTAGTTTTCTCCACTTCTTATACCCCCATCCCTCTCAAACTTACTTTAATCCAGCTTTGACTTCATTGCTCCATAAAGAGAGCTGAGCACCGAAGAATAGATCCTTTCAAACTATGGTGTTGGAGAAGACTCTTGAGAGCCCCTTTGACTGCAAGGAGATCAAACCAATCAATCCTGAAGGAAATCAACCCTGAATATGAGTTGGAAGGACTGATGCTGAAGCTGAAGCTCCAATACTTTGGCCACCTGATGCAAAGAGCCGACTCATTGGAAAAGACCCTTGATGCTGAGAAAGATCAAGGGCAAGAGAAAGGGATGACAGAGGATGAGATGGTTGGATGACATCACTGACTCAATGGACATGAGTTGGAGCAAGCTCCAGGATATGGTGAAAGACAGGGAAGCCTGGTGTGCTCAGTCCATGGTGTCACAAAGAATCAGACATTATTGAGTGAATGAACAACAGGGAGGCAAACAAATGAAAAAAGAGAAAATCTTCATTTCTCTTTTAACTGAAAAACTTTATTGGGTTTTGGATCTCAGGATTAACTTCTCCAAGTCCAGTCACTTGACCAGTGGCCTTCATGAGAGGGAGATGGCCTCCTGTAAAAACTCTAAGGAAATGGCAATAAATGGGCTATGACCAAGTGCCATCAATTCAAGTGCTACCTTAATCATGAATCTGAAGGAGCATTAGAGGTAGGCTAAGGTTGTACAACTACATCAACAGGTATGGACCTCAGCCTTGTCTATGATCATATTAGGGGAGGAGCCAGTGCTCTCTGGACTACACAACCTAAAAGCTTTACACCCCAGTGGGCAGAATCACTTACTCCAAGTGAGATATCAGCCCACTGTGCCCTGTGCCCACACAGTGATGTTTAAATATTGTGTCTATATTCATCATAAAATTGGTATACAATTTTTAAATGTTTTATTTTCCCTTTCAGAGAAGGCAATGGCACCCCACTCCAGTACTTTTGCCTGGAAAACCCCATGGACAGAGGAGCCTGGTAGGCTGCAGTCCATGGGGTCGCTAAGAGTCGGACACGACTGAGCGACTTCACTTTCACTTTCCACTTTCATGCATTGGAGAAGGAAATAGCAACCCACTCCAGTGTTCTGGCCTGGAGAATCCCAGGGACGGGGGAGCCTGGTGGGCTGCCGTAGATGGGGTCACACAGAGTCAGACATGACTGAAGCGACTTAACATAGCAGCATTTTCCCTTTATCAGGTTTGGTACCAAAGATAAATTGGCATGATAAAATCAGTTATATAATTCACTATCAAATCTGTCAGGGATGAATGGGAAGGGGTATTGGAAAATGGGTAGTCATTTTGCCAAAATTCTCTGTCTGAATCTCAATCGCAATTAAAGTATACTTGAATCAGTTTTCTGAGATCATGATCAGACATTTTCCCAAAGCAAAATATTCCTTAGTATCCTCTGATGTCCTTTAGGAAGCCCAGACTCTTTCTTCCATCCTTAAAGCTTTATTAATGAGAAAATAGTATAAATTTTATTTTATTCATATTTCTCACACAAAAATGCATGAAAATTGACCTCAGAATAAAGAGATCAAAACTGTAATTTTCTGTGTGCTGTTATTTTCTATTTCTGTTAATAGATTTCTTTTGGGTACTTTTAGTGTCTCCCAAATATCTCCCCTCACTCTATCTATCAGTGTATATTTTGGGCTAAAGAATGAAGAACCAAATTTCATCTTTAAAAACTGTATTTATATTAGTAAAGAGAAGTAATGGGAGTAATTGACTGATATATTTGCACTGCTGAATTAAAACCCTAAAAACTATTTTTCCTGACAATGTAAGAATTTTGCTCTTAGTTATATTTTTTTGAAGATGCATTTTACTGTTCCTAAATGGAAAATTACTATATAAAAATTATTTTTTCATTTAGTTTTTTCATTCAAATTTAAACAAGTTTTATAATTCACAACATATCAAACCTCACAAAATTATTCAAAGAGAGTTTCGGTGTAATTTTTTTAAAAGAGCATTTCCTCTGTATTCTCTATTATGCATTTGCTCATAGGTTAGATTTCATAAGAGAATTGTAGAATTAATATTCTAGTGCAAATAGGATGTAGTGTATCATTTTGGGTACATTCAAATGTATGCAAATAAGACTTCCTGAATAAGCTCTAATAAGACTTCCTGAATCATTGAATTCAATCTTAACATAATTTACTTTAGGAAATGCTAAGTGAATGTCATTAACCACTCAGCACATTATATCTTAGAGTGTCTTAAATCTTGTTTCTATTTTATTTAAAATGGCTGGAATAAAATTGCATTATGAGTTTACTGGGGAAAAATAAATTAATTTCTCATAAACAATATGAGTTAAATTTAAAGACATATTAATGCAAATGTGCTTTTACTGGCATTGAGTAAAATGCAAACTCATTGTTTTGCTGTATTCATTACAATGACAACCAAGTCAACTATAGGTTTGATCGCCTATTTAGAAGAAAACTATTTGGTAATTGATACTAGATGAATGTATTTATCAAGATGAAATGAGAATATTTACTCTAAATGATATAATACTACATTGTCTTAATTTAATTGGATTTTTAATTTTTTTAGTATGACAGACATAATGAGAAATGGGAACTACCTGATTCCATTCCCTCTGGACACAAGAACAGAGAACGAGGACATAAGTCAACAGAGACTCAGTGGCTAACAACTAAGTCAAACAAGAACAAGCTGAGGAGGTAAAAGGGAGGTGAAGGTAAACCAGTGGAAAGAGGGGAAACTGAACTGTTCAACAGCAAGGAGGAGCTGAATCGGATACAGGAGTATGAATACAAGGTGAGAAGAATGACAGAAAAACCTTGTAGCTATAGAAGAGAAAAATAAAGTTACAGGAGTTTAGGAGACTATCAAGTTTATACTTAGGATATATTGTTCTCTGTATTAATTTGCATATGACATATGTATTTACAGATTGTGCCATGGGGAACCTGCCAATAGATCATACTTTTATTTTGAATTATTTCATTCAAATTTACAAGCTGCAGTTTATCCAATATAAGGTACTAAAGAACAGTTTTAATATTAGTTAGTCTTCTCACATTCACAGGCTCTCAAGAAATTTCAATATTTTTGTAGGTGCACAAAAATTAAAGGAAAATGTGCAAAAAGTAATTGACACTGATCTTTCAATGTATTACAAATCTACAGATTAAGAAATTGGATTACCTTTACATTCATCCAACCAATTGAATCTTTGGAAATTAAGAATCAAGATGTTTGGAATTATGATATTTCATTTGTAATGGTAAAGTTTTTATTTTAAATCTGCTAATTTATTGATTAGCATGCCTAAATGCTTTTAAGGACATTATTTTGTAATTCAAAATAATTGACTATTTTTCTCTGTAAGTTATTTCATTTTCCATAAGCTACATCATGATTTGTTCTTAATGTACTTTTCAAAAAGCAATAAAGATAATTTGTTCTTGTGTAACATCAAGTTAAAATAAACAACTACAGTCTGTAACTACAGATGAGGTAAGAGTGAACATTTGGAAATTAAAAATAATGAAAGAGAGAAATAAACATATTCCAATTGAGATGGTGTAATAATTAGAACAAGACCAGGAGCTGACTGTGGCTCAGATCATGAACTCCTTATTACCAAATTCAGACTGAAATTGAAGAAAGTAGGGAAAACCACTAGACCATTCAGGTATGACCTAAATCAAATCCCTTATGATTATACAGTGGAAGTGAGAAATAGATTTAAGGGCCTAGATCTGATAGATAGAGTGCCTGATGAACTATGGAGTGAGGTTCGTGACATTGTACAGGAGACAGGGATCAAGACCATCCCCATGGAAAAGAAATGCAAAAATGCAAAATGGCTGTCTGGGGAGGCCTTACAAACAGCTGTGAAAAGAAGAGAAGCAAAAAGCAAAGGAGAAAAGGAAAGATATAAGCATCTGAATGCAGAGTTCCAAAGAACAGCAAGAAGAGATAAGAAAGCCTTCCTCAGTGATCAATGCAAAGAAATAGAGGAAAACAACAGAACGGGAAAGACTAGAGATCTCTTCAAGAAAATTAGAGATATCAAGGGGACATTTCATGCAAAGATGGGCTCGATAAAGGACAGAAATGGTATGGACCTAACAGAAGCAGAAGATATTAAGAAGAGATGGCAAGAATCCACAGAGGAACTGTACAAAAAAGATCTTCATGACCCAGATAATCACGATGATGTGATCACTGACCTAGAGCCAGACATTCTGGAATGTGAAGTTAAGTGGGCCTTAGAAAGCATCACTATGAACAAAGCTAGTGGAGGTGATGGAATTCCAGTGGAGCTATTCCAAATTCTGAAAGATGATGCTGTGAAAGTGCTGCACTCAATCTGCCAGCAAATTTGGAAACTCAGCAGTGGCCACAGGACTGGAAAAGGTCAGTTTTCATTCCAATCCCAAAGAAAGGCAATGCCAAAGAATGCTCAAACTACTGCACAATTGCACTCATCTCACATGCTAGTAAAGTAATGCTCAAAATTCTCCAGGCCAGGCTTCAGCAATACATGAACCGTGAACTTCCTGATGTTCAAGCTGGTTTTAGAAAAGGCAGAGGAACCGAAGATCAAATTGCCAACATCCGCTGGATCATCAAAAAAACAAGAGAGCTCCAGAAAAACATTTATTTCTGCTTTATTGACTATGCCAAAGCCTTTGACTGTGTGGATCACAATAAACTGTGGAAAATTCTTCAAGAGATGGGAATACCAGACCATCTGACCTGGCTCTTGAGAAACCTGTATGCAGGTCAGGAAGCACCAGTTAGAACTGGACATGGAACAACAGACTGGTTCCAAATAGGAAAAGGAGTACGTCAAGGCTGTATATTGTCACCCTGCTTATTTAACTTATATGCAGAGTACATCATGAGAAAGGCTGGACTGGAAGAAACACAAGCTGGAATCAAGATTGCTGGGAGAAATATCAATAACCTCAGATATGCAGATGACACCACCCTTATGGCAGAAAGTGAAGAGGAACTCAAAAGCCTCTTGATGAAAGTGAAAGTGGAGAGTGAAAAAGTTGGCTTAAAGCTCAACATTCAAAAAACGAAGATCATGGCATCTGGTCCCATCACTTCATGGGAAATAGATAGGGAAACAGTGGAAACAGTGTCAGAGTTTATTTTTGGGGGCTCCAAAATCACTGCAGATGATGACTGCAGCCATGAAATTAAAAGACGCTTCCTCCTTGGAAGGAAAGCTATGACCAACCTAGATAGCATATTCAAAAGCAGGGACATTACTTTGCCAACAAAGGTCCGTCTAGTCAAGGCTGTGGTTTTTCCTGTGGTCGTGTATGGATGTGAGAGTTGCACTGTGAAGAAGGCTGAGCGCCGAAGAATTGATGCTTTTGAACTGTGGTGTTGGAGAAGACTCTTGAGAGTCCCTTGGACTGCAAGGAGATCCAACCAGTCCATTCTAAAGGAGATCAGCCCTGGGATTTCTTTGGAAGGAATGATGCTAAAGCTGAAACTCCAGTACTTTGGCCACCTCATGCGAAGAGTTGACTCATCGGAAAAGACTGATGCTGGGAGGGATTGGGGGCAGGAGGAGAAGGGGATGACAGAGGATGAGATGGCTGGATGGCATCACTGACTCGATGGACGTGGGTCTGGGTGAACTCCGGGAGTTGGTGATGGACAGGGAGGCCTGGCGTGCTGCGATTCATGGGGTCGCAAAGAGTCGGACACAACTGAGCGACTGAACTGAACTGAACTGGTTGAATAATTAGAAAAGAGCCAGATAAGTATAACAATTTGCACACTTAATGATTTTCAGCCACCAGTTCCATTTTTTTAAAGCATCATCATTCTCAAGAGCTGCTTTTGTATATGCAAGACAGGTTGAGAACACTATGCCTTCTTGTTCCTTTAAAACTTCCCACTCCAAAGAATACTTCATGTGTTGAAAATGGTGATGCTGCAAATTTTGGAAAAAGAAAACACTCTTTATGTATTTACAAATAAATGATTGGGATTTCAATCAGAAGTTTATATATCCCATGAAAACTAACCAAGTATTTTTGATGCTATTTTATAATAGAAGTTTCCATTTCTATTTCAAAAGATTAAGTAAGCAATATATAAATAAGCCAAAGAACTGACACTTTCGAACTGTGTTGCTGGAGAAGATTCCTAAGAGTCCTTTGGACAGCAAGGAGTCAAACCAATAAATTCTGAAGTAAATCAACCCTGAGTATTCATTAGACGGACTGATGTTGAACCTAAAGCTCCAATACACTGGCTACCTGATTTGAAGAGCTGACTTATTAGAAAAGACTCTCATGCTGGAAAAGATTGAGGGCTGGAGGAGAAGGGGATGACAGAGGATGAGATGGTTGGATGGCATCATCGACTCAATGGACATGAGTTTGAGCAAACCCTGGCAGATAGTGAAGGACAGGGAAGCCTGGCATGCTGCAGTCCATGGGATCACAGAGTCAGACATGACTTAGCAACTGAACAAGTACAAATAGGCTCACAATAATTTTCACAAACCATTATTTTACTCAACAAAATTTTGGGTGCCTACTTCATACTAGTCATTTTTCAAGGAACTGGGGATACTGTAAATAACCAAGCAAATAAAATCTCTGAATTCATGGAGTATACATTCTAGTTTAAAAAGACATACAACATACAAATATAGTATGTGTATTGGCTCCATCTTCCTGTCCACACTTTTTGTATTCTAATTAGTTCATCCACTGAGGTCCATGTAATTATAGTAACTACATATTTACTTTCTCAAATGTCTCAATAATGTTAATTAGATATAAATTTTCTCCTTTTTATTAATTCTTTTCCTTGGTGATAGTTACTGTTTTTTTCGTTTGGTGTTCTTTTCAAAGGTGTTTAATTTCCTAAAAGTATTATTGATCTGCATTTGACTGTTTATGTTTGAAGATGAGGTCTTAAATTAACTATTGGTATATCTGGAATTTATTTGGTGGTGGTTTAATCGCTAAGTTATGTCTGACTCTTGCAACCACACGGACTGTATCCCATCAGGCTTCTCTGTCTGTGGGGTTTCCCAGGCAAGAATATTGGAGTGGGTTTTCATTTGCTTTTCCTGATTAAGAAGTTCTGATACTTATATCAGAAAAACCCTGATGCTGGGAAAGATTGAAGGTGGGAGGAGAAGGGGATGACAGAAAGTGAGATGGTTGGATGATATCACCGACTCAATGGACATAAATTTGAGTAAATTCCTAGAGTTGGTGATGGGCAGGGAGGCCTAGGGTGCTGCAGTCCATGGGGTCGCAGAGTCGAACACAACTGAGCTACTGAACTGAACTGACTGAACTGATACTTAGATGTATTGTCCTATCTCAAAGGAAAGGTTTAGCTTGAATTCTGGGCTTACATGCTACCAAAAACTTTCACTTCAGAGAAAAATCTTTTTGGATTTATCTTAGGGACCAACTCCATAGTCAGTCAGAAACTGTCTCTCTATTTCCTTCTATCATCCCAAACTCTCACCATTAGTTAGAATTAATTTAGACACTGATAGGCTTTTCCTCGGAGAAGGCAATGGCACCCCACTCTAGTACTCTTGCCTGGAAAATCCCAGGGATGGAAGAGCCTGGTAGGCTCCAGCCCATGGGGTCGCTAAGAGTTGGACACGACTGAGTGGCTTCACTTTCACTTTTCACTTCCCTGCATTGGAGAAGGAAATGGCAACCCACTCCAGTGTTCTTGCCTGGAGAATCCCAGGGATGGGGGAGCCTGGTGGGCTGCGGTCTGTGGGGTCACACAGAGTTGAACACGACTGAAGCGACTTAGCAGCAGCAGCAGGCTTTTCCTAGAGCTCCAAATCACACTTGGAATATTAAGATATATGTTTCATTTGTTTAGAACTTAACATCAAGGTTTTATTACAGATTATACAACACAGTTCAGTTCAATAGCTACAGAAAAGTAGAGGCAGATACAGAACTGCTCTAAATGCAAACTTTAATTCATTTCTTTAGAGGAACACATCAGACATTTTCTGTTATTTGTATCTGTTAATTCTGACCTGATAGCTTCTCTGAGGTTTTTAAGGAGCTCAGTTCTCACCTAGTCTGGTGTTGGTACTTTTTTCAACTATGTTTTTATATATTACTCTGTGCTTACATATCCATACCAAGTATGCAACATTTTCTTATGTGTTCTTAAATTTTACATTCATTATTTTGTACCAAATAATTTTTCCACTAAGCATTATATATTTGAAATTTCTTTATGAGGATAGATTTATCTCTAGTTCATTCAATTTAACTGTACCATTAATTTATTTTTCAGTTCTAAAGAACAGGTGCCTCTTATTTTCCCCAATATATTTTAAACTGAAATTAACCACAAAATTATTATCTCTTTTGCATATCTGCAAGAATTATTCTGAATCTTTAGTTCTCAAAGTTTAGTCTGAAGGCCCTTGGGAGTACATGTGAGGTCAAATGTATTTTTACAATACTACTAAAGAATCCTTTGCCTTTTACATTCTCATAAGTGAATTCACTGAATCATTATTTCCAAAATATCCAATGGGTAGTATAATAAAATTTTGCACGGTTATGAGACCTGTTTAAAGTATAAGAGAGATTAATGCATCTTAGTGTAAGAGTACAAACTGTTTATTGACATGGCTACAGAATCCACATTGCAAGTAAACATTTTAAAAGTAATATTTATTGAGTTCTGGTGTAGCATAAAGAAGAATATCCATAATTACATAAAAAGGTTATTGAAATGTTCCTTCCTATTCAACCAAACAACATACTGAATCAGCATGAACACAGACATAATATGAATCTGTGTTCTATTAAGCCAGATAAAGAGACTCAAGCAATGCCACTCTTTCCTCTAATTTTTCTCTGTTTTAAAAATAATTTTTCATTAAATGTGTTATTTTAATATGTAATGAATTTATTATGCTGTTTAAAAATATACCAGTGAATAAACTTTTCCCAATTTTGAGAATTAAACTTTTAAATTTCTATAGGAATAGAGTATATATTCTCTATGAATGTATATATGTATATATATACATATATTCTACAAAAGCAAAATTCTTAGAGGCCTTCAAATAATGTTTTAGAGTTTAAAGTTATCCTGAGGCCATAAAAGTTTAAAAACTATTTTTATAAGGGTCTACACCTAACATTAAAAATAACAAGGTGTAGGATATGCGGCAATTTTAGCACATACTGAAAGTTATTCTTCAGTCCTGTTGTACCAAGTACAATGCCATAAGCGATTTGCAAGGATCCTTATTTTTCCATATCTCTAGTAACATTTTAAATACTGAAAAATTGCATTTTGTTGTATGATTTTCAATATCATGGGTGTAAAATGATAACCAATTGTGTTACTTTTTATCCCCTGCTTATGACAAAGGGCATATTGCTTTTTAAACCAGATTATAAAGCATGTTCCAGCTCATAATGGTTCAGTTAGCTAAATGAACATCCTGGATTTGCTTTTCAAAGAGTACAAGTCTCACTCCTTACCATTTTCACATATTAGAACTCATCAAAATGTCTGCACAATGTGCCCTAACAAAGAATTTCGGATAAAACAGGAAGATGGCTTTGTGAACATTCTTCACCCTGACTGGATTATGTGTAGCTCTGTTTCCTTTAAATAGCCTAGGTAATGTAAGATTAGCTGCATGTCCTCACTGCAGTGATGTTTTGGCTTCTCTATGTCAGTGAAGTAGGTCACACCACATTACTACTGAAAGTAATATGGTCAGAAGAAATAGTACAGGCTGCAGAGACAGGAAATCTGCTTCTTTCATTTCTTAATTTTTGAAAGAAATATTAAGAAAAAATAAATCATTTTATAATTTGAAGTTGTTAAAATTAGTTGACTACATTTTAATTAGGAGAACTTAATAAACATTTCAAGAGAAAAATGTAAGTTGAGGTCAAATTAAACCATTTAAAAGAAAACATTTAAAACTAAGAGAGCATTTAAAGCATTTAAAAATAAGAGAATTTGCAACCAATTAAAAAATAATAAAATATAGATATTTTAGAAGATTCTAAACATAAAACAAAAAATAAAAGAAAGATGGAATTTAATATCACAAAAATAATGAGCTATGATCAGAAGAATAAGATTTGTGGAAAAAATTAAAAGATAAAATAGTGGTTAAGATTTAAAACTTTTAAAAATCATCATAAAATATAAAAGATGGTTGATATTAAAATGTAAAAACATATCATTTTAAAAACCAAATATTTTAAAGTCAAAAAATTAAAAAATGTTATTATCAAAATTTGCTCTTATTTTAGATGAATGATAGATTACAGTTAGGTAGCTGGACAGACAGACATATATAATTATATATGCAGAGCCTAACTTTTAAGATTATTATTTTCACATTAAAATTACAAATTAAGGTCAAAAGAAATTTCTAGTTTAGGTCTATCCTCCTAGGCAGCAGTTGAGAAAGGGAATTTTCTACTTGAACCTTCAACTAATGTCCCTCTGTTAGTTCCAGCTCACATTCTAGGTCATGAGAACTTATTATACTCCTCTGTTCAGTCCCAGATACTATGGTGTTCAGGTTTCCTAGAATAAACAATCTCTTAGTACAAAGTTCAGTTCAGTTCAGTTGCTCAGTCGTGTCCGACTCTTTGTGACCCCACGGACTGCAGCACGCCAGGCCTCCCTGTCCATCACCAGCTCCCAGAGTTTCCTCAACCTCATGTCCATTGAGTCGGTGATGCCATCTAATCATTTCATCCTCTGTCGTTCCCTTCTCCTCCCACCTTCAATCTTTCCCAGCATCAGGGTCTTTTCAAATGAGTCAGTTCTTCACATCAGATGGCCAAAGTGCCAGGTGGCTAAACTCAATTATGCTTCTTATAATCCGAAGTCATTTAGAAATAGTAGAAATAGCACCACTAATAATAAGCTGAGGACACCGGCAATGTAAGAAATTTACTCTCTATTCTGTTCACTGCACTTCTCCCTTTACTCATTCCTCAAGACCTGTGGAAATCTTGGTAGAAATAAACTCTCAAATTCAAAGCCACTTCCAAAGGTCATCAGTCAGCATCTGTGTTATTTCTTCTATGGCAGGAACTCAGTCTTACGTACCAACCATAGTCACATGAGAGAGACCATGTTGCTGCAAATTCAGTACAATAACTGCAAATTGTCTGTTTTTATTTTAGTTCAACCAGTGATCTGCTTACATGTTAAAAATGAATTTAATGTCTACTTACATAGTAGTATAGTTTACATAGAACTCCAGTCCACAAATATTATAATATTCAAATTATTTAAAGAACTGAAAACTATAAAAAGTCTACTTAACAACACCTAAAATTGTGTTATGAAAGATAATTCCATATGAAAAGATGCTCCTCATCATATGGCAACAGGGAAATGCAAATTAAAACAAAAATGAGATACCACTTCAGTTCAATCTCTCAGTCATGTCCGACTCTTTGCGACCCCATGGACTACAACACGCCAGGCTTCCCTGTCCATTAAAACTCCCAGAGCTTGCTCAAACTCATTTCCATTGAGTCAGTGATGCCATCCAACCATCTCATCTTCTGTAATCCCCTTCTTCTCCTGACTTCACTCTTTGGCAATTTGATCTCTCGTTCCTCTACCTGTTCTAAATCCAGCTTGAACATCTGGAAGTTCTCGGTTCATGTTCTGTTGAAGCCTGGCTTGGAGAATTTTGAGCATTACTTTGCTAGCATGTGAGTGCAATTGTACGGTAGTTTGTGCATTCTTTGGCATTGCCTCTTTTTGGGACTGGGATGAAAACTGACCTTTTCCAATCCTGTGGCCACTGCTGAGTTTTTCACGTTTGCTGACATATTGAGTGCGATGCTTTCACAACATCATCTTTTAGGATTTGAAATAGCTCCACTGGAATTCCATCACCTCCACTAGCTTTGTTCATAGTGATACTTCCTAAGGCCCACTTGACTGCACTCCAGGATGTCTGGCTGTAGATGAGTATCACACCATCAGGTACACATCTATTAAAATGGCAAATCCAAAATACTGACAATGCCAAATGCTGCTAAGGATGTGAAGCAAAAAAATCATACATTGCTGGTGGGAATTCAAAATGGTATAGCCACTTCAGAAGACAATTTGACCTTTTCTTACAAAACTAAACATACTTTTACTATATGATCCGGCAGTTGTGTTCCAAAGGAGCTGAAAAGTTATATCCACACAAAAACTTGCATGGAGATGTTTATAGCTGCTTTATTCATAAGGGACAAAATTTAGAAGCAAGCAAGATGTCCTTCAGTAGGTGAATGGATAGGTAAACCCTAGTTCATCCAGATTATGGAATATTCAGTTCAGTTCAGTTGCTCAGTCGTGTCCAACTCTTTGCAACCCCATGAATCGCAGCACGCCAGGCCTCCCTGTCCATCACCAACTCCCAGAGTTCACTCAGACTCACGTCCATCGAGTCAGTGATACCATCCAGCCATCTCATCCTTTGTCATCCCCTTCTCCTCCTGCCCCCAATCCCTCCCACCATCCGAGTCTTTTCCAATGAGTCAACTCTTCACATGAGGTGGCCAAGGTACTGGAGTTTCAGCTTTAGCATCATTCCTTCCAAAGAAATCCCAGGGCTGATTTCCTTTAGAATGGACTGGTTGGATCTCCTTGCAGTCCAAGGGACTCTCAAGAGTCTTCTCCAACACCACAATTCAAAAGTATCAGTTCTTTGGCGCTCAGCCTTCTTCACAGTCCAACTCTCACATCCATACATGACCACAGAAAAAACCATAGCCTTGACCAGACGGACCTTTGTTGGCAAAGTAATGTCTCTGCTTTTGAATATGCTATCTAGGTTGGTCATAACTTTCTTCCCAAGGAGTAAGCGTCTTTTAATTTCACGGCTGCAGTCACCATCTGCAATGATTTTGGAACCCCAAAAAATAAATTCTGACACTGTTTCCACTGTTTCCCCATCTATTTCCCATGAAGTGATGGGACCAGATGCCATAATCTTTGTTTTTTGAATGTTGAGGTTTAAGCCAACTTTTTCACTCTTCACTTTCACTTTCAGGTCAGGTGGTCTGGAATTCCCATCTCTTTCAGAATTTTCCACAGTTTATTGTGATCCACACAGTCAAAGGCTTTGGCATAGTCAATAAAGCAGAAATAGATGTTTTTCTGGAACTCTCTTGCTTTTTCCATGATCCAGCAGATGTTGGCAAGTTGATCTCTGGTTCCTCTGCCTTTTCTAAAACCAGCTTGAACATCAGGAAGTTCACAGTTCACATATTGCTGAAGCCTGGCTTGGAGAATTTTAAGCATTACTTTACTAGCATGTGAGATGAGTGCAATTGCGTGGTAGCTTGAGCATTCTTTGGCATTGCCTTTCTTTGGGATTGGAATGAAAACTGACCTTTTCCAGTCCTGTGGCCACTGCTGAGTTTTCCAAATTTGCAGGCATATTGAGTGCAGCACTTTCACAGCATCATCTTTCAGGATTTGAAATAGCTCCACTGGAATTCCATCACCTCCACTAGCTTTGTTCGTAGTGATGTTTTCTAAGGTCCACTTGACTTCACATTCCAAAATGTCTGGCTCTAAGTCAGTGATCACATCATCGTGATTATCTGGGTCGTGAAGATCTTTTTTGTACAGTTCTTCTGTGTATTCTTGCCATCTCTTCTTAATATCTTCTGCTTCTGTTAGGTCCATACCATGTCTGTCCTTTATCGAGCCCATCTTTGCATGAAGTGCAACTAAAGTAGAACTTTAGACCCGCGAAAACAGAAATATATGTAGTGCCAGGAGAGACAGCACTGGCGTTTCATAGAACTAAGAACCTTACTGACAAACCAGTAATCGGAATTTCTACATCCTTTATTTATTTCAATAAAATACAGTGCTTCTGCTTTGAGGAACAAAGGCTTAATCCATAAGAGGAAGTAGATATGCTGGTATTTTTCTACACTGATCCTGAATTTGCTGAAGATTCAAGAATGGTGAATGTTGATCTCATTACTCTTTCTTACACTTTTTTTGAAGCAAAGGAGGGGCACAAGTTGCCAGTCCCAGGCTATAATTCAAATCACCAAGTCCTGCTTCAAATTTGTGATTTTTAAAAAATCATGTACCTTGTCTTCTCAGAGAATTATTTACAATAATGTGAAGCCTCTGTTTTAAATGTTATGTAAATTACATATTACATATTACAAATGATGGTTCTTTTCTTCCCAACTCATTTATCCTACTTAGAATGTATGACTGATCAAAACCATGTATGTTGGCAGAAACTTGATGGTTCAGCTCCCCTTTTAGATTATCAGCACTTCATACTTGTAGCAATGAAATTTTATTATTATTTCTCAAATAGTTTATTTTCATTACGAACAGTCACTATTTTAAAAGCTCAAAATGAAAGAGGAATCACTGAGTCCTAACAGCTTGCCCAAAGACTACATTTTGATTTCAAATCTGACTGTATTTTCCCTTTAAGATCTAAGGCTATTTTACATATGAAGTACTAAATAAGTACTTTGAAATTCTGGTATCATGAAATTTAAATAAAATGCATTAAGTATATCTAGTAGGCTTCCAGCATTTCTTGTGATAATTCCAAGTCCCCAGATTTTAAATTGTAAGTGAGATTGTGAAGATTTACTAACATCAGAAGTTCTTCTGGAAAAAAAAAAGTTATTGAACTGTTTTAATAGTAATTCATTTGTCATTATAATTTGTGACAAACGAAAGTATAAGTTATTCTGAATGTTTTCCAACAAACTTTCTTCCAAAAAGACAAAAAAGACCATTTAGTGTTATAAAGAATGGTATTTAAAGGCAACCAATGTAGAATCCAGTGACCTCTTGAAGGTACCTGAAATACAGTTGAACTACAATTATCAAAGCTTTCACAACTCATAATTCTAAATAAGAGTGTTATTTATAAAGAAGTGCAAGTTGATTTTTACATTCAACTTTAGTTAAATAAAGGCACTCAATTATTCTTCCTGGATAAAAAAATGTAATGATACATATACATATAGTTCAAAATACAATATAAAATAATTACAGCTTGTTGCTACAAAAAATAAAGGCAAAAACAATATATGAATTAATTTAGCATTCAATAATACATAAAAATTAGTCACAATCACTGCATCAAATCATTTATACACATCAAAGTGTAGATGGTACTTCATGATTTTTAGACTACTCAAATTTTAATTTACTAGAATTAAAATAATTCTGCAGTTAGATCATAGATATCCCATTTGTATTCCCTGGCCAAATTTTTCTCCTTCTTTCCCTGTGGGTCTTCAGTTGTGTTCTGCCCTTGGAGAAGCACCCGACAAGGCAGAAGATGAGGATTTAACTGATTAAACCCTGTCAAAGATTAAGAGTCTCTGTATGTTCCAATTATGTCAAAATCCACTGGATCTAAGAGCTAAAAATAACACTAAGTCTCTTCTTGTCACTTGGGTTTTCCAATATTAGCACAAACAGACTTTAAAAAACAATCATTTGTGTTAGTAACTTGCTACTGATGTTTTATATATACATACACACGTGTGTATGTATATATACACACATGCCTTTATATATACATACACACAAAATAAGCCTTATCCTGGATAAGAGGAAGAAAGACCTCCAAAATGTTATTTTGGGTCTTCAAAAAATTGCTTAGAAATATAGTAGGCAATGTAAATGTACAAAAAATGTATAATGTTTTTAAATGAAAACAGGAATGTTGACTTAATGTGTTAACAAATTCGTTTTAAAAATAACTGCAATAGGATTGATGGACTATATCTGAGGAATTGTAAGAACTATTCTAAATCTAGAACTATGTTCCAAGAAGATGAAATTAGCTCACCCATTTATTTCTCTTGACTTAAAAAAATCTCACTGAAATATCCAAAGAAATTTTTTTTTTAAAAATTAAAGAAAACCCACAGTACTAATGAAAGATATAAAGGACACCACTGATACACCGAAGCACGGAGGACTTTCTAGAACAGGTACACAAGAAGAGATCAAATTGATGGTATAAAACAATCATTGCTGGGCATACAACATATGGCTTCATAAGCAAAAAGGGTCTCCATGGGAAATAAATAGAAATGTTCAATAATTTTCAAGCTCAGAAATGTTGGAGCTGAGGTACCAGAGCCATGGGTGGTAAGTGTAAATAACTAAAGGACTTGCAAAATCCTAATAATGTCCAGAATGAATTAATACTGAGACATTTTTCTTAACATGGGTGGTAGGGTCTTGAAATAGCCAAGATAAAAAGGGAATAATATCCTACTTAGGCTTGGGCAGGCTCAAGAAATAAAGAGAAAAGTACACCCTTCACAGTAGAAGTTAACTTTCCATGTCACCATGATATTTGCATCCATAATTTTCATAGGCACTAAAGGATCTAAGGAGACACTGCCACAACTAAAATCCCAATAGATACTGGAAGATAAATGGGTCCAAGCATGACATGGATTGGGAGTGAGTGAGAGTGATGATAAGATCTTGGTGGATCTTCCAGGTGAATACTCTCTAGCAACCAAAGGCACCAATCTGGCAAATGTCTGTGGACCAGGAAGGAAGGCTCAGAGTCAGTCAGTGCCCACTTGGTACGTGTAGAACTTGCTCACGAATTTCCACAACATGTTTACATTTCAAGAGGGACCCTTAGAAGATGAAAAAAAAAACAAAAAAACAAAAAAACTGTAAGCACCCCCACCTCCTGCCTCTGGCAACCACTAACCTAAAGGGAATCAAAATGTATAATACAAATTTCAAGTTATAAAATAAATAAGTCAGGGGGGAATAATGTACAGTATTGTTGCTATCATTAATAATACCGTATTGCATATTTGAAAGTTACTAAGGGTAGATTACCGAATTCTCGTGATAAAAATTTTGTAACTACACAGAGTGACAAATATTGACTATACTTATTATGGTAAACATTTTGTAATACATGTGAAAATTGAATCATTATGTTGTACACCTGAAACTAATATAATGTTATATGTCAATTATATCTCCATAAAAATTGCAGAGAGAACTCACTCTAGTTATTTATATGTGTCAATACAAACTTTAAATTAATTAAATGCAAACAAAATTGTTCTAACTTTAAAAGTACGGGCTTAAAAAAATCTAGCTATATTGTCAATGAGATTTAAGAGAATGTGACATCGATTAAATCGTATTATTTTGTTCTTAAAAAAAGGAGGCTGAATAGCAAGGAACACAATTGTCTAATCATGAGGTAAAGAGTATGCTTAGTTTTGTAAGAACCTGCAGCCTGTTTTCTAAAGTAACTGTAACATTTTGCATTCCTACCAGCAATGAATGAGAGCTCTTGCTTCACATCCTTTCCAGCATTTGGTGCTGTCACGGTTTTCAATTCTAGCCCTTTTAATAGGTGTGTACTGGTTTCTCATTGCTGTTTTGATTTTCTAGTGATATATGATGTGAAGCATCTTTATATATACTTATTTGCTTTTTGTATATTTTCTGGTGAATTGTCTGTTTTGATCATCGCTCATTTTTTAACTTGTTTAATTTTTTATTGTTGAGTTTTTAAGAGAGTTGTATGTTTATTTTGGATACCATTTTTTAAATCAGGTAATTGTTTTTACAAATATTGTCTCCTCATCTGTGGCTTGTCATTCTCATTCATAGAGCATAAGTTTTTAATTTACCCAGATAAATTTAAAACTTATGTCAAAAAACATGTGTTTATACAAATTTCTTCATAATTGCTAAACTTGGAAGCAACGAAGATGTTCTTAAAATAAATGAATGGAATTAAAAAAAAGTGTAGAACTTCCATAAAAGAGTATTACTCAACAATAAAAAAGAAATAAAATATTTCATTACAAAAAGACATAGAGGAATCTCAAAAACATATTGCTAAGTGAAAAAAGTCAATCTGAAAAGACTACACCATATTTCAAACAAAGTATCCTGAAAAAAGCAAAACTATGGAGAAAGTAGAATGATCAGTGGGTTGCCAGGGGCTCAAGATTAGTGGTGGGAGGGATGAAAAGGAGGGACAAAGAGGAGGAGCATAGGAGGTTTTAGGAGAGTGAAACTATTCTGATAAAATAGTGGTGGATATACATCATTATGCATTTTTTAAAACCCACAGAATATATAAGACAAAGAGGACAGTTTACATTAGGGTAAACTAATGTGACTTTAGTTAATAATAATGTACTTATACTGGTACATCAATTATAACAAATGTATCATACCAATACAGACAGCAAATACCAGAGGAAATGGCAATCCGTTCCAGTATTCTTGCCTGGAAAATCCCGTGGACAGAGGAGCCTAGTGGTCTATGGCCCATGGGGTTGCAAAGAGTCACACATGACTTAGTGACTGAACAACAACAACAAACACAGATGGAAATAACAGGAGAGACTGTGGAGGGGAGGGACTCTATAGGTACTCCTTGCACTTTCCAAAGGACCTTCCTGTAAACTTAAAACTTCTCTGAAAATAAAAAATTTATTAATTTTGAAAACATGTAGTCTGTCATATAATAAGAACAAAAGTAGCTTTAAAAAAATTAACACATATTGTTAATAAAGATTAGAATTGTTGTTCAGTTGCCCAGTCATGTCTGACTTTCTGTGACCCCAGGGACTGCAGCACGCCAGGCCTCCCTGTCCCTCACCATCTCCCAAAGTTTGCCCACGCGCGTGTCTATTGCATCAGTGATGCCAGCAGCCAGCTCATCCTTTGATGCCCTCTCCTCCTTCTGCCCTCAATCTTCCCATCATCAAGGACTTGTCCAGTGAGTCAGCTGTTTTCATCAGGTTCAGCTTCAGCTTCAGCATGAGTCCTTCCAATGAGTATTCAGGATTTATTTCCCTTAAGATTCATGGGTTTCATCTCCTTGCTGTCCAAAGGACTCTCAGGAGTCTTCTCTAACACCACTGTTTGAAAGCATCAATTAGAATAGATTAGAATACAGCCAACTTAAAATCAAAATGTTGTTTAGAAGGTGAACTCAGGTGGATGAAACTGGAGCCTATTGTACAGAGTGAAGTAAGCCAGAAAGAAAAACACCAATACAGTATACTAACGCATGTATATGGAATTTAGAAAGATGATAACAATAACCCTGTATACGAGACAGCAAAAGAGACACTGATGTATAGAACAGTCTTTTGGACTCTGTGGGAGAGGGAGAGGGTGGGATGATTTGGGACAATGGCATTGAAATATGTATAATATTATATATGAAATGAGTCGCCAGTCCAGGTTCGATGCACGATACTGGATGCTTGGGGCTGGTGCACTGGGACGACCCAGAGGGATGGTATGGGGAGGGAGGAGGGAGGAGGGTTCAGGGTGGGGAACACATGTATACCTGTGGCAGATTAGTTTCGATATATGGAAAAACCAATACAATATTGTAAAGTTAAAAAATAAAATTAAATTAAAAAAAAAAAGAAGGTGAACTCAGGTGGTTAAGAGCAACAGGAAAAAGAAATTTTAAAAAACCATAATATCTCTTTGGAAGTATAATTTACATAGTTTAACATTCACCCATTTTAAATGAATAGTTCAATGATTTTTTTAATACATTTATAGAGTCGTATAATAGCTACCACAATTTAATTTTTAAAACATTTCTATGTAGCCCCAAAATACCCTCATGACACTTTGTAGTTATTCTCAGTTTCCAGTCTTGGCCCAAAGCAATCACTGATGTGTTTTCTGTCTCTATTCGAATATTGAATTATGGAGTCATTCAATATGTAGCCTTTTCTGTTTGTTCTGTTTCATTCAATATAATGTCTTTGAGCTTCATCCACGTTACTGCATGTGTCAGTAACTTGTTCCTACCCATTTCTGAGTAGTATTCTAATATATATATATATATATATAAAACATGCACACACACTTCATTTTGTTTATCCATTTCATAGTTGATGGATTTTGGATTTTTCACTTTAGCACTGTTATGAATAATGATAACATGAATATTCACAAAGTTCTTTTTGTAAACATTTATGTTTTAGTTCTTTGAATAGATACTTAGAAGTGTAATTGCTGAATTTTATGTTAAATATACATTTAACTTTCTAAGAAACTACCAAACTATCTTCTAAAGAAGCTTAAACATTTCACATTTCACACCAGAAGAATATAGTTTCCATTATATATGGAAAGTTTCCCCCATATCTTTGCCTTCATTTGTTATGATTGGTCTTTTGGTTTATATTCTTTCTAGTTGGTATATAATAACATCTCCTTTCAGTTAGAAATGGAAAACTTGAAAGAAAAATATGAAAAGAAAGAAAAAAAATAAAGAGATGCAAAAACAGGTGACAGGATTTTCAGAAAAGTAAATTGAATGCAGTGAAGAAAGAATAACAAAGATGTGGTTTCAGTGAAAAATATTGAATAAAGATATATACCCAGATGTGCTTTTGGTGACCTTTACAAACTCCAGTGAGAAATTTAAAAAAAGCATGCCAATTTCTATATAAATATTTTACCTGAAATAAAGATAGTCAGATTAATATCAGTCTTATTACTTACCATGCTAAATTCTAGGAGACACCATAGTAGCATTTACCATATTGAAAACAGATGATTTTGAACTTAGATAACCACTCCAACTACCATTCCCCTCAAAAAGGCAAAATAAAATACCCAGTCAACTTGCTTGGGAAGAAATAGGAAAAATATTATAGCTAAATTAAAATATAAATATAAAAGAATATAAGAATCAAAAAATGGTAGCAAGGCATAAATGTCATAAACAAATGATTGCAATATTATATAATACTGCTACATAGATAAGTCTTCTGAGAACACAAAGGAGAGACATTTCAACAGTGAATATATAAAAGTGGTCACAATATGTGAAGATCTTTATATTGCAAATTAATTCCTGTAAGAAGTTAACCACAATGAAAGAAATACAGAAAAGCTAAGAAGATGAAACAAGTTGACCAATTGAGAATTTTAATCTATGCCATCCCTAAACAAGGATGATGGGCATGTGAATCAACTGTCCACAGTGGCCGGGATATATATCAACCTGACATCAAGATCTTTTATTTACCAAAGCCCATCTAGCAACTGTTGCCTCTGAATGTCTAATCTAACAGCAAGAGATCAATGCTGAGTCCCCATATGGCACTTGTCCTCAGGGATATCAAATTGCAACCAGATGGCAAGTTGACTACAGCAAGTCGCTTTCCTTGAAAGGATCAGAGATTTTTTTTTCCCCACAAGGATAAACATTTATTTCAGGTGTTGGTTGGTCTTACCTGAACATAGAGCCTCAGTTAGCACCATTTTTTGCTTTCTTAAGACTTTAACTGAAACATTGGCTTTTCCTTTGTCTTAAGTCTACCAACACTCAGACTACAATGACACCATTGGCTCTCCTGGGTCTCTGGCCTGCCAACTGCAGATCTTGGAAACTCTCATCCTCCATAATATCACATGAGCCAGTTGCTTACAGTCAGTCAATCTCTCTATCTCTTTCTGTCTCTGTCTCCACTCAGAGAAAGAGAGAGAAAGAGATTTAAGTGGTTCTGGTTCTCTGGATAGTCCTAACAAATCTGATGGAATTGTCGTGTTATTAAAGAAAAGAGTAGGCTGAAGAATTTTACACAGAAACTACATACTTGATTCTCCCTTCAAACCTATAAAATATAAGAGACTAAAGCATGCCTCATTTTGCTCTATTTGCTTTATTTAGCTTTGAGCTTCTAAGTCTATCCAGGCACAAAGCAATCATGTTGGGAAAAGCTAGAGTATTTGCTTTCTATTACTGTATATCTGATTATGACAGCTTAGTGGCCTTAAACATCTATTTATTAACTCAGCTTTATAGGTCAGGAGTTCAGCCAGAGTGTGGCTGAGTTCTCAGCTCAAGGTCTCACAGGCTGAAGACAGTATCAACCACGCTGCATTCTCACTTGGAAACTCTGACAGAAGATCTGCTACCAAACTCACTGAAGTTGTTGGAAGAATTAATTCCCCTGGGGTTAAAGAACCCAAGCTCCCTGTTGTATTGCTAGCTGTGGATGGGGGACAGATCCCAGCTCCTAGAGACTGTTCTCAGGTCCTTGCCAAATGGTTTTGTCCAACTCAGCAACAGAGAATAGCCTGTGTATCAAATTCCTTTCTGACTTTGATTCTCCCTGACTACTGTTTCTGAGACTATCCAGAGAAAAAAATCTCTGCTTTAAATGGCTCATATGATTAGGTCTGGAATAGCAGAGATAATCTCCCTGTTTGAGCTTCAGTTCAATTTAGTCGCTCAGTCATGTCTGACTCTTTGTGACCCCATGGATTGCAGCATGCCAGACTTCCTTGTCCATCATCAACTCCCAGAGCTTACTCAAACTCATGTCCATCTAGTAGGTGATGTCATCCAACTATCTCATCCTCTGTTGTCTCCTTCTTCTCTCACCTTCAATCTTTCCCAGAATCAGGGTCTTTTCAAATTAGTTAGTTCTTCGCATAAGGACTTCCCTGGTGCCTCAGACTGTAAAAGCATCTGTCTACAATGTGGGAGACCTGGGTTCGATCTCTGGGTCGGGAAGATCCCCTGCAGAAGGAAATGGCAATCCACTCCAGTACTACTGCCTGGAAAATCCCATGGACAGAGGAGTCTGGTAGGCTACAGTCCATGGGGTCGCAAAGAGTCAGACACGACTGAGCAACTTCACTTCACTTCACTTTCGCGTCAGGTGGCCAAAGTATTGGAGTTTCAGCTTCAGCATCAGTCCTTGCATTGAATACTTAAGACTGATTTCCTTTAAAATGGATATACTACCCAAAGCAATTTATAGATTCAATGCAATCCCTATCAAGCTACCAACAGTATTCTTCACAGAGCTAGAACGAATAATTTCACAATTTGTATGGAAATACAAAAAACCTCAAATAGCCAAAGCGATCTTGAGAAAGAAGAATGGAACTGGAGGAATCAACCTACCTGACTTCAGGCTCTACTACAAAGCCACAGTTATCAAGACAGTATGGTACTGGCACAAAGACAGAAATATTGATCAATGGAATAAAATAGAAAGCCCAGAGATAAGTCCACGCACATATGGACACCTTATCTTTGACAAAGGAGGCAAGAATATACAATGGATTAAAGACAATCTCTTTAACAAGTGGTGCTGGGAAATCTGGTCAACCACTTGTAAAAGAATGAAACTAGACCACTTTCTAACACCATACACAAAAATAAACTCAAAATGGATTAAAGATCTCAACGTAAGACCAGAAACTATAAAACTCCTAGAGGAGAACATAGGCAAAACACTCTCCGACATACATCACAGCAGGATCCTCTATGACCCACCTCCCAGAATATTGGAAATAAAAGCAAAAATAAACAAATGGGACTTAATTAACCTTAAAAGCTTCTGCACATCAAAGGAAACTATTAGCAAGGTGAAAAGACAGCCTTCAGAATGGGAGAAAATAATAACAAATGAAGCAACTGACAAACAACTAATCTCAAAAATATACAAGCAACTCCTACAGCTCAACTCCAGAAAAACAAACGACCCAATCAAAAAATGGGCCAAAGAACTAAATAGACATTTCTCCAAAGAAGACATACAGATGGCTAACAAACACATGAAAAGATGCTCAACATCACTCATTAGCAGAGAAATGCAAATCAAAACCACTATGAGGTACCATTTCACACCAGTCAGAATGGCTGCGATCCAAAAGTCTACAAATAATAAATGCTGGAGAGGGTGTGGAGAAAAGGGAACCCTCTTACACTGTTGGTGGGAATGCAAACTAGTACAGCCACTATGGAGAACAGTGTGGAGATTCCTTAAAAAACTGGAAATAGAACTGCCTTATGATCCAGCAATCCCACTGCTGGGCATACACACTGAGGAAACCAGAAGGGAAAGAGACACATGTACCCCAATGTTCATCGCAGCACTGTTTATAATAGCCAAGACATGGAAGCAACCTAGATGTCCATCAGCAGATGAATGGATAAAGAAAGCAGTGGTACATATACACAATGGAGTATTACTCAGCCATTAAAAAGAATACATTTGAATCAGTTCTAATGAGGTGGATGAAACTGGAGCCTATTATACAGAGTGAAGTAAGCCAGAAGGAAAAACATAAATACAGTATACTAACGCATATATATGGAATTTAGAAAGATGGTAACAATAACCCGGTGTACGAGACAGCAAAAGAGACACTGATGTATAGAACAGTCTTATGGACTCTGTGGGAGAGGGAGAGGGTGGGAAGATTTGGGAGAATGGCATTGAAACATGTAAAATATCATGTAGGAAACGAGTTGCCAGTCCAGGTTCGATGCACGATGCTGGATGCTTGGGGCTGGTGCACTGGGACGGCCCAGAGGGATGGTATGGGGAGGGAGGAGGGAGGAGGGTTCGGGATGGGGAACACATGTATACCTGTGATGGATTCATTTTGATATTTGGCAAAACTAATACAATTATGTAAAGTTTAAAAATAAAATAAAATTAGAAAAAAAAAGATAAAAATAAATATCATATATCAAGGCATATATATGGAATCTAGAAAAAAAATAAATAAATAAAATGGACTGCTTGGATCTCCCTGCAGTCCAAGGGACTCTCAAGAGTCTTCTCCAATATCACAGTTCAAAAGCATCAATTCTTCGGCGCTCAGCTGTCTTTATAGTCCAACTATCACATCCATACATGACTACTGGAAAAACTAAAGCTTTGACTAGACAGAACTTTGTTGGGAAAGTAATGTCTCTGCTTTTTAATATACTCTCTAGGTTGGTCATAACTTTTCTTCCAAGGAGCAAGTGTCTTTTAATTTCATGGCTGCAGTCACCACCTGCAGTGATTTTGGAGCCCACAAAAATAAAGTCTGACACTGTTTCCTCTGTTTCCCCATCTATTTCCCATGAAGTGATGGGACCGGATGCCATGATCTTCGTTTTCTGAATGTTGAGCTGTAAGCCAACTTTTTCACTCTCCTCTTTCAGTTTCATCAAGAGGCTTTTTAGTTCTTCTTCACTTTCTGCCATAAGGGTGGTGTCATCTGCATATCTGAGGTTATTGATATTTCTCCCGGCAGTCTTGATCCCAGCTTGTGCTTCATCCAGCCTGGCATTTGGCATTATATAATCTACATATAAGTTAAATAAGCAGGGTGACAAAATACAGCCTGGACGTACTCCTTTCCTGATTTGGAACCAGTCTGTTGTTCTATCTCCAGTTCTAACTGTTGCTTCTTGATCTGCATACAGATTTCCTCAGGAGGCAGGTAAGGTGATCTGGTACTCCCATCTCTTTCATAATTTTCCACAGTTTATTGCAATCCACACAGTCAAAGGCTTTGGCATAGTCAATAAAACAGAAGTAGATAGTTTTCTGGAACTCTCGCTTTTTCAATGATCCAACAGATGTTGATGATTTGATCTCTGGTTCCTCTGCCTTATCTAAATCCAGCTTGAACATTTGGAATTTCACGGTTCACAAACTGTTGAAGCCTGGCTTGGAGAATTTTGAGCATTACTTTGCTAGTATGTGAGATGAGTGCAATTGCCTTGTAGTTTAAGCATTCTTTGGCATTGCCTTTCTTTGGGATTGGAATGAAAACTGACCTTTTCTAGTCTGTGGCCACTGCTGAGTTTTCCAAATTTGCTGGCATATTAAGTGCAGCACTTTCACAGCATCATCTTTTAGGATTTGAAATAGCTCAACTGGAATTCCATCACCTCCACTAGCTTTGTTCACAGTGATGCTTCCTAAGGCCCACTTCAGACTTGACTTCAGACTTCCTGAGGCCCACTTGACTTCGGTCTCCAGGATGTCTGGCTCTAGGTGAGTGATCACATTATTATGGTTATTTGGGTTATGAAGATCTTTTTTGTATAGTTCTTCTGTGTATTCTTGCCATCTCTTCTTAATCTCTTCTGCTTCTGTTAGGTACATACCATTTCTGCCCTTTATTGTGCCCATCTTTGTATGAAATGTGCCCTTGGTATCTCTAATTTTCTTGAAGAGGTCTCTAGTCCTTCCTATTCTATTATTTTCCTCTATTTCTTTGCAATGATCACTGAAGAAGGCTTTCTTATCTCTCTCTGCTATTCTTTGGAACTCTGCATTCAAATGGGTATATCTTTCCTTTTCTCCTTTGACTTTAGCTTCTCTATTTTTCTCAGCTATTTTTAAGGCCTCCTCTATAAACCATTTTGCCTTTTTGCATTTCTTTTCCATGGGGATGGTCTTGATCACTGCCTCCTGTACAATGTCATGAACCTCCATCCATTATTCTTCAGGCACTCTATCAGATCTAATCCCTTAAATCTATTTGTCACTTCCACTGTATTATAGTAAGGGGTTTGATTTAGGTCATACCTGAATGGTCTAGTGGTTTTTCCTACTTTCTTCAATTTAAGTCTGAATTTGGCAATTAGGAGTTCATGATCTGAGGCACAGTCAGCTCCTGGTCTTGTTTTTGCTGACTGAATAATGCTTCTCCATCCTTGGCTGCAAAGAATATAATCAATCTTGTTTCAGTATTGACCATCTGGTGATGTCCATGTGTAGAGTCTTCTCTTGTGTTGTTGGAAGAAGGTGTCTGCTATGACCAGTGCATTCTCTTGGCAAGACTCTGTTAGCCTTTGACCTGCTTCATTTTGTACTCCAAGGCCAAATTTGCCTGTTACTCCAGGTATCTCTTGACTTCCTACTTTTATATTCCAATCCCCTGTAATGAAAAAGACATCTTTTGGGGGTTTTAGTTCTAGTAGGTCTTCTTAAAACCATTCAACTTCAGCTTCTTCAGCATTACTGCTCAGGGCATAGACTTGGATTACTGTGATACTGAATGATTTGCTTAGAAACGAATAGAGATGATTCTGTCATTTTTTAGACTGCATCGAAGTACTGCATTTTGGACTCTTTTGTATATTATTATGGTTACTCCATTTCTTCTAAGGGATCTTGCCCACAGTAGTAGATATAATGGTCATCTGAGTTAAATTCACCTATTCCAGTCCATTTTAGTTCACTGACTCCTAAAATGTCAATGTTCACTCTTTCATCTCCTGTTAGGCCACTTCCAATTTTCCTTGATTCATGGACCTAATGTTCCAGGTTCCTATGCAATATTGCTCTTTACAGCATTGGACTTTATTTCCATCACCAGTCACATCCACAACTGGGTTTTTTTTTTTTTTATTGCTTTGACTCCATCTCTCCATTCTTTCTAGTGCTACTTCTCCACTGATCTCCTGTAGCATTTTGGGCACCCTCCAACCTCGGGAGTTCATCATTTAATGTCCTATCTTTTTGCCTTTTCATGCTGTTCATGGGGTTCTCAAGACAAGAATACTGGAGTGGTTTGCCATTTCCTTCTCCAGTGGACTACATTTTGAGATTAACTGTGCCTTAAAACATAACCTCATCACAAGAGCAAATCTACCACAAATACAGTCTTGGAGATCAAATGGGATCTGTATACAAGGAGGAATTTGGAGAGCCATCTTGAAATTCTGCCTATCATAATCCGTTAGAGGAAAAATGACAGTTTTTGAAAATTACCAACAAGTAAAACCTAAAATCTTATTTTCACAAATACAGCATTCAGAACAAGTCACTTTTTAAATACTTTTGTGAATAAAAGTTTGTTATATTTTGTGATGATTCTTCATTTTTCATTTCATGACCTGATTATGTGCAAACAATTTAAAAAATAATTAGGAAAAATCAAAGATGAAGCCTAAGGTTCAACTGTATAATGTCCAGGTTTAATTTTTCATTTTGGATCATTTTACCCCTAGCTCAACTTATTTGATTCTCTGTCATGAGATAAAACTTATATATTACTAATATAAAACATTGATGATTAAAAAAAAGATATTCCTGCTTGAATGTGTATAGTCCAGTGTGGCATTTTACTCACAAAAATTTATATAAATGTTAATTCTAAAATGATACAAATTGTCCACATACATTACCATCAATAGCTATAAAGATAATGCTTGTATCACCCTGTATTTTTATTATGGATCTTATGTAAGATACTTTAAAGACTCACTTCTTGTCTTCAAACTATTGCTCTCACACTTCCCACTCCCAACTCTGAGTCATATTCATTTTTATACTAATCCTTTTAACTGTGAAGTAATTTATTTGAGCTGACATTCAGGTACTTCAAGTGTAGTCATGTATATAGTTTTAAATTTAAAAAATTATTGAGGATAGTACACTCATTCTAGACTTGAAATTTTACATAACTGGCTACATTGGCTTTTCTTTTAATTTGTATTTCCAGCTCCAATAATACCTGAAAATTTTTATCTAAAAATTTATACCAGTTGTATTCTTAAATAACACTGGAATTTCACACATTGGATGTTTATTACCAAATTGCAGTTCTCAACTTGGAAGAGGACTAGTTCCCATGGTGATGACCTAGAGCTTCAGATTCTTTCCAATAAAGAAATCAGAATCAACTCCAACTAAAAGCCATCCCAAGGAATCTCCCAGGATTGAGTTAGGAATATATCCACTAATACCTTAAAGTCAAAGACACCAGTAATGGCCAATTGTGACCATAATGTATAATAGCAAACAAGCTCAAATATGGAAGGGTTTCATGAGGATGGCACAAAGTGATTTCTTAATATTTGATCCTGCTAATACTTTACACATCTCTGGAAATATAAAAAGTCAAATAAAAAATCTTTTCTTTGTAAAGCTAGACTAAATCATTACAATTCTTTGTATGGAAGAAAAAGAGATTGGGCTACAGATGCTGCTTAGCTGGGTGTAAGCAGAGTCAGGGGGAAAGATTGGTATTTTCATCTTGATAGCAGCTGCAGAGCACTGTGGGGCATGTTTCTATTTACATAAAGATTAGTTTAGTTATTCTAGAAGTTTTGGCACTGATAACACAAGAGTGAGAAATCCAAGGAACTCATGACTGTGAAGTAGAAAGATTCTTTTAAGTACCAGTTAACAGGACAAATGGAAGGCAAATAAAAGTTTCTAGACCTTGTTAAACTTGATAAAAACCTACTTAGAATACTACTTTTGCCAAGGAACTTACACAGTTTAAAGCAGAAAGACTACATTTTCTACTGAGAAATGAAGAAATGCTGTTCAGTGTTGTTTCACAGGGGAAGATAAATCTTTAAGTTTATGGAGGCAAATAAACATAATATTTGGACTAGGGAGTGCTTAGCAACGTTGCTGTTTAATTAGAAGTAGAGTAATAATGTGTATTGCTGTTCTGATTAAGACCAGGCAATAAGTGATTTTTACTGTGAAGGCCCAATAATTTTTAATTATTTACCCAAGTTTCTTCACTTGTAAAATGCCATAACATTTATTCTACAGAGAAACATCTTTTGTCATTATAAGAATCATTATTTTTAAAAGTTTCTATGATTGTTTTTCCCTAGTGCTATGCCGGGCACATAACAAAATCTGTTCTGAAAGATGCAGAGAGGTCATCTAGCTAGTCAGAAGGGCAATAGGGAACTATGTCCATAGGGATTGATATTTTTAAAGTACAGATAATTCTCACCTCTTGGAGCTTGCAGTCGAATGGTTTAGTGACAGTGAATTAACTCAAACTTGAGCTTAGTAAGGCCATGGATGTGACTTGGAAGCTTTCTGAAGGATGAAGGGCATGAATTCTATAAAATGAGGCCTTTCACAGAGGAATTCATTCAAAACTGCACCTAAAAGAAGAGGACAGAGAGAGTAACAGTTGTTGGAGAGGGCAGGCAAGAAACGTGCCGTGAGAAGTTGCTTAAAGTATATTTTAAAGTGTTTTGGAGTTGATGAAGAAAATATTTCCAAAATATTACAAAGTTAAGTAGAAGACTCCTGATTTTCTACATAGTTCTCCTTCCCACCATTTTTATTCTGAAATTTTCTTTGAAGGCTTCAAAGGCAATTCATTGTTCTCACTGGCTCTGTTTACATTCATGTAACATTCACGTATCATGCCAATATTTGGATAAATCTATCTTGCTCAGTCTCTCTCTCTTTACCTATTTATTCAACAATACTATAAGACAATCAAAATGTATACCTCTGTCTTCTCTGTTTCTGAATACTTATGGAATCTATCTCAGTTAAGCATATATAAAAAATTTCAACAAATGTTTATTAGATTGGATAGTTTGTACAACATATATATGTATAATAACAAAAACTTTTTCCTAGATTTTACCATAATATGTTCAACTTTCTCAGATTATATGTGGTATTTTACCTTTGGGTTTCCAAAAATGATTTTCCAATGAAAAGGAAGTATTTATTAAATCAAACGAATAATATAATTGAATAATGATCCATCTTCTAAAGTTTCAAGGCTGTCTCTAACAAATGGACAACACACAATTTGGCATTTCCAGAGGAGATATCATAAAGT
Source organism: Bos javanicus (assembly GCF_032452875.1). Lineage (NCBI taxonomy): Eukaryota > Metazoa > Chordata > Mammalia > Artiodactyla > Bovidae > Bos > Bos javanicus. The sequence continues at coordinate 28,823,205 of NC_083887.1, read as the reverse complement.
TTAGTTTACAGAAACCTCAATCTGTGAGTCCATCTTTGTTTGCCTTCTTTCTCTTGGAAAAAACACGAAGAGAAATTTCCTCTGTATTGATCACTATGTATGGCTTCACAGGGTGAGAAACAGGCAGAGGAAACAGTAGAATGCATGGCTGGAGGATCTGTGTGAAAAAGAGGTCTGCCTCTTGAGTGGTCAAGAAACATCACAAGCAGAGAAAAATGACTGTCAGGAATTCACGTAGGCTGATTAGAGGGCAAAGTGACCCAAGCAAGTTCCTGAGATGGAGTGCATTTTTCTCCTGTGTCTTGGAGAGTTCATCTTTATGTCACTGTGACCCAACCAGTTTCCCAGGATACAGCCAGTGTCTATGAGGGGAAGGGCTGAAAGGTCAAGTGGATCTGAATTTGTGCTCTTGGTCACACACAAAAATGCAACCTAAATTTAAAAAGCAAGTGCATGTTTTAAAAACAGGCTGTAACACTGAGAAACCTATCATAATAACCAAATGATCTTTGGAACTCTAAAGAATAATGTCACTTCTACTAACAGCTAAAATTTCTCCCATTGTCACCTGATCCTCAGCACTGCTCTCTTTCTCATTCTCTGAATTGGAATCTGCTTTTCTTTCTTCAGCTTACAGATGTTATTTGCCTTAGATCAGGCCTCATCATGTTTATTATAATATTTTTTCCTTTTTTCAGGAGTTTCTCTGTGTCCATTCCCTCCACAGTCCTGTACACCAGTTACCTGTCTCTCTGCTATATCTTCTACCAGGGTGGATTTCAATTACAAGTATTTGTTGTGTCCTTTCATACTTAATTAACTACTAACATACTTAATTTCATACTTAAAAAACTACTAATAACTCTATCTTACCAACTAGAAAAGGTTAATCTTCCTTAGCATAATATACAAAGCCCTTTCATATATGACCCTATCAGTTCAGTTCAGTCACTCAGTTGTGTCTGTCTTTTTGTGACCCCATGGGCTGCAGCACACCAGGCTTCCTTGTCCATCACCAACTTCTGGAGCTTGCTCAAACTCATGTCCACTGAGTCGGTGATGCCTTCCCACTATCTCAACCTCTGTTGTCCTGTTCTCCTCCCGCCTGCAATCTTTCCCAGCATCAGGGTCTTTTCCAATGAATCGGTTCTTCACATCAGGCGGCCAAAGTATGGGAGATTCAGCTTCAGCATGAAGCTTCCAAGAAATATTCAGGACTGATTTTCTTCAAGATTGACCGGCTGGATCTCTCAAGAGTCTTCTTCAACTCCACAGTACAAAAGCATCAGATCTTTGGTGCTCGGCTTTTCTTACGGTCCAACTCTCACATCCATTCCCCTGTGGCTTCCCGTGTGGCTCCACTGGTAAAGAATCCGCCTGGAATGCAGGAGACCTGAGTTCAGCTCCTGGGTTGTGGAGATCCTCTGGGGAAGGGAAATCCTACCTACTCCAGTACTCTGGCCTGGAGAATTCAATGGACTGTGTGTCCATGGGGTTGCAAAGAGTCGGACACGACCAAGTGACTATCACTCACATCCATACATGACTGCTGGAAAAATAATAGCATTGACTAGATGGACCTTTGTTGGCAAAGTAATGTGTCTGCTTTTTAATATGCTGTCTAGGTTGGGCATAGCTTTTCTTCCAAGGAGCAAGTGTCTTTAAATTTCATGGCTGCAATCACCATCTGCAGTGTTTTTGGAGCCCCCCGAGATAAAGTCTCTCTCTGTTTCCATTGTTTCCCCATCTATTTGCCATGAAATGATAGGACCAGATGCCATGATCTTAGTTTTTCAAATGTTGAGTTTTAAGCCAGCTTTTTCACTCTCCTCTTTCACCTTCATCAAGAGGCTCTGTAGTTCCTCTTTGCTTTCCGCCAGAAGGGTGGTGTCATCTGCATATCTGAGGTTATTGACATTTCTCTCGGCAATCTTGATCCCAGCTTGTGCTTCATCCAGCCTGGCATTTCGTATGATGTACTCTGCATATAAGTTAAATAAGCAGGGTGGCAATAGACAGCCTTGACGTACTCCATTCCCAATTTGGAACCAGTCTGTTGTTCCACGTCCAGTTTCAATGTTGCTTCTTGACCTGCATACAGATTTCTCAGGAGGCAGGTAAGGTCATCTGATAGTCTTCCTCAAACTCACCTTTACCCATCTGCACACTACCACAATTCCAAGCTAGAACTTTGTGTACATATCAGGAGCTGTGATACTCTAAACAGACTTGCAACTCCCCTCCTTGTGTTGTTGACTGCCCTCTTCGGGTTACCTGGAATAGCCTCCACCATTTTTTCCTTCATTTTATTCCTTTGAAACCCTTTCAAATGCCCCACATAGAATTAGATACACAGTATTTTCCTGCACCCACAGTATTTTGTACATAGCAAAATTGATTCATAGTTACTGAACTGCCTTATATTTATGTATGTTTATTTATTTATTTATTTTACCTCTCTCAAACAGCAGCCTCCAGAAGGACAGGGGTATCTTGGTAATCTTTGAATTGAATTCTTGATCTAAAATAATAGGTGACTGAATGCCACTGATCTGAATAAATCCTTTTTTTTCCTAGTTCAAATTATGGCTGACCTTATAAATTCTCAAATACTTTATTCGTATCAAAGACTCTTCTAATTTTCTGCCAAACTGTTCTATATTATTTGAAAATCAGGCTCCAAAGTCACAATGACAACCAGGTAGAAACTTTATAAAAAGCCTCTACCATCTTACAACTTTAGGACAACTGAGTTTTGTGACAACTCAGGAAAACAAATCTTCTCCACTACAGGACTCTCCAATTAGAAAAGAAAACACTAGTCTCATCATGGTAAGAGTATCAAAAAGATTCTAAATTTCAAGTGGGGGAAGGGTCTGCCTCTGATTTTCAACATGCTGTAGGATTTTACTACTCCAAGTGTGGTGTACAGATCAGCATCATTATCATCATCTTGTTGTCAATTAAAAATACAGAATTTCAGCCTCCTTCCAGACCTACAAAATAAGAATCTGCATTTTTTAAAAATCCTTAAGTAATTAGTATGCATATAAAGGTTTGAGAAGCACTGCTCTGGAAGAGATTACAATATAACTGTTAAGCCATATTCCTGTGCTCCTTAGAGATGATGGAAATTAAAAGAAATCCTAGAACTGAGGGTCCCCAGGCAATGACTGTACTTTGTAAATTTCCCATTGTGTGTGTGTGTGTGTGTGTGTGCTAAGCTGCTTCATTTATGTCTGATTCTTTGTGACCCTATGAACTGTAGCCTGCCAGGCTCTTCTGTCCATGGAATTCTCCAGGCAAGAATACTGGAGTGGGTTGCTGTGCCCTCCTCCAAGGGATCTTCCTAACCCATCCAGGATGAAGCCTTGAGGGTTGCTCAATATCCACAGAAATTCTCTTAAAGCCATCTACATCTGCTAGAGATGGGTAGTTGTTAGAGGACACAGAGGTGAGGGCACTCTTGTCCAGCAAAGAATGGAAAGTGCACAGCTTTTGCAAGGACACATATGACACAGTTCAGGGGACTTGTCAGTGGCACAGTGGTTCTTATACCTGTGCCTGAGTGTGCCAGGCACCTTAAAATGAACATAGATTGTGTCTTCCCAGTTGTAAACAAACAAATTTGCATTCAATCCCTTAATTCTCAGGCACATAACTTGCAACATGTTTCTCTTTCAGCTTTTTCACTTATAAAGGTAAATTAATACAGGTTTAGCTAAGTTTATTGGTAAAACAAGGAGGGTCAACAAATATTCATGACTATTCGTCACATGCCAGGCACTGGGAATACAGTGATACAAAAGACTGAATTGCTATCTCAAGAATTTTATTGTCATCATAGAATTAAATATGGTGTCTAAATTTCATGCTTTGTTTCATATAAGACTGGCCACACACAAAATATTCCATTGGAAAAAATAAGTTTATATGGCCAAATAAATTTGGAAAGTACCCTTTGATCTGTTTGAACAGTACTGTTTGAATAGTACTGAAAGTACTGTTTGAGGATGAGATGGTTCAGTGGCATCAGTGACTCAATGGACATAAGCAAGTTCCAGGAGTGAGTAATGGACAGAGAAGCTTGGTGTGCTGCAGCCCATGGGGTCGTAGAGTCGGACCCCGAGCAACTGAACTGACTGACTGCTTGATCACAGTAAGTTTGTGTGTATGTATGTATAGTATGCTTATGTGTAAATACTTATGAATATACCCAAGTAATGCTCTGAGACAACTCTTCATGTGAGAAATAAAGCTTCCCTAGCTCATACATTATGGGCTTCCCTGGTGGCTCAGATGGTAAAAAATTTGCCTGCAATGTGGGAGATCTGCCTTTGATGCCTGGGTCAGGAAGATTCCCCTGGAGAAGGATATGGCAACTCCAGTATTCTTACCTGGGAAACTCCATGAACAGAGGAGCCTGGTGGGCTACAGACCATGGAGTTGCAAAGATCTGTACATGAATGAGTGACTAACACTTAGGCAGCGTAACTCATACATTATAGACTGTTTCTATTCAATTTTCCTTTCACAAAATAAACTATGTCATTTTTATTTACTTCATCTATCTCTTACATCAACGTTTATTTAAGCATATGCATTCTCTCCCTGACAAATGTCCATACAGTCAATGCTATGGTTTTTCCAATAGTCATGTATGGATGGGAGAGTTAGATCATAAAGAAGGCTAAGCACTGAAGAACTGATGCTTTTCAATTGTGGTGCTGGAGAAGACTCTTGGGATCCCTTTGGACTGCAAGGAGATCCAACCAGTCAATCCTAAAGAAATCAATCTTGAATATTCATTGGAAGGACTGGTGCTGAAGCTGAAGCTCCAATACTGTGACCACCCGATGTGAAGAACTGACTCATTTGAAAAGACCCTGATGCTGGGAATGATTGAAGGCAGGAGGAGAAGGGGATGATAGAGGATGAGATAGTTGGATGGCATCACCAACTCAATGGACAGGAGTTTGACTAAGCTCCGGGAGTTGGTGATGGACAGGGAAGCCTGGTGTATTGCAGTCCATGGGGTTGCAAAGAGTCAGACAGAACAGAACAATAACAACAACCCTTCTCCTTTCACACCTCTTCTTTCTTTTTCAATTTTTTTTCTAGCACAGTCTGAAAACAAAAGCTTGGATTTGGATTAAGCCTTAATTGTATTTAGGAATCAATAAAAGTGACCAGGTTTTAAAAAATTGATATTTTGGTCAATGACATCACTGGTGTGGCGTGTGTGGCATTTTTTGTTGCTGGTGTTCAGTCTCTAAACTCTGCCTTTTCTAAACCCAGCTTGTACATCTGGAAGTTCTCAGTTCACATATCATTGAAACCTAGCTTGAAGGATTTTGAGTATAACCTTACTAGCATGTGAAATGAGTGCAATTGTCTTGTAGTCTGAACATTTTTTAGCACTTCTCTTCTTTGGGATTGGAATGAAAACTGACCTTTTCCAGTCCTGTGGCCACTGCTGAGTTTTCCAAATTTGCTGGCATGTTGACTATAGCACTTTCACAGGATTATCTTTTAGGATTTGAAATAGTTCAGCTGAAACTTCATCACCTCCACTAGCTTTGTTTGCAGTAATGCTTCCCATGGCCCCGTTGACTTCACACTCCAGGATGTCTGGCTCTAGGTGAGTGATCACACCATTGTGGTTATCTGGGTCATTTAAACCTTTTTTGTTTAGTTCTTCTGTGTATTCTTGCCACCTCTTCTTAATCGTTTCTGCTTCTGTTAGGTCCATACCATTTCTGTCCTTTATCATGCCCATCTTTGCATGAAATATTCCTCTGATATCTCCAATTCTGTTGAAGAGATGTCCAGTCTTTCCCATTCTATTGTTTCCCTCTATTTCTTGCTATTGTTCATCTAAAAAGACTTTCTTTTCTCTCCTTGCTAGTCCCTGGAACTCTGCATTCAGTTGGCTATATCTTTCCCTTTCTCTCTTGCTTTTTGCTTCTCTTCTTTCCTCAGCTATTCATAAAGCTTCCTCAGACAACCAATTTGCCTTCTTGTATATATAACATCTATCTGCTACCAAACTAAATTTAAAAGCTACCATATATAAAACATGTGAATAACAAGTTCCTACTGTAGAGCACAAAGAGTTGCATTTAATATTTTTTTAATAAACTATAATGGAAAAGATACTGAAAGAGAATATGTACGTGTGTGTGTGTGTGTGTGTATGTATAACAATCACTTTGCAGTACAGCAGAGACTAGCATAACATTGCAAATCAACTAAACTTCAATTTAAGAAATATTAAATGTTTTACTTCTTTCTCTGAAACCATAGAGTGTGTCATTTTCTTGACTTAAGATATTATATTTTAGAACCCACAAATTTACAGCTGCCTTGAACCATATAACACTGGAATAAATTACTGTTAAATATTCCTTAACTGTGTTCTTTCTGGCATGCTTGCACACCTACTCTTTTTTGTTCTTGTTGTTATTGAATCTTTTTCCTATTCACTATTCTGTTTGAAAGAGTTGAGGAAAACACCATGGAGTAAGTGATATTTAAAATTATGAAGGATAAACAGAAAATTGCATGTAAGATTGAGTGCTCAATCGCTCGTTCATGTTTAACTTTTTGCAACCCCATGGACTGTACAGCCCACCAGGCTCCTCTGTCCATGGAATTTTCCAGGCAAGAATACTGGAATGGGTTGCTATTTACTCTTCAAGCATATAAGAGTAATTTCTTCAATACTGCAAATCTCCAAAGTGCCAAAAAATAAGTCCACTCTTTAGCCTAGTGTCTTAGTCAGCTTGGAGTGTGATAATAAAGATATCATAGACTAGGTGGTTTGTAAACAACAGAAGTGTATTTCTCACAGTCTGGAGGCTGGAAGTCCAAGTTCAGAGTGCAGCCTGGTTAGGTTCCTGTAAGGGCCCTCTTGTGGGTTGCAGACTGCCAACCTTTCCTTGTATCCTGACATGGCAGAAAATGGAGACAAGCAATCAACTCTCTGATGACTCTTCTTTGGGCACTCTTCCCACTCATGCCAGATGCACTCCCATAATCTCCTCTAATCCTAATTATCTCTCAAAGAACTCACCTCCTAATACAGTCACATTGGGAGGGCAGAGTGTTAATTTGGATGGGGAGATGGAATGGACAAACATTCAATCCCTAACGCTTAGCACTCAGGAGTCTTGACAATTTTGCCCATTCACCCTCCATTTTAACACCCTTCTAAGTGAAGTTTCTTATCTAGTCAAACAGGCCAACTCATTGTTTCCTGAATATAACTTTTATATGTCTCTTTTTGTCTTTGGTGTCATGTCCCCTGCTTCTGTCTCCTTCCTAGCCAACCTCAAGGCACAGCTTGAATCCTACTTCCCTTGAGACGTCTTCCTCCATTTGCCCCAACATATTTCTTTACAATCAATGTCTCTCATTTGACACATTAAAAATCTTAACTTATATTTTCACTTATCTTTTTATGTTTAAGTTCTGTGGTCTTTCAGCTATCAGAGGTCAGAGAGTTCTTCTGTAAAGAGCCAAATAGTAAATATTTGAGTACCAAGGGTCATAATCTAGGATATTGTAAAAGTATTCGTAAAGCAGAGAAAAATTTTCCAAAATGTCTGATGAAATTTATACATGTTAATAATAATTGAGTACAAATGCATGTAACACAGATTTATTAATGAGAAGAATACATTGCAATTATTTGTTGGGGAAGATAAGATTTTCCTTATTTAGAGTTCAAAGTTAATGCTTTCTATAATCAAACTTAATTACAAATATATATCTATTATTGCTGACCTATAATAAGGTTTTGTATATTTCATCTTTAAAAATGTCTTTTCCTGTAAACAGATATTGTCAAATATTGATGATGCTGATATCAATCCACAAGATTTTAATTAAATATATTCATCACTTTTAGGCTCTTCTCTTGATATTTACCTTTAAGTACGCCACCTAGATAGCATATTCAAAAGCAGAGATATTACTTTGCCAACAAAGGTTCGTCTAGTCAAGGTTATGGTTTTTCCTGTGGTCATGTATGGATGTGAGAGTTGGACTGTGAAGAACGCTGAGCGCCGAAGAATTGATGCTTTTGAACTGTGGTGTTGGAGAAGACGCTTGAGAGTCCCTTGGACTGCAAGGAGATCCAACCTGTCCATTCTGAAGGAGATCAACCCTGCGATTTCTTTGGAAGGAATTATGCTGAAGCTGAAACTCCAGTACCTTGGCCACCTCATGCGAAGAGTTGACTCATTGGAAAAGACTCTGATGGTGGGAGGGATTGGGGGCAGGAGGAGAAGGGGATGACAGAGGATGAGATGGCTGGATGGCATCACTGACTCAATGGACGTGAGTCTGAGTGAACTCTGGGAGTTGGTGATGGACAGGGAGGCCTGGAGTGCTGCGATTCATGGGGTTGCAAAGAGTCAGACACAGCTGAGCAACTGTACTGAACTGAACTGAATGTAATTGTGCTCAGAGGAAAAACACTCACTACAATTTATGTGGGAATGGAGATCTCGCTTCTCATTTTAACTTTTGACACTGCAGGAAGTATATAAAGCAGCATGATATTACTTGTGATTCAAGAATGTTAGTTGTCAAAATGACTTTACTGTTGTGTAAATTCCACATATAAACACTATTTTGTCTCACAATTGTGGTTAAATTCATTAAGAAATATTATCAAGTCTGAAGCAAAAACTAACTTCCAAAGTTGTTCAGTATTTGATAGTAGTATCTGAGGGTGGTTCTTCTTCCTCAGGAAAATTTCACCTCATTCTTGAGCACCACACACACACACACAGCAGAAAATAAAACAACAACCAAAAGAACACTGCTAAGCCTTCAGACCCCTCTCTGGTAAGGCAAGTCAGGATATTCAAGTCCACAAGAACAAATGAAGTTCATTACTGGCACTATTGATTCAATAAGACATGATACATTCAAATATTTCCATAAAGTACCTGTTAATAATACAATGGATGAATCATAGGTTTTACACTCCTTATATTTTTCACAAGCTTTACTAACTTGCTCAACTATGTCCTTTTCTGCTTCACACATATTTTTAACACCCTACGTGTTAAAAACCTTAGAGGGTTCCACTTAAATATGTACTGAATTAAAGTTTTCTAAAAGAGTCGGACATGACTGAGTGACTGAACTGAACTGAAACTTTGAAAGTATTCTCACAGACTGTTCATAGAAGCTAATCCTTTAGTCACATCAATCTCATCACTGCATTCTTGAAAAAAAAAAGTGACAGTGTTGTTAATATTGAGGAACTCATCATGAATCAAGTACAATTACTCAAAACAATCTGCCTGTTTTCCTTTTAATGTTCTCAATGTTCTCAACAATTCATACAAGTATTCTTGCCTAAGGGCTAATAGACTTAAACAAGTATTTTCCTTTTAGCAAATTTCATCTCCTGCAATCAAGCATGATTTAATTAACCCACTATTGGTAAGTTTCCTTCCCTGCTTGATTAACAAAGGAGATGCTTGGAAACTTTGGTTGTGCATCATTTTCATCTATCTTTTTTTTCTTGGAAAAAAATTCTGTCCTGATAAGGTAACCTTAAATTTTCTAATCTTTTTAGACCATTGCCTTCCCATATTAGAGATATTATTATAGGTATTTAGCATGGTAATGTTCTTTAAACCCAATTACAGTGTCATTGCTTAAATAACAGAATGTTTTGCCATGTAATTTAATAACAAAATAATCCCCACTCCACTCTGCCTCAAAAGGACAACATTCAAAGGGCACTTATACCTTCTTTTCTTGTTTTGACATAATGGATTTTCACTGGTAATCCATCCATACATACATAGACACATGAAACAAAATATTGAGCTAATACACATGACACTTGAAACAGCCTTGAGTTATAACTGTGTCTCAAAAATTTTGTAGTGAAGTGCACAGTGATGAGCAGAGCACAATGTAAGTTCTATATTCCAGTTATTCAATTCTGTCATTATAGCATGAAGTCAGCCATAGACACTATATAAACAAATGAAAGTGATGTGATCCCAGTAAGTTTATTTGTGACCACTTAACTTTGAATTTCATAATTTTCAGGTATCAATAACTGTCATTGTTTTGTTATTATCCAATCATTTTAAAATGTTAAAGCAGTCTTAACAAAAGGACTATAGAAAAACAAGTAATGGGTTTCCCTTGCCCACAGGCCATAGTTTGTTGACCCCTAAATCTCTACCACTGTGCTTAATATAAGCCTACCCACAAAGTAGGCAATCAGGAAATACTAATTGTGTAATGTGAAAAAAGACGCATTGATGTATTAATTTAACATAGTTTCTGTAAATAGAAGTATATCCTCTAAATCTGTATTAGTTAAAAAATGTCTGTTGTTTATTAGAGAGGAAATACAAGTATACTCTGAAGTATCTATTTGTAAATAGAAGCCAATTACCTACTGGGTATTGGAGAAGGAAATGGCAACCCACTCCAGTGTTCTTGCCTGGAGAATCCCAGGGACGGGGGAGCCTCGTGGGCTGACGTCTATGGGGTCACACAGAGTCGGACACGACTGAAGTGACTTAGCAGCACCTACTGGGTACTAGTAAAGTACAATAATTTGGGCTTATAGTCCATGGGATCATAGAGTTGGACACAGACTTAGTGATTGAACAACAAAAATGTGGGCTTATCTGAAGCCACATCTACCTATTTGGATCAGATTATACTGGTATAAGGAGAAGGCAATGGCAACCCACTCTAGTACTCTTGCCTGAGAAATCCCATGGATGGAGGAGCCTGGAAGGCTGCAGTCCATGGGGTCGCTAGGAATCAGACACGACTGAGCGACTTCACTTTCACTTTTCACTTTCATGCATTGGAGAAGGAAATGGCAACCCACTCCAGTGTTCTTGCCTGGAGAATCCCAGAGATGGGGGGAGCCTGGTGGGCTGCCGTCTATGGGGTCGCACAGAGTCGAACACGACTGAAGTGACTTAGCATACTGGTATAATGCTGGATTGTTTTAAAATGTACAATACCAACATTTTCACTGGTTGTACATCTAAATTTTAAAAATAATGCTTTCAATTTTGCCTCTGAAAGAATTCAAGAAATAACAACTGTAACAACTTACATTCAGATTTTTTTAAACTTATTTGACTGTTTTTCTTATTCCAGTTTGCATCCTTGGAAAGCCACACGAAGTAAATAATTTATTTCTATACAATGAGACATTGAGTTCTGTTCTTGAGACAAGTGGGAATTCCATTTTGCCCTAAAAACCAATTGAGAATATTCAGGCAGCTTGGAACATTTTCTATTTTGATGCCTGTGGAAAATGAATCCTTATTCAATAAATTAGCCCCATGGGTTACTTATAACATATTCCCAGACTGTAACTCTTTATTATCTACCTACAATGAGTCAGAGCTTGAAACATTCTAAAAATGTTTGGGAAAAAAACAGCAGAACATATATTTAGTTCACTTTATGTATATCCATATTTATTAATTTAATATATATTTAAACTCCTTTTCTTTCTTTTATCTGATCATCTAATTATTTTGCTATGTGACATTATTCAAAATATTAGAGGCTGAGTTAATATTAACTCTCCAAAAGACCACCAGAAACTCTGGTGCTCAAGAAAAACTTATTTTATAAAATCTACTGCATAAGAGAGGGGGGATCAGGGGAAGTTATTTATGCAGATTTAGGATCCAGACTAAATGTTTTTAAGCAGTTCTTGGAAGGTAATGATTGGATTGGGTAGAGTTTATGGTACAGTTGCTTTGAAGTTGTGAGCAGTTACTACTCAATGCAAGTAGTAATGAGGAAAGTCTGATATTAGATAAATATGCTGATATTTAGTGTATTTGTTTTTGACTGCTGCATAATACATCACCCCAATCTTAGGGGCTTAAAACATTTATTATCTCACAATTTCTTTGGGTCTGGGCATAGCTTAGCTGGGTAGCCTTGCTTTCTACTTCACTGAGAAAAGCAGTGAGAACATACACAAGTTCCTTCTACCACATTTGCAAAACCAAGTTCATGAGTTGTAATGAGCTCTGCCATCATTACTAACATGTACAAAGCCTCTCTGCCCATATCCAAGGCCAAAACCTCCATTGCCCCATGTCACCAACTCAAGCACATCAGTAGTTTTCTCTTTCTTCTCACTGTGGGATTTCTTTTTCTCTTATTCAATCATTTGGATCAACAGATAAGCATTTCTATTTCAAAATATAGCTTCTTATATTTAAGATATATATATATATATATATTTAAATTTCTCATTCCCTTTTAGCTAATGGACCAGTTTTATGCATCACTTTATAGAAATTTGAAGATTTTTGTGTACTTACTGCCTCAATGTCTTCCATTCCAATCCTCTCTCTTACCCACTATAATTAAGCTTTATTTCCTTCAATCTACCAAAGTGGTTACTAAGTGATTGTCTGTAAGGTTCACCCTTCTATATTCCACTGTAGATTCAACTTTATATTGCAATATGTTGGTTCTGGGACTCTGCAAAGTACCTTTCTGATTTACCAATATGTGTCACTAATGAGAAGGCAATGGCACCCCACTCCTGTTCTCTTGCCTGGAAAATCCCATGGATGGAGGAGCCTGGTAGGCTGCAGTCCATGGGGTCGCTAAGAGTCGGACACAACTCAGTGACTTCACTTTCACTTTTCACTTTCATGCATTGGAGAAGGAAATGGCAGCCCACTCCAGTGTTTTTGCCTGAAGAATCCCAGGGACGAGGGAGCCTGGTGGGCTGCCGTCTAGGGGGTCACACAGAGTCAGACACGACTGAAGTGACTTAGCAGCAGTAGCAGTCACTAATGAGAGTCTGCAAGTCTGGAAAAAGATGAAATGACTTGCTCTTCCTATTTGCTATTATAGGTTTCCTGTCTGCTTCTTTTGTGTCTGTGTGGGTAGGTATATTATTCAAGCAATGATTCTTCACTCTGACAGTAGCAGTATCCAACTGTAACAGCAGCTGAATGTATTTTGCATTGTTTTCACCACTTTTAAAACTGGATTCGTTGTGCCACCACACAGAAGCACAGCACTAGCCAGCTGGATTCTCCTTCTTCAGTCAAGGTCAAGTCTAGAGTAAGGTCAGTGAGGAGCTAAAACACATATTTTAAGAAGGAACTTCCTCTTAAGTTGTACACTTGCCAATCAGGGACCTGGCCTCAATACAGTAGACTTGTCAGAGCTGGACAGTCAACATTCTCTGCAGATGGGCTTCTCATAGAAGTAAGTCCTATGCGTGATTTTGAGCCCTTTGTCTTTAAGCTGTGAGAAATAACAGTTACTTTAAATGCTGCTGAGGAAGTCCTTCCACATTCACACTTTGCCTCAGATTTTCATTGTTTTTTTTCTACTGCATAAGTGGTACTTGGCAACAGCCATTTGATTTCCCTGTCCTTATAAATACTAGATATTCTGAATTCTCAAAATCCTGAGATATTGTGCCAACAGCTGCATTCCCTTTCTCTGTTAGCCCATCCCAGTGACTGTTGTTATGGCACCTTGATAGCATGCCAGAGGTATCACTTTTCCATTTGCCACTGGTGATAGGGTTCCCAAAGTCAGCAGCTGGCTAGTGGCCCAACTTCAAAATCCATTTTAGAATCAGATTCCTTAGACCACCCCCGGCACCAGCTGTCTAAGATCGGATCTTCTAGAAGATATTCTAAGACAAAAATTTGCATGCAGGACAGAAATTTGGGGAGCACCCTTGGAAATCAGCACTTGTGAGGGACTGGCTAAAAGGAGGAACTGAACTTTGAGAGCCACAACAGAGGCTTCACTTGATCCCATAGGGAACATTAAAATGAGAAGGCTGTTTCGTGAGGTTGCAACTTGAACCAGGGGGGCTGGGGATCTACAGCCAGCATCTACTAGTCCTTGGTAATGGCTGCCCCCTGTGGAGGGGACATGATTTTGGCTGAGGGCAATTCCAAACAAGAGGTTCAGCCAGACACATTAGCAGTCAAATCCATCAGGAGCCCAGGTCTGAGTGCCTCAGTTCAGAAGGGGAGATCTAAGCAGTTTACCACAGCATCCATAGCAATTGTTACATATTATATAACCATTTCTGGACTTCCCTGGTGGTTCAAATGGTAAAGAACCCGCCTGTAATGCAGGAGACCTAGATTCGATCCCTGGGTTGAAAATATCCCCTGGAGAAGGGAATAGCTACTGACTCCAGTATTCTTGCTTGAAGAATCCCATGGACAGAGGAGCCTGGTGGGCTACAGTCCATGGAGCTGCAAAAAGTCGGACACGTCTGAGTGGACTTATACTAAATAACTAACACTAATCATTTTTATTTTATAAATATTTTAGAATTATTAATTACAATTAAATGTTAATGACTTTATAACCCTGACATTGAATTTGTGGAAATGCATAGCCTCAATGCATGTTTATCAATCCATATAAAAATAATCAGCTACTTATTAATAATAAATGATGTATTCATACATATAAATATGTATTATCGTAAATATATATGCTAATATTTTAACATATCTCCCTTGGAAATTTTAGTAACCAGAAAAGAGAAGCCTTATCAGAATGAATTATTTTTGTTTTAAAGTCAATTGTAAACAAGTTTGCAATTACCATTTCCAACTTTTCTATTTATTTATATTCAACTACTGTCATTTCCTTCTGTAACTATGAATGACTAAGAGATTTTGTTTCCATCTTGTATACTGAACTGAAAATATTTTCAATTTTCACTTGCATGGTAAAAGCATATCATTGGATGACTATTCAGAAATAACTTAAGAAAGTAATTAAATAAGATAATTAAATATGCATTGGTATTCAAGAATTCAGAGAGAGACGAACTTAGACAAAACAAAGATTTAGAGTTATGAGAAATACATAGTCCATAGTATTAATTGGTTAGAGATGTGATTTTTTTTATGTTTAGCAAGATATTATGGTTCTAATCTTGTCAAAAATATTTGAAATAGAGCATTTTTCTATTTAAAAATCCTAGTAGCAGCAAGTATAATCACCTAGTAAAAATTTGAATATATAAAGTAGTATAAGTATACCAATCAGTCTTTTACTGCACACTGTTTAAAGGACAATATGATAATTAGAGAAAAGGCAGCCTTTTGGAACTATTTGGGTATGATTAACCACATCGTTTGCACATTGAATCAAATCATCATGAAACAAGAGAATATATTGTCAGGGTCCACCTGCTTTCAAAGCTTTCACACATTTTGTAGGAGAGTCAAAATACTACCTCTTTGGAAGATAATTGCATCAAGGAGCTCAAAAACATAAGTATGCATTTTTGGTATATGTTTATGGAGTACATAATGATTAGTGGAGAAGTGGTAACAGAAAACTCAGTGTTTTTCTTAGATATTTAAATTAATTCAATCAATAAATACTTCTTGGGTACTTTTTTGCCAGACATTGTCCTAGATATGAGGGTACAGCAATAAATAGAAGTGGATAAAGCCCATATCTCATAAAGTTGAGAGACTCAGAAGATATTCAGTTTTTCCTTCATCTTACATCTGGATAATTTAATTAAAAACTATTATTTTAAAATTAAAAAAAAAAACTTACATGGACTAAGCTTATTCCTAAATGTCCTAAAATTTAAATAAACCATGAAAGAAAAGTCCTGGTAATTTCTGGGATATGTATAAGGTCCTTCCCTCTTACCTAATTAATTTCTACACACTGTGGGGGTGGCTTTCAGTTCAAAGTTCTTTCACTCACTCACTCTAGGCTAGATGAAGTCCCTTTGCAAAATATTATCTTAGCATTCTATATCAATCCTGCAGAGCATTGGTAAAGACTGCATTCATTAACTTGCATGATTATTTAAGTATTGTTTCTCTTCCTTTTCCTGCTTTTTGATTCCCAGATAATACGCCCCATCAATATCATAGTTCCTTGGAATTTTGCTCTCAAAAAAGTTCTTTATATTATCCAATTAAAAGTTGCTACAAAAACATAAATTTCAAATATAAAAATAAAGAAAACACATTTAAATATCAAAATGTAACTAATAAGACAATAACTACTTGAAAGTTCAACTTCTGTAATAACTAAAGCAATGCAAATTAATAATGCTTTTACCAATCAAATTGGAACAAATTTTTAAAATATATGATGTGCTGAAAAAGACATACATTATAGGAACAGAAGTGCTAATTTTAATAACCTTTCTGGAAAGCTATATATATATATATATATATAAAAAATACACAGAGCCCTTAAAAATAGAATAGTCTATCTTTTGAGTCATTAATTTCATTCATAGCAAATTAGCTTAAATAATTATTAATATGCATGCTCAAAATTTTTGGACAAAGATTTCCACCCTGAAGTATTTATTATTTTGAAAAAAATTGAAAAACATTGTATAAATTTTTAAAATAAGTTATGGTACTTCCAAATAATTGAATATTATTTTTCAATAAATAATTAAATCTACACTTATTAATTTTATGATTAAAGAATACATAATGTTTAAAGCTATGGGAGAGAATATGGCAGATGAGTAAATAATTGAGAATTTGAGAAGGTAGCTTAATGTGCTGGGGACCTTAGAACATAGGATAAAAAGTTGGAAGAGGGAAGAAATAGAGTTCTTTCCATGATGGGAATCAAAGAAAAGATTACAGGGGTACTATAGAAAGCCACCTTCACTATTGGCCTGAGACAAGTACAGTATAACTGGAAGAGAAATTCCCATGCCCTTAGGTAGCATATGAAAAAGCAGAGACATTACTTTGCCAACAAAGGTCCATCTAGTCGAGGCTATGGTTTTTCCAGTGGTCATGTATGGATGTGAGAGTTGGACTGTGAAGAAAGCTGAGCGCCAAATAATTGATGCTTTTGAACTGGGGTGCTGGGGAAGACTCTTGAGAGTCCCTTGGACTGCAAGGAGATCCAACCAGTCCATCCTAAAGGAGACCAGGCCTGGGTGTTCATTGGAAGGACTGATGTTGAGGCTGAAACTCCAAAACTTTGGCCACCTCACGTGAAGAGTTGACTCATTGGAAAAGACCCTGATGCTGGGAGGGATTGAGGGCAGGAGGAAAAGGGGACAACAGAGGATGAGATGGCTGGATGGCATCACTGACTCGATGCACATGAGTTTGGGTGAACTCCAGGAGTTGGTGATGGACAGGGAGGCCTGGCGTGCAGCAATTCATGGGGTCGCAAAGAGTCAGATATGACTGAGTGACTGAACTGAACTGAACTGAGTTGGATATCAGATAGTTTTCTTTTAAGATGTGAGTTTTAGTATAACATCCACCAGCACACAGAATCTAACCCTTGAAAAACACTTTTAATCATTAGCAATATCCCCAACTCACTTCACAATAAAGTTGTAACCTTCAATGGCTTTCTATAAGTGCACATTAAATAAACAATGATAAAACACAAATGTGGAATATAAACCAGGAAAATTTTAGTAAAGCAATAAAACTCACTTAGCATCCTTCAACAATTTACATAACCCCACATTGTGAAAAGATATAAAATCATCAGCCACCATTTTTATAAAACTTCATAAACAGCAACGCTACAATAAATCATCATTTCAGTTTTGACAAGAATGATGTTTATTTTGGGACCTCTCAGGTAGCACAGTGGATAAGAATCTGCCTGCCAATGCTGAGGACATGGGTTCGATCCCTGGTCCAGGAAGACTAAGCCCATGTGCCACAACTCCTTAAATCTGTGTGCTCTAGGCCCCACAATAAAGAGTATCCCCCACTCTCTGCAACTAGAGAAAGCCCTCTCTCACCAATGAAGACCCAGCACAGCCATAAATACATAAAAGTATATATTTTAAAAAAGATTAGTGTTTATTTTGACCCAAGATAAATATGAAAATGTTGGCTTCCAGGCTTTAAAGTAGCAATGGCTGAGTGAACAGAACAGGGCTCTGGGTCATTAGGTAAAGCTTTCTGAGTGAGTGAAAGTCATTCAGTCGTGTCCCACTCTTTGTGACCCCGTGGACTATACAGTCCATGGAATTCTCCAGGCCAGAATACTGCAGTAGGTAGCCTTTCCCTTCTCCAGGGGATCCTCCCAAACCAGGGATAGAACCCAGATCTCCTGTGTTACAGGCAGATTCTTTACCAGCTGAACCACACTGAAAACCCAAAACTTTCTACTACCTCTCTAGTACTGCAGATGGGAAAGATAATCATTTACATAGGACAGAGGTGAGTGAGTCAGGAAGGTATCCTAGCAGTTATAAAAGTCTTTGGAGCCAACATTTTTATGAGACAATTCATTGTTAGGGTTTAGAAAATAGATTTTTAATGATATCATTTTGCTAGTTATTCACATCTCAATACAAATTAATCCACCCCCCATTTTCTTACTATAGGAGACACTCAGAAAGGTATGTAAACATAGGATAACTGAAGAAAGGTCATGGAAAAAATTATAATAAAATTGGCAAAACAAAGGCACATATCATCTAATGCTCGATTTTATTTCAAGTCAAATCTGACCTAGTCTGTTTAATAACAAATAAAACTATTTAAAATAATTTCTTTAGAAGATTACTGAATTTTAAGATATGCAATCATTTCAAAACTGTCTCATGCCTAGGGAGTCATAAAAATACCTGCTGAGTCATGGCGATGAGGCATCACCACATGAAGTTTAAAAAGACTGGTTCTTTTTATGACAGTCTTTTTTCTTTTGAAAAAAAATCGCAGCCTTCAAAAGAGTGTTTTCATAATGTTGACAGGTGTACTGTGATTACTCATCAGGCCATGACTTCATATAAAAACGGTCTTTCCCCCTACCATAGTTAAACCTCCATTCCACTTAAAAAATAGATGCTAATTATCAGATCGCATTCATTAAATTTTCAAGAATTCACAGCAGTGGAGTGAATAGGAAAGATGTGAATAAAGATGTAAAATTCAACTGTTTAAGTTGATTGGCCAGTCAAGTTGATAAAAATAACTGGTTCAAGACACAGCATGGTGGCATGAAAAAAGCATGGAATTTTGGATTAAAGAGATATAGGTTTGAATCTTCTTTTGTAAAACACTGGTTTTGTAAGTTTAAACAAGTTATTTAACTTCTTTGTGACCCATTTTTTTCATGATAACTCTAAATGAAATAATCCATACCTTGTGGAATTCAACTGAAGAATAAATGTAAACATACACACACACACCTTATCTCCCAACTTGTCCTCAAAATGGAAAGAGGACATTTATTTGGTCATACCTTTTTGGTATTCTCTGACCTTCCAAGTTCCTTTTTAGAGAGATACATAAAGCTGACTGAAAGAGAAAATATTCTTTAAAGCTACTACAAAAGCTGTAATCATTTAGAGGTCAGAGAACATAAACTGAAATGAAAAACAGTGGTCATCTGAGAGGTTGATTAGATCACTCATCTCCCACCTGAGCAAAGCCGATACCTGAACCAGGCCTGAAGCAGGATATTGGTCAGATGGATAGACAGGGGAATCAGAAGAGAAAACTAGCAGTCATGGAAATAGCAGGGTGGATTGTACCACAGATTTTTAAGGACTGGAAAATTCTTGTGGTGACTTAAAAATATGTTGCTATTTGACTGGAATCTGTGAGAAAGAAAATTCTAGATAAGGAATTTACATGAGGACATAGGGACAAATCCTATCACAGGTGTTTATTCAAGACTGTGACTGTCTAATTACGTGGCTTGAATCTGAGAGAAAAACAGAAAATAAGATTCCTCAAGCTCTCTCTCAGAGTTCATATGAAACCCACACTCGCTCCTTGACAGTTTCTAAGTTTTTACAAATTATTGCTTCAGTGGAAGACCTCTCAATATAAATTTCTTAATTTCCTAAAAGCTGCTAATGCCAGTTGAAATTTTAAAGTCAAAAATTACATTTTGTTAAATCTTTATATATGTGTGTGGATGTGAAATTTTTTCAATCCTCTCATCGAAAAAAGACCTGGTCAGAAATTTCAAGCCTTCTACAACTGAATCATACATCCAGTCAAAGGAAAAAAAGATGTGGTTGTTTTCAAAGATCACTTTGAAATTTGAAAAAATGAACCAGGATCAGTTTATTTTTTTCCTTTGACTCCATGCATGTGTGCTAAGTTGCTTCAGTCATATCCAACTCTTTGTAATCCTATGGACTGTAGCCTGCCAGGCTCCTCTGTCTATGGGATTCTCTAGGCAAGAATATTGGAGTGCGTTGCCAAGCCCTCCTCCAGGAGATCTTCCCAACCCAGGGACTGAATCTAGGCCTCCTGTGACTCCTGCATTGCAAGCAGATTTTTTACTGCTGAGCCACAAGGGAAGCCCCAGGAGCTAATATTAAGTAAAATGGTTTTCTTTATCAGTTGTCATCTAATTGATTTTCAATTTTAATAATTATTCCTAATTACTTAGAAAGTTTATATAAATGAAGTTGTTAAACAATATAAGAAGCTTTTAACACTTGTATCAGTTTTTCCTCATTCTGTCTATTCTTAAGAACTCTAGCTATCCAAAGTGGGTGAAGAATCAAAAGAACACTCTGAGAAAATATTTGAAATATTCCATTTCTCTGGATTTCTAAATAAATATTGATTATTAAGCAGAGTACAGTTGAAATTACAATGCTGAATTAAATATATTTTCATTTTCCATTTTCCATTTCCATTTTCATTTTCCATTATGTGGAAAACATAGTCTCTGCTGTTAATTAAATTAGAAAATACTTATTTGAACATTTAATGCCAAATATATGTAAATACATTTAAACTTTTTGCTTATCATATTCATGAAGAAAAACTAAGTACTTAAAATGTAACTTCAAAAAGTTCACACACTTAATATTCAAAGTAGCTAAGGGACAGTGCTATAAACTTATACTGCTGCTGCTAAGTCACTTCAGTTGTGTCCAACTCTGTGCGACCCCATAGATGGCAGCCCACCAGGCTCCTCCGTCCATGGAATTTTCCAGACAAGAGTACTGGAGTGGGGTGCCATTGCCTTCTCCATAAACTTATACTAGTCCAGCTTAGATTCATGTGTGTAGGTCTTTTAAAGTATTTTTAGTCTCTTTTAAACTGTCCTCTATCTTTGCCATCATGTACTTAGTTTCTTTAAAATATATAAATTTAAATAATCATCCAGATAGTATTTTATCTATTTCCTATATTATTGTCATTTGGAAAACTATCTTCAACATTTCCAAAGAAACATTTATACAATTTGGTACTTAGAGTAATTCCTCTGTCTCACTCTTAATGATCATTATTGCTTTTTACTTGTTGTGGCAAAGTTTCAAAAATAGTGTTTATATATTATATTGGGCTTCCCTTGTGGCTAAGCTGGTAAAGAATCTGCCTGTAATGCTGGAGACCTGGGTTCAATCCCTGGATTGAAAAGATCCCCTGGAGAAGGGAACAGCTACCCACTCCAGTATTCTGGCCAGGAGAATTCCATGGACAGTAGAGTCTTGGGGTCACAAAGAGTCGGACATGACTGAGTGAATATTAATTTTCTAGAGTTGCTGTAACAAAATACCGTAGGCTGAGTAGCTTAACCAACAGAGACTTATTTTCCTACATTTATGGATGTTGGAAGTTCAAGATGAAGGTGTTTGCTGGTTCAAGTTCCCCCAAGGCCTTTCTCCTGAACTTACAGATGACTTCTTCTCTCTGTGTCTTCATATGTCCTCTCTGTGCATATATCCTAGGTATTTTTCCATGTCCAAATTTCCTTCTTTAAGGACATTAGTCAGATTGGAGTTGGGCCCATACTAATGACCTCCATTCAAAAACTTAATCACCTCTTTAAAGGTCCTATCTTCAAATATAGTCACATTGTGAGGTACTGGAGGTTAGGACTTAAACATAAAAAATTGGCAGGATACAAAATTTGGCTTCTGTGTAGATCTTTAGAAATACTTGGTTTGCAAATAGAATTACTTTGAAAAACTTTACTCAAAGGTAAACAGTTCAGAACCAAAAATGGTCAAATATTCATGGTCACTTCACTTGAATAGCTGAAATACCTGGAGGGAAACAATTATTTGCAAACAGAAATACCATCTAAAGAACAAAGATAATTCAAGAGAGTTTTAATGTAGTAAAGTCTAGTAAAATATTTAAGTAACTCTCTTTGAATGTAAAAGGCAAAGTTCTTCCCTTACTCACTGTATAAAAATAGAAAAACAAAGATAAGTGCATAATACTCTGAATTCCCTAATGGCTCAGACAGTGAAGAATCTGCCTGCAATGTGGAAGACCTGAGTTGGATCCCTTGGTTGGAAAGATCTCCTGGAGAAGGGAATGGCTACCCACTCCAGTATTCTTGCATGGAGAATTCCATGGACAGAGGAGCCTGGTATGCTACAGTCCATGGAGTCGCAGAGAGTCAGAGATGACTAAGAATAACACTTTCACTGAAATAAAAAGTCAATGGTATTCAGGTGTTCACTAGACACATGAAAGATATTTTTTAGGCTTGGGGAAGAAGGAGAGGAAAAATTGATTTCATGGAAAGAGGTGAATCCTCACAGCAAGTTGTCATCATCAGAGGACCACTGCCATTAGAATCTCTCTTGATAAGGAAATAACTAAAGCAATTCTAAGAAGAATGACGTCTTATGTCAAATATGAAGTTGCTTTCTTATGACTTAGGTAATAACTCTCTGCCTCCCTCAAAACATTAGTAAGCCTTTGTAAATTTCTGCTACACACAAGTTGCTGGTGTTCATTTACTAGTCATGTCTGACTCATTGTAACCCCATGGACTGCAGCGTACCAGGCTCCTATGTTCTCTATTATCTCCTGAAGTTTGCTCAAATTCACATCCATTGAGTCAGTGATGCTATCTAACCATCTCATCATCTGTTGCCCCCTTCTCCTTTTGCCTTCAGTCTTTCCCAGCATCAGGGTCTTTTCCATACCTGAGTCAGTTCTTTGCATCAGGTGGCCAAAGTATTGGAGCTTCAGCAACAGTGCTTCCGATGAATATTCAGGACTGATTTCCTTTAGGATTGACTGGTTTGATCTACTTGCAGTCCAAGAAACTCTCAAGAATCTTCTCTAACACCACAGTTCAAAAACATCCATTTTTTTGCATTCAGCCTTCTTTATGGTCCAACTCTCACATCTGTCACAACTACTGGGGAAACCATAGCTTTTACTATACGGACCTTTGTCAGCACACAAGTACATTGGAGTAAATTGTCAAAACAAGAGAAGGGAAGGAGATTATGTCACTCTAAAAAGTGTGATGCTGAAAAGAAATATTAATTACAGGGATCATTTATGAAGACATTTATGATAAATTAAAAATATATAATCATGATGATGATGATATAAGCCCTTTTGGAAATACTGGAGATAAGATTGGGATTACATATTGTGGGACATGGAATGGGAAAAAGCCATATTGCTCTCTCATTAACATAATGGACAGCCTCAGATGATTGGATACTTTGGAGACATCTATGTTATTCAATCACGTAAAACAAATAACAGTATTTTACTATGAGATTTCCAAAATATGAATCTCTTTCTTGCTTCTCCATCTCTAGACTATCATTGGGCTTTCTCTTTCCATGAGAATCTTGAATGGCCTTATCAATCATATGTTTATTTCTGTTCAAAACCTAATTTTTCACTCAGTACTGCCCTTATGAAAGCATTTTTATCTTTGTTCATTTTCAGTCACCTCAAACCTTTTTATAACTACATATGTCAATAACCTAAGAATGTAAAGTAACTATACACACATATGTGTAACTGAATCACTTTGCTGTACACCTGAAACTACCACAACATTGTCGATCAACTATACTCCAATGTAAGGTAAAATGTAAACTAAAATGACTGTTGAGTATAAAGGAGATAAGGAATGTAAATACTGTCAACTATTACGGGTCAATGTCTTGGTATTTTAGTTTAGTTTTTTTTTTTTTAATAGCTTTCTTTTTTAGTATAACTATCAAAAGCTATGTCCATCAAAAAGGGGAACATAAAGTTCATTAAAAAGAAGACATTTAACGAAGACAAAAGGGAAAGCACAATGAAAAAAGAGTTAGAAGTAGATCGCACCAAAGTTTTATGTCTTTATTTAATCAGTTCTCCTAAATTCTATTCAAGTGTTTCCTGTTTACTTCTTAATTAATGCAGAACAAGTGTGCCACTTAAAAAACAATTTTGGCAAGTTTAAAGTGGTAAAAAAAATTTAAAAAACAGGTTAATATGACCCTATATTTTCAATTCCAGCATTAAACTACCTAGCCGACTTTCAGCCTTAACATGGCCTTTTGGAAAGCCCTTTTCATTTTAGCACAATGAAGTATGACTGTGAAAGTTTGTTATTTTGAAAAAAATAAATGAAATGTCTTAACAGCACCATACAAACTGACAGTCAACAAGCCAGTGCTATTGCCTGAATGATGGGTGAGAAGCCTCATGAATGACTGAATATTACAAAAAATAATGAGATGATGTAGCCTTACATAGAGTGGAAGTTTTGAAGGAAATCACCAGGTAGTGCATGATGTCTCCAGAAGCAATTCTGTTGGTGAGGTGTGCTGTGCTAAACAAACCTTTGAAAACAGCACTGGTGCTTAATAATAAAAGTCTCCTCCTGCATATGGGGTCTAGGAGTGACTCATCATTCATGTAATTCTACTTGATGAGCAAAAGGTATGTTGTATTTCCACTGTCTTATGCATAGGCCATCAGCGAAAGGTGAAGAAGTTGCTCTAACTTTGGGTGCATTACTAACTCAAAGTTCACTCTCATAACCAAAGCATAAACTTCCATTTTCAAATGTCTGTAATTCTATAAATATATATATATATACACACATAAATTTGGTAAGATTAAAAATCTTCTCCAATTCTCTAGCTCAAAGAGACAAAGATTAATTTCAAATCTTTTCAGCTAACTAGGAAAATTATTGCAACTATTGATTTTTTATGTTTATTTTCTAGGTAAACAAGGTAATTGTACAGAGTAGAGTAGATACAGTCATAGAAAAACACAATCTAAAAAATGAAACAAAAACAAACAGGTACTTGGACAAAACTGAAAGACATTGAGTTAAGGCTAAATCTAAAGGCTAAGTCTTAAGGCAAGATTTAAGCCTTCATGTAATATATGTGGATATATATGTTAATTAAAGTTTTAAATAAAATCACCCTACATATGAACATCATTTTTATTTTGTAGTCTTTTTTTTTCTAGAGGTTGCTTAATATTTATTTTGGACTCTTTTTTTTTCCGCCTATACTCTCTTGTTTCTAATTTTTCAATAATAAATTTGTATTGATTTTAATAAAAAATATTATTTAAAAGATGATCAACCTCATATATTAATAACAAAATGAATAAATGTTGGCTTCTGCATAAAATTATACATTACTTTAGAAATATGAACTAATCTCTTTATTACCTATTTTCCTTTTTACTTTTATACACAAAATATTGAAATTAAATACTAAAAATGAAACAAAAATTCGTTAACATTTGACTATTTTTAAAAAAGGAAATTTAAGCAGAATGTATGACTATCCCACCCTACCTCCACCCCCAAAAAACCACATACAACTATATGTTGAGGCAAGTTACATAAACGATAGGAGAAAAACAGATGGTGATTGATGTTGTACTCAGTAGATAGATTAGAACAGTAGGTGAAGCCAAGTTTTCATTTGAAACAGGCATTCTCTCAAAAATATCACCAACTTAGGTAACTGTGATACTTTTTTCTGATTATAGGGTAGTTCATTTAATGCATAGAATTTTTGTTGTGTATTCAGTGAAGAATAAATTCTTTTTAATGGTTTGCATTTTTAAACAAAAGCAAAGTATCTTACATGGCTTATTTTATATAGCATGCCTATACAAATTAATGCTTGATGCAGATACTAGGTGTTACTCAAAGAAACAGCCATAAGAGTAATGAACCTTTCCACTAGGAAAGAGGGAAGTGTCTAGATTCTATCTTCACTAACTATTTAGTTACTAGTTTGGATGGATGAATTTCCTTCATAATTTTTTCCTAAATGATATAAAGAGATCTTTGTAAAGTCAAATTTTGTAGAAACAAAGAGTTATAAAAGCTAAGTGCTGCTCTTGAACACAACAAGCAAGTAAAGTATGTAAGAACAAATTCAAACTCAGGTCCTTTGTCTGGAATCTATATTCCGTTTGTCATACTACTGTACATTAGGCACCAGGAGCATTGGGGACAAAATATGGCCCCAATGCAGGAGTAACTGGATAATAAAATGATGAGTATGATATAAGAAATTATCACACAGGCTAATAGGACAGGGAATCTGATATAGGAAAATTATATAGCAGCCCAATGATATTATGAGTCTAAGCTAACTTCAGCTTTAAGGACACATACAGGTTGAAAGTGAACTACCTGGAAAGTGAAGAAAAGTGGTAGTCGCTTAGTTGTGTCTGACTCATTGTGATCCCATGAGCTGTAGCCCACCAGGCTCCTCTGTCCATGAAATTCTCCATGCAAGAATACTGGAGTGGGTAGCCATTTCCTTTTCCAGGGGATCTTCCCAACTAAGGGATTGAACCCACATTTTTTATGTCTCCTGCACTGGCATGGTTCTTTACCGCTAGCCCACCTGGGAAGCCCTTTTGTGAACTACTTTCAGTTCAATTCAGTTCAGTTCAGTCACTCTACTTTCAGTTCAGTTCAGTCGTGTCCAACTCTTTGTGACCCCATGAACTGCAGCACGCCAGGCCTCCCTGTCCATCACCAACTCCCGGAGTTCACTCAAACTCATGTCCATTGAGTCGGTGAAGCCATCCAGCCATCACATGCTCTGTCATCCCCTTCTCCTGCTGCCCCCAATCCCTCCCAGCATCAGTCTATTCCAGTGAGTCAACTCTTCGCATGAGGTGGCCAAAGTACTGGAGTTTCAGCTTCAGCATCCTTCCTTCCAAAGAAATCCCAGGGCTGATCTCCTTCAGAATGGACTGGTTGGATCTCCTTGCAGTCCAAGGGACTCTCAAGAGTCTTCTCCAACACCACAGTTCCAAAGCATCAATTCTTCGGCGCTCAGCCTTCTTCACAGTCCAACTCTTACATCCATACATGACCACTGGAAAAACCATAGCCTTGACTAGATGGACCTTTGTTGGCAAAGTAATGTCTCTACTTTTTAATATGCTATCTAGGTTGGTCATTGCTTTCCTTCCAAGGAGTAAGCATCTTTTAATTCCATGGCTGGAATCACCATCTGCAGTGATTTTGGAGCCCCCAAAAATAAAGTCTGACACAGTTTCCACTGTTTCCCCATCTATTTCCCATGAAGTGATGGGACCAGATGCCATGATCTTCATTTTGTGAATGTTGAGTTTTAAGCCAACTTTTTCACTCTCCTCTTTCACTTTCATCAAGAGGCTTTTTAGTTCCTCTTCACTTTCTGCCATATGGGTGATGTCATCTGCATATCTGAGATTATTGATATTCCTCCTGGCAATCTTGATTCCAGTTTATGCTTCTCCAACCCAGCGTTTCTCATGATATACTCTGCATATAAGTTAAATAAGCAGGGTGACAATATACAGCCTTGACGTACTCCTTTTCCTATTTGGATCCAGTCTGTTGTTCCATGTCCAGTTCTAACTGTTGCTTCCTGACCTGCATACAGGTTTCTCAAGAGGCAGGTCAGGTGCTCTGGTATTCCCATCTCTTTCAGAATTTTCCACAGTTTGCTGTCATCCACACAGTCAAAGGCATAGTCAATAAAGCAGAAATAGATGTTTTTCTGGAACTCTCTTGCTTTTTCCATGATCCAGTGGATGTTGGCAATTTGATCTCTGGTTCCTCTGCCTTTTCTGAAACCAGCTTGAACAGCAGGAAGTTCACGGTTCACATATTGCTAAAGCCTGGCTTGGAGAATTTTCTCCAATTTTGAGCATTACTTTACTTGTGTGTGAGATGAGTGCAATTGTGCGGTAGTTTGAGCATTCTTTGGCATTGCCTTTCTTAGGGATTGGAATGAAAACTGACTTTTCCCAGTCCTGTGGCCACTGCTGAGTTTTCCAAATTTGCTGGCAGATTGAGTGCAACACTTTCACAGCATCATCATCCAGGATTTGAAATAGCTCCACTGGAATTCCATCACCTCCACTAGCTTTGTTCGTAGTGATGAACTACTTCACCCTCCAGCCATTCCACTGCTTGGTATATATATAAAAGAAATGGAATCTGTATCTCAAACAGCTATCTGCACTTCCATATTCATTGTGTATCATTCACAATGGCCAAAATATGGAAATAAACTAAGTGTCCATTGACAGATGAATGGATAAAGAAGATGTGGCATATTATACATATATACAGATTTTTTTAATATATTCCTAGATATGTAGGACTATTATTCAGCCATAGAAAAGAAAAAAATTCTATCATTTTAGACAACTTGAATGAAACTTGAGCACATTATGTTATGTGAAATAAGCCAGACAAAGAAGACAAACACTGTATGGTCTCCCTTATATGGACAATCTTAAAAAAAAACTTCCAAACTCACAGCATAAAGCAGTAAGGTGGTTACCAGGGACTAAAGTAAGGGAGAAATGGGAAGATGCCCATTAATGAATATAAGTCTTAAGTTATAAGATAAATAAATTCTGGGGATCTTGATTATACCAAAGCCTTTGACTGTGTGGATCAAAACAAACTGGAAAATTCTGAAAGAGATGGCATTACCAGACCACCTGACCTGCCTCCTGAGAAATCTGTATGCAGGTCAAGAAGCAACAGTTAGAGCTGGACATGGAACAA
The DNA here is from genome assembly GCF_032452875.1 of Bos javanicus. Classification (NCBI taxonomy): domain Eukaryota; kingdom Metazoa; phylum Chordata; class Mammalia; order Artiodactyla; family Bovidae; genus Bos; species Bos javanicus. Next base: position 28,794,405 of record NC_083887.1, on the reverse strand, counting down.
CAGACTGGTTCCAAATCAGGAAAGGAGTACATCAAGACCGTATACTGTCACCCTGCTTATTTAACTTAAATGCAGAGTACATCATGAGAAACTCTGGGCTGGATGAAGCACAAGCTGGAATCAAGATTGCCGGGAGAAATATCAATAACCTCAGATATGCAGATGACACCACCCTTAAGGCAGAAAGCGAAGAAGAACTAAAGAGCCTCTTGATTAAAGTGAAAGAGGAGAGTGAAAATGTTGGCTTAAATCTCAACATTCAGAAAACTAACATCATGACATCTGGTCCCATCACTTCATGGCAAATAGATGGTAACAATGGAAACAGTGAGAGACTTTATTTTTTTTTTTTGGTGGGGGAGTGCTCCAAAATCACTGCAGATGGTGACAGCATCCATGAAAGTAAAAGACGCTTGCTCCTGGGAAGAAAAGTTATGACCTACCTATAGAGCATATTAAAAAGCAGAGATATTACTCTGCCAACAAAGTCCATCTAGTCAAAGCTTTGGTTTTTCCTAGTAGTCATGTATGGATATGAGAGTTGGACCATAAAGAAGTCTGAGCACCAAAAACTGATGCTTTTGAACTGTGGTGTTGGAGAAGACTCTTGAGAGTCCCTTGGATAGCAAGGAGATCGAATCAATCCATCCTAAAGGAAATCAGCCCTAAATATTCATTGGAAACACTGATGCTGAAGCTGAAACACCAATACTCTTGCCACCTGATGTGAAGAACTGATTCATTTGAAAAGACCCTGATGCTGGGAAAGATTGAAGGCAGGAGGAGAAGGGGATGACAGAGGATGAGATAGTTAGATGGCATCACCGACTCAATGGATAGGAGTTTGAGTAAGCTCTGGAAGTTGGTGATGGACAGGGAAACCTGGCGTACTGCAGTCCATGGGGTGGCAAAGAGCTGGACACAACTGAGCTGAAATTAACTGAATTTAACTGAAATTAACTGAATACTCAGCATAGTAACTATGCTTAATACCGTATTGTACACTTGAAAGTTGCTAAAGTGTTCTCATATAAAAAAGGCAACTATATGAGATAATCAATATGACTGTGACAATCATTTCACAATGTATACATATATCAAATCATCACATTGTACACTTTAAATTTATACAATTCTATTTGTCAATTATATTTCCATTAAACTGGAGGGAAAAAAATCTTTAGTGAATCGGCATTGCAAATAAATATACTAATACAATTTACATGAATATAAATGAGTGACACCAGTGAAAAGGGCGTGTCTAAAAGTAATCTCATTTATAATATTAATAGCGGTAAATGTTGGAAGATTCAGACTTTTCAAAACTCTGGAAATCCCATAGCTGTAGCAATCTAGGGAGCATTTATTCAGGAAAAACACTGAAATTTGTTAGGAACAGTGACCTTTGTCATATTTCAACTTGTCCTATTTCTATTTCACACTCAAAAGCTATGCAATAGCCTCAAATCCAAGCTCCCATAATCGTGATGAAAACCAACAACCTGACAGTCATGGGAGAGGTTAGAATGGTGTTGAAATTCTTACAAAGCTACTTTCCCAGAGAACTGTCATTACTGACTGTCTGGTAGTTCCTTTGAAGACTCAACCTGCAAGAGAGTTTTTAAATGACCTGACTCAGAACTGTCTCAGTGCAAACAGCCTTTTCCTAGAAAGCAATTTTTGAAAACAGGGAAAATAACAACCTTTCTGCCAAGCAAAAAAAAAGAAGAAGAAAAAAAAAAACTAGGGAAAGCAACAGACTAAAAAAAAAAAAATGCTCAAAAGGAAAACTTGGATGAGATGTCTATAGGAAGATCTGAAAAACTCTGACACATTCCTAAGATCCTGAAAGACTAACTCAGTGTTCTAAACTGCATGGCAATTTACATACACAATCATATCTACCAAATAAAAATACATGTTCATATATTTTGTTATAATGGTGCCTCACTCATCAAGAGGAGGTTTATGTATCATATTATTTCAATTACTTGCTAATTGATCTCCTGTTTCCATTTCAGTAACCCCCAAAGTATCTTTCCAACTGCTACCAAGATGACCTGATGATAACTCCTCCATTGAAATTACTTTAATTATCTGTAGACTGTTATTTCAATTTCTAAGTATAGTATGAGATTTACTACATCCTCCAAGCTCTTCAACACCATCTCTGCTCTTCATTCCCAAGCATGATGCTCTTCTCTAGCTGCACTGAACCAATTTCACTTTTGAGGTCTAGACCAAACTGTCCCCCATGTCTGTCCTTTTCTCATCAAATACTATTTGTTATTGATTACAGCCAAGCCAAAATTGTTTTATATGAGGGAATGACCTTATCATGGAGAAGAAGGAACAGACTCAAAATAAAATGGCATAGAATATTGATGCAAGTAGAGACATTAAAAAGCAGAAACATTACTTTGAGAACAAAGGTCTGTCTAGTCAAAGCTATGGCTTTTCCAGCAGTTGTGTATGGATGTGAGAGTTGGACCATGAAAAAAGCTGAGAACTGAAGAATTGATGCTTTTGAACTGTGGTGTTGGAGATTCTTAAGAGTCCCTTGGACTGCAAGGAGGTAAAACCAGCTAATCCAAAAGGAAATCAATCCTGAATATTCATTCGAAGGACTAATGCTGAAGCTGAAACTCCAATACTTTGGCCACCTGATGCAAAGAACTGACTCATTGGAAAAGACCCTGATGCTGGGAAAGATTGAAGGCAGGAGGAGAAGGAGACAACAGTAGATGAGATGGTTGGATGGCATCACCAACTTGATGGGCATGAGTTTGAGTAAGCTCCGGGAGTTCGTGATGGACAGGGAAGCCTGGCATACCACAGTCCATGAGGTCACAGAGTCGGTCATGACTGGGCAACTGAACGGAACTGATTGATGCAAGCATTTTAATCACATCTAACTAAACATACATTTACACTCATTCATATTATCCTAATCTATTTCCCACATACTTGGGAAGACAAACATTATAAATGAAAGGATACAGGCTGGATAACTTAGTGTTACTGACAATTAACTGAAGATAGGCTGTTATTAATACTTTAGTTTTATGCTATTTGTGGCATGAGACAACCAGTGAATCTTCAACTTTAAGCAATGCAGGTGGATTTGCCATTGTTGTTAGACCTGTTTCTGGCTTAATTCTCTAGTTGAGAATGGGTTTGGGTCCAACTTTAGAGTTCTTTTTTTTCATGAAGTATATGTTCATTTGCCACACACACCTCTGAACATCAAACAGTTGTTGTCAGTGATACTGATTTTTATTAACTAATATTAAGTCATTACTTCAGTAGAGTTCAGCACTTTAAAATACAACATAGGTAAGTTTACTGACATTAATAATTCCCACAGTGGTACTGGTTAATCTACTCTATATTTGGTAGAAGGCACAACTATAATCAGTAACACTGAACATTCAACCAAATGTACCCTTTGGCTTACTTTACCACCACAAGGGACAAAAAGGGTATGGACCTAGAAGCAGAAGGTATTAAGAAGAGATGATAAGAATACACAGAAGAGCTATACAAAAAAGATCTTAATGACCCAGGTAACCAAGATGGCGTGATGACTCATGTACAGCCAGACATCCTAGAGTGTGAAGTCAAATGGGCATTAGGAAGCATCACTACAAACAAAGCTAGTGGAGATGATAGAATTCCAGCTGAGCTATTTCAAATCCTAAAAGATGGTACTGTGAAAGTGCTGCACTCAATATGCCAACAAATTTGGAAAACTCAGCAGTGGCCACAGAACTGAAAAAGTTCAGTCTTCATTCCAATCCCAAAGAAAGGCAATGCCAAAGAATGTTCAGGCTACCACACAATTGCCGTCATTTCACATGCTAGTAAGGTCATGCTCAAAATCCTCCAACCTAGGCTTCAAGAGTACATGAATCAAGAAATTTCACCCGTGTACACCTGTGGTGGATTCATGTTGATGTATGGCAAAACCAATACAATATTATAAAGTAATTAGCCTCTAATTAAAATAAATAAATTTAAATTAAAAAAAGAAATTTCAGATCTGCAAGTTGGATTTAGAAAAGGCAGAGGACATACAGATGGCTAACAAACACATGAAAAGATGCTCAACATCACTCATTAGCAGAGAAATGCAAATCAAAACCACTATGAGGTACCATTTCACACCAGTCAGAATGGCTGCGATCCAAAAGTCTACAAGCAATAAATGCTGGAGAGGGTGTGGAGAAAAAGGAACCCTCTTACACTGTTGGTGGGAATGCAAACTAGTACAGCCACTATGGAGAACAGTGTGGAGATTCCTTAAAAAACTGGAAATAGAACTGCCCTATGATCCAACAATCCCACTGCTGGGCATACACACTGAGGAAACCAGAAGGGAAAGAGACATGTGTACCCCAATGTTCATCGCAGCACTGTTTATAATAGCCAGGACATGGAAGCAACCTAGATGTCCATCAGCAGATGAATGGATAAGAAAGCTGTGGTACATATACACAATGGAGTATTACTCAGCCATTAAAAAGAATACATTTGAATCAGTTCTAATGAGGTGGATGAAACTGGAGCCTATTATACAGAGTGAAGTAAGCCAGAAAGAAAAACATCAATACAGTATACTAACGCATATATATGGAATTTAGAAAGATGGTAACAATAACCCTGTGTATGAGACAGCAAAAGAGACACTGATGTATAGAACAGTCTTATGGACTCTGTGGGAGAGGGAGAGGGTGGGAAGATTTGGGAGAATGACATTGAAACATGTATAATATCATGTATGAAATGAGTCGCCAGTCCAGGTTTGACGCACGATACTGGATGCTTGGGGCTGGTGCGCTGGGATGACCCAGAGGGATGGTATGGGGAGGGAGGAGGGAGGAGGGTTTAGGATGGGGAACACATGTATACTTATGGCGGATTCATTTCAATATTTGGCAAAACTAATACAATATTGTAAAGTTTAAAAATAAAATAAAATTAAAAAAAAAAAGAAAAGGCAGAGGAACTAAGATCAAATTGCCAACATCCACTCGATCACAGAAAAAGCAAGGGAATTCCAAAAAATCATCTACTTCTGCTTCATTGACTACGCTGAAGCCTTTGACTATATGGATCACAACAAACTGTGGAAAATTCTTAAAGAGATGGGAATACCAGACCACCTTACCTGCCTCCTGCGAAATCTGTATGCAGGTCAAATGCAACAGTTAGAACCAACATAGAACAGACTGGTTGCAAATTGGGAAAGGATTACATCAAGACTGTATATTGTCACCCTGCTTATTCAACTTATGTGCAGAGTACATCAGGTGAAATGCAGGGCTGGATGAAGCACAAGACAGAATCAAGACTGCCAGGAGAAATATCAATAACCTCAGATATGCAGATGACACCACCCTTTTGGCAGAAAGCAAAGAGGAACTAAAGAGCCTCCTGGTGAAGGAGAAAGAGGAGAGTGAAAAAGTTGGCTTAAAGCTCGAAATTCAAAAAACTAAGATCATGGCATCTGGTCCCATTACTTCATGACAAATAGATTGGGAAATAATGGAAAAAGTGACAGACTATTTTTTGGGGCTTAAAATCACTGCAGATGGTGACTGCAGCCATGAAATTAAAAGACTCTAAATTCTTGGATTAAAAGCTATGGCAAACCTTGTTGTTGTTCAGTCACTCAGTCATGTCTGACTCTTTGCCACTTCTGGACTGCAGCATGCCAGGTTTCCTAGTCCTTTACGATCTCTTGGAGCCTGGTCAAAATCATGTCCATTTAGTCAGTGATGTCATCCAACCATCTCTTCCTCTGTCATCCCCTTCTCCTCCTGCCTTCAATCTTTCCCAGCATCAGGGTCTTTTCCAATGAGTCAACTCTTCGTATCAGGTGGCCAAAGTTTGAGTCTTCTCCAGCACCACAATTCAAAGGCATCAAGTCTTTGGTGCTCAGACTTTTTTAAATAATAAACCTAGACATGGTATTAAAAAGCAGAGACATTACTTTGCTGACAAAGTTCCCTATAGTCAAAGCTATGGTTTTTCCAGTAGTCATGTGTGGGTATGAGCATTGAACCATAAAGAAGGATGAGTGAGCACCAAAGAATTGCTGCTTTCAAATTGTGGTGTTGGGGAAGACACTTAAGATTCCTTTGGACAGCAAGAAGACCAAACCAGTCAATTCTAAACCAAATCAATCCTAAATATTCATTGGAAGGACTGATGGCTGAAACTGAAGTTCCAATGCTTTGGTCACCTGATGCAAAGAGTTAGCTTATTGGAAAAGCCCCTGATGTTGGTAAAGATAGAAGGTAGGAGGAGAATGGGACAACAGAGGATGAGATGGTTGGATGTCATCACTGACTCGATAGATATGAGTTAGAGAAAGCTCCAGGAGACGGTGAAGGACAGAGAAGCTGCAGTCCATTGGTTCACAAACAGTCAGACATGACTGAACAACTGAACATCATCAACAACAACAAGCTTAGCTCCAGAAAAAAATAAATTACCTTTCTTTTGTGTACAAAATCACTTTGTAAACGCCACTGTAAGAGTACTTATCTAATTATATTAAATTATTTATATTGTGAATTCAAAGCTTGAATATTTAGAGCAGGCATAACAACTGTATTTTCTTTATTATATATTTTCAGTGAATCACATAGTTTCTTATATACAACATATACAGAATAATATTTCTTATGTTACACTGAATCTGAAATTTCCAAAATATGATTGAAAATCCAGGAAATAAACTTCTGACCCAAAAAAACTCTTCAGTAGTCATTGAATTCATCACCTCTGCATTCTTATTATTAAATATCAGTCCTTGAGAGGGGTCCGAGGTGGTGGCATTGGAAGACCCTGCATTCACCTCCTCCCATAGACTTAACAAATTTACACCTACATATAGAGCAACTCCTCCTAAAGAACACTGAGGAGTAATTGAACAGACAACATACACAAAATGACTACATGGAAATGGGTAGAAAAGATGGAGAAACAGGAACTCTATCGTTATCACAGTGGCCTGCAAGAGGGAGGGATATTTCTGAGAGGCCAGAGCACAGACTCACCCATTTTAGGACACAGTGAAAAGACAGCAGTTTAAAGGGAACCTAGATTACATGGGAAGAAAATCCATTTACTAACCCTATAATTTCTTTCAAACAGGCAAGAAACTGCTGGAGCCCTCCCTGGGGGCTGGAGGTGCTGGTAAGCACCATTGTTTGAGTCCCCCTGGGACTCTTTCCGGCCTCCGTTTGCTCCAGCCCTATCCAGCCCACGAAGGTGACCTCAGTGCAGCAATCGCCAGCGTCTGCCATGGCCCACATCCACTCCAGCTCCAGTCAGTCGGTCAAGGCTCTCAGGTGCAAGAGGTCCACAGAGGAGACAGTCCCACACAGGGCCATTCCTTCAAGACCAGGAGGTAGCTGCTTTGCTTAATTCATAGAAACAATAACTGAAAGTCAAAGTGAGGATATAGAGGAATGTGTTCCAAATGAAAGAACAAAATAAAACCCCAAAAAAAGTTCTAGTGAAACAGAGAAAAGTAATTAATCTGATTAAAGAATTCAAAGAAAAAGTCTTTGGGATACTCACTAAACTCAGGAGAATGGAGAAACTAAGTAAGAACTTCAACAATGACTTAGAAAATATAACTAACCAGAACTGAAGAGTATAATAACTGAAATAAAAAATAAAAAAAAACACTAAAGGGAATCAACACCATATTAAATAATACAAAAGAACATATAAGTGATCTGGATTCTAGACTAGTGGAAATAAATCAGAATAGCAAAAGGAAGAAAGAAACTTCCGTGGCGGATTCATTTTGACATATGGCAAAACCAATACAATATTGTAAAGTTAAAAAATAAAATAAAATTTAAAAAAAAATGATGAGGGTTTAGGGAATCCTGAGACAACATCAACTGTACTAATATCCTCATTATAAGGACCCCAGAAGGAAAATATTGAGAGAAGGGGACAGAAAACATATTTAAAAAAATAATGCCTCAGAACTTCCCTAAGGTGTGGAAGAAAACAGATGTTCAGGTATAGGAATCACAGAGAGTACCAAAAAAGATGAATCTAAAAAAGGTCCACACCAACAGATATTATATTAAAATGAGAAAAGTTAGGAAATTGTAAAGGCAGCAAGATTTAAAAAAAAAAAAAACAACTAATCTCATAAGGAAACTCTATAATACAATCCACTGATTTTTCATCAGAAATTTTAGAGGTCAAATGGAGTGGCAGAATATATTAAAGAACTGAAAGAAAAAAAATGTATAACCAGAATACTCTATCCAGTAAGGTTATTATTCAGATTTAAAGAGAGAGAAAAAGTTTCCTAGATAAGGAAAAGAAAATTTACTGGCCTTACAAGAAATGTTAAAGGGTCTTCTTTAAACATAAAAGAAAAGGCCACAACTAGAAACAAAAAGATACATGAAAGGAAAAATCTCCCTAATAAAGGAACATCAATAGTAAAAGCAGTGGATCAGTCACTTAAAAAGCTAGTATAAGATTAAAAGACAGAAACAGTATAATCAACTATAACTATAAATAGCAGTAAAAGGATCACAAAATAAAAATATGTAAAATATTGCATCAAATGCCTAAAACGTGCAAGTGGGAGTAAAAATGTAGTGCTTTGAGAATGCTTTTAAATATAAGTTCAGTTCAGTCGTTCAGTCATGTCCGACTCTTCATGACCCCATGAATCGCAGCACGCCAGGCCTCCCTGTCCATCACCAACCCCCGGAGTTCACTCAGACTCACGTCCATCGAGTCGGTGATGCCATCCAGCCATCTCATCCTCTGTCGTCCCCTTCTCCTCCTGCCCTCAATCCCTCCCAGCATCACAGTCTTTTCCAATAAGTCAACTCTTTGCATGAGGTGGCCAAAGTACTGGAGTTTCAGCTTCAGCATCATTCCCTCCAAAGAAATCCCAGGGCTGATCTCCTTCAGAATGGACTGGTTGGATCTCCTTGCAGTCCAAGGGACTTGGCAGCTTAAAACAGATAACCATATATACAGTCAATATATATATAAACATCATGATAACCATAACCAAAATCCTACTATGGATACATAAAAAATAAAGAGAATGGAATTAAAACATAACTTTAAAGAAATCCATCAAGTCACAAGGGAAGAAACCAAGAGAAGACAGGAACGAGGAAAAAAAAAAAAAAACCACGAAAATGAACAAAAACAACTAGAAAACAATTAACAAAATGGCAATAACTACATACTTACTAATAATTACTTTAAATTTAATTGGACAAAATGCTCTAATCAAAAGACATAGGGAAATGAAATAGATTTTAAACAATTAAGACTTACGTACACGCTACCTACAAGAGACTAATCTCTGATCCAAAGACACACATGGACTGAAAGCGGAAATGCAAACAAGTGGGAACAAAAAGAAATCTAGGGTAGAAATACTCATATCAAATAAAATAGATTTGAAAACCAAGCCGTAACAAAACCCAAAGAAGGACATTATATAATGAGAAAGGGGTCAATTCAACAAGAGGACATGACATAGTAAATGTTTATGCACTCAACGTAGGAGCACTTTAATATATAAAACTAGTATTAACAAAAATAAAGAAAGAAAAGAAGCAGAATACACATTGTTTTCAAGTAAACATGGAACATTCTCCAGAAGAGATCACATTTTAGGTTACAAATTAGTCATAATAATTTTTAAAAATTTGAAATCATATGCAGTGTCTATTCTGATGACAGTGAATTCAACTACAAGGATAAAACTGGGGGGAAAAAACATAAACATTGAGACTAAACAATAATCAAACCATCAATGAAAAAAATCAAAGAGGAAATTAAAAATACTATGAGATAAACAAAAATGGAATTACAGCTGTCAAAAATCTATGCAGTGCAGCAAAAGCAGTTATGAGAAGGATGTTTATAGTGATACAGGCTTATCTCAAGAAACAAGAAAAACCTTAATTGAAAGGTACATTTAGAGAAACTTAAAAAAAAGAACAAAGCAAAGTCCAAAGTTAGTAGATAGAAGAAAATAATAAAGATCAGAGCAAAAATAAATGAAATAGAGACTACATCAAAAAGGTCAATGAAGCTAACAGTTGATTCTTGGAAAAGGCAAAACTGACAACCTTTAGCCAGCTGTATCAAAAAAGAGGGCACTGAAATACATAAAATCAGAAATGAAAGAGGAGAAATTATAACTGACAGCAAATAAACACAAATGGCTATAAGAGAATACTATGAATAATTATATGCCAACAAATTATACAACCTAGAAGAAATGGGCAATATCCCAGAAACATAATCTTTCCAGACTGAATCATGAAGAAATGGAAAATATGAGTAGACCAATTACTAATAACAAACTTGAACCAGTAACCAAAGAACTCTCCTTAAACAAAAGTCCAGGTCCAGATGGCTTCACAGTGAATTCTGCCAAACACTAAAAAAAGAGTTAATACTCATTCTTCTCCAATTATTTATTCCAAAACAACTGATGAGGAAGGAACATTTCCAAACTCATTTTACAAGACCATCTTTACCCTAGAAGCAAAACAAGACAAAGATTAAAAAAATAAAAAAAAAAAAACAACACAGGCATGTATGCCTGATGAACATAGATGCAAAAATCATCAATAAAATATTCGCAAACAAAATTCAACAACTGTTTAGTAGTATCACACACGATGAGAAAGTGGCATTCATTCCAAGGATGCAAACAGGGTTTGACATCCATAAATCAATCATTGTGGTATACCACATGAACAAACTGAAGGATAGAAATCATATAATCATCTCAATAATATAGAAAAAGTATTTGACAGAATCCAACATCCATTTATGATAAATTATTCTTTAAAAAGTGGGTATACAGGAAACATTGCTCCATACGATAAAGACCATGTATTACAAATTTTGAGCTAACATCATAATAAATGATGAAAAGATAAAAGCTTTTTCTCTAAGATCAGGAACAAGACATGGATGCTCACCCTTGCCACTTGATTTAAATATAGCATCAGAAGTCCAAGTCACATCATTCAGACAACAAAAAGAAATAAAAGGCAGCCAAATCAAAAAAGAAATAAAACTGTCACTATTTACAGATTACATGATACAACATATAGAAAATCACATAGACTCTGCCAAAAAAAATATATTAGAACTAATAAATGAATTCAATAAAGTTGCAGGATACAAAATTAATACATGGAGGTTAGCTGCATTTATATCCACTAATAACGAATGATAATAAATCTATGGAAAAGGAGGCAAGAACATTCAATGGGGAAAAGACAGTCTTTTCAAAAAATGCTATTGGGAAATTTGTCAGTTACATCCAAAATAATAAAACTGGACCACTTTCTTATGCCATATATATAAATGTAACCAGAGTAGCCATCAAGGTCAACAAAAGAGTCCGAAATGCAGTACTTGGATGCAATCTCAAAAACGACAGAATGGTCTCTGTTCGTTTCCAAGGCAAACCATTCAATATCACAGTAATCCAAGTCTATGCTCCAACCAGTAACGCTGAAGAAGCTGAAGTTGAACGGTTCTATGAAGACCTACAAGACCTTTTAGAACTAACACCAAAAAAAGATGTCCTTTTCATTATAGGGGACTGGAATGCAAAAGAAGGAAGTCAAGAAACACCTGGAGTAACAGGCAAATTTGGCCTTGGAATATGGAATGAAGCAGGGCAAAGACTAATAGAGTTTTGCCAAAAAAATGCACTGGTCATAACAAACACCCTCTTCCAACAACACAAGAGAAGACTCTACACATGGACATCACCAGATGGTCAACACTGAAATCAGACTGATTATATTCTTTGCAACCAAAGATGGAGCAGCTCTATACAGTCAGCAAAAACAAGACCAGGAGCCGACTGTGGCTCAGATCATGAACTCCTTATTGCCAAATTCAGACTTAAATTGAAGAAAGTAGGGAAACCACTAGACCATTCAGGTATGACCTAAATCAAATCCCTTATGATTATACAGTGGAAGTGAGAAATAGATTTAAGGGCCTAGATTGATAGATAGAGTGCCTGATGAACTATGGAATGAGGTTCGTGACATTGTCCAGGAGACAGGGATCAAGACCATCTCCATGGAAAAGAAATGCAAAAAAAGCAAAATGGCTGTCTGGGGAGGCCTTACAAATAGCTGTGAAAAGAAGAGAGCAAAAAGCAAAGGAGGAAAGGAAAGATATAAGCATCTGAATGCAGAGTTCCAAAGAAGAGCAAGAAGAGATAAGAAAGCCTTCTTCAGCGATCAGTGCAAAGAAATAGAGGAAAACAACAGAATGGGAAAGACTAGAGATCTCTTCAAGAAAATCAGAGATACCAAGGGAACATTTCATGCAAAGATGGGCTCAATAAAGGACAGAAATGGTATGGACCTAACAGAAGCAGAAGATATTAAGAAGAGGTGGCAAGAACACACAGAAGAACTGTACAAAAAAGATCTTCATGACCCAGATAATCATGATGGTGTGATCACTGACCTAGAGCCAGACATCCTGGAATGTGAAGTGAAGTGGGCCTTAGAAAGCATCATGATGAACAAAGCTAGTGGAGATGATGGAATTCCAGTTGAGCTATTTCAAATCCTGAAATGATGCTGTGAAAGTGTTGCACTCAATCTGCCAGCAAATTTGGAAAACTCAGCAGTGGCCACAGGACTGGAAAAGGTCAGTTTTCATTCCAATCCCAAGAAAGGCAATGCCAAAGAATGCTCAAACTACTGCACAGTTGCACTCATCTCACATGCTAGTAAAGTAATGCTCAAAATTCTCCAAGCCAGGCTTCAGCAATATGTGAACCGTGAACTTCCTGATGTTCAAGCTGGTTTTAGAAAAGGCAGAGGAACCAGAGATCAAATTGCCAACATCCGCTGGATCATGGAAAAAGGAAGAGAGTTCCAGAAAAACATCTATTTCTGCTTTATTGACTATGCCAAAGCTTTGACTGTGTGGATCACAATAAACTGTGGGAAATTCTGAAAGAGATGGGAATACCAGACCACCTGATCTGCCTCTTGAGAAATTTGTATGTAGGTCAGGAAGCAACAGTTAGAACTGGACATGGAACAACAGACTGGATCCAAATAGGAAAAGGAGTACGTCAAGGCTGTATATTGTCACCCTGCTTATTTAATTTATATGCAGAGTACATCATTAGAAACGCTGGGCTGGAAGAAGCACAAACTGGAATCAAGATTGCCGGGAGAAATATCAATAACCTCAGATATGCAGATGACACCACCCTTATGGCAGAAAGTGAAGAGGAACTCAAAAGCCTCTTGATGAAAGTGAAAGTGGAGAGTGAAAAAGTTGGCTGAAAGCTCAACATTCAGAAAACGAAGATCATGGCATCCAGTCCCATCACTTCATGGGAAATAGATGGGGAAACAGTGCAAACAGTGTCAGACTTTATTTTTGGGGGCTCTAAAATCACTGCAGTTGGTGATTGCAGCCATGAAATTAAAAGATGCTTACTCCTTGGAAGGAAAGTTATGACCAACCTAGATAGCATATTCAAAAGCAGAGATATTACTTTCCCACAAAGGTTCGTCTAGTCAAGGCTATGGTTTTTCCAGTGGTCATGTATGGATGTGAGAGTTGGACTGTGAAGAAGGCTGAGCGCCAAAGAATTGATGCTTTTGAACTGTGGTGTTGGAGAAGACTCTTGAGAGTCCCTTGGACTGCAAGGAGGTCCAACCAGTCCATTCTGAAGGAGATCAGCCCTGGGATTTCTTTGGAAGGAATGATGCTAAAGCTGAAACTCCAGTACTTTGGCCACCTCATGCAAGGAGTTGACTCATTGGAAAAAACTCTGATGCTGGGAGGGATTGAGGGTAGGAGGAGAAGGGGACGACAGAGGATGAGATGGCTGGATGGCATCACTGACTCGATGGACGTGAGTCTGAGTGAACTCCGGGAGTTGGTGATGGACAGAGAGGCCTGGCGTGCTGCGATTCATGGGGTCGCAAAGAGTCGGACACGACTGAGCGACTGAACTGAATTGAAATGAATTCAAGACTTAAATGTAACACTTGAAATGATAAAACTTTTAGAAAAAAACATAGGCAGTAACCTCTTTGATGTTGATCTTAACATTGTTTGTATATGTCTTTCCAGGCAAGGGCAATGAAAGCGAAGATAAACAAAAGGGGCTATATTCACTGAAAAAGCTTTTGCACAGCTAAGGAAACCATCAACAAATGGAAAAAGCCGCCTACTGAATGGGAGAAGATATTTGAAAAGAATATATCAGATAAGGAAGGGATTGATATTCAAAACAAAGTATACATACATACATATCAATTTTTTTTTGGCTATTTCTATTATCTTTAATTGTATTGATTGGCATGTGACAGACAATATTCTGAGAATATAGTAACTTTTTGTTTTCATTTTCTATCACTGCGGCTGCTAAGTCGCTTCAGTCATCTCTGACTCTGTGGGGCCCCATAGAAGGGAGCCTACCACGCTCCCCTGTCCCTGAGATTCTCCAGGCAAGAACACTGGAGTGGGTTGCCGTTTCCTTCTCCTACATATCAATTTTTAAAAACCTATTTTCATAGACAATATACAGATTCCAAACATTCACATGAAAGATGCTCAGTATCACTAATATTAGGGGAAATAACAATGCGATATCACTCCACACTTGCAGAAATGGAATTCATCAAAAAGACAAGAAAAAAGTGTTCGTGAAAATGCAGAGAAAGAGAACACTGGAGCACTTGGTGGGAGAGTAAATTGGTGCAGCCACGATGGAAAACAGTCCAGTACTGTTGTTTAGTCGCTGTCGGTCCAACTCTTTTGCGGCTCCATGGACTATAGCCATCCAGGCTCCTCTGTCCATATATAGAGGTTCCACAAAAATTAAAAATAATGCCACCATATGATCCAGCAATTCCACTTCTGAGTATTTATCTGAAAGAAAACAAAAAACACTAATTTGAAAAGATATATGTGCCCTTATGTTTATTGCAGCACTATTTACAATAGCCAAGATATGGAAGCAACCTAAGTGCTCAGCAAAAGATGAACAGATAAGGAAGATGTGATAAAGATACCACAGATAAAGAAGATGTGTATTACACATACACACACATACATATATGTGTGCTCAGTGCTTAGTCGCTCAGCTGTGTCTGACTCTTTGCAATCCTATGGTCTGCAGGCCACCAGACTCCTCTGTCTACAGGGTTATTCTGACCAGAATACTGGAGTGGTTTGCCATTTCCTCCTCCAGGTGATCTTCCCAACCCAGGGTCTGAATCCACATCTCCAGTGACTCCTGCATGGGCAAGCAGATTCTTTATCACTGAGTCACCTGAGAATCCCATACACACATATATGTGAAATATTACTCAGCCATAAAAAGAATTAATCTTACAGTTTGCAGCAAAATTAATGTACCCAAAGTATTATGCCAGACAAAGAAAAACAAATACCATAGGACTTCACTTACGCACATAATCTAAAAAAACAAAACAAATGAACAAACAAAAACAGAAACAGACTTATAGATACAGAGAACAAACTGGCGGCTGCCAAAAAGGAAGGAAGAAGTAGGATAGACAAAACACGTGAAGGGGATTAACAGGTACAAATTTTCAGCTATAAAGTAAATGTCATAGGGATATAATGTACTATATAGGGAATATAGTCAATAATACTGTAAACTTGGTGTAGTGACAGATGCCAGCTGGCCTTATTGTGGTGATGATGTCACAATGGATAAAAAATATGGACTTGCTACATTGTACACACAAAACTAACATAATTTGGTATGTTAATTATAACTCAATAAAAATAAATAAATAAAAATGAACCCTTGAATACCATGTTTTTAATGTCTTTTTATTGTTATATGTGACAAAATAGGAAGCATGCATAAACACTTTGGTTCCATTGTGGTATGACGGCTATCTCAAGTAATTGCACATATGCAATTATTTAAGTTGTGAGTTAAATTAGCCACTTTTTTCATGGAATATCAGTTTTATTTGAAAGAAATAATCACAGAGATACTGGTTCACACTTGGAAACAATAGCATTTTTTCCCCAAAATGAACAAAGTAAGCCTCACAAAGAAAATAACTAATAGATTTTTTTTTTTTGACAATAAGACATTTTGAGTGTTCAAGAAATTCTGGGAAACTTTTAACTGCCACCATGAACTTGGAGTTTTGTAAATGATTCTAGGAAGAGCAGGGTAATATTAATACATGTGATTTTTTTTTTTTTTTTGCTATTGCCTAACAAACTAGGTCAACGTTTGGAAAATCTGCATATCTCAGTAAACTAATATTTTCCAAATGACGAATGATATTACAAAGTCTAGTATGGGTAAGAGATACTTTTAAAATGTGACATAGAACAATGAATTTTAATGTAATAAAGTAAGAAAAATTCACTGATAAGACATTTCACATTGCAAAAACCCTGTAAGAAACTACCACTTATTTAGTTGGTAATAGTATGCAAATACAATATCTAAAACGTTCTGGAAAGGCTGTTATACCCTTTTCCAACTATTGCTCTGTGTGTGTCTGAATATTCATTATCTATGTCAGCCAAAACAACCTAGTGCAACAGATTGAAACAGAACAGTTATGAGAATCTGTCGCCTTCCCAAGCCAGAGATATTTTTTAATTGTATAAAAGTAAAAGCAGTGTCACTCTTCTCACTATTTTTGTTTGTTTTGGAAAGTATAGCTATTTTTCATTAAAATAGATGAATTTATGTTTAAATGAATTTATGTTGAAGTGCTATGAATTTGTGTTTAAATGAATAAATAAAATTTTACTATCTCAACTTCAATTTCTAATATCTAAAAATCAATTCATATAACCTACATAAGTGAAAGCACTTTAGCATCCTCAATAACTTTTAAGAGTGGGGAAGAGACCTGCATCTAAAAGGATAAGAACTTTCTAACACTGCTCTGCTCTCTGTAGTTACTTTCATGCCTTGCTTTTGATATTTTTGTAAGTCTCTCAACACATTCAGCGATGTCTTTGTTTAACTCAGAGCAGTGCTGAGTTTAATTATTTAAGTATATTCTGCTTAAGAAGGAGAAGAATCAATTGTGTGTATGTGCGTAGATGTTTAACAGACTAAGCATAAGCTCTAGTCAACCAGAAAATCCACTTAGGATGAACAATTCATTTCACTAATAGTGCATTATTTCATTAATTTTTAAAAACTCAATGAACTTAATTTTACTTTATAATAGAAAGATATTTAGACTTTATTTTAAACTTAGAAAAAAAGTGAATCTTAACAAATTAGAAAACTATTCACTCTTTTTTTTTCAATTTTTTAAAACTGAAGTATAGTTGATTTACAACACTATTAGTTTCTGGTATATATCCACTCTTTTTGATTCATATTTTTAATCATAGTCTTCAAAAACTGGAAGTCTATTTTTCATTACTCATTTTCATATGTAAATATATCTCACAGATGAAAAGATAAGTTTTATTTTTTAACAAAAATTTACATTCTAGAATTACAAAACCTCAGAAAAATCAGTTAGTCCGTGTTTCTTAACATGTTCAAATACCAATAAACTGATTTAAACATCAGAAGTATATTTTAAGAATGATATTGACCAGCATTTATAAAAAAAAATGACTATGTAAATTCATAATCTCAGAGTTAAACTGAAATGTACCTAGTATGTACTTTTAACACAAACAGAATGGGAAAATTCAGATTTATCATTTTAGCACTTAACTTTAATGGTTAAAGTTAATGGCAGTTTCCTTTGCTGAGTGTTTCATAAGAATTACATCAATTCATTTGGCCATTTAATAAATATCTATTGGATCATCTTTCATGTGCCAAGGATATAGTGATAAACGGATAACCTGAAGTGCAAGAGGCAGTCCAATATATTTTATGTTATTATAATGTAGGTGCAGAAGGAAAGTAATAGAAAAAAGGAGAGAAAAGGGAAGAGGATGGATTACATTCTTTCAGAATGACTGATCAGTAATCCAGAACCTGAATAAAATAAGGGATAGAGTCATGAAAAGAGCTGAGGGAGCAGTGGGTAGACAGAAAGAACCGCATACATAGCTGTGCCAAGCCAAAATAAGCTTAGTTTCACCTTGGGTCTCTGGTATTCAATATCTCAGTTCTTTGGAAGTAGTTACTGCTATTAATCCTTTTCAACATATGAGGAAGGTGAGAATCAGAGAGATAAAATTATTCCTGAAGATCTCTTTGCTAGAATGTATTAAATGCTAGATTTCCACACAAGCAATCTGATTTCAGAATGTGAATTGTGTCTATCAATAAATGATGTCACTTAATATGAATCTGTGATTCTAACGGCTGATCTATGATTCTGCAGTCCCTCATACTAAACTACAAAATCTTATCATGACATACATCATAAAAAATAATTAATTTCTTATAATCTGCAAGCTTTTAAAATTTGAAACCATATTAGAATGCAGATTATTTTTAAACTATTAGTATAACACATGCAAATCATGTGCAAGTTATCTTTACACTGTTCTGTTAAAACCAAAAAAACCCAACAGACTAGTCAAATTTCTAGCCATTACTTTAAAAAAGTGATCAACTGAGAATTTTCATAAAGCCAGAATAAGAAACTCAGAATACAAGTTGGGGTTCATGCTATAGATGAACAGTAAGTGACTTTTGCAATAAAATTTAGAAAAATGCAGGAAGCCAAGCAACAAGGCTGAACTCTGGCATGTCCTACCAGGAGACCAGAGTGCAATAAGAAAGCAATTAATTCAGAATCTATGACTTACCTGTATCTAGACATACCATGCCCATCCTCTCCACCCATATACCCACACCAACCCTGCCTTTATCACTCCACTCTACCTCTGTTTCTTCTGTTTGTAAAATACATTGTTGTTTTCCCTGGTTGTTGTTGTTCAGTCACTCAGTTGTGTCTGACTCTTTGCAACTCCATGGACTGCAGCACGCCAGGTTTCCCTGTCTCTTCACCATTTCCTGGAGTTTGCTCAAACTCATGTCCATTGACTGATGATGCCATCCAACCATCTCATCCTCTATCACCCCCTTCTCCTCCTGGTTAACATTCTATTAATTCCTCCTGTCTTTTCTTCTTGCCTTTCCCCTTCCCTGTTCCTCTTTTCTCACTTATTTCTTACAATACTCATTTGGATGTAACTCAGAAGAGTTGCTGAGGTCCAAAATTATAACTGAAATATACCTTCATGGGAATGTGTGTATCTACATTTATGTGAATGAGTACTTGTGACTGACAAATTTCTAGTTAATAAAATCCAGTATATATAAAATGTGTCACATCTGACAAAGGGGATACTCTAGAGTAGTTCATACTCGTTGACTAAGAGATAAAAAATATCTCAACAGTAAATTTGCAAGTCCCTGAACATTTTAATCCTCAAAGGGGTAATAGCAAGCTAGTAAAACAGGAATTACCCTAAAGAAACTAAACTGTAGTATATATGATATGATCTAACAATGAGTGAGGCAGAAAAATATATTTAATTTTCAAAACAACTGTTAAGGAAATGCAAAGGTGAAGCAATAATTCTGAATATAGAAAAGGTTTCATTTCTAGATATCTGTAGAATTTTTTCTTCACTTCTTCTCTCTTTAATTTTCCTTACAGAAAGGTTTATTGATGGTCTCTAGATGCATAGCTTTGGAGTATGGTAACTAGGCATAAAGGGATAAAAATTAGGGAATATACTCCTTAGAAAGAATGTTAGCTAGACGGGTCAGTGTCTCAAATCTAGTCAACCTAAGGAAGTCTCCCAAATGTCAGGAATGAGTTTAGCAAGGTGCTCAAGGTCTGAAAAGTATCCATCTGGGGAAATTTCCTGAGAGCCAGTAAACTGGAAAGGAACATCAGAGGGCCAGGAGCAAACGTTATTAATTAGTTTTTCCTTGTGTGGATCAGAAACTTTCAACAGGAAAACAAGTGAACAAACAAAGCAATCTTTCTTCTCTGTTGGCTGACTGCATTGAATTCAAATTTGAGAGCCTGTATAACCGGATTTTTTTTCTGGATCCTGTCCCTAAATTTTCTACTCTATCTGCAATTGTTCTTCTATATGACCCCATGCCCCAGTTTAACTGATGTTTCCATACTTCTCAGGGACAACATAATGAACCTTTACCTTGCCTTATGCATATCTGTACTCTTTCCCAGACTTTTTTTCTCTCCACGTCACTTGTCTACCTCTCTTTCAAGGTCCCTCTCATTATACCTCTTTTCTTTCAGACTGCAGATCCATCAGGCTTCTTCCCTTCATATTGTCTATATGAGTAGCCATATCTATATCACATTTGACATAAAACTATATTTCTTTCTGTTTTAATTCTATTGAGCATAATTCCTGACAGGTATTTAATATTTAACCAATATTAGGTCCATTCTCCTTCTCAAACTATGTTGTATCATCTATTCATTAAGAAAGTAAAATACTGAACAAGAACTCAGTTCTTCCTCAATTTTCTCAAAACAATTATTACTTTATTCTAATGGCATATCTCTGGTGTTTTTTTTTTCTGAATTGGTTAAGTCTTTTAAAAACGATGCTCATAATGCAAGCCAAATAGCATATGCTGTATGATGTCAAACACTTATTTATAGCTACATGTTTAAGGAAAGAAGACAGCTGTTAGTGCATATTGGGTGGCTTTTCTTTTTCTTGTTTAACATTTTCCCCTTTTGTTCATAGTTACAAAGAAGAATGTTTTGGTGAGTTTCATCAGGGAGAAATAATGTGTGCAAAAGTAAACTTATGCTATTTTTAGCATTGTTACTATTGTTACTAAGCATTGCTAAATTCTAGGTATTGTTGCTCATTAATGCCACTGGAAAACACACTGAAGAGAAGGTTTGCATTATGTTGTAGATATGTCACCTATTTTTGAAACAATACTTTAGTACTTATTTTATGCTATGTTCCTGAGGCCAAGATAAATTATTTTCTCTGCCCTGTAACTCCCATTTTAAATCAAAGATAATGGACTATTTTTACCTTTCAGAATTTTGACAATAG
The DNA here is from genome assembly GCF_032452875.1 of Bos javanicus. Taxonomy (NCBI): domain Eukaryota; kingdom Metazoa; phylum Chordata; class Mammalia; order Artiodactyla; family Bovidae; genus Bos; species Bos javanicus. The sequence continues at coordinate 28,773,315 of NC_083887.1, read as the reverse complement.
AAATCTCAATATGGTGTGACCAACTTTAAGCAAAACCATCAAGTCAAACATCAAGTATTGAAGCAAAGAGAAATAGGGTGGTAAAATGTCATATTAAAGTCATCAGTAAAGTACAGGTTAGCCATATTAATCAATACAAGATAAAGAGCCAGTGCCATATTATTGTTGTTTGGGTTTGTTTTTTGTTTTTGGTTTGTTCTATTGCAGTCACATTTTATGCACATAAAGATAATAGCTTGTGAAGGAAATCATATTATTCAGGGGCTAGAGCAGGTAATGTAGAAATGGTCTTTCTGAATGGTATTCCTAGGGAACAGAATGGTCGGTAATCTTTGTTTGAGGTTTGATGAAGAGGAAAATAGAAAGGTTTCAGCTTCCAAGGCTTTAAAATTGAAAAGAAATCACTGTAATAATTTATCAAATATATTTTACTCTTTTGTATTTTTAAGTGAATAAAAATCTCAAAGTTACATAAATTGTATAGAGTAGATGAGACCCAATCAGTGTTGTAAAAGTGAAGAACAAGGAGAAATACTTTGATAGTCACTGACATATTATCCACTGGTTCATCTGGAAGCTAATATCTGTACTCTTAGGACAAGAATATCCTGGTAGGTAGCCAGGGATCTTAAAGTGTGTCAGAATCATAAAATGTGATGATGATGTAATCTAATCACCTGCATAATTCTGACTTCTCCAAATTCTCACTTTTCATATTCAAAATAATAATAAGAAGTTCTGTGAGAGCAAGTTTCCATCTTTTCACAACTAGGTTGCTCCCTGTCTTAAATTAGATTTTGTCACTACTCAGATATTTTGCTTTCTCAGTCTTCTTTCTCTGGGCTTTCTGAGCACAAGCAGAACATCATGATTCCCCATGAGACCTCAGATCTGTTCTTTCTTTTTCCTAGCTGACCACCACTGCTCCACTACTGCTATAATTAATTAACTTCATTGAAAGGACAAGCTATTTTCTGTTCCATGTATAATACAGCACTGATACCCATTCAGGTGTTATCTGATTATCATGTTTATAATAGTAACAGCTGGACTCATCATTCATAGCAAAAAGATAAAAAGAATTTGGGGAAGTAAAGTAGTAAGAGAACGGTCTTTGCTTGCATATAGATTTTGGTATATAGGTTCTTGAAATCTACTTTGTGGAAGAGAAATCAGAGAAAACATGTTGCACAGACAGATACAGCATGTTAATAGATGTAAAAGTTGAAGTTTCTAAAGAAATATATTCTCCCTTTATTGGTCTTTAGATGCAAAATAATTTCCAAAAAAAATTCAAAATGGATATTTGGGGAAATTTACAAGCTGATTCTTACTTGAACGCAAAAGAGCAAAAACATAAGTATGGTCAATAGGCCTTGAGGAAGAAAAACGAGGCAGGTGAAATTGCCGTATGATGTATCAAGACTTACTACAATGCCACAGCAACTGAAAGAGGTGGTTGTGGGTCTCAGAAAGAGAAAATAACTTTTAAAATCAAGAGAAAAAATTACAAAATTCAAGATAGCAACACACTGGGGCAAAACTAGCAGGAAGATGAGAGCAGTACATACAAGTAGCTTCTGTGGTACTCATAATCTTCAAGTTTTTCAGATGTGAATTTTGTTTTATTATGCTTCATAATTCACCTATAAATGTACTATTTTGTATTACATATTGATGCTTTAAATAAAACATTTTAAATACAGTAGAAAATAATATATCATCATTTAAATAAATACAAAAATTAAAACTATACATTTAAGTGCATAAAAAAAAAATGTGGCAAGATTCACACCAAACTTGTAACAGCTTTTAATCTCTGAAAGGGAGAACGTATTCAGAAAGAACAATGCATTATTTTGGTGCACTATCTTTTCAACATAATAATCCACTCATACTTTTGCTTCATTAATTTTAAAATATTAATAAAAAGTGTGAACTTGGCCAGAAAACTTCTTAATATAAATCTTTACATATCATTTGTATTATAAGATATAAAAAATGTACCCTCTTCCTGGTTTCACTTATGCCAAATAATATGAGTATCCATAAATTTTTTTTTAACCCAGGAAGTTAGAGTTGGACTGAAGATTACACTGATCTATTCTGGAAAGAGAGCCCAAGTATTTCAGCTAATATGACCTCAGATGATAGACTAGCATAAAAAATTAATATATTATATAACTAATATAAACAATATATTTATAATTTATATAATTAAACTGTGCATATTTATATATGATATATAAAATATATAATAAAATGGAAAATGGAATGTCATGTTTTGGGGGGTATGCTTAAACACCTAGAAATAGCTGCTATGATAGTCATCGTTACTTAAAATTGTTAGAGACTATATAAATGAATGTAATAACCTAAAATACTTCAGCAATTTATAACAAATGCCTCTGCATCAAGGAGTAGAAATCACCGGAGGAGGCCCCAAAATAAATTAAAATCCTTTCCCTTTGTTAAATTTCAGTCACTCAGTCCTGTCCCACTTTTTGTGACCCCATGGACTGCAACACGCCAGGCTTCCCTGTCCATCACCAACTTCTGGACCTTACTCAAACTCACGTCCATCAAGTCAGTGATGCCATCCAACCATTTCATCCTCTGTCGTCCCCTTCTCCTCCTGCCTTCAATCTTTCCCAGCATCAGGGTCTTTTCCAGTGAGTCATTTCTTTGCATCAGGTGGCCAAAGTATTGGAGTTTCAGCTTCAGCATCAGTCCTTCCAATGAATATTTAGGATGGATTTCCTTTAGGATTGACTGATTGGATCTCCTTACAGTCCAAGGGACTATCAAGAGTCTTCTCCAACACCACAGTTCAAAAGCATCAATTCTTCAGGGTTCAGCTTTCCTTATAGTCCAAATCTCACATCCATACATGACTACTGGAAAAATCATCGCTTTGACTAGAGAGACCTTTGTCAGCAAAGTAATGTCTCTGCTTTTTAATATGCTGCCTAGGTTGATCATAGCTCTTCATCCAAGGAGCAAGCGTCTTCTAATTTCATGGATATAGTCACCATCTGCAGTGATTTTGGAGCCCAGGAAAATAAAGTCTCTCACTATTTCCATTGCTTCCTTTTCTATTTGCCATGAAGTGATGGGACTGGATGCCATGATCTTTATTTTCTGAATGTTGAGTTTTAAACTGGCTTTTCCACTCTCCTTTTTCACTTTCATCAAGAGGCTTTTATTTCCTCTTTGTTTTCTGCCATAAGGGAGATGTCATCTGCATATCTGAGGTTATTGATATTTCTCCCAGCAATGTAGATCCCAATTTGTGCTTCATCCAGCCCAGCATTTCGCAAGATGTATTCTGTGTATAAGTTAAATAAGTAGGGTGACAATATACAGCCCTGACATAATCCTTTCCTGATTTGGAACCAGTCCATTGTTCCATGTCCAGTTGTAACTGTTGCTTCTTGACCTGCATACAGATTTCTCAGGAGGCAGGTTAGGTGGTCTGGCATTCCCATCTCTTGAAGAATTTTCCACAGTTTATCGTGATTCACACAGTCAAAGGCTTAGGCATAATCAATAAATCAGAAGTAGATGTTTTTCTGGTATTCTCTTGGTTTTTCTATAATTCAGCGGATATTGGCAATTTGATCTCTGCTTCTTCTGCCTCTTGTAAATCCAGCTTGCATGTCTGGAAATTCTTGGTTCACATACTGTTGAAGCCTGGCTTGAAGAATTTTGAGCATTACTTTGCTAGCATGTGAGATGAATGCAATTGTGTGGTAGCTGGAACATTCCTTGGCATTGCCTTTCTTTGGGATTGTAATGAAAACTGACCTTTTCTAGTCCTGTGGCCACTCTGAGTTTTCCAAATTTGCTGGCATATTGAGTGCAGCACTTTCACAGCATCATCTTTTAAAGAGTTGAAATAGCTCAACTGGAATTCCATCACCTCCACTAGCTTTGTTCATAGTGATACTTCCTAACGCCCACTTGACTTTGGACTCCAGGATGTTTGGCTCTAGATGAGTGATCACACCATCATGGTTGTCTGGGTCATGAAGATCTTTTTTGCATAGTTCTTCTGCATATTCTTGCCACCTTTTCTTAATATCTTCTGCCTCTTTTAGGTCCATACCATTTCTGTCCTTTATTGTGCCCATCTTTGCATGAAATGTTCTCTTGGTATCTCTTTCTTTTTTTAATTAATTAATTTTAATTGGAGGCTAATTACTTTACAATATTGTGGTGGTTTTGCCATACAGTGACATGAATCAGCCATGGGTGTATGTGTGTCCCCCTTCCTGAACCTCCCTCCCACCTGCCTCCCCATCCCATCCCTCAGGGTCATCCGAATGCACCAGCCCTGAGCACCCTGTCTCATGCATCAAACCTGGACTGGCGATCTGTTTCACATATGATAATATACATGTTTCAGTGTTGTTCTCTCAAATCATCTCACCCTCGCCTTCTCCCACAGAGACCAAAAGTCTGTTCTTTACGTCTGTGTCTCTTTTGCTATCTCACATATAGGGTCATCATTACCATCTTTCTAAATGCCATACATATGTGTTAATATATGGTATTGGTGTTTTTCTTTCTGACTTACTTAACTCTGTATAATAGGCTCCAGTTTCATCCACTTCATTAAAATTGATTCAAATGCATTCATTTTAATAGCTGAGTAATATTCCATTGTGTATATGTACCACGACTTTCTTATCCCTTAGTCTGCTGATGGACATCTAGGTTGCTTACATGTCCTAGGTATTGTAAACAGTGCTGCAATGAACATTGGGGTACACGTTATCTCTTTCAGTTCTGGTTTCCTTGGTGTATATGCCCAGCAGTGGGACTGCTGGGTCATATGGCAGTTCTATTTCCAGTTTTTTAAGGAATCTCCACTGTTCTCCATAGTGGCTGTACTAGTTTGCATTCCCACCAACAGTGTAAGAGGGTTCCCAGAATTTATTGTTTGTAGACTTTTTGATAGCAGCCATTCTGACTGCCGTGAGATGGTATCTCATTGTGGTTTTGATTTGCATTTCTCTGATAATGAGTGATACTGAGCATCTTTTCATGTGTTTGTTAGCCATCTGTATGTCTTCTTTGGAGAAATGTCTGTTTAGTTCTTTGGCCCATTTTTTGGTTGGGTCGTTTATTTTTCTGGTATTGAGCTGCGTGAGCTGCTTGTATATTTTTGAGATTAATTCTTTGTTAGTTGCTTCACTTGCTGTTATTTTCTCCCATTCTGAAAGCTGTGTTTTTACCTTGCTTATAGTTTCCTTCTTTGTGAAAAGCTTTTAAGTTTAATTAGGTCCAATTTGTTTATTTTTGTTTTTATTTCCATTACTCTGGAAAGTGGGTCATAGAGGATTCTGCTGTGATTTATGTCAGAGAGTTAGTTTCTGGTCTTACATGTAGATCTTTAATCCATTTTGAGTTTATTTTTGTGTATTGTGTTAGAAAGTGTTCAAGTTTCATTCTTTTACAAGTGGTTGACCAGTTTTCCTAGCAACATTTGTTAAAGAGATTGTCTTTTCTACATTGTATATTCTTGCCTCCTTTGTCAAAGATAAGATGTCCATAGATGCATGGATTATCTCAGGGCTTTCTATTTTGTTCCATTGATCTATATTTCTTCTTTGTGCCAGTACCATACTGTCTTGATGACTGTAGCTTTGTGTTATAGTCTGCAGTCAGGCAGGTTGATTCCTCCAGTTCCATTCTTCCTTCTCAAGATCGCTTTGGCTGTTCTAGGTTTTTTGTATTTCCATACAAATTGTGAAATTAGTTGTTCTAATTCTCTGGAAAAATACTGTTGGTAGCTTGATAGGGATTGCATTGAATCTATAGATTGCTTTGAGTATTTTCATTTTCATATTACCTTTTCACTATATTGATTCTTCTGATCCACTAATATGGTATATTTCTCCATCTATTTCTGTCATCTTTGATTTCTTTCATCAGTGTTTTTATAGTTTTATATATATAGGTCTTCTGTTTCTTTAGGTAGATCTATTCTTAAGTATTTTATTCTTTTCATTGCAATGGTGAATGTAATTGTTTCCTTAATTTCTCTTTCTGTTTTCTCATTGTTAGTGTATAGAAATGCAAGGCATTTTTGTGTGTTAATTTTATATCCTGCAACTTTACTATATTCATTGATTAGCTCTAGTAATTTTTTGGTGGTGTCTTCAGGGTTTTCTATGTAGAGGATCATGTCATCTGCAAACAGTGAGACTTTTACTTCTTTTTTCCCCAATCTGGATTCCTTTTATTTCTTTACTTCTCTGATTGCTGTGGCTAAAACTTCCAAAACTATGTTAAATAGTAGTGGTGAGAGTGGGCACACTTGTCTTGTTCCTAACTTTAGGGGAAATGCTTCCAATTTTTCACCATTGAGGATAGTGTTTGCTGTGGGTTTATCATATATGGTTTTTGTTATGTTGAGGTATGTTCCTGCTATGCCTGCCTTCTGGAAGGTTTTTATCATAAACGGATGTTGAATTTTGTCAAAGGCTTTCTCTGCATCTGTTGAGATAATCATATGGTTTTTATCTTTCAATTTGTGAATGTGGTTTATCACCCTGATTGATTTGTGAATATTGAAGAATGCTTTTATCCCCGGGATAAAGCCCACTTGGTCATGATGTATGATCTTTTTAATATGTTGTTGGATTCTGTTACCTAGACTTTTGTTGAGGATTTTTGCATCTATGTTCATCAGTGATATTGGCCTGTAGTTTTCCTTTTTTGTGGCATCTTTGTTTGGTTTTGGTGTTAGGGTGATGGTGGCCTCACTGAATGAGTTTGGCAGTTTACCTTCCTCTGCAATTTTCTGGAAGAGTTTGAGTAGGATAGGTGTTAGGTCTTCTCTAAATTTTTGGTGTAATTCAGCTGTGAAGCCATCTGGTCCTGGGCTTTTATTTGCTGGAAGATTTTTGATTAGAGTTTTGATTTCTGTGCCTGTAGTAGGTCTGTTAATATTTTATATTTCTTCTTAATTCAGTTTTGGAAGGTGATACTTTTCTAAGAATTCGTCCATTTCTTCCAAGTTGTCCATTTTATTGTCCTACACTTGTAGGACAATAGTAGTAGCTGAGAGTAGTCTCTTATGATCCTTTGTATTTCTGTGTTGTCTGTTGTGATTTCTCCATTTTCATTTCTAATTTTGTTGATTTGATTCCTCTCCTTTTTTTTCTTGATGACTCTGGTTAATGGTTTGTCTATTTTATGTAACCTCTCAAAGAACCAGCTTTTAGTTTTGTTGATTTTTGCTATAGTCACCTTTGTTTCTTTTTCAATTATTTCTGCCCTAATTTTTATGATTTCTTTCCTGCTACTAACCCTGGGGTTCTTCATTTCCTCTTTTTCTAGTTGCTTTAGGTATAAAGGTAGGTTATTTATTTGATTTTTCTCTTGTTTTTTGAGGGAAGCTTGTATTGCTATGAACCTTCCCCTTAGCACTGCTTTTACTGAATCCCATAGGTTTTGGGTTGTATTTTCATTTTCATTTGTTTCTATGCATATTTTGATTTCTTCTTTGATTTGTTGGTTATTCAGAAGCATGTTGTTTAGCCTTCATATGTTTGTATTTTTAATAATTTTTTTCTTGTAGTTGATATCTAATCTTATCTCGTTGTGAACAGAAAAGAAGCTTGAAATGATTTGTTTTTTTGAATTTACCAAGGCTAGATTTATGGCCAAGGATATGATCTACCCTGGAGAATGTTCCGTGTGCACTTGAGAAAAAGGTGAAATTCACTGTTTAGGGGTGAAATGCCCTATAGATATTAATTAGATCTAATTGGCCCATTGTATTGTTTAAAGTTCGTGTTTCCTTGCTAATTGTGTGTTTAGTTGATCTATCCATAGGTGTGAGGGGGTATTAAAGTTTCCCACTATTATTGTGTTACTGTTAATTTCCCCTTTCATACTTGTTAGCATTTGCCTTACACATTGTGGTGCTCCTATGCTGGGTGCATATATATTTATAATTGTTATATCTTCTTCTTGGATTGATCCTTGGATCATTATGTAGTGTCCTTCTTTTTCTCTTTTCATGGCCTTTATTTCAAAGTTTATTTTATCTGTTATGAGTATTGCTACTCCTGCTTTCTTTTGGTCTCCATTTGTGCAAAATATCTTTTTCTAGCTCTTCACTTTCAGTCTGTATGTGTCCCTTGTTTTGAGGTGGGTCTCTTGTAGACAACATATATAGGGGTCTTATTTTTGTATCCATTCAGCCAGTCTTTGTCTTTTGGGGCATTCAACCCATTTACGTTTAAGGTAATTATTGATAAGTATGATCCTGTTGCTATTTACTTTATTGTTTTGGGTATGAGTGTATAAACCTTTGTGTTTCCTGTCTAGAGAAGATCCTTCAGCATTTGTTGAAGAGCTGGTTTGGTGGTGCTGAATTCTCTCAGCTTTGAGATCCTTGCTGGGTACAGTAATCTGGGTTGTAGGTTTTTCTCTTTCATCACTTTAAGTATGTTCTGCCATTCCCTTCTGGTCTGAAGGGTCTCCATTGAAAGATCAGCTGTTATCCTTATCAGAATCCCCTTGTGTGTTATTTGTTGCTTTTCCCTTGCTGTTTTAATATTTGTTCTTTGTGTTTGATCTTCATTAATTTGATCAATATTTGTCTTGAGGTGTTTGACCTTGGGTTTATCCTGTTTCAGACTCTGGGTTTCTTGGACGTGGGTGGCTATTTCCTTCCCCATTTTAGGGAAGTTTTCAACTATTATCTCCTCAAGTATCTTCTCATGCCCTTTCTTTTTGTCTTCTTCTGGGACTCCTATGATTCACTTCTTTTAATTCTTTTTTCTTTTTTCCTCTCTGACTCATTTACTTCCACCATTCTATCTTCTACCTTCACTTATCCTATCTTTTGCCTCAGTTATACTACTGTTGGTTCCCTCCAGAGTGCTTTTGATCTTTGTTACTGCATTATTCATTATTTATTGACTCTTTTTATTTCATCTAGGTCCTTGTTAAACATTTCTTGCATCTTCTCAATCTTTGTCTCTAGTCTATTTATCTGTACCTGCATTCTGTTTTTGAGACTTTGGATCATCTTTACTATCATTATTCTGAATTCTTTTTCAGGTAGACTCCCTATCTCCTCCTCTTTTGTTTGGTTTGGTGTGCATTTATCATGTTCCTTTACCTGCTGAACATTTCTCTGCCTTTTTCATTTTGTTTAGATTGCTCTGTTTGGGGTGGCCTTTCTGTAGGCCAGAAGTTTGTGGTTCCTCTTTATTGTGGAGGTTACTGCCTGTGGGTGGAGCTGTGTGTCTTAATCACCTCCAGGTTCCCAGCCACTCGGTTTCCTGGGTGTGCCATGAGAGTGCTGTCTCAGCTGTGCCAGGTGTCTCCTCTGGGGAGCTGATCTCTGGCTGCAACCCTCCTGGCAGATGTCAAATGTCCAGGATCCCAGGAAGATTTGGTTAGCAACTGGGAGCCTGCTCACACTGTGGTGGAGGATGCCATCTCTGGGGCCAAGATTGCCCCTTGCCTTTTGGCTCTGGTTGTCCCTCGCCTTCCTCTCTGCCTCAGGCAGGGAGTAGGGGGGGCGGGGATGGGTTGGACCACAGCCAGCTATCTCTCCTCAATATTGGCTCAATCCTTTGTTCTATGAATGGGCCAGGCTGTGCCTTAGGTTTAGAGCTTTTCACCAGAAAGTTCTCTCTCTCTAGCTTTTTTTTTTTTTTTTCCCCTCTTTCTGGCTATTTCAGGTTACCTCCCTCAGATTGTCCTCAGGGCATTCAGGCCCTAGCCTAAGCATGCAATCCATGCCTCCCTGTCCAGCACCCCCAGATCAGTGGTGGGAGAGTCTGGGCTACTTCTCTGCTGGGAGTTGCGGTTAGGTGCGTATTCTGTGGGATTTTTTTTTCCCCTCCCAGTTATGTTGCCCTATGAGATTCCAACACTCCTCACAGACCTGCCGGTGAGAGGGTTTCTTGCTGTTTGGAAACTTCTCCTCCTTCACAACTCCTTCCCTGGGACGGGTCTCTGTCCTTAACTCTTTTGTATCTCCTTTTGTCTTTTATATTTTTTCCTACCTCCTTTCAGAGAATAGGCTGCCTTTCTGGGTGCCCGGTGTCCTCTGCCAGCATTCAGAAGTTGTTTTGTGGGAGTTGTTCAGCATTCAAACGATCTTTTGATGAATATGTGGGGGAGAAAGTGGTCTCCCTGTACTATTCCTCTACCATCTTAGGACAGCCTCTCTAGTTTTCTTGAAGAGATCTCTAGTCTTTCCCATTCTATTGTTTTCATCTATTTCTTTGCATTGATCACTGAGAAAGGCTTTCTTATCTCTCCTTGATATTCTTTGGAACTTTGCATTCAAATGAGTATATCTTTCCTTTACTCCTTTGTCTTTAACTTTGCTTCTTTTCATAGCTATTTGAAAGGCCTCCTCAGACAACCATTTTGTCTTTTTGCATTTCTTTTCCTTGGGGATGGCCTTGATCACCACCTCCTGTACAATGTCATGAACCTCTGTCCATAGTCCTTCAGGCACTCTGTCTATCAAATCTAATTCCCTGAATCTATTTGTCACTTCCACTGTATAATCATAAGGGATTTGATTTAGGTCATACCTGAATGGTCTAGTGGTTTCCCTACTTTCTTCAATTTAAGTCTGAATTCAGCAATAAGGAGTCCATGATCTCCCTTCTTAATTCTGTTTTATTAAAAAATAAAACAAAAAGTCAACATAGAGATTGAAGCATCATCCTTATTCCTAGGAGGTGAAGCAGGTGCATGTGTTCTACTTATTTTGGCCAATATGACTTGTTAATACGTGAACAAAGCTGATGTTCCCACTCAGTTCTGTCAGTGCTAGAAGTGGATCCACCCCAGAAGGGGCTGAGATCCTAAGCACTAGAATGGCCTCGTGCTCCACATCCCAGCAGTGCTAAGGGGAAAAGGCCTGCTAAACCAGCTTCTCACAGTGACCCATTAAATAAAACACTCCACACCCAGGAGGTCTTAAGAGGTTAAAAAGAAAGAAACAAGGAATGTCTGACAAAGAGTTCTTTTTCTATCTAGAAGGTGATATCTTTTCCTCTCCTCTTCACCAACAGAACAATGCTCAGGCTTGTTCCTCGAGGCATCTGCACCATCAGAGAGTGTGCTAGAAATGCTCTGGGTTCTTTCTCAAACAAATCAGAGTCTCTGAAGGTGGGTTCCAGCAGTTTGAGTTTGAACAAGCTTCCAGTGATTTTAATGCACCTTAAGTTTGAAAAATGCTTTGTCTTATTGCATTTCATTATGTACATGAACTTAGGTTTTTCTGCTTCAACATGAAGACAAATAAAATAAGACACTATATCTAAAATAATAGTGCAAATACTTTGATGAGATTTGATTAAATGAAAAGATCAATACACTGGGGAAAAAAGAGGCCAGTGCTGAAATATTTTTCCCACTTATTTCTCTCTTAAATTTGATCAAATACTCAGATTCATCTTTTATAGCTACAACAATAAGATTGGACCAAATGACTTCTATGATTTCTTCAAACTCAATTTTAAAATTCTTTTTGATCTCTGAAAGTGTAAAAATCATATTGAAACATGATCTTAAACATTTTTTTAACCATTTCCTTACCCCTGTTTTGTGCACTCTGGTCCTCTCAGTCACTCATGTAGTCAACATACTTATATTGGATACTTACTGTTCAGGCTTTGAGGAGTGGGGTGAGAAATACAAAGGTGAATAAAACCCTAACAGAATACACAAACCTATAAGACAGAGGTATATTCCCAGTAAAAAGAAGGGGAGAAAAGTGACATTGTGACTTAGAGAAGAGTTACTATTTAATTAAATATCAGAATGTATTTATGATAGTAAAAACAAAACTTATAACTTATTTGTTGGTTATTTCATTTTTAGTGATTTAGTGAATAAGAATTGTTATTTGCACTAATTAGAAAGCTAGGTTTTCTTAGAACTATTATTCTTTGTACAGAATTATTGTATAGAAAACAGACTTTCTTTTATACATTCTTACCAAAAACAAGCCTATTTTTCTCCTGCTGGTGCATACTCACCTGGAGAAAATGAGCTTCTGCTCTGCCATCTCTCTTATTTTGCTAAGACTAGATTTCAGTTGGGGTTTGCCCTCAAAACAAAAACAAATCTTTCTCAGCTGTCCAGTTCTGTTCCCTGAAACACTAATAAAAAACTCTTCATCCAAGGGTCATTATTTGAGGTTACTCAACTGCCAACTTCTACCCTTAAAGCCTGAGAAACAACCCAAGTTCCTCTTAGCCTCAAGGTGACTATACTGATATTCTTAGTTGCCATGAAGTTATTAAGGTATTTTCATGAATTGAGTCCAACTTTTAATAAAACATAGGTTCAAGGGGCACAGTTTGCTTCTCTGAATTTACCTAGATTTTTATGGAGAAAGGAGGTTCAATAAAAAAGTGGTAATTCCAAACATTTTTTCAATATCTTATTGACCTATGTGCTTAGATCTTGACTTTGAGTATTATCATTAAGAGGAGTGGCAGATTTAAAGTCACAAATTAAATTTACTTGGAATGAATTTTGCATTTATATTCATTCCCAGGACAATAATCAGCCAAGTCCTAAAGATAGCTCAAGATTGTGATTCTTCCTCACTCAGAACGTCAGTCTTCCTATATGCTACCCAGTCTATAACTACTTTTATTCTGTCAAGTGTCCTAAGCAATCCACTCATGCATTCTTTAATTTATTTGCTTCTTATGTATATTGCAGTGGGTTTTCCCAGGTGGTGCTAGTGGTGAAGAACCTGCCTGCCAATGCAGGAAACATAAGAGACGAGGGTTCAATCTCTGGATCCAGAAGATCACCTGGAGGAGGGCATTGCAACCCACTCCAATATCTGCCTGGAGAATCCCATGGACAGAGGAGCCTAGTGGGCTACAGTCTAGAGGATCTCACAGAGTCACAGAGGCAGACGCAACTGAAACAACTCAGCACAGCACACATACGCAAATCCATTATGTGCCACACACTCTACTAAATGCTCCAGCAAATACAACATTGCTTAGACACTCAGTTCCCCAAGACCTTGCAATCTTAAGGGAAAGATGTTTGAATGGAAGTGGTTGAAATATCCATGGAGGGTCCCCTATACAATCTTCATTACAAATCTACTTCAAAATAAAATATTAAACATATACTAACAAACCAAAACAAAAAGTTCTGAACTTTCCAAAAATACCTTTTTGATCTATAAGGATTCATTACATTTATTGTAGTTACAAGAATAATTCTTTATAAAAATTTGCTCCACAAAAAATAAATGGATTGCTTAGAACATTATAAAGAGTCCCAGTATTGTTGAGGAGTCATAAGACCCTAGTCTCATTCTCAGACTGATGATTCTCCATGCATGTGACCTTGACAAAGATAACCTCTCTGAACTTCAGTTTCTTTATCTGTACAAAAGAGATATTAATACCTGTCTGATTACCTTTCAGGGATAATATGACAGTAATATAAATGATGAAAAGCAGAAGTTAATTTAACTTATAAACACAGTAAATGCATGTTTTTATTTATGACTAATGAGCTAAAATATAATGGACTGATTTATTTAACTATTGAATATCATCCTTAGTAAAGGATTTGTGAAGCATTGTTTCTTATTTCCTCTGTCTTGTGTAGTGAGTCACATCCAAATGCATAGAGGGTAAGAAAGTCTTACTTCTACTTTTCCTCCTTTTCATTTCTGATTATTATTTACAAGTAAAAACATTGTCTGCCTGAAGCTTCATCCCTTTTCCTTGCTCTTTCTCTCTCTCAAGACAGGTGCTAATGAGGAACAAAATGAGAAAAAACAAAACATCAAGAGAGCAAGGATTTTACATTTCACACAAAAGATAATCAAACTCTAAATAATTATAAGTTGATATCAAAAGAATAAGAATGTCTATGAATTTCCATAATTGCTTTTTCTAAAATAGAAATGGCATTTCAACTTTTGTGATATTTAACATTTCAGGTTCAGATTCTTTTTAGGGAATATTGACTGGGTATTTCTAAACTGAGGGCTTATTTAAAGGGCATCTTTTTATATAAATCAATATCCAGACATGTTGAAAATAATTTAACCATTTTGAAACCAATTCTACTTCCTTTACTCAACTAATATTTGGGCGTCATATTAATTTCAATAGAACATAGTATTAGATTAATTTATGTTATAAATTATGGGTAAAATTTTGGTCGCAGTTTAGTCTGAAGGGCAACAGACTGTGACACCAACCCTGCCACAAAATACTTGACCACAAGTCAAGTAAAGTCTACGGGTCTCTATTATCTTGTATATTAAATGAGAAATTAGTTCTAAATGATCCTTATGTTTACATCTATGTTTAACTTTCTGGTTTTTATTTCTTCCCTTCATATAATTACTAACTACATATGTACAAGAAAATTATTATCAAAGATTAATTTGTAGAACAATTTCTCTGAAGTTAACAGCCATATTTAGGGAAAAGATCTTTCTCCAGGACCTCAAAAATACAACATACTAAATATTGAGACTTACGGACTACATCATTGCAATACAAAAATCATAACAGGTGGCAGGCTTTCTCAGCTTTGGCCCTATTAACACTTTGAACCTGATGACTCTGCATCAAGGGAGAAGCTGACTTGTGCACTGTAGGATTTTAACTGCATTCCTGACCTCTACCCTCTAAATGCCGGGAGTACTCCCCCAAATCTCAAAAATTTTCCATAGATGTCCCTAAATGTTCCCTTGGAGAAGGAAAGGAGAAAAAACCACCCCTGGCTGAGAACCACTGAGCTAAAAAATGGTCAAATTCTTGGGTTATCAAGATTTGTTACTCCAAAATCACTATTTTTTTACGTAAGTATAATTTATGGTCCTCAAACACTGAAAATTTTCCCAAAATTCTTCAATTCTGTAAGCAGCATTATCAACATAATGATTATGCAATATTTATGACTACAACAATAATTTCCTTTAGAATTAGATAGTGAAAATATACATGGTATATTAATAGGCTAAGATATTTTTACTTCAACAATTATCTTATAAGATTGTTAATTTCCAAAAGAAAATCCTGGGGCAGCAAATTGTTATGGGATTTTATTTTCAATGAATGAGCTAGAAAGAGATTGAACAAGAAAAGGTAGTTTCTTATGATAATAGTTCAATACAGAAGAAAACAGGCTTAAGTCTCTGGAAAATTAGACAACTGTCATGCCACTTCCTTTAAGAATTATCTCTAATAAAGCAAAATTTTTTCTGATGTGGTTTGAGAAGGAAGAGTAGAAAGTGGTTCGAAGATGGGGTGAATGTACATAAGTCACGTGTTGACCATTTTAAAGATAGTACAGTTGTAAGCCACAGTGGTTACTCTTAAGCTATGAAGAATTTTCTAATATTTCATGCCCTATAGGTTTACTACTCATTCCAAAGAGGTTTGCTTGAAACATGCTGTTCATTCAACATGATTTTGGCTAGTTATTTATATTTTTAGCAGACTGTTTTGCATAAGATATAGGTGCTTTTAAAAAGTAATGCCTGAGGACAAGGCATGACTCATATCTAGGAAATAGAAAATTTTTTAAAGTACTGCATATTGCAGGTGCTGTGAAACTAAAGACTAGAGTGCCAAGTGTTTTTAAAAACACAAGTATATGTTCTGTTCAGTTCAGTTCAGTTCAGTCGCTCAGTCATGTCCGACTCTTTGTGACCCCATGAATCGAAGCACGCCAGGCCTCCCTGTCCATCACAAACTCCCGGAGTTCACTCAGACTCACGTCCATCGAGTCAGTGATGCCATCTAGCCATCTCATCCTCTGTTGTCCCCTTCTCCTCTTGCCCCCAATCCCTCCCAGCATCAGAGTCTTTTCCAATGAGTCAGCTCTTCGCATCAGGTGGCCAAAGTACTGGAGTTTCAGCTTTAGCATCATTCCTTCCAAAGAAATCCCACGGCTGATCTCCTTCAGAATGGACTGGTTGGATCTCCTTGCAGTCCAAGGGACTCTCAAGAGTCTTCTCCAACACCACACTTCAAAAGCATCAATTCTTCGGCGAGCAGCCTTCTTCAAAGTCCAACTCTCACATTCATACATAACCACAAGAAAAACCATAGCCTTGACTAGATGGACCTTTGTTGGCAAAGTTATGTCTGTGCTTTTCAATATGCCATCTAGGTTGGTCATAACTTTCCTTCCAAGGAGTAAGCGTCTTTTAATTTCATGGCTGCAGTCACCATCTGCAGTGATTTTGGAGCCCCCCAAAATAAAGTCTGACACTGTTTCCACTGTTTCCCCATCTATTTCCCATGAAGTGATGGGACTGGATGCCATGATCTTCGTTTTCTGAATGTTGATCTTTAAGCCAACATTTTCACTCTCCACTTTCACTTTCATCAAGAGGCTTTTGAGTTCCTCTTCACTTTCTGCCATAAGGGTGGTGTCATCTGCATATCTGAGGTGATTGATATTTCTCCCGGCAATGTTGATTCCAGCTTGTGTTTCTTCCAGTCCAGCATTTTTCATGATGTACTCTGCATAGAAGTTAAATAAGCAGGGTGACAATATACAGCCTTGACGTACTCCTTTTCCTATTTAGAACCAGTCTGTTGTTTCATGTCCAGTTCTAATTGTTGCTTCCTGACCTGCATACAGGTTTCTCAAGAGGCAGGTCAGATGGTCTGGTATTCCCATCTCTTGAAGAATTTTCCACAGTTTATTGTGATCCATACAGTCAAAGGCTTTGGCATAGTCAATAACGCAGAAATAGATGTTTTTCTGGAACTCTCTTGCTTTTTTGATGATCCAGCGGATGTTGGCAATTTGATCTCTGGTTCCTCTGCCTTTCCTAATACCAGCTTGAACATCAGAGGTTCAAATTTTATGTTAATAACAATGTCTTTGCTAACTGATGTGGGCTCTATTTTCTTATATAGCAACAGCATTGTTCAACTGATCTCATTCCAGTCTCAGGTTCTGACCTTATACAGTTCTATTGATATGGGTTTTTTTGATTTATTTACACACTAGTTTACAAAGCACTTGTAAGCAGTCTCTCCAATAGATTCAGAAAACAGAAAAACATTTTAGACAGTGAAGATATACTTCACAAAGACACATTTTCCTCTAACTGTAACATAATTAACAATTAAAAGCCATTGAGTTGCTGGTTGGGAAAATGAGGTGTAACTATAAATTAATGACATTGATTTTGCTAATGTGTCTTTAGAACTCAAGCACATTAACTAAGACTCACACCATATATGTTAATCCTAAGATTAAAGACAACCAGATCTTGGAAGGTACATTACTCTAACTTAATAACCCAAGTCAAGGTCTGTTCATTTCGTTCCTTGGTTTACTTTTCTAAACTCGAGTTCTACCTTGGAGGTGTTTTATTAGATTCTTAGATTTCTGATAGATCTTTGTAAAACACTCCTCTTAAAGGCAAAACTGATAAAAAGGAAATGACCTGCCTTTCATATAGGAGCTTAGAAGTTTTTTGGGAGAGATTGGCCTAATCCAGAAATATAGCTTTTGATACATAATGCCCACATCTTTGTGCTAAGCATCATTTTAGGGAAAACATTTAAATCTTTCATTGTTTTGAGTTAAGTATCACTTCCTAAAAATAATACATTAATAACACTAAAGCATAAGCCACTAACCTCTTAGACCCATTTTTTTACTACTAGAGATGCTGTTAATATATAGCAAGGAGCTCCAAATTTTATGAACTAAGCACTTTATGTATATTCAATAAACATGTTATTTCACACATACTTGAGCACAGGAGGCTAAAAGACTTGCAAGCAGATAGATTTTAATTCCAATTCCCACATAACTTGGAATGTAACTTTAGACATTTGATCCTTTGAAATGAATTTTTTCAGGTTTAATAAGTAATAAGAGCTTTCCCAAGTGGTACTAGTGGTAAAGAACCTGCCTGCCAATTCAGAAGACATAAGAGACATGGGTACCATCCCTGGGTCAGGAAGATCCCCAGGAGGAGTGACTGGAAACCTGCTCCAGTATTCATGCATAAAGAATTAAGGAGTAGTCTCTGACACACAAAAATACACAGAAATATAAAATTATTAAATATTATTTTTTTATTCTGTATAGATTCTACTTTGAAAATATTTATTGAAGAAATATAGAAGTTTTTAATTTTTCAATTTCACATATTAACAATCAGTTTACACTGAAAATACAATTACTATCTTATGGAGCATGCATAAATTTTGACAACAGATCTACTCACTATAAAATTTAGAGTACAGCTGCTATGGGAGAAAAGACTGTCTCAAGACCACACAGTATATCATACTAATAATTAGAACAGGAATCAGAGGGTATGAGTTTGAGTCCTGAATCCACATTACCCAGGTATGTAACCTTGGACAAGTAATTTAAAATCATAATCCCATTCTCTTAACCGAAACAATGAGAATAGCACCTTTTCAGATCATATCAGTCGCTCAGTCGTGTCCGACTCTTTGCGACCCCATGAATCGCAGCACACCAGGCCTCCCTGTCCAACACCAATTCCCGGAGTTCACCCAGACTCACGTCCATCGAGTCAGTGATGCCATCCAGCCATCTCATTCTCTGTCATCCCTTCTCCTCTTGCCCCCAGTCGCTCCCAGCATCAGAGTCTTTTCCAATGAGTCAACTCTTCGCATGAGGTGGCCAAAGTACTGGAGTTTCAGCTTTAGCATCATTCCTTCCAAAGAAATCCCACGGCTGATCTCCTTCAGAATGGACTGGTTGGATCTCCTTGCAGTCCAAGGGACTCTCAAGAGTCTTCTCCAACACCACACTTCAAAAGCATCAATTCTTCAGCGCTCAGCTTTCTTCACAGTCCAACTCTCACATTCATACATGACCACAGGAAAAACCATAGCCTTGACTAGACGGACCTTTGTTGGCAAAGTAATGTCTGTGCTTTTCAATATGCTATCTAGGTTGGTCATTACTTTCCTTCCAAGGAGTAAGCGTCTTTTAATTTCATGGCTGCAGTCACCATCTGCAGTGATTTTGGAGCCCCCCAAAATAAAGTCTGACACTGTTTCCACTGTTTCCCCATCTATTTCCCATGAAGTGATGGGACCGGATGCCATGATCTTCGTTTTCTGAATGTTGAGCTTTAAGCCAACTTTTTCACTCTCTACTTTCACTTTCATCAAGAGGCTTTTGAGTTCCTCTTCACTTTCTGCCATAAGGGTGGTGTCATCTGCATATCTGAGGTTATTGATGTTTCTCCTGGCAATCGTGATCCCAGCTTGTGTTTCTTCCAGTCCAGCGTTTCTCGTGATGTACTCTGCATAGAAGTTAAATAAGCAGGGTGACAATATACAGCCTTGACGTACTCCTTTTCCTATTTAGAACCAGTCTGTTGTTCCATGTCCAGTTCTAACTGTTGCTTCCTGACCTGCATACAAATTTCTCAAGAGGCAGATCAGGTGGTCTGGATTCCCATCTCTTTCAGAATTTTCCACAGTTTATTGTGATCCACACAGTCAAAGGCTTTGGCATAGTCAATAAAGCAGAAATAGATGTTTTTCTGGAACTCTCTTGCTTTTTTTGATGATCCAGTGGATGTTGGCAATTTGATCTCTGGTTCCTCTGCCTTTTCTAAAACCAGCTTGAACATCAGGAAGTTCACGGTTCACATATTGCTGAAGCCTGGCTTGGAGAATTTTGAGCATTACTTTACTAGTGTATGAGATGAGTGCAATTGTGCAGTAGTTTGAGCATTCTTTGGCGTTGCCTTTCTTTGGGATCAGAATGAAAACTGACCTTTTCCAGTCCTGTGGCCACTGCTGAGTTTTCCAAATTTGCTGGCATATTGAGTGCAGCACTTTCACAGCATCATCTTTCAGGATTTGAAATAGCTCAACTGGAATTCCATCACCTCCACTAGCTTTGTTCGTAGTGATGCTTTCTAAGGCCCACTTGACTTCACATTCCAGGATGTCTGGCTCTAGGTCAGTGATCACACCATCGTGATTATCTGGGTCATGAAGATCTTTTTTGTACAGTTCTTCTGTGTATTCTTGCCATCTCTTCTTAATATCTTCTGCTTCTGTTAGATCCATACCATTTTTGTCCTTTATCGAGCCCATCTTTGCATGAAATGTTCCCTTGGTATCTCTGATTTTTTTGAAGAGATCTCTAGTCTTTCCCATTCTGTTGTTTTCCTCTGTTTCTTTGCACTAATCACTGAGGAAGGGTTTCTTATATCTTGCTATTCTTTGACACTCTGCATTCAGATGCTTATATCTTTCCTTTTCTCCTTTGCTTTTCACTTCTCTTCTTTTCACAGCTACTTGTGAGGCCTCCCCAGACATCCATTTTGCTTTTTTGCATTTCTTTTCCATGGGGATGGTCTTGATCCCTGTCTCCTGTACAATCTCATGAACCTCATTCCATAGTTCATCAGGCACTCTATCTATCAGATCTAGGCCCTTAAATCTATTTCTCACTTACACTGTATAATCATAAGGGATTTGATTTAGGTCATACCTGAATGGTCTAGTGGTTTTCCCTACTTTCTTCAATTTAAGTCTGAATTTGGTAATAAGGAATTCATGATCTGAGCCACAGTCAGTTCCCAGTCTTGTTTCTGACAGAATGTGGTCCACTGGAGAAGGGAATGGCAAACCACTTCAGTATTCTTGCCTTGAGAACCCCATGAACTGTATGAAAAGACAAAATGATAGGATACTGAAAGAGGAACTCCCCAGGTCAGTAGGTGCCCAATATGCTACTGGAGATCAGTAGAGAAATAACTCCAGAAAGAATGAAGGGATGGAGCCAAACAAAAAGAATACCCAGCTGTGGATGTGACTGGTGATAGAAGCAAGGTCCGATGCTGTAAAGAGCAATATTGCATAGGAACCTGGAATGTCAGGTCCATGAATCAAGGCAAATTGGAAGTGGTCAAACAAGAGATGGCAAGAGTGAACGTGGACATTCTAGGAATCAGCGAACTGAAATGGACTGGAATGGGTGAATTTAACTCAGATGACCATTATATCTACTACTGCGGGCAGGAATCCCTCAGAAGAAATGGAGTAGCCATCATGGTCAACAGAAGAGTCCGTAATGCAGTACTTGGATGCAATGTCAAAAACGGCAGAATGATCTCTGTTCGTTTCCAAGGCAAACCATTCAATATCACAGTAATCCAAGTCTATGGTCCAACCAGTAACGCTGAAGAAGCTGAACAGTTCTATGAAGACCTACAAGACCTTTTAGAACTAACACCCAAAAAAGATGTCCTTTTCATTATAGGGGACTGGAATGCAAAAGTAGGAAGTCAAGAAACACCTGGAGTAACAGGCAAATTGGCCTTGGAATACGGAATGAAGCAGGGCAAAGACTAATAGAGTTTTGCCAAGAAAATGCACTGGTCATAGTAAACACCCTCTTCCAACAACACAAGAGAAGACTCTACACATGGACATCACCAGATGGTCAACACTGAAATCAGATAGATTATGTTCTTTGCAGCCAAAGATGGAGAAGCTCTATACAGTCAACAAAAACAAGACCAGGAGCTGACTGTGGCTCAGATCATGAAGAGGATAAGAAAGGAATGCAAATAGGCTACAAATCTAGCTTCTTCTACACACCTGCAGATTACTGTCCTTTCCAAAACACGTAAATTCAGCTCTCCAGGCACTTCTTTGTCCACCTCTAGTCTATAAACTACTTCTGCCCCCAGATTGGGAACTGAACAAACAGATTCAAAGTTCTCCTTAGTAAGAGAGATTTCTCTTTTCTTTAGTGTTAGGAAAAGGATATGACTTTTAAAATTACATTTGTACAAACTTCAATCTGTTTAATAAAGTTTCAGGTCATAGGAAACAATAGATATCTAAGTGAAATGGAAAAGAGGTGCTGTTTTCTGGTCAATTCAGGGTAAAGCCAAACAGAAATAATTATGTTGGCCCTGATTAGCTGCTTGGAATAGGGTAGCACCTTTTGATTTGGATTATCCAAATAATTATCTAGAATTTCTATTTAAATACCTTTCTACAATTTAACCTTAGTGTATTAACTACTTCTAACCATAAGTAATAATAATGAATAGTAGTAATGAAAAGTTTAGCAATGAAAGTTTCAGAAAAAACTAATTACTTCAATTTAAAGTAAAAGTCCACTTCCACAGTACTAGATGACATCATTCAATTTTGTAGTCTGGCTTTTCTTCTGAAAAGAGGAGAAATGTAACAAAATAATACCTAAGTTTAAAATCCTGAAGTGAAAGGAGCTATAATAAAAACTGTTTTCCTTTAATGAGAACAGCATAGTTAAAAACAGCTCCTCTTTTCTATTCACTTCTCCAAAATATTCTACTACATAAAACCTGGAATCTTACTTCTATTCAAAAGATAAAATGAAAGCATTCTTTAACAATACACAGAAAAAGAAAGTGAGAGTGTAATTCTTAATGTGATATTTCCCAGTTTATTACTGAAAACATTTCCAATCACATGGATTCAAGTCTTATTTCTGCCACTAACTAGCTATGTGATCTTAGACAAATCTATTTAACTTCTCTAAGCCTCAGTATTTTCAATAATATGATGAGTCGGACTTAACAGTATTAAAGATCATTTTCAATACTTTAAAGAGTATGAAATAGGATATATGGCTGCAACATAATGGGTCTGATTTTTAACAAACACTGAAGAATTTTAAAAATTCAAAAGTTTCTGTTCTTTAATATTGGTATGTGGAAAACTACACACTTATTCTCACTTATTCTGTTGATTTTGCAATTATACCAAATACTCGTTAATTTTGGGGGGTCTTTTATTATGAGAATTTTATTTGCTATACAAAGAAATAAGATTGACTAATTTAAGTACATATTTCTCTTTTAAAACAAATAAGATGGCATAACCTACTAAACCACTGTTTTTGTTACATTAACTTGGAATGAATTTTAATTATTTCAAAAAGTAACATACATCCTAATGGATTAAACTTTGCTATACTCTGAATAGTAAAAAAAAAAAATACTACCAATGAATGATAATTCCAAAAGCAGAATTTAAAAAAATATATTGGCAATATCCTTGGCCTAAACTATTATGTCAAAAGAAGAAAATGCCAAACTGGGGATTAAATCAAATACATTACTTTATGCTTATACCTTATTATTTTAATTCCTCAATATTTGGCTGGGTTGCTGTGATGGTTGATTTTACCACATCAGTTTTATTTCTCTGGAGAACCCTAGCTAGTACAGGTATTACTGTAAAATGGGATATTGAATCCGTTATATACTTTTGAGAGCTCTTATTTTGATTTAAAAACACACAAAGTTGAAAAGGTAGTTCAGCGACCTCCTTTGTACTTTTTACCCATTTTTCTCAATGATTATATTTTACATAATTATAGTACAATATCAAAACCAGGCTTTTCACAATGGACAATGTGTGTATGTAATTCTAGGTCTTTTGTCACCTGTGCAGATTCACATAACCACTACCATTATTAAGCTATAGTATATCTTATCATGATAAAGATTTGTCTTGCGCTAGCCCTTTATAATCACATCCACCCAAGCTTCCTTTCAACTCTAGCCCCTGATAACAGCTAGTCTGTTTCCCATCTCTATAGTATTACCATTTCTGTATATATGATGAAATTAAAGAATATATCCTTTTGAGATTAGCTTCTTTTACACAATATAGTACTTTTGAGATTTGTCCAAGTTGTACATTTCTGGTGTTTATTGCTTTCTACTGCTGAGTAGCATCCATGGTGCAAATATACTACAGTTTAACAAGTCACCTATTGAGGGACTTTTTGTTGTTTCCATTTTTTTTATATATACTGCAGATAAACTGCTTTGAATAACTGTGTTCATGTCTGTGTGTGGACGTAAGTTTTCATTTTTCTGGGGCAAATGACAAATAGTCGTTACTGGGTTGTATGGTAAGCTGGTAAGCACTTGTATGTTTCCTTTTAAGAAACTGCCAATTTTCCAAAGTAACAGCGAAGTTTTACATCCTATCTAACAATATGTAAGTGATCCAGTTCCTCCACACATTCACTAGTAGTTGGTATTGTCACTTTTTATTTTAATTTTTCTGATAGGTATATGGGCTTCCTTGGTGGCTCAGACTGTAAAGAATCCACCTGCAATGCAGGAGACTCAGATTTGATCCCTGGATCGGGAAGATTCCCTGGAGAAGGGAAAGACTATCCACTCCAATATTCTTGCCTGAAGAAGCTCATGGACAGTGGAGCCTGGCGGGCTGTAGTCCATGGGGTTGCAAAGAGTCAGACACAACTGAGTGACCAAGCACATAGCACAATAGGTTTATTGTGGTGATATTTCACAGTGATTTAAATTTGTATATTTCCTAGTGGATACTGAGTTCAGACATCTTTTAACATTTTTATTTACCATCTGTATAATTCCCTTCAGTGAAATGAAACTTCATGTTTTTTGTCTATGTTAAAAATGTATTGTCTTCCTTTTTGTAGCTGAGTTTTGAGAGCTATGCGTATATTCTAGATATGAATTCTTTGTCAGATATGTGGTATACAAATGTTTTTATCAATGAGCAATGTTATTTTTATCCTCTTAGATCTTTCAGAGAGCACAAATTTTTGAGTTTTTTTCATAAGGTCCCATTTATCTTTTATTTTTAATAGAATATGTTTTTGGTGGCATGCTTAAAAACTCTTCCACATGCCTTGGGCCCAAAGATTTTCTCATGTTATCTTCTAAAAGTTTTATAATTTTACTTCTTGCACTTAATCTAGAAGCTATTCTTTGGTAAAAGTTCTGAGGTTTGGATCAAGGTTGGTTTGTTTGTTTTGCCCACTGACATGCAATTAATCCAATTCCATTTAATGAATATACTAGCTTTCTTCCATTTAACTGCTTTTGTAACTTTGTCAAAAGTGTGTGGGAAATAGCTTTATGAGGTCATCTCTGGATTTTCTATTCAGTTCCATAGATCCATGGATCTGTTCCTCCAGTAATATGACACAGTCTTCAGTACTGTATCTATATTATATCTTAAAATTTCATAGAACAACTCCAATTTTTATCTTCTTTTGAAAATGCTTTTGTTCTTTTTCTTGTCATATAAATTTTACAATAGTCTTGTTAACATCTACAAAAAATCATACTGAGATTTTGATAGGAATTATGTTAAATCTGTTTACTAATTTGGGGAGATCTTGAGATCTTTAGACAGTATGTCTATTAGACAGTATGTCTCTTCAGTTATTCAGATCTTTGGTTTCTTTTTCATCACTATTTAGTAGTTTTTAGCACACAAGTCATGTTCTTTGTAAATTTATCTTTTTGAGTAATTTAAATGATATTGTAATTTTTATTGCAATTTTCACATTTTCATTGCTAGAAATAAAACTATAGTTGATTTTTGTGTACATATGTTATACCCTATGGCCTTAAACTGGCATAATTATTGGGTATGGATTTTTTATTCAAAATTTTGGATTTTCTATATAGAAAATTGTTGTCTATAAGTAGGGACAGTTGTATTACTTCTTTTTTGTTTTTCTGACCTATATGCCTTTTATTGCCTTTTCTTGCTTTGTGGTCTTGGCTAGAACTTCCAATAATGTGTTGAATAGCAATGGTGAGAGGAAACATCCTACCTTTAACCAATTATGGAGGAAAGCATTCCATCTTTCACAAATATGTGAGTTTCAAGTTTTTCTAGCATATATTTTTATCAAGTTGAAAAAGTTCTGTGTTTCCACTTTTTTGATAATTTTTATCATGAGTCAATGTTGAATTTTCTCACATGTTCTTTGTGCCTCAATTGATATGATCATGTGATACCATTTCTTTAGCCTCTTAATATGCTGAATTACCTTGATTTAAAATATTGAATCATATTTGCATCTTTGAGATGAAACTCACTTGGTAATGTTGTTTAATTCTTCTCACATGTTGCTGAATTCTACTTGTTAATATTATGTTAAGAGGTGATTCAGGGCTTCCCTGGTGGCTCAGCTGGTAAATAATCTCCCTGCAATGTGGGAGACCTGGATTTGATCGCTGGGTTGGGAAGATCCCCTGGAGAAGGGAACAGCTACCCACTCTAGTATTCTGGCCTGGAAAATTCCATGGACTATACATGGGTTGCAAAGAGAGGGACAGGACTGAGCAGCTTTCACTTTCAAGAAGTTTTACATCTATATTCATGTGGATACTGATCTGTCATTTTATTTTGTGGGGGTGTACTATCATTACTTAGTTTGGTATCAGGGTAATATTAGCATCATGTAATGAATTAAGTGTTCCCTCTAATTTTTTTGGAAAAAGACTGTATAGAATTGATGTTAACTCTACTATAAATATTTGGTAGAATTCTCTTGTGAACCTATCAAAACTTGGAGATTTATTTTGGAGAGGTTTTAATTATAAATTCAATTCCTTCAATAGTTAAATAATCAATATCATTTTTATATGAGTTATGGTATTTTGTGCATTTCAAGGAATTTGTTCATTTCATCTATGTTTTTAAATATACATGTGTAGAGCTGTACACACATATATAATAATGTCCTTTTATTATTTTTGATGCCTCCAAGATCTATAGACATATCTTGTTTCAATTATTAATAATTTGTGACTTGTCCCTGTTTTGCTTTTTCAGTCTTACTAAAAAAGAGTCACTTTTATTGATCTTTTCAAACAACCGTTTGTTTTATCCATTTTCTCATTTTGTCTTCATTTTATTTGATTCCTGCTCTATATTTATTATTTTCTTTATTCTGCTTGCTTTAGTTTGCTCCCCTTTTTCTAATTTCTTGATATGGAAACCTAAGACTACTGATTATGGGTTTTTTTTCTCATTCAAATGTAAGCAGTTAGTATTGTGTGTTTCCCTCTCAATACTGTTTTAGCTGCTTTCCACATGTTATAATATATTTTGATTTTTGTTCAGTTCAATGTGTTTCCCTTGAGACTTCTTTGACCCATGGATTAATTAGAAGTGTACTGTTTAGTTTTCCAGTGTTTCAAGGATTTCCTGTATGATTTCAGTTCTACACTGGTTGAAACTTGTTTTATGATCCAGGCTATGGTTAATCTTAGTAGATGCTCTGTGGGCAATTGATTAAAAAAGAAAAGTTATTTTCAGCTAGTAATTGTTCTATAGAAAATTGTTCTATAAATGTTGGTAATATCCTTTTGTTTGATGAGAGTGAGAGTTCTTCAATATTCATACTGATTTTCTTTCTAGTTGTTCTATGAATTATTGAGGGGTATTGAAGTTTCCAATTATAAATACATTTTATATTTGATTAGGCTGATATTGTAAACAAGATATTATGGTTCATAATATTTTTAAACAGTTTATTCCTTATATTCAAAGATGTTACTCGATTTTTTACGTTTGTCTTTTGCGTGCACGCTAAGTTGCTTTGGTTGTGTCTGACTCTGCGACACCAGGGCCTGTAGCCTGCCAGGCTCCTCTATCTATGGGATTCTCCAGGCAGTGGGTTCCCGTGCCTTCCTCCAGGGGATCTTTCCTGACCCAGAGATGGAACCTGCATGTGTTCAGCACTGGCAGGCAGGATCTTACTACTTGTGCCACCTGGGAAGCCCCTAATATCCAGTCAATTTCTATGCATTCTTAAAAGTTCTGATAATTCAATTAGTGCTCATAATTCTAAGTAAATCATCATTTCATATGCAAAGTACAAACATACTGACTTTGTTTTCAATTCCTTTAAGTCCTATTTCTTTTGTTATTAACATTGGCTAAAAATTCTGGAAAATACTAAGATGGTTGTCATCACTGTACCTCATTTACATAATTATTTTTTCCAGTAGTTAAAAATGTTAATGCTTAATATGTACTATAGCATGGAAAATATGCCACAACATAAAAATTCCATACTGAACTCACTTTTTAGAGTGAGGGTGCAGAAAGGGGAAGGGGAGAAACTTAGTGACTGAGACAATTCTCTTATGTACCTTCAGCAACGTCTAAGGGAAACTGTGGAGGTCAGGCAAAAATATTCTCCTACTGAGTAGTATGTGCTTCGGTTTCCTTACTGAACTCAATAGGATTAACTGATTTCTATTGCTCCAAGACCTACTCTTTTTCTTAACATCCTCTCTGTATTTTCTAATTTATGTTTGTCATTTGTTATAATGAATATAGATAGATATATTTTTATCAGGATTGAATATTGTAAAAGGTAGTGATTCATGTATGTCATTAACAGAAAAGTAAATACTGAAGAGTACAAAATGTTCTGAGCTTGTATAATGGAATCTAAAAGATGTTCATATGTTTAAAAAATAAATTCATCTTCTATTTTCAAACTATTTTGCAACAAGCTCAGACTGTTTTAGAAGCTATTTTCTCTTCTACCAATATAGGATGAGGTTACAATGACCAGAAAGTCAAAGGATAGAGATAATTTGATCATTATGGTGGTTTTTCATAAAAATTTGCATTTACAACAGAGAGTACAGATCCAGGTGAATTGGAGAAAGAGAAAAAGACAGAGACAGATAGACAGAAAGAGAGATAGATAAAGAAAGAGGGAGAAAGAAACTCTGCAAGGGAAAACTTAATTTTTGTGAGTGGCTGGCCTACTGGTATTATAAAAGTAAACCAGTCTATAATAATTTTAACTAAATGGTTAAAATTAATATATAATTATAATATATATATTATATATATATAAAAATATATAATATATTATATTATATATATTATAATATAATATAAATATAATATATAATATAACAATGGTTAAAAAAAAAACTTTAGATAATTTTTGATACAGTGTTGATAATTGGGTGCTCTATTGTCCATAATCATGCCATCCAAAAAAAACATTTTTATACAGACAATGAAATATTTATTTGATTAAAAAGTATAGTATCAGGAATCTTAAAAAACGATAATACTGGTGTACCAACCCATTGGGCTTCCCTGGTGACTCACTGGTAAAGAATTCACCTGCCAATACAGAAGATGCAGGAGACTCAGGTTCAATCTCTGGCTTGAGAAGATCCCCTGGAAAAGGAAATGGCAACCCATTCCAGTATTCTTGTCTAGGAAATCCCATGGATAGAAGAGCCTGGTGGACTACAGTCCATGAGGTCGTGAAAAGTCAGACAGGACTTAGCAACTAAGTATGTGCACACACACCAATTCATTAGTTAATCTTCTTTCAATAATATTTTTCATAGAAGAAAGTTATTATGCATTTCTTGAAAGAATGAAAGCAAATCTAATTTAAATGACCTATAGGTATATATACTTTCAACTCACCATTTTTCACTGGAATAATTATGATTATATATATATTAAAAGAGATCAATATTTTAAACAAAATAAAAATTTTACTTAAAAGTCTGTTTTACAGAAATAGTCGCCCCTCAGTGCAGTTATCATATGAAACGTGGAGGAAAAATAATCAGTCCCACCAGGCTCCTCTGACTATGGGATTCTCCAGGTAAGGATACAGGAGTGGGTTGCCATGCCCTTCTCCAGGTGATCCTTCCGGCCCAGGGATCAAACCTAGGTTTCCCACATTGCTAACTAATCTTAAGTATCCACCCAGGGAGAAAATGAGAATGCAAATATGGGTAAACCAGGATTTGTAATGTATTCATTTTTTATTTAAACATTTGATAAGATTTTTTCAAAAAGAAATTATGTGATGGAAATATTTAAAAGGATTTATTTCCTGGCTTAGAGAGAGGAAGCAGGAAGAGGATAATTGAAAAGTCCTCTTAAGCCTGTGTAAACAACAGATTCCCTGAGGATGACACTTGGACCAGCTTTACATGGTATATTATAAAGATGCTACTTAAAAGTCTGTTTTCCAGAAATAGTTGTCCCTCAATGCCATTGTCACGTGAAACATAGGGAAAAAATAAGCAATCCTTAGTAATAGAATAGTACTTGTTCTGTCTCCAAAACAAGGTTTTGTAACAGTCAAGGTTCAGTGTAGCTGAAGACACTGATACACGTAAGTAAGAATATCATTGAGCTCATATTGTATTCATTCAGGGGTGAAAAGAACTCAGAGGAAATGTGAATCCTGCTTTTCAAAACAACCCTGGTGTTAAAAATATGCAGAATGCTTGAATTAGCTCCACATATGCAAAATCATTTGAGGAAAATACAGAAAAGGAATTCATCTTGTTTTGGGCAAATTGACCAACTCTGAGGTGAAATACCAAATAAGCCAACATAAATTGTTTGTGCTTGGTGAGGGCCAAGGACTGTCAGGAGACTCATGTCTAACTAATCTTGAAGTATTCACCCAGGGAGAAAATGAGAATGCAAATATGGGTAAACCAGGATATGTAATGTATTTATTTTTTATTTAAACATATGATAATATTTTTCAAAAAGAAATTATGTGACAGAAATATGTAAAAGGAATTATTTCCTGGCTTAGAGAGAGGAAGCAGGAAGAGGAAAAGTGGAAAGTCCTCCTAAGCCTGCGTAAACAACAGATTCCCTAAAGATGACACTTGGACCAGCTTTACATGGTATTTTATAAAGAAAAATAAACGACCCAATCAAAAAATGGGCCAAAGAACTAAATAGACATTTCTCCAAAGAAGACATACAGATGGCTAACAAACACATGAAAAGATGCTCAACATCACTCATTAGCAGAGAAATGCAAATCAAAACCACTATGAGGTACCATTTCACACCAGTCAGAATGGCTGCGATCCAAAAGTCTACAAATAATAAATGCTGGAGAGGGTGTGGAGAAAAGGGAACCCTCTTACACTGTTGGTGGGAATGCAAACTAGTACAGCCACTATGGAGAACAGTGTGGAGATTCCTTAAAAAACTGGAAATAGAACTGCCTTATGATCCAGCAATCCCACTGCTGGGCATACACACTGAGGAAACCAGAAGGGAAAGAGACACGTGTACCCCAATGTTCATCGCAGCACCGTTTATAATAGCCAAGACATGGAAGCAACCTAGATGTCCATCAGCAGATGAATGGATAAGAAAGCAGTGGTACATATACACAATGGAGTATTACTCAGCCATTAAAAAGAATACATTTGAATCAGTTCTAATGAGGTGGATGAAACTGGAGCCTATTATACAGAGTGAAGTAAGCCAGAAGGAAAAACATAAATACAGTATACTAATGCATATATATGGTATTTAGAAAGATGGTAACAATAACCCTGTGTACGAGACAGCAAAAGAGACACTGATGTATAGAACAGTCTTATGGACTCTGTGGGAGAGGGAGAGGGTGGGAAGATTTGGGAGAATGGCAATGAAACATGTAAAATATCATGTAGGAAACGAGTTGCCAGTCCAGGTTCGATGCACGATGCTGGATGCTTGGGGCTGGTGCACTGGGACGGCCCAGAGGGATGGTATGGGGAGGGAGGAGGGAGGAGGGTTCGGGATGGGGAACACATGTATACCTGTGGCGGATTCATTTTGATATTTGGCAAAACTAATACAATTATGTAAAATTTAAAAATAAAATAAAATTAGAAAAAAAAAAAAAAGATGTCCAATCTTTCAAATAATGTTAAAGTTTCCATGGACTCAAACGTTATTCTGATGGATAGAAAGCAGCCTTAATGTAAAAAAAAAATGAGTGGATAGAAAAATAATAACTGATTTTTAACCTTCTATGTATGATATACTTGTCAAATTTATTCCCACATCTACTTACAATGAATTAGATTCCAAAGAAAGAGCTAAACCAAAGAACTACATTTTAAAAGTCAATGTAAATTTCCAACTGTTGACCAAAACCTTCAGGGTGGAGTGTTGACTAAATGACTGTAGTTGAAAAATAAGCAATGCTGGCCATTGTAAAAACAATTTATTAGAAGAAAAACAAAGAGAGAATGCAGTATAGTTCAGAACCCAAATCATCACCTTATGGAAAACAGAAATTTAAGTTAGTTCTACTTAGAGAAGAAAGTTTAAGCCACATAGGAATGCTGTTTGCTATTGTTTTTGCTGTTGCTCTTATTGTTCATGGTGCTAGCAGTGTTTGGTGGGGTAACTATTATTATTATTCATCTTTTTCTGGAATCCTACAACCCAAACAGGTGACCTGATAAAACAATATTTGGGCTTCCCCGGTGGTTCAACTTGTTAGGTAGGTAGAATAGAGAAAAGGAGTCCAAAATGGTGGTGGCTAAAAGACAAGGAAGGGAAAAGCCCGCGAAAAAAGAACAAAAGAAAGTCTGAGGACAGGAGTGAGGACCTCAGGTAAAACAAACAACACTCCTGGCTGGCCCAATTTACATGGGACAGGCCCAGGGAGAGATAAACATACAAATAGAGGAGCTAAAGCTAGCTCTCTCTCTCTCTCCCATGCCTGGGGCACTCTTCTCCTCGTGTCTTTGGATCGTCGTGCCCTCATGCCTCGAAGATGGATTTTCCTGCTATCATCTAAATAAAATAGAGCTGTAACACTGATTTGTCTAAGACCTATAACATGGTCCTTTTGAGACCTGAGAGCTATAACAAGACCCGAGAGCTGTGATATGCCGAGGGGGCTTTCATGTCCATCTCTCCAAATCTTTGTTGTGACAAGACAAAGAGCCGAGGAACATACACTCGCGTGACAAACTGATAAAGAATCTGCCTGCAATACGGGAGACCTGGGTTTGATCCCTGGGTTGGGAAGATCCCCTGGAGAAGGGAATGACTACCCACTCCAGTATTCTGGCCTGGAGAATTCCATGGACTGTATAGTCCACGTAGTCACAAAGAGTCGGACACAACAATATTTACCATAGGTCAAATAATTTTGAGTTAAATTTTTGCTGATGAAGAATCTCCTGCTCCATGAACTGTCACACTCTGTGCTCATGAGAAGATACCAGTGACAGATTAGACCAGCTCGTCACTAGACCTCAGATAAAAATAATTTTCCTTTATTTTGGTATGCTATTATTTGGCTTCATTTCTACTTGGCTGTTCTGACTTGCCATCCAAAATGAAATTAGGGTTTGATTGTAAAGAAAATAATTATGGAGTCCTGATTTCATATTTCAGGTAACATTAAGACTTAGAATAAAGAGAGAAATTAGTTTACCACAGAGGTATGACACCATATCTCTAACTAGTAATTCAGTAATTTGCCTGGCTTTGTCTTTAACTTACATCTCTTCTCTGTGACACAGAGGCAGCTATAAGAAGCTAGTTGAAGATTCCAAGAATTATGATTTCATCCATCTCAAATACAGTTTTATCTCCTTAGAAATAAGAGACAAGTTGAAAAAAAATTTTCTGCTGCAAAGGACATTCTAAGATTAAATGATAGAAGACTTTATATTGGTTCTGATGTGGTAAATATAAGATGCTAAGGGGAAAAATTCAACCTCTAGGAGATTTTGAAGGCCAAAACAGTTTTAAACAAATGTCGTAAAAATGTAAGTCAATTTCATTCAGTTCAAAGGCAAGATCTGAAGGAACTGCCATAGTGAGTCAGCATCTACCTCAAGAGAGCTGTTTGGTAATGGTGGTTCACTTCATTGTCAGTTTTGTGGCCTGTGGCCATTTGTAATTGTGTTCTTGATTGACAGTGGTTGGATTGAAAATCAGGTTGGAAATTAATGAACTCAATACAGGAAATCCACTCTTGCTTTTAAAAATCACTTAATCAATTACAATCACTCCATATTCTCATCACTCATGACTTAATCCCTGGAAACATCCTAAATACTGATGTAAAAATACGTAACTATTTTAGAGATACTGAATATTTCTTGATAATTCCTGAATTCAGGAAGTTATAACTCAAATGAGACAAAATTAACACATCTGATATGGTAACAAATAAAATGTACATCAATTCTGCTCTGAGATAGAACAAATGACATCGGACCGGAAAATGATGCTGCAAAGATTTTTCTAGACTGAAAGTAAAAGAATAAAAAAGGGGGAAAATGTAGATTTCTTCAACTCAACATTGATTATGGGTTTCCCTGGTGGCTCAGATGATTAAGAATCTGCCTACAATGCAGGAGACCCAGGTTCGATCCTTGGGTCAGGAAGATTCCCCTGGAGGAGGGCATGGCAACCCACTCCAGTATTCTTGCCTGGAGAATTCCATGGACAGAGGAGCCTGGTGGGCTATAGTCCACAGGGTTGCAAAGAGCCAGACACGACTGAGTGACTAACACTTTCACTTTCATTAGTGAGAACTCTACAATTTTCTAGGTAAAGGGTATAATTAATCATAAGTATACTTGGGTATATTATGTATGAAAGTAAAGGTCAAGTGATCGAACCATCGGAACTGCAGAGAGAGCCCATTTAAGCCTTAGGAAAAATAAACAAAACTCAATTTTCTTTTTTTGTATGTGTGTGATTGGAATAATTAAGATCTAGTACTCTTACCTGGAAAATCCCATGGACGGAGGAGCCTGGTAGGCTGCAGTCCATGGGGTCGCTAAGAGTCGGACATGACTGAGCGACTTCACTTTCACTTTTCACTTTCATGCATTGGAGAAGGAAATGGCAACCCACTCCAGTGTTCTTTCCTGGAGAATCCCAGGGATCGGGGAGCCTGGGGGGCTGCCGTCTATGGGGTCGCACAGAGTCAGACACGACTGAAGCGACTTAGCAGCAGCAGCAGCAGTCTGTTAGCAGGCTTGATGATTATAATGCAATATTGTCTATTTCACTATACTGTGATTAGATCTCTGGGACTTACTTGCTACTAGTTTTAAATTTCTGCCCTTAACATAAGACAGGTACATTGAACTATCACTACAATGGCTATCATATAACAATATATAAACATATCAAATCAACATGCTATAGACCTTAAAATTAAATGATGCTGTTGGTGGACTATAGTCCATGGAGTCTCAAAGAGTCAGACAACAATTTAGTGACTAAACAACAACAAAGTATGTCAAATATTTTTCAATAAAAACAGAAAACAGAACTCAAATTCCACTAACAGAACAAGTTTGCTCTCTCTCTCATTCTTTCTTGCTCTATCTCTCCTCAATTTCAGGTAAAGTTAGAAAAAGAAATTTAGGATCAGACTGGCCTAACTTAAGTGAAGTGCCTACCCTCATCTGGCAAATAAAATGACCCCCCTCTCTCCCTGCCAATGGGTGGAGGCAAGTAAAACATTATTCTATGAAGCAGGTTTCAAAAGAAAAAAGGGCATGCAAGAGGAAGTTAAGGATTCTCAGTAAATAAATACATAATACAATTGTCCAACTTTGGGGGATAACAAAATCTATCAAATTAAACATTCTAGTCAATTACAGAGCATATAAATGGTATAAATATTAAATGTCAAAAGCACATATATCTTCAGTTTTAAAAATGCATCCACGCCAAAGTTTCAGAAGCACTAAGAATATTCAAGAAAACAATGAAATAAGACCTGAACTCTAACTCATGAAAATAGTAAGCTTTACTAGTTGACAATGTACACACACACAAAAGTCAAACCAACAAACAGCAACAAATATAGAAAAAAGTACATTTTATTCAAGAGGCATTGAAAAATTATTCAGAATTTGTTGCTCCTTTATTTTTAAAAAATAAATAAATAAAAACAAAGCATTCACACTCCAGATGTGTGCTGTGCTTAGTCCCTCAATCGTGTCTGACTCTTTGAGACCCTATGGAATATAGCCCGCCAGACTTCTCTGTCCATGGTATTCTCCAGGCAAGAATACTGGAGTGGGTTGCCATTTCCTTCTTCAGGGGATCTTCCCAACCCAGGGATTGAACCCAGGTCTCCCACACTGCAGGGAAATTCTTTACCGTTTGTGCCACCAGGACCTTGATAATATCCTTCATGCTGTGCTGTGCTTTGTTTAGTCACTCAATCTTGTCCAACTCTTTGAGACCCTGTGGACTGGCTCATCTACCCATGGGGATCCTCCAGGTAAGAATATTGGAGTGGGTTGCTGTTGGGGGCCAGAGTGAGGTACTCCGCCCATGGCAAAGGTCATGAGGAAGGAGGTTCGACATACGCAAAGGCGGGATCGAGCCTCAGGAGTCCCCCTGGAAATCCTCGAGCGTCTACCCCCATAACCAGAGCCTGCCTACTTTACTACTTTGTGCTCTCACCTACACCTCTGACTTTACGGGGGGCTGTCCCCCACTACCTCTTTCGGAGAAGGAGTTAACCTAGAGCTCCAGTCAATAAAAACTCTTGGGCGTGACAAGAGTGTTTTAACCTACAAACTCCTCTGAAGGTTCTCTAGCCTGACAGGCTTGTCTGGCCACATGTGATTGCTCACAGCCTCCCAACCGTGAGAGGCACGAGATGCTTTAAACCCTCTAAAAACAGGTTCTTTAGAGAAGTTAGAAAACTATAAGTATAGTGGGCTGATTAGAAATTGTGTTGGTGAAGGGTTTTTCATTTGTTGAGCCAATGTTTGTTGCTAAGTCTCCACATCCCCTGCCCTTACACACATTAGTGAATATATAGAAGAAATAAGTATTAACCTTTGATATTAATCACGTTAGACCTTAGGCTAAGTAAATTCTTTCCTTAACTAAAACCCACTACACCCTCACCCTATAGGAATGTAACTTTATTTGGGTGGTGTCTGTTTTAAGAATAATCACCCCTGGAGAAATAAGTGTCCTGGTTGACTGTTGTCACAAGGAGAGGGTCATAAATTGTCAGCAGGCCCCCCTGGCCAGAAGATGATGTAACACCCCTAAGACCTCTGTATACATTTGTATGAAGCACCTGACTTTGATAAAAGTCAGGACTGCTGATCCCACGTGACTTTTGCATAACATCTCAGTGTATAAAAGTAGACCATGGAAAATAAAGAATTGGGATCAGTTTCTCGAAATACTGGTCTCCCCATGTTGCTCTCTCTCTCACTCTGGCTGAGTCTCCATCTGGAGCGTGGAACCCACCATGCTTACTAATTATGCCTGGGCTTCTAAGATCCGACCGGGGAGGCCTCAGTGTCTCCTCTCCTTCGGGAGAACGGAAGGACGCCTGTGGCCTACGTAAGTGGTGCAAACTTCTTGTCTTGAAGTTTTATTGGTCTCCCGCGTAAACCAAGCCACTCAGCCTCTTTTCTCCACTGAATTTTCCTACTGAGCTATCCTCATCCTATTGCTCTTTATATCTTTGATAAAATATTTAAATAAATAGGTCGCCGATGCCGTCCCCGCTTCGAATACCCTGGATCAGCCGAGGCAGGACCCCGGCAGGTTGCCATCCCTCCTCCAGGGGATCATCCCAATTCAGGGATCGAATCCAGGTCTCCTGCATTGCCAGCAGATTTTTTTTAATCATTTGAGCTACCAGGGAAGCCTGAGAATACTAGAGTGGGTAGCCTATGCCATCCCAGGAGATCTTCCAGACCCAGGAAT
The DNA here is from genome assembly GCF_032452875.1 of Bos javanicus. Taxonomy (NCBI): domain Eukaryota; kingdom Metazoa; phylum Chordata; class Mammalia; order Artiodactyla; family Bovidae; genus Bos; species Bos javanicus. Next base: position 28,735,951 of record NC_083887.1, on the reverse strand, counting down.
CGAACCAGGGTCTCCTGCACTGCAGGTGGATTTTTTACCTCCCAGCTACCAGGGAAGCCCAATATACTTCATAGCTAAAAGCCATTCCCAGTGGAAAATAGAGGCAGTATATTTGAAATTAAAAGGTGGTGCTCTATTTACTTGTTTTGTATAGTAATTTTCTTGGGTTGTCAAATTGATTACTAAAAATAATACCACCTATTATAGAAGTGAATTGAAATAAAATTGGTACAATTATTAAAGTGGATGAAGTATTATTACTTAGAGAGAAAAAAAATTACTAAACAGAAAGATGTCATATATTAAGCTGCTTTTTTCTCTTAAACACTAGAAATTTTAAATCTCCTCAAATGTAGCACTTTCTTAGGTGAGAATTTTCCAAGAAATATTCTGTTTTTTAGTGTAAAATCTGTGCAGATGTCAAACATCTGATGGTGAAAAACCAAGATTATATTTAGCTTTAACTCAGAGTTTTTTGGAGAAGTGGATTTATGTTTACTTTACAAAGGCATATGTTCATTTTAAGTGTTAGTGTGTTGATGAGAAGAGAAGAGAAATATTTTAAGGTAACAATTATAAAGGCAAGAGGAATAAAAATAAATAACATTTGTTGCTGAAATCTCAAAGATTACTTAATCCAAATAAGTTAATATGCATGACACTATATTTTCTAGTAGATTTGACTCTAGAAAAATTGAAAGTATCTAATATACATGCTTATTAGAGTGTCCATGTTAGTGTTGACATAGTGTGTTCCCACTCTAATATAATGTAATATAATGTTTCCCATTTCTACCAAGAGTCTAGTAAAAAATATTATAAAATTAAACATAATCAAGTTCAACTCAGAGTATATATTTCTGCATTGTATATGCAACTAGATCACTTAAGGGTTATTCACTCTGTTATAAAAACCTTTTCATTTTTGTTTAGTTCCTAACTAGCCATTGAGTAAACTATATTAGCATGTCAAAAGCTGACAGTTAAAACATAAGTTTATTATTATTAAGGCTTAGATATGTGTGCTAAGTTGCTTTCATAGTGTCTGACTCTTTGGGACCTTATGGACTGCAGTCTGCCAGGCTCCTCTCTCCATGGGATTCTCCAGGCAAGAATAATGGAGTGGGTTTTCATTTCCTACTCCAGGGGATCTTTTTGATCCAGGTATAAACCCATGACTCTTAGTGTCTCCTGCATTGGCAGGGGAGCTCTTTACCACTAGCGCCACCTGTAAAGCCCCCAACTCAGAAAAAGCTGGAAACAAAAGCTACTTTCTTGCAATTCCAAGATTGCTGGAAAGACTGCCACCCCCCTTAATCAATCTCTCCATGCTTGTTAGTACCTATACTTCCTGTATCAGTTCAGTCAGTTCAGTTCAGTCGCTCAGTCGTGTCCGACTCTTTGTGACCCCATGAATCGCAGCACGCCAGGCCTCCCTGTCCATCACCAACTCCTGGAGTTCACTCAGACTCACGTCCATCGAGTCAGCAATGCCATCCAGCCGTCTCATCCTCTGTCGGCCCCTTCTCCTCTTGCCCCCAATCCCTCCCAGCATCAGAGTCTTTTCCAATGAGTCAACTCTTTGCATCAGGTGGCCAAAGTACTGGAGTTTCAGCTTTAGCAAAATTCCTTCCAAAGAAATCCCAGGGCTGATCTCCTTCAGAATGGACTGGTTGGATCTCCTTGCAGTCCAAGGGACTCTCAAGAGTCTTCTCCAACACCACACTTCAAAAGCATCAATTCTTCAGCGCTCAGCCTTCTTCACAGTCCAACTCTCACATCCATACATGACCACAGGAAAAACCATAGCCTTGACTAGACGAACATTTGTTGGCAAAGTAATGTCTCTGTTTTTGAATACGCTATCTAGGTTGGTCATAACTTTCCTTCTAAGGAGTAAGCGTCTTTTAATTTCATAGCTGCAGTCACCATCTGTAGTGATTTTGGAGCCCAGAAAAAATAAAGTCTGACACCGTTTCCACTGTTTCCCCATCTATTTCCCATGAAGTGGTGGGACCGGATGCCATGATCTTCGTTTTCTGAATGTTGAGCTTTAAGCCAACTTTTTCACTCTCCACTTTCAGTTTCATCAAGAGGCTTTTTAGTTCCTCTTCACTTTCTGCCATAAGGGTGGTGTCATCTGCATATCTGAGGTTATTGATATTTCTCCCAGTTTCTTCCAGTCCAGCGTTTCTCATGATGTACTCTGCATGGAAGTTAAATAAATAGGGTGACAATATACAGCCTTGATGAACTCCTTTTCCTATTTGGAACCAGTCTAGGAGTTTATAATTCTTCTCGTTTTTGAATCCACTAAAATTAAAACCACATGGAAAGGGTAATACTTTAAGGAAACTATCTGTTAAATATCCTTCAGAACAAGGGAGATGCATTCAGATTAGAATGGCTGTTATCGAAAAGACAAAGAATAACAAGTGTTGGGAAAGATATGGAAAATGGGAATTCATATACTATTGGTAAGAATGAAATTGGTGCAGCCATTATAGAACAGTGTGCAGGTTTCTAAAAAACTTAAAAATAGAATTACCGTATGATCCAGTAATCCTTCTTCTGGGTATATATCCAAATAAGCAAAAGCAATCTATTGAAGAGATACCTGCACTCCCATTTAACTACCACTTACTCAAAATAACAAAGATATGAAAATAATGTACATGTCCATCAATGCATGAATAGATGAAGACATGAATGTGATATATATACATAATGAAATTTTATTCAACCTTTAAAAAAAGGAAATCCTGTCACTTGCAACGCCATGGATGAAACTTCAGGACATTATGCCAACTGAAATAAGCCAGACACAGAAAGATAAATATTGCATGATGTCACTTACATGTGAAATCTAAAATAGTGTAACTCATAGAAGCAGAGAGTAGAATGATGGTGGCCAGGGGTGGAGGGGTAGAGAACTGGAATGAGGAGATGTTGGTCAAAAGGTACAAAGTTTCAGTGATGCAAGATGAATGAGTTTTGGAAACATACATCAAGAGGACTACAGTTAATAGTACTGTATTCTATACTTGGAATCTGCTAAGAAGACAGAAGTGACTTTTCTGGTGGCTTAGACCGTAAAATGTCTGTCTACAATGCAGGGGACGTGGGTTTGAGCCCTGGGTTGGGAGGATCCCCTAGAGAAGGAAATGGCAATCCACTCCAGTACTATTGCCTGGAAAATTCCATGGACAGAAGAGTTTGGTAGGCTACAGTCTATGGGGTCCCAAAGAGTCGGACATGATTGAGCGACTTCAGTTTCAAGATGACAGATCTTAAATTAGGTATTTTCAATATACACACAATGGTAACTTTATAAAGGTGACAGATAAGTTATTTAGCTTGATTGTGGATCTTTTCACAATGTATAAATATATTGAAACATCAAGTATGCTACATTAAATCTATACAATTTTTAAGTGTCAAAGATTTCTCAATAAATTTATTTATTTTATTTCAAAAAATAAAATAAATTATTTCAAAAAATAAAATAAAATAAAATTATTTCAAAAAATAAAATAAATTTATTTTTTGAAAAAGGATATAATTTGAATAGGAAACAACATCATGATTCTGGTATGTAATATGGAAAGAAGAAAAACTTGGGTAGGAATGAGAAGTAGTTTGGGGAAGGATAGGCTTCCCTGGTAGCTCAGCTGGTAAAGAATTTGCCTGTAATGCAGGAGACCCTGGTTCCATTCCTGGGTCAGGAAGGTCCCCTGGAGAAGGTATAGGCTACCCACTCCAGTATTCTTGGGCTTCCTTGGTGGCTCAGATGGTAAAGAATCTGCCTGCAATGTGGGAGACCTGGGTTTAATCCCTGGGTTGGGAAGATCCCCTGGAGTAGGAAATGGCAACCCACTCCAGTATTCTTGCCTGGAGAATCCCCACGGACAGAGGAGCCTGGCAGGCTACAGTTCATGGGTCACAAGGAGTCAGACACGACTGAGCGACTAAGCACATCACAGCACACCTGAGAGCCTTACTCAACACCCACACAGGACTTTGATGAATCTCAGGAAATAAGTTTAGGGAACTATAGCAAGTAGCTAAAGACTACAAGTCCTAAAGCACTCAAAACAAGCATATCTAATTAATATATCATTTAGAACTCTACATTTCTGATGAACTGTTTTTTAAAATAAAGGGAATAATAAAGCAGAAATTAGATTTGTGGTTACCTGAGGGAAGGTGGCAGAGCACTTAGGTAGTGTCAATGTTATTGCCAATGTAATTAATCTTAAATTGGAAGGTGGATTCTCAGGTGTTGGTTTTAATTTCATGCTTCACAGTTTTCATATACCCTTTGATATAACTCAAATATTATTAATTTTTGGAATGAAGCACAGAAGAAAATAGTTATGTTCATATATTGCTAAAGACTGGCACTAGGTTAAACAAGGCTAAATGTGTGCAGAAGTACTGGAAAGACGTCATGGATTTCCATTTTTTTTTTTTTTTGCATTAATGATTATCTCCCAAGCTGCATGCATGAGGATTGGAGGTGCTGCCACAAGGCCAGGAAAACTCTCTGGGAGGTATGCATGATAAGAACTCTGACAGCTCTCTGGCCCTTTGAAGACAGAAGCAGACAAAGAAATTGAAACTGGACACATGAATCTGGCTGAAAGGCAAAACTCACCCTGGTGAACAATGTCAGAGCAAGACAGTAGCTAATTCAAGAAATATTTCAAGTTGCTGTACTGTGCTTAGTCGCTCAGTCATGTCCCATGCTTTGCAACCCCATGGACTGTAGCTTACCAGGCTCCTCTATCTGTGGGGATTCTACGGGCAAGAAAATTGGAGTAGGTTGCCATCCCTCCTCAAAGAGATCTTCCCAACTCAGGGATCGTACTCAGGTCTCTGCATTGCAGGCAGATCCTTTACCATCTGAGCCACCCTGGTGAACAATGTCAGAGCAAGGCAGTAGTTAATTCAAGAAATATTTCAAGTTGCAAGAAGACAGAAATAACATAGGAGGTATTTCAAAGTTTAAAAAAAATATTTTTTTTTTAAAAATAGAAGGATAAGACAAGCCACAGACAGAGACAAAATATTTACAGAAGACATATCTAATAAAGGACTGTTACCAAAATATACAAAAACTTTTAAAACGTAGCCATAAGAAAATGAACAGTCCAATTAAAAAAATGGGCAAAATACCTGAACAGATAACTCAGCACAGAAGATATACAGATGTCAAATAAGCATATGGGGAGTTGTTCAAAGTCATATGTCATTAAGGAATTGCAAATTAAAACAATAATGAGGTACCAATAAATATCTGCAAACAGTTGACTCATTGGTAAAATCCCTGATACTGGGAAAGATTGAGGGCAGAAGGAGAAGAGGGCATCAGAGGATGACATGGCTGGATGGCATCACCGATGCAATGGACATAAATATGGGCAAACTGCGGGAGATGATGAGGGACAGGGAGGCCTGTCCCTGCAGGCATGCTGCAGTCCATGAGGTCGCTAAGTCAGACATGACTGGGCGGCTGAACAACGACAACACTAAATATCCTATTGTGTATTAGTCTCTCAGTCATGTCCAAGTTTTTGCAATGCCATGGATTGTAGCCTGCTAAGCTCCTCTATCCATGGAATTCTCCAGGCAAGAATACTGGAGTGGGTAGCCATTCCCTTCTCCAGGAGATCTTTCCAACTCAGGGATCGAATCTGGATCTCCTGCATTGCAGGCCGATTCATTACCATCTGAGTCACTATAGAAGCCCAACTATTAGAATGACAAAAATCCAAAACACTAATACCACCAAATGCTGGCAAAGCTATGAACCAAAAATTACTCTCATTCATTGCTAGTGGGAATTCAAAATAATTCAGCTATTTGAATGACAGATTGGCAGTTATCTTTTATCCTAAGATCTAGTAATCATGCTCCTTGGTGTTTACTCAAGTGAGTTAAAAAATTAAGTCCTCACAGAAACTGTACACATATTTGTACAGCAGCTTTAATCATAACTGCATAAACTTGGAAACCACCAAGAAGTCTTTAAGCAGGAAAATGGATAGACAAACTTTGATATATCCAGCCAATGGAATATTACTCAACACTAAAAAGAAATGAGCTATCAAGCCATGAAAAGAAATGGAGGAAAATTAAATGCATATCACTAAGTAACAGAAGCCAATCAGAAAGCTAAATAATGCAGGATCCCAACTGTAAGACATTCTAGACAAGGCAAAACTAGAGACAGTAAAAAGGTTAGTGATTCCCAGGTGTTGGGGAAAGGGGAGAAGGAGGGATGAATAGACAGAGCTCAGACAATTTTTAGGTTGATGGCATTATTCTGTATGATTCTACAATGGTAAACACACTTATCAAAATGCACAGAATGTACAACATCCCGAGTAAATCTTTATATAAACTGAAGACTTTAGGTGATAATGATGTGCCAATGTAGGTTCATCAGTTATAGCAAATGTACCACTCTGGTGGGAAATATTGATAGAAGGAAGGTCTTATCTGTGTAGGGTCTGAGAATAATTGGGAATTCTTTGTACTTTCTATTCAGTTTTGCTGTGAATCTAATACTCCATTTCAAAAAATCAACTTGAAATCGCTGAAGACCAGGTATAATCAGAAAGTGGATAATGAGAGTATACTTTGGCATCAGGAATACAGATAAGCAATCTCCACAAAAGATTCAAGTAAAAGTAAATTTTAATATTAAATCAACATTCAATCCAGCAAGAAAACACATTTCAGCCTGTAAAGAATCAAAGTTTAGAGTATCAGTGTGAAAGTAGGTGAGCCATGTTTTTTTAAGAAAGGATAATTGACTGAAGTAAAAAATATGAGTGCATAAGTAAATTTAGATGTGGACCCAATAAGTACATTCCCTTAAAAAGGTAGCCAGGCTTAAAACAGTAGACTAGTGCTCAGAAATGCAAAGATTTGAATAATCAAAATCAACTATCCTGTTAATATTGCCATTATAATGTGTATTCAAGAAGCAGCTTCTACTAGGTTTGAGCAAGCTTGTCAGATGACTAGAATAAATGTCAAGCTCCATCTAGGATAGGACAATGCTTATATCCTGTTCATCTCAGAAATCTTAATTTCATCAGGTTTGCTTTGAATAAGATTTAATCTTCCAATGTGAAATTTTAGATACACTGTCAGAATAATAGAATAGATTTGCTACAGTAAGACCAACAGCAGAAACTATCAGAAAAGCTCTCTTTAAATGATGATCCAATTATAAAACTGCTGCTGCTGCTGCTAAGTCACTTCAGTCGTGTCCGACTCTGTGCAACTCCACAACTATGGGATAGTATTTCCAAAACCCAGGTAAGGACACATATCCAGATACAGGAAGCATAGGGGGTGGGTCCCGAACAAGATGACCCCAAAGAGACATACAGCAGGACATATCATAATTAAATGGCAAAAGTTAAAGAGAGGATTCTGAAGGAAGCAAGAGAAAAACCAAGAGTTAGTTATAAGGGAACCTCCATAAGGCTATCAGCTGGATTTCTCTGCAGAAATTGTTCAGGCCACAAAGGAGTAGCAAGATATATTCAAAATCCTGAAAGGTAAAAACCTACAAACTAGAATATTCTACCCAGGTTATCATTTAGATAGAAGGAGAGAGAAAAAATTTCTCAGAAAAGCACAAATTAAAAGAATACAGCAATACTAAACCTACCCCAGAAGTGTTGAAGGGTCTTCTCTAAATGGAAAAGAAGCAAGAATCTATATGAAGGGGGAAAAAAATCACAATAAGAAAGGCAAATATATAAAATGATTGAAGATCAATTAAATAATCCAGCACATAGATTAAAGAATAATAAAGAAATTCAGCAAAAGGATGAACAAGAAGATGTAAAACAGGACATCAAAATCACAAAATGTGGGGGAGGGGAGTAAGAAAACATTGGTCTTTTAGAATAAATCTACACTTATATGACTTCCAGTCTGAAGCAAGTGGAGACAGTTATGGATTAACGTACTTGAAAATCAGGTTTATCACATATCAAAGACATATGATAGATTAAAAAAAAATAAACACAAGCATAATTCAAAAGAAAACCATTAAACTACAAAAGGAAAAATGAAAAAAAGAAAGGAACAAAGAATAAGCACAAAATCAACTGGGAAATAAAGTTTAAAATAGCAGTAAATACACACTTTTAAATAATAACTTTAAATATCAACGAACTAAATGCTATGACTGAAAGACTAGAATGGCAGGTTGGTTAATAAAACAAGAACCTACAATCTGCTGCCTACAAGAGACACACTTTAGGGCAAAAGATACACACATACTGAAAGTGAGGGAGTGGAAAAAGACCCTTCATGGAAATGGAAATGATGAGAAAGTAGGAGTAGCAATACTCATATCAGACAAAATAGACTGTAAAACAAAGGCCATAAAGAAAAGAAGGATACCATATAATGATATGGGTCAATATAAGAAGAGGATATAGAATCATCAGGCAGCATCACCCCTCAGCATTTTTCATTCTATCTCATTTTTCCCTTCTTTAATTTCTTTCTCTCTGAGTTAACTGCAATATCATCCTTGTAAGAAGGTATCACTTTCTAGATGCAATCCTTCCTGTTACCAAGAACTTTTGCTTGAGGGAAAGTACTGAAAGATGTTTTTTTCGAATCCATAAAAATTCTTGTTCTTATGCAAAACTAGAAACAATAGAAAATTTAAGCTTAAAAAAAATCTCAAATTGCAATTGTAACACTAAGAGAAAACAATAACTGTGTTGTATATGAATTTATAAAAATCTTACTTGGGCTACCTGAAGCTTTTGTTTGTTTGTTTGTTTAAACCTAAAGCTTTATCCTCTCACTTTAAAAGTAGATTTTTAAAATATTTAATTAGCTTTCGTATCAGCTGATTCATGAAACCTGGGCAGAACTTTATAGTCAAGAACTAAGCATAAATGAAGGCACTGTTCTATTTAGAAGTCACTGTTCCTTTGACCTGAATAAAAATATGTATGGCTATGTTAGAACTCAATTTGAGTTCTAAAACAAATATAATGACGAATTATACAAATTTCCTACAAAAGAGTTAATTTGTTGTTGCCAAAACTGAATTTCTAAAAGCCGGAATACTTCTCATGCATCAGTTTTTTAAAAAAATACTTCAACTGAATAAGAACAAAACTTACATGAAAGTGTTCTTAAGAGTTTGGAGAGTGAGAAGTAAAGGAGACAAGCAATAGAAAATAGAACTGAACCATTTCTTGAGTCTCTTTATGCAAGTTTTGCTGATTCTTTAGTGAGTTAGAAGATTAAAAAAAGAAAAATAGTTACAGATTCCATGTTACTCTTTTTTAAAACATGTGTCCAATACAAAACTTTTTTCCCCAAACACTTCTAACTTCTTACATTGGGAAGGGTCCAAATTTGGCACCTTCTATCTCAGAGTCAGGGCTGGGGCTGTGGCAGCCTGTGGCAGGTATGGGAACAAGCCTCTGATGGGGGCTCTAGGAATGTGAACTCTCTCAGGTCCAATCTTTGCTCATCCTTCCCTGTTTTTCACGACTCCTTCCTCATCAGAATGGTGAGATGAGTGACACACTTGGATATGTTTCCTTGCAACCACCAAATGTCTCTCAGTTAATAAATGAATCCATGAATAGACATATTTAGACAGAGATATATAAAGCATTATGTCTGAATCACCTGTTAAGCCTGAATATACAAGAGGAGTTTGTAAGTAATGAAAATGGTCTTCTAGAATTCTCAGCAACATGGTTAAAAAAAATCTAAATTCACGCAGTTTTCAGTGGTAAAATGTATTATCTGTAAATAGCTAATGGGCTTCCCTGATAGCTCAGTTGGTATAGAATCTACCTGCAATGCAGGAGACCCCGGCTTAAATCCTGGGTCAGGAAGATCCGCGGGAGAAGGGATAGGCTACTCACTCCAGTATTCTTGGGATTCCCTTGTGGTTCCGCTGGTAAAGAATCCACCTGCAATGCAGGAGAGCCCAGTTCGATTTCTGGGTTGGGAATATCCCCTGGAGAAGAGAAAAGCTACCCACTCCAGTATTCTGGCCTAGAGAATTCCATACATTGTACAGCCCACTAGGTCACAAAGAGTCAGACATGACTGAGTGACTTTCACTTCAATAAATAGCTAAATACAGCCAGTACTGGAATTTTGAAACTTTTAAGGGAAAAAAAATCAAGTAAATTATTCAAAAAATAATAAATATTCCATAAAATATTAAATACTAAAAACATATTTCATAAAATAAAAATAGCAACTAAACTTTTATCATGTTCAAAGAAACTCTGGTCAAAATTAAGGTCAACTTTATTCCAATCATCTCATTTTCTCTTAGCATACTAGATTCCAAAATTTAGAATAATTTTTTTTAATTAAATATTATTTCTAAGAGACATAACTAAATGTCTTGATACTTACTAGAGTTTCCCAATCTATTCTAATTCATAAGCCACCTACTAATATAATGATCTATCTCTCTCGCTACTTGATGCATCTACTGTACATTTTGATGTATATCATATTGTCTGAAATCTATCAGATTTCTCTTCTCTAGAGCAATAGTGGATATTCATGACTCTGGCGCTAAGATTCCTCCTAAGTCACCCAAAAGAGAGAATATTATATTTTGACTAGTTCTGATGCCCTGTGTATTTTTATCAAATAGAAAACAATTGCATTGTTGTATATTTGTCATCTTCTTGTCGGTAGGAATTAAGATCGGCATTTCTTTTTAGCCTCACTGTATCAATATTGCCTCACTACTAGTCAATGCCCTTCGAACACACATGAATTGGGTGTGCAAACTGTTCATGAAAAGGAAGTTAATCTGTCCGCAATGGTCACTTCTCTTCTAAGTATGTTGCATGGATGCTATAGAAAGAATATCATAAACAGTCTGAAGATAGCCAGAACACACAAAATAATTACAACATGTCTTTGCAATACCTTAAAGTATTCTAGAGAATATATTATGATATTTATTTCATTTATTTTAAATGAGCCTGACTCTTGCTACAAATTTTCATATCAACATAAAACTGTGTAAGATATAATAGTTTCTTACAGGATATGGGAACCTAGATTTGAAGAGGTCACTGTCCGAGACTGAAAAAACACTCTAAACTGAGAAACTAGCCACTCTCATAGTAACTCATCCTTAGAGATGATTTGTAAATGTATTGCTGCTGGTTGAGATGAAGTGTTCCTCAGTCTCCATCAAGAAGATCAAATTATATTCACAAGATACTGTGAACATAACATTTTAAAGAAATTAGTCATTCAGTTAAACTGTAACTTAACTTACTTAAAGATGATCCTTGTTTCTTTAGCCCAGAAGGGACACTTCCCATGCAGAGGAGAATTTTACTTCATTTTGCCAGGCAGAAGCTTACAAGCAAAAGGGAATAGGAAGCTAACATAATCAGATCAAACTGTTCACTAATATCATCCAGCTCTCTTTCCACTGGTTCTATATAAATCAAGCTACCTTTTTGCATTTTCATGCAAATTTTTTTCTGAGAGAGAATGTGCTGACCAGCTGTATTTCCTTCCTCTTGGCAGATTTACTTCTAATTATGAATTACATAACTAGCCTTCTGGCTTATCATGGGTCTCTTACAAGTTTCATTAGCATGAGTCAGTTCCCCTGAGTCAGATCAAGTCTGTGTTTAATGGTGGGATTGAATTTCTGGGCTCACAAAGCTGAAAATCTAGTCTCTAAGGACCAGCAGCCCCACAAAGGTATCACATGCCTAGGGACCATAGCTGAATTTCCAACTGAACTTTTAGCATGTCTCTTTAACTGAAAAAAAAAAAAAAGAAGAAGTATTTGAAAAGCAGGCAATTCCCTTTTAAAAGTTCAGAAAAAGATAAGTTACCTAAGAGGTTAGGTAGGCAAATCCTAAGGGAGAGGCCCTCTCAGCACTATTTCAGTTCTCTCACTTGGCCAGTCTGAAAGTGCAGAGTGAAGCACAAATGTAAGCATTTATTAACTGAATCACATCAACTCAAGATAATTATATCTCAGTCAAATCAGGCCACAAAACCTGCATGTCTGCAACTCTAAGAGGGTTAGGGTGGTCAATGCTTACTTTATCAGACAATTACAACTGTCCATCTTATCTTCCCAGATAGATAAAAACTTGCTCCCTCTTAGGTAACTACAGGCAAATGTTTAAAAAGTACAAAATAAAATTGAGAAAATCATCATCTGTTCTAATTTAGATTAATGTGGAGATTCTTCAGTTGTCCAAGGTGAGAAATTATATAAACCAATATTTAGAATACACAGAGTCACATTACAATTTTAAAGACAATGCATTATATACATGTAATTCCAGTTGAGCTATTTAAAATCCTAAAAGATGATGCTGTTAGAGTGCTGCACTCAATATGTCAGCAAATTTGGAAAACTCAGTAGTGGCCTAGAAAAGACCAGTTTTCTTTCCAATCCCAAAGAAACACAATGCCAAAGAATGTTCACACTACCGTACAATTGTGCTCATTTCACGTGGTAAGAAGGTAATGCTCAAAATCCTTCAAGGTAGACTTCAGCAGTATGTGAACCAAGAACTTCCAGGCATACAAGCTGGATTTAGAAAAGACAGAGGAACCAGAGATTAAACTGTTAACAAACTTTGGATCATAGAAAAAGCAAGGGAATTCCAGAAAAAACATCTCTCTCTCTCTGCTTCCTTAAATATGCTAAAGCTGTAGAAAATTCTTAAAGAGATAGAAATACCAAACCACCTTACCTACCTCCTGAGAAATCAGTATGCAGGTCAAGATGCAACAGTTAGAACCAGACATGGAACAACAGACTGGTTCCAAATTGGGAAAGGAGTACTTCAAGGCTGTATATTGTCAACCTGCATATTTAACTTCTATGAAGAGTACATCATGTGAAATGCCAGGCTGGATGAAGCACAAGCTAGAATCAAGATTGCTGGGGGAAATATCAACAACCCCAGATATGCAAATGATACCACTTTAATGGCAGAAAGTGAAGAGGAACTAAAGAGGCTCTTCAGTTCAGTTCAGTCACTCAGTCGTGTCCAACTCTTTGCAACCCCAGGAATCGCAGCACGCCAGGCCTCCCTGTCCATCACCAACTCCTGGAGTTTACTCAAACTCAAATCCATCGAGTTGGTGATGCCATCCAGCCATCTCATCCTCTGTTGTCCCCTTAGCTCTGAGGAAAAGGGGCTCTTGATAAGGGTCAAAGAGGAGAGTGAAAAAGCTGGCTTAAAATTCAACATTCAAAACACAAAGATCATGAGTCCCATAACTTCATGGCAAATAGATGGGGAAAAAGTGGAAACTGTGACAGATTTTATTATCTTGAGGCTCCAAAATCACTGTGGACAGTGACTGCAACCATGAAATTAAGAGACATTGGATCCTTGGAAGCAACACTATGACAAACCTAGACAGTGTATTAAAAAGCAGAGACATAACTTTGCAAACAAATGTCCATATAGTTAAAGCTATGGTTTTTCCAGTAATCATGTATGGATGTGAGAGTTGGACCACAAAGAAAGCTCAGCAGCAACAAATCAATGCTTTCAAACTGTGGTGCTGGAGAAGACTCCTGAGAGTCCCTTGGACAGGAAGGAGATCAAAGCAGTCAATCCCAGATGAATCGACTCTGAATATTCACTGAAAGGACTGATGCTGAAGCTGAAGCTCCAATACTTTGGTCACCTGATGCGAAGAGCTAACTCATTGGTAAAGACCCTGATGCTGGGAAAGATTGAAAGCAAAAGAAGGGACTGTCAGAGAATGAGATGGTTATATAGCATCACCAACTCAACGGACATAAATTTGAGCAAATTCTGGGAGATAATGGAGGACAGAGGAACCTGGCAGGTTACAACCCATAGGGTCACAAAGAAGTCAGATACAACTTAGTGACTGAACAACAACAATGGACACCATATTTCAGCACTAAAATAAGATATGCATCCTGTTCTCAGCAACCCAAGAGACATGGAAACCAATCAGATATACTGCAAGTAGTCCTGACTCTTCTCTACATATCAAAGACAACGTTTCATTGGCCTACTAGAATCTATTTTCTGAAATCCAGCTGGAAAATACGTTAAATAGCCATAACCATAGGAAAAATAATGCTGATACTATTTTATTGGAAGCATTATTTATTTACAAAATATTTTGAATAAGCTGAAAGATACTATGGTGAAACATGCTTGGAAAAAGTATTTAGAATCCCCTTTTCTCTTAAGATTGCTTTAACTATTCAGGGTATTTTGTGATTCCAAGCAAAATTTAGGATTGTTTTCCTATTTTGTGCAAAATGTCACAAGAATTTTCATAGAGACTGCATTGAATTTATAGATCACTTTGGGTATTATGGACATTTTAACCCTTCCAATCTATGAACATGGGATATGTTTCCATTTATCTATGTCTTCTTCAATTTATTTCCTCAGTGTTTTATACTTTTCAGGGTACAGAACTTTCACCTACTTGGTTAAATTCTTTTCTAAGTGTTTCTTTTCGATGCTTTTATAAATGGAATAGTTTACTTAATTTCTTTTTTGGATAGATCATTGTTAATATATAGAAGCACAACTGGTTTTTGTATGTTGCTTGTATCTTGAAACTTTACTGAATTTGTTTGTCAGTTCTAATAGTTTTTGGTAGTGTCTTTGGGGCTGCCATCTATGGGGTCGCACAGAGTCGGACACAACTGAAGTGACTTAGCAGCAGTAGCAGTAGCAGTTGGGGTTTTCTATATAAAAGATCAAATCATCTAGAAAAAGAGACAGTTTTACTTCTTCCTTTCTGATTTGAATGCTTTTGTTTCTTTTTCTTGCCTTATTACTTTAGCTAGAACTTCCAGAACTACATTGAATAGAAAAGGTGAGAGTAGGCATCCTGTTTTGCTCCTGATCTTAAAAGAAAAGCTTTTAGTTTTTCACCATTGAGTATGATCCTAGCTGTGGGCTTGACATAGATAGCACTTATTATGTTGAGTTACATTCTATCTACACCTAATTTGTTGTTGTTGTTGTTTTCACTAAAGGTATTGAATTTTGTCAAATGCTTTTTCTATATCTCTTTAGATGAGCATATGACTTTTATCATTTCTTTTGTTAATGTAATCTATTAAGTTGATTGAACAAGAGAACAAACCTGGAGGCATCACACTTCCTGATTTCAAACTATTAAAACGTTGTAGCAATCAAAGCACTATGGTTATGTCATAAAAAGGCATATAGATCAATGAAACAGAATAAAGACCCAGAAATAAACCCATGAATATTTGGTCAAGGTATTTTCTACAAAGGTCCCAAGAATACACAGTGAAGAAATGATAGTCTCTTTAATAATTGGAAAACTTAATAAACGAATAAATGGAGTTGGGAAAACTGGATAGCCACATGCAAAAAGGTGAAACTAGACACATATCTTCACAGAACCGTTCAACTTCAGCTTCTTCAGCATTACTGGTTGGGGCATAGACTTGGATTACTGTGATATTGAATGGTTTGCCTTGGAAACGAACAGAGATCATTCTGTCATTTTTGACATTGCATCCAAGTACTGCATTTCAGACTCTTTTGTTGACCATGATGGCTACTCCATGTCTTCTGAGGGATTCCTGCCCGCAGTAGTAGATATAATGGTCATCTAGGTTAAATTCACCCATTCCAGTCCATTTGAGTTCACTGATTCCTAGAATGTCGACATTCACTCTTGCCATCTTTGTTTGACCACTTCCAATTTGCCTTGATTCATGGACCTGATTCCAGGTTCCTATGCAATATTGCTCTTTACAGCATCGGACCTGCTTATATCACCAGTCACATCCACAGCTGGGTATTCTTTTTGCTTTGGCTCCATCTCTTCATTCTTTCTGGAGTTATTTCTCCACTGATCTCCAGTAGCATATTGGGCACCTACTGACCTGGGGAGTTCCTCTTTCAGTATCCTATCATTTTGCCTTTTCATACTGTTCATGGGGTTCTCAAGGCAAGAATACTGAAGTGGTTTGCCATTCCCTTCTCCAGTGGACAACATTCTATCAGATCTCTCCACCATGACCCACCCGTCTTGGGTTGCCCCACAGGCATGGCTTGGTTTCATTGAGTTAGATAAGGCTGTGGTCCTAGTGTGATTAGATTGACTAGTTTTCTGTGAGTATGGTTTCAGTGTGTCTGCCCTCTGATGTCCTCTTGCAACACCTACCATCTTACTTGGGTTTCTCTTACCTTGGGCATGGGGTAAGATGTCCTTTTGGTAAGATGATACCAAAAAAGATGTCCTTTTCATTATAGGGGACTGGAATGCAAAAGTAGGAAGTCAAGAAACACCTGGAGTAACAGGCAAAATTGGCCTTGGAATATGGAACAAAGCAGGGCAAAGACTAATAGAGTTTTGCCAAGAAAATGCACTGGTCATAGCGAACACCCTCTTCCAACAACACAAGAGAAGACTCTACACATGGACATCACCAGATGGTCAACACCAAAATCAGATTGATTATCTTCTTTGCAGCCAAAGATGGAGAAGCTCTATATACTCAGCAAAAACAAGACCAGGAGCTGACTGTGGCTCAGATCATGAACTCCTTATTGCCAAATTCAGACTTAAATTGAAGAAAGTAGGGAAAACCACTAGACCATTCAGGTATGACCTAAATCAAATCCCTTATGGTTATACAGTGGAAGTGAGAAATAGATTTAAGGGCCTAGATCTGATAGATAGAGTGCCTGATGAACTATGGAATGAGGTTCGTGACATTGTCCAGAAGACAGGGATCAAGACCATCCCCATGGAAAAGAAATGCAAAAAAAGCAAAATGGCTGTCTGGGGAGGCCTTACAAATAGCTGTGAAAAGAAGAGAAGTGAAAAACAAAGGAGAAAAGGAAAGATATCAACATCTGAATGCAGAGTTCCAAAGAATAGCAAGAAGAGATATGAAAGCCTTCTTCAGCGATCAATGCAAAGAAATAGAGGAAAACAACAGAATGGGAAAGACTAGAGATCTCGTCAAGAAAACTAGAGATACCAAGGGAATATTTCATGCAAAGATGGGCTCGATAAAGGACAGAAATGGTATGGACCTAACAGAAGCAGAAGATACTAAGAAGAGGTGGCAAGAATACACAGAAGAACTGTACAAAAAAGATCTTCACGACCCAGATAATCATGATGGTGTGATCACTGACCTAGAGCCACACACCCTGGAATGTGAAGTCAAGTGGGCCTTAGAAAGCATCACTATGAACAAAGCTAGTGGAGGTGATGGAATTCCAGGTGAGCTATTTCAAATCCTGAAAGATGATACTGTGAAAGTGCTGCACTCAATATGCCAGCAAATTTGGAAAACTGAGCTGTAGCCACAGGACTGGAAAAGGTCAGTTTTCATTCTGATCCCAAAGAAAGGCAATGCCAAAGAATGCTCAAACTACCGCACAATTGTACTCATCTCACATGCTAGTAAAGTAATGCTCAAAATTCTCCAAGCCAGGCTTCAGCAATACGTGAATCATGAACTTCCAGATGTTCAAGCTGGTTTTAGAAAAGGCAGAGGAACCAGAGAGCAAATTGCCAAATCTGCTGGATCATGGAAAAAGGAAGAGAGTTCCAAAAAATATATATATATTTGTTCTTTATTGACTATGCCAAAGCCTTTGACTGTATGGATCACAATAAACTGTGGGAAATTCTGAAAGAGATGAGAATACCAGACCACCTGACCTGCCGCCTCTTGAGAAAACTGTATGCAGGTCAGGAAGCAACAGTTAGAACTGGACATGGAACAACAGACTGGTTCCAAATAGGAAAAGGAGTACCTCAAGGCTGTATATTGTCACCCTGCTTATTTAACTTCTATGCAGAGTACATCATGATAAATGCTGGGCTGGAAGAAACACAAGCTGGAATCAACATTGCCGGGAGAAATATCAATAATCTCAGATATGCAGATGACACCACCCTTATGGCAGAAAGTGAAGAGGAACTCAAAAGCCTCTTGATGAAAGTGAAAGTGGAGAGTGAAAAAGTTGGCTTAAAGCTCAACATTCAGAAAACGAAGATCACGGCATCTGGTTCCATCACTTCATGGGAAATAGATGGGGAAACAGTGGAAACAGTGTCAGAATTTATTTTGGGGAGCTCCAAAATCACTGCAGATGGTGATTGCAGCCATGAAATTAAAAGATGCTTACTCCTTGGAAGAAAAGTTATGACCAACCTGGATAGCATATTCAAAAGCAGAGACATTACTTTGCCAACAAAGGTTCGTCTAGTCAAGGCTATGGTTTTTCAAGTGGTCATGTATGGATATGAGAGTTGCACTGTGAAGAAGGCTGAGCACCGAAGAATTGATGCTTTTGAACTGTGGTGTTGGAAAAGACTCTTGAGAGTCCCTTGGACTGCAAGGAGATCCAACCAGTCCATTCTGAAGGAGATCAGCCCTGGGATTTCTTTGGAAGGAATGATGCTAAAGCTGAAACTCCAGTACTTTGGCCACCTCATGCGAAGATATGACTCATTGGAAAAGACTCTGATGCTGGGAGGGATTGGGGGCAGGAGGAGAAGGGGACGACAGAGGATGAGATGGCCGGATGGCATTGCTGACTCGATGGACGTGAGTCTGAGTGAACTCCGGGAGTTGGTGATGGACAGGGAGGCTTGGCGTGCTGCGATTCATGGGGTCGCAAAGAGTCGGAGATGACTGAGCGACTGAACTGAACTGAACTGAACTGAGACACATATCTTACATACATACACAAATGTCAACTCAAAATAGATTAATGACTTAAATGTAGGTCTGAAACTGTAAAACTCCTAGAAGTAAACATAAGGCAAAAATTCCTAGACATTAAGTTTTGGCAAGATAATTTTTTGGATTTGGCACCAAAACAAAGACAACATAAGGAAAATAATTAAGTGGGACTAAACCAATATTAAAATTTCTGCCCAAAAAAAACAAACAAAAATCAACAAAATTTTGAAAAGTATACAAAATGGAGAAAATATTTGCAATTCAACTATGTGAAAAGGGGATAATATCTAAAATACATTAAAAATTCATATCAGATCAGATCAGATCAGTCGCTCAGTCGTGTCCGACTCTTTGCGACCCCATGAATCGCAGCACGCCAGGCCTCTCTGTCCATCACCAACTCCCTGAGTTCACTGAGACTCACATCCATCGAGTCAGTGATGCCATCCAGCCATCTCATCCTCTGTCGTCCCCTTCTCCTCTTGCCCCTAATCCCTCCCAGCATCAGAGTCTTTTCCAATGAGTCAACTCTTTGCATGAGGTGGCCAAAGTACTGGAGTTTCAGCTTTAGCATCATTCCTTTCAAAGAAATCCCAGGGCTGATTTCCTTTAGAATGTACTGGTTGGATCTCCTTGCAGTCCAAGGGACTCTCAAGAGTCTTTTCCTCAACAGCACTTTATTACCCAGTGGTCATTTCCCCGCTAAAAGCTTATATTTCCACATGTAGAAATAGTACTTTCCTTTGACCTAGAAGTAATTGATAACATATAAAATCATCATTTCCACAGTTTATTGTGATCCACACAGTCAAAGGCTTTGGCATAGTCAATAAAGCAGAAATAGATGTTTTTCTGGAACTCTCTTGCTTTGTCCATGATCCATTTGATCTCTGGTTCCTCTGCCTTTTCTAAAACCAGCTTGAACATCTGGAAGTTCACGGTTGACATACTGCTGAAGCCTGGCTTGGAGAATTTTGAGCATTACTTTACTAGCATGTGAGATGAGTGCAATTATGTGGTAGTTTGAGCATTCTTTGGCATTGCCTTTCTTTGGGATTGGAATGAAGGTTCTGACATTTTCCAAAGAAGATCTACAAATGGCCAATTGGAATATGAAAAGGTATGCAGCATTACTAAACATCTGGGAACCACAAATCAAAACCACAATGAAATACCACCTCAAACCTGTTAGAATGCCTGTTATCAAAAAGACAGGTATAATAGATGTTGTAAAGAATGTAGAAAAAGAGAACCCTTGTATACTATTAGTGGGAATGTACATTGGTATATCAATTATGGAAAATGGTATGAAGTTTTCTCAAAAAAATTAAAAATAGAGCTGTCAGCAATCTCACTTCTGGGTATATATATACACAGGAAATGAAATCACTGCATTGAAGAAATATCTGTATTCCCTTGTTTGTTGCAACATTATTCAAAACATCAAGATATGAAACAACCTGAATGGGATAATGAGATACACACACAGAAACACACACACACAATGGAACATTATTCATCCTTAAAAAAGAAGGAAATTCTATCATTTTAGCAAATAGGTGAACTTGGAGGACATTATGCTAAGTAAAATGAGATAGGAAAAGACACATACTAGGACTTTGCTGGTGGTATAGTGGTTAAGAATCTGCCTCCCAATGCAGGGGACCCAGCTTGATCCCTGGTCAGAGAACTAAGATCTCATATGCCTTGGGGCCACCAAGCCCTTGTGCCACAACTAGAGAAGCCCACACGAGGCATCAAAGAACCCACAGGCTGCAGTGAAGACCCAGCTCAGCGAAATTTTTTAAAGAAGAAGACAAATACTCTAAGTTATCGCTTATATGTAGAATCTTAAAACAAACAAACAAACAAAAAGTTGAGCCAGAAAGTATAATGGTGAGAGAGGTAGAAGAAATGGAGTGAGGTTGATTAAATAGTACAGACTTTCAGTTACAAGATGAGTAAGTTCTAAGGCTCTCTTGTATAGTATGGTGACTCGGGAGAATGGTTGTGAACTATTAATACCTTGACTGTAGGAATCACTTGAAATCACATATATAAAATTATCACATTGTATAATATAAATGTTTTATAATTTTACTTGTCAATAATACCTCAGTAAAGTTGGAAAAAAAATAAATAAAATTTCCTTTTCTGATTGTCATGGTACATTTTTCCAAGTCTTAGAATAGTTCATGCGAAATCCAAATCTCTTTTCTTCATGGGGATGATGCTGAATCAGGTCAAGTGGAATAAGAGGATTATAGATGTATTTCTGCTAATGGATTTAGCAATCTGGCCTCGATCATTTTGAATCGCATAAGTCAAGATAAGAAATATGGGGTAAAGGTGTGGACATGATATTAGGAACAAAGAAAACTGTCTCACAGTGGTGTTATATGATTTATTAAATACACACATGCATAGAGTTCTGATATGAGTGTAAGCTGCACTAGGATCATGAAAATTAATCAGTAAAGATTTCAGTTACTAACTAACAGTTACAAACGCCACATCTACTATGTGAAATATCGGATAATGATGAACTGTTACTTTGATGACAAAATCATTATATAGGTAATATAGGCAATAAGAAGAGATGTCTAGACAGGGAAAAAATTAACCATTCTTTAATTTCATAGGAAACCACTACCAAAATGAAGAAGAGTTGACTTTTGCTGTTGTTGTGTAAAGTGTGTGAACTGATGGTCTCTCTAAAAGAAAGATGATGGCCAGGAGTTTCTGTTCTAGTCAGTCTATAGCACATTTTTTAATGGCAAGAAGTCATTTTTTGAATTTGAATTGTAGATAGTGAAGATGCACTGCCCCCACGTGTCTGCACTAGGATTTATTGGATTAAGAAAAGCATTATTTTCTGCTCAAGGCAAATTGGCCTTCAAGAAAAAGGAATTTGTATTTTTTATCATCATATCTTGTGTTTTTATTAGAGCTTTGGTTCTTTCTTCAGTTGTATCACAAAAGATAAAAATGAAAATACTGAAGTAGCATAATCCTCTTGAAGAGAACTGAAGAAACTGTTATAATTGCAGGTATATTTCAATGGAAGTTCTTTATTTGAATTTCTTTATCACACAAGTATAATAGGGCATTTATCAACATTGCAAGCTTTTATGGCATAGGTAAAAATGTTGAATTGTGTTGAGAAACCAACTATTTTAAATCATACACCAGAGAAATAAACAATTTCTTTTAAACAAAATAACAAAAAAACAATTTCTTTTAAAAACCTAACCCTCCTAGGACTTTCTGTCCATGCATCAAATTATATATTTGAAGCTATATATATATATATATATATACACACACACACATATATATATATATTCAAAGTTAGATCAACAGTAATGTATACTGCCTTTTTAATGCATGTAATATATTTTTCTAAATGCTTTCATGTGCATTATAACACCTGATTTCATCTTGGAGTATGGAATCAGTAATCCAGCAAAATGAGTCAGACATGTTCCAAAGAAGGAGTAGTATTGTAGCATTTTAAGTATATATTCAAATGCTAATACCCAAGACTATTACTTCATAACACAGACCCTTAGAAAATGAAAAATTCCACCTACATTTTATTCTCCTGAAACAGCCACTACTGTTCCTACATCTAAGGACATGCAAGTATGAGAATAATTGCAAAATTCTGCCAACCCACTTCATTTTTCTTAAAAGGCAGTACACATTATCTCTAAGAAGTTTGCAGAAATAAAATTAATGAAGTTTAATTCTGTAAAGTTGCAAATGTACCAAAAAGTTGTTAATCCTAGATACATACACAGGTGCAATAAGAAAGACCAAAATAGTCCTTGCCCATTTAGTTATTTAAATTTGAGATAAAACAGACCTGAACTTCTACCCCTGTTGACTGAAGTGTAGTCTTTGACCACGGTCAGTATATATCAAAGGTTGTCCCCACTGGGTTTATCAATTAGTTTCATTCCAGAACTCTACTTCAGTCTCTCAGACTTCAATTTTCTCAGCACCTGACAATAAAGATTCTAAAAATTCTCACTCAAAGGAATAAGAAACACAAGTTTGCTTCATGTGTATGTGCTTAGTCACTCAGTCATGTCTGACTCTTTGGACCTCATGGACTGTAGCCCACCAGTCTCCTCTGTTCATGAGGATTCTCCAGGCAAGAATGAATACTGGAGTGAGTTGCCATGCTTTTCTCCAGGGGATCTTCCCAACCCAGGGATTGAACCCAGGTCTCCTGCATTGCAGGTAGATTCTTTACCCTCTGACCACCAGTTCAATTCAGTTCAATTGCTCAGTCGTGTCCGACTCTTTGTGACCCCATTAACTGCAGCATGCCAGGCCTCCCTGTCCATCACCAACTCCTGGATCTTGTTCAAACTCATGTCCATTGAGTTGGTGATGCTATCCTACCATCCCATCTTCTGTTGTCTCCTTCTCCTGCCTTAAATCTGTCCCAGTATCAGTGTCTTTTCAAATGAGTCAGTTCTTTGCATCAGGTGGCCAAAGTATTGGAGTTTCAGCTTCAGCATCAGTCCTTCCAATGAATATTCAGGACTGGTTTCCTTTAGGATTGACTGGTTGGATCTCTTTGCAGTCCACGGGACTCTCAAGAGTCTTCTCCAACACCACAGTTCAAAAGCATCAATTCTTTGCCGCTCAGCTTTCTTTAGAGTCCAACTCTCACATCCATACATGACTACTGGGAAAACCAAAGCTTTGACTAGACAGACTTTCGTTGGCAAAGTGTCTCTGCTTTTGAATATGCTGTCTAGGTTTGTCATAGTTTGTCTTCCAAGGAGACTGCGTCTTTTAATTCCATGGCTGCAGTCACAGTCCACATATGTAAATTATGAATGATAATAATTTCTCATTTATCTCATAAATTAATTTGTTAGAATGAAGTAGTTAAAAACTGATAAAATACCAAGTCCTATAAGAACAAGGTTATATTCAAATTAAAATTTTTATAGAGGACTTAATCTCTCCCTTTATGTGGATATCTCTAAATGTAATTCAGAAAGCCTAAGTGGAAAATGGTTGCAATATTTGACTATTTACAATTTAAAACTATTGTAAAATAAAATGGCATATAAAATAAATGACCCAATAGAAAATATATTATGATTATGGTACATAAGCCACCAAGGAAACCCTCACAAAAATATCCTAATAGCCAAAATTGCAAGAAAGTGCTGTTGAATAAATCAAGAAAATGCAAATTGAACTACATATGTTTCTGTCTCTGTTTTCTACAGCACAAGGACACATATTAGAAAACTGCATAAGAGCCTCTACTTGCAACAGATCAGGAGCTAGTAAGGCTTTTTTTTTCTGTCTTTGGAGAACAATTTGATAATATTTATTAGAACAAATATGCATAACCTTTGATAGAACAATTCCACTATCAATAATATCTCCAAAAGTATAAAAACAGATGCTTAATGTAGCATTGTTTGTTGAAGTAAAAAAGTTGGAAACAATCTAAATATTCATTAATAGAGGAGATTCTATCTTATTAATACATTAGAACCTTCTACCAAGTGATGAATGTAAAGAAAATGCTCATATAATATTTAAATATCTCTGAGAAATACAGTAAATTAAAGATAATGAAAGAAAATTATGAGGAAAACATATTAATAAAACAAATACAAATATGCACATATACATGCTATTGTGCTAGTACTATGTATGTGCTAGATCAAAACAGAGAGAGAGAGAATATACAAGCTAAACCATTATCCTGAAAGGGAAATTGTGAATTATATGATGACAAAAAGGAAAATTCTCCAATTTTACATGCATACTTACAGTGCTTACATGTTGTACAAAAAAAAAAAAAATACATATAGATGTGTATCGTTTGAGACAAACTAAACCAGACATATGGGACTGAAAAAGGCACTGGGCTCTATTTTATTCATTCCACCAACAAGGTTGTTATTAATTAAGATCAACTGTATGGGTTTTCCAGGTGGCACAGTGGTAAAGAATCTGCCTGCCAATGCAGGAGATGCAAGAGACACGGGTTCAATCGCTGGGTCAGGAAGATCCCCTGGAGGAGGGCATGACAACCTACTCCAGTATTCTTGCCTGGAGAATCCCCATGAACAGAGGAGCCTGGAGGGCTACAGTCCATGGGGTCACAAAGAGTTGGACATGACTGAGTGACTGAGCATGCATACACAAAAAGTATACATGGTATATCAAAAATAAGGATAAATGTCATAAAACATGTGCCTTAATGATTAAAAAGACAGAATACAGCAAAGATTATCAGGACTATACTAAATGCTTTTCTTCCCAGGAAGAATGAGTATTTTTATCTATATTTTATTTGTTTACACATTTATTAATCACTTTTTAAATATGTCCTAAGTACCTGGTTTCCTGCATGCCCTTGAACACAGCCAGATAGAATAATAGCTAGTCTTTAAGGTTACACAAGTTAGTGAAAGGAAAAGCCATGAAACTTTGCCCTGAAAGATCAGAAGAAATTTGATTGAGCTTAAAGACAATTTTGAGTTCTTCAGGAAGATCACAATGGGAATGGACATCTATATATGAAAGCAAGAGGACATGAAATAGCATGACCTACTCTGCTTCAGCCCCATGCTTTTGTCTGGGGATCTGAAGATTAACAGAACACAAGGAAGAGATAAGTAGGTTGTGTGAGAGTAGAGTGTTTGTGGCAGCTGTGGATATCAGAGTGGAAAAAGGGTCAAGTCATGTCAAGATATATTAACAAATGGTCTTGGAAAACAATGAGATATTGGGTGTAAGAAGGAGGAATGATGCCAAGTTTTCTAAAAAAAATTTTTTTTTTTAATTTTGACACCAAGAACTAAATGGGATAAGCAGGTAGAGAAACAAGTTTTGAAGAAACATGAGTTTTGTTTTCAATATGGTAAATCAAAGCTGTCTCTTCAGAGTGAATCTTTGTAAACAGGTGGACACAAGGAAATAAAACTAAATAAAAAGGTAGTACTGAGAGTTATCAGTATCTAAGTGGAAGTTTATGCCAGAGTAAAATGCTGAGCCAAGTAAAATAAAATAGGGTAAAATGGGAAGGGAGAAAAGAATGGAGTTCTGAGCAAAACCAACCAATACACAGAGGATACATTAGAAAATATTTACAAAGGAAACAAAATGGACAAATTTCCAAATAGCTATCAAAAAAAAACCTGTAAAATTAATTAGGAAAAGGAAGTAAGGAGTAAAAGAGAGTGGTAACTAGTTGGGGAGATCCTACAGACCCTAAACTAATAGTATATGATTTCTAGGAAAATAAAGCAGACATGCAATCAAAATTAAAGAAATCGGATGTACATTCACTAGGAATGCCAAGTCCCTAGGATTCCTACAGAAAATAGGTTTTCCTCATGTGAGATACTCATGTGCTTAGTAATACACATGCTTTAGGTATACAGTTTTTATTAAGCTAAGAAGAAAATACCTAGAATAAAAATATTTGAAGTTTCTTGATTTATTCCAACAGAGATTTCTCCTTGTGCTTTATGATCTTATTTTCCCATTTCTCAGTTTTCAGTTATATATAAAGTAGGCATAGGTATTCTTGAAATTGAAACATGAAGAGAGCAAAGTCTAGAAATCAACATCTGATTTTTTAACAAAGGTGCAAAAGCAATTGAATGAATGAAGTAAGCATGATCTTTTCAATAAATGATGCTGAAACAATCGATGTCCACATGAAAAAGTAAAAAAAGGAACCTAGATGGAGATCTCATATCTTACACACACACACCACTTAGAGTGGGTAACATACCTAATATAAAATGTAATATTACAAAATTTCTAATAATAAGTGATGTTGAGCATCTTTTCATGTGTTTGTTAGCCATCTGTATGTCTTCTTTGGAGAAATGTCTATTTAGTTCTTTGGCCCATTTTTTGATTGGGTCATTTATTTTTCTGGAATTGAGCTGTAGGAGTTGCTTGTATATTTTTGAGATTAGTTGTTTGTCAGTTGCTTCATTTGCTATTATTTTCTCCCATTCTGAAGGCTGTCTTTTCACTTTGCTAATAGTTTCCTTTGATGTGCAGAAGCTTTTAAGGTTAATTAGGTCCCATTTGTTTATTTTTGCTTTTATTTCCAATATTCTGGGAGGTGGGTCATAGAGGATCCTGCTGTGATGTATGTCAGAGAGTGTTTTGCCTATGTTCTCCTCTAGGAGTTTTATAGTTTCTGGTCTTACGTTGAGATCTTTAATCCATTTTGAGTTTATTTTTGTGTATGGTGTTAGAAAGTGTTCTAGTTTCATTCTTTTACGAGTGGTTGACCAGATTTCCCAGCACCCCCTGTTAAAGAGATTGTCTTTAATCCATTGTATATTCTTGCTTCCTTTGTCAAAGATAAGGTGTCCATATGTGCATGGATTTATCTCTGGGCTTTCTATTTTGTTCCATGGATCTATATTTTTGTCTTTGTGCCAGTACCATACTGTCTTGATGACTGTGGCTTTGTAGTAGAGCCTGAAGTCAGGTAGGTTGATTCCTCCAGTTCCATTCTTCTTTCTCAAGATAGCTTTGGCTATTCGAGGTTTTTTGTATTTCCATACAAATTGTGAAATTATTTGTTCTAGCTCTGTGAAGAATACTGTTGGTAGCTTGATAGGGATTGCATTGAATCTATAAATTGCTTTGGGTAGTATACTCATTTTCACTATATTGATTCTTCCAATCCATGAACATGGTATATTTCTCCATCTATTAGTGTCCTCTTTGATTTCTTTCACCAGTGTTTTATAGTTTTCTATATATAGGTCTTTAGTTTCTTTAGGTAGATATATTCCTAAGTATTTTATTCTTTCCGTTGCAATGGTGAATGGAATTGTTTCCTTAATTTCTCTTTCTGTTTTCTCATTATTAGTGTATAGGAATGCAAGGGATTTCTGTGTGTTGATTTTATATCCTGCAACTTTACTATAGTCATTGATTAGCTCTAGTAATTTTCTGGGGTACCATTTCACACCAGTCAGAATGGCTGCGATCCAAAAGTCTACAAATTATAAATGCTGGAGAGGGTGTGGAGAAAAGGGAACCCTCTTACACTGTTGGTGGGAATGCAAACTAGTACAGCCACTATGGAGAACAGTGTGGAGATTCCTTAAAAAACTGGAAATAGAACTGCCTTATGATCCAACAATCCCACTGCTGGGCATACACATTGAGGAAACCAAAAGGGAAAGAGACACGTGTACCCCAATGTTCATCACAGCACTGTTTATAATAGCCAGGACATGGAAGCAACCTAGATGTCCATCAGCAGATGAATGGATAAGAAAGCAGTGGTACATATACACAATGGAGTATTACTCAGCCATTAAAAAGAATTCATTTGAATCAGTTCTAATGAGGTGGATGAAACTGGAGCCTATTATACAGAGTGAAGTAAGCCAGAAGGAAAAACACCAATACAGTATACTAACGCATATATATGGAATTTAGAAAGATGGTAACAATAACCCTGTATACGAGACAGCAAAAGAGACACTGATGTATAGAACAGTCTTATGGACTCTGTGGGAGAGGGAGAGGGTGGAAAGATTTGGGAGAATGGCATTGAAACATGTAAAATATCATGTATGAAACGAGATGCCAGTCCAGGTTCTAGGCACGATACTGGATGCTTGGGGCTAGAGCACTGGGACGACCCAGAGGGATGGTATGGGGAGGGAGGAGGGAGGAGAGTTCAGGATGGGGAACACAAGTATACCTGTGGCAGATTCATTTTGATATTTGGCAAAACTAATACAGTTATGTAAAGTTTAAAAATAAAATAAAATTTAAAAAAATTTCTAGAAGAAAATGTAGGAGAAACATTATGTAAATTTGAGTTTTGAGATGAGTTTTCAGATATAATATCAAAAGTATGATCCATGAAATAAAAAAGGTAAGTTAGACTTAATTAAAATTTAAACTTTCTGCTCTGCAAAAGCCATTCTTAAGAGAATGAAATGACAGGACAAATTATGGACTAGGAGGCAATATTTGCAAATGATATGTGACAAAGGACCTATCTAAAACTTGTGAAGATCTCTTAAAACTCAGCAATAAGAAAATAAACAACATGGTTAAAATTAAGCAAAAGATCTAAAGAGGTATCTCACCAAAGAAGATAAACAAATGGCAAATAGGCATATGAAAAGATGTTCCACAACTTTTCTCATTAAGGAAATTAAACTTAAAGCAACAATGAGATACTATCACACATTTATTTAAATGGCTAAATTCCAAAACCAGACAAATTCAACTGCTGGCAAGGATATGCATCAACAGAAACTCTCCTTCATTGCTTATGGAAACGCAAATGGTACAACCACTCTGGATGGCAGTTTGGGAGTTTCTTACAAAACTAAAAGTGGTCTTATCATAGGATGACAAAATTCCATCCTTAGATATTCACCCAAATGACTTACCCATGTACATGCACATAGAAATCTACAGCAAATGTTTAGAGTAGTTTTATACATGATCATTAGTTAATGATAATGTGTTCATATTGGTTCATTAATTGTATGACAAATACACAATACTAATGAAAGATATTAATAATAGAAGATACTGCATATGGGGTATGCAGCAACTCTGTACTAACTGAATATTTTATGTAAATCTAAAGCTTTCTAGATTTAAACATTTACTTCAAAAATTAACTTTGACATGGGATAGAACCTTTTTTTTATAAAACACTGAAATTCAAATAATAGTTATTAGTGACTAATCTAATTCGGGTAACGTGATTCCTTGGGACACTAGCCCACCATCTTCTAAGTCTGCTGCTTTCCAAATAAATTCGCCATTCCTTGACCCAACAACTTGTCTCTTGATTGATTAATTGGCCTGTAGTGTGGTAAGTAATAAGAGCTTAGATTCAGTAACAAATCTACCTGGAAATCTGTAGGCAACCCTGAGAAAAATGTTCTCTGTTTGGGGGAAGGGGTATTAGAGAAAAGAAAAAGACAAAGGAAAGATCTAGAGTAAACAGCCAAATAAAGCACAGATGAGGACAGAAAAGACGCAGGCCATGAAGAAGACTGAGACCGTCCCCGCTTCAGATTGGAATCTCTATATCTAACAAAGAACATGATGAAATCGTAGAGTCATTGCTATAGTAGTAGATGTCACTGGCTCAAGAACAAGTGCGATGAGATTAAAGAATGAGGCTGTTGTTCATGCCCAAGTTAAGAAATGAGTCTTTCTAGTCTCATTTTATTTCAAACTTTTTTGAGATTTTAATGGTGAGAAGTGAAATTCTTTGCTGAGAAGTAATTAAAACCATACCGCTAATTAAATAAAAGCAGATTGGAAAATAAGCACATTTTTAGTATACTGAGCTTGTGAATTTACTGCAAAATGTATGCACTGGGAAAACAGCTTTGCTATGAATTAATCCCCAATGGGCTTTTAAACTAAAATCATTTACAACCAAATTCAGTTTTCAAGAAGTCACTAAGCTTCTCTTGAATAAGATGTTTATTTGAATATTGCTTCTATTAAGTATTCATAAAAAAACCCTAAGCATTTAATCTGGCATAGTACCTAATTGACGTAGAGGCCAGATATCAAGGTTATAGTAATCACTGACACTAACTGACTTTGCAGACTTTGGTAAATCAATTACTGGTGTGAGTCAACCCCACTCACAGTACATACAAAAAGCTATTTCTGTCCCTCCAATCACAGAATTGTATTAAGGTTCTAGAAAATCCAGTGTTTAAAATATACAACATGTAAGAGCATCTTGTAAAATTTAAAAATGGCTAAGTAATATAAATTGAAAAGAATAATCCAAAATAGTAAGAGATATTTAACCAACTCCTAAAATATAGTAAATATCCACTATTTACTAGACAGCTTTTAGGAGGAGTAGTCATATAAACTGAATTCAGCTTTTAAAAGGAAGCCTTAGGAAGTGATTCATTAAAATATCTTAGCCATTAAAATTTCCTGGTAAATCCCACGTCCTGAGAACTAATCATGTCCATTTTAATTTTCAGGTATATGTTGAAAATGTCAACTTTATAATAATACAACAATTAATTTTATTTATTGAAGCTCTTTTAAAATATACAGGCACAATTTTTTAAATTTCATAAAATCATTTGGTCTAGAGAAATTAAAATAAGAATCTATTTAAACTGAAAAGATACTTTCAATACTGAATAAAAATCAAATATATACAGTAATATAAATGGACTATAAAGAGTTCCATGTTACTTTGACAGTATTATTTTATTTTAGCATAAAACTACAAAATGGAAAGGTCAAGAGATAGACAATCTACCAGACTGATAATAAATGAATTTACAAAAATTATCTAGGCAGTACTAATAAATACTGTAGATACAATAAATTAACTGAAGGGCCAAAGAATGCCAAGAGCCCAATTTCCCACCAGACATGTTCAATCATAAATGAGTTTGTAAGCCCCAGTCTAGGATTCTAAAATTAGATCAATTTCTAATTATTACATTATATTATGTATACACCAACTGGTCTGATCCCCTGAAATAAACATGGGCTCTTCTTTTTTCGGAAATCCATAGGAGTTGGCATTTCTTATTACATTCTATCTTATTTTATAGGAATAGTTTCCTCAGATTATTTGATGACAAACCTGTCTGGGTTTGTTTTTTTTTTTTTATGTTTTGCTTTTTTTTCCAAGTTATCATCTTAAATAAGATGTTCTTTGGAAAACATTTGGGAAGTGGTTGTTTGTGACCACTGCTGTATTCATCAAAAGATGACTTCAAGAACACACTTGAAAAATGCACCATGCCTTATTCATAGATGTGTACAGTGCTGGATTTACAGTGTCAGGTACACAACATATGACTCATTGAAAAGCATTCACCAGCAAATTCTGCTCCTCATTTGAAGAATTTAGTAAGCACAACATTTTAAAATGTGATAATTTAATGTCCAGAAAGACTAAAAAAAATCTAAAAAATACCATGTATCAATTTAAAGTATAGTGAAAGTATTTAAGGCAAACTTAAAGAACTTAAAAATTATTAATTATTTAATAAATGGTGTATTCTTAATGCCACCATTTAGTAGAATACATATAATAAATAAAATATTTTTATTTTTAAAATTTTATTTACATATAAAGAAACTGGTTGTGAAATAGTTCTCAAACTTTACAGTAGATTTTATGTTTATCTAAAGATACATTTATAAATCATAGAGGTTTAAATATTATTTTAATTTAAAAATATTGGATGTGAAATAAACAATAAAGTGTTCAGCATTAAAAATCGTGAAATATCAACATCTCACCAAAATGGCTAAAATTTAAAAGACTGACAATACCACGTGCTGATGAAAATTTGAGTAACTGAAATGTTTGATAGCAGAAGGTAAAATGGTAAAACCACTTCAGAAAACTACTTAAATATTTTCAAAAATCAACACATATATCTCAAAAACTCAATCATAAAGACATACATCCAACTGAAATAAATACATGTCCATCAAAAGATATGTACAAAAGCTGGGATAACCAAAATATCGATCAAAAGTTAAATAAATGCATTGTTGCTTATTATTTATTCAAGGCATTCTAAAAAAACAAAGAAAAAGAATGAACTACTGCCATATGCAATGACATAGAGAAACCTCACACACATAATGTCAAGATGGAATAGAACTAATAACAAACTAAAACTATAGTGGATACAGATTTTCAGATATCGGGCAACAGGTAGCAAAGAGATAAAAAATGAAGTGAGCCCCACAGTGTGGTCCATGGCTAGTGGTGCTCTACGCTCAGTGATGGACAACAGAGTGATGGTCTCACTGAGCTTTGGAGACAGAAACTGGAATCCGGGGACTGAAGAGGAGGCTGGGAAGGGTACCAGAGAGAAAGCATCTCCAAAAGAGAGAACTAGGGAGTCTAATGATAGTGATCATATGATTAATCATCTAAACTACTTTGGGGAACAAAAGACCGTACTATTAATAATCATGACAGGACAACACATATAAATCTGATGTGTCTTTAGCAAACAGGTATAATCAACCCACTTCCATTTTCCTTGTTTCCACAAAGAATTGCTGTTGAAAGTTGGTCCTAAACATTATTCTGAAACATATTGGTTGTCTCTGTTGGAGGCTCTCTTCCTGCCAGACCCAGTTGTGAGATTCCCTCTTGCACTCTGCTCACAGTGCACCTGGTTTACACGCATATGACTGGTTTACCATTCAGTCACTGGTAACTGAAACTCCATGACGGGTCAGAGATTCTGGCTTGAACAAACTTATAGCATCGCTCATATACTTTGCCAAACTCAGCTTCCATGGATCTTTTTAAAGGGCTGTGATGGTTCTCCAATCTTAAAAATATACTAAAAAATGTGAATTGTGCACTTTAAAAGGTTAAGTTTCAGTCAATTCAGTTCAGTCGCTCAGTCGAGTCCGACTCCTTGAAATCCATAGACTGCAGCACACCAGGCCTCCGTGTCCACCACAAACTCCACTTACCCAAACTCATGTCCATTGAGTCAGTGATGCCATCCAACCATCATTCTCTGCTATCCCCTTCTCCTCCTGCCTTAAATCTGTCCTAGCATCAGGGTCTTTTCCAAGGAGTCAATTCATATTAGGTGGCCAGAGTACTGGAGTTTCAACTTCAACA
This sequence comes from Bos javanicus, assembly GCF_032452875.1. NCBI lineage: Eukaryota > Metazoa > Chordata > Mammalia > Artiodactyla > Bovidae > Bos > Bos javanicus. Next base: position 28,702,508 of record NC_083887.1, on the reverse strand, counting down.
CCAGTCCTTCCAATGAATAGTCAGGACTGATATCCTTTAGGATGGACTGGTTGGATCTCCTTGCAGTCCAAGGGACTCTCAAGAGTCTTCTCCAATACCACAGTTCAGAAGCATCAATTCTTCGGTGCTCAGCTTTCTTTATAGTCCAACTCTCACATCCATAAATGACTACTGGAAAAACCATTGCTTTGACTAGACGGACCTTTGCAGGCAAAGTAATGTCTCTGCTTTTTAATATGCTATCTCGGTTGGTCATAACTTTTCTTCCAAGAAGCAAGCATCATTTAATTTCATGGCTGCAGTCATCATCTAGAGTGATTCTGGAGCCCCAAAATACAAAATCTACCGCTGTTTTGTTTCCCCAACTATTTGCCACGAAGTGATGAGACTGAATGCCATGATCTTCGTTTTTTGCATGTTGAATTTTAAGACAACTTTTTCACTCTCCTCTTTCACTTTCATCAAGAGGCTCTTTAGTTCTTCTTTGCTTTCTGCCATAACAGTGGTGTCATCTGGTTATTGATATTTCTCCTGGTAATCTTGACTCTAGCTTGTGCTTCATCCAGCCAGGCATTTCGCATGATGTACTCTGCATTTAAATTAAATAAGCAGAGTGACAATATACAGCCTTGACATACTCCTTTCCCAATTTGGAACCAGTCCATTGTTTCATGTCCAGTTCTAACTCTTGCTTCTTGATCTGAATACAGATTTCTCAGGAGGCAGGTAAGGTGGTCTGGTATTCCCATCTCTTGAAGAATTTTCCACAGTTTGTTGTTATCAATGCAGTCAAAGACTTTTGCAGAATCAATAAAGCAGAAGTGGATGTTTTTTTTGTATTCTATTTCTTTTTCAATGATCCAACAGATGCTGGCAATTTGATCTCTGGTTCCTCTGCCTTTACTAAATCCAGCTTGAATATCTGGAATTTCACAGTTCATGTACTGTTGAAGCCTGGCTTGGAGAATTTTGAGCATTACTTTACTAGCGTGTGAGATGAGTGCAATTGTGCAGTAGTTTGAGCATTCTTTGGCATTGCCTTTCTTTGGGATTGGAATGAAAACTGACCTTTTCCAGTCCTGTAGCCACTCTGAGTTTTCCAAATTTGCTGGCATATTGAGTGCAACACTTTCACAGCATCATCTTTTAGGATTTGAAATAGCTCAACTGGAATTCCATCACCTTCACTAGCTTTGTTCGTAGTGATGCTTCCTTAGGCCCACTTGATTTCGCATTCCAGGATGTCTGGCTCTAGGTGAGTGATCACACTATCATGGTTATCTGGGTCGTGAAGATCTTTTTGTATAGTTCTGTGTATTCTTGCCACCTCCTCTTAATCTCTTCTGCTTCTGTTAGATCTATACCATTTCTGTCCTTTATTGTGCCCATCATTGCACAAAATATTCCCTTGGTATCTCTGATATTTTTGAAGCGATCTCTAGTCTTTCCCATTCTATCTCACTCTAAGTTTCACAGAGTTGAAATAAATTTCTATGTCCAAGATGGAGCCACGCCATCTTGGCATATCTTTGGTGCCATGTCAGCACCAGAACTTATGTAACTTTGATATCCCTATAAAGCCATTTTATCAGAAATGCAGTATATCCAGTCAGCCAATCCCAAATACCAAGCCAACCCATGGCTCTATACTTGCTTCCCCATGCTTAATCCATTGTTTATTTTTCTTATCCTTGCTTCTTATTCTTTGCCCTATAAAAAAGGTTCCTGCTTTCTGCCCTATTTTGCAGTTCTCTGGGTCCTTGGGAATGAATACTGCCCACTTCATGAAATATTAAACTATTGAAATGTTAAAAAGAATTTTTTTAACTTGTGCCGGGCATAAACACTAGTCCGAACTTTCTCCCAAGTGATTTTAGTTTGGGATCTTCATGAAATCTCCACTTCAGTCATGCTGTTCTAAATTTGCATCTCAGGAGACTTCCCTGATGATCCAGTGGTTGATAATCTGCCTGCCAATGCAGGGGACATGGGTTTGATACCTGGCCTGGGAAGATTCGACATGTTGCCCAGCAACTAAACCCATGCACCACACACTGGAGCCCATAAGCCACAACTACCCAAGTTCAAGCACCCTAAAGCCCATGTTGGCAGCAAGTGAAGCCACTGCAGGGAGAAGCCCACCCACTTTAACTAGACAGTAGCCCCCTGCCCACTGCAACTAGGGAAAGACTGCACATAGCAACCAAGACTCGGTGCAGCCAGAAGTTAAATACATAATAAGATGGTAGATATGCACCAAAAACTGCAGTCCATGGGGTTGCTAGGAGTCGGACACGACTGAGCGACTTCACTTTCACTTTTCATTTTCATGCATCGGAGAAGGAAATGGCAACCCACTCCAGTGTTCTTGCCTGAAGAATCCCAGGGATGGGGGAGCCTGGTGGGCTGCCATCTATGGGGTCGCACAGAGTCGGACACGACTGAAGCGACTTAGCAGCAGCAGCAGCATGCTCCAAAAATAAAATCAATATATTTAGATTTCAGAAAGTACAAACAGCGAATCTCAGAATTTCTCTCCAGTAAGGTTAACTTTAGTTTTCTTAAGTAAATTGGTGCAGCAATCATTTCATTATACCTCCACTTTATCTCCTATGCCAAAATCTAGCACAAATGATTTGAGCATCTAGTTGGGGAAAGGAGACAGGTTTTCTCTGTAGAGCATGACTCTTCAAAAGAATCGATATTAGAAGGACAGCAAGGGGAGGACAGAGCTAGCTAAAGAGTATTCTTCTATGTTGTAAATAAAAATTTTGAGAATTCCTCCTTGCAAGGACTTCATTTAAACTATCTTTATATAGCTCTCACCATAGTTGATGTTTTACATTTATCTATTTATCTGATCTTTCCCTTCAAACTATAAACTCCCTGAGGGCAGGGCCTGTGTCTTCTCCATCTTACAGTTTTTTCATATCACCTCTCCCAATTCTCCTCCTACAGAAGGCCCTTAACTGTGTTTTGAATTAATAACATTGGGTTTTATTCAGGTTTGGAGTTTAGAATGCTGTATAATGGTTCTCTTTCTGGAACTCATGCTGCTCGTAGTGGAGAACAGTAAGTAGCCAATCCATTACAGAAATGAATAAACAATCCTGCATTCTGTGAAAACATCCAAGGAAATGCTACCTATGAGGTCTTCTCAGTAGAGATTTGAACACACAGGATAAAAATAAAAGCAATGTTGCAGGCCCTCTCCCCCAACAGCTTCAAATATGTGCTTTGGTTTGAAACAGATGGATTTTCATTGAGCACAATACTCTGACAGCTAAAAATAAAACAAATGCCCTTTCTGATACTTTAGAATACCCAAGGCCCATGATTCAAGAAAATACATGGAGAAATGTCATCACTTATTTAACTCCTGTAAAGAGTTTCCAAAATAAAATTGCTGATGCTGCTTATCTTGGTTCATGTAAATATTTTTAAAGGAAAGGATCTAGATGCCTTTTTATGCCTCAGCACTATAATAGATAAGATGTAAAAAGACTCTAAGTTCCTAGGAATAAATCAATAATATTTTTATATATATTAGAAGCTATTTTAACTCACAGAATACTCAGAGAGTCCTAATTTGATTTCTTTCTTGTAAGCATTTGGGAGATACAAGTGTTTTATTTCAATTTTATAGATGAGGAAACTGAAGGGTACAGAACTGAGGTGATTTTTCCAAAGTCATCACCCCAAGGTTAATGCTTCCACATCCTGAACTCTTATTTTTTAAATCATGCAGTTTTGCTACTGATCTTTTGGTACTATAGTGTTCTTATTCCCCTTTATTCTACCTTGGTGTCTGTGGAAAATATTGCTAATGAGGTACTTTCCTCTAGCAGGGTTACCATGTGATAGCAATTTCCACCTTGACTCAGAGCAGTAGGAAAAATAACAAAGGAAAAATTACAAAGAGCATCTGCTGATGATAGCAAAGGCTGTAGAGGGGCTAGAATGGAAAATTCTGGGAACAAGACTGAAGCTTCCCCTAAAAGCTACACAGCACTTTATGCATGGATCTCTTAGCAATTTTTCTTCAGTCATCAGTAGATGACAATGATCTAGAATGTAGGACTGCAGTAAGCAAGTTTAAGTGGGCTAACCACGGAAAATGACCTGAGAATTTGCAATGTACTGCCACAATTTATACACAACCAAGAAATTTTATGGTGCAGCATTAAATAAGAATGACAGCTAGTTAATGTCTGTAAGTGATGACCTTCCACTTCCCTCATGTCTTCGCAATAGCAGCGGATGCCTTACACCAGCGTTGATTCCTGCCATTCTAAAGCTGCTTTCAAAGGCTTTTCTACTGCTGCAGTAAGTGCCAATGCAGCTATATTGCTCCATTTTAACTAAGCTCTTTCCATTATAATCTAAATCCTTCATGCTTCATGCCAATTACCATAACTATCAGCTTTAATCTGACATTTCAAAAAACAGAATTTCAAATATCAAATACACATTCCATATTTCTCTTCCTACAAAAACATTCAAACTGTGCTAGTATTTGGTTTCAGGATTCATTCATCTGATCAAAAATTAAGTAATAAACTGGTTGAAGAAAAACTCTCAAGTCAATTTTGGAAGAATTGAGCAAAATTTTATTATGGACTGGATGTTAAATGATATTAGGAAATTATGTGCTTTTATTAGGTGTAATATGATATTATGCTTTTTAGAGGGAAGTCTATTTTTAGGAAATACCAATTGAAGTATTTGTAGGTAAAGTGTAATGATATCTGCAACTTACTTATTGAATTTAATCCAAAAATAAATATACATATGTATACACAGAAAAAGTTATAGATGATTAAATAAATGAAGCAGATATAAAAATTACTGAATACTTTGTGGATATATTTGCTAACAGAGGTACTGAGGTAAACAAAGTTCCTGACTTCATAGTCCAGTAGTCTAATTAAAGATATGCAAATATAATAACTATTGCAATTTGTAATGAATATAGTACTAGCAGTGGAGGAGGTAATGGCAACCCACTCTGGTATTCTTGCCTGGAAAATCCTATGGACAGAGGAGACTGGCGGTCTACAGTCTACAGGGTCACAAAGAGTCAGACATGACTCAGCACGCAAGCACACTAGCAGTAGGTAGCAAGACACCTGAAAGCATAAAAGCGGAAGAAAATAATTCTACCTACAGATGTGAAGTGAAGACTTCCACAGGGAGTGATGCCTATAGAGGGACTTAAAAATATATACATGAACAGGAAAGACATTGGCAGAGGGAAGGGATGGGCATCACTGTGGAAGCCTGAAATAGAATAAAAGGGTTAGGAAACAGCACACTCTAGGTGACTAGGCCCCTGAGCATGAGATAGAAAGAGTGAGAGATAAGTCTGGAAAGTCATGCAAACTGGGGATCTGATAAGAAGAGTACATTCTACCAAAGAGTCACAATATTTTCCTAGAGGCAGTATGAATCCTTAAAAGATGTTTAAATTGTGTTAGCTTGACTTATTGTGGTGATCACCCCACAATATATACAAATATGGAATCATTATTGCATACATCTGAAGCTAACAATGTTACATGTCAATTATATCACAATTTTTAAAGAGTTGTTAAGAAAAGGATCGGCTTTCCAGGTGGTTCAGTGGTAAAAATTCCGCCTAACAATTTAGGAAACACAGGAGATGTGAGTTCAATCCCTGGGTTGGGACGATCCCCTGGAGGAGGAAATGGCAATCCACTCCAGTATTCTTGCCTGGAAATCCCCTGGACAGAGAAGCCTGGTGGGCTACAGTACATAGGGTCACAGAGAGTTGAACACAACTAAGCGATTACACACGCACATATGCAAGAAAGGGTATGGAAAGCTCATTAATCCATGACTTATCAACTGAGTAGTTATTTGAACTCCTGGATCAAAACAACTTCTTGGTTAGCATCTTACAAAAATAATCCTAAATCTCACAACAATTTGAAGAAAATAATGACAATTTTTCTGATTAAGTGAGCCAAGTCTAAACAATTAGGCCCAGAGAAAGCATACCAATGGAGATTAAATACTGGAAGCTGTTAATTAAATAACACATAGATAAATATGTGTCAATTAAGAAAATATGACATGCACATATAAGGACTAGAAACTAAACCAAAGAAAAGATAATTTAAGGAAAATGGTTCACAAATATTGGAAGATTAACTTTTAAAGGAAATCAACCCTAATGTTGGATAGCATCACCAATTCAATGGACATGAACTTGGGCAAACTCCGGGAGATAGTGAGGGACAGGGAGGCCTGGCATGCTGCAGTCCATGGGGTCACAAAGAGTCAGACACAACTTAGCAACTGAACAAATCTGAATATTCATTGGAAGGGCTGATGCTGAAGCTGAAGCTCCAATACCTTGGCCACTTGATGCAAAGAGCTGGCTCATTGGAAAAGACCCTGATGCTGGGAAAGATTGAGGGCAGGGGGAGAAGGGGATGACAGAATGAGCTTTTGGATGACATCACCAACTCAATGGACATGAGCTTGAGCAAACTCAGGGAGAGAGTGAAGGACAGGGAAGCCTGCTGTGCTGCCATTCATGGGTAAAGGGTGAGACAAGAATTAGTGACTGAACAACAAAAACTTTGAAGAACTTTTCACCAGTGTGTTAATCCACTCATGAACACTGAATTTTTTTCATCAAAGATAATTGGCTATTCATTCAAGCCTATGAACAAACAACCCTCCTAAATTTTTAGGAGTTGATACTGGATACCAAATGGCAAATGAATATAAGGTCTCAGTGAAATGATTATCCAATATAGAAACTATGTTTCCATATGCCACTTTGCATTTTGAAAAATCCACCTTTATATACAAATAAAGAAGCTACACCTCTACTGCTGTCTGATTTTGTTTAAGCCTATATTTACCTTTTAAAATTTGGTCAGTGTAAGATTAGCTTGGTTGCATCCTCAGACTCAATTTCCCTATTTTTTTAATTTTAACTTTTTCTTCACAAATCATATATACTGGATACTGCAAGAAAGTACATTTTAAGTAATTTTTCATTTTAGTTTTGTCAGATGCTGTGTATATGCTGGTAATGCTGTGTATTATCACCCTACATATTTAACTACTATGCAGAGTAAGTACATCATGAAAAATGCCAGGCTGGATGAAGCACAAGCTAGAATCAAGATTTCTGGGAGAAATATCAACAGCCTCAGATATGCAAATGATATCACTTTAATGGCACAAAGTGAAGAGGAACTAAAGAGCCTCTTTTTTAATTTATTTTTTAATTGAAGGATAATTGCTTTACAGAATTTTGTTTTGTGTCAAACCTCAACCTGAATCAGCCATAGATATACATATATCCCCTCCCTTTTGAACTTTCCTCCCATCTCCCTCCCCATTGCACCCCTCTAGTTGATACAGAGTCTCTGTTTGAGTTTCTTAGTCCTTCAGCAAATTCCCAGTTGGCTATCTGTTTAGCATATGGTAATGTAAATTTCCATGTTACTCTTTCCGTACATCTCAGCCCCTCCTCCCTCTCCCCATGTCCACAATGCTATTCTTTATGTCCGTTCCTCCAGTGAATTCTTCAGTACCATTTTTCTAGACTCCATATATATGCATTAGAATATGGTATTTATCTTTCTCTTTCTGGCTTACTTCACTCTGTATAATAGGTTCTGGGTTCATCCACCTCATTAGAACTGACTCCAAGGCATTCCTTTTTATGGCTGAGTAATATTCTATTGTGTATACGTACCACAACTTCTTTACCCATTCATCTGTCGATGGACATCTAGGTTGCTTCCATATTCTAGCTATTGTAAACAGTGCTGCAATGAACAATGGGATACATGTGTCTTTTCAATTTTGTCTTCCTCAGGTTATATGACTAGAAGTGAGATTGCTGGGTCATATGGTGGTTTTATTCCTAGTTTTTTTAAGGAATCTCCATACCATCTTCCATAGTGCTGTATAGTTCCCTTTTCTCCACACCCTCTCCAGCATTTACTGTTTGTAGATTTTTTGATGATGGCCATTCTGACCGGTGTGAGGTGATATCTCATTGCAGTTTGGGTTTGCATTTCTCTAGGAATGACCAATGTTAAGCATCTTTTCATGTGTTTGTTAGCCATCTGTATGTCTTCTTTGGAGAAATGTCTGTTTAGGTCTTTTTCACACTTTTTTGGGTTGTTTGTTTTTCTGGTATTGAGTTGTATGAGTTGCTTGTATATTTTGGAAATTAATCCTTTGTCAGTTGTTTCATTTGCTCTTATTTTCTCCCATTCTGAGGGTTGTCTTGTCACCTTGCTTATAGATTCCTTTGCTGTGCAAAAGCTTTTAAGTTTAATCAGATCCCACTTGTTTACTTTTGTTTTTATTTCCATTACTCTAGAAGGTGGGTAAGAGAGGATCTTGCTTCAATTTATGTCATCAAGTGTTATGTCTATATTTTCCTCTAAGAGTTTTATAGTTTCTGGTCTTACCTCTTGATGAGGGTGAAACAAGAGAGTGAAAAAACTCATGTTTCAGAGTAAAAAAGTCACGTCTGACTCTGCGACCCCATGGACTGTAACCCAGAAGGCTTCTTTTCCCACGGGAATTTTCAAGGCAAGAATACTGGAGTGGGTTGCCATCTCCTTCTCTGTGGGATTTGTGACCTAGGGATCAACCCTCATCTCCTGCACTGGCAGGCTGATTCTTTACCATGGTTCCACGTGAGAAGCCTGCTGTGTATAAAACATACTCCTAATAACATGAGATGTTCTAACTTCACTTTTCAGACTTAAAACTTTTTCAGGGCTTAATGTAACACTATTTAATTTTTTTCTCTAATTTATCAGAATGAGGAATTATGGCTTATAATCACATGGTTATAATCTAGTATGGAAGAAAAATAAGAATTTTAATGCAAAGATCTATTTAGGAGATAGTTTTTGGGAAATTTTAGAAATAAAGTAAATATACTTAAATATAGTTTCTTAATAGATTGCTGGAGTACTCAAAGAAAAGAGACAAGAAACTTTAAAGTAAACAACATTAAAATCCTTAGCAAGCACTTGTATACTAGATCCCTGGGAGGAATTATAACATCTGTTGGGTTTTTCTTAATGTGAATTCCTGGGCTACCAATTAGAAATGGAAAATTACTTGAGTTGCACATGTAGCCCACAGTAACTAATCAGACTCTAGGATTCTCCCACACTAGCCTTTTGGTCATACCACTAGAAGAAAACAAAGAAAATGTTGACATTGTCAGAGAAGAAACAGAGAGCTCTTTATCTACTTAAAACTAGGATGGGCGGAGGAGAGGGAAGCAGTGAGGTTCTGAAATCTCCTTGAAGCAGCTCAGATTAAAGAAGATCAAAGCAACAGGTTTTGCCAACTGGGGAATGGACAGTTTGGGTTCCTTTAGCAATGATCCCTCTGATAAGCCACCTTGCCAAGGTTGCTCCACCTACCTCATGGAGCTTTATATCAAGTGTGCAATTTCCTTATTTCCTCTGCTTACCGTGTTTCACTTGAGGATTTGAGTACAAGAAACATCAAAGTGATTATACTTATGAAATGTAGATTTTCCTCTTCTTGACCCTAGCTGGATTTTCAAGAAGAAATGGCCCTTTTACAAGCTGTGATGGAATGTGGCTTTGGAAATTGGTAGGATATAACCAATCAGATGTGCGCCAAGACCAAGGAGGAGTGTGAGAAGCACTATATGAACCATTTCTTCAATAACCCTCTCTTCACATCTACCCTGCTGAACCTGAAGCAAGCAGAGGAGGCAAAAACTGCTGACACTGCCGTTCCATTTCACTCTGCAGACGACCCTCCCCGACCTACTTTTAACTCCTTGTTTTCTCAGGACGTGGCAGGATACGTGCCAGCTCAAGCAGATTTCATACAGCAGTTTGACAATTATGCGAAGTGGAACTTGAGAGATATTGATTTTGTCGAAGATGACTGGGACATTCTACATGCTCTGAAGATGGCTGTAGTAGATATCTATCATTCCAGGATGAAGGAGGACAAAGATGAAAAAAAATTGAGATCACGAATTAATCAACCTTAGGAAGTTTCAGTTAATGGAACGATGATACCCCAAGGAAGTCCAAGATCTTTATGCAAAAAATGAGGTGATTTGCAAGGACAGTGGGGCCGGTGGGGCCTGACAAGTTCATTGAAAGCCAGGCATTGGAATTTGAACTCCAAAGGGAAATCAAAAGGCTCCAGGAATACAGGACAGCAGGCGTTATCAATTTTTGTAGCGCCAGAAGTTACAATCACCTCAAGAAGACTCAAGAAGAGGAACCCCTCAAACACAGAATGCGCTCCGAGGTCCTCCAGTGCATCAGGACAGCAGCGCCTGCCAGCAGTGGCTCCACCCGCAGGCTGACGTTGACTCTGACTTGAGTCCTTCTGTTCAAATGACTTCGAATTCAGGTAGATGAAGTGTACTGCCCTTGAAACTCAGCGGCCTCCCTGGCACAGAGAAGTTGAGTGAAAAAGAAAAGGAGCTCTGTTAGATGGTGAGGTTGGTCCCAGGAGCCTATTTAGAATACACATCTGCTCTATTGAACAAATGTCACAAGCAAAGGGGCTTGAAACTGGCCCAGGCGAGAGCACTCATCAAGACAGACATGAACAAAACCCAGAAAATCTATGATTTCATCATCTGAGAAGGATACATCACCAAAGCCTGTGAGGCTCCCCAGGAGTACTGCGGGCCAAAGGGCCGCAAGGGCATTCTGGAGCCTCATTTTTTAACTGAATTCTCATTGAGAAAAAAGGGAAAGAAAAAAGGAAATCTTCAGTTGTATTAGTGTCTACTTTCTTCCCCACCCTGCTTTAAAATACTCCTGTTGTTGGTATTGTACTGCAGAGTTATGTGCTAGATAAGCTATTATTAATTGTGTGTGGGCATTCATTCCTAATACCTCTTGTAACTAAAACAAGAACCATAGTACCACACATCACAGTATTGGTAGAAGTAGAACTAAACCAGTCTGTAGTCCCAGGAGTCCAGCTCAGATCCTCATACCTGCTTAGGAGGTTGGTTTTCTAATTATCTGTTTTGCATTCAAACATTACACACAGATGTTAAATAAAGAGGCTATATAGAGAGAAAGCTTTCTCCTTCTGTCCGAGATTTTATTTTTAAGCTAACAACTTAGGTTTATGAGCAGAAAGGAGGAAAACCTCCCCCATGATGGTCTTGTCCCAAACTGCACCTTGAACTTGAATGTTTGGTTCTGTAATCTGCAGTCTGACTCTCTCAACTGCAGAAGACTTTTTGAGTAGGTTACACCCGATATAAAATGTCTCTGTTATTTTTAGAACAAATGGATTAAAATGTTTTGCTACTTAAAAAAAAAAAAAAAAACTAGGATAAAGAATGCAAGATGCAAATAGCCAGATTATTATTACTTTTTAATCAAGAAGCACCTGAGATAATCCTGTTAAGTTTTCCATTGAGTTCATGGCCTAGAAAATTTAATACAGCCTTCAGGGAACCTGCAGGCACAACACAAAGGTGCCATCTAAAATTTGAAATATTTAAAATCCCAGTATAACCTTTAAAAATGCTTGCAAATTTTGTATTCTTCTCCTTAATATATCAATGCTTCTTTTGAAGTAAAAATGGCTTCAGCTACCTACAAGTTAAATTACTAGCCCTTTTCATAAATCTTTGAATAAAACCAATGTTTTCTAAGATAACCATGCTTATTTCCAGCTTTATATTTCCAAAGCATACTCAGCTGGAGAAGAATGACCCAGAAAAAATCTAAAGGTTTCCATGTAAAGATCACATGCTTAGGATAACACTGAGGTCTCTAGTGCTCCAGAGAAGGACTATCTGCTCTTCAGTTAGTGAAGACTGTTGGTATTTTATTCACTCATTCGTGTCTGATTCTTGAAACCCCATGGACTGTAGCCCACCAGGCTCCTCTGCCCATGGGATTTCCCAGGCAAGAATACTAGAGTGGGTTGCCAGGCCTTTCTCCAGGGGATTTTCCCCACCCAGGGATCAAACCCAGGTTTCCTGAAAGGTAGGCAGATTCTTTACTGTCTTAGCCACCAGAAATGTCCAGCTTCCCACCAGGGAAGTTGATATTTTAAAGGTATTTTTCATTACTAGGGGAACTACTAGTACTATGGTACTATTGGTCATGTCTTGAGATCAGAGAAGAAACAGAAATTATATTTTAGGTTAAACTAAGAAAAATTTGAGGGAAAAACGATGATTTTCCCAGCTTTGGCTCACCTTTAGATCAACAGCAACTGAACTTAAAAGCAAATGCCACAGTTTTGCCAAAAGAAAACTGTAAGGTTTTAGGCCCCACAGTAGTCAGACAGCATAAGGTAAGCGAGTATGATTAGAAATCTGAATAAGAACTTTCTTTTCCTTATTTTTTCAACTGCCTATATAATTGACTATAACATTTGTTGCAGGTGTACAACATAGTTGTTCAACACATACACATTATGAAATGACCTCCATAAGTCTAGTAACGGTCTATCACCATACAAAGTTTTAAATTATTGTTGATTATATTCCCTATGCTGTACATTACCTCCCCAGGACTTACTTATTATATAACTAGAAGTTTGTACTGGGCTTCCCTGAAAGTTCAGTTGGTAAAATATCCACCTGCAATGCAGGAGACCCTGGTTCTATTCCTGGGTTGGGAAGATCTGCTGGAGAAGGGATAGGCTACCCACTACAGTATTTGTGGGCTTCCCTGTGTTTCAGCTGGTAAAGAATCTGGCTGTAATGCAGGAGACTTGCGTTCAATTCCTGGGTTGGGAAGATCGCCTGGAGAAGGGAAAGGCTACCCACTTCAGTATTCTGGTCTGGAGAATTCCATGGACTCTATAGTCAACAGGGTCGCAAAGAGTCAGACACAACTGAGTGTAAATGCTGTGCTGTGCAAAAGTTTATACTTATTCATCTCCTTTGCCAATCTTATCCATTCCTCCACCCGCCTCTCTTCTGGCAACCCACCAGTTTGTTACCTGTATCTATGAGTCTGTTTCTGCTTTGTTTTGTTTGTTGATTTGTTCTTATGTTCCACATACAAGTGAAATTATACAGGATTTGTCTTTCTCTGTCTGACTTATTTCACTTTGCTTAATACATTCTCGATCCATCCATGTTGTTGTAAATGGAAAGATTTCATTCTTTCTCATGACTAATATTTCATTTCTTATATTAATAGCATCTTCTTTATCCATTCACCTATCAGTGAACACTTAGGTGACCTCCAAGTTTTGGCAACAATAAACCACTGTGATGAACAAAGAGGTCATATATTTCTTCAAATTAGTGAGTTTTGTTTCTTTGTATAGATGTCAAAGAGTGGAATTGGTGGGTGGTATGGTAGTTCTATTTTTAATTTTTTGAAGAATCTCTATGCTGTCTACCATAGTGGCCACACAAATTTATATTCTCACCAATAGTGTAAGAGGGTTCCCTTTTCTCCACATCCTCTGTAGCATTTATTGCTTATAGATTTTTTGATGACAACCATTCTGATCAGTGTGAGGTGATACCTCATTGTAGTTTTGATTTGCAACTCTCTAATAATTAGTGATATTGAGAAGCTTTTCATGTGTTTGTTTTCCATCTGTGTGTCTTCTTTGGTGAAATATCTATTTAGGTCTTCTGCCATTTTTTCACCAGGTTGTTCTTTTTATTATTGAGCTGCATGTGCTGTTTGTATATTTTAGAGATTAATCTTTCATCAGTTGCCTCATTTGAAAATATTTTCTCTCATTCTGAAGATTGTCTTTTTGTTTTGTTTATAGTTTCTTTTGTTCTGAAAAAAAAACATTTAATTAGGTCCCTTTTGTTTATTTTGTTTTTATTTTCATTACTCCAGGACATGGGTTACAAAAGATCTTGCTGCAATTTATGTCAGAGAGTGTTATGCCTGTGTTTTCCTCTAAGAGCTTTAGTGTCTGGCTTACTTTTATGTCTTTAATCCATTCTGAGGTGTGTGTGTGTGTGTGTGTATGGTGTTAGAGAGTGTTCTAATTTCATTCTTTTACATGTAGCTATCCAGTTTTACCAGCACCACTTATTGGTGAGACTGTCTTTTCTCTATCGTATATTCTTGCATTCTTTGTCACAGATTATGTATATGGGTTTATCTATGGGCTTTCTATACGGTTCCATCGATCCATTTTTTTGGTAATATGCCAGTACCATACTGTCTTGATTACTGTAGCTTTGTATTGTAGTCTGAAGTCAGGGAGCCTGATTCCTCAAGCTCCATTTTCTTTCTCAAGATTGCTTTGGCTATATAGGATTTTTTGTATTTCTATATAAGTTGTAAAAAAAATTTTGTTCTATGAAAATTTCCATTGGTCATTTGATAGAGATTACACTGAATTTGTAGACTGCTTTGGGTAGTACTGTTAAATGGGTTTTTAAAATTCTTTTCATAGTTCTCTCTTTCTTCTCTTTCTCTCTTCCCTTGTGACTTGATGACTATCTCTAATGTCATAACTGAATTCCTTTCCTTTTAATGCTTGTGTATCTACTGTAGACTTTTGGTTTGTGATTACCATGAAGTTTATAAATAATGACATAAAAACAACCTAAAACCTATATATATATGTGTGTGTATATATACACACACATACATGTTTTACATGTGTGTATATATATATTCACATATACAGGTTATATATTATATGGTTGTAGGTTATAACCATATATATGTGGTTGTCCTTTTTAGGCTGTCTATCTTTTAAGTTGAAATGCATTTTAAAAGCCTTATATTTTCATACCCCCCCCAAGTTTTTATATTTTTTATGTTATATTTTACATGTTTTTATTTTGCATATTCTGTAAGTGGTTATTATAGATTTGGACAATTTTTACTACTTTTGTCTTTTAACCTTCTTACTAGTTTTATAATGTTACTATAGGTTTGCCTCTACATGAGATTTTTTTCTTTCATAATTTTCTTATTTCCAGTTGTAGCCATCTCTTCTCCACTTAGAATAATCCTTTTAACATTTCTTGTAAGGCCAGTTTAGTGGTGATGAACTCCTTCAGCTTTTGCTTGTATATAAAACTCTAAATGATAATCTTGCCAAGTCAGGTACTCTTGGTTGTCAATTTTTTCCCTATCATATCATTCCACTTCCTTCTAACCTGCAAAGTTTCTGCTGAAAAGTCAGTTTATTGTATTCTGGGAGCTCCCTTGTACATAACTAGCTGTGTCTCCATTGCCACTGTTAGTTTCTTTACCTTTGCTTTTTTCATTTTAATTATAGTATGTCTTGGTGGGGACCTCTAGATTCATCTTGTTTGGGACTCTCTGTGTTTCTTGGACCTAGATGTCTGTTTCCTTGCCAGGTTACAGATGTTTTCAGCTATTATTTCTTCAAAAAGTTCTCTGCCCCTTTCTCTATCTCTTCTCCTTCCAAGACCCCTATAATGTGAGTATTTCTGCACTTGATGTTATCCCGAAGGTCCTTTAAACTATATTCATTTTTCTCATACTTTTTTCTTTTCAGCTTCCATTATTTTCACTACTCTTGTCTTCTAGATTTCTGGTTCATTCTTCTATATCATCTAATTTACTGTTGATTCCCTTTAGTGTACTTTTTACTTTAGTTGTATTCTTCAGTTCTGGTTGATTCTTTATACATTTTTTATCTCTTTGTTGAAATTCTCACAGTGTTCATCCATTTTTATCCCAAGTTTTGTGACCATATTTATGACAATTATCCTGAACTTTTTATTGAGTAGATCAAAATATTTCCATTTTGTTTAGTCCTTTTTCTGAGGTTTTGTCTTGGTCTTTCATTTGGAACATATTCTTCTGTCTCCTCATTTTGCCTAATTCTCTGTATTTAAGACTTAAGTGAAGTCGCTCAGTCGTGTCCAACTCTTTGCGACCCCATGGACTGTAGCCTACCAGGCTCCTCCATCTGTGGGATTTTCCAGGCAATAGTACGGGAGTGGGTTGCCATTTCCTTCTCCAGGGGATCTTCCCCACCCAGGGATCGAACCCAGGTCTCCTGCATTGTAGACAGACGCTTTACCGTCTGAGCCAACAGAGAAGTCTCTCTGTTTACTTCTTTGTATTTGGTAGGTAAGTTATATCTCTCAACCTTGGAGAAGTGGTCTTATGTAGTAGATGTCCTCTAGGACCCAGAAGCACACCCCGCTCTGGCCACCAGAGCCAGATGTGTAACAGGTATTCCCAATGTGAGCTGTATGCACCTTTCTGTTGTGGTGGTGCTGACTGCTACAGTCACTCTGGTATTCAGGGCTGACTCCTGGCCCAGCTGGCTGCAATGCCCAGCAGTGCATGACTGTAGGTACATTCATGTACATTCATGTATCAAGTAGGGTAGGCCCTCAATGTGACTCCGTATAAGGAACAATGGTATGTTACTGCTGCTAGGGGGCAGAAATCCCCAGTTCACAACCACTGCAGAGGTCCTGGTAGGCAAGGCAAGCCCCTAGCACAACTGACTATGA
The DNA here is from genome assembly GCF_032452875.1 of Bos javanicus. Lineage (NCBI taxonomy): Eukaryota > Metazoa > Chordata > Mammalia > Artiodactyla > Bovidae > Bos > Bos javanicus. The sequence goes on along the minus strand of NC_083887.1, from coordinate 28,686,025 downwards.
GACCTGGTGTTGCATAACCACTGCAGGAACTGGTTGGTGCCACAGGCCCCTGGAAGTAATAGTCTAGAAGGAGTATTTCAAAATGGCACTCCTCTAGTATAGCTGTCTGCAAAGTAGAATAAGATCACAAAAATTACTGCTGCCAGAATCTCAGTCCCCAGGGAGTGTTACAGCTGCCTCCTATCTCTCTTCAAGTTTAGCAAGTGAAAGTGAAAGTGAAGTCATGTCCGACTCTTTGCGACCACATGGACTGTAGCCTACCAGGCTCCTCCCTCCATGGGATTCTTCAGGCAAGAGTACTGGAGTGGGTTGCCATTTCCTTCTCCAGGGGATCTTCCCTACCCAGGGATCAAACCCTGGTCTCCCGCATTCCAGGCAGACGCTTTAACCTCTGACCCACCAGGGAAGCAAGTGGCACCTTTCAAATTGCTACCTCTACATTGAGACTCAGATTGAGTGAACTTTTGCATGTGCCCTTTAAGAGTGGAATCTCAGTTTCCCACAGTTGTTTGGCTGTCTGAACCCAAGCCCTGCTTAGTTTTCAAAGCCCAACATTTTGGGGGCTCATATTCCTGGTACAGACCCCCAGGCTGTTGAGCCTGAGTGAGGGTCAGACGCCTTGCTCCTCAAGAAAGAACTTTGTAGTTGTGACTTTTCTTCCACTTTTCTGGTTCACAGTACTGGGGATACGGGTCCTGACTAGACCATATCTCCACCCCTCCTACCTATCTTTGGAGAAGGAAATGGCAACCCACTCCAGTATTCTTGCTTGGAGAATCCCATGGACAGAAGAGCCTGGTGGTCTGCCATCGATGGGGTCACACAGAGTTGGACACGACTGAAGTGACTTAGCAGCAGCAGCCTACCTATCTTGTTGTGGCCTTTTCTTTATATGTATTGTTGCGGAACATTTTTTCTGCTAATCTTCAGGTCATTCTCAGAGAAGGTTGCTCTGTAAGTAGTGGCAATGCTGGTGTGCCCATGAGAGGAGGTAAGCTCAGGATATTCTTACTTTATAATCTGGGTTCAGACCCAGAGCCAGAACTTTCTGCTGGGATAGGGAAGAGTGCCATCGCTGATGGAGAAAGGTATATCTCTGAATGCATATGATAAGTAAAAGGGAAAGTGTTAGTGGCTCAGTCATGTCCGACTGCGACCTCAGGGACTGCAGCCTGCCAGGCTCCTCTGTCCATGGAATTCTCCAGACAAAAATATTGAGTGGGTTGACATTTCCTTTTCCAGGGGATCTTTCTGACCCAGGGATTGAACTCGGGTCTCCCACATGGCAGATTCTTTACCATCTGAGAGGTGCTAGGCATGTACAGATGAGTCACTAAAGTTCTGTTTACCCTTCAGATCTCAGTCTAGCCATTGTTCCCTCAGAGAGGGCTCTCTTGATTCTCTGGTGTTAGTTTCATCAGTCTGTTCACATATCCTGTAGACTCTTCTTAAACCGATAAATATTTGTGTTCTCAACTTAATTGTGTGAGCCTTTAAGATATGCTGCAGGCAGTATACCTTATTCTCACTGTCTTAAATATAGTGAGCCCTCATTAAATGTAAATTGGTTACTAGATTAAATAATGACCACTTTACTACCAGACATCAGTGGTAAATAAATAATAATAATTGGATTTATGCTCCCTCTCTCTTTCTCTCTTTTCATTAATACATTCCTTCCATTTATGAGAAGTGTATATACACCTAAATAACCTTAAAACTTTTCTGTAATGGCTTATTTTCTGAACGAAATAAAGCAGATCTATCTTATCTTTCCCAGATTCATTTATGTTGGATTAGCATGCTACCCTCAGCGGTCCTGAGTGCTGCTGGACTACCCTTCATTCATACCAATATTATCATTTTGGTGAGGCTATTAAACAAATAACATAATACTTGGTGAAACAGCTTAAAATTAAGATACAATACAGCCAACATAATTGCAATAAACTGGAAAGATACATGGAGAAGGGGAGTTTCTTATTTACTGGGGCTCTTCCCAAATATAAAGATGCAAATTTCTAAGAGAGAGAAAAAGAATTTAAAACACACACAAAACAGGTCCTACTCAATGAATTATGACTTTTTGGTTATTTCTCCCAAGTAGTTGTGAATGCAGACTGTAAAATATTAATCAGGTTCAGTCTCTATTTATCATGCAGGACAGATGGAAAACTCAGATATAAATGTTATTAGTCTTGATTCAGGTCATTTGGAAAAGTATCTTCTGGAGCTAGCATGCACTGGTCAGAGATTAGAACAAATGTGATTGGACAGTAAAAGCAAAATGATGTCATTGGTTAAGTCATCTGAGACAGGTGGTCTGTAGGCTGCACCTTAATTCCCATACCATCTTCAATCTGTCAGAGAAAATTAATGACTCACTCCAAACAACAAATGACTGTTGTTTGGGGCAACAGAACAAATTCTTTTGCAAGGTCACTACATATGAGCACCACATACTTTATTCATCTCTGACTGAGACAATCAAGAGAGAAATAACAAATTTGAATCTGACATTGCAGTCCTACCACTGTGGCATTAGGAAAGCTAGAGAATCAGGACCTTTTATATAAAGAATATGACATGGTCAAAGTGCTACAAGGGATAAATGATTTAAGAAAAAAAATTTGGTCCTCAGATATATGATTTAGAGATCAGACACATAGGAAAAAGCCCCATCTCTAAAATGTTGACATAGCAGTGGAACCTGCTATAGTATCGAAAATTTATTTTCACAAGAGTCAAGGAATTTAAGAACTATAGCATGTACTGGCACACAAATCTTTTTTTCAGGCATTTTGTCATCTGTCTCAGCACTGTACTCAAATGAGTGGGGAAGCCCAAGTGAGTGAGAAAATTCAAGTTTGCTAGGCTACAAATTGTTGATTTTTTCTTCAGGAACAAATGGACTAATTAACTGACCATGGATTTTCCATCACAAGAGTTCAATCATAGGCCAAAATACCACTTAGTAGAGATTTTAGGTATAGATACAGTCTTTAACATCCCCTTTAAGTCTCATATTTCAGACTACCAAATCATCCTGTACTTCTCCATATCACATTTAGCTCTTATAATTATTTCTTTAACAGCATTCTTCCTGTAAGTACCACAAGGTCAGGAGCTAATTCTACCTTCTCCACTGTGGTGTGCTCAGAGACTAGCACAGCGTCTAACAGATAGTGTTTAATAAAATGCTGTTTATTAACTGACAAGTCTTATAAACCTGAAAAAGAGTGATTGTTTGAATTAAATGTTTTGAAATAAAATTGGCATGTGCTGTGCTGTGCTAAGTTGCTCAGTCGTACCTGACTCTTTGCAACACTATGAATTGTAACCTACCAGGCTTCTCTGTCCATGGGGATTCTCCAGGCAAGAATATTGCAGTGGGTTGCCAAGCCCTCCTCCAGGGGATTTTCCTGACCCAGGGATCGAACCCAGGTCTCCCGCATTGCAGGTGGATTCTTTAACATCTGAGCCACCAGGGAAGCCCAAAATTGGCCTGACTTCCTCCTAAATTTAAATGGAAGGCATTTTAAAGAAAGTTTAGATTATTGTAACTTCTGAAGTTTCAAGTTAAAATATGTGGAGTTTTAAGCTGACTTCATGTTTCATTATTACAGGGAAATAATTATCATGTTAATAATAATAAATATCATTCCTAGTTTCCTAAACCACTCCTAGTAAATATTTGTAGGTATGTGTGTGAAATATATATATATATATAAAACAGAATACATAGAGAATAGAGGCTTCCCAAGTGGAGCTAGTGGTAAAGAACCCACCAGCCAATACAGGAGACATAAGAGATGCAGGTTTGATCCCTGGGTGGTGAAGTTCCCTGGAGGAGGGCATGCCATTCCACTCCAGTATTCTTGCCTGGAGAATCCCATGGACACAGAGCCTGGCGAGCAACAGTCCATAGGGTCACAATCAGTCAGACACAACTGAAGAGACTCGGCATGTACATGCACACATATAGAGAATATATGTAAAAGAATCATATAAAGAGAGGTAAAGCATAAATAATATAAATAGAGGCAGTTGTATCATTCCAAAACTTTTATTTCCCTTGAATTATCATTGAAATGATAAAATTTAGTTAAATATTTTCTTCCAAATAAGTACTGTTGCTACTTCTGTCAAAATTCTTTTGGAAGTTTTAGAAATTTTTGACAAGTACAATAATAAAAATAAAGATGCCACCAAATTAGGTATGATTAATATTGGGAGGAAAAATCATAAAATCTAAAAAGATTCTGCCTTGAGATTACTTCAAAACTGACTTCAATTTCCCATTTTATTTTCATGAAACTAAAAATCAGAACTGTAGAATATAGTGTGATTTATTTCAGAAAGATGACAGGCATTATTTTGCATACTCAAATGAGAGACAACTGACTCACATCAAAAGACTGACAATGAGAAATTTATGAATTTTAACTTAAAATGTGCAAACTTTGAACATACAATTTCTATTATTCTCTTCTTTCACTTTTTTTTTCAAATATCACACTGATAGTATTAATTGTATAAATCAGGGATTTCCCACACCTCTTAATGTCAAGAGCTGCAGACTCAGGGGTTATGGGTGGAATGCCTGCAGGCAGATGTATCTGTAAAACTGAATGCCTTTACAAGGATCATGTATCCACCGGTTTGCTGTAGTTGATACCACTTTCCCTTATTCTACACTAGCCTTCTTACACATGTGCACAGTCTCCCTGGCACTTTCTGAGATCATTTGATTTTTTTGACCCCAGACTTAGACAAACCCCTAAGAAATAACAAAACATTTTTTCCCTTTATTCAATCAAACGTCATGCCTCTTAGATATATGTATAATTATGTGCCTTCATGAAAATAATGCAGTGCTCCAATGATAGTAAAAATACTAATGCAACATAAAAAATTCAGAATAAAACATATATGAATAAATAATAAAATTTAGAAAGATTACACAGTATCTAGGCATATGGCCAGATATTTTTTATGCAATATATTATTCAGTGCTCGAAACTATGAGAAAGGTAATATCATTATCACCATTTTGTAGATGAAAGTACTAATGTTCATCAAAATAAATATCTTACCCGAGGTCAACTAGTAATGGCTAGATTGAAATTCAATAGAAGTGCATTGACCACATATTTGCACTGTTAATCACAGTAATATTTTATGTGTGCGCATGCACCTGTGTGTGTGTGTGTGTGTGTGTGAAGACAGAAAGACAAAGATATTGCATATATGAAAGGGCAACTTTTCCTTTCTTCTCAACAATACAAGAGAAGACTCTACACATGTACATCACCAAATGGTCAACACTGAAATCAGATTGATTATGTTCTTTGCAGCCAAAGATGGAGAAGCTCTATACAGTCAACAAAAACAAGACGGGGAGCTGACTGTGGCTCAGACCATGAACTCCTTATTACCAAATTCAGACTTAAATTGAAGAAAGTAGGGAAAATCACTAAACCATTCAGGTATGACCTAAATCAAATCCCTTATGATTATACAGTGGAAGTGAGAAATAGATTTAAGGGCCTAGATCTGATAGATAGAGTGCCTGATGAACTATGGAATGAGGTTTGTGACATTGTACAGGAGACAGGGATCAAGACCATCCCCATGGAAAAGAAATGCAAAAAAGCAAAATGGCAGCCTAGGGAGGCCTTACAAATAGCTGTGAAAAGAAGAGAAGCGAAAAGCAAAGGAGAAAAGGAAAAATATAAGCATCTGAATGCAGAGTTCCAAAGAATGGCAAGAAGAGATAGGAAAGCCTTCCTCAGTGATCAATGCAAAGAAATAGAGGAAAGCAACAGAATGGGAAAGACTAGAGATCCTCTTCAAGAAAATTAGAGATACCAAGGGGACATTTCATGCAAAGATGGGCTCGATAAAGGACAGAACTTGTGTGGACCTAACAGCAGCAGAAGATATTAAGAAGAGGTGGCAAGAATATACAGAAGAACTGTACAAAAAAGATCTTCACAACCCAGATAATCATGATAGTGTGATCACTGACCTAGAGCCAGATATCCTGGAATGTGAAGTCAAGTGGGCCTTAGAAAGCATCACTATGAACAAAGCTAGTGGAGGTGATGGAATTCCAGTTGAGCTCTTTCAAATCCTGAAAGATGATGCTGTGAAAGTACTGCACTCAATATGCCATCAAATTTGGAAAACTCAGCAGTGGCCACAGGACTGGAAAAGGTCAGTTTTCATTCCAATCCCAAAGAAAGGCAATGCCAAAGAATGCTCAAACTACCACACAATTGCACTCATTTCACATGCTAGTAAAGTAATGCTCAAAATTCTCCAAGCCAGGCTTCAGCAATACGTGAACCGTGAACTTCCAGATGTTCAAGCTGGTTTTAGAAAAGGCAGAGGAACCAGAGATCAAATTGCTAACATCCGCTGAATCATGGAAAAAGCAAGAGAGTTCCAGAAAAACATCTATTTCTGCTCTATTGACTATGCCAAAGCCCTTGACTGTGTGGATCACAATCAACTGGGGAAAATTCTGAAAGAAATGGGAATACCAGACCACCTGATCTGCCTCTTGAGAAATCTGTATGCAGGTCAGGAAGCAACAGTTAGAACTGGACATGGAACAACAGACTGGTTCCAAATAGGAAAAGGAGTACGTCAAGGCTGTATATTGTCACCCTGCTTATTTAACTTCTATGCAGAGTACATCATGAGAAATTCTGGACTGGAAGAAACACAAGCTGGAATCAAGATTGCGGGAGAAACATCAATAACCTCAGATATGCAGATAACACCACCCTTATGGCAGAAAGTGAAGAGGAACTAAAAAGCTTCTTGATGAAAGTGAAAGTGGAGAGTGAAAAAGTTGGCTTAAAGCTCAACATTCAGAAAACGAAGATCATGGCATCCGGTCCCATCACTTCTTGGGAAATAGATGGGGAAACAGTGGAAACAGTGGAAACAGTGTCAGACTTTATTTTTCTGGGCTCCAAAATCACTGCAGATGGTGACTGCAGCCATGAAATTAAAAGACGCTTACTCCTTGGAAGGAACCTAGATAGCATATTCAAAAGCAGAGACATTACTTTGCCAACAAAGGTTCGACTAGTCAAGGCTATGGTTTTTCCTGTGGTCATGTATGGATGTGAGAGTTGGACTGTGAAGAAGGCTGAGTGCCAAAGAATTGATGCTTTTGAACTGTGGTGTTGGAGAAGACTCTTGAGAGTCCCTTGGACTGCAAGGAGATCCAACCAGTCCATTCTGAAGGAGATCAGCCCTGGGATTTCTTTGGAAGGAATGATGCTAAAGCTGAAACTCCAGTACTTTGGCCACCTCATGCGAAGAGTTGACTCATTGGAAAAGACTCTGATGCTGCGAGGGATTGGGGGCAGGAGGAGAAGGGGACGCCAGCGGATGAGATGGCTGGATAACATCACTGACTCGATGGACTTGAGTCTGAGTGAACTCTGGGAGTTTGTGATGGACAGGGAGGCCTGCCGTGCTGTGATTCATGGGGTCGCAAAGAGTCAGACACGACTGAGCGACTGAATTGAACTGAACTGAACTGAACTGAAGAAGGTAGATTTTGACAAAAGTAATACCTTCCAGTTACATTATGCTGAACAGATCACTGGCTGAACAAACTTCAGTGACCATGCAGCCATTTGGCAGAATAAAACCTTCAACATCATTATTATATGGGGTGTCATATTGTATTATAATACACTAAAGTGTCTGTTATCTTTATTGCTTTTTTTTATTGATGTGATGGATACTATAGGACATAATGCCTGAAACCGTAACAAATATAATTTAATATAATGACTTTAAAGAAATAAATTGGAAAAGGTATGAAAAGATAGCAAGAGCTTATTGTATGGCAAGAATTGACTGATATTTTACATGTAGAGTATAACAACAATTTTTATAACATTTTCTATAAGGATGTACTCTAGTTCTTAAGTTGTTTTAGTAATATGAAAACTTCTTATTAACTGAGTAGATTTAATAAGCCAGAACTATAAATTTAGCTGAATATGTACTTTAGTTTTAGCAATACATAGCTTGATTGTACTCATGAAATAGTATGAGTTTCATGTGAGGTAAATCGTACAGACTGACCAAGAGAATAAATACTGGTGTCAAATAACTCCTGTTTGAATTTGGTGGCACCTTTTTTTTCCAACTGTCTGATATTTGAGCTATGAATTAAATTTTTTTAATTCCAACTTTTCCATATCAAGAATAGCACTCTATTGTATGCTGTTAATAGTAACAATCAAATTATATAAAACAAGATAAGCACTTACATGGTAAACACCAGTCATCATAGCTGTTATTAATATTAAAATATAATGATACATATGGTGATACCATTAAAGATATAGAAATGGGAAGAGCACAATGATTAATTTCTATAAATCAGACTTACCACAAACCTTGTCTTCTCTCTGAATATGAATTTGTGATTCCTGGTTGGTCTGATGTGATAAGCATCTGTAGGGTGATTGCCTATTGGATGGATGACAGGTTTAACTGTTAGTTTTGAACGACTAGACTCAGAAACAGTACTAACCACAGTACATTTTTAGAAATAAAGTGAAAAATAATGAGATTATTTTTTGTTTCAGCTCATCCTTCATCTTGTCTCTCTTACTGAATGCATATATAAATCCTAGACATAATAGATGGAGCAGCTATCTGAGAACATCAGTATTTTCTTATCTGGTTTCAACAAAATTTCAGATCTGTAAGTGGACATCAGCACACACAAGAAGCTCTGGAGGAGAAGACATCAAGTCAGGTAGGAGGATTAGGAAAGCGGCCTCATAATACTCAGAAAGAGAAGTGGATAGCTCTCTCTTTCTTCTCACTGTTGTCTCTTGCCCCAGCCCATGATGACTCATGAGGGCTTAACACTATGGGGGAGGATAAATATTCTCTCTAAAAAAATGGAACCATGAACCCAAGATGTGGGGAGTATATTGACTGCTTTTATGTCTCTGTGATTCCACTGTTTGGCTCCAGACATGATCACATTCAAAGGAAATGAGTGGAAGAACAGGGCAAATAAAATCCCATATTGCAAGTCCGAGGATTCCTGGGGAATCAGAAAGTATTAATGAGATTATAGAGAGGGAGAATATTGGGAAATAATTCTTATAAATGAGCTTATGAACTACTGAACTCACCACTGAGCTGTGCATATATACTTTTGATCCTAAACAGTATATCATAGACTTTTTGAAAACAAGTAAGATATAGATCACTGTCTAGATCTCAGACTGGCCACTGGGTAGCACACACATGTGGCAGATACGAAGAGCATTGTAAAGGCTTTGAAGTAGAACTGATGCTGTAAACACAATCAAAAGAAGGCCAAACTGGAACTTTTCGTCCGAGTGGCATTGAATGTTTTTCCTGCTAAAACAAAAATGTAAATATTTCTAATAAAATTTTAAGAGACTCAGTGTCTCATAAAGCAAAATGTCCATGATACAATCCAAAATTACTTGGATATGAAGAATCAGGGAAATCTAAATATGCATGGAAAAAAGACAATCAACATATACCAACACCAAGTTGACAGAGATACCAGGACTTGTTTGACAAAGACTTTAATGAAGCTGTTTTTTTCTTTTTAAATCTTACAAAAAATAAAGACAGAAACTCTTGAAATGAATGAAAAGATGGAAACATACTACTAAGAAACAGAAGCTACACAGAAAATCAAATTGAAATTTTCTAACTGAAACAATAACCAAACTTTTAAAATATCATTTGATGGGCTCAATAATCAGATCTGAGAGAGTAAAGAGTAGATAAAACTCTAATACAATTATGTAAAGTTTAAAAATAAAATAAAATTTTTAAAAAATAAAATAAAATAAAACAGATCAACAGAAATTATGCATTTTCTTTAACAGAGAGAAAGAATTTTTTAAAATATTTAAATGCCAATCCAGTAGAAAGCTCTTCTAGTAGACAGGTTACTATCCCTGGTTCTTCTGACAGTATTAGTCTGGACCAATATTTAACTAATGCCAGGCTTTCCTCTCCAAGGGCATGCGGTATAGCTAGAATAGTGTAGGCTCACTTGTACGTATTTTCTGCTGTTTTCCCATCATCCAATTGTGTGATTTATGATTCTGCTACTGCTGCTGCTAAGTCATTTTAGTCGTGTCTGACTCTGTGTGACACCATAGATGGCAGCCCACCAGGCTCCCCTGTCCCTGGGATTCTCCAGGCAAGAGTACTGGAGTGGGGTGCCATTGCTTTCTCTGGATTTCTGATTCTAAGTTTTAAATAATTTGTAAGTGTTCAGTTTCTACACAACTTTATCACCTGCTAAGAATTTAAAAATCACATTCTCTGCTCAGCTGTTAATGCTAGGATCCATATTAGTTTTATAAGCATTTCCCTGTTTTAAACAGCTTTGTTTAGGCTTATGGCTTACGAAATTCATTTACGTTTGTTCATAAGAAATGTAAGAGTGGAATGTTAATAAATGTCAGTATAGCTCTGTAGTGTCAAGAATTTAAAAATTTAAAAATAGATTGGTTAAAAAATGCTTAAGATTTGAAAAAACTGGAAACTACTATCTTAAAAAAAAGAAAAAGAATAGAAAGTAGAAATAGAAAACAAAAATAATAAAGGAAATCAATGAACCTAAAAACTGATTAATAAGATTGATAAAATCCTAGCAAGACACACAAAGAAAAAAATACAGAAGACATAAATTCCCAATGTGGAGAATTAGAGAAAGAATATCACTACAGAGCATGTAGACATTAAAATGGCCATTATGGAATACTATAAACAACTCTACACACATAAATTCAACAACTTAGATAAAATGGACCAATTTCTTGAAAACTTAACTACCAAAAATAATCTAAAATTAAATAAATAATCCGAATAGTTTTAGAACTACTAAAGAAATTGAATCAATAGTTTAAAATCTTCTTTTAAAGAAATCTACAGGTCTGGGTTGTTTTGCTGATGACTTTTGCCAAACATATAAGGAAAAAATAACATCAATCCTATAAAACATCTTCCTGAAAATAGAAGAGTAGAGAACACTTTCTAACTCATTTTCTGAACTCCAGCATTAATCTGACACCACAAGTGGGCAGACAGGATAAGAAGAAACAACTACCTACCAATATTCCTCACGAGTAAAGAAGCAAAAAAATCTTCAGCAAAATATTCACAAATTAAATCTAGCAATATATTAAAAGCACAATAAACAACAACTAAGTGGAGAATTATAGTTAGAATGCAAAGCAAAGTTAAAATCGCTTACTCCTGTCCAACTCTTTGCCCGCCACCACCCCCACCCCCCAATGGGCTATAGAGTCCATGGAATTCTCTTGGCCAGAATACTGGAGTGGGTAGCCTTTCCCTTCTCCAGGGGATCTTCCCAACCCAGGGATCGAACCCAGGTCTCACACATTGCAGGCGGATTCTTTACCAGCTGAATGACAAGGGAAGCCCAAGAGTACTGGAGTGGGTAGCCTATCCCTTCTCCAGCAGAGCTTCTTGACCCAGTAATTGAACCAGGGTCTCCTGCACTGCAGGCGAATTCTTTACCATCTGAACTATGAGGTATGCAAAGGCTGGCTTAGTATTTGAAAATCAATCTATATAATCTCTCACATTAATAGAAAAAAAATAATTATCATTTCATGTAGAAAAAGCATTTGACAAAATTCAAAATTTATTCCTAATAAAAACTCTCAGCTAATTCAGAATAAAAAGGAATTTCTTCTATCTTATTTTTAAAAGTATTTAGAAACCTTCAGTGAATATCTTATTTAAAGATGAAAAACTGAATGATTTGCCTCTAACATTGTGAACAAGATAAGGATGTTGGTTTTCACCACTCCTATTCAACATCTTATTAGAAGTCCTAATCAGTGAAGTAAGCTACCAAATAGAAATTAAAGGTATATGGATTGAAAAGGAAGAAATAAGATTTTTCCTACTTATTAATAACATGATTGTCTATGTAAAAAATCAAAATAAATCTATTTTGAAACTCCTAGAACTAATTTGTGAGTAAAGTAAAATCACATAAAACAAGGAAAATACACAATATATTTCTATATATCACCAATTGGAAATTGGAACAATTACAAACCAAAATTTAAAAATAATAGTATGTATAATATCTCCAAAAAATGAAATTATTAAATATGAATATAAAAACATCTGAATTCTGAAAAGTGAAACTGATGAAAAATTAGAGATAGCATAAATAAATGAAGAGGTCTATGGTAATTATTATATTTTAAAATTATTTTAAAATTATAAATTTCTGACAATGTAAAGCACTAGTTTGAATGTGGAACAACTGACACTCTCATTCATTATGAAAATGCAAAATGAAACATTTTGAAAACAGTTTGACAGTTTCTTACAAAGTGAAATACGGATATATTTACCATATGACTCAGAATTCCCACTCCTAAGTATTTGCCCTAGTATAATGAAAACATATGTTTACATAAAAACTTTTTTTCACAGACGTTTTCAACAGCTCTACTTATAACCCTCCAAAACTGAGAATAACCCAATGCCCTTTAGTAGGTTAATGATTAAACAAACTGTGGTACTTTTATGCAATGAACTCAACAGTAAAAATGAACAAACTCAATACATAGAGTGTTTTGAATAAATCTCAAAAACATTATGGTGAGTGAATTAAGCCAGTCTCAAAATGTTGTGTACTGTACAATTCAATTTTTATGATATTCTCAAAAAGGCATCTGTAGTGACAGAGAACAATTTATTGGGTGCCAAAGTTTAGAAGTAGGGGTAGGGTATTACTACAAACGGGTAGCAAGAGGGAGATTTGGGGAGTCACAGAGCTCTTCGTGTAATTTGTGTAAACACTACCTTGCTGTTGTAGTGTTCACACAAATTTATAAAATTCACAGAGCTATACCTCCCAAAAGGCAATTTTACTGCATGTTAATTCTTAAAATTAAGTGAAATTAAAATACAGTTCAACAGAAGCTACTTGTATTCAGGATAATTCTCAGCCTAAAATAATAGGGAGCTAAACTAATATTGCCTTAACCAAAAATGCTTTATTTCTCATATATAAGAAGTCTCCAAATAGGCATAAAAATGATTAGCTGCTTGGAAATGCTGTCAGTACACGGGTACTTTGTATTTGCAGGTCATTCTCCTTAGCCTGTTGACTTCTCATCCTTCTGCTAACGTTGCCCCTTGACTAAAATATGGCCACACTGGCGCCAGGTATTAAGCTCTTGCTTAAGGCTGAAAGATGTGGTTAAGAAGAAAGTCATATCTGCCCTTGAGACCACCCACTCCAGCAAACTTCTCTTTACATTTTATTGGCCAAAATTGAATCATTCACCCACCACTACCTTGACTGTGTATCCAGTCACTAGTGAAGAATTCAGTTGTTGTTGCTATTTAGTCACTAAGTTGTATCTGACTCCCTGGTGATTCCATGGACTGTAGTTCACCAGGCTCCTCTGTCCTTGCAATTCTCCAGGCAAAAATACAGAGGGCATTGCCATTCCTTCTCCAGGGGATCTTCCTGAGCCAGGGATCAAACCTGCATCTCCTGCACTGCCAGATGGGTTCTTTACTACTGAGCCACCAGGGAAGCCCCCTGGAGAATTTAGCAATTACCTTAATTCTACAAATCATGATTAATCTCCAGGGGCTGGAGTAGAGGCCTACTGCCTGAAAATTAAGCAAAATGTACAAGAAACTATCTGTTTCCACTAATTAAGAGTATGACCTAAAAATGTCTTGTCTATTATTTCCACATGATATATGAAATTTTTTGAAGAAATTTTTAAAGTATATTCTTTTTCTCTAATTAAAACAACCATTTCAGATTTCACCACACTACTCTAATATATCCAGCCTATATGATAAAAATGCATTTCAGATAAGATTAAATTTATTTGTCTTCAAAGACTTTAAAAAATACATTAAAAAGTGTACATGAATATATACATAGAGCAACTACTGCTTTGAATATCTACAGAATATCTACTGCTACAAATATCTAACAGAAATGTTAACAGCCAAAATGTTTTCATTCTATGCACAAATCTTTCAAAACATTTTCTTTCATACAGTTTTCCAACTACTTTAAGAAAGAGTATTTTCTTCAGAATTGCTTAAGTACCGCATGATAACAGGGCATTGTCAAGTAAAGCATATTTGAGGAAGGCAACAAAGAGGTGAGGATATATTCTTACAAAGTTCACATTTCCTTTTTATTTTAAAAGTCTGCATTGTTTTGATGCAGCCTTTGCTCTCATTTTCATCATTTATGCTCTGAGCAAAATTTCCAACCAGAGAAGAGACATTTGGTACCTTGGGTTGTTTGTCCTTTTATAGCCTTGCTGATCTTTGCTTCTGGCAGCTCCTTACATTTTGTGGTTTCCCATGGAGTATGCAAAACACAAAGAAAGGTGTATTTTAGTCTAAGGTGGTGTCAAAGAACAATATCAAGTGTTCATGTAAGCATCTGCCAGTGCATTAGCATTTTAAAAAGCTCAGATGGAAATCCAAATGCAATTCAAGCTCTTTCTTAAGGTCTTATATAAGCCATCTTGCTAACCTAATGGTACATTAAAAAAAATACTAAGGTCTACTGAGCAGTGTGCAGGTAGATCAAATATAAACCACTAACTACATGCTGTACCAGCTATAAAATACAGGTACAGTGTCTGGTTACCTTCCCCTTAGGGAGAAAGAGGAAGCAGTTGTTCTGTCAGGGGAGTGTGTAATTTCCTTGGTTCTATCTCATCACAACAAAAATTTGGAGCGACGGACGTTAAAGCCCTCAGACAGATGGTGCCACGGTTCTTGGACACATCAGTGTTACAGCTCTCAGACAGATCAGTGTTACAGCTCTGTTTTATTTAGAAAATAAAGGAAAATACATCCTCGAGGCATGAGGGCATGCCGACCCAAAGGACACTAAGAGGAGAGAGAGAGAGAGAGCCCTTTGGCTCCCCTTTTTATATGTTTTTTTCTCCTCCCTCCCTGGGCCTGCCCTATGTAAATTGGGCTAGCCAGGAGTGCTGTTTTTTCTACTTGGGGTCCTCACTCCAGCCTCGGAGCTTCCTTTGTTTTATTTTTGCAGGCTTTTCCCTTCCTTGTCTTTTAGCCACTGCCATTCTGGACTCCTTTTTCCTACTCTAACTACATAACAGTTCTAAGCAATTTCTGTCCACTTCAGAAGATGACAAGTTTCTTTGAAGATGGCAACCTATTAAAAGTAAGATGGATATGACTGTGAAATTTCACTCATCATTTAGAAGAAGCCAAACAAAGTAAAATCTCCTTCTTCCCACTCTCAGTCCAATTTCTGGCACTTGGTTGAAGCATTCTGTGACGAGAGAATGAGGACGATTCTCTGAGTGCACACACCCAAAGAAAACTGTACTAACCACCATGTTCAATGAATAGATTTATCCAGGTAATATCATTTCAAGAATCTAATCCAATACCATAGGTTAGGTTTTGTTTACAAAATATATTTTGTAAAATTATAAAATTGTCTGTTTCTGTGAAAAGTACAATAGTTTATTTGAATGTGTAATTCACTAAGTTGTAAGATAAGTTTTAAAATTCCCAGCACTTCCTTTTACTCTTAGAAAATTAATTTAAATTCAGCTTCATCAAGAAAATAGCATCTATCAGATATAAACTCCCATAAATTGATTACACTTTATTCTTACCTACAATTGCTTTCACTGAACTTTACCTCTAAGGCTTCTGCCTCAAAGGAGTTGTGGGGAAGAGATATTAACATGCAAGACAAAGAATCCCTCTTCTAATACTCAACTTCCACTGGGATTTTATTTAATGTTTTATATAACTGATACTACCTCTCTGGTAAACTTCTTCTAACTCCCACCAATCAAATGTTGCCCTTTGAAAACACAGTATTAATTTGACATTATTACTGTATTCTCTTTATTTCTTTTACTCCCAAATTCCTGCAATGAATGATGAATGTAAGAGAAAATACTTTTCTCTTTATATTATTCATTATAAACAATCTTCTTTACTGTTAAGTGTGTGCATGTGTGCACATGTACATACACACACACACAAACACACACACAAACACACACACACACATACACCTTACCCATGTCACTCTTCAGTACAGGTCAGTGCTCCATGTAATAGTCACTTGGAGACCTACACTCTTTCCATCTTGTGAAACAATCTTGGAGGAGAAAGAGAGATTAATCCTGTGGTTTTACATGACTTTCTCATTTTAGTGCTTCCTAAAGTGGTGGCTCTGATGGTTAAGAATCACCCTGCAATGCAGGAGACCTGGGTTTTATCTCTGGGTTGGGGAGGAATGGCAACCCACTCCAGTACTATTGCCTGGAAAATCCCATGGATGGAAGAGCCTGGGAGGCTTCAGTCCATGGGGTTGCAAAGAGTCAGACACGACTGAGCAACTTCACTTTCTTTTCTTTTGGGAAGATTCCTTGGTAAAGAGAATGGCTACCCACTCCAGTATTCTTGCCTGGAGGATCCCAGGTGGGCTATAGTCCATGGGGTCACAAAGAGTTGGACATAATTGAGTGACTAACACTTCCTCATTTTATATGTCAGCAATGCAATGTTAAGTGTGGAGAGATAATAACCCTGTGTACGAGACTGCAAAAGAGACACCGATGTATAGATCAGTCTTATGGACTCTGTGGGAGAGGGAGAGGGTGGGGAGATTTGGGAGAATAGCATTGAAACATGTATAATATCATGTATGAAACGAGTCGCCAGTCCAGGTTCGATGCGTGGTACTGGATGCTTGGGGCTGGTGCACTGGGACGACCCAGAGGGAGGGTAGGGGAGGGAGGAGGGAGGAGGGTTCAGGATGGGGAACGCGGGTATACCTGCGGTGGATTCATTTCGATATTTGGCAAAACTAGTACAATATTGTAAAGTTTAAAAATAAAATAAAATTTAAAAAAAAAAGAGGCTGTAGAATAAAGGGAAGAAGCACAAGAGCCCTGCTAGTTGTTATAACTAAACATAAGGTTCACCTCCTCTGGAAAGCATATTTAAAGCCCCAGATCTACCTGTCCCAGAGTTCAAACCCAGGCTCTACCACTTACTAGGTGTATAACCTTGAGCAAATTAGTTATCATATCTGAAATTCATTGTATTTATCTGTAATGTTAGTTAAGTAACAGCACCTACCTCAAAGGATTACCCTACAAATTAAATGGATTACTATCCATAGGGTATTTTGAAAGTACAGATCACATAATAAGCCAAGTCAAAAGGTTAGACTTTATTTTTCCATATTTTCCCCTAGATTATAAATTCCTTAAGTACTGGCACTATGAAAACCTTAACAGTGCCTGACAAACAGTGTTTGCTTAATACAGGCACATCAAATGCGTAGCATATATGAGTGAGTGAATGAGTGACAGTCGCTCAGTTGTGCCCGATTCTGTGACCCCAGGAATGGTAGCCTGGGGTCTTCCTCTATCTATGGAATTCTCCAGGCAAGAATACTGGAGTGGGTTGCCATATCCAAAATCTCATGTAATATACATATACACAATATATTAGAGAAGAAAATGGCAACCCACTCCAGAATTCTTGCCTGGAAAATTCCATGGACAGAGGAGCCTGGCTTGCTGCAGTCCTTGGGGTTGCAAACAGTCAGACATGACTTATCGACTGAACAATGATACTGTATATATATGATGTACATATATATAAGCTCATATAATGGTTTCATGAGTTCTGTAAGATAAATATTTTAATCTCCATTTAAATAGATGAGGGAAAGGAGGTTAAAAGAAATCATATAATCTACCCAAAGTCATACAACTAATTAGAATTCAAATCCAGGCCTCTCTTTCTGTAGTGTTCTTTTCCATTACTGCACACCATCTAGAAGTGGGTAAGCCAATTTACCTACTATACGACCATGGCAGCATTTATTACATAGCTAAAATTATTTTTTGTGTGAATCTTCTCCAATTCTGCCAATTATTCAATTAGCAGGCAACATGCTATATTTAATTAATGGTCAGTGTTAGCAACATGGATTAAAATGGGATCAAAGAACAAATTGAATTAGAGGGAGAGCCAATTAATTTTTAAACAATTGAATATCTTTGATGAGGGAAGACTCATGATGACTCCAAGGTTTGTAGCTTAGCCATTAACTAAGATTTAGAGCATTGCAAAAAGAGAAAGTTGGGGAAGAAAGCTGTCTAGGGGGGCTTGTCAAGTAAGCAGCAGGACAAATAGACCAGTGATCCAAAGGAGAGGTCTGCCCCAGATACAGGTGTAGGATGCAGCGTCATATAGATAGACTAAAAAACATAGACGAAAGTGAGTTCACTCAGAGATTTAAATGAGACTTTTTTAGGTGTATGAAAGTTCAGGTAGCATGCAAGCAAACTGAACTAATAGTAACCTAACATCTCGCACTTTTTCCAATGTATCCCATAGTTCTAATGTATTCCTGGATATAATTATTTTATCTACTCTCCAACTTATCATTTCTTCAGTTGGTTAATGATATTAAGATATTAATTAAAAAAGGAAACCATTAGACTAAGGTGGTTCTAATGCATTAGTAGCCTGTGTAAGGAAACCAAACTCTAACCTAGAGTCAATTCAAGTAAACATATTTGTATCTGAGAAGATAAATTTATGAACAACCAATCACAAACAGAAAACTAGGCTTTCCCAATTAAGTTATCAACTTGAGTTACAGTCAAACAATTTTCTTGCTTCACTACCACATAGGCTCTTCAAAAGTGTTGCCTCTGAGTCCTGTCAGCAAAAAGCTTCTAACCACATTCGGTTTGCATGCATGATAAGACACTTAAGTTGTGTTCCACTGTTTGTGACCCCATGAACTGTAGCCCACCAGGCTTCTCTGTCTATGGGATTCTTCATGCAAGAATACTGGAGTAGGTTCCAGTCCCTTCTCCAGAGGATCTTCCCAACCCAGGGATTGAACCCGTGTCTCTCATATCTCCTGCAATGGTAGAGAGGTTTTTTACCACTAGCACCACCTGGGAAGCTTTTGGTTTGGCGCTGCTCAATTCAAGTTGACGCTTGCTAAAAATTCTTGAAAAATTAAATGTGCCTCAGTTTATTTTTCAACAGAAGAAAATGTACAGCACAAATGCAATATACCACATTGCATTTTAAAAACTGACCTTGATTACTGTCTTCTAAAATGAAAGATTTCAACTTGAAGAAGTTTCTAGCAACTTATAAATGAAGAATGAATGGGAGTCAATAAAGTATCAGTGAATAGAAAACCCAATTTTAGAATAAGACACCAATGCTATTTGGACACAAATGACCACCTATCCTAAATGGAAATAATTTTGTTTGTCCAGGATCTATTCTTTCTTCTGGTAAAAGTATCACAGTTTTGATTTAAGGAAATAACTTTTACCTATGGAGTACAGCCTTTTAAGATTGTAAACCAAGGAGTTTAATTCTCTTCTGACCAATGGGTGCATGGATGATCCCAGTTTGGTGAGTAAACTCTGGTTATCTCTCAAAATTAAAAGAAATTTGTTCAGAAAATATATCTATTACACTCTCCACATATCAGACTCATTCTAAAAATAAAATATCAACTTGTGCTTCCAGAAAACTATTTGATTTTGAATGTATGCTTTACTTTCCTATGTACTAGAGTATTCTATACTAATCACAGGAAATATAGATCACAAAATGGAGTATTTGTCCTTCATTAACATTATTAAATCTGCATATCTGAGGTTATTGATATTTCTCCCGGCAATCTTGATTCCAGCTTGTGCTTCTTCCAGCCCAGTGTTTCTCACGATATACTTGGCATATAAGTTAAATAAGCAAGGTGACAATATACAACCTTGACGTACTCCTTTTCCTATTTGGAACCAGTCTGTTGTTCCATGCCCAATTCTAACTGTTGCTTCCTGACCTACATATAGGTTTCTCAAGAGGCAAGTCAGGTGGTCTGGTGTTCCCATCTCTTTCAGAATTTTCCACAGTGTATTGTGATCCACACAGTCAAAGGTTTTGGCATAGTCAATAAAGCAGAAATAGATATTTTTCTGGAACTCTCTTCCTTTTTCCATGATCCAGAGGATATTGGCAATTTGATCTCTGGTTCCTCTGCCTTTTCTAAAACCAGCTTGAACATCTGGAAGTTCACGGCTCACGTATTGCTGAAGCAAGGCTTGGAGAATTTTGAGTATTACTTTACTAGCATGTGAGATGAGTGCAATTGTGTGGTAGTTTGAACATTCTTTGGCACTGCCTTTCTTTGGGATTGGAATGGAAACTGACCTTTTCTAGCCCTGTGGCCACTGCTGAGTGTTCCAAATTTGCTGGCATATTGAGTACAGCACTTTCACAGCATCCTCTAAAAGTTGGCTTATAGCTCAGCATTCAGAAAACTAAGATCATGGCATCTGGTCCCACCACTTCATGGGAAATAGATGAGGAAACAGTGGAAACTGTCAAATTTTATTTTTCTAGGCTCCAAAATCACTGCAGATGGTGATTGCAGCCATGAAATTAAAAGACAGTTACTCCTTGGAAGGAAAGTTATGACCAACCTAGACAGCATATTCAAAAGCAGAGACATTACTTTGCCAACAAAGGTTTGTCTAGTCAAGGCTTGATTTTTCCAGTGGTCATGTGCGGATGTGACAGCTGGACTATAAAGAGAGCTGAGCACCGAAGAATTGATGCTTTTGAACTGCGGTGTTAGAGAAGACTCTTGAGAGTCCCTTGGACTGCAAGGAGATCCAACCAGTCCATTCTAAAGGAGATCAGTTCTGGGTGTTCATTGGAAGGACTGATGCTAAAGCTGAAACTCCAGTACTTTGGCCACCTCATGTGAAGAGTTGACTCATTGGAAAAGACTATGATGCTAGAAGGGATTGGGGGCAAGAGGAGAAGGGGATGACCAAGGATGAGATGGCTGGATGGCATCACTGACTCGATGGACGTGAGTTTGAGTAAACTCCGGGAGATGATGATGGACAGGGAGGCCTGGTGTACTGCGATTCATGGGGTCACAAAGAGTCGGACACAACTGAGCAACTGAACTGAACTGAACTGAACATTATTAAAGAGGAAATTTTACTTCATTTTTACCACAAATATCTAGACAAAAATATTGAATTTAAGAAAAATAAAAACTTAATAGCCTACAAACAATGATTGTTTAAAAATAATACTTAAAATATTAGGTGTTGTATAGCATCATAAATAGGGAAGACTTTCCGAAACATATAACTAGCTCACAACCCATATCTCTCTCTCACCTGCTATTTTGGTAGAAGAGATATAATTATCATTAGAAACAGTTTAAGTATTCCTTCTTTAAATTCACCTGGATATGGTCTCCTGAGAGGAAATGTAGAGACCTTGAAGCTGCGGAGGGGATCAAGCACCCTAAGGATATCGGCACTGCAGTTATCGTTTCTGTGGTTTTGGAGACCGTACTTGGAACTGGGGCATCAAGTATGCCCAAGTCGCTGAATCCCAAGTCGCTGCTCTGAGCTATAGATTCACAGCACTTGCAGGTAGAGTTTACTTCTCTTCTGGCCTCAGGTGTTTCCGCCCCTCTACAGCTTTTGCACCAGAACCTGACCCCTGACTCCTCTGCTCCAAAAGAGCCCCAGCACTTTGGGGGCAAGGCATAAAGGAGAATTTGGGTTTACTTGACAGGCGGTATGAGCCACACTTCCTAAGAAAGTGTGTGAGACAAGGAGCCTCAGGCACCTGAAGCACCTAGGTATGTGTCATCCCAGGAACTCTTGGAACACCCGGTAGTCTTGCAAGATCCCAAGCAATCACCCTTCCTCTGGGAAGAGTGGTTGACCGCAGCCCCCGCGGGATTGATTTTGCCTCTCTCGGAGCCTCAGAGCATCAGCCTCTGGGATTGTGCTCACCCTGCCCTTCCACAGGACCTGCACTTCCTTCTCCAACACACCAAAGCCACACAGCACACCGCGCTGGCTGCTTCTGTGGGTTCCTGTCTGCCTTCCTGGGAAGTCCCGCAATCCACCTGCCCATAGGCCGCAGCTCCACCCTCAGTCATTAAAGATGTTAAAAAAAGAACTTTTCCTAATGAAGCGGTTTAGCGGAAGGGCCCAAGTCCCCATAGCAGGGTGCTGGCAGACGGCTGGGTTAGAAAGAGAGAGCAATGTCTTGAGACTGTTCTTCAGCAGAAAGGCTTGAGGAGCAGTCTCCTGAGGCAAATTCTAGATGCCTCACAACTGCCTGGAGGAACGACTGCCCTCAAAGATAAAGGAACCCTGAGCTCAGCTTGCTGCAGGCTTTGACCTTGCCAGACATAGCCCTGGTCTTCTAGGAGCCTGTACCTGTATCCTACTGCTTCGGCCTGGTGTCCTGGACTTCCGGAAAACAGCAGACTCCGGTAGGTGCAGTGCAGTTCCCTCCGTAAGCAGGGCCTCAGTTGTTACTGCCCTTCACCTCTTCTGGGACAAGAGTCCCACTTCTCGCTCTTTGCCAGCCCCCAGGACAAATTAGAGCCACCGTGTGACTCTCATTCTTGGGTCCTTTGAGTCCAGAAAGTGTCTGCAAGGATGCGTCCCCGCTTGCTAGGTGCCCCGAGCCAGACTTCAGAATGACTTCAGAGTCACACAAGGTCTCGTCCAGCAGGTGTTCCTTGGTTCTGTCAGTAAGTAGCTTCCTGCTTGGAGTTTCTGGGTGATAGACCTAGTTAATGCAGTTGTATGGAAATCTCTTTGACATGATCTCGCGAGATAGACCAGGTTCAAGGAAGGATGGGAAGGCATAGAAACCTATATCAAGGTGACACAGGCCGCCGGAATGAATGAGTGAACATCTAACTTGCTGAGATTATTATTCGTGTGGAATGGGAAAGGAGGATGAGGGGGAAGGTTCCTAAGATTTATAGCCAAAATAATAATTAATATAGTATTATTAAAACATTTGTTTATATATGTAAATTAGATAATATAAAAAGATACTCATGAATCACACCTCTGTATAAAAAGTAGACAAACATAAACAACCATAATTTCATCACTATTATAATAAGCATTGACGTAATTACTTTTTTTTAAGCTTTCATAGTTGTAGCAGCAGCAACAAAACATCCCTCTATCCAAAAGTTTCTCTATCAAAAAATAAAAATAAAAATTTCCTGGCCTATCTATTTAGATTTAATTTCATAATCTAGCTAGCCATTTTAGATTAATTATAGGTTGAATAAAATAACCAATAGTTAAGAATGAGATATTTGCACTTGAAGATCTGGGGAACGTAAAGAAAAATAGCCTAACAGTAGAGAGAGGGGTGGCAGATATACCAGATCATCAGTCCTCACTGTCGGTACCCAAGGCACAAGTCTATTGTCTCTCACTCTGAGTCCAGCTGACTGACTGACTGAGTCAGTCACCAGTTGTTAGGAAAAGTGGAAAATTAGGATAGGAAAATTGTTACTCTCCCTGCTCTTAGTAATCAACAAATTCCAAGAACAGAAGACAATCAAATGGAAATTAAACCAGTCCTCACATAACTTACTAAATGAGGCCTCACAGAACTTACTAAATGAGGATTGTTCCAAGAAATAATCTTATAATGGTTTTCTGTAAAATGTCTAAACTTAGCTTTAGACAGAAGAATTTTTCTTAAATCTCTCTATTCCTTTGTCTTTTTTATTCCCTCTTCTTGCCTTGTTTTCCCCTTTGTACCCAATATGTATATTATTGTCTCTTACAAGCAGTCAGATTCATTTCTCAGGGGAAATAAAATGATATCTAACATTTTATAAACCTTCTTCCCATTTCTTTTAGCTTTTTAATTCTGAATGATACTGGGGATTATTTATATCCTTAGAATATCTTTAATTTTTAAAAATATATAGAACAGTACCTAGAAGAAAATAAAAATTACCGTAAAGATTTATCCATTTTTAATAACTTTTCTTTTGGAGCACAGTTGTTTATTTTTAATTCACTTTCTTATTACTCAGAGTTATATTATTATATACCTCAGGCTTTATTTTCTGGTATATATCCATTTTTAGCATGTTCTTCAGTATGAGTTTATATGGTTAAGTGAGTCCAGTATTTTTAGCTTGTCATTATTAGAATTCATGGCCTCTGTTTTGATCTTTGTTTTGTCAATCCTGAGATTTGGTTATTTGTTTTATACTCCAGCCATGAACTTAAAAAACGCTTACTCCTTGGAAGGAAAGTTATGACCAACCTAGATGGCATATTCAAAAGCAGAGACATTACTTTGCCAACAAAGGTCCGTCTAGTCAAGGCTATGGTTTTTCCTGTGGTCATGTATGGATGTGAGAGTTGGACTGTGAAGAAGGCTGAGCGCCAAAGAATTGATGCTTTTGAACTGTGGTGTTGGAGAAGACTCTTGAGAGTCCCTTGGACTGCAAGGAGATCCAACCAGTCCATTCTGAAGGAGATCAGCCCTGGGATTTCTTTGGAAGGAATGATGCTAAAGCTGAAACTCCAGTACTTTGGCCACCTCAAGCGAAGAGTTGACTCATTGGAAAAGACTCTGATGCTGGGAGGGATTGGGGGCAGGAGGAGAAGGGGACGACAGAGGATGAGATCGCTGGATGGCATCACTGACTCGATGGATGTGAGTCTCAGTGAACTCCGGGAGTTGGTGATGGACAGGGAGGCCTGGCGCGCTGCGATTCATGGGGTTGCAAAGAGTCGGACACGACTGAGCGACTGATCTGATCTGATCTGATCTGATACTAGGGATTCTACCTCACTAGAGCTGCCAGATATAGCAAAGAAAAATGTGGGGTGTGAAGTTAAATTTGAACTTCAGGTAAGAAGCATTTTTGTGTGTAAGTACGTCCCATGCAATAGTTGGGTATACATGTTATAAATAATATTGTTTATCTGATATTCAAGTTTAAGTGCATAAGCTATAGCAAATAAAAATATAAGACATTCAGTTAAATTTTAATTTCAGATAAACAGTGAATGATTATTTATTATAAGTATTTTATCTGGTAACTCTATACTCCATCAAATTTAGAATGAGGGTAGAGTGGAGGGATAGGACAGTTCTACATGGGATCATTTCCCCGGTTCAGAATGTAGCACTAGAACTTCAATTCCAAAGGCCAGGGATCTCCACAATGCTTCTTCAGAAGGTAGGAGCTGGGGAATGGGTGAGGCTCAACATTCTATTTGCCTCCACGTTGGGGGTATTAATGGAAATTCTCCCCTCACTAAGAGGGGTCCTGAGCTTGGGTTTAGTGTGAAGAACCATACCAGACTGTGCTTTTCTGTTCTGCTCAGAAATATGTCTCATTCTTCCCAGAGAGTCTGGGTTTTTGTTTGTTTCTTTGCTGTGGTTTTTAAATTAAATTGTCCTATTTACCCTATGTGAATGGTGTTGGTAAATTTATTGTTAGTTGCTTTTTTCCTCTTTTCCATTTTTTTCTCATGTTTTCAGGGTTTGACAGAGAGAGTGGAGTCTATGGAGATCTTGCTTAGTTTAGAAATGCTCTCTTTAGAATTTCTTTTAAATCTACACACTTTATAAATAAAATTGTTTCAGGTAAAATCTTGCAGTAACAGACAAGAGCATTTAGTGTGTTGGTTGGTATTAGAGACTGCCTGACTCTCAGGCCTTTGAGTTAAATCACACAGGTTCAAAGCTCAATTCTACACTTTCTGGAAACCCAAGCAAGGCTCAGCTTCATTAAACCTCACTGTCAGCAGGGCATAATATAGCACTGCTTTCCTTACAGATGTTTTCTGAGATTGAAATGAATAAGGCATGTTATTTAACAATGTCTGGCACATAGAAAATGCTCAGCAAACACTGGTGACTCATTGTTTCAACTATTAAAATATATCTTTCTATTCTTAGAATCACAAAACATTAGAACTGGAAGAAACCTTGACACTTACAAAATGTTAAATGCATGTGGTAATTTATTATTTCTAGGTACAACAAATAGTGAATAAGATACTGTTGTCTAAATGTCACATTTCTCAGCATTATGGCTTTCCTGGGAAGGAGGGGTTGTTAAGGAAAGTTGAGATTTATCTATAGTAAAAAGAGCAATACTGTATTTAGAATGATTTTTCTAACTAACATGGTAATTTCTGATGCTAAAAACCTTCCATTTCTCAGACTGGGTTTGTTTTTTAAACTGTTGGTGTTGTTGTGAAATAGGGGTCTTTGAATGAGGAAAAGACAAGGCAATACAAACAAGTAGACTCAAATACCTTGTAGCTTAAAACTAGGAGAAAATAAACAGACATTTTCAGCATTTGAGCTCACCCTGATGCCTTCCTCAGTGACAAAGGATGTCCCTATATAGTGTGACAATGTCTGTGGCTGGTTTTCTCCCCAGAAGGCTGTATGCGTAAGCTGCAGCTCATGTCCTTCAACAATTTCAGGGCCCAAGAGAGCACTTGCTCTGTCAGACTTCATGCAAAGACTTGATTCAGTAGTCTGACAAGCATGGTTCTCTCTCTTGTCTGAGCTCAATTTTTATTCTAAATTTTAAAATTTTATTTTATTATTATTTTATTTGCACATTTTGATTTATTAAGTGATTAAAAAAAGAAAAAAGTTATATTTGGAAAATTCAAACTGTTGCTGCTAAAGCTTCTTTTTTTAAATGCATAGGATCTAGACAATCACATTCAGTATTGAGACATACTGATGAAACTAAGATTACAAGTTCGATTCTCTCATAGACCAATTAGCTTCTTTTGTTTCTCATCCAGAAGATGAGATGGTCATTCATTCAGCCATTTATGAAGTGCTTAGTATTGGCCAAGCGTGGGCCACAGTCTAAGGAGAGATTAGTGCTTAGTTAGGACAAGTCTTTGCAATTAAAGAGCATGTTGTTCAGTTGACTGTGCCCCTGATTCCATCTGGCCAAACTATAAGAGTAGGGAAAAAAATCAAAGAAATTGAAGAAAAGGTGAAGAAAGAAATAGAAATGTAGCACAATTTCTGGAAACTAACCTATGGTGGAATCATTTTTGTATACAAATGAAAGTTTACTCAACAGATACTGCTTTTGCAAGTCAATATCCAATACCCGACAATAGTGAATAATATTGATATGAAGCATGGTGGTTCCATTGCAGGAAGTTTGGTGATACAAAAAAGGAGAAAAGGTAAAGTTAGACTCAAGATCACAGTCCTTGAGGAAACAGACTTAAGTAGTTAAGACAACTTGTTCTTGTAACAGAAGTCTCCTTGACATTTCAGAAGTGGGCTCTTGTAGAGTCAAAGAAGATAGGGGATGAGTCAGACAACTACAGATATATGCAAATGAAGAGCAGATTCGTTTAATTCATACAGCAATGTCAAACTATTTTAGAGTCTCAAAATTCAATTATTGTTTGTCCAATTAGGAGCCACCTCTGGATGTTATAAAAAAGAGATTTCCGTTAATCATTTGGTTGCTCATACTGTGAATTCAATAAAGATTTTTAAAAACATGAAATTATTTTAAACGTTTTAAGGGACACTTAGAGTAACACAAATCACTATTTTATTTTATGGAGTTCAAGACCATTCAGACATCCTCTGATAATGTGTTATGCAAAAATATTTTGAAACTTGTGAAAGTAGGAATTAAGGGGAATCAGTAAGGTAGCCTTCCTAGAGAAAGAACATGTTTTTCATGTTTTGAGACTACTGGCTGCTTGGTAAGTTCTTTCTCAAAACAACAAATGTTATTTCTTCTATGCCATTCCATAAGCCTTACTCCTATAAAAACAAGTTGGGAGGTTAAAAAGAAAAGAAGGGAAAGAAAAGGAAATAGAGAAAGAAAGGAAAGAAGGAAGAAAATAAAAACCAATTGAGTGTAAAAACAAATTTGTGTGTATAAAAATCAACTAACAAATATAGTCAAGTAATTCAGTCTTCATAGAAAGATTTAAGAGTTCGTGCATATGTTATCAGAAAAAAAGATGAGAGGGTTATTTCAAAATCTTCATTGAATCTGTCCTCCATGGCTAACAATAGATATTTGGCAAAACCAATACAATAGTGTAAAGTTTAAAAATAAAATAAAATTAAATTAAATTTTAAAAAAAATCAAAAAATATTGAAGAAAAAAAGATAGCCCTCGTCTGTTGTTTCATAAACTTAATTTTTCCCACGGTTGATTCTGTGCTTCAGCTCTTTTCATGTGGGCTGTAGACCCTAAGGGTCCATTTGTTCTGTTTGTTTTCATGAGAAGCTTGAAACATTGTCTCAACAAGTTTGGTCAACTTTCATGAAATAAGTTTTTCCCTTCCTTTCTATTCTTTTTCTTCTTCCTTCCTTCACTTCTGGATCCCTTCCAACTCCTAGTAAAATATGTTTTGGTTTTGTTTTGCTTTTTACTACTGACCATTATAGAGATTTTCTTTCCATGTAGAACTATTTCTCATCAGAAGCATTTGGACAAAATATATTGTAACCAAAAAAACAATAAAGTATAATTGGTATTATAAATTTAGGTTAATTTTAAATACTTGAAATAATAATCGTCACTTAAAATCCTTTTGAGTTGACTTAACTTCAAAGCCATGCTTAAAATTTCAGAAAGGAAAATTTAATCTTTACAAAAAGCAATAAAACTTACCAAAAACTCCAGCAATTTTGAAATAAGATAGAAAATGAATTCAAATATACTTCTAATATTTAATGCACTTTTTTGCATAAATGTTGCATTGATTATATGCATTCACAGGAGACAAAAATAATATGTCTAGACAGCTGATGGCTACGTGAGTAGCCTGGAAGTTTTTAGGGTTCAGAACTGAATATATTTAGTTAGAAGCCTTTCTGTATGGTTTCACAATTAAGATACATTTTAAATTACATTTTGGATAGTGGCCAGCTCTTTTTCAGAACTTTATTTATCATGTAAAAAATTCTAAGAACCATTGAATCATAGATGGCAGCAATTGTAACACTTCCTGTCAGAATTTTTATTTTAAGGAATATGTAAATTATCTTCTAATGGACAAAGATTTCTGAAAGTTATGAAGAATACATAGTACTTTTGCCCATGGTTTCTCCTATAAAAAATTAATCTGGCTTGTTAATTCCAAAGTCATCATTCTTCATACATAGGGAAATATATTCCATAATGCTGTACTATGAATAGTACATCCTCATCTCAGCAGATATGAAAGTTGTACTCTAGCAAGAAATAGTTGGGACAAGAATCTCACATATCGATTTCAACAACACATTTACATTTCTTTCCAGGGTTCTTTGCCCATATGGTGTCCCCTCACATCAAAAAGAAAGCAAGCAAATGAATATAAACAACAATAAACCTTGACTACATATACATGTGTTGTGAAGTGAAGTGAAGTCGCTCAGTCGTGTCCGACTCTTTGTGACCCGTGGACTGTAGCCCACCAAGCTCCTCCATCCATGGGATTCTCCAGGCAAGAATACTAGAGTGGGTTGCCATTTCCTTCTCCAGGGGATCTTCCCGACCCAGGGGTCGAACCCAGGTCTTCCACATTGCAGGCAGATGCTTTAACCTCTGCGCCACCAGGGTACATGTGTTGAGTTCCCGGTAAAGTACCATAATGCAATTCAAAAGATAATGAAAAACCAATGACAAAGCTTCAGAATGCCTAACATTTCACAGTTGTTGTTGTTGAATCACTCAGTTGTGTTCGGTTCTTTGAGACCCCATGGACTACAGCATGGTAGGCTTCCCTGTCCTTCACTATCTCCACAACTTCTTAAATAGTTTAGCTAGTGTTCTGCACAACTTAATATCCTTGTTTATCTTTTCAATCAGACAAGGTGCAATTAAATGATAATTCCACTGAAAAGACCTATGCTAATGGGAAATGCAAACTGCATATCTGAGAAACTAAAATGTAAATACTGTAAAAAAAAATAGCATATGAAAATTAAAAAAACAAAACCCCGCTGAAGTATGAAGAAATGGCTCCAAACAGTGGAGACCTAGGAAATAGCAGCACCGTGAAAAAGATTAATTTGTCCTGGATTAATCATGAGTCTCTGTCTCCCTCTTTCAGTCTCTGCCACTGCCTCTGATTCTCTCTTGCCTTTATGAAACAAAGAAAGAAGAATTTGAAAATGATAGTTTTTCATGTGACTACTCTTAACCAGTCCACAAATAAAATTATTCCCATACATCTTAGAAATTGTGGGAAGCTTCATCTGAGTTAATAATGCAACATGAGATCTATAAACAATTGCACTGATGTAATAAATACACATTTTACTTTTAAAATTTAATTTTCTCCTTTTAATATTTCTTGATGTACTGGAAAATATTTGTGAAATATTAATCAATCTTTTTCCTGCTATTTTCTCCCATACTGTCCTTTTTGCCTTTTGCCATGTTCAAACTACTATTAGTTTCTTTTTTTAATGCCCATTTCCTCAGGAGAGGGATACATTAGATAAAAGGAATTTGAGGGTCTGGGAAACAAGGAACAGCTGCTCAGTAGCCCAGAGAGTCATAAGAAAGTATCAACACCATGGATAAATTGGTGGAATCTGAGAATAGGAAGGTCAGTATGCTACTTGGAGAATAAAACACCCCAGAAGCAGCAAGACCCCAGGGGAAAAAATAGATATCTATTGTGCATGGGCTTCCCAGGTGACATGGTGATAGAGATACAGGTTCAATACCTGAGTCAGGAAGATCCCCTGGAGAAGGAAATGGCAACCCAATCCAGTATTCTTGCCTAGAAAATTCCATAGGCAGAGGAGCCCGGCAGGCACAGTTCGTGGTGTTGGAAAGAGTTGGACATGACTGAGCATGGACCTGTAGCAGCACATGGGCAGACAGGGCTGTAGACCAAATTCTCAGAGAGAGCCCCCTGAGCTGGTGAGGCAAGAAAGCAGTCAGACAATTCCCATTATCACAAGAACGGCATGCAAACAGCAGTACCCGCTGATCTAAAATAATGTTAAAGACAGAACATACAGTTATATTTCTTTACATCTAATTTCCATGGACTGAGATTTGTATCCAGCTAATTTTCAAAATAATTATCACTTTAAAATGTCATCCTCCATCCATATGGCATTTCTGGGTTTAGCTGAGGAGTTAGAACATGGAATCTGACGGCTTCATTTCAAATCCTACCTCCTCTGCTTATGAGCTGAGAAAGTGATTTAGCTGCTCTGTGCTTCAGTCTCCTAATTTAATAAAAATAACACCCACTTTCTGAAGTCATTATAAGAATTAATGTCAATATCTGTGATACTTAAATTCTTAATAACAAAACAAGAAATAATATATAAAAACAGATGACATCGAGAGATGGGGCTTCCAATTCAAGATGGTGGAGTAGAAGGATGTGGACTCATCTCCGCCTGTGACACCACTGAAATCACAACTAGCTGTTGAACAACCACAGATAGGAAGAAAACAGGCAAACTCACCAAAAAATACACCCCACATTCAAAGATAAAAAAGAAGCTGCAAAAAGATGGTAGGAGTGGTGAAAACATGATAAAATTAAATCCCTTAACTGTTGGCTGGGCGACCCACAATGTCGAAAACAATAATGCCAAGGAAGTTCTCTCACTGTTTTGAAGGTTCTGAGTCTTGCATCAGGCTTCCCAGCCTGGGGATGTGGAAAGAAGACCGGGAATCACCAGGGAATCTGACTTCGAAGACCAGTGGGATTTGATTACACAGTATCCATAGGACTGGTTCACATACTGCTGAAGACTAGCTTCAAGGATTTTGAGCATTACCTTGCTAGCATGTGAAATGACAGCATTTGTATGGTAGTTTGAACATCCTTTGGCATTGCCTTTCCTTAGGATTAGAAAGAAAACTGACCCTTTCCAGACCTGTGGCCAGTGCTGAGTTTTCCAAATTTGCTGGCATATTGAGTGCAGCACTTTCACAGCATCCTTTTTTAGGATTTGAAATAGCTCAGCTGAAATTACATCACCTCCACTAGCTTTATTTGTAGTAATGCTTTGGTGTGTGAACTGAGAACTTCCAGATGTACAAGTTAGATTTATAAAAGGCAGAGGAACCAGAGATCAAAATGCTACCATCCATTGGATCATAGAAAAACAAGGGAATTCCAGGAAAACATGTACTTCTGCTTCATTGACTACACTAGAGCCTTTGACTGTGTGGATCACAATGAACTGTGGAAAATTCTTAAAGAGATGGGAATACCAGACTACCCCACCTGTCTCCTGAGAAACCTGTATGCAGGTCAAGAAGCAACAGTTAGAACCAGACATGCATGAAACAACAGACTGGTTCTAAATAGGGAAAGGAGTATGTCATGGTTATATACTGTCACCCTCCTTTTTTAACATTCACAGAGGACA
The DNA here is from genome assembly GCF_032452875.1 of Bos javanicus. Classification (NCBI taxonomy): domain Eukaryota; kingdom Metazoa; phylum Chordata; class Mammalia; order Artiodactyla; family Bovidae; genus Bos; species Bos javanicus. The sequence continues at coordinate 28,653,661 of NC_083887.1, read as the reverse complement.
TCATGTGAAACTGGTATCAAAATTGCTGGAAGAAATATAGAGATAATATGGATATGGATATGCTCTCCTCAGATATGGAGATGATAGCACTCTAATGGCAGAAAGCGAAAAGGAACTAAAGAGCCTCTTGATAAGTGTCAAAGAGGAGAGTGAAAAAGCTGGCTTAAAACTCAACATTCAAAAACCTAAGATCATGGCATCTTGTCCCATCACTTCTTGGCAAATAGATGGGGAAAACTGACAGATTGCATTTGCTTGGGTTCCAAAATCACTACGGACAGTGACTGCAGCTATGAAATTAGAAGATGCTTGCTCCTTGGAAGAATAGCTATGATAAACCCAGACAGCATATTAAAAAGCAGAGACATCACTTTGCTGACAATGGTCCATATAATCCAAGCTATGGTTTTTCCAGTAGTCATGTACAGATGTGAAACTTGGACCATAAAGAAGGTTGAGCACCAAAAAATTGATGCTTTCAAATTGTGGTACTGAAGAAGTCTCTTGAAAGTCCTTTGGATAGCACAGAGATCAAACCAGTCAATTCTAAAGGAACTGAACCCTGAATATTTACCGGAAGGATCGATAGTGAAGCTGAAGTTCCAGTACTTTGGCCACCTGATGTGATGATCAAACTCATTGGAAAATACCCTGATGCTGGGAAAGATTAAGAGCAGGAGGAGAAGACGTCAACAGAGGATGAGATGGTTGGATGGCATCACTGAGTCAATGGACATGAACTTGAGTAAACTCCAGAAGATAGTGAAGGATGGGAAGCCTGGCATGCTGCAGTCCATGGGGTAGCAAATAGTCAGACACAACTGAGCAACTGAACAACACAGGACTGGGGGAAACACAGACTCTACTCTTGGAGGGCACAAACAAAATCTTGTGCAAGCCAGGACCCAGGGGAAAGGAGCAGTGACCTCACAGGAGACTGTACCAGACCTACTTGTTAGTGATGTAGGGTCTCCTGTGGAACTGTGGGTTGGCAGTGACTTGCCATGGAGACAGGGGAACTGACATCATCAGTCCTGGAAGAGGCCTCTTGGCATAAGTACTTTTGGAGGTTGCCATTATCCCTACCATAGAGCCAGTAGACCCCAGGTCTGGGTCACCTCAGGCCAAACAACAGGGAGTGTGCATAGCCCCACCCATCAGTGGATAATTGGATTAAAGTTGCCCACCAGAGCAAGACCCAGTTTTCCCACCACAAATCCCTCCCATCAGAAAGCTTTTACTAGCCTCTTAGCCCCATGCACTAAAGGGTAGACAGAAGAAACAAAAAGAACCTCAATATCTCAGCAGTTAGAACCAAAACCACATCACAGGAAGTTAACCAGGATGAAAAAACAGAGGATTTTTTCCCAAATGAAGAGACAAGGTAAAATCCCAGAAAGATAACCAAATGACGTGGAGATAGGCCAATTTTCCAGAAAAAAAAAAAAAAATTCGGAATAATGATAGTGAAGATAATTCATACTCTTGGAAAAGAATAGAGGCAAAGATTGAGAAGATGCAATAAATGTTTGTCAAAGGCCTAGAAGAACTAAAGTACAAACAAACAAAGATGAATAATATACTCTGCTGTGCTTAATCACTCAGTCATTTCCAACTCTTTGCAACCCCATGGACTATGGCCCACTGGGTTCCTCTGTCCATGGGATTCTCTAGGCAAGAATACTGGAGTGGGTTCCCATGTCCTTCTCCAGGGGATCTTCCCAACCCAGGGACTGACGTCATATCTCCCATATTGCAGACAGATTCTTTACTGTCTAAGCCACCAGGGAGGCCCAAGAATATTGGAGTGGGTAGCCTATCCCTTTTCCAGGGGATCTTCCTGACCCAGGAATTGACCCAGGGTCTTCTGCATTACAGGCAGGTTTTTACCAGCTGAGCTATCAGGAAGTCCAGAATCAATAGCAGAATAACTGATGCAAATGAATGGATAAGTGACCTGGAGGACAGAATGGTGAAAATCACTGATGCAGAACAGAATACAGAAAAAAGAAAGAAAAAAAATGAAGATAGCATAAGAGACCTCTGGGACAACATTAAATGCATCAACATTCACATTATAGTTGTCCTGGAAGGAGAATAGAGAGGGAAAGGATGTGAGAAAATATTTGAAGAAATAATAGCTGAAACTTCCCTAACATGGGAAAGGAAATAATCAAACAAGACCAGGAAGCACAGAGAAGCCCAGGCAGGATAAACCCAAGGAGGAACACACTGAGACACATAGCAATCATAATGATGAAAATTAAAGACAAATAAAATATGAAAAGCAATAAGGAAAAAGTTGCAAATAACATACAAAGGAACTCCCATGAGGTTATCAGGTGATTTCTCAACAGAAACTCTACAAGCCAGGAAAGAATGGCATGATATATTTAAAGTGATAAAAGGGAAGAACCTGCAACCAAGAATACTCTACCCAACAAGACTTTCTCACAGATTTGATGCAGAAATCAAGAGTTTTCCAGATAAGCAAAAGTTAAGAGAATTCAGCACCACCAAATCAGCTTTACAACAAATACTAAAGGAACTTCCCTAGGCAGGGAAGCACAAGAGATGGAAAAGACCTACACAAAATAAACCCAAAACAATTAAGAAAATGGTAATAGGATCAAACATATCGATAATTACCTTATCTGTTAATGGATTAAATGCACTAAATAAAAGACAGATTGGCTGGGCAGATGAGAACATGGGCATGTATGCACTTCCACTTATCACATCAGTCTACTTAACCCCTAAAATTGTATGTAATTATTTTATATTGTTAGGTTATTCATGAACAGTATGAAAAGGCAAAATGATAGGATACTGAAAGAGGAACTCCCCAGGTCGGTAGGTGCTAATATGCTACTGGAGATCAGTGGAGAAATAACTCCAGAAAGCATGAAGGGATGGAGCTAAAGCAAAAACAATACCCAGTTGTGGATGTGACTGGTGATAGAAGCAAGGTCCAATGCTGTAAAGAGCAATATTGCATAGGAACCTGGAATGTCAGGTCCATGAATCAAGGCAAATTGGAAGTAGTCAAACAGGAGATGGCAAGAGTGAACGTGGACATTCTAGGAATCAGTGAACTAAAATGGACTGGAATGGGTGACTTTAACTCAGATGACCTACTACTACTGTGGGCAGGAATCCCTTAGAAGAAATGGAGTAGCCATTTCTTCAGTAGTAACGCTGAAGAAGCTGAAGTTGAATGGTTCTATGAACCCTACAAGACCTACTAGAACTAACACCAAAAAAGATGTCCTTTTCATTATAGGGGACTGGAATGCAAAAGTAGGAAGTCAAAAAACACCTGGAATAACAGGCAAATTTGGCCTTGGAATACGGAATGAAGCAGGGCAAAGGCTAATAGAGTTTTGCCAAGAGAACGCACTGGTCATAGAAAACACTCTCTTCGAACAGCACAAGAGAAGACTCTACACATGGACATCACCAGATGGTCAATATTGAAATCAGATTGATTATATTCTTTGCAGCCAAAGATGGAGAAGCTCTATACAGTCAACAAAAATAAGACCGGGAGCTGACTGTGGCTCAGATCATGAACTCCTTATTACCAAATTCAGACTGAAATTGAAGAAAGTAGGGAAAACCACTAGACCATTCAGGTATGACCTAAATCAAATCCCTTATGATTATACAGTGGAAGTGAGAAATATATTCAAAGGCCTAGATCTGATAGATAGAGTGCCTGATGAACTATGGAATGAGGTTCGTGACATTGTACAGGAGACAGGGATCAAGACCATCCCCATGGAAAAGAAATGCAAAAAAGCAAAATGGCTCTCTGGGGAGGCCTTACAAATAGCTGTGAAAAGGAGAGAAGCGAAAAGCAAAGAGAAAAGGAACGATATAAGCATCTGAATGCAGAGTTTCAAAGAATAGCAAGGAGAGATAAGAAAGCCTTCCTCAATGATCAATGCAAAGAAATAGAGGAAAACAACAGAATGGGAAAGACTAGAGATCTCTTCAAGAAACTTAGAGATCCCAAGGGAACATTTCATGCAAAGATGGGCTCGATAAAACAGAAATGGTATGGACTTAACAGAAGCAGAAGATATTAAGAAGAGGTGGCAAGAATACACAGAAAAACTGTACAAAAAAGATTTTCACAACCCAGATAATCACATTGGTGTGATCACTGACCTAGAGCCAGACATCCTGGAATGTGAAGTCAAGTGGGCCTTAGAAAGCATCACTACAAACAAAACTAGTGGAGGTGACAGAATTCCAGTTGAGCTATTTCAAATCCTGAAAGATGATGCTGTGAAAGTGCTGCACTCAGTATGCCAGCAAATTTGGAAAACTCAGCAGTGGCCACAGGACTGGAAAAGGTCAGTTTTCATTCCAGTCCCAAAGAAAGTTCATTGGAAGGATTGATGCTGAGGCTGAAACTCCAGTACTTTGGCCACCTCATGTGAAGAGTTGACTCATTGGAAAAGACTCTGATGCTGGGAGGGATTGGGGGCAGGAGGAGAAGGGGACGACAGAGGATGAGATGGCTGGATGGCATCACCGACTTGATGCACATGAGTTTGAGTGAACTCTGGGAGTTGGTGATGGACAGGGAGGCCTGGTATGCTGCAATTCATGGCGTCGCAAAGAGTCAGACATGACTGAGCAACTGAACTGAACTGAACTGAACTGAACTGAACTGTTTTCCATCATGGCTTGCATTTGTAATTATCGTTTATTTTTTACCTGGCTATTGATTGTGAAAACTGATAAACATCTTTTACTCTTGTGTTATGTAACTATTATTCACTTAATACCACTGTATCATGATTTGTCAACATAAAATAATAAAACTCTATATCACTAAAACTACCATTTAATACAAATCTTGTAATCTTTTTTTAATCAGATGCATAACTGAATTATCTTAGAAATTTTTGAAAAATGCAAATGCCCAGGTAGTGCTATTTTTCTCCAAATTTCCAGATGTATTTTTTGAGCATCCATGAGCAGCCATGTTAAACAATGAGCAGCCATGTTTAAAAACAATTGTACTATATGATGATCTTTTACTTTTATTTAGTTTGTTTCACTTTTTCTGTTTTATATTCAGTGCTCCCATTTCATCGAGTTTATATTTCCCAGTTTCTCTGTCTCTTTTTGTTGTTGGTGTTCTTTCTTAAGCCTTTATCAACTGTTGTAGAAAAGCTTCTGTATGTACACACGCATATATAGTATGTATAATATAGTATATATATATTTTTTAAATATATTAATTTTTGCTTAGCTAAAAAAATGCATAACATTTTGGTTCCAGTTGTTTGATTTTGTGTGAGTAGAATGCTAGATTTCTAATTTATAGTCACTCAAAACTTTGATATAGTTCCATGTATTTTAGCAACTAGTATTACTGCTAAAAGTCTAGGACATTTATTATCTTAGTGATTTAAAGGCTTCCCTAGTAGCTCAGTTGGCAAAAGAATCTCCTTGCAGTGCAGGAGACCTGGGTTCAATCCCTGGGTGGGGAAGATCCCCTGGAGAAGGAAATGGCAGCCCACTCCAGTACTCTTGCCTGGAGAAATCCATGGACAAAGGAGCCTGGTGGACTATAGCCCATAGGATAGGAAGAGTCGGGCACGACTGTGTGACTTTCACTTTCTTTCAGTAATTAAAAAAAAACCTTCTAATTCTGTTCTGAGAATATAAATGCTATCTTGTAAAAAAATAAAAAAGAAAATTAACAAAGTGATACAGTGTTATTAACTCATTACAGATTTTTTTTCAAATTTCACAAAATTTTATGCTAGTGTCCATTATTTGTTTTTTTACTTTATTCAAGACTCCACATTGTATTTAACTGCATTGAGCAGCTTCAGCTGCATGCAATAAATTCTGGTAAATTCTCTTTTCATTTTTATTCTATTACAAGTATTTTCTAATTTTCCTTGTTATGGCTTCTCAGATACACCCATTATTTAAAAGTGGACATTTAATTTCCAGATACATGGGATTTTGTTTAAAGTATCTTTAATATTAATATCTCACTTTGATACTAATTCCTCATTTAAATGCTTTCTTCTTTGCAATCACCCTCTGTGTTTTTTTTCAGTCTGACTTTAGTGAGGCTTTTGACGACTAAGTTGAAGATCTCTCTTGGTAAATGTCACATTTCTCTTGAAAAGATGTGGATTATTTTCATATATCTTTTGATATTGATTTCTAACATAATGCCACAGTAATAAGAGAACAGACTCTGTACAATTTCAATACACTTTTAGACCATGACATTTTTTCATCTGGTTTTATGTCCTTGATATGTTCCACTGTCTCCTACTTTACAGTCTATGAGAAGGTGAATAGAATTTGTTTCCTCTGTTATGTAAAAATTATATAAATCTTAATTATGTTGAATTGGTTCACAGAGTTTTCAGGTCTACTACATCCTTCTACTTCTCTGTATATTCATTCTGTTAATTTTTGAGAGTTTGATATTTAAACTCCAACTAAAAATTTATCTACTTAAAAAGAGTGTAATATATAATGGAACTATATATAAACTTGTTCTGTATTTTCCAAGTCTCCTGTAAATGTGTTATCTTACTTTCATAATTTAAAAAAATAGATGACATCAAAAATGAAGAAACTGAACCAGTCTGCTCAAGGATAGTACAAATGCTAAGTAAAGCACTGTGGAAAGCAGGGTAAGGGAATGCACAAATCAAATTCCAAAACCATGCCAGTCACAACTACATTTCTTCATTAAAGGTCCCCATCATGTATTGAGAAAAGGTGCAGAGAAGTGAGACATTTAAATACAACATCACCATTCATAAACCATCACTGTCAACAATGTGATGCCCTTTACGATATACACTTTTAAAGATTCTCGTTCTTTAACATATATCATAATACCCATTTTACTATATAACAATATATGTGTACTTTATATTGTTTACACTATTTTTCACCTAAAACCACTATAAAATCATTTTAATATTTATACATAAATGTTTACTTCACTTTTAATTCAAACATTATGAATTTTTTATCTTGATTATGAATAAATAATGCCAAATTACTTTCTAGATTTTGCCATTTTATAATAAGTAGATATTTATTATCTAGAAATGTGTCTTAAATGTTCTCTTCCACCAGTACAGTATTGTACATTTTCCTCCCTATAGTCTAATTTCTTTTTTGAATATATCTCAGTCTCAAAACTAGCTGCTTGTCTGACAGGAATTTGTGATATAACATAAGGCAGTATGAGTCTGACACCTGCTGGCTACTTCTGAAGTTGCACAATTACCTGTTTAAATTTAAATTGTAATTTCACTTTACAGAACAAGGAGAATCTGGTCTCAGTGTTTCTTTGTGAAGTAAAGATCATTCGTCATTTTGGGCAGGTATTTTGGATTCTAATTTTCTTAATAAACTTATTTATTACTTCATATTTTTGATTCTTGAAATGGGTCAATATTTTAAGTTGAAGCTTAAGAAAGACTTAAAACTCAATATTACTTAAATTTTATTTAAAAACTGTCATTTGATATTTTAACTTACTATCAAGTATAATATATTAGCAATCTTTTTTAAATTAATATTACCAAATCGATTATTCTTTAAAACATTTTTTAAAACAAAGAAATATTACTCCACCATTCAAATAGAAAATAAAACTCCCATTCAGGAATTTTTATTACTAGTTTCTAAAGCTGAAACCTATCAGCTTACCAGTATTGTAATTATAATGACAGTATATCAGTATTTTGATCTTTGCACCACTTAGAATTTTTCCCCCCACATAATCATTAGCATCTGTACTTTTCATGGATGCTTTGAGTACATCCTGATTTATTTAATCATCCACCTTTTTATTTAAGTGCTCACTGTTTCCAATTTTGTTTGACTCAAAATTAAGCAAATTAATCATTTATCATACTTTATTTTAAAAAATTAGATGTTCTTACACTTCAGAGATTTAAAGTAGTGTCCAAGATGAATATTATTTAGGCATTTAAAACTAGTATTAAATATACGTAAATTCTAAAGCCAACTAGGTATGATAGGGATTTATGTTGTGATCTGAAATATTTCTAATGGACAACTATTCATTTGATCTGCATTTGTGTGAAAAACTGACCTAAGCATAAGAAGGAATGAGACACAGTTGTCTCATTTCTTGCACTGAAAAATACCATTTTTTGTGGAGACGAGATTCAATGACCATTTCTAATGCAAAGCAGAAGTGAATTACTCAATGGAAAAGGTCAAAGAAAGATGTGACTTCCAGAAAGAATATTCAAGGAAGGCTTCATCCATAGCAAAATATGAATTTCATGTTTCTTCTTTCACCCATTCCATTTCTACATGTTAGCAAAACTATGATTTTTATGGTCTGAATCACATGAGAAACCTATGAGGTACTATTACTAGACATTGAAGTGGGATTAGGTAGAATTTGCTACATAATTTCCTATGGTTAATTATTTTTAAAAAATTGTGGCACATTGTGTTCAAAGGAATACTAGTAGGGCTGACTTTCTGCAGATATGGCTATTTTTCCCAGATTTACCTATTCCTTGCAAGATCAGATTCAATCCACACATTACACAACCACTGCCTCTGTTGTGACATAGTAATAAAGATACAGTGTGGCTTTCAAGTACTAGAAGGAATCTTACGAAGATGCTTAACATACAAAATGGCTTATATTGCAGGTCCTGTGTTAAACCACGTGGGAAGAAGCCTGTGAAAGAGCTGATCAGACTTCCCCAACACTTACCTTCACTCTTGCTTCCTCTCACTGAAACTTGCCCTTCTTCGAGGAGCTAAAGCAGAAAGAAAAAAGCAGCCCCTGACATTAGAGAACCAACCTGACACCACAGCCACAGTGTTTTTAGAAGCTGTCTGGGTGCTCATGTTCTTGTCTTGCTGGACATAAAGAATCTCACAGAACAAGAAGGTCACTCTTCAACCATGAAGTGTGTGACAAAACAAGACTGCTTAATAGTTTTGTCTAAGCAGAGAAAAAACAAGGTCGCTAAGCAAACAGCAAAATATCTAATAGCTTCCTCTCCAAGCTAATATGACCACATTGAGTATATTTCTTCTCTAGAATGATATACTATATAGTAATATACTTTATGCTCACTTGGACCCTTCCTCCAATCACCTAACTGAAACTCAAGTTCTTTCCAACACATTCTTTTTGAGACCTCCATGGTTTCCTATGGTATATACACTTCCAATGTGTGTTACTGGTGGTCTTTGATGGAGAAGTACAATTAACTTTTATGTTAATCTTGTATCCTGCAAACTTAACTCATGAACTAATTTTTCTAGGTGTTATATTTGGTTATTTTTCCATTCAACAATTTTCTGTTGACTGTCATCTTGCCCACAAAGAGTTTTGCTTTTTCCTTTCCAGTCTGAGTACCTTTTATTTTTTGTATTTCACTGGCTAGCTGTTGAATAGAAGGGCTCAGAGTATGAATCTTTGTTCCTGATCTTAGAGGGAAAGTAGTTTCTCACTATTAAGTACAATATTAATTGTAGTTTTAATTGATGCCATTTATTAATTTAAGAAAGTTCCTTTCTATTTTTACTTTCAAAAGAGTTTAAATTAGAAGCGACTGTTGGAATTTTTTGAAATGCTTTTCCCTGCATGTATTAAGATGCTCATATACTTTTCTCTTTTAGTTTGTTACTAAGGTAAATTAATTAATGTTTTAATATTAAATAAACTTTGCATCTTGGGAGTAATCCAGTTTGGTCTTCCCAGGTGGCGTGAATGGTAAAGAACTTGCCTGCTAATGCTCAAGACATAAGAGACGCAGGTTCGAGCCCTGGGTTGGGAAGATCCACTGGAGGAGGGCATGACAACCCATTCCAGTATTCTTGCCTGGAGAATCCCGGTGGTCAGAGGAGAGAGAGAGAGCCCGGTGGGTGACAGTCCATAGGGCTGCAAAGAGTAAGACACGACTGAAGCAATTTAGCACATGCATTTGATCATGATGTGTTATTCTTTTAATATATTGTTGGATTTGATTTTGGTGAAATTTAGTTAAGAACTGTTCATGCATATCATGAGAGATGTTGGTCTATAGTTTGTTCAGCTTTTTATTGTAACCTCCCTGTCTAGTTTGGATATTAGGGTGATATTAACCTCATAAAATAGTTTAGAAGCAACCCCTCCACTCCTGTTTTCTGTAAGCACGTTTTTCTTCCTTAAATATTTGATATTTGTTTCCTAAGACAAATATGCTGTCATCTTTATTTTTATTTCTTCAAATGTAACTTGGTCCCCAATCTGCCTGGAAGAAGGGGAGGACTTTTAATATTTATCTCTATATCAGTGATTTTTCGCAATTTTATTATGTGACCTCTTCACTCTCATCTCTGTCTGCTTCTGCTGCTCACTGTTATGTAGCCACACTGATTTGTTGGCTGTTTTTCTGAGTATTCTAAGTATACTCCAACCTCAGAACATTATGCTGACTGTTTTCTATGCTGGGAAAAATCTTTATATGGCTCTTCATCTCCTTCAAGCTTTTACTCAAATAGCACTTTTTCACTGATGCCTGTATAATCATCCCATTTAAATGACAAATCTCCTACCACTTCCATACCACCTTTCTTATCAGCACTATAATTTTCCATAAAACTGATCACTTTCTAACATTCCATACAATTAATACATTTTTATATTTCTCTTCTGCTTCCCCAACTGGAATCTAAGCCATAAGAGAGCAAGAAACTTTGTCTATTTTGTTTACTGTTGTATACTTAGAATCTAGAACAATGACTAGAATAGTCTATTGTCAGAAAATATTGTTGAGGTACATGTGTCTCTTTCCCTTCTGGTTTCCTCAGTGTGTATGCCCAGCAGTGGGATTGCTGTATCATAAGGCAGTTCTCCAATGTTCATCGCAGCACTGTTTATAATAGCCAGGACATGGAAGCAACCTAGATGCCCATCAGCAGATGAATGGATAAGAAAGCTGTGGTACATATACACAATGGAGTATTACTCAGCCATTAAAAAGAATACATTTGAATCAGTTCTAATGAGATGGATGAAACTGGAACCTATTATACAGAGTGAAGTAAGCCAGAAAGAAAAACACCAATACAGTATACTAATGCATATATATGGAATTTAGAAAGATGGTAACAATAACCCTGTGTACGAGACAGCAAAAGAGACACTGATGTAAAGATCAGTCTTATGGATTCTGTGGGAGAAGGAGAGAGTGGGGAGATTTGGGAGAATAGCAGTGAAACATTTATAATATCATGTATGAAACGAGTTGCCAGTCCAAGTTCAATGCACGATACTGGATGCTTGGGGCTGGTGCACTGGGACGACCCAGAGGGAGGGTATGGGGAGGGAGGAGGGAGGAGGGTTCAGGATGGGGAACACAGGTATACCTGTGGCAGATTCATTTAGATATTTGGCAAAACTAATACAATATTGTAAAGTTTAAAAATAAAATAAAATTAAAAAAAGAAAATATTGAAACAATTAATTATTAAACAAATGAAGACTAAATTAAATTTATGCTTTGAAAATAATATTTGAAATAATAATGATTTTTGGTTACGATCCATCTGTACTATAATATACCTGATTTTATCTTTGTCTAAAGTGAAAGGAATGGAGAAGAAATTGGAGAAGGAAATGGCAACCCACTCCAGTGTTCTTGCCTGGAGAATCCCAGAGACAAGGGAGCCTGGTGAGCTGCCATCTATGGGGTTGCACAGAGTCGGACACAACTGAAGCGACTTAGCAGCAGCAGAAAAAGATCTATTTCTGCTTTATTGACTATGTCAAAGCCCTGACTGTGTGGATCACCACAAACTGTGGAAAATTCTGAAGGAGATGGCAGTAGCAGACAACCTGACCTGCCTCTTGAGAAATCTATATGCAGGTCAGGAAGCAACAGTTAGAACTGGACATGGAACAATAGACTGATTCCAAATCGGGAAAGAAGTACGTCAAGGTTGTATATTGTCACCCTGCTTATTTAACTTATATGCAGAATACATCATGAGAAATGCTGGGCTGGATGAAGCACAGGCTGGAATCAAGATTGCCAGGAGAAATATCAATAACCTCAGTTATGCAAATGACACCACCCTTATGGCAGAAAGCAAAGAACTTAAAGACCCTCTTGATGAAAGTGAAAGTGGAGACTGAAAAAGTTGGCTTAAAGCTCAGGATTCATAAAACTAAGATCATGGCATCCAGTTCCATCTATTCCTGGCAAATAGATGGGGAAACAATGGAAACAGTGGCTGACTTTATTTTGGGGGGCTCCAAAATCACTGCCAGTGGTGACTGCAGCCATGAATTTAAGAGATGCTTACTCCTTGGAAGAAAAGGTATGACCAACCTAGACAGCGTATTAAAAAGCAGAGACATTACTTTGCCAACAGAGGTCCTCCATCTAGTCAAGGCTATAGTATTTCCAGTAGTCATGTACGGATGTGAGAGTTGGACTATAAAGAAAGCTGAGTGCCGAAGAATTGATGCTTTTGAACTGAGGTGTTGGAGAAGACTCTTGAGAGTCCCTTGGATGCAAGGAGATCCAACCAGTCCATCCTAAAGGAAATCAGTCCTGAATCTTCACTGGAAGAACTGATGCTAAAGCTGAAACTCCAATACTTGGCCACCTGATGTGAAGAACTGATTCATTGGAAAAGACCCTGATGCTGGGAAAGATTGAAAGTGGGAGGAGAAGGGGACGACAGAGGATGAGTTGGTTGGATGGCTTCACCGACTCAATGGATATGAGTTTGAGTAAACTCCAGCAGTTGGTGATGGACAGGGAAGCCTGGAGTGCTGCAGTCCATGGGGTTGCAAAGAGTTGGACACGACTGAGCAACTGTTCTGAATTGATACCTCTTAGGGGCTTTCCTTGGAGAAGGCAATGGCACCCCACTCCAGTACTGCCTGGAAAATCCCATGGTCGGAGGAGCCTGGTAGGCTGCAGTCCATGGGGTCGCGAAGAGTCAGACACAACTGAGCGACTTCACTTTCACTTTTCACTTTCATGCGTTGGAGAAGGCAGTGGTAACCCACTCCAGTGTTCTTGCCTGGAGAATCCCAGGGACGGGGGAGCCTGGTGGGCTGCCATCTATGGGGTCACACAGAGTCGGACACGACTGAAGTGACTTAGCAGCTGCAGCAGCAGCAGCAGGGGCTTTCCTGGTAGCTCAGTTGTTAAAGAATCCACCTGCAATGCAGGAGACCCTGGTTAGACCCTGGCTAACCACTCCAGTATTCTTGGGTTTCCCTGATGTCTGAGTTGGTAAAGAATCCACCTGCAATGCTAGAGACCTGAGTTTGATCCCTGGGTTGGGAAGATCTCCTGGAGAAGGGCATGAGAACCCACTATAGTATCCTTGCCTGGAGAATCCCCATGGACAGAGGAGCCTGAGGGAGCTACTGTCCAGGGGGTCGCAAAGAATTGCACACAACTGAGCAACTTTCACTTATACCTCTTGCCTTCAAACAATGGATATTCTACAAAGCTCAGTTTTGATGTTCATGAACAGATCCAATTTATGACTTTAATTAAACCTGCCACACATTTGATTTTCAAACTTATGTATCCAATTCATTTTCTCTCTCCCCCTCCCCCTTCCCTCCCTCCCTCATGATTTAAACCAAAAGTGAGATCTGTTGTCTAGAAAAGAGTAAGGACATCTTGGTCCTGTTCAAACTTTTATCACCAGTAACATTTTTTTTTTTTTACCTTTTTCTTCCTCTTGTCTTCTGAGGTCCTCTGTTGATCCTTAGACTTGACTTAGTTGTCCCTGGAATATCTGAGCCCTTCCCTTATGGGGGGAAAGTGGTTATCAAAGATGTAGACCTCACTTCCTAGAAAAGAAAGAGATATTTCCCATTTCCCATAGTCCCATAAACATCTCTCATATTTCACTGACTTTACTTTTTGTGTGTAACTGAGTATTTTTATTATACTTTTTATAAGTATATAGTTGAGTTATATACTTTATATAACATATATACTTTATATACATAAACATATCAGTTCAGTTCAGTCATATAAAAGTTATAATTGATGTACAATATTATATATTACAAATAAATTACATAATGATTCAAAAATGTTAAAGGTTATGCTCCATTTGTGGGGCAGGGGTTGGGGGGGTGCTTCCCAGGTGGTACAGTAGTGAAGAATCAGCCTGCCAATGAAGAGACACAAGTTCGATCCCTGGGTGGGGAAGATCCCCTGGAAGAGGAAATGGAAACCCACTCTAGTATTCTTGCCTGGAAAATGCCATGGACAGAGGAGCCTGGTGGGCTATCATCCATGGGGTTGCAAAGAGTCAGACATGACTGAGCGCACATACATGTACTCCATTTATACTTAGTGCAAAATACTGGCTATATTCTCTGTGCACAATATGTCTTCGTAGCTTATTTTATATGTAGTAGTTTGTACCTCTTAATCCCCTACCCCAGTATTGCCCCTCCCCTGTCTCCTCTACCCGCTGGTAACTGCTAGCCTGTTCTCTATATCTGTAAGTCTGTTTCCTGTTTGCTTTATTTTTTTAGATACCACATATAAATGACTTTAATTTGCCCCATCCTGTACTAATCACTGAGGATAGAAGGCGTACAAATTTATTAGCTTAAACAATTTAATCCCAATAGCTGAAAACAGGAAAGACTACTTTGAACATCATAAAGGTGGAATAAATGTCAGGGAAGAAATGAACAAATGTCTACTACATTCAGTTCCAGTTTTCTAATTTTTATTGCCCTCAACTCCAAGTAGATATTCCTCAAAATGGCATCTCAAGTACATTCCCTTTGTCTTTCACCCTAGTAACTCATTCTCTACTCATGTTTTGGGTCTTACTCACAATTGACCTTTAACCTTTCTGAATCACATTTTCTTCCCCCCTCAATATTCCTTTAATTTACTTTATTCTTCAACTATCTATGTTTATTTCAATCCAACTAGATTATACATACATTAGAAGCTCAGGATATGTTTAACATCTTTCGTATCTGCCTTCAGTATCAAATAGATTATCAAGCACATAATTTGCACTCAATAAACAATTGCAGGATAATCCCATTATCATCAAATAGACAACATTTTGAGGCAAAGAGCAATGAAGTTGAAAATAGACTTGTGCCTTTAGTATCAGCCCTATCTCTTACTCACTTGCCAATTTTGCACAAGTTATCCTACAAGCCTCATTATTACTATTGTTACTGAATCCAAGCTCATACTGTTCATCACATGACAGGCGTCAATCAAAAAATGAGGTGTTGGGGCAAGAAATAGCAACTTTATCCGGAAGGTCAGCAGAGTGAGAAGATGGTGAACTAGTGTAGTGTCCCAAAGAACCACTTTACCCGAGTTAGAATTCAAACTGCTTTTATACTAAAAGAGGAGAGGATGTGGCTGGTTATTGAAAACTTTCCGGTTCTGGAATCCTTTGTTCTTGCAGCTGTCCTAGGTCTGGTTACAGTGATCCTATAAAACTCCAGCAAGACAATTGTTATTTTGTTTTCTGAGACTGTTCATTATACCTTTAAAAGTTAAGCCTGGGAGGCAGTCCCTTGAAAATGGGCTGTCATTTATAAGTCAGTCTATAGGCAACATTCTTTTACAGAGGGACTGAGCCAACGTGAGTAAGCACAGGCAACAGAGCACAAAGGTTAGAGTTAGAGGGATAGATTCAATATAGACTCAGGTTTGCTCTTCTCTGTTACACACTCTATAAAATAAGCAAATTTCTATATGCTGTGCCTCACATTCAATTGTGGAATCAATTAGAATGAAGTGTTTTCAAAAGTAAAGACATTCATATAGAAATTCAGAGAAGAATCTGGCAACAGATTCTGAAGTTTTTAGGGAACACTTGCAAGAGGAGAGAATAGCTGAGATTTTAAGTGTGAATACCCTTAGAATGAGGAGCTGGAAAAAAAAAGTGTTCCAGCTGGGGGAAGGGAGGAGGGCCAAAAGTTCAAGAAGTAATATAACATTTTCCTTGAACCACAAGAAAAACAGCCTAACCTACACTCATTCCTGTCAAATGTGATTGGAAAAAAGAAGACTTTTGTCGTGACTCTTGATAGTTGGAAGTGTGGGATTTTCCAGTGTTTTAAGTGATTCTCAACTCTGACTCCATGAGATGTCAGGAGTTAAAATCACAGAAAGGGAAGGAACAGTAAGAAACTATCTGGTTCTTACCACTTTAGTTAAGAGAATATCTTAACTTTCTAAATCAGACAAGAGACCAACTTACATATGACAAGCTTTCACAATCTCCTTTAAATGTAAATTCCTACTGTATCATTACATTCATCATAATACACATATAAATGATTTAGTGCCAAAATGGCACCAATGTCCAAAAGCCTTCATTCCGAAGAGTCAGACTGTCTGCCAAACAGAAGGCTACAGAAAGGCTGCCAGAGAGAAGTTCTTTGTGAAAACAGCTATAGTCCTGTGAGATAAGAGAAAATGCTACTGAGCCAAACTTGAATCTACTAGCCCACAAGCAGTAAAGTCAATCTACTGACACTGGGTTGTGGTGAAGGAGAAGACAGAGTTTATTGCAATGTGCTAGACAAGGAGCCTGGGGCAACTAATGTTCAAAAAGCCCAAGTTCCCCAGTGGGTTTTCAGGGAGGCATTTTTAAAGGCAAGGTGATCACAGGGTTTGTGATCAAATCAGCTCATGCGTGATCCTCTGATTGGTTGGTGGTGAAGTAGCAGGGCAGTATGACAGAAGTTAAGGTTATTAATCCTCAAACTCCTGTAGGTCTTGGGGCTACGTACTCATGATCATCAAGTGCTTAACATCTTCTGTTTGATGGGATCTGTAAAGCAACTCAGGAAATGTGCATGAGATACTGTTATCTAAGTAGTCAGAAAGGAACTAGTAGATCAGAGGACATGGGGGCAGGGTCTGTTCCAGGAAGGCCCCATAGGGTCCTGCTCAGTTACAAAAGATAAACCCGCTGTTCTCTGCCACTAGTTCCTTGCATAGTGCTCCTAAAACCCTTGTATTTCCTTAAGTAATGAAAACACTGCTGCTGCTGCTAAGTCACTTCAGTCATGTCCAACTCTCTGTGACCCCATAGATGGCAGCCCACCAGGCTCCTCTGTCCCTGGGATTCTCCAAGCAAGAATACTGGAGTGGGTTGCCATTTCCTTCTCCGAAATGAAAACACTAGGAACATCTTTTCTTCTAATGAGGTGACCTTGGGGGCACTCTTTGATAGGGGCTTGTCACCCAAAGAACAAGTCATGACTAGAAGCTTGGAATTTTCAACCTCCCCCAACCCCCACGTCTCCAGAGAATGGAAAGAGGCTGAAAATGCAGTTAATAACTGATCATGCCCATTCCCTGGTGGCTCAGGCAGGAAAGAATCTGCCTGAAATGCTGGAGACTTGGGTTCGATCCCTGGGTCAGGAAGATCCCCTGGAGAAAGAATGGCTGGCAACTCACTCCAGTATTCTTGCCTGGAAAATCCCATGGCCAGAGGAGCCTGGCAGCTATAGTCCAGGAGGTCACAAAAGAATCATGAGGTCATGACTTAACAGCTAAACAACAACAATATACAGAAGCCACTATAAAAATCCCAATAGTGTAGGAGCTTCCAAGTGAGTGAACATCTCCACCTGCCAGGAGGGTAACACCCCCTCCCCCAAATCTGTGGGACAGAAGCTCCCACACAGCCCTCCCAGACTTTGCCCCATATATCTTTTCATCTGTATCCTTTATCATTTTCTTTAATAAACTGGTAAATGTAAGTATTTCCTTGTGTTCTGTAAGCTACTCTAGCAAATTAATCAAACCTCAGGAGAGTGTCACGGGGAATCTTTGATTTGTAGAAGTTTTGGACAACCTAGGGACCTTCTACTTGCAGTTAGATGATTACTTCAGTTAGAATCACTTAACTTAGTCTGAAGTAGAGTGGGAGCTATCTTGCGGGACTGAGCCCTTAATCTGTGGCATCTGACACTATCTCTAGTTTCAGGGTATTAGAATTTAGTTCAGTTGTAGGATACCCAATTGGTGTTACAGAAAATTGCTTAGTGAAGGGGGGAAAATGTCACACATTTGGTGACCTGAAGAATCAGAAATGAGGTGTTCTGTGTGAGTAAAGTAGACACACTGGAGAGAAACACAGGAGGAAATCTGAGTCTCGCTAACAACAAGCCTCAGCTCTACACCTGATTCTTTCCATGGCTATAGCTTCTCATTGTTGGCGTGTGGTTAATGTAAGCGTGATATTCCTGAGAGAAATAGAAAATACCCAACAGGATTATTACCTAACAATAAGGACAAACAGGAAAACAGATGGAGGTCATGAGTTATGTTTCAAATCCCTGGCCATTTGACTCTAGCAAACAAATGTAAACAATGTAAAAATAACATCTACAGGACACCAGTATACTTTCTCTAGTATTTGAGCCATCTAATTTTAGGAAGGAATTCTTAGGAATTATACTGATAAGTTTAAAATTTAATAATCACATAATATTAATTTTCCTAAATAATCAGCTGAAATCTTTCTTAAATAATGCTATTTAAATTCTTGAACTCAATGATACATCTTTATAAATTTCAACTTTCTAAATATCATATAAGGAATAGATAATATCCTTATAAATAATAAATATACTGTGCTTACTTAATTCATATTTATTGACTTATTCATCTCACTATTCATGTGCATTATTTCAGAAAAAAATTAATTATAATAGAGCATTATATTTCCTCAGTATTTACCTTTAAATATAAGACACTTAAAGGTGTTTCTCAAATGAAAAGATTTTTATTGCTGGTAGGAGTACAGAGAAAGAAAACCACATTCACTGTTGAGTGTATAACAGCCCAATGCTTACCCCTATATATTTATTAATGATGATTTAATTATATTTAAAATTTTCAACTAGAAATCCCAGTGTCAGGATTTTGTATTTATAGATAGATCCACAAATTGTATCAAAATATATGGTCAATGATGTCATTTCAGCTTCTTTGTATTTGTAAATAAACAGCAACAACAAAACACCAAGAACAAAAAGAGCAAAATCTGTTTTGTCTGCAGGAGATTAACGCGTTTGGGGATACTCAGTTACCAAAATGGGAAACAAAAATGATTGCTAATAGTTAAAGCTCTTCAAAGTGCATAGTCAAACGTAAAATTCAAGGTGCAAAACATGATGTTTTATATGATCTCCTTTTTGTATGAAACAACAAAAAGAATATATGAGAAGATACACCTCAATTTTCTTTTTCCTTCTCTTTGAAAAAACTGGAAGAACTCAGAAAAAAAAAAAAGCTTAATGATAACTGCCTTTGGGAGGTGGAATGAGAGAAAATAGGGGAGGAAATTTTTATTTTTTAATCCTGTAACTTTCCATACTGCTTAGTTATATATCTTTGTGTGTCTATAGTTTTTACTGTTGTTTCTAATTGCTTTTAATACCACTGGTGTTATGTGTAAAGTGAGATTAGAGGCTAATCTAATCTTTTCCTTTCTAGACTATTATGTGCTTTTTAAAAAAGAATCATAAGTCATAGGTACATGTTTTAACAAAGAAAATTGGAAGTCTGGCTGCTGAGGGCCTTAATCATGGCTGTGAGTGTGGGGACTTTGCAGGAGAGGAAGATGTATGTAATGTTTCAAAATTATTTAACTGCAGAACTTTTTTAAAAAAGAATATCCTCAGAGACCAATATTTCCCACAAGAAATGTTAGAAAATTCTGACTTCACCTATCAATAAAATATGCATTGAGTGTGTTCCTTCTTGTTTTTGTTAATTACAGAGATGATAAAATGTAGTTGACTTAAGTCCTATAAGTCCTTTTACCTTGATTCATATTTTATAGCAACTAAATTTATAATATCGTAGTTTAGACCAGAAGTCAGCTTTTTTGGAAGAAACCAGATAGCAAATATTTCAGGCTTTGTGAGCCATATGTCTCTGTTGCAGCTACTCAGCTCTGAAGATACAGAAGGAAGCGACCATGGACAATGTATAAACAACTGGACATGCCTATAGCTCAGTAACATTTTAACTATAAGACATATAGTAGTCTGGATTTGGCTCATGGGTCATAAATTGCCAATCCCTGATTAACATTATTTTTCATGCACATTATTTAAAATAAGAATCAAAGAGTTCTGTAAGTAGTAAGTTGTATTTTTGGATCCAACACTCCATAATTGGCTAGGCAGTTCTATTTAGCCAAGGGTAATTCTCCTGGATTGCTGACAGCTGAGGGCTGACTGCCTGCAGCATTCCCAGCAATTTTAGAGAAAAATTCCTTTAGTCCAAAAAGGGGATTTGGGGACACACAGTTTTCACTATGATCCTCATTTTAACATATCCAAATCTGATTGCTATCAATATATATTTACTTATTTGTTCAATGCTAGAATATACCAAAAATATTTTCAAAACTGCCAACCTATCTCAGTGAAGGTTTGAAGGAGGAAAACTGGTAACTAGAGTTCAACATTGCTTTAGCTGTTTTTCTCATCTTAAGGTATGTAATTCAATCACTATGTTCAGAGGTTACTAGTGTTCTTTTTTTCTTCCCTTCAGTGTGCTTGTTGTATTTATCTGAAATACACTTAGATTGGATTGTTTCTGTTTGTATTTCATTTTAGGATTTCTTCTTCAGCCTCTGTTAATTTTATTCATTTGTTCACTCCTTCACTCTGGTTTGGGAAACATAACATGATTCCACAAGTCAAACTTATACAAAACATACACTCAGAGAACTATCAATGCTCTCCACATCCCTTTCCCTCATTCATAACCCTTAATTCTCCCACTGTGATCCCACCCTTTCACTGTAAGTAACCAGTCTCACACTAACAAATACTGTTGCAATTCAGTTTAAGTAAACAAGTTTTTCTTTTTTTGGAGCTGTATCTTCAGTTAATTCATAAAGGCAGGATTGCTAAGTGTTTTATATTATTACATTTTAAAATATTGAACCCTTGAATTCCTGAAGTAAATTCCATTTATGTATAATGCATTATTTCATTATAATAGATTCTGTTTACCAATATTTTATTTCATATTTTTGCAATAACATTTATAAGTGTAATTAGACAGTAATTTTATATTGTTGTACTGACCTCATCAGGTATAGGCATCATTGTTACACTTTCAACTAAAAAAGAATTAAGAAATTTCACAAAGCATTGGGAAAATTTTATTTTTAAAGGTTTTGTAGAATTTTCCTGTAAAAATATCTGACATTGGTGCTTTTCTGTAGAGTATTTCCTAGAAATTTTCTCTATCTCTTCTACAGAACTTGTTATGTCTTCTAGAAACAGTATCTTTTTAATCTAGGCTTTTACATTATTTATAGGAAATGTTAGAGGTTTCATATGCTTAAAATTTATTCTCAATATCTTATTTTACTCACTGTCATGTATTACATTTTCTGTTTTGTTCCATTTTTCTTCCATTTTTGGTGTTTCTTTCCATTTTTCTAATTAAATTTGTTAGCGGTTTATTCTTTTCAAAAAAACAAGAATTTGAGTTATAAATTAGATACAATGTTTTTATATTCCTACCTCATTTAATTTCCATTTTTATATTTATTAGTTCCTTGTGCGTGTTTGATATGTATGTGTTGCTTTATTTGGTGTTCTTTTATTAGATTTTTGAGTTGGGGATTTATTAATTTTCATTTTTTCATTTTTATTAATACAAATGTTTAAGGTTATATATACATTTTTCATTGATTTTTCATAAATTCTGAGATATAGTAATTATTTAACATTTTATTTTAATTGTAGGTTTACATGCACTTTATAAAAGTGATACAGAGATCCAGTGTATCCTTCGTTCACCTTCCCCCAGTGATAACAATTTGCATATCTGTCAACCTTATTAACTTCACCAGTTTTTCATGTGTTTGTGTGTATTTAATTCTATGCAATTTTATCACTTGTATAGATTTATGTAACTACCCATCACAATCAAGATACTGAGCAGTTTTATTACAAAGACCCCTTGTGTTGCCAGTCTGACCTTAACATCAAATAAATCTGGTCCTCATTTCTATAATTTTGTAATTTCAAGAATCCTGTATAAATGGAAGGAAACAGTATATAGTCTTTTCAGATTGGTTTCACTTTAAAATCCTTCCAAGTGGTGTACATCTATAGCTCATTCCTTTTTATTATTGCAGAGTAGTAGTCCATGACGACTACTACTACTACTCCTACTACTACATACACTACAAAGTGTATGTAGGACACTTTGTTTCACCATTTGCCTACGGTTCAGTTCAGTTCAGTCACTAAGTCATGTCCAACTCTTTGCGACCCCATGGACTGCAGCACACCAGGATTCCCTGTCCATCACCAACTCCCTGAGTTTACTCAAACCCACGTCCATTGAGTCATTGATGCCATCCAACAATCTCATCCTCTGTCGTCCCCTTCTCTTCCTGCCCTCAATCTTTCCCAGCATCAGGGTCTTTTCCAATGAGTCATTTCTTCGCATTAGGTGGCCAAAGTATTGGAGTTTCATCTTCAGCATCAGTCCTTCCAATGAATATTCAGGACTGATTTCCTTTAGGAATGACTGGTTGGATTTCCTTGCAGTCCAAGGGACTCTCAAGAGTCTTCTCCAACACCACAGTTCAAAAGCATCTATTATTTAGCACTCAGCTTTCTTTATAGTCCAACTCCCACATGCATACATGACTACTAGAAGAACCATAGCTTTGGCTAGACAGACTTTTGTTGGCAAAGTAATGTCTCTGCTTTTTAATATGCTTTCTAGGTTGGTCATAGCTTTCCTTCCAAGGAGCAAGCATTTCATGGCTGCAGTCACCATCTGCAGTGATTTTGGAGCCCCCCAAAATAGTCTCTCACTATTTCCATTATTTCCCCATCTATTTGCCATGAAGGGATGGGACCGGATGCCATGATCTTAGGATCATGATTGTAGGATGCCACCTATGGTAAGACATCTGAATTGTTTCCAAGGTTTAGCTGTTATGAATAAAACTTCTCACAAACATTCATGTACAGGATTTTGCATGGACATACATTTTTGTTCCCCTTGAAATCATGTCCAAGAGTTTAATTATTAGGTTGTACAGTAAACAAGTTTAGTTTTATGAAAAACCTGCCATATTTTTGTCCAGAGTGATTGTATCATTTTACATTCCCATTAGCAATATATGAGTGGTCTGGTTTCTCAACATCCTCATTAGCATTTGGTGTTATAACTACTTTTTTATTTTAGCCATTCTGATACATGTTTGGAGAAGGCGATGGCACCCCACTCCAGTACTCTTGCCTGGAAAATCCCACGGATGGAGGAGCCTGGTGGACTGCAGTCCATGGGGTCACGAAGAGTCGGGCACGACTGAGCAACTTCGTTTTCACTTTTCACTTTCATGCATTGGAGAAGGAAATGGCAACCCACTCCATACACATGTATAGGACTACCTCAATTTGGTTTGAATTTGCATTTTCCTACTGGTAAATAATGTTGTACCTCTTTTCACATGCTTATTTGCCATCTGTATATCCTCTTCAGTGAAATGTCTTCTCATGTCTTTCACCAATTTTCTAATTGGATATTTTTATTATTTTAGAGTTGAATTTGAGAGTTTTGTTTTACATATTCTAGCTACAAGTTCTTTTTCACATATGCAGTTTGCAAATATTTTCTCCCAACTGCTAGCTTGTCATTTCATCCTCTTCACAGGATAGAGCAAAGGTATTGTAGAGCAAAGATTTATAACATTGATGAGATCCATTTTATCGGTTTTTACTCCTATGCTTCTTGTATCAAATCTAAGAATTTTTCACCTAGTCCTTTATCTTGAAGATTTTCTTCTATGTTTTTTTCTAAAATCTGATAGAGTTGTACTTTACACTTAAGTTCATAATCAATTTTGGTTAACTTTTGTAAAAGATATGAGATTTAGATTAAGGTTTATTTTTTCTGCTATGCCCAGTTGCTCCAGCATTGTTTGTTGAAAAGTCTATCCTTCCACCATTGCATTGCTATTACATCTTTGCCCAAACTATGTTTGCAAAAATATAGCTGTTCTTATACCAACACCACACAGTCCTGATTCCTATAGCTGTATTAAAAAGCTTTAATATCAGGTCAACTCATTCCTCCCACTTTATTCTTTTTTTTTTTCTAAAGTATTTTCACTATTCTAGGTCCAGTGATTTTCCCTCTAAATTTTAGGACATGCTTATCTATGTCTACAAAAGAAACTTGCTGGAGTTTTTTTTTTTTAAATAGACATTACATTATAACTATAGGTCAGTTTGGGGAGAACTGACTTTTTTGTTATACTGAAAGTGAGAAGTGAAAGTGTTAAGTTGTTCAGTCATATCCAACTCTTTACGGCTCCATGGACTGTAGCTCACCAGGCTCCTCTGTCCATAGAGTTCTCCAAGTAAGAATATTGGAGTGGTAGCCATTCCCTTCTCCAGGGGATCTTCCATACTCAGAGAAGCAACCCAGGTCTCTTGCATTGCAGGCAGATAGCTTCAGTAAATAAACATAGTTTGCCCCTTCATTTATTTAGATCTTTTTATATTTCTTCATCAATATTTTGTAATTTTAACCATACATGCATTTTATATTTTTGCACATTTATTACTTAAGAATTTCATTTTCTCTGGAGCAACTGTGATATTGTGTTTTTTGGTTTGATTTCATTCTTAGTACATGAATTAATTTTTGTCTGTTAACCCTGTATCCTGTAACCCATGTTCACTTCTTTAGTTTGAGAAATTTCTTTTTCTGTGTGCTGTTCTATGCTATGTTGTTTTTGTCATGTCTGACTCTTTGGAACCCTATGGACTGTAGCCTGCCAGGCTGCTCTGTCCATGGGTTTCTCTAATTAAGAATAATGGAGTGGGTTTTCATTTCCTTCTCTAGGGGATCTTCCCCACCCAGGGATCAAACTCACATCTCTTATATCTCCTTCATTGGCAGATGTGTTCTTTACTACTAGCACCACCTGGGAAGCCTCTTGTAATATTTTACATAATAATTGCAACAGTAAATATAAACCATTTACTTCTTTCTTTCCATCTGTAAACATTTTTATTATTTTTCTTACCTTATTGCACTGGCTATAGTTTTTATCATTATTTTTTTGAAGTTCTTTCATTTTAAATTGTGTTTTCTCTTCGACAGATATGTAAATTGTCTTTTATGTATTTTTCATCCTTTGACATCTTGGAGACTTACTAACTCAGGAGAGACTGCCCTCTCAAGGCAACCTAATTCCTACAGATGGTAAACAACTTACCTGGAACACGTCTTTCTTATGAAAATCAAACAATTCAAAGCCCACACTCCCAACTACTTCCTTTATCAGGTTTTCACAATCTGGGCCACTGTCTTCCGGTCCTAAATGCCCCAAAGCCTGGTATCAGACAACTAGAGACAAGCCCTTTGCTCTAGAGTCTGCTAAAATTCTTTGCACTAGTCAATGCATAGACAACATATTAAAAAGCAGAGACAA
The DNA here is from genome assembly GCF_032452875.1 of Bos javanicus. Taxonomy (NCBI): domain Eukaryota; kingdom Metazoa; phylum Chordata; class Mammalia; order Artiodactyla; family Bovidae; genus Bos; species Bos javanicus. The sequence continues at coordinate 28,628,131 of NC_083887.1, read as the reverse complement.
TACTTTGCCTACCAAGGTCTGTTGTATCATCAAACTTGTGGTTTTTCCAGTAGTTATGACGGATGTGAGAGTTAGAACATAAAGAAGAATGAATGCCAAAGGATCGATGCTTTTGAACTGTGGGGTTGGAGAAGATTCTTGAGAGTCCCTTGGACTGCAAGGAGATCAAACCAGTCAATCCTAAAGGAAATCACTCCTGAATATTCATTAGAATGACTGATGCTGAAGCTCAAATCTCCAGTACTTTGGCCACCTGATGCACAGAGCCAACTCATTGGAAAAGACCCTGATGCTGGGAAAGATTGAGGGCAGAAGGAGAAGGGGATGACAGAGGATGAGCTGGTTGGATAGCATCACTGACTCAATGGATATGAATTTGAGCAAACTCCAGGAGATAGTGAAGGACAGGGAAGCCTGATGCTGCAGTCCATGAGGTCACAAAAAATTGGACATGACTGAGCAACTGAACAATAACAACAAGCCAATCCAAAACCTGTTTATCCTGGAACAGCCTTGCCTGTTCCTTCCAGCAGAAACCACAATTAAAGTTCTTGCCCATATATATATATATATATTTTTTTTTTATTTTATATACATAATACTTATATAATATATATATTTATATTATATATATATATATATTTTTTTACACTGTCTGCTTTCTGACCAGCCCTGGTGCTTCTCTGTGGACCCCTAAAGCAAGGTATGCCCCTTTTTCTTGGGATCTGTGAGTATAACAAACTATCTTTTCAATGGCAATTATCTCCCAATCTGTTGATGTTGTTATACCTAAATAATAATAAAACCCATATTTTAAAATAATCAAACAGTTGTTTAATAGAAGTCTTTTATTTCTGGTGGAAAGACTCTTGATTTTTGTGCCTTGTAACTGACTTCTAGATTTATTGCATTGTTAAAAAATCAGTCTATTCTGTTTAATCAGTGTGTAGAAAACAGACTCTAACTATAAGGTCTACCTAGTTAATTTCATTATACAGATCTTTTATATACTTAACTGTTTGTTCTCTTTGTGGCCCCATGGACTGTAGCCCACCAGGCACCTCTGTCCATGGGAATTCTCTAGGCAAAAATACTGGAGTGAGTTGCCATGCCCTCCTCTAGGGGATCTTCCCAACCCAGGTCTTCTGCATTGCAAGGAGATTCTTTACCATCTGAGTCACCAGAGAAGATTTTAATCTTAGAGAAGTATGTAAAAACTCTCTTATTTTTAAAAGTATGTTTCTATCAGTGTCTTCCTTACGTTGTGTGTAATGCCCACTTTGTATAGTTATTTGGTACATAGATATTCATAATGATTACATTTTCAATTTAAATTTTGGCTTTGAGATAAGATGTAACTTTTTTTCCATGTTTAATACATGTTGACTAAAGTTCTTCTTGTCTGATATCAGAATTGCAACCCATGCTTTCTTACTGTTTCCATTTGCCTGGTATACCTTTGTCCATCCTTTTGTTTTTAACCTTCATAAATCTTTTGTTTGAGTGTGCTCTTGAATGCATTACAGAGTTCAATCCCACTTTGTCGGTTAAGCTGAAAATCTTTTTCTTTCAATAGATGAGTTATGCCCATGCATATTTTTTTTTAAGTCTAATATGTTTAGTCTCTTATCTGTCCAACTATTCATGTTACAATTACTACATCTATTATATTTACTTTCTCTAAGAGATATGATTTCTTTACATGTTTATTTTTAAAAATAAATAATTGTATTCTTGTCCTAATGGTTATCCTTATACCTTTTCAAGAGTCCCTTTATTCTAGTTTTCTTATTTAATTTATCCTATCTCATTAGTTTGTAATTGTACCCTTTAACTACACGTATTGTCTGTACAACAGTTAATGGATTTCTTGTTACTCTTTTTCTCACCCCCTTCTCCCACTCTATTATTTCTATCATCATAAGATATGCTATTAAGTTATTCTTTAATGCTCCATTCCACAGTTTTTTCAGTCTTAGATCATCAATTTAAAATATTAAATGCTCACTATTTGTTCTTTTGCTGCAGTTTCCTCTTGGTTGAATAAAGTTTCTGCTCTCTTAGATTGCTTAAAAAGTAATCCCTAGTGTCTTGAACACTTCACATTTTTCATCTGTAGCTTTAACACTTGAAAGAGAGTTAAATAGGTTTAAAAAAAAAGTCCTTATTCATAAGTTTTTTTCTTGAGTAGTCTGAAAATATTGCTAATTGTTTTCTTTCTTTATAATTGCTTTTGAGGAAACTGGTGACAGTCTAATTTTGATTTGTTTGTCTGGTTAGGCCTGGAGGCCTTGATAATTTCTTTATTTTTAAAGTTCAGTAGTTTACTGAAATATGCCTATGGCTTGCTTATTCTAGATCAGTTTTCACAGACAATTGGGAAGCTCTGCAGATTTATATTTATTTCAGGAAAGTGTTCTTATCCAATAAATATAGGATATTAATATTATTCCAGTGTTTTTCCTTCTTTAGTAATTTGTTATATTTATGTAGATTTTCTTTGCTTGTCTATTTCAACCATTGCCTCTCTGATGAATTTTACTCCTTACTTTAATTTTTATTCTCTTTGCTGTTTTCCTAGTTTTATTTCTGAGGTATCTTATAATTTAGTCTTATATTATTTTCCTCTATTTTCTATTTCCTTTTTTCAGATCAATCATCATTTTATTTCTTTATAGGTTTGGTACAGTTCTGTTCTTTTTAAAATTTCTAGTTCACTATTATTGGGATTTTGTTATATTAACAAATGTTGGGAATATTTTATTTCAGAATATTGTCTAGTTTCCTTCTGTGATGTGTGTATGTGTGTACATACATGTGTGTGTATTTCATTAGCTATAACAGTTTAATTCTCATTTGTGGTCTTATCACTTCATGGTAAATAGATGGGGAAACAGTGGCTGACTTTATTTTGGGGGGCTCCAAAATCACTGCAGATGGTGACTGCAGCCATGAAATTAAAAGATGCTTACTCCTTGGAAGGAAAGTTATGACCAACCTAGACAGCATATTAAAAAGCAGAGACATTACTTTGTCAACAAAAGTCTGTCTAGTCAAGGCTATGGTTTTTCCAGTAGTAATGTATGGATGTGTGAGTTGGACTATAAAGAAAGCTGAGCACCAAAGAATTGATGCTTTTGAACTGTGGTGTTGGAGAAGACTCTTGAGAGTCCCTTGGACTGCAAGGAGATCCAACCAGTCCATCCTAAAGGAGATCAGGCCTGGGTATTCATTGGAAGGACTCATGTTGAAGCTGAAACTCCAATACTTGGCTACCTGATGTGAAGAGCTCTCATTTGAAAAGACCCTGATGCTGGGAAAGATTGAGGGCAGGAGAAGAAGGGGATGACAGAGGATGAGATGGCTGGATGGCATCACTGACTCAAAGGACATGGGTTTGGGTGGACTCCAGGTGTTGGTGATGGACAGAGGGCCTGGCATGCTGCGGTTCATGGGGTCACAAGGAATCAGACATGACTGAGGGACTGAACTGAACTAAACTGTGGTCTTATAATAGCTTTGTGGAGATCAAATTCATTTGCATTGCATTTTATGAGCAAAGCTACTGGTTTATGGTGGTCTAGAATATTCTTAGTCAAAAAGTGACTCTCCACTGCCCATTTTTCAGTATAGGATAATGCAGTATTATTAACAGTATGGCACTTTGGGGGCAATATTTGTGTTTTGAGTTTATTGTTTCTGTTGTGTCTTTCAAAATTTCTCCATACTTGCTCCTTTTTCTCTCCCTGTGTACAATTTCCAGAGTCTGCTCCTCTCTTCCTTTCTATCCTATTTTTCACAGAAGAAATAACTTTCTAAACTGCATACTTTTGAGTCCTTTATCTATAGCCAGCACTCTAATATACAAGAGTTTTTTGGCAGTATTTTAGCACTTAGTATAGCCTTCCTTTTTATGGTGGTGATCTTAGTTCAATATTAGGCCCTCTATTTCCTTCTCCTATCTTCCTAGTTCAATATTAGGCCCTCTATTTCCTTCTCCTATCTTCCAGACAGTTTTTTCAAGATGTCTACCCTTTACTGCATGCAAACATTTGGTAGGAACTCAAGGAACAGCTCATCTCAAAGTGGCTCTTATTTTTCTGCTTACAGGCAAGTTGAAGTGGTAGCGTCCTCTGTTTTCCACATACACTGAAGGCTTGGGATTTGTGTGGTTTTCTTTGTTATCATTGTTGGTTTGTATAGTTTTGAAAGATATGTTGGGAGATATTAATTTAGGTGGCTCCCATTACTTTGACTATCCCAAATTAAGGTACATAATTTAAAGAATAATAATTGCGTTCTATCAGTAAGCTCTTAATTGACTCCTTAAGATTTTAAGATTTTTCATATTATGGATCTAATTTACTTTTGTAGGTTCATTAACCAACACTTAACTCCCAGTCTCCTCTTTCTATCCTTCCTTCTAGTAATTGGTGTTACAATTTTTAGCATTCCTTGATTTTGCCTTGTACTTCTTATCTCTGTACATTTCTTTACACTTTTTTCTCCTTGACAAATGTCTCCATTAATTATTCAGTAGTTAAAAATACTTTTTGTCCATTGAGTTTCTACCTTTTCCTTCCCTTAGTTGTAATCAAATGCTTACTCTATGATCATATAAAAAGAACTCAAATTAGGAGTCGTTTCCCACTCTTCATATTGGTACCTCAGCATGGGATCACTAGAAGTAACATACAAGAGTGTATTTTTCTCTTTCTCTACAAAATGAGTAAATTCAAGTAAATCAATCATCTATGACTCATTAAAGTTGAATTCCCACTTAGCATTTTGATAACATATGGTGAACTTTTCCTTGATAAACATTATAATTATCAAGTTTCAGTTCCTGCAATATTTCATATTCTTCCAAAGAGACATTTTAAAGACACGGAAAAATTGTATTATTAAATACCTGAATTTTTATTCCTAGAATGAATATTTTCTACTTTTGTCCAACTGCTACATGAAACATAATCAGGAGTTTGACTGCCCATTTCAGTTTTGTTTTTTTTTTTAGAAAGCCAGGCTTTCATAAAAATACGCCACTTTGATATTGTTTAATTTATAACTGTGAGGTAATTGACCTATACTGTCCCTGGATTCATGAACTTGGGTGTTTTTGCATTATATACAAACATTTATAGCAGAATAAGAAGGAAATAAAACTTTGGGAAGTCTAATTCTCTGACAATCCATTATGACTCTATCAAGATTCTGAAGCAACTACTGCATTTAAGTTCCTAACCATTCTTAGACTGTGGGGATTGTTCTTGTCAACTTAAATTTACCTGGTCCTTGTAGATCCAACTTTATGGCATAAGTTTGATACTGATTTCTTGTACTTTGTTTATTGAACAGCTTCTTGATATAATTCTGGTAAGCCCCAAAGTATACTAAAATGAAGTATAAAAATATTGAAACATTATTCTTCCTAGCCTATATATAGGCAGGCACTGCATCATCTACAAAACTGCCCCTTAGAAAACTGATTTTTGGTGTCTTCTTAAATGCCCCTGACTTTCTAAATGGTGCTTTGCCAGATCAATCATTTCACTGAAGGAGTGTAGGTAATTTTTATAATTAGTGGAATTTTCCTTATACCCCTCAAATCAGACCACTGCACAGACAGCTGGCCTTGATATCAAGACACCAAACACAAGCCTTTTCAGAAATCAAGTTTAATGCTCTTTAGCTGATGAAAAAATAATGACTTGTTTCCTGGCTGATTTTCTTACTTTCTATTTTTCTCTCCTTCTACCTTGCCCTCAAGCATGCACACAAACTGCATTTTTTCCAGCCAAGGTGGAAGATGTGTCAGCTCAGAGGCAGAGCATAATGACTCTCCTCGGTCAAAAAAAAAGACATATGTTATTTTAAAAATTTGGTAAGAATTATTAATATGAAAAATAGTAGGAAAACAGTCAAAACTGTTAGTAACCTTGCCAGATTATCGTCTTTGCTGCCTTTTAGCCATGACCTTCCTTCCTTAAGGATGACTATCATCTTTTCTTTCTTTTTCTCTCTTCCTTCCTTTATTCCTTCCTTCTCTTTGTCTTTATCTCACTCTCAACCATTGCCTGCATTCTCATGCAGGAGAACAGATTAGAATAGGAGAACCTGAAAGAGATTTGTACTAAGTGGAAATAATATTTCAAATTCTAATCCATGTAGACTGGCAGGAGAATGACGGCAAAATGCTTTGTACCAAGATTGTACTCTGCAGTGTTTCAGATTGATTTCAGTGATTTCTCTAAAGACTGCTAATATCACCAAACATACATTAATTTGTTTTATCATAATTTTAGTTTACCATAAAACTAGTTTATATTTTTAATACACAGATAGAATTTCCTATCAATGAGATTTGATGTGCACCTCATTAGAATAGGGTTCAGAAAAAGACTTCTGTATTGTCAATTGACTTTACCCTGTTTTTGAAGCAAGTTTTAAGTGAATAATTAAGGAAATATAAACTTGGGGAATTAACACCAACAACTGGTATTTGGCTTGTTCCAAAGTAAACTCTACAAAGATTGAATATATGTATCTATTAAACCATAACTAGTGAAAGTGTTAGTCTCTCAGTCGTGTCTCTCTGTGACCCCATGGACTGTAGCCTGCTGGGCTCCTCAGTCCATGGAATTCAAATTCTCCAGGCAAGAGTACTGGAGTGGATTGCCATTCCCTTCTCCAGGGGATCTTCCTGACCCCGGAATCAAACCCTGGTCTCCTGCATTGCAGGCAGATTCTTTACCATCTGAGCCACCAGGGAAACCGTAACTAAGGTGACCTTAAAGAATTTAGATAACTATTGTACACTTTCAGCTCGTCTCCCTGCTTCAACATTTGCTATCCTCCATTCTCCACACAGCAGTCAAAGCAATCCTTTAATAATGTAAATCAGGTCATGCCATGCTTCTGCTCAGCATCATCCTGTGACTCTTACGTCAGAGCCTGTGTGTTTCTGACATAAGAAAATACCTATTTGCCATTCTTCTTTGAGAGTTTAACCCTTAGTGTATTCACAAATGTCTAGAATGAACACTACGTCTTCTACTTTCTCTCAGAGATAGGTGTGGCCATCAGACAAGGTTTTATTCAGTGAAATGTCATTACGCCTTGATGCCATAACACTCCTAGATGAGAACATAGGCAAAACATTCTCTGACATAAATCATAGAAATGTTTTTTACGTCAGTCTCCAAGACTAAAAATAAAGGCAAACATAAACAGTAGAACTTTATCAAAACTTACAAGCTTTTGCACAGCAAAGGAAACCATAAGCTAAGCAAAAAGACAACCTACGGACTAGGAGAAAACATTTGCAAACCATGCAACCTACAAAGGTATAATTTCCAAAATATACAAATAGCTCATACAACTCAATAGCAGAAAAAACACAAACAATCGAATCCAAAAATGGGCAGAAGACCTAAACAGACGTTTCTCTTAAGAAGACATACAGATGGCCGTCACTAATTATTAGAGAAATGCAGATCAGACTACAATGAAGTACCACCACATACTAATCAGAATGGCCATCATTAAAAAACAAATGCTGGAGAGAGTGTGGAGAAAGCACCTTCCCACAGTGTTGATGGAAACATACATTGGTGCAGTCACTGTGGAAAACAGTATGGAAGTTCCTTAAAACAACTAAAAATAAAGTTGCCATATGATCCACCAATCCTACTCCTGGGCATATATCTGGAAAAAAAAGATATATGTACTCCAGTGTTCATAGCAGCACTGTAATAGCTGAGACATGGTAGCAACCTAAATGTCCTCCTACAGATGAATGGATAAAGAAGATGTGGTATAATATCTTAGTAGTAGAGGAATAGTAGAGGAATACTACTACTTGGCCTTAAAAAATAATGAAATAATGCCGTTTGCAGCAGCATACATGACCTAGAGATTAGCATACTGAGTCAGAAAGAGGCAAATACTGTATGATATCACTTGTGTGTGGAATCTGAGACAGGACACAAATGAACTTATTTATGACATAGAAACAGATTCACAGACATAGAAAGCAAACTTACGGTTACCAAGGGGGAAAGTGCATGGGGCAGGGATAAACTAGGAGTTTGGAATTAGCAGATACAAGCTATTATATATGAAATAGATAAACCATTGGACCTACTACTGTATAGCCCAGGAAACTGTATTCAATAACCTGAAATAAACCATCATGGAAAAAAAAAATGTGTATGTATTTATAACTGAATGACTTTGCCATACACCAGAAACTAAAACAGCATTTAAGTCAAGTGTATTTTTAATTTAAAAATATCTTGAGCACTTTTTGGGATATAACTTTATAAATAGAGTAAGTCCCTTTCATAGGAACGAGTTCCATTCCAAGAGCACTTTCGTAAGTCCAATTTGTTCATCCAACAGTTAGCCTAGGTACCCACCTAGCACAATCGGCTATTTAGTACCGTACTGTAATAGGTTTACAATATTTTTACACAGTACAGTACCTTGAAGAATGCAGTAGTACAGAACAACTGCTGATGCTTCTTAGCAGTACCAGCTACATCACTGCTGCTTTTACACTTGCTTCTGGACATCCTGGGCTTCAAATAAAGATCTGGTACTACTGCACTCTATACAACAGTGTGTGTGTGTTAGTTGCTCAGTCACGTCTGACTCTTTGCAACACCACTGACTATTTCCTGCCAGGCTCCTCTGTCCATGGAATTCTCTAGGCAGAAATACTGGAGTAGGTAGCTATTCCCTTCTCCAGGGGATCTTCCCAGCCCAGGGATTGAACCTAGATCTCCCACACTGCAGGCAGATTCTTTACCATCTAAGCCACAAGGAAAGCCCCACTCTAATAAAATACTGTATAATAAAATACACAAAAGCGCAACTACTTGTAGAGGATGAATGCATGTGACAATGTACACTAGATGCATGAACTAACTTATATGATTGGACATTTGAACACACGTTCACGTCTGAAATTTTGCAACATTTGTATGTAGGGGACTTAACTGTAGAAGCATTTTCTTTGTTCCCTTGTACTTTCTGATTATTGAAATGCAGAGTTGATAGCTGGAGCTCCTTCAGTCATCTCAGTTCCTGAGGCTAAAAGCCATTCTGAGCATAACTGAAGAGCAAGATAGAAGGAGCTATGACCCTGCCAATTTTTTGAAATTTTTGATGCCTGTATATTGATGTCTTTATATGAAAGACAAGCAATCTTCTGTCTTTCAGAAGCTAGTCTAAATATAAATTTTTCATCATTTGCAGCTGTACCTAATTCTAACTTTCACGTGACTGAGAATAAAATTAAAATTCTCTCTATGCCCTATGTGTTCCTTGGCTAATTTTATCCCTTATTTCCTACCCTTCATCCACATTCAGTCTATTCTGGCTATACTGAACTTCTTGCTACTACTCACTGGACACATCAAGCACATTATTATCTTTGGGTCTAGGTGCTTTTTATCCTTCATTCTGTCATTCTGTCCTGGAGCACAGGACTCCTGGGCATGTCTGGTCTCTGTATGGACTTCCTCTAGAAAAGACTTCTAACCAGTATATCTCAAATAAAAGCACAAGTTAATCTTTCATCATCTACTTTATTTTTATAGCATGTATTAATCCCAGTTAATGTATTTTTTATTTGCCTCTTAGTTTATCTATCTTCCCCCAGAAGCTAAATTCCATGACGTACATATTTAATTGCCCCTCTGTCTCCCAGACCAAGAACCATTCCAGGCATTTGGTCCATCCCAAGACCAAGAATGCACATTCCAGTGTGCATTCTTGAATGTATGAGCATATGAATAGTTGACTATTCATGTACATACCCATTTATTCTTCTTATATTATTATCCTACCTGTTATACCCAGGATAGTTTAGGCTAGCAAACTAATATGATGCTCATCATTTTTTGATGATGAGTTTGTTACAGTTCCCTAGATCCTTCAAAGTTCCATTTTGTTCACTTTCGTGTTGTTGGTTTCATTTTTACACACAGCAAACAGGAAGAATCTTGCTGAAATAAGACGCTAAATTTAGTTTTCTTTGTTTGTTTTTGATGGGAAGAGACCCAAAATGGAAATGCAGTGAATTCCATGTATCCCATCCTGAATATGACTGTTTTTGACAAGGTATCAGGTCAGATCAGATCAGTCACTCAGTCGTGTCCGACTCTTTGCGACCCCATGAATCACAGCACACCAGGCCTCCCTATCCATCACCAACTCCCGGAGTTCACTCAGACTCACGTCCAGCGAGTCAGTGATGCCATCCAGCCATCTCATCCTCTGTCGTCCCTTTCTCCTCCTGCCCCCAATCCCTCCCAGCATCAGAGTCTTTTCCAATGAGTCAACTCTTCGCATCAGGTGGCCAAAGTACTGCAGTTTCAGCTTTAGCATCATTCCTTCCAAAGAAATCCCAGGGCTGATCTCCTTCAGAATGGACTGGTTGGATCTCCTTGTAGGCCAAGGGACTCTCAAGAGTCTTCTCCAACACCACAGTTCAAAAGCATCAATTCTTCGGCGCTCACCCTTCTTCACAGTCTAACTAACTCTCACATCCATACATGACCACAGGAAAAACCATAGCCTTGACTAGCCAGACCTTTGTTGGCAAAGTAATGTCTCTGCTTTTGAATATGCTATCTAGGTTGGTCATAACTTTCCTTCCAAGGAGTAAGCATCTTTTAATTTCATGGCTGCAGTCACCATCTGCAGTGATTTTGGAGCCCAGAAAAACAAAATCTGACACTGTTTCCACTGTTTCCCCATCTAGTTCCCATGAAGTAATGGGACCGGATGCCATGATCTTCGTTTTCTGAATGTTGAGCTTTAAGCCAACTTTTTCACTCTCTGCTTTCACTTTCATCAAGAGGCTTTTGAGTTCCTCTTCACTTTCTGCCATAAGGGTGGTGTCATCTGCATATCTGAGGTTATTGCTATTTCTCCCAGCAATCTTGATTCCAGCTTGTGTTTCTTCCAGTCCAGCGTTTCTCATGATGTACTCTGCATATAAGTTAAATAAGCAGGGTGACAATATACAGCCTTGACGAGCTCCTTTTCCTATTTGGAACCAGTCTGTTGTTCCATGTCCAGTTCTAACTGTTGCTTCCTGACCTGCATACAAATTTCTCAAGAGGCAGATCAGGTGGTCTGGTATTCCCATCTCTTTCAGAATTTTCCACAGTTTATTGTGATCCACATATCACATTATTACAATTCAGAATTCAGGAAATATACTGATCTCACACTACTATGGGATTGTTTGGCTGTATTGTTTTATGAGCAAGAGTGGAATTTTCCCTCAATGAATTATTGTACAGTCAGTCATACTGGTAAGATGTTAATTCTGGGGAAGAAAATCAACCTGCAGTGGTGTGCCACAGGCAGAAAAGTTTGAAAAGCTTTCATCTTCTCTAAACATTTTGGACATGCAGCCTGGGCTCTAAGAGAGACACTGGGAGTGCTATTGGTAGAGGCAGGCTGGATTTAAGCAGGAATGAAGTTAGGTAAGAACTCTGTAGTATAGGGCTTATCATTGAATAATTATAAATTATTTTATGTGATATTTCCCTTCCAGTATGGTCAAGCCTTCAATAACATCTGGGAAATATTTTCTATGTCATGATGAATAAAGAGAAAGGAAACTATTCCACATCTTAGAATGAATCAGAAAGAAAGCAGAAGCCTCTTCCAAGATTCATGGTGCCAGGTCTGTCCCCAAAATAGTGGCAATTAACCCAGGCAGTACAGCTGAGGCAGCATCATCATAGCCTAAAAAGGAAGTTAGAGGGACAAACCAGAGCCTGAACTCTGAAAAACTGTCACGAATTGTCAAAATTGAGAATTTTTGAGAAGGTATTCATTTTTGCACTAAAGCCTTTGGGAGGGTAATTCCATTTTAATGAAGGCTACCTAGATAAGACCTCTTCTGTATTTTATTTTCTTTTCTTGTCCAGAAAGTTTTCAGCAAAGAAGAAAGCATTTTTCACATTGTACTGAAAATTGCTGCTTAATTCCTCCCCACCGCCCCCAGCTCTAGCCTGTAAATTCTTTAGGACCTGCTTCTTTCATCTGTGTATTCCCAGTGGCTAGCACCCTACTGAGCAAAGTAAATCCTCAATAATTGCTTGTGGAAGGCATAAACAAGCCTTTCTCAGAGCATTTACAGTCATTCCCATGATTTGAATGAAATAATGTACATAAAATATTTTTCATAACAATGTTAATTGAATCTTAAGTGGTGCTGAGGGCCTTTTATAAACACACACTGAAAAATGAGCAAAGAAAATTTCAGTAACATTGCAAAAATGCTCTTGGTATTGTCACAGAAGAGGATATGAAATGAAGTGAAAAGAATGCTCTGTATCACTTAAATACAAGAATTTAATTCCCACATTCTTGCTATTCCTATTCTGTCTTTCAAGACACACAAAACTAGAATTTGGAATGGGAGAGAGCCTGGGACTTCCCTGGTGGCTCAGCAGTAAAGAATCCGCCTGCAAAGCAGGAGACGATGCTGGATTTGTTCTGTGGGTTGAGAAGATCCCCTGGAGTAGGATGTCAACCCACTCCACTACTCTTGCCAGAATAAGTCCCACGGACAGAGGACCCTGGTGGGTTACAGTCCTTGGGGTCGCAGAGTCAGACAGGGCTTAGAAACCAAGCACGTGAGCATGGAGCCTGGGAAGAAACACGGGAATACATGGATGCCTTTCACTCAGCCCAACCCAACTGTGACCTAATTCTAAGAAAACAACCCAGCTTCAAATTATGATCTCTCTTAAACACCTTAATTTCCTTCCCCAAAGGTAAGTCCTTGAGGTTTCTGAGGCTAAAGTAAAGGACTGGCTGATGCCCAGCTTTCTCCCTCACTAGATAACTAGTTTACAACAGTTTTGCTAGGTATAAATTAGTAAACTCTACCGAATTCTATGTGGTGTAAAAGGAAAGCCAGGTAGAAAATGAACACGTTAAGTTTTTGTTTGATTCTCAGTGGTTCAAAACTCATAAAAGTCAACTGTTTGCCACAGATCACAGGATTTTGCAATTCAACTGTGTCATAGTCCATTCATTTGGCAACATTCTTTCTCAAGTCTCTCCAGTATAAGGGTGCCTGTCTTTTAATGTCTCATTTGGCTTAAGAAGTTTCCAGCCTAGACTCAATCCTATGGATACTGATTTCTTTTCTGAAACGTATTATGTAATCGGGGCCCATTTAGTCCACAATGGTAGGGGCACAGATACAAAATAATTAGTACTTTGGCAAATTTCTATGATTAAAACAGAAAAGTAAGAATGATAGACACATTTCACATGGTTTAAAGTCAGGTTCAGCTCAGTTCAGTCACTCAGTCGTGTCCGACTCTTTGCAACCCCATAAATCGCAGCATGCCAGGCCTCCCTGTCCATCACAAACTCCCAGAGTTCACTCAGACTCACGTCCATCGAGTCGGTGACGCCATCCAGCCATCTCATCCTCTGTCATCCCTTTCTCCTCCTGCCCCCAATCCCTCCCAGCATCAGAGTCTTTTCCAATGAGTCAACTCTTCGCATGAGGTGGCCAAAGTATCAGAGTTTCAGCTTTAGCATCATTCCTTCCAAAGAACACCCAGGGCTGATCTCCTTTAGGATAGACTGGTTGGATCTCCTTGCAGTCCAAGGGACTCTCAAGAGTCTTCTCCAACACCACAGTTCAAAAGCATCAATTCTTCGGTGCTCAGCCTTCTTCACAGTCCAACTCTCACATCCATAATGACCACTGGAAAAACCATAGCTGTGACTAGATGGACCTTTGTTGGCAAAGTAATGTCTCTGCTTTTGAATATGCTATCTAAGTTGGCCATAACTTTCCTTCCAAGGAGTAAGCGTCTTTTAATTTCATGGCTGCAGTCACCATCTGCAGTGATTTTGGAGCTCAGAAAAATAGTTTTTCACTGTTTCCACTGTTTCCCCATCTATTTCCCATGAAGTGATGGGACCAGATGCCACGATCTTAGTTTTCTGAATGTTAAGCTTTAAGCCAACTTTTTCACTCTCTGCTTTCACTTTCATCAAGAGGCTTTTGAGTTCCTCTTCACTTTCTGCCACAAGGGTGGTGTCATCTGCATATCTGAGGTTATTGATATTTCTCCTGGCAATCTTGATTCCAGCTTGTGCTTCTTTCAGCCCAGCGTTTCTCATGATGTACTCTGCATATAAGTTAAATAAACAGGGTGACAATATACAGCCTTGACGTACTCCTTTTCCTATTTGGAACCAGTCTGTTGTTCCATGTCCAGTTCGAACGGTTGCTTCCTGACCTGCATATAGGTTTCTCAAGAGGCAGGTCAGGTGGTCTGGTATTCCCATCTCTTTCAGAAGTACCCCAAATAATACAATGTCTGCTGCCAATTAACAAAGGAATATCATTTCTTTCTACAACTGACTTTAATGTACACATTTTTGCATCATGAACCCAGACTGTACTTTCACCATGAATTAAATCCAAACAATACCATAGAAAATAGCAAGACACCACTTAATAGGTGTGAAACCAGAAATCTAATATCCATAAATAAGAACCAGTTTTGTAAATTGTGGTTTTCTCCATATAAATTTGTATTATTTCTGTCATTTCTTCATATACTTTTGTAACATTTTAAAAGAGCACAAAACTTTTATTTCTCTTTAGATAAAATATACATATTTTATAGAGCTTTAACTCTTTTTTTTTTAATTTAACTAAAGATTTTTCTTTGCACCAGTTAAGGAAACTTCAGTGCATCACTGAAAGCAAAATTAGACTATAATTTGATCATTGTTTTCAGAATTTCAGGAGACGTTTTTAAGACAGAATATTTCTTAACTCAGAATTTTAATGCTTTCTGAGCTATCTGACCTAGAAGAGTGTCATCAAGAGACTGGTGTCTGTCTCACTTGCAAACTTAGAGTGCTGAATACTGTCTTAGCCACAAACTGTCTCCTGCCACTATAATCACTGTGAACCCTGGTTGATCACCCTTATCTCCTGCTCCACATGACAGCTACTATAATGGCCCCAGAACCCCTATTCAAAGAAACAAATACATGAGTGAATGTAATTAGGATAGGGAGGTGACACGAATGGTAATATATATATACATATATATATATACACTCTCGTATTTTGTGTGTGCAGATATATTTTTATAAATGGGCAACGTTTTGATTGAACCTTGATTATGGATTTATTTCCAAAATAAAATAACATTTTTTTCTTGTCAGCAGAAAGCTAAACTGGCTCTTGTAGCTCTGGTGGAGAACAATGAGAGATTTAATAGAAATTATTTATATATAATTTATATATGCAAATTATATTATATATATTATTTATAAATAATTTCTATCTTTTGTATAACTGCTGTCAACTGAAGAAAAAAGCACACTTAAAAGTTGTGAGTTAGAAGAAAACATAGGCAAAACACTCTCTGGCATAAATCACAGCAGGATCCTCTATGGCCCATACCAGAGTAATGGAAATAAAAGCAAAAATAAACAAATGGGACCTAATTAAACTGAAAAGCTTTTGCACAATGAAGGAGACTATAAGCAAGGTAAAAAGACAGCCTTCAGATTGGGAGAAAATAATAGCAAATGAAGCAACTGACAAACAACTAATCTCAAAAATATACACGGAGCTCATGCAGCTCAAATCCAGGAAAATAAATGACCCAATCAAAAAATGGGCCAAAGAACTAAACAGACATTTTTCCAAAGAAGACATACAGATGGATAACAAACACATGAAAAGATGCTCAACATCACTCATTACCAGAGAAATGCAAATCAAAACCACTCTGAGGTACCCTCTCACACCAGTCAGAATGGCTGCGATCTAAAAGTCTACAAGCAATAAATGCTGGAGAGGGTGTGGAGAAAAGGGAACCCTCTTACACTGTTGGTGGGAATGCAAACTAGAACAGCCACTATGGAGAACAGTGTGGAGATTCCTTAAAAAACTGGAAATAGAACTGCCTTATGATCCAGCAATCCCACTGCTGGGCATACACACTGAGGAAACCAGAAGGGAAAGAGACATGTGTACCCCAATGTTCACTGCAGCACTGTTTATAATAGCCAGGACATGGAAGCAACCTAGATGTCCATCAGCAGATGAATGGATAAGAAAGCTGTGGTACATATACACAATGGAGTATTACTCAACCATTAAAAAGAATACATTTGAATCAGTTCTAATGAGGTGGATGAAACTGGAGCCTATTATACAGAGTGAAGTAAGTCAGAAAGAAAAACATCAGAACAGTATATTAACACATATATATGGAATTTAGAAAGATGGTAACAATGACCCTATATGCGAGACCACAAAAGAGACAGAGATGTAAAGAACAGACTTTTGGACCCTATGGAGAAGGCAAGGGTGAGACGATTTGAGAGAATAGCACTGAAACACTTGTATTACCACATGAGAAATAGACCGCCAGTCCAGGTTTGGTGCATGAGACAGGGTGCTCAGGACTGGTGCACTGGGATGACCCTGAGGGAGGGATCAGTAGGGAGGTGGCAGAGGGGTTCAGGATGGAGAACACATGTACACCCATGGCTGACTCATGTCAATGTATGCCAAAACCACTACAATATTGTAAATATTTTTAGTTTAGTTGCTCAGTCATGTTGGACTCTTTGCGACCTCATGAACCACAGCACACCAGGCTGCCCTGTCCATCACCAACTCCTGGAGTCCACCCAAACCCATAAGTCGGTGATAACATCCAGTCATCTCATCTTCTGTTGTCCCCTTCTGCGAAATCTAACTGTTGCTTCCTGACCTGTATACAGATTTCTCAAGAAGCAGGTCAGGTGGTCTGGTATTCCCATCTCTTTCAGAATTTTCCAGTTTACTGTGACCCACAGAGTCAAAGGCTTTGGCATAGTCAATAAAGCAGAAATAGATGTTTTTCTGGAACTCTCTTGCTTTTTCGATGATCCAGTGGATGTTGGCAATTTCATCTCTGGTTCCTCTGCCTTTTCTAAAACCAGCCTGAACATCTGGAAGTTCACATTCACTTATTGTTGAAGCCTGGCTTGGAGAATTTTGAGCATTACTTTACTAGCGTGTGAGATGAGTGCAATTGTGCGGTAGTTTGAGCATTCTTTGGCATTGCCTTTCTTTGGGACTGGAATGAAAACTGACCTTTTCCAGTCCTGTGGCCACTGCTGAGTTTTCCAATTTGCTGGAATATTGAGTGCAGCACTTTCACAGAATCATCTTTTAGGATTGAAATAGCTCAACTGGAATTCCTTCCCCTCCACTAGCTTTGTTAGTAGTGACGCTTCCTAAGGCCCACTTGGCTTCACATTCCAGGAGGTCTGGCTCTAGGTGAGTGATCACACCATTGTGATTATCTGTATCGTGAAGATCTTTTTTGTATAGTTCTTCTGTGGATTCTTTCCACCTCTTAATATCTTCTGCTTCTGTTAGGTCCATACCATTTCTGTCCTTTATTAAGCCCATCTTTGCATGAATTGTTCCCTTGGTATCTCTAATTTTCCTGAAGAGATCTCTAGTCTTCACTGACTCAGTGGACATGAATTTGAGCAAATTCTGGGAGACAGTGGAGGACAGAGGAGCCCAGCATGCTACAGTCCATGGGGTAGCAGATTTGGACAAGATTTAGGGACTGAACAACAACAAGGTTCATGTAAACACTGAGATACAAAAGTAAGACATCATTACAAGTATCTTAGTTCTACCTCTTTACTGTCATTGCAAACATTAGTTTGTTTTCCATCTTTATCATCTTCTCATTTCAAGAATTTCATAGAAATGTAATCAGACCTTTTGAGACGGGCTTCTTCACTCAGCATAATTAGTTACATAATTAACTGCAAACCTTGAAATCCATCTAAGTTGTTGCATATTTGTTCCTTTTTATTTCTAAGCAATATTCCATGGTGTGGATGTAGTGCAGATTGCTTAAATATCAATAGTTACCCTTGCAAAACAATTTAGTTGCTTTCAGTTTCAGGCTACGATAATTAAAGCTGCTGTATACAGTCATGTACTGGTTTTTAGTGTGAACCTATGTTTTCATTCCTTTGAGATAAATGCCTAGGCATGTGGTTGCTGTGTCATGTTTATTATTTTTAAGAGACTGCTGCACCATCTTTCAGTGTCTGTGCTGCTGCTAAGTCGCTTCAGTCGTGTCCGACTCTGTGCGACCCCATAGACGGCAGCCCACCAGGCTTCCCGGTCCCTGGGATTCTCCAGGCGAGAACACTGGAGTGGGTTGCCATTTCCTTCTCCAATGCATGAAAGTGAAAAGTGAAAGTGAAGTCGCTCAGTCGTGTCCGACTCTTCTCGACCCCATGGACTGCAGCCTACCAAACTCCTCCGCCCATGGGATTCTCCAGGTCTGTACATTCCTACAAACAATATATAAGATCTCATTCTGTGCATCTGTGTCAGCGTCTGTATTGTCAATATTTTTTATTTTAGCTATTCTCATACGTATGTAGTGATAGCTCTTTGTGATCTTTATTTCCATAATAACTAGTGATGTTGAACACCTTTGTATGTACTTATTTACCATTTATATGTACTCTTCTGTGAAATGCTTCTTCATGCCTTTTGCTCATTTTCTACTTGGATTGTTTGTTTTGTTGTTAGTATTGAGTTTTGAGGGTTCTTTATATTTTCTAAATGAGTCCTTGGCCAGATACGTGACTTGCAAATATTTTCACCCAGTGTGGTTTGTCTTTTCATCTTCTTAAAAACGTCTTTTGCAGAGTAAAGGTTTATATTTTTGATGGATCATAATTAACCATTTTTTTCTTTTACAGATTGTACTTTTGATATCATTTCTGTGTACTCTTTACCAAGCCCTAGGTTCCAAAGATTTTCTCCTATTTTTCTACTAAAGGATTCATAGGTTATTTTTTTGCCTGTAAGTTTGTTCACTGTAGTTTTTTTTAAAAGTACATAAAATTTGCCACCTTATCCATTTTTAAGAGTACAGTTTAGTAGTATTAGGTATACTCATATTGTTGTTACAAAGGTCTGAACTTTTTCATCTTGCAAGACTAAAACTCTGTACTCTCAAATAAACCTTCTTTCCTCCCTCCTCCCCAGCCCCTAGTAACCATGATTCTCCTTTTTTCCTATGGATTTGACAATTTTAGATACCTCACAGAAGTGAAATCATACAGTGTTTGTGACTGACTCATTTCACTTAGCATAATGTCCTCAAGGTTCATCCATGTTGTAGCAGGAAACAGGATTTCCTTCTCTTTTAAAGCTGAATAAATCGCATTGTATGGCTATGCTGTTTATACAATTCGTGGAGTTCTCACAGCTAGTATACTGGTCAAGAAGCAACAGTCAGAACCCTGTATGAAACAACTGGTTCAGGATTGAGAAAGGAGTACAGCAATGCTTTTTATTGTCACCCTGTTTATTTAACTTCTACATAGAGCACATCATGTGAAATGGGAAACTGGATGAATTACAAGCTGGAATCAAGATTTCCATGAGAAATAACAACAAGCTCAGATATGTAGATGATACCATTCTAATGGCAGAAACTGAAGAAGAACTAAAGAGCCTCTTGATGAGGGTGAAGGAGGAGAGGTGAAAAAGCCAACTTAAAGCTCAATATTTAAAAAACTAAGATCACGGCATCCAGTCCCATGACTTCATGGCAAATAGAAGAGGAAAAGGTGGAAGCAGTGAAAGATTTCCTCTTAGGCTCTAAAATCACTGTGGATGGTGACTGCAGCCATGAAATTAGTTGACAATTTCTTCTTGAAAGACAAGCTATGAGAAACCTAGACAATGTGTTAAAAAGCAAGGACATCGCTTTGCCAGCAAATCTGTATAGTCAAAGCTATGGTCTTTCCAATGGTCATGTATGGGTGTGAGAGCTGAACAATAAGGCAGAACGCGAAAGAATTCATGCTTTCAAACTGTGGTGCTGAAGAAGACTCTTGAGAGTCCCTTGAAAAGTAAGGAGATCAAACCAGTTAATCTTAAAGGAAATCAACCCTGAATATTCTTTGGAAGGACTGATGCTGAAGCTGAAACTCCAATACTTTGGCCACCTGATACAAAGAGCTGACTGATTGGAAAAGACCCTGATGCTGGGAAAGACTGAAGGCAGAAGGAGAAGGGGATGACAGAGGATGAGATGGTTGGATGGCATCACTGATTCATTGGACATGAACTTGGGCAAACTCCAGGAGATGGTGATGGACAGAGAAACCTGGCGTGCTGCAGTCCATGGGATTGCAAAGAGTCAGACACAACTTGGCAACTGAACAGCAACAACAGTATGGCTATACTATGTTTATCCAATTCATCAAGTTAACAGATTTTTGCTTTGCTTCCACGTCTTGGCCATTGTGAATAGTGCTTAATGAACATGGTTGTGGAAGATTTAGGTGTAAGCCTTATAATGAAATTTGGCATCCATTTTGAGATATTTTTGCAAAACATGTGTGGTTTAAGATGCGTGTCATCATTTGTATAATCAATTCCTCCAGCAACATTTGTTGAAAGACTCTTTGGCAGTACTTGTATGGGGCTATTTCTGATTTCTTTATGCTGTTCCATTTTTCTGTATATCTGTCCTTCTGTCAGAACCACACAGTCTTGTGTTAACAGTTGTGTAATAAATCTTAAAATTGAATGAAGCAATTCCTCCAACTTTATCCTGATTTTTAAATATTATTTCAGCTTTTCTTTTTCCCTTTCCAAATAAATTTTAGAATAATTTTGCTTTATTTATTTATTGTTTAGTAAATATCTTCAGGATAAAATCTTATTGGATTATAAGTGTAAATCTGTATATCACTCTGGAGAGAACTGGCACTCCTACTTTCTTTTGATTTACACGGCATATATTTCCATTCTTTTACTTTACTGTTTCATCATTCCGTTTTTTCTCGCATTCCTGTGGGTTACTAGAACATTGCTTTACACTCCATTTTGATTTATCCAAAATGGCTTTTTATATCTTTGTTAGCGGTTGCTCTAGGTATCATAATATATAATTTATTACAGTTTACTGATACAGACATTTCACCAGTTTAAGTGAAGTGTAGAAACTTTATCTTCTCTTATGTCCCTTTATACTCCTGTTTATAATGTAAGGATATTAAATATTTTCTTTACATTTACATTACACTGACAACCAGATCAGGAAATGATGTGATTTTTGCTTTAATAATCAAAAACAATAGAGAAAAGTCAAAAGGAAAAGAAAGTCGACTGTATTCACTGATATTTTAACTCTTGCCATTATTCTGTTTATAATATTGCAGAATTTTTTCTTTTACAATTCCTGTCTTCTCAGAGAATTTTTTTAAATCATTCTTTTAGGGTTGGCCTTCTAGTGACAGTTTTTTAGTTATGCCTCATTGAGAATATGCCTCTTGATTTCTACTTCATTATTGAAGGATCATTTCACCAGACATAGAACACGAGATTTACAGAATTTTCAGCATTTGAAAAATGCTGTGGCACTTGTCTGTCCTTCACGGTTTTCGATAAAAAATCTGCTGTCATTCATTTTTTTCCTCAGTAGGTAAAGTGTTTCCATATTGCTGCTTTCAGGATTGTTTTTTTATTCTTAGTTTTCACAGCATTGATTACAGTGTGTCTTGGCATATATTTCTTCTTCGGGTTTTTGGTTTGTTATTTACACAGCTTCTTGAATCTGTTGGTTTATGTCACTTGCCAAATTTGGGGAAAGTTTCAGCCATTATTTATTTCTTGGAGTACTTTTTAAGTGCTACTATTTCCGTTTTCCTTCTGGCACTCAAATGACACAAATGTTTGTCTTTTGTCATCATCCCACAGGTCCCTAAGTCTCTGTCCATGTTTTTTAGTCTACATTATCCTTGTTATAGACTGGGTAATTTCTGTTGTTGTCTTCAGTATCACTGATTTGTTCTTCGGTCACCTCCATCTTGCTGTTGAGCTTATCCACTAAGTTTCTTTTAAAATTTCAGTTATTGCATTTTTCAGTTGTGAAATTTCTATCTGGGTTTTCCTTATATCTTCTATTTATTTTCTGATGCTTTCTGTTCATTATTTTTACATTTGTTCATAAATGTTCACTGAAGTGTTTTGATGATGGCTGCTTTAAAATTATCATCATATAATTCTCTTTTCATCTTGATATTAGCATCTGTTGATTGTTTTTTCTTATTCAAAGAGAGATGTTCATGATTTATATAATAACAAGTGAGGTTTTTATTGAAATTTGGATTCTTTAGGTACTGTGAGACACTTTAGTGGGGAAAGATTACTGATTACTCATTACTGTCAGGAAGTCGGAACTGTGAATTCTTTTGCCTTCACTGACATCTAAGGAAGGAGGGGTACCTTGTTCCTCTAGGATGGAAGTGAGATTTCAGCCTTCCACTAGGAGTGAGAAGGGGGCCTTGTTACCCTTCCCGGTGTTACCCCCCCAGGTGGGGTAAACGTCTCCCCACTCAGCTTTTTGTGCCGGTTGTGGGGGTGGGGCCACAGTGGTAGTGTTTGGCTGGAGTAGAACAGTTACTATCTAAATGTTTTTCTGCCTTACTAGATTATTTCTTTCATGGGAGAGAGTTTCCTGGATCTGAACTCACTGGTATTTCCAGGCTGTTGGCTTCTGTAGCACCTAGTCTGGAATATATGAGGCAACAAGAAAAAATCAGGAATCTTATTGGTGTGTCATACCTTGTGTCCCAAAGTTCCTAGTTGGTCTGCATTCTTCTCTTCACATTTCAGAATATTTTTCTGGTTTTTTAACAAGGCAAAATGTTGTTAGCTATATTTAGGGAGCAGAATAGGGGGAAATATGTCAACTACATCTTTCCAGAAGTGGATCTCCCCAATCATTGTTTGTTTAATCTAGTCATTACCCAAATACAGTCACTCACCCCCTTTAAATTGACCTAAAATGCTTTACAACACAAACATTTATTAGCCATTAGCCATTTTAATATGTGTATATAATTCAGTTGAGTCAAATATAATATATAGTGAAATATGCTATTATCCTCCCTAATGAGTTTTTCTTTTTGCCTTGACTGTTAAAATGCTCTATTTGGAATATTGATTCTCTTTTGTAGCAGTAGACATTTTTGTAGATTACAAATTTTGAAATATTTTGTAACCAGTTTTACCAAAATCAATTGAAAATGACACTGCAATGTTGAAAAAAAAATTTGTGCGGGACAAACAAATATGTCCTATACATTAATTTCATTTAAATGTCCGTTTATGTCAAGGCCACTGTTGTCTTTTTTATTTCTAAATATATCTTGCTATGTTTTGAAAATTCCTTTCCAACTTCCTATTTGATGTGTTAAAATACAGATTCCCAGCTGTAGGTACACTTTTTTTTGCTGGGCTTGGGAAGGATGAATTGTTTTACAAGACTTGAATCTCCTGTGTGTATAATTTAAAAAGTCAGTGTTTTCTATTATCTAGTGCCTTTAAATTCACATTTAAATAATTAAAAATTTAAAATACATTCTATAATGCTTAAATTTTTAATCCAGAGAACATTTTATTGAATTTAATTACATATTAGGCATATCCTTTGAGTTAACACAACAAAAAAACTTTAAACATTCTAATACAAACATTTTCTGTACTGTTTACATAATGCAGAATGGCGTTAGTGAGAATTTAGACATACATGTTAAAAAAAGAAAACCACAATTATTTGAAAATATGTTGTAATAAATCCACGGTGCTTCGTTTGTTTTTTTTTTAGTAAAATTTATGGGCAAATTTCTATCTTAAAAGACACAGAAGCAGTTCACGTAATCATACTGTGTGATATTTTTGTAGCATTATGTACCATTACAGTTAATTACAAATACTATTAAGTCTAATATTTTCATTTGTTTATCAAATAATCTTTAAAAAATGATTTGTGCTAATTATATTCTGAAGTAAATTACAAATTAAATAGCAGAATCAATTTTTATGAATAAAAGTGCTTAAACATAATAGATAACACACCAAATAATACAAGGACTTTAACCAATACCATAAACAAATTTCACTAGCTTTCTCCCATTTGGGACATGAGAAATGAAGAAATAGGTGTTATAGGTTAATCACATGATCAAAAGTAATTTTGACAATATTAGTCATGAGTGAGCTTCACTGATTTCAAAAAAAAATTTTATTATAAAGGCATAATCAGGCATTCCTGACTTATTGAGAATCATATGGATATTATCATTATGACACATTAATCATGAAGATAAGCAAATCCAAAGAATTGTCCAGTTCATTTCACAGGCCATCAAAAATACAACTTTGCTTCCTAGCTTCTCTTACAACTTGTGAATCACATTTTTGAATGCTGATACATTTATAGTACTGCTGAAAAGTAATAAATCTTTAAGATTACTAAATTGTCTCATAGGCATCTCACCTGGCATTTACTAAGGATAGTTCTTTCCCTGAAGGTGAATTTACAAGTGTTTATTATTCAGACTTAAGATGTTACTGCTGTGCCTAGGCTAGATTATCCATTCAATTCTTTGCTCCTACCTACAGGTAAAAATGTGACTTACCATCTGTTTTCCATTTGTCCTTATAAAATTATAAATAGAACTTTCTTTCATTCTCATCGTTTGGATGATAAATTTTATGGTCACACTAGTTATTGAGAAGTAAAATTAGGGAAAAAAATAAAGACTCCAAACAAGCAAAAATATATTGATTCCTTAGCACCACTGCAGGGATAGCATAAATATGCCATAGCACAGGTTCTATAAGCCTTAAGAATAAAATTATGGAACTTATTATATAACTAACCATCTAAAGGAGTCAAATTTTTTTTTAAAAAAGACAGTTTATAGATAATAGCCTGATTTTTCTAAGACTCTCCTTAGTAGAAGGCCAAAGGTGTTCACCATAGTTGTTTAACCTAGACTCATTACGGAGAACTCCTTGGATTTCAATTCCCAGCTCCAAATACTTAATCTCTCAAGCTTGTTTCCTCATGTATAACACAATATGTAATAGTTTCTATAGCATAAGATGATGTGGAAATTAAATGAGATAAAACATTTCAAAGTATTTAGCGCAGTACCTGTCACATGCTAAGCACTCAACAAATGTGAGTCATTACTATTTAACAATACGATATACCATCAATAAAGAAATCAGTTGATAAGCTGCACATGTAACTGACCTTCCAGATATACTGTAAATATATTCCTAAATATCATGTGAAAGAAATACACAGAGAGTTCCAGTTTTCTTTATATCTCTGCTAGAGAAGATAAATTCAGTTAATCAAAATCAAAGTAGATAACATACATATATACAATTTAAGATTCCAAAATAATTGAGTCATTCATCTATTTTTCATTCATTCAATAAATATTAATTCAGAGAAAGCTATAATAGGTCAGTGTGCCTTTTAATTAATACTAGAACACACACTTTTGAACTTGCTCCCACCTAAAAATGTTAATCGGAAGTACCTAATTCATTGCAAAACTTGTTCCATTAGAGAAGATTCATTTTCTATAAAGAAGTAGATTCAGTAAATAATTTTGCATAAATCTACTTAAATGCCTCAAAGATGAAAATCCAGGGAGTATGTGAGCAGAACTGACATTTCTTTTTTTATGTATCTGATTATCAAATACAAACTTACAGAGACCAAAGTAAAGATAAACTTACAGGGACCAAAACTAAATAATGAAAGCTTTCTAAAAAATATATTTAAGATAAAGTTTTGAATTGGATTCTGAGATATTCTAAGGTACTATGAGGTATTGGCAGGGAGGAGGAATGAGAAAGTTAGTGGAGTGGACACTAATATCTACAGTGCCATGCAGAGAACTACAATTGCTAAAATTCTTTACATATATATAAAGTCAACACATTACCATACTGAAATAAAGGAGAAAAATAAGGTTAACATTTGTACTGCTAATAAAAGATAAAGGACAATGGGAATTTAGATAAGTTGAAAGCAACATACCCTGTATAATAGTTTAGGAGTCACAACTCTTTTTGCTCATTAGATTATTACACATTATTAAAATTCGACAGAAGTTTTTATTATATTGCTACTGTTTTTCAAAGAAGTGGAAGCAAACACTGAAGTTACAAAGGACTGGTTTATCTCTGTTAAAATATTTTGTTTCACTTTTGATGTCACAATTTAGATTCTTCTTCTTTTTTAATTTTATTTTTTACCTTTACAATATTGTATTGGTTTTGCCATATATAGAAATGAATCCGCCACAGGTATACATGTGTTCCCCATCCTGAACCCTCCACCCTCCTCCCTCCCCATACCATCCCTCTGGGTCATCCCAGTGCACCAGCCCCAAGCATCCAGTATCGTGCATCGAACCTGGATTTCTAAAAATAAGTATAAATTTATAAAATTTTATTTTCACCTATACATTTATCCATTCACTATACATCCATGACATCTACAATGTACCTTCTCTGTGGTAGGTATGGGACAAGCAAATAAAATCAGAATCCAGGAAGGAGACACATAAAAGCATATGTATAATACAGGTAAATAAGCACAAAAAATGTGGAGTTATTTGAGCACATATGATGGTACAGAGTCAACTGGGAATGAGGGATCTGCCAGGAAGTAACATCAGATTCAAGTCTTGAAGGCTAAACTTGAGTTCATCAAAGGGAGGCACACAGTGGGCAGCACTCTGGACAGACTCTCTCTTTGTCAAGGCTAAATCAAGACAGTGAAGAAAGATTAGTGACTTGGAAAACTGCAGCATTAAGATATGGCAAAGGGGAGCCTAAAGAGGTCTGTCATGGGAACTGGCACATTATGCTCCATAGTGAGATTTGTGTTTTAGAAATATGGCTGGCACCAATGCTAAAGGGGCATCTCAGGTGGTTCAGTGGTAAAGAACCTGCCTGCCAAGGCAGGAGATGTGGGTTCGATCCCTGAGGTGGAAAGATCCTCTGGAGAAGGAAATGGCAACCCACTCCAGTATTCTTGCCTGGAAAATCCCATGGACATAGAAGCCTGGTAGGCTACAGTCCATGGCGTTGTGAAGAGTTGGACATGACCGAGCAATTAAGTGCACACACACACACACAAAGCAATGCAAAAAAATGGATTAACAGTAGATGAGGCTGATGTAGGAAAATCAAGACCTTAGCTGTTGCAGCTGGTGAGCATGGAGGTAGGGGAGGCAATGAGTGGATTGATGAGCTGTTAAAGAGGACAAAGGAACAGAGATTCACGACTAATAAATATTAGTTAATAGAGGAAAAGAAAATGGCACAGTGAACTTTAGGTCTTGGCCTGGGTAACTGGATGCTAAGAAAAAAAAAAAGAGAGAAAAAGACTACAAAGTGAAGATTTACATTAGAGCATAAACTGAATATGAAAATATCTGGGAATTTAAGACATCATTAAATCTACTTAATATGCAGCAAAACTGTTAGCTGGAAAAATGAAGAGAATTCCCAAGGTGTCTAATATATAAACGTGGCGTAATTTTCCTACTTCAGCTTTTCTGCTTACTCTGTATTTTTAGTCAATTTACAATTGGTCATTTTTAGTTAATCCATTCATTTCCATGAGGTTACTTAATGGAAGCATTCCATTTTTTAACCTAACAGTGGTGAAATAATTTTCTGGAGGTTCCCCAGAGAGACTCTGAAAAGTCAAAATTCAACTTTAATTTCCTTTAATTTCCTGAGTACCTTTTCTGCTTAAAGTTACTGAACTTAATTTTCTTTGCTAGGAAAAATAGCAAACACTGACACTTAAAATTTCAATTTACTACATAAATATTTCAGATTATTTTACATTGGGACAGCAATTTTTCTTTTTGAGAACCATTTTAGTCTAAATAATGGTGGTAAAATAGAAGAGTACATACTGCATATGAGCTACAAATTGTATGGGGATTTGTATATATCTAGTCACAAATGCATTTGAATTGGATTTAGTCAAAAAGCGGGTCTGACTAACTTTTCATTGAATTCAAATTGTTCAGATTTTTTTTTTTTAAAGCATGATTTTTTTTCTTTTTTTTTTCTTTAATAGAAAATTATTTAATTAGTATACATGTGTTCCCCATCCTGAACCCTCCTCCCTCCTCCCTCTCCACACCATCCCTCTGGGTCGTCCCAGTGCACCAGCCCCAAGCATCCAGCATCGTGCATTGAACCTGGACTGGCATCTCGTTTCATACATGACGTTTCACATGTTTCAATGCCATTCTCCCAAATCTTCCCACCCTCTCCCTCTCCCACCGAGTCCATAAGACTGTTCTATACATCAGTGTCTCTTTTGCTGTCTCGTATACAGGGTTATCGTTACCATCTTTCTAAATTCCATATATATGCGTTAGATTAACTAAGTGAACTGCTTGGGTGCCATCATATAGATACCACCCAATATCATTTGGTCAAATTAATAATTAACTAAACCAAAACAAATGCCTGGCTCGTGGCTCTGAGACAAGAATATGATGAAACCTGCCATTACTTAAATGATGTAGTCTATTCAGTAAAACTTTTGTGGGTAGTTCACACGTTTTATGCCCCACAGTGCTGCAACAGAGAAGCTTCCAAGTCACACTTCATGTGTATTATTCATACTATTTAACATTAGTTAAGATGCCATATAAAGCATAATTTTTCACTATCTCAATTTTATTATAATTTTTTCACCCAGAATATCATACAAATTTCTGTAAAGTATTTTTTTCAAATAATTGAACTTCTCTTTTTCAAGCATTAGTCCCCTTTGTCACCAAGACCGTGGGTCTTCACCACCATCCCAAACCCTCCCTCTTTGCCTGTAATTGTTCTGATCCCTGCTGCACTGTGAGCTGGGGGACAGCGGACTCATAAGCACCAAGGATCCCCCAGCAGGATTCACATATTGTCTTCAACCTAACCTAGTATCCTGCTGTATGATACCAATATTCCATTCAAAGCCACTGACAACCTTTCATGGCTATTCAGATTTCAATCAACTTGGTTACACTGAGTTTTATAAAATAATTTAGTTATACACACAATAGAAAGCCTAAGGCACTGTCAACAACATAGAACAACTCTAACACTTCTTGATTTCAGACAAAGACATTAGTATTAGAAACCACTAACGACGCTTTTTGAGATATTTAGCCAGCCATGGATACCACCATGAAACACAGAAGCATGTCTATAGCAGTGAGACATCATGTCTATGTGAACCTTAGTCCTACAACATCAACAACAGCTGTAACTTAAGAAATCCAAAACCCACAGCTTAAAATAAAAAATGCTCTCTAGGAAGTCTAAGAATCACTTTAGCTTAATGTGGGAAAACAGTGGAGATGAGTGGAATGAGACAGAAACTTGCTTCTGTGGAGACGGAGATGGGCAAGTGTGCAGTTTTATTTCTTTGCCTTCAACCAATGTTTTCATAGGAAAAGTATGTTTTCCTTGTGGTGACTGCACAGTAACCACCATTAACAAAAGTAGACAGTGCTGATTTCCCCGTGATGACACTTCTTTTCAAAATGACTGAAGAATGAACTTTACGTGAAATTATTACAAACACTTCTACACCTAGTAAACATGACTGGGAAAAAAACCTTTTTAAGACAAATGGCAAAGCTTTGTTTTTAATGAATTCTTTGGTTATAAACAGGTCTAGAGTGACATTCACTCTGTGTACTGTTTGGTTTTGCTGGTGTCTATTCTGCGTGTCCCTTAAGGACTGGAATGAAATTAATTATCCTGGGTTATAGCTCATAGCACATACTTAATACAATTTACCTTGCTTTAGTGTAAAATACAGAATGAAAATATATTTGTAGATCTGAAATTGCATATAGTATTTACAAAGCTACTACTGAGCATTTTACATAAACTTCTCATCCTTTTAAAAGTAAAAAATCACACGTTCTTAACAGGAAGCAGAAATAAAGCTGAAATGCAAACTCTTTGTACATCTTCCTGTGACTCTTGACATGATGTTTGTCACTCACTGGCCCACGGATTCCTGAGTTACATAAAGCATAATGAAGCATAATTAGCACATCCTGGTTATTCTGTAACAACTTATTATTATTTTAGCAAAGCAAAAATTTCTGGAAGGAGGTGATCCAAAATTGCTAAACCAACAGTTCCTACTCAAGAGAAAAATGATGAAATATGGAAATTGTGATCCTCATCAGTAAAGAAAATAAACTAATATTGATTCATTCACAGACTAGATGTATAGGAATATATGAGAATAAAATAGGAGAATCCAGAAAAATAGAGAAAAAAATAAGACTACATAAAAAGTTATAAAATAACTTGGCCTGTGGTGACAGAAGAAAAAATAGACATCTACAATGCAACTGATTCACTTTTAGATTGGTTGTTACATGTTCTCTGGTGGAAAAAGGATGCCATTTATTTATTGTGTAATGAGTATATTCCCCTATAATATCCAAGCACACAGTGAATGTCTAAGTCTTTTATGAAACTAAAAAAAAGGAGATGGATTAACAGGCTGTGCATATTGAATTTTACATTTTATTTAGAAGGGAAGCATTTGGAAGCAACTTACATTTTTTCTGTGCCTAGGGCCACTATTTTCTATACCATTGCTGTCATCCAATTTCCTGTATAGAAAACAAAAAAGAAAATTACTATATGTTTACACAGCATCAGACTAAGTCAGTACACCATCTATATCATGGCCATCAAGTTAAAATATGAGGTCAACAGAGACAGGATTTATTCTTGCTAAAAATGGTGTTTTACTCATAATGTTGATTTTATTTGCATGCCATTGCTTGGAGAGGAACCAATGCCACAGATGAATGACAAAGGCTTGTTTATTTTATGCAGAGAGAATTGCTTTTCCCCAAGCATGAGTGAAGGTTTCAGTATATGGCCTAACGTATGTTGCTTTGACCCATCAAGATAATAGCCAATCTGGAGGTCAGCCAGTACATAGATAAAGGTGCTATAATCCAACATGTTTATACACTGAATTAGAGGTTAAGCATGGCTCTTTGTCTCCTCAAAGTGCATCAGAATAAGACCACAACATGGGCTCCAGATTCTTAAGACAAGAAAGACTAAACTAGGTTACAAGGGTACATAATTAATACCCTTCTAGATCTTATGGGCAGGCTTGAGCTTGTTAAACTAGTCTCACCAGATAATAAATTGAACCATATAATCAGTTACATCAAAACTGGGAGAAGAAGTTGTAGGTAAAATTGTGTGGATTAAATATCTTGCTGGGTCAGATAAATGAATGAGCTCTTCATTGAACTGACTAGCTTGTTATACTCTTAGAATTATTTTTAAAAGTCATTTTAAAGTCATTCATTCTGTGAATAGCTGGTATCTAAACACATATATAAGCATCAAATACAAAATATATTGATAAACACTATTCTCTTTAAAGACAAATTTATCTCCTAAACTAAAAATTCTAAAAAAAGCATTGCTAAAAGGCTTCTCTACAGGAGTCCATGTGCCCTTCATACTTGAATTAAATCTAAAGATACTAACAAAACCTAAAGATGAGAAATGTGACTTGCAGGGGAATGGAGGGGAACACTGTGGAGGCTGAGCTGGGAGAACAAAAGAATCCAGGCAAGGGTATAATTGTTTCAAATATCTGAATAACCATCATGTTTTTCATGATTCCAAGTGTAAGAAAGGTAATCAGCACATGCAAACCAGAAAGATAAAATGTTCAAATTAATATGAACAAGTTCTCCAGAAAGAGGTTCACATCCTTTTCAATCATAAAAGTCTGATTTTAAGATTAACATTTTTTTTTCCTTATCTGGGGTTATGGAACTCCTGATATAATTATTTTATGCCCTTACTTTAGAAGCTTTGTCCTGTTGATTTGAGTGAACTTAGTAAAAATAACTATTTGAAAAATGTCTATGAATGTACGCATGACAACTATCCGCTCTAGTCTTGCTATTTAACTGTGGTTATAGCACTTACACCTCAGAGCTCGTCTTGACTGATAAAGATAAATTGCAAGTGTCCGTTTGGGTTGGTAATAGTTGCTCAGGCTTCCCTTTTCCTAGGTTTCCTTTGGCTGCTTTACTCTGGTCTCATTTTCCAGACCCTGGCTCTATTACTTGAACTTCAAACCCAGTTTTGGGCAATTCCCTCAGCCCAGCAGAGCTGGGCGCCGCTCTCAGTTCCCTGGCATGGTGGAACCAACAACTCCCACTGTCACCAAACCAAATGACACCACTGGTCATTTTCTTTCTAGTTCTCCTCCTGCTCAGCTCAACTCTAAACAAAGGGGGATGTAAAAGAAATAGTGACACAATTTGTGTTCTCAGAAAAATAATAACAAATAGAATCCTAGGTCAATGCTTTTCAACATGACAGAGAATCAGAATCAGTGATGGATACTTTAAAGAAATATAGATGCTCAGGCATAGAAGGCATTCAATAACCAAAGCTTCTGCTAAGCACTTTTACACAGAGAAAGTCATTTAATCCTGAAACCTTATGTGGTAATGTCATTAAACCCATTTTGTTGAAGAGAAAACAGAAGTACAGCGAGGTGTTGCAGACAGTAAATGCCACTCTTCACCACAAATGGACATGTGCAGAAAATAACACACAATATACTCTTGTACCTTTTTTCTCTAACTGCAAACATTTTATTTAATTTCATATTTATCTGTATTTTATTCAAGGGAAAATTATTCTATAAAAAATAATACTTACAGCTGTTCACCCTGTTCAAATTCTTTCCCATCATCTGTGTAACAAAAGAAGAACTTAACTGTTAGGCTGGTTTATTATTTTTGTAGAACATATATACGCAATTCTACTTTCCCCTGACTTCTACATCCCTGACTGCCCACGCTGCTCTGCAATGAGAGGGGACAGCTGCACATCCGTCATGTCCACTCCTTCCCTGCTCCCCTGACTTGCTGCTTTGATCAAGCAAAACATTGGCTTCCCTGATGGCTCAGCGCATAAGGAATCCACCTGCAATGCAGGAGACTCGGAAGACACGGGTTCAGTCCCTGGGTGGGGAAGATCCCCAGGAGAAGGAAATGGCAATATGCTCCAGTATTCTTGCCTGGAAAATCCCATAGACAGAGGAACCTGGCTGGTGACAGTCCATGGGGTCGCCAAGTGTCAGACATGACTAAACACAAGGTACATGCTGAGGTATAACCGACAAGAATTGATCAAGCCTCGTCTAGTGCCTGGGATCATCAAAAACAGGACTGACTGACTTGTAATGATTGAAGTTACTAAATAGCACAAAACAGGAAAAAATACAGAATGCAAGATAAATTTTCCTAGGGGGCCAGTGGTTTCTCAGTCTATAAACCATTAGGAACAGGCTATGAAAACAGATCTGGCAGGCAATGTCTCTTTTATGAGAATTCAAAAATGTTTGATAATACATTTTTAAAAACGAGTTATCTAAGTGGAAGAATAATTGTTTATCTTTGAGATCTTTTCTATTAAGTTACCACAGAATTTTCTAATATTCTAGTACCAAAGCATGTTATCACTTAATTGGTGTGTTGGTACCAGTAACACCAAAGAAAGGGGGATAAAAGGCATATTTTAACACTAAAGCTTTTTAGGAAGTTGAGAAAAGAAGTCCATCAATATAAGCTCCTAGCTCACAGTTATCACTGATATTAACATAAATACCACTACAAATAACACAAGTTAGGTTTTTTCCCCAAAACTCTAAAGCCACTGTAATGTAGTAAGCCATAACATGAGAATATTATCTAAAAAAACAAATCTTACCTGAGGGCTTCTTTTTCTTTTGAGTATACATTTCAAAAAGCAGAATAGCAGCCACTAAGAGAACAACCTCAGCAGCTATTGCACAAAATACTTTAAGGGGAACCAAATAGCTGAGCACGACGAGTTTAACGTGTCCTTCACTCTCCCCTAACTCGAATATTGCATGGCACAAGTAAGTTCCCTGATCGTCCTCTGAAAGTTGCGTTATCTTGAGCCTTGTTTCATTAGCATGTTTTCCACTGATCACATACTTATCATTCACTGGAACACCAATAGGAACCTAATATAAGGAGACATTAAAATTCATTCCTGTCATATTCCATAAAAAAATATATGTCCTGAATGATCTAGTTTTGAGTGAAAGCTATAAGACAGTACCAAGAAAACAGCTTAGTAGCAAAAGGGCATATTGAAATTTGTGAGAAGTTATACGTAACAGCCTTGTCTAACTCAATGAAACTATGAGCCATACTGTGTAGGACCTCCCAAGATGGACGGGTCATGGTGTAGAGTTCGGACAAAACGTGGTCCACTGGAGAAGGGAATGGCAAAACACTTCAGTATTCTTGCCTTGAGAACCCCATGAACAGTATGAAAAGGCAAGAAGATAGGACACTGAAAGATGAACTCCTCAGGTCGGTAGGTGCCAAATATGCTACTGGAGATCAGTGGAGAAATAATTCCAAAAAGAATGAAGGGACGGAGCCAAAGCAAAAACAACACCCAGTTGCAGATGTGATGGGTAATGGAAGTAAAATCCGATGCTGTAAAGAGCAGTATTACACAGGAAACGGGAATGTCAGGTCCATGAATCAAGGCAAATTGGAAGTGGCCAAACAGGAGATGGCAAGAGTGAACATCGACATTTTAGGTATCAGTGAGCTAAAATGGACTGCAATGCGTGAATTTAACTCAGATGACCATGATATCTACTACTGTGGACAAGAATCCCTTAGAAGAAATGGAGTAGCCATCATAGTATACAAAACAGTCTGGAATGCGGTACTTGGATGCAGTCACAAAAATGACAGAATGATCTCTGTTCATTCCCAAGGCAAACCATTCAATATCACAGTAATCCAAGTCTATGCCCTGACCAGTAATGCTGAAGAAGCTGAAGTTGAATGGTTCTATGAAGACCTACAAGACCTTCTATAACTAACATGCAAAAAAGAGGTCCATTTCATTATAGGTGACTGGAATGCAATAGTAGGAAATCACGAAATACCTGGAGTAACAGGCAAATTTGACCTTGGAATATGGAATGAAGCAGGTCCAAGGTTAACAGAGTTTTGCCAAAGAACGCAATGTCATGGCAAACACCCTCTTCCAACAACACAAGAGAATTCTCTATACATGGACATCACCAGATGGTCAATACTGAAATCAGATTGACTATATTATCTGCAGCCAAAGATGGAGAAGCTCTACACAGTCAGCAAAAACAAGACCGGGAGCTGACTGCGGCTCAGATCATGAACTCCTCATTGCCAAATTCAGACTTAAATTAAAGAAAGCAGGGAAAATCACTAGACCATTCAGGTATGACCTGAATCAAATCCCTTACAATTATACAGTAGAAATGACAAATAGATTTAAGGGATTAGATCTGATAGAGTGCCTGAAGAACTATGGATGGAGGTTCATGACACTGTACAGGAGGCAGTGGTCAAGACCATCCCCAAGAATAAGAAATGCAAAAAGGCAAAATGGTTGTCTGAGCAGGCCTTAAAAATAGCTGTAAAAAGAAGAGAAGCTAAAAGCAAAGGAGAAAAGGAAAAACATACCCATTTGAATGCAGAGTTCCAAATAGCAAGGAGAGATAAGTAAGCCTTCCTAAGTAATCAGTGCAAAGAAACAGAGGAAAACAACAGAATGGGAAAGACAGAGATCTCTTCAAGAAAATTAGAGATGCCAAGAGAAAATTTCATGCAAAGATGGGCACAATAAAGAACAGAAATGGTATGGACCTAACAGAAGCAGAAGATATTAAGAAGAGGTGGAAAGAACACAGAAAAATTAGACAAAAAAGATCTTCATGACCCAGATAACCACGATGGTGTGATCACTCACTTAGAGCCAGAAATCCTGGAATGCAAAGTCAGGGGGCCTTAGGAAGCATCACTAGAAAAAAGCTAGTGGAGGTGAAGGAATTCCAGTTGAGCTATTTCAAATCTTAAAAGACGATGCTGTAAAAATGCTACACTCAATATGCGAGCAAATTTGGAAAACTCAGCAGTGGCCACAGGACTGGAAAAGGCCAGTTTTCATTCCAATCCTAAAGAAAGGCAATACCAAAGAATGTTCAAACTACCATACAATTGCATTCATCTCACACGCAGGCAAAGTAATGCTCAAAATTCTCCAAGTCAGGCTTCAACAATACTTGCACTGTGAACTTATTGATGTTCAAGCTGGATTTAGAAAAGGCAGAGGAACCAGAGATCAAATTGCCAACATCCATTGGATCATTAAAAAAAAAAGCAAGAGTTCCAGAAAAACATGTACTTCTGCTTTATTGACTATGCCAAAGCCTTTGACTGTGTGGATCACAACAACCTGTGAAAAATTCTTCAAGAGATGGGAATACCAGACCACCTTACCTGCTCTTGAGAAATATGTATGCAGGTCAAGAAGAAACTCTTAGAACCAGACATGGAACAACAGACTGGTTCCAAATCGGGAAAGGAGTACGTCAAGGCTGTATATTGTCACCCTGCTTATTTAACTTATATGCAGAGTACATCATGAAAAATGGTGGACTGGATGAAGCACAACCTGGAATTAAGATTGCCAGGAGGAATATCTACAACCTCAGATATGCAGATAACACCACCCTTATGGCAGAAAGTAAAGAAGAACCAAAGAGCCTCTTGATGAAAGTTAAAGAGGAGTGAAAAAGTTGGCTCAACATTCAGAAAACTAAGATCATGGCATCCAGTTCCATCACTTCATGGCAAATAGATGGGGAAACAATGCAAATAGTAAGAGACTTTATTTTGGGGGGCTCCAAAATCACTGCCAATGCTGACTGCAGCCATGAAATTAAAAGACGCTTGCTCCTTGGAAGAAAAGCTATGAACAACCTAAACAGCATATTAAAAAGCAGAGACATTACTTTGCCAACAATGGTCCACTTTTTCAAAGCTATGGTTTTTCCTGTGGTCATGTATGGATGTGAGAGTTGACTATAAAGAAAGCTGAGCACCAAAGAATTGATGCTTTAGAACTGTGGTGTTGGAGAAGACTCTTGAGAGTCCCTTTTGGACTGCAAGGAGATTCAACCTGTCCATCCTAAAGAGATCAGTCCTGAATATTCATTGAAAGGACTGATGCTGAAGCTGAAACTCCAATATTTTGGCCACCTCATACGAAGAACTGACTCATCTGAAAGACCCTGACGCTGGCAAAGATTGAAGGCAGGAGGAGAAGGGGACAACAGAGGATGAGATGGTTGAATGCCACCACTGACTCAATGGACAGGAGTTTGAGTAAGCTCTGGGAGTTGGTGATGACAGGGATGCCTGGCGTGCTGTAGTCCATGGGGTCCCAAAGAATCAGACACCATTGAGCAACTGAACCGAATTGAACTGATACATAACATAGCTCAATTCCAATCAGAGTTTGACCTTTCGGAGGTAGCAAACAAAGGAAAAGGATACTTTGCTTTAAGTGCTTAGCACTGAGTGTTTGAAACTACAGCATGCAAGTCATCATGGGTAAATAGTCTATTGAAAGTAGACATACAGGAAAATTCCATCCATCCAGGTTTCATGTTAGAATACATGACTAGTTGTTCAAAGTACTTCCTCCTTCACAAGTGCAGGCATACATTCATTAAATCAACTATTAAGTTAATAAAGCTATTAAACTGATCATTTCTATTAAGGAAGCTCCCTGGTTCTTGACCCTGGGAGTTCCTCAGACTGGAACGGAAATCTTCAGGCCTTTGAAGCTGATGTAGAAGGACTAGCAGACCTTCCTGTGAGCCTGGTAAGCAAGGTGGTCTGTATACTTTTTGTCTTTTCAAAGCTGAAATTCTCTGTCTTTCAATCAAGTCGGTTTCTGGAATTCACTGGGTTTTCTTCAGTCTTTTAAGATCCATACCAAGCTATTTGAGGGCTGATTTATTTAATTACTTAAATTAAATTTTATTCTTAGGCCATTTGCTGCCTTCATTGCTCTATCATTCAACTGCAGTGATCAATAAATGCTAATCTGAATACAAGTATTCTTGGAGATTATCTGATGAAGAACTGTGAGTTTATTATTTGCCAAAAATTATATCAACCTGGCTCTCTGTGCACAGCATTGCCTGTGATCTTGTTACAAAGGTACTCTCTAACTCAGGGCTGATAAATCAAAGCACCTCATGTTTAGTAGGCACCCCAGGTTGAGTCTAATGCAGATGGTTCATGTACATTTTGAAAAAACACTTGACCTAAAGTTTTGACTTGTACTCTCTTCGCTGCACTTTTCTTATATCCTAATATGATCCATGCTTGGGGCTAAATTGAGAGACCTTTAGTAAGATGGAAAGAAGCACAGACTGTATTCTAAAAGTTCAATGTAATTATATTTGGCTATTTTTTGTCTAGTATGACATATGTGGGCTTTCCAGGTAGCTTAGCTGGTAAAGAATCCACCTGCAATGCAGGAGACCCTGGTTCAATTCCTAGGTCCAGAAGTTCCCCTGGAGAAGGGATAGGCTACCCACTCCAGTATTCTTGGGCTTCCCTGGTGGTTCAGACAGTAAAGAATATGCCTGGAATGCAGGAGACCTGGATTCAATCCCTGGGTTGGATGATCCCCTGGAAAGGTCATGGCAACCCACTCTAGTATTCTTGCCTGGAGAATCCCCACGGACAGAGGAGTCTGGCAGGCTACGGTCTATGAGGTTGCAAAGAGTCAGACAGGACTGAGCACTTGTCAGCAGCAGCATGTTTTTCTTAATATCAGGTCTTTGAAAAGCCATTCATTTTTAGTAGGAATTTAAAGTATCTGGCTTCCCCTAGGTCCCTGGAGGCATGAAAGAGGTCAGTGACACTAAAAGAACCCAAAACCTAAGTTTAAGTTACCTAATTTTCATTCTTTCCTTAAATAGTGCCACTATATTGCATTCTATCACACATGTGTCCAGAGACAGAAGCAGGAAAAGATACCTTCCTTTTTTTCAAGTTACTTTCATGAAATGATAAGGAAAAAGAAGAATCATTTTTGTTGGGGTTATACCTAAGCTTATCAACTAAAAATGAATTGTAACTTTCAGTGAATTTAAATAAATTGCTAATTGTAAAAACAAAGCACCAGCTAATGAAACATTGGGAGTATCTTCAGATATATAATGTAAAGTGCTGAAAACATCAAACAACTCCATTCATCACTGTTCTTTCTCCATGATCATGTATTTAAGAACAAGATAAGAGAAGTAGAAATAGTCCTAAGAACTTTGAGTATAATACAATCTTATTACTTATCAAATAAATGTGTTTATTTTGTAAGTCAAAGAAATATTATCTTACCTGTACACTCCCATTGCCACCGTACCAGGTCCAATTTAAAGGAAGACAATCTTGACATTTACACATCAAGACAACTGAATCCCCCAAGTAAGTGATCAATGGTTTGTTTTGTCCATTAATTTCAGGAACTAAGGAAAATGTAGAAATATACATATTACTAAAAAGTCTGAATGGCGGGATGTATTCAAGTTCAATATAATTTATCCTTTCATTTTTTCATTTATATATGATTTTCTTTCTGTAGTTTTAGTTCTATATAAAATGAATCAATGTACAGTATTTAGGATGGACCATTGTAGTAGGTAGGTTCTCTGCACATTTAATGAGAGGAATAGTCAGTTCAGTTCAGTTCAGTTCAGTTCAGTCGCTCAGTCGTGTCCAACTCTTTGCGACCCCATGAATTGCAGCATGTGAGGCCTCCCTGTCCATCACCAACTCCC
Organism: Bos javanicus; assembly: GCF_032452875.1. Classification (NCBI taxonomy): domain Eukaryota; kingdom Metazoa; phylum Chordata; class Mammalia; order Artiodactyla; family Bovidae; genus Bos; species Bos javanicus. The sequence goes on along the minus strand of NC_083887.1, from coordinate 28,588,406 downwards.
AGAGTTCACTCAAACTCATGTCCATCGAGGTGGTGATGCCATCCAGCCACCTCATCCTCTGTCGTCCCCTTCTCCTCCTGCCCCCAATCCCTCCGAGGATCAGAGTAGGTAGGTAGTGCAATGTAATTGTCAGTAGTCTTGCCTGGAGAATCCCAAGGACGGGGAGCCTGGTGGGCTGCCATTTATGGGGTCGCACAGAGTCGGACACGACTGAAGTGACTTAGCATAGCATAGCATAGAAAGAGAAGAAAGGTCTTCTATTATGAGCCTAATAACAGTTATAAATATTGTAATAAACTGTTACATACTTTGGATATGAAAGAAACTTGATGTTTTTCAAGTCTATTTTTCCGTCCCACCTACTAAATTACTTTAGAACAAATATTTCTCTTAAAGTTTACCCTTAGATGGCACTTAAGTAAGGAGACAAAATTTTTAGGATTTAAAATTCTTAGTTCATACAAATTTATGAAAAGGGTTGGAGAAGGTGAGAAGATGAGAAACAGAGGAAATTTAAGAAAGAAAAGAAAGAAAATGAGATTAAAAAGTCTTTCATGTTGTTTTGTTAAAAAAAAAAAAAAAAACACCTAATAGTCACTGTGATAATCTATTTCATAAAGTTAGAAGCAGATGCCATTAGTAACAGACTAAAATTGAGTACTAAATGTAGAAAAATTAAGTTTTAAGGCTATGAATAACTTGGTATGTGTGTGCTAAGTCACTTTAGTCGTGTCCGACTCTTTGCAACCCTATGAACTCTAGCCCTCCAGGCTCCTCTGTCCATGGGATTCTCCAGGCAATACTGGAGTTGGTTGTCATTTCCTTCTCCAGAATAATTTGGTAAGAAAATTAAAACAGAACAACATAAGCAAAGCAATAAAGGTCAACCAGTAGCCTCCATGATGAAATCAATTCCTTCTGATGGACTTCAAGGGATGTATTAGAGAATGTACATTTATACTGGAGATAGAAACTTATCAACAAAGACGACTTTTGTTGATATTTTTTCTTTTACTAATTTTAGCAGGTTTTGTGTTTTGTTTTTCCTTTTTGTTGGTTTGCTAGCAGAGAGTGTTTGAAATTATGTGTACATTTTAATAATATTATGTTGACAAATTTTATAGATATTGTTTGCTATTCGTTATCCTATTTTTAGATTTTATTTTGGGGAGGGTCAGGGTGGAAAATGGAAAGATCAATTTTAGTTGCTAAAATTAGGTTTCCAGGTTAAATATATTTTCTAAATGCTCTTGGCTTTCTACTCCCCAAAGATAACTGAGCATTTTATGGATATGTGAATTATAAAGATGAGGAAGGGGAAAATAATCATAACTAGAAAATAAATTCTGACTTCTATATCCACTTGTATGGGCTTCCCTGGTGGCTCAGATGGTAAAGAATCTGTCTGCAATGCAGGAGACCAGGGTTTGATCCCTGAATCGGGACGATCCCCTGGAGAAGGGAATGACAACCCACTCCAGTATTCTTGCCTAGAGAATTCCATGGACAGAGAAGCCTGGAGGGCTACAGTCTATGGAGTTGCAAAGAGTCAGACACAACTGAGCAACTAACACACACACACACACACACACACTCCTCCACATAACCACTTGTATAGGGAATAAAAACAGGGTTGGATTTCTTCACAATTTGTCTTTAGGTGATGAACGTTATAGTGACGAATGTGGGAAGTCTTCCATTTTCCTTATGGTTTCACATGGGGTTAAATACAATTGCACACATCACCCTCTCCTTCAGCAGTAAATCTGCCCAGCATAGTGTTGAATGAGGCACTGCTAAAAATAGAGATGCAAGAGAGAAAGATATATCACCAGTGCAAATGGTCCAGAAATCTTAAGATGGCAGAGCAATCTATAAGTCAATGATTACTGTACCTGTTATAACCAAGCAAACCCATTTAGACAAGATGGAATGAGGTATAATTTTACATTAACCAAATGTGTGAACTGCCAATCATAATTTATAATCACCCCCACTAACAGTTTATGAGCATCTAGAAAGGTACCACTAGGGCGCTCCTGAGGAAGGAGAGACGTGAGACACATGTGACTGTTGTGACTGAGCTCATCCCAGTCACAAGAAACTGGTGAGCTGATCTTGCCAGAGAATATTCTGAGCACTCCTTCTGAGAGCCTACTAGCGTCCCATATTCCCTTTCAGTCACCATGAGGCTGAGGGACTTTAAGGGAAATGTGGTCATTATTTGTCCATTTCAAAGATCAGACCATGAGTGTTTGAATTAGTCAGCACAATGTGACAGTGATGTGACAAACGTAAGATTTAGGTCCGGGAAATATCTGAGTTAGAATTATGGTTTCAGTGTCACTAGCGTTGAGGACATAGGCAGATTATACCCACCCCCCACCACAGTGTTACTGTAAAGAACTAAGTACAGGAACATAATATATCACATTGCTTGGTGTAGAGCAGTTGTTGTGGTTTAGTTGCTAAGTCGTGTCCAACTCTTTTGCGACTCCATGGAATGTAGCCCACCAGGCTCCTCTATCCATGGGATTTCTCAGGCAACAATAATTGGAGTGGATTTCCATTTCCTTCCCCAGGGATCTTGCTGACCCAGGGATCAAATCCACGTCTTCTGCACTGGCAAGTGGATTCTTTAACGCTGAGCCACCAGGAAAGCCCTTGGTGTAACGTGAACACCACAAAGTTCAAACTTTTGTTGTGTCCATGTACTGGTACTGCTCTTCTTAATAGAGCTTTCTTATGATTTATAACGCCCATGGCCTTCCTACATTAGCCAGCTTAATGGTGTAGATTATTGTCATGTGCAAGAATGATTTCTAGGCCATGTGGAAGACAGAAGAAATAAAACACAATGAAAAGAGAACTGGAAATTCATCTGAATTCATTTCAGAACTTTAAGAATGTATGAAAACACCCCTGAATGAGGAAAAGCATTCAAACTGAGTCTTTTACAGAACACCCAGCTAATCTGAGAAAGGTGATTTAAATGATGGAAAATAAAAAATGAATTCACAGGGGACAACGTCCAGAAGAATGATGAAACAGTAACTTTGAGATGCTGGTGGTGGTACCAATTCATTCTTTAATAATATATATATTTAAAAATTTGCTGTGAAGCTGTAAAACAAATTCTACTGCTTGAAAAACTCATTCAAGTCCTTGGCTAACATAGATGAATAAGAGTTTGTTTGTATAAGAATTACAATTTAAGTATAAATTAGAACAATTTAAATCAGGGGACCTAATTACCTCTCCTTACCATAAAAAGAAATGAAATTGGTTAAAAGTTAAAAAGAAATTATTGTTTCCAGAACTATGTAGTATATGGAGCAGAAAGAATAAATGGAATAATAACTTTACATATTATTATAAAACCTAAGAATATAAAGAAAATGGCCCATTCAATACATACTGAATTTAACAAGGCAGAATACAGCAAGTAATACTTTGATACACTGTGAGCTAAATTTTTAAATACTATTCACGTGTCTTTTTATAATACAAGTAAAGAGGGTATCTCTCATGTAAGTGTTGTTACTAGATCATTTTTTTTTTATCCAGTTCAATTTCCTCTGTGGCTACTCCTTCAGGGCCATTTGAAGGTCCAGACAGCACTCTAATAGAAGAACCCATACAAGAAAGGAGAAGGCAATGGCACCCCACTCCAGTACTCTTGCCTGGAAAATCCCATGGATGGAGCAGCCTGGAAGGCTGCAGTCCATGGGGTCACTGAGGGTCGGACACAACTGAGGGACTTCACTTTCACTTTTCACTTTCATGCACTGGAGAAGGAAATGGCAACCTACTCCAGTGTTCTTGCCTGGAGAATCCCAGGGACAGGGGAGCCTGGTGGGCTGCCGTCTATGTGGTCGCACAGAGTCGGACACAACTGAAGTGACTTAGCCTTAGCCTAGCCATACAAGAAAACCAGAAGCAAAGCTAGCACCCAAAAGAAGACTGACTGTACATACTGACATGAACATGAGAACTGTATTTTAAGTTCCTGAAAAATAAGACAATAACTTTAAACGTCACAATGTTAAAAGGTTTAATTTAGCCTGAACCAAAGAACATATTTTGTTTCATTTTTCTTATGGTAGAGCCAGTTTCCTCAGGAGGCACTGGAGAAGAAGACAACAGAAGTCTGGGGAGAGGCTGGATTGAATTCCCTGGTGACCTCGGTATTAAATTCCCTACTCTCATTCAACCCTCCAGTTTTTCAGTCCTAGATGGGGGTGAGTCCTGGATGGGTCATATTCCAGGGCACAGATTGGGCCTTGTTTTCTAAGGCTAGGAATCTGGAGGTATAAATAACTCAGCTTCATACTCAGCATGTTTTTTTCTGGTTTGGGAGGGTCTCTCCTCCTATCTGGGGAAATAAGTACCAAATTGAGCTTGGACTGTGAAAGCATAGGTGACCGTGCTTCGGTTTAAGGTTAGTAAGACCTAATTGAGAAAAAAGAAGCCACCCAAGGATTTCAGCAAGGTTTGCAGCCAGGTCTGGCCGATAATGAGATGTTATTTTTCTCTGGTGTCTCTTTTCTGTGTGTATTTCCATATTTGAGATTTTGCTGTGAAGAGGAACGACTGTGCCAGGTAAGAATGGAGTTATTCTTGGGTCTCCTGACAAAACATTATCAGCTCAGGAGCACTTTCCAATCGGACTCCATTCCAATATTCCCAAGAGCTGACATGGTTTTACTACTAAATGGAGTATGAGAACACAGAAGTACTTTGAGGGATAAAGTCCTACCTGGAAAGATCAACTCTACTTTTGGAGAGGCCTCAATTAAAAGACTGGCTTCCCTGGTGGCTGAGGGTAAAAGAATCTGCCTGCCAATGCAGGAGACATGGGTTCAATCCCTAGGTCGGGAAGATTCCTTGGAGGAGAAAATGGCAACCCACTCCAGTATTGTTGCCTGGAAAATCCCATGGAGAGGAACCTGGCAGGCTACAGTCCATGGAATTGCAAAGAATCAGACACGACTGAGTGACTAAGCAACTAAACACCTGCAGATTAAGTAGTTTTGAGCTTGGTTAACATAGAGATTCTTTTCTGAAGCCACAAGGTTCCTTCCAAACCTCAGATGGAACAGAGCCACCCTTCTTGAGTTCCACATGGAGAGGTACAACATCTACATATTTGGCACTGCTTTTTCATACTGTAGCTCTGATACAGTTATTTCTGGAGTCAGGCTAGGCTCACCTTAAAACAACCACTGCTTTGAAGATAAACTGTGAAACTGGTTTGGTTGAGCACCAGTTAAGGGCACAGTTTCTGCTTTCCCAGCTTGTGGATCTCCCAGACACCTATTCTGCTTTTCAATTTCAGCATTAATTTTGGAAATTAATCAGGCCATGCTTCAGCATGGGAATGTGTGTTGAAATATGATCAAAATATTGAAAATTCACCCACAAGCTAAGAATCAAAAGTAGACACAGGTAACATTTGAGACGGCAGAAGATACATTGGCCTGCAGTAAGCCTCTAAGAGGCACAGGCTTGGAAGGCATAACTGGTAGCTGAAGGGTGCTTTTCAAGAAAATCCTGGGTATTTTATGAGGTTTGGGTGAGGAACACATGGGTATGCTATGAAAGCATCCCAGGTTAAATGTTAACTGCAGATAACTGGCAGTGACTGAGGGATACCACAGGGAAACAAAACACATTCTGTATTCTTTGCATCTCTTCTGTTTCCTTGATGATACCCTAAACTAAAAACCAAAGTGATATTAATCACTGCTCTGGTATGCTTTCTTTGGCTGTTAAGAGTGATGTGCATCCAACTTAGAAAAGGTACTATACTCAGGGAACACTGATTTGTTCAAACCTCCAGAGGTAACAGCTGGTTCTGGGTTTCTGCTTATGTTTAGAAATATTTACAAATAGAAGGACAGTGTTAGAGCATTCTAATGTGTCCTGTTGACTTTATGGGACTCTGGATAAAGTAGGACACACACTCTTTGGGTTGAAAGAATTCAAGTTTTAAGATAGTAAATTTGCTGATTCAGACGTGTCAAGGAAGGTAAGGTCTAGGAACCACTTAGTGGAAGTGAAAGCCCTATGGAGCTGTAAGCTTAGAGATTTCTATTTGCATATTTGTGGACTAGAAAACATCAGCCTCTATCACTTTTGGCTCAAGGATATTTAGGTGTTATTGAATTAGAAAAAGATTCTCCCATGTAGTCAAAGCCAGCTAACTAGCATTCTATTAATACACTATACACTTCTATCAATACACTTTGAAGCTGAAGTTCCAACTGTTTCTATTATTCTGTTCTTCCCTACTTTGACTTGTTGGATGCTCCCAGGTGAGGACAGATGGCTGGGAGAAGAGAGGTTTCATAGCACTTGGTACTATCAAAATCTCACTGTGTCTTCTAAGTTCTTTGTCCTATTACTTATTCTTTACCAACAAAATTTCTGCATCTTGGTACTAAGAACTTTTAACACTGATTGTTATTATAGACATGTTCAGTATCCACTTTAGAATATTTCACCTTCTGCTGAAAAACATGGTAGACCACCACTGCTCTTTCTCAGTGAAAGGTAATCACTGACATATTAGCAGTTGCAAGCTTCAGGCATGACCTTTGCTTTCTCCCTGTACTGTCACCAACAGACAAACACACAAAGTCAGCAGGTTTTTTTCACAACATACTAATCAGGGATGTTCAGGATTTTTATAATCTTGTAGTACAGTCAAAGATGGAGAAGCTCTATAGAGTTAGTAAAAACAAGACCTGGAACTGACTGCTGCTCAGATCATGAGCTCCTTATTGCAAAATTCAGGCTTAAATTGAAGAAAGTAGGGAAAACCACTAGGCCATTCAGGGATGAGCTAAATCAAATCCCTATGACTATACAGTGGAGGTGACAAATAGGCTCAAGGGATAAGATCTGGTAGACAGAGAGCCTGAAGAACTACGGATGGAGGTTTGTAACATTGCACAGGAGGCAGTGACCAAAACCATCACAAAGAAAACGAAATCCAAAAAGGCAAAATGGCTGTCTGAGGACGCCTGCCAAATAGCTGAGGAAAGAGGAGAAGTGAAAGGCAAAGGAGTAAGGTGAAAGATATATCCATCTGAATGCAGAGTTCCAAAGAACAGCAAGGAAAAATAAGAAGGCCTTCCTAAAAGAACAATGCAAAGAAACAGAGGAAAACAATAGAATGGGAAAGATGGGAGATCTCTCTTCAAGAGCATCGGAGATCTCAAGGGAACATTTCATGCAAGGATCATGATAAAGGACAGAAACAGTAAGAACCTAACAAAGCAAAAGAGATTAAGAATAGGTGGCAAGAATACACAAAAGAACTTTACAGATAAGGTCTTACTAACACAGATAACCAGGATGGTATAGTCACTCACCTAGAGCCTGACATCCTAGAGTCGGAAGTCAAGTGGGCCTTAGCAGGAATTACTAATTTTAATTAGAAAAGACCTTGATGCTTAGAAAGACTGAAGGCAAGAGGAGAAGGAGGCAGCAGAGGATGAGATGGTGAGACGGCATCACCAACTCAATGTACATGAATTTGACCAAACTCCAGGAGACAGTGGAGGACAAAGGAGCCTGATGTGCTGCAGTCTGTGGGGTCACAAAGAGTTGGACACGACTTACTGACTGCAAAACAACAGTAACAAATCAACCAAGTCCCATAAAAGGAGAAAGAGGGACTTTGCTGATAAACTGTTTGGAAGTCTCAGGCGCATGCACTCCAGTTGACTCATGTAGTAGAATTTGGTGGGGGGCGGTGCTCAATTAGAGGATAAAATAGGCTCAAATAGAGGATAAAACGGGCTTTTCATCTACACTCAATTGAAAAGATAACCTTTCTTAGGAAAAGTCATAAACAATCCACATGGAAAAATAGTAATACAGGATATTTGTAAAAATATACACTAGTCTAGAAGTCTTATAAGATCTAAACAACCATAATATGAATTATTCTCAAGTGCTGTTAAATTATACTCAAATGAAATAATTCCTCCAAGTAATAGTCACCTGAAATAAACAGAATTATTTTACCAACAAGAATCTTGAAGGGCCCAAATTATTAATTATATAAAATCTTTAAGATATAGGACACACTTAAAAGTTACACTGTTAAGTGGGCATTTAAAACTAATACACTGAAAATAAACTGTTTCAAGAAATCTATCAAAAGCAAAAAAAGTAAATATTCAGTGGCTCTTTGTATTCCTCAAGCACTTGATTTCAAACCTAGACCTTGTGTAGGTGCTTCTAACAAAAGCCAGCATCAACCTAGTTACTCAAAATAGATATAAATCAAGAGGCCGCCTTTAAGACTGGCATTAAATTTCTTAGTGTTAAAGTGTTAGTCACTCAGTCATGTCTGACTCTTTGCCACCCCATGGACTGTAGCCTATCAAGCTCCTCTGTGCATGGAATTCTCCAGGCAAGAATACTGGAGTGGGTAGCCATTCTCTTCTCCAGGGACCTTCCCAACCCAGGGATCAAACCAGGGTCTTCTGCATTGCAGGCATATTCTTTACTGTCTGAGCCACCAGGGAAGTCCCAAAAACATGGTACATTGTAAATGAAAATGCTTCTCTTCACATTAGAGGCCAGAATGATCAGTTCCAAGTAGTAATGTAAGAATTTATTATGAGTGCTAATAAGAAAAAATGAATTTAATATTCAAACTTTGAATAGGTATGACAGTACATACTTCTAGAAAACCGTGCTATTTAGAAGAAGAGAAAAAAGCAATTTTTAAAGCTGAATCTCCTGGAGGCACTTTGAGCCTCAAGATTTGATAGGCATTTCCTCAAGACCTCTAGACTCTCTTTATGCATTTAAAGGAAACACAATAAATTGTTTACTAGGGTTGTGTGTGTGTCCACAAGTTTAGTATCTGTTAGCTCATTAGAATGGTTGCAGCGGGCAGAGAAAAAGACTGGGGAAAGAAAGGAAAAGAAAAAGGAAGAAAAGAAATAAGGGAAGGAAATTTATACAACGTATCTAACATTCACTAGGTTAAATTAGGCAAATAGAGGAAAGATGGTTAAAAGAGAACATCCATGATCAAAATAATCAAAAGATGATAACAGATTCTGCCTTTGCCAAGACCAAAGTGCATAAATACAGAATTTATTATATTTATTCAGTAGGAACATATACAAAACCACCTGAAGGAAATGAGTCTGCTTGCAGAGGGACTACAGGGAGGCATGAATGAGGCAACGAGCTGAAATCATGGCTATGATGGAGCCGGCCATCCTGCTGTTGATGGGACTCTGGGGACAGTATACTTGGTCAGAGCAGCTAGCTGTTAATATCATAAAATATGATTTTTTTGTGAAGATAATTACCCAATTTGAACAACTAGTCTATATTATGAGATTAAGACCTTTAAAGTTTTGGTTTAATGGTGGCAAGAGAAAAATACTTTGACTTGTTTTTTGTTTGTTTGTTTGTTTTTTCCCCATGGGGGAGAGCTGTGGATTACAGCCTAGGGTTTGGCCTTATTTGATTAAATCAAAAGCAGGCAACCTTTATGCATCCCCGTATTATTTTTAAACCTTATAGGTCCCTAAAATCTCAAGTTTTAGAGCCACTGATACAGAACACCAAAAGCATAATCTCACAGGTTAGGAGTGCAATAATTCAGACACCCAGAAGAATATTATGAAAGCTCCGGGTTTAGAGAGCTAAATAAATAAGTAAATTCAAAAGAGTGCTACAAGAAATGTATAAATGACCTGGCAGCCTGGTCTTTCAAACTAAAACCTGTATTTTCAACTGGGAAGGCACTGGGAAACTCCATTTTCAATATCACCACTTATAATTCCACAGAAAGCATATGATGACTTTCTTAGTATCGTGATAATCATTTTAAAATTTGAGGATTCAGAATTCTATGAGTATCACGCTAGATTACTTAAAGTTATTACTCTATAAATGATTAGCACTGACCTTTCAAATTAAATGTGCCCCTTTGTTGCTTTTTCTCGCCAAAGAAACAAGAATAGCTTCCCATCTGTTTGCTGTTAATGACGGCGACCCTAAAGATAATTTATGTTATTAATACAGGCTTAGTTCTCAAAAACGCTTCTTAATGAACACCAAAAGACTCAGCCTTTAATCAAAATTTTAAAAAAGAAACAATTCTGTAAATGTGCAAATTAGAGTATTAGCATACTATTCAAGCGACAGCAAAGGAAAGAATGCTCAGTCAGCAAAAGTATCTAGAATTTAACCGATTTCATACAGGTTAAAATCGTGCATACTCACCTATGTTGGGTATACAGGGTGCCTCCCGTTGCATTGACGAGATAATTATCCTCAAGCAGTTTATCACCTTTCTTCCAAGTCACATTTACTGAATTCAAATCTCCAGATGGTGTGAACTGGCATATGAGCTCCACATTAGAAGGTCTTTCTAAAGTGATATTTTTTTCTACTGGCATATTGGAGTGTTCTACTAGCCACAAAATAAAACAAATGAAAAAAGATGTACAAGTTACATTTAGGGAAAATTCAACATATAAAAAGTTTAAATAATCAACAATAGTGCTATATCTACAGTTACCTAATGTAACATTCCTTTGAAGCATTATTCCTCTGTCAACACAGATTTGGTTCCCTTTATTATTTTCTTTGATAGGCATAGCTGGAAAAAAAAGGTTTGTTGCAACAGTAATAGAATCACAAAAGCCTAACTCTAAGATCTTAATCTACTCAAACTCTTGCTAGCTGACAAGGATATAGGGGGAAGAGTTCTATTTAAAGAAGTGTCATATGCTCCTGACCGGGTAGAAACAGTACAACTGGAAACACAAAAACTAGTGGGAACAGATGGAGAAGGCAATGGCACCCCACTCCAGTACTCTTGCCTGCAAAATCCCATGGACGGAGGAGCCTGGTAGGCTGTAGTCCACGGGGTCGCTAAGAGTCGGACACGACTGAGTGACTTCACTTTCACTTTTCACTTTCATGCATTGGAGAAGGAAATGGCAACCCACTCCAGTGTTTTTGCCTGGAGAATCCCAGGGACAAGGGAGCTTGGTGGGCTGCCGTCTATGGGGTCACACAGAGTCGGACACGACTGAAGTGACTTAGCAGCAGTGGGAACAGAAAGGAGTGACTGTTGTAACTCCTTTTACTGATCATGCTATTGGTAGTTACTACAAGAATGTTTGTGATTATACTTTGTATGATATACTAATTCTCTCATTCCCAGTTTTCTTAAATCTGTAAGAACCTGTAGGAATGGGATAAAGATGCAGTTGTGGGACAGAAGAATTTAAATAAACATCCTGCAATTCTGAGTTTTCACTGCATTTGAAATACCAGTACAACGCCATTAGGTGATATATCTATATATTAATAGGAAGATGTAAACATTTATTTATATATATATATATCAAACTTTAGGAAGATACATAGAGCCGACTTATTAAAATTTTGAACAGTGGTAAATTAAAAACAAAAATCAAGTATGCACACTGCTCTTTCTATACTAATTGTACCACTGGTAACCAAATAAGAAAGAAGGATAACTTTCTCTTTATAGAATTTCAACAAATAAATGCAGAAATCACAGGAACAGGCATTTTGCATCACCGCTGCAATCATCTCAACAACAGAATTGTGTCTGCTGAGGAGGAACACCACATTACCTAAGAATTAAGTTTGTCCAAAAAAAAAAGTAAAGTGGAAGGGAGCCCTAAAACTAAGTCTCTCAATCCAATTACTAGTTTTTGGGAAATACAGAGAATAGAAAAACATTTTAAAACATGCATTTTAAAAAAAGTAAAACAAATTATAATATTTAGGGATGTACACCTAAGTGATAAAACAATCTTAAAAAGCACGGAAGAGACTATACAAAAATCAGACCAGTGATGCTTACTTCTACTGGGAAGGAAGAGGCTGGGTTTGAGAGAGGACATTGCTTTATAGAAACACATTTTCCATCTCATGTTCAATAGTATAGTATCATTAAAAGCGTAATACAGAGCCAAAACGTAGAAAGAAAAAAACCGAATTTAAAACAGCATAACATCACTCTTAATTACATTTAAAACTTTACAAAAATGCTTCTTTAAGCAATCAATGGCTAGGTGCAAAGTTTTTCGAACAGTGAAGCACAGCTAGTGTGAAGCGCTTTGTGAGCGAGCACATGCTTGAAATGACTACCCATGTAATTCCAAAACTGCTGAATTGAATTTTATGCCCAAAAAGCAAAACAAAACAAAACTCCTAGGTATGGAAAGACCTTAACAAAATCCAATTATACAGGAGAAAAAAATATGAGTCAGGTAAAACTGAAGGGATTTATACATTTCAGCAGATGTACATGCACAAATTATACTAGGTACTAGTAACAGGAGAAAATGTTTCTAGATCTGCTGTATTTGGTCCTGAGCTTCTGTTTTCTGTAAATTTTCCTCGCTCTAGGACAGCCATAAATCCTAGTCCTGTCTGTCAAAGAAATCTACTTCTTCCTAAGAGTCTCTGTCTATAGAATATTCTATCCTGCCACATTACAGAAAGTGCTTTCTCTTGGGTTAAAAATGGCCTACTTAACCTGATGACTTCTTTCCAAGCGTGTTTTTGTCTGATGTCTTCAAAACATCAGATGTTGCCAGAGACTACCTCTATGTGCTCAGTCATATCCAACTCTTTGCAACCCTATGGACTGTAGGCCACCAGGCTCCTCTGTCCATGGGGATTCTCCAAGCAAGAATACTGGAGTGGATTGCCATACCCTCCTCCAGGGGATCTTCCCAACTCAGGGATCGAAACCAAGTCTCCCACATTGCAGGTGGATTCTTTATCATCTGAACCACCAGGGAAGCCCCACTCCTCAAAATTCCCTTTGTGTGCTCAGTCACTAAGTCATGTCCAACTCTTTGGGACCTCATAGTCTATAGCCCACCAGACTCCTCTGCCCATGGGATTCTCCAGGTAAGAATACTGGAATGAGTTGCCATTTCCTTCTCCATGGGATCTTCCTGACCCAGGGATGGAACCAGTGTCTCCTGTATCTCCTGCATTGGCAGGAGGATTCTTTACCACTGAGCCACCTGCGAAACCCGAAATTCCCTTAACTTTGCTCTTGTTTCACAATCCTAACATTGTGAAAATGTGTACATTAATTAATGTGTACATTAATTCTTCCAACTACCCCTAAATGTTGTTCTCCCTTGGGACTTTGCTCTCTAGTCTTTTTACTTTTCAATTTGACCTTCCCATGTTGGACTCAACTATTATTTCTAATATCCTTTATTTGTAAAACTGTTAGCTCCATTCAAGACTTTCTTCCTGACCTCCAGGCCCACAGCTCCAGCTGTCTACTGAGCATCTAAATCTAGATATCCCAAATGTTCTTCAATTTCAAAAGGGCCAAGGGAGATGCATTAGCCTTCTCTTCTCCTGACCCCTAAGAAAATCACATCCAGTAGAATTCAGTTGATTTTTATCTCTGAAATGTAAGATTTGCCCAATTGTCTCTAACCCCCTTACTTAGAGGCTTTGATGAGATTGAGAACATGCTACCCCCAAAATATGGCACCTTGGTATACTAACTATCTTAAGCTGAAGGAGTTTGTGAAAACAGCAGAAGCAGGAAGGTCACTGGCATTCCCTTTGCCCACCTCTCCTGAAACAGCTCATAAAACCCTGATACAAAGGTGCCCTCTCTGTACTTGGGGGAAAGGAGCATCTTTATCTCCATAGACAAAGGGACACATAGAAGAATTCTAACAACAGGATTTTCTAAATTTCTCCCAGTTTATTACATGTATCTCATACTCTCTATCATATTCTCCTATAACTATTCACTTTTCATCAAGCCTAGCACAAAAATATGCAGATTTAACTGTTTCCTTGGGTCTTCATTTCCTTATGAAGGATGTGTGTCACATAAAACTTACATTAAATTAATATTCATGCTTTTCTCCTATTAATCTACTTTTTCAGTTTAATTTTCACACCCAGTCAGGGACCCCCTAAGAGGGTCCAGGAAAACCTTCTCCTCCCCTACACTTTCATTATCTTTCACCAGGACCAGAAAAATGACTTCCTAACTTCTCTTGACTACAGTTCCTCTTCTGCTTGTTCTCTATAACAACAACAAAGTTGTCCTTCTAAAGCAAAACTTGGATTATTTATCTGCTCTGATTAGATACCTTTCATCTGCCAAAAAAGTGGGGGGGGGGGGTATTCTTTTTCTTTTAATCATAGAAGGAACACTTACCATGAGACCTACCATCTCATCTGTAGGCACACTGCTGTATAGTAGAACTGACTCATCTTGCATAACTGAAACTTAGTACATTTGACTAATACCTCCCCATTTCCCCCTCCCACTAGCCCCTGGCAACTACCACTATATTCTTTGCTTCCATGAAACTGTCAGTCACTCACTTGTGTCTGACTCTTTGTGATCCCATGGATTGAAGCCCACCATGGTCTTCTGTTCATGGAATTCTCCAGGCAAGAATACAGAGGTGGGTAGCCATTCTCTTCTCCAGGGGATCTTAACTTAGGGCTCAAACCTGGGTCTCCTGCATTACAGGTGGATTCTTTACCATCTGAACCACCAGGGAAGCCCTTGCTTCTTTGAATTTGACTATTTTGGATACCTCATGTCACAACAGCCAAGATACAGAAACACTCCATCCATCCATCAGTGATGAACAGACAAAAACAATGGGGTATATACAAACAGTGAAACATCACTCAGCCTTAAAAAAGAAGGTAATTCATTCAGCAACAATATACAGCAACACTGATGAACTCTAAGGACACCATACCCATGGACACCACACCATGTGAAATAAGGCAGCCCCAGGACAAACACTACACAATTCCACACATATGGAGGGGTCTGCATCTCTGTAGTCTCTGCTCATAGCAGTCACAGCCTTTGCTGGTACTGCATGGCTCCTCAGAAGACTGAACTGGTTTGGTTTATTCCCCTCCTTCATTTCTGAAAGGAAAGCTGAGTTTGTAAAGAAAGTCTCAGGAAGTCAAAATGTCTAGGACATGTGGCAGACATGAGCATGGTGGACATGTGGACATGCACCATCACTCAAATCTCCAAAACACCCTTTCATATCTGACAAAACTCTGCTTTAGGGATAAAGTCTTTGTAGACATCTGTGAATCTCTTTCCCAGGTCTGAGTTGAGTTTACTCCTGCTGAATGCTGCTCAGCCCAAGTCTTAACTTCTGCAGGGTTCCCCTGTTCAGAGCAAAGAGAGCTGGGCCTCGCTGCAGGGCAAGAGATGCTCAAGGTCAGAGAACCCAGAAAAGGCAATTTGATTCTTGCATTATATCTTTGGCCCCTCATAAGGCTGATGACAAACTTTTCTGGGGAGAACTGGCAGAGAGATGCCGTGCCATTATCACTCCTAGCAGGAAGCAGTGTAGAGGTATTTATGTTCCAGAAGGTGGTTCCAGGGCACCACGCTCTTCTTGGTGATGCGGTTAACTGGAGCCTCCCAACATAGCAGGAAGTTAGAATATGAATCATTCCCCCATTTCACAAGAGAGCGGCCTGATGTCAGGGGCTCTTGTAGGGGGAGGGCAAAACAAAGTATACTGGACACTTCAATTTCCCCATTTCTAAAATGGGACAATATATATTTTATGAGACAGTAGAAAGGATTAAATGAGCTATCATGAAAAAGTAGTAGTCATATAACATAGTAATTGCTGAATAATTACCCACTTCTTTCCTCTCACCATTTATCTCACTGGGGGTTATAACAAAGTTATCATGTATGTTGCTAAAAGTTATATATTAATTATATCATTTAATCCTCACAGCAGTTCCACAGTGTTAAGTGCCATTATTCTCTCACTATTTCATGGATGAGGAAGCTAAAGCAAGCAGAGTTTGACTATCTTGCCCAAAATCAAGCATAAATATAATAATAGCAGAAAATCTCAAACTTAGGTGTGGCTGAGTCCAGATTCTTATAACCAATAAATAGTATATCCCAGCTCTCAAAGATGTGAAATGCTCATAACAATGGAAATAACTTCATCACTTTCAAACTACTGAACCAAGATTTTAAATGAAAGAAAACATTAATAGAAGATGAAACAAATTTATAACATAACAATATATTTCTTCTGCTTGCTCCTCAGAAGAAAAGCTGTGACAAACCTAGACAGTATATTAAAAAGCAGAGACATCACTTTGCCAACAAAGGTCCATATAGTCAAAGCTATGGTTTTTTTCAGTAGTCATGTACAGATGTGAGAACTGTACCATAAAGAAGGCTAAGCACTGAAAAACTGATGCTTTTGAATTGTGCTGGAGAAGACTCTTGAGAGTCCCTTGGACAGTAAGGATCAAACCAGTCAATCCTAAAAGAAATCAACCTTCAATATTCATTGAAAGGACAGATGCTGAAGCTGAAGCTCCAATACTGATGGGAAGAGCCAAGTCATTGGGAAAGACACTGCTGATGGGAAAGACTGAGGGCAGGAGAAGAGGGCAACAGAGGACGAGATGGTTGGATGGCATCATTGACTCAATGGACATGAGTTCGAACAAACTCCGGGAGATAGTAAAGGACAGGGAAGCCTGGCATGCTGCAGTCCATGGGGTAGCAAAGAGTCAGATACAACTGAGCAACAACAACAAAACAATACAGCAGTGTGGTACTAGATGAATGATGTGATTAACATTTTTAATTAAAAATTCTTTTCTTCTCCAGTTTGAGACACAATTGCCATATAACACTATAATAAGTTTACAGCATAATGTTCTGATTTATGTACATTATGAAATGATTACCATAAAAGTTTAAGGGCATCCATCACCTTATACAGATAGAAAATAAAATGAAAAAGAAAAAATATTTTACCTTGATCAACATATTTTAAACATTTATACTTTCAACTAAATGCTTCCATTAAAACTGCAGTGTAGTCTTTCTTCTTGCCAAGTCACTCTCCAAGCCTTAACTGTTATCTCACTGCTTTTTATATATGCTAGTGTTTCTGCAGCCTGATTTCCTTCCCGTGAAGAAATCACAAGCATTAAAAACATGTAAAAAGTTTTATCTCTAATATGAAAATATTTTTGGTTAGCAAAAAAATAGTCTGTCTATTTAACTCAATGGACAATGTTTCAACTTCCCCAAAACTCCACAAGTGCAATGCATTTCTGCTGTTTTACTGTGTTATAAAAGCATCCATGACATCTACATCTCTCAAACCATACTCATTTGCTCAGTTCCAGAATTATATTTTTAAAAAGAATGTTCTTTAGTTCAGAGTAATTTACCTCTGTCCCAATACAGTCTTAACATTTTAAATGTATATGAACCTTTCTCAACATAAAAAAAAAAAACCTGCATAAAAAATTGGCAAAGGACCTGAACAGAAACTTTTCCAAAGAAGGCATACAGATGGTCAACATGCACATGAAGAGATGCTCAACATCACTAATCATAAAGGGGCATGCACATCAAAAGCACAGTGAGATATCACACCTATCAAAATGGCTATTACCCAAAAGCCAACAAATAGCAAGTACTGATAAGAACGTGGGAAAAAGGGAACCCCTGTGCACTACTGGTGGACACGTGAAGTGGTGCACCCATTATGGAAAACGCTATGGAGGTTTCTCAAAAAATTAAATATAGAAACACCATACAATCCAGAAACTCCATTCCTGGGTGTTTATTCAAAAAAACAGAAGCATTAATTCTAAAAGATACATGCACCCCTATATCCACTGCAGCATTATTTACAATAGCCAAGATATGGAAGCAACCTAAGTGCCCAATAAGAGATGATTGATAAAGAAGATGTAATCTACACACGCGCACACACACACAGGAATATTACTCAGCCATAAAAAAATAATGAAATCTTGCCATTTTGCAACAACATGAACGACTTGGAGGGTATTATGTAAACCAAAGTAAGTTAAAACAAGACAGTTCCATTTGCAACACGAAGGACCTAGAGGGTATTATGCAAACCAAAATACGTCAGAGAAAGAAAATTACTAAATGATTCCACTTCTATATGGGATATAAAAAGCAGAACAACTGAACAAACACAACCAACCAGAAACATAGTCACAGAAACAGAGAACAAACATATGGTTGCCAGAGGGGAGGTGGGGAGAGGGTTGAGAGAAATAGGTGAGAGAGAATAGGAGGTATGAACTTTCTTACAAAATACAGAAGTCACAGATGAGAAATATACAGTGTGGGGAATATAGCCAATAATAATGTAACATCTTTATATGGTTACAGATGGTGTAGACTTAACTAGACTTATAGTGTTGATCATTTTGAAATATAGAGAAATATATAATCCCTGTAATATGCACCAGAAACTAAAATAGTGTTGTAGTGTTATACTTTAAAAACAAACAAACTCATAGAAAAAGGTAATCAGACCCATGATGACCAGAGGTGGGGGTCTGGGGAAGGGAAACAGGATAGTGGCCAAAAGGTACAAACTTCCAATTATAAGATAGATAAGTACTAGGGATGTAATGTACTTCTTGCTTCTTCTGTCTGCCCTCTGTTGGATGAGGGTAAGAGGCTTGTGCAAGCTTCATGATGGGAGGGACTGCCTGTGGGGAAAACTGGGTCTTGCTCTGATGGGTAGGGCCCTGCTCAGTAAATCTTTAATCCTAGGTAGAGCAGTGTTCCGTTGCTGTTAGTTGTTTGGCCTGAGACGACCCAGTCCTGGAGTCTACAGGCTCTGTGGTAGAGCTAATGTTGACCACCAAGGGGACTTATGCCAACACATGCCTTCCAGGATTGGTGCTGCCAGTGTCCCGGTCCCCACAGCAGGCCACTGCTAACCCATGACTCCACAAGAGACCCTCAAACACACACAGGCAGGTCTAGTTCAGTCTCCTGAGGGGTCACTGCCCCTTTCCCCTGGGCCCCCTGCACAAGGTTTTGTTTGTGCCCTCAAAGAGTTTCTGCTTCCCTGGATCCCATGGAAGTCCTATAATCAAATCTAGCTGGCCTTCAGAGTCAGATTCTTTGGGGATTCCCAGTCCCTTTGCTGTATCCCCAGGTTGGGAAGTCTGATGTGGAGCCTAGAACCTTCATAACATTGTAAGAAATTCTTTGGCATTACTGTTCTCCAGTTTGTGGTTTGCCTACCCAGCGAGTATGGGATTTGATTTTAATGTGACTGTGCCCTCCTACTGTCCTGCAGATCAAAAAGCAACAGTTAGAACCAGATAAGGAACAATGAACCGGGTTCAAAATTGGGAAAGGAGTATGTCAAGGCTATATATCGTCACCTGGCTTATTTAACTTAAATGCAGAGTGCATCATGCGAAATGCTGGGTTGAATGAATCACAAGCTGGAATCAAAATTTCCAAGAGAATTATCAACAACCTCAGATAGGCAGATGATACCATTCAAATAGCAGAATGTGAAGAAGAACTAAAGAGACTCATGATGAGGGTGAAAGAGGAGACTGAAAAAGCAGGTTTGAAACTCAACATTCAAAAAACTAAGATCATAGAAACTGGTCCTATCACATCACAGCAAATAGATGGAGGAAAAGTGGAAATAGTGACAGATTTCATTTTCTTGGGCTCCAAAATCACCGCAAACAGTGACTCAAGCCATAAAATTAAGACACTTGTCCTTGGAAAAAAACAATGGCAAACATAGACAGCATATTAAAAAGCAGAGACATTACTTTGCCGACAAAGTCCATATAGTCAAAACTCTGACTTTTCCAATTCATGTACAGACGTGAGAGTTGGACCATAAAAAGCACTGAGTGCTGAACAATTGATGCTTTTGAATTGTGGTGCTGAAGAAGACTCTTGAAAGTCCTTGGGACAACAAGGAGATCAAACCATTCAATCCTAAAGAACATCAACCCTGAATATTCATTGGAAGGACTGATGCTAGAGCTGAAGCTCCAATACTCTGGCCATTTGATATGAAGAGCAGAATCATTGGAAAAGACTCTCATGCAAGGAAAGATTGAGGGCAAGAGAAGAAGGGGATGACAGAAGATGAGATGGTTGGATGGCATCACTGACTCAATGGACATGAGTTTGAGCAAACTCCGGGAGATAGTGAACAACAGGGAAGCCTGGTATGCTACAGTCCACGGGATGGCAAAGAGTTGGACACAACGTAGCCACTCAACAACAACAAAAAGGGATGTTATCCTGTACAACAGGATAAACATGATTAACACCTGCTGTATGTTATATATGAAAGTTGTTAAGAGAGTAAAGCCTAACAGTTCTCATCATAATGAAACTTTTTATTTTTTTGCTCATACCACATGACTTGCAGGATCTCAGTTCTCTAACCTGCAATTGAATCTGGGTCACAGAAGTGAAAGCCTGGAATTCTAACCACTAGGCTACTAGGGAACTCTCTTAATTTTTTTATCTGCATAGGATAGTGGCTATTCAATAAACTTATATGGTAATAATTTCATGATGTATATAAGTCATATTATGATGTATACCTTAAACAGTGCTATATGTCAATGATATCTCAATAAAACTGGAAGGGGAAAAAAAGTATGTGGACCTTTAAGCCATTTGTAACCTTCCACTCCAGTACTCTTGCCTGGAAAATCCCATGGACGGAGGAGCCTGGTAGGCTGCAGACCATGGGGTCGCGAAGAGTCGGATATGACTGAGCGACTTCACTTTCACTTTTTCCTTTCATGCATTGGAGAAGGAAATGGCAACCCACTCCAGTGTCCTTGCCTGGAGAATCCCAGGGACGGAGGAGCCTGGTGGGCCGCCGTCTATGGGGTCGCACAGAGTCGGACATGACTGAAGCGACTTAGCAGCGGCAGCAGCAGCAGCAGACCTTAATGGGTTCATTTAGGAATCATATCATGTGAAATAAAAATCTACTTTGTTCTTACATTTAAAAAAAAAAAACAAATGGAAAAAGCAAATTAAAATTTTTCACATAGGACAGTGTTTCCAAACATGCTTTAAAAATAGAAACTCTTATTAAAAAGAGGTAAGTACATTAAGGACATTATGCTAAGTGAAATAACCCAGAAACAGAGAAAAAAATACTGTATGATTTCACTAATATGAAAGTGAAAGTAGCCCAGTCATCTCCGACTCTTTGCGACCCCATGGACTGTATAGTCCATGGAATTCTCCAGGCCAGAATACTGGAAAGGGTAGCTTTTCCATTCTCCAAGGGTAGCTTTTCCATTCCCCAAGGAATCTTCCCAATCCAGGGATCAAATCCAGGTCTCCCGCATTGTAAGCAGATTCTTTATCTGCTGAGCCACAAGGGAAGCCCAAGAATATTGGAGTGGGTAGCCTTTCCCTTCTCCAGCAGATCTCCCCAACCCAGGAATCGGACCCAGGTCTCCTGCATTGCAGGCAAATTCTTTACCAATTGAGCTATGAGGGAAGCCCCTTCACTAATATGTGGAATCTAAAAAGAAAGTCAAATTCAAACAAGCAGAGAGCAGAATGTTGATGTTATCAGGGACAGAAGAGGGGTGGGGACAGGGTGATCAAAGGGTATGTATGAGGTTGCAGTTACATAGAGTGAGTAAGACTAGAGAGTCTAAGACTTTACAGCTACTATATATAGGCATAAAGACTATAATTAATAATTCTGTATAGAACACTGGAAATATGCTAAGACAGTAGGTTTTAAGTGCATTCTTCACACACAAAAAATGATAACTATGTGAGAAGATGACATGTTAATTAGCTTGACTGTAGCAACATGTATGTGTATGTGTGTATAGGCATGTTGTGTATCTATGTACAAATTTTAAGTGTGTGTGTGTATATATATATATATATATGTATGTGGAAAATTTTAACTAAATAGATATTCCAAGTCAAATGAGATCTAAATCACAGGTGACAACAGAGTATGCAGTTCAGTTCAGTCGCTCAGTCATGTCCGACTCTTTGTGACCCCATGAATCGCAGCACGCCAGGCCTCCCTGTCCATCACCAACTCCCGGAGTTCACTCAGACTCATGTCCATTGAGTCAGTGATGCCATCCAGCCATCTCATCCGCTGGCGTCCCCTTCTCCTCCTGCCCCCAATCCCTCCCAGCATCAGAGTCTTTTCCAATGAGTCAAGTCTTTGCATGAGGTGGCCAAAGTACTGGAGTTTCAGCTTTAGCATCATTCCTTCCAAAGAAATCCCAGGGCTGACCTCCTTTAGAATGGACTGGTTAGATCTCCTTGCAGTCCAAGGGACTCTCAAGAGTCTTCTGCAACACCACAGTTCAAAAGCATCAATTCTTCGGCCCTCAGCTTTCTTCACAGTCCAACTCTCACATCCATACATGACTACTGGAAAAATCATAGCGGATTATAAAAA
The DNA here is from genome assembly GCF_032452875.1 of Bos javanicus. NCBI lineage: Eukaryota > Metazoa > Chordata > Mammalia > Artiodactyla > Bovidae > Bos > Bos javanicus. Next base: position 28,566,072 of record NC_083887.1, on the reverse strand, counting down.
TACTAATATTCCCCCCCCCAAAATAATCCATAGATTCAGTTAAAAGTCAGTCAGATCCAAAAAGGATTTTTTATGGAACTTGGTTCCAAACAAAAAATCCACTTGAAAGAGTAAAAGTACAGGAATTAGAAAAAGCTAGTTTTTGAAAAAAAGTAACAAAAGTATAATGTTTCAAGAAGTAATATTAATTTGTTAGTGATGCTGGAAAACACCAAGAAAATTAATGATATAAAATAAGCAGAAATTTTCAGATTGCAAGTTGGAAACAGTAGACCAGAAAATCAACTTAATTACCATCAGATTTGTTTTTTCATGGGTTGTAAGATAGAAATCATCAAAGTGTAACACATCTATTACGTGTGGGTGTTGCTTGACATGTGCATGCATGCATGGTAGTACATCAGTTCACAAGGTAAATCGTTCCTTACTTTGTAGAGCACTATTAAAAGTTTGAAAAACATTTAAACGGTAGAGAAACAAAATAGCATAAGGGAATTTGTAATATGATCAGGGTGGTATTTCAAAATAGTAGGGAAAAAAAGAACTATTCAGGCAAGGATTTAGGGACATTTGGGGACATATATAAAATAATATGTCTATATAAAATAATACATCTATATAATAATGTTAGTGTTCTATCACACACAATACAAAGAATCATGTTTTAAATGGTTTAAAAATGGAAGGTTAAAAAACTCCTATGAAAATATTAACAGAAATGTGTAAATAAAATTTAATACACAATAAAAAAAAAATGTAAAAAATTAAAGAAAGAATATTTGCAATTTTTCTAAAAAGTAAAAATTACTACTCAAAATTTATAGCTGTCTCATTTGTATAAACTGAAGAGCATATAAGCCCAATGGCTTCCCTGGTGACTCAGACAGTAAAGAATCTTCCTGCAATGCGGGAGACCTGGGTTCCATCCCTGAGTCTGGAATATCCCCTGGAGAAGGGAATGGCTATCCACTTTAGTGTTGTTGCCTGGAGAATTCTATAGACAGAAGAGCCTGGCAGGCTACCATCTCTTGGGTCGCAAAGAGTCAGACACTACTGAGCAACTAACACTTTCACTTTTTTCATAAGCCCAATAGACAATTGAATAAATGATATTAACATATAAATGCACACATATACGTCTAACTCCAGAATGCAAATTAAAACAACAGGTAGACCTTTTCATGCTCATAATAGCAAAGAGTTTAGTAACATCAAGGCTGGTCAGGATCTAGAGAAAATTATACTCAAATATGCAAACGGGGGGAAGGATTAAATTATCAAGATACTTTGGAGGCCAGTTTGCAAGTAGGTGTTAAAATGTGCATAGTTTCTAATTCAGCAATTCTATTTTGTGGTATTTATCCTAGAAGAACACAGACAACCATGCCCAGAAAGAGATATGTAGAAGTGTCTGTTGCTCTATGGTTTACATTAGAAAAAAATTTAAGCAAACTAAGGTCTCTTGAGAGAAAAATACCCAAGCCTGTGTATCTATACTGTACACACAGCTAAAAGAACATGCTACATGCATAGATGATATGGCTAGAGCCCCCAGAATTAATGTTGGAGGATGACCAAAAAAAAGCAATTTTCAGATGGATACATATGGGTTTATAATATTAATATTAAAGAATAGCCAAAAATACTATATAGCTTCTATGGTTACTACACACATAAACACATACATTGTACAGAGATTACCACTGGCAAAAAGAGAGAGATCTGAGAATGGAAGCAGTGAATAGTCAAGTCTGACAAGTTTTGTTTTTATCCCCAGAAGTTCTATTCAGCTATTTTTCAAAAGTGATTTTTTTTCCCTTTCAGTTTTACTGAGACATGCTTGACATACAACCCTATGTAAGTTCAGTGTGTACATCATAATGACTAGACCTATATATATTGGAAAATGATTATCCATCACCTTATACAGATACCCCCCAACATATATATATATATATATTTTTAATAGCATAATGTTCTTTTCTCATGTTTCAAGTATTGCTTCCTTCACATCCTTCCCCGGTATTCTAGAGTCTGAAGTTCTAGAAGGTGTAATCCCACTGCTCCTTAGTGGATGCTCAGTGTTAGAACTGCTTCACTGCACTTCACATTTCTGTCTCGCAAGCAGGTCCAAATATGAACTGCACAGCCAAGGAGAACGATTCCTCCTTCCACAGATGTTTTTCATTTGCTTTCCTGCAGAAGTATCACCTGTCAGGGTCATTTTTGTGTTATTTCTCAGGTTGGAAGCTCCTGTATCATGCAAGTAACGTAAATCTGAATTACAGCCTCAGGGAGAGCAGGCTCTTGTCTTAGAAAACTCATGGAAATCTTTTGTTTTGGTGCAGAACAAAGCTACAACCAAGAAGCCAGCTGAGCATCTCCTTGTGCTCATCAGCTGTTTTTTACACTATGTGAATCCTTTCTCTGTGTTTATAGAATTCTGAGGGTTTTCAGCTCCAGCTTTCTGGGGCTTTTCAGTTCCAACTCCCCTCTTTGCCTAAATTCAAGGCCTTGTTCTAAGTCTGTGGCTATGAGAACTCAAGTGCCTTGGCAACAAACACAAGGAAACCTAATATGACATCAATTCACAATTGGATCCCTAGTCTAATTATAATTCTTGACAAACAACTTAAGTTAATTTTGCAGTGTTTGCCTTTATAAACTTCCCCATTTTGTAGTCCAGTAGAACACAATTCAAGTGCTTCCTGAATCTGTCTCCTGGGCTATAGTCTTCCATTTGGCTCAAGTAACACTCTTTTCCATTCCTATTATAGACTGGTTTATTGATTATATCTTTTGGCAGTACTTAGCTATATACTTAAAAGATTTTATATTTAAAAGAATGAATGTTGCTATATTTTAGATTTTCTAGATGTGTCAAGAGAACTGTCAGATTCTCTAATTTATTGTGGGCTAGAAATAACATTTTAGTATTTCTTCAAATGAATTCATTTTTATTTATGTAATTTAAAATTCATTAAAAGATGCTGGATACATATCAGAGAAACAGAAACAGTACTTCTCTATTTGCGCTTTACTGGGGACATAGCTTTTAACTTATTTCTCAAAGATGGGGAGGATCTGAAATCAGCAAAAGGGCAGGGAAAAGGCTTTTAATTGATCAGGTTCCCTGTCCCACTTATGCTCAGCACCATCATCTAACTTTTTGGTGAAATTTTTTATTAAATGTTAACAACCATGTGATTATTAAATCATCTGTCTCCCCACGCTGAGGGGACAGGGAACAGTAATACAGCTATTCTTTTTTATGTGTCAACCAGTGGTTTACAATTGAGGATAATTTTGTCTACTAGGGGACATGTGACAATATCTGGAGACATTTTTGGTTGTCACAACTTGGTAGGTGCTGCTCAAATGTAGTGGATAGAGAGGCCAGGGATGATGCTAAACATCCTACAGCGCCCGCAACCATGCACCCCCTGACCCCAGCAACAGAGAATTATCCAGCCCAAAATGTTAATGTTTATGATAATGAGAAACTCTAGCGTAAAACAAAAGCTGCTGACAGCTACTATCAATTGTGTTACTATGACGGATCCCTCTTCCACCTTCTCTTTCACTCTCTGTATATATTAGGATTCACAATCCTTTTCCTCTCTACATCAACAGTCTACATAAGATTTGATAACTGGTGATCTGCTTCTGAGAAACATCCTAAACAAGTACACCTCACTGGAATCATCCTCAGATCTTCTCAGCAACAAAGTGTCTGAGCAGCCAAATGTAAGGGACAGTTGTTTCTTTCAGTTCAGTCGCTCAACTGTGTCCGACTCCTTGTGATCCCAAGAACCGCAGCACGCCAGGCCTCCCTGTCCATCACCAACTCCCACAGTCCACCCAAACCCATATCCATTGAGTCGGTGATGCCATCCAACCATCTCATCCTCTGTCGTTCCCTTCTCCTCCTGCCTTCAATCTTTCCCAGCATCAGGGTCTTTTCAAATGAGTCAGCTCTTCGCATCAGGTTGCCAAAGTATTGGAGTTTCAGCTTCAACATCAGTTCTTTATGTTTTCACAAACTCACTGACCAGTCACTTAAGCCTGGAATCTGAATCCTAACCCTAGACTTCCTGTCTAGCTGGTCTAAACACCATGGCTGCCTTTCCCTTCCTGGACTAATCTTTCCAAATTTTACTCTGTGCTTTAATATACTCATCTGTCCCTCCAATGCCTGCTTTGTCTACCTCCCTGTCTCATCAGGTCCTTGCCAGGACAGCTAATCACATCTTAAAATGGTAAATAAAATGTGCCAGTGGGGACAGCCTATGCCAGCATTACCAGGGTAGTCAAGAAAACTGCCAGCAGATGTTTTGATTGTAACCTCTTTGGTTAAATTGTAACACACTGATGGAGACACCAATCACTAACATACACAGAGGAAGAAAAAAATAAAACAATAAAGAAACACTCTGATTGCTGTAATACAAACAATGACTTCTGAATATTGACCCTGGGAAACCTAGCACAGTGATGTAAAAATAGTCCATTATTAAAAGATCAATTTTGAAACCCAGTGGTATCAGACAACTGGAAAAAAAGCATACCTTATTCTTAGGTCAGTTGTACTTTTACAATATATCCACTATCTAAGCAAGTGCAATTTCCATGACAAACCTATTTAGCAAAGAACAATTAAAATACCCTCCTTTTCATTGTTTTTGAAACTTTTTCCATAGTCTCAAAAACAAAGCTAAGTTTCCTTAAAATAGGTATAATTATATTAGGAACACTGTTGAAAGAAATGAGTAACTGGGCATTAAGAAAGGCTGCGTACATAGTATAATGGTTAATAGCATAAGCCCCTGGTGCCAGAGAGTCTGGTTTGAAAATCAAACTCCCAACTTACCACCTGTGACTGTGGTCCATTCACTTGGTCTCTCAGTGCTTCTTTTTCCTCATGAGCAAGTTGCAAATAGTAGCAGTATCTATTGTTTAGGGTTCTTATGAGGTTTAAACTCAGTTATGTGTAAAAATACACATCTAGACATTACCTTGTATCTGTTAGGTAAATTACTAGCAATATTTTTAAAACATAAAACCAGTAGACAATTTGCTATCATGACTCAAAGGTCACACTGTTCACTCTCCAAGGCACAGGACCTGTTTCTCAGTCTCAAGCATCTTTGAGTCAGTATGCTATGAACTGGAGCCAACTCTACAACCAATGTCCACATTTAGATCTCTCTAAAAGAGACATTTTGTCCCAAAAGAGATGAATTTTTAAAAAGGCCACAGGAAAAGAGAAAATAATAAGCAACAAAACAGAAATGTTGCTAAGCACAATTCAAATAAACAAGGTGAAAATATATGAAAACATTCTCTTCATGAAGTACCTTAAAACTCCTAGTGATAACAAGAAGAAGAAAGCCTATGGTTCCTAATAAACTTGAGTACACCTTCAGATTTAAATTCTATATTTCAATAAAGGCAGTTCCTAAAACCAAACTTTTAGATACAAAGGCAACCAGAACAACAGCCTACCATAAAAAGGGTCACAGCTCAGAGACGCTGTGTTTCAAAGAAAAGTGAAAGTGAAGCTTGATCAGTCTTGTCCAACTCTTTGCGACCCCATGGACTATACAGTCCATGGAATTCTCCAGGCCAGAATACTGGAGTGGGTAGCCTTTCCCTTCTCCAGGGGATCTTCCTGACACAGGGATCAAACCCAGGTCTTCTGCATTGCAGGCAGATTCTTTACCAGCTGAGCCACAAGGAAAGCCCAAAGTTAATGTCATTTTTTTTTTCCTTTTTTGAGTAAAATCAAATCCAGACTTAAGGAATAATTATATTCCAAACATCTACTGCAATAGGGGAAATGCTGCAAGCTTTGGATCTACAGGCATCTCAACGTCAAATAGAAAAAAACAATTTTATAAGAAGGGGTAAGAGGGCTGGAAGGAATCCTTGAGAAGAAATGAAGCTTTTACCCAGTGGTAAAAGCAGACAGCACCACTGGACTGGGGTAATGCATTTACTGCTTACACAGACTGGGGGCAAGCCAAAGTCCAGGGGTCTGAGAGGAAAAGAAAAGCATGACTCAAGTTTGATCAGGCCAAGGTAGACAGGGTGTTGTGTTAGTTGCTCAGTCATGTCCGACTCTTTTGTGACCCCATGGACTGTAGACAACCTCTGTCCATGGAAAACTCAGGCAAGAATATTGGAGTGGGATGCCATTCTTTCTCCAGGGGATCTTCCTAACCCAGAGATCGAACCTGGGTCTCCTGCATTGCAGGCAGATTCTTTACCATCTGAGCCACCAGAGAAGCCCTAAGGCAGACAGTGAGTAATGGATAGTTGTGGACACCTGCTGTCTTGGATACTGTATGAACACTGGTTTTAATAGCAGTATCAGAAAAAAAGAGTGGCTAGGAGTGAAACCCTCCAAACAGGTTAAGTAAGTAAATAATCAGCCTGACATCAACTAAAAGTCCAATTTTTACTCCTTCTGTGGGCACCTGATCCTTCTTGCACCTGAGCTCCACTATACAGGATAAATGAGGGGTGTGCTCCTGCCAGCATTACCAGGTTAATGAATAGATGTGCAAACTTATGTCCTTACATAAATCTCTCTTAAAGAAACACTCCATCCTAACACAGGAAACCAACCATTAAAACTTGTGAAAAGTAAACCAACAAGCAGCAACACAGGAGTGTGGTGATTCCTTTTTACAAGACGGAATACACTCCAAATACTAGAGTGGGGACATCTGGAAACAAACAGGAGTGGCACAAAGGCATATAGATGTTCTTCTGTCAAAAAACTCACTGCGAACATTCCAATGGTATCAGATTTCAGGGAGGGCACACCTTTTACTCACATTAAACAGAAACAGGGAAACCGTTCTTAAGACTAGAGGACAGTTAAAGACTGGACATAGGATTGGATAAAACTTATCAGTGACTTAATAAACAGGATTAGAATTTTAATTATACTTCTAATATTGTTCTAATATTGTTACTAAAACAGATAACCACTCTGAGTCATTTAAAGGGCTCTGAGATTACTTTTAAAACACTGGAATCCAAAACTGTGAGAAGAAAGCAGACCTGCATTTTATTTCTGGATTCTTTACTTGTTTTTCCATTGCACTGTCCCTGACTCATAGGTAACATCTTTAATTTCTTTGCCTAAAGCTCTTCCAGTAGATACATGAATTCTCCTCTCAAGGCAGAGTGACTTGAATGGCTGTACCAGCAAGGTGTGAGGACAGCAGAAGAGCATCTGCAAACTAAAATGAACCCTCCCCTCTCCTCAGCTGTCTTTCTTCTAGAGAACTTTTCTTAACCCTCCCAGCTGGACTGGCTGCCTCCTCCCGGCACTGGAGTACCTCACAGGTTTTAGCTGTATGAGATACTGGTGTGTTTCTCCCACCAGACTGTGAGCAGAATTTAGTACTGCATAAGGCAAAATACAGTGGCTTAATTAAAAATAAAAATTATCTGGGTATTATATTATTTGAAACATGAAACATGATACATTTACCAGTCATTGATATGCTATGACTCTCCAAGGAAAGGTTAGAGGACTTTGTCATCATTTCTTCCTGGACAGGTAGACTTATAAAAGGTGCAGCTGTAAGAAAAAGAACATATGATTACATGTTATTATCAAGGTTAAATGACTGCATAAAAGCTATTTCACAGCAGCTAAAATACTATATTGTATATACACAATATTAATGAGATATTAATGTACATACATAATATTAATGTTTTCAGGAATCTCTGATTCATTATGTTTTAATATGCTCCATAGACATTTAGAAACACACTGAGCTAATGAGTGTAACAAAATTTCCAGTCTATATTTTTTCCTGAAAAATCCCTACTGACTTGTATCAGTTGACTTAAAAAAAAAAAACAACTTTCCTTATCCTACAATTTGTCATTTCTTTCTAATACATAAATGAAGACACTGAGAAATTAGATAAAGAGTGCCAGAAAATAAAAGACATCGAAAGGCAGGGAGCAGATGAGAGGACAAAAACGGACAGACAGATCATAATAAAGGACATAAAAAGTGAAGACAGAGAGAATGTACTGGGTGCTGGAGGGCGGACAGCACACAACACCTGTGCCTGTGCAGCGAAGTCTGTGCTGCTGTTTTCCAGCTCTGGGGACAGTACAGCCTTGTTTGCTTTTGTTTTCAGTTGTTAAGTCGTGTCCAGCTCTTTGGTGACCCCATCAACTCTAGGCTGCCAGGATGCTCTGTCCATGGGATTTCTCAGGCAAGAATACTAGAGTGGGTGGCCATTTCTTTCTCCAGGGGATCTTCCTGACCCAGGGATAGAACCCACATCTCCTGCATTGGCAGGCAGGTTCTTTACCACTGAGCCACCAGGAGCGCCCAAATAAGGAGAGTCTTTATTCCAAAAATTCTACTGTAATCGGGGAAATGCTACAAGCTTTGGATCTACAGGCATCTCAGTGTCAAACAGAAAAAAAACACTTTTCTTGTATACAGAGGAGTAAGAGGACTGGAAAGAACTTTTAAGAAGCAATGGGGCAACCTAGAGGGGAAAGCCGACGGCAGCACTGGACTCAGACTGGGGGCAAGCCGAAGGTCAGGGGTCTGAGAGGAAAAGAAAAGCCTGACTCCAATTTGATCAGGCCAAGGCAGACAGTGAGTAATGGACAGTTGTGAACACCTGCTCTCTTGGATACTGTAGGAACGCTGGTTTTAATAGCAGTTATCAGAACAAAAGAGTAGTTATGAGAGAAACCCTCCAAACAGGTTAAGTAAGTAAATCATCAGCCTGACATCAACTAAAAGTCCAATTTTTACTCCTTCTGTGGGCACCTGATCCTTCTTGCACCTGAGCTCCACTATACAGGATAAATGAGGGGTGTGCTCCTGCCAGCATTACCAGGTTAATGAATAGATGTGCAAACTTATGTCCTTACATAAATCTCTCTTAAAGAAACACTCCATCCTAACACAGGAAACCAACCATTAAAACTTGTGAAAAGTAAACCAACAAGCAGCAACACAGGAGTGTGGTGATTCCTTTTTACAAGACAGAATACACTCCAAATACTAGAGTGGGGACATCTGGAAACAAACAGGAGTGGCACAAAGGCATAAAGATGTTCTGTCAGAAAACTCACTGTGAACATTCCAATGGTATCAGATTTCAGGGAGGGCACACCTTTTACTCACATTAAACAGAAACAGGGAAACTGTTCTTAAGACTAGAGGACAGTTAAAGACTGGACATAGGATTGGATAAAACTTATCAGTGACTTAAAAAACAGGATTAGAATTCTAATTATACTTCTAATATGGTTCTAATATTGTTATTAAAACAGATAACTACTCTGAGTCATTTATGCAGAGTACATCATGAGAAACGCTGGACTGGAAGAAACACGAGCTGGAATCAAGATTGCCGGGAGAAATATCAATAACCTCAGATATGCAGATGACACACCCTTATGGCAGAAAGTGAAGAGGAACTCAAAAGCCTCTTGATGAAAGTGAAAGTGGAGAGTGAAAAAGTTGGCTGAAAGCTCAACATTCAGAAAACGAAGATCATGGCATCTGGTCCCATCACTTCATGGCAAATAGATGGGGAAACAGTGGAAACAGTGTCAGACTTCATTTTCTTGGGCTCCAAAATCACTGCAGATGGTGACTGCAGCCATGAAATAAAAAGACGCTTACTCCTTGGAAGGAAAGATAGCATATTCAAAAGCAGAGACATTACTTTGCCAACAAAGGTTCGTCTAGTCAAGGCTACGGTTTTTCCTGTGGTCATGTATGGATGTGAGAGTTGGACTGTGAAGAAGGCTGAGTGCCGAAGAATTGATGCTTTTGAACTGTGGTGTTGGAGAAGACTCTTGAGAGTCCCTTGGACTGCAAGGAGATCCAACCAGTCCATTCTGAAGGAGAGCAGCCCTGGGATTTCTTTGGAAGGAAAGATGCTAAAGCTGAAACTCCAGTACTTTGGCCACCTCATGCAAAAAGTTGACTCACTGGAAAAGACTCTGATGCTGGGAGGGATTGGGGGCAGGAGGAGAAGGGGACAACAGAGGATAAGATGGCTGGATGGCATCACTAACTCCATGGACATGAGTCTGGGTGAACTCCGGGAGTTGGTGATGGACAGGGAGGCCTGGCGTGCTGGGATTCATGGGGTCCCACAGAGTCGGACACGACTGAGCAACTGAACTGAACTCTAAGTCATTTAAAGGGCTCTGAGATTACTTTTAAAACACTGGTATCCAAAACTGTGAGAAGAAAGCAGACCTGCATTTTATTTCTGGATTCTTTACTTGTTTTTCCATTGCACTGTCCCTGACTCATAGGTAACATCTTTAATTTCTTTGCCTAAAGCTCTTCCAGTAGATACATGAATTCTCCTCTCAAGGCAGAGTGACTTGAATGGCTGTACCAGCAAGGTGTGAGGACAGCAGAAGAGCATCTGCAAACTAAAATGAACCCTCCCCTCTCCTCAGCTGTCTTTCTTCTAGAGAACTTTTCTTAACCCTCCCAGCTGGACTGGCTGCCTCCTCCCTGCACTGGAGTACCTCACAAGTTTTAGCTGTATGAGATACTGGTGTGTTTCTCCCACCAGACTGTGAGCAGAATTTAGTACTGCATAAGGCAAAATACAGTGGCTTAATTAAAAATAAAAATTATCTGGGTATTATATTATTTGAAACATGAAACATGATACATTTACCAGTCATTGATATGCTATGACTCTCCAAGGAAAGGTTAGAGGACTTTGTCATCATTTCTTCCTGGACAGGTAGACTTGTAAAAGGTGCAGCTGTAAGAAAAAGAACATATGATTACATGTTATTATCAAGGTTAAATGACTGCATAAAAGCTATTTCACAGCAGCTAAAATACTATATTGTATATACACAATATTAATGAGATATTAATGTACATACATAATATTAATGTTTTCAGGAATCTCTGATTCATTATGTTTTATATGCTCCATAGACATTTAGAAACACACTGAGCTAATGAGTGTAACAAAATTTCCAGTCTATATTTTTTCCTGAAAAATCCCTACTGACTTGTATCAGTTGACTTAAAAAAAAAAAAAAAACTTTCCTTATCCTACAATTTGTCATTTCTTTCTAATACATAAATGAAGACACTGAGAAATTAGATAAAGAGTGCCAGAAAATAAAAGACATCGAAAGGCAGGGAGCAGATGAGAGGACAAAAATGGACAGACAGATCATAATAAAGGACATAAAAAGTGAAGAGAGAGAGAATGTACTGGGTGCTGGAGGGCGGACAGCACACAACACCTGCGCAGCGAAGTCTGTGCTGCTGTTTTCCAGCTCTGGGGACAGTACAGCCTTGTTTGCTTTTGTTTTCAGTTGTTAAGTCGTGTCCAGCTCTTTGGTGACCCCATCAATTGTAGCCCGCCAGGATGCTCTGTCCATGGGATTTCCCAGGCAAGAATACTAGAGTGGGTGGCCATTTCCTTCTCCAGGGGATCTTCCTGACCCAGGGATAGAACCCACATCTCCTGCATTGGCAGGCAGGTTCTTTACCACTGAGCCACCAGGAGCGCCCAAATAAGGAGAGTCTTTATTCCAAAAATTCTACTGTAATCGGGGAAATGCTACAAGCTTTGGATCTACAGGCATCTCAGTGTCAAACAGAAAAAAAACACTTTTCTTGTATACAGAGGGGTAAGAGGACTGGAAAGAACTTTTAAGAAGCAATGGGGCAACCTAGAGGGGAAAGCCGACGGCAGCACTGGACTCAGACTGGGGGCAAGCCGAAGGTCAGGGGTCTGAGAGGAAAAGAAAAGCCTGACTCCAATTTGATCAGGCCAAGGCAGACAGTGAGTAATGGACAGTTGTGAACACCTGCTCTCTTGGATACTGTAGGAACGCTGGTTTTAATAGCAGTTATCAGAACAAAAGAGTAGTTATGAGAGAAACCCTCCAAACAGGTTAAGTTAAGTAAATCATCAGCCTGACATCAACTAAAAGTCCAATTTTTACTCCTTCTGTGGGCACCTGATCCTTCTTGCACCTGAGCTCCACTATATAGGATAAATGAGGGGTGTGCTCCTGCCAGCATTACCAGGTTAATGAATAGATGTGCAAACTTATGTCCTTACATAAATCTCTCTTAAAGAAACACTCCATCCTAACACAGGAAACCAACCATTAAAACTTGTGAAAAGTAAACCAACAAGCAGCAACACAGGAGTGTGGTGATTCCTTTTTACAAGACAGAATACACTCCAAATACTAGAGTGGGGACATCTGGAAACAAACAGGAATGGCACAAAGGCATAAAGATGTTCTTCTGTCAGAAAACTCACTGTGAACATTCCAATGGTATCAGATTTCAGGGAGGGCACACCTTTTACTCACATTAAACAGAAACAGGGAAACCATTCTTAAGACTAGAGGACAGTTAAAGACTGGACATAGGATTGGATAAAACTTATCAGTGACTTAATAAACAGGATTAGAATTCTAATTATACTTCTAATATGGTTACTAAAACAGGTAACATTTAAAAGGCTCTGAGATTACTTTTAAAACACTGGAATCCAAAACTGAGGAGAAAGCAGACCTGCATTTTATTTCAGGATTCCTTACTTGTTTTTCCATAGCACTGTCCCTGACTTAAAGGTAACATCTTTAATTTCTTTGTCTAAAGGTCTTCCAGTAGATACCTGAATTCTCCTCTCAAGGCAGTGTGATTTAAATGGCTGTTCCAGCAAGGTCTGAGGACAGCAGAAGAGCATCGGCAAATTAAAATGAACCCTCCCCTCTCCTCAGCTGTCCTTCTAGAGAGCCTTCCTTAATCCTCCCAGCTGACTGGCCGCCTCCTCCCTGCATTGGGGCACACTGCCCTCATCACATTTGACTCCCATCTCACTATATTATAACTGTATTAGGTACTGGTGTGTTTCTTCCTCCAAACTGTGAGTAGAGATTAGTACTCCATAAGGAAAATACAGTGGCTTAATTAAATATAAAAAATTCTCTGGTTATTAAATTATTAGAAACACGATGCATACCAGTCACTGATATGTTATGACTCTCCAAAGAAAGATTAGAGTACTTTGTCATCATTTCTTCCTGGACAGGTAGACTTTTAAAAGGTGCAGCTGTAAGAAAAAAGAACACGTGATTACATATTATTATCACAGTTAAATGACTGCCTAAAAGCTACTTCACACAACAGCTAAAATGCTGTACTGTATACTATTAATGAAAAATAATGTTTTCAGGAAACTCTCATTCACTAGGTCTTCTATGTTCCACAGACATTCTGAAATACACTGAGCTACTAAATGTACCAAAATTTCCCTTCTGTTTTTTTACTCAAAAATCCCTACTGCTTTACATCAAGCGGCTTAAAAAACAAACCTTCTCTTATCCTACGATTTGTAATTTCTTTATAAAATATAAATGACGACATTGAGGAATTAGATAAACAGTATCGGGGCGGGGGGAGGGGGAAGGCATAGAAAGGCAGAGAGAAGATGAGAGGACAAAAGGGGACAGAGAGACCATAATAAAGAACATTAACAGGAAGGAGAGAGTGTGCCGGCTGCTAGAGAACAGGGACCACACAGCGGATCCACAGGAGAGTCTGCGCTGCTCTCCGCTACGGTCACAGCCCAGCCTGCCCTCCACCAAACTGACTTCCAGTCTTGCTATGTCACTGGTTTCTTCTCTCGAAAACTTTCATCAAAAAAGCAAGGTTTCTGTTTCCATCTGTCGCATTCTCCTCAAAGAATCCTTTTTTTTTTTTTTCTAAACACCAGCTATTCTCTATTTGACTTTAGGACACAGACATTACCTCCCAGGAAGACTACCCCAACTCTACCAAACAAGGCAGAGAAGGAGAAAGGCTCATTACTGTAAACTTGACTGCATTCTGAAAACTTTTCATTTACTTTAAACTTGAGCCTCTTTTATACCACATTTTTAAAAATTCTCTGCTTAAAAAGTTATTCCATTTGCAAGATTAGATTTCTAGTTGTTTCTTTTTCTAACATGTATGAAAAATGTTACCAAAGCAAGTTATCATTTTTGTTGCTTCAGCTTACACACCGCCTTTACAATATTGCCTAATTTTTTTAAAAAGTATTTTGAAGAACCTAACTCTCCAATATACCATGTTACAAAGATTTGGTCACTTCTAATACAATCTTGGAAGGTAGGATGCAGTTTCTCATAAAATCATCCTTTAACAAATAACATACCTAAATCACACTGCTCTCCAGGACTTCCCTGGTTGCTCAGCTGGTAAAGAACCCACCTGCAATGAGGGAAACCTGGGTTCGATCCCTGGGCTGGGAAGATCCCCTGGAGAAGGGAACAGCTACCCACTCCAGTATTGTGGCCTAGAGGATTCCATGGACTGTATAGTATATGTACGCTTTATATTTATGTTGGGCTTCCCCAGTGGCTTGGATGGTAAAGAATCCACCTGCAATGCAGGAAACCTGGGTTCCATCCCTGGGTTGGGAAGATCCCCTGGAGGAGGACACAGAACCCACTCCAGTATTCTTGCCTTGAGAATCCCCAAAGACAGAGGAGCCTAACTCTCAAATAAGCCCATGGTCCAAAGATTTGATCACTTCTAGTACAATCTTAGATAGCATATTGAAAAGCAGAGACATTACTTTGCCGACAAATGTCCGTCTAGTCAAGGCTATGGTTTTTCCAGTGGTCATGTATGGATGTGAGAGTTGGACTGTGAAAAAAGCTGAGCACTGAAGAATTGATGCTTTTGCACTGTGGTGTTTGAGAAGACTCTTGAGAGTCCCTTGGACTGCAAGAGATCCAACCAGTCCATTCTGAGGGAGATCAGCCCTGGGTGTTCTTTGGAAGGAATGATGCTAAAGCTGAAACTCCAGTACTTGGCCACCTCATGCAAAGAGTTGACTCATTGGAAAAGACTCTGATGCTGGGAGTGATTGGGGGCAGGAGGAAAAGGGGACAACAGAGGATGAGATGGCTGGATGGCATCACTGACTCGATGGACGTGAGTTTGAGTGAACTCCAGGAGTTGGTGACGGACAGGGAGGCCTGGCGTGCTGCGATTCATGGGGTCGCAAAGAGTCAGACACAACTGAGCGACTGAACTGAACTGAATACAATCTTAGAAGGTGGAATGCAGTTTCTCATATCCTTTAACCAAATAACATACCTAAATCACACTGCTCTCTGACAGTGATTATTTAGGAAAATATGCCCTGAGTTTCTCACTAGGCTGTCAAGAATACAAACTTCTCCTTCATCCACACCTAATATTCATTCATTCATATTCTCTGTCACTCTCTCTCAAACACACAGACATAGCCAAAAAATTTATCAACATGAAAGTTCCTTGTTGTTATTGGGCATAGCTCACTTAGAGGTTGCATTAAAGAGAAAGTATCTCAAGGAGATCAAGACAGATGCTCCACTCTATTATCTGTTCTGTGAAGCCTACAGACACAAGCTTGGATATTAGTACTTCCTTCGCTCAGGAGGTCTTTCCACTTAGCCTAGCCTACTGTACAGTGGAATACCATCATGAAGGTCTTCCATCACACTCTATCCCTGAAACAAGCTCATAACCCTTTTGAGATGGTCTGACACTTATTATCATTATTATTATCCACACTATCAACAACAATATGAGTGACATAAGCTGGAAGAAACACTGTCATTCTCATTTCACTTAAATAAGTGAACATAGAGAGCATACATGCAGGATGTCAATATGGAATATAAAGCTACATGGATCATAATGATATTGACTGAGGCCCACCATTTGTGACAGTCATTAAAATTTCAGAGTAGCACCCATTCATAATGTTGACTATAACTAGCCTGTGTGTTGTATACAAGCTTGCATGTGACCTACTGAATATGAAGCATGATCTACATCTTTGAATGACTCTGGTGTTGGAAGAGAACTGGAGAGAACACACCATGGAGATGAGGCTGGGTTATCTTCACATTTTGCATCATCAGGACATGGATGGATGGGTCCACCTAGGGTCTACATTAGAGCAAGAATCAAAAAAGGATCTAGGCTTGGCTTGGGCAAAAATCTGAATTTACGGAAGTTGAAGGAATAGGAGAAAAAGGAAACACCAAGCTTAAAGAGTAGGAAAACTGAAATAATTCCAGTTATTCTAGCTGTTGTGACTACTTCCAATTGCCAGCTCCTATCTTAAAAATATAACCAGACATCCACAAACCAGCCATCACCTGTATCCTAACTTCGTATTGCCTTTAAAGCATTCATGATCAGGCTCCAGATTCCACTGAAGTCCCAAGTGCAAAAGGGCATGTCTACTGTTGTGAATTTTGTCTTGGGAAGACCTTTAAGAGTCTTCAGTACAAGAGCAGGGCAGTCTGCACAAGGTGTCAGAAAAGCAAAGTAAGAAGCTCTTTGTTTAGCCAAGATATGTTTTAATCAAAAAAGTGAGAAGGTAAACCTTACTGCTTTCAGTAGGATGATAGGAGACTGACTCAGCCAACGATGGTATTTGAGGGAAACTGGCAGGAGAGTCAGGCAGATGTGGTTTGAATACTTCCCCAAAAGGACTGGCGGAGTCACAAAAGAGAAGTACACAAAACGGAGAGGCAAAATTTGTATCCTGATCCAAATACTGCCACCGACGTGTTCCTTGGGGCTTCATTTCATAGAGGAAAGAAAGGAGGATAGAAAAGCTGCATAATATTGAGTGACGGCACCGAGATCGGAACACACATTCCTCAAGTTACCATGCTCACTCCTTTCTTAGTCATTACTGGAGGCATTCCACTCGGTATTCTTTTACAGGTAGTGGCCAAAATGCCAACATAGGAGAGTAGCTAGCCTCTAGTAGTTGTGCTAGAGATTAAAACATTTTCTTTCTCTCCTCAAGGAACTGGGTTTCCCAGGCAGCACAATGGTAAAGGATCCACCAGCCAATGCAGAAGATGCAAGAAACGTGGGCTTGATCCCTGGGTGGGGAAGATCCCCTGGAGAAGGAAATGGCAATCCACTCTAGTATTCTTGCCTGGAGAATCCCATGGACAGAGGAGCCTTGAGGGCTACATTCCGGGGGTAACAGTCACACATGATTGAGTGACTGAGCATGCACACTGCACTTGGCAAATGGAGCATGAGGGTGTTGCGTCAAAGAATTGAGTAACATCTAATTTTCACCAGTTATTACTGTTTCATGGAAAATCGCAAAATGGTCTCTATTTAGATATCTTTAACATGTTACCTTTTAAAATAGGCATTGCTGGAAGGATTTATAATTTACACTATTAACATTTTTTAAATGAAATAAGCATGCCATGCTTTCTACTTAATATTAAAGAAACATTATCATATATTTAAATGGGGCCCTACTCAATTGAAGTAAATTCGGAAAAAAAAAAAAAAGAGGATCAGTTCAGTTTAGTCACTCAGTTGTGTCCAACTCTTTGCAACCCCATGGACTGCAGCAAGCCAGCCCTCCCTGTCCATCACCAACTCCCAGAGTTTACCCAAACTCATGTCCATTGAGTTGGTGATGCCATCCAGCCATCTCATCCTCTGTCATCCCCTTCTCCTCCTGCCCCCAATCCCTCCCAGCATCAGGGTCTTTTCCAATGAGCCAGTTCTTTGCAACAGGTGGCCAGAGTATTGGAGTTTCAGCTTCAACATCAGTCCTTCCAATGAACACCCAGGACTGATCTCCTTTAAGATGGACTGGT
The DNA here is from genome assembly GCF_032452875.1 of Bos javanicus. Classification (NCBI taxonomy): domain Eukaryota; kingdom Metazoa; phylum Chordata; class Mammalia; order Artiodactyla; family Bovidae; genus Bos; species Bos javanicus. Next base: position 28,548,351 of record NC_083887.1, on the reverse strand, counting down.
TGGATCTCCTTTCAGTCCAAGGGACTCTCAAGAGTCTTCTCCAATACCACAGTTCAAAAGCATCAATTCTTCTGTGCTCACCTTTCTTTATAGTCCAACTCTCACATCCATACATGACCACTGGAAAAACCATAGCCTTGACTAGACGGACCTTTGTTTACAAAGTAATGTCTCTGCTTTTTAATATGCTGTCTAGGTTGGTCATAGCTTTTCTTCCAAGGAATAAGCATCTTTTAATTTTATGGCTGCAGTCACCATCTGCAGTGATTTTGGAGCCCAAGAAAATAAAGTCTTTCACTGTTTCCACTGTTTCCCCATCTATTTGCCATGAAGTGATGGGACCAGATGCCATGATCTTAGTTTTCTGAATGTTGAGCTTTAAGCCAACTTTTTCACTCTCCTGTTTCACTTTCATCAAGAGGCTCTTTAATTCTTCTTCACTTTCTGTCATAACAGTGGTGTCATCTGCATATCTGAGGTTATTGATATTTCTCTGGTCAATCTTGATTCCAGCTTGTGATAAGTAACACTAGAAAACTGCTTTGGGTTTTAAGATTTGCTTTTACTTAAGTCAGAAAATAAGTTCAACTATATCTCTGTTTAAGAAGAAGCATTTTCTCTAACCCCTCCTGAAAATCTCTTAAATTTTATAATCTCAAAAGGATCTGAACTCCATTTAGAAAAAAAGTGTAAGAAAAAGCTATTAGTAGGATAAACACCATTCCTTGTCCTCCTCTCTCTTATCCACATTGTGGATACAGCAATGTATTGATTGCTGTGCTGTGCTTAGTTATTCAGTCTTGTCTGACTCTTCATGACTCCATGAGCTGTAGCCCACCAGGCTCTTCTGTCCACAGGGATTCTCCACGCAAGAATACTGGAGTGGACTGCCATGCCCTCTCCAAGGGATCTTCCCAACCCAGGGATGGAACCCAGGTCTCCCACATTGCAGGTGGATTCTTTACTGTCTGAGCCACCAGGGAAGCCTGTATTGGTTGCTATCAACTGTAAAATTAACATTTTAAGAAGTTTTAGCATTCTGATATATAGCATTATGGGCTTCCCAGCTGGTGCTAGTGGTGAAGAACCTGCCTGCCAATATAGGTGGATGCAACAGACATGGGTTCGATCCCTGGGTTGGGAAGATCCCCTGGAGGAGGGCATGGTATCCCACTCTCGTATTCTTGCCTGGAGAATCCCATGAACAGAGGAACCTGGCAGGCTACAGTCCATATGGCTGCAAAGAGTCAGACGACTAAAGCGACTTAGCACACATATAGCATTATAAATGAGCAACCCAGTTACAGAAACAAAATAACCTAGGAATAGATAATGTATACTATTTATGAAACAAAGGCTTCATCAGAATATATTTCATCAGAATATATTTCCCCATGGAAGGAATACTATATATAACCATGAGATCCCAGGCCAAATTCTAAAAGCCATTTAAGTCATGATACAGCTGAACTACAGCATTAAAACATCTAATTACCAATACTGCTTGTAAGCAGTACATTTAGAGTTCTACCTCTGGGTTCTAGAAATATAGTATTTCTATATTCCTATCCCCTATCTATAGCTTCATTACAAAAAAGAAGAGGAATAAGGCTACCTTAATTCCTACAGACCCCAGAGATAGTGTGTCAAGACGTTTGGTAAGAAAATAAGCTTCTGATGGGAACATTTATGTCAGACTTTCTATGTCATAGACAGATAATAGTCTATATAGGGAATGCATATTTTTTTTTACATAGTATGGGAACTATTAGACAAGAAGGTGATTTTTAGATTCACTTTTAAAAAATTAAAAAACAATTAAAAAGCCTAATGAAAAAAGCAATGTATACTTTTACACAGCCTTATAAACCTACTTTTAAAACTTGGTCACACAGAAATGCAAACTGAACTTCTCTTTAAATATGATGGTTGCAATAAAATATATTTTGAAGGGCAGTGTGGAAACCCATATTTTAAACTACCTTTACATGGGTCATCAAGATATTTTAACAGTGAACTTATGCCAAATAAAACTAGCATTTCTGCTCTTTCTAGAGACTGGGTTTTTTAAACGTTTCACTGACTAGGTTATTCTTTGGAGACTGAGATATTGTTCGATGGTTTTCAACTAGGGGTGATTCTGCCCCCCACCATCACCATGCCCAGGGAATACTTAGCAACGTCTGGAGACATTCAAGTTGTCACAATTTGTAGGGTACTACTTGTATCTAGTAGGTTACATTAGTTTCATAGGGTTGCTATACCAAATTACCACAAATACGGTGCCATAAAACAAGATAAGTTTATTTTCTCATAGTTCTAGAGGCTAGAAGCCTGAAATCAAGGTGCCTGTTCCTTCTAAAGGTACTAGGTAAGGATTCTTCCTTGCCTCTCCTAGCTTCTGGGATGGGTGGGTCAGAGGGTAAAAGAGAGCGAGAGAGAGCGAGAGCGAGAGAGAGAGAGAAAATGTGTGCGTGTTCAGTCACTAAGTCGTGTCCAACTTTGCAACCTCAAAGGTTTTACAGTGTAAAACCCAATTAGCAGAGATGTTAGCTGAGGACACATGGTCATAGATGGCAGTAATGACCTGGTGACCATCCACAGAAAGAAGGGCCTTGACTTCCACCCACGTTTTCTTTCTTGTATTGTCTTGTATATATTTATATATCTTCACAATCTTTCCCTCTTCTTTTCATTTCTCCCTTTATTTATATAGGGTATGGTGGTTTAGTCACTAAGTTGTATCCTACTTTTTGCCACCCCATGGACAGTAGCTCACCAGGCTCTTCTGCCCATGGGATTTCCAGGCAAGAATACTGGAGTAGGTTGCCATTTCCTTCTCCAGGGAATCGTCCCAAACCAGGGATTAAACCCTCCTGCATTTCCTGCAAGGACAGGCAGATTCTCCACCACTGAGCACCCTGGGGAGCCCCTGCCAGCTTCTGATGGTTGCCAGCATTCCTTGGGATTCCCTGGCTTGTAGCTGCATCACTCCAATCTCTGGCTCCATCTTTATGTGGCCATCTTTCCTCCTTGTGTCTGTGTCTCTTTATCCAAATCTTCCTTTCCCTTCTTTCATAAAAACCAGTCACTGGGTTAAGGGTCCACCCTAATCTACTATGACCTCATTTTACTGTAATTACATCTACAAAGACCCTACTCTCAAATTCACTTTCATAGGTACCAATGGTCAAGGCTTGAACACTTGAGGGGGTGGGGACACAACACACCCACTCACAGGTAGAGACCAGTGATACTGCCAAGCATTCGAAAGGATGACCCCCCCAACCCCTGCACCGCCCCAGCAGAGAATTCTCCAGCCCCAAAGGTCAATACTGCCAAGGTTGAGAAACCCTGATTTCAAAACAGGTACATCTTCAACCCTGATTTCTCAACGCAGTATTTAAAAATCTTCATATGACCCTGTGGCTCTGAGTTCCTATTTTACAGGTTTAAGTGCAGCTATTTTAAAGAGTGAACTTTTCTTACAACCTTCGTGGCTGGGGCCTATTTTGAGAACTTGCACCAAGAGCTGTATGTGGTTTTAAAATGCAAACCAAGAAACCATTTACAGTCATTAGCTAGCTCCAGGCTCTTGGCTACCTCACAAAAGCACTCTAGGCTTCAAGATCAATCAGATGAGACACTCAAATTCCTTTGCAGGATCTCAGAAATGTAATTATGAGGCTGTCATAAAAAAATATTCTATCTTGAGAGTAGGGATACATTAGTAATGATAAAACCACAATAACTTTACAGATAACAGGAAAATATTATTTCCAAATAAAAGAGAAACACCATTTTTAAACATAATATCTATTATTTCTATACTAAAATATATTGAGATGTGCCTGAATAGTGATGTTTTATTGGGAGTAGAGAGTTTATTTTTAGTAAAACACAGTGAGGTTTTTTTCCCTCTATGTCAATGTGTGTGTCCAAAGTTGTTTATTTCTAAGGTTCATCTGATATTGTGAAATATGTGAAGCCAGCTATATAAAAGTAACTTGAAACGATTACAGTCCAGGACAAACAGTCTCAACACTTATAATCTGTCTCTGTTTGAGGACAAATACTCCTTTGAGAAACAGTACCTATTATATAAACCAATGACTGTTTCTCAACTATTCTTGTGGTGCATCAGTCAAGTCAAGAGTTCTCAGAGGTAACTTTTTTTTTTTTTTGCTTCTTTTCAAGCCATCTCAAACTAACAGAAAAGTTTTAAGTTCAGAATAAAGAATGTTTCCCCCACTGGAGAATAAGTTGCTGACCTAAAGACTCACTTGACCTTGGAAAAAAGACAGTATATTTCCTACAAAGGACACACCTCACAACACCCCAATACTGCTGTGAAAATCAGGAAATTAGGATTTTATGCCCTCTGATCTCATCCCACACTTTAACGGAGTTTCAACAGAAGTCTTTATAATGTACTTTTTATTCAAAGATTTCAGCTCAGGATCACATGAGCTGCCTTGAGCCACCGTGTCCCTCTATTCTCTTCACTCTCACAGCTTTGGTCTCTCCTGACTTTTATGACCTTGATGCTTACGCAAGTTCCAGGATAGTTACGTTGTAATACAATTAGATTTAGAGTAGACATCTTTGGCAGGAATATCATAGAGGAGACAATGCCTTCCTCTCACAGCATCCTATCAGAGGACACATAATTTTTATTTCTTTCCTTACTGATTTACACTTTGATCATTTGACTCAAGTGATGTCAGCCAGGATTCTCCACTTTAAATTATTCTTTTTCTCTTTTCATTAATACTTTGTGGCAAGCTACTTCCCAAAACTTTGTGGGAAGTTACTTTGAAACTGAAGAAGGAAATGACAACCCACTCCAGTATTCTCACCTAGAGAATTCTATGGACAGAGAAGCCTAGCAGGCTACAGCCCATGGGATCACAAAGAGTCGGACATGACTACACAATTATCACTCTCACCCACTTTGAAACTATATAATTTGTGCCTCATCAAACTTTCAATTGACTCAATTAATTTAGTTAAGTATGTTCTCATGAATACCTATATAAATCAACGGACATTTTTCAGTGGCTATGGATGCTAGTCCATCAGTATTATTATTTACTTTGATGCTCTGTTTATCAAGTGGGAGCCCCTTCCCTCTGGCTTCTGTATCCTTTTCACATTACTCACCATTTTTTGAACACTTCATTGCTTTCTGGAACAAAAGGGTCCAAGCTCATCACATCCCCTCCCCATTCCAGTCCTAAAATCAGCCATTTCTATATAAAGTTCTAGTTATTATTAGGAAGAAATGTATTTAGAATCAAGATTTGGGTACTAAGTATGCTCATCACTATGGGGAAATTGTTGCTCCATTTCAGTGGACAGAGCTAAGAAATCATTGTGTATATTCATATACACACATGCATAACATATATTTATATACACCTATATGTAATGGTATAATATATATACAGTTGGCCATGAACAATGAGGATTCAAACTTTAAGGATCCAAGTCTACACATATTTTTTCAGTAGTAAATAATACATTACTATGTGGTCCACGGTTGATTCAATCCTTGGATACAAAGGAACCACACTGATACAGAAGGCTGACTATAAATTATACACAGATTAAGCTGTGTTGTAGAGTGGTCACCTGTAAATATATATGACATATATACGCATTATATGGGCTTCCCAGGTGGTGCTAGTGGTAAAGAACCTGCCTGCCAATGCAGGAGATGCAGGTTCGATCCCTGGGTTGGGCAGATCCCCTGGAGGAGGGCATGGCAATCCACTCCAGTATTCTTGCCTGGAGAATCCCAGGGACAGAGGAGCCTGGCAGGCTACAGTCCATAGGGTCAAAAAGGGTTGGACACAAGTGAAGCAACTTAGCATGCATGCATGCATATGCATTATACATATATTTATACATACACGTTCATATCGATGCAACCATTTATATAGAGAGAGACATAAGAGATGCAGATAGATATTTAAAGTCACAACTTCACACTAATGCTGCCAGTTGCAATCTAACACCTCAAGATTCACGTTAGTTTTCCCTGTTTATTTCCTTCTTCTCTAGAGGAAAACCAGGGTTCTATTATCCTTGCCAACTTTACTTAGAGTAATCTAATCTCCCACTGCCGCTGCCACTCATAGCTCCAAGAAGTGTCTTCCTCACTCACTCAGGCTCCAGCGGCCTGCCCTGTCTGCCCCTGCATACTTGACTTCCATCTCATGATCAGGATCAGACCCCCATGTCATGGCTGTTTAGAAGCCCTTGCTTATAAGGCCTGAGGTCTGGTGCTACCTTTCTGCATGAACAGCCACCTCCTGTGCCTAGGGTATAACACTTCACACAGGGCTGCTCTTCTACCTGGAGGCCATCCTGACTGGCTCAGCTTCTAATGCCCTGACCTGAAACCTCAGGTTCTCTTTACCAAGGGGGATGATTCCTGCCTTTCCCCACCTAAAGGCTATTAGACCTGCCTCCCAGAAGGGAGGGAAGAAGGTGGGGACAAAAGACCAGGAAGAGGAAGAGCCAGTTGAACAATGTGTATATAATGTAATTGTAAATGTAACAATTTAGGGTCAAAATTTTGATCCATCAGATACAACCCTACTAAAGACAGGTTTACAGCCAATCTGTTCCTTTAAAGTTTAAATGCTATGAAAAGTAAAAACAGCTAAGGTTTTCTTCTTAGATACAGACTAGCAATGTCAGACATATGCAGGTGCTTGAATAATATTTATTGCAATGAATACTTATTACTGGGCAGTTGCTCTGCCTATCTCTTGAAAAGAAGGGAGCGTTGATCAAGGAAACATATAAGCAACATCATCTAGAGGTTAAAAACGATCATTTCAAATGACTCCCCTGCAAACATTTTTCAGTAGATAAAGCATGGCTCATTCCTTCAATTTGTTTCCCCCAGAGTAATAGTGGCATTTAAATATTCCCACTTATGTAATATTTCTCCTTCGATAAAGCTATTTTACATTTATTTAATTAAGAAACAGCCTAAAAGAATTAAGGTGAGTCCTTGTGCCAAACTTTATTCTAGGACTCAGACTGTCATCATGCCCTTCAGTCCAAATAAAGTATTTACATCTACACACTCTGCTCTCTGTCAGTGATTCCAAACTTTCACACACATACACACCCACTTCAGAGAGACAAGTGAGTATTGTGTGTAAGAAAACAGTATTTGGAGTCGGACTGAACAATGCTAAACTTCCTGCTCTTCTGCTTAACTAATTATGTGTACTTGGGCAACTATTTAGCTCCTTAAAATTCCAATTTCCTCATCTGAAAGTCAGAGATAATAAAAACTAACCCACAGAGTTATAAATTACATAGTGCAATGCCTGGCATGCAGTTGTTACATAGTAAATATGATATATTTATGATTTAAAAAAACACAATAACCATTTTTATTATTTAAATATGGCCCCAAATCTTAGGTTTATAGAACATCTCTTTTCAAGTAGTTCAAAAGCACCTAGGTTAAAAAAAAAAAAAGCAGTAAACTTCACAATGGTCTTTAGCAAAGAGGAAACTGAATCTCATCCAGTTCGATACAGAATCTATAAAGTGGGATGAGGCTGCCTCACAATTTTTAATTCTCCCTTGAAATGAGATGCTAACCTCATGTTTTTGATATGTCACATTCTTCCATAATTTTAGCTTAAGCGGCAGTTAAAAGTTCAGGACTTACACTACGTATATACACAGACATTTGACAAAACATATATGGCATACATCATTCTATTTAAGACTTATTTGTTAATTTATTCCACCCTCATTTGTTTCCTACTTTTTTTCTCTTTAGAAGTCTACTCTAAGTGTCAATTTAAACCTGACTCCCTGATACCAATGGAATACCTATCTAACAGTGCACTCTCTAGGTCGTATCATTTTAAAGCAGTGGTTTTCAACCTGCTTAGGATCATATGATAAAACTCACATGGGAACTTTTAAGCCTCCTGACATCTAGACTGAATCCCAGGACAACTGAATCAGAATTTTTAAGGCAGGATCCACCATATCAGTATTTTTAATGCTCACTAGTAATTCGAACGGAGAAGGCAATGGCACCCCACTCCAGTACTCTTGCCTGGAAAATCCCATGGATGGAGGAGCCTAGTAGGCTGCAATCCATGGGGTCGCTAAGAGTCGGACACAACTGAGCGACTTCACTTTCACTTTTCACTTTCATGCATTGGAGAAGGAAATGGCAATCCACTCCAGTGTTCTTGCCTGGAGAATCCCAGGGACTAGGGAGCGTGGTGGGCTGCCGTCTACGGGGTCACACAGAGTCGGACATGACTGAAGTGACTTAACAGCAGCAGCAGCAGTAATTCGAACATACAGTCAAGTTGAGAAACCAAGTTCTAGGACACACCTAAGATGAACTGGTCCTCACAAGTGCGATACTCTCAGGTGAATGACAGGTGAATGGGGGATAGCCCCAGGGTGGGAAAAAAAATGTCCTTGACCATTCTTTATAAGTGGTATGAATGAGAAAGTGGGGCAAGGAAATTTGGAAACTGAGGCAACCCAAAATGTTTTGTCCAAGTAGTTAACAGCTAGACCTGTTAAAGTACACTTATTTAAAAATGAATAATATTATTATTTGATTATCTTTCCATTTTTAAAATATGTTACAAGTCGACATGCAATAAGTTCATAAAAATGAATGCCTATGAAACCTTCAAAACCTTGTGTAGAGTAAGATCCTGCTTGAGTTACTGATGGGCAATATTTGCCAAGCTAGAGGCGATCTACTATCCTAATTAGCAGGTAATAATGTATAATACAGAAACTTGGCATTAGAAAGTACGTGAGATGGAATACTTTCATCACAAAAATTATAAACAGGTGAAGCTAAAATGGCAAATCCGGTGTTGCTTTGCACCAAAAATCCCTCTTTAAAAGTGTCTTACACAACCAAAAAAAAAAACAAAACAAAAATAAACAAACGAAAAACCTACAGTCTTCGTTTAGACCAAGGTGTAAAAGAAGATACACACTCACATTATCCTCCGGTAGTGGGGCTTTGTTTGGTTAGTTGGTTGGTTGGTTGTGTTGTGTTGTTATTTAAACTCAGCTCTAAAAAACATCCTCAAAGCCACCCGCCTGCTAGGAAGGAGGAGGTGATATTTAAGCCTCACTATCGCGACTGAGCACACACGCATCGATTCAAGTGAAGGGAGGTGGCCTTGGAAAACGTGTCTTTCAGAAATCCTGCCACTTTAGACAGGCCAAGTCGCTGCCTTGCTCCCACCCGCAACCTCACGCCCTCTCCTAGAAACACATAAACACTCCGCTACTACCCACGTCCCCGTCTCGCGGGGCGCCCGAGTCTCCCGGCAGGTTGCGATAACCCACGCGTGGCCAATAGGCGGAGGCGGCCGTCGCCCCCGCCCGCGGCCGCCAGCATCCCGGGACTTCTGCCTCCCGATCCCGGCGCGCTCTCCGCCCGCTCCTTGGCCCTGCAACCATCACACCTGTGGAAAGGCCGTGCTCCAAGCTCCGGCGCAGCGCGGCGAGGAAGCACAGGAGGAGCAGCGGCAGGGACGGCGCCCGAGGCCCCCGCAGACCCTGGAGGGCGCGCATGACGCCAGCAGGTCAGCCGCGGTCCTCGTCCACCCACCGCCTTCGGTGCCCGGGGTCGCCGCGCACACTCGCCCGCAGCCCGGCGCCCGCTGCCAGGCCGGGGTATGGACACTCGAGAAAAGGCGGAGTGGGAGGGGCCGGCCGCCCTGCACTCCTACGCCGAGACACTCGCACCGCTCCCGCAGCCGACCCAGAACACCGTCCGGCTCGCCATCAATTATGCAGCGCGCTGCCGCCTGCAGGCGCGCCCGGACGTGCGGTGGTCACACCCGCGCCGGCGCCTCCCCCGCCTCTGTCCACTCCTCCCGGGCAGGTCAGGGAGGGAGGTTGCTAAAGACGCTGGCAGGCGACGCCTAGCCCATCTCCTGGGGGAGAGAGTGAAACCCTTAATATCTATAGATTCATCAGCACACTATTATGTGCAGAGGTGCAAACACCTCTGCAGCTCATATGCACCAAGGTTCAGTTATTTACTTTAGTGGGACTGAGGATGGAGAACACTTCTTCCTCCCGGCCATCCTGTGTTATTAAGGAGGCTTATGCATGCGCTGGTGGAAGGCAGTGTCCCTCCGCCCTGCATCTGGGCTAATCAGTCTTTACTCTGCCCACCAATCGTACACAGCCTCGGCTCTGGTCTCTGAAGGCTTAACCGGTTTGCTCTAGATTAAGCTTTCAGAGTCTCAGGGTGTCCCGGTGTATGTTTTCCTTTCGTTTGCTTAGGCTAGCAGTTTCTGAGAAGCCACCTAGAGCTCCAGAAACAAAACTATCGAAAGTAGACAACTGTGTAAAATGCACAAGCCTGTTGACCTTTGTCAAACTCCGACACTAATGTTATCCCTTGCTTACTGTAGCTTGGAATTTTTCAGTGCTCCCAATGAAATAAAACAACTAAAAGGTACTGCTTTATCTGAGGAAGAGGATGAAGGCTATGGATCATTGAAAAAAAAAAAAAAAGGACTGGGGATAAAGCTAAAAATTATTAAATATATAAAGAGTAATTTTCACAACATAAAAGAGCAGTAAGATGTGATAATTCTCCAAGATGTTATAATACGTTAAAAGATACATTTTCTTTTTCATGAACTTTGTTCCCTCTTCCTTTGTCTTTCCAATGTCGTTTGATAGTCATGCATTGAGAATTTATCAGTATCAAAAACAAAAAAAGAAAATGTTAGATCCACATTTTGAAAATTGGAGCACTAAACAAGAGCTATGCTCCCCTCCTACAGGAATGACTAATTTTTAATTGGTATGTATTGTAAAAATATTCCTCTGTTTCCAATTTATTACATAGACAAAACTTTGAGGGAAAAGGTAGATTATCTAAATTTGAAGACAGAGAATATGAGTAATACAATTTGTTAAGCAGCACTAAATATCTACCAAATACCAGGCTCAGTGTTCGGTGCATGTACTGTATGCATATGAGTCTAGAGAGCTATTTATCTGTGATCTACAAATCTAAGGAAGCCCTCTTCTCAGACAGGAAATTATGGCTATAATGATTAAATCTTCCTGAAGGAAACCTTTTGCGAGACCCTGAAGAACTAAACACTTTTCACCATTACCCTCTTAGGACCTTTGAGCAGACTTGCTAAACCCAAACTGCCAGATCACTGTGTGCTCAATCACACCCTTGTCTTGCTGCCCGGCCTCCTGTCTCAGGACTATATGCAAAAGTTTCCCTAGGCCTTTGGCGAGTCCTAACAGTAAACACTTCTCAAAATAAAATGTTCTCTGACCTACCTTCCCCAATTAACCCTATTATCTCCTTAAGCTCAAATTCACCTTTTTTCAAATAAGCTGACCACATTTAAAGAAAAATTATCTTCCCAGGCAAATCAATGTGTCTATGACCAGGAAAAAGTAACTTGCCACGTTGAAGCTAATTCCCACTTGCCTTTTGTTGTTCTAGCAAAATAAATTGATGAAGAAATATAATTCTTGTTTTGCTAAGTATTTTGAAAGTTTTCCCCATTACTCCTGTCTTATATTTATATATTTAATATTTTTTAGCCTTATTCCCATTCCATTTTTTTCAAATGATCCATATCCTTTGAAACCAGTTTATATACTCCTTCCATATACAGCTTTTTCTGATCTTTCTGGTCCAAACTAACCTTTCCCTCCATGGTGAATTAAATAAGGCCACACCTGCTTTGACATGGTCCTTGTCACGAGGTATGCTGAGTGTCCTGTACTTCCTCTCCTCGGGCTGAGTGGTCTCTGTGACTCCTGTTGAAATACTGAATGTTGCTGAAGTGACACTGTGTGAGTTTCCGGATCTAGACCACAGGAGCCTCCATTTCCTTCCTCCCTTCTCTTACAAGACAGCTGTCACGCCAGAAGTGTGACAACCTTGAGATCACCATGCTGTGAGAAGCCCAAACTACATGGAGGACCGGAAGGATGAGATGCCATAAAGAAAGAGGGTGTGAGGGTCAGTAAGGTACTAGATTTTTGCAGGACCCTTCTTGAAGCTTAAAACAAGACCCAATGAGTGCCACATGATGCTCCTTGAAGCAGAATAATTGCTCTGCTGATCCCTGCCTGAATGCCTGTCCCACACAATTGTGACATACAAGAACACTATTGCTTTAAGCCACTAAATTAAGGGTAGCTTATTCTCCACAATAAATTATCCAAACGCTTTCCTCTAAACTCATGCTGTCCCTGGGGTTAATTTGACAATTAATAATTTACATCCTTGTCTGTAGCCTTCATTGTTGCATTCAATCTCCATTTAAATATTTGTTGTTATTCAGTTGTTAAGGGAGAAGGCAATGCATCCCACTCCAGTACTCTTGCCTGGAAAATCCCATGGACAGAGGAGCCTGGTAGGCTGCAGTCCATGGGGTGGCTAAGAGTTGGACACAACTGAGTGACTTCACTTTCAGTTTTTCCTTTCATGCATTGGAGAAGGAAATGGCAACCCACTCCAGTGTTCTTGCCTGGAGAATCCCAGGGACGGGGGAGCATGGTGGGCTGCCGTCTATGGGGTCGCACAGAGTCGGACACGACTGAAGTGACTTAGCAGCAGCAGCAGCAGCAGCAGTTGTTAAGTCATGTCCAACTCTTTGCGACCCCATGGACTTCGGTACACCAGGCTTCCCTGTCCTTCACTATCTCCTGGAGCTCACTCAAACTCATGTCCACTGAATTGGTGAAGCTATGCAACCATCTCATCCTCTGTTACCCCCTTCTCCTCCTGTATTCGATCTTTCCCAGCATCAGGATCTTTTCCAATGAGGCAGCTCATTGTATCAGGTAGCCAAAGTATTGGAGCTTCAGTTTCAGTCCACCAGTCCTTCCAATGAATATTCAGGGTTAATTTTTTTAGGATTGACTGGTTTGATCTCCTTGAAGTCCAAGGGACCCTCAAGAGTCTTCTCCAGCACCACAATTCAAAGATGTAAATTCTTCAGTGCACAGCCTTCTTTATGGTCCCACTCTCACATCCGTACATGACAAACAGGAAAAACCATAGCTTTGATTACACGGACCTCTGTTGGAAAAGTAATGTCTCTGCTTTTTAATATGCTATCTAGGTTTGTCATACCTTTTCTTCCAAGGAGCCAGCATCTGTTAATTTCATGGCTGCAGTCACCATCCACAGTGACTTAGAAGCACCAGAAAATAAAATCTGCTGCTGCTACTGCTACTGCTGCTAAGTCGCTTCAGTTGTGTCCGACTCTGTGCGATCCCATAGACGGCAGCCAACCAGGCTCCTCCGTCCCTGGGATTCTCCAGGCAAGAACACTGGAGTGGGTTGCCATTTCCTTCTCCAATGCGTGAAAGTGAAAAGTGAAAGTCAGGTCGCTCGGTCGTGTCCGACTCTTCTCGACCCTATGGACTGCAGCCCACCAGGCTCCTCGGTCCATGGGATTTTCCAGGCAAGAGTACTGGAGTGGGGTGCCATTGCCTTCTCCATAAAATCTGCTACTTTTTCTATTTTTTCCCCATCTATTTTCATGAAGTGATGGGATCAGATACCATGAGCTTAGTTTTCTGAATGTTGTATTTTAAGCCAGCTTTTTCACTCTCCTCTTTCACCTTCATCAGGAGGCTCTTTAGTCTCTCTTCACTTTCTGCCATTAGGATGTATCACTTGCATATCTAAGGTTGTTAATATTTCTCCCAGCAATCTTGATTCCAGGTTGGCAGTCATCCAGCCCAGCATGTTGCATGATGTTCTCTGCATATAAATTAAATAAGCAAGGTGACAATATACAGCCTTGATGTTTACCTTTCCCGATTTTGAATCAGTTCCATGTCTGGTTCTAATTGTTGCTTCTTGACCTGCATACATGTTTCTCAGGAGACAGGTAAGGTGGTCTGGTATTCCCATCTCTTTAAGAATTTTCCACTGTTCGTTATGATTCACACAGTCAAAGGCTTTAATGTAGTCAGTGAAGCAGAAGTAGATTTTTTTTCTGGAATTCTCTTGCTTTTTCGATGATCTAGTGAATGTTGGCAATTTGATCTCTGGTACGTCTACCTTTTCTAAATATTGTACATCTGGAATTTCTTGGTTTACATACTGTTGAAGGCTAACTTGAAGGATTTTAAGCATAATCTTGCTAGCATGTGAAATGAGTACAACTGCGCAGTAGTTTAAACTTTCTTTAGCATGGCTCTTCTTTGGGACTGGAATGAAAACTGACCTTTTCGAGTCATTTGGCCACTGCTGAGTTTTCCAAATTTGCTGGCATATTGAGTGCAGCCCTGTAACAGCATCATCTTTTAGGATTTTAAATAAATCAGCTGGAATTCCATTACCTCCACTAGGTTCATTTGTAGTGATGCTTTCTAATGCCCACTTGAATTCAGACTTCAGAATGTCTGGCTCTAAGTGAAGGAACACAACATGGTTATTTGGTTCTTTAAGAACTTTTGTGTACCAGTTCTGTGTATTCTTCCCATCTCGTCTCAATATCTTTTGCTTCTGTTAGGTCCATACTGTTTCTATACTTTATTGCACCCATCTTTGCATGAAATGTTCCCTTGGTATCTCCAGTTTTCTTGAAGAGATCTCTGCTGCTGCTGCTAAGTCACTTCAGTCGTGTCCGACTCTGTGTGACCCCATAGACGGCAGCCCACCAGGCTCCCCCGTCCCTGGGATTCTCCAGGCAAGAACACTGGAGTGGGTTGCCATTTCCTTCTCCAATGCATGAAAGTGAAAAGTGAAAGTGAAGTCACTTAGTCGTGTCCGACTCTTAGTGACCCCATGGACTGCAGCCTACCAGGCTCCTCCGTCCATGGGATTTTCCAGGCAAGAGTACTGGAGTAGGATGCCATTGCCTTCTCCAGAAGAGATCTCTAGTCTTTCCCATTCTATTATTTTCTTCTATTTCATTCCACTGTTCACTGAGGAAGTCTTTCTCATTTCTCCTTGCTATTCTTTGGAATTCTGTATTCAGTTGGGTATAGCTTTCCCTTTCTTCATTGCCTTTTGCTTCTTTTCTTTCTTCAACTATTTGTAAGGTTTCCTCAGACAACCACTTTGCCTTCTTGCATTTCTTTTTTTGGGGGGATTGTTTTGGTCACTGCCTCCTGTACAATATTATGAACGTCTGTCCATAATTCTTGAGGCACTCTGTCTACCAGATCTGATCCCTTGAATCTATTTGTCACTTCCACTGTATAATCATAAGGGATTTGATTTAGGTCATGCCTGAATGGTTAGTGGTTTTCCCTCCTTTGTCTATTTTATGTCTGATTTTTGCAATAAGGAGCTCATAATCTGTGCCACAGTCAGCCTCAGGTCTAGTTTTTGCTGACCTTATAGAGGTTCTCCATCTTTGGCTGCAAATAATACAGTCAGTCTGATTTTGGTATCAACCATCTGGTAATGTCCATGTGTAGTGTCACCTCTTGTGTTGTGGGAAGTGGGTGTTTGCAATGACCAGTGTCTTCTCTTGGCAAAACTCTGTTAACTTTGCCCGGCTTCATTTTGTATTGCAAGGCCAAGCTTGCCTGTTAGTCCAGGTATCTCTTGACTTACTACTTTTGCATTCCAGTCCCTTATGATGAAAAGGACTTTTTTGTTTGTTTTTGGTGTTAGTTCTAGAAGGTCTTGTAGAACCCTTCAGCTTTGGCATTAGAGGTTGAGGCATAGATGTGTATTACTGTGATACTGAATGGTTTGACTTGGAAATGAACCAAGATAGTTCTGTCATTTTTGAGACTGTACACAAGTACTTCATGTCAAACTCTTTTGTTGACTCTGAGGGCTACTCCATTTCTGCTAAGGGATTCTTGCCCACAGTAGTAGCTATAATAGTCATCTGAATTAAATTCACCCATTCCCATCCATTTTAGTTCACTGAGTCCTGAAATGTCAATGTTCACTCTTGCCATCTCCTGTTTGACCACGTCCATCATACCTTGATTCATGGACCTAAAATACCAGGTTCCTATGCAGTATTGTTCTTTACAGCATTGGACTTTACTTTCACCACCAGACACATCCATTACTGGGTGTCATTTCCTCTTTGGCCCAGACTCTTCATTCCTCCTGGAGCTATTTATCCTCTTTTTCCCAGTAGCATATTGGACACCTACCGATCTGGAGAAGCTCATCTTCCAATGTCATATACTTTTGCTTTTCATACTGTTCATGGGATTTTCAAGGCAAGAACACTGAAGTTGTTTGCCATTCCCTTCTCCAGTGGACCACGTTTAGTTGTTATGTGATTATATCTTCTTTCCCAACTATATTACAACTCTTTTCAGTACCTGGAAGTAGTTCTTTTTATGTCCTGCCATGTCTTAAAAAAAATAATACTTTTAGTGTGCTCTGTTTTTTACTTGTTTACTTGTTAAAGGCTCACTATAGGCAAAATATATTGTTTTCTGTGTTTTCTCTTTTTTGTAGTAAAATAATGCTATAAAATCCTTAGGTTTGTTTTTTTTTTTCCCTTAAGCCATCATTGAGTGGAAAGGGTATGACGAGATCCTCAGTTCACTCAGTCGTGTCTGACATTTTGCGACCCCATGGACTGCAGCATGCCAGGCTTCCCTGTCCGTCACCATCTCTTGGAGTTTACTCAAACTCATGTCCATAGATACATGATGCCATCCAACCATCTCATCCTCTGTCATTGCCTTTTCCTCCCACCTTCAATCTTTGCCAGCATCAGGGTCTTTTCAAATGAGTCAGTTCTTCGCATCAGATGGCAAAAGTATTGGAGTTTCAGCTTCAGCAACAGTCTTTCCAATAAATATTCAGGACTGATTTCTTTTAGGATGGACTGGTTTGATCTCCTTGCAGTCCAAGGAACTCTCAAGAGTCTTCTCCAACATCATAGTTCAAAAGCATCAATTCTTCAGCTCTCAGCTTTCTTTATAGTCCAACTCTCACATTCATACATGACTACTGGAAAAACCATAACTTTGATTAAATGGACCTTTGTTGACAAAGTAATGTCTCTGCTTGTTAATATGCTGTCTCAGTTCAATTCAGTTCAATTGCTCAGTCGTGTCCAACTCTTTGCGACCCCATGAATTGCAGCATGCCAGGCCTCCCTCCATCACCAACTCCCGGAGTTCACCCAAACTCTTGTCCATCAAGTCAGTGATGCCATCCAGCCATCTCATCCTCTGTCATCCCTTTCTCCTCCTGCCCCCAAACCCTCCCAGCATCAGAGTCTTTTCCAATGAGTCAACTCTTCACATGAGGTGGCCAAAGTACTGGAGTTTCAGCTTTAGCATCAGTCCTTCCAAAGAATACCCAGGACTGATCTCCTTTAGAATGGACTGGTTGGATGTCCTTGCAGTCCAAGGGACTCTCAAGAGTCTTCTCCAACACCACACTTCAAAAGCATCAATTCTTTGGCGCTCAGCTTTCTTCACAGTCCAATTTTCACATCCATACCTGACCACCAGAAAAACCATAGCCTTCACTAGACGGACCTTTGTTGGCAAAGTAAGGTCTCTGCTTTTTAATATGCTATCTAGGTTGGTCATAACTTTCCTTCCGAGGAGTAAGCGTCTTTTAATTTCATGGTTGCAGTCACCATCTGCAGTGATTTTGGAGCCCCCCAAAATAAAGTCTACCACTGTTTCCACTGTTTCCCCATCTATTTCCCATGAAGTGAGCGTAACTTTTCTTCCAAGGAGCAAGTATCTTTTAATTTCATGGTTGCAGTCACCATCTGCAGTTATTTTGGAGCCCAAGAAAATAAAGTCTCTCACTGTTGCCATTGTTTCCCCATCTATTTGCCATGAAGTGATGGGACTGGATGCCATGATCTTAGTTTTCTAAATGCTGAGTTTTAAGCCAACTTTTTTACTCTCCTCTTTCACTGTCATCAAAAGGCTCTTTAGTTCTTCTTCACTTTCTGCCATAAGGGTGATGTCATCTGCATATCTGAGGTTATTGATATTTCTCCCAGCAATCTTGATTCCAGCTTCTGCTTCATCCAGTCCAGCATTTCTCATGATGTACTCTGCGTATAAGTTAAATAAGCAGGGTGACAATATACAGCTTTGACGTACGCCTTTCCTGATTTGGAACCAGTCTGTTGTTCCATATCTGGTTCTAACAGTTGCTTCCTGACCTGCATACAGATTTCTCAAGAGGCATGTCAGGTGGTCTGGTATTCCCATGTCTTTCAGAATTTTCCACAATTTGTTGTGATCCACACAGTCAAAGACTTTGGCATAGTCAATAAAACAGAAGTAGATGTTTTTCTGGAATTCTCTTGTTTTTTCGATGATCCAGCAGATGTTGGCAATTTGATCTCTGGTTCCTCTGCCTTTTCTAAATCCAGCTTGAACATCTGTAAGTTCACAATTCATGTACTGTTGAAGCCTAGCTTGGAGAATTTTGAGCATTCCTTTGCTAGGGTGTGAGATGAGTGCAATTGTGCGGTACTTTGAGCATTCTTTGGCATTGCTTTTCTGTGGGATTGGAATTAAAACAAACTTTTTCCAGAACTAACACCCAAAAAAGATGTCTTTTTCATTATAGTGGACTGGAATGCAAAGGTAGGAAGTCAAGAAACACCTGGAGTAACAGGCAAATTTGGCCTTGGAATACAGAATGAAGCAGGGCAAAGATTAATAGACTTCTGCCAAGAGAATGCACTGATCATTGCAAACACCCTCCACCAACAACACAAGAGAAGACTCTACACATGGACATCACCAGATGGTCAACACCGAAATCAGATTGATTATATTCTTTGCAGCCAAAGATGGAGAAGCTGTGCTCAGATCATGAGCTCCTTATTGCCAAATTCAGACCTAAATTGAAGAAAGTGGGGAAAACCACTAAACCATTCAGATCAGATCAGATCAGATCAGTTGCTCAGTTGTGTCCGACTCTTTGAGACCCCATGAATCGCAGCACGCCAGGCCTCCCTGTCCATCACCAATCCCAGAGTTCACTCAGACTCACATCCATCGAGTCAGTGATGCCATCCAGCCATCTCATCCTCTGTCGTCTCCTTCTCCTCTTGCCCCCAATCCCTCCCAGCATCAGAGTCTTTTCCAATGAGTCAACTCTTCACATGAGGTGGCCAAAGTACTGGAGTTTCAGCTTTAGCATCATTCCTTCCAAAGAAATCCCAGGGCTGATCTCCTTTATAAGGGACTGGTTGGATCCCCTTGCAGTCCAAGGGACCCTCAAAAGTCTTCTTCAACACCACAGTTCAAAAGCATCAATTCTTCAGCGCTCAGCCTTCTTCACAGTCCAACTCTCACATCCATACATGACCACAGGAAAAACCATAGCCTTGACTAGACGAACCTTTGTTGGCAAAGTAATGTCTCTGCTTTTGAATATGCTATCTAGGTTGGTCATAGACCATTCAGGTATGACCTAAATCAAATCCCTAAAGAATATACAGTGGAAGTGAGAAATAGATTTAAGGGACTAGATCTGATAGACAGAATGCTTGATGAACTATGGATAGAGGTTCATGACATTGTACAGGAGATAGGGAGCAAGTCCATCCCATGGAAAAGAAATGCAAAAAAAGCAAAATGGCTGTCTGAAGAGGCCTTACAAACAGCTGTGAAAAGAAGAGAAGCAAAAAGCAAAGGAGAAAAGGAAAGATATACTCATTTGAATGCAGAGTTCCAAAGAATAGCAAGGAGAGATAAGAAAGCCTTCCTCAGTGATCAATGCAAAGAAATAGAGGAAAACAATAGAATGGGAAAGACTAGAGATCTCTTCAAGAAAATTAGAGATCCCAAGGGAACATTTCATGCAAAGATGGGCACAATAAAGGACAGAAATGGCATGGGCCTAACAGAAGCAGAAGATATTAAGAAGAGGTGGCAAGAATACACAGAAGAACTGTACAAAAAAAGATCTTCATGACCCAGATAACCACGATGGTGTGATCACTCACCTAGAGCCAGATATCTTGGAATGTGAAGTCAAGAGGGCCTTAGAAAGTGTCACTTGAACAAAGCTAGTGGAGGTGATGGAATTCCACTTGAGCTATTTCAAATCCTGAAAGATAATGCTGTGAAAGCACTGCACTCAATATGCCAGCAAATTTGGAAAACTCAGCAGTGGCCACAGGACTGGAAAAGGTCGGTTTTCATTCCAATCCCAAAGAAAGGCAATGCCAAAGAATGCTCAAACTACCACACAATTGCTCTCATCTCACACACTAGCAAAGTAATGCTCAAAATTCTCCAAGCCAGGCTTCAACAATACATGAACTGTGAACTTCCAGATGTTCAAGCTGGATTTAGAAAAAGAGGAACCAGAGATCAAATTGCCAACATCTGCTGGATCATTGGAAAAGCAAAAGAGTTCCAGAAAAGCATCTATTTCTGCTTTATTGACTATGCCAAAGCCTTTGACTGTGTGGATCACAATAAGCTGTGGGAAATTCTGAAAGATATGGGAATACCAGACCACCTGACCTACCTCTTGAGAAATCTGTATGCAGGTCAAGAAGCAACAGTTAGAACCAGACATGGAACAACAGACTGGTTCCAAATAGGAAAAGGAGTACATCAAGGCTGTATATTCTCATCCTGCTTATTTAACTTATATGCAGAGTACATCATGAGAAATGCTGGGCTGGAAGAAGCACAAGCTGGAATCAAGATTGCCGGGAGAAATATCAATAACCTCAGATATGCAGATGACATCACCCTTATGGCGGAAGTGAAGAAGAACTAAAGAGCCCCTTGATGAAAGTGAAATAGTAGAGTGAAAAAGTTGGCTTAAAGCTCAACAATCAGGAAACAAAGATCATGGCATCTGGTCCCATCACTTCATGACAAATAGATGGGGAAACAGTGGAAACAGTGGCAGACTTTATTTTGGGGGGCTCCAAAATCACTGCATATGGTGACTACAGCCATGAAATTAAAAGATGCTTACTCCTTGGAAGGAAAGTTATGACCAACCTAGATAGCATATTCAAAAGCAGAGACATTACTTTGCCAACAAAGGTCCATCTAGTCAAGGCTTGATTTTTCCAATGGTCATGTGTGGATGTAAGAGCTGGACTGTAAAGAAAGCTGAGCACTGAAGAACTGATGCTTTTGAACTGTGGTGTTGGAGAAGACTCTTGAGAGTCCCTTGTACTGCAAGGAGATCCAACCAGTGCATCCTAAAGATCAGTCCTGAATGTTCATTTGAAGGACCGATGTTGAAGCTGAAACTCCAATACTTTGGCTACCTGATGCAAAGAACTGACTCTTTTGAAAAGACCCTGATGCTGGGAAAGATTGAAGGCAGGAGGAGAAGGGGACAATAGAGGATGAGATGGTTGGATGGCATCACCGACTCAGTGGACATGAGTTTGCATAAACTCCGGGAGTTGGTGATGGACAGGGTGGCCTGGCGTGCTGCAGTCCATTGGGTCACAAAGAGTCAGACACTATTGAGAGACTGAACTGACTGAACTGAACTGATATTTGTTATTTTCTTGTACAAGGGGTATCACCTAGCTTAAGGTCATAGACCTACATATGCCTTGGGAAAACATTTTGGTTTGTGCACTAGCAGCGTTCTGAACTTGTGCTGACCTGGCATTTCAAGGTCCACACTGTTCTTCCTTAGTTTATCAGTGAGAACCGCAACTGATCTACCTGACATACTTTTATCTGGGTTATGCTGTATTGCTATATTTTGCTTTTATTTTTTTCTCATGGTGAGTTTCTCGTGGCTTAGCCAGAGCAACAGACGGCTAACTATTAACCCCTGCACCAAGTGTATCTTTAACTCCCTTCTAGCAGGATCCCCAAACCAGTCACAGCATGCCATTCGATCTGTGAGAAAGTATGATGCATGAGAAGTTAGAGTAGAAATAGATGGCCCTATTAAGTAGTTTCAGTCATAAACCTTACTTTAGCAGATTTTACAAAATAATCGTACAGAAAATGCACATAATACTATATCCCAGTCCCAGAGCCTTAGAATGCATCTGTATGAGTCACGGATCTGACTTCCCCTTCTAACCAGACTTGCCTATTACTGGGATTGGAGGAAGTGTCTGTATTTGATATGAGTAGAAGTTATATTAGGGCTTCCCAGGTGGCTCAGTGGTAAAGAACCAATGTAGGCCACTCAAGAAATGTGGTTCGACCCCTTAGTCAGGAAGATCCCTTAGAGTAGGAAATGGCAACACACTCCAGTTTTCTTGCCGGGAAAATTCCATAGACAGAGGAGTCTGGCAGGTTACAGTCTCTGGGGATGCAAAAAGTTAGACATGAATGAATGACTGAGCACAAAGGAGTATCTGCTTTTGTTTCAAACAATAATTATGAAGAAGAGTTGCCTGTTGGATAGGGCTGGTGTGAATATTTGACATTTTTAGGACTTAATGTATTTTGCAAACTCTTCTGTATTTGGGAAAATTAACGCTATGAATCTTGCTTGCCTCCCTTCATTGAGGTCAGAACTCAAATACTAACTTCTCCTGCAGCTAGCACTCAGGTACGTATCCTTGCATTTGAACTACCCAGGTTAGTGAGACTGATTCAGAGATAAACAGGGTGGCATTCCTGCTTTTGCAGGGCAGCGCTCCCATCTGGCTGGTGTAGGTGGCAGCAGGAATTTCAAGAGCAAATTCCTGATGCATAGACAGCATCAGTGATGGAGGCAGTGGTGGATGTGGGCCATTGGGTTCTGGTGCTTCATGTTTGATGGAGGAGGTATCAGTGGGGTTCATATCAGACCAGTGTACTGCATGCCCTTTGGTGTTCCTAAAAGTGTATCCTTGAGTCTGTTTCTTCAACAATCCACAGTAGTACCTATTAAACTTTAAGAGGTTATTTTTCTGATTAAACTAGCCAGACTGGATTTTGTTGTTTGCAATGTTTATGCATAACATAAAAATGCTATGCATAAAGATGTTGAACTCGACTTATCACTTTTTATAAAGAAGTAAAAATTCAATTGTAAATGCATAGCTTTTCAATTGTCAGATTGGCAAAGATCAAGGATCTGATTTGTTGGCATTACTACAGGGAAACAAACCCTTTCATTGCTGAGAATATAAACGAATGATTTTGAAGAAAAACAATGGTACAGTATTTATCAAAGTATAAAACACAAATATCTTTTGATGAAGAAATATTATTTCCATGATTATATTCTACATATACACCCTTGTATGAGCCACTAAAGAAATGTACAATGATATTGATTTTTAAGCTGCTTGTAAATGGAAGTATTAAGACAAGATAGATGCAGTCAAGCAAGACGTAGTAAATACATAGTTGAAGATTCACAGAATAGAACATTTACCTGTTTAAAGGAGAAAGCTCTATAAGAATGAAACAGATATACTGTTAAAATAGAAAAGCTAGGTGTGCGACAGTGAGCATGGAATGTCATCATCTATATGAAAAGAAATAGGCATTCAGAAATATTTTACATAGATTTGGAAAATTCCTGAAGAAGGCAGCACAAATAACCATCATTTCTGGGGAGGGAATCTGGGTTGAGGGACATGCCAAGAGATGGTTACTTTTCAGAGAATATGTGTCGCTTTTGAGTATTTTATTTTATTTGGCTACTCCAGGTCTTAGTTGTGGCATGCGAGATCTAGTTCCCCGATCAGGGGTTGAACCTGGGTCCCCTGCATTGGGAGCTTAGACTCTTAGTCACTGGACCCCCAGGGACACTCCAGGAGGTTTTTTTCTTTAGTTCAACTCTGTGACAACTGTGTATTGCACATTGTGGTACATGGGACGCAAAGGTAAACCACACACTGTTTCCATATTTAGGGAGCTAAATAACATAAACAGGTGATTGCTGTTGTTCAGTCATTCAGTTGTATCCGATTCTTTGTGACCCCATGGACTGAAGCACACCAGGTTTCCCTGTCCTTAGCCACATCCTGGAGCATGCTCAAACTCATGTCCATTGAGTCAGGGATGCCATCGAACCATCTCATCCTCAGTTGGCCCCGTCTTCTCCTGCCTTCAATCTTTGCCAGCATCACTGTCTTTTCCAATGAGTTGGCTCTGTGCATCAGATGGCCAAAGTATTGGAACTTCAGCTTCAGCATCAGCACTTCCAATGAATATTCAGGACTGATTTCCTTTAGGATTGATGGGTTTGATCTCCTTGCATTCCTAGGGACTCTCAAAAGTCTTCTCCAACACCTCAGTTCAAGGGCATAATTTCTTTGGTGCTCAGCCTGCGATTAGGGTGTACACAGATGCAGTGGGAGCCAGAGTAGAAGCTCTTGAAATGCACAAAGGGAATTTTCTGGAGTAAAAGGCACATAGAAATTGAAGGGAGAATTAGGCAGTAGAGCTATAAGCAAAACTATTCCAAGCTTTACAAAAAAAAAAAAGAATCAGATATTAATTTAGTTAGGTACATAAAATAATCAACTTCAGGGGAATTATAAGCATTTTAGGATGAGCATAGTTTGGGTGGAGGAAGATGTGGAAAAATAAATTAAAAAGTTATTTAATGTCCTTAGATATTGGATATTATCCTTACAGAATTTTGCCAACAAGTTCTCATGACTTGTATTTGTATTTTTGCTTGTTTTCTATTAATGGGAAGTAGCAAATTCCATCTTTATATTTAGTACTTTACATACTAATGTCTGATATAATGCCTTTCTCCAATACAATCTTAAAACTAAATATTATTTTCAAAAGGAGCTAAGCCATGCCATATTTCCATTTTCATTTTTGCAGTTTCCTAGGATCTATTTCAAATCCTAAAAGATGATGCTGAGAAAGTGCTGCACTCAATATGTCAGCAAATTTGGAAAACTCAGCAGTTCAACTTCAGCTTCTTCAGCGTTACTGATCAGGGCTTAGACTTGGATTACTGTGATATTTTGAAATAGTCAAAGAATGTTTTTTGAACTATTCAAAGAGAGTTTGAAGTAATCAATAAAATAGGAGGCATGACTGGGGACACAGGAGGCTGACTTCATCATACCACAACAGATACTTTCTGCTTACAAAGATACTAAATAAAAGTTACTTGGCTCCAAGGAATGGGGCTCTTGATCCAAGAGGGCTTGAGTCCCCCAGTCCCATCTTTAAAACTTTAATTCTGTCTCTAGTTTGTTTTCCCCAAACTGTGCATCGACCACTTTTGATCCCTGCCTGCTGAGCTGGTTCCAGCAAGTGGCACCCAACATGGGGCTGAAAAGTGAAGGATTGTGGAGAACGAAACTGCAGGTGAAATATCAGTATCGGCTCACGGTCCTGAAGAAGAGGGATGAGGCCTCAGAAAATCCCCCTTTGCGGTAAGAAATGCTCTCTCAGGTATTGAAACTGGAGTTAAGCATGGGAAATTCAGAAAGCTTGGAACAGTACTGGCCATATATATGCCTCTTGCAGCAGGTTCTAAAAGCAGGAGGAACAAAAATAAGTGAGGGCCGGCTACTGGAGCTTTTACAAACCATTGAGAAACACTGCTCATGGTTCCCTTCTCTGAGTATTTGAGATTTAGGGCCATGGAAGAAGGTAGGTAGTGAATTAGAGAAACTTCTTTGCAAGGGAGTGCCCTTGCCTGTATCTATCTGGTCAACTTGGACACTGAGAAAATCTCTTTTAGAACCTCTTCAGACTCCAGAAAATTCAGAGGGAGTGAGGATGAATGTGAATCCCCATCAGAGGGAAGACCTGAATATCCAAAGCCAGCAGGGTAGAACAAAAAACACAGGAGGCTCTTAAAAGTACAGTTCCTTCTGTGCTTTTGCAGAGGATGAATTTCCTCTACCTCCACTTCCTCCTCCTCCTGTCTTAACCAATGGAGTGACTTAAGCTTTTCCTTCTTTGCCACGGGCAACAGTTCTGTCACCCCTCCAGAAAGGTATTTGGTGGGCTGACTTGGAGGCTATGACTATGACATTTCCAATGACAATACATGAATGAGTAGCTCCTAATAATAATTAGGATAATTATTATTACCCTAATAATCCTAATGGAGTGTATGAGACTGTACACAAGCAGATTCCCTTCAAAATACTAAATGAACTTAAGCAAACTGTTCAAAATTATGGAGTAAATTCTCCTTTTACTGTGGAAATAGTGCAGGGACTAGCTGAGGGTTCCTATTTGATTATGGTGTCTCATGACCAAGCCAGATAGATCCCCATCTCTTTAGATCAATTGACAGGCAGTGGAAATTGGGGGAGGACTCAAGATCAAGTGCTTACGGAAGATCAGGCTATAGAACAGGTGAGGTGATACTGCATAAGAGCCTGGGAGAAAATAGAGGTTAAAGGACAGGCTTTCCTTACTTTGAGAGAAGACTTTACCTCCCCAGAAAGACAATCCCTGCTGGGACAACATCTTATTAGTCAGGCTACCCCTGTCATCAGAGTGATTTTGAACATTCTCTGGTTTAATTTTTAACTATGAAACTATGACTACAAAAAGAGAGAGATGACATTTTTGACACTGAATGGCCATGATATTATTTAGACTCCAGAGAACACTGGTTAAAATAAAATCTTTATTTGAAATTGCAAAACCAGTTCTCCTTGCATGTGCAATTAGAAAAAAAGTTGGCTTGTTAAAATACTTTGTTGGAGCTCCATTCCTGAGAAACAAAAACAGGTCTGGGAAAAAACCTAAAGTTAACTCACATCATGTCCTTGGGATAAACAGCCCACTCTGTCTGGGACTCCAGCCATTAACAAATTGGTAGAACTCAAACCAAGAAAAAAAGAAGGCACAAAGACATTTTAAATATCAAGCAGAAAACTATGAGATCTCTGTCTATACGTCTGTCTAAATTGATATGTGACTCACGGTGTGTATTTGTCCTTCGACAAAATTACTAAAGGCTGATTGGTCAATGAGCTCTATTTAATTGGCCTAAAGAGAAGTAAACACTTAGGAATCAAACAATTCTAAATTCCAAAAAATTAAAGTAAAATGAATTTCAGGCTTGTGTGAACTAGGAAATATTCACTACTGGATTGATAGCTGGTATTAATGTGTGTTTACTGATCTAATTCACATAGACATTGTGAAGATAATTTTGCAAATGATATAACTATGGGTGATTTACATTTAGCAGTCTACAGAACGATGATATAAAGTACAGTTTGTGGTTGCTGAAGGAAAGTAGGACATGTACGTTCAATAAAAAGGTATAAGGATGGAATTACTTTCTATTAAGGAAAAAGGAAGTAAATCTGAACTTATAGGTGGCTGTTCTCTGAATGGGCAAATAAAGTGATGAATCCAGAAGTGTAAAAAAGGTCTGTGGCAAGTGGAAGAGAATTTTGTGCGTGATACAAGTTTATTAAGACATTACACTGCCTTTGAAATCTTTCATTGTCACTTTGACTAGGTGAATGACTATTGTTTCACAATGAATATAAGCTGGTACCAATCTGGAATTTGGTTTTCTCTTCCTGTTAAAAAAACAAAGTCTTCTTGGAGTATAGCTTTTGATTACAGACTATGTAAATGTCTTAGTCTTTAAGTGATTCATACTTGCTTTTAAAATCTTTTGTTACTTCGATAAAATAAATGAGTGTTATTTCCCAATGATCTATAGCACACATAGACAAAGCTCATTCTGCCTCTACAAAATTAACGCCTCATCAGGAAATTTAAAATGGATAAATAATGGCTATAAACCAAACAGTCAGGGCTACGGGAGGTCCAAGATGGCCACTTGGCTTTTCCTGGCTCCCTGACAAACCTCACTTTATTTGATAGTATAAAGCCTTTCCTGGCTGTAGGGTTAATATCTCACAGTGGGGAAAAAAAAATGGTTAAAATACATTTTCTGCAATCTCCAGTGATCAGGGAACCCACTTTGCTGGTCAAGTCAAGTACAGACACTGCAAAAACTTCATGAGCATCTTGGAGACCATTACTTTCACTGACGTCCTTTGTCGTCAGGCAAGGACCACAAACCAAAGGATTGGTTTCATGAGATTGAACAGGCTGCAAAATATGACTACAGTCTTCATGATTTTTTTGTCTGACGTGTTATTGGCTTCTAATCTTTGTTTTCAGATATAAAGAAACTCTTGTCCTCAAGTCACTGATGGTTTAAAACAATTTAGTGATTTACACCTGTGAGTAAAATTAAAACATTTTTCTTTTCCTCTCTACCTCATCCCTCCAGAAATTGGAGACATTTGGGTTCTGAACAGCCTCATCATGGTACAAAAAAGATTGTCTCCAGACATATACAAAAACCTCAGAGTATACTGGGGAGCTCTAAAAAAAAAAAAATCCACCCAACTGATGTCAGGTCTATAACATCTAATATGTTTCATTGAATCTTAAGTTCTAGTTTTGTTAATTAATGTCCATATGACTCACTTGTTAAATTGTGGTTATGTTACATTGCTAAGAGGCTTCATTAAATTAAATTAAGAAGGACATTCATTAATTTAAGTTAAAAATATCCTTCACTGAAAAGGACACTGTAAGTTTGTTTCTAAAGCTTATCTCAGTACCAGTCTTTGAATAAAGATCAGATGCTCTGCAACCAGAAAATTAGCAACTAGATATAGTCATTTAATAAACTAAGTCAGATGACTTAAAAATGTCACTGGGCTATACCTAATAAAAGTTCTTGACTCAAGTTCTTACTTATGATTTTACTATTACTGCTAACTAAGTTGTTTTCTGTATTGCCTGTTTCAAGAATTGTTGTCCATTACATTAGGTGCCCAATATGCTACTAGAGATCAATGGAGAAGTAACTCCAGAAAGAATGAAAGGATAGAGCCAAAGCAATAACACCCAGTTGTGGATGTGACAGAAACAACACCCAGTTGTGGATGTGGTGATAGAAGCAAGGTCCAATGCTGTAAAGAACAATATTGCATAGGAACCTGGAATGTTAGGTCCATGAATCAAGACAAATTGGAAGTGGTCAAACAGGAGATGGCAAGAGTGAACGTTAACATTCTAGGAATCAGCAAATTAAGATGGACTGGAATGGGTGAATTTAACTCAGATGACCATTGTATCTACTACTGTGGGCAGGAACCCCTTAGAAGAAATGGAGTAGCCATCATAATCAATAAGAGTCTGAAATGCAGTACTTGGATACAATCTCAAAAACGACAGAATGATCTCTGTTGGTTTCCAAGGCAATTCATTCAATATCACGGTAATCCAAGTCTATGCCCCAACCAGTAACCCTGAAGAAGCTGAAGTTGAACAGTTCTATGAAGACCTACAAGACCTATTAGAACTAACACCCAAAAAAGATGTCCTTTTCATTATAGGGGACTGGAATGCAAAGGTAGGAAGTCAAAAAACACCTGGAGTAACAGGCAAATTTGACCTTTGGAATATGGAATGAAGCAGGGCAAAGACTAATAGAGTTTTACCAAGAGAATGCACTGATCATAGCAAACACCCTCTTCCAACAACACGAGAGAAGACTCTACACATGGACATCACCAGATGGTCAACACCGAAATCAGATTGATTATATTCTTTGCAGCCAAAGATGGAGAAGCTCTATACAGTCAGCAAAAACAAGACCGGGAGCTGACTGAGGCTCAGATCATGAGCTTCTTATTGCCAAATTCAGACTTAAATTGAAGAAAGTGGGGAAAACCACTAGACCATTCAGGTATGACCTAAATCAAATCCTTTATGATTATACAGTGGAAGTGAGAAATAGATTTAATGGACTAGATCTGATAGACAGAGTGCCTGATGAACTATGGACAGAGATTCATGACATTGTACAGGAGACAGGGAGCAAGACCATCCTCAACAAAAAGAAATACCAAAAATCAAAATGGCTCTCTGAAGAGGCCTTATAAACAGCTGTGAAAAGAAGAGAAGCAAAAAGCAAAGAAGAAAAGGAAAGATATACTCATTTGAATGCAGAGTTCCAAAGAATAGCAAGGAGAGATAAGAAAGCCTTCCTCAGTGATCAATGCAAAGAAATAGAGGAAAACAATAGAATGGGAAAGACTAGAGATCTCTTCAAGAAAATTAGAGATCCCAAGGGAACATTTCATGCAAAGATGGGCACAATAAAGGACAGAAATGGCATGGGCCTAACAGAAGCAGAAGATATTAAGAAGAGGTGGCAAGAATACACAGAAGAACTGTACAAAAAAGATCTTCATGATCCAGATAATCACGATGGTGAGATCATTCACCTAGAGCCAGACATCCTGGAATGTGAAGTCAAGAGGGCCTTAGAAAGTGTCACTTGAACAAAGCTAGTGGAGGTGATGGAATTCCACTTGAGCTATTTCAAATCCTGAAAGATAATGCTGTGAAAACACTGCACTCAATATGCCAGCAAATTTGGAAAGCTCAGCAGTGGCCAGAGGACTGGAAAAGGTCAGGTTTCATTCCAATCCCAAAGAAAGGCAATGGCAAAGAATGCTCAAAGTACTGCACAATTGCACTCATCTCACACACTAGCAAAGTAATGCTCAAAATTCTCCAAGCTAGGCTACAACAATACATGAACCATGTATTGTTGTTCAAGCTAGTTTTAGAAAAGGCAGAAGAACCAGAGATCAAATTGCCAACATTCACTGGATCATTGAAAAAGCAGTAAAAACATTGAAAAAGCTGAAACCCCAATATTTTGGCCACCTGATGTGAAGAACTGACTCATCTGAAAAGACCCTGACATTGGGAAAGCTTGAAGGCAGGAGGAGAAGGGGACGACAGAGGATGAGATGCTTAGATGGCATCACTGACTCGACGGACGTGAGTCTGAGTGAACTCCGGGAGTTGGTGATGGACAGGGAGGCCTGGCATGCTGTGGTTCATGAGGTCACAAAGAGTTGGACACGACTGAGTGACTGAACTGAACTGAACATTATCAAATGTGTGACTGAGCCATTGATATAATGAAGGTATACAATTCCATGTGAAATCCATAGTTATAATGGATGTAACTCATATATTTTCCTTTGGTTAGCCCTCTTATGTATATATGAAAATTGATACATTCTCTCATTTTATATGGACCACTACTCAATCCAGTGAGACTAAAAAAGACATAAAAATGTCTTTTTTATCTGTACAAAGACATTTATATGCTTTATCTGTACATTTATATGCTTTTATCTGTACAAAGACATTTATATGCTTGTTTGCTGTTATAAAACTACCAAAAACTATAAAAATGATAATGGCCCTGCTTATACCAGTAGAACATTCCAACAATTTCTTAAAATTTGGTTTATAAAACATTCTACTGGCCTTCCCTAAAATCCACAAGGACAGGCCATAATGGAGACAGCTAATCAATCACTTAAACATATGATACAAAAACAAAAAGGGGGATATGCCATGGGACAATAAACAATATTGAATAAAGCTTTATTTACTCCTAATTTTTTGAATATTTTGACACAAATTATGGAAACTTCAGCTGAGTGACATTTTCAGGCTACATCCACAAATACAACTAAGCCTGTGATTTGGTGGCAAGATCCACTAACAAATACTTGGTCACTGGGGAAGTTAATTACATGGGGAAGAGGGTTTGCTTGTATCTCCCTAGGAGAAAGTCTAGAACCTGTGTGGATTCCAGCTTGTAGAGTAAAACCGAGCAGAAACAACCAGTGACTCCAGGCAACCTCATCATGGTTATGCTTGTCCTGATAACCATCGCAGTGAATATACACCCCTGGCTTCAGCAGAAGCAAAGAATTATACCTATTGGGCATATGTACCTAATCCCCTGTTACTAAGACCTGTTAATTGAGGTGAAGGATCTATCCCTGTTTATGTTAATGACTCCTCCTGGTCCAGAAGACAAGCATTGCCCATTCATCAAAAGGAAGAGGGGACCTCCTTTATTTTATTTTTTTATATAAATTTATTTATTTTAACTGGAGGTTAATTACTTTACAATATTGTATTGGTTTTGCCATATATCAACATGAATCTGCTACAGGTGCATATGTGTTCCCCATCCTAAACCCCCCTCCCTCCTCCCTCCCTGTACCATCCCTCTGGGTCGTCCCAGTGCACCAGCCCCAAGCATCCAGTATCATGCATTGAACCTGGACTGGCGATTCGTTTCATATATGATATTATACATGTTTCAATGCCATTCTCCCAATTCATCCCACCCTCCCCCTCTCCCACAGAGTCCAAAAGACTGTTCTATTAATCTGTGTCTCTTTTGCGGTCTCGCATACAGGGTTATCGTTACCATCTTTCTAAATTCCATATATATATGCTTTAGTATACTGTATTTGTGTTTTTCTTTCTGGCTTACTTCACTGTGTATAATAGGCTCGAGTTTCATCCACCTCATTAGAACTGATTCAAATGTATCCTTTTCAATGGCTGCGTAATACTCCATTTAATAGTACTTTGGGTTATGACACTTAGCCTCTTTGCCTGGGTGCTTACCAGGGCTATCTTAATCTATCAATGCAGGCTTTGCTTTCTGTAAATTCTTTGAATAGAATTCACACTAAGGCTCAACTGTATTTACTAGATTGAGCTTTGGATATCAAGAGACTGATCAAAGTAATCTAACTAAGCCAGATAGACCCTTATGTGAGAACAGACACATATGGGCCAACTGACAAGATCAAATACACTGGGATAATTGTCAGGGAATTGAGGGGTGATATTACTTAGTGGTTCCCATGGAATTGTCTGGGACTAGTCTCCTAAGGGGTATGCAGTCTCTAATTGCTCAAACCATAACTCATCCTGCAATCCTTATAAAGAGGTGCACTGGCATGTGTCTGTATATAAGCACACTAATATTACTGCACATTCAGAATATCCCATTATCTGACATGGCAGTGGCATGTCTCTGCCACAGCCACAGCTCGAATTGCTGCTGCTGCTGCTGCTAAGTCACTTCAGTTGTGTCCGACTCGGTGCGACCCCATAGACGGCAGCCCGCCAGGCTCTCCCCTGTCCCTGGGATTCTCCAGGCAAGAACACTGGACTGGGTTGCCATTTCCTTTCTCCAATGCATGAAAGTGAAAAGTGAAAGTGAAGTCGCTCAGTTGTGTCCGACTCTTGGTAACCCCATGGACTGCAGCCTACCAGGCTCTTCCATCCATGGGATTTTCCAGGCAAGAGTACCGGAGTGGGTTGCTGTTGCCTTCTCCACAGCTCAAATTAGGTAGGGCTCCAACACAAATATGAAAATTGGTCATAAGCCTGAAAAAATATCAAATTTGCTATGGAAATTATTCTCATTCCACAAATTAAACTTTGACATTCAATACATCAGCAAATTGGACATTTTATACTCAAGCTTGTGTTGATGAAAGTGAAAGAAGAGAGTGAAAAAGTTGGCTTAAAACTCACCATTCAGAAAACTAAGATCATGGCATCTGGTCCTATCACTTCAAGGGAAAAGAAATGGGGAAATAGTGGAAACAGTGACAGATTTTATTTTGGGGGCCTCCAAAATCACTGCAGATAGTGAGTGCAGCCATAAAATTAAAAGATGCTTGCTGCTTGGAAGAAAAGTTATGACCAACCTATACAGCATATTAAAAAGCAGAGACATTACTTTGCCAACAAAGGTCCGTCTAGTCAAAGCTATGGGTTTTCCAGTGGTCATATATGAATGTGAGAGTTGGACTATAAAGAAAGCTGAGCACCAAAAAACTGATGCTTTTGAACTGTGATATTGGAGAAGACTCTTGAGAGTCCCTTGGACTGTAAGGACATCCAACCAGTCCATCCTAAAGGAAATCAGTCCTGAATATTCATTGGAGGGACTGATGCTGAAGCTGAAACTCCAATAGTTTGGCCACCTGATGTGAAGAACTGACTCATCTGAAAAGACCCTGATGCTGGGAAAGATTGAAGGCGGGAGGAGAAGGGGATGACAGAGGATGAGGTGGTTGGATGGCATCACCAACTCAATGGACATGAGTTTGCATAAACTCTGGGAGTTGGTGATGGACAGGGATGCCTGGAGTGCTGCAGTCCATGGGGTTGCAAAGAGTCGGACACAAATGAGCAACTGAACTGAACTGAACTGTGTTGGGGATCCATATGTGATTGTGATTGGCACTATAACTATTAAGCAGACAGAAAGGAACCTGACCTGCCAGGATTGCAAACTATATACCTGCTTGAACAGTTCTTTATTGAACTCTAATCATTCCTATGTGTGGAGAAGGAAATGGCAACCCACTCCAGTAATCTTGTCTGGAGAATCCATGGACAGAGGATCCTGGCAGCCTACAGTCCATGGGGTTGCAAAGAGTCAGGCATGACTGAGCAACTATCACTCACTCATGCCTATGTGATTTTGCATAGACATTTAGGAGTTTGGCTCCCATTAACTCAAAATAGGCCTTGAGAACTCTCCCCTGACATGCATACTTTGCTCACAGTACTAAATACTATTTTGCAAAGTTCCAAGCATTTTATTGGGCTCCTTATTGCCACCATAATGGGCATTATTGCCATCACCACCACAGCAGCAATGGCAGGAATAGCTCTCCATCAGTCGGTACAAACCACCACCTTTGTGCAGGAGTGGCACAAAAAAAAATGCCAGTTCTGCTTGGGGAGCCAAAACTCATATAGACGAGGAGATTAACAACAGGTTGGTGGATTCAGAAAATGCAGTGCTACTCGTAGGAGAAGAAGTGCAAAATCTTAAATTACAAATACATTTAAAGAGTGACTGGAATATTACTACTTTTTGTGTGACCCCCCAGGAGTATAACCATCTGAACACTCCTGGGAAAAAGTTAAATGGCACTTGCAGGACCATACAACTGACAACTTTACTCTAAATATTAAAAAGCTACAAGCAAAAGTCATTGGCATACAGCATGCTTCTCTTAGACTATTACCAGGTACAGATACACTTCAAGGAATATCAGAGGGCCTTAACTCATTGAGTCCTCTCAAGTGGATCAAAAGCATCAGAGGTGGTTTCACTGGAACACTAGCTATGTTCTGCTGTTTCACTATAATCTTCTTTAGTCCTCAGATGCATGTGAAAACCCTCCAAGAACTAATGAAGAAAGAAGTTGCGAGATCAACATATCTTCTGGTACAAAAGCAAAAAGGGGGATAGGCAGAGGTTAATAGTCAGCCTCCTGTTGCTCTGACTAAGCCGTGAGAAAATCACCATGGGAAAAAAATAAAAGCAAAATATAGCAATACAGCATAACCCAAATAAAAGTACATCGGGTTGATCAGTTGGGGTTGTTATGCCCTGCTAAGCTAAGGAAAAACATAGGGTGGACCTTGGAATGCCAGGTCAGAGCAAGTTCAGAATGCTGCCTGTGCACACACCAAGATATTTTCCCAAGGCATATGCAGGTCTATGACATCCAGCTAGGTGATACCCCTTGTACAAGAAAACAACAAAGATAATTTGAAGTAATCAATAAAATGGGAGATGTGACAGAGAACACAGGAGGCTGACTTCATCATAGCACAACAAATACTTTCTGCTTGCCCAGACTCTAAATAAAAGTGATGTGGCTCTGAGGAACGGGGCTCTTGATCCAAGAGGTCTTGAGTCCCCTGGTCCCATCTTTAAAACTTTAATTCTGTCTCTAGTTTCTGTTTCCCAAACTGCGCGTTGACCACTTTCAATCCCTACCTGCTGCGCTGGCCACAGCAACTTGAGATTTATTCGAATAGAATTTTGTGTTTTGTGATCCCTTTAGCATAGAAACAAGTTATTGCTAGCCACCCAGTCTAGAAATGACTTAAAGGTATACAGAGCTTTTACTGTGGGACTCACCCTGTATTGACTGAGGCAACTCTGGACATCCCAACGTAAAGGTGAGGAGGGATAGACTGAGTCTTGATACGCTATTATCACTTGGCACCAGGAGTAAGTTGAGAGGGAAAAGGATATCTTTGCCAGATCAAAGTGTTATGGACTGAACTGTGTTCCCTCAAAATTTGTATACTGAAGTTCTAACCTGCCAGCATCCTTGAGTGTGAGTGTATTTGGAGATGATTACTGACTTACTGGACAGGAATCTGAGCAAACTCCAGGAGTTAGTGGAGGACAGAGAAGTCTGGTGTGCTACAGTCCATGAGATTGCAATGAGTCGGGCATGGCTTAGCGACTGAATAGCAAGGTCAAATGAGGTCATATGGACAGGCTCAGAATCTAATATGTCTAATCTTGGACATAATCCAAGATTATGGAAGAGACAAAAAAGGATGTACAGAGAGAGAAAAGGCCATGTGAGGACACAGAGCAAAGATGGCCATCTACAGGGTCAAGGAAGGAAGCCTCAGAAGAAACCAAACCTGCTCAGGTCACTTGTCACTGTCAACTTTGTTTTGGTGGTAACTTTTCTCAGTATACCTTTTTTGTCTTATGACTTTATCACCAACAATTATGTATTATGCATTCAGATTAATTAATCTTTCAAAAAATGGCTTTTGCTTCTGTCACATATAGAAAAGCCTTCCTTATTTTAAGAAAAATATAAAAGTGTGATTTATTCTAGTATTGTTTTGCTTTCTCTCTTTATCTTGAATTTTTGATGCATTTATAAACTGAACAGTTATGACTCATCTTCCTGTCATATCCAAACATCTTTTATTTTAGAATTTCATTTTGCCTCTGTGTTTGGGGCAATTAAGTTATCCACTCATTTAAATGAATTATTCGTTTATCTGTTTAATATTCCTGTTTCTCATATTTCAAGCAAGCTCAAACAAGTGACACTGTTTAATTAAAACTATTGGGAAGAGGGCTAACCACACACATGAATGAGAAAGGAAAATTAAATAACCTGAATATACCCAATAATCTGATTATTTAGCCTAATGGAAGTAAAGATTTCACAGCTGGACTGATTCTCAAAGAGATCTAGTTCAAGTTCACATTTTAGAGATAAAGCAATTTACAGAAGGCAAAATCAAAGATGTCAAAGCCTGATGCAGAAAATTTCATTTCAGCCTTTGTAATAGAAGTGAGAGGTGAAGGAGGGGATGGTGAGAGAGGACATTTTCCACTATAAATGATTTAAATGTCTCAATTTTTATCCAAACATTTGATTTTATTCAGAGACTTTTATTTCAAAATAGAGCCAATATATTATTTCCCATGATATTTTAACAGTTTTGATAAATTAAAAAAAGAATAAGATTGACAAGTTAAATAAAGCTGCTTGATCTCAACAATTAGATATTTGGCCATTTGTGCTGCTGTCCTCAGGTTACCTCTATGTAAAGAATAGAGGTAAAGAATTGGCCTGCAATGCAGGACACAGGTTGGGAAGATCTCTTGGAGAAGGAAATGACAACCCACTCCAGTCAGTATTCTTGCCTGAAAAAAATCCCCTGGACAGAGAAGCCTGGCGTGTTCATGGGGTCACAGAGAAGCTACAGTTCATGGGGTCACAGAGTCATATATGACTGAGCACCCATGTACGTTTTAACTTTAGTATTGCCCTCACTTTTTCATTAAACTGTCGCCAAAAAAGCATACCATGTCTTAGTGTTTACAACCTCCTAGGTGCTCTATAAATGTGTTTTTGATGACATGGTATGAGAAATAAATAAATAAATCATTACCCTGATTTTCGTTCTGATACAAAGCAGCTTTGTAGTCATTCTGGAAGATTAATGGTTGCTAAGGAAAATGTGTAGTTAATAAACTTAGGTATTATTTAAGGCGCTCTTGACATAGAGGGAAAGACAGGAGGATTAGCTTTCCTCAATGAATAACTTATAAACAATGGATTTAATATTTTTAAAATATTAAAAAAGAGCAAACTCAGCCTGTGGAGACAGTCTTGCATGTTCATACTGGTTAAGAGGATGTTTGGAGGCAGCGGTTTTGAGACCGAGCATTACCACTTAAACTTTTTGTAAATTTGGGTACATCACTTAACTGCTCCAAGCTTCAGTTTCTTTTCCTATAAAATAGGGAGATAATACATGTCTGCCAGTGTTGTAAAGGTGAAAATAACAGTCTTGGCAGCACTGCAAATGACAAAACAAAATATGTGAATGTTTGTTGCTATGACTATTATTATAGGTTTCAAAAAAGTGTTTTTTTTTTTTTCTAGTTTTGTGCTATCAGGGAGGAAAAAAATTTTTTTTCTGCCTTCCTAGGATTTTCTGGCTGGTCTAAGAATTAAATTAATTTGAGCTAGATTAACAGGAGAAAATCAAAAGCTTAATAACATGTATACATGGGAGAGACCCAGGAAAGCTAAATAACTATCCAAAATGGCCAAAACCCTTGCTTTGGGACTGCAAAGGGGAAGAAGGCAACTGACACGGAAATGGGAAAGCAAATATTTGGTAAATAAATATTGTCTGGACCAGACACAATAGTAAACAAAGAGGGCTCTTTTCTCCGGGCCTTGCTGAGTCTGCAACACACCTAGCCCAGATTCTTTGCAGATAGAGCTAATGATAGCTCTATTCCGGGAACAGACCCTCTATATAAAGTCTGTTAGGTAGTTAAGGGGGAGGTAAAAGGAACAACTTTTTAAGTCTTCTGTTTCTTGAAAATAGCTAGCCTATGGTCTTCCCTGGCTGTCTAGTGGTTAAGATTCCAGGCTTCTACTGCAGGGAGTGTGGGTTTCATCCCTGATCAGGGAACTAAGATCCCACATGATGTATGGTCAAATAAATAAATAAAATTTAAAAGCAGGTAATGGTCAATAGTAGGAAATAAGAATTTAAAAAAAGAAAACAGCCTAAATCAATCCTTATTCCAAAGAGCCACATTTTGAGGTGGCAGATTTTGTTCCCTCACAGTATCGAATGCATCCATTTGGGGCTGTGCCTTATTGAAGCTGCTACCAAGTCAGTCTAGTGGGTTAAGAAACAGATTTTATTGGCAAAGCACAAAGTATGTGATGAGCAGAAAGACAGGCACAGGTCCTCCAATACCTCTCCTTATCACACAGAGAGCTATTCTAGGGCCAGGGTTCTCCACTGGTCACACAATATAGGATTGGCAGTCAGAGGGAAGACCCTACCTCACTGTTGATAAAGAGTGCTTATCAACAGACATTCTGAATTTGGATTGCTGGCCACATATAGGAGTGGCAGACAAAAATCAGCTTCCAGTAGGCTGTGGCCTTGGTGCCAGTGGAAAGCTATATTTAGGCACAGCTACTTTATGAGGAAGGGGGATGGAGGCTAAAAGGCAGGGCTAGTGAATTCTGTGAAGTCCAACTTAGAAACAGTTAGATCCCTAGATGCCCACTTGTATCATATGTTGTTAGGCAAATGCCCTTCTTCTACCCTTAAAGAGAATTGGAGAGGATAAAACTGAGGGTCTTTGGCCTTGAATCTGCAGACTTGAGGATATAGATACCCAGGACTGGATACATAACTTAGGGGGTCTATGATTCAAAACTTACAATTTCAAGATGATTATAGTAGATGATGAAATCAAGTACAGGTCTCTTCTCGGGGCTCAGTGTGACTATACAATTTGATTTTGCCTCCATAGAGTTGGTC
The DNA here is from genome assembly GCF_032452875.1 of Bos javanicus. Lineage (NCBI taxonomy): Eukaryota > Metazoa > Chordata > Mammalia > Artiodactyla > Bovidae > Bos > Bos javanicus. Next base: position 28,508,919 of record NC_083887.1, on the reverse strand, counting down.
ACATAGTATTTTACTGAAAATAAAAGGGTCAGTGTCTACACACATACTGAATATTGAACACTGGAAACCATTAACTAAGGAGCTGTTACATTTACTTTACAGATAGGAGATGGAAAGAATATTTTCAAGTATATTTGACCAGCCCAAGGATCCCTCAAAACATATTATTTAAAACCATCGTCAAGTAAAGTTTAAAGTCAAAGAAGTCCCATACACTCACAGGGATTAAAATAAATTTATATTCCCACAATTTTAAACAAAAATAAACAACTACCAGGTTGCCAAACACTCAGGGAAATATTTAATATGGAAGAGAAGCCAGAACAGAAAAAGCACGGTTTATAAGCTATATATATAGAGAGAGAGAGAGAGAAATTTTAATAGAAAAATATCATCAAACCCCTCATATTGAGACAATATTACATCTATGAAAAAAATGAACAAATGCAAATGAACATTCAGAAAAGAAAAACGATATCAGATTTTAAAACACAATAGAAAAAAATGAAAGAAGTTTTGGAAAATAAAGTTAAGAGAAATCTTGTAGAAAGTGGAGCAGAAGGACAAAGATTACTGTAAGAATGGAAAGAAAAAGAATATTAAATGATTAGTCCAAGAGTCTCAACATCCAAATAAAGATTAAACAGAGACAACAGAGGGGAGGTGATCAACGATGGGATATTAATAGTTCAAAAACTAAAACAGAAGGAATGCAGGCTGAAGAGTTCCTTTAGTCAGATGAATGAAAGTAGACCCATACCAAAGGCACATCATTGTGAAACTTCAGAACACTCTGGTCAAGGAAAAAATTCTATAATTCTATAATTATAATAATTTATAGAATTATAGAATTTATAATTCTATAATTATAATTACAGAATTCTAAAATTCTATAATTTCAGCTAGAAGGAGAAAGGGATATTAGAGGTGGTCAGAAAATAGAATGGCTTTGATGTTTCTTAGCAAAAGAGAAATACCTCCAAAATTCAGAAGGAAAATATTTCCAACTTAGAATTCAAAGCCCTGTTGAATGGTCAAATATGAGAATGAAATAAACCATGTTAATGTATGAACAGTTTCAAAAATTTTATCTTCTATGCATACTTTTTCTCGGCAAGCTACTGAAGAAAATCCTCAAAATCAAGAGAGTAAATCAAACTGAAAGGGGAAATACAGGAACAGAAATCATCAGGATGACACTGAAGGGATATGATAAATGCGCGCAGCACAAAGCACCGTGAACTCAGACTGGAGTAGTGTAACTTGTTGAGGGCTCTCATTCCTGTCTCTGCAACAAATCAAGTAAGACGGAGATGGGAGCCACAAGCAGTAGTTCCAGAAGAAAAAGGTGAAAAATTCAAAGTATGAAGGAAAAGGGGAGTCCTAGAATGATCCTTGTGCTTCAAAAAAGCGTCCAACCAGCTCAGACAGGAAAAAGAGGGTCTCCAGGAGGATTGTTTCCAGAAAAATAATAGAAATGTCTAAATTTACCAGATGTTATTGACTTTGTTGAAAATTATATTGTACTTAGAGGTACTAATGATAAGTGGTGGAGGGAAATAGCAATTCTCACAAACATGCCCACAAACACACACAAGAGAGAAACAAAAGGAAGGAAAAAAAATATTCATAATACACTAAAACTATCAGCTGCGAAATATACTTACATAGGCTTAATAATGTAAACATTGAATATTTAGCAATACCACCAATAACACCATGATAGAAATTTAGCAATAACACCACAAGGTCAAAAGCAGTATATTTTGAAAGAATAATTTAACATTAGGAAACTATAGAATCTGCCTTCCAATGCAGGAGAGGTGGGCTCAATCCCTCGATCGGGAAGATCCCTTGGAGTAGCAAATGGCAATGCACTCCAGTATTATTGCCTGGAAAATTTAATGGACAGAGGACCCTGGCAGTTTACAGTCCATGAGGTTCTAAAGAGTCAGACATGACTGAGCATACACCCATGCAGGTAATTTACTATTTTATATTAATGGGGAAAATATACATTTATCTCTATATCTACTCAAAATGTGTTTGGTAAGAAGTCAACGTTGATTTTTCTATTAAAACAATAACCCAAAACTTTGAGTAAACAAGGGATAGAAGGAAGCTTTTCTTTGTCTTATGTAATTATGGGTCTCTAGCAAAAACAAAAATATATGCTTAACAACAAGAATTCCAATCAAAGTAAGAACAAAATAAATCACAAATTTTAACTATGTAAAATTTAAAATAAAATATATACATGGTCGCTCAGTCATGTCCGACTCTTTGCGACCCCATGAACTGTAGCCTGCCAGGCTCCTCAGTCTGTGGAATTCCCCAGGTCAGAATACTAGAATGGGTAGCCATTCCCTTCTCAAGGGGATCTTCCCAACCCAGGGATCGAACCCAGGTCTCCCACATTACAGACGGATTCTATACCTTCTGAGCCACCAGGGAAGGCCATACATGATGAAAGACATGACAAAACAGAGATGAAATAAAGATTGGGAGAAAATATATACAGTGTATCATCTATAAATCTTTAATATTCTTAATATTAAAAGGATACTGATAAATCAGTACAAAAGTGAAAGACTGCATTTGAAAAGAATGGAATGGGATGCATGTGAGACAATATATATGTAGATAGATAGATTAGACTTAGTCTTAAAAGTCTGGGTAGAAAGTGGAGTCTGTTGCAGTTTTTTAACTTTCTTTACTAAGCTCCAAACACAAATCTCAGCTGATGGTTTCTATAATGAGCTTCTGCATGGAGTAGAAATAAAAAGGACAGGTAGAGTCATCAGCAAAGTCATTGGCACAGAGACAACCTGAAAAGTAAACAGCAACTTTATTCCCATCATGGGATCCATGGAGGAGAAGGTGCAAAGTAAGTACTGCAGCTTCTCTGTAACTTTTAGAAATTTGAGGGGATGAATTACATTCTCCATTTGTGGCTCAGCCAGACTACTTAAGCAAAGGAAAAGAACTCTATTGTCTTGGCAATGCTGTGGGAAAAAAAAAATTTAGAAATGCCAGCCCCATGGTTGGCAAAGCAAATAAACAGGGCAGGTCAGGCCAGTGCAGTGGTGTGAGTCAGTGAGTTGGCCCCAGCAAGCTGGCTGAGAGAATCTAGAGAGGTTTGCCACAATGGTGGAGCCAGGAAGGATGGTCAAAGTATCTGTTACAGCACCTGGGAGACAGAATCACCAACCTGTAAGCCACTGTAATATCCTCTCCAGAGTCTCAGTAAGTTGGCCAGAGATAGCTTAATAATTTGCAGAACTCAGTGCAAAATGCAAATGCAGGACCCTTATTCAAAAAGCAGGAAGAAGTTCCATTACCAGTACTTAACTATACAGTTTTTTTTACTTTCTTCTGTGGTCTCTCCCTTGACTTTTCATGTCTTTTTTATTTCCCATGTAATGGTGTTCTGAGTAAAGAAAAGTTTGTTTTTAATTATTAGAAACAATTTTATCATTCATCTTTATGCAAGACCCTATGCTCTTCCCCAGTAGTATATTGGACAACTTCTGACCAGAGGGGCTCCTCTCCCAGTGTCATATCTTTTTGCCTTTTCATACTGTTCATGGAGTTCTTGTGGCAAGAATACTGGAGTGGCAAGAATACTAGAGTGCTGTGCCATTCCCTCCTCCAGTGGGCCACGTTTTGTCAGCACTCTCCACTATGACCCACTGTGATCCATTATGACCCTACTCAGTCTTGGGTGGCCCTGCACTGCATGGCTCATAGCTTCACTGAGTTACACAAACGCCTTCATCATGACGAGCCTGGGGTCCCAGATTAGGTACAAATATAAGAGCACTGAACTCATTTGCACAATCACTGAAAGCACCCAATTCATATTTCACAGCTTATATGTGTGTGTACTTTGTTCTTACCAAGTACTGCACAAAAGTGACTCAACTGTTTTTATTTTGTTTTTTGACTCATGCACATATACCTTCAACTTACTACAAAGTGAAGAAGGACTGACATGTGATGGAACTAAGACCCGCCCTCGCTTTCCTTCTTTGTCATTTTCAGTGTAAGATGAGGACTCATATCTTACATATATTGATTTCAAAAGTGACCCAACTTTTGCACATCAGCATTTATTAGTGATGAATACTTGGTACATTAACCTTTAAAAGATTATAATGTACAAACAATAAATGTACCTTGTATTTCAATATTTACTTTCCTGAATAGATAGGTCTATTATATATCAACTATGCTATGCTATGCTAAGTCACTTCAGTCGTGTCCGACTCTGTGCAACCCCATAGATGGCAGCCCACCAGGCTTCCCCGTCCCTGGGATTCTCCAGGCAAGAACACTGGAGTGGGTTGCCATTTCCTTCTCCAGTGCATGAAAGTAAAAAGTAAAAGTGAAGTCACTCAGTCGTGTCCGACCCTCAGCAGCCCCATGGACTGCAGACTTCCAGGCTTCTCCATCCATCCACGAGATTTTCCAGGCAAGAGTACTGGAGTGGGGTGCCACTGCCTTCTCCATATATCAACTATACCTCAATAAAAAAATTATATAACAAAACTTTAGAATCTATAGAGAAAATATTTTATATTTAAAGTAATCAAAAATGACTATATCAGAAATGACTATAAATACACAGCAAATTTTTTTTTAATTCAGAATTATTGTTTATTTTTACAGCAATTGCCAAATTTTTGTCTTAAATTTGAATTTCCCAAAGTTCCAGTAAAATAGAGTCTGGTCCTAATATGTCTAGCTGTCTGTGTGTGTGCATGTGTGTATAACGTATGGAGGTACTCATCACTGTATATTAAGTAGGATCTGAGCCCCAAAGAATTGATGCTTTTGAACTGTGGTGTTGGAGAAGACTCTTGAGAGTCCCTTGGACTGCAAGGAGATCCAGCCAGTCCATTCTGAAGGAGATCAGACCTGGGATTTCTTTGGAAGGAATGATGCTAAAGCTGAAACTCCAGTACTTTGGTCACCTCATGCGAAGAGTTGACTCATTGGAAAATACTATGATGCTGGGAGGGATTGGGGGCAAGAGGAGAAGGGGACGACAGAGGATGAGATGGCTGGATGGCATCACTGACTCGATGGACGTGAGTCTGAGTGAACTCCGGGAGTTGGTGACGGACAGGGAGGCCTGGCATGCTGTGATTCATGGGGTCGAAAAGAGTCGGACACAACTGAGGGACTGAACTGAACCGAACTGTACCTTGTTTATAGACTACCAGTTTCAGTTTGGGCTTCCCTCATAGCTTAATTGGTAAATCATCTGCCTACAATGCAGGCGACCTGGGTTCGATTCCTGGGTTGGGAAGATCCCCTGGAGAAGGAAATGGCAACCCACTCCAGTATTCTTTCCTGGAGAATCCCATGGACAGAAGAGCCTGACAGGCTACAGTCCACAGGATCATGAGTCGGACACAACTTGGCAACTAAACCACCACCACCACGAATTTCAGTTAAAGTAAATGCAAATCTGCTTTTATGAAATTATAATATTTAACTTTAAATATTACATATATTTATTTCTATTTCTGCTTTGACTATGCCAAAGACTTTGACTGTGTAAATCACAATAAACTGTGGAAAATTCTGAAAGAGATGGGAATACCAGACCATCTGATCTGCCTCTTGAGAAACCTATATGCAGGTCAGGAAGCAACAGTTAGAACTGGACATGGAACAACAGACTGGTTCCAGATAGGAAAAGGAGTATGTCCAGACTGTATATTGTCACCTTGCTTATTTAACTTGTATGCAGAGTACATCATGAGAAATGCTGGGTTGGAGGAAGCACAAGCTGGAATCAAAATTGCTGGGAGAAATATCAATAACCTCAGATATGCAGAAAACACCACCCTTATGGCAGAAAGTGAAGAAGAACTAAGAGCCCCTTGATGAAAGTGAAAGAGGAGAGTGAAAAAGTTGGCTTAAAGCTCAACATTCAGAAAACTAAGATCGTGGCATCTGGTCCCATCACTTCATGGGAAATAGATGGGGAAACAGTGGAAACAGTGGCTGACTTTATTTTTCTGGGCTCCAAAATCACTGCGGATGGTGATTGCAGCCATGAAATTAAAAGACGCTTGCTCCTTGGAAGGAAAGTAATGGCCAACCTAGACAGCATAATAAAAAGCAGAGACATTACTTTGCCAACAAAGATACATCTAGTCAAGGCTATGGTTTCTCCAGTGGTCATGTGTGGATGTGAGAGTTGGACGATAAAGAAAGCTGAGCAACAAAGAATTGATGCTTTTGAACTGTGGTGTTGGAGAAGACTCTGAGAGTCCCTTGGACTGCCAGGACATCCAACCAGTCCATCCTAAAGGAGATCAATCCTGGGTGTTCATTGGAAGGACTGATGTTGAAGCTGAAACACCAAAACTTTGGCCACCTGATGGGAAGAGTCAAAGGCCCTGATTAGAAAAGGCCCTGATGGCTGAGCAAGATTGAAGGCAGGAGGGGAAGGGGACGACAGAGGATGAGATGGTGGGATGGCATTACCGACTCAATGGACATGGGTTTGGGTGAATTCTGGGAGTTGGTGATGGACAGGGAGGCCTGGTGTGCTGTGGTTAATGGGGTCGCAGAATCGGACATGACTGAGCGACTGAACTGAACTGAACTGATTACATATATTCATCAGGTAGCTCCACTGCTGCATTCTGCATTGCATATAAATAGACTTGGACTATAAAATGATATCTTTCTCTATATTCTCTTCTAATGAGGAATTTCATCATTATATGTATGTTATAAAAATTTCATACCATTAGACATACAATTAGACTTAAAGTATAACTAGAAATAGGTATCTATTTAATATCTTTTATTGACCTGAATTATAATTAATCATCTAAAACATTTGTTAGTTTGTCTAGAGTATTTTCCTTAATTCTATTTTGTCTGCAGAAAAAAAAATTCAGAAACTCTCAAGTTATAAAAGTAGTACTCTAAGGGAATGGAAGTAAATGAGATGGCCTTAAAATACCTAAATTCAGTGCAAATTACACATACAGACACATACATCTATATAGAAATATATGTATTCATATATATTGCCAGGAGCCGGTGAGGCATTCCACTCATGACAATGGTCATGAGGAAGGAGGCTCGGCATACGCAAAGGCGGGATCGAGCCTCAGCAGTCCCCCTGGATATTCTCGAGCATCTGCCCCCAAAAAACCAGAGTCTGCCTATTTTATTGCTTTGTGCTCTCACTTCTGACTTTATTGGGGGCTGTCCCCTACCACCATCTCGCTCTGTCTGTCAAAGAGTTAACTTACAGCTCCAATTAATAAAAGTTCCTGGGCAATTAGGAGTGTTTAAATCCAAACCCCTCAGATGGCTCTCTAACTCGCCTGACAAGTTTACCTGGACTCCTACAGCTATGCATACGATTGTTTACAGTCACGGGAAGCTTAAGATATTCTAATAGCTTAGAGCCTCTCAGAGAGTTAGAAACTGTCAGAATAAAACTAGTAAAAGATTTCATTGATGAGCCAATGCTTGTTGCCAAGTTTTTACATCCCCTGAATTGTATCCTTGAATGTGTATTAATTAATATAGTTGGTATATAGAAAAAATAAGTAGTGGCCTTGGTGTTAGTAACTTTAGACCCTTAAGGAAATAAATTCTTTCCTTTGTTGTAAACCCATTACACATCCGCCCTATAGGAATGCAATTTTATCTTCGGAAGATGGCGCCAAACCTTAAAATAATTACTCTTAGAGAAAATAAGTCTTTGTTGATAAGTCCTTGTCAAGAGTCATAAAATGTTAATAGGCCTTCTGGCCAGAAGATGATGTAAATCACCTAAGCCATTTGAATACGATAAATTTGCAGGAAAGAAACCCTGGTTTTTGATAAGGATCAAAAACTGCTGACTTTGCATCCCCTATTATCCTCTCTGTGTAACTTAGGGTATAAAAACCCCTGTTGAAAATAAAGCTACGGGCCTTTTTCACCAATGCTTGGTCTCCCCACGTCATTCTTCCCTTTAACTTCCAGCTGAGTCTCCATCTGGAGTGCGGAACCCACCATGCTTACTAATTATACCTGGGCTTCTAAGATCCGACCGGGGAGGCCTCAGTGTCTCCTCTCCTTCGGAGAACGGAAGGATGCCTGCGGCCTACGTAAGTGGTGCAAACTTCTTGTCTTGAAGTTTTATTGGTCTCCCGCGTAAACCAAGCTACTCAGCCTCTTTTCTCCACTGAATTTTCCTACTGAGCTATCCTCATTCTATTACTCTTATATCTCTAATTAACATATAAATAGTTGCCTAGGCCGTCTCTCCTTCGAATACCCTGGATCAGCCGGGGCTGGACCCTGGCAATATATTATTTAAAATTCATACATATGACAAATTTTTCAGTTTAATAAATCTGTATCCTCAAAATATGTGATTAGTCAGAATATTTGACTGAAATCCAAATATTCCACAAAAAAGCAAAATTCAGTGTTTATTAGCCTTTAAAATATAAGCATATATACAACTTAAAAATAATCAGAGCATTTTTGTATATGAACTGATTAGTAGTACTAAAATTGCAACACAATTCTGTCAAATAGCAATAGCTGTTCCATCTAAACTTCAACTTTCTCAATCTAGGATCAAACCTAAGCTACTTTCAATCCCTATCTTTCTCAAATTAAACTATGTAGTAGAATAGACAAACCAGAAATGCACTGCAGTTTGAAAACTGCACATCACTGAAGCTCTGATACTGCGATTTTTTTTAATCTGATACTGATTGATTTTTAAAGATATTTGACTAGAAAATACTTTTAAACCTCTGAAAATCAACGTGTCTCAAAATATAACTACTACAGCAAAGTCCAACTTTAACATTGTAATCAATTGAAGTTATTTTGGTTAAAAAATCTGGACTCTGAATAGATAATGTTCTGTTTAATACTTCTATGTTATATTCATGACGGTATTGACTTTGAAATTTATTATGACTTCAGATTCTGTGTAGTTGTTTTTGTAGACTTTTCAATATTTTGTTATGGAATAATTTGGAATAATATTCCAGGTAATTTTGATATGAGAATGAGCTTAATGGAGTTGAAATGCCAATTTTGAGTCATATTTTTTTCCTTTAGAGAGCTCCTTCTTGCCATAATCACCGCATACCTACCCAATCTCTATAATTTGCATTTTCTTACAGGCAATCCTTGTTACTATATTTCTCTCATATATATTATTGAATTTATAAGCCTGTATCTAATTATTACAGAAGAGAAATGGATCAATAGAAATATAATTGAAAATATCTTACTGCCTCAAAATTATTCTAATTACAAATGAAATATTGCAAAATTCTGAAAATAGTATATCAGCATCTTTTTAAGGAAATGGCCAGTTCTTTGCATGTGGATCAAGTCAGAAAATTTATTGGTGTTTGATTTACAGGTGATCCATGGAGAGAGCAATAAAATGTGACCTAGAACCCTCATAGCTCAGTTAGTAAAGAAACTGTCTGCAGTGCAAGACACCGGTTGGATTCCTGGGTCAGAAAGATTCACTGGAGAAGGGATAGGCTACCTACTCCGGTATTCTTGGGCTTCCCTTGAGGCTCAGTTAGTAAAGAATCTGCCTGAAATACAAGAGACCTGGGTTCAATCCCTGGGTTGGAAAGATCCCCTGGAGAAGGGAAAGGCTACCCACTCCAGTATTCTGGCCTGGAGAATTCCATGGACTGTATAGTCCATGGGGTCGCAAAGAGTCGGACACAACTGAGCGGACACAACTAAGCAACTTTCACTTTCCCTAGAATCAGGATAGTGATTCATTGATCCAGTCCTGACTGTAGGTGTCACTAATAGTCTAATGGTGACTCAGTAGCTTACATATGAATATAATATATTCATATTATAGATGACCTTTTGTGATTCTGCTTATTTTTCCTTCAGTTTGTTACCATACCCCTTTAGATGATGGTTCTCAACCTGAGTTACACACCACCATCAATTCTGGAAATGTCTAAAAACACAGTTTCACAGTACAATCCAATTCAGATCTATTGATTCAGAATCTTTCAGAAGAAAATCTAGAAACCTAATCCTAGCCTCCATCCCTCTTGCCCTTCCTTCCTTCATTTTTCCTTCCTCCCCTCCCTTTTTCTCCCTTCATTTTACTAGGATGAAAGTCATTGGTGTACGATGGAAGAGAGAAACAAAGAAATAACGAAGAAGTCAGTATCAAAAAAAATCCTTGCTTTGAACAAAAGCAAATGCTCAAATATCTTAGCTCTGAGTTTCTTTTTTTAAGTGGAAAATATGATGGTTTATCCAGCTCATTTAAAAGTCACACTAAAGTGTCTGAAAACAGATATAAGACCAAAAAAAGACAGCCTCCACCTTATGCCCTTTAAAATGTGGTTGGGACTTTGCCTTCCAATGCACAGGGTGTGGGTTCGATCCTTGGTCAGGGAGCTAAGATCCAACCTACCTCAGGGCCAAAAATCCAAAACAAAAAACAGAAGCAATATTGTAACAACTTCAATGAAGACTTTTAAAGTGGTCTGCACCCAAAAAATCTTAAAAATAAAATATGAACACAACTTTCAGTAGTTCCCACTATTACTTTCCTGTAGTATTTTATTGAAACTTCTGGAGATGCTTTTCTGAAGGCCCAATCTGATGGTTGGTTTATTTGCCTACCTGTATTTCTATAGTATGAATTCCTTAAAAGAAATTTAACAGTACTGAGCTTGTCCTCAATTTTTCCCAGTGTGCTCTGCTATTCATGGCTTCCACTGGCTAAAACACCCTTCCCCACCCTATTCATCTCTTGAATTTCCTCTTTATCCTTCTAAATGAAGCTTGAACATTCAGTAAATAATTATTGAGTGCCTCTCTAATGCCAAGAATTGTGCTTGCACAGAAAATACAAAATTGAATGAGGCTTTGTCCCTTCACCAAGGATATTACTGTCTGGCTGTTGAGAGTGATAAGTATATAAACAATTACAGCAAAGTGTGATAAGGATGATGCTGAGAACACTTCGCTAACACCGCAAAGCAACATATCAATTGAACTAGAAGGCCATGATAAGATGAAGCTCCCAGTATCATGTGTCTCTACACTGTCCTTGAAACTTTCCTCTTAATATTAGCATTTTTATCATCTGAATGAAAACATAAAAAAATACTTTTAGTAAGACTTGAGGGAAAGCAAAGCTTCAGATGAGAAATCTAATACACTAGAGAGATGAACTAAGATCCAAGCTAATATCAGCAGTCTAGTTTGAGGGTCTGAAGTCAAAGTAATCGCATTTAATAAGGGGAAACTCTAGCATGAAGTCCTAGGCAGGCAGTCAGGAAGGGAAGATGAACATAAAATGGAGGAGACCAGGGAAAGTAGGAACCCATAAGCACAAGTTGAAACCACAGAGGGCAGACTGAAACCTATGTCAACTTTTGCTGCCTGGGACCTTGGTGACAAAGATATCCTGCAGAATTTCCAGGGTCCTTTGTCACAGAGGTAACACACACACCTGACCCAGGATTCGGGGTCAGGTAAAACTGAAATGAAGCTGACCGCAGATTCGGGGCAAGCTAGAGCAGTTGCAGGCCCAGCCAGCTGCTACCTCCACCCAAGGAAGTGACTCAGCGTATCAGAAACGTGTGTGAGCTAAAACAGAGCTGTTGGCTCCCTTGACCCTCCAGTCTCCTAAGGATCTCCCTCGTGGCCCACGCTAGCACACAAGAAAGGGACTTAAGGAAAATGTGGTTCCGCGTCTCCAAAATGACACATCATGAAGTGTCATGGTCTGCACCATGGGTTGAAAAAGAATTTCCAGACACGAGGCAGAAGGAGAGGAAAATAGAGCTTACGAGGGCAGGAGACTCTGTTAGAACAGACGACTGGTCAAGGGAAAGCCAGTGACCAACATGGGTCATCTGCCTGTTTTTATAACCCGGAAAAAAAGAACGAGGTAGAGATCTTGCCTTATGGGGGAGGAACATATACTTTCCTTATATGGAGAAGGAGAAGAACAGGACAAATACCTTTCCTTATATGAGACAAAAGGAGACAAGCCAGGCTGCCCTGGAGGGCTCAAAAATTTAGCAACAGTTGCAACATTGTGAGAAGGACGATAAGCATCTGGTGCTTTCTGTTCCTGTGTTCTGAGGCTCCTCCAGTTTATTTTGTTCTTTAGTCCTCTGGGCACCACTTGAAGCCTGAATAATAATGGCATGATGTGGACAAACCGGTTACTTAAAAATACTCCATACTATCTGTTTTCTCATACTTAATAATTGAACTGATTGGGTAAACAGTACCTACAATCAATTCTGCGTATTGCATTTTAAGATGTCCTTGGTGGATCTGAGGATGCACATTATAATTCCCAGGTGGCACTAGTGGTAAAGAACCTGCCTGCCAATGAAGGAGACATGAAAGATGCAGGTTCAATCCCTGGGTTGGGAAGATGCCCTGAAGGAGGGCATGGCAACCCACTCCAGTATTCTTACCTGGAGAATCCCCATGGACAGAGGAGCCTGGTGGGCTACAGTCCATGGGATCACAAAGAGCCCAACATGACTGAAGTGACTTAGCATGTATATATATATATATATGTATATATATATATACACATATATATATATATATACACACATACACACACATATATACATATATATACACATAAAGATCCCGGTGATTCTTGAAATTTTTAAAGAGCTCTCATGTAGAAGAGGTAATAAGTTTATTTGGTTTGCTGCAGAGGTTGAGCAGTTAAAATGTCACAGAGAGGTAAATTTGGGGAAATTTTTGGTTTAATTTAAAGTCTAAAACCCAATATGGAATGCACATTCTACAAAGGCAGGTAATATTGTGTATGTGTGTGTGTGTTTATCTGCGTGTGTGCACGTGTGCTTTTAATTTCCAATATTCAGTACATATCAGCATGTGTGTAAAATGATCTTCAAAAGTTTGTTGGATTAATCAACTAACTAATGGACAACTGGGGAAATTTTCTAACAAATGAAATTGAACTAGCTAACTGAAATGAACTATGTATGTATTCCATAATTCCATTATATCACAGTATAGTAAACTCACCATCTCTTCACAAGCCTGTGCTATTAACATTACAAGATGGTAAAATTCAGGAAACAGGAAAACATAAGCAACCTTCATAAAAGATTCATAGAAATCTCAGATCTTAGAGAAATCAGTTTAATAAAATCATAGGGTCCAGTTATAGGGTCCAGCCAATGAACCTAAAAAGGGTACAGGGAAAATAATTTTTTCCTCCCCTATAGTCTGAAAATTGTATTTTATTTAGGGAGTGTAAGTGTTTTGAATTTCACTAATTAATTGTATTCTATTGGCCTGCTTGGTTTTCACTTTTTCAGTTTAACATCATTTAAAAATCTATCCATGCTCTTTAAATAGCTCATCAGGCTCAGTGTTTCTCCCTGCCACACTGTTATTCCTAGTATGCTTTGATAATTTTTTTATCAATTTTCCTGGTAAAAACAGCAAGAACAATCCCTTATGATTATACAGTGAAAGTAATAAATAGATTCAAGGGATTAGATCTGATAGATAGAGTGCTGAAGAATATGGATGGAAGTTTGTGACATTGTACAGGAGGTGGTGATCAAAATCATCCCCAAGAAAAAGAAATGCAAAAAGGCAAATGGCTGTCTGAGGAGGTCTTACAAATAGCTGAGAAAGAAGAGAAGTGAAAAGCAAAGGAGAAATGGAAAGATATACTCATCTGAATGCAGAATTTCCAAGAATAGCAAAGAGAAATTCGAAAGCTTTCCTAAGTGAACGGTGCAAAAAAATAGAGGAAAACAATATAATGGGAAAAACTAAAGATCTCTTCAAGAAAATTAGAGATACCAGGGGAACATTTCATGCAAAGATGGGCACAATAAAGGACAGAAATGGCATGGACCTAACAGAAGCAGAAGATATTAAGAAGAGGTGGCAAGAATACACAGAAGAACTGTACAAAAAAAGATCTTAATGACCCAGATAACCATGATGATGTGATCACTCACCTAGAGCCAGACATCTTGGAGTATGAAGTCAACTGGACGTCAGAAAGCTTCACTTGAACAAAGCTAGTGGAGGTGATGGAATTCCAGCTGAGCTATTTCAAATTCTAAAAGATGATGCAGCTAAAGTGCTGCACTCAATATGTCAGCAAATTTGGAAAACTCAGCAGTGGCCACAGGACTGCTCAGAAGGGAGAAAAGATCGCAGGGAGAAATATCAATAACCTCAGATATGCCGATGACACCACACTTATGGCAGAAAGTAAAGAGTAACTAAAGAGCTTCTTGATGAAGGTGAAAGAGGAGAGTGAAAAGTTGGCTTAAAACTCAACATTCAGAAAATGAAGATCATGGCATCCATTCTCATCACTTCATGGCAAATAGATGGAGAAACAATGGAAACAGTGACAAACTATTTTCTTGTGCTCCAAAATCACTGCAGATACTGACTGCAGCAACAAAATTAAAAGACCCGTGCTCCTTGGAAGAAAAGCTGCAACAAACCTAGACAGCATATTAAAAAGCAGAGACATTATTTTGTCAACGAAGGTCCGTCTAGTAAAAGCTATGGTTCTTCCAGTAGTCATGTGTGGATGTGAAAATTGGATTGTAAAAAAGACTGAGCGCTGAAGAACTGATGCTTTTAAACTGTGGTGTTGGAGAAGACTCTTGAGAGTCCCTTGGACTGCAAGCATATCAAACCTGTCAATCCTAAAGGAAATCAGTCCTAAATATTTACTGGAAGGACTGATGCTGAAGCTGAAGCTCCAATACTTTGGCCACCTGATGCAGAGCTGACTCATTAGAAAAGACCTTCATGCTAGGAAAGATTGACGGCAGGAGGAGAAGGCGATGACAGAGGATAAGATGTTAGATGGCATCACTGACTCAATGGACATGAGTTTGAGCAAGCTCTGGGAGTTGGTGATGGACAGGGAATCCTGGCATGCTGCAGTTCATGGCGTGACAAAGAGTCAGATACGACTCAGTGACTGAACTGAACTGAACCCCTGGGATAACTTGTGATGTGAGGTATGATTCCAACTTAATTTTCTTGAATTATATCAGTTTCCTAATGCCATCTACCAAAAAAATCTATTGTTTTTGCACTCACTTATACTGCAGCATTATCATATAGAAAATTCATATATGTGTTTATACACATGTCTATATATATTCCTGAGGAGAAGGCAATGGCACCCCACTCCAGTACTTTTGCCTGGAAAATCCCATGGACTGAGGAGGCTGGTAGGCTGCAGTCCTTGGGGTCACAAAAAGTTGGACACGACTGAACGACTTCACTTTCACTTTTCACTTTAATGCATTGGAGAAGGAAATGGCAACCCACTGCAGAGTTCTTGCCTGGAGAATTCCAGGGACGGGGAGCCTGGTGGGCTGCCGTCTATGGGGTCGCACAGAGTCGGACACGACTGAAGCGACTTAGCAGCAGCAGCAGATATATTCCTGAACTTGCCATTGTGTTCTGAGGTCTTTCTATCTGTGATGAATTCCACATTGGTTTCATTATTATTGTATCATTATTATGGCTTTTTACTATGCTTTGATCTAGCAGGATGTGTTCCCATTCTTTGCTTATTTTTTAGATAAAAGTAACCAAATTATTCAAAGACCTTTATTCTCCCATGTATATTTTTTAATATAATTCCTAAGTTCCCCTAAACATGCCTGATTGAATTTTGATTGAAAATAGGATAGCATCTCCTTGAAAATATTGACCATGCATATTTTAGACCCTTATTCTGTCTGGCCCATTAATCCTACTGACTTTTAGGTTTCAGTGTATTGCCTCTCTTTTATAACACTGCCACGACAGTTTCCTAATTTTTTTCCTGTGTGCTGGTATTGGAGAATTAGCTACTTTGACAAGTTATATGTGCCCATGGCAGGTTTGAAATTCAGGCCCTAAATTGCAATAAGCTGGAAAGTGTAGAAATGGGATGGGTCCAGAGAACATGAGGTTTAACAATCAAGGCTCAACCATTCTATTTTAAAATGCACCTTCCTCCATACAGCACCAGTAAGACTGAAGGACATCCTGGGGTCTCCCGCTTCCCACCCCTGGTATCATTCAGTGTTTACCAGGAGAACTCCAGCACTGTCCTGTATCACCCTTCTGTGTTTGGTTTATGCAGCTTCCATTCTAGGGTCAGTCTCCCCCTGACACTGTTAATGTCACCATCACAGGTCCTGCTTATTAGTTCAGATTATCCAGAAAACTTATTAGAGTTGGCAGTTTGCAACATTAATAAAACACATTTTTAGACTTTTATTTCCCAAGGTATGTAAATGAGGGAACTCCCCAAGTGGCGTGAGTGGTAAAGAATCTGCCTGCTAATGCAGGAGACACAAGAGATGCAGGTTCAATCCCTGAGTCAGGAAGATAGCCTGGAGTGGGAAGTGGCAATCCACTCCGGTATTCTTGCCTGTAAAATTCTACAGACAGAGGAGCCTGGAAAGCTACAGTCTACGGGGCTAAAAAGGATGGGACATGGCTGAGAGACCCAGCACACATATGTGTATATGAAACCAGTCACAAAATTTCTAGCTTGCCAGGTAATGCAGTAGAAATTTATCAAGCTAGGAAAAAAAAAAAAAACAACACTACTTTCTCTCTATCACAGTTCAGAGCATGATTGTACACACTTTTCTATGTAATAAAGTACACACATACACAGAGAAAGGACATTCATTCATGGGGAAAGGGAATGAGTATATGTACAGACTTGGAAGTAAAATTGCCTGGATTGGAATCCAGTGATACTTTTGAGTTACTACATGACCTTGCACTAATTATTTAACCTCAGTTTCCCCAATCTACCAGCTACCTACTTCACAGGGTTGTTGTGAAGTTAAACTGAATTATTATATATATATATTAATACATATATGCATATATGTGCATATAAAATTGGGTCTAGTACATGGTAAGTACCTCATAAATGTTGACTGTTGTTATTATTATCGTTGCCTTCAGAGATTTCAGGAGCTTGAAATTTTTTATCACTGTTATTTATTTTTTTCTCACTGTTATTGAGAAAATAAATTTATTTTCTCTGTTATTTATTCTTTTCCCCATTTTGTGCCCTCTAGTGGTAATTTTAAACATGACTTGCTTGATTTTAACATGGATTCTTTTCCTTTTTGTTTTTTTAAATGTGTTTATTTTTTAATTGAAGGACAATTGCTTTGCAGAATTTTGGTGTTTTCTGTCAAATATCAACATGAATATAAACCTACTTTTTTTCTCTGATCTTATTAAACCCAAATTATTTTACCTGCGATCTTATACGTGTATGATTGCAGGCAATTTGCAACCATCTTTTATGGATTTGGTAAGGAATAGTTTGAGGATTGTTTTGCAAAAGAAATTTTCTTCTCTTCGGTGCTTGTTTGGATTCATTTCTCAAGGAAGGCTTTGTCCAAAAGCAATCCCTTTCTCTAGAAACTAAAACTCTGCCTTTACCTTGCATTCCCTACAATCTCTCCGTTTTACACCTTGTAAAAGTAACAAGACATTTTTACATTGGCAGTGTTACTTCCCTGCCTCCTGAAATGTAAGCATTAATCTACAAAGATAACGATGTTCCAAAAATAAAATGGTAGCATCCATAAGCTATTGGAAGCTTAACCAAATAATGATAAAACACTTATCTGAAGCTATTGGTTGTCTTGAAAAATCAGTCAGCTTCCCTCCCTTCCCTTCCTTTCCTTATTAAAACCTTTACTTATTCTCACTCTGAATTTAGAGATAAAGCAGATTATTCTTTTTTTCCAGCTCTCCTGAGATATAGCTTCATGTAAGTTTAAAGTATACATGTGGTGATTTGATACACATATATTTCGTGAAACAACTGCCATAATAGGATTAATTAACACCTCCACCACCTCACATAATTCCCATTGTGTTTGTGTGGTGAGAACATTTACAATCTACTCTCCTAGCAACCTTCAAGTATATAATAAAATATTGTTGACTATAGTCACCATACTGTACTTCTAGAACTTACTAATCTTCTGACTGGAAGTTTGTTCATTTGATCAACATCTCTCCATTCCCCCTATATGCCAGTCCTGTCATCCACTCTTCTACTCTTTAAAACAGATTATTCTTAACTGTTTTATGGTGAAGGAGATTATTGTCAATTGGTATAAGCTGCAATTGCCCAGTCCCTTCCCTAATTCCCTTTCCCCTGCTGTTGTTCAGACATTCAGTAGTGTTCAACTCTGTGACCCCATGGACTTCAGCATGCTAGGCCTCCCTGTCCCTCACCATCTCCAGGAGTTTGCCCAAGTTCATGTTCATTGCATCAGTGATGCCGTCCAGCCATCTCATCTCCTGATGCCCTCTTCTCCTTCTGCCCTCAATCTTTCCCAGCATCAGGGACTTTTCCAGTGAGTTGTCTGCTCAAATCAGATGACCAAAATACTGGAGCTTCAGCATCAGTTCTTCCAGTGAATATTCAGGGTTGATCTCCCTTAAGATTGACTGGTTTGATCTCTTTATTGTCCAAGGGAATTTCAGGAGAATTCTCCAGCACCACAGTTCGAAGGCATCAATTCTTTGGCACCCTGCCTTCTTTACGGTCCAGCCCACAACCATGCATGTCCACTGGGAAGATCATAGACTTGACTATACAGACCTTTGTCAGCAGAGTAATTTCTCTGCTTTTCAACATACCGTCTAGGTTTGTCATCTGTTTCCTGCCAAGAAGCAAATATCGTCTGATTTCATGGCTACAGTCACCATACACAGTGATTTAGGAGCCCAGGAAGAGGAAATCTGTCACTACTTCCACCTTTTTCCTTCTATTTGACATGCGGTAATGGGGCCAGATGTCATGATCTTAGTTTTTTTAATATTTAGTCTTAAGCCGGCTCTTTCACTCTCTTCCTTCACCCTCATCAAGAAGCTATTTAGTTCCTCTTCACTTTCTGCAGGAAAAAAATCTTAAGTTTTTCCCCCCACTATCAGAAATAAAAGCAAAGACCTAACTGGAATTTTTCTTTTTCTATTTTACAGACTTAATTTTTTAGGGTGGTTTTAGGTACACAGCAAAATTGAGAGAAAATTAGGACATTTCTCATATGCTCCTCATAGGGATAAACTTCCCCATAACCAGCATTCTTAATAACAGATCTTAGATATTTTTACAACACAGCTCTTTATATACATTTCTAAAATATCACCTTAGACCACACAAACAGCAAATAGACATATCATGCAGTGGGCTATATTAAACTGTAAGAAATTAATCGAGTTATTTGAAAGACCCTGTATTTTTATTTATATCCCAAAAAATTAAGTCAGAAAGGAGAATTGGAATAATAAACTATATGATTTAGTGAATACATCAAATATTCAAAAAATGATCTTGAGCTACTTAATTTATTCATACATTATTTTGTCCTTGATCAGAATAGGGACATAAATATAAGAGAAGGAAAGAACCTCCCTCATAATGAGTTGTCTGGTTTGACTGATAACATTTATTTCATGATCCCTAAAACTTCCTTCTCTGAGCTTGGAGTGGAAAAAAGCTTACTATAAAGAAAATTTTATTACCTCTCCTTTCTAAGTTAGTGAAAGAAGGCATGCCCTTTTGATGTAGATTGCAATCATTACTGTTGAGTAAGAAAGATAAGAGCAGAAAAAGATGGAGAAAGCCTGACCACTTGCTTCGGAAAAGAAGTATGAGTCACTCCAAGAATGGCCAACAAGGACTTTTCAGGAAGAGACTTAAACTAGATCCATAAGCCATGACTGGCAAACAGCACAGGTATTAGAAATCAATTTTTGCTACCAGTTCTTATCAACTTTCTCTCAGTTTTAAATTCTACAAGCATAATCCACGTAAGCTAATATACCTATGATGAGTTTAGATTATATACTAAGATTTATTTAATACATTTACTTTAATTCCATTGGATGGAGGAGTTAGCAAAAGCAAAATAAAATTAAAAAGAGAGATTTTTTTTTTTTAATATTTAAAGAAGAGACAAAGTTTGTCTCTTCTGACCAATCTCATCAGGCTCCTCCAAGTCTTCCTCTCTACCAGACCTAAAGCTTGGTCTTTAAAGACTTAAACAGGGATTCCCAAGTAGTATTAGTGCTAACAAACCTGCCTGCCAGTGCAGGAGACATAAGAGACATGGGTTCCATCCCTGGATTAGGAAGATCCACTTGAGAAGGGCATGACAACCCACTCCAGTATTCTCACCTGGAGAATCCCATGGACAGAGCAACCTGGAGGGCTACCGCCACAGAGTCACAAAGTGTCAGACATGACTGAAGCAACTTAGCACAAACACATTGTTTGTAATCGCTCAAGACCAGAGAAAACTCACAGCTGCCTCCAAAATTTACTGTGTGTTCCAGCCAAAACCTGAAGAGGGAGCCCTTGTCTCCAGCCTTGATGGAGGATAGGAGCTTAACTTCATTAAACAATAAATGCCAGTTAGCAAACCCAGATGGCTTTCACATGGACCAATTCTCCTACCTGCTCTTTGTAATTTTTCACTTTCTTGATTTTATGAGTCCTCATTCACTCCCTTCTCCAGTCACTCCTTCTGCTTTTAAAATGCCCAGTCACTTCTGTACAAATCAAAGTTGAGTTCACTTCACACCAGACTCTTTTCTCTATGCGATGTTATATTACTGATTCTCTGTGCAATATTATACTACTATCCTTACCACTTTCATGTCTAGCTTTATCTCTGACAGAGGAAATAGAAGAAACAGAAAAAATAAGATGTTCCCTCTCAAAAGAAAAATGCCCAGTCCAGAAAAAATAATTGAACTAAAGGGAAATATATGAACTCACTGATTGAAACATGTTTTATTAGTGCTTACTGTGGAGTCCTATCCCAATAACCTACAGGTGGGAGGTACAATAAAAAAGCACCAGACTAAACTGTTGGTCGCTCAGTCATGTCTGACTCTTTGTAACCCCAAGGACTGTAGGCCATCAGACTCCTCTGTCCATGGAATTCTCCAAGCAAGAATACTGGAGTGGATTTTGCCATTCCATTCTCCAGGGGATCTTTTCAACCCAGGGACTGAACCTGGATCTCCTGCATTGTAGGCAGATTCTTTACCTTCTGAGCCACCAGAACTTACTCTATTCAAGACTTTAGTTAATGAATATAGCAGAGGACAGAATGTAATGTGTAAATCAAAATACACAATACAATTACTACATTTCTTCTGTACAACACACAGACAGTGAAAGCGAACAGACAACAAAGACAAGTGAATTTCAGTCTATGAAATAAGAAAGCAGATAAAAAAGATCCAAGAAGTTGGAAATCAAGAAATTAAAATATGTAAATAGGTAAGAAGTGGACAGTTGGAATTTCTCCATTTTTCTTCAGGAACTACATTAAAAAAAGATTTAGCAAAACAACCATTAAGAAATACCACACCTTAAAAATCCAACCACCAGAAATATTCATGCTATTCTTACTTGAATTTTTTAAATTATTGTACTTCTTCTCTCTGCCTGCAATCCAGGAGATGCAGGAGATATGGGTTTGATTCCTGGGTCAGGAAGATCCCCTGGAGGAGGGCATAGCAACCCACTCCTATATGCTCTCCTAGAGAATCTCATGGACAGAGGAGCCTATCGGGCTGCAGTCCATGGGATCACAAAGAATAGAACAAGACTGACGTGGCTGGATGGCGTCACTGACTCGATGGACGTGAGTCTGGGTGAACTCCGGGAGTTGGTTATGGACAGGGAGGCCGGGCGTGCTGCGATTCATGGGGTCGCAAAGAGTCAGACACGACTGAGCGACTGAACTGAACTGAACTGAAGTGACTGGACATGCATTTAATCTCTGTATTTTAACTGAACTTTTTAGTCATTTACATTTTTACATATTTTACTTATCTGATAATCATGAAATAGGAAAAATCTTCACTATTTTCCACTCAGATAAGAAATGCTGCTATGAAACCTGCAAATTTATACCAGAGATAGGCAGTGAAGCACTTCTGAAGTGTGTTTGCTTTCTTCATCTCTGCTCCAAAAACACAATTTCAGAAACTTTTTTTTTTTTTTTTTTACCACATAAAGGCGTAGTTCTTTTTAAAAATGGCATTGGAACCACTGGAAATTCTCTTAAACTACAAGCACTAAGTATAACATGTTTTATATTTAACAGTAACAGCAGTTATTCTATTCTTAATGAGAGTCTACATTACAAAATAAAAAGAATAGTTTAACTTAGGGTAACTGATTCCATTAATTTCTTTCTGATAATTAATATATGTATATATTGCTTTACGTGTATTTAGAAACTATTTTTATCTTATTCTTAACATTA
Source organism: Bos javanicus (assembly GCF_032452875.1). NCBI lineage: Eukaryota > Metazoa > Chordata > Mammalia > Artiodactyla > Bovidae > Bos > Bos javanicus. The sequence continues at coordinate 28,486,546 of NC_083887.1, read as the reverse complement.
CCTGTAAAATTTAGGTACCGTAGCAAAATTTTACAAGCTAGGATTTTACTCAAATCCTATCTTCCAATGGAAATCTGCCTGTGTATTCTTTTGGCAGTCTATTTTGCCATTTATCCATCTGTAAAATTTTTTGATCTTTTACAATGGGCTGGACACTATTTTAGGTGCTGAAAATACAAAGCAAGCAAAAGCAAAAAGGGCTCTGGCCCTACAGAACCTGTGTTCAGTACAATGACCTAAGTTAAAGTGTAAAACACAGTGCAAAGGACTCGGGAAGTTCTAAAAATCAAGAGCTCAGTGCAATCGCAAGATGAAGCAAAATAGCAATAATAATACTGTAATCTAGGTTTTGCTCAAAAAGTGGGCCTCTGCTTCAAATTTTATTACAATCAAAGTACAAAAATGTCACTAGAAAGACAGCACTTGGGATCGAGATGGAAATGTATAAGAAACTGCTCAAGTTAATGGAATGGAATTAATCATATTTTAAGATTTCTAGTGTGTGATATTTCATTTTTTAAAAAACAATTTAAATGTGTACATTTACTCCCAAAGTATCTGCAGAGAGAATAGACTAGTATACAGTACAGGCTCCTATCTTAATATGCTCACTATAGCTGAATGTTTATACCTTGGGATTTGTGAATGAAACTAAATGTTTACTCCTTGGGCTTTGTGAAAAAGGGTCCTAAATATTTCTTTCTCACAAATTTAAGTTAGGTAGAATATTGTTACTCATGCTTATAGCTAATTTTCTGGGTTTTTTTAAAATATAATTTCTATATATATCCTTCCTAGAGTATATCTTAATTGTAGAGGTTTTAACCATTTGATTTTTCTTTCGTGTTCAGTTGGCTTTGGTTTGTGTTGTTTATTTGTTTTACCTTGTTCTGTTTGTATGGAGATTTAAAAAATAAAAGTAAACTCTACCATTTAAAAAAAAAAAAGAGTAAACAGTTTATATATGAATTTGTATATGCATTGGAAAAGGAAATGGCAACCCACTCCAGTGTCCTTGCCTGGAGAATCCCAGGGACGGGGGAGCCTGGTGGGCTGCCGTCTATGTGGTCGCACAGGGTCGGACATGACTGAAGTGACTTAGCAGTTTATATATGAAAAAAAGACACTGACAAGAAACATCCTAAAGGGCTCATTCTCATATATATTTATATGTGTTCATGTGTGCTAAGTCATTTCAGTTGTGTCCAACTTTTTGCAACCCTATGGCTCCTCTAGAGAAGGCAATGGCACCCCACTCCAGTACTCTTGCCTGGAGAATCCCATGGACAGAGGAGCCTGGTGGGCTGCAGTTCATGGGGTCGCTAAGAGTCGGACACGACTGAGTGACTTCACTCTCACTTTTCACTTTCATGCATTGGAGAAGGAAATGGCAACACACTCCAGTGTTCTTGCCTGGAGAATCCCAGGGACGGGGAGCCTGGTGGGCTGCCGTCTATGGGGTCACACAGAGTTGGACACGACTGAAGCGACTTAGCAGCAGCAGTAGCATGGCTCCTCTGTCCGTGGGATTCTCCAGGCAAGAATACTGGAGTGGGTTACCATGCTCTCTCTCCTCCAAGGTATATTCCCAACCCAGGGATTGAACCCACATCTCCTGGGTCTCCTGCATTGGCAAGCAGATTCTTTACCACTGAGCCACAGGGGAAGCTCAATAGATTTATATTATATAAATACATGGGCTTCCCAGGTGGTACCAAGCTTCAGAGGTAGCTCAAACAGTAAAGAATCTGCCTGCAATGTGGGAGACCTGGGTCAGGAAGATCCCCTAGAGAAGGAAAGACAACCCAAGTATTCTTGCCTGGAGAATCCCATGGGCAGAGGAGCCTGGCAGGCTACAGTCCATGAGGTCACAGTCAGACACGGCTGAGCGACTTAATATAGTATATACTCCAGGTGGCGCTAGTGGTAAAGAATCTGCCTGCCAATGCAGGAGACAGAGGAGATGCAGGTTCAGTCCTGGGCGGGGAAGATCTCCTGGAGAAGGAAATGGCAACCGACTCCAGTATTCTTGCCTGGAGAATCCCATGGACAGAGGAGCCTGTCCATGGAGAGACAATCCATGGGGTTGCCAAGAGTCAGACATGACACAGCAACCAAGCACACATGCCTATCAATTTAGTCTTATAAGGAATTTGCTCATGCAGTCAGGGAGACTGAAAAGTCCCAAGATCTGCAGGCTGAGTAAGCAAGCTAGAGACTCAAAAAAGCTGAAAGCATAGTTCCAGTCCTTAGGCCAGTAGGCTTGAGACCCAGGAAGAGCTAGTGTTTCAGTTCAAGTCTGAAAGCAGGAAAAACTGTTATCTCATTTCAAAGCCAGTCAGGCAGAAGGAGTTTCCTCTTACTCAGCTTTTCTGTTCTATTCCTGATCCAAATATGAAATCTCATCCAAACACCTTCATAAAAATATCCAAAATAATGTTTCACCAAATACACGGGTCCAGTCAAATTGACACATAAAATTAACCATCATTCGTGACTTTAATTAGTATCCTTTGTCTTCTCAAGCTTACAAATAATTCCATAGCATTCAGAGGAAAGAGAGAGAGAGTTGACACAATAACAACCCACTGACAACTACTTACTGCATACTTACTGTTTGTTCACAGACTGCCTTCTATGTTTTGGTCATCTGTCTGTGAATCTAATCTGTGCAATCAGACCTAATCCATTTAGGTATATGCAGCAGGAGGTCAAGATGAGATGAAGAATTTTCCTGGGAATTTAGGTAGTACTAAAGGGTAAAAGGTTAGCACACAGAATGAACAAGCAGAAGTAAAGATAGGGATAGATATGACACATTAGGATACAGAGTTCAGTTTACTTGGAGCAGAGTATGCCTATGTATCAGTGATGCGAAATAAGGTTAGACAGGTAGGGATGCGGTAGTCCATTTATGAGAAACTTGAAACTTACATAGTGCATCTGTATAGTGCTCTACAATTTTAAAACTGCTTTCAGATATTTATCTTTTTTTAATCCTTTAAACAAAACCACTTTTAACAACTTTGTAAGGTATATATTGTCATTATTCATTTTTATAGTGGAGAAGGCTTATTATTGTATAGACGTTGGAGCACTCATCTGATTCCTACATCCGTGCTCTTTTCCCATTGAAGTGCCATTCAAGGACCATTTATGATTCTTGAGCAAGGAGTGTTACTATAAAAACAATGTTTTAGAAGATTTGATCTTAGTTTATGAGATGCATTGAAGAGTGGCACCTGGAAGTCAGGAGGAGGCAATAATGCTTTGTGCTTATCCAGGCATTAAGTGTTACCACAGAACAAAGAAATGTAGGAATATTGATATGAGTGCAGTCATTTTTAAAGGAAGAAATGACAAATTCATAGGTGTGATCTATTAATATGTATGTAGTAAGATATACAGTAAAGGCATAGAGATAAGAGAAATAGATCCCCACTTTAAAAATTTAAAGAGATATATTTTATCTATTTCTAAGTTTAAATTCACCTTAGTTTTAAAGCTGTACAAATGTTCAATGTCATTTTTGTCTTACATCATCTTGTGATACCCCTCACATTTAAGGGGAAAAAGCTCTCACAAGAAGTTCATTCTCATAAATTTAAAATCATCTCATGGAACACCCAACAGATTGAAACAACTTGAAAAAAAGATAATTGTTGAAAGTACTTCTATGTTTAAACTACTTTTTTTTTTTTAAGTCTCTCTTTTCTCATGATAATGACCTTCATTATAATACTGCTAAAAATATCTCACAAACACTTTTGGACAATGCTCATATATACAGTGTAGCTCATATATAGAAAATTGAAAAATAGGCCCTTAGCAAGAGAGGATTGAGAGAGAAGGCTATTCTGAGAATTGAAAAATCAGAACAAAATGAATCATTAAATTTCCACTTATTTTTAAGATACACATTGAAAGCAAACTTTGAATTTAATTCCATTGACCTCTGTTTCCTTTCTGGTTTGATACAGAACAAATACATATTCCTTTAGGATAAGAAATTGTCCAAGCAAATAAAATAAACGTAGTTCTTGTAGACTCAGAGCAAATCCAGTCATTTAAAAGACTTTGTCATCATATTTACAGTAACAGTCAAAGGAAAATTGGCTTTTATAGGTAGAGTTTATACTGACCAATTCTCTGTTTTGTTTGGTTTTGGACACTTACTCATTTAGAATTTAGATAAGAAATAAAATATTTTTTCAAAATATTTTTAAAGATTTTTATATGGATCGTTTTAAAAGTCTTTATTGAATTTGTTACAATATTGTTTCTATTTTATATTTTGGGGGGTTTTTGGTTATAAGGCATGTGGGACCTTAGCTGCCCAACCAGGGATCAAATCCATACTGCCTGCGTTGGAAGGCAAATTCTTAATTACTGGACTGCCAGGGACGTTCCAAAACACTTGTTCTTTATCTTACATAAAGATTCAAAGAATGGAAAAGAAAACACAAAATAAATATGACATAGTTTCTACTATTTAAGAGTTTAGAAAAAGACTTATGAGTGTCAGAAAAATGTAGCAATTGTTGTTTTAGCCAAACTCACTACATGTGAGGAAGAAATAAGTCCAAATTGAGTTTATCTAAATCAATGGTAGAGTTACTAGGGTGAATGAGAGTAGGCACGATGGGTATCAGGTGGTGTTTAAGAGGGAATGTCCGTAATAAAGCTTCATCTAGATCTGTCCTGCAGGACGGAGCACATCTGAAACGGCAGTGGGGAAGGACGAACAAGCTGGATGAGTGTGAGGCACAGCTTGACTACTGGGAAGTGTGGGGCCAAGGGCCCTGCATGTTAATAAAGAGTCTCTAACTCAGTGGAGGGGAAATTTTTTTTTAAAGCAGCATGGAAATCTATCATGAGACTTCTATAGACTCAAGATACTTCAAAATGAAACTGGCCAAAATGCCAAACCTTACATATTTTCCACCAGAATGCAGAAATAGAGATTCTCTCTAAAAGTATGATGTTTTGATTTCCTGTAAAAAGAGAAAGCAAGGGAAAAAGGAAAGAACATTTTGTCAGGCTGAGTTAAGTACTTTCTTACAAAAATAAAGTTCAAGATTAATAGTAATTAGAGGGGAAGGCAGGTAGGGGGAGAGCAAAATGGCTTAAGGGATCAAGTGTATGGTGACGAATGGAAACTAAACCATTGCTGGTGAGCACGCTGTAATGTATACAAAAGTGGGAATATAATCTTCTACACATGAAACTTATATAATGTTATCAGCAATATTGCCTCAATTTTTTAAACCATCAGCAAAAATAATGTAGTTCTGCCTCAGACTATCTTTTTGTTTCCTATTGGCAGAAAAAACAAACAATACAATTCAAACAAACCTTAATATAAATTTTATTTTCTTCCTCTTTACCTTATGCATAGTTGAGCTACCTATGGATCATTTATTCCACCTATAGAATTGCAGAAAAAAATTTTAAACCTTTTCCCAATATTTTACAGAAATAATAACATATTTGTGCTTCATATTTGATTGGCTTCATGTAAGTTTATTTTCCTTTAAAAAAATCACATATCAAAATGTGAGAAACGTTCCTTCCCCCATCTCAAGCTATGTTTCAAATTGCTCAGGTGGTGCTATCATCAGGACTTTACCTATTCTTTCTGCATATATGATAATCATCATTTGTGTTTCTTACAAGTCTTGTAATTTTTACTAAAATACTGATTTCCTGCTGAGATACTTCTAGTGCATACACACCATATTTTTGTTTTCTTTCACCCATCTGCTGGTTGTGAACATCAAACTATAACTCATATCCAAATAATCAGAATCGATGTTGGTAGACGGTCAGAACTCAGTAACTGAAGACTAAAGAAATGAGTGACTGGATGAATGACAAATGAATGGATGTTAAATACAGCCGTGTGGGAGAAGGGATATATTGATTATATCTGTAACTGATCTGGAAAAAAAAAAAGATAAATATCCTGGCAAGATAAACTTGTATTTCAGCATTCAACTAAAATTACAAGTAGAGAGTAGAAACAATTGTAAAATTGTATCCTGTGTAAGTAATACATACAATTATTCTCTGTGTAAAAGTTTTACGATATTGTAGATAAGATTAATGTCACTTTGAATATAATACCATGGATGATACATATAATATTGATTTGTGGATATGTGGAGTTCTTTTCCCCAAGTGAACTTTGAACAGATGTTTTGTAATAGAAATGAGGGACAAAACCAAGGCAGACTATCTACACAGCAATAATAGAAATAGTTAATAACTCCTAAATTCCAGTCACTTTTTAAAATACTTATGTGCACATTAACACACTTAAGCCTTACAAAGACCTGAGGTAGTTACTAGATTCTTCCCATTGTGCAGATGAGTAAACTGAGGCATTTAGAGGTTAAGTGATTCCTCCACAGAAAATGTACAGAGAAAGGGGAGCCTATGATTGAGTACTGATCAAACAACCACCACTGACAGGCAGTGGGCATCTGTGTTGGTGCAGAACAGGCTCCCACCCAAGTTAACTCACATTTCTCATGTCTGTGGAATACTCTAGCAGATTCTAGGATTTATATTCTATTTACCAATTGGTTGTTCTTCTCATATATGGGAAATCTGCTTCAGTTCTCAAATGTGTTTCTTCTTGATGAATAACTGAATCAAATTCACAAGTGGGGACTCAGATATACCAACGTCTTCTGGAAATCAATATTAATATACTCTTGTTCAACACAGATGATACCAACTAAGCATCATGCCCATAAGCTACACATCAACATGTGAGGCATCTTCAGTGTGCCTGAATTGTCCTACCCTTGTGTTAACTTACACATTAAATTCTATGTATCTTTCAAATTCTTGCTAGGCTGCCATCTCCTCAGTGAAGTCTTGCTGCCCTGTATTTTTTTCTGTCTCGTACATGCTGTTAGTATGGCACCATTATTCTAGATTAAAAATTTTTTTACATGCCATTCTCACACTAGGCAGTCAGATTTTGAGACTAATTATGCTGTTAGGGTTGCCCAGGTCTGATGTTAGATGCATTGCAAATGCCTGAGAAATAAATTGAAATCTGACTGCTATATCAGCACCGTTGCAGTCTGATTTACACGACTACCTTTACAGCTCTTTTTAGCTAGGACATGAATTAACTCCCATTTGCTTCATAACTTCCCCCAAATAGTCCACAAAGCTATATTCTTCCCATATGCTTCATTCTTCCTATTTTATTGATATTCTTAGTAATATTTTTGCATTTGGAGGGAGCTTTTTATATGCCTATTAAATTTAAGAAGAATTCTACCAATTCAAAGTCCCCACATATATTGATAGTGGCAAATTTAATACAGTGCCCATTTTTACAAAAATATATTGTCCTTAGAATTATAAAAAACAACATCTAATTCTACCAAAATGAGCTTACTAGCAATTGTTATTCCCACTCAAGGATAAATTCACTTTTCAAATAAATTTCCCTGACTATGAAGTTCTGTAAAAAGTAACTCCTATTTCTAGCAGGAAAGCCGATTAAGAAACCCTGCCATCACTGTAAATGCCTAGACACAGCAGGTGAAATATAACAAAACTTATTTTAAGCGCCTAAGTAAGTTTTCAACAAAGAGGCGAATTGGTGAGTACCAGAAATAAACTGGAAACTGAAAACCAAATGGTAAGCATGTGAATGGAACCTGAGACGGTCCTGTGATGTGTTTTTCCTCCCAGAACTTTAGGGACTCAAGCTGTACATTCCCCAAGACAGGAGGAACAAGGGGTGTGCTCTCCAGCCTGTGCAAGACAAAGAATTGGAACTTAGAGAACGGAGTGGGGACCCTTACATGTCTACACGTTTGGTGGATAATTTATTTTTTTAAATTGCCCAATGTCACGGGCAGATAATAAGAAAGCTTATCCCATCTCTTCCTCTGCTCTATGTGGAAAAAATATATATATATTGGGGAATATATTATTACACAAATATATTCCCAAATAAAGTGAAATTCTAGTCCTATGGTTACAACGGGCTTGAGGGTAAAATTAACATGTACTGTTAATGTGTCATAGTGTCCCTGAGGCAGTGATTACCATTAGGCGACCTGGTACAGCTAACACAGAGCTGTTCGGTATACATGTGTTCTAGGCCACGTGTACAATCTCACAAGAAAGGGAAGACAAAAGTGCTGGAATAAACTAACAATTAAGAACTAACAGCACGTATGGAAATCACAGAAAAAAATAGCCATGAAAGAGACTGATCAGACACAACAGGGAAATTAGAGAGACTCAAGAACTTGAGCTGCAGAGAGGTAATCTAAAAGGGAGTATAAAAATATTACTTACCAATTTTTAAAACTTTTATAAATGCCCACAGGAATAAACATGGTTGTGTTGACAGGTAACACAAGTAATGCACAGACACAGAGTGTGGAGGTCTACAGGAAGTAGAGATCAGACAGTCAAGATGAGAAAAACAGACCCGTTTAGGGGAAACAGTTTGAAGGAGAAGAATTTAGTAAAAATAGCATAATTTTGGTGCATATTACAAAACCGTGAGGAGTAAGGTTAACCACATAGAATAAGTCCATTTCAGGGCTTCTTAGGTGGCCCAGTGGTAAAGAATCTGCCTGCCAATGCAGGAGCCACAGGAGATGCAGATTCCATCCTTGGGTTGGGAAGATTCCCCTGGAGGAGGAATTAGCAACCCATTCCAGTATTCTTGCCTGGAAAATTCCATGGACAGAGGAACATGGTGGGCTATAGTCCATGGGGTCGCCAAATGTCTAACACAACTGAACGGACTGAGCATGCACGCAAGCCAAGCAGAAGTAGACAGTGTGGTTGGTTTCCAACATCCACCCCCTCACTTCCCCGATTAGAGGCAGTATAACGGGAATGAAACTCAGTTTTGGATGGGTGTGCTTTATCCTCCTTGCCCAAACCATGTGTGACCTAGAATGCAGTACTTTAATAGTGAAGGACAGGGAAGCCTGGTGTGCTGCAGTCTATGGGATCTCAAAGACTCAGACACAACAACAACAACTTTAACTGTAGGAACTCTGCCTGCAAACAGCCCCTTGACACTCCATGCCTCTGGTAAATTCTATTCCCTTCTGAAAGTTTAGTGTCAAACAAGATAAAAACAAAACAAAACACACAAATGAAGCACTTTAAAATATCCCTGCTGCCTTCAAAGCAGTACGTATGTAGTAGCCTAACAGATATTTAGAATTCTGATTGGGGTAATGAAGGAGAAGGGAATGCAAGTAATACAAATACAAGTGATGAGGTGATAAATGTTTCAAAGCCAGGTGGGGGGTTAAGGGCTGATTTGTAGCCTTTGCTGATTTCTATGATATAAGCATTCCCACCATGACTGACTTCAAGCTTCCCTTTAACAACCAGCGTGCAAAATGTCTGATTATTTAACACTTGATTATCTCAAACCACTACAAGTTGGCTCCAGCACACTGCTGTCAGCCGACACTCAGAAGACAGTATTGTACCATCTCAGATACACCCTCCCATGAGAGTCGTCTATTGTATTTTCCTAACTGGTTGTATCAACCCATGGATAGTAAATATTCTCAGATTCCATAAGTAGTGTTACTGCCATCTTAGGTGTTTGATGGTAATGTGGACTTTGTCTTTGTCTTCAGATAAATAGAAAATTTATACTAATGGAAAATTGGGAAACAATAAACCAGAGTCTATTTTAAATTGGACTCCCAAGCTATAAAATATTATAATATTTCTAAATTTGTTGATCATTTACTCAGCAAAATGTATTCAACACTCTCTAGGCACAGTTTGTCTTCAACCAACCAAACAATTCCGTCTCCCCTGCTCCCAGAAATGTTCTTTAATTTGGTTTTAAAATATTCCATTTATTTCTTCTATGTAAACAGGATAACAGGCAATATCTGTACACAATAATCATATTTTATAAGTATAAATTGTGGAAGGAAAGAAACATACTTAAATGTTTAAAATATGACAGATCATGGTAAAACATCTGCAAGCAGAACTTTTTTTTTAAATAAGCCACCTGAATTTTGGCAAGTCACAAGATCAATAATCCACTATGAAAGTAATTAAAATAATTGACTGTAGTACTTTTTGTAATAGAAAAAATCTGAAATGTCCATTAATTAGAAAATAAATTTGTGATAAATCCATAAAATGGAATGTTACATAGCAGAGAGGATGAATAAATCCAAGCTATACAAATCCATATGGGTGAACCTTACAAATTTAATATTGAAAAAAACTGCCAGCTTATATATATAATATGATGCTTCTTAAATAAAAACTCTAAAACTTTTGTATATACATATTATCAGTTCAGTTCAGTCGCTCAGTCGTGTCCGACTCTTTGCGACCCCATGAATCGCAGCACGCCAGGCCTCCCTGTCCATCACCAACTTTATACATGGACTTATATACATATAATCTGCCATTCATGGTGGTAAAACAGAAATCTCATGAAAGTATTTCAGTAACCTCATAAGTTGAAAGAAACTTTATGGTATTAAAAAGAGATTCATAATTAGCTTTATCTATATCAGAATGTTTTATTTCTAAGTTGGTGATTTGCATACAGATTTTTGTTTACTTTTTGTCCTTTTGGAATGTATGAAAATTTCCGTATTTTAATAATTAAAAATGTAAAATCCATTGACTAAACATTTATAGCTTCACAATATTTTGTGATTTAAACATTAGTCAACAGAGTATTATACTGTGCATAAAAATCCTCATTAATCTTTCCTACTTTCAAGTTTGGAAATTAATTTCTTAAATATTTAATTAACAATATGTCACTAATGTTATTAAGGATACTCTACGCAATTTCAAATCATAACTTGCAGAGTAATATATTTATAAAACATCAGAATTAATAACTAGGAATGAGAGATTAGTGTCATCTTACTTAGAATAAATATAAAGATGACACAAATTCAATCTCTCTTTGTTATTCATCATCCACGTTTCATCCCAGGAAGATCTACTAGATTTTTCATGCTCAAGATTTGTGATGTCATGTGAATGTGTATGCTGGTACATGTGTGAACACAAATATGTGTTCCCATGTATGTGTATCCAGAGAAAAGTGTCTGTGATATAATTTTTAATTATGGAAATTGATCCAAGGAACAGAACACAAATTGTAATTAAACAGGAATATTTAGTTTTTCTGAAACTAAAACATTGATTAAAGAGACCCAAAGAGATTAATTCTCTGACCTAGAAACCCTAGCTTTGCCAAATTCAGTATTGAAATTATATATTGGATATAAACACTGTTGAGAAAACTGAATAGGCTAAGGAGAGTATTTCTTCTCCTTCCATTGAATTTTAAGGTCAGATTCAGGCAAAAATTGCCTTGCAAAGGGTTGGGTTTGGGAAAACAAAAGTCCAATTAACCATAGATTTTCAAAATTCTATCCCCAGTGGTCTAGTGGTTAGGATTCTGCACTCTAGAAATTCTAGGCCTCCTTTGATCTCTGACCAGTTTTGTGACCTTACTTCTCTGATGTTATTTTTCTATTTCATTTTTCTCTCACTTGTGTAAATTATCTGATGTTCTCTGTGTTTACAATCCATTCTGATTATATTTATTTGTTATAAAATATTTAGTAGAATTTTTTTCCCCAAGACAACCCATGACTTACATGTGCCTCAGAATTTCCCCTGAGATACAGAAAGTTTCCTAGCACTACAAAAAATGAAACAAGATATTTCTCTGGTTCATCCTTGGTAGGAAAATTTAGATTACTTGGCACCTAAAAGAACAAATAATGTACATGTACTTTCCCCAAAATGAGGAGAAATAGGATGATTTACTAGTGCTTGAACTTTTCTAGTCAGCAAGGGCCACGCAATTTTTTTGTGTGTGTAACTAATTTAACTTTATCAAATTCTAGCACAAATTTATTTAAAAAAATATATTTATGACCCTATATGGAATATTTTTATGCCCCAAGTTACAATTTAAGTAGGATTTATTTACTTTCAAATGGATTTGTCTAACATTTTAAATATTTAATTTAAAAAATTAAATCTTAATTCAAATTTTAAGGTGAACATTTATTGCATAAGGTGGTATTCAGCTTTATTTTAATTAAAATGTTATATTAATTGACATCTTGCATACATAAAAATGAACTTATGGTGATTCTTTTCATTCTGTTTTGTTTCATTTTTAAGTAAGGGTCGAGTTGCAGGTGTGACCAAACCAAAACCTCAATAATAATCCTTGTAGATGAATGAATATTCTGAAATGTACAACTCTAGTTTGATAAAGTAGTGAAGATGAGCTCATGGTGGAAATAAAATATAGTGATATCATCACAGGGGTTCCCTAGTGGCTCAGTGGTAAAGAATCCACCTGCCAATACAGGAGATGCAGGTTCGATCGCTGGGTCAGAAAGATACCCTCTAGAAGGAAATGGCTACCCACTCCAGTATTCCCACTTGGAGAATCCCATGGACAGAGGAACCTGGTGGGCTATAGTCCATGGGGTCACAAAGAGTCGGATATAACTGAGCAACAACAACAATACCATCAAAAGAAATTTAATCTGTACCTTCATAAGAAATGTTGCTTTTTTAGGATGAAAGTACAATTAATTGCCACATATCATTATTTGTTTGAAGTAGTCAACTCCTTTGCCTAAAATAGTCCAAGAGGGAAAACTTCCCTTTCTTTCTTTACCACCACCAGCAAATTTCCCCAAAACTTAAAGGACAAGTTATCTTACACTTACAAATGCTCAACTGGCTTCTCGAGTCTTCTGACCCCAAGAATAGACTTTTGTCAGGTGCCTGCCAGGTTCCCATGTCCACATCTGTCCCCCGGACTCAACAGGCTGCTTGCTGGAATGTCCTGCTGTCACCACTGGCCCTTCATCTGCCAAAACCACCAGTGTCTCCACTCTCCCGGGTGTCAGCTGGCCCAGCATCACCCTCATGCACCAGCCACCAGGAGAACTGCAGCAGCCCATGTGCTCAGGCCCGACTTCATAGATTTCACCGTAGCTCTGTTTCCTCCCATCACATCTAGATCCAGGTAAAGTATTCCGCCCTGAGACCTGAAACAGAGCTCTGCCAGCACCTAATAACAGAAGTGTGCAGGTTTAATGCCCCATAGACTAACTTAGACTAAATAGAGTCAAGAAAATGGGAAAAGCTAGCAGATAAATTCCTGTACTTTCCTTGTCTTTCAGACTGTTCTGAGTAACTAAGATTCCTTAAGACCTTCCTCGAAGACTTCCACACTGATTGTCAGAACTATGTTGTGCTTCCTTCTGAAGCTGTGGTTGCTGGGTCATGGACCACTTTTCTTTCTTCCTGAACTCACCTCTTTGACCCACACTCTTGTTGCCCTGGCACTGATCCTTCCCATAAAGTCTTAGGATGCAGGCTCTATTTTTCAGGGAGAAATAAGACATCAAACTTTGGGGGGCATACTTAATCTTAAAGTTGTAAGAAATCTAAAATACTATGGAAATAATTAGAAATCTTTCTGCAAAACTCCACTTGAATATCCATAGTTATCATGCCTTAACAAGTCCCCAGAGTTTAAAAAAAATACAAAAGACAAAGTTCTCCTTAATCCAGGAAATTAACCTAGTTCAGGAGAAGATTTTGTTTTTCATACAGCTCTGTACCATGTGATGTAAAATTCTTACCATTTTTTAAACCTCAGTATAGACTGGTAAATGATAACAAAATAATTGGAAAATGAGTGTTTTTAAAGAAATATAGGAAACATATGATTAGTTTACTATGGAAAATAGATTTTATGAACAGTAACTATGAACATTAACAAAAAAAACTCATTCAGTTTTTTTTTTCTTATGGTCTTTATTGAGGTATAATGTATTAATACAGTTGAATGAGTTGTGTTAGGATATTTGCATCATCCTAAATAGTTCTCTCATGACCCTTTCCCACTCATAGCCCAGGCAACCACTGGTCTCATCCGCTTTTCATCTGCTTTCACTTTCTGTCACCATAGAGCAATTTTGTCCATTCTAGAATTTCATAGAAATAGAATCATTACACACACACATTTGTATTTATGTGTGTGTCCAGGTTCTTTCTCTCAGCATAATGTTTTTGAGGTTCATCTATGTATTAATAGTTGTGTCTGTTAGTGAAGAAGTGAAGTGAAGTTGCTCAGTCGTGTCCGACTCTTTGTGACCCCATGGACTGTAGCCTGCCAGGCTCCTCCATCCATGGGATCTTCCAGACAAGAGTATTGGAGTGGGTTGCCGTTTCCTTCTCCAGGGGATCTTCCCAACCCAGAGACCGAACTGTGGTCTCCTGCATTGCAGGCAGACTCTTTACCATCTGAACCACCAGAGAATCAGTAATTTGTTTCTTTTTCTTGCAGGGTAATATGCCATTGATCACCACATGTGAATGGACCTTTTCATTGTTTCTCATTTCTGCCTACTACCAACCCAGCTGCTATAAGCATTTATGTGCAAGCTTTTGTGTGGGTATATATTTACATTTATTTGGAGTGAATATCTAGTAGAATTACTGTATCATATGGTAACTATATGTTTAACCTCACTACCTGTTTTCTAAAGTAGATGGACCCACAAGAAATGTACAACAGTTTCAGCTGTTCTGTATCCTTCCCAATGTTTGACATTATTAGTCTTTTTGATTGTAACCATTTTAGAAGGGAGTGTTATCTCTTGGCAAGTTTCAGTTTGTGTTTCTCTGCTGAGTAATGATGCTGAACATCTTGTGCTTATTATCCATGTCCTAACTTTTTGGAATGTGTCTGTTCACAACTTTTTTTCATTTTTATTGATATTTCTCTTCTTACTCACTTTTAAATAATAGAACCCTTCAGTATCTACTGAAGTGTCTTGTGGTTTGCAAATATGCCAGAACATTTTAATTAAATTCATGAAATAAAAACAATTAATTACCTCAGTTTCTGCTTTTAGCCTCCTTCCTCAGGAAACTCCAGCTCTTCTCGCCTTCTGTCTGTTCTTAGAACAGGCCTGGTTTTATTCTCCACCTCACATTGCTCTTGCAATTAGCTCTGTTTGAAATTCTGCTTCCTTTTCCCCTCATGAGATAGACTCCTCATCTTTCACATATCAGCTCAAAAGTCAACACCCAGTCCAAAATAAAGCCTTCTATGTCATTTCCTGTGACATCACCCTGTTTCCAGCACTCCTCATAAGCTGCAGTTATATTTTTCAATTTATTTACTTAGTTGTTAATTGTTTCCATTCCCCCATACCTGTGCTCCCTGAGAACAGGCACCACGCCCAACCTGTTTTCCAGAGCCCCCAGCACGTTGCATACTGCAAAGCCACAATGGGAGTGGAATAATATTTACTGCTGAATGAATGAATACCTCAGTTCTCCATGAGTCATTAATTAGAGGGTCAGCATTTATATAGAGAAATCATCCCCTGAAGTCCTGTTGAAGTTTTAGGCAGCTCTCAGTAACTCACAAATGGGTGTGTCCCTGAACCTTGTTTCTACTCAGGTGAGTCTAGGATAAAAGAGGCTTCAAGAGTTTTCCTACATGACTGTGTGCACCTCCAGGAATTCCAAGCAGCCACAATATAGTTCTTGGCTTTTTGAGACTCCCTGTCAATGTTGAAACTTTTCAGAATGAGTTTCTCAAAATAAACAGGATCATCCAAAGTCTATTGACCTATTTCTGGCTCAATGAGAAACTAGGCAAATCACGCAATGAGTGAGCCCAGTAGAAGACAACAGGGAATGGTGAGTAGCTCGAAAGTAAAAGTGTTAGTCACTGAGTCGTGTCCAGCACTTTGTGAATCCATGGACTATCCAGTCCACCAGGCTCCTCTGTCCATGGAATTTTCCAGGCAAGAATGGATAGCCAATCGCTTCTCCAGAGGATCTTCCGGATCCACGGATCGAACCCAGGCCTCCAGCGTTGCAGGCAGATTCTTTACCATCTGAGCTACCAAGGAAATCTGGTGGGTAGCTTGGTGAGTGCCAAGTGTTGTCACACTAAAATGCAGGATCAGTTTTACCCAATATCCTGGTTTATGAATGATTAAGTGAATGAAGACAGATTTACTCATAGGCTGTATCTCTTAGTAATCATGTTAATATTGGCAAGTAACTTAATCTCTAGTTCATCTATTTTGGTGTGTGTGTGTGTTTTTTTTAATGTGTGTGTTAGTTGTTCAGTTGTGTCCCACTCTTCGCACCGGTTGTGGTGCACCAGTTTCTCGTTGCGGTGGCTTCTCTTGTTGCAGAGCATGGGCTCTAGGGCACGCAGTTTTTAGAAGTTACAGCTCCCAGGCTCTAGAGCACAGGCTTACTAGTTGTGGCACACTGGCTTAGTTGCTCTGCGGCATGTGGGGTCTTCCTGCACCAGAGATCAAACCCATGTCTCCTGCGTTGACAGGTGGATTCTTTAGCACTGAGCCAGTAGGGACTCCTCTCTTTATCTTTAAAGTCGGATACGACTGAGCAACTTCAGTTTATTTTTTCACTTTCATGCATTGGAGAAGGAAATGGCAACCCACTCCAGGGTTCTTACCTGGAGAATCCCAGGGATGGGGGACCCTGGTGGGCTGCCGTCTATGGGGTCACACAGAGTCGGATACGACTGAAGTGACTTAGCAGTAGCAGTAGCAGCAGCAGGGATAATAAGATCTAGTATGTAAGCTATTTTCTGGATTAAGTGGAAAGCTAGTAGTGAAGTGAAAGTTGCTCAGTCATGTCCAAGTCTTTGGGACCCAGTGGACTATGGAGCCTGCCAGGCTCCTGTGTCCCAGGCAAGAATACTGGAGTGGGTTGCATTCCCTTCTCCAGGGGATCTTTCCGATCCAGGAATTGAACCCAGGTCTCCAGCATCGCAGGCAGATTCTTGACCATCTGAGCCACTAGGGATTAAGTGGAATGCTAGTATAGTGCCTGACATATAGTAGAACTTTTATTTTGGTTGTTTATTTCCCAATTTAAATCATTTATGTTTACATGTATAAGAAAGCAAACATTTCCCAAACACATACTGTATTTTTCTATTCAAATTGCTCCTAATAAATATTCACTAATAGCATTAAAAGTGTAATGTGTCTTGGAGCAAATAGATAGCAATTATATAACCTAGAGATTGCAGCAATAAATGAAATAAAAGTCCATGTATTTAAAAAGAAGGACCATAAATTCATATTACTAAGTGAAAAGTCAATGTGAAAAGGCAGCATACTGTATGATTCCAACTGTATGACATTCTGGAAAAGGCAAAACTATGATGGCAATAAAAAGATCAGTGCTTGCCAAGCGTGACGTGAGGGGAGAGATGAACAGGCAGAACACAGGGGATTTTTTAGAGCAGTAAAAATACTCTGATATAATAATGATGGGTATAGTGTATATGTCGTTATACATTTGTCCAATCCCATGGAACATAAAACATCAAGAGTGAACCCCAGGGTGAGCTATAGGGTTTTGGTTAATTATGGTGTGTCAGTATAGGTTCATCCTTGGTTTAAAAAACAAAAAGCATCATTCTGGTATGTGATATTAACAATGAGAGAGGTTATGCATGTGTGAGGTTAGACAGTGTATGGGAAATTTCTATACTTCCCTTTAAATTTTGTTATAAACCTAAACTTGTTTAGGAGAAAGAAAAGATATAAGGAGAAAAGGAAAGATATAAGCATCTGAATGCAGAGTTCCAAAGAATAGCAAGAAGAGATAAGAAAGCCTTCCTCAGAGATCAATGCAAAGAAATAGAGGAAAACAACAGAATGGGAAAGACTAGAGATCTCTTCAAGAAAATTAGAGATACCAAGGGAACATTTCATGCAAAGATGGGCTCAAGGAGGAGCCAAGATGGCGGAGGAGTAGGACGGGGAGAACACTTTCTCCCCCACAAATTCATCAAAAGAGCATTTAAACGTCGAGTAAATTCCACAAAACAACTTCTGAATGCCAGCAGAGGACATCAGGCACCCAAAGATGGGCTCAATAAAGGACAGAAATGGTATGGACCTAACAGAAGCAGAAGATATTAAGAAGAGGTGGAAAGAACACAGAAGAACTGTACAAAAAAGATCTTCACGACCCAGATAATCACGATGGTGTGATCACTCATCTAAAGCTAGACATCCTGGAATATGAAGTCAAGTGGGCCTTAGGAAGCATCACTACTAACAAAGCTGGTGGAGGTGATGGAATTCCAGTGGAGCTATTTCAAATCCTGAAAGATGATGCTGTGAAAGTGCTGCACTCAATCTGCCAGGAAATTTGGAAAACTCAGCAGTGGCCACAGGACTGGAAAAGGTCAGTTTTCATTCCAATCCCAAAGAAAGGCAATGCCAAAGAGTGCTCAAACTACCGCACAATTGCACTCATCTCACACGCTAGTAAAGTAATGCTCAAAATTCTACAAGCCAGGCTTCAGCAATACGTGAACCGTGAACTTCCAGATGTTCAAGCTAGTTTTAGAAAAGGTAGAGGAACCAGAGATCAAATTGCCAACATCCACTGGATCGTGGAAAAAGCAAGAGAGTTCCAGAAAAAACATCTATTTCTGCTTTATTGACTATGCCAAAGCCTTTGACTGTGTGGATCACAATAAACTGTGGAAAATTCTTCAAGAGATGGGAATACCAGACCACCTGACCTGCCTCCTGAGAAATCTGTTTGCAGGTCAGGAAGCAACAGTTAGAACTGGACATGGAACAACAGACTGGTTCCAAATAGGAAAAGGAGTTCGTCAAGGCTGTATATTGTCACCCTGCTTATTTAACTTATATGCAGAGTACATCATGAGAAATGCTGGACAGGAAGAAGCACGAGTGAATCAAGATTGCTGGGAGAAATATCAATAACCTCAGATATGCAGATGACACCACCCTTATGGCAGAAAGTGAAGAGGAACTAAAAAGCCTCTTGATGAAAGTGAAAGAGGAGAGTGAAAAAGTTGGCTTAAAGCTCAACATTCAGAAAACTAAGATCATGGCATCTGGTCCCACCACTTCATGGGAAATAGATGGAGAAACAGTGGAAACAGTGTAAGACTTTATTTTTCTGGGCTCCAAAATCACTGCAGATGGTGACTGCAGCCATAAAATTAAAAGACACTTACTCCTAGGAAGGAAGGTTATGACCAACCTAGATAGCGTATTCAAAAGCAGAGACATTACTTTGCCAACAAAGGTCCGTCTAGTCAAGGCTATGGTTTTTCCAGTGGTCATGTATGGATGTGAGAGTTGGACTGTGAAGAAGGCTGAGCGCCGAAGAATTAATGCTTTTGAACTGTGGTGTTGGAGAAGACTCTTGAGAGTCCCTTGGACTGCAAGGAGATCCAACCAGTTCATTCTGAAGGAGATCAGCCCTGGGATTTCTTTGGAAGGAACAATGCTAAAGCTGAAACTCCAGTACTTTGGCCACCTCATGGGAAGAGTTGACTCATTGGAAAAGACTCTGATGCTGGGAGGGATTGGGGGCAGGAGGGGAAGGGGACGACAGAAGATGAGATGGCTGGATGGCATACTGACTTGATGGACATGAGTCTGAGTGCACCCCGGGAGTTGGTGATGGACAGGGAGGCCTGGTGTGCTGCGATTCATGGGGTCGCAGAGTCAGACACGACTGAGCGACTGAACTGAACTGAAACTTGTTCTTAAAAATTGTCAAAATAAAGATAATACTTCAATGAAAAAATTATTTTCATAATCAATTTAATAGAGAAGAGATTCATGCAAACTCAAAAATAACTTTTCTATATATTCTTATTAAACATTCTCTAAGCAATAAGTCATATAACTTGTGCTTGACTTTAAAAAATTGTTGTAGTGCATTTATTTGGCAATATTATGGAATTAGATATTATATTCTGCTTATATTTTCCAGACAATCCAATCTTACTCTGTGAAATTTCCTTTTTTAAAAAAAATTATTTTATTAATTTCAGTTGAAGGATAACTGTAATACTGTGATGGTTTTTGCCATACATCAACATGAATCAGCCACAGGTATACATGTGTCCCTCCATTCTGAAATTTCTTTAAAAATAACATTGTCTAAATATATACTATCACTTATTGTGAAATATAAACAATACATTTATTTATAAAAATAGATACAGACTCACAGACATAGAAAGCAGACTTACTTTTCCCTTACCCAAGGGAAAAGGAGAGGTACAGGGGCAAATTCGGGGCGTGGGATTAATGGATACACAAAACAACAAGGATTTACTGTACAGTGCAGGTCAAGAAGCAACAGTTAGAACCAGACATGGACCAACAGACTGGTTCCAAATTGAGAAAGGAGTACATCAAGGCTGTGTATATTGTCACCCTGCTTATTTAACTTATATACAGAGTATATCATGAGAAATACCAGGCTGGATGAAGCACAAGCTGGTGTGAAGATTGCCAGGAGAAATATCAATAACCTCAGATACGCAGATGACATCACCCTTACAGCAGAAAGTGAAGAGGAACTAAAGAGCCTCTTGATGAAAGTGAAAGAGGAGAGTGAAAAAATTGGCTTAAAACATGCTTGGGGCTGGTACACTGGGACGACCCAGAGGGAGGGTATGGGGAGGGAGGAGGGAGGAGGGTTCAGGATGGGGAACACAGGTATACCTGTGGCGGATTCATTTCGATATTTGGCAAAACTAATACAATATTGTAAAGTTTAAAAAAAAAAAAAACAAGGATCATGGCATCTGGTCCCATCACTTCATGGCAAATAGATGGGGAAACAATGGAAACAGTGACAGACTTTGTTTTCTCAGGCTCCAAAATCACTGCAGATGGTGACTGCAGTCATGAAATTAAAAGATGCTTGCTCCTTGGAAGAAAAGCTATGAGCAACCTAGACAGCATATTAAAAAACAGAGACGTTACTTTGCTGACAAAGATCCGTCTAGTTAAAGCTATGGTGTTTCCAGTGGTCATGTATGGATGTGAGAGTTGAACTATAAAGAAAGCTGAATGCCAAAGAATTGATGCTTGAATTGTCATGTTCAAGAGAAGACTCTTAGAGTCCCTTGGACTGCAAGGACATCAAACCAGTCAGTCCTCAAGGAAATCAACCCTGAATATTTACTGGAAGGACTGATGCTGGGATCACAAAGAGTCGGACACGACTGAAGGACTGAACTGAATTGAACTGAACAGGGAGCTATATTCAGTATCTTATAATAACCTATAATGGAAAATAATGTAAAGTTGTATACCTGAAACTAACACTAATCTACTATAGTTAAATAAAAATAACTTTGTCTAACTATAAATTATAAATGTGATGCAGGTATTATTATATAGCAACTGGACATCAGAGATTAATCAAATTGTACAAAGTTAAACAAAGAAGAAGTCCCTATTCAATGTCATCTTTGACATCCTGAAAGATGCCATCTTTCAGGACAGAGAAGAAGAGAAATTTGATGAAATAAAATGAGTTCAAAAATCACATCTGAAATCTAAGGATATATAAGTAAAGTCAGCACCTGTATGCAGATGAGTCTCAAATCTACCTAACTATATGCTCCACTTCATGCTGACCACACATACTTGTATGTTCTATTGTCACTTAGACTCTGTGAGCCTAGAAGAAATATCTTTATCTCTGTAAAAATAGTTTCACTTTCTCAATTAGAATCCATTTTATCTCCTCAATCATTAAAGGCTTCAGAGTAATCACTTGTCTTTCAGTCTTTGATTTCAAATCTTGTGTCTAACCAGTTACCAAGTTCTAAACATTTTCTAATGAGATAAGATTGTTGGCTATTTCTTACTTCCTTTCTTGGGCCTCAAACCAGAAAGGGGAAAGGAAATTCTAAATGCAAGAAGCAGAGTTCAGTCATTTGCTTATCATGGGAAGAAGGAGCTTGTGAATTTAAAAATAGCCCTTGCCTCGGGTCCAGTGATCAAAATCTATTCTTGTCTCAGCTACTAACTAGCCTTGTGACATCAGATAAGACACTTCCCCTCTCTGCTTCAGTTACCTGATCTTCAAAATGGTGGGGAGGTGGGTGGTTTAAAATAGATTTTAAAATTCTGTGTGATCCTCCCTCTTGGCATATTTGTCCCCTTTTTTCCATCCCACTGTAGCTAGTCCAAATATAGACACTTATCACTTTATTTGTAGATTTAACATCACTTCAAAAATCACTGAAACTGTTTGCCCTAAAAGCCACCTTTGACCTTACAGACAGATTTAGCTTTCTAAAATACCATTCTTTGTTCATTTCTTACCTAAAATGGCTAGTAGGGTTCGTTAACATCACATTCCTGATCTTTCTAAATTACCTGCCACTGAAATTTATCATACAAACCACTCACACAATCAGCCTTTCTGCTCCAGTCAATCTGTATCACTCATTCACATGAAAACAGAAACTGAGCTTTCTCATTTCTTCTCTTTCGCTCATTTCATGTCTACAAGTCTTCTCTACCTGGAGCATCCTCTTTATTTACCCACTGAAATCTTGCCCTGCTCACATTTCACATCCTCAAAAAAAATCTGTCCCAATCACTCCAAACAAAAATGTGTTGTCTTGCACCTGAACTCTCATCAAGTGAAGAGACTTGAGTGTTAATAGGTGGGATGGAGAGGGGTCTCTTAGGCTGTGGGGATGAAGAACCCAAGTTGGGTGCATGGTGGTGAGGGATCCCCATCACTACTCTCCCCCAGCCATTCTGCTGAAGTACCTTAAAAAAAAGACAAAGTACTTCAGCACGGGCTGTTGGTGCCCTGCCTGTAATCCAACTGCACTGTGCATGCCAAGCACTGCTTACTAGGAGCACTCAATTCTCTGGCTGAGGACTCCGTGGTTCCATGCAGAGCAGGCCATAAGTTCCAGGGAGCTAACAATCCCAAGAGACACCGTCAACCAAGGAAGGATGAGAGTCTGTGGATGAATAGCCTAGTTTCTTTGCTCCTCAAGCAGAATAATTCTGAGGGATGTTCCATCTAGCCTTCCAGAGTTTCCAGTGGGATGGAGCCCCAGTTGCCCACAGCGGTAATCTACATAAGAACTTTATTCTCAGTCTTGCTTCTTCACTTCCCACTCAGTGCTTTGGGAGGTCAAGTCCATTTAAATTAAAGTGAAAGTCACTCAGTCGTGTCCGACTCTTGCAATCCTGTGGACTATACAGTTCATGGAATTCTCCGGGCCAGAATACCGGAGTGGGTAGCCTTTCCCTTCTCCAGCAAATCTTCCCAACCCAGGGATCAAACCCAGGTCTCCCTCATTGCAAGCAGATTCTTTACCAGCTGAGCCACAAGGGAAGCCCATTCTCCAGTGGATCTTCCCAACCCAGGAGTCCAACTTGGGTCTCCTGCAATCCTGGCAGATTCTTTATCAACTGAGCTATCAGAGAAGGCAAATTATTTGCTCCCAAATACTTGTCTTGGGGATCTGCTTCTGAGAGAAATGTATGCGTCTTCTAAGTATTTTTTTTTAATCTTTTTTCTTTGGCCTTATTTTGACTTATGTGATTTAATCATTTCAGAAAACTGCAATTTCATTTATGCTTTCAAATTTGTTGATATTTATGCATTATGTTCTCTAGCTTTATTTCCCATACTTGTAAGAATGTTTATTTGTTTTTCAGTAAATTATCTCTCAGTTCTATTGATCATCATTTCTGATTTTTGGTTATTATTGCTTCTATTACGCTTGTCATTTTCTATTTTATTAGTGTCTACTTTTAATTTTGGTATTTCTTCCTCCATGTTCTCTTGGTTTACTACATTTCTAAGACTATAGCTAAATTTATTCTCAATGTGTCTTGTCTTTTAATTATGGATATAAAATTATACATTTCTATCAAATATTAATTTAGAGCCACAAGGTAGAACATAAAGTGCCTTTTCTATGTATTAATTTTAAATATTTTAAAAAATCTCCATTCTTATATAGTTATTTAGCAATATGTTATTTCCAAAATTACTGTATTTTATTAGATATCTTTGGTTACTGATTTCTAATTTTATTTAGACTAGAGATTTGTGGACTCTTTACTGTTACCCTTTGAATCTCTTAAAATTTTTGTCTAAGGTAATGATTTGTTTCTCTAAAGTTTCAAAATATCTGCTTAAAATATACATTCTCTGTTGAGTAAACAGAACTCTAATCTATCTATTGACTAAAAAATATTACTTGAGTTTGGGAATTTCAAGACCTGATTTTGTCTGCTTAATCTGTCAATTTCTTAGTTAGTTGGTTAAAATACTGTACCATAATTATTCAGTTCAGTTCATGCTCGCTCAGTTCACTCAGTCATGTCCAACTCTTTGTGACCCCATGGACTGCAGCACACCAGGCCTCCCTATCGATCACCAACTCCCAGAGCTTACCCAAACTCATCGGTGATGCCATCCAACCATTTCATCCTCTATCGTTCCCTTCTCCTCCTGCCTTCAATCTTTCCCAGAATCAGGGTCTTTTCAAATGAGTCAGTTCTTTGCATCAGGTGGCCAAAGTATTGAAGCTTCAGCTTCAACATCAGTCCTTCCAATGAATATTCAGAACTGATTTCCTTTATGATTGACTGGTTTGATCTCCTTGCAGTCCAAGGGACTCTCAAGAGTCTTCTCCAACACCACAGTTCAAAAGCATCAATTCTTCGGTGCTCAGCTTTCTTTATAGTCCAACTCTCACATTCATATATGACTACTGGAAAAACTATGCCTTTGACTAGATGGATCTTTGTTGGCAAACTAATGTCTCTGCTTTTTAATGTGCTATCTAGGTTGGTCATAACTTTTCTTCCAAGGAGCAAGCATCCTTTAATTTCATGACTGCAATCACCATCTACAGTCATTTTGGAAAGCAAAAAAATAAAGTCTTTCACTGGCAACCCACTCCAGTATTCTTGCCTGGAAAATCCCATGGATGGAGGAGCCTAGTGCGCTGCAGTCCATGGGGTCGCGAAGAGTCGGACACGACTGAGCGACTTCATTTTCACTTTTCACTTTCATGCATTGGAGAAGGAAATGGCAACCCACTCCAGTGTTCTTGCCTGGAGAATCCCAGGGACAGGGGAGCCTGGTGGGCTGCCGTCTATGGGGTCGCACAGAGTCGGACACGACTGAAGTGACTTAGCAGCAGCATTGTTTCCACAAATATTTGCAAATAGATGGTTTCTCCATCTATTTGCCATGAAGTGATGGGACCAGATGCCATGATCTTCGTTTTCTGAATGTTGAGCTTTAAGCCAACTTTTTCACTCTCCTCTTTCACTTTCATCAAGAGGCTCTTTAGTTCTTCTTCACTTCTGCCATAAGGGTGGTGTCATTTGCATATCTGAGATTATTGACATTTCTCCTGGCAATCTTGATTCCTGCTTGTGCTTCATCCAGTCCAGCATTTCTCATGATGTACTCTGCATATAAGTTAAATAAGCAGGGTGTCAATATACAACCTTGATGTACTCCTTTTCCTATAAATTTGAGATTTTTTTCCTCTGTAATTGCATCAGTCATACTTTCTTTATATATTGCAAAGTTCTGATTCAGTACCCACAAGTTTCAACTGTCATATTTTGGTTGATTGTTCATTTTATCATTATGAAATATTTTCCTTTGTCACGTTGAACATATTTCATCTTGTGGCTTCACAGATGGTACCAAGTTCTGATTCCCCACCGTACATGGGGCTTTGAGACTTGGCTCTTCTCTCTCTGCAGGTGCTGAGGCTTCAGCCCTTGTGAATTTTTTAGGCAACAGGCACTGCACAGGTCTAGTGTTTTCAAATCTGACTTCTTGATACATACATTTTCTGTTTCTGGCAACTAGACATCTGGACACTTTATTTTCTTTTTCTGATATTAAAAATTCTATTTATATCATTATCTGTATGTGTACCAATCTGCTTTTTAAATATGTTTATATATACATACACATTATACATATATATATATATATATACACACACACATATATTTGTATACAAAGCAAGAAGAGATGCATACATGTATGTGTAATGTATACAGAAGGAGAGGGAGTGCCCAGAAGAATCAGTGTATTAACATGTGTTTCTTCTGCCATCTTGACGTTGAATTCTATCTAATCTTTTCTTAAATAGAAAATAAATATAATTAATTGACGTTTCTATCCAACTTCTTGAATTGAAAATGTATTTCTTTCTTTCATTTGGAAATGATTTTCCTCAGCAGTTCAGTGACTATCCTCATTGCTCTCCTATGAATGTTGCCCAAAATATTTCAATAAATGTTGCTAACGACTACTTAGCCCTTTCACTAGAAATGCAAATCTCCCCTCGAGCAATACTACTGATGTATTTCTATAAACTCCTTGTTAAATGCTTACTGCTTTTAAAAATGGTACCTGGGCTGATGCCCAAGCTTACATTAAGAAGGGAATGGTATTAATGTGCCCTTTAAAAAGCATTTTTTATAGCCTAGCAGGAAGAAAAATCACTTTACTCTCATAATTTGCTTTATGCATTTCTGTTATCATTGCTAATTAGAGTATCCCAATAAAGCATTTATTTATTAAGTCTCTTCAGTTTAGTTTCCTCAATTAGTAAAATTTATTTTCCTCTCTCAGTAAAATTTCTTTCTTCCCATTAAAATTTTATACAATTTGATTGGATAAAGAGTATAAATGGATGATCAAAATAACTAATGGCAGAGAGACTGGCTAAGTTAATGCTTTATTTGTTTTCTTTTATCATCCTATTCAGACTTTAAAATTCTAGATCATTTTCCTTTCTAAAAGTAAAAATGTCTTAAGAAGTTCTAAATCTCATTTAGCCAGACACATCCACTTATGTCTTTAACAATTTAGAATGTGTTTTGACAGATATTCTTTCTTTCTTTGCTGTCTAGATTGTAATTTATGGTTTCATTTCACAGCAGTTAAATATTGCAGTCATTTTCAGGAAAAGAAAAAAAGTTACCATAATCTAGCTACCTTTATACTGTCATACATGAATCATTGAGAAAATTTTAGGAATCTATCCAACTGCATTTCTCATAAAACACTCTCATGTCTGTATAATATGCAGTGCCAAGACTTATATCTGTGTAGCTTATAAAATTGAGATAACTGAATAAAGCAAAAGTAATTAAATAAAGCACATTTTGCAAGTACAGTTGTGACCATGTAACTTGAACAAAGCCTATTAAAGCAAGTTTTGTTTAAATGTATTTTCTTACATAACATCTTGCTGCATTTTATAGAATATTAATTAGAGATAAAGTAGATCTTTTATATGTTAGCCCCCCAAAAAACATATTCTATTAATTGACTGTCAATCACTGGTAATTATCAAAAAGATATGATTCATTTTCTCATCAAGATTAGAACTGTTATCCCAAATATGACTGAAGTTAAGATTTTTAAAGAGGTAAAATGAAATCATTTTTTTAAGATTAGAATCCCATGGACAGAGGATCCTGGCAGGCTACACCAGGATGTGTAGTGTTGCAAAGAGTCAGACACAACTGAAGTGACACAAAGTTATTATAATAGAATAACTTGTTTTGTTTTATTTTAAATCAGATTTCAGTCAGTTCAGTTCAGTCCCTCAGTTGTGTCCAACTCTTTGCAGCCCTATAGACTGCAGCATGCCAGGCCTCCCAGTCCATCACCAACTCCCAGAGCTTACTCAAACTCATGTCCACTGAGTTGGTGATGCCATCCAACCATCTCATCCTCTGTCATCTCCATCTCCTCCCACCTTCAATCTTCTCCAGCATCAGGGTTTTTCCAAATGAGTCAGTTCTTTGCATCAGGTGGCCAAAGTATTGGAGTTTCAGCTTCAGCATCAGTCCTTCCAATGAATATTCAGGACTGATTTCCTTTAGGATGAATGGGTTTGATCTCCTTGCATTCCAAGGGACTTTCAAGAGTCTTCTCCAACATCACAGTTCAAAAGCATCAATTCTTTGGCGTTCAGCTTTCTTTATAGTCCAGCTCTCACATCCATACTTGATTACTAGAAAAACCAATGGTTTGACTAGACAGACCTTTGTTGACAAAGTGATGTCTCTGCTTTTTAATATGCTGTCTAGTTGGTCAGATTTACACACATTTAAAAAGGGAGTTGGAGAAGGCAATGGCACCCCACTCCAGTACTCTTGCCTGGAAAATCCCATGGACAGAGGAGCGTGGTGGGCTGCAGTCCATGGGGTCGCTAAGAGACACGACTGAGTGACTTCACTTTCATGCATTGGAGAAGGAAAGGGCAACCCACTCCAGTGTTCTTGCCAGGAGAATCCCCAGGACGGGGGAGCCTGGTGGGCTGCCATCTGTGGGGTCGCACAGAGTCTGACACGACTGAAGTGAAGCAGCAGCAGCAGCAGCAAAAAGGGAGTTATGTGATACAATTTACTATATAATTTGGTTTATAAATCAGAAACATCTGTTTTTTAACATGTGTCTCTTCTAACATTTGACCTTGAAGTCTATCTAATCTTTTCTTCAACAGAACAAAGTTATTGGTTGGCATTATCATTAAAAAATATCTAATGAACTGGCTATTAGTATATTGTGTTTTCTGATTTTATCTTGGTTTGATTATCTTAATTTATTATCTTGAGAAAACTGTTTTTTCATGTATGCTTTCAAATTTTTTGTTGTTGTTTAGTCACTAAGTGGTGTCCGACTCTCTTGTGACCCCAGGGACTGTAGCCCACCAGGATCCTCTATCCAGTGGATTTCCCAGGCAAAAATACTGGAGTGAGTTGCCATTTCCTTCTCCAGGAGACCTTCCCAACCCAGGGATTGAACCAGCATCTCCTGTATTGGCAGGCGGATTCTTTACCACTGAGCCACCAGGGAAGTCCACTTTTAAACTTACGCATATGTATTTATTTGTAATGCTCTCATATGATCTTTGTAATGTTTACTGTAGCTTTAGTTTATGTCTCAGTTTTCATTTTTAACAAAAATGACTATTATCATTTTCAATATATAATAAAAATAATTACTTTGGTTATATATTGAATATATTCATCTCTTCCATTTATATCACTGACTCGCTTTGATCTTGAAATTTTAAGCTTCTATTATTTATTTTTTATTACCAACTGTGTTTATGGAAATTACTTTCCTATTTAGGGCGAATCCTTTAAGAGCTTCAGATGAAAATATTTGATAATAGGGCAGTTTCACTTTTGATTCATCAACAGTGTGATTTTTCTCCCAGTTTAGTAAAATTTCTGAATGCATCTCTTATTTTTGTAAATAATCATTTTCCTTTATAACAATATATTTATAATTGCTTGAAACTATCATAGTGTAATTTTCTTCATTGGATTTCCCAATTTCCAAGCTATTTTCTTTTGACATCTGTAACTGCAATGACTCATGAAGCTTCCTCCATAACAGGACATAATTGTTCAGTGGGTGAGAAGACTCAAAGGAAGAGAATGGATCAAAGATTAACAGGGGGAAATGAGCATATAGATGTCTTTACGCTTAGAGCTCCACAGAACATCCAGAAAGTGTAACTGTATCCACGGGTTTTGGCTTAGTGGGAAAATGAAAGTCTGAGGAACATGAGAGAGAAAGAAGAGAATGAAGAAAGGAGGAGAGCAAAAAGAAAGAAGAAAAGGGAAATAGAAAGGTAAATGGTGATTCCATTTAAATTCTTTAAATTGTATTACAGAATTTCTTTCAGTTGTTCAGGCTCTGTTTTAGAACAAATGCAATCATAAGTTCAACAAAAGGATAGCTTTGTAAGTAAAGGGAAAGACATCATACTTCACCTTCAGACTATTTTCAGCATTAAGAAAAGGGAGCACACAGACTGTGGCAAATATGGAAGCCATTGTGTACTCAATAGGCTTTGCCATTGAGTTTTTATTTGCTTTATTTTTTGTGAATAGAGAAGTTTCTGGCTAGTGCTATATATAAATATATACATATACACACATACACATATATATGTATACTTGAATACAAATAAGGGTTCCTTTGAATTTGAAACAAAGTATAGTCTTGACATTATGACAAACACTCATTTTATGCTTTTATAACTACTTTCAAGTAAGCATTTGAAACACTTTGCAGTCTCAACATATTATTAAATAGTCAGGCTGATGCAATGTATTTTAAAATAGTATGACATTTCTAACAATTTGGACTTGAGCTTTAGGCTTTAACACAAATTGCTTGGACATTGAAGTGATGTATACTTGTCTTCCAATACAGTGTCTAGAGCGATTGTTTAAAAATATAAATCTTATCACTTCCCAGCTTAAATCCTCTAATAGTTCCCCAAGGCCAGATTCCTTAACAAAATATTAATAGTGCCAGAAAGAAAAGTCCAGGCACATAGGTTCTCCCTTGCTCCCTATGTGCCAGCCACCAATGATCATGTTCTAGTTGTTCCAAATTTCCATAATCCACACGTCCTGAGCATCTTTGCATTGCCTGCTTTTTGCTGAAATGTGAAATGTGTCCACCATCTTTCCAGCTAACTCTTGTTTTGTGTGTGAACTCCAACTTTACTCCATGAACTGCTAGATTAGATCACTTCTCTTTGTCACGTGCTCATTTAGGTTCCAATATTTTCTTTTATACCACTTGTCACAACTTAACACTGAGTGAAGGTAAAATAAAAAGCCACTATTATATATTACACTGTGAGTAAAAATGGACCTTATCAACTTTACTCACCATTTTATCCTCACTATCTAGCACTGTACTTAGGATCAGGTAGATGCTCAGTAAATATTTCTGGCTGAATGCATGAATACACAGCATGATTGCTGTGGCTTTAAAATATATATTGATGAAAATAATTACAATCACAAATAGAAATTTCATCATTTTGTAATTTATATAGGTGAATTCAGATATTTCCAAGAGTCTTACCATGTCCACAGTGGACATAAGATTAATTTTTCTGAAAATGGTGGCACTGTGTTCCTTTTCTGTGTTCTTTTCTCTCCACTGTATTTAGAAATCTTAAATTTTATTGTTGTTATTCAGTTGCTCGGTCGTGTCTGACTCTTTGCGACTCCTTGGACTGCAGCACCCCAGGATTCCCTCTCCTCACCATCTCCAGGAGCTTGCTCAAACTCATGTCCATAGAGTCGGTGATGCAATCCAACCATCTTGTCCTTTGCCGTCCCCTTCTCCTCCTGCCTTCAATCTTGCCCAGCATCAGGGGCTTTTCTAATCAGGGCCTTTGACTCTTCCCATCAGGTGGCCAAAGTATTGGAGCTTCAGCATCAGTCCTTCCAGTGTATATTCAGGATTGATTTCCTTTAGGATTGACTTGTTTACTCTTGCAGTCCAAGGGACTCTCAAGAGTCTTCAACAACACAGCTCAAAAGCATCAGTTCTCTGGCATTCAGCCTTCTTTATGGTCCAACTCTCACATCCATACATGACTACTGGAAAAACCATAGCTTTGACTAGATGGTCCTTTGTTGGCAAAGTAATGGCTCTGCTTTTTCATATGCTGTCTAGGTTTGTCACAGCTTTTCTTCCAAGGAGGAAGTGTCTTTTAATTTTGTAGCTGCAGTCAGAATCTGCAGTGATTTTGGAGCCCAAGAAAATAAAATCTGTAACTGTTTCCATTGTTTCCCTATTTGCCATGAAGCAATGGGACTAGTTGCTATGATCTTCGTTTTCTGAATGTTGAGTTTTAAGCCAGGTTTCTCACTCTCCTCTTTAACCTTCACCAAGCAGCTCTTTAGTTCCTCTCCACTTTCTGCCATAAGAAATATATATGAGAAGAAATAAGAAATATATATGAGAACATGCGGTAGTATCTTAGTTTGAGTCCCCCAAACACATCCCCAAACAAGTAAACCCTGAAAAAGCAATTCAAGTGTAAGTTGTTTAAATAGAAGATGACCTCAGGAAACACTGGTAGCAGAGAGAGAAAGTGAAACAGGACATGGAGACAAATTTAAAAGCATAATAATGTAATAACAACACAGTAACAAGGGTGTGTTGTGAGGAAAGTTACTACTTTGAGCTTTGGGACCCAATGTAGAATGTGTATCTCAGTGTTACCCTATTTGAGGAGCAAGGGAGCTGGGATATTTCAACACTATCTCCCATCATTTGGGGTTGAAAGATGTTCTGAAGGGATGCAAATTTCCCAGAACTTCCAACAAACTACTATGCAACAGTATAACAGCCTCCAGTTGCCAGAGAAAGCCAACAAAGATAGTATATGTTGTTCTTAGAAGTCTACCGGCATGTGCTAAAATGCTAAGAACCTAGAGGACCTAGCAGAGCATGGAGTTTGCTTACAGTTGTTGTTCAGTCACTCAGTTATGTCCAACTCTGCGTAGCTCATAAATACTTCTCTCGAATGCTTAGTTGCTCAGCCATGTCCAACTATTTGTGACCCCATAGGTTGTAGTCCACCATGTTCCTCTGTCCATGGGATTCTCCAAGCAAAAGTATTGGAGTGGGCTGTCATTTCCTTCTCAGGGGATCTTCCCAACCCAGGGGTTGAACTCAGGTCTCCTGCATTGTAAGCGGATACTTTACCGCCTGAGCCACCAGGACCACCAACAATTTTAACACTTCATTCAGGAATATCATGATTAAAACAAGGTTATTGACCCCCTGACTATTTAGAATCATCAAAATATTTCATAGTGTACTGCGATCCTGGACAGGTATAGACAATAGTGAGTGGCATCGCTAAACCTATACAGGAGCAGGTAGCCCTTAAGAAATTCTTGGGGAAAGAAATTAACACACCATTTGAAGGCTTAGTCTAAAATGATTATAAAAATGCTTCAAGACATGTGTGAATACACTTTGAAAAATAATTTAGCAAACAGTAGGCCATTTCTTTTGTTTTTTTTTTTCAAATTGACCAAACTTGCTTTCCAAGTGGAAGAAAACATACAAAGACAAATAAGAATATGGATCCTAAGGAGATAAAAAAAGAGCTGAAGTGGGAGAAAATCAAAATGAAGATATTGGTTATCTTGTGGTATTTTCACATAGGTCTGATAATTCTTGGAATTATTATACTGGAGTTAAATCTTAGATATTTTACATAATATCATTATCTTCCCACCATAAATATAAGCTACCATGGATAAGGCAATGGCACCCCACTCCAGTACTCTTGCCTGGAAAATCCTATGGACGGAGGAGCCTCGTGGGCTGCAGTCCAAGGGGTCGCTAAGAGTGGACACGACTGAGTGACTTCACTTTCAATTTTCACTTTCATGCACTGGAGAAGGAAATGGCAACCCACTCCAGTGTTCTTGCCTGGAGAATCCCAGGGATGGGGGAGCCTGGTGGGCTGCCATTTATGGGGTCACAAAGAGTCGGGCATGACTGAAGTGACTTAGCAGCAGCAAGAGATTGTATATGAATGAATATTGCACTTGTATAGTGAAATAAAATATTGAATTTATCTTGTTTTTAAATAAAATATAATACTGTGTACATATTTATTACCCTCATAATATGGCTAGATAATAAATACTGTTCAGTTCAGTTCAGTTCAGTTGCTCAGTCCTGTCCGACTCTTTGCAACAGCATGAATCGCAGCACTCCAGGCCTCCCTGTCCATCACCAACTCCCGGAGTGCACTGAGACTCACGTCCATCGAGTCAGCAATGCCATCCAGCCATCTCATCCTCTGTCGTCCCCTTCTCCTCCTGCCCCCAATCCCTCCCAGCATCAGAGTCTTTTCCAATGAGTCAACTCTTCACATGAGGTGGCCAAAGTACTGGAGTTTCAGCTTTAGCATCATTCCTTCCAAAGAAATCCTAGGGCTGATCTCCTTCAGAATGGACTGGTTGGATCTCCTTGCAGTTCAAGGGACTCTCAAGAGTCTTCTCCAACACCACAGTTCAAAAGCGTCAATTCTTCGGCGCTCAGCCTTCTTCACAGTCCAACTCTCACATCCATACATGACCACTGGAAAAACCATAGCCTTGACTAGACGGACCTTTGTTGGCAAAGTAATGTCTCTGCTTTTGAATATGCTATCTAGGTTGGTCATAACTTTCCTTCCAAAGAGTAAGCATCTTTTAATTTCATGGCTGCAGTCACCATCTGCAGTGATTTTGGAGCCCAGAAAAATAAAGTCTGCCACTGTTTCCACTGTTTCCCCATCTATTTCCCATGAAGTGATGGGACCGGATGCCATGATCTTCGTTTTCTGAATGTTGAGCTTTAAGCCAACTTTTTCACTCTCCACTTTCACTTTCATCAAGAGGCTTTTTAGTTCCTCTTCACTTTTTGCCATAAGGGTGATGTCATCTGCATATCTGAGGTTATTGATATTTCTCCCGGCAATCTTGATTCCAGCTTGTGTTTCTTCCAGTCCAGCATGTCTCATGATGTATTCTGCATATAAGTTAAATAAGCAGGGTGACAATATACAGCCTAGACGGACTCCTTTTCCTATTTGGAACCAGTCTGTTGTTCCATGTCCAGTTCTAACTGTTGCTTCCTGACCTGCATACAGATTTGGAAACAATGCCACAAAGTCAAAAAACTTTCTGATTGTTAATGAGAATATGATAATATCTAAATTTACAGGGTTATATCTATAATGAAAATAATTACTGCAAACAATACTTTCAGCAGACATAGTGATATGCATTGTTTCAACTAATCCTCAAAACATTCCATTTCAAAAGTAGGAAACTAAGTCTGCACTAAACATCTAAGTATATGTTTCCCACCTTCAAAAAAACAGTAGAAACTTTGAATTAGTCCTACCTCAATTTTCCCCTAACAAATCCAACAATCTTGTCTTCTTCTCCATTCATTTTCTTCTTCAAAGTAAAAATAAGCAACTGACCCTCTTTCTGTTGAAGACCAGTCCTTTCATAGCTTCTCTGAATCAGCTTATCTTTTGACTTAGGAAACTGACATCACCAACTATCCTTCCTTGCTTCAACCACATCAGCTTTTAAATACCTTCATATCTTTTCCATATTTAAAACCAGTAAAAACAAGCACAAACAAAACAGAAAACCTCACTATTAAATCCCTCGCCACCTACCCCTTCAAACCAAACTCTTCTAATAAGTTGTCCATATTCACGTTCATTTCCTTCCCACTTATTCACTCCTCACTCCCCATTCTCTCCCTCATTAAATTATTAACCTGATAGATTTTTTTTCAACTTCATTGTGCTTAATCTCCTCGTGACTTTTGTACCTGTTAACCACTCTTCCTTCCCTTGGCTTCATTGGTGTTGTTCATTCCCAATCTTTTTCTCTTATTCTGTCTGCAACTACTCAATTTCTTTGTCAACTTTATCCTCCTTTACCCACAGATGAAATTCTTCAAGGCTAGTGCTTTCTTTCTGTATTTTATCAAAGCAAAGTAAAGAAGGTTGTGTCTGGGGAACTTGTAACTAAGGATAGATGTGTAAGTAATTCAGACAATAGTGACTCTTCCATTGTAGAGACATTAATTATATGAGACATTGTATGCACTTTCAATGTATCTGAGTTTTGTAGAAAACACATTAGAATAAATAGAAAACCTGACTGTCATCTGCTTTTTTAAACTGTAAACCATTCTAGAACCATCAGTAGCTACATTTAGAAAACAACCTTAGATTTAAGAAAGCTCTAGTTTGTTGAAACACAGGGAAGCCTGGTGTGCTGCAGTTCATGAGGTTGAAAAGAGTCAGACATGACTTAGGGACTAAACAATAGCAAGTGTGTGGGAAGAGATATTACTTTTCTTTCTTCATGGGACTGGTCATATAAGACACAATGTGACATCTTACATTTCACCGAAAGATGCTTTTAGGATTAAATGCTGTTGCAATGACATGATCTAGTTATACTCCCCACCATGTGGAAAAGAAAAATCTTAGCCTCACTATATTTCATTGCTGACTACTCTGGAGACGTCCTTCAATTCTCATATCCTGGTTATTCCTTATTCTTGCCCTTGAATTGTCAAAATGTAAATCAAATTCATGTGTATTACCGGTCTCATCTATGACTGCTTGGCAGGCACAACATGGATTGCTTGTATAGTACAGATTACAGGAAAAAACACAACTGAAATCAATATCAGTTACTTTTCTGAGAATATTAAGAACCCTGAACAGGTGAATTGCTGCTGTGACTATTTTTCTGTGCTAAAATATATCCAAATACTACTGTTGTCTTTACTTTGTTTTATTCCTTGCCAAATAGGGTTGAAATGAAGATTATTGTTGTAGGATGCTGATTCATTTTTAGTAAAGTTCCACTATAGTATAAGATATTTACAGAACTTGAGGAATAGTGACATATTAAGACATTTCATCACAGGTATTGGCTGGTACTAAACTTGAGGAACCAGAGATCAAATTGCCAACATCCACTGGATCATGGAAAAAGCAAGAGAGTTCCAGAAAAACATCTATTTCTGCTTTCTTGACTATGTCAAAGCCTTTGACTGTGTGGATCACAATAAACTGTGGAAAATTCTTCAAGAGATGGGAATACCAGACCATCTGATCTGCCTCTTGAGAAATCTGTATGCAGGTCAGGAAGCAACAGTTAGAACTGGACATGGAACAACAGACTGGTTCCAAATTACATCATGAGAAATGGAAGAAACACAAGCTGGAATCAGATTGCTGGGAGAAATATCAATAACCTCAGATATGCAGATGACACCACCCTTATGGCAGAAAGTGAAGAGGAACTAAAAAGCCTCTTGGTGAAAGTGAAAGAGGAGAGTGAGTTGGCTTAAAGCTCAACATTGATCATGGCATCTGGTCCCATCACTTCATGGGAAATAGATGAGGAAACAGTGGAAACAGTGTCAGACTTTATATTTTTGGGCTCCAAAATCACTGCAGATGGTGACTGCAGCCATGAAATTAAAAGATGCTTACTCCTTGGAAGGAAAGTTATGACCAACCTAGATAGCATATTGAGACATTACTTTGCCAACAAAGGTCCGTCTAGTCAAGGCTATGGTTTTTCCAGTAGTCATGTATGGATGTGAGAGTTGGACAGGCTATTGATGGAACTGGAGAAGACTCTTGAGAGTCCCTTGGACTGCAAGGAGATCCAACCAGTCCATTCTAAAGGAGATCTGCCCTGGGATTTCTTTGGAAGGAATGATGCTAAAGCTGAAACTCCAGTACTTTGGCCACCTCATGCAAAGAGTTGACTCTATGGCTGGATGGGACTCGATGAAGAGTGAACACAGGGAGATTCATGGGGAGAGTCTGAACTGATCTGCTGGCTTGACAAATCATGATCTGAAGACCTCAGATGCAGATGACCCTGCCTTACTGATGCAGATGGCTAAAACAGCCTGCTCAGGTGAAAGGAGAGGAT
Organism: Bos javanicus; assembly: GCF_032452875.1. Taxonomy (NCBI): domain Eukaryota; kingdom Metazoa; phylum Chordata; class Mammalia; order Artiodactyla; family Bovidae; genus Bos; species Bos javanicus. Next base: position 28,449,287 of record NC_083887.1, on the reverse strand, counting down.
GTCAGGAAAGTCTGGCTGAATGCTCAACATTCAGCAAACTAATGGCATTGGCTAAATCTGGCCACTTCTCACCAAATACTGTGGTATAAGTTCAGTTCACAGTCATATATTCCCTGGGAGCTCAAACTCAAAATCACTGCTAGAATGGGTGATTGCAGCCATCACTTAAAGGATGCAGACTCAACTTGGAATGGAAAGATACCAACCTAAAGACTAGCAGATTCAAAATGCAGAGAAGTATTCTTGCCAACACAGAGGAGCCTCAGTCAACTGAGGCTGGTTTTTCTCAAGTCATGAATACTAGAGATCATGGTCTGGATGGGCTGGGAAGAAAGCTGAGCAGAAGAACTGTGGAGAAAGACTCATTCCAGAGCTATTCCCTTGTGACTGCAAGGAAAGAAAATCAGCAACCTGTCCATTTCAATGGATTGATGGGATTTCTTTGGAACCAGAGATCAAATTGCCAACATCCGCTGCAAGAGAGTTCCAGATTTCTGCTATGCCAAAGCCTTTGACTGTGTGGCAATAAACTGTGGAAAATTCTGAAAGAGATGGGAATACCAGACCACCTGACCTGCCTCTTGAGAAACTTATGCAGGTCAGGAAGCAACAGTTAGAACTGGACATGGAACAACAGACTGGTTCCAAATAGGAAAAGGAGTACATCAAGGCTGTATATTGTCACCCTGCTTATTTAACTTATATGCAGAGTACATCATGAGAAACGCTGGGCTGGAAGAAACACAAGCTGGAATCAAGATTGCTGGGAGAAATATCAATAAGAAGTGAAAAAGTTGGCTTAAAGCTCAACATTCAGCAAACTAAGATCATGGCATCTGGTCCCATCACTTCATGGGAAATAGATGAGGAAACAGTGGAAACAGTGTCAGACTTTATATTTTTGGGCTCCAAAATCACTGCAGATGGTGACTGCAGCCATGAAATTAAAAGATGCTTACTCCTTGGAAGGAAAGTTATGACCAACCTAGATAGCATATTCAAAAGCAGAGACATTACTTTGCCAACAAAGGTCCGTCTAGTCAAGGCTATGGTTTTTCCAGTAGTCATGTATGGATGTGAGAGTTGGACTGGGAAGAAAGCTGAGCACCAAAGAATTGATGCTTTTGAACTGAGGTGTTGGAGAAGACTCTTGAGAGTCCCTTGGACTGCAAGGAGATCCAACCAGTCCATTCTAAAGGAGATCTGCCCTGGGATTTCTTTGGAAGGAATGATGCTAAAGCTGAAACTCCAGTACTTTGGCCACCTCATGCAAAGAGTTGACTCTATGGAAAAGACTCTGATGCTGGGAGGGATTGGGGGCAGGAGAAGGGGATGACAAAGGATGAGATAGCTGAATGGCATCACCGACTCGATGAATGTGAGTTTGAGTGAACTTCGGGAGTCGGTGATGAACAGGGAGGCCTGGCGTGCTGCGATTCATGGGGTGGCAAAGAGTCGGACATGACTGAGCGAGTGAACTGAACTGAAGAGAGTTGCTAGGTAGTATTCCACTGCATAAATTTATTCGTTCATTCATGTGTTGAAAGATGTTTGGGTTGTTTCCCGTTTGGGAAGATAATGAATAAAAATGCTACCAACATCTGGTACAAATCTTTTGTGCACATAGATTTTCATTTCTCTTGAATAAATATTTATTCTGGATTTTTTTTGGTCTTAGGGTAAGTATCTGTTTACCTTTACAGGAAACTTCTAAACTGTTTCCCAAAGTAATTGTATCATTTTGCATCCCAACCTGCAATGTGAGTATTCTAGTTGCTCCACATTTTGACCAACACTCCATTTTTTTCTAGCCAATGTAGGACTATAGAACAGTGAGACCACACAAATTTTTATCTTGGAGACCACAGGATTTCTGAAATCAGAAGACAAAAATATAACAGAGTTTTTAACTGTGAGATTGCAAGTTAGTGCTGTATCTTTTGATTTCTGGATTTGATTACTAAGTAACATACCCACATAAGAGTTTTACCTGGGGTTGAGCATTTTCTTTGCATTTGAGACTTCCTCAGACTCAAAGCCCTCATTCATCAGCTCAAAAGTTCAAAAACACTTGACAAGTTTCACTTACACAAAGCAAAGATTGTCTCTCTTCTAGCAGCTTGCTCCTCCACCTATCCTCAGCAACTGCACCAGGTAGAAATGTTCTCCATCCCTTGCTCACCTGTGAAGGGTTTATTTCTCTAGAGAGCATTTAGTTCTAGATTTATTTGTGCCAAATAGGATGGTCACAAAATGGTGGTTTTAAACAAAAGCATCAATTTTCAGTTTATTGGACAACTTGTGTCAGTAGGAGTGGAGGTCTTTCATGTTCTTTTTACAACCTAACCACAAGCAGGGCTCTTACCAAAAAAAAAAAAAAAGAAAGAAAATTGTTTGCTAATTTGAGCAAATTCCTAAGGATGTGTTCCAAGAAGAACATTATTAAGTCAAGAATAATAAATGTTTTCATAAAGATTGCCAAAAAAGAAAGATGATGAGGGTATTATTTGTCAATAGAAATCCTCTGCTCCTTTTTGCACAGAGTGTTACTGCAGAGATTTGAAACAGGACTCATTGAATTTTATTGCATTTATTCTGTCAAAATATTTGTGTACTGTTTTCAAACTTATTTGCATGACATGCTCTCTCCTCATCCACCACACATTTATTTCAAGAGCAATCTTATGACCTTTCCCCCACTTTTACAAACAAAATGAAATAAATGAGAATAACTACTGTTGGGTATGGGATTTCTTTTTGCAGTGATTAAAATTTTCTCAAATTGATTGTAGAGATGGTTGCACAATACTGAATATAATAAAAATCATTGAATTGTATATTTTATATATGTGAATTATATGATATGTGAATACTATCACAATAAATCATTACCTAAAAAAATTAAATAAGGGAAGGAAATAGGAATGTCAATTAAGCTTCTGCAATATGACCAACCTAGACAACATATTAAAAAGCAGAGAAATTACTTTGCCAAGAAAAGTCTGTCTAATCAAGGTTATGGTTTTTCCAGTAGTCATGTATGGACATGAGAGTTGGACTATAAAGAAAGCTGAGTGCAGAAGAATTGATGCTTTTGAACTATGGTGTTGGAGAAGACTCTTGAGAGTCCCTTGGACTGCAAGGAGATCAAACCAGTCAATCCTAAAGGAGATCAGTGCTAGGTGTTTATTGGAAGGACTTATGTTGAAGCTGAAACTCCAATATTTTGGCCACCTGATGCAAAGAACTGACTCATTTGAAAAGACCCTGATGTTGGGAAAGATTGAGGGCAGGAGAAGAAGGGGATGACAAAAGATAAGATGGTTGGATGGCATCACCAACTCAATGGACATGAGTTTGGGTAGACTCTGAGAGTTGGTGATGGACAGGGAGGCCTGGCGTGCTGTGATTCATAGGGTCACAAAGAGTCAGACATGACTGAGCAACTGAACTGATGAATATGTCTCCAATAAGTGAATTCTCACCCAACTGAAAACCAAAATCAATTTTATGAGGCAAGTTCCTAGTACATTGAAAAAAAGTAAAGTAAGAAAATAATCTGATCTACCAGAATATTATCACAATAAATATAGCAAGAATGTACTGAATTTATGTTTGATGTCAGGTACTGAGCTCAACATGGACTTTCCTGATGGCTCAGACAGTAAAGCATCTGCCTGCAATGCAGGAGACCCAGGTTTGATTCCAGGGTCAGGAAGATCCCCAGGAGAAGGGAATGGCTACCCACTCCAGTATTCTTGCCTGAAGAATCCCATGAACAGAGGAGCCTAGTGTACAGTCCACAGGATCACAAAATGTAGGACACAACTGAGTGACTAGGTACACACACACACACACGCACACACATACACTGAGCTAAACTTTATAAATGAATTCTCATTTAATCTTTATATCGACTCTAGAAAGTTACTATCATTGTATCTTTTTGTAGATGAGAAAACATACTTAGATCAAAGAAAGTAAATGAAAAGATCCAGAGCTCAAATTCTAGGTTTGTCTGATTTAATTTTTTAATCTATTGCTTCCCAACATTACAGCATAATATCCAAGAAGATTTCATTGTTGTTGATTGTGGCCAAAAAATCTACACATTCAGATACCCACATCCAGAGTCACAAAAAGGCTAAAAAAGTATTTAATAGCGTATACACATCAAATCAGCCTGTTCTGCTGAAAACCTAGACCTAGGAACTAAAAGCCTAAATGGAGAAATCCTAAATTCTTCAGAGGTTAACTGGAAGCAGGGGGTGCTGATAGATCTTCCACTTATAACTCTACTCCTGTTCAACATCAGTTTAAAAGCTCATTGAGCCTGTGTCCAACCACAATAATAATACTTCAGCTTCTATGACACTTTATAGTCAATAAAGAGATATAGTATTGGTTAAGACAACTTATGGCCAGCCTTTTGAGAATTATTGAATATAAGTTTTGCAAGAAATCTTTGAAATTTTATTTTATAGGTAGGGACACAATTCTCAGAGAAGCTAAAGCAATTTTCCAAAGTAAAGCAACTTTTTGGAAAGAAAATCACAAGTGTCTCGGGTGTCTTGAGCCAGGATCCAGGAATTCTTCTCCCATGTTGTACTGGTTATTACTGATTAGTAAATGTTAGTCTCCTTTTCTCTCTGCAGTCCATTGTAAACACCCAGCACTGGGCCAGTAATCATCTGTGATACTGCTTCCATGGTCTCTAGTATAGCCTGCTCTCAGATTACAAACTCTGGAAATAAACTTGGCGTAATCCCAGACTCTGCTCCTGCCAAGTCCAATTTCATCAGGGAGTAATAAAGAACAACAATACGCATTTTTACTTTAATGTTCAAAGAACGCTTCTGGATCATTGAATTTTGGACAGCATTTCATCTGTGGGATGGAAATTATTCTAATTACCACACGTTTACCTTATAAAAAAAGAACACCTTTTTTTTTCAGAGCAACATCGCCTAAACAATATTGAACTGAATAAAATTAAATTTTTCTTGCACTGAACAGTAGTCGTGAAATGATGAAAAATACACAAGAAATTATGTTTGCCACTGGAGAAAACACTGGATGATTAGAGAATTTTATGGAAATAACACTTTAGAATTTTATACTGTGTGCATTCGTACATGTGCATTCAACAACAACAAAAAAAGAAAGAATAGCATATAAATCTTGGTCCAAATTTACTGAAATTCTATTATTTTTTCGTTCTTATGATTTTTAATCTTCTATGACAGGTGAAACCAGGTAAGTAAACTTGTGAAAAAATTGTATGCTCAATAAATGGGACTCTTAAATATGTCCCTGTAAAGTACCTGGCCACTTACAGGGATCCTGGAAAACTTCTTCAGGAAATTTGGGACAAATATGGGTTCATGTATTTGCTATAAGTTAGAGCTCCTCATGAAAATATTACCAACGATTAACTCTATTCTGTTTGTGAAGTTAGCAGAAGGGGAAATTGGTAAGCAGGCTGCTTTGGTCACCTTAACAAAATACCATAGACTGAGTGGCTTAAACAACAGAAATTGATATTCTCATGGTTCTGGAAACTTGAAGTTCCAGATCAAGGTCTGGCAAGGGCAATTTCTGGTGAGAACTTTCTTCTGGCTTGTAGATGGCCACCTTCTAGCTATGTCCTCATGTGATAGAAAGAACAAGCTCTCTGGTGTTTCTTATTACAAGAACACTAACCCATATGATGTAGGAGGCACAAATATTCAGCCCATAGCATGTGGTTAGACTAAATAATCATATTTTTATTTTTCATGTCATTCTATTTCTGTATAATTTATTTTACTATATTATTTTTAATTAATCATATTACTATTATTATATTAGATGGTGATATGTATGGAAACTTTTCTGAGGTATATAGTTTAGTGTTATTTGGTTAAGTATCAATTTTCAGTTAAACTCAGAAATAGCATGTACTCCTTGAGTCTGTCAGAAGAGGATATCAAAGTACTATGGCCTATAGTTAATTTTTAGACTCAAGGCTTTTGGCTTTCATTATATATTTTTTGATGCTATAGATATCTGTTAAGTGCAGAAATAACCTTTATATTTAACAAACACATATGTCTCTCAAGTTTAGAGTAAGTGAAAGTCGTTTAGTCATGTCCAACTCTTTGCGACCCCATGGACTATACAGTTCATGGAATTCTCCAGGCCAGAATACTGGAGTGGGTAGCCTTTCTCTTCTCCAGGGGAGCTTCCCAACCCAGGGATCCAACCCAGGTCTCCTACATTGCAGACAGATTCTTTACCAGCTGAGCCACAAGGGAAGCCAAGTTATGTTAAAGCTATGTTAAATATTTTTGTTATGAAATTGATACTACTGCTTGATGAGGGGAATGAAAGAGCAAAATTTACTGATCAAATTTGTTTTTCCATACAGTCTCCAACCAAGAATGAGTCTTGGTTGCTAAGAAGATTTCCCCTGGGGTTTTCTTTAAAAGGTTATAATGTTAGTTTTCAATGACTGTCCTTAATGTAGTCGTTGTGAAATCAATCAAATGTAGTGATCCTTCATCTGGAAACTTCTCAGACTTCATCTAATGGATCTTTAAGTTGTTTGTACAGATCACGGGTCAGTGAATTAAGCAAGTGGTTTTGTTCTTAGTGGTGGTGTTAACTGAGACGGTACAATCAACAGAAAACGCTATGGCTTTTCTTTACTGGAAAGTAAAAATAAACATTATGAATATTTTTCATTTACAGGTTACAGTGAAACCACTTGTCCCTGCCTTCCAGCATGACTATTACTCGTCTTCAATCAACAGACAGCTGGGTATACAGCATTTGATAAACTAGCTGAGTATTTGACGCTTGCAGTACTTCCTAAATTATAATGTGTAAGTGACCAGTCAAGGAAAATGTCAAACTGCCCTTTCTAACTTTTAAGTCCAGTAGGTGTAGGATGGTCCAGTTTCAGGTGTTGCCTGAAATTCTGCAGTTTTATTGGTGATACTAATGTTGCTGGCCCAGACCACATTTTGGAGAACAAGGCACAGTCATTTCTCTTAAAAATTTACGAAACAGAGAATGATAAATGTAACATTACTAGCTTCCCCTTTATGGGTGCTTTGAGAAATGGTGAGATTATATATGTCAAGCAGCTGGCCCAAGACAGTTCAACAATGATAAAACCTATTAGTTGCATAAATAAGAAACTATCTATTATGTTTAATTTTATATAGCTTTATTTACTTAAGGCAGAGTTTGGACAGCTTGTTATGGTAGCATGGGCACATTGACATGAGTTTGCTGAAAACGGTAAACTTCTTGGGAATTGATTTCCAAAGTGGGAGAAAACTCAGCAGTGGCTTCCAGTCACAGTGATGACAAAGTAAACGCAGTAATAGCATCTGACAAAGTTAAAGTTTGGGAAACCAGTGTGGATGTTTTTGCAGCGATACAGATTTGACTTGATGAGAGCATAGGGGTAACAGTAGAAATAATGAAAAAGGGGTAAGAGAGACCAGTGTTTATTGAATGGCTACTCTCAGCCAGGCAGCATCATTTCTTTTACACTGGTTGCATATCAAACAAGCTGGGAGACTTTCAAATATCTGCACACATTCAGGTCTCAATCAATAGAATCTCTGTAAGACAGTCCAATAAAATCTTTTTTCTAAAAAAATGTACTTATTTATTATGGCCTGCCAGTCTTAGTTGCTGTGCACCGGCTTTCTCTAGTTGCGGCAAGCAGGAGCTACTCTTCATTGCAGTAAGCGGGCTTCTTATTGCAGTGGCTTCTCTTATTGCAGAGCATGGACTCTAGGTGCTCGGATTTCAGTAGTTATGGTACGTGGGCTCATTAGCTGTGGCTCATGGGCTCTGGAGCACTGGCTCAGTAGTTGTGGCACATGGGTTTAATTGCTCCTAGGCATGAGGGATCCTCCCAGGTCAGGGATCGAACCCATACACGCTGCATTGCAAAGTGGATTCTTAACAACTAGATCAGCAGGGGAATACCAAGCAAATCTTCTAAAATGCCCTTCAAAGCCTTCTCTTATAGCAGGTGCACCCTTGTTTGCCTGGAAGACTTCCTCACCCCAGAAATCCTAGAGGGAAACCCCCACTCCTTTCCTTCCCCACTTGCCCTCCTCCAGCCCAGCCACTTTCATGTAACCTCCCTCAGGGAAGAGCTAAGTAGTTATGGCAGGCACCTGTCCTCTGCTCCTCTGACAGCCTTCTGTTTACTCTCAGAAGTCTAGATTTAAAGTAAAAAATATTTGGAGATTAATAACTCTCTGCTCTACCTAATTCCTCTAAGGCACTGTAGATGCCTCTGTTTACAAAGGAAATACTCAAGAGGAGCAGACAAGAAAAAGATGCACGCAGTTCAATACTGCATGATCCTTCATTGCTACAGTAAATGGCCTGAGTCAGGGTCTGATTCTAGGTCGAAGTCCCAAGTACATATTATTCCTACTCTTCCTTGCTGCCAAGCATTGCAAGCTATCCAGGAAAAAGCAATTAAATTAGTAATAAATTTTGCTCTTGCACTTTTAAGACAGGAAAGAAATAAAAGTCATTATTTCATCTCACCAGAACTGTACCTTGAAATATTAAGACATATAGTACAGTAATCACAACAACATCTTTATCCTGAGAGACGAGGCTGTCACCACAGGTCCCAATTTCATTACACATCTCCAACTCCCCACTTCATATTTTGGCTCAACTCAGATTTTAAAAATTGAACATCATTCGTTGTTATAGATCTTTATCTCCCACTTCTGCCTTTTCAAAGGTTCTCTTATACGTCTTACTTGTCTTAACTGTATTGAATCTCTTCTATCAGAACACAATTTGTAAAGTTTTATCTTCCCTGAAAAGAAGAATTGAGCAGACCCAGTTAAAAACATATATGATTCACGTCAATGTATGGCAAAAACGACCACAATATTGTAAAGTAATTAGCCTCCAATCAAAATAAATTAGGAAAAGGCAATGGCACCCCACTCCAGTATTCTTGCCTGGAAGATCCCATGGACGGAGGAGTCTGGTAGGCTGCAGTCCACGGTGTCGCAAAGAGTCGGACACGACTGAGCAACTTCACTTTCACTTCTCACTTTCATGCATTGGAGAAGGAAATGACAACCCACTCCAGTGTTCTTGCCTGGAGAATCCCAGGGACAGTGGAGCCTGGTGGGCTGCTGTCTATGGGGTTGCACAGAGTTGGACATGACTGAAGCGACTTAGCAGCAACAGCAGCAGCAAAATTAATTAATTAATTTAAAAGAAAAAACCTGTATGTATTAATAATCCCATTACAATTCTGAGTCCCTTTTCAAAACTGGCATTTCCTCAATATGTATGTTTTCTTCATCTGTGTTCTTTTAAAGTTTTAAAAGCATATAGTATTGCATTGCCCTCTGTTCTTTTCTCTGGAACCTCTCTAAAATACATCTGTTATGATTTCCTGGGAACAATGATTTTCAAGCCCCACTTACACATTAGAATCTCTCGAGGTCTTTGAAAAATATTGTTGCTTGAGACCAATTAAATCAGAATCTTTGGGGTAGCATCAAGGTGTGAGTTTATTTTTACATGTTGGAATTGAGAATTGCTACTTTGAGTCAAGTATTACTTTGGAAATGACAGCAACAACAAAACAACCCTAGGGCATGCATTTAGCCAGAGGATCCCTAGGAGGGTTTGGAAACCTAGTAACTGGAGGGTTCCCAAGAGACAAATTTGGATGTCACAGAATTGGAAGACATAATTCAATCAAGGATACTGAATCAGTTACCAGGTACTGTATTTACAGTCCTTGTATCAGCTAACTCTCCTCTGCTTGTAAGAAGTACCTCTTGCTCAAAATCAGTATTTTAGATGATGGAAGGTCAATGACTCAGGTTTCTGTGATCTGCACGGAAGACTAAGGACAGGTGAGCAGAGTCAGGCTTGCCTTAATTGTCTTCTCACTCTGTAACCCCTATGATCCCTAAATTTTCTAGAGTAAACATGTCCTTTACAGATTCATCAACAAAGGGCCCAGAATGTCTAGCTAAAGCCCTGCCACAGGGGCTGCAGGCACAGAGGAGCACCGTAGGGTAGCCTGTGGTTCTGAACTTGAGATTAAGCACTGGATGTCTTACTTGTAATAAGTGTGTGTGTGTCTGTGTGGGGGATCAGTCATGGCCCACTCTCTGTGGCCTCATGGAATGTAGCCTGCCAGTTTCCTCTGTCCATGGAATTTTCCAGGCAAGAATACTGGAGTGGGTTGCCAATTCCTACTCCAGGGGATCTTTCCAACCTAAGGATCAATATTGCTCTTTATTTTGAACACAGTAATCAATCTGGGCCTCAGGTTCCTCATCATCAAAAGGGTATAAGATCAAGTGCCATACACACCTCCAAGGATTCCATAAAGTGAGACAGTCATAAAGCTAAGTGCTTGAAAGATTACAATATACAATTCAAACAAAAATTATTTTGATCACTGTGATTATTTATAAATGATGAATTTAGTCCATGTTGTACGTGGGGACCAACTTCTTTAGTAGAATGAAGTTTAGGAAGTAAAAACAAAGTGGAAAACAGTCTCACTGAAGTACATTTAATGATATGAACACAGTGAAAATGAAAGAATTTTTAAAAGAGAAGAAAGACATCCTGGGCATTTGTAATGACAGTGAAAGGAGGAAAAGAAGGGGGAAAGTGGTTTTTCTAAAAAAAATTTTTTTTTTTTTGCTTTTTCTGTAATGTGTACCTCCTGCCAAAACATACTTGCTCTCCCTTTATCAACCCAAGCATTGTTTAGGGGAGAAGTGACTGACCTTCAAGTTGAATTGCCATAATTCCAAAAGAAACTTTTGTTGCTTTCTAAGGCAAAATAAAAATTTAGTCTTTATCCTTATTGCATTCTCCAGGGAAATTTCAGCTCCTCAGAATAGCCCCTGGGACTTACTGCTGAAAGACTATTTGGCTGCTCTAGAGAGAAAGATCTCAAAGTTCCTCCGAGATGCCACTATAACTGCTCATTTCAGATACTTAGAGGCAGAATGTTTTCACTCTTAAAATAATTTTTCTGAGACATGTTTTCCAAAGAGATTGCTAATATTAAAATTCTATATCATAGATTACTCACTAATAAAGAGGTTAACCTCCTAACAAACCAGGAAGATTGTAAAATATTTTATGAATACCTAAGGCTGCTGTCACAAACAAGAAAATGGTAATACGCAAAGGACAATGTGTTGCAAAGCCATCAGGAAGAATTGTGTTCCATTTAAGTTCTGCCATGGTTGCTCCTCTATTTTGTTTTCCCTTAACATTTGTGAAATTAGTCAATGCGATATTATTTTACTTCTACACTTACCTTTGGAAGTAATTATTTAAAAATCCATGAAAACGTTTCCTCCTTAAAGGCAAAATTGCACGTTATTCAGTATGCATTTAGCACTTGATAAACACTTATAAAGTACATAGTAATATGAATCACATGATAATTACCATTTTCACAAGTCAAGTGTAATTTTATATCAGCAATCTCATATGCCTAATTACATAAGACTGACTTATCAATCACTTTTTCAAATATCAGGTTGTTTGTATTTCATTTGTAAATATCTTTAAAAAAGGTTTTCCCATCTATGTCAGAAAAGGTAAGCTAAGTGTTTTTTTGTCTCATGTAGTCATTTGTACTTTACGGCAATTAAATGGTACTTCTTCATGTTATGGTGGTTCCAAGTGTTTAAAAATATTTTTTCTTTATATGTCTTAGCATTTTTTGTTTGGAGGCTTTGGAGTTTTATTTTGGAGACAATATCCAGCTGCTGAAGACATTTGAGCCTGAGATTGAAGTAACAAAAGTCATATTTTATGACAAATAATCCGGCAATGTAGATAGAGTAGACAGAAAGTGAAAGTCGATCAGTCGGGTCAACTCTTTGTTACTCCATGGACTACAGAGTCCATGGAATTCTCCAGGCCAGAATACTGGACTGGGTACCCTTTCCCTTCTCTAGAGGATCTTCCCAACCCAGGGATCAAACCCACGTCTGCTGCATTACAGGTGGATTCTGTACAAGCTGAGCCACAAGGGAAGCCCCAGGTTAGAAAACTACTATAATTGTTCCATGTTCCTAAGCCCAGAAATGTTTTAAATTTAATTTTTATCTTATATTAAAGTATAATTGTTTTACAATCTTGTGTTAGTTTCAGCTGCCTAGCAAAGTGATTGAGTAACACATATCACATATCCATTCTTTTCCAGATTCTTTTCTTATATAGGTTATTGCCGAATATTAAGTAGAGTTCCCTGTGCTATACAGTAGGTCCTTGTTGATTATCTATTTTATATAAGTAGTGTATATATGTTAATCACAAACTGCTAATTTATCCCTCCCTGCCACCTTTCCCCTTTCCTAACCATAAGTTTGTTTTCAAAATCTGTGAGTCTGTCTCTGTTTTCTAAATAAGTTCATTGGTATCATTTTTTTTTTTAGATTCCACATACAAGTGATACCATATGATATTTGTTTCTCTGTCTGACTTACTTCACTTGGTATGGTATCTCTAGGTCCATTCCTGTTGCTGCAAATGGCATTATTTCATTCTTTATGTCTGAGTAATATTCCATTGTATACATGTACTACATCTTCTTTATCCACTCCTCTGTCAATGGATATTTAAGCTGCTTCCATGTCTTAGCTATTGAAAATAGTGCTGCAGTGAACATTGGGGTAAAGTCTTAACAGTTTTGTTGTTCAGTCACTAAGTCGTGTTCGATTCTATGACCCCATGGAGTACAGTACACCAGACTCTTCTGTCCTCCACTATCTCCCTGAGCTTGCTCCAATTCATGTTCATTGAGTCAGCGATGCTATCTAAACATCTTATCTGCTGCCACCCCCTTCTCCTTTTGCCTTCAATCTTTCCCAGCATCAGGTTTTATTTTTTATTTTAATTATATTCCTTTGATATCTTGTAAATAGGTATATTGAACCAGAATGTTTCAGCTTTAGTTTTTCTTGGGCTCAATATGTTATCCATATACATAACTCACAAGTAAGTTAACAGCATTCTTATTTCTTTAACACCATTTTCAAATTGTGTTTATTCAAACTTGATAAGACAAATCGCTAAATTTCTACTCTACAGATACTTAAGCAAGTTTTTCCTTACCATTTCATTTGGTCAGTCTTACTCTTCACTTGTCCTTCTGCCAAATTAAAAAACAATGTTTAAAAATTTATTTCATAATAAGAAATATGGGTTTCCCTTTAAGTCACTACTAGAAATCACAAATGTTAATAATATCTAACAAAGACATATTTAAGGTGATGGCCCATCTTTCAAAACTGATTTAATTCCATTTTCATGACTTTTGAATACCCACAGAATAAGAAATACCCACAGATAAGAAATAGCAAAATGTTACAAAGACTGCATACTCAAATTGTCACTGCCTTTTCCATTCTATTTTCTAGGATATAGTTCACATTTCAGGATCATTTGTCACCAAACTTCCTGCCAGCTTCCAAAATGCTGGTTCCCAGAAAGCCTGGACTTCCCAGAGAATAATCACAGTTGTTTCCCTTTGCATTTAATAAGATCCTTTATCAATATAGTGAGTCCTCTCTTCCCCATCCCAATTTTCTACCCCTTAATTTTAGTGTAGGCACATTTAGAGATTGTTTTGCTTATTCTCTAGACCCTTCTTTTGGGCAAATGCTTTTTCCCTTACCTAGAAGTTTTGTGTTGACCTCTTGTAGTAGTTATGTAAATGCTTTCATGCGCAAATTCTGCATTGTCTTAGTTTCAATTTCAGGAGCACCTTAAAGATGTTCATCTACAAATCTAACCAACCATTTCTTTCTTACATAGCAGAATCACTCGATATTTGTTTGCATCTATTTATTTTCAGATTGGTCTTTCTCCATGGGGGAGGGGGAGGGTAAATGTGAAAGTGCTTGGAGTAAGGAAGAGAGGGATGGAGGATGGGGAAGGTGAGGCAGAAGGGAAGGAAGGAGAGGAGAGCAGAACAAAACCGGTGAATTCATTGCTTCCTCTGAGTCTATTACTTAACAGAAGGACCCCCCTGTCCAAAAGTTCTTAAGACTAAGGGAAGGAAAGACATTGGGGGAAGCATTTGAAAAATGGTGACGGCAATGTCAGTGTTAGTCTAACAGAGAGTTACATAAAGACGGTAATTATAAAAAGACCGGATGTTATATATGCTCAGTTCTTCACATTTTTAGAGGGTTTTTCACCCTCTCTCACCCAAGGCCCAGCTCTGACTCAGGCAAATATCCTGGTTCATATCTGATCAACTGTTAGCATTTGTCTCTAATGTTTTCATTTTCTCTCTCCTTTATATTAAAACTCAAAACCCAACTCTAAAACAGCCTTACACTGAATTTTCCTAGTCATTAATCCATGTCTTCACAGCATAATTTTGAATAACAACCACATAAATTCACATTATTTTTCTCTTGGATTGTTAACATAAAGCTGGTCGTCAATGGATATAGCTATTTTCAGAAGCTATGACAGGAAAATTAAACTGGAGTTGGTTCTGTAAAGGGGAAAGAGTAAAATCTGTCTGGGGCTGAAGAACTGAAAATCAGCTTGGGCTGAAAAATGAAAAAGAAGTCCTGCCCTTAAGCAGGTTGAGAGCAGCAGACACAGATAAAACCAGCTGTTCACAGGAAACATTGTTTCTTCCAAGGTCACGCAGCTACAAAATACACAAAGATCCTTCTTTGTGTGACCACTGCTTTGTCACTTATAATGCCTGCAGCCCTGCTTTGCTATCCTCGCCCATCCATTAGGATTCTTAACCACTGACTCACCCAGGAAGCCCCCATCTATTACTGCTGCTGCTGCTAAGTCGCTTCAGTTGTGTCTGACCCTGTGCGACCCCATAGATAGCAACCCAGCAGGCTCCCCCATCCCTGGGATTCTCTAGGCAAGAATGCTGGACTGGGTTGCCATTTCCTTCTCCAATGCATGAAAATTAAAGGTGAAAGTGAAGTCGCTCAGTCATGTCCGACTCTTAGCGACCCCATGGACCGCAGCCCACCAGGCTCCTCCATCCATGGGATTTTCCAGGCAAGAGTACTGGAGTGGGGTGCCATTGCCTTCTCCGCCATCTATTACTGGGGATACTCAATTACTGTGTCACACTGGCCTCATGCTAAGTAGCTTCAGTCCTCCTACTCTTTGGGACCCTATGGACTGTAACTCGCCAAGGTCCTCTGTTTATGGGGATTCTCCAGGCAAGAATACTGGAGTGGATTGCCTGTTCCCTCCTCCAGGGGATCTTCCCCAACCAGGGATTGAACCCGCACGTTTTACATCTCCTGCATTGGCAGGCGGGTTCTTTACCACTAGCGCCACCTGGGTTTTTACTAATCCTGCTGCAGAAAGAGCATCTGACCCAGAACAGGTCTCCCTTTCCCTGGAGAGCTTCCTCAGAATCCTTCAGCAGGAACTGAAACCTCACCATAAATAGTACCCTCCTCCCCTCTGTGGAGGCTTCCCAGGTGGCACTAGTGGTAAAAAATTCCCCGCCAATGCAGGAAATGTAAGTGATGTGGGTTTGATCCCTGGGTGGGGAAAATCCCCTGGAAGTCAACATGGCAATTCACGCCAGTATTCTTGCTTGGAGAATCCCATGGACAGAGGACCCTGGTGGGCTATGGTCCATAGGGTCACAAAGAGTTGGACACAACTGAAGCGACTTAGCATGCATGCATGGCCCCTTGTGGAGAGCACCATTCATGGTTCCTCTGCACTATGCTCCAATGCTTGCAAGCCAATAAATACCATTTTGTCAAACTACAGGTTTGAGAGTGGTAGACTGGGTGGTTGAGCTTTAACAGATGTCAAGTAGAAGTTGGAGAGTTTAACTGATTTCCTTGGATATTTGGAGTTTTAAGATTTCCCACATGCCAGAAGTTGTTTGGGTGGTATACAAATTATAAGAAAAACATGTCTTTGAAGAAATCCTTTGAGACATAATGAAATAGTATCTGAGTGAGGATTCATGATTTCACCTAAAGCTGACAACTTTCAATAATAAAAATTTCTTACAATGATGAAGACACAACTTTTCAAAAAGACGTGACAGTTTGGCTAAGAAGGAATAAATTTCCATCAAGTGTTTAATTTTTAACAAGTCCAATGAACTCTGGGATTTCTCTTTTCTATCAAACCTTGGATCTCCTTGGCAAGTACCCAGTATAAATATTTACTTCCCTTCACTCTTCAAACAGGTACTACAGGGCATATATACCAGTAGCATTTGATTCAGAAGATTACTATGGGTATGGCCTATGTCTGAAACACCTTCCTCAGTTTTATGCACTGCAGCTTCAGAATATATTTTTTATCTGATGAGAAATATCCTTTCCCACCATCCTCATCCTTTTTCAGAATAGTCTAAATTGTTTAGACTTTTTATTCTACCAAATACATTTTGTTAAAATATTGTTCTATTCCAAAAGAAAATTCTATTAAATGTTCCCCATTGTAACTTTATGTAAAATAGCATCAAACTTCTAAATTAATTCAAAAGCAATTGAATTTATAGACTCAGGACTCGGTATGCTTCTTTTTCAAGTACTGTTTCTCAGTAAAATTTCTTTTACAGATGTGTACCTAATATTTTTACTATTTTAAATGTAAGATTTATTATTTTTCTTTCTTTATTTTTTTTTCATTAATAGAAACTGCCTTTAAAACTAACATGCTATTAATTGTGGTACCTCACAGATGATCCATGTATCAATCAAATTGCTCAACTCATTATTTTTCTTTAATATAAATAATACTCATGACAGGAAAATTTAGAAAGTGCAATATATATGTGTGTATATATACATACACACATATATATACATATACTTTATACTCTCTATATATCTATAGATATATATACCATATCTCTATTTATATAGAGATACAAGGGCTCCCCAGATAGCTCAGTTGATAATCCACCTGCAATGCAGGAGACCCCGGTTCTATTCCTGGGTTGGGAATATCCACTGGAGAAGGGATAGGCTACTCACTTCAGTACTCGTGGGCTTCCCTTGTGACTCAACTGGTAAAAAATCCATCTTCAATGCAGGAGACCTGGGTTCGATCCCTGGGTTGAGAAGATCCCCTGGAGAAGGGAAAGGCTACCCACTCCAGTATTCTGGCCTGGAGAATTCCATGAAATATATAGTCCATGGGGTTGCAAAGAATTGGACATGACTGAGCGACTTTCACCTTCTTTTCTCATATCATCATACTCCTATTAGGAGCATTAGGAAAATTTAGAAAGTGAAATATATGTGTGTATATATATATATATATATTTCATACTCCTAATGGACCATAGTATCATATATTTCATACTCCTGATGGACCATAGTATCATCTTATCTAAAAATATTAACAATTATATCCCATCTTGTTAAAAAAGTTCTACTCTATTCTTGTTCCATGCTTTAGTACGCAGAACAATGGCATCCCAAAGATTTTCAGGTCATAGTCCCTGGAACCTGTGAATATGCAAAAGGAAGCTAAGATTGCAAATTGAATTAAAGTTGCTAATCTGCTGGCCTTTAAATAGGGAAATTGTCTTGATGGTCCCAGTCTAATCACCTAAGTCCTTAAAAGCAGAGAATCTTTCTCAGCTTCAGTCTGAGAAGGATGTGAAGACAGAAGAAGGTCAGAGAAGTGAGACTTGAGAAGGGCTGGCCACTGCTGGCTTTGAGCCATGGAATAGGAATGACTTCTAAAAGCTGAGAAAGTCTTCTCCCACTGAGCCTTGATTTTTTTTCTCAGTAAGATTCTTGTCAGATTTCTTATCTACATAACTGTAGGATAATAAATTTATGTGTTTTGTGCAATCAAGTTTGTGATAATTTGTTACCACAACAGTCGAGATTAATACACGTCTGTACATTGATCTGAACAGTATTAAATAATAGTGTCAAATTTGGAGTGGAGAAAGAGACATTTAGGTCCAAAAAACAAATGAGGCTTCCCTCCCTCAGCAATAAATGATACAAGAATTCCCTTTCACTTCATAAAATTTAATTAAATTTCTAATCTAATTTTATTGATCTGATTTCTAATGATACAATGCCCCATATTTCATTTTTCTGGTTTCCTTTGTTTATTTCTATTTGTTACTTTCTTGACATACCATTTGCAAGGGATTATACAAGATTTCTCTACATCCATTTTTAAAGGAAATTTGAGGTGGCATCTTATCTAATGGGTTCTTATTTGAAATTCATATCCCTTTTAAAGTATTGACCCTTTTTGGTACTTTTGCCATCATATCTCTTTATACTGGGTATGACAAGACTCAGGTCTTATGTCTGTATTCTTATTCATCTTTTGACTTTTACCACATTTAAATTCCATTTCTAAAGATAGACTCAATATACATAGCTACCAACCTTGCCCATTCTCCTCCATTTCTCTCTACAGATCCAGTGGTCATAAGTAAGGTGAATATCAGTTATTATCTTCCCAGTAGCCCTTTCTCTTCCTTTTTAATTGCACAGTGCTCTCAGACTAAATCATGGTGGCCCACCCCTCCCTAACTATTAATAAGAGGTAGTACATAAACCAAGATTCTTTTTCTCCTGGGAATCTAAATCTTGATTAGAATGCTGTGGTGTTCTTTTTCAAACTTTTTTATTATTTTTTTAAATTAATTTTTATTGGCGTATAGTCACTTTACAATGTTGTGTTAGATGGTGCTTTTGAAGTTGACTTGTGGGCTCTCAAAAGAAACTGTCTCTGAATTTCTGACTGAGATGCTCAAAGCTGCCACAGTTCTATTTTTCTTTTTTCCTGAGGCCTGATTATCCTGGTTTCCCTCTACTGTGTGATCTATGCAACATCTTCCCTTTACATTCACTTACTGACTTAATTTAACCAGTCATTTCCCAATTAGCCTCAGACTGATGCACAGAAGATAGTGATCAAAATGATATACAATATTCTCACCTTTCTGTGGATTAGTGTAAAAATACTTCTTTGTGTACTATCTTAGTTAAGAATCTTTTAGTTTTACTGTCAGATTGACGATAACAAGAAGAAAGAAAATATGTTAAGTACAAAATATAAGAATAAGAACACATTCTAGTGGGATCTCCCCAGTGACTCCATTGTTACCAAATATGCCTTCCAAGTAACTCTTGTTTTTCCCGAAGTGAGAGGCTGCACAAGGGATGTTGGAGTGACACGGACCTTTGTTTGCAAAGTAATGTCTCTGCTTTTCAATATACTGTCTAGGTTTGTCATAGCTTTTCTTCCAAGGAGCATCATCTTTTAATTTCAAGGCTGCAGTCTGCCCACCTGTGAATGGCTACCAAAAAAGAAAAACAAGAGAGAGAGATTAACACACTCCTTTCCAAAGGCTGGCCCTTCCAGGAGCTATTTTGCAAGACTGAAGCCCCTTTTTACTTTACTTCCTCACTGCCTCTCCCTCTCTCTTCTGCCTTTTGCCTTTTGTTCCCCATTGCTGCTCTCCCTCTAGCTCTATAAAAGAACCTGGCATCCAGACCATGACAAGACAGTTACTTTGAGACTTCATCTACCATCTTCTTGGTCAGCCAACTCTCTGAATAAAGTTGAATTCTTTGCCTTAACACATCGTCTCTCAGATTTACTGGACTGTCACGAGGTGAACAGAGTCAGGTTGGACTTGGTAACAAACTCACTCCGGCCCTCAACTGCTGAATACACACATGTGTGTTAGTCACTTGGTCATGTTTGGTTCTCTGCAACCCCATGGACTGTAGCCCGTCAGGCTCCTCTGTCCACAAAATTCCCCAGGCAAGAATACTAGAGCGAATAGCCATTCCCTTCTCTAGGCAATCTTCCCAGCACAAGGATCAAACCAGGATTTCCCACATTGTAGTCAGATTCTTTACCATCTGAGCCTCCAGGGAAACCTGAATGGCGACATATAAGTAAGGAAAGCTTCCATATAATGTGGCTTAATGGTCTACATGGCAACAAGGGCAAGACATTTCAATGACAAAGAAATGAGTGATAATGAAGACAATTATTGAGGGAAAAGCAGAATGGCATATTGGCACCAAATATGTTAAGTAATAGATACTATAAAATAAGATTTAATAGTGGATCTGTTAGTTTGATTTCTTTTGGCTAGAAGAACCTTTTTCTAAATGATTAAGGCATCCACTATCTTTCCCCTCCTCACAAATGAACATTTATAAAACTGAGTTGCCCCCATCCCTTTTACTGGAATTAATCTATGGGAGAAAAATTTCAGAGCCCAGACAACAATACATATAAAATTCATTTACCCTGAAGGGGCAATAAAAGAATTTTTTTGAAAAGTTACTCAGGCATCTCTAAGAATCTGAAGAAAAGTTGGAATACTTAACCACTGGACTAACTCAGAGAAACTGAGAAGCAGTAGTTCATGTTTTGCTGTTTAGTTGCTAAGTCATGGCTGATTCTTTTGCATCCCCATGGACTGTAGCCCACCAGGCTCCTCTGTCTATGGGATTTCCCAGGCAGGAATACTGGGGTGGGTTTCCATTTCCTTCTCCAGGGGATCTTCCCAACCCAGGAATCGAACCCATGTCTCCTGCATTGGCAGGCAAGTTCTTTATCACTGAGCCACAAGGAAAGCCCAAGAATTCATGTATTTTCCTTCTGTAGTTCTGTTAGGGGAAGCACACTGATTGAAACTGCCCACCGTGGCCAGGCACCATAGTAACCATTTGCATGAGTTGTTTTATGACAGGAGATCCTGATAAGGAATACGGAACTAATAAGCCACCACCAACCAGAAGAGTTCGGAAAAGGTCTAAAGGAGACACCACGTGTCCGTCCACTTCCCAGAATCCCTCTCACTAGTATCCATCTTGGCTGAGCGATGCCTGCGCCACTAGGAAAGACTCTGAATTAGAGTGATTGGCCAAAGACCAGCAGGAAACTAATCCCATCACCATAAAACCCGACATTGCGAACCACGCGGTTCTCCTGGGTTCCCTTACCCTACTGCTCTCCACCCGGGTGCCCTTTCCCAATAAAGTCTCTTGCTTCGTCAGCACATGTGTCTCCTCGGACAATTCATTTCCGAGTGTTAGACAAGAGCCCAGTTTCGGGCCCTGGAAGGGGTCCTCCTTCCTGCAACACTTCTACCAGGAATTTAACTTCCTTCTCAAAGTTAGGGAGTTCTGTGATCTCCCTGTGTGAGAAATGAATGTGAAAAAGCATTAGGACAACAATCAACAGTAATATACTGGCAACCAGAATGACGTATCCTAACACAGGACTCTCACAGCTGTAACATTTTCTAATTTCTGTGCAGGGCTTCTTTGTGTTTTTTCTTTTCCCATCTAACCTCTAATATTCTGCTTTTCAGTCTCTCTGCCTCTTGATTTTTTTCTAATTCTTAGGCCATTCAATTGCATTTTGTCATTTTGAAAATTGATTATTTGTAATATCTTTTGATTAATTTTTCTATTAAAACTTTTATCATATTTAACATATTTCATTATTCTCCAAAAGTTTTTAAAGTTAGAAATGATCAATGGTTTCCTTTCCAATGTTATCTTTCTTTTATATATATGATATATGAAGTATGAAAGCAAGTCACAAAAGCTAGAGTGAGAACATCTTATTTTTATAGAAATAATGTGTATATAACAAATTTATACACCAAGTCTAAATCTAACTTACCAAATTGTAAATAAATCAATAAAATGAAAGTGGAAAAGAATAAGTCAAATGATACCACATGGGAAACAAGCAACCAACCAAATCCAAAATGTGGGAAATTCTTCACAACAATGGACCTAATTTCTTCAACAATAAAAGTCATAAAAATCAGAGGGAAGAGAAGCAATTACAGACTTAAAACTTTGGTTTGTCACAAAATCCTTGTCAGTATCCTCATTTGCAAACAAACAAAAGAACAATTAAAAAAAACTGTTAAAATATGCTTTTGAGAAAATCAGGAAAGCTGTATTAAGGAGTAATTAAACTTCGTTATGTGTGATAATGGCATTCTGGCTATATTTTTTTAAAGTCTGTCTGTTAGAGATGCACACTGAAGTACTTCCTAGTGAAGTGTTGTGATAGGTGAAATTTGACTTAAAATATTCCAGTACCACTTGTCGAACTGTGTGTGTTGGTGTGGGGTGGGGAAATAGATAACAAGGTTGACAGGATGTTGATAATTATTAGACAAGGGGATTCATCATGTTCACTCTCTACTTTTATAAATTTTTGAAAATTTCCATAGTATAGGTGATGAATTGCTGGATGACTTCCTTTCTGTGTTTTCTAGGTTTCTACTATGATATATTAGTATTAGTTGTGCAAGAATAAAATTTTTAATATTTTAAAGGTGTGTCCTATATTTTAAATGCATTCCCATTTCTAATGGAATTTGTTCATCTTCTATGTGCTACTGCCAGCTTTTCAAGTTTTGAGAAATAAATTTTGACATTATCAGGAAAGGTGCCATCTTCCATCACAAGAAGGTTTTAAAGTTCAATTGGGATCACATTTCTGCAAATATAGTGTAGCCATAACAATATTATCCAGATGCATTGTTATCTGTTATTGACTTGTTTCTTGCTTTTCTTTTCCTTTTCTCTTTTCATATTACAATCCAAACTGTTAGCACACATACATAAATATTGTACACAGACTTTCATCTTATCGTCTATTGTATTGATTGCTATTATTTGGCTTCAGAAATTGTTTTTCTTTATTCTCTTGTCCCTGAGATGCAGCTAAAATCTCCTTTGAATAACTTCTAGATGCAGGAAAATTATCCTCAGATAACTTTTCATATTTCCCTGAAGAGTACCCCTATTAAAAATTCTCATGTTCTCCTCTCAAAAGAAAGTGCAATACTCTCAAGAGGGAATTGTAAAATATCTAGGTGCATGGAAAACACTGAATAATAATAACAAAAACAACAATTTGCTTTCCCCTCCATACCCTTCAATTTATCTTTCTGCTTCTTCCATTTGTCTCCAGGCCTATTGTTATCGCCCTGCCCTTGTCCTCCTAGTTCTTCCAGGCATTATGGTCCATTTCATTCGGTCTGTTAACCTTATTTCTTTGAGCCTTTTCCTTTATTGATTTACCCATATATTCTTTTCCTCTTTCTACCTTTCCACTGCTAGACTTAGATAAAACTTCTTTCCCAAAATAAAAACAGTCATTTGGACAGGATATCCAATTTATTTCTTTAATTTTCAGTTTTATTTTTTGGTTTGAAACTGGCCGGTTCCCCTCTTTTCTTGTTATGACCAGTTACTCAGAATCCACAGGGCCTCCAAGGGACGCTTCGGGGTTGTATAACCAGCTCCTTCATTCTAAGGATGAGAAACTAGAAGCCCATGTTTCTGATTCAATACTGAAACTCCTTTCATGACACCTCAATTCATCATGCACTTTAATGGTCATAGTTTATATTTGCATAATATTGGGCTGTCCAAAAAGTTCTTTCAGATCTTACAGAAAAACCTAAATGAACTTGTGAGCAACCCATACTATTCCTTTGTAGTGGCTTTCACATCTATCTTCTCACTTGAATATAGTTTAATAGCCACTCCTGACCACTAACTTCTAGTCATATTAGCCATGGCCTTGGGATATTTCTGTCCTGTGATTGCTCCTCCTTACTCTAGGCCCTCAGATAACAGCACAGAATCCCACATTGTATTGTCTTTAATGCTTTTCACTCTCTGGAGAACACATTTTGTTATATGCTCCATTATCATGGTAATATTTGCCTTCAGTTCAATGTGGAAGCATTAAAATGTGCATAATATATATCCTTTTAAAATATTATCTTAAAAAACATCACTTGGGTTGGAGAGGAAGTAGATGAGTAAAGAAAGGGTATACTTCCTCCCAAACAAATCAACCAAGAACCTCCTACAAAAGCTATGACCACAATCTGGATAAAGGAGGTTCACTTCAACAACAAAAATGTAAGAGCCCAGATACTCCTAGATAGAACCTCTTACTACTTTTCTGTGGAACTTCAATGTTCTCTAAACCTTTTCACACATTGTCTCTTTTTCTTCTCTGGGGTGTCCCATCCTAATCTATACATAATTCTTTTTTTTTCTATAAATTAGTTATGTCCTTTTCTTCCAAAAATGTAGCACTTTTCGCTTTTTTTTTTTTTTTTCTCAGCCTGAGTCAAAAGGAACGGGAGAAAATCAAAACTTCAGATCTGTTCCTTAAGCCCGCAGAATCAATAGAAGCACAGTGGTGTTTTTCACCTGGATATTTTTAGCATCTTGTATGGCTCCTGCCACCTGCAGATGTTCAGGGTGTAGATCAATGAAGAAATGAAAGACCTCAGTGGCATTTCCATGGCATGCCCTCCCCCTCCACAGGTTCTCACTCAACCCACCTTCCTCTAGAATGTGTTGTTTTACTTGTTTAGTAATTTACCCATTGGTTTGAGACACATTTATCGTTTACATGTGGCCGTTGTCTCACCAAGTATTGATTTTTAATACAGCCCTGGAAGGAAAGCAGGGAACTTTTCAAAAAAGTGTTTAAGAAAGAGCGAAATTAAGCCCTTTGTTTAAAAGCACACAACAAGTTTGTGACAAGTCTGAACTAGACAGAACTCGAGTCTCTGGCTGAGAGTTCAGTGTTCTTTAAACTACACTGATTCTCAGAAATAATAAAAATTCCCATAGTGCAATCCAACTAAGAAGGTAATAGATGTATGAAAGAGATCCATCACACAGAAAGCATTTGACCACACATCATCCTGGTCCCCATGATGTGTTTTGTTTATATACTTTAGTTGGGTAGCAGGCACTTGGCACAACAACTGTCAGAATGAATTGAGGCCACAGTTTCCTGTGGCTGAATGTGTTGAGTCATTTCCCTTAGTTCACACTTCCACCTTGCTCTGTCTTCTAAGTTATTATCATGGTTTTAATCTCACCTTTATTTTGACAGTTGGGATATTTTTTAGACGTTATCCACTCTGGTACTCTTGCCAGGAAAATCCCATTAGCGGAGGAGCCTGGTAGGCTGCAGTCCATGGGGTCGCTAAGAGTTGGACATGACTGAGCGACTTCACTTTCCCTTTTCACTTGCATACATTGGAGAAGGAAATGGCAACCCACTCCAGTGTTCTTGCCTGGAGAACCTCAGGGACGGGGGAGCCTGGTGGGCTGCCATCTATGGGGTCGCACAGAGTCGGACACGACTGAAGTGACTTAGCAGCAGCAGCAGCAGATAAAATACTGATTCTCACTTACAAGCCTCTAATCCTTCCCCAAAGGAATTGGCTATTTGTTTGATACAATAGCTAAACCAGTAGGAGCAACAGCACTTTTAGGAAGACATTAAAAAGTTGTTTCCAAAAACAACAGTCAATTTACAGAAAATAGAAACTGAAACTTGAGATGATTGCCAACAGCTTTTTCTAATGTGTACTCAGCTCTTTCCCCCTCAACCCTCCATGATGTAAATTAAAAGCTATTTGAAAAAAAGACATTACCATTCAGGTGAGAAAAAACAGCCAAATCACTGAATTAGTTAAAAGACATGATTTCTGATTTCCAACTGTTGTCATATTCTTTTGTAATATAGTCATTATTTCTTCAGGCCTCTATAATATTCTACTTAACTAATCATCAAGTAAGGAAACTCTAACTTCTCTATTATGTATTATTCTATTATTTTAATCATTTATTTGATAAAACTCAGCTTCCTTTATATTCATGTAATATTAGCAGTCTAAAAATGACATTTCTCAATGAACAGGATGAATCATTTTGGGGAATAGAGAATCAGGTAATCACCATCAGGAAAATTAGAAAAGAGAAAGAGTCTAGGCAGTTGGAGGGAACACAGTTAAGGCTGCAGCATGAAAATACTGGAGAAGCTTGTTGGAAGGGCAAGACCTAACACATTTACCCTTTACACTTGTAAAGTATTTTGCTTCTTGCCTCTGCTTGAATGCCTTTTGTCATTTATTATGACTGGATTTATTGTTCCAATAGGGTTGTACCTAGAGTTTTGACCACAGTCAGAACAAACAAATCACTGGATTGAGTTGAAGCCATAGATTAATGACATAGTAGGGATTCATGCACAGATTTGCTCTATCACCATCTCAGATTTCTCTTACCATCAATCCATCCCACTGGTGCTCTGTGAAGGTCATCAGAGCTCAGTATAATTTCAGTAAGGTTTTAACTGAAAATGGCCTTATCATTTGGTGACATTCAGCTGTTTACAACCAAGAAGCCACTCCCCCTGTTGAATGGTTACTTGTACATGAGTCACCCAATTAGTGTCACTTTTCCCAACAATACTCAAGCTCTGGTACATTAAACACTGCTTTCCATAAGCCCAGCTCCCCCTATCACTGATGATCCAAAGAATCTAAATTATTTCCCTGTCTTTGTCAAAGCCATTTCTTGTCATTGTATTTTTGCTTACATTGTTTCTACTTAGAATTTGTATCTGCTTCATTTTCCATTTCATCACTCTATCATCTACATTCTATGCAAATTGTCGATTATCAGAATTGATCTTAGCTGACTCTCCATCAAACTGTTTTGCCTGAACTCACCCTGAAACAACATTTTTCTCTGCTAAATTACCACTTGTCGTACATTAGTGCAAGTCTTCTCTAACTGTCATGAAGTGGAGTAGATGAGGTGAAGATGGAACTTAAAATTTGTTCTTTAAGGCAGACTCTGGGAGAATAGGCTTGGCTGGCGGTGATGTATATCTAGATGATGTTTTCAGAATCTGAAGATGGTAACAACCAAATACCAGTGCAAACCCAGGCAAGCTATCAATCAGTATGCTGCTACTGCTGCTGCTGCTAAGTCGCTTCAGTCGTGTCCGACTCTGTGCGACCCCATAGACAGCAGCCCACCAGGCTCCCCTATCCCTGGGATTCTCCAGGCAAGAACACTGGAGTGGGTTGCCATTTCCTTCTCCAATGCATGAAAGTGAAAAGTGACAGTGAAGTCGCTCAGTCATGTCCAACTCTTAGTGACCCCATGGACTGCAGCCCACCAGGCTCCTCCTCTGTCCATGGGATTTTCCAGGCAAGAGTACTGGAGTGGGGTGCCATTGCCTTCTCTGATCAATCAATATAGGGGCCTACAATTAAGTATTTCAAAGAATGGATAAATCAACTTGAGGAATTGGTAAGTAAATAGAAGGTGGACAGGCAGGGGTATGGTGAGGAAAATGGCTAAGAGATAGCAAGACTGAAGCATGGCCTAAATTGTTAAGAAATTAAGCCTGTCTGAGTCACTGAATCAATTATAGGGCATAAGACAAGATAAGAACACAGATTAGGTCAGGGTTAGCAGCAAGGGTGAAATAATATTGAGTTCTGAAATAATGAGCTAGAAATATTTAAATCCTCCTTGCCGAAGGTAAATATAAAGGACATTTCTTGGCTCTGGGTGAATTTCAGGTCTTTTGTTAAGGAGGCTAGAGCAAAAATACTCTCTTCCACTGAAAGTGAGCAGTGAAGCATAAAATCCCAAATATAGCTGCAGGTTCTATCACCTACTGGTTTGTGTGTATGGAGCATGAAAAGAAGGCTCCGAAACAAAAGCATACGGAAAAACATGCGAGGCAGCACCTACTTACAAAGAAATACGAGGAAGTCAGACTTCAGAAAAACTAGCCCAACAAATTAAAAAGCAGGTCAAATTTTTTAAAGCAAACACACAATATTTGGAAGACTATCAATTTTACATTCGCCTGTTCATGGTGGAAGACAGCAATTTTATGTTTACCATATTCATAAAATTCACGGCCTATCTTCAGACAATAGCATTATCGACAATAAAGTCACTTTCATTAAGGAGATAGCGACTAAAAGGAAATACTCCAAGAGTCATTTATTTGGAAGACTAGAACTAGACAGTCTTTTATTTATTTTTTGATTATATCAGGGTGAAGTGTGAGGGTTTTTTTGTTCTTTCTTTCTTTCTTCAGTGGTGGGATGTGGTGAATGTGCTTATAATGGTGGCAGTACCAGGTGTCACTTCTGCTTTTTATAGTGCTTCCTGTGGTCAAGTTTCCTTCCCTGTAGGACACATTTGTCAACCTACATTTGCTTAACATTTTCTCAATCAGTATTATTGATTTTATATTTTACTTTGACTCATTTGCATGGATGTAACAAGAAATGTTGATTAATATAGAATTACTTCTTTGATTTTTTTTAAATGGGACATATGATACTAAGATTCAAGAGTTTACTTCTGTCTATAGGTGTATAAAGCCCTATGCTTTTATTTGTATGTATTTATTTGTTCAGATGAGAGCAAACTAACCCATCCAATTCATTCTACCTGATTTCACCTACAGTACTTATAATTTCAACGGTGTCCTTTTTATAAAAGACACACAAATTTCTCACTGTATTTGTCCTGCCAAGAAGCGACAATCTTTTCTATCTCCAGGGCTGAGATTTTGTAGTCCATATCAGGAACCAGATCAGGTTCCTGAAGGATATTGTAGGCATCATTTCTGCATGCAAAACATAGAACTGGTTTTTATTTCTTGGATCTATCTTATCTAATTAAATGGAATTTGTAGCATGGGAATGGTAAAAATTTGCTTTTTCCAATTATATGCAGGTAGAAAAGAAAACCAGCTCTTATTGAACCAATACAAATAACTACATTGTCATGAAAAGTAAAGGTCTTTATTAAAAGTAACTTTGGGGAGAGGAAAGTAAGTTTATACACTATCTAACCACTACAACTAATTTTATGAGTGCTTTAACAGACAAAGTCAAATGTAGCATGTCATAATTTTTTCTTACAAAATCATTATTTGTATTTTTTCTTGGAAACTTATTAGTTCCTATTCTATATTAAGAATTTTCATAAGCTATTTTTTTTCTCAGCAATGAGGATTCAGGTTTGAGGTGCTTCATTTGGTTTTTACACATTTAATCTCTTAAATTGAGGGTTAGAGATAGATTTAAAAGAAAGAAAAGGGGTTGCTCTCATGTTCATTAAAACAAAATTAGATTAACCCCAATCAGATCACTTTATTAAGTCCCTCCAGTCCTAAGCAATCACTTCTTCTTTTACTGGCCTTGAGCTGTGCAGTATACCTTCATGAATGCAACAGCTTCTAGATTACAAGCCTTGGAAATCCTGACTCATTCACTGGGTATAGTTAGAATATTGTTTCTGAGAACAAGGTTAGCTCATTTGGGAGGCTGACATCCATGAGTCAGTTTCCTGTGGTATCAAGACTGTCTGCCATGTCTGGTGCAGTTCTTTCTGAAGCTCTTTTGGTATTGCATCTAGAGGCCTTTAGGTTTTGTTTTGTTTTGTTTTTTTTTAAAGAAAACGTTGATAGCAAGATTGAAAAGTCTGCTCTATTTTGTGTCATCAACATGACAATGGAAGAAAATGAAATTCTCTTTTGACTTATCATATAGATTCACTTAGTGAAACTTTTAACAGAGAATGCCATAAAAGAACAAGCATACTAAGGACACTAAGAGAATTCTGATACATCTCTAGGGCCTTTAATTTACTACATAAGTATATATTATTTTCGGAGAAGACAATGGCACCCCACTCCAGTACTTTTGCCTGGAAAATCCCATGGACGGAGGAACCTGGTAGGCTGCAGTCCATGGGGTCGCTAGAGTCAGACGACTGAGCGACTTCACTTTCACTTTTCACTTTCATGCATTGGAGAAGGAAATGGCAACACACTCCAGTGTTCTTGCCTGGAGAATCCCAGAGATGGGGGAGCCTGGTGGGCTGCCGTCTATGGGGTCGCACAGAGTCAGACACGACTGAAGCGACTTAGCAGCAGCATATATTACTTTAGTCACCAGTTGATAAGGTTATTTAAAAAAAATTAATTGGTAGACAGTTATACCAGTCTTTGCATATGATTATAAATATACTTCAATCCAACCTGAAATGTGCATATAGTTGTTACAATGTAGCCATAGTAATTATAAATAATTACTCTATTTAATTAATCTAGGACTTTTTTAACTTGTTAGATTTTCTTATATTGTGGGCTAAAAAACAGAATGGCTCTCACTGTAGTGTTGAACTAATTAAGGATCTGGAGAATGGAAAACATCACCTTTATTTCTTATTTCTTGCAGATCTGTGGGGTTGCCCAATGGTCATCTGGGCTCCCAGGTGGCGCAATGGCAAAGAATCCTCCTGCCAATGCAGGAGACACATGATACACAGGTTCAATTCCTGGGTTAGGAAGATGCCCTAGAGCAGGAAATGGCAACCTGCTCCAACATTCTTGCCTGGAAAAACTCCATGGACAGAAGAGCCTGGTGGGCTACAGTCCATGGGGATCACAAAAAGTCAGACATGACTGAACACAGTGATCATCTAGGAAAGCTAGAAACATTGTATTCATAAAAGACGTCTTAATAGTTTTAGGACTTTGAGTTGGAAGGTTAAATTTTGAAAAAGTAGTATCAAAAAGAGTGTCAACAATAGAAGTTTCAGGGTGAAGGGTTTTGCAATTAGATAGCCCCAGCTGGGCTTCCAACTCAATTCAGCATCCCAGCTGTGATGGTGACGCTCTGGGAAAGCACAACTTTTATAAGAGCAGGAATCTCATCGAGGTCCCTGCACCTCTACACCAGCCGATTATACCCCTGTACCCGCTTTTCCCTTCAGTCCCTGTCCAGGGATCAGATACTGGGGCTTAAGATGGAGCTCTCATGAGAAAGGCAGAATAAAGTAAATATGTCTTCTTCTGAAGCCTTAATTAAGTTTTTTCATGACCTAGGTGCCACTACCGTTGCTTTTGTAGCAGAGGTTGTGGAAATCTTGGCCAATAGCATCTGGCCACTCCCCCAGGGGTTTGTGAGTCTGGGCTTTCCCTTTATCAGTTAGCCAGAGAATTCATGTAAACACATCCTGCCTTAGACTGCACTGTTGTATGGATCTGCTGCTCAAGGAACATCAGAAGGCAGACAGCAAGTGCTGGGACATTTCAAAGACAAAAACAGTCTTCAGAGAACAGTTGGTGTGCAAATGAAGAGGAAAGGCAGTTATTCCAACTTATCAGGAAATTCAGAGCTTCCACTTTGTCCTCAGAGAGTTACCAGCTTTGCAACTATAGTGTCCAATGACTTTTACAAGTTAAAGTACAGAAAGAAGAGGTCAGAAAATGTTCGTTCACTTTATTTATATGATAGTGGTTACCCAAGCATTAGTCATCAAAGCTGTTACATTCTTGAATGTAACCCAAAAAATGAAGCTATTTGGAAGACAAGATGGTTCTGAATACAATTTCTTATGAAGAATGAATTTTCTATTTGTAACAAATTATACTGCATAACTATCCAAATTCTCAAAGCCTTGGTATATTAAATCTCAAAGGCTTTAAGAACTTCCAAATCAACAATCATAGACAGTCAACTTAAAGATAATCTTTGTTGGGGTCTTTCAAAATTTAGGACTTAATTTTCTGACTTGTAAATGTTTTACTTTTTAGTTAGTGGCAGAAAAAAAAAATCTGTATTATGCCAAAGCAATCTGGACATTAGTTGTTAGTTATATAATAGATGCAGAAAATTTTTCTGTATCCATATTAACTGTCTCACATCATTCATCAGCTTTCATTCTCTCCGATTAGGGCAAAGTAAGTAAGCCTTGCTGGCTCAGATGATAAAGAATCCACCTGCAATGCAGGAGACCTGGGTTCAATCCCTAGGTTGGGAAGATCCCCTGGAGAAGGGAAAAGTGACCCACTCCAGTATTCTGGCTTTGAGAATTCCAGGGACTGTATAGTCCGTGGGGATGCAAAGAGTCAGACATGACTGAGCGGCTTTCACTTTCACACTTGCATTTCTTCCAAGGAGCAACCATCTTTTAATTTCATGTCTGCAGTCACTATCTGTAGTGATTCTGGAGCCCAAGAAAATAAAGTCTGTCACAGTTTCCATTTTTTTTTCTCATCTATTTTTCACGATGTGATGGGACCAGATGCCATCATCTTAGTTTTTTAAATGTTGAGTTTTAAGTCAGCTTTTTCATACTCCTCTTTCACCTTCATCAAGAGGCTCTTTAGTTCCTCTTTGCT
The DNA here is from genome assembly GCF_032452875.1 of Bos javanicus. Lineage (NCBI taxonomy): Eukaryota > Metazoa > Chordata > Mammalia > Artiodactyla > Bovidae > Bos > Bos javanicus. The sequence goes on along the minus strand of NC_083887.1, from coordinate 28,417,196 downwards.
TTCTGCCATTAAAGTGGTGTCATCTGCATATCTGAGGTTATTGTTATTTCTCCTGGCAATCTTGATTCCAGCCTGTGATTCAACCAGCCCAGCATTTCACATGATGTACTCTGCAAAGAAGTTAAATAAGCAGGGTTACAATATACAGCCTTGACTACTCCTTTCCCAATTTTGAACCAGTCGGTTGTTCCACGTTCCAAGAGACTTTCTAAGAGTACAGAGCTGTGTTGCTACAAATTTCTATTTCCTGTGTTGCTACAAACAACAATATTGTTGTTGGCATGTATAATTTATGTCTAAAGGGCAATTCCTAACCTGGTAGGACACTAAATAAAGACAAGAAAGCAAAGGAGGTGCTAAATGTAAGTGTACTTGTGATCTCAAGCTCTCTAATTACTCTTTTGTGATATCAGACTCTCTAATTGCTCTAGGGTTCTGAAAAAAGTAACTGAACTTTTAGTTAGACAAGTAGTCATAACTGTCTTGACTCAGGCTTCCTCTCTAAGACTCCATGCCTAGTGAAAAAAATAAAATTTAAAAGAATTGTCAGAAGATATAAATATGAATGTAAGCTTTAAACACCCAAGGACAAGAATAATAAAACGCACAAAATAAGCACAGTGATAAGAAACTGATAATTAGAAACAAAAAGACAAATTGATTATTAAAAAGGAGATTTTGTTAAAGAGTTATTCAAATATATAACAAAAGTGAAAGCATTAACCTTTGCCATCTGGAAGGCAAAAAATAACTGTACTATCTCTGCTAAGAGCAGACTAGGATACAAAAGATTGATTTACTATTTTAAAATATCAAAAAGAAAACCCAAATACTATTCCTTTTTGGATCATCTATATAAGATTTTGCAATAAGAGATTCAAAAGCTCTTTTATATTTTATAGATCAACTCATTAAAATTTAAAACAGCTTGATCCAAAAACTGTAAGCATTGTATTGCTCATTTAAACTCATTATTTACAAGTATTATGAATTGTATAGTGAATAAAGTTTACTTCCCTCACATATTCCACCACTGTTTTACACCCTCAAATATGTATTTTAAAATCTAACTTGGCATCATGGCACAGACATAACAATTTTACTTTTCCAAAAAAGTTACTCCCTTTTTGTTCTGATAAATAAAGCCTATTATCTTGCATGTACTTTGCCTATAATCACACTGACAACTTCTTAAAGTAGTAAAAATATACAGTGCACCAATAGGAGTTAAAGGTATTTTTTGTAGTCACTGTTCATTCTCTTATCTGATAGCCACTCTATAACATATAAAAGTAAGGGACATGGACATAAAAAAATGTTGAGTATCCAGATTTATCTTAATGTAGTCCAAGTTCTCAGAGTTAAGTAGTATATTAAAATTCAATTTGGGATGACACATTGCAGAGAAATGGAAATACATATTAAAGTTATGTTGGATATGAAATTTGAAAAGTTTTTCCCAGAGTATGTGATTTTACCTAGACGATGTAGTGATTTGTAACCCCACCTAAGTTCCAGAAGAAATAAAACTTTTTAAAAGATAATAATTATTATAATTCAAATTAGTTGAACCATAAAACCAACATGAGACATTTAGAGACCTCTGATTAATTAGGGTATGTTATAAATTAGAAAAAAAAATGCTAACATCAGTTCTAACATTGTGATAAAATCAGGAAGAAAACATAATTTATTTAAACCAAACTATCCAACCATATTAATTTATTTAAGAATTTCCCACAATTAAAAATATTAGTAAGCTTAATTTTAATTAAATAGAAAACCCCTTCAAATTTGGTTTTAAAGTACTGTATATATGGTCAGGCCACTCAGGATGGCTGCTGTCTCGCTCTCTGTCCATCTCCTGCCTGACAAGTGCCTGCTTCACTCATATCTTACCACACGACTGACCTTCCTATATTCTTGCCCAAGGCCCCAGCTTATCAAAGAGGGGCCTGGGGCAAGTATACAGGATGGTTTTTCACTAGTAACTAATGTGCTCATCTGACACTGACATCAATTCCCCTACAACTGGTAATCAATCCCCGCATCACTCCCACCCCTGACTCGAGGAGCGAAGGCTGCCCCCAAGCCCTGTCTGCTGTCAGCCACACATGGTGGAGCGACTCCCCAGGAACTGGCTTCAGACCTGTGGGCTCCACCACTCAGTTAAAACATGGATATCTCTGCTACTGGTTCTGGGGTCTTTCTTCCATTTTGAAGCTGAGCAAGCACAGGCCTTGTAGTCCTGTGGAATGCAACCCACAAAGGACCAAAGTCCTTAGCATTATTCAGTTCCTTTTACCCATCTGCCTTCCTTTGCTTCTTCTCATCTCATATAGCAATAAAACCCATTAATTCAACTAAGAGCTAAACCTCTGTATTTTTCCCTCCAAGCTACATACAGATCATCAAGTTACATGCATTTATATGGATAAGTCAGTGAAAATAGGAGCTTCATTCAATTTAAGAGACTGCTTACCTTAATTTATTAGTTTTCTCCAGAGATAGTAAAATATATTAGAATTTATTCAAAAGATATTTACATCACACAACAGAAGGTCATTATTGTATTCTGGGCCAGTGATTATTTTCTCCCTATTTTCTTATGTACCTTTATGTGCTGTTTATTTATAGTCCTCATCTGGGTCAGATTATGGGTCAAGTTAGGGACATAATTGTTGAGATTTAGTAATACCTTATTTTTGGCATACCGAATATTCCTCGCATCTTACTGTGATGCATTTTTATATTTCTGAGATTTTCCTTTTGAGAGAAAGGAGAAAGATAAAAACTTGAAACTCTTTAAAGTTTTCAGAAGGGGATACAACTCCAGACAAGACAAAAGCCACAGATCCCACAACAAAACGTATTCAGACTCACGAAAAACTTGGTTCAGGCAAACCAAGCAAACACCTCTCAAACGTCAGAACTCTCTATGTTACAAGCCATGCAAAATTTCTTCATTTGCTACTACAACAATGTTTCAACCTGAATGTGCAGGAGAATCACCTGCAAGGAAGGCTTATTAAAATGCAGATTCCTTGCCACTCAATCGGCAATAAGTGCTTAAGTGGGTAAAGCCCAAGAATTTGCATTTCTCACAAGTTTCCCGGTAAGGCTGATAACACTGGACCAAGGACTACTTTGAGAACCACTGTCCTAGAATGTTCACAAGATAACCAATTTTTTTGTCCAATTAATCTCCAAAAGATTCCAGAGAGAAAAAAATCAAAGACTGGTAACACTAAAAAACAGACCACTCTAAAAAGTTGATTAACCTTTTCTCGTAAAAATAGGAAAAAATGTGCATTTCATTTCACAGTCACAAAAAAGCTTTACAACTTCACTGACAGGTTAGAAGAAAGCATAGGACACTAAAACTCACTGACCCCCAGGTCTCAATGTGTGGTTCTCCATTCCAATAGGGCAAAAATTTTGAGCCCCTGTTGTTACGCCGCCAACAACACAGAGGATGCTAAAAGGTATCAAAATCTTTGATACAAATAGACCAGAAAAAAAAGAAAGGCTATCTGTCATATTCCCTAACACTTTCACCTAATAAAAAATGACTCCCTGGCATTACACAAAATCAAGGAGCTGTGGTCTGCCAAGTTTCCAAGAGTCTTGGACACAGAGACCCAAAATTAGAACATCTGGGTTATTCAGGCTTAAGCAATATCACATGTGGGTTATGTCCAGCCCAGCTCCAGACCATGCAAGTCTCACTGGTATTCTGCTTTTTTTCACTGTTTTTGCTATTCAAGAAATCTAAATTTTTGAAATTTCTTCATTTTCTTTTAGGAGGACATAAATACGTTGATACAAAATTTTTATCCCAACTTCTTTGAAATTTTATTAAGAATTCCAGAATAAAAGAATCCATCACTTTCCAATTTTTTTCTTAGTTGTACAAAAACAAGGAGGAATAATCGAATTATTCATTGCCTCAATGAAGGCTGACCCCATTTAGCAATACAGTGGAGGATAAGTTGGAACCAATGTCCTCAGAGCTGTCAAAAATACACTGCACAATGTGATTCACCATGGTGTTTTAAGATTTGTGTTTTTTTTTCAATTTTATTTTATTTTTAATTGGAGCATAACTACAATATTGTGATGGTTTCTGCCATACATCAACATGAATCAGTCATAGGTATGAAATTTATAATTAAAATTTTACCCTTTATAAAGTCTATGGTAAACTTTATAAGAGCTTCCCAGGTGGTGCTAGTGGTAAAGAACCTGCCTGCTAATGTAGGAGACTTAAGAGATGCAGGTTAATCCCAGGGTTGGGAAGATCCCCTGAAGGAGGGTACGGCAACCCACTCCAGTATTCTTGCCTAGTGAATCCCATGGACAGAGGAACTTGGCGGGCTACAGTCCATAGGGTCGCAAAGAGTCAGACACTATTGAAACGACTGGAGCCCACAGGCATGCAAACTTTATAAATGTAATTTGACTTTACCACTTCCACTCAGGTAAACATACTGATTTTCTTGTCATACAGTATGAATATTTATATCAGTTCAGTTCAGTTCAGTCGCTCAGTCGTGTCCGACTCTTTGCGACCCCATGAATTTCAGCACGCCAGGCCTCCCTGTCCATCACCAACTCCCGGAGTTCACCCAGACTCACGTTTATTGTGTCAGTGATGCCATCCAGCCATCTCACCCTCTGTCGTCCCCTTCTCCTCCTGCCCCCAATCCCTCCCAGCATCAGAGTCTTTTCCAATGAGTCAACTCTTCGCATGAGGTGGCCAAAGTACTGGAGTTTCAGCTTTAGCATCATTCCTTCCAAAGAAATCCCAGGGAAGATCTCCTTCAGAATGGACTGGTTGGATCTCCTTGCAGTCCAAGGGACTCTCAAGAGTCTTCTCCAACACCACAGTTCAAAAGCATTAATTCTTCGGCGCTCAGCCTTCTTCACAGTCCAACTCTCACATCCATACATGACCACAGGAAAAACCATAGCCTTGACTAGACGAACCTTTGTTGGCAAAGTAATGTTTCTGCTTTTGAATATGCTATCTAGGTTGGTCATAACTTTCCTTCCAAAGAGTAAGCATCTTTTAATTTCATGGCTGCAGTCACCATCTGCAGTGATTTTGGAGCCCAGAAAAATAAAGTCTGCCACTGTTTCCACTGTTTCCCCATCTATTTCCCATGAAGTGGTGGGACCAGATACCATGATCTTCATTTTCTGAATGTTGAGCTTTAAGCCAACTTTTTCACTCTCCACTTTCACTTTCATCAAGAGGCTTTTGAGTTCCTCTTCACTTTCTGCCATAAGGGTGGTATCATCTGCATATCTGAGGTTATTGATATTTCTCCTGGCAATCTTGATTCCAACTTGTGTTTCTTCCAGTCCAGCGTTTCTCATGATGTACTCTGCATATAAGTTAAATAAGCAGGGTGATAATATACAGCCTTGATGTACGCCTTTTCCTATTTGGAACCAGTCTGTTGTTCCACGTCCAGTTCTAACTGTTGCTTCCTGACCTGCATACAGATTTCTCAAGAGGCAGATCAGGTGATCTGGTATTCCCATCTCTTGAAGAATTTTCCACAGTTTATTGTGATCCACACAGTCAAAGGCTTTGGCATAGTCAATAAAGCAGAAATAGATGTTTTTTCTGGAACTCTCTTGCTTTTTCCATGATCCAGCGGATGTTGGCAATTTGATCTCTGGTTCCTCTGCCTTTTCTAAAACCATCTTGAACATCTGGAAGTTCACAGTTCACTGATTGTTGAAGCCTGGCTTGGAGAATTTTGAGCATTACTTTACTAGCATGTGAGATGAGTGCAATTGTGTGGTAGTTTGAGCATTCTTTGGCATTGCCTTTCTTTGGGATTGGAATGAAAACTGACCTTTTCCAGTCCTGTGGCCACCGCTGAGTTTTCCAAATTTGCTGGCAGATTGAGTGCAGCACTTTCACAGCATCATCTTTCAGGATTTGAAATAGCTCCACTGGAATTCCATCACCTCCACTAGCTTTGTTTGTAGTGATGCTTTCTAAGACCCACTTGACTTCACATTACAGGATGTCTGGCTCTACGTGAGTGATCAAACCATTGTGATTATCTTGGTCATGAAGATCTTTTTGTACAGTTCTTCTGTGGATTCTTGCCACCTCTTCTTAATATCTTCTGCTTCTGTTAGGTCCATACAATTTCTGTCTTTTATCGAGCCCATCTTTGCATGAAATATTCCCTTGGTATCTCTAATTTTCTTGAAGAGATCTCTAGTCTTTCCCATTCTGTTGTTTTCCTCTATTTCTTTGCATTGATTGCTGAAGAAGGCTTTCTTATCTCTTCTTGCTATTCTTTGGAACTCATTCAGATGCTTATATCTTTCCTTTTCTCCTTTGCTTTTCGCTTCTCTTCTTTTCACAGCTATTTGTAAGGCCTCCCCAGACAGCCATTTTGCTTTTTTTTTATCTAGGTCAATAAAAAATCACAACTGTTATCTTACATAACTGCATAATATCAACATATAGATATAAAATATGTGTATGTATATATATGTATGTGTATGAATATATATGTGTACATATAACTTAATTTTAAAAGTTATTTAATCTTTCTCCTGTTGATGGAGGTTTACCATGGTCCCATATATTTTGCTACTGCAAACACAGCAGCAATAAACATCTAACTTTCTGGAATCTGTAACAAACATCGGTGCGTTAATTTCCGTAGGCTCGAATCCCAAAAGTAGAACTTCAAGTCAAAAGGTATTTTGTCTTTAAGAAAAATAATTATTATTCACAGTTTACTTTACGAAGAGTTTCCAGTTCACATTTCCATCAACATAAAATGTTGATATTCCAAAATCCTCATCAGCACTGCATTTTTTAATATAATCTGATGGACAAAAAAACAAACTAGTTTCTTCTTTAATTTGAAATTCCCTGTTCACTAATGAGATTAAACATCAACATTATTCCTTTAAAATGCAAATTCTGAAAATATGTATAACTATAATAAATGTCAAGTCTGTAAGCCAAGAGTCCTGGAAATTGAATTCCTATGGAACAAGTCACTGGCTGTGGAGATGGAAAGTTCCTATATAAATCCTAGTTCTTCCACCTACTGGTTTTGTAAATGTGGGCCAGTTGCTTTTCTCAGTTTCGGTTCCTATATTATTTAAATTGGACTACATCATCATATCTACTTCTTGGGGTATTGCAATCACGTGAAGGAGTTAACACCTGTTAAAGTGGTCAACTCAAGCCCTGCCACATAGAAAGAAAGCAACAATAGTGACTGGTATTACAAGTACCCTTACCATCTTCTAGTATGTTCTCTAGGATCCTGCGGGAAACATGTGGATGCAGAACAAGAGCAGAATGATGTCAGCTGATGATCTCAATGTAGTCACATTTTAAATATCTTGAAATATTTTGCTGGCAAAACAGAAGACACATACTGTCTTAATTGGGCGCTGATCATGTATTTAACCTCTAGAGGCAAACAATATGAAGTCAGAACATCAGCACCTACCCTTTCCCTCCACCAAAAAAATTAAGCAAAACAAAAAGAAGCAAAAAAAAAAAAAACCACCACATAAACACAAATCTTAGTGAGTTCATGTAATTCTGACTGCTGAAATGGTAGTGTTTTGAAGATTGAACTTTCTTCATAAGTGGATAAGTGTCCCCAGTGAAACCATATAATCATCTCATGTACCCACTCACTGTTTCTCTTACAAATTTTTACAAATTTTCTATCAGTTCAGTTCAGTTCAGTCGCTCAGTTGTGTCCGACTCTTTGCGACCCCATGAATCGCAGCATGCCAGGCCTCCCTGTCCATCACGAACTCCCAGAGTTCACTCAGACTCATGTCCATTGAGTCGTTGATGCCATCCAGCCATCTCAAATTTTCTATGTGTCTCTGTAAATTCACTCATTCTTTCCAGTTTCCTATTCTTATACTTTGAACCATTTTATCAGTTTATAACATTTACCGAATGGTAGTTTGCATTTGTTTATCTTTGGCTGATTCAAAACACTTGGTATAATTTCCTTTAAATGATCTTCCTCCCATCTCATAACACTGCATTATTTTCAATTAATTTCCAATAAACTTTTAATTGCCCATGCTCTGTGAAAGCTAACAGAGCTAATCCCTGTTTAAGCTAATGGGCCCAACTTTTTCAATAAGCAAATCTTTCATGAAAGCCACTGACAAGCCAGAGATTAACTGAATCTAGTTTCATTATTTCTCACTTTCCTTGATCTTTCTCTTACTCTCTGAGAAATAGTCATAACATCCTGGTGTTGGTAAATAGTATGATAAAAAATAGAGATTGCAGTCCAAGAAGCCAGAATATTTTTTTTGTAAATCTGGTGTGTTACTTCTTGAGCACCAAGATTCAGCAACAACAACAAAAAATGCTAAATTCATATATTCTACTGCAATTTCACTGTCAGGAACTTATCACACAGATAATTTTGTGAAAGTACATGAACCAAGATTTGTTATTAATGTAATTGGTAGTGGATTGTTTAAATGAAGTAGTCATACAATGCAGTTGTTAAAATAAGACTATCTTGAAGATAAATTATTAAAAATGCAAAGCCTAGGTAATCATTTTCCAATGTATACATGTATCAAATGGTTATACTATGCACCTTTAAACGTACATAATGTTGTCAATTCTATCTCAGTAAAGCTGGGGAAAGAGCACAAAGCCTGAGTTACACAATCCTTTTGTATAATTCTAAAAGATAGTTATATTTTCTAAAACTTGCTTAAGATATATATTCTATACTGGGGGATATGTATTAAAAATCATTTTTAGTAAGGCAAGAAATCGCCAGCAGTCATTATGTTCAGGAAAAGTTCTAGATGTCTGGTGGTGGAAGACTAGAGGAGGGGAATTTTATATTTTATTTTTATCTTAATTTAATTCTTGAATTTTCTTATCAGGTGCATGAATTCTCGGGTAAATGAAATTATAACTGTTTCTGTTTTCTCCTATTTATTTTTGTGCATAAAGAAAAATAAGTCTTACGAACCTATCTATAAAGCAGAAACAGACTCACCAACATAGAGATTAGACTTGTCATTGCCAGAAGGGAGCAGGGAAGGAGAGGGATAGACTGGGAGTTTGAAGTTGGTAGATGCAAACTATTACATTTAAAACAGATAAACAACATGTCCTAATTCATAGCACAGGGAATTATATTCAATCTCCTGTGATAAACCATAATGGAAAATATTTTTTTAAATGTATACATGTGTATAACTGAGTCACTTTGCTGTATAAGTAGAGATCGGTCTACCAGACAGATAGCACAACTTTATAAGTCAATTACACATCAAAAAAAAAAAAAGTCTCATCTTTTTTAAAATTTTGTAATTTTAATCCACAATTTTTAGGAAAGTACTCCTCTATCTTCCTATTTTCTTTCACAAAGACTGTTTATGTTGTACAATTATTTTTAAGACAATGATCTTATGAAGTAGGTACAAAAAGCAACATGCCTCCTTTGGGTCAAACTATTTTCAGGTTATGAACAGAATTGTGTAATGTCATTTTTAAAGACCTTTCTCTGATCTATCAATCTACAAAGTTAAATAGCTGAAATCGCTTCCAAAACAAATTCTTTTGCAGTCAGCAAAATGAAGCAATTACATGAATAAGTTTTTCCACTTGGCCTATTTTTCTGCCCATGGTTATTAATCAGTCTCACTGACTACATTTTCCATTTTACATCCACTTTCAGGCACTACTCCAGGTGGCCAAACATTTCGCATTACGTAAATAAAACAAAACCTTTGCCCATTTAACAAATGGGTGTACTTCATATCTAACACTTCCAGCCTCTTTCAAAGCACTCAAAATACACAATATTGTTTCTATAAAAGGATGCTCAATACTCTCATTCTATTTGGCTAACTGGAATTTAAGTGAAATTTTACTCTAGCCAATCTTAACCAAAAAACTGAATTAATTTAAAACAGTGCCCCATTATGGACCAGCTTTCGAGACCTTTGGCTTGACTGTATGACTGCTTTGTCTTGTCTCTTCTGAATTCTAAGTCTGAAGACTGTCTCTTCTGAAACAGCTGTTTCACATAAGGATTCTTCTGAATGCTGGTTCTTAACCCTGGCTATGCATCAGAATCACCATTTCTTTACTACTAATATTCTGGACACAATCGAGTAGAGATTTGGGTTTAATTGGGACAAAGTGGGGCCAGGAAACTTTTTTAAAGCTCTAAACATGATTCTGTGATGCCCATACATACATCTTGGGTCTCAAACAAGCCCAAACGCCATTCTACTCTGGGTCTTCCTAGATGCTTTCACTAGTTGCAGCAAGTGGCGGCTACTCTCTAGCTGCGGCGCGCATGCTTCTCACTGCGGTGGCTTGTCTTTTTGCAGAGCACTGGCTCGAGGTGCACGGACTTCAGCAGTTGTGGTGCACAGGTTTAGTTGCCCTGAGGCATGTGGAATCTTCCCAGACCAGGGATCAAGCCTGTGTCCCCTGCTTTGGCAGGCAGGTTCTTGACCACTGGACCACTAAGGAAGTCTACCACTCTACATTAATGATACTTCTCTTACATTTAATTCAAGTCCTTACGACTGACAGATTCCTATGGGCTGACCTGGCCTAGTGGTAATACAGTTGTATCAAATCTACTTACAGTATCTGTGTTCTTCATAGAAATTGCAGTGTTCTAAGATTAATGATTCTTTGGTCTGAGAGCTTTAATGATGCTTGCTCCACTCCCAAAGTCTAGAGTGTGACTGGGCATTGAGATATTTAGAATTTTTTCCAAATGATGCTTATGTGTAGCCTATGCTGAGAAACACCCTGTAGGAACAAGATATTTAATAAAATTTAAGTCCTATCCTGTCAAATACAGTGCCCCTCTTTCCAAAGAAACCCCGAGTACTGCATCTGATCACAGGATAATGACAGGCAAAGGGAAACAAAGTAAAATCACTATATGGACATAAATTCTGTTTTTTTGACACTTGGTTTGTAAATTTCTGTGTTAGAGTTCATTATTAGAATTCTGTCTCTAGAAAACATATTTTCACTCTGCAATACAGGGCCAGGCCTAGGAAAAATACTGAGATTAGAAGTTTTTTTGCCATGGCCTCCTCTCAATTTCTTTTATCCACTTCTCTTTTTTCTCTATCCAGGAAACTTCCTTATGTGGCAATCTCAAAAGGCTGTGCTCTCAGTTAATTAGCTAAGACATTAGCTTTCAAAGGTATATTTTCTCACAAGGGTGTAGAGTATCAATATTTAATAAGGAAGATTATGAGAAGATTTCAATCCTCTTTTCAGGGATATTATATCCTCTCACTCTATTCATCAGAATAGTCAAGTCTCTAGATTAAGATGGAAATTCACAGCTAAAAAATGAATTCCTGTTGTGTCCAGTACCGTCTTGATTTTAGCAACAAAAATTCCACATCTAGACAATACTTAATTCCTGAGCAAATTGGGAGATTGATCGCCGCCACCCCCTGCCCTTTTTCTATCGGTGTCTCTCCCTTTCATAACTGGCTCACAAACATGGTTGCTGTGGCCTGTCTGTTTCTATTTTACAAAATTTGTATGTTTAAATAGTAAACCCCAAAGTGATGCTATAAGGAGGTGGGGCTCTGGGAGATAATTAGAGCATGAGAACTGAGACCTCAGGAATGGGATCAGTGTCCTTGTGAAAGAGACCCTATGGAGATCCCTCTCCCTTTCTGCCATGCAAAGTGAAAGTATTAGCTGCTCAGTCAGGTCTGACTGTTTGCGACCCCATGGACTGTAGCTCGCCAGACTCCTCTGACCACAGGATTCTCCAGGCAAGAATACTGCCATGTAAGGATATGTGAAAAGACAGCTGGCTATGAACCAGAAAGTGGACTATTACCAGATACCAAATTTACCGGTGCCTTGATCTTGGATTTCTAGAACTGTGAGAACTATGAGAAATAAATTTCTGTTGTTTATAAACCACCCAGTCTGTCGTAATTTGTTACAGCAGGCTAAGCAGACTAAAACAATGGCAAAGGTCACAATTAAAAAAAAAATTATTTCAATGTATTACTCGTTTCTGTCTTTGTGTTTTTAAAATGTTTCATACTCCTTAAGAAACACCAGAAATATATAGAAAATAGTAAAGAATAAAATAAAAATCATTGACATTCACTATTAAAATCATTCAGTATTTTTTCTCTCAATTTAACTTATTCTTATTAATGTCAAAAGAAAAAAATCAGAGCTTCACTCTTGTCAAACAACTGTCCTTTGCCTCTAGACAATTTTGGACAAATAAATAGCTTAATTCTATCCAAGCTTCCCTTTTACAGACTCCATGTCTATTCTGTTAAGACATCATTTTCTGAGACAGAATAAATATGGTTACTATATATATAAGCTTTCTGAGTTAAACTACAATTCAGTTAGCTTTCCTAAGTTTGTAACAATTGGATTTTGAATGACCACAGAATAGCAAATTGCTCATTTTTTAAAAATTCAATTCTTGTAATATAACTACAATTTGGGGTACTTTTTGTCTCATGTTCATATTCTTTCTCTATTTCAAAGTCCAGGTATATTTCCATATTTACATGTTTGTTGTTGTTCAGTCACTCAGTCGTGTCCCAGTCTGCGACGACATGGACTGCAGCACACCAGCTTCCCTGTTTTTCTCCATCTCCTGGAGTTTGCTTACACTCATGTCCACTGAGCCAGTGATGCATAAAACAATAATGATATTATAGTGTACATACAGATTTATATAATGCTGTTTTGAAAAACAATTAAGTGGACGTCCCTGGTGGCCCAGTGGCTAAGATCGCATTCTCAATGCAGGGGCCTAGGTTTGGTACCTGGTCAGGGAACTAGATCCCACATGCTGCAATTAAGAATTCACATGCTGCAGGGAAGATCAAAGATCCCACAGGCTGCAACTAAGACACACACAGCCAGAGAAACAATTTTTTTTAAAGAATATTTTCACCCTGCTTATTTAACTTCTATGCAGAGTACATCATATGAAATGCTAGGATGGGTGAATTACAAGCTGGAATAAAGATTGCTGGGAGAAATATCAACAAGCTGAAATATGCTCGCACTCTCATAGCAGAAAGTGAAGTTGAACTAAAAAGCCTCTTGATAAAGGTGAAAGAGTGAAAGAAGAGAGTGAAGAAGCTGGCTTAAAATCAACATTAAAAATTAAGATTATGGCATCTGGTCACATCTCTTCATGGCAAATAGAAGGGGAAAAATTAGAAGCAGTGACAGATTTTATTTTCCTGGACTCCAAAATCAAATCACTGTGAATCGTGACTGCAGCCATGAGATTAAAAGATGTTTGCTCCTTGGAAGGAAACATGTAACAAACCTAGACAGCATATTCAAAAGCAGAGATACCACTTTGCCGACAAAGGTCCATACAGTCAAAGCTATAGTTTTTCCAGTAGTCATGTACACATGGGAGAGTTGGACCATAAAGAAAGCTGCGCACCAAAGAATTGATGCTTTTGAATTGTGGTGCTGGAGAAGATTCTTGAGAGTCCCTTGGACAGCAAGGAGATCAAACTAGTCACTCTTAAAGGAAATCATCCCTGAATATTCATTGGAAGGACAGATGCTGAAGCTGAAGCACCAATACTTTGGCCACCTGATAAGAAGAGCTAACTCTTTGGAAAAGACCCTGTTGCTGGGAAAAATAGAAGACAGGCAGAGAAGGGAGCAGAAGAGGATGAGGTGGTTAGGTAGCATCACTGACCCAACGGACATGAGTCTGAGCAAACACCAGGAGATAGTGGAGGACAAGGAAGCCTGGTGTGCTGCAGTCCATGAGGTTGCAACAAGTTGGACATGACTTAGTGACTAAACAACAACAGTTAAATACTGAATATATGTGAAATACTTAGAAAATATGTATAAGATATACACATTCATTGTAAAACAATTATCTCCAAGTTTCAAAACTAAGACATTGAGACTTCCCTTGTAGCTCAGTGGTAAAGAATCAACCTGCCAATGCAGGAGACTCAGGTTGAACCTGGTCTGGGAAGATTCCAGACGCCATGGAGCAACTAAGCCCAGGAGCCACAACTACTGAGCCTGCGCTCTAGAGCCCAGGAGCCACAACTACTGAAGCCCTAGAGCTAGTGCCCTGCAATAAGAGAAGCCACCTCAATGAGAAGCCCATGCGCCAAAACGGTAGAGTATCCCCCATTCTCCAAAACTAGAGAAAACCTGTGTGTAGCGACGAAGACCCAGCACAGCCATAAATAATTTAATAAATAAAATTATTTTTAAAAATGGTTTTTAAAAAACCAGGACATTGAGATATCTTTAAAGCCCACCTGCTTAGACTAGGCCCTCTCTTCCCTGTTCTACTCAATCATTTATTGGGTCCCAAACCAGTTTGTTCTCAGATTGCTTCCTGCCTCCTCTACTATTTTGTATTTCAGGAAAATACATTTCTAGGAATCTGTGAGGCATTGAGAGAAGCCAGGTTAACAGCTCTCTGTCTCATATGGTATCTCCTGCAAAGTTTGTCTCTTTTAAGGGGGCCCAGCTCCTGACAAATTGCCCCTACTTTCATTATGACGACTACAGTAGACAATGCTAATCTTAGCCTAGCACCTGCCTGAGATACTGGCCTCCTGTCTCTGATAATGATACTTCCTACCACTATCCTTCTGCCCCTCGGGGAATTCCTGGCTTCCTGTTCTTAAATAGCTAGCTCACCATGCCAGGTTTGGCTTCCATCATCTGGTAATCAATTATCTCCATTAAATCTCTGCTTGAAAGACCTAGAATAGTTTCTGATTTATAAGTGGACACTAAAAGCTCTTCTATTTCTAGTTTGCTAAAAGATTCATCAAGCTTAATTATTTAATTTTATTGAATTTACATTCTGCATCTCCTGAAACAATGATTTGCTTTCCCTCTTTTAACTTAATGTGATGAATTACATTTATAGATTCCTTTTTTCTATTGTTAAAAATCCTTGCATTCATAGAATAAGCCATTTTCATATTATATTATCTTTGTCATAGATTGCTAGATTTCATTTGCTAATTTTTAATGTAGAATTTTGCCTTTAGTTTCAAGAGAAAAATTGATTATAATTTTTCTTTAGTGTACATTTCTTGTATAATGTTGGTATCAAGATGGTAGTGACCTCAAAATATGAATGAATAACTCTTCCTTCTTTTTTCATTCTGAAAAATACTGTATCTACTTTTTGCTTTTTGTGTGACAAGAATAATACCGTTCTTGAAAACATTTGTTAGAATTCACCAATAAAAATGTCTAGGCATATAGGTTCTCTTTTTGTGGAAAGGATTTTTACTTCTAATTAAATTAAATATCTTTAATGCTTAGGAAAATTTCTAAGTGTTTTTATTTCTTCTTGACATTGATAAATTGGAATTATGAAAAGTTCTCAGATATGATCTCCACAAATATAACATTTTCCTTATATAACATATAAGAATATAACATTTTCCTTATGTTGATCACGTTAGATATTGACCTTATTTTTCAATATCTATTCACATACCCATTTTACATTCTTCCCTGTGCTGTATCCAGTACAATTTTTTCATATCTTCTAATTCATTTATTTTATCTTTGGTTGTATCTAATCTAGTATTTAACTTATCCATTAAGATTTTAATTCTAAGGTTTTTTTTAATGTATAAAAGTTCTCTTAAATTCAGTTCCCAACCTGCTTAATATATTATATATATATTTCTAATTTATATTCCTGGCAAACTTCTTTGATTTCTTTAAACATATTGAACATAGATTTTTATGGTTATGTAGAGAAGGCAATGGAAACCCACTCCAGTACTCTTGCCTGGAAAATCCCATGGACGGAGGAGCCTGGTAGGCTGCAGTCCATGGGGTCGCTAAGAGTCAGACACGACTGAGCGACTTCACTTTCACTTTTCACTTTCATGCATTGGAGAAGGCAATGGCACCCCACTCCAGTGTTCTTGCCTAGAGAATTCCAGGGATGGACGAGCCTGGTGGGCTGCCGACTATGGGGTAGCACAGAGTTGGACATGACTGAAGCGACTTAGCAGCAGCAGCAGCAGTAGTTCTAATATCTGAAATCATTATCATTCTAGTCTGTTTTTGCTCATGATGACTATTAGCTCATAGATTTTGTGATGGTCTTATTTTCAATCTCATGTTTAATGGAATGCTGTCAGTGGTAATTCTTTGAGACCCAGGCTACATATGGATTTCTCCAAATATGTTTTGCTTTTGTTTATCTAAGTTCTTGGCGATAACACAAATTGGGGCAAATATAAACTAAATTTTCCCTTTTTTTATTAATTAAACAGATAATGAGGTCTTAAACTACAAATTCATGTGAAGATGGACTTGTGATTTTTCCCTCCTCAACCTAGCACTAACTTTGAGGCAGAAAAATTTCCTAGTTGGCCCCTTCTGAGAGGCACGTTTTTTTGTTTTGGGGTTTTTTTTTTCCCTAATTTTCTTTCTCACTGGAATTATTCTCCTTTGGAGTTCTGACTTTAAGCAGATTTCTCGATAAGACTGATACTGAGCAGTCACTAAGTTTTGTCTCTCTCTCATTTCCCAGATCATAAAAATTGAATCCCAGGGTTTCAGGGACAGGACTGTCCTATGGAAGTCTCTGGTTTTGGTGAGCCTTCTGAATTCCTGTATTCTCCTCATGTTTAGCCTATGGGGTTTATTTTAACTCCTTTGCAGGTCAGCAAAACACATTTAAAATTACAGGTACATTTTTTATGGAATGTGTACATGTTATATAGGAAGATGATGTACATGAATTGAGGTTCAGCAAATCTAGACTACCATATTTCTGATAGAAAAATATCTCCTGCTTTTTGAAAATATTTTATCAGTCACTTCTATTGCCATTAATATTTTATAAATGTACTTTAAAATAAGTTCACAGCATCTTTAATATATTTTTGTTATCCTATATTTAACTAATCTGTCCCCTCCTCTTTGTTTTTTGGAAGTGAGGGTTGTATTCAATTCTGTTTGAAGTATGCTCCAATAAATATACATCTATACAAGAGTGATTATTTCATAAAGAGTGATTAGTGAATTATGGTACATATGGATTTTTGAGGATTGAGGTATATATGTTTTCAAATTTCAGAGTATAAAATGGTACCATTTTATACTCTGAGCAACTACTAGTCAAAGTACCGACTTCTTGCAGTCCTACAAACCCAAGTCTTCAATGTTTTTATGTCTGTAAATCTCACAAATCTTTAAAAGGCTTCTTATTATTTCACTTTACATTTGTTTGATTACCAGAATACTAAATTACTCAGCACTTAATCATCTAAACAATTTTTATATTGCTTTTTATATTAATATAAATTCTGAATCACTATTTTCTTTATCCAAAATTGTCTCCTAAGGAAAATTATATGGAACTCTATTCATACCTCTTAGATTAGATTGTTTTCTTATATTTATATTCTGTGAAATGCAACAGCATTATATATTAATTATGAACAGTTGGTTACACATATTGTATTTATTAGCATATTTTTTTTCTGTAAATCTAAACATCATAAATCTTCCTTTAAATAGCTTTACAGAATTTCCTCTGGTTTTAATGATTGCAGGTAAACCTCTTTCTTTCATTTCCTATTGCTTCTGGCCGTTGCTGTCTCTTCTTTCTTCCATAAGATAAATAAAAATTTTTGTACCAGACTCTCTGACATATTATTTCTTACTCCCAGTCCCCCCACAACATTTTAAGGGTTGAAACTGACCTTTTCTTCTATTCTTCTTATTTCAAATTACTGGTGTGTCAGTACCTGGGAAATCTCATCAAGGGTTTAACAGTTCATACCCTACTGACTCATTCTTTATTTCAATTTGATCTTCCTTATTTTCATTCTATTTTTTTATGAATATAAGTTCTTCAAGCTTTTCGTTCTCTAATGCCTTTTCCAGGATAGCAGTTGTAACCCTTGTTTGCCCTCATTGAACAAAAAGATAAAATGTGCTAAGATTCTTGGAAGCTAATTATTTTACCAACTTGAAGACAAGAAAATTGATGTACTGATAAATAAATGGGAAGCTTAAGGTCATGTTCCTCACAAGTGGAGCAGAATTGGGAATCCCTGGGACTCTTCTGGGTTTTATTCTGAACAGGTTAAATATATCATTTTTTTAATTTAAGTTTTTCTATGTTCTCTGATACTTGTTTACATTTGTCCAGGATTGCCGGGATAAATATCAATAACCTCAGATATGCAGATGACACCACCCTTATGGCAGAAAGTGAAGAGGAACTAAAAAGCCTCTTGATGAAAGTGAAAGAGGAGAGTGAAAAAGTTGGCTTAAAGCTCAACATTCAGAAAACTAAGATCATGGTATCCAGTCCCATCACTTCATGGCAAATAGATGGGGAAAGAGTGGAAACAGTGGCTGACTTTATTTTGGGGAGCTCCAAAATCACTGCAGATGGTGATTTCAACCATGAAATTAAAAGACGCTTATTCCTTGGAAGGAAAGTTATGACCAACCTAGACAGCATATTAAAAAGCAGAGATCTTACTTTGCCAACAAAGGTCTGTCTAGTCAAGGCTATGGTTTTTCCAGTAGTCATGTATGGATGTGAGAGTTGGACTATAAAGAAAGCTTAGCACCAAAGAATTGATGCTTTTGAACTGTGGTGTTGGAGAAGACTCTTGAGAGTCCGTTGGACTGCAAGGAGATCCAACTAGTCCATCCTAAAGGAGATCAGTCCTGAGTGTTCATTGGAAGGACTGATGCTGAAGCTGAAGCTCCAATATTTTGGCCACCCAATGGGAAGAGCTGACTCATTTGAAAAGACCCTGATGCTGGGAAAGACTGAGGGCAGGAGGAAAAAGAGTTGACAGAGGATGAGATAGTTGGATGACATCACTGACTCAATGAACATGAATTTGGGTAAACTCCGGGAGTTGGTGATGGACAGGGAGGCCTGGGTTGCTGCATTCCATGGGGTCTCAAAGAGTCAGCGACAACTGAGCGACTGAACTAAACTGAATACTTGTCCGGTTTCTAATTCTTAGAACTTACTGCTCACAAAGGGGCCCTGGGATCAGCTTAACTTGGGGACTTGTTAAGAAGGTAACATTTCAGAACCCTCCCAGAGCCATCAAATCAAAATCTGCAACTTATCAGGATCTCCAGGTAATTTGTATGTGCATATCAGTTCAGAAGCACTGCTCTGGCAGACTGGAAGACTCTTCTACCTGCCTCATAAGTTGCAGGTGACGTAATTAGTTAATCAAGCAAAAGGTTCACATTTCTTAAGGAGAAGGAGCAGTCACTGGCTGTGTTTTGAGTGGCAAAATGGTTTATTCAGTCCTCATTAAACACAGAGATGTTAGAGACCCAGATCAAGATTATTAATTTAAGACACGCCTGTGATGCAGTTGCATTTGCTGAATGAAACTGCCTAAACAATTTGACGCAAGTTTCTTCTTTCTTCTCTTTGAGGAAGAAGGAAGAAACAATAAGCTTACAGAATGCTAGGAACTAGAAGCCAGGTGGCAAAAACACGCTATGCAACCTACTCCATGTCATCATATTGCTTTCTTGAAAACATTGTAGAGAGGCAATTAGCGTTCAAAAAGCCAACGACTCCTTGCCTGGAGAATTCAGGGACAGAGGAACTTGGTTGGATACAGTCCATGGCATCACAAAGAGTCAGACACAACTAAGTATGCACACATTTAATTCTAAAAAAAATTAAAAGACATGCTGTAATTTCACTTCAAACATTTTATGGAATACTACTTATAATTCTTTTGTTTTTGCTTATTGAACTCTGATTAGCAATATGTAAAAACTAATTTATTAGCAATCAACAACTTCTCTTCTTCTGAAAAGCACATATATTTTTTCTATTAACTGTAGAAATTGAGATTCTGGGAAGTATACATAAACTTTGTGATCCTGAATTTTTATATTTTCATATTGAAGTTACAATCCTCTTGCATCATGAAGAAGTACTTAAAATGGTTTAGGTTATATTTAAATATTGTTGGATGAAATATACTTAGTGACTGAAGCAAATTATGATACAAACCACATGTTTTTCCGTACCAAATTAAATGAAATGGGAAAAAAAGATGACAGTTCGATATAGTGTCTCTGTTTCAATATTGCACAAATCAGATGTATGCATATTCTAACATCCTTGTTCAGTCACTCAGTTGTGTCCATCTCTTTACAACCCCAGGGACTGTAGCATGCCAGGCTTCCCTGTCCTTCAACATCTCCCTGAGCTTGCTCAAACTCATGTCCTTTAAGTCAGTGATGCCATCCAACCATCTTGTTCTTAGAATATATATTCTAATATACATATTAGAATATATATCTCTCTCTCCTCAAGCTTCTCTTAGAAATAAAATAATTTATAAGTAGACAAATTGTGTGTGTATATAATAACAAAAGAATGGAGAGATCTAGAAGCCAAATTGCTTGAATAGTCAGCTAAGTACTTTAAGCAATATGCATTTTAACTCCAGCAATTTTTGTATTAAACTTCAGTGATAAATAAGCAGAGTATACTGAATATCATGAGTGTTTTTCTCGATGAATCAGGGTTATCTCAACACAGTGCCAATGTCACATAGTTTGGAGTTAAAAAGTGACTGCGCTTGGGACTCTTGAAGCCTTGGGGGTTGCGGGGGTGGGGTTGCCAACAGTATATGAAAAGAATAACACGCCAGTAGAATTTAGCAGCCTGTAATCGTGGGACTTGGCAGGCTCTACAATTCTGGTCTACATGACGCAATGAATGCCTGCTCCCTGTTTTTTCCTAACCTGGCTCATTTTGATTTCTTCACCTCTAACTCTTGTTTCTGTTTTATAGTAAACATACAAACACGTATGCCAATAAGTAGGGGGAGGATGGGAAAATTGCCAGACAATTCTGTTTAGTATTTTTCTTTTTTCCAAACTATGCACCACAACACCGAAAAAAAAATTAAGAATTTCTGTACATTCAAGAGCCTTCAGTACTTACACTGGTTATTGCAAAGTTTGCAGGAGTCAAAATCTGTTGAAGATTCACAGGTCTGTGATGCTTAATTTTGTGGGTCAATTTGACTGGCCCACAGGGTGACCAAATATTTGGTTGAACATTGCTTTGGGCTTTTCTGTGAAGGTGTTTTTGGATGGATTGATATTTACACAAGTAGACTGAAGGAAGCAGATTGCCCTCCCTAATGTGAGTGGGTTTTACCTAATCAGGTGAAGGTCTGAATGGAATAAAAAAAGCTGACATGCTCTTGAATAAAGCACTTCCTGCCAGACTTCTTTTGAACTGGGCCATCAGCTTTTTTTCTGTTCTCACGATTGAACTGAAACATCAGCTCTTTCTTGCTCTTGAGCCTGTCTGTCTTTGAACTGAAACTATATAATTGGTTCTCCTGGGTGTCCAGCTTTGGTCTTATCCTGAAAATCTTGGGACTCGCCAGCCTCCATAATCATGAGAGTCATTTCCTTATAATATATACATATATTATATAATGTATAATATCCTTCTAGTTCTATTTCTTCAGAGAACTCTAACACAAGGTCCCTCATGTAATTTCAGAATTTTGACTAAGAAGTAATAATGAAAATGTATTTCTTACAGTGTTCTTTAATCTCCTGCTATTTCTTGTATGTTTGTTGTTGCTCAGTCATGTCTGACTCTTTGTAACCCAATGGACTGCTTCTCTGTCCTTCACTATCTTGTGTGTATCATGTTCTTATCTGTGTGCATAGTTATTATTACAAGATCAGAGGCTATTGGAGGTATTTGTCATGACCTGTTAACTTATTCTTATATATTCAATTTCCTGACCAATTCATGCTTTCCTTTTGCCCATCTCTGAAAGATTTGGGGACAAGAAATAGATTAGCTCAGGGTGGCTATATTAAAGATAAATTTATCTTCAATCAGCCTGCTTTCTGGAAAAGAGTCTAGTGAAATTACTTCAGATTTTCAAATTCATTAAATGGGTTATACCCTGGTGGCTCAGATGGTAAAGAATCTGCCTGCCATGTGGGAGACCCAGGTTCTATCACTGGATCAGAAAGATCTCCTGGAAAAGGAATTGGCAACCTGCTCCAGTATTCTTGCCAGGGAAATCCCATGGACAGAAGAGCCTGGTGAGCTACAGTCCATGGGGTCACAAAGAGTTGGACACAACTGAGTGACTAACATTTTCACTTTTCATAATTTCAAAATCATTAAATGGCTTCTAGATCTAGAGAATAGAGTTGACCCTCTCCATTCTCAGATGGTTATAAGGAATACTGCATCTACAAAAAATATGATGGAAGCAGAATCTTCAGCTGCATATTCAACAGCTATTTCCCGTTCCTCCTTGATAACAGATCCCTATTATCATTTAGGTTCCTAGTCTCAATTGATGAATCATGGAGTCTGAGTCAACAGGGTACTATCATTTTCTCTTTTTCTGTGATTGTTTCAGAGGCAAGTCTGTGATCTCTTTCTGACCTCTGAGATATAAGAAGAAGTGTGTCGAGAGCTTCTGGGAAAGATTTCACCTCTAATAAAAAAGAAGGCCTTTTTTGCCCTATTCTCTATTTTCCTACTTTGGAAGCTTTCAAATAAGTAGAGCCACAAAGCTATTAATAAGTATGTGGTGATGAGCCTGAAGGTGACATTCAATACCCTGAGGAGGGTAGAGGGAAAGGATAGAGGAGGGGAATGGTTTTTTAAGATACCACTGAACTGCCAAACCAACTGTAGGACCCAATACCTTAAGGCTTCTCGTTAAGTAAAAATCAAATGTTACAGTGTTAATTAGGCTTTCTATTGCTTTCAGTAGACACAACGTAGCTGGGATAATTTAACATGATTAATTATGTATTGAATGTGTGAATTAGTCTTTATTTTTCAGTGGCTTTTTCTGGTTACTTTAGCTTCATACTGAGTAGCCTACCTTTTCTTGCATTATATATAATTAGATTATGTTAATTTCTGTTATGTATTCTATTGACATTTCATTAATTTGATACCCTGTGGGTGCCTTTACTTGCATAATGTAATCCTCAAACATACATTATTAGAAATAAAGTATTTTCTTTACCCTAATGGTCTAAGGTACCCCTCTGAAGTTCACAGAATTAAGCAAGATGCTTTTTTTATTTTTTGCAAAATAACATTTTTGTTCTTTAAGAAACCTCTCGATTGACTCCAGGCCATTGTAGAGATTGAAGTCCTATCAATGGGACAAACATGACAACATGAATTGCTTATCAAGAAATGAGTGCTACACAATTAACAAGTCTTCTTCATCGGCCAACAGGATCCATGTATGTGGACTTGAGCCAACACAGATTCTGAAGATGCAGTAAGCTGCGTGAATTTACTCTCTGCACTGTTGCCCCTTCTCATCTGTATCTTCATGGGCAGTTCCCTATGGCCAGTTGATCGATGACAGACAAACTAAGCCTGATTGACAGGAGTAAATGCACAATATATCAACACCAGACAAAAGTAGATTGCTTAGGCATTATGGTCCACTTGAGTGTAATCTTAACAGAACTTTAGGACATGTATTTGGTTTTTCACTATTCCTGTAAGGGGGGATAGTACTGATTTATATGTAGTGGGTAATGATTGTGCTAAATGATTAGGAACTTAGAAGGAACAAGATTGGAGAATGGATAACAATGAATTTGGGGGAAGAGATTGGGGAATGAACCAGAGTATGATAACATCTGTGCTTAATGCAAATGCTCACCAAACTACTGTCAAGAAGATTACCAATCAGATATTCAGGTGTGACACAATCTCTTTTACCAGGCACTATGTTGCTTGTTCTGAAGGCTAGTGACCAAAGAAACCTTGGTGAGGGCAATAGGGAATATGCGTAGACTCAGCATATGCCCTGTTCCTCACCAAAGCCAATTTATCTGCAGCACCGTTAGGTGTCCAACATGCAAGCCACAGGGATCAAAGCTAAGCACCCAATAATATGTCTTGGGTGTACAAACCACTCACCTTTTGGCAGACTCATTGATAATTCTGACAATCCTCTATCAGAGTGGTAATGGGAATTTTGTAACTAGAATAGATGTTTATTCTAGGATTATGTTGTCTCAATCTGATACTACTCTCCATGAGCATATCAAATGCTTCATATGATGCCATGGTATTTAATTCTACATTGCTTGTATGTAAGGAACCTGCTTCATAACAAGAGAGTATTCATTGAGTTTGCCTGTCTCACCATTTATCCTCTCACCCTAAAATAACTGTTATTACAGAATGGTGAATATTCTGTTAAAGACTCTGCTCTACTGTTGAGAGACAATGAGTTGTAAGGTTGAGCTGATGCTAGAAGATGTGGTGTGTGTTCTGAAACTAGTAAACAAGTCTGAACTTGTACAGGAAGGGTAAATATTGAATACAAGAGCCTTTGATCTGGGTTACAGATGTCATTTCACCGTTACAACTACTGATTCCTTTCAAGCTTTTGTTTCCTATCTCTGAGATTCTAGGCTTTCCTGAATTAGTACCCAAGGGGAAGATCGACAACAAATATTCCATTGAGTGAGAGGATAAGACTGCTATGTGGACTTTCAGTGCTTCTCATGCCTGTGGACAAACAGCTAAAAATTTAAGTTGGATCCATTGTTGGCTGGGATAATAAACCTTGACTTTCAAGAGGAATTAAAATCTCAATTTCTGAGAAAAGTAGAAAGGATCCAGGGGATTCCATCCAAAATTTTGCAAGTCCTGTGGTAAAAATTAATGAAGGCTAATTGCCAAAATTTGGAAGCAACCAAGATATCCTCCAATAAGTGGGTGGGTAAATAAGCAGTGGTACATCTGCACAATTGAATATCATTCAGTGATTTTTTTTTTCAGAATGAGCTATCAAGCTATGCAAAGATATGGAGGGAATAGATGCATTTTGCTAACTGAAAGAGGGTAGTCTGAAAGGGCACACTACTATAGTATTTTAACTATATGACATTCTCAAAACTGTATGGAGACAGTATAAATATCAATGGTTGCCAGGAGTTGGCGGGAGGGGGATAAATACATGGATCATGGGGTTTTTAAGGCACTGAAACTATTCAGGGAGATGCTTTAATTGTCGATACATAATAGTACACACTTGGAAAAAGCCACAGACCTGTGCAACACAAAGACATAACCCTCATGTAAACTATGGGCTTTAGTTACTAAAAGCGTATCAATCGGAGAAGGCACTGGCAACCCACTCCAGTACTCTTGCCTGTAAAATCCCAGGATTTTACAGATGGACAGAGGAGCCTGATAGGCTGCAGTCCATGGGATCACTAAGAGTCAGACACAACTGAGTGACTTCACTTTGACTTTTCACTTTCATGCATTGGAGAAGGAAATGGCAACCCACTCCAGTGTTCTTGCCTAGAGAATCCCAGGGACGGGGGAGCCTGGTGGGCTGCCGTCTATGGGGTCGCACAGAGTCAGACATGACTGAAGCGACTTAGCAGCAGTAGCAGCAGTGTATCAATATTGATTCCTCAATTTTAACAGAAGTACCACATATATACAAGATGCTAAACTTGTTTGGAACTCTCTGCACTTTCTCACTCAATTTTTCTGTAAACTTATAACCACTCTAAAAAATGAAGTCTATTAATTTTTTTTAAATAAATTAAGAGTGACCACAGCAAGTGCACACAAATAGATTATGAAGGACATTTCTGTTGAGAGTGAAGATTTGGTTACCTTATAATGTAAAATCTGACTGTCAGAGATGTTAGCGGAAGACACATGGTCATGCTGCTGCTGCTGCTGCTGCTGCGTCGCTTCAGCACCAGTAATGACCTGGTGACCATCCACAGAAACAAAGGCCGTAACTTCCACTCATGCCTTTTTTCTGGTATTGTCTTGTATATATTTATATATCTTCACAGTTTTTCTCCTGTTCTTTCCTTTCCATTATTCCCTCTTTTTTTAATGTAGGGTATATTGGAGGTTAATTTTGAAACAACACATGAAAAAATATCAAGACAGTATTAGTGATAGACTGAGAAGAGGAACGGACATCATCCAGAACTCTTGGACTTAAAGTAAGTGTTATGACTAATGAGATTTGCAGATTATCCCCTTGTTGGAGGAACGTAGGAAAGTGTGCACTTGGAGAAATCATTGTATTATGTTAGGAGAAAGTATCGGTTTTTTGCATTATTGAAAAAATGAAAGTTTACGTTAATATTGAGCAAATCAAAGCATGAGTATTTATTACTATTTGAAGTTTGTTTCTATGTTTGAGGAATTCTCTGGCCTATCAGTCTTGATGGAAGCAAAAAACTATTGCTTTAGAAGCTGGGCTTCCCAATTGGCTCCATGGATATAGAATCCACCTGAAGTGCAGGAGCCACAAGAGATGTGGGTTCAATCCTTGAGTCCAGAAGAACCCCTGGAGAAAGGCATGCAACCCACTCCAGTATTCTTGCCTGGAGAATCCCATAGACAGGGGAGTCTGGCAGGCTACAGTACGTGGGGTAGCAAAGAGTCAGAAGTAAGTGAGCAGGCACACACACTTTAGAACCTAAATTGCCAAATGCATGCTTTCTGTGCCCCCTTGCAGCTGGAGTACCACAATATGCTTTAGATTCTGCCAATTTGTTCGCCTGTGCTCAATTTTGACTTAAGAGTTCATAGAAAAGAAAAAGATTTAACCTTTCAGTTTCTAGTGGAGGCAATGCAGTAACTGCTAAAGTGTCTGTTGTGGTGTACAGTGGGCGTGATAGCAGTGGTTTAACAGTCCGCCTCGGATTGTGAAACAGGGACGAGCTACAGTGTTAGTTCTTAGCAGTGTTGTCAGCGGTTTCCTCTCTGAACAGTTCTACAGCATGCTTGGGGCATGTTTTCTGGCTGCTTAACTTTTAAGTCCGGTTTTCCAGCCTTTTCAACGGTTCCCAATATTTCTGTTATAAATTTATTTACTGTTAAAATCAGGCCTATTAGGCATCTGTAACTTATATTTTAAAAAATTCAAGAAAAATATAAGAGATGCACAGCATACATTTGTCTTTTTAAGATATAATCTATGTCACATCAGGTAAAATGAAAAAAATTCAACAAGCTGAAGTGAGGTAAAGACCAACCATATTTTAAGCCTGGCTGGACTTAGAAATGTGACTGGACAGACCTGAGGTTTTTTGACTAAGTAGGAAACAAGTTATATATATTTGTAACTTGTTTTAAAAGGCCTGGAGTGTCTGGGTCCAAATGTCCTGGCTAAAAATGTTGATTCTAATCTTGTGGGAAAAGTAGAATATGAAAATACACTGATAATCTGAATCAGTATTTTTCAGTTCTAGGTAAAAACCTTTTTTAATATAGATTTTCAATAAATATTACATGGAAAAGGAAATGTTTGGTTAATTATAATGAAAACTGTAGGTGTAATCATAATTAGATTTTTTTTTTTAATTTTTTACTTCTTGAAATGTTTAACATGTCTTGTGCTTTGTGGATCTCTAAAAGTGTGAAAAATACAGCTGGATATTTTCCAAATGTATTTGAACATGGACTATTTACTAATTAAGTTAGCAAACAAATATCCCCATAACTCTGGCAAATCTAGTATCGATCAATTGTGAGATAACATTTTGGTGCTAGTATATTTGAGTAACTTTGGTTGTGAGTAACAAAAAGCATAATTCAGACTGTCTTTTATAATAGAGAGAATTTTGATAATAGTAAAGAATTCAAGATAGTTTGATACAGAGCTTTAGCAATGACACAAAATAAATACTTCTTGTCCTCTCTGTGGGGCTTCCCTGGTGGCTCAGACAGTAAAGAATTTGCCTGCAATGCAGGAGACTGGGGTTCAATCCCAGGGTCAGGAAGATCCCCCGGAGAAGGGTAATGGCTACCCACTCCAGTATTCTTGCCTGGAGAATTCCATGGACAGAGGAGCCTGGTGGGCTACAGTGCATGAGTGTCTCCCTTTGACATTATTGCTGCTGCTGCTACTGCTAAGTCACTTCAGTCGTGTCCGACTCTGTGTGACCCCATAGATGGCAGCCACCAGGCTCCCCCATCCCTGGGATTCTCCAGGCAAGAACACTGGAGTGGGTTGCCATTTCCTTCTCCAATGCAGGAAAGTGAAAAGTGAAAGTGAAGTCGCTCAGTCATGTCTGACTCTTCTCGACCCCATGGACTGCAGCCCACCAGGCTCCTCCATCCCTGGGATTTTCCAGGCAAGAGTACTGGAGTGGGGTGCCATTGCCTTCTCCATTGACATTATTAGGTCTCCATTTTACTCTGTGGCTTGAAATTCCATGTCATCACACGGAACTACCTTATGCTTCCTCTGCCACCATCAGAGAGAAGCTATTTTCCACTCAGTCATTGAATAAAAAAGCTGTGCTCTGTTCTGATTTGATTAGCTGAAAGCATATGCTCCTTCCTGCATCGATGATCATGACCAAGAGTTCTTGGCATGGGGTTATCTCACTCAGATGTTGTCATGGCTGGGAAATTCACTATCTTTTTAAGGAGTATGTGTGGGTGGGGAACACTGAATGCTTAGGAGGGCACGATATGTATTTCCAACAATGGGTCACTACATGTATTTCCATTTTAGTAAACTTTGTCATTAAGATACCGCTAGAACAACAATCAAAAAACAGAGCCTGGCGTTCCCAATTCTATTGAATTGACAAAATGAGGTTGTTTTCAATCGAGGAGTTTTGAGTCTTAACCATGCCCATATGTTCTAGCCCAAATTTATTTTAAAAACTTCTCAGATCCATATATTTAGGATATTCCATTTTTTGTTTATGCATATGTATATATGTTATTATAATGTATAAATATGTAAAATATTTGCACACAAACACCGCTACAGATATTAAACTTTTCACAAAAGAATGAAGAAAAATGATGGGTGCAGAAGTTGAAAAGAAAACTTTTGCTTTGTTGACATTTGTAGAATGTGCATCTAAATATTGTACTTTGTGGATGGATTGCTATTTTCACAATTATATTTGTTATGGCTTAAAATGACAGAAAGGTATTTTCTCACAGTTCCAAAGGATAGGAGCCTGAAATCCAGGTGTCAGCAGAGCCAGGCTCCCTCGACACCTCTATTGGACAGTCCCTCCTCGCTCCCTGTAGCTTCTATGAGGTGTTTGCTACCGATCCTTTAAGTTTCTTGTTTTATAGATGCATCATTCCAATCTCTGGCTCCATTGACGCACAGACTTCTTTTCCCTTTGTTTGTGTCTTCACATAGTGATCGCCCATGAATTTAAACACTACTTTAAAACCAGAAGATGAGATCCCTTAAACAAATTTGGCTCTCACCTAAAAGATGTCAAAGTATATGCTAGGGACTTCCCTGATCATCTGTGTGGTTAAGAATCTGCCTGTCATTGCAGGGAACATGGGTTCAATCCCTGGTCCAGGAAGATCCCATATGCCTTGGGGCAGTAAAGCTCATGCTCTGCCACAAGAGAAGCCACCGCAATGAGAAGCCTGCACACAGCAACCAGAGAGTAGCCCCTACTTGTGCAACTCGAGAAAGCCTACATGCAGCAAGGAAGACCCAGTGCAGCCATAAATAAATAAATAATTTTTTAAAGTATATAGTAGATGTACTTTACTCCTCAGTCTCCTCTGTAGAAATTTAGAAAGCCCCTATATTTCAGAAGGGCCTAACATATATAATTGCATACAGACACCAAGGTCTACAGTTGTCAACCAATTACTGTTGGAAAGCTACAGTATGTGCCATAGAGAGGGCAGCTCCTGGGTTTGCATTGGCTTCTAGCAGTTCTTTCTACTGTCTCCGCCATGTTTCATGTTACTGTTATTTAGTTACTGAGCTAACATGCTTATATTTATAAAGGATCTTGTGTGAGCCTGTAAATAATTAAAGACACATTAGCTCCCTGGAGGGCCAACATGATTCTCTGAACAAGCCAAGACACCTAGGGACCTAATCATGCAATTTCCCTAAAAAGCTTAGCTTTGAGGAAGAAGTCACATCACTCAGCAACGAGTATTATAATTACTCACAGCAGTTTGCCTGGTGCTCTATAACATTCAATTTACAGAATTAAAGGTAATACAATTCAAAAGAAAAATAGCTGGTTTTAGAGTGAATGGCTTTATCAACTATTGGAAATGTCTTTGGGTTACAGCCTCCATATTAGGGTTTTGCAAGCTTTATACTTTTAATTAATAACCAATTTAGCTTGCTATAACTTCCATTAAGCTTCTCTAGGACAAAATAAGTCAGAAATTGATTTTTGATTATAAGCCAAAAAGCAAAAAAGCCATAAGAACTGGGAAAATTTTGAAGAAAGAGGTCTACCAGGACTAGTCTTCCCAAAAGGATAAAGACTAATCAAACAGATAAAGAACCAGATATAGTACAAAAACCCTATAAAATGCACCAAGAAAAAAAAATTAATGTTTTAAGAAAAAAAGTTTAACCTGTCAGAAGATTTAGCAGTTTGGACAGGAAAAGAGCCAAATAAAATTCCAAGAATTACTTGAAGTCTAGAAGATGAAGCTTTAACTGTTCTCAAAAGAATTAGGATGCTAAAGGACATAGTTTAGTTAAAATTTGTGACACATGAGTTTTCTATAGTCTAATCTCCACTCAATAATTTCTAGCTTTTTAGAGTATTATATGTTTATATATAAGAATGTATTTCATTGGTTATTTAATCATAAACATCAGAACTATAATGGCATTATATTTGAATAACTCATTGGGTTTAAAATGAAAAATTAATGTCCCCCTCCCTCTCCCCTATCCACAATATTACCCAAAGGTAGGTGCTGTTAATAATTTCTTGATCAAGAAAAAAATAAATTTCTTTGTCAACCTAGTATGTTTCATTTACTTTTTTAAAAAGTAGTGTACTAGACTAGTATACATGCTATCTCTGCCTGCAATGCAGGAGACCCGGGGTCGATCCCTGGGGTGGGAAGATCCCTTGGAGAAGGAAATGGCAATCCACTCCAGTATTCTTGTCTGGAAAATCCCATGGACAAAGGAGCCTGGCGGGCTGCAGTCTATGGGGTCATAGGAGTCGGACACGACTTAGCAACTAAACCGCCAACCAGCACCATTCATGAACCTTGATTTTATTATTTAATAATATGTCTTAGGGCCTTTTCCATAATAGTATATATCTCTTCCCACGCTTTTAGTTACTGCGTACTGCATCATTCAGATGTACAATTATTTATCTACTCATTTCTTTATCAGTGACTATTTACGTTGTTCCCAGCCTACCCTTGCAGACAACTCTGAAATGAATAATCCTTACACATATATTATTGTACATATATTGTAGGGTTTGCTCAGTCAAAGAGAATATACACTACTAATTTTGGTGCCTGTGTGTGTACATGCTCAGTCCATCTGTCTTGTCTGACTTTGCGACCCCAAGGACTGTAGCCCGCCAGGCTCCTCTGTCCATGGGGTTTCCTAGGCAAGAATACTGGAGTGGGTTGCCATTTCACCCTCCAGAGAATCTTCCCGACCCAGGGACTGAACCCACATCTCCTGTGTGTCCTCTATTAGCAGGTGGATTCTTTACCACTGAATCACCAGGGGAGCCCCACTAATTTTGGTAGATGCCACTAAATTGTACACCTGAAGTTTAATCAGTATACACACTCTCCAAGCGTGTGGGTGAGCACAGCCCTTGTTCCCAACCAGGTAGTCAGCAATGATGGATATTACGAAATATGTTTTGCCAATTTATTGGTGGAAAAATGGTGGTCAATGCTATTTGGATTTGAATGCCTTGAATTAACGTGATTGAGAATCTTTTCACAATTGGTAATTTGCCTCTCTTTGTTGCTTTTCTCTTTCTATGTATATAGGTTTCCCTTGCTTTCAAAAAGTAAAATGTTCCTGTGAAACATTTCCTAAGCCAAAATGGCCTACAGAAAATCAATTACCTTAGGTCACATCTTGCTAATGGACACACAACATAAATCAAGATAAAGCACAGATGCTCACAGACACAGTTTGAAGCTATTGGCGCCTTGATCCTGAGTTGCTGAGTGTGGTTCCCAGGAAGGTGCTTGATGACTCTGGGGGTGAGTGATGCCTCTAAGACAGTTCCCAGCAAAACAAATGCTGAATGTTATTTTTTTCACCTTTATTTTATAAAAGCAAAAATTTTCTTTAGACTTCTTTCAGTTAGTGAGAAAGCAGGTGCTAATATAAATCTTTTGTAAAAGTGAAGTGACAGAAAGCGAACTTCAGAAAAGTGAGGGATAGATGTACTTACCCATGTCGTCTTCCTTTCATCTGTGTGTTGGGTTCTTCACTGTTTCCTTAATAATTTGTAGGTTTAAAATGACCCCCTTATCAGCTGCATATAATTCTAACAATCTTTCTCAAGTTGTTAACAATGATTATAAAATTTCTTGATATTTTGAAAGATTTTTAAAAATATTTTATGTAAACTAATTTTATTCTTATACCATAAGTAGTGCTAGGTTTGGAGTCTTCCAGACCTCTGTGCAGGCCACTTACAGGACATTTTCCTTGGAGATATATCACCTTTTCCCATTTGATTGTTGAGCAAAGAATAACATTACCAGTGTGAGGCACTCAGGAAATTTAATCAATGCATAATTGCTTTTAATCCTTATCATACTCTTATAAGAGTATTTGGGTAAAGCGTCTGCCTGCGATGCAGGAGACCTAGGCCGATCCCTGGGTCAGGAAGATCCCCTGGAGAAGGAAATGGAAACCCACTCCAGTACTCTTGCCTGGAAAATCCCATGGACAGAGAAGCCTGGTAGACTACAGTCCATGGGATCGCAAAGAGTCAGACACGACTGAGCAACTGCACTTCACTTCACAAGGATGATGAAACTTGTCTGAAGAACTTATGAAATTTGCCTAAACTCTTAAAAGAAGTAAGTGGTGAGACCAGAGTTTAAATCTAGGCAACATGAGTCTGAGTGGGAGCACTTTGCCTCTACAGCAGATATTTTCTTTTGAGATTTCTAGTACAACGTCTTCAGCATTTACAACACTTATTTTTTGTGTCTCTCTCCAAGAAATCTGCTGTACGGTTGGGGATGCATTAATCTCTGCATTCCTCAGAGCATAGCACAGGGCTTGGAAATTAGGAAATGATGGAAAACATTCACTGAAAGACTTATTAATCTGTGATAGTTGTTATAAACATTCAACTAGTTGTTCATGATTACCAGTTACTAAAAGGAAGTCAAAAGAAAGAAATTACAGGTCTTTCCTCTAAGAATTTATAGTTTACTGACAAAGGTAAACTACACATACTTATGAATAACTGAAAGATATTTACAAAAGAATATCTGCTTAACCTCCAAGAGGCTGTGTTAATCATGAAGCAAACAAGTTTGTTCATAAATGGCTGAATGAATGAATGAATGGTTTTTCTTTGCCCTCCAGTTATTCTTTTTCCAAGATTGCTACTCTTGTCTTATTATTGTTAAAAAATGTATCAATCTGACCTTCTAACAAGAAAAAATTGTGTGTGGCTCAGTTTGGAAGCAAGGTATTATAGAGTAGAAATTCAGGATTAAGTTCAGATTCTGTGCTACTCTGCTGATATAGAAAAGCCTGATTTTTAGCTCAGTTCTCCAACTGAGTGCTAGATGAATGCTGGCAGTAGGAGATGGTGAGCCAGTACAACTGGCTTTGAAATATGGCTTTGAAAAACTCTGTCTCATTATGGCATGCCACATATGCTAACATTTGACCCTTGGAAAAAATGAGGGTATCATACTGAAATCTTAGAATTTTTTCATGTTGCTCCCTAAATGGATTTCTCTCTACTTCATTCTTATGTTAAGGGCAGACAGAATTCTTATTCATACAAAAGGGATAGTCACCTGAAGCTTTTCCTTCCAATATCACTAGAGTGACAAAGCTAATCAAGAGCTTATATTATATTTATATAATCATATATATTATATAAATATGTTGTAGATATATAGTAGGGGTCCCTAACCCCCAGGCCATGGACTGGGACTGATAGGTCCCTATTAGGGACTAATAGGGACTATAGACTGATAGGCCTATTAGGGACTGGCCTGCCCAGCAGGAGATGAGCAGCAGGTGGACAAGCCAAGCTTCATTGTTTTTACAGGGGTTCCCCATCACCTGCATTATAGCCTAAGCTCTGCCTCCTGTCAGATCAGTGGTGGCATTAGATTTTCACAGGAGTGAATACCCTACTGTGAAATGTACATGTGAGAGATCTAGGTTGCGCAGCGGCTCTTAATGAGAATCATCCCAAAACCACCACCACCACCACCCATCACCCGGATCCATGGAAAAATTGTCTTCCATGAAGCCATGAAGTGGTTGGGGACCACTGATACATGGGATATGTCACAGGCTGAGTTATGCCCCCATCCCGGTCATGTGTTGAAGTCCTGACCCCCAGCACTTCAGAATGTGACTGTATTTGGACAGAGGGACTTTAAAGATGCAATTAAGGAAAATGAGGTCATATCGGTGGTACCTAAACCAGTAGGGCTGATGTTCCTATTGGAAGAAGAAAGTTAAACACTGGTGTGCATGCACACAGAAAGAAGAAGAGCCTGTGAGGACAAAGAGAGAACATGGCCATCTACAAGTCAAGGAGAGCGGCCTCAGGGTGAAATCGAACCTGCCGACACACACTTCTAGCCTCTAGAACTGTGAGAGAGTAAGTCCTGTTGTTTAAGCTGCCCGGTCTCTGGTGTTTGTTTTAGCAAAATTAAAACACTAATACAGAATATGGATGTTTATGTATACATAAAAACATATACATACACACACACATAGATACATGCCCTTTATATATATACATACATATGTACATGTATATATATAAACATTCTTTCCAATGGTATGTGGATAGCAAGAGAAGAAAAAAGTCTCACATCTCCCTTCCTTTCTGCTATTTTTAGACTGCAGACTCTCCTCTCAGAAATAAAGTAAAATACTAACAAAGCAAGCAGAAAGGAAAATAATACTATTTTTGACCCCTTTTCTAGAATTCCTGCAATGTAGCTCTTCATTTACATTGAGACGTTTATGTTCAAGGTTGTATTAACGTGGAAGAACTCACTCCTATTCCAAACATACAGAAATAATAGATAAAATATGATAGAGGATACTTTTAAAATACATAGCTGAACCAGACTAATAGAAAAAAAAATTGCTGTCTCCACCTGGCACAGAGCCAAACATCACATTGCAGGTTTCTGTAAGACCCAGGTCTAAGGATTGAAAGTTGGAATACATATTGAGAGAAAAAGAGAAAAGATGATAATACAAATTTGCTAAAAAATATTAACATTAGAGTAAAGTGCATGTGGGTATTATGGGTGCTGCTGTGTTTTTAATTTATTTAATTTCAAACTTGTTTGAAATTGTTTTCAAACAAAAGATCTTTAAGTTAAAATCAGAGAGATACTTTAGGGTAACATTTTCACACCTAGGCTTTTCAGATACAGGTAGTACTCAAGCTCTGAGCAAACGTCTTAAAAATAAATGCATAGCTACATATACCACTGCAAGGAGATCCAACCAGTCCATGCTAAAGGAAATCAGTCCTGAAAATTCATTGGAAGGACTGATGCTGAAGCTGAAACTCCAATACTTTGGCCACCTGATGCAAAGAACCAACTCATTAGAAAAGACCCTGATGCTGGGAAAGATTGAAGCCGGGAGGAGAAGGGGACGACAGAGGATGAGATGGTTGGATGCATCAGTGACGTGATGGACATGAGTTTGAGTAGGCTCTGGGAGTTGGTGATGGACAGGGAAGCCTGGTGTGCTGCAGTCCATGGGGTTGCAAAGAGTTGGACATGACTGAGCGACTGAACATATATCACAGTGAAATTGCAAGGGATTGGTGGCAAGAGGAGAAGAGGACGACAGAGGATGAGATGGCTGGATGGCATCACTGACTTGATGGACGTGAGTCTGAGTGAACTCCGGGAGTTGGTGATGAACAGAGAGGCCTGGCGTGCTGCGATTCATGGGGTCGCAAAGAGTCAGACACGACTGAGCGACTGAACTGAACTGAACTGAACTGAAAGATTCTCTGGAATGTAATAGGGGTGAAAGCAGATAACCTGCAATGAGAGACAGGTAGGTTATTGCAGACTTTTCTTCATCTGCAATGAGAACAGGCAATAGAGAAATAATATATTCCAATTTGAGTCATCAAACTAGAATTCTATAACCAAATAAACCATCATTCCATGGACTGGGATTACAGATGTTACCAGATGTATATAAGAGAGATTTACCTCACAGATGTCACTGTAAGTTTGCTTGATAAGATAGTGGTAAATGGATATCTGATAAGCTTACTGGGAATTAATGAAGAGTTCAAAGCTTCCATCATGTGTCCCCACTGAACACACGGAGTTTTGCACTTGCTGTGGAAGGTGCTTCCACT
Organism: Bos javanicus; assembly: GCF_032452875.1. Taxonomy (NCBI): domain Eukaryota; kingdom Metazoa; phylum Chordata; class Mammalia; order Artiodactyla; family Bovidae; genus Bos; species Bos javanicus. Next base: position 28,380,736 of record NC_083887.1, on the reverse strand, counting down.
ACAAAGAAACTGCTGCAACTTCACCACCTCAAGTGTAAGAATCTCTCTTTCACTTTGATTCTTGGTCTCTAGTCCCTGCTCATGTGTACACATGTTTGTGTGACACAAGTCCTTCTCTTTTGGTTGTTTAATTCTAGACACTGTCTCTTTCAAAATTCTTTCTATTCACCTCAACCATAAACAGAAGAGCTGTACTAAGTGATCCTGGTTAACTGCATTGACTGCATGGCTTGTATTTGGTTTGCACATTTCTTTATAAAATATTTTATGCTTAGATGGAGAACTCCATATAAACTCAACTAGGAGAATATTTTCTGTCGTAGTTATTGGACTCTTGGAGATGTACTGTTAATTTCTCTTCAGCAAACAAACAAGCCCAAATAAAAGTATTCAAAATATAGATGTTTTGATCATGCTTTGAAATGGTATATGAAGTAGCGAAAGGCAAATAATATTCAGGGGGAAAATGATTACTTCTTAAAAATTGGTGCTGAAGAAAGGGAAATGTATGAAGTGTGAGGAAGTATGTAAGAAAAGGTATGTAAGTATGTAAGAAAAGTTTGAACATAGTTGCATCTTATATTAAAACCTATCTGCTAAGAATTTCTGATTGGATAATGGCTAGGATGTCATAAGAATATGTCATATTCTTTCTTGCAGAGTGTCTGACACAGTTGCAAAAATTTATTATGTGTGAGTTTGAGGTATGAAGCAGGGCACCCAAAGCTGATGTTCTGGGAAAACCTGGGTGGGGAGGGAGATGGAAGGAGGGATTTAGGATGGAGGGAACACATGTATACCTATGGCTGATTCATATTGATGTATGGCAAAACCCATCACAATATTATAATTATCCTCCAATTAAAATAGTTAAAAAGCCAAAAAAAAAATCAATTTAGATTTTTCTAGAAGAAGAAAGCAATATGCTGTCTTTTAAAAACTAGTACAGAAAAATAATAATTATGAGAGGATCAGATCAGATCAGATCAGTTGCTCAGTCGTGTCCAACTCTTTGCGACCCCATGAATCGCAGCACGCCAGGCCTCCCTGTCCATCACCAACTCCCGGAGTTCACTAAGACTCACGTCCATTGAGTCAGTGATGCCATCCAGCCATCTCACCCTCTGTCGTCCCCTTCTCCTCCTGCCCCCAATCCCTCCCAGCATCAGAGTCTTTTCCAATGAGTCAACTCTTCACATGAAGTGGCCAAAGTACTGGAGTTTCAGCTTTAGCATCATTCCTTCCAAAGAAATCCCAGGGCAGATCTCCTTTAGAATGGACTGGTTGGATCTCCTTGCAGTCCAAGGGACTCTCAAGAGTCTTCTCCAACACCTCAGTTCAAAAGCATCAATTCTTTGGTGCTCAGCTTTCTTCCCAGTCCAACTCTCACATCCATACATGACTACTGGAAAAACCATAGCCTTGACTAGACGGACCTTTGTTGGCAAAGTAATGTCTCTGCTTTTGAATATGCTATCTAGGTTGGTCATAACTTTCCTTCCAAGGAGTAAGCATCTTTTAATTTCATGGCTGCAGTCACCATCTGCAGTGATTTTGGAGCCCAAAAATATAAAGTCTGACACTGTTTCCACTGTTTCCTCATCTATTTCCCATGAAGTGATGGGACCAGATGCCATGATCTTAGTTTGCTGAATGTTGAGCTTTAAGCCAACTTTTTCACTCTCCTCTTTCACTTTCACCAAGAGGCTTTTTAGTTCCTCTTCACTTTCTGCCATAAGGGTGGTGTCACAGGCCCATTAATTTATTAAGTACAGAGCGATAGCTCTATCTCCCTCTCTCTTGCCCTATTACTTTTACTTCTTTTCTCTCTATTTCACTTACTTTTCAGACCTCTGTGTGCCCACTGACTCTAGAGAGGGATGTGAAAAGGCAAAGCAAAGGAAAATGTTTTTCAGGCTTTGGTTTCTAAGGTTCTAAGCCTTAAGGAAATACAGAGGGTTCTAGACTTACCAAGGTATTTAGAGGCAGAGAAGAATTTTTTCCCACCTTCTCCTTAAACCAAAATGAAAAAAAATTAAAAATACTTCAGGTTCAAATTAGAAGAGAGAGAAGGGAGGATAATGAACTTGGGAAGAAGTAAGACCTGGAGAGAGGGCACCCTTAGGGTCACCCTAACAGGAAGGAGGAAAGTCGCAACAAGCAACGAGGACCTGCAGCCACAGGTGTCGTTGAGGGTCCAAGGAGCTGGACCTGAGCGAGCTGAGCAGCCTGCACTTGTGTAAGCAGAATGTGCTGCCTCACCACAGGGGTAATGCTAGCTGAACTTCCCCTCTCTGACCTTTTGCAGATTCTTTCTCTGGAACATCGTGCTGGAGGATCACAAGTGACCCCTATTAGTGTCCACGGGGGTGAAAATGACATCCCTAAAATGCCATTGGATGAAAGGGGATGGATGCATTTTATATGGATGAGAAAATCCTTGTTCCTGAGACCTGGTAATATTACCAAGCCAAATACAGGTCTCATCACCTGACTCACAGCAAAGCCAATTTATTGATGCTAGGTTATGGTGAAGGAAAGTACAGTGTTTATTGTAGGCCCAAGCAGGGAGAACGGGCAACTCTTGCTCAAAAGACCAGAACTCCCTGATGAATTTCAGAGAAGGGTTTCAGGAAAGGAAAAAAGAGGAAGAGGGTGGCCCGGTACCTGATCAACCTGTAGACATTCTTCTGATTGGTTGGTGGTGAGGTAGCCAGGTGGTATTTTGGGAATCAACATCAACTTTCCGGTTCCAACCAGTCTGGAGTCTACATACTGGAGGTCAGCAGTTGACTTCTTCCACCTAATGCGGGCTTTTGTATCTGCAAAACAATGTAAAGATATGGTTCAGGATTTTATTTATTGCCCCTGAGGAGGAACTAAAGATTCTTGACTTTGGTTTATGACTGAACTATTATTATTTTGTCTTGTTTGACTGCTTTCCTTTATTTTGGCATTTTCTCACTTTTCTAATTAAGCCTGCTCTATAGAACTCAGGGAAGGCTTAGGAGGCTAAAACATTTCTATAAATGATAGGTGGGGGATATGGGGGGAGTTGGTCCCTGTTAAGGCCGCAAAGGGTCCTGCTCAGTTCAGTAAGACATATCCCTACTACAGAGCCTACCACCAATGTCAGATAAGCAATATCTAAATGGCGCCTAGAAGTAAGATTTTACTGAAGACATTCATTTTAAAAAGAAGTCCTCTCTTTTATTTAGAGTTGAGAAAAATAGAGTAAAAGTAAAATAAACACCTCAGTTATGGAAGAGCCACAGTGTTCATTTTCTATCTTTTTGTTATTGTTAGTTCTGAATTAACTAAATCTATAATTTGAAAATCAAGGTAAATTTGTTTAAAATAAGTGAAAACATTTGAAAATCATGCCAATAATCTGAATAACCATTAAAAATTTTTAAATAAGGATAAAAATTAAAGCATTCATAATACCAATATTCAGAGACAAATACTTTTAACATTTTAATGTGATTTTCAAGCACATTGTGAGAGATGACCATTCAGATGTAAAGACGTTTACTTTGTAAAAGTTTAATTCCATACTGTCTTTTCGTCCTAGAAGGCACGTGTTGAACATGACAATACGGAGCCACCTGCTGTACAGCGGAAACCAACACAATTTTGTTAACCAATTATCCTTCCATTATTTTTTTTTTAAAGTGGAAAAAAATGGGAACCACCATGAGGGCACGAAGGTGTCTTTGTAGGTAAAAAGTTGGTTACTTCTATATTAAATTTTCTTTGCAAGAAACTCATAGTTTTCTAGTGCATACCAGCAATGGTCTGGTAGACTGTTTACATTGTTTTTATTGATTTATTTTGTTTTTACTCTTTATGTCAGTCAACAATTACTACAACAATGCTGAGTAATAAATCCACTCCAAACTTCGTGGCTTAAAATAGCAATCGTTCATTCTTATTTATGTGTCTGTTCGTCATTTAGGTTGGAGTAGACAGGACTTGGCTCCAAGTTGCAAGTTGAATCCAGATCTGCCCTACATGTTTGTCTGGGAACCAACAGATTCTTTGAGTTATGTTCTCCCTCTGGTGATGGCACAGGTGCAAGAGAGCAAGTCCAACCACACTTGCACATTTCAAGCTTCTGCTTGCTTCACACCTGTGAACAGCCTATTAGCCTTGACAAGTTGATGGACCAGTTCAAAGCCGAAGGCAGCAATGTGCACTATACCTGACAGGAGACCAAGAAGAATCACATTTCCAGCAACAGTTAGAAGTAGACTTTGCTCGTGCAGATTGGAGGGCAGGAGAATTACTGAGTAGTAATAGAATCTATTGCATTAAATTTCAGTACAAACATTGGATATCGTAAGTTTGCTTTGTCAATTCTTGAAGTGATTCTGTTCTGTTACGGTCAATGGTACTTACATTTTTGATTTATAAAGATTTTCCCTATGACAACTTTTCATGGATGACCCACTTTCATAAGATAGAAGAAGTACACATTTTTACTGAATTGGTCCTCACTAGGGTCTTCTGTAACCACTTTTCTATGACAGTAACTAGTGACAGCAATATTAATTCTAACTCCTGATTCTATATTAAATTTCTCTTGTAAACTATAAGAAGTTTACACAGGTAGAACAATCATTTTACACACAAAATATTCCCTAAACAGGGCAGTGGAAAGGCCAGAGACCCCAAGAAAAGAAAAGGTCAGATTCAGGAACTAAGACCCTGAAACTGCTTTTAGGGATCGGAAACTAAGGGAAAGGGAAGAAGGCTCTTGGACTGCTATGAAGTCAAGTAAGAAATTTTCAAGAACTGGTCCACTGAGTTTTCAAGAACCTGTCCTCTTGCCTTCATAAAAGCAAAACACTAAATAAAAACCAACAAAGTGACCCTGAAAAGAGTGCTCCAAGGTAGCTGCTTGTTTCAAATCACATTGCTTTCGCTATGTGTTTTCATCTCAACAGTCCTGGAAAGAATCTATTACTTTTTCTTCCTTTCTTCCTGCCATCTTTCCTTCCTCCCTCCCTCCTCTCCTTTCTTCCCTTCCTCTCTCTCTCAATCTCTTCCTCTCTTAAATAAGCTTTTTTTCTATATATATTCATAAATTTGAAACAATGTGAAAGCCCATTTAAGGTTATACCTCTGTTATTAGACTGAACCACACCTAAAATAACCTAGACAGAAAAGAAAAAAAAATATGGCAAGAGTTGGCAAAACTTCAGTTGGAAGTTTGCTAATGTCAACATTTCAGGAGGCTGGTATGCCAGGTGGCAGGAGGAAATAGACTTGTATTATATGGGATGCATGAGCTCCTGGCACTGACTTGAAGCAGTGCTGCTATTGTGGCTATGCTTGGTCTTGATGAAATCAAGCTTAGGTTGAGCCTGGCATAGCTCTAGGCTAAGCTGTTGGTTAAGATTGATTTGCCGGGACAGGCAATAACTTCCCTAGAACTGCAAGCATTTAATATAGTGTGACTATTTACGTCACCTTCTGCCAAGTTTGCCATACAAAGCTGTTGTTGAAGAGCTCCAGCCAGCAGATATTGAGCAAGTCATGTCATGTGTTTCCCCTTTCCAAATCTTTCAGTGGCTAAGAAATTCAGATGCCTATGCTTCGCACATAAGTATCTTCATAATTTGACTTGTGAGTAGCTTGCTAGCTTCGTCTGTAGTAATATTCTGTCCTCCTCATGCTTCATGCAGTGGCATAGTAAATGTTTCACTGTCAGCTCTCTGGAGAAGAACGTTGAGTGCCTGCTTTGCAGTGACTCTGAGTTCTGTGGTAAATATCCCTATTCCAGCTGATTTTAAGCTACCAGTGTGAAATCACTGAACGTAAAGTGAGGAGGAGGTGCATACAATTGATCTTGCAAGCTTACAGGAGCCAGCTCAGGCACACCACTGACTCCAGACCTTCCCACAGCCTAGAATGTTCTTTACTTTCTTTACTTCTACTCTGCCTTCCACACTCAGCATCACTGATACCTGTCCCCCAACCCCCAGCTCATCTGAGTTATACGCCTGATGTCTGTGTTTCTATTTCGCACTGTGCAAGGGTTCTCTTTTTTCTTTTAATGGGTATTTATTGAGTGTTTTCTTTGTTTCACACATTAGCTTAGGCATAAGAGAAATTCTGTTGAACAGAGCAGATTACTCAGAATCAGGGCACATTTGCTTAGCCTTGTAAGAAAGAAAGACAAACAATATGTGTGGTAAGTGCAATGGAGCAGCACCAGCGTGGAGCACAGTCTGCAAGCATTTTCAGTATTTCACGGTAAGAATAAGATGAGAAGAAACCCAAACTGGGAGGAATAAAATACTACATTTTTGAGATATTTCACCTCCCAAAATATTATTGAACATCTCAGACCTAGTCTAGAGAAATGCAGTAAACTGGTATAGTAAATGAGACCAGTAAGAGATACTGTCTTCGTTCTTTCCCACATCTGCCCCTAAATGTGGAATAAGTAACAGACCTGGGTTTAACAAATCAGAATACTTCATCTACTTGACAGCAGCGATTATCTAAAAGATAGACCTTTGACCCAAAGCGGTTAACTATATTACCTTTAACCTGGGATTCATGTAGAGTTTTGGGGAAAAGAAGCCATCTTTCACCTCTACCCAGGCTTAATAAGCTGGAATGTTATAGGACTGAGATTACCAGAGGGCCATTTTCCCTATTTGGAAACATGAAAATGCCACGCAGAAATGGAAATGAGAAGGGAGAGAAAATGGGTTGAATGAAGCTCCAGTTCAATTCCCTGAGCTGCCAGGTCTGCCAGCTCTTGCTTTGGTCCACTATACCACCCAAATGTATTTCTCCGTTGTCTGAGCCAGCATATCAAGTCTTGCTTTTGCTGGTGTGAGTGAGAGTTCTGTGATACAACCAAACGTTTCCCAACAAATATAGTAACCATGGATGTGAGCTGGAGGAGGTTAAGACTGGCTTATAAAAGCTGCACCTTCATTGAGGCACTCGTTTCATGTTCCTCCAGTTCCTTCCACTACCTAGAGTCTATGTGGGCTTCCAGATGGCATAGAGCACACGGACAAGGCCTACAAACATGAAGAAGAGGAAGTCCCTATGCAGGGACTTACCACTTACAACAAATACATCCAGACAATATGACAGACAACTACCAGGTAAATTGGGGAAGCCAACAAGAAACTAGTCAACTGTAGATAGGGGTGAGGAATAGAAGTTTTAAAAGCAGCTCTTTAATAATAGTTAATTTTTACTAAGCTACTCCTATATTTCTCTCTGTGTTTCCCAGGTGGCGCAATGGTAAAAAAATCCACCTGCTAATGCAAGAGATGCTGATTTGATCCCTGGGTCAGGAAGATTCCCTGGAGAAGGGAATGGAAACCCACTCCAGTATTATTGCCTGGAGAATTCCATGGACAGAGGAGACTGGCGGGTTACGGTCCATAGGGTCGCAGAAAGTAGGACATAACTGAGCACAGCACAATATTTCTCTTTACATGGGCTTATCTCATTTAAACGCCTTCAACTGTTAATGGCTATGGGCCATTGTTGTCCCCATCTTTCAGATAAGAAAACTAATTGAGATTGCATATATTGCCCAAGTTTCCAATTCTAGTAAGTTAGAGAGCCAGGATTTGATCCTGTTTTACTCTAAAGTCCAGTGGGATGAGTGTTAAAGTTGTTCCACAGTTGATATCACAAAGAAGAGAAAGAACGTATAAGGGAAGTTTTTAGTTGAATTAAGAAAATATTGTAATTACACAGAACCCAGTTCACTGCCAACAAACAAACACAAACCCCAAATGTTCAGTCATCTAAAACTACTTGGAAATGCCATGTATTCCTCTTAGTTAGGTGTATTACAGACTCAACATTAATTAGAGAAAAACCTAATTAACTTTATGTAATCCACTTTCCCTCAAATTTACTGGAATCTGGAGCCATCTTGGGGGGAAATCTCATTATATAATATAAAGTTAATATCCCATGGGATGCTTTTGAGGAAATGCTTCTCTTTTTCAGAAGAAAGCATGAAATGTTGAAGGTCATAACAAAGTGAAATCAGTTAATCAATACATCTGTACTGAGCAGCTTCAATACATTCAGCACTGTGCCAGGAGCTATTTATGAGCAACAGAAACAGCGTAAGTAACAGGGGCAATCTAAATTTCAAAGAGCTTAAAGCAAAGCAATAAAAGACAATAATTAAAGCTTCAAGTCAATCCAATAATTATCCATTGAGTTACTGTGCATTAAGTTTAAACAGTCTCTTTTGTAAGCTCTGCAGTGGTTACTGAATTGAGTAAAACTAGTTTCTGCCTTCAAGGAACTTACAATCTAGAAATGCGGAGTTAGAGCAGAGGAAATATTAGTGAGTTGGAGAAATCAGAACAGACGTTTTTGAAGAAAAGAGTATGTGGTCTGAAGGAGTTAGCTTAAATCTGTATTATTTTTAATAAATAAAGACCTAAAATTACTAACTAAACAGTGCCTATAAAAGAAAAGGTGTTGCTGTCCACAAGACATAAAAACTCTTAGGAAAAAAGGAATAAAAATCCAGAAAAACCAATAGGAAAATAGAGAAAGACTACAACAGGCAGTCATACTCAATTATACTTATATACTCAAAAGACTATAAATTGCCAATAAGCATTTGAAAAAATGCCCAACCTCACTAATAATCAAGGAAATACAAATAAAAACAAGGTGAATATTTTTCATCCAACCAATTAGAAGAAGATTTAAAGATTGATAGTGCCTATTGTTGGAAACGTTGCAGAGAATTAGGTATTTGCAAAAAGAGTTGGCAGAGTATAAAACAAGATAGTTTAAGAGCAATTTGCTTGTACCTACCAAATAAAACACCAGTTCCCTATGATTCAATCAATCCACTTCTAACAATCTATCCCAAAGAGATCGTGGAAAATTTGCATAAAGATGTGCATTTATTGCAAATTATTTTAATCACAGAACATTTTGAAAAGACCATCATGACTGCAGAGGCATGGTTAAAATATAAGACAGTGCATCCATTCGATAAAATTCTCTGCAGTAGCTAAAAAAAATGCGCTAGATCTCTTTGCACTGACTAAGTTCTCCAAGCCAGCGGAAGAATCAAGCTGCAAAACAATGTGGATTGTGTGGTTCCTTTTAAATTAGAATATACATGTATAAATCGATGAATAGATGTACATTTGTGTGTGGCTAGATGAATACAAGAATGGGAGGATTATTTTACAACTATTAATGCCAGTTACCTTTGGAATGAGGAGTAGACTTACAGGTTATGATAGATAGGAATTTTCAGACTTAATATGTCTTAAATGGTTTGCACTGAGAATATGTTCATGCAGTATTTATGCAGTCTAAAAAATAAACAAAGAAGAGGCATTTAAAGAAAGTAGAATTAAGACGGGGCGTACCTGGTGGCTCGGCTGTAAAAAATCTGCCTGCCAATGCAGGAGACACAGGTTTGATCCCTGGGCCAGGAAGATACCCCTGGAGAAGGAAATGGCAACCCACTCCAGTATTCTTGCCTAGGAAATCCCATGGACAGAGGAGTTGGTGGAATATAGTCTATGGGGTCACGAAAAAGTAGGACATAACTTAGCTACCAAACAACATCAAAGAATTAAGATAAAGATTGAGTGGAAGCTGAGAAGGATGAGTTTGCATGGGATGGTGATGAATCTAATCTAACTAGGGCTGTGGATGCATCTATAGTAGAAACAGGAATTAAAGTTTAATGAAAGACAATTGGGACTAAGTTAAAGAGACCCTTGGAACTAGAAAGAGCAGTGCAGGTTTCATGCTATAGTCTCAGTATTTGTTAAATTCACTAGGATTTTGAGGAAGGACCATAAAACCTCCACATGACCACTGTGCTGCTCTATTTGACCTTAGGTTAGGGAGTGTGGTGGCTCAGAGGTTAAAGCGTCTGCCTGCAATGTGGGAGACCCAGCTTCAATCCCTGGGTCGGGAAGAACCCCTGGAGAAGGAAATGGCAACCCACTCCAGTATTCTTGCCTGGAGAATCCCATGGACGGAGGACCCTGGTAGGCTACAGTCCATGGGGTCGCAAAGAGTCAGACATGACTGAGCAACTTCACTTCACTTAGGGAATGTGGTAAGGATCAAATTCAGGTGAATTTCATATCATACCACCTAAAATTCTCCATTTTCAAGGTCAAATTTGGTTTGCCCCTACTTTGGTTGTTAGATCAATAAGATGAAGTTAAGATAGCATGATTAGTTTCTCTCAAAGCAAAACTACCAGCTGCTTTATAAAGAAGTGTCCAAATCCCCTCATTTTAGAACAGGCCAGTTGGGGCTAGCTAGCAGGAATTTGAATTGTATGGATTTGTTTCCATTATAGAACAATTGCAAGAAGAACCTATATAAACCTAAAAATTGGCAAGAGCTTTGAGGTTGCCTTCCTTCCAGTAGCTTCCCATTTCTCTCAGATAAAATCTCACCTCCTCACTCTAGCTTAAGGTTCTTGGTTACCCCTTCCCATAGCAACCCCTCAGACTCAACCTCTGCCTTTTTGACTCTGATTCTACCACAAAGGCAAGTTATCACACTGCTGTTTCCATGGTTGACCAAGTCTGCTGGGCATTCCCATGGGCATTTGCTACTGATAACACCATTTGGGAAAGGGTACTGTTGTCTTTGACAATCCTGCCCTCAACCTCTTTTCTTAATCCCCATGGAATAGCAGAGCTCACGCTTTTACTTTAGACTTTACTGAGGGCTGGGATTCATTTGAGAAAGGAAGTTCACTGCAGGAAAGAGAAATATAACTGCCACTAGAAGAGGCTATTTTGAGAAGCCATAGGCTCCAGGCTGCCCTCAGAATCCATTATAGGACTTCTTGTTGGCCTAACTCCTGGCCTGATGCCATTAGTGGGGCCAGTTTACTCAGCAGTGAGACTTCTGAACGTTTATTTTCCTTAAAGTTCAGTTCAACTGCTGAAAGATTTGGATAGAGGAAAAGGTTCATTGCCCATCAGGTCCCACCTTAGCTAATGAACCCTTTTGTGCCTCAGTCTCCTCTTTTCTCAAATATGAAGAATAACAGTATAGCGTCCCTAGAGGGTTATTGTGAATTAAATGTTAACATAAGTAAAACTTTTAGAGCAGTATCAGGCTGGGCTACTAAGTTCTGAATAAGTGCGAGTTATAAATAGCTACATCACACCGTTGAACTTGCTGCCACATTTCCATTATGTTACACTTCTGCAGTTGAAGATTTTAGCATAGGTGAGGAATTTACATTTTTTTTTCTAGTAAATTCTATTGGTTGGCTTGGGATCATTTTTATAAACCAGTGGAACATTTTTGGCTAGACTCTATCATCTAACACATAGATTATTACGTCCAATTACTATAGCATGTCACAGAAATTGTCTCTCATTGTGAAAAAATGATTCCTTTTTAAAGCATAGTGATTGAGGGTCTGCTATTTACTATGTTCCTGAAGGCATGTGTGTGTGTGTGTGTGTGCGCGCGCGCGCGCGTACAGTGTTTAAGGTAGGGATATAACCTCCTCATCTCAAAGGTGAATATAGTTTTTAATAAGACCACAAATAATCTAAATGTTTAAATAAGAGTCTGAGATGAGGTGGGGTAAGCAGGACACTGGCTTGTGAGCTGAGTTTGAAAGCACCATGTCATAAAGATCTAGCTTAGCAATATTGATGGCTTGGAAGTTTTTATTAGAGAAACTTATCTTGTAGAAATGCAGATAGAAAAGTTTTTTTTTCCTTATCCCTTAAAATTTAAAAATATTTAAATATACTGCACTTTCAGGGCATGAACAGAGTGAGGTTAGCTTTGTTTAACCAAAACACGGCAGCCTGTAAAGCCTGAAAAAAAAAAAAAAATGTAGGGCAAATCACAAGAAGGCCTATTTTATGGAGTGAGTAGTAAACCAGGAGGTGATCCAGGGCAAAACATTCCATGCCTTTAAAACGATTTCAAATTTATTTGTGGAAAGAGTACTACTTTGGGAACACAAGCTTGATGGATAGACAACTATAAAATTATCTCTTGTGAGCTCATAGATTTTAAGTTTTTCGGGAATTTAGAGCACAGGACGGCAGGAGGAAGTGTTCATGATACCCAGTGTTAGGAGAAAGAGAAGAAAGTGCTTTTGGCAGCCAAGGGGCCTGTACAAAGCAACATGACCAGGAAAGACTTGAACCTGTCCTGCCCTAGTCAAGAAGCATTTCAGGAAGGGTGAGCAGCAGATGAGCCTCTACTCGAAGACTGCAGTGGTCCAAGTAATGCAGATGAACGTTTCCTCTTATAATTCACAATGAATGTGATGTATTCCAGGCTGTACAACAAATCATTTTGTGTTTTCTTTCTGCAAGACAGAGGAGTTGGGGCATATGATCTCTGGATGCTTTTCTCTCTAGAATCTAAAGACTCCATAAGGGATCACAGCCATTCCTAATTCTCCTAAAGAGCACATAGTCACTGTCAGCATCAGAACTGAACTGATTAAGGGTCTGAGCCAGTTTGACAACTCTTGGGTACTCATAGTGATAAGGAAGCACATTGAAGCTGGACTATCTATAAAGAGGCTGAACTCATTCATGCATTCAGACAGCAAGCATTTTCGCCTCCCCGTTATATTCCAGGCACTGCACCAGGCACTGGGGATGCAGAACCAGGCGAGACATGCACTGCTCAGGGAAGCCGTCCCAGCGGAGAAAAGATTAACAAGCCCGTCCTAGGGCACATGGCAGTACAGAGGCAGGGCAGCTACCTCGGCCCAAGTTGTCCTCAGGCAGAACAGAAAGTGAGGCTCAGAGCACTATCTCAGTTCTAGGCAAGACAACAGGATTGTAGCAGCTTTCTCTTGACTGACTGGCAAAAGGGTGGCATTAAACAACAAGCCAAACAGATATCCATCCTTGACGGAGACCCTGGCACGTGCCAGTTGATTCTGCCAATTTTTCATGGACGGAAAGACCGAGCAGAGCAGAACGGGTGAGTCTCTGCAAGTGGAAGAAGTCTCTCAAAAGGGGTTGTGTTTCCTAAAGGGCGCTCCAGAAGGGCTGTACTACTTTTATCCGGGAGAAAACACTCTGGCAGTGTAGGCACGGGAGGGTGTACGTCTGGAGTCATTTCAAGGCTTTTTCCATCTTGCCTGATGTGACAACAAGGAAGGGTTTGTTCGTTTTATTTATTTATTTCCCATTTTGAACGATTTCGCTTTGCCCCTCTTCCCCCCTTCCAGCCACTCGGGTTTGGGTTTTCCATATGACTCATAATTCCTTCCGAAAGTGGAGTCGAATTCATAAAAGTGGTGGAAGCGCGAAGAGGGGGGCGGGGGACGGGCTAGGAGCCCCAGGGAGTCTTCACTACCGACATTCCCACTCAGCCCCCGGCGCGAGCGGCGGCTGGCCTGGGGAATCCAGCCTGCGCTCTGCCGGCGGGGATACTAGCGAAGCCCGGGCGGCCGGGACCGGGTGACTGGGCGGCGGGCGCGGGAGGGTCGGCGGCCGGCGGCGCTGCAGCAGCTTCGGCACGGCCGCCGCCGCCCGCGGGCGCGAGTGTACGCGGGTGTGGAAGGCCGGCGTGCGGGCCGCGAGGGGTGTGCGCGCGTGAGGCGGAGCGGGGCTCGCCCCTCGCCGGCGCCCGCCGCCCGGCCGGTGATCGCTCTCCGGCCGTCTCCAGCACCCTCGGCCCCCCCACGGCCGTTGGTCTTGGCGGGGGGAGGGAGAAAGTGAGAGTCGGTGTCATCACCATCCATTGTCAGGAGGGGAAGAAATTGGAATCCAGCAGCGGCGAGCAGCAGCTGGGCGGTCACATCTGGGAATGCAAAGCCGACCTCCCCCGCCTCCTCCTCCGCCACCACCGCCTCCTCTCTCACCCGGGATCACTTCCGAAACCACTTCGCCTTCAGCCCCTGCCTCGGCCAGAGGTTTCATTTTTAACTGAATATTTACGAAAGCTGGAAGCGTGCGAGGGGGTGGGGTGGGGTGGAAAATAGCGGCTGCTTCTTTTCCAGGGATTTATTTAATGGGGATGTGTTCAAGGCAAGAGCGAATTCGGAAGGATATCGACGTCGTGATCCAGAAGTCCAGAGCCGAGAAGGACTGCCTGTTTGCAGGTGAGTTCTCGCCTTTCCAGAGCCTCGGACCCAGCGCCAGCTTCCTCTGTCCGCCCGTCACCCCCCTGCCCAGTTTTCTGGCCGCGATGTGTGTGGCTGGGGATGGGGGGTGGGTTGCACATCCCCATTCTGGGGTTCATTTGGCAACAGCTGCTGCAGCGGGAGCGGGAGCCAAAAGGGGGAGGGGGCAACAGCCTCTCTCCTTCTCCCCTCCCCCCGGTCTGGGGCGGTCACCAGCTTTGGGGACAGAACCCTGGTGGCCCCGAGCAGGGGTCTAGGCAAGGAGCCGTGCATGGTATTTTTAGTCCCCTGTGGACGCCTGGAGCGTCCGATCCCGCCTCCGGGGTTTCAGCAGCAGCAACCCAGGCGGCTGATAGGACCCGCCGGGTTTGCGCAATGGGCTGAGCGGCGGCAGCCAGGAAAGGAGCCCGCTGCGCTGCGCGGCGCTGGCTGGCTGCGCCGGGCGCCGAGGCCCCCCCACGGTGGGCAGCGTTGGGCCGATCTCCGGTCGCTTCGGCTCCCTCTAGTACCTTCGACTGGCAATGTCATGCCCCGGAAAAAGGAGAGATGCCCTAGGTCCCTAAGGCGCCCCGAGCCTCTGCTTGGGGGTCGTCTTTCGTCCATTTTGCTCCCCCTGGAGGGGGACAGGATTTTGCTCCCCGAGCCGACAGCTCAGCGGGGGCCGCTTCCGGCAGCCCGGACCGGGAAATTCCCGCCGTTGCCATGGCACCCGGCACTTGTTGCGGGGGGCGGCCACGCGCGGCACCCGGCTCGGGGTGCGCAGCATCCCCTCCGGCACCGCTCGGAGAGGGGAACTCGGGGTTCTCCAGCTCTCGCCTCCCGCCCAGCCAGGCCTCCCCTTGGCTCTATCAAATAAATAAGGGGTCCGAGTCAGGACGAGGGTTAAAAATCCATTCCAGGGGGTAGCTTTTAACAAGACTTTTCGTTTCAGATTTCAGATACTCAGACTCCACCTTTACTTTCACCTACGTTGGCGGCCCCAAAAGGTATTTATGTGTATAGAGTTGCTTCATTTCCTGTTCACAAGCTGGTGTTTCCTTTGTTCTTAGCGTGTTCCGTGTTCGGGTGTTTTTTTCTTCTTCTCTTTTTGTTGTCGTTTAGCCACGTCCCAAGCCTGAGGTCTCTCGATTTTAAATAGCAGAGGGGAAATAAATAGGTTTGATTCATGTGTTTCTAAGATCACGCCACGGGCCAACAACAGAGCTCTCACACTCTTCGTGCTAAAGATGTTCTACAGTAGTACCTAGCTCTTGAGCCTTTAGGGTTTGACATAGGCGAATGCAAAACCAGAATATTGGGCATAAAAGACATAAGATGTCACAGAATAGTTTGGTCACATGTGATTTTTCTGGTGAGCTGGGGCTGCACATTTCTATGTTTTTTTGTAGGTTACCATAAACATGTAGTCTGCCAATTCTCCATCTTTTTTTTTTTTTATAAAAGGAGTCCTATTTTGGTTTTCATAGAAAGAATTTGGAAGTTATATGTAGCTGGAATGTGTAAACTTCTTTCTGGAGGAGGAAGAATGAGAGATGCATATGTTAATACTAAGTTGTTAGCAGTGTGAAGTAAGCCCAAATCCAATTTTGTGTTTACCACTTAGAGATGAAATTAAACCATTAAATATGCCATGCTGTCTTCACTTGTTAAGGTAGAATTTTTACCCTGATAGACCTTTGGGGACACAGTGGTTTAAAGCAGTGGCCACATCTGAGAACTGTCAGAGATGTAGCTTTGCTGTTAGAACCTGATATTCAATACTGTTTGATCATATTCCAAAATATCTTTTAGCTAATGGAAACATTTAGGAACATATAAATTGCAAAAGAAGCTTTCTTCTGTAAATACATTTTTAAAAAGCTTGGAATTAATGTGAATCTTAAAAATGCTTAGGATTTGTGTTGCAGTGTACATTTCAAAAAAGCTTGCATTGAAATAGTTATCACATTTCCCATAGGCACAATGTACCTAACTGTCAGGATTGGTATATTGATTTGATTTACTAGTTGAAAATATAGCATATGTAGTATGGACTTTATTAAAATGACAATATTTCTAAATTTTCCATTGTATTGTTGCTTTTGAATAAAAAGAATATATTAGAAGAGATTCAGGCAAATTAGCACTGTTCCTACACTTACTATCTGAAGGATGCTGGTGTATGACTAATAATCGCTTGAATTGTTTTAATAGTTAAAATTATGCTATGCAGCCCACTGAAAACATTTCCTATGCTTCTGGGTTGATACCTGCTTGAGTTGTCTGTTTCACAATTGTGGTTCTCATGAGAGGTGTGGACTGGGAAAGCCCTGGGTAGGCTTTTCAACTAATTAGCTTTATTATTAACAGTAAGATACTTGTTTTGGCCTCAGTTTACTTATCTGTACAAGAAGGGGATGAACCTTACAGTTAATCACTAAGATCTGTTTGCAGTAAGATTCTTTATCAGGAAACTACTGAACTAGTGTTAACACAGTAAGAGGTGGAGAAGTTATAACTGCCTCCAGGAGCAAGGCCTGGAGATTGGGATGGATAATTGCGATAACATCAGTTTTCAGTGTAGGAACAAACACCATGGCTGCTCGTAAAGTAAGAAAACACCATGGCTGCTCGTAAAGTAAGAGATGTTTCCTCATCTATGTTATCCTCCTAAAGGATAGTTTTTTCCTTGCTTCCTGATTTAAATAACAGTTCACTTGCATTTGTAATGTGGAATAGTCTGCTTTTTAAAGACTGTTGTGAATTGTTGCTGTGATTGCTTTGTCCTTCCAAAAGCTTGCTCTATAAACCAACGTATAAAAGATTGTTTTAGTACTGTAATAATAATACCTTTAATATTACCCCTTTATGGGTTTGTAGCTAATGGCAGAAAATAAATTTTCTGAAAGAAAAAAAATTGTTTGCATGAACTACATTGTCTATATTAGAATTTGATACTTGTTAGTATTTCTCATTGCTGTGTGTCATCAGGTATTTAAAAATGAAATAATCCTTTGCTTTGATTTAAAATGCTTATCGACTTACTATATTCAGTTGATAGTGTCATTTTGGATTGTTGTTGTTCAGTTCCCAAGTCGTGTCCAATTCTTTTCGACCCCATGGATTGCAGCTTGCCAGGCTTCCCTGTCCTTCACTATCAGACTCATGTTGGTTAAGTTGGTGATGCCATCCAGCCATCTCATCCTCTGTCACCCCTGTCTCCTCCTGCCTTCACTATTTCCCCGCATCAAGGTTTTTTTCCAATGAGTTGGCTCTTCACATTAGGTGGCCAGAGTATTAGAGCTCCAACTTCAGCATAAATCCTTCCAATGAGTATTCAGAGTTGATTCCCTTTGGACTGACTGGGTTTGATCTCCTTGCTGTCCAAGAGACTCTGAAGAGTCTTTTCCAGCACCACAATGTGAAAGCATCAGTTCCTTGGTGCTCAGTCATTTCCTGTAAACTAGACTTATTTTCCTGATTAAAGGAAGGTGGAGATCTTCTGGAGAGATAGTCCATGTTTATCTTGAATTATACTGTGCTATCATTTCATCTAAACCATTGAAAACATTTATGTTCAAGAAATGATTTCAAAAATAATTTTCAGTTTCAGGTTATATATAAAACTTAATCTACTGTTTCCTCTCTGACACTGTCCAAGAATAGTTACACTTTGTTCTGAGGCAGAAGTTGATTTTATATGTTACTCTTCAAAAAAGAAATAATACTGAAAATTTTTTTCATATAATTTTGTGTGTGTGTGTGTTTCTGTGGATAAGAGGACATGCCAAGAGGCCAGCGTGTCAGGGCTGGCCATCGGCCTAGTAGGTTGGCCTTTCATTTAGAGGTTGTGAGAGGGGCAGAGTGCCTTTTACATTTGCCCTTCTATCTGTGTGGACTTCAGGTGAGGTTTGAAGGGGAGCAGATAGTCAGCTAGAAGACTTTGTTCACTTGCTTTTCCCTCGTGGGAAAATTCATGGAATTATTATTATCCCCAGCTTTGTATTTGGAAACTTGAGGCTCAGAGAGTTTAGAGAACCGGCTCAGATTTCCTCAGTTAATGACGGAGCTTCCACGTAAAGCCAGTTCTGTCACACTTCTGAGACCTGGCCTCTTTTCTATACACTAGTGTTCCCAGCCTCTTTGAACAATCTCTTGAGACTCTTGAACATCAAAAAAATGATGCAGCCGTTTACCTGAGAGTTGTAGTTTTTGCATCATTTGATTGAGAAACAATGAGAAAAGAAGTGTTAAATGTTAAGAATTGATTATTAATGCAATCTACATATGCTTGAAAACTTGGGGTATATATATATTGGGCAAGGTTAATTCATTGTAGCACTGATCCTTACAATGCTTCTGATTCCTGGCCTCCTGGGAAGAACTCCACAGTCGTTGGTAGTCCTGGGCCTGCTGTGGGCTCCTCCCGAATGCTGCCTCGCAATTTCACGGGTGTGCTAAAAACTATAAACCAGGAGCCTCAATTGTATACAGTTTGTAAGCTGATGCAAATTCACTCCTTCCCTATACTTTGTCATGCTGTTTGTTTACTTTTTTCTTTCTCCCTTATGGTTGGTAGTAAACTTAAGACCAGAGATTTGGGGCTCTTGTCCTTCACCTCACTTGCAGTTAGTTGTACAGTCAGTGGTAGAAGAAACAGAAGGGGCCAAATGAGTGGGGACAGCTGCTGAGAGGCTGGGGAAGCAGGCTGAGTACTTGGGGCCAGAGGTTAAAGATAGAGAGTAGGGGGAGCCCTGAAGGAGCCTGGTCATGGACCCTGGTAGGATTCCCTGACTGAGCTTTTAGCAAGGAAGGTATTGTGAAGATATACCTGAGGTTTTAAATGTTGATTGTTTAAGAAAAGAAAATGGAAAAAGAGATGTCAAAAATAAAATTAAATTAAAAACCACATGATTTCTCCGTCTTCTATTAACATTAGCATTTATTCTCTCAGAATTTTTCTGTGTCTGTCTGCATATAAAATGTACACATCCAAAGACTGTTGTTATCCTCTCGAGACCTCACTGTTTTTCACCCAAGAATATAACATTAATGTCTTTCTTTTAGAAAGGATATGAGAGTAAAGAAATACTTAATTGAATTAGGAATTTTCCAGTCAAGGAGTGTGCATGATAAGAAATCTAATATTTATTTTACAAATTATTAATAAATTAGAAATTTAATGTTTGGTGGAATGTTCAGAGTTGCCTGTGAGTTTACACCCTTTATTGTGTGTCCGCAGCTTTACTTTTTTGAAGTAAGTAATTTTATTTTTGGCTGTGCCGGGTGTACATTCCTTTGCCTAGACTTTGTCTAGTTGCAGTGAGCGTGGGGCCACGCGTCCTTGAGGTGCACAGGTTTCTCACTGCGTGGCTTGTCTTGTCCTGAACAGGCTCTAGGTGCACAGACTTCAGTAGTTGCAGCGTGCAGCCTCAGGAGTTGGGGCTCCTGGGCTCTAGAGTGCACTGGGGTTAGTTGCTCTGCAGCATGTGGGAACTTCCTGGGCCAGGGATCACACGGGTGACCGCTTCATTGGCAGGTGGATTCTTATCCACTGCCCCATCAGGGAAGTAAGTCCCAGATTGACAGGTCTTCTGGCTGGTGGAAAGCAATTTCCTAACCCAAATAACCAGGTATAGGGATACTCAGATAGTTCAAAAAGCCCCCAATCTGGTGATATCACTGAGGAATGGAATTTCTTATGAATCCAGAAGTTGCTTACTCAAGTTATAAGCCCTATTATCTGACTTGTTCAAATGTTTCCAGAAGACAGATAATGCAGTTTTTTAGGATAATAGAGAGTTATGGGGGCTGTGGTACACTGGAGAGTTTGTTTTTTTCAGAGTATTTATTTCAGTTACAAAAATCAACACCACTCTGGTGGTCAACCACATCTTCTGGGGATCCTAATCTGCTGGGGCTCCCATTGCACAGTCCTTTACTGATGGGATGCTATGGAAAGAGGCAATCCAGTTGATTGCTAAAGTGCATTTGTTTTCTTTTGAGTTTCCTAGAAAGGAGGTGTGTACATGTGTGCAGGAGTTGGGGAACTGGGAGGGTGGAGAAGTAATTCCAGCATCTCAAAAAAGACTCATCAATTTTCACTATGCAAAAAGTACACTAAAATTTTGGAATATGTAATTATTTTGAAACCTTCAAGAGCTCCTGAAGGTGTCAGAATGAAAAGAATGATCATTTTTAAAAAAAATAAAAAAAATTAGAATGCTTCTCTTACCAATGGGGACCTGTTTTCCATAATTTTTGATTATATCAATTATTACCCAAAATGATATTTTTTTTAAAAGTGTGTTTGCTGGAGCCCTGGGAACCTGCCTTGGAGGTTTGGGGTGACTGGTGGAAGGGAGTGTGAAGGAAGCTGAATGAGTGAGAGCCAGGCTTTCACATCCCTTTGTAAATTACAGCTGCTCTATCTAGCTTTTTCTGTTCCGGTATAACATTTTCTTTGAAAAATGTTTCATTGGTAAATGAGTTTTAAAACCATTGACCTAAAGTAACCACCAATTTAACACAAGTTTATTGTACCTTATATATTAAAAAAAATTAAACTCCATTTATTTCATGGATTAAAATAATACTGCTAATGATATTTATTGGGCATGGTCTCACCTACCTTACATCCTGTATTTGCAACAAAGAAGACCAATAGGTATTTTGTCAGCTGTTGTACATTTTATAGCTAAAGAAACTGTTGGGTAGTTTAAATAGTTTATGGTTAGTAAGAAGCTGAGTAGGGATATACTGCAGTATAAGTCAGTGTTTTTGTGAGGTTTTAAGGGGCATGGGTTGAACTGGCCTGACTAGAATAGCTGGGAATGTTTGGGCCTGGGCAGGGATTGCTTTTGCTGGTAGAATGTCTGCCAGGGGCAGTACTGAAAATCTATTGCTTGACAGGGCAAGTGCCCGAGCCCAACGCTAAGCAGTAATGGTAGGAAACTTATCTACATAGACTGTGGAATTCTTGTGCAAATATTGGGCCCATCTAATTTAAATTCCCCATCATCTCTTTCTGCAGCATTGGGGAAAAAAGAAAAAAAAAAGGCATAAAAGTGAAATTTCATCAGTCTGAAAAATATTTTGTAATTCTCTGCACACATTTGCTTTTGGATGGGTTGTGCTGTAATAGATAAGTATTGCTCTAGGACAGCTGTCACTGACTTAGTATGGAATTTTAATCAAGTTATTGATACGTAATCTTTCTTTTTTTCATTCTCTAAATTTCTGCAATCCTGTCTCCCATGTGCCCCCAGGAAAGACTAATCAAAATATGTTTTTATTAATAAAACTTGTCATTCTTGTCTTATTGTGATCATACTTCAGGTTTTCTGTTCAGTTATCTCACTTCATTGCTGGGCAGTTCAACCCAACACATGGAAACATTTCCTCCTTTGAAGAAGCTTCTCTTCCCAGCCTTTCCCCTGGTCAGCTTGACATCATTTGAGCCTGGTGTGGGGAACCTCGGTCTCAGGTTTCATGTATCCCACCTTCTTCACCTTCTAAGCTCCACCAGCTCTTACTTTGAAATCATTGTTGGCACCTTCATCGCTCCCCATGTCTACACTTGGTCTGGGTCCTGATAACCCTGACTTAGGTCAGTCACTTTGAACCAAGTGACTTAAAATACTCGATTAACAGCTACTCACCCATCCAGTTCATTTATACCTGAACTCTTTAACTATGTATTTAATCAAAGCACTTACCTGCTCAGAAGCTTTCAAATGCAACCAAGATTTTCTCCAGATTAAATTTAATTCCCATTCTTGACTCTCAAAAGTGACCTTTCCCATCCATTCATATATGTTTCTCAGCCTTCCAAATGCTAACTCACTGCTGTTTATTTATTGACCTCATCTCTCTAATTAGCAACAGTTTGTATGAACTCAGTGCATTAAGCATATATGGCTCTTCAAGGTTTATTGATAGATAACATCTGTGTTGCATAATATTCTTGGTTTGGCTATCAAGATCATGGTTTTTATTATCACAAAGACTGATTGATTTCATCTTTCCTTTGACCACAAGTGGCATGTCTGTGAAAATATGTAATGTGTTCACACAGAAGAGGATAGAGGGAGACCCCGAGTGGAACAAGTTGAGATTGAGAAGACAAAAATGAAACCTGAGGAGGGTGGGTGGGATGAGAAAATAAATAGATCAGTCCCTATACTGAATAACAACAGCTGGTCTCATTTGTAGTTTATTTGCATCTTGGTGACATCCGGTTTGTGGCTGACACCTTCTTGGTATTAAATGGAGGATGCAAATGATTCAGTGTTAAATTTAAAAGGAAGACATTCACATAAGCCTTTGAGCAGTCAGATCATTTTTCCTTATACTGAAATTAGCAACCAAGATAGCTTCTTTCTGAACATTTTGAAATGTAGGTTGGAAAGACCTTCCCAATGGCCTGAAAGTATTCTTAGGATTTGTTAACCAACTCTGAAGTGCTGTAGTTATTTGCATTTTCATCACTGTTTTGTTTAAAAAACAAATACAGGTTGTTATTAGCCAAGATTTAGTTGTAAAATATTTCCTGTGTTTGAAGTAGAGAATTGAGCCAGAGACTAATATAACTAGTTTACATTTGCTAGACTTTCATATCTATGCAGAAAAAAAAATCAGGCAAAATTGGAAAACAACAGACCAAAATACTATTAAGGATAGAGCTGTATAAAAGAAATAATAATAAGTTGAATAAAATAAGTCACACAAATAAAATCAGTACTTTAAGAACTAGAACTCGTTTTAGCATAGTGCCCAGAGTATAGTATTTCCTAATATTTCTTAAATGATAATAATATTTTTCCTATGTGGTAGCATTTCCCAAACTGTTTAATTAGCTGTTAGATATGTAGCCAAATATGTCTGGGAAATGCTTAGTTAAACAATATTAAAAAATTTTAATGGTTGTCTTCTTAGAGGCTTTTATATATTAGTGTGCATTATGCATACCCAAGAGGTGAATTAACTATTCAGGGTTTTTCAGACTTATTTGATTACAGATCTGGAACATCTCAAGAGAGCTGTTTTGTGGAAAACACTTTGGCAAACTCTGAGTCCTATTCATTAAAAAGTTTTTGAGTAAACAACAGTATAATATAAATGGAAATTGCCGATTCACACTGAGCCCCAAAGAATTTATTTGCAGTCATTTTTACAGAATTTGCTTTATGACAGGGAAAGTCTTAGTTAAAGGCACTTGGCATTTCATGCCACCAACATTTCTACATGAGGACTTCTTTTTCTGGGCTGCTCACTCTCTCCTTGGTTGTATTGAAGTCATTTATAATGAGAGCTCTCATCTATTCTTCTTTATGAAAGCACTGAAGTTAGCAGGGCCCTCTCTGGCACATGATTAAAAGTCAGCCTTTTAAGGACGCGTTAGAGGTAGATAATGATCCTGTGCAGCAGAAGGACTCGTTATGTCCTCTTAGATTCTGCCACTCTGACTGCAGTAGAGCTTCTTAGTGAGCCATCTTTGATGGAATATATATTTTGGGAGAAGTTGGTGGTGAGAGAAGACTAGAATTTATCTAAATGTTTCATTTCTTTGACAAATTACATTTAATAAATCAATGAAGGTATCTATTTTGTAAAATCATTTTCCTCCCAGTGACTATATGAGAAAATTACTTGAAGGAGTTTTCAAACATTTCTCAGAATTTTTTCAACACTAGCCTGGAAATAAACTCTCTCTTCTTTAAAGAGCATTAGTCGTTAAACTTCAGGCAGCCACACATTACTTTGGGCTTCCCAGGTGGCGCTTGTGGTAAAGAATCCACCTGCCAATTTAGGAGATGCCGGAGACAAGGATTCAATCCCTGGGTCAGGACAATCTCCTGGAGGAGGGCATGGCAGCCCACTCCAGTATTCTTGCTTATAGAATCCCATGGATACAGGAGCCTGGCAAGCTACAGTCCATAGGGTCGTGAAGACTTGGACACAATTGAAATGACTTAGCATGCACACATGTTACTTGTGCTAACATATGTGTGGAGAATGAATTGTCTGCTTTAAAGTGCACTCCTGGGGACAGAGGGTCAGAGTATTCAGAGTGTTCTGTATTCAGAGTGATTCATGTTAACATTAGATGTTTTTTTCTGTACTAACTACTGTTGTGATTCAGTGGAACCTCACACATACTGAGAATCTAGTTCTAGGTTTCTCACTTGGAAGTTAGTGTGTAAAATGTTAACATTGAATTTGTAACTGTGACAATACATTTATTCACCTACATGTATTTGTATCAGTGATCTTCTTCGGAACAAAGTCATCCATATTAGCATGTGGGAGACCTAAGCAGAAGGCTAAAATCTGCTTCCTGGATAAAAGCTGGTGCAGTCATCCTTTCTCATTAAAATGCACCACAGCTAGATATGCAGCAGGAAAAATACAGGCCCTCCAGCTGAAAAGCAGTCATCGCTTTATTATTACTACAGAATTTGATATGATGTCTATAGTGATTGGTGGTGGTGGTTTAGTTGCTTTGTCCTGTCTGACGCTTGCTACCCCATGGACTATAGCCCGCCAGGCTCCTCTATCCGTGGGATTTCCTAGGCAGGAATACTGGAGTGGGTTGCCATTTCATTTTTAGCTAACGAAGAAAGATGTTTGAATAGTTCACTGCGAGCCACATTCTTTCTTGATTCTTCTTGGATCAGCCGATCCTTCTGGGAAAACTAGCCTAGAACAGTAAATTCAGTGAGTTTCAATTAAATGATTTCAATCAGAATTGCATATTCTTCACTGAGTTTATCCCCCCACTGATGAAACTTTGGCCAAGAAAGCTTTTGAACTTAATTTTTTGAAATCATACTAGTTTGATTTCATTTGCGCTTTCTGTGTTGACTTCCTATGTCATTAATTTAAAATTTCCAGTATCAATTCTCGATGTCCAATATATAAAAAATTCTTTCTAGCTGTAAGTAATTGATAGGGAAAAATCTACTTAGGGCAATAGTTTCATAAAAAAGTTTTTTAAAAGAAATGTTGACATTTTTCAGTCTTTGGATTATTCTGGGAAATGTTACATTTCAAATGTACTTTGAAATCAGAATTCAGGTGCTTAATACTTCACAGCTATTAGAACGGCCAATATCCAGATCACTGAAAGCACAAATGCTGTTGGAGATATGGAGCGATAGGAACTGCTGGTGGGAAAGCCAAGTGTATGTCCAACCACTTTGGAAGACTGCTTACATAGATAGTTGCTTGTAAAACTAAACCTACTCTGACCTGTGATTCAGCAGTCACACTCGTTGGTAGTTACCCAAAAGATTTGAAAAATGAATGTCCACATGAAAATCTGCACATGATGTTTGCAGCAATTTTACTCAAAAGGGTCAAATCCTGGATATAACCAACATGTCCTTCAGATGGTGGATGGATAAGTAAACAGTGGTATATCCAGACATGGATTGTTTTTTAGTGCTAAAAAGAAACGAGCTATCAGGCCATAAAAAGACACGAAGTGAAGTTGCTCAGTCATGTCCGACTCTTTGTGACCCCATAGACTGTAGCCTACCAGGCTCCTCCGTCTATGGGATTTTCCAGGCGAGAATACTGGAGTGGGTTGCCATTTCCTTCTCCAGGAGATCTTTCCGACCTGGGGACTGAACCCAGGTCTCCTGCATTATAGGCAGTTGCTTTACCGTCTGAACCACCAGAGAGATCCAAAACAAAAAGACGTGGAGGAAACTTAAGTGCATTCTGCTAAGTAAAAAAGCCGATCTGAAGGGCTGTGTACTATGTGGTTCCAACTACATGACGTTCTGGAAGAGACAAAAGCATGGAGATAGTAAAAGGATCAGTGGTTGCCGGGAGTTAAAGGAGAAGGAATGGCGAAATACGTAGAACAGAGAATTTTTAGGATATTGAAACTGTTCCATGTGATACTGTATGAGTGCATATATGTCACTGTGCATTTTTGTAAATCCATAAAATGTACAACATGCAGAGTGAACCCTAAAAATAAACTGTAGATTCTGGATAATATTGATGTGTAGTATACGTTCCTCGTTAGTGATAAATATACTGCTCTGGTGGGGAATGTTGGTGATGGGAGAGGCAGTGCTTGTGTCGAGTGTCAAGGGTGTTTGGACTTCCCTGGTGGCTCACATGGTAAAGAATCCATCTGCGATGCAGGAGACTCAGGTTTGATTCTCCGGTCAGAAAGATCCTCTGGAGAAGGGGATGGCTACCCACTCCAGTATTCTTGCCTGGAGAATCCCATAGACAGAGGAGCCTGGTGGGCTACAGTCTATGGGGTTGCAAAGAGTCAGGCAGTGACTGAGTGACTAACACTTTCACACACTTTTCATGAGGAATCTCTATATTCTGCTCAGTTTTGCTGTGAATCTAAAACTGCTCTAAAACAAAAAGTCTGTTTAAAAAAATTGCCAGGGGTAAAAAAAGCAGGTACTTGCCAAAACTTTTCCAACTTATGATTCAGATCTATAGAAAGTTTAAGGATTTCTTTTTGTATTATACAGGTATATAAATTTAAATCAGGAAAGTATAAAATTAGCTATTTAGTTTTACTAAATAAAAGTGTCTTGGCACAAAACTGAAATGGGTAACCTGTGTTATGGTTTTAGCATTTAGCTAATTTTGTAAAAGGAAATCAGTTTTAAATTAGAAATCAGTTTTATTCAAATAGAAATTATAAAACTATATTAAATAATAAGTATTTTGTATTCCAGGAGATATCAGTAACTATTACAGATTTTCTTTGCCTCCAGAATTTTAGTCACCATGTGCTGTATTGTGTTTAGTCGCTCAGTCGTGTCCGACTCTTTGCGACACTATGGACTGTATGTAGCCCGCCAGGCTCCTGTGTCCATGGGGATTCTCCGGGCAAGAATTATTGGAGTGGGTTGCCATGCCCTCTTTCAGGGGATCTTCCACCCTAGGGATTGAACCTAGGTCTCCCTCATTGGAGGCGGATTCTTTACCATCAGAGCCTCCAGAAAAGCCCTTAGTCACCATAGAAATCCAATATTGATAATGCCAGCGCATTTCTCAAAACCAAGTAGAACTTGGTGCTATCAGGTATTTCTGTGGCTGAATACTGAACTTAAACATAACATATGTTTGAAACATTTCTCTCTTGCACACACATGCACATATGCACAAACCTGCAAAACCCTGAAATGACAGTGCATTTTAAGCTTTCCCCCTCAACATACAAAGATAACATTCTGAAGTACATTTGCAGACATTAAGAAAATAAGCTGCCTATTTCATTCTCTCACATACACACGTCCGCATATGGTTCTCAAAGATTGGAGGCACAGAGAATTGAATTACTTTGAAAAATTTTTTTTAGTGGGGAGGGATAGGTAAGCAAGGAGTCTCATATAATCTTTAAAAGTTTTGGTACCACATTATAGCTTTTAGAACCACCACAAACATACATAAAGTTCTTAATGATTATAAGTTTTACTGTGTTTACAAATTAATTTTAGTCTAAATATTCAGAGAGTATGAAATTGTATTTTATGTTTTTTGAAGAAAATACTGCAAATGTAGGTTAACTGATAGTTATTTCACAATTCTTTATAACCTGTAACATTACAGCATGGTATAGCACCATTAATTTGGATTATTTTAATCAACCAGTTAAATGAACTAACTTCTCAAAGTCTGGATTTTATCATCTATGAAATGGCAGTAGTTATACTGCAGGGTTTGGAGGACTGAACTACATAATAGGTTTGGAAAAGTGTGTTGTTAGTTGTTCAGTCGTGTCTGATTTTTTGCGACCCCGACCCCTTGGACTGTAGCTTGCCAGGCTCCTCTGTCCATGGGATATCGCGGGCGAGAATACTGGAGTGGGTTACCATTTCCTTTTCCAGGGGGTTTTCATGACCTGGGGCTCCAAACTTGGGTCTGCGGCATTGGCAGGCAGATTCTTTACCATCTGAACCAGCAGGGAAGCCCAGTAAGTTTGATAGGGAGACCTGAAGACTGTTCTTCGGCTTTGTGGTTTCCTAGAAGGAATAATAGGACTCAAAAGCTGTTAAACTCACTGTTATATTTTATTCTAACAAAAGGATACAGATTAAAATCAACAAAGGGCCCAGGCTCTCTGGGCAAAGTCCAAGAGAAACCAGCACAAGTTCCCAAGTGTCTGGTCAGTAGCGTCACATGGACACGTTTGCTCTTCCCCACCATGATGTGTGATAACACATGCAGGGTATTGCCAACCAGTGAAATTCCCCTGAGTCTGGTGTCCAGAGCTTTTATTAGGGGTCAGTCACAGGCATGATGGGGAAGTCATGGCAACCCACTCCAGTATTTTTGCCACGGACAGAGGAGCCTGGGGTCTCAAAAGAGTTGGACACGACTAAGCAACTAAGCACACAGGCATGATGCCCCTTTGTGACTGACCTCAGCTATTTAAATTCCAGCCACAAAGCAAAAAAACATTTGTTGGCATAACTGTCTGAGCAAATCCAAGACCACAGGCCTACAGGAACATCTTTGTCAGGTAGAAGATTCATTCCAAGGGCTCCAAGCTCATTTCCTAGGAACTGGCCAAGGGCCAGTCCTAAAGACAGACTTTTCCTGGGAATGTGCAGGGTTTGAACGGCCAGGGCCCGAGTTAACCCTTTCCTGCTGTGTCCAACACAAGACTTGAAAGAGAAGGCAATACTTGTAATTATTCATAGCACTAGCCCTGATTCTGCTTCCCTAGTGGCTCAGTGGTACAGAATTCTTTGCCTGACAGTGCAGGAGACAATCGTTCGATCCCTGGGTCAGAAAGATCTCCTGGAGAAGGAAATGGCAACCCACTCCCACTCCAGTATTCTTGCCTGAAGAATTCCATGGACCGAGGAACCTGGCAGGCTATATAGTCTGTGGGGTTGTAAAGAGTCAGACATGACTTAGTGACTGAAACAAGAACAGCAACAAACCCGATGCTAATTCCTGGAGTCTAGACCCCAGGAGCAGGCAGAATAAGGGGAGAAATGCCCTATTTGGGGTAGGACAGTTGCCCTGATTGATTTGGAAATACAAAATTTTCTCAGTTTAGAAAGGCATTAATTTGCAAGGTATACTATCATTGAATAACAACTTCTAATGAAAACTGTGTTAAGTATACACCAAAGTTAAAAAGATAGCCACAGCATACGTTCACTTATATAACTGCATGCTATTCTTTTTTTTTTTTCCAGTGTCTCAAAGTTAAAGTGTAGACCTTTGTCATTTTTAGAGTCTGAAGATTCTCTGGAATCACTGGCTGTTGTCATGTCACTGCAGTATTCCAGTGATATTGACTTGCCTTCCCCAAGTTCTGGGTTCCTCATCTTCACCTATAACTTTAGAATAGTTAGGCCTCCTTTTCTTTTAATTTGAAAAATGACAGGTTTTTGTCTACGTTTCTTATTTGCTTTACCTTGTATTTTTTCCCTTTCTCTCATCGAGTCGTGTAATTGTGAAAATTACACAACTCTGGAAAATTAGTTAAAGTATGTTTTAGAGTCACTACCAGAGCCCTCCTCTTGGCAGGTCCCTCCTACTGTCCTAGCCTCCCCCATCCGTAGAATGTCTTCATATATTCTGATACATTTGGCACTTTCCCCTGACTTTTCTGGCAGTGTCTGACCCGTAGTGTGACTGTCTCCATAGGGGGAAAAAATTATTTTAAGGCTGTGTCATAGCTTTATGCAACAGGCACATGGTGATTCTAACACAAGTGACCCAGGGGTGACAATCAAATGAGGTGAAATGTTCTGTTGAGGTCTGAGTTCTCTCTTGCTAACATTGGCAGGTAAATGTCACAACTACTTCCTACATAGTAGTTAAGAAGTTTATCCTTTGATATATTAGTGATAATAAGTTAGAAACATGAATCTTATAATCAGGGAAATCCAATAAAAAAAACAAAGACTTACTGAGCCAGTAATTTGAGATAGGCAAATAATTCCTAATTTCTGCTTCTGAATTGCCTCTTACATTTTGGTCCCAAGCAGATTTCTCATTCATATCATGTCCTTTACATGCTGGAGAAGCTGTTTGAAGAAACAGGTGACTGGAATAACTTTATGCATTCTGATAGCCTAGACATTAACATGCTTAATTGAAGTATCTGTTTGATAATTTAAATTAATTTGAAGCAATGTAATGAAGGGATTTTTCAGATTTTGTAGAGAGGCTAATTCAGGGACCAAATATTCATCACTAGGCTGACTGCCTCTGTCTCCTCCATTACCCTGCATCATTGCCCCTTGTTCTTATTTTTCACAGCACCCTCCCGCCTGCTTCCCACACGCTATGCGCTGCTTTTTAATTTTATTTTTGGACAATGACTCTCTAGGCTGTTAGGGCTTCCTGGATGGCTCAGCCATAAAGAATCCACCAGCAGTGCAGGAGACGCAGGTGTGATCCCTGGGCCGGGAAGATCCCCCGCAGGAGGAAATGGCAACCCACACCTGAATTCTTGCCTGGAAAATCCCATGGACAGAGGAGCTTGGCGGGCTCCAGTCCAAAATGTTGCAAAACATTGAACACAACTGAATGACTGAGTATACATGCATGCACTCGAGACTCTGGGAGCTGATACGCCAGGCAAAGTGGGAAATGGGAAGGGTGAATAATCATAGAGGTCATTAGTAAACCATCTGTATTCTTGCTGCTCCTCCATTCACTCTGTCCGCTTCTCTCTGTGTGCATGTCTATTTCAATATACATTTTACATGCAGAAATCTACAGTTTTTTAAGAGCAACTGTTATCACAGTTAAAACCTGGGGAAATTGATTTTCTTAAGGGAAATACCAATTGGCAAATAAAATTAGTTGATTTTTTCCCCCCTTGAAACTTACTTAAGTGTATTGATCAAATACACTCTGAAGAAAAACATCGCTGTCTCATAAAATATGTTTCACTTTCATATGCGCTCCATATTCCCCTAACTCAAGCTTCCTCTTTCTAAGGGTTATTTCCTAAGTGATGTTGAAAGCCATGTATGTGGTAAGAGGGCAGAATTGCAAAATCAGATATAAATAAAAATAAAATCTTGATATATTTGGTACAAATCCATCTGTCCCATGTCCTTTGTTAGGACCTGAGGGCATGCCTGATTTTCATAAAAGCCATGCGTCGCCATTTAAAGAAGCAAGCAAAAATTATTTTTGATACCCTACTGAAAAACACATGGATTACTTAATTGTATTAGAAATTTTGCAGATGGTTGAAATTTTATGAAATGCTGAGTTTTATCTTTTTTGTGAATTCAAAAGATAGACCCTAGTTTTCTTTTTTAAATTATTTATTTATTTTTGGCTGTGCTTGGTCTTTATTGCTGCACAGGCTGTTCTCTAGTTGCGCTGCGCATGCTTCTCATTGCAGGGGCTTCTTTTGTTTCAGAGCACAGGGTCTCAGGTGCATGGACTTCCGTAGCTGTGGCACACGGGCTCCGTAGTTGAGGCTCCTGGGCTTTAGAGCACAGACTCCACACTTGTGGTACGTGGGATCGTCCTGAATCAGGAATCAAGGATCAATATCTCGGATCCTCAGTGATCCAGGATCGTCCTGGATCAGTGTCTCTTACATTGGTAGGCGTATTCTTTACCACTGAGACACCAGGGAAGCCCAATCCTAGTTTTTCTTAAAAATTAATTTACATAGGTAGTTTCCCTAATAATAGGGTATGAGTGAGTTTTTGTTCCAACTTCAAAGAATGTATATTACCAGAGACAATAAGAATCAAATGTGTCCTGTCCTGTTAGAAAATGCTACTTTCTCTTGACATTTTAAATGACAAGAATTTAATGACATAGCTAAGTGTTCTTTTGGTTCATTTAAAAAAATAGCTTCAGTAAAATACAATTAAGCATTGAGATTTGTTCTTTCAATATCTTAATTTTTTTTTTCAGCTAAAAATTAAGTGAGTTTAGCTTTGAATCCAGTTATTCATTCTTGAAGAGCTGTTGGGTTGCTGATCCATGAGGCAAAAGTCATGTTACCATCCTGGATGTGGGTAGTCACTTATAAGCATCTGCTAGATCCTGTTTACTTAAAATCACAGGGATTAGCATTGGGTGGCTGAAAAGGAGGGTGAATATTCCTTTTTGATATCTAGAGCAGCAAATTTACAGATTCATTATTCTTACAGCTCAAATTGTCTAAGAGCCTCATATTATGAAATTTAATTTCAGTTTCAGCTACTTGTGAAGCAGTTTATTGAAAATAGAATTAAAGTCCTCATTTTGAAGTTATGGAGGAGACTCAAGAATCACAAGAGAGTTTCTTTCAACCTGAAGTTGAAAGTCTGTGAGTTCAAGGACTAATAAGTAAAAAAGTAAATGATACAGTGTGATTATTAAGGGGGAGCTATTCCTGTAGATACTGTGACCTGGTTGAGGAACATTCAAATCCTGAATCTCCCACTTTCTGTGTTCTGTCTTCCCACACCCCATTCTTCTTTTTCAGTTTCTTCTTTTTGAATATGATGTGATTGGAAACCAAATAACCACGCTTGTTAGAATCCCGTCTAAAATGGCACAGACTTCGTTCAGGGACCAGAGGGAACATAAGGACAAATTTTATGACATATTTTTTGATAGTTTAAAATGGTTTTGTATGTTTTGTTTTCTTCTGTGTTGAATTTCATGGTTACCACTGTTTCGTTGCTCACACTTACAGCTTTTGCTACAAAGCAGAGGATGAGTTGGTTAGATAGCATCACCGACTCAGTGGACATGAATTTGAGCAAACTCCGGGTGGTAGTGGAGGACAGAGGAGCCTGGCGTGCTGCAGTCCATGGGGTCTCAAAGAGTTGGACACGACTTAGTGACTGCGCAACAACAATACAAAGCAGTGTAAATGTTGCACCTATTATCATTGTCATGTTGACAGATGGCAGTGTAGGGATAGATGGTTGGAATTTTGTTGTTTGAGTTAGACTGTGCCATTAGAAATTTGTTTTCCCAAGTAACAGTATATTCTGTACTTCTCCTGAATGGAGAAATCCAGGTCTGAACTAAGCATAATTGAATGCATAACAAGGGGAGGTGGTATAGGGAATAACATTTGATGGCTACTTCCTTTCCTTATAATTTGTTCATTGTATTTTAATGTGAATAAGACGTTTTTCTACCAAGAATTTGAAAGTAACATTTTGCGAAGGTAAATTTTGATAAAATCATTTGGGCTTATTTGTAGTCACTTAACATTTTCAGTCCATGTGTTAAAAATGGTATTCAGTGTGATAATCACCTTATTACTGCAGACACGTAGAAGTTTGGCATTTTTAATATCAGATGTTTTAAGTTAAGAGAACTTGCCAGTGTCCCACAGCAGACAATCTCTGCTTGCTTGTGTGTCTTTAATCTTTCTGTGATAAAATTAAGCCTAGAGGCCTTATGCTATTTTAAATTTTCAAAATGAGGTCACGTAAATGTTGTGTCAGACTTTTAATTCATGAGTAGTATCCTCATGAATAGTGAAGATAAGTTATATTTATATCCTACTACTTGCTTAGCTGTGGATCAGCAGAGGTGAACAGAGAGCAGTAATATTACTTTCAAATGTTGGTAAACTATTTTTCTTGATCTCATATGAGTATGATGACTTTTTTTTCTTTCTGAATGTCGAAACGTAAGTGAGAGTACATTTGGTGACGGCAGGATGAAATGCTTCAAATTAGGGTTGACCTGGAAATTTTATGGATTTGGAGGGGGAGGGAGTGAAAAGGAACTTTAAAAGCAAGAGAATGAATAGTAGAGAGGATGGATTAGCAGCAGAGCTCAGGGATCCCAGGGGTTTATTTTGAAGAGATTGAGGAGAATTCCTGTGGTTTATGCTGCAGGGAATCAAATTGAAAGCCTTCTACCTAGGAAATGATTTAAATACCCTGGTGCTATACAGAGTGTGAATGCTTTATTTACTTTGAGGAAGAGGTTTAACCCTCCTCATAGATTTCATCAATTTCAGATGTAATGCAAGTACACTTCCCCTTTGGCTATTTTACAAGGACATTGAGGATTAATTAAATTTAAAAGAAAGTAGTGTATTGAACCCCAGGAGGCAGAGGAGCTATGTATTATTTTTCTCATCATTCATTCCTTATTCATTCATTTTGCAAATATTTGTTGAATATCAATTACAATGAAGACACTATAGCAAGGTGCTCTAACTAGGAATATAAAGATGAATGATGAGGGTTGCTTCTGCCCTCATTACGTACGTATTGTGTTCATAGTTTATTTTAAACATTTCCATTCTAATATGAGTAATTGTGCAGGGACATAACATTGCCAGTCTCAGCAATAATTAATCTTTGACTAACTTCACTGATACATATTTTTACTTTGTAAATTCACTTTTCTGAATTTAGAACTGCTCTACCTTCTACTGTAAGAGAGGCACAACATACACATTTTTGTATATTATAATCATTGCTCTATGGTTGCCTTTTTCTTACAGAAAAACACAAATTATAATAGTAAATCAAAATAGACCCCTCATATAATACCTTTTCCGTTAAAATATATAGGTCATATTTAGATGGCACATGGAGAAGAATGTTAACCACATATTCGTATTTGTGAAAATATTGCTAAGTAGAATTTAAAAAAAGAAAGTCTCTAATATTCATGTTCTTTAATTAGCATTAAAGAAGCATAAATTAATCTACAGTTTGAATTAAAATTATATGCTAATTATTGAAGACAAAAATTTAGACATTTCCAATAAACATTTGTAGTTTATTTTAGTAGAAGAATGCACACTATTTTCCAAAACGGCTGGTGAAGGTTTCCTAGCTTAGATGACTTTTATAGCTAATTGGTTCTTGAAGTTCACTGAATAATGAGTGAACAATTTTGACTACCAGCCTGAAAGTGTTAGTTGTTCATTTCAGTCTGAGCAAGAGAAAGTAGATAAATTTGTAATATGTGCCTGGTTCTCTCCTTTGGGTTTGAAAAGAAATAAAGACTCTTCTTCCTGAATGAGTAGAGAAGAGAAGGGAATTTCTCTCCTTGATTATTTCTCAATTTAGGTTTGTGTTTTTGGAGAAGGAAAATAGTGCTGGAATCAGTAGCCTTTGTCACTGCCAAATAACGGAGCTGTGACGATGTCCTGGGCTGGGATGAAAAAATACTGGATGAAGAATAACGATAAGTGACAACTAAAGTTTTATATATATTCATATATTCTATTTCTCTTCATCTTACGTAATGTTATAAAAATGATAAAATGCCTAAATGTAGTCTTGACAGAGCACCAGCATCCAACTTCTGCTTCAATTACATGAGCCTATCAGAAACCTTATAAGGATATTTTGGGGCTAACCTAATGTTATTTGGAGCCAGTGTCAGGAGTGATTTCCAGGACTCACTTGACTTCCATATTTATAGCTTGGGTTTTTAAAAATGGTTTTTTCACTTTGGCTACTTTGAAAGCAAGGAGTTTAGTAAATGTAACAAATGACATATTTTTCTATTTCTGCCTCCTGTTCCTTTCCCAGAAGCAGGAGGTGGGTGAAGTCTCTCTGTGGGTGGTGTGCTTGCAGGGCACTCAGGGGTCCTGTGGTTCTGCTGCAGCTCCATTCCCATGAAGATCAAATCATTCAACATCTCTGTGGCTTCTGCTGTCCCGCTTATAACCTATAAGATAAACCTAGACTATAGGCTCCTTTACAGAAAATTCAGATTTTATGACATTTCTTTTTTTTGCACATAAAGTGTTATTTGATTAGAGAATAGGGATAAGCACGCCAGGATTTCTGGAATGTGCAGATCATTCTCAGAGCATGGAACACACACAAGCTGTGTGTCTTGACATTTGTATCTGTCAAGATGCCTTCATTTGCTAATAATGGAATATTCAACTCAGTTGGCTGAAATAAAAGATTTTTCTTCGTTATTTCACTCTGGAATCAGTGAAAAATTGAGTTTATGGGTTGATTTATCAGAGTTGATCAATGTCTTCAACTACTTGGGTTTTTTCCCAAAATTGACTCTTGTCTTCCATGTCAGCTGGTATGTGTCTCTTTCTTCAGGGATTGCAAGACAGCTGCAGACCACTCCAGTGGTTTTTCCTTTCCTGTATCAAACAGGGGAGATGCTTTCAGACGCTGATTATTTGGGGCCTGCATTCCATGTCTCAGTGCTAGAGTTGGGTATCAAATTAGCTGTCCTCAAATTAGCTACCCTGAGAAAGATACAATACAGTCATGGACAGTAGGAACATTTCTGGAAAAAAAAGAAAACAAATAGATGTTGTTGGTGTGACAACCACAAAGTTCACCAGAGAGAGTTTTTTCATTTTGTGATGTATTTTCCTGTTTGGCCTTGGAAAAGCTACAGAACAATTGGATTTATCTTCCACAAATAGATGTACTATGCTATGTGAGAGTAGTTCATTCTCACACACAACTCTTACAAACAAAAGACTCTGCTTGGTTTGAGTGTGCTTGGGGCAGGCTTCTGGAGTCACTAACTGTAGTTTTGCAACAAACCTCAAAGATCCCTGGTGAGCAGGCATTGCAGAAGAAGAGACTTCACAGGAAACACTCATTGGGAAACAGGTCAGAGTATGTCATAACGAACCAGGGCTTTCCAGTGCAGAGGGTGGCAATGATGATTGGTAAATATTTTATTCTTTTAGATAATATTCTACAGTTCAGTTGATTTTATATTATTGATGTGATTTCAAACTCACATGTATGGCTTAAATATTTATTAATACTTTAAAACTAATAATGATGGAAATTAAAACTCAATTCTCATCTCTTATTAAATTGTAATTATGAAAGTCCTGAATTAATATTTATATAATGCCTAGAAGTTAATTCTAGCTTGACTCTTCAAGTAGCATTTAAATTCTTTACTGAAAGAAAACCACTTATGTATGATGAGTTGTTAGGTTATTTTATTCCTTTTATTATATAGCTTTGTCAGTTCAGAAAATTAAGAATGTCTTGATATATTATTGGTTGAGCTGTGGCTCAAGGCACTCAAACAAGAAAATGATTGCTTTGGTGATCTTGGACAAATTTCATCATTCAGAATGACTTCCTTGTTTGTGCCGAAGGAATGGGGTGCGATGTGGCAAGATGTTTACATATGAAGACTGTTTCCTGCTGAGTTTTTCAGGGGGTGCTCCATTTTTTCCTGGGGATTGTTAAGCTGCTGTTTGACCCTCTGGCCTTCTGAGGAAGAGACTAGTCCACCAGTTAGCAGAGTTGTGATTTTTCTAGGGAGCTGGGGGACCTGAACCTTTAAATTGGCTACTCTGTCCTTTTTTCCACCCCATTCACTCTTACCATCTATCACAGCTTTTGGTTTTCTTGGCCAGCATGAGCACGGTCAGTAAGTTTAGGCTAGCTATGCTGGTGTAACCAAATAACTGAAATTTGAACCACTTCATTCTGCTAAGGTTTATTCTGGTCTTACTGTCTACCTCCACCTTTAGATGGTAGGAGCTCCATACAGTCACTCAAGGAATAGGATTGAAGAGCCTCTATCTTGCCTGTGTATTATCTGGAAACACACCTTGCTCAGTTTCTATTTCAGGGAAAGAAAGAAGCTGGAGAATTCTACATGGACCTCTCGTTGCCCTAGACCAGGCGTGACACACAGCACTTCGTCTGCTGT
Source organism: Bos javanicus (assembly GCF_032452875.1). NCBI lineage: Eukaryota > Metazoa > Chordata > Mammalia > Artiodactyla > Bovidae > Bos > Bos javanicus. The sequence continues at coordinate 28,343,013 of NC_083887.1, read as the reverse complement.
ATCACAGGCTCACATCAGTCATGTAGACCTGCCCAGCTATAAGGGTTATAGTGAGAGGGGGCAAGAAGAATGTCAGCAGTATTAAGCCTGCTGTATTTCTCTGTCCTGGGAAAGTTTACAATTTCTGAACATTTGGTGAGGTTCCTAGAGATTAAGTCATTCCCCTACCTACCTTACTTGGTACAGTGGTCTCTTGAAATTCATAGATCTTGATAATTCCTAAATGAGGCATATGTCTCACCATGTACCTGGATTATTGCAGGTATTTTCTCTTGGAACTCGTTTTGGATCTCTTGGAAACTCGTTTTGGAAACACTGTCTACCATTCTGGCTGCTAACACAGTGAGGCTTGTCAGTTTCTATCCTTAGCTGGAGGTTGAGCCTTCCCTGAGGTCATCTCCCTGCAACCCTCTCAAGAAAGCTGCTCTTAGGCTTAGACCGTTTTGCTTTACAATTAGGAGATAGGACCTGTGAGTTATGTGAGATGGCAGTAAGATAACAAAGATTCCCACTTGATGATTTCCATTTCTTTTTTAAGGAAGGTAGAGGAATGGAGGGATTAAGGAAGTTGGAATGGTCACTGTGAAGAGATGTGAAGTGGGGAGGAGAGATCCTCAGTGCATTCTTTGCCATACTCTGCAAAACCCTCTGCTGTTGTAAAGCCCATGTTTTTACTGTACCTCCTTCCCTTCCGTCTTGCTGCTGCTGCTGTTGTTTGGTTGCTCAGTCATGTGGCAATCTTTTTCAACCCCATGGACTGTAGCCCTCCAGGCTCCTGTATCCCTCCAGGCTCCATGGATACACCATGGGATTTGCCAAGCAAGAATACTGGAGTGGGTTGCAATATCCTTCTCCGGGGGATCTTTCTAACTCAGTGATTAAACCTGTATTTCCTGCCTTGACACGTGGATTCCTTACTATTGAGCCACCAGGGAAGCCTATATACAAATATACAGACACGCAAATACAGCTACTGTTTTTCAAATAAAATTGGTTTTTTATTGTATGTGTCAGCGTATGATGAATATTTTCTTATATCAATAAATATCTTTAAAACGTGATTTTTAGTGTCTATAAATTTCATATTAGGATAGATTATCATTAATTTGAACATTTATTTTTGTTCTTTTATTACTTTTAATCTTTTGTCTGCACCATTCTCCCTCACGATTGAGGACTTTGACACCCGATTTGCAGTTTTCCAGTCAATTTTCCAATCAACCCTAAATCCAGGCAACACACCAGTGACTTCAGGATCCACACTGATGCTCTGCTTAATATACAAAGGCCTTTCATTCTTTGGATATCGCAACACAAGTATTTTCCCATTCTAGCCATTTTAGCCACCCATGTCATAGCCACTCTCTGGAACTTAGCATCTCCTGGAACTGCTTAACTTCTGGTGTATTTAGCCCACACATCTTACTCTCTGATATCGTCAGCTTGCCGTCTTTCCAGCTCTCACGTTGTTGCTACATTTCAATGAGACCTTTGATCTTCTTGCCCATTTACTTTCTTTATTAACTTCTAATTTTATTCCTTCCCCTTGTAGCCCGTTCCACCATTTGAAAGACCTGTTTGGAAATATCCTCTCAACTTCTTTGTCCTCTTAGCTATCTGTTGCGTCCATCTAGCTAAACTGCATCTAAGATTTGTCTACCTAGTGACTGTCCTAGACTGACTCACATTTCTGCAGGCAGAAACTCGGGAGTGACCATTAATGTTCTTAAATGTGTGATCTCCAACCTCGACTGGTCCCTCACGTATCAGTTACTGCAGCAGTTGTTGAAAGGACACTGAAGAGTGAGACACACCAACGCTGTCTGCTTCCCTGTTCAGCTTGCTCTCTGTTTTCTGTAGTAATTTCTCTCTCTACCTCCTAAGACCTCGTATTCCTCCACCTTCTTCTGAATGACATTCCATCAAAATTGTTGTTAAAATCAGTAACCAAAAGGTAGCAACTCTTTCCCCTCTTTGCCAGGTACCTACAGCCTTGTTTTCCTCCATCATCTTTGCTTCCATCATTCAGTCGCATTGGAAAGGAGCCCATGGCTAATGTGAACACATCTATTCCCCAATATATTCCCCTTTCACATACCTTCTTCTTGCTAGTTTCTTTGTCTCAAAAAAAGCAAACAAGCTTACAAATAAAAACTCCCTTGTATCCTCATTCTTCTCTTGTTCCTGCTTTCCTTCCCTCCAAAGGCAGATTCTCTGACAGAAGTGTTTGTGTTGTTTTCTTTACATCCTCAGCCTTTCTTTCAGCTGAACAGCAATGCTAATAGTTGGCTCTCGCGCTCCATTGACACAGCTCTTACTTTGCTTGACTTGCTTGAATGTAGCCTTTGACAGGGTTAATCAGTCCTCCCTTTGGAAATGCTCTTCTCCCTTGGCCTCCATGATGGGCTCCTGGTTCTGCCCCACATCTTAGACTCCCACATCCTTTTATGGCCTCCATTCCCTATTCCAATCTAGCAAATGTCAGGGTAACTTAACATTCCCTTCTCTTCCCTGATCTTTACCTACACCAAAGTGAGAGTGAAAGCGTTAATCACTCAGTCGTATTTGACTCTTTGCAACCCCATCGACTGTAGCCTGCCAGACTCCTTTGTCCATGGAATTCTCCAAATATCCGGGGAAATCTCCATCAACTCCCATCTTCAGTTCAGTTCAGTTCAGTCGCTTAGTCGTGTCCGACTGTTTGCGACCTCATGAATCACCGCACGCCAGGCCTCCCTGTCCATCACCAACTTCCGGAGTCTGCTCAAACTCATGTCCATTGAGTCGGTGATGCCATCCAGCCATGGCATCCTCTGTTGTCCCTTTCTCCTCCTGCCCCCAGTCCCTCCCAGCATCAGATCATGTCTTAGGTCTCTCCAATTCCTGATGCTTTGTGTTTTTAGCCCATATCAATGTTCTTTATATCTCCTGGTCTACTAGGCATGACAACTTGGACGTTTTAAGAATATTCAAACTAAATATGTAAAAAATGAAACTTATCTTCTGCCCCCTTCCAAGTTCCTGTGCCATTGAATGATTCCACTGTTCACACACATTTATACATGTGACAGACTTGGCTGATATCCAGGATGACTTAGTTTCCTACACTCCCTACTTAAAATTGATCATCACATTGCTGTTTATATTTTAACTCCTTCAGTTCAGTTCAGTCGCTCAGTTGTGTCCGACTCTTTGCGACCCATGAATCGCAGCACGCCAGGCCTCCCTGTCCATCACCAACTCCTGGAGTTCACTCAGACTCACGTCCATCGAGTCAGTGATGCCATCCAGCCATCTCATCCTCTGTCGTCCCCTTCTCCTCCTGCCTCCAATCCCTCCCAGCATCAGAGTCTTTTCCAATGAGTCAACTCTTCGCATGAGGTGGCCAAAGTACTGGAGTTTCAGCTACAACATCAGTCCTTCCAGTGAACACTCAGGACTGATCTCCTTTAAGATGGACTGGTTGGATCTCCTTGCAGTCCAAGGGACTCTCAAGAGTCTTCTCCAACACCACAGTTCAAAAGCATCAATTCTTCGGTGCTCAGCCTTCTTCACAGTCCAACTCTCACATCCATACATGATCACAGGAAAAACCATAGCCTTGACTAGATGGACCTTTGTTGGCAAAGTAATGTCTCTGCTTTTGAACATGCTCTCTAGGTTGGTCATAACTTTCCTTCCAAGGAGTAAGCGTCTTTTAATTTCATGGCTGCAGTCACCATCTGCAGTGATTTTGGAGCCCCAAAAATAAAGTCTGACTCCTTGATATCAGTCAAATGACTGATACTGAATGGCAGCAGTTACTTTCCATCCCAACTTCCTCTGTCTTTCTTCTGACCACCACCACCACCGTTTCTTTCTTTGATTGTTCTAATTTTCCAGATTAGTCTCTCTTCTTCCTGTCTTGCTTCATTCCATTCCATTCTACCCTAGCAAAATCATCTTAAATCTGATCAGATTACTTCCTCCTCTTAAAACCCCATCTAGTTTATCCACTGACCACAGAATGAATCTAAAAATCTTCATGATGTCATTCAAAAGCTGCCTTGTGATCAGGCATCTCTTGATCTTCCTGCCTAATCATTGATCTTTGCCATTTTGTCTTCTTTTGATATTTTATTTTTATTTTGCATTTCACTTTACTCCTGTGTGTTATGCTTCCAGTTTAAATGTCATTTCTTCTAAGTTTTCCATGAAACTGTGGCCCCTAATACTTAGCTGTATGTATAGTGACTTCATGATTAAAACTCCCTGTTTATGACTCTGTGTTTTATATTCCCTCAAAGCAAAAATCCATTTCTTTTTCGATTAGCACAGTACCCAAGTTAAAGCAGAGAATCAGAACTTTTGAATGAAGGAGTGAATGCTGTCGGGACCTAATTAGGCAGGCCTATTAATGAGAAATTCGCTGTTCCCATGGTTGCTTTTTCTTACTTCCATAAGATGGTAAGAATTAAAACCCTTTATTTCTCTAATCCCTTTGACTAAATCTTAGCATCAATATCTAAGATTCAATTTAAGTAGTCACACTTGGTCAGTCATTACCTTGTCTTAGAGGCACTTAATTTGCACCTCTATGGCACCTCATGCTTATTTGTTATAGTGCTTAAAACGATTTATAATCATTGGCTTTCTTGCCTGTATTTACTTCTTGACTTTAAATTATTCAAAGCAAGAATATATACTGTTCTTAACTGTGTCTCTAGATGATTGACCCAGGAAATGAGGAGCTCTTAAAATTTTCAATATAAGAATGTTGGGGACTGCCCTTAGCAATTCTTCATATAAGTAAAACAGGAGTTCTCCACAGGATTATCAAGCTCAAATGCCATTGGTAGATTTTAAGCAAAATTATCAGTTGACAGTAAATGAAAGGAATATTTTAAATACTGCTTTCCTTTACTGTTCAATAATTGTTACAACTGACCATAGCTTTTCCCCCACTGATTTTTAAATGGTTTGTCTCAAATAAAACTTGAATAAGCATGGGAAGTAGCTATTATGGCCTGGTGTTTTCTTACTCTTTATTCATTCATTCGAGACTAGGGTTGAAAGCATCCTTGGGCATAGGATGAATTACATTTAGCCAGCATTTTGAATCTGAGCCATGCTCTGCAGCCATTAGAAAATTAAGCCTGTCCAGGTGTTGCTGATTGTGTTGATTTTCTTAGGAGGTCAGAACCTACTTCAGGATAGAACTTAACTGCATTCATAGAAGAACATGTTCAGAGTCTAGGGTAATAGAATTCTAAGCTTTTTTGGTTATATTCACATTTACATTGCCTGTAACTTTAGAGTTGTGCATAATTGTTCTTATATTCCTGACAGTGCAGAGAAAAGAAAATTGCGTATAATTTCAGCACCCAAAATTAATGGATTAACAGTCTGATATCTTCAGTGTATTCTTCTGTCCAAATACACACACATATTTGCATGTTTTCTCTCTCCCTCATATTTTTATGTTATGTATAAAGAAAGAGTATGCTAAATTTCTAAATGGTGTTTTGTAAATAGCCTTTTCTTTCCACATAACAATAACGATAAATGTCTACAACCCCTTTCTGTATGACACTTTATGCTTGAAGCAACTACTTGTGAATATTTTTGTTGCTTTTAGTGTCCTGCAGTGAACAAGGATCCTTGTCCTTATGTTTTTTTGTACTTGTCTATTAACTCATAATATATTCCTAGAATGAAAATTCTGAGTCTCTTGACACATGTTGCGAAATTGCCCTTAGGAAAGTGACACCAATTTACACCCCTGCCAACACTCTTATGACTTAGCTCGAGCAGGGTGTTAAAATTCTTTAAAATTTTTGCCAAGTCCATGCACACAAAGTAGGATCTCATTATAGTTTTAATTTGCATTTATTTAATTGGTAGTCAGTTTGAATATGCTTCATGTTTAGTTTATTCTACTAGATTTGGTCAAAATCCCCTTAGAGGATCTTGATACCTGCAGAGCAGGTTTCATCTCTGCTTACATAAATTTAGTGTCCTCAAGGCATTTTTTAGGGTGGCTTCAAGAACCTTGGTTTTAACTATGAGCCTGTCGGTACAGCTTCTCCATGGGGCTGTGTGTACCTGGCTGTGTGTTCTCTATGGAATAATCGGTTCTCAAGTATGGAAGTGGAGAGAGAATAATATGTGTGACAGGTGCCTTAGCAGTCACTCTGAATTGTTGGTGCTCAGGTAGCAGTGAGCTCTAGGTGGGATCCTGACTTCATGCAACACCCCAGGTTCAATGCATGATACTGGATGCTTGGGGCTAGTGCACTAGGAGGACCTGGAGGGATGGTATGGGGAGGGAGGAGGGAGGAGGGTTTAGGATGGGGAACACATGTATACCTGTGGCGGATTCATTTTGATATTTGGCAAAACTAATACAATTTTGTAAAGTTTAAAAATAAAATAAAATTGTAGTTGGAAAAAAAAAAAAAAGAAAATGAAAAAAGTAACAACCTAATCCTGGTTCCTGCTTAGTCACCCAGCAGTGAACTAGGTTGCTAATGATTGTTGGAGTCTGACCAGTTTTGCCCACTGAATATTTATTAGACATACTTCATAAAAGCCAATGGCCAGGTTCTGTAATCTGTATTAATAATGTGTACTAATTAATGATCATTATTGTCAATAAAAGAGCAAAATATTTAATTAATCTTTCTTTAATGGCTTTAAAAAAATAAATGTGAATCACTTTTATGAGTTATTGTTCAGTTTGCTTCTTTTTAATTGAAATCTCTCCTTCAGTATATAGTACAGTAGTGGATTATTTCTAAATTTTTCCCCCAACAGTACATTATTTTGATTTAAAAATAACTCAGTAGATAAGGAATTGCTACTTCCAGAAGCACTACAAGTTGATATACTTTTGAATGTGCAAAATTTAAGCTTTAGTGTACTTGAACAATATTTTTGTGATTTAGAGTTGCTCTGGGATTTATGTTTCAAAAATTTTCGCCTCAGTGAATTAAAAATTATCCCTCACTATGGCATCTTGATATGTTTCAGTTTAAATTACTGTTTATTTTTGGGAAAAAGCATGATTTAGATGAAAGAAAGACTTGTCCTTTATTGTTATGAATTATGTAAATCTTATAAATTAAATCTGTACATCAGTACTTAGAGGACATCATTTTTTTTCTTTATATATTTTGGCCACATGTGTGGGATCTTACTTCCCTGACCAGAGATGGAACCCAAGCCCCCCTGCATTGAAAGCCTGAAGTCTTAACCTCTGGATCATCAGGGAAGTTCCTAGAGGGCATAATTTAATGCTTCTACAGGAGAGATAAAAGATTTTGTTTTAAATGAGGAAAAGAAAAATAATTACTTCAGATTAATTTCAAATAGGTTGGTTGCTTGGTTGTTTAATTGCTAAGTTGTGTCCAACTCTTTTGTGACCCCATGGAGTGTAGCTCAGCAGGGTCCTCTGTCCATGGAATTTCTGACCCAAAAATACTATTGTGGGTTGCCATTTGTTTCTCAGGGGATCTTCCTGACCTCGGGATTGAACCCTCATCTCCTGCATTGAGTGCGGATTTTTTACCAGTGAGCCACCAGGGAAGCCCGTAATTTTGAATAGACATTATAGCGAAGGATTGAGGAGAATCAGACTATACCTTGACTCCTCCTGTGGTTGAATTTGTTTCAACTAGTTTGGCTACTGAGGGGGCTTCCCTGGTGGCTCAGAAGGTAAAGCGTCTGCTTGTAATGCGGGAGACCTGGGTTTGATTCCTGGATTGGATCCCCTGGAGAAGGAAATGGCAATCCACTCCAGCACTCTTGCCTGGAAAATCCTATGGATGGAGGAGCCTGATAGGCTAAAGTCCATGGGGTTGCAAAGAGTTGGACATGACTGAGCGACTTCACTTTCACTTTTCACTTTCAATTAGGCTACTGTACAGAAATAATTTTTTGTAATTAGAGGTTTTAAAAACTTTACCTGGATGAACGCTAAAAGTTTTAAAATTGTCCCAAATTTTAAATTAAATTTGGACATCCAAAGTACCATATTTGTATGTAGAAAATGTTCACTAAATTTTTTCCCTTTGGCCACGCCACACGACACGTGGAATCTTAACTCCCCGAGCAGGGATCGAACCTGCATCCCCTTCAGTGGAAGTGTGAAATATTTACCACTGCTGCTGCTGCTGCTGCTGAGTCACATCAGTCGTGTCCAACTCTGTGTGACCCCATAGATGGCAGCCCATCAGGCTCCCCTGTCTCTGGGATTCTCCAGGCAAGAACACTGGAGTGGGTTGCCATTTCCTTCTCCAATGCATGAAAGTGAAGAGTGAAAGTGAAGCCGCTCTGGACTGCCATTAAATTTCTGGTCCCTCTGTTAAATTTCTTGAATGATTAACCTATAATCTTCAATATGAAAGGATAAAAACTGTAAGGCAGACAGGATTTTATTACCTAAAAACAAAGTATCTATCCTGTTTTCCCATCAGCTCTTTCTCTTTCTCTTTCCTGCTGCAGTAGTAGTCTGTACTCTTTATTTTCCATTTACTCATTACCCGGTGTCTGCCCTCTGACCTTGCCATTCTAATTGGTCACCTTCTACTTTGTGTCTTCTTTCTGCAAAGTCTTTTTCCTTTTGACTTTACTAACATCTCACCTAGTTTTGTTTGTTTCCCTTTCTCTGATCGCTTCTCAGGCTTTGACACTTTGACATTTCCACATTTCTACTTTGTCTGCTTGCTTGCCCCCTTAATCTCCTTGCGCCTTTCTTAATTGATGCTGTAGCTTTTGGAATTTCTTATGCTTTTGCAAATTTAGTTGTGGCTGTCAGGCCCTGGGGACTCAACCTTCTTATCTCTCTCTGCACTCTTGGACTTACTGCTCTTGCCTTGGGTGTTCTTATTCTCACTTAGGGTAGTGAGGCCAGGCTTGCCGCCACATCTGTTACTCAGGACATTAAAAAGAATGGGTCTGAAAACATTCTCATATCCTGCCGAGTCCAAAACTAGGGTTTTGGAAAGTTATTAAACAGGCTGCCAGAATCTTTTCTGGAAATCCTGTTTCTTTTGTTTGAAATCTTGGCCAACAGTGTTTGAAAGAAGAAAATCAGTACTTCAATCAAGACATAAATTAAAAAGACATCAATTCTAGAAAAAATAAAAAACAATTATCTGCATCATTTTTTTTGATAAATGTATTGGTGGTGATAGATGTTGACAAAGCTGTATCTTTTAAGTAAATCATATTCTCATTTGTCTCCCATGATAAAATTTAACATGTGGCTTATAAACTCTTGTTTACTATAACTAGTAATGAAAATAATCAGTGTGTTGGGTCAGTAACACCTCTTTCCTTTTTTACCTTCTTTGCAGCTTTCACTGATGAAGTGTCATAGGAAAGCCTCCCCTCTTTCACTGGGTTAAAATAAATAAATTAAAAAAAAAAAGGGGGAAGCAAAAAAAAAAAAGAATTGTCAAATTCACTGGAAATTTCTCCTAGCATTGCAACTGAACTTTTACACATTTGTAAATGATTACTCGATCAGAGTTTACTTTATTTCTCTGGACTGTGAACTTTGCAAGGGCTTTTGGTGTTCTGTTGCCTTGGGCCCAGCACAATGCCTGGTACACAGTAGGTGCTCAATGACTGTTTCTCAGTTGAGTGCCTAATAAATGAATGAGTATAAAGTTAAAGATAAGAAAACCTCTGAAAACAGAATTTGTTTTGTGAGATGTTTACTAACTGGTCTACTCATCCATCATTCCAGCAGCCATAGGCTCTAGGGAGACAAAGATGAATTCAGTGTGACCCCTTGCACTGTAGGTGTTCATGTTAATCTAAAGCTTCCTCTATTTCCAGAGTTTCCTGAAATCCTAGAACATCAGTGAATGTTGTAACTGAAATACTCTCAAATGAATTACCTTCTTTTGAAGCATGTTCTTCTTATCCCCCTCTCATTCCTTAGCATCTTTTCACTTCTTATCACTTTGTCAAATGACCCTTTTCCTTATATGAAGCTTGAAATTATACCTAAGAGTTTAATGTGCAGCAGAATCTCAATGGAAATGAGATTCCCCCTGCCCTTCCCCTTCCACAGCACCCTGAAGAGCAGAAGGAAGGCCAGAGACCATTAGTCAGTCAAAGAATAATCAGTCCGTAAAGTGTCTGTCTGTAATGCTGGAGCCCTGGGTTCGATCCTGGGGTCGGGAAGATCCCCTGGAGAAGGAAATGGCAGCCCACTCCAGTACTCTTGCTTGGAAAATCCCATGGACAGAGGAGCGTGGTAGGCTACAGTTGATGGGGTCACAAAGAGTCGGACATGACTGAGCGACTTTACTTTTACTTTATCCTGATGAGATTTTTGCTTTACCCTCTCTCTGAATGGAAGGAGAAACCATTGGAAGAAATAAATGGAAAACAAACAAAAGTCTGAAAAGAAACTCTGGGGCCAGGGGTTCCTTGGAAAGGGTTCAGGGAAGGAAAAGGATTAGAAGACTGGGTGTTATGTAAGATGTGCTGGCCAAGATGATCTGTAGCTTCTAACTGGTAAGTTAAAAATGTACCAAGTGAATCTATTCAAGACATGTCATCCCCCGCTGGGAAGACTTAGAACAGGATTTTACTTAGTTTCACAGGAAAAAAACTTCTTTGGAAAAATTTCCAACTTTGCTTCCTTGGAACTGTAGCGGAACAAGAGCTTTCCACACATCTCTGTGCTCAGGCAATGAGTCCACTGCGGTGTCGTTGGATCTTGTGCGTCTGGCTGGAAGAGTGTGATAACCTGTCCTAGACCCATGATAGCATTGGTCCCATACAGATAGAGTCGTGTCTGTTTTACTCTCCCAGTGACTGTAATTCTTATCCTTCACGTTGTGGGACACAGGTAGTGTTGAGTAAGTGTGTGATAAATGACTGGCCAAGTGAATGAAAGATTGCGGAGGGCCTTCCATACTGGAACATGGGAAGAGTTGCTGGGTTTCTTGATTCTTTAAATTCCTCCCTTGCCAAGTTCACAACCCAAAGAACATGGATCTTTCACAGAATTGGGCTCTTTAGGAAAAACTCACAGTACCAAGTTATTTAAGACCTCTCCATTTACAGAATGCTTGTGCATACATTTCCATGTGATCTCATTTTCAGAACGGCTTCAGTTTCCCAGTCATCTTGAGAGCATAGCACTGGGTAGAGGTAGTCAGATCAGCTAGGTTCAATAAGCCAGTATCACCTGCTTAGAATTCCTCTCAAAATGTTCCTGGAGAGACTGTTGTGAATCAGCCAACTTATTTATAGTACCATCTCTGTTATTCAATATGATGATAAAGCAAGTGTGCTGAATATCAGCCTTGAATGTCATAGGGATCACTCGAACATCTACTGAAACACAGGTTCAGATTCAGTAGGTCTGAGATGGGCCAAGTTGCGATGTTTCTAATAAGCTTCTATGTGAGTTGATGCTGCTGGACTGTGAGCCATACTGCAAGTAGTAGCAAGTTGCTAGGACATTAGAAAGTCTTTGGGTGCAGCTAAGCTCTCCCATTGTTTTTCTCTGGCTGATCCATATTTGATAGGATTATGTCACCCTTTGTCCCATTAAAACATAGAAGGACAGACAACATGACTTATGGAACCTGTCTTCACTGAAAATTAGTGAATTAAGCCAGATTAAATACATATCCATTTCTAAAAGTCCAACTGTAGGCATTCTGGTGAGAAAAAGGAGGCTTTCAGATGGTAATATTAGTTTAAGATCAAGAAAATATTAGACTTAAATCTTCAGTAATCAACATTTGTCCTCTTCCTGCTATCCCAAGGGCCAGATGTGCCAGAATCAACTTCTAAAAAAAAGAACTGCACTAGTTTAGGGGTGAAAAGAGCTGGTGTTTTTAATCTGTTGTCACTATGCTGAAAAAAGAACATATCTTTTTATGATTTTTTCTCTTTAAAATTCTCTGACAGCATACAACTCTGCAGAGAAAACCAAATCGCAGCTCACTATTGATTATTCTGTAGATATCTTCATTCACAGTTGGGAGACAAGATAATAAGTTTGCACATAAAAACTTCTTTCCTTAAGTAGCCTATGGTTTGCAAACAAATTTTTGTTTTGCTTTTCTGTAATGCAGTGAAATTGAAACTTAATTTGATCAACTACGAAAAGCTAAACATAATGTGATCCAAATTTACTAAACAATGCTTTAAGGCAAATATTTAAATTAGTAAGAATTGGAATATATGTTTGATTTTAACTGCTTTCTTTTGGTCTCTTTAGAATTATTTTAGTCTCTTGACTATTGCTTATACTTAATAAGTGAATATTGTGTCAGGCATCATTTTTCAAAATTGTATTTTCCTCCCACAAATGCAGTATTATATTAATGTGGTAATGTGGTCATGCTAATTCAGCTACTATTCCATAAACTTCCGTGTCTTTTTTTTTTAACCCGGCAAATGCTTTCTCTCAAGATGATCGTTGTACTTAGTAATATTCACTCTCATACTTGAAATAATTACTAGATAGTCCTCCAAGTCTCTGAGACAGTGGAAATTCCCCAGGTTATACTATGGAGAATTTTTTGTATTAGAATTTATATTTAAATCTTACATTATTTGAATTCTGATTTTAGATGTGTTTATGTTTAATGACTGACATGAATTCAATCAATTAAGTCAATGAATTAAATCAATACAGATTTTAATTTTGGGAGTTCAGTTAACCTAATACAGATTAAAAGACCACAGCCTAAGTCATTGTTCCCCTTCTCACTCATTTTTTCTTGCTGCTGCTGCTGCTAAGTTGCTTCAGTCGTGTCCGACTCCGTTGGACCCCATAGACGGCAGCCCACGAGGCTCCCCCGTCCCTGGGACTCTCCAGGCAAGAACACTGGAGTGGGCTTCCATTGCCTTCTCCAGTGCAGGAAAGTGAAAAGTGAAAGTGAAGTCGCTGAGTCTTGTCCGACTCTTAGCGACCCCATGGACTGCAGCCCACCAGGCTCCTCCAACCATGGGATTTTCCAGGCAAGAGTACTGGAGTGGTGCCATTGCCTTCTCCGCATTTTTTCTTAGTAGAGTGATAAAACAAAAGGGTTTTATATAATCTTTAAAAGGAGGAGACTGTTGTAGTAGTGGCCATAAGGCTGAGCATAAGTGGATGAATTTATGTTAAGTGGCAGGATTTGGTGTTGATTTGGATGTGTAGGGTAAGCTGTATTGATTTCATATATGGGATGGGAATTTGGGGACTTCATTAAAACAAAGTCTCAGTTCAGTTCAGTCCCTCAGTCACGTCCGACTCTTTGCGACCCCATCGATTGCAGCATAGTGAATTTGGTTTACTGAGTATAAAGCCTTTATTTAACTCTTTTTTACCTGAATCCTTTTTGTAAATATCAATTTGCTCTCTTGCCCGTAATTTTATAATACATATGACATTCAAATTAAGTAATTAGATTTCCAGTTTGAGTAATCATGTTTGAAGTAATTTTGGTTAACAAGATCAGGTCTTTTGAGATCTGGAAAATGTTTAAGTTGTTAAAGAGTTAAAGTTTGCTTGAGAAGACCGTTTAAAGTAGGTATTGATTCATGATTCCAAAATAAATCATTTACTCTTTTGCTTTGATACTAACCACATCCAGGGAAGAGCTTGTCTTGCTCAAGGGGCTACAGAGAGGGTAGGCTTTGAGAAATTTGTTTTGGTTTTTGTTCAGCAACACGGTGATACATAGCATTTAGAACTTCTTCCTTTATTATTTAGAGACTTGGAATCTTTTATGTCATAATTTTATTTTAAAAAAATTCAAGAATTTGACCTTGTTCCTCCAGCTCTGACTCATGAAAATAATGGGTGTAATTGTGGTGTTGTGACTGTTGTATCTTGTAAATATAAATGAATACTTTTTTCTTGTTTTGACAACTGACCTTTTAAATAAAACAGCATCTGGTTTTCCTGCTTTTGCAGACTAATTTGCAGAGTATATGATTTGAAACCTGAAAAAAGATTCATTTTCAATTGTACAATTTACATAAGTGTTCTTAAGTCTGGTCCTTTTAGAAATAAAAGAAGGATCTTATTTAAACTTCTAATTAAATCTTACTTAATTTCCCTAAATAAGAATATTGTTTTTTTAAAGGTAGATATTAAACTATCCTTAATCATACAATTGCCATAATTAGACCTAGTCTTTCTGATCATAAATAACTTGACCTATGATCACTGATAAAGCATGAAAGTAAAATTTTATCTTTTAAGTAGATAAACCAATTTATACTTTATTGGTGGCCTCTAGAACAATACCAACTTAAAAATTCATACCTTCCTGTCAAAGTGAAAGCATTCTGAAATGATAATTTTCAAGGCTTGTCAATGTTATATGATTTCCTAACACATTTTTTATTTTCTGCAAAGTATTTTAAATTCATTCTAAGTTAAAAAAAAAAAAAAGCCCTAGTTCATCCTGAACTAAGAATCTAGTAGATGACACCCTTGCTTTTGACTTCTCACTCTTATCTCTATTTTAAAAACATATAAAATTTCAAATCCCACTGCTACAGCCCTTTTCCTCCACCCAATTCCTCTCTCCACTCTATTCAATGAAAATAGTGGGAGTTGGTTGTTTTTATTAATGTATGTCTTTAATCCTCCTGTCGAAGTAATTGAGGATCCAGTAATGCTAAGTGCAAAAACAAGGATTAGGTGAATCCATCCATTACCCAGAAGAGGAAACAATAAGGAAAATATATGCCTTTTGTCCGTGTCATTGTTCACGTGCTTCCTTTCTCTGTGCTAGGCACAGTGGATATAGTAGTGATGACTTGACTGGGACCCTGACCTCGTAGGGCAGACAGACACATGGTCATATAAATAAACCCGATAATTGCAGATGGTAGGAAGTTTTTCGAAACTAATTGAGTGGATGATGAGATAATCCCTGAGAAATGCTATTTCTGATTAAGGAAATGGTTTCTTTTTTTTTCATTATTTACTCTATGTAGAGTGTAGGGTTATAGAGTATAGAATAGAGGGTCTTCCCTGTAGCTCAAACGCTAAAGAATCTTCCCGCATTGCAGGAGACCCAGGTTCAATCCCTGGGTCAGGAAGGTCCTCTGGAGAAGGGAATGGCAGTCCACTCCAGTATTCTTGCCTGGAGAATCCCATGGACAGAGGAGCCTGCCAGGCTACAGTCCATGGGATAGCAAAGAGTTGGACACGACTGAACGACTAACAATACTCCATATAGAGACAAGGTGTGATACTTGAACTGTCCAACCAGGTCAATTCATTTCTTAGGAGGTTTACTAGGGGTTTTGTTTTGGCCTTTGAAGGAGTCATGATATTATTACTGCCACTGTTTATTCATCAGGCCAGCAGTACTGATTGAGTGTCTGTTGTACTGAGTTGGTCAAAAAGTGTTTGCTCTGGTTTTTCATATAGAAAAACCTGAATGAACTTTTTGGGCAGCCCAGTGGCAATCTGCTCCAGTATTCTTGCCTGGAAAATCCCATGCACAGAGGGGGGCCTGGAGGGCTATAGTCCCTGGGGTTGCAAAGAGTCGGATACGACTGAGTGACTAACAAATACAGAAATAAAAATAAAGATATTTTAGGCCCTCTTCTGTTTGTGGAGAGCAAAATTTAAATCCCCTGATCTCAGAGAACGTGCCATTTGTTCTCTGAGACTTTAATAAAGCCCACCTTGAGAACAAACTGTCTGGAGGTCTCTTTCTTCTCAGAAGAAAGCTTCAAGGGGAAGATGTACCAGAGAACTTGGTTTTTTGTTCGTACCCTCCATTAGGCTTGGGAAAGTGAAGCAGAGATAAAATCGGGGTTAGATTTTGCAATTAGTCATGCTTGTCTTACCTCTTTCCTTTTACTCATAGTTCTTTGCCTAGAACCTTTCGCACTGCTCTTCACAGGTGAGATGCTGGTGAATATTAATGACTGACAACCTGTGTGTTCAGACCACTGATCTAGCCGCATATGTATTACTGACTTTGAGGGCCTTTATCTGTGTGTCAGAAACTAGGGTTTGAACAATAGAGCCTTCTTCAGCTAGTGGAATACTGTCTCATTAAGGAGAGACTCATCTGGAGACCTTGTGAAGTGTTGTTTTGAAGATTTTATGTCAAATACAGGAGGCCAGTAATAAATTTCTTGTTTCTACATTTGCTTAATAATTTATATTTGCCTTGAGACTTTTTCATTGTTTTAAAATGTGCTGTTATTTATGTTTAATCTTAAGAACTTGAACTTTCAAAATATTCTTAAAATGTAGAGACTGAGGTTTATTTTAAATTTACTTTTTAGGTAAGAAAAATGTCATTTTGGGGAGCTTGCTAGAAAAGAATAATGTACTGCATGTATTATTGATTCTATAAGTTTTTATTAGTATCGACTATGTGACAGGCACTTTGCTGGCAGCTGGGAATATGACGACAAGCATGGTGAATGTGCTTGATTTCATTATGCAATCAGGCAAAAAGTACTTAATGAAATATTTCCAGTACTCTTGTAGAAAATGTGATGTGATAATTGTTCAGCAAGATCCCTGTTTTCAAGAAAACTGTAATGGGGCAGAGTTCATAAAATTTAATTTAGTGAAGAAATTTTATTAAAGATGAATGTCATATGATACTGACTACATATATGGTTATAATTCAAAAGAAAGGAGAAACTGCATTGCCTTGGGTGAGGCACTGGGTTCGTAAATGTAAATGTAATTCAGAAAAGTATCTAGAAAGCTTCTTTGTCTGAATCTTTGTGACCCGCCAGGCTGTACAGGACTGTACAAGCTGTACAGGCTCTACAGGACTGTAGCCCGCCAGGCTCCTCTGTCCATGGGGATTCTCCAGGCAAGAATACTGGAATGGATTGCCATGCCCTCGTCCAGGAGATCTTCCCAACCTAGGGATCAAACCCAGGTCTCCTGCATTGCAGGCGGATTCTTTACCATCTGAGTCACCAGGAAAGCCCATGAATACTGGAGTGGGCAGCCTATCCCTTCTCCAGAGGAACTTCTCAACCCAGGAGTAGAACTGAGGTCTTCTGCCTTGCAGGCGGATTCTTTACCAGCTGAGCTACATGTGACACCCCAGGAAGATAACAGTGACATTAAAATTAGTTCACACTTATTGGGCACTTACATGCTCCAGTTTTACACACATACATGCACACAATCTGTCATTTACTTGGAGCTGACAGTTTCTGTTTTTGAGCTTTAACTGCTTTAAATAAATTATTATTATTTAAGTACTAAAAACTTTGTCGGGGGTATTTTCTTCCTTTATCTTATCATCTGTTACATCAGAAATATAATGAAAATGAGATCGTAGGAAAATACATGATGTAAATATAACAAAGCCCTGTTGTAGGATATACTTATGTAGTTAATGTAATGTAAGGGCATTCCAATTTAATAGCAGTAAAGAGAAAATGACTTCAAAAGAATAAACTTAAAAAAAAAAACTTTTGGTAGTTATTTTAAGATCATTGACTTTTCACAATTAGCCCCTCAATTGTTAATTGTTTCAAGTGCTGCTTCAACTTTTTTTGTTTCTCCTTGAAAGTTTGCAAGGCTAAGGAAGTGAGGCATTTGTTGAATTTACATTTCAGTGTTTGTTCTTAAGGAGAACGCAGAAATCTCAATGATTCAGCGTTTAACTGGTGCAGTCTTCTGTGTCAGATGGTGAGGCACCTCACAGCCACAGTGGACGCAGAGAGGCCTGATAGCCACACCTCCTTTCTCACTTCAGAACTTCTTCCACAACATAGGACTGTTTTTGGTGGAGGAAACAAACCTAAGAAATGAATTATTCCCTCCCTTCTTTCAAGTTTAGAAACCAGATAGTTTGCTTATTGTAAAAAGCAGTTCTAAATACACAGATTTAGGTCTCACAATCTCTCGTTTTGGAAACCATTAAAAAATGGGAGTTAACTAAAATCATAGTCATATTGGTGGACTTAATGAAGACCAAACTATAACTGTGGCAAGATAACACAGAGGGCTTGTGTGTGTGTGTGAGTGTGCTCAGTCTTGTCTAACTCTTTGCGACTGTAGCCCAAAGACTGTAGCCCACCAGGCTCCTCTGTTCATGGGATTCTCCAGGCAAGAATACTGGAATGGTGTGCCATTTCCTTTGCCAGGGGATCTTCCCAACCCAGGGATTAAACCTAGGTCTCCTGCATCTCCTGCATTGGCAGGCAGGTTCTTTACCACTGAGCCACCTGGGAAGCCCCCACAGAGGGCTTAGACTTTGCTTAATTACCATTAATTAATTACCAATAAGTGGCAATGGATCACTCATCAAGTAACATAAGGAAAAGGTTATTTGGCTTGCATTTCAGCACTGAAATTTTCTTCCCAGTTAATACTGTGCTTGGTTATAGCTTCCTCCGATCTTATCTTGAAGTTCAAAGCCTGTGAACTGCCCAAGCTTATATTTATAACTTCTTTTCCACGGCCTTCCCAGTCACACATGCTGTTACCTTTGACATAATCTTTGAAATTCTGTGTTTTTCAGCATCAGTTGTCTATTTAGAGAATCTGACCTTGTCCATGGCATTGTCTTAATTCTGCCTGCGTACATACTCCCCATTTTTTTTTATTAGAAGTTTTACTACAGTTCTTACATTTCTCTCCATATCTTACTCAGACCTATTAAAATACTAATATTTGAGAAAAATCTAGGTCTACCCTATGAATTAGTTTAGTTTTGAGTAAAATGAGAGTACTGAAGTAAAGGAAGGAAGTTATAATATCCACTGGTACTCAGATTAAAAGGGTCACAAGTGCAATGTTCTCCAGCAGTGGGTATGTTTACTTCTAGGTACTTGGCCTGTTGGTTGGATGGATATTTCCAGGTACATTTAAAGTGCTTGCTATGATGATGTATACTTGGAAGTGGGCATGGTGAACACACTTTAAGTTTTCCAGTCCCTGACTCAATGAAAGGGATGTAGCTCTGTGAGAAATAAGAGTACATTAGCAATAAATAACAACTTTGCTGTGTGTTTGTTGATGTCCATGGGTTAACGCCTCAATATCTCACAACTTAAGCTTTTCTTACATAAAAGGTTTTGTGAGTGTTACTTGCTCAATTATATCCGACTTGTTGCAACCCATGGACTCTAGCCTGGCAGGCTCCTCTGTTCATGGAATTCTCCAGGCAAGAATACTGGAATGGGTTGTTATTCCCATTAGATACTTAAGGGTCTTCCTAGGTACTTCCCTGGTGGTTCAGAGGGTAAAGAATCTGCCTGTGATGAGGGAGACCTGGCTTTGATCGGGAAGATCCCCTGGAGCAGGAAATGGTAACCCACTCCAGTATTCTTGGATGGTGGAGCTTGGCAGGCTACAGCCCACGGGGTCTCAAACAGTCAGACACAACTGAGCGACTTCACTTTGAACAACTTTTTTTTGGGTCCTCCAGGCCTGTCAATTTTGTATGTATGAACATTCATTCTTTGAACATTAATTTTCCATATTTAGATGTGAATTACAGGGGAAGGTACCTGCTGCATAAAGCAAAATTTAAGATCTAATTGGTAATATACTGAAATGATTGATTTTACTATTGTTTTTGAGCTGAATTTAACATTGTGTTTGTCTTGCCCTTGCTGAAATCTTTTCCTGTGTTAGAAGTCATCTTGTGTGCATTCAGTACAGAATCTGGTGCCATTCAACCTCAGCTGGAGAGTCTGGCTCACTTCTAACCTCTGAGACTTGAGGTGCCACAAGGTCCTTGTCATTTTGGATAGCCTGATAATTCTCCTTGATGTATTTAGATCCTGATCACCACGTACCCCTCAGAAAGGCCATGTAACTGTCTTCTTTCAAGTCATCATCAGAAAATATTGCTTACTTTTCTACCATCTTTGAAAAACTACCCCAACCAATGTGTAATTACCTGGGTAAGCACATGGTGATTTATCTTATGAGTCTTTACTCCCTTAGTGCTCACCTCTAAGGACTTGCAGTAGTAATATCAATATTTCTGAAAATTATTTCTTCAAATCTGTCCTTCCCCAGCATGGTAGCACCTAGCCAAAAGTGGATGGTGAGTACTTGAAACGTAGCTGAATTGAGATGGACAGTGATGAGGTACAGTGGTACCTCATTGTAGTTTTGATTTGCATCTTTCATTAATGAGTCAATGGCAAGCCACTCCAGTACTCTCGCCTAGAAAATCCCATGGATGGAGGAGCCTGGTGGGCTACAGTCCATGGGGTTGCCACGAGTCTGTCGCGACCGAGCGACTTCACTTTCACTTTTCACTTTCAGGCAATGGAGAAGGAAATGGCAACCCACTCCAGTGTTCTTGCCTGGAGAATCCCAGGGATGGCAGAGCCTGGTGGGCTGCTGTCTATGGGGTCGCACAGAGTCGGACACGACTGAAGCGACTTAGCAGCAGCAGCAGCAGCAATAATTAATGATGTTGAGCATCTTTTCATGTGCTTGCTGGCCATGTATGGCAACCCACTCCAGTGTTCTTGCCTGCAGGATCCCAGGGACGGGGAAGCCTGGTGGGCTGCCGTCTCTGGGGTCACAAAGAGTCGGATACGACTGAAGTGACTTAGCAGTGGATAAATGTCTGTTAAGGTCTTTTGTCCATTTTTCAGGGGGTTGTTTGGTTTTGTTGTTGTTGTTGAGTTGTATGAGCTGTTTGTATATTTTGGAGATTAAGCCCTTGTTTGTCTCATCATCTTTTTACCTTTTCAATGTGACGATTTAAAACTGCACCCGTGGCTTTCAGTGTATTTCTTTTATTAGACAGTGTGCTTTAAAATAGGAATGCATAGAGAATGTTTCAAAACGGTTTTGGAAGGCTGGATTTGTTAATCTATTTGCAGAGATGCAAGATCACTCTACAGCAGTGTAATTTTTAAATTTAGAACTACTTCGTGATCAATAATAAAGCAAGTGAGGGTTTTAATGTTGTGTGTGGGATGGACATGACATTTACAGATGGCCAAACTGCAAGCTGCCAGAGCAGTGTCTTTGTTTCCATCTTGATTATCTTATCAATATAAATTGAGATTAATATACACAAGGAAAAATGTTTTGGTGGAAATTTTTTGTTTTAAATTTTTAAAATGTTTTATTTTAAAATTGAAATTATTGACCTGACTAGTTCTATAGTCAGTACTAGTCAGAGATTTACTTTGGGTTTGTGTTATGCTTTAATGTTTCCAGACACTAAAGTAAATCAAGGGGTTTTCTTCATGTGAGTATTATGCGTCTCACTTGATTATAGGAGAACAACCACAGTAGCTCATTAACTTGCTTCTTTTTTAATTGCCACTTCCTAATGTGTCACACAAGTTAGGAAAGAAAAATACTAATTTGATAAAGATGTCTGACTTGTTTTTAGTTAACTGGGCTCATTTTCTTTTTAAAATCAGAAGTCTGCAGTGTAGCATATACAAATTGGAAACATAATTACTTGTATGAAATAAATTATTGAAAGTGAAGTTTTTAAACCACATACTTTTATTACTTTCAAAAATAGCTGGATAATGCAATTCCAGCAATTGCATTATCTCAGACAGCATGGCTCAGGAGACTGTATGATTTTAGAAGTAAAAGATGAAAAGAACATTGATGATGCCTTTTGATCAGATATCTAGGGACTATTTTCTGTAGTATCTGCTTAATTATGAAGGGTAGAGGAGAGTCAGGTTGCTGACAAAAATTGATGAAATAAGAAATGATGACTTAGGTGTATTATTCCACATTACCAAGGTCCAGTTGAAAAGCTAAATATAATAACAGAGTCCTTATAGCTACAATGTGAATATTGTAAAGGAGGTAACATAAGATACAAATAATATGGAGATAATCTTATATCAAGTAGTTTAAAATTCATACATTAAAAAGGAGTTGGTGGGTTAGGACTAGGATTGATTTTCATAATAAGCTAGCTTCATGTACTATTTAATTTGTTGCCACTTGTATACATTTTCTTAACATATACTTTTAATTTAGTCTCAAGAGCTGTTTCTTAAAATGTGGTTCAGAAATTCTGCATTAGAATTACTGGAGTGCATGTAAAATTTAGATTCCTAAGTCTCAGAAAAATTCTGTTTTTCTAGGTGTGATGCCTGGAAATCTGTATTTTAACTTGAATCTCAGTGGAATATTTTAAATTTTTTAAAATTAAAGTATGTTTGGTTTGCAGAATTATGTTAGTTTCAGAAGTACAGCATTGTGATCCACTGTTTTTGCAGATTATACTCCATTAGAGGTTATTACAAGATGATGAGTATTTCCTGTGCTGGACTGTATATTCTTGTTGCTTGTTTTTTTGTATATAGTAGTTTGTATCTGTTAATCCCATACCCTTAATTTGTCCCACCCACCTATAGTACAGAAGTACTAAGCTGTACTTTGGAAACTCCTATTTGGTAAAGATAAATTTGTTTTCTATATTTGTGGGTATGTTTTGGTTTTGCATATAGATATACATTCATTTGTATTATTTTTTAGTTTCCACAAAGAGGTGATATCATACAGTATTTGTCTTTTCCTATGTTATTTCACTAAGTATAATATTATCCAGTTCAATCCAGATGAATGCAAATAGCAGTATTTTTTTCTTTATGGCTAAGTAATAGTCCATGTATGTATATATACCCCCAGTGGAATCTTAAGTATATTTAAGTGTGAGAACTCTTTAAGATGTTAGAGTATATTGGTGCAAATTTTCATGACATGTGAATTATCTCAGCAATAACTAAAATGAATGTGCACTGTAAATTCATTGGTATTGGTATAATATACAGTTCTAGCTAGTCCTGAACAGCATAGTATTGAGATTTTCAAAGTGCTTTCTGATAGTGGTGGGTGGGGACTAACAGTTTCTGTATCAGGAGTAGGATGTCCGTGGTCTTATTTCCCAGTTCTTGGGGGTAAGCAAGTCTTTTGTTGGTATTTTGCAGTTGCAACACTGCGAGCAGCACATCGGGAATTAACAGTCAGGGCATACATCAGGGACTGAGTGATGTCCTTACGGAACTGGCTATATAGGCTTCATCCCGAGGCTGGTTTTCCTCCTGTTTCCAAGATGGCTGCATTAGCAATCAGCACTTTTCTTGCTGCTTTGTTCATATTCAACAAAAAGAGCTAGGGTATTACCTTATATCAGTTTCATTGTAATGGAATTATCATGTTCCACTATTTTGTGATTGTTTCAAGGTAGCATAGGTACTAATTTTGCCGAACATCACTGTATGTCTCTTTATTTACTTGAGCTAGGTTCTCTCTTGAGTATATTTTAAAAGTGGAATAGTTGGATTAAGATAGGCTCGTAGTCAAAAATTGCTTTCTAAATTCATTGTACCAATTTATACAGTCAGGCAGAAATGTTTGAAAGTCATCATTTCTCCTTATTCTTGCCAGTAATTGATGTTACATTTTACAATTTGTATCAATATTAGGGTGTTAAATCATGTCCCATCTTTAATTTGCATCTACTGATTATTAGTGAGTTGGGGTATTTTGAGTATTGAAAATTTGGAACTTTGTTTCTGTGAAGTTTCATATTCTTTTGCATCTATTTTATTGGGTCTTAAATACTTTCCTCAGTTACTTTTATGAATTCTTTATTCTGAAGAGTTGGCTTATGGGATGCAGAACTTTTAATATCTGGTACCAATTTTCTTTTATCTGAAAAATCATATAATACTCTTCCTGTCCCATTTGACTATATCTGGAGCCTTTTGATTATAAACTTCCTGTGATGGTTAATGTAAGAAACAAGCCTACTTTAACAGTGATTTTAGTAGTTAAGATTAGGGTTTTGAATCCAGGACTTTCTGTTTGAATCCAGGCTCTTCATGATAATGGGTAGTTACTTCATCTCTCTAATTTGTACATAGGAATAATAACTTACTACAGTAAACACACACACACACAAATACTTAACTCAGAGCTCGAAACCATACCCACAATAAATGGAAGTACTAAATCTTTATTATTAATAATAGGAAAAAGAATAGCCCCAACAATGTTCATTTCATCAAATAGCTTTTGCTTTCAGGGTGCCTTTACTTAAGTAATACATGGTTATCTGGGAATTTCCTAATTCCTATTTTAATAGTCCGTTGTGATGCTAGAAGCGTAGATTGATTCTGTAATTTTTATATACTGTAGACATATATCTTGTTTATGAAATCACTACTCAAGGGCTTCATAATTTACACAAAAATCTGTATAGCTACTTTTTTATTGGGTAGTCTTGTCTGAATCTTAGATTTGCATATATTTATGTAGTTCATTAAATCAATATGTTCTTTGTAAACTGATATAAAATCTTTTTATACACAGTCATAAGAACATTTATTGATTTAATAAATCATACAGTTGCCAACCATGTATCAGTGTAAATTGTTTTTTATATATAGTGTGAGCATAGTTCTTTAGACAGAGTACATAATTCATCATTCAATTAACATAAATACATGATCAGTCAGTATTTACCTCCTCTTTGATACATAGAAGTTACAATTGTTTCTAATTTGATAATTTTCCTGTGGTGTTTTTGTGTTTTGCAGATGTTTTAAATTTAGCTTTTTTAAAAAACTCATTTCATAGTAAAAATTAAGTAGAGTTGACAGGTATAGAATGAATAATCTTTTTTGTAAAAACAATATGGAAAATTCTAAAGATTTGATTAAAATCCAAGTCATTAAAACTAACCTTTTAATATTTGAATACAGTGTTTGATTTTAAGGCTTAATCTTTGGAAAATACTACAAAGGGATACTCCAGATGGTGTGTGCTTAGTCGCTTAGTTGTGTCTGATTCTTTGTGACCCTATGGACTGTATCCCCCCAGGCTGCTCTGTCCATGGGATTCTCCAGGCAAGAATACTGGAGTGGGTTGCCATCCCTTTCTCCAGGGGATCTTCCCTACCCAGGAATCAAACCGTAGTCTCTTGCATCGCAGGCAGATACTTAACTGCCCCAGCCACCAGGAAAGACCCTCCAGAGAGAGGGAGAGAGATTCATTCACTCATTCGCTCATTAGGGGACATGTTTTGCTACTTTTCAGAGAACAGTAGTCAAATGTAGAGACCATACTACTTGCCAAGATTGTAAAGCTGATTATATTGACTGCTTCTTTTGAATTTGAATGCATGCTGGTATTGTCCTGCTTCTACTTGCTGTGATCTCTTGTTGTTAATGGAAGGTTAAAAAAAAAGTGTATATTCATTGACATGTGAAAGTGAAAGTGAAAGTCGCTCATAAGTGTCCAACTCTTTGCCACCCCATAGACTATACAGCCCATGGAATTCTCCAGGCCTGAATACTGGAGTGATGGGTAACCTTTCCCTTCTCCAGGGGATCTTCCCAACACATACCTAAGTACAAAAATATATCAACTGTAGTACTCACTGTACTTTCGAATGCTTTAACTGCTCTTTACTAGTTTGCCAATTTTAGACAGTTTCTGTCGAATGCCTGTTATATTAGTATTTATCCTCTCTTGCATTGATGCATTTTTGGCTGCATCACTAAATCAGCATTACATTTACATTGACTATATCACTGTGTTATAACTATATTTTTTCTTATACAACTTTTTATTTTCCCTAGGGTTAAAAATTGCCTGTGAATTTTTTCATTAGCTTTTATTTGACTATGTATCTATTTTTTCTCAATTATTTCAGAACATTTGTCATGGCCCTCAATAATTTTCTCAAATGGTCAAACACATCAAATAAATGATCAATGACTCATCTCTCTGCAGTCCTGGCAACCTTCCCTGAGTTTTTGTTTTTGTTTTCTCGACTGTGCCCCATTTTGTCTGTAGGTCTAATGCACATGTATTATCCTTCAGCATAGCATTGTGTTGTATCCTTGTTTACTGGATGCCACGCTTTTCCTTTTTTGTTGGAAAACATACTCTTTTAGCTGCCAAAGAAAAGTTGTGTTGGAAGCCTTTTTTCAAAAATTCTAAGAACGTCTAAAATATTTTGATCTGATCCTTTTACTGACAACTTGAGAAAGTATGAAAATCTGGGTTAGAGCTCATTGTCCCGCATAATTTTGAAGACGTTGCCCTACTGTCTTCCAGTATGCAGTGCTATTGAGTAATCCAGCACCTTGCTGACTCATATCTACTTAACCTGTCTTTGTATCTCGTTGGAAGCCTGATTTTAGAACTTTCAAGTTTTGAAATTTCACAATAATGTGGTTTAGAGTAGACTTTCTAAGAAAGTCTGTTAGACTTGGCATTCACAGGAAGGTCTTCTGGTATAGAAACTCCTGTCCTATGAAATTTTCTTGCACTATATATTTGATAATATTTCTTTACCTCTTTTTTTTTTTTTGAGTCTGCTGTTGAACTTCCTAAAATGATCCTCTGTTTCTTATCTTTATTTTCATATTTTCCATGTCTCTATCTCTTTATTCTGCTTTTTCAAGATTTATTCAATTTTATCTTTGAACTCTTTTTGTTGAATTTTTAATTGACTATATATATATTTATTTTCAAGGCTCTTTTGTAATTCTTAATTTTTCCTAATTTTTTCCTTTTGAAAATACTTTCTTAAAACGTTTTGTTTTATTTTATGTACTTAATATCTTCTGGCTGTGTCTCTCTGTAGCAGTTTAGTTTTATTCTACTTCCTTCATCATTTCTCTTTTCTCCAAGGTTGCTTTTCTGTCTGTTTTGGTCTCCTACATTCATGTTGGAGGTTTTTCTCAAATGTCTAGTGATTGTTCACTGCAAAGGCACTGGGTGAAATGTAGTAATGACATATGTAAACATAAGGGACAGTAATCAATGGAACTCTGGAGTGCAGTAGCCACACTGTTCAGAGGACTGTTTGATTTTAAGTTTCATCCAGAAATTTACTTCTCCCTCCCGCCAGAAATACCCCGTGTCATTAAAACCTGCTGCTGTTGCAAAACATAAAATGAAAGGAAAAATAAGACAGAGGGAAAGACCTAGAGCCAGAAAGAGAGAGAGAGAGAGTTCAGAGTCTTAAGAATCAAAGATGGGTTGATGGATTGGTAAGTATGAATGCAAGAGGAAGGAGAAAGGGAGAAAGAAGAGAGAATAAATGATAATAAGAATATATGTTCAGAGGTGTTTTTGAAGTAAATTTAATGACCCTTCAGGAGAGAGAAGCTTTGTGTTAACTTTGGCCAGGAAAAAAAAATGACAAGAGAAAATTCACGTTAATAGTTTTCTGGGGTTAACTACTATGTTTTAATTTTATTACACTATTACTCCTGAAGTAGTCCTTTCTTGATTATCTAAAGGTGATAAAGTGAATACCTTCCATCAGCTTATTATACTTATATGCACACTTCAGATTGATTTGCCTGTCTCATTCAACCTGAGATATAAATTGAGTTTTTCTGGTAATTTTGTGGATCTTTGCTTAGATTTTGTCTTCTACTGATTTTTATCTTTATCTTGGGCTCATTTATGAGGCAGTGGTTGGACTTGCCTTAAAACTTTATCAGCAATAGTAATAGAGAAGTACTCACTTCTTACCTATATCCTTTTATAGAGGAAATGCTTCTATTTGGAAGAATCATAGATTAGAGTGAATTTAACACTCAGTGGTACCTGTCTCACTGAGTCCTACTAACTCTCATTTCTATATCCTCTTTCTGATAGCAACCTTTTAGAGAAAGATGCAGGACAATGTGTGTGTGTTCATGTGTGTGTATGTGTGTCTGCTCCTTCATGGTATGGATTTTCTTGAATTCTATTTGCCCTTTTTAAAGTGTCAATATTTAAGTGGAACAGATTTAGCAATGTAACTCTGCTGTTGACTTTTGAAAAAGAACATGATTTTGTTTCCATGTCTGCAAGGTCCATATCTGATTAAAAATGATTGCATCTGAAACTTCTGGATCAATGAGGTTGAATGACTTAACCCAGCCTTTGTGTATTTATCTCTGTCTCTATCTCTGTTTCTGTCTGTATGTTGTGTATTCACACACAGAGAGATGGGCATGTCTAAAATATCTTGATCCTCATTTTAATTGATAGATTAAGAAAGTATGAAAGGTGTGTATGTATACATACATATGTGTGTGTATGTACGCAAGTATATTTGAATGCTCTCCTAGCCTCAGCATATAGTAGTATGTTTAACTACTTTTTAGAAAGTGAATGGTTTTAGAAATTGAATGATTTATTGTTACTGGTCATCTGTAAAATGGTATTTGATTCCTCTTCTGGTAAACAAAATCTTCCTCCTTCATCCTGCCTCCTCAGAGCTTGGTAATCTGGCCTATTGTAGAGTTAACTTTATGACACTGTTCATTTCCCAAGTTTCAAACTTTATTGTCTATCAGACATCAATTCCTACCTTTTTCTAGGCAAAGAGAAAACCAATTTTATTCAAGAAATCACCCTTAGTGAAAATGAGCGATCTTCTGTCCAGGTCAGGTGTAAGAGGGAGTTAGTTTAATCCAGTCATGTGCCTTAGCCCTCTTGCCCACATCCCCCTCCCCTCTGCAATATGTTTTTTTTTTTTTTTTTTTTTTACCAATTTAAAGTTTTATTAATCTTTGCTTTATTCAAGATGGTTTGAGATAGATTACAAAGTGGACTGGCTCTTATTATGTCCAAAATAATGAGAAAAAACAGAATTTACTGACTTCTGGTCACTGGTTACCATTTTGTATACTTACCACAGAGCTGTGTATTTATTTACTTATTATTATTTTTAAAATTTTCTAAATTTTAAAATTGTATTTTATATTGGAGTATAGTTGGTTAACAATGTTTTGCTAGTTTCAGGTGTAGAGCAGAGTGATTCAGTTATACATATATTGATACATGCATCTATTCTTTTTCAAATTCTTTTCTCATTTAGGTTATTATAGAATATTGAGAAGAGTTCCTGTGCTATAAGTGGGTCTTTGTCAGTTATCTGTTTTAAATGTAAAAGTGTGTACACACCAGTCCCAAACTCGCAGAGCTGTATATTTCTAAATAGATATATGGCATTTTATTTAAGGAAAAAAAAAAGCTTTTGGAAAAGGTTTCATATTTCTCCATAATGAATATATACTGTTTTTTGTAAAGCACCTATAAAGCCACAGAATGACCATGTTTTTCATGCTTTAATTACTGTCTTGTTGACTGCAGCAACAAAAGAAACAGTAATATTTTATTAGTTGATTCAACTTCATATTGATTTTATGTTAATAGAAGTGATATTTTATTCTAAGAAATGTACAAAATAGTAGCAGTTGGTAACAATTCTTGGCAAAACAACTGATTCAGGTTTTTAAATTACCTCAGTTTATTCCTACTGCACTCATTCATTCAGTAAGCACTGAAGACCGGGCTCTACAGGCCACCCTGAGTATAGAAAAATCCCTGTCCTCAAAGGTCGGGGGACAGATAAAGAGTCAGACATTACCATTCATTCTAATATCGTAAGTGACAGTACAGATGACTACAGGGAACTGTGGGAACAAATAAGATGAGAACCAAATACAGATATATAGAGAGGAGAAGAAAGGTATTTTGGTATAAGGAATATTTAAAATAGGAAAGTGGGAGACACTTAAAGTGTCTTTAATTTTAAAAAGTTCTAAATGCTAATATTGAACTTGATCATGTTTTTACTTTCACAGCATGAGATTTATATAAGAAACTCGATGCAGAGATAGAATAATAATAACTAAAATTTAATAACTAAAGTTTACTGGGTGATGGTTAAAGAGTGAAGGTGGGATTTTTAATCCCCTTCTGTCAGATACTTGCTGTGTGAATTTAGGCATAGGAAGTGTGGTGTATTTTCCTTCTGTAAAGTGGGGATAATAGTGTGTATGTCATAGGGCTGCTATGAGGTTTCAGTGAGTTAAATCTTTAAGGGATTTAGAAGAGGGCTTGCCATGTACAGAGTGATCAATAAACTGCAGCTATTATTATTATTTACATAATACCATACCATCTTTTTGGAGAAGGCAATGGCACCCCACTCCAGTACTCTTGCCTGGAAAATCCCATGGATGGAGGAGCCTTGTAGGCTGCAGTCCATGGGGTCGCTAAGAGTCAGACACAACTGAGAGAGTTCACTTTCACTTTTCACTTTTATGCATTGGAGAAGGAAATGGCAACCCACTCCAGTGTTCTTGCCTGGAGAATCCCAGGGACGGGGGAGCCTGGTGGGCTGCCGTCTATGGGGTTGCACAGAGTCGGACACAACTGTAGTGACTTAGCAGTAGCACACCGTCTTTTTAATAGTATGACAAGCTGATGTGGGAGACAGAATAATGGCACCACAGTGTTCGCATTCTAATCCCAGAACCTGTGAACATGTTCTGTTGCCTGGCACGGAGGAATTTGCAGTTGGGATTAAGTTAGGATTTCACTATGAAGAGATCATCCTGGATTATCATAGCGAGCCCAGTGTAATTACAGGGATCCTTAGAAGTGGGAGAGTCAGAGTGGGAAATGTAATGTGAACAGCAGAGGGTTGTAGTCATAGATTGAAGACTCTGTGCTGTTGGCTGAGAAGATGGAGGGAAGAAAGCAACAGGAGCTGATGAGTGTTGTAGGTAGGTGCTTGAAGCTGGAAATGCCTGAAATGGATTTTCCGCTCATTCCTTGGGGGTTGGACCATAAAGAAGGCTGAGTGCGAAAGAACTGATGCTTTTGAACTGTGATCCTGGAGAAGACGCCTGAGAGTCCCTTGGACAGCATGGAGATCAAACCAGTCAATCCTAAAGGAAATCAACCCTGAATATTCATTGGAAGGACTGATGCTGAAGCTGAAGCTCCCAATATTTGGCCACCTGATACAAAGAACCAAGTCACTGGAAAAGACCCTGATGCTGGGAAAGACTGAAGACAGGAAAAGAGGGTGACAGAGGATGAGATGGTTGGATGGCACCATTGACTCAATGGACATGAGATTGAGCAAACTCCGGGAGGTGGTGAGGGACTGTGAAGCCTGTTGTGCTCCTATGAGGTTGCAAAGAGCTGGACACGAGTTAGCAACTGAACAATGACAACTTGGGGTGTGGGACATGGCCCTGCAACTTGATTTGGTCCTGGTCAAACCAGTTTTGGAATTGTGACCTCCAAGCTGCAAGATAATTTGTATCAATTTAAGCCATGGAGTTTGTGGTAATTGGTTAGAGCTGCAATAGAAAACAAATAAACATTTCCTTTTCTCAAATGAGGAAATGCACTCTGGGAAGTTAAATCACTGGCAAGGTTACCGGAAGCTCTGAGGCATGAGTGAGCAGGGGTCGCAGGCAGCTAGGCCTTGTGAGTGAATAGTAACCGGGCGCCCGGGGCCTGCAGTCAGGCCCTCCTGAAGTCCTGAACTCCCTGGCTCTTAAGGTGGCCAATTGCCTCTCTTCTCCCTGAGATATATTCTTGCAGGTAGCCCCACCACTGGCTTTTCTATTCTGTTAAATCACTGAACACTTTTCTGGCCCCTTCTCTTTTTCCAAAAGTGTTAGACATCTCTTTTCCCCTGGTGGCTCTCTCATTGCTTCCTGTCCTGGCGAATGTATGCCATCTTTTCCCTGTCCTTATGCTCATTTTAGTAAGAGCTCATCAAGGAACAAAAATCTGCTATCAACCCAGCCGTGCTCACCCCAAGCAGCATATTAATTTTTGACCCATGGCAATGCCTCCTGTCACTTCAGTACCCTGGAAAGATTGCAAACAATTGCATAAATTCAGCCAGATGACCAGAAGGAAAATGTCTCACGTGGTCATCATGAAAGCACCCACGGGTTTTGTATTCTTTAATAATCTTTCCATACAATCTTAGTGGTAGGGCAGCAGGTAGGAGGCAGTGCTTTTTCACAGCCTGCCAAAATAGTCATAATGGATGCATTTCATATTTCGGGACAGATTTCTATGAATTCACTTATATTTTTTTACAAATTTTCTGGAAGTTTACTCATACTTTCATGAGCTCCTTCCCCGTATTGGGGGAGAAAAGGGAATTACAGTGCATACATTTTTGGGTGTGTGTGGGTCACAGTGTCCTGGTATTCGTAAAGACCTTTTATAAAAATAAAATACTGCCCAAGAGATGACCAGAATTGGCATTTAGTACAGAAAAGATAACATGATTAATCAAAAATTTAAATGTTCATTTTTAAACAAATATTCAGACCACCACTAGGCATGTCATCCAGCTACATGGAGCAGCTGAAGGGCATGTCCCTGCTAGTTAGGGCCTGACAAAACGTGGTCCACTACAGGAGGGAATGGCAAACCACTTCAGCATTCTTGCCTTGAGAACCCCATGAACAGTATGAAAAGTAAAAAAGATAGGATACGGAAAGATGAACCTCCCAGGTTGGTAGGTGACCAATATTCTACTGGGGTAAAGCAGAGAAATAGCTCCAGAAAGAATGAAGAAGCTGAGCCAAAGTGGAAATGATGCCTAGTTGTGGTTGTATCTGCTGGTGAAAGATAAGTCCGATGCTGTAAAGAACAGTGTTGCATAGGAACTTGGAATGTTAAGTCCATGAATCAAGGTCAATTGGATGTACTCAAACAGGAGATGGCAAGAGAGAAAATCCACATTTTAGGAATCAGTGAACTGAGATAGACGGGAATGGGCAAATTTAATTCAGATGACCATTATGTCTACTACTGTGGGCAAGAATCCCTTAAAAGAAATGTAGCCCTCATAGTCAACAGGAGTCTGAAATGCAGTACTTGGTTGCAGTCTCAAAAACGGCAGAATGATGTCTCTTCATTTCCAAGGCAAACCATTCAGTATCACAGTAATCCAAGTCTATGCCCCAACCTGTAACGCCAAAGAAGCTGAAGTTGAACGATGCTATGAAGACCTACAAGACCATCTAGAACTAACACACACACAAAAAGATGTCCTTTTCATCACAGGGGACTAGAATGCAAAAGTAGGAAGTCAAGAGATACCTGGAATAACAGGCAAGTTTGACCTTGCTGTACAAAATGAAACAGGACATAGGCTAACAGAGTTTTGCCAAGAGAATACACTGGTCATTGCAAACACCGTCTTCCAACAACACAAGAGACGCCTCTACACATGGACATCACCAGATGAAAAGTGAAAGTCGCTCAGTTGTGTCCAACTCTTTGGGACCCCACAGAATAGTCAGTGGAATTCTCCAGGCCAGAATACTGGAGTGGTAGCCTTTCCCTTCTCCAGGGGATCTTCCCAACCCAGGGATCGAACCCAGGTCTCTTGCACTGCAGGCGGATTCTTTAGCAGATAAGCCACCAGGGAAGCCCTAGAATCCTGGAGTGGGTAGCCTATCCCTTCTCCAGCAGATCTTCCCAACCCAGGAATTGAACCAGGGTCTCCTGCATTACAGGTGGATTCTTTACCAGCTGAGCTACCAGGGAACCTGAATCAGATTGATTATATTCTTTGTAGCTGTAGATGGAGAAGCTCTATACAGTCAGCAAAAACAAGACCTGGATTATACAGTGGAGATGACGAGTAGACTCAAGGGACTAGATCTGGTAGACAGAGTTCTGGAAGAACTATGGACGTATCAGCTACTGTTCCTGCAGGAGGTGGTGATCAAAACCACCCCCAAGAGAAAGAAATGCAAGAAGGCAAAGTGGTTGTTTGAAGGGGCCTTACAAATAGCTGAGAAAAGAAGAGAAACCAAAGGCAAAGGAGAAAGACAACGATATGCCCAACTGAATGCAGAGTTCCAGAGAATAGCGAGGAGAGATAAGAAAGCCTTCTTAAGTGACCAATGCAAAGAAATAGAGGAAAACAATAGAATGGGAAAGACTAGAGATCTCTTGAAGAAAATTAGAGATACCAAAGGGGCATTTCATTCAATGATGGGCACAATAAAGAACAAAAATGGCAAGGACCTAGCAGAAGCAGAAGAGATTAAGAAGAGGTGGCAAGAATATAGGAAAATTGTATTAAAAAACCTCTTAATGACCCATTTAACCACAATGATGTGGTCACTCACCTAGAGCCAGACATCCTGGAGTGTGAAGTCAAATGGGCCTTAGGAAGCATCACTATGAACAAAGCTAGTAGAGGTGATAGAATTCCAGCTGACCTGTTTCAAATCTTAAAGGATGATGCTGTTAAAGTCCTGCACTCATTATGCCAGCAAATTTGGAAAACTCAGCAGAGGCCATGGAGTGGAAAGGTCAGTTTTCATTCCAATCCGAAAGAAAGGCAATGCCAAAAACTGTTCAAATCACCGTGCAATTGCACTCATTTCACATGCTAACAAGATAATGCTCAAAATCATGCA
The DNA here is from genome assembly GCF_032452875.1 of Bos javanicus. NCBI lineage: Eukaryota > Metazoa > Chordata > Mammalia > Artiodactyla > Bovidae > Bos > Bos javanicus. The sequence continues at coordinate 28,308,825 of NC_083887.1, read as the reverse complement.
AGCTAGGCTTCAGCAATGTGTTAACGGAGAACTTCCAGATGTTCCAGCTGGATTTAGAAAAGGCAGAGGAACCAGAGATCAAATTGCCAGCATTTGCTGGATCACAGAAAAAGCAAGGGAATTCCAAAGAGCTTTGGCCACCTTATGCAAAGAGCTGAGTCATTGGAAAAGACCCTGATGCTGGAAAAATTGAGGGCAAGAGGAGAAGGGGGTGACAGAGGATGAGATGGTTGGATGGCTTCACTGACTCAAAGGACATGAGTTTGAGCAAACTCAGGGGCATAGTGATGGACAGAGAAGCCTGGTGTGCTGCATTTATAGGGTCGCAAAGAGTCAGACATGACTTAGTGACTGAATAACAACAGCGGCAACCTTATCAAGGGTGATATTAATATGAGGAATAAGTAAATATTAATTAAAAGAATATAAAAACCCTAGTGTTTGCATTGTAATACATATGATGCTGGGAAAGATTGAGGGCAGGAGAAGAAGGGGGTGACAGAAGATGAGATGGTTGGATGGCGTCATCAACTCAATGTACGTAAGTTTGAGCAAACTCAGCAAGATAGTGAAGGACAGGGAAGCCTGGTGTGCTGGTTCACAAAGAGTGGACACAGCTTAGCAACTGAACAGCAACAACATGGTATGTTTACCTTATAACTTATATTTGCTAATATAAGTGTCTCATGTCTCTTTATAATTGAAAATTGTAACTATTAGGTCTTTACAGAATAGATATGTAGAGCTAATTTCTCATTCTCTGGAGGTGTGCAAGAATAATTGAGTTTTTCACTTGTTCTTTAAAGATGAACATTGTAATAGATCTCTTTTTTTTTGAGTGTTGAGTTCCCAGGTTTCTAACTCTAATTCTGTTCTCCTTGAATTCTCGGGTGTGAATGGATGAAACTGACGATGTAACAAGAAATCTCATACTTATTACGCTTTGTCAAAATGAGTAATTCTTTTCAAAATTTTTCTGTGCTTCAAAATGATCATCTAAAATTCTTGTGCTTTCACGTGGAGGCTGAGAATTGCCAAGTTGGAGCCTTCTGTGAAGAAAGGAAGATTCTGTTACTCCACTAGAATTCTGTTAAATTACAAAGGAAGATGACTAGATGATATGGCACAGAATTTTACCAGTGAGAATAATTGTATAATGTAGGATAGTTCTGATTTAATAGTTATGTCAGTGTAGTGAATATCATTGTTTTTACTTGCTCATCAAATGGTTTGATGTTAAATGAGCATAATGCCTGGATAACATTAAGATTCTCAGAGTAAAGAAATGTGGTAAAATTTTCTTGCTACTAGTGAATGTAAATTGTGTTTGAATAAACATACTGTATGTTTTGTTGTTGTTGTTTAGTCGCTGAGTTGTGTTGAACTCTTTTACACATGGACTGTAACTCCATGGACTGTACCCTGCCAGGCTCTGGCTCATCTGTGCATGGGATTTCCCAGGCAAGAATACTAGAGTGGCTTGCTATTTCCTTCTCCAAGGGGTCTTCCTGACCCAAGGATAGAACTTGCCTCTCCTGCGTGGTCTTAATATTGATTCCATGCATTATTTCTACTGTGTATCAGCTACTGTTCTTGGTGTTTTGTTAACAACAGTAAACAAAAGCAGAGTCAACATGAGAAGACCAGGTGGTGCATTTTTTAAAATTAATTAATTTATTTTAATTGGAGGCTAATTACTTTACAGTATTGCAGTAGCCTCTGCCATACATTGACATAAATCAGCCGTGGGTATACATGTATACCCCCCTTCTGAACCCCGATCCCCAGGTGGGGCATTTAAAAAAATTTGAATTTTATTTTAACTAACTGTTGAAGGATTTTAAGTGGGAAAATTACATAATTTGTAAATATGTAAGTTGCATGATTTATAAGTACATCATTGTGGCTTCTCTGCACATCATGGATTATTTGGAGAAACAAAGAGGAAGCTGGAAGACTGGATGGAGGCATTAAAGTTATTCAGGGGGAGAATGATGGTGGCTTGCCTTGGAGTTAGAGAAGAGGAGATATAGAAAAGTGAACATTTCAGAAGGTGGTGTTGGCAAGACTTATGGTACAGTAGACAGATTTGAAAGGGTGGTTGAGGAAAGGAAAGGAATTAATCATGATGCCATAGTTTTGGGCCTGAGTAGGTATTTAGATGGTCAAGATACAGAAGTCTGGGGAAGAACAGATTTGGGGGTGAAGTAGGAAATAGTCAAATAGGAGGTTAGATTTCTAGTCTGGAGTTTTAAGCGGGGGATCAAGGCAGGAAGGATGGCTTTGGGGCTCACTGAAATAAAGGTGACATTTAAAGCCCAGGCATAGATGATATGATGTATATGCAGATAGAGGAGAGAGAAAGAATTGTCGGACTGAGCCCTGGAACATTCCATGATTTAGTGGTCATGCAAGAACATGGGTTAAAAAAAAAAAAAGAGCATGGGTTCAGCAGTTGAAACTAACGAGGGACATAGCTAAGAAACTCAGGGAGAGGATAGTGTCACGGAAGCTAAGAAAAGGAAGTGTTGCAAGAAAGAGAACATGGTTAATTGTCCATAGCTAATGAGAGTTCAGCTATGATAGGGAGAAAGAACTGATCATCAGATATGGGGACAAGGAAGTTGTTGATTATATTAATAAGAAGCCCAATTTTAAAAGGTTAAAGGAAAAACACTAGCTAGGAAAATAGAAGAAATAGTGAGTATGGGCAGTTCTTTCAAGAAATGTTCATATGAAGTAGAACAGAGAAATAAGGTGGGATCCCAGAAAAATTATTCTAGGTATAGTAGAATATACCTATATGTTTGGATGCTGATGGAAAGAGATAAGGAGAATTTGATGATGACAAACAGGCTAATTTTACACTTGAAGTTGTTAAGAAGTTGAGAGTCTAAGCATCAAGGAATTATACAGTTACGACCAGTTGAAATTCATATTAAAATCTGGGAATTTGACCATAGGTAAGAAGTTTGATGAAACATAATGAATCTTTTTACACCAAATTTTGAAAGTGATACATGGAAAAATTGATCTTAACAACTATTTTCTCTCTTGAAGAAATCTTGTGTCTTCCTGATAAAAATTGCAAACATATTATTGAGTAAATAGGAAATGCTTTCAAAACCATGGAGAAAGCATATGTGTATCTTATCTCTGAAGGTGTGCCAACAGGAATTTGGCCAGAGAATACTGTCAGTATTTTGGTCCTTTGTTGTAGGTTTTAAGAAGAATCATATTAAAATTTGTGACCTTCTTCCTTCTCAGAAGTTAAGTAGTTTAAAAGATTAAGAGGGGAATTATTAAAAGAAGTATTTTCACAGAGTTCCCAGAGAAAGAGCGCCCCTTGGAAACAAAACATGCAGTACATTTTCAGAAATGATCATCGTGAAAAATCAAAGTCGACTCTAGTTCAGTTTCATGCCAGTAATTGAACTCTGAGAGACTTAACAGAATCTGCAGTGTCTTGTTAGGTATACCTGTTATAAGCCATATAATCCTTAAGGCAAATTATTTGAGAATAATGGACTTACTTCTGTCTTGTTATGGATCCCATCAATAGTTGTATATAATCATTAATGGAGAACCTTTCAAAAGCAATGTTTTAGAAATCTTCCGATTATTGCTCCCAATGCGTACTTTGCAATGCTTATATTGTAAGAGATGTTTACTACTACTTCATTGTCAAGGTCTGCCTCAGGCAGCAGTTTGCATTCAGTGGGGATCTAGACAAGGGAAGAGGTGTGTATCTCGGGCCGTTCTCCCCTCTTGTGTATTCTAAGCTCTAGTGTCTTCTCATAATAATTTGGCTGCAATTAACAAAAAAACATAATAACTTGAGTTTTTTTTCCTATTTACATTGGTTTTTCAGGGAGGGTCTGGTCTCTTTCCAGCTCATCCCTTCTTGGTGGGCCAGAGTGATATGCATATTCCCCAAAAGAAGGAAGAATGGAGGAGGAAGAAGGCAAGCATTTACCAGCTGCCTCTTAGAGGAGGAACCCAGAAGCTGCTGCAGGATAGTTTTGTGTGAACCGTGTTCCCAGAAGGAGACCATATTATAATTCCTGGGTATAAGGGAAGCCAGGGAATACAGTCTTGATTTGGGGCATCCATGCTCCAAGGTCAGCATTCAGTTTCCATAGAAAAAGGCATGAAATAAATATTGGGTTAAGGAGTTCTGCCATTACATCCAACTCCTGACATCACAGAGGTCTGCATTTCCTTGATATATACATGCTCTTGATCATCTTTCTTCTTGCCTTTCACATCTGTTTTACATGGATCTTTGAGAGTAAGAAAATGGCATCTCTTCCTTCTAGCCAAACTGTGCTAGGGTTCAAGTATTCCCAAGCAAAGTGCAGGCTGGATAGCATTCTCTTGGGAGCTCTTGGCCCAGAGCCCTTGTGCAGTGCACACTTCGTGACACTGTACATGGCAGCCCTGTTTCCTTGCTCTGAGATCTCTTCTGTGTCCTCTGCTACCTGTGGGAAGGAGAGCAATCAAATTATCTAATTTAGGTGATATATATATATATTTTTTTACCTTCCACAGGGGTTATGTATGAAATATTTTTGAAATGGAATAAACCCCTTCCAGTTCTTTAGTATCTCTATATGCAAAACTTTCCAATAGCAGTCTGACCCTATTCTGAAGAGAAGTCTTTCTCAGTGTAGTTTTGTTTGGAGGTTACAGCTGTGGATGCCTGTCTCAGCATACCACTTAAAGCATACCACTTAAACTCCAGTGGGTACAGGAGACTAAATTTCTTGTTTGTTTTCTAGGGATAGCATTAACTTTTGTAATGGAGTCATACCCTGATATATGATTTACTGGAAAGATGAGAATTGGCCAGATGTTTAAGAAACATGAAGCTAATTTTGCTTGAGTTGTAGTCCACAAATTTGATAATTTATCTCAGGGTATCAAGCCAACCTTGAGAGAGAATGTTCAACTCATTGAATCTCTTCTCCCATTTTCTCTGAATTCCAAACCAAGTACTTGAGACTTCTTAAACAACCAGTTGTATTGTTCTATGCTTTCCATTGACTGTAGTTGATTAGTTCACGTGAGTGGAGTATAACTGAAATAGTACTAATTTGGAAATGAGTTTGAAACTATCTTCTGTAACTGTTTTACACGGGAGGCTTATTTAGCATGAAAGTGTGAGTGAATTCATAGAATTATTTCTCCTTAATGAAAAACAAAAGTTGTTGTTTGGTGAGAAATCATGCCTTTGTTTGCAACACGTGATTTAAAGAAACTACTAAAGCTGTATTCTGATTTTTTTTTCAGATAGTTTCTGTGATATAGACTTTTTTATGTGTTTTCTGTGAATTTATATCATGCTGTAAAAGTGTAGCTTTGTAATAGTGTTAAGAATGTGACTGAGTAGATGAATCAGATTTTATTTTTCACGCCCAAGCTGTTTCCCTTTTCAATGTGTCCAATTAAAATATGTTACAGTTTTCATAGTGAGTGTTTCAGTGTATTATGAGAAGGATGAGGGACAGCTGGACCAAAATAGTTGTTCTCTGTGAAAGTTTAGGGAATTAGTGAAATATGCTTTAAAATTACCTATATTTGTTTTTCTCTCACCCTTAATTTCTAACTAAGGGCACTGGAAAACTGAAGTTCTGTGGTTAACTAAAGCTTTTCAAAGTCATGAAATTTGACCGTAAGCCAAATGTATTAATAGTGGTAACACATGCTGTGGGAAACTTCCGTGTGTTAACAGCTCTCACAGCTGGACTACATCTTCCAACCTCCCTGCCCGTTTAGCATGATCATGCCTTTGAGTTCCAGAGAATGGAGTGTGGATGGAGATGGCATGTCATTCCAAGACTTTGCCTGTGAAACTCCTCTCCATGGCCTCCGTGTTGTTTCATGAGCGTGTGATTGATGCTGGGGAGGGTGAAGCCTTAGCTGACTGCTGGACACAACAGACCGGAAGCCTGGAGCCCTCAGTGACTCTGTAGAACAGAATTACTGTGATGTGGATGAGAAGTCAGTGCAGGCTTAAACTGCTGAAAACTCATGTAAGAATCATACCAACAAATGTATGCTTCTCAGCTCTTGGGACCTTAGAATCAAGCTGTGTGCTCTGGAGGAAATAGGATTTAGTGAAGACAAGACACTGTCTCTGCCAGAGTTAACTTGCCCACGTTTTCAGGCGTAGATATTTTGTGTGCTTAAAATGAAAATTCTGTGTATCTTACATTATCCCAGATGTCTTCTAACCCTGCAAAGTGATGTGAGTTGTATACTCACTAGGAATGTTTGGAAAGTCCGGCATAGATTCATTTCAGTTCCAGCATTTCAGTTCACTCTGAACCATGAATATTTCTGCAGCTGATCATTAACGTTGGTAATTGCACTGTTTCATAGCCAGCTTACTGGAATGATCTGTAATGCAGGCTGGCAACTGTCAACAGCTATCAGAAGCCATTTGAAATAATTTTCTGATTAGAGATAAGTTATTAATTTGTGCTCAGCTTTTCTACTCAGTGAATGTTAAAGTGGATTTTTGCCTCTTAAATATGGTAATAGCTTTTCCTTGGCATGCAAATAATTGTTATAAACTAAAAATTCCTTTCCCTCAAGAATCAACTTTCAAATGCCTTCGATGGATGATGCTTTTAAAAAATGTTATCATTCGGTTCTTAGAAGCTTGTTTTAGAGTTAGATTTGTTTTAAAAACTCATTTTGCCTGAAGTAAAGCTCTGTCTTTGCTGTTTTAGGAAGCAATGGAAGGACATTAAATTTCTTGTTCTTACACTCTTGCCCAAGTGTTTAATTAGAACATTTTCTACCAGGAAGAGACTGTTCTTTCTCAGTTCCCAGATAAAACAGTTGCCTTCTTAAGACTTTGGTGATAATGTTAATGTGATTAAGTGTTTGGATATCAAAGGCCAGGGGCCTGTCTTTTCTAAAAGAACTGGTTGTTTGGCTTTTGGTTTATATGTAATTTGGTGGTTTGGGCTTGCTTGAATACTAGATTCTGGGCCTAATTCTATCACTTTCTTGCTAAGTAATATCAAATAAATCTCTTAACTGCCCTCCTTTCTCATTCATTCATACCTATAACAGGAAAAGTTAGGAAGCCCTTTATAAAAGCTCTGTGATCCATTGAATTTATAATTTTTGCATGGGAGGTAGTACCTTTATCCTTGGTGACTGTTATTCTAGAGGTGAGAATAAGTTCTCTTTTAAAATATAATTTTATTGTAATTGTTTATTTTTGGCTGTGATGGGTCTTCGTTGCCGTGCAGGCTTTTCTCTGGTTGCGGCGAATGGGGGCTGCTCTTTTGTTGCCTTGCACAGGCTTCTCATTGCAGTGGCTTCTGTTTCAGAGCACAGGCCCTAGGGCATGTGGGTTTCAACAGCTGTGGCTCTTGCCTGGGCTCTAGAGCACAGGCTCAATAGTTGTGGCACTCGGACTCAGTTGCTCCGTGGCATGGGGGATCTTCCCAGACCAAGGATCGAACCCGTATCTCCTGCATTAGCAGGTGGTTTCTTTACCACTGAGCCACCTGAGAAGCCCCTTCAGGAAATTGGGAGAGTTTAAAATAATTCTTGAAATATTAAGTTCTAGAAACATCAAAATTTTCTAAGATTTATTTATGAGAAATTTAGTTTCACTTAAAAGTTTCAGTAGAGTATTTGAAATCCTCCGGGAGAAATTACTCTCTTTGGGTCCACGTACATCTGTGCAGTGATATTCTTATAATTATTCTTCAGGACCAACCGTAGAAATTCTTAAAAATATAGTTGTCTGTTTAGATTACATGCCTTTCCTTTCTGCTTTTGGATTGGACAGACAAATATATAGCTCAGTGAAATTATATTGTATGTGAGGAAATTGTTTACTCTTACCTACCTTATAAAGCATGCAAATTGCTTACTTTTCAGTAGATGCATTTAAAATAAATTATAGCTAAAAATAAAAAAAATTAAAAAATAAAATAAAATAAATTATAACTAATCAAATGTGTCGCTTTGTTTCCTTTTAAATGACACAGTTGTGTGCCAGCACAGCAAAAGTAGAAATCAGTTTGGTTATCCTTTATTGCAGATGGAAGTTGATTGGTTCAAAAAATGAATTTGCAGCTACATGAATTGATATTTATGAATTGATGTGTAGATGAGTAGGAATCACAGTTGTGTCCAAAAGAGATGATTGCTCTTGAATATATGGTGAAATATTAGATAATTCTGTCCTCTTCTCCCCATCTGTCCACAATTTATTAGTGGAGAATAATGTAATTATGTTATTTGTTTTAATTTTTTGTGTGAAAGAAATACATACTGTAATTTTGGCTGTATGTGATATTCTTTTTTTTATTTTTATAATTGGAGTTAAAATGTTGAAACTTTTTTTGATTGGTTGTAGTTTAATACCAGTTAAATGAATTTAGTTGTTTTTCATAAAGCATTTTACATAATGTCTGTGTATGTGTATTAACTGGAAGTGAATGTTGACTAATGTCTAAAGTAAAAAAAGCAATTAGTGAATTATTTAACTATTATACTTTTAATAAAATATTTATATCTAGGTTAAAATAAAAATCTTGTAATTGATTTTACTGCTTATCATCACTGTTAATCTGAGAAAGTATTGGCTTACTGTTGCTTCCTAACATAAGTACATGTTCAATCAGAGCATGTCTCAGAAATTCAAACATAATTTCATGAGTTTACTGCTAATAATGGCTCTTAACCAAAGCAAAATGAGTGGGCTAAACAATGTAAATTAAAGGGTAATGCATCAGTTTACTAATTGTTTTTCTCCATTGCACACATTTTAAATTGTTTATGCATTATGCCACACTGGTGCTAAAACAAGTATTTACACTTTAGTTATGTTGCCATAGCAGTAGAAGATCTGTTAGGTTCTCAGCCAGTCTTTCTAAAATATAATCAGTATGTTCTTTTCTGTCGGTGTTTGTATTTCAATATGGCAGTGCTAATGTTGGCCTTATCAGTTTGTAAGCAGTTCTGCTTAGTTTTTCTAATTCTGTGCATATAAGCGAGATTCCCCTTAAATCAGACTGTCGAAGCCTCCCTTAGAGACTGAACTGTTTCTAGCAATGCCACCTACTCCTCTGGTATTTGTTTCCATTCATCTTTTTTAGATAGGAGACAATTTTGATGCTTTATATGCGGTTATTCCACAATTGGGCTTCCCTGGTGGCTCAATGATAAAGAATCTGCCTCTCAATGCAAAAGATGCTGGTTCAGTCCCTGAGCTGGGAAGATTCCCTGGAGTGTGAAATGACAGCCGACTCCAGTGTTCTTGCCTGGGAAATCCCAAGGACAGAGGAGTCTGGTGGGATGCAATTCAGTTACAGAAACTTCAGTCGTGTCCTGACTCTTTGCGACCCTGTGGACTGCAACACACAAGGCTTCCCTGTCCTTCATCATCTCCTGGAGCTTGCTGAAACTCATATCCATTGAGCCAGTGATACCATCCAACCATCTCATCCTCTGTCATCCCCTTCTCCTGCCTTCAATCTCTCCCAGCATCAGGATCTTTTCTAATGAGTTGCTCTTCACATCAGGTGGCCAGAGTATTGCAGCTTCAGATTCAGCATCAGTCCTTTCAATGAATATTCAGGGCTGATTTCCCTCAGGATTGACTGGTTTGTTCTCCTTTGTGTCCAAGGGACTCTCAAGAGTCTTCTCCAGCACCACAGTCCAGAAGCATCAATTCTTTGGTATTCAGTCTTCTTTATGGTCCAACTCTCACATACATATGTGACTACTGGAAAAACCATAGCTTTGACTAGACGGACCTTTGTTGGCAAAGTAGTGTCTGCTTTTTAATACGCTGTCTAGGTTTGTTATAGCTTTTCTTCAAAGGAGCAAGCATCTTTTAATTTCATGGCTGCAGTCGCCATCTGCAGTGATTTTGGAGCCCAAGAAATTGAAGTCTGTCACTGTTTGCATTGTTTCCCCATCTGTTTGCCATGAAGTGATGGTACCAGATGCCATGATCTCAGTTTTATGAATGTTGAGTTTTAAGCCAGCTTTTTCACTCTCCTCTTTCACCTTCATCAAGAGGCTCTTCGTCAAAAGTTCCTCTTTGCTTTCTGCCATAAGGCTGGTGTCATCTGCATATCTGAGGTTATTCATATTTCTCCTGGCAGTCTTGATTCCAGCTTGTGTTTCATCCAGCCTGACATTTCGCATGATGTACTTTGCATATAAGTTAAATAAGCAGGGTGACAGTATACATACAACCTTGACATACTCCTTTCCCAATTTGAAACCAGTCGGTTTTTCCATGTCCGGTTCTAACTGTTGTTTCTTAACCTGCATACAAGTTTCACAGGAGGCAGGTAAGGTGGTCTGATATTCTCATCTCTTTAAGAATTTTCCATAGTGTCTTGTGATCCACACAGTCAAAAGATTTAGCATAGTCAGTGAAGCAGATGTTTTTCTGGAATTCTCTTGGTTTTTCTTTGATTCAACAGATGTTGGTAATTTGATCTCTGGTTCCTCTGCCTTTTCTAAATCCAGCTCATATCTGGAAGTTCTCGGTTCACATACTGTTGAAGCTTGGCTTGGAGAATTTTGAGCATTACTTTGCTAGCATGTGAAATGAATACAATTGTGCGGTAGTTTGAACACTCTTTGGCATTGCTTTTCTTTGGGATTGGAATAAAAACTGGCCTTTTCCAGTCCTGTGGCCACTGCTGTGTTTTTCACATTTGCTGGCATATTGAGTGCAGCACTTTCACAGCATCATCATTTAGGATTTGAAATAGCTCATCTGGAATTCCATTACCTCCACTAGCTCTGTTGGTAGTGATGCATCCTAAGGCCCACTTGACTTTGCATTCTAGGATGTCTGGCTCTAGGTGAGTGATCACACCATCGTGATTATCTGAGTCATTAAAATCTTTTTTGTATAGTTCTCCTGTGTATTCTTGCCACCTCTTACTAATATCTTCTACCTCTGTTAGGTCTATACCATTTCTGTCCTTTATTGTGCCCTTTATTTTGTGTCCTTTATTTTATTTTATTTTTGTGTCCTTTATTTTGCATGAAGTGTTTCCTTGGTATCTCTAATTTTCTTGAAGAGATCTCTGGTGCTACTGCTAAGTCACTTCAGTCATGTCAGACTCTGTGCGACCCCATAGATGGCAGCCCACCAGGCTCTGCCATCCCTGGGTTCACCAGGCAAGAACACTGGAGTGGGTTGCCATTTCCTTCTCCAATGGATCAAAGTGAAAAGTGAAAGTGAAGTCGCTCAGTCGTGTCCGACTCTTAGCGACCCCATGGACTGCAGCCTACCAGGCTCCTCTGTTCATGGGATTTTCCAGGCAAGAGTACTGGAGTGGGGTGCCATTGCCTTCTCCAGAAGAGAACTCTAGTCCTTCCCATTCTATTGTTCCCTGTATTTCTTTGCATGGATTACTGAGGAAAGCTTTCTTATCTCTCTTTGCTATTTTTTTCGAACTCTGCTTTCAGGTGGGTATATCTTTCCTTTTCTCCTTTGCCTTTAACTTCTCTTCTTTTCTCAGTATTTGTAAGGCCTCCTCAGACAACCATTTTGCCTTTTTGCATTTATTTTTCTTGGGGATTGTACAGGGGATCACTGCCTCCTGTACAATGTCACGAACCTCCATCCGTAGTTCTTCAGGCACTCTATCAGATCTAATCCCTTGAATCTATTTGTTACTTCTACTGTATAATCGTAGGGGATTTGATTTAGGTCACACCTGAATGGATTAGTGGTTTTCTGTACTTTCCTCAATTTAAGTCTGAATTTTGCAATAAGGAGTTCATGATCTGAGCCACAGTCAGCTCCTGGTTTATTTTTTTGCTGACTGTATAGAGCTTCTCCATCTTCAGCTGCAAAGAATATAATCAGTTTGATTTCGGTATTAACCATTTGGTGATATCCATGTGTAGAGGTGTCTCCTGTGTTATTGGAAGAGGGTGTTTACAATAACCAGTGCGTTCTCTTGACAAACCTCTGTTAGCCTTTGTCCTGATTCATTCTGTGCTCCAAGGTCAAACTGGCCTGTTACTCCAGATATCTCTTGACTTCCTACTTTTGCATTCCAGTCCCCTATGATGAAAAGGAAACATTTTTTTGGTGTTAGTTCTTTTTTTGTTGAAGATACGTCTTCATAGAATCATTCAGTTTCAGCTTCTTCGGCTTTAGTGGTTGGGGCATAGACTTGGATTACTGTAATATTGAATGGTTTGCCTTGGAACCAAACAGAGATCATCCTGTTGTTTTGGGGATTGCCCCCAAGTACTGCATTTCGGTCTCTTTTGTTGACTATGAGGGCTGCTCCATTTCTTCTAAGGGATTCTTTCCACAGTAGTAGATACAATGGTCACCTGAATTAAATTTGCCCAAAAGAGTTGGATATGACTTAGCTGCTAAGCAACAGCAACAATTCCAGAGCTATGCCATTTTGTTTCCAGTTGTTTACCTCTTAGCTTAAAAAAAATTCTCTTGCTTAGCTGTGTGTCAAAAAGATCTGGGTTTGAAGGTTCACTTTTTCCCTTGTTAGGATGTGAGTTTGGGAGTGTTTTTAAACTTTGGAGTCTAAACTGTACAGTAATAGTGAATTCAGGGTATTTTATTAAATGACCTAGTGAAGTGCTTGGTACATAAAAGAAGTTCAGTGAAACATATTGAATGAAAGAAGTATGCATAAACTTTAATTAGTTGCCTTTATTTCTTTTCCCCTTTTATAAATAGGTGTTTCCTGATATGAGTACCTCAGATTTGATTTCAGTATCAGAGAGGGGAGGCTCACCCAAAGGGCAGAAGCCAGGACACTCTGAATGCAAAAGGCAAGACTCCTTTCTTTGGAGGTGAAGGGTTGAGGTGCCCCTTGAGGAAATTCACATCTTAGAATAATACTTCCCAGCTTCCTTTATTTCTTTCTGTGGAAACAACCACAGAAGAGTGTGCCATGGAAACTACTTTCCCTTTGGTAGTTTAAGGATGAGGTAATACCTAAAGGGGAAAAGTGGGGGTGTGGGGAAGATCAGTTAAGAGTTTAGGATTAACATATATACACTACTGTGTGTAAAGTTGGTAATCAACAAGGACCCTTTTATAGCACAGGGAACTCTATTCAATATTCTGTAATAACCTATGTTTTGAAAAGAATCTGAAAAAAGAATGGACATATGTATATATAGGGAAAAAAAGTGTTCGTCACTCAGTCTTGTCCAACTCTTTGTGATCCCATGGACTGTAGGCCTGCCAGGTTCCTCTGGTTCCATAGGATTCTCCAGTCAAGAATACTGGAGTGGGTTGCCATGCATTCCTCCAGGATATCTTCCCGGGAGACCTGGGATCGAACCCAGGTCTTCTGCTTTGCAGGCGGATTCTTGACCATTTGAGGTACCAGGAAGCCACAAAAAATTATGAGGTAATCCCATGCTATGGTGACATTTATAACCATAAATAAAAACCATCTCAGGTTTCTCAGGGACTTTGAAGTTTGTAGGATAAACAGGTACTTACTATGTAGGAGTAATTTTGTGAATGACAGAGCATTGCTCTGTTAATGGTTTATGGTAATCATTTTATCCTCAGCTCCCTATCAGCAGGGCTCTAGAATTACTGTGACCACTTACCCCTTTTGTAAAGAGCATTTGAGCTTCTTCCTTGTACAAAGAGCTGTAGACCCATTTGGAAGCTAGGTGAATCAGCCCTGGCTGTCATGTGCCACATACTCCCTTCTGTTTGCCCAGTCCCTGCACTCACTTCTACTTCCCTTTGGCCTTGGCTTTCTCTGCAAAAGATGGACACTGATTCTCTTGAGAAACCTATATGCAGGTCAGGAAGCAACAGTTAGAACCGGACATGGAACAACAGACTGGTTCCAAATAGGAAAAGAAGTACATCAAGCCTGTATATTGTCACCCTGCTTATTTAACTTCTATGCAGAGTATATCATGAGAAACGCTGGGCTGGAAGAAGCACAAGCTGGAATCAAGATTGTCAGGGGAAATATCAATAACCTCAGATATGGAGATGACACCACCCTACTGGCAGAAAGTGAAGAGGAACTAAAAAGCCTCTTGATGAAAGTGCAAGAGGAGAGTGAAAAAGTTGACTTAAAGCTCAACATTCACAAAACTAAGATCATGGCATCTGGTCCCATCACTTCATGGCAAATAGATGGGGAAACAGTGTCAGACTTTGTTTTTTTGGGCTCCAAAATCACTGCAGATGGTGATTGCAGCCATGAAATTAAAAGACGCTTACTCCTTGGAAGGATAGTTATAACCAACCTAGATAGCATATTAAAAAGCAGAGATATTACTTTGCCAGCAAAGGACCGTCTAGTCAAGGCTATGGTTTCTCCAGTGGTCATGTATGGATGTGAACGTTGGACTGTGAAGAAAGTTGAGCGCTGAAGAATTGATGCTTTTGAACTGTGGTGTTGGAGAAGGCTCTTGAGAGTCCCTTGGACTGCAAGGAGACCCAACGAATCCATCCTAAAAGAGATCAGTCCTGGGTGTTCATTGGAAGGACTGATGCTAAAGCTGAAGCTCCAATACTTTGGCCACCTCATGCAAAGAGTTGACTCACTGGAAAAGACCCTGATGCTGGGAGGGATTCGGGGCAGGATGAGAAGGGGACGACAGAGGATGAGATGGCTGGATGGCATCACCAACTCGATGGACATGAGTTTGGGTAAACTCCAGGAGTTGGTGATGGACAGGGAGGCCTGGTGTGCTGTGATTCATGGGGTCTCAAAGAGTCGGACATGACTGAGCAACTGAACTGAACTGAACTGATCCACTTAAGCTATATCCCTCTTTTCATGTGTGTGCATGTGTGTGTAGATACTATGTCGGGTGCTTTGATCAAACTTATTGCAATGGCAGATGTGGACAATATTTCTAAAAAGTAAAACACGTGAGGTAATCTACATTACTTGTAGCTTATAGTCAGTTCTTTTCAATAAAATGTTTTTAGGTATATTATGATTTGCACCTTCTGCTGTGCCATGGGCTATAGGTAACTGCAGATATATCGATGAAGAAAATGCAGTTTCTGCCCAAGAAGAGGTCTGGGTTCTACACTTAGTTTGGAAGCTAAAGGCTAGAAAATGAAAATCTTGAAGAGAGTAGTGCATTGAAACTCCAATCCTTTACCTTAGTTCACCTACACATTTCTGCCCAATTCACTTTGTCTGGGAAACTTGCCTTCCCCCACACCATGGGGCAAATCACATGCCCTTGTTTTATGCTCCAGTTTATGGTGAATCTTTCCTTCAGAGCATTTGTAATAACTAATTTTTTTTTAATTTGGGTGATATTTTCTTTGTGTTTTCCTTCAATGAGCTAGAAAGTTCCTGAATTCAGGGTTCCTATCTATTTAATTCAGCTGTGTTGGCACAGAGTAGGTGCTCAATAATCATTTAGTCCATATTTGGTTAAATGAATACTGAACTCTATGAATGAGTGGTGAGAACTAATTGTTGAATTCAGTTTCTTGTTCTTTCTTTTCACTCTGAATGTGAATGTCATTTCTCTCAAGGGTTTATTAATATTTGCTGTGTTTACAAAGCCTCTCTTCCATGCTTTTAAAAGTTTTATTTTGTAGTATTTTTTAGTTATCATGGGATAATCACTTAGAATTGCTTTCTCAGAGTCATGTTTGTGATTGGTAGAGTGGTTTAAAATATTTGAGTGCTTTGTTTAAGTGAGTGGGTATTTGAGAAATAACGCTTGGAGTAGACAGGACCAACTCCCGCATTCATTAGTTCTCTGCCATTTTTGTAGGTGGAAGTAAGTTAAGGCTTAACTATTTTCCTTTACATTTTAATGAATATTTCTATGCCAATATCTTGTTTCCTTTGTTAAATCACAATGTCCAGTGAAGACACTTCAGTGATATTTGCAATTTTAGAAAACGGAGTGGGTGTGAGTGATGAATGGATACATTGAATTAGGCTGAGGCATAAGAATGATGTGAATTTTAAAGTGTCTAGGAACCAGGTCATTTAAAATGGTAAAAGTGATTCTGCTGATCTTAACATTTTGAGTTCTGATCGACTTTTGTCCTTTTGATATTCTCTTACAGTCTTTTAAAATTGACCCCATTCTTCTACTCTTTTCTCTCTACCATTCTGAGTGCAGTTTAATTGGTGATTATCTCAGCTTCCCTCTTTTGCTGTTTGTCACACTGTCTTATTTCCTGTCAGGCCCTTGTTTTCTTAGGAATCACACTTTCAGAGTTAAGGTAATATGGTTTCCTCAGTTCTTAAAGAACTACACAGATTTGTTTTTTCTTTTTCTTTTTGACACCCATATGGGACTTTTGGTTACACCCTTCTGCTAATTAGTTGCCTTTTCTTTCCCGAGAGTGCCTGATAGAGAAATAGTTGTAAAAGAGAAGTAAAACTACCATTTTAATGTTTTTAATAATTTAATATCAAGGAATGCAATATTTTTGAATTGATAGCTTCTCCAGCAAAGTTTAAAACACTGTGGAAATTTATAGGATATGATTTTGATAGCACTCAAGATGAAATTTTATATGAAATATTTTAGAGTTTTTCCATATCCTTTTCATATCAGGGACACCTAGATGTTACTTTGAAAACTATTTACTGGGATGAGACAAAAGTTCTTCACTGATGTAGAGAAAAGTAACCAATAGCTCATTTTCTATTCAAAGTGACTGAAGATTTAAACTTTTTTCTCATATGCGTACTTAGTTATGTGATAGTAATAATTTTTTGCTTCTGTCTTGTGGTGTACATATAAATGTGCAGTCGTTGAAAATTACCCCTCTTCTAAAGTGAAAATCTCATTCATTTAAAAAAATCCATAAATTTTTGCTTTTACTGCTTTCACAACTCTGAACCAAGTAAAAGTTTTCCATAGTCACCTCACCATTATAGAATCTTTGCTTTGATAACTAATATAGATTTGCAAAATTGATGCCAAATAGAATTGCACATTATCTCCATTCACAAAGGTTGCTTTGCTAAGGAAACAATGTACAAAGGAACAATAATGTTTTTTTTCACATTTGGCTATTAAATACATTTTATAATTTGTTTAAATTGAATGACGTCTGACTTGGAGCAAGAGCTGGTGTTGTGCTACATATAAATGTTAATAAATATGCTGTACAGATTCAATTTAATAATTGTGGAAAATGATAAAATGTAATGAAAGACATCAGGACCAAAGAAGAGCAAAGTTCTGGACCAAATGCTGTGTAACTAAGGGCTCATTGATAGACCTCTCTGGATCTTAATTCCCTCATTTATTAAATGAGAGGCCCGGAAAGATGGTCCATTTTTATGCCTATAATTCTGAGTGTTATGAGAGTAAATTTTATCTCTCTTTGCAGTTCAGAAAGTTAACTCTTTTTGAATTATTTCTTTTTGGTTAGGTATGAATATCTCCTGCAGGCATTTTCCATCCATATTTCCAGATTAGCTGTCTTGAATGTTTTTCCTTCCTTTTCTTACCGGTAAATTTGGACTCTGTCTTGACACTGATGACAACTTCAGTATCCTTCTTGTCACCTTGCAGACTTTAAACATAAAAATCCTCATTGGTTTTAAAAGGGAAAAAAAAAAGTATGCATTAGTACTGTGAAGCTTAGCCTTGAAATATTTCTTTGCTTTTAAAAAATATTTGTTACTTGAACAGAATTTATTTCAGAATGTAAAATGGGAGAAGAAAGGAGCTAGATTCATTTGAGAATCCATTTATAGACAAATAAACATTTCCGATACTTTCTTAAAGTGAATACATGTGGAAATGTATTAACTGAGGTATGATGGAGTGTTTTAGCTTGTCTCTTATTGATTAGGGCAAGCACCTGGCTATATTTCCTCTTTTGAGATTGAAAAACAAAACTTCAAGTCATCAGCATGGATTGTAGATGGATTTTAACTGGATTTTGTCTTAGTTTTATCAATTTTTTTCTTTGTTAGTTTCTGTAATTCTGTAAATCTCAAACCTACTTCTATGACAGAACTGAGTTATGTTTGATTTATTAACCAGTACTTTAGCAGATGAAATATTTATTCATTGACAAAAATTGTTGAGATGTTTTTGTTATATTTTAAATAATTTCCTTTGAAAATAAGTTATACTTTTAGAATATGAAAGTGTTCTTTTGTTATGAAGATCAAAGGTGAAATACAACAGATGAAGAAGCAACTGCGTAAACTTGGAAGCCAAGATGTAACCTGTGAGGGAAAGGATACCTGGGGAAGGGGGGCTAACTTTGGGACTGTGACTTTATTCTGTTGTCTTCTATGTTCAGGAGTACTTTAAGGAAGGAGTTTAGATCTTGTTTCAAAATAATTAGAAGTTTCTTGCCATAATGAAGCTCAGTGTGCAAAATCCTAAAATTCCAAAAGACTTAAAGGAGGATGTCAGAAATCCTAGCTATGCTTCTGGTTCCGCCTGGAATTGAACAAATCCCTGTATATTTGTGTTTCTTAGTCTGTAGAAGAAAATGGCAACCCACTCCAGAATTCTTGCCTGGAGAATCCCATGGACAGGGCCTGAACAATGCTCATAGAAACTCTTGTGAAGCCTGAGCTGGACACTGGGGATTGGCTCCACATAGAGGCCCAAGGCCAGTGGCTGAAACTCAAGGGACTGAGGCTTAGGGTGCTGGGTTGGCTGGGGCGGGTGGGGCAGGGTGGTGAGTGAGGCTGGGTTGAGTTGGTGGGTGTTCTCAGCCTGGAAGACTTGGCTCTAGTCCTTGTCTCTTTGACCTTGTGAAGATGAGACCAGCTGCTTTGGTCTAGAGGCATGATCACAACCCTTCCACACACACACACAGATAGTTTTTCTTGGATTTCTTCTCTTGCACCGCACCTAGCATCAGGCTGCACACAGAAGGTGTATGCTTGCTGCTCCCAATTCCTGTAACTTGTTGCACAAACCCAAATTCAAAGCCCAGTCTGACCCTTCTTTGGTTGCCCATTTATCAATCCCATTGCAGCCACACCTCCCTATCCCTACCACCCTCTTCTCCGCCATGTCCCAGGTGGCCTGTGGTTAGTAGGAGATTCTGCAGCAAGGGGACTGCAGACAGACATGCCAAGATAGGCAGAGTTCGATCAGGAAGGCAGGGGAGGTTGGATAGATGCAGTCAGCCCAGCCCCACCCCTTCAGCATCCCGGGTAAGGGGCAACTGGGAGGGTAAAAGTCAGCTCCCAGAAGGTGCTCCATTAATGCCTGTTGTCAGCAGAAGCTAGGCATACCTGGGGTTGGTCCCTAGCAGTCTCCCATCCCAGGCAATGAGGCTGGTGGTGACAACTGCAGCCTAGCAGGCTGCAGTCTATGGGGTCGCAAAGAGTCAGTCAGACATGACTGAGCGACTTCACTTTTTTTTAATCTGTAAAATGAGGGTGTACATGAGGTGATTACTAATTTCTGTTCCACTTGAACACTCTGTGAAGTACAGATCATATTATGAATACCTTTTTTTTTTTTCATTTCCAAAGCTTTTTTTTAAAATCCTTTGGTTGGCCTTCAGAGAGTGAAATCAAAACAGACTCTCTCCATTTTGAATTTCTTTGTTTAATTATTTTTGCTCTTTGTCCAAAAGAATGAGCACCTTCATCTCTTGGATTTGAGTCAAATGAACACGTAAAACAGAAAACTCATAGCATTGTGCATTTGTCTGTACAGGTCTGGCCCATGTAAATCTGGCAGATATCTCAGGTTTATCTGTATCTAAAGAAGAAAGATGTGCTTGTTGAACCTTGAATAAAGGACCACCAGACAGCTTTTTGTCCTTTCCATTGTGAAGACATATTCATCTTGATCTTATGATGGTGGGAAATGTCCATTATCTCCTTTAGATATTTTTCTCTTTTTTTGTATATAGTTATTGGGAAAGCATAAAGTATAGGACTCAATGCTTAGGTATTTGTGTGTAGATTTCTTATTATAATTAGTTATGTGACTGCTTAACTACAGAATGTGGCCTCATGAGTCATGCTTTTAAAATATTAAAAGTTGATACATTCCAGTTATACAAATTCAATACTCAGAATTGCTAAATCTAAAATACTCTGAAAATTGAAGCAGAATTACTTTGCAAATCTGGCCCATGTTTAGTGACAAACTAATCTGAACTGACATGAAGTTATTTATAGTGGGAACATTTATGCATCTTCCTCTGTATGTATTACTGGTTTTGATGGTAAGGTAAAATATGCACTCTCTTACTGTTCTATAATGTGAAAAACTCTGAATTTCAAGATACATCTGGCTACTGGGGATTCAGATAAGAGACAGAGATCTTTATTATTATTAATTTTCCCAAAGGATTAACATGTGAACAATGTTTGGTTTCTTACTCATTTTTGCTGGTAATGGAAATACAATGCAATAATTTAGACAATAATTTAGTGCTTGCCCCTAAGAAACATTGGAATTCAAATCTGGAAAAATAAAATACACACAATATGGGAGAGGATCTTAACAAACACAAAGCATATAAAGTACTTATTTATCGGAATGAGTGCATGGTACCCGTGAGTTTTAAAGCCAGTGTTGTTTGCTCTAAATGCCAGTAGTGTTTTGTTGTTGTTGTTCAATCACACAGTCGTGACCGACTCTGTGACCTCATGGACGGCAGCACACCAGGTCTCCCTGTCCCTCACCATTTCCCGAAGTTTGCCCAAGTTCATGTCCATTGCACTGATGATGCTGTCCAGCCATCTCATCCTCTGATGCCCTCTTCTCCTTCTGTCCTCAGTCCCTCCCACCATCAGGGACTTTTTCAATGAGTTGGCCGTTCTCATCAGGTGACCAAATACTGGAGCTTCAGCATTAGCATCAGTCCTTGCATTGAGTATTCAGGGTTGCTTTCCCTTAAGATTGACTGGTTTGATCTTGCTGTCCAAGGGACTCCCTCTGAGAGTGTTTTGTACAGACTTGCTACACATGATTAAAAGAAATTCGGAATAGAAATAGTTGATAGGCAGACTGATATTTGCATAAATGCGAATTAATGGACTACTCTGGAAACATTCAATATTTTGTTGAGTAATTTGGCTTTGAAAACAAAGTGGTAAAAATTGTGTTTTAATGACAAATGCAAATGATATACAATAGTTTTGATTCAGCAGATTATATATATATATTTTAGTAACTATATGAATGAACATGAGTTTGAGTAGGCTCCAGGAGTTGGTGATGGACAGGGAAGCCTGGTGTGCTGAAATCCATAGGCTTGCAAAGAGCCGGACACGACTGAGCGACCAAACTGATAGGAATGAGATTGTGACTAATTCTCAAATAAAAGTGCTTTTAAATTTCCGATCTGTGCTCATAGATGACATTCAAAGTTGATGAAAAGCTTGCTCCTGACATAACAGATGGTGTGTATTGGGCTGTCTGGTGGGCAACTTGACTTTTAAAATAAACTAAAAATTCAGTTGCTAGTACTGTCACTGTTTTTAAAATTATAGTTGATGTACAATATTATATAACTTGCAGGTATGCAGTACGGTGATTCACAATTTTAAAGGTTATATTCCAGTTATAGTTATTATAAAATATTGGCTATATTCCCCATGTTGTACAGTATATCCTTATCATTTATTTTATACCTGACAGTTTATGCTTTTTAATCCGCTGCCTCTGTGTTGCCCCCGCTCCTCTCTCCCTACTGGTAGCCACTGGTTTGTTCTCTGTATTTACGTCTGCTTCTTTTTTGTTATGTTCACTAGTTTGTTGTGATACCAATACTTTTTGAAAATTTTACATTGCTTAGAAAGCTTTATATTTTAAAATTCTTTTTGAAATAGTTTTTCTAAAACTTTAAAATGTTTGCCTTATTGACTTTAACTTAATATTCTTGTAAGACATTTTTTGAATAATTATATTAAGCTGTAACAGCTGTTATGGGCTTCCCTGGTGGCTCAGATGGTAAAGAATCTGATTACAATGCAGGAGAGCTGGATTCGATCCCTGGGTCTGTAAGGAAACCTTGGAGAAGGAAATGGCAACCCACTCCAGTATTCTTTATGTTTGCGTGCGTGAAAGCTATGACCCTTCGGTCGTGTCCGCCTCTTTGCGACCCTAGGGACTGTAGCCTGCCAGGCTCCTCTGTCCATGGATTTCTCCAGTCAAGAACACTGGAGTGGGTTGCCATTTCCTCTTCCAGGGGATCTTCTGGACCCAGGCATTGAACCCATGTCTCTTGCATTGGCAGGTGGATTCTTTACCACTGAGCCACCTGGGAAGCCTGTATAAATGTTTGCTTAGATTTCAATTTAACGATACTCAGGGTCAGAAAAGGTAGTTGTTAAATAATTTAGGAAATGGCGTATCAATCATACGCCTCACAGTTTGTTGTACATAAAAAAGGGCTTTTGTCAGTGTTTATGGTAGAATCTGTGGCTTTGTTATCTGTTCCAATCTCTTACCTTGTGAGGTTTCATTTTCACATTCAGTGTGATTACTTATTTTCTTACCAAGTCAGATTCTCTACAATTCCCTACATATCTGGTCCTCACACTTGTTCATCTTTTCCTTAAATCTGTAGTACTCATCAGCTTCTGGTGTATTCTCAAGTGTGACCTCTACCTCCAAAAGCCTTCTTTAAGTCGCCTTGTACCATGGAGAGCACTTCCTCACTTCATGCACACTCTGGACAGTAACTGAGAACTTCACTGTTGAAAATGAACTTAAGTGACAAAATTTGCTATGGAAAATAATGTTGGAAAATCTTGTGGCAGCTTATGAACTAATGATGTTAAATGCAAAAATATAGAAAGAGTTGTACAAAAATTTTTACCTTTGAACTTTATCTGTCTTTTTTATGGATGTTTTATTTCAGATCCCATATGGACATTTACCTTCTTTTCAGTTGGTATATGTGAACATGGTAATAGTTTATGAAGGATCTCTTGACTAAAGTTGGGGGTTGGGAAATCTCATAAAGGAAATTTCATTTTCCTTTTCACTGGCCTTCTTAAGAAAAGGAAAGGGAAGAAAGAAAAGAAAAGACCTTCGTGATGGTGCAGAAGCAGAGAATCGAGTTCTTCATTTGCCTTAGGCTATCCCTGGATGAGTACATTAATCATAGTAATCATAATTATACATAGTCCTACATGATAACAGAAGGAGGCATATAAGTGAATTATGTGCAGAAATAATCACAGTCATTTCAAACAAGTCAATATGTCACTAACGTATTTACTGTTGTATAAAATTGATTCTCCTTTCCTATTTCTGTCCTTAGAACTGTGTAATTCTCAGCCAAATTGCAATGTTCCCAGGACAGTTAGTGTACATTTTCTATAATATCGCAGATTGACTGAACAAAGACAGCTAATGCTCTTTCTCATTTTCTGTCTCTCCCTCTCTGCTTTGCTTTTCTCTGCATTCTTTGCCCTGAGAAACTTTTTCATTGACTTACCTGGGATGAAGAGTGTTCTCACTTTTTAGAAATAGAGAAGTGACTTTCCATTGGTGCTGGAGTTTTCCCATTTTCTTCAGTGAATTCACAGCACCCAAATCAAGGATGCCCAAACACAGGTTCATTCTTTAGCCAGGCATTGCCTAGAAGGGGAAGCTAAGAGAGTGAGATCTTTCTGCCCATCCTAAATTGAAATCCTCAAAAGATTATCTATGCAGACCCATGTGTTAGACAAACTGTATTCTAGAGTCTCAATATCATTAGTATCACTGTAATGTATTACTGCAATGGAAATTCATCATGAAGGATTTGTAGTGATTGGAAGAATATTTTTGTAAGTCAGATTGATGGTCGCTCCTCTCAGTTGATAGTGTTGTAATAGGATTCCAGTGTACATTTGTGTGGCTCATGGGGAGCTAGCTAAGCAGGATAGTTTCTGTAATTTATTTAAACATGTTTGCATGGCTTGTAAATATTGAAATTTCAAGATCTTCAAGTGCCTTTTGTTGTTTGTTCAGATATTATAATCAACATTGCAAATATCAAGTGTAATATTTTCATAATTTTGAGCATGTTGAATTATAGATGAAGGTACTTGAACCCTTTGCATGTATATATAATAAACACAGGCAATGTGACTCCTGTGTTCTCTCATTTAGAACATCATATAATACAATAAAATTCCACAACAATGATTAGTTTCATGCAGACACATTATAGGCCAAGTTATTTCTCTTAATCTATTTCATATATTTAAAAAAAAGTCTGTTCCATGAGTGAGAGACACTGTTATTCATGTCACCTAAAATCAGACTTATAAACAGACTTAAGTTAATTGGATTTAGATGGTTTATCTTTGATAAGACATAAAATACTTATTCTGTGATTTTAAGAGTGATTCAGTATGTATCCATGGCAGGGAAGCTGTACATAAATTTTGAACATATCTTAGGATGTATGCATGCATTCTATGTTGCTTTGGTCGTGTCTGACTCTTTGCAACGGTATGGACCACACCCTGCCAGGCTCCTCTGTCCATGGGATTCACCAGGCAAGAATACTGGAGTGGATTGCCATTTCCTTCTCCAGGGGATCTTCCTGACCCAGGGCTCGAACCTGCATCTCTTACGTCTCCTGCATTGGCGGGTGGGTTCTTTACCACTAGAGCCATGTGAGAAGCCCACATCTTAAGATACTATGCGTAATTTGAGCTTCTGGGACCTTGACTTCCCAGGTGGCAACAGTGGTAAAGAACCCTCCTGCCAATGAAGGAGTCTTAACAGACAGGGATTTTATCCCTGGGCCAGGAAGATCCCCTGGAGGAGAAAATGGCAACCCACTCCCGTATTCTTGCCTGGAAAAGTCCATGGACAGAGAAGCCTGGTGGGCTATAGTCCTTGGGGTCACAAAGAGTTGGACATGACCGAAGCAACTTAGCATGCATACATGGGACACACCTGTGAGTGAGATACACCATTATTTGTTTAACCATTCCCTGTTCATGAACATTTTAGTTCCTTCTAACTTTGCAATGACCCAAAAGTACTTTAGATAAAGTGTACAGTATTTATGCTGCTAAGCTGCTAAGTCACTTCAGTCGTGTCCGACTCTGTGCGGCCCCATAGACGGCAGCCCACCAGGCTCCCCTGTCCCTGGGATTCTCCAGGCAAGAATACTGGAGTGGGTTGCCATGTCCTTCTCCAGTGCATGAAAGTGAAAAGTGAAAGTGAAGTTGCTCAGTCGTGTCTGACTCCTAGCGACCCCATGGACTGCAGCCTACCAGGCTCCTCTGTCCATGGGATTTTCCAGGCAAGAGTACTGGAGTGGGGTGCCATTGCCTTCTCCGCAGTACTTATGAAGTTGACTTTATTATTTTAACACCTAAATATGAAATAAAGAGACCTTCATTTATAAATGCCTAAGCTTCTTTGTTTATGTTCACATGATTCAAATGAGAATTGGAGGTACAGATATTTGATTTACTGATATACATGTTCTTTATCAGAAAAATCTCATTTGTAATGCTACAGATAAATTATTTGCATTATGATCAGGTTTTTTTTTTTTTTTTTTTACAGCTAAACTTTTATCCCTGTAGAGTAGAAAAATATCTGAGGTGATTAAAAATCCGTTAGGAATCAGATACTCATTTGCAGGGCCCACTGAACAATGCCCATTGTTCCAGTGTAAAACACTCAGAATTCTTTTGGCCCATTTTCATGTTTTTGACACCTTTTCCTATAGTATTCCTCCTCTGATCATAGGTAATTCCCAAAGGTAATTCTTCATCACAAAAAGCATCAACAAGAGTATTAATTGGCCATAGAGGCCTCCTTGAGCTTGTAGATCTAGAATCATGTTTTATTAAGGTGATAGAATTTTTTTTTTTTTACTTTTTATTTTTTTATTTTATTTTTTTTAAATTTTATTTTATTTTTAAACTTTACATAATTGTATTAGTTTTGCCAAATATCAAAATGAATCCGCCACAGGTATACATGTGTAAGGTGATAGAATTTAACTTCCCTCCAGAATTTTTCATAAGAAATCTTAGATTAGAGTTGTAAAGCCTCTATTATTTGCTTCTCTGAGGCTGGAAAAACAAAACCAAGACACACGTTACAACAGATTTCATTTTCAGTACCTATGTAATTGGATGAGTAGCTGTTTAGTTGGGTCCTGCCAGAAAATGACCTTTCTCACCTGCTGTAACTCTGCGAATCTACCAGCCAAGCAATTTTCCTGGCAGAAATTTGTAAGCATTAGTTCCATATAAAAGTCAATTCTTGTCCCTCAGTAGTTGCTTGTCATTTCTGATTAAATGAAAATCATTTTGAAATATGATATTCTCAGGATAGCTTTGGTTACACAATGGCTTTGTCCAGTAATATCCTGGTAAAAAAGAGAGGCAGATTCTTATTGAAGCTGTAAAAATAACTATGGTCATGAAACATAAGGGGACTCATTAGGAGTTTTTGAATTCTGGAAGGATCAGTGAGAGCTAGATGCTTTTTCTAAATGTTTCGTTTTAGTTTCTAAAAACAGTGTCTACAAAACTGAAAGCTGGAGACAGCTCAAAAAGAAAGAAGAAAGATGAAACTCTTATCTATTTGATAGAAAATAGAATATTAAAACAGGAACAACAGTATCTCAACAGATAGCTATGATTAAATATTCCTGATCACTTGACTCAATTGGATGTCATTCTTGTTTCATTGGATCTGTGGTCAGTAGAATCTGCCTTGGCCTTCTGCTTCCAAGAAAAATCCACATGTTGTATTTAGACATATATTCAAAACAGGTATTCTGATTGTAACTGGTTTGTTAAACTCGCCACTTTTCCTTGGTTAAACCATCCACATGGTGCTCTTTGTGTTAAATTTTTGTTACTTTGAGGCTGTCTTTTAGTTACATATTCACTGGCTTAAGAATGAATTGCATTTGCTAATTGAATATCTAGTAATCAATTAACTTGGTGGTCAAAATATGTCAGATTTAAGTACATTACCCTTGTTTTCAAATAATTATACTTTCCACATTAATCTTGTGAGAACAAATCATTTTTCAAAAGCTTAATGAAGAGTGAAAGGCTAATTGATTTTAGCAAGCATTAGGAAATACTGTTCTACAGTTTGAAAGTCTCCTGTTTCACTGCTGACTTCCCAAGAGCAATGGATAGGACTACAGCTTTCCAAATCCAATTTTACATACATGTAGTATTCAAATAAAATAAGAAATCAAATGCCCATGAAAGGCTAAAAAAAAAAAAATCATTTTACCACAAAGAAAAAAATGTTATACTTGAAAGAAATCTTTGACAAACAGAAAAAAATAAATTGCTTGCAGCTTTCAGTGTACAATATCTAATGTATTACAGTTGCTTTCAGGTCATATGTTCTATTAAAATTATAGATATAACTTAAAACCCTAAATAAATCACTTGTATATTTGCTGTGTGTGTGTTAGTCACTCAGTCGTTTCTCTTTATGACTCCATGGACTGTAGCCCACCAGGCCCCTTTGTCCATGGAATTCTCCAGGCAAGAATACTGGAGTGGATTGCCATGCCCTTCTCCAGGGAATCTTCCCTACCCATGGTTCGAGCCTAGGTTTCCTGCATTGCAGGTAGATTCTTTACCGTTTGAGCTACCTGGAAGAACCCAAATGTCTATTAGTTTTTAATTTAAATAGCTTGTACATGTTTACATTAAAGTAACTCAAGCAGTTTAATAGATCCATGTCCAAATTAAGATGATTTTGGTCAAAAGAAACAAAACTATTTTATGCTAACTTTAACTGTAAAAGTTTGTCCCTGCCATGAAGTTTATTGATAATGAGACTTAAGATTGTTTTGATCAGAGTCTTGCCTCTGTCTCTGTCTCTGAAATTTTCTAAGCTCTGCCTTTCTCTGTTCACCATGGGTTTTAGGAGTCTACCAACAGAAACTATGGCTATATGCTTCCTTATCCACAAACAGGAGGAGCAAGTGTCACTTCCCAAACCATTAAATAAAAGTTCCAGGCTTTACTCTGAACAAATCACTCTGAACCAACCACTGATGCCAAGGTATAGGCTAGTGACTTCTCTTTTCTACTTTCAAAGAGGGATCGGCAATTCTGATCAGCCTGAGAGAAGGGATTCTCCTTCTACAAGTTCAAGGACTTCTTCTTGCAATGAGCTAGGAGGCCTTGTGGATATCCATTACAGACTTATTAAAAAACCTTTTCTCATGCTTGAATTTTGGGGAAGGGGAGGAAGTTGAAAAATCAATTTTTTTGGATCATCTCCTTCCATGCCACAAGCTTCTTTTTTCCACATCACATCTTCCATGTAACTGTCATTGACAAGACTGACTAGAAAATAGATATTACCTCGCCTAACAAAGAAGCAGGAGAAAGTTAGCCAGTTTCATCTTCTCAGGTTCATGTGGCTTGGTAAAGGCATATTCTCAAATCCATGCTCTTTCTCCTGCGCTCTTCAGGTTGTAAACCAAGTCATATTTGCTAAGTAATGTGAGGAAGTTTATTCTGAGTTGGAAGATAAAAAGATGTATACATTTGAAGTAAACATTCATTCCACAAATACTGACAGTGTTCCCACTAGGTGCTAGGTGTGTGGTAGGTACTGAGAAATTACGATGAGGAAGGCAGATGCCTTCTAATCTCACAGATTTCATGGGGGAAGCAAATGTTCACATCACATAAGTAAGGGCATAATTACAAACTGGGCAACTGCTGTGTTCTGAATGGTCTGTCCAGGTCTGGTAAGCTTGATCAGAACGCTTATTCCTAGGAGGTGACATTTGAGTTAAGATCTGAAGGGTGAGGATGAGTTGGGCAAAAAGGAACAGGAGGAGGAAGACAATTCCAGACAGAGGGAAGGGGGAAGAACTGAGAGAGGGGTTTTTTGTTTGTTTTTTTTTTTCTCTTTTTTTGTCAGGCACAGAGAGAGTGAAGAAACAAAAGGATGAGAGGAGATAGGCTGGATCCTGAAGGGTCTTCAGATGGTATTAAGAATTGTGCTTGATATCCCACAAGCAGGTGTCTTGGAGAGAACTGATTTTGTGTACCTCAACTACTGGAGAAAGTTGGTGAGGCAATATCTTAATATTTATTGCAGGTATTTCTCTGAGTATTTATAATGTTTTCTTAAAACATGTTTTCCTATCACTGCAAAGCCTTGCTTCAGTTACAGAATTATTTCATCATGCTCAACTTTTCAGCCTTGTCATGCTATGCAAATAATTTGTAGCACCTTTAAACTTTAAAACCATTTATAACTTGAGCTTAGATCTAAAATGGTGAAGATAAAGGTTTTTGTATGTATCCTCAGTCGTGTCTGACTCTGCGACCTCATGGACTGCAGCCCACCAGGCTCCTCTGTCCATGAGATTCCCCAGGCAAGAATACTGGAGTGGGTTGCCATTTCCTACTCCAGGGGATCTTCCTGACCCAAGGATTGAATCCTTGTGTCTTGTGTCTCCTGCATTGCTAGGTAGATTCTTTACCACTGGTGCCACCTTGGAAGCCCGTCTCCTTTTTAGTGAATATTTATCAAAACAGTATTGAATTAGTTATAGCTGGAAACTTTGCAGAAGAGAAAACTTTAAACATTAGACTTTGAGGGAAGAAATATGGAAATTATATACATAATCTAGTGAAGGTGTCGGGTGGTAGTTGTATATAATTAACTTAACATGATGCGAAGAGCCAACTCGTTGGAGAAGATTGATCCTGGAAAAGATTGAAGGCAAAAGGAGAAGGGGGTGGCAGAGGATGAGATCGTTAGATAGCATCACTGACTCAATGGACGTGAATCTGAGGGCACTTTGGGAGATAGTGGAAGAAAGAGGAGCCTGGCTGCAATCCATGGAGTTGCAGAGTCGAACATGACTATAGAGACTGAACAACAAAAACTTAATAGTGATGACCTGGCATTCTCTGTCCAATATTCATGTCTTGTTGGAATTGTACTTGTAATCTCCTCTTATTTTTGGTTACGATTAAAGAGAGAAGTAGAACTTTATTTAAATAAGCTATTGACTTGTTTTTAACTAAGGCAGTATAAAAGAATGATTTTGCTCTTACTGTATAGTTTGTTAATGCTATAAATAAAGGATGCATCTAGGTTACTAATCAAAATTGGATTTAAGTCTTTCAAGTTCATCCTTGTTGAAAAGATGGTTTACTTACAAGTCTAAACATTCAACCTATCAGTTCAGTTCAGTCTCTCAGTCGTGTCCGACTCTTTGCGACCCATGGAGCAAACAGGTTCCCTGTCCATCACCAACTCCTGGAGCTTGCTCAGACTCATGCCCATTTAGTCGATGATGCCTTCCAACCATCTCATCCTCTTTTGTCCCTTTCTCCTCCTGCCTTCAACCAATAGTGTAATATTTAAGCATAGAAAATTGCTGACTCAGCCACTTTCCTAAAGTCAAGCAAAAAGCATCATCACTTTTGATCTTGCTAAAAGTATAACTTTAAAGATGATCAAAATAAGCTTTGAAAATGGGAACATGCATATTATTGAGAAACTCAGTGTTTATTGGGCATGCATCTTCACCCTTGAACCTTTGTAAAGGGGGCTTCCCAAGTGGCGCTAGTGGTAAAGAACCCGCCTGCCAATGCAGGAGATTTAAGAGATCGGGTTCCATCCCTGGGTCGAGAAGATCCTCTGGAGGAGAAAATGGCAACCCACTCCAGTATTCTGGAGAATCCCATGGACAGAGGAGCTACAGTATATAGCGTCGTAAAGAGTCAGACATTACTGAATTCACTTCGCACAAACACACAAACAAAGTGTGGTGTAAATTGCCTCGTATCAACAATGTATTTCCTTGGTGGGAAAGATGAGCCTTCTGTTCCGGAGTGAGAGCAACCTATTTGTGTCTTCACGTTGAGTGGAATGGAAGAAGGAAGGTCATATACACTCACAGGGTTTCCACTGAAGGCCTTGGATAAAGCGTGCTTATTCCTTTCATGAAACATTTTCTATACCCCTGCCTCTTTTTTTCTAGGCGAACGGACATTCCTTCTTCCATACTTTCAAGATAGGAGTAAGTTAAATAAAGACTTTTCATGTGTAGCATTCTCATGGCAGGTAAAATAGTTAAACTACTGATCAGTTTGAAAAGCTAACACGCCTGCTCTTTTGTGAACCTAACTGTTGCTTCCATTTCTCAGAGCATCTCAGAGATCTCCTATACTGTGTTACTGAATTTCAGCTCATGCGATCAGGTCTGGTAATAATTTTAAGTATCACACTCTCACTGTGTAGATTCGAAAATGAAAAGAGAATACCCATGACCTGGGTGTTCAGAACCGGTTCTGCTTCTATACATCACAAAAAGCGTGTGAAAAGAATGTGATGAAAGGGACTGACGCATGTACAGTGGTATGTACCCACAGGGAGAACTACTGGTTACCACATTTGCTGATCTGATTTTTATCAAATATTTGAGTACTGCTTACTACATGGTAGGTATTCTGTCTAGGAATGGCATGGTCTATTTTTAAGTAATTTTGGAAAAAGATATGATCTGTTCATTTATTCAGAATTTATTTAATTGTTGAGTTACTGTGGCAGAGCTGTGGGGGTTTGGAGATGACAATGTTTGGTCTGTACGTTTAGTCTAAGGACAGTTAAGGTCAAGGTAAAATGGGACACGGGGGAAAAAACACCCAAGTCTGCCCGAGTTTTTGAAGTTTCATGCTGCTAAGGTGCTTTAGTCGTGTCTGACTCTGTGCGACCCCATAGACGGCAGCCCACCAGGCTCCGCCGTCCCTGGGATTCTCCAGGCAAGAACACTGGAGTGGGTTGCCATTTCCTTCTCCAATGCATGAAAGTGAAAAAATAAAGGGAAGTCGCTCAGTCGTGTCTGACTCTATGTGACCCCATGGACTGCAGCCTACCAGGCTCCTCTGTCCATGGGATTTTCCAGGCAAGAGTACTGGAGTGGGGTGCCATTGCCTTCTATGTGAAGTTTCATAGGCAGTTGCTTTAGAGATTTGAATATTGAGGGGAGAGGGGGTGTTTTCTCAGAAAATAAGTCTATTTATAGAAGTAATAATCATTGAAATAATATTATTAATGAAGCAACTTATATTTATAGAATACTTTGGTGTCATTTTTTTTCTTCTCAGTGCTTTACATGTGTTTACTTGTTTACTCCTCACAACAGCCCTAAGAGACAGGTACTACAGACGAGGTAACTGAGGCAGAAAACAGTTAGTTATCTAGCTGTCTGTCACACAGTTAATAATGGTAGAGCCCAGCAGTCTGGAACCAGTTTCGTTTGTGTGAAAAAGATGACCTCTTTGGGGAATGGTAGAACCTGACGTGGTTGGATGTTAAGGTCTGTGGGTATTTGTGAGGGTTTTGGCTAGTTAGGAACTTATGGGTCAGTCAGATAATGACGAGCCTTGGAAGACATGCTAAGGAGTTAGAATTTTACTCTGTAGGACCTGTATTTGTATGTTTTTGAAAACAAGATCCAGAGCTTACTTTCATCGGAATCACTCTGGGTGCTTTGTATAGATGCACACTCCCAGGTTCCACTTCAGATCTACTGAATCAGAATTTTCCTGCTCCAGAAAGTGGCCAAGGGGCTTGTGCCCTGATATGGTCAAGTAGTAAATTGGTCCCTAGTTCCCTAACAGCAGCTGCTGCTCTTATTTGCACTGATTTCTTGCTATTTAATCTGCTGAGTTGAAAATTCATGTGAAGAAGCCTTTGAGTTCTGTTTTTAGGTGTTGGGTTTAATTTGCTAGCAGAGTATCCTATTGAAAATGTGAGAGGGGAAGAAAAAAGAAGCTGCCTGCTTGATTTAGAGATTGGGAATATTTGAATCTTCTGCTTCTGGCTGGTAGGAGATTCTCATGGATGTAGTTGAGATGACTCATTTGAAAAACTAGAGCAGAAAGCATTGAAATACAAAAACAATATGAAATGTGAAATATCAAAAGAGATTAAGGAGACATCAAAAGCAAGCCAGGGACCCAGGGAGAAGTGGAGTTCAAAACCCAAGGAAGGAGGGTTTCTTTGATATCTTTGTTTTTATTAACTGCATCTGAGAATTCATGTAGAAAATAACTAGAAATAAAAAAGGCCGACGGTGACCTGGAGAAATAGAATTTTGGTAGAGTAGTAGGCGTGTAAGCCAGATTTTAAGGTGCCTGTAGAGTTGATAGCTAGTGAAGACTGGTTAGATTATTCTTTATAAAAACTCAACTTTCAGAGAAAAAGTAGAGTGATGAAAAAAGGCTACAAGGTAAGAGGAGAGCTTAAACATTACTAGGTTTTTCCTTTTTACACATATACATTTATTGTAAGTATCAAAACAATATAAACAGTAGAGTTTCCTTTCATCCAATTACCAAGAGATAACAACTGTTCAAGTTTGTCATTATTTTTCAAGCCACGTTTCTATCTGTGTAGACATGCATGTATACATTTTTAACGAAAATATGTTTACAGCAGTCTGATTTTTTTGTATGTACCTTAATATATCAGAAGCACTTATCTCATTCATTACATATTATTTTACACCATTATTTTTTCATAGTTGCCAGGCATCACATTGTGTGTATGTAATAGTTGGTATAATCCTATTATTGGCACTTATGGTTTGGGGGGCACTTTTTCTTTTTAAATGGTACTACCATTAATATCTTTGTGGGCAGATCTCTTCACACTTGGATAATTACAAATTTTGATTAATTTAAAATGATGTCATTGTTAGATTAAATTAATCGAGAAAGGTACCAAATGGACTGTGAGCTTATGGGATCTATAAATCATGTAGATGTGTTAGTCTTAGATAAAAGGAAGATTTCCTTTTTTCTGGATGCCAGAAGAGAAGTATGAGCCTGTAGGTGGTTGGTGGAGAATCAGTTGAGGGAATGCCTTGAGGGAGTAACCATATGATCGTCTATTGTATCTTAATGTGCATTGTGAAAGGGCAGGTATTAATAGTTATAAGGTGTTGGAAAGATGTTGGGGGTTGAAAAGACTACTGAGAAGCAGCAGCAAAGGAGCGTGTGAGAGGTGGGCTCTGGGGGCCACTGAGCTAGTTGTGCACAGCTGGCGTCACATACCACATGGCATGCCACTAGATTTAGCTCCTCTGTCCTTTGAGCAGCACTCAGAGCCCAGGGCTAGGAGTGGAGAATGGCCGGCATGCGTTAACCTGGCGATGGAGGCAGGCAGGTGACCTGCATGGGAAGCTGGGAGCGCACGGCAGAGGAGGGAAAGGTGGTGTGTAGAGAAAGCAGTTCAGTTCAGCTCAGTCGCTCAGTCATGTCCGACTCTGCGACCCCATGGACTGCAGCACACCAGGCCCCCCTGTCCATCACCAAACCCTGAAATTTACCCAAACTCATGTCCATCGAGTCGGTGATGCCATCCAACCATCTCATCCTCTGTCGTCCCCTTCTCCTCCCACCTTCAATCTTTCCTAGCATCAGGGTCTTTTCCAATGAGTCAGCTCTTTGCATCAGGTGGCCAAAGTATTGGAGTTTCAGCTTCAACATCAGTCCTTCCAATGAACACCCAGGACTGATCTCCTTCAGAATGGACTGGTCGGATCTCCTTGCAGTCCAAGGGACTCTTGAGAGTCTTCTCCAACACCACAGTTCAAAGGCATCAATTCTTCAGCGCTCAGCTTTCTTTATAGTCCAGCTCTCACATCCATACATGACCACTGGAAAAACAATAGCCTTGACTAGACTGACCTTTGTTGACTAAGTGATATCTCTGCTTTTTAATATGCTGTCTAGGTTGGTCATAACTTTTCTTCCAAGGAGTAAGTGTCTTTTAATTTCATAGCTCCGATCACCATCTGCAGTGATTTTGGAGCCCCCCAAAATAAAGTCTGACACTGTTTCCACTGTTTCCCCATCTATTTCCCATGAAGTGATGGGACCAGATGCCATGATCTTCATTTTCTGAATTTTGAGCTTTAAGCCAACCGTTTCACTCTCCTCTTTCACTTTCATCAAGAGGCCCTATAGTTCTTCTTCACTTTCTGCCATAAGCATGGTGTCATCTGCATATCTGAGGTTACTGATATTTCTCCCAGCAATCTTGATTCCAGCTTGTGCTTCCTCCAGTTCAGCGTTTCTCATGATGTACTCTGCATAGAAGTTAAATAAGCAGGGTGACAATGTACAGCCTTGACATATTCCTTTTCCTATTTGGAACCAGTCTGTTGTTTCATGTCCAGTTCTAACTGTTGCTTCCTGACCTGAATATAGATTTCTCAAGAGGCAGGTCAGGTGGTCTGGTATTCCCATCTCTTTCAGAATTTTCCACAGTTTATTGTGATCCCACAGTCAAAGGCTTTGGCATAGTCAATAAAACAGAAATAGATGTTTTTCTGGAACTCTATTGCTTTTTCAATGATCCAGCAGATGTTGGCAATTTAATTATAGGAGTAAACAAATACATAAACAAAGTACAAGATTAGGTAGATTAGGTACATACTCAACATCCGAGAGGGCTCTTCCAGGAACTGCTCCAGAGGCTCTTGGCTATTGGAAGGTATCTTTGGGATAGATGCTGTCAGAGCAGTAAGAGGCAGAAGCAACCATTTTATCAAAAAAAATTATTGAGATCATACAAATAACTTATAGATTGTGGTTTTAAACTTGTAATATTAAGAACCTAGTACGGTGCATTCAGTATATGCCAAATACCTATCGATGGACTTGAATTTCTCTGTCAAAGCACCTCAGTGTATTTGTAATTTAGCAAATTCCAAATATCTGAAGGCATTTTTAAAAATGAGATTTCAGAGCTTGCTCCAAGTTTTTCTTCCTTCTCATGCTCACTGTCTTTCACTTTCACTTCTATCTTTTTTTTTTTTTTTTTGCGTGCTTTAACATTTATTATGTACTGCGTGTGCTACACTTACTCTCATATCTATTTAAGCTTGGTTCTTTGTTCTTTTTTTAGCCCTACCTATTAGGTCCTTTAGCTTTAATCATCCATGTCTGTTTCTATTAGTTTGTTTCCCTAAGGACTCTGTAAGTGAAACTGATTCAGATTTTACAGCCCTAGTGATTTTCCTTCTGGTGTACAACCCTGAAGATGCTATACATCACAGGAGTTGATGAATCATTTTGTAGGGCTCTTGTTTTCTATTTTGTATTTGAAAAATTAAGCATGCTCATGAACATGGGAATGTCTCCTAATATCATGAGGATAATACAACCATAAAATAAAATCACCCATGTTAGCTTTGGTCTCTGAAAAAAAATGCATTGTATTGTGATTTTGAACAAACTGAGTTCCCCAGAGAACATTCATTCGTGTAAAATTTCACTTCTGTAAATTTTCACTGCTTGTACTGGAAGCTATAATTACTCTGCACCTGCTGCTAGTGTCTGGCATTGTCCTGGGGGCTTTACACCTGTTAAGCCATTAAATCATCACAGCGGGCTGGTAGGGTAGATCTGGATTCCTCCATTTTACTGAAAAGAGATGGGAGCTGAGTGTATAGAAATTACTTTTCTTCTGCCACCCAGCTCAAAGTTGGAATTTGATCCAGTTTGCTTGGCCTAACCACAGCAGTCTCCCTAATTGAAGATAGACATGGGACTGTACTAAGGCTTCCTTTTGGTTCTAAACATTGATTCGGATGAAAAATGAATCCAAGTTCCGTAGGTTGAGATGGTAAGCTGTTGGGAATCAATTCAGCTCAGTACTGAGCATAATCTTTGGCAAATTCCCAGGCTTTTGTCACATAGTACTGCCAGATAAAGGCTTGCCCTGATCATCCATAATTTCCTTTCTACATATAGTATCATTCCATTGTAAGGAAACAAATTGTGGGAAGATGAATTCACATGGGGTCATAGTATATATTTCCTCCAGCTTGTTTGAGGCATGGTTATTTTATCTTCTAATTTTTGGCATTTGATTCAGGGCCCAAAGCTGGGCTCTTGGCAGGGGTCCAGCATCTGCCATTTGTTCCTGCTTCTCCTTCCCATTACATACCTCCCCACTGATGTTTGCTCATATTTTATTACTTAATTCGATCCCTCTCCTCTTCAGTCTATCCTAAATGTTTCCAATCATAGTAATTTTTTCGAAGTACTAATTTTACCTAAAATACTGCTACGCTTCATACTCTGATTTCACTTACATAATAATAATCTTGAACTGACAGAATTACAGAGAAGGAGAACTGATTAGTGGCTGCCTGAGTTTAGGGATATAGGTATAAAGGCAGATAAGTATGACTCTAAAGAGGGAGATGTTGAGTGATCAAATCGTTCTGTGTCCTGATTTGCAATAGTGGGTACATGATGCAAATGTGAACAAATGACATACACACTGGTGTCAGTTTCCTCCTTTTGATGTTGCACTATCAGTGCATAAGATGTAGTCAGTGGAGAAACATGAGACTTCTCCTCACGATCTGTGTAACTTCACGTGACTCTATAATTATTTAAAAATAAAAAGCAAAAAAAAAGCGTCTGATGTGCTTTAAAATATTCCGATTTCTTGGTCTGTCATATTCATTATATTTCATATTCTTTATTTACCTCTGAATTAATAGTTTAGTCATGTTTCAGTTTTTTTTCTACCTGAATCTTATTTGGGATTAACACAGTGTTTGACTTTTAGCAGTTACCAAGAAATGCTTCTTGAATTAATTGAACAATTAAATATGCTTTATGAAAGAACCAGCATATCAGTGCTTGGTCTCATATTAACCATCTTTCTTTCCTACTGTCCTCTTTATTTAGTCTTTCTTGTCCCTGACTGATTACTTTCCAAGGACTAGAAAAACATGCCAGGGATTTGACTGATGGAGTCCTGGAGACTTGGGCTTGACTGGGAGAGTTGCATTGCCTGTGGCGAAGGTAACAGAGTCCAGTCACGAATTCTAAAAGGCAGTGGCTTTTCGAGGACTTAAGATTTAGTGTTTTAAGGACAAGATGAGCCGGGGAGACCAGGATATAAACTAGTGAACCCTGAACAACTATGCGTTCACATTTATTAGGACTAGTTTTATAGCCCCGGAGAAGGCAGTGGCACCCCACTCCAGTACTCTTGCCTGGAAAACCCCATGGACAGAGGAGCCTGGACGGCTGCAGTCCATGGGATCGCTGAGGGTCGGACACGACTAAGCGACTTCACTTTCACTTTTCACTTTCATGCATTGGAGAAGGAAATGGCAACCCACTCCAGTGTTCTTGCCTGGAGAATCCAGGGGACGGGGGAGCCTGGTGGGCTGCCGTCTATGGGGTCGCACAGAGTCGGACACGACTGAAGCGACTTAGCAGCAGCAGCAGCAGTTTTATAGCCCAGTATGTGACTTTACCCATGTGTATCTAAAGAGAAAAAGATAGTCTTTTGAATATCTTTTGTGGTTGTAATTTTCTATGAAAATGTATTTCAAATCATCTGCGTCTTTAATGATCTCTTTCTTGGAGGGGAGTGGTTCTGTCAGTTTCTCATACTATGTTGAATTGTCTGTTTTTCCTTTTAATACTGTCAGGTTTGTCTCACGTGTTTTGAAGCTCTGTTATTAGGTACATACACATCTGTGATTATTGTGCCTGCATCCTGATGGATTAATCCTTTGGATTAATGAATGATATCATTATGAATGATATCTTCGTGTCTGTCTTGAGTTCTTTGTTATTAAACACTTCAGTCTTCTTATGCTTACCATTGCATGGTATATCTTTTCCATTTAAAAAATTTCAATCTACCTGTGTTTTTATTTAATGTGGATCTCTTAAAGACAGCATGGAAATGGATCCGGCTTTTTTAAATCTATCTATCCATCTTTGCCTTTTATTCAGTATGTTTACTCCATCGGCATTTAAGGCAATTCTTGCTATGGTAGGATTCATATTATTTAGTATTTGTTTGATTTCTATTTGTTCCTTGTGTTTTGTTCTTCTGTTCCTGCTTTCTTTGGGATTAAAGGTTCCAGAATGATTTTAGAATTCCATGCAATTTATTATTGTATTTAATCTTGTTTTGGGCTTGCTCTAGGAATTACAATGTATATTCTTACAGTTTCTTAGAGGTATTATTTAGGGTTAATATTATACCATTTCCCATAAGATTAAGGACCTTGAAGCTGTATATGACCATTTAACCCTTCCCGCACATTATTCTGTACCTGCCATGGGTACTACATTTACATGTTATAAATCACACAGTGCTGCATTTTTACTTTAAATACCCATGTGTATTTTTAAAACATTATGATAAATACAGTCTTTTATATTTTGTCAAACAAAGCATGACAGTTTCTGGTGCTCTTCATTCCTTCTGGGTATTTGAAATTCTAATTATCAGTTAGCCTGGGAACTTTGTTTGGGATTTCTTATACTTTAAGTCTGCTGAGACATATTTCCACAATTTTCCTTTATCTGAAAGATTCTTTATTGGCCTTCACTTTGGACAGATTTATGGCCTGGATACAGAATTCTTGGTTCATAGCTGTTACTTCCCCGTCCCCTCCTCCCACCGCCGCCCCTACTCTGCTTTTCTCCTGTCCTGTGTCCTCTGTAGTTCCTTACAAAAACTTAACACTGATTCTTATTTCCCTGTATATAATGTGTCTTTTGTTTCTCTTCTGTGAAAATTTCTCTTTGTATTTGTTTCTCAGCAGTTTGATTATGTGTGCCTGGAAGTAGATGTCTTTGCCCTTATCCTGTTTGGAGTATTCTGAGCTTCTTCAATTAACACACCTATGTCTTTCACCCAAATTTGGAGATTTTCAGCTTTATTTTTCTGCATTATTCTCTCTTTTCATCTTCTAAAGCTCCGATTATATAAAATATTTGCTATTTTGCTAGCGTCCCACAAGACCCTGATCGTCTCTTTGTATTTATTTCTTCTTGAGATTAGATTTTCCTTCCCATCCTTCAGTTCAGTTCAGTTCAGTCGCTCAGTCGTGTCCGACTCTTTGCGACCCCATGAATCGCAGCACGCCAGGCCTCCCTGTCCATCACCAACTCCCGGACCATACTTACTGTTTTAACATTATTGAGGGCTAATCTCATAGACGAGTCAAATTTTTTTCTTGAAGTAGGCTCAAGTTTTTTTTATTTGTTAATGTGTCGAGTAATTTGGACTGTATTGACTTGGTGAATGATACTTTATATAGGCTCTGTATTCTGTAAGTTTCTTCAAAGACAATTGATAATTTTTGGTCTGAACAGGTAGTTATTTTGGCTGAACTTGAACTCAGTTTTGACTTTTCTGTGACAAGTGGCAGCCCCACTGATCCATCCAAAAAGCTAATACTGAATATGTGCTGAATATCATGCATGTGTGTCTAGCCTAGATAACTGTGCTGAAAATACAAGTATCAATGGACCTTAATTTCAAGTGACTTGCAATCTAGTTGATAAAGGAGAATAAACAAAGTATGACAAATCCCCATGTGTCATGAGATAAATACATAGAAACAGTGGGGTTACCAAGAATGGAGTTGTTAAAAGTGATTTTTAAAACAACCCAATCCTTCTGAGTACAGGAGGTAGTTTATTTACTATATACGGTGATGATGAGAGATTGGTTTGTGAATACCTATTAGTTACACTGTCACCATTTTGTTAATTCTTTAAAGTAAAGGACCTGTTTCAAAAAGCACAACATATTATGAAAAGGCAATATTAAAAATAAATGTTTAGATCCTTAAGTGCCATACTACATGGGAGAATACTTCATTTTTTGGTAAGAAAAGATGATTTGATAAAACCTACACAAAATTCGGAGAAGGCAGTGGCACCCCACTCCAGTACTCTTGCCTGGAGAATCCCAGGAACGGCGGAGCCTGGTGGGCTGCCGTCTATGGGGTCACACAGAGTCGGCCACGACTGAAGCGACTTAGCAGCAGCAGCAGCAGCACACAAACAATGCACATGTTTATAAAGAACTGAATGTTAGACACTGCTGAGATAAAAAGACCTAGCTATACTAAAAAAAGTATCACAAAAGATTTATATTACTATGTCATGTATTTAAAAAATCTGTAAGATTCCTGTGTCAACTATCAAAGATGTTTTCTAATCCATCTTGATTTCTGTTTATACTTGTATCTGTATAAATTAATGAGTAACCTGAGGTTGGTTTTTACTGTGTAAAAGCATGTCTACCTTAGTAGTAACTTGAGCCTGTCTTTTCTCTCCCGCCCTGCCTTGTTTTAACAGTGTATCCTATTCAGTACATGTATCTGAAGATTACCCAGGTATGTTTTTCTTCTTTTTATTACAAATATTTATGCCATGATTCCTTTGAATATTTTTTCTTCTGGAGATGTGAAATGTATTTAAATATATCCAGGGGTGAATCACTGGCAGGGGAAGACTTAAAGATATAATTCTGTTGATTGCCTGCTAGGTACATGTCTTACCCTGAGATGCAGTCCAGAATCAAAATAGTTTCCCTGTGAAAACTATTCTTTCTTTAAGCCCATATGATAGTGTCAGCCTATGTACTTACCTCATTATGGTTAAAATAAAGGTTCTCTAAACTGGTTTAGTTGTTGGTTTGGGGAAATCATTTGGTTTTTCATAACCTAAAAATAATAGGTAGGAGCAACAGCTAAAACAATAGCTAAAAGTAATAGTAATAATTGAAAATGACAGGCCATTCTCAATTTCTCTAAGTGTATGTATATGTGATAACACGCTCAGTTGTGTCCTAGTCTTTGCAACTCCACGGACTGTGGCCCTCCAGGCTCCTCTGTCCACGGAATTCTCCAGGCAAGAATACTGGAGAGGATAGTCATTCCCTTTTCTAGGGGATCTTCCTGACACAGGGATCAATCCTGGGTCTCCCACATTGCAGGCAGAGTCTTTACTATCTGAGCCACCAGGGAAGCCCTTCTCTAAGTGTATATATAATTAAACAATTCTTGCAGCCGCCCTCTGAGATAGTTACCGTAATGTCCCCATTTTACAGATGAATGATGACAGTGCCATTAAGGAGAAGAGCTGTAATTAGAACCCAATAGTCCAGAGCCCGGGGACGCACCGCTAGACTGCACTAGGCTTCTTACATATGCACAGCCGTCCTCCCTGTGTGTCCTGAAATCGATTACTAGGTCCACAAACACTTGTGCATAAAAAGCAGAATGTAAGATCACAATAGATTCATTTTTTTATGCATCAAACCAGTGTCTGTCTTCAAGGCCATGTTCAGTCTTACTTTCTGGACTCACTGTAGTCTCACCAGAGCCCAGGATGTGTTTGCCAACATTTGTCATGATAATTTCAAGATATGAACAAGATTTGTTTATCTGTAGTTCTTTTCTCACAAATGATATGTATAACTTTATCTTGAGTAAGAGCATGAGACTGTAGACTTAGAGAAGATTGAAACCGTCTTGATTAGGCCTTCCCGGGTAGCTCGGCTAGTAGAGATTCCTCCTGCAATGCAGGAGACCCTGGTTTGATTCCTGGGTCAGGAAGGTTCCCTGAAGAAGGGATAGGCTACCCACTCCAGTATTCTTGGGCTTCCTTGGTGGCTCAGATGCTAAAGAATCCTTCAATGCGGAAAACATGGGTTCGGTCCCTGGGTTGGGAACATCTCCTGTAGTGGGGCATGGCAACCCACTCCAGTATTCTTGTCTGGAGAATCCCCGTAGACAGAGGAGCCTGGTGGACCACAGTCCACGTGGTTGCAAAGAATCAGACACAACTAAGCATACAGTTTACCCCAAAAAGTATAATGCAGGAATCTATTGTTTATCATACACTGTAGGAAAGATTAGCAAATTTTATCTGCTTATACTTCATATATATACTTTTTACTCCATATTCATTCCTAATAAAATCTGATGGTTACCAAACTGACCTATGTGTGTTACAAGTTAAAGTCATAATTCTAATTCCTATTTAAATCTAACTATTTTGTTCATTTACTATGCATTATTGAGATCATAATTTCTATATAAAATGAGTAGATTGCTATAATTTTGATTATATGTATTTTGAATATTAAAAAAATAATTAGTTAATAATGTGGTGTCAGAATATTGTAAAATTTATTTCTTTATCTTTTAACCTAAGTATTTCCTGTAGCAATTTACATTCTGCATTTAACCTTTTTGTAAAATCAAATTTAATATTTTAAAATAATTTTCATAAATCACAAATTCCTTTACTGTTACTTTGCTATGATCTCCATATATTTCTCCATATATATAGAAAGTGTAGCATTCTATAAAACTATTATGCAATTTTTAAGGAGAGTTATTCATTATTAAATATATACCTATTTTTAATAGTAGTATCAAAAGTATTCTAGGCAGATACTACTGGAAGAACCAAGACATGAACTATATAAAGAAAAAAAGTTTTTGTATGATTTTGCAATCAGCCCTCTCCCTTATGATATAGTATGCTTTTGATGCTGAATGTTTGCTTAAAGTTAGGAAAATAAAAGCCCTACTTTTTTATTGTTCAGTTCAGTTCAGTTGCTCAGTCGTGTCCGACTCTTTGCGACCCCATGGACTGTAGCAC
This sequence comes from Bos javanicus, assembly GCF_032452875.1. Lineage (NCBI taxonomy): Eukaryota > Metazoa > Chordata > Mammalia > Artiodactyla > Bovidae > Bos > Bos javanicus. The sequence continues at coordinate 28,265,416 of NC_083887.1, read as the reverse complement.
ACCAGCCTTCCCTGTCCATGACCAACTCCCAGAGCTTGCTCAAACTCATGTCCATCGAGTTAGTGATGCCATTCAACCATCTCATCCTCTGTTGTCCCCTTCTCCTCCTGCCTTCAAGTTTTTATTGTAAATATAATTATTATGTGTTTCATCTGAGGTAGCTTCTAGAGATGTCAGCCATGTGTGATGCAGGACTTTTAAGTCAAGGTGATAGAAATAATGCCACAAATCAAAGCCCAGTTGAAGACAGTAAGAGAATTATTTTGTAGGGTAGGAAATATGATGGTGCCTTTAATTAAGTGAACCAAATATTTAGCTCCCTCTTGTGGCCACGCGGTATTACTCTGGTTTTCCTCACCATACAAGAGCCCCACTTGGAACTACGGTATACAGAAATTAAAATTGAAAATAAAGTATTGGTTATCATTGGTGCTTTTTTAAAATTGAATTTTATTCATGAAGCAAGTTAGTAGTGAATTTCCAATATAATTTAGTTTATTAAAAAGGAATATAAATAAAAACGTGAAGATGGAGAGAGAGGATCAGCGAATTTGGGGATAGAACCAAGTATTTTTATATACATGATTGAATTTATTCTAAATATAGTCTATGTATAGACAGAACAAGTGTTATCATGACATTTTATACGTGAAGAAGTGTGCTGAGAGAGGCTAAATATCCCCCAAGGCTGTGTAGTTTTGCTGGTAACCAAGACTCTAATTCAGTTCTGATTCCTGTCACTTCTGAAGATACTTCTGGAGAAGAAGTAGTAGCAGTATTTTTATGGAGCTTTCTTCAAAGTGAATATTACTATGATATTTCCCCCATTATTAAATTTAATTCTAGTTATTTGTACTAGGAGTTCAGTTACTACACTTGGTTTTTCATATAAATATATATATATATATATAAAATATTATATAAAAATTATATGCTTACTTTTCCTTCCCAGTATTCATACCTGTATTTTTTCTCCTCTTGCACTAGCCAGAACTTCCAGAGTGATTTTTAATAATAGATATGAAAGTTGGCAGCTTCCCTCCTTTTCTCAAAATTAGTGAGCTTGCTTCTAGTCGCTTTCAGAAAAGCAGGTATCATTTCTTTTCTCATTTACCAAGCTTTTTTTTTTTTAAAGAATGAATATTTACAATTTATCCAATTCTTGTTTGGCATCAAATGCAGTATCATATATGATTTCTCCTTTGAACAAAAGGTGACAAGTTATTTTAGCAGATATTTTAATGTTGCTCTATAAGAGTTATGTGTGTTTTGTCATATATTCTGTTTTTAAAGACTTCAAATTGCTGAAGAGATTAAACTGTTCTTTGGCATTTGATAAAACTTGCTAGCAAATCTGTCTGAGCCTGGTATGTTTTTAGAGATTGTTCTAGGGCAGTTATATTTTTCTGCCATGATTAGTGATCTGTTCTTTTTTTTTCTATTTCTTTAGCCATTTTTTAACACGTGTTCTTCCTGAAAGTTCACTATGTTGGAGAAATGTCCAAATTTCTTTTAGCAAAAAGTTTTTTTAATAGTGTTCAATCTTAAATCTAAAAATCTGCATCTCTGTGATTATTTCCCCTTCCTTATATATGTTATTTTATATTTGTTTTTGTCTTTCCCCCCTTTGTTTTTCTTCTAAGATGTTTGTCTATTTTAAAAATTATTCCAAACAAATAGCTCTTTTATGTCACTTCTAATTTCTAAATTCAGTAATCTTGATAGTACTTTTCTTAATTCCTTCTGATAATGTTCCTCAGGCTTTCCCCCTGCCCCAACTTTTTCTGAATTTATGGCTTAATGATTATCTTATCATTTAAGTTTGAAAATACAGTACGGAATTTTTTTTTTTATCCTATGAACGTGTATCAACATAATCTTCCCAATTCAAGACTATGCCATCTTATTTATTTCCTTAGGAGCAGATTTGCTATTTTATAATTTAACCTTTTAAGTTACCTGTGCCATCTATTGAAATTCATTTCATAGTTTGTTTTTGTTAAAATGAAAATTTAGAGGGTCTTTTAGATTTAGGTGTACAAAATGACATGTATATAAATTAAATATATATATTGGCTTTTCAAAATAGTGAAGAAATAGAGCAGCCTTCTGGTTATCTGTACTTCTTCATGGAGTTTATACTGTAGACAATTTGCTGTTTTTTAAAGTTAATTTTATTACAAATCAGGCTTCCCAGGTGGCACTAGTGGTAAAGAAACCGCCTGTCAAGCAGGATGCTTGGGTTTGATCCCTGGGCCGGAAAGATCCCTTGGAGAGGGCATGGCAACCCACTCCAGTATTCTTGCCTGGAGAATTCTATGGACAGAGGAGCTTGGCGGGCTACAGACCACGGGTCGCAAAGAGTCAGACACAACTGAAGCAACTTAGCACACATGCGTGTGTATTACAAATCATAGGTTGTGACTCTGTTGTGACAGACCAGCAGAATTCTTCCTCTTGGGTTACCACCTTTAATTAGGACGCTTGCCTACTGGAGGGTATGAATTCTCTCATTTCTCTATTTTTTTGATATTAAAAAAATAGCAAAGCATTGATGTTTGGATTCAATTTCACCACTTACTACACTATGTGTAAACTTTAATTACTTAAATAATTTGGGTGAATTAATTTCTCTGATTCTTTGTTTCCTCATCTTTAAAATAAGGATGACATTGATAATTGACTGGGTTGGATGGTTTATATGAATATCATATATGGGGGGAACTGTACAGATTATGTTATAAAATCAATACAGTTATTATCTGTAATTATTTCTATGAAGTTACGTAGTAATGAATAATAGAATGATGGCTTAAATTAGAAATAGAATGAAATAGAATAAAAGCAGTGGTTTAAAACACATGTTTTCATAGCTCTCTACTCATCTGTCCTCGGTCCACAGAATTTCCAGTGATGCTTGCATAGTCTGGCAGGGAAGGGAAAAGGAAATATTCATATTGGTAACAGCCTTTAACAAGGATCTCCATAGGTTCTCTACAAAATGTACACGTTAAAGAACCTAATTGTCCCCAGAAGCTTTTAGAAAAGAAAGTGGAGTCATGTCTGACTCTCCGACCTCATGGACTGTAGCCTACCAGGCTACTCCGTCCATCGGATTTTCCAGCCAAGACTACTGGAGTGGGCTGCCATTTCCTTCTCCAGGGGATCTTCCCAACCCAGGGATCAAACCCAGGTGTCCTGCATTGCAGACAGGCACTTTACCATCTGAGGCAGAAGCTTTTAGAAAGAAAAGAAATTGTCAGCCCTAAACTCAAGTAGGAGACTTGCAGAGAAGGAATTTGAGCTTGAAAGCATTCTGTCTGTCACTGACTCATTCTGTTACCTTAAATGCATTGTTTACCCTTTTTGTGTACTATTTTCCTATGTCTAAACAAAGATGAGTATTATTACAGGTGTCAAAATAGTTTGAGGAAGATTTAAAAATAGTTAGTTAAACAACAACAGCAAAAGAAAACACAGAATTCATTCAGACAGCTGGGATGCTCCTCAAAGCTACCCCATCAGCAAACCTCTTCATTTTATAACTGAGCAGAACGTGGCTTAGATTTAAAGAGATCAACAGCTAATTGGTAGCAGAGTCTAGATTTGAAGTGCTTTGTCTGCTCCTGCATTTCTCTTCTTGACCTGGATATTCCTCTGTGATCTGGCCTGTTGTATTGTAATGGTGATTTAATGGATACTGTTATCCATTGAAACTGAAAACATTTTGGTTTGGGTAAATTAAGCCAAAAGCAGAAATGGGAAGTGTTCTGATGCTTAAATACTAATCAAAATACAAACCAATAGAAAATCTCTTTAAAAATGTTATGTTGAATGCATAATCCTGTCTTTTAGTATTATGCAACATTTATTTACCAAATTATTTTCTCTTGACTCACACCTCACTTCCAGTAAGCCATTTGATCCTCTAAATTGAATTATTCACTTCCTTGTTTTCTTAAACAGAAAATTCTAATTCATTTGCCTCTTGATGCTTTAGCAAAAACCTCCTCATTCCATGACACCAAATATTCCATGATACTGTGTCCACTTTACAGATTTTTCTGTATCTTCCCTTCTGGTTGGTGGTTAGCTGTTGCTTCTGTTGTTTTAATCCTCTTTTTCTTCACAGGTTTGCTTCAAGGAATCCATTGTGCATGGGGAAAGCCCAACTAAATTGATTCCATATAAATAACTTTGAGTCCGTGAGGCTCTGAATGAGGGTTAAGAAATTTAAAAACTGGGTTTAAGAGCAGCTTTTGATCCTCAATTGAACGTGTGAGCTTACTAACAGAAGAGACTTCAGATAAGCAAAGTTTCACCTAATATAACAAGACAGTAATTAAAACTTATATAAAATCTGTTTCTTAATCTGGGGTCTCACTAGATAAACATAGAAATATCACACCCTCCTAGATGCTAGTTGAAAAAGAAATAAGAATTTGTAATTAGAACAATGAGAACAAAGTAATGAGGCAAACCAAGTCCAGCCCACCCCCATCACCGCTCACCTTCCTAAATAACTTACAGCTGTATAACTTTGAGAGTCTTTTGTGGCTACACTGTGAATACATATCACTTTTCACTTACTCACTCCTCAAGGCCTAAAAACAGTACAGATGTATCTTTGGAAATAATGACTTAGCTTGATAGCTCTCACTGCACTGACACAATATTATGAAAACTTGGCTCAAGATCTTTTATCATGTATTCAATAAGTCATCTGAACACTCATTTCTCCTAGCAGAAATTGATGCAGCCTTCTATTATTTGTTGGATGTATTTTATGCTTTCATTTTATATATATGTTTACATTTTTATACATCATTGATGAGCATATTTTAGGACCATTATTTAATGGTCTATTTAACTCTTTGTTAAATAGTTGTGTCACAGATGCCCTGTAATCATCAGTGAGCAAAAAATATAGCACCTGTGTATTATGTTACAATATGTGTGTGCCGTGTGCCATGCTCAGTCCTGTCTGACTCTTTGTGACCCCTTTTACTGTAGCCTGCCAGATTCCTCCTGGAATTTTCCAGGAAAGAATACTGGAGTGGTTTGCCATTTCTTCCTCTAGGGGATCTTCCCGACCCAGGTACTGAACCTGCAACTCTGATGTCTCCTACCTGGCAGGCAGATTCTTTACCACTGTGCCACCTGGGAAGCCCCAGATATTATCACGTGCTGTGCTGTGCTTAGTCGCTCAGTCATGTCCGACTCTTTGCAAACCCCTAGACTATAGCCTGCCAGGCTCCACTCTCCATGGGGATTCTCCAGGCAAGAATACAGGAGTGGGTTGCCATGCCCTCCTCCAGATCTTCCCAACCCCAGGATAGAACCCAGATCTTCCACATTCCAGGCATTTTCTTTACCATCTGAGCCACCAGGGAATTCCAAGAATACTGGAGTGGGTATCCTATCTCTTCTCCAGGGGATCTTCCTCACCCAGAAATGGAACCGGGGTGTCCTGCATTGCAGGCAGATTCTTTACCAGCTGAGCTACCAGGGAAGCCCAGATATTACCACAGACTTATACCAATATTTCAAAGGATGTTCTTCCATGAGTTGAGGCAACCAGTCACTTTCAAATGATCCATTACTGCATGAAATGTTAGAGATATGTTTGAATAGTCTCTATCCAAAGTCTGTACTTCTCCAGGAGATACAAGCATTTTTAAAGAAAACATTTATAATTAATTTGCACATTATTAATGTGCAAGTAAACCTGTAATTTCCTTCATTTTTTTTCCAGATTAAATCAGAATAATAGTACCTCATGAGTGTTGGAAGTGATGTAGCACTATTCCTTAATTGTTTTTAATAAAGGTTGTACTTTTTCAAGTTACTATGCCGTTAGTTGTCTATATTTTTTTGCAGATAATACATATGTGTCAAGTTCAGAAAATGATGAAGATGTATTAGTTACTACAGAGCCAATTCCAGTAATTTTTCATCGACTAGCAACAGGTAATGGGAATACACTGTTTTCTTACGTTCCTGGTTAATATTTTGTTGATTGTAGGTAGCTTTGTCTTTTGGTTTCTTTTAACCCATATAATAGATATTTATCTTTGGAATCTATAAGCCTGGTTCTCTATGCAAATTTTCTATTTAACATCACTAGTTTGTCTCTCAACAGTTTTTTAAATGCATAAATTAGTACTTTAAAAAAGTCCCGTTTAAACACATTATGTTGATATTTGCTTGTGAAAATATTTTCATGCATAACAATACTGCTAGACAAACTAAAAGTTTAAAAAACATAACACAACATAGATTCCATGAAATATATAGTGAGAGCTGACGGAATTTGTACTGTGGCCACTTTAGTTTGACCACATTTTATGGGCAATGAAAAATCAGAATAGTTTGTGTATAATTCTCTAACATAAGATAATTTCAAAACATTTCTTAATTCTCTTGCAAAAAAAGAATCATCTTTGGATGTTTTTATACTGAAACTTATAAATGTTTGGTAAATAGTATACTGAAAACTAAAATGATCCTTTAATTATATATTTCAGAATTAAGAAAGACAAATGACATTAACTGTTGCTTATCCATAAAATCCAAATTACAGAAGGAAAATGGCGAGGTATGTAAATTACATTTTATGTTTTATTATATTTCTTCAAAACAGTATAGATGTATTTGAAATTTCCCATGTATTTGTGGTTAATACCATCATTATTTAGATTAAGACTGCATGTAGTGAATGAAGTTCATGCTGCTGGCTTAGGGATTTATGTACGGGAAAGATAGCATCCTAAAATTAACTACCTTTAAAGTAGTAGAACATCTGATTTAAATCTAAATAAGGTGTGTACAAAACCTAACTTATTTTCTGTATTTTCATTTAATAACGTAGTTGACTGAAGAGCACTTACGTAGCATAGTTAGAACGACTGTATGTGGTATACAGAATTTTGATGAGATCTTTAAAATTTTATCTGTAAAAGATGGTCTTTCTAGTTAAAGGAGCACAGAGCTTGGGTATAATCTTACTATTTTTTTGCCAGTGTTAAAAGAACAATAGAACCTTTAGGAAATTTACTTCAACCTGTAAATAAATACTGGGACATTAAACCAACAAAATGATGGTGGGATCAACAATTCTTTGATTTTAAAACTATACACTGGGACTTCCCTGGTGGTCCGTTGGTTAAGACTTCGCCTCCCTATTTTGGGGACATGCCTTTTAGCCATTAAAAACAACAACATAAAACAGCAGAAGCAATATTGTAACAAATTTAATAAGGATTTTTAAAATGGTTCACATCAAAAAAGAAAAAAAAAAGGATCAAGTAATCTTATAATAAAACAAAAACTATGCACTGAAAGCCACCCTGCTTTCCTTTTAGTGTTATACCATTCATTCTGCACTTCAGTAGCCAAAGTGAGCATCACTAATTTAGCATTATCATCGCTAAAACCAAAAACTATATTTTATAAAACCTACATTCCCTTTTCTAGGTTTTTTGTTTTGTTTTCTTTAATAATTTGAAATTTGGTCTAGAAATTTAGGGATGATCACAAAACATCAAGTTAATAGATTCCTGTGTCTGAATGCAGCTACCTTTCTCTTAATTATTTTAACAGGGCCCGGGGACAGGAATAGTTACTTTAGATGAATTTTTGTCATTTGTACTTTAGACACATGACAGATACAGTTCAGTTAATTAGAAACTCATCAAGTATATTTAAGTAAATATCCTTTTGAAAATTGAAATTTAAAGCAAATAATTTCTACACACTGAAAGTTATCTTTGTAATGTATTTGTATGTATATGCATAATTTGATTTTTATATTATTAGATTCAAAGTGCCCTTTCTTTCATATCATTATGTGGAGTTGGCAGTGAAAGTGAGAACAATCTGGGATAAATAATGCTGAGGAATTTTTTAACAAAAAGTTGAATCAGTATGGGCTTGTCAGATGTTTTATCAGAACAACACCAAAGTTGTAATTGATTAACATAGTTTTTTATATACATCAAATATTAAATTATAAAACTAAAGACCAGGGACATAGAGCTTCATGCACCCACCACAAAACTTATCTGTTACTATCTTTCATTTTTGGTTTGCATTGCACCAAGAATGCTTTTATTTAAAATTCACATGGTATACACAAGACCTACCTTTTAGGTCCATTCGTTACCTTTTTTTCCGAAGGAGGAAGAGCTAATTTGACCATTAAAATTGTCTTCTTACTTTATTATTTTAAGGAGTCAAGACAGAATAGCACAGTGGAGGAAGACTCTGAAGGAGACAATGATTCGGAAGAATTTTATTACGGAGGACAGGTGAGCACACGAGGCTCTCCTGACACCCGCTCCAAGGCAGAGACAACCGCACAAGCTCTAGCAGAAATCTGTGCTTGTCATCCGAAAGGCCTATGGTTCCACAGCGCTCTGCAACTAATAAGGAAATTCATATAATTTATCTGTCGCTCATTCTCTATATAGTTTCAGAAATTAAGGTTGCTTTTGCAGTTCTTTGACTGTAATCATTTATTTACATTGAAGTCATCTGCCTTCATTACAGATATTTTGCAGACAGCATCTTATTACGCTTTTAACTGTTACATCTATCAAGCATGTTGTGCTCACTCAGTGTTTTGAAATGGTGACACTAATAAAAGCATGGATTGTTTTCAATGGAAGGTGATTAACCTTTATAAAAATTGATGGGCCCTTATTATCGAGCATCTTCATTATTTGTATTTACTCTCTTCCTTTTCCTTCTATACGAATGTAAAGTGTTGATCAGTTGTTACGAAGAAACATCATAAATTATACACATGGAAATGGCACCGCTGCATATGCATGCAGTATACGAAATAATTCATTATATTTTTCTAGGATAATGTTGAAATTTTAAACTGAGCATTCGATTTTAGGATATGGCTGTCTAAGGTATCTTGTTTTATTTTTGTAAACTTGATCAAATATGCTTTGTAATTTGGATAGAATAATGGAAAGGTAATTTGTTAAAGAGATGCTTTAAAGCCAAAGTTGTTATTATGTAAAGAACGCAAATAGATTTATTCATTTGGAATCAAAAACTAGTAATCTGGTCTATCAAGCATATGGAAAGCAGTAGAGGTATCGGTGGACATGAACAAAACTAGAATTCTTCTCTCCAGGAATGCCTGACTAGAAATGGGGTATTTTTCCTAAGATTCTTTAACCAGATAACACTTCAACAGTATTTAAAATAATTCTTCTAGTTTTGATTTTTGTTTACACCACTAATTCTTACAGAGGGGAAGTGAATGCTCTTTTCTTAGTCTAGAAGTTTTTCCAGATTATCTGCCATTTACTTCACTCATCTTAACAGTGGCATTGTTTTCGTATCAAAGTAGTCAGATAATAATTTTTTAAGCATAATGAATTATACCAGATGTATCTGAACCTAAGAACTTTAGTGAATATACTGCTGAATTATCTATATATATTTTTTATGAAGGCAACAGAGAAAATGGCCATGGCAGAACTATAGGGTAACCTGTCTAAGAGATTATTTGTATTTTGCTTTTTTTGTTTCTCTTCACCGTAAGTCACTCCTAAATGATTCCTTTTCATCAGGTTAACTATGACGGGGAGCTGCACAAACACCCTCAGCTTGAAGCTGACTTGTCGGCAGTGAGAGAGATATATGGGCCACATGCAGTTTCTCTGAGGTAAATAAACACCTTTGATGATTACAACTTAAAATTATTTGGAAAGTCATTGGAATTTTCTGTTGGAATTATTTAGGTGGAAATTTCCTCAGGCTCAATTATATTTGAAAGTATATGAGAGAGTCTGTTATGTTTCTGCTTAAACGAAATGGCATCATTATGGCTATGATTATTTTTTATTGTACATGTAGTTTAAGATTACATTCATTTCATTAAAGAAATTAGTTATTTTGTAGAGTTAGTTTGATAAAATAGCAGTCTTAAGTGGCATCATTATCAATTCCTGTAATAGATTTGGTCAGCTGGGCCCACGCTGTTATTGTAAATCAAAGACATATCTGTGTGAACAACAGAAGTAAATAATGAATAACCGCTGGTTTCATCACGTTGTGAGAAGTAAAGTGTTGAAAGTGAAGGTGTTAGTGCTCAGTTGTGTCTGACTCTGCAATCCCGTGGACCGTAGCCCGCCAGGATCCTCTGCCCATAGAATTCTCCCGGCAAGAATACTGGAGTGGGTAACCATTCCCTTCTCCAGCAGGTCTTTCCGACTCAGGAAATGAACCTGGATCTCCTGCATTGCAGGCAGATTTTTTACCATCTGAGCCACTAAGGAAGCCCTTGTGATAAGTAATCTGGTCCCTAAAAAAGGAAAGGAAAAAAAGACATAACTTTGTGCAGTGCGTATTTGAATGTTGCAGTTACTTAATTATTTGGTGATAAATTTCCAAACCAATTTGTATTACTTTAATCATTCAGAAGACCCAACTATCCCTATTTAGTCTTTCTTTTCTCTCTTTAAGAAAAACCGTTTTTTTTATTTTTTTTATTTTTTGCCATCATGCTTGTATCCTCCCACCAGTCAGATCTTTTTATTTAGATTTTTGTTTTCCTAAAGGGTGGTCTCCAAGTCTCCAGGCCCTTCTTACAGCCTGACCTCAGTTCCAGCCTCATCCACCCAAACCAGGATTGTTCCCGTTCTCCAGATACGCTGTTTCCCCTTGACTTTGGCCATTTGCCCAATCAGTGCCTCCCTCTCAAACCCTGTTGCTGTCTTTATTCAAGCCCCAGTCCAAAGGTCAGCTTCTCTTTGAGCCTTCCTGGAAGCTCCGGTGCAGATTGGTTATTCTGCCCTATCACATTTGTCTCTTACCTCATTTATTATTCTCTTCATGTCTTGTCATTATTGGTTTACTTCTCCCCCTCTAGACTCTTAATTCTGTGCACGGTTTTGTTGCTTGTGTACTTTGTTTTGGTTTGGTTTTCGATCCTGGTTTATAGTACAAGGCATGTATGAAATACAAACTGAAGGCTTCTTGATTGTTTTCAGTGGAACACGCATTAAAAATGTTCATATTCTCTGGTTATATTCTTTTCAGTGGACATATCCAGATTTTGAGAAAGCAAACAAATACTTTTAGTGGTTGGGAAGTATAACACAGCTGTAAGTTATTATTGCTAACTTTCATTTTATCTGCAGAAACAGAAACTCATAACCACCTGCAGCCTAAATAAGCTGGGGTTGTATACCCCAGACGGGGCTTCCCAGGTGGCGCTAGTGGTACAGAATCCGTCTGCCAGTGCAGGAGATGTTAAATGATTTGGGTTTGATCCTGGGTTGGGAAGATCCCCTGGAGGAGGGCATGGCAACCCACTTCAGTATACTTGCCTGGAGAACGCTATGGACAGAGGAGCCTGGCAGGCTATGGTCCATAGGGTTGCACAGAATCAGACACATGCTGTATATGTGACAGCGTGGCACATATACCCAGACCCCCTCTCCTACTCGTGGAGGAATATTAGACTACAGTTGAGTGAGTGAGATAGGGATTATACTTGCAAAAAGCTAATCTTGGAATCTTCAAAGTTTTAGCAAATAAGCTGTGATTATTTCATAGTTGATCTATGCCTCGGCTAGAGAATAAGGAAGATGGAAATTCAGTAAGTATTATAGAGTGAATAAATTAAGAAAGCAATCAGTTCAGTTCAGTTCAGTCACTAAAGGACAGAAATGGTATGGACCTAACAGAACCAGAAGATATTAAGAAGAGGTGGCAAGAATACACAGAAGAACTATACAAAAAAAGATCTTTACGACCTAGATAATCACGATGGTGTGATCACTCACCTAGAGCCAGACATCCTGGAATGTGAAGTCAAGTGGGCCTTAGGAAGTATCACTATGAACAAAGCTAGTGGAGGTGATGGAATTCCAGTTGAGCTATTTCACATCCTGAAAGATGAAGATGATGCTGTGAAAATGCTGCACTTAATATTCCAGCAAATTTGGAAAACTCAGCAGTAGCCACAGGACTGGAAAAGGTCAGTGTTCATTCCAATGCCAAAGAAAGGCAATGCCAAAGAATGCTCAGACTACTTCACAATTGCACTCATCTCACATGCTAGTAAAGTAATGCTTAAAATTCTCCAAGCCAGGCTTCAGCAATACGTGAACTGTGAACTTCCTGATGTTCAAACTGGTTTTAGAAAAGGCAGAGGAACCAGAGATCAAGTTGGTAACATTCGCTGGATCATCAAAAAAGCATGAGAGTTCCAGAAAAACATCTATTTCTGCTTTATTGACTATGCCAAAGTCTTTGACTATGAAGAAAGCAATAGAGATTATCCGTAAATTGTTCAGGGATTCCCTGGTGGTTAAGACTCCACACTTTCACTGCTGAGGGCCCGCGTTCGAAGCCTGGTCAGGGAACTAAGATCCCACAAGCTGCCTAAAAAAATAAATAGTCTGAAACAATGACTGATTTTTTCTTTTCTCTTTAGTTGAACTTTGCTTGAAATCTTAAAACTTTAATCATAGAAAGTTAACCCTCTCTCCCATATACAAAGAAGTCTGTATATGGTTAGCCACGGGTTCTTTACCACTAGCACCACCTGGTAAGTTGATCACTCAACACAGCATAGAATTTAATTACTTTTCATCTAAAGTATGTATCTTTGTTTAGAGAATCACTTTACCACACATTCTGATTGCTTTTAAAATTAGTTTTGTTTTTTTTTTTAAACACATATTTCTGGCTATCTTTGGTAAAGGATCTGCCTGCAGTGTAGGAGATGCAGGTTTGATCCCTGGGTTGGGAAGATCCCCTGGAGGAGGAAAGGGCAACCCACTCCAGTATTCTTGTCTGGGAAATCCCATGGATGGATAGAAGAGTCTGGCTGGCTACAGTTCATGGGGTCACAAAGAGTTGGACTTAGCAACTGAGTATCACACACACACCATGCTATCTAGGCCTCAATCATACCATTATTTATGTGTGAATATTTTTTAGTTTCTTCAGCAAGCATTTACTAAGTACTTATTTCTATTAGTACTTTCCATTATTAATAAAATAGTGATAATTTATGGACTGTTTAAATTAGATTACTATACGGAATTTCATTCAAGTGAAGTGTCTAAAGTCATAAGTGGTTTTGATTGTTTTCCTCTTGCCTCTTTCACTTATAAGTTTGATCCAATTTAAATCTTAATGAATGCAAGTCATGTTCTTGTCTGCTCTAGATTTTCTCCAATTACAGAGTATGTTTCCAGAATAAATAAGCTCCCAGAGGCCCCATGATATAAGTGAATCACAGCAGGACTAGTTTGATTTACTTAAATAAGAATGAATTTACTGTCTGGTCTAAAATACCGTGGCTTGGATACATGGGAGAAGGAGTAGTTAGGCCTAAGGTCTTGGAGTCATCTTCTTTGCAAAGTTCTAAGTCTATTGAAAACAGACTGTTCTAATTAGCTGTTCTTTTACTTAATTGAGGTTTATAAGAACTTAATGGAGTTTGAAGAGCAAAAGTACCTCAATATGCATAATAGGCTATTTGGTATCATTTTTTTTTATGTGACATCTAATGAGAAAGGCAGCTAACCACATCTAAGTTCTCTGTAAGAGATGAAAATAACAGAGATTACCTCAATTGAGGCAAAACCCTCTTAAAGTAGGTGAAGGAGGCTTTAGCAAAAATGACTGATGATAAATTTATTACTTAAGTAGGTAGTTTTAGTTCTACTTGACCAAATCATTCTAAAACAGCATTCTGATTGGGTTGAACCATACTTGTAAACATTGATGACAATTTTAATTCATAAGCTGTTGTAAAGGAAATGAGTTAGGTCTCTGGAGGAACACGATCAACCCTCTAATCAGTGTGAATGTGTTTCATCATGAATCAATAAAAGAATGAGGTTCTTTTATGTTTTCATTATAAATTTACTCCTATAATCAGCATTCATAAAAAAATTGATCAGTGTCATTGAAAACAATTTGAGATTAATATTTTTAGAAAGTACGGAATTACAAGTCACAAAATTCTCATTTGCTCAGGACTGAAATGATGCTGATAATTTGCTTATGATTTTGAAAGTTTTATCCCAAATAAAATATCCAGTGCTTCATAGCCATCCATCATCCATTTAAAAAATTGAAGGCATCTGAGTAATATTCTAACCTTTTGATTGTGACTAATGCTTAAAGTAGGTTGGAAGATTACAAGATTGTGACTATTCTGCATTTTGATCATTTTTTTTGTGGTTGGATGATTGTGTGTTTGAAATGAATGAGTAATTTTGGTATTGCTGTTTTGGAGGACAGGGCATGCAGAAGATGTTTTTAAGGTTTGAGGAAGCTATACTACTATATGCAGGCCCACCACCCAAACATATATCTCCTGGAAGAGAGAGAAAGAAAATGAAAGGAAAAGCCACATAAATCAGAGTGGTCCACTGTAAATGTCTCTGGATTTCCATAAGTAGTGGGTTAGTAAAATAGCTTAACAAATCTGGCTCTCCTCTTCTCGAAGATGGCAGGATTGCATTTCCCTAGCTATTATAACATCAGCAGTGGACATGCAACCTCGTGTTGGCCAGTGATATATGAGCCAAAGTGCTAGTGTGCAAGTTCCCATATCTTCAGGACGCCACCACTCTCTGAGCCCCTTGGCGACTAGTGAATAGTGTTCTCTCTCCTCTTCTGATGCCACAGTACGCAGGTAGTGTGAGTGAGATATAAATCCTTTCTGTATGTTAAGCCAGTTAGTGCTTGAGGATGTTGGTTGCTATGGTACAACTTACTCTACACTGAAGCATGTCATTCATCAGCAGATCTTGGGTTGGATGTTTGTAATGTCCTCTGCAGCACATTGATTCTCCTGCTACTGTGAAAACAGTCTGACTCTGAACACCAGGGGAAAGTGATGGCAGGAGGCACACAGCAGAAACAAACAAAAGGGAGACTCTTTCAAAAGCACTGGCATAAAATCTAGGTACAAGCTTCAGAATGTCAGATCCCCAACAGTCACCTCTGCTTGCAGCATCTGTGCTTTCCTCAAGCAAAACCAAGGAGTTTTAAATGGGGGGCAGAGTTTCAGCAACTGTTTACACTGTACTTCTTCTACACTCTTAGTTTAGATGGGTTTCCTTTCTTACCCGGATCTAATTTTTAAATTCGTCTCAGTCCTATTGTCCTTTAGAGAAATATATAGCTACCGTGAATACAGTCTTGCAAAAATGCCAAGATTTCTTCCTGACTACTGAGTTTGAATAATCTTGGCCCATTCACAGGCATCTCTCCTACACTGAGCATGAAACACACACTGAGTAGGCATGCGGAGACAGACATGCAAGCTGTTGAGTTTCAGATGTCAGAAGGAGGTGTATATTTCTTCGCAGAATATATTTCTTCTCAAAATATAACTGTCCAATTATTGAAAGCAGTAACTAAATAGCAATAGAAGTTTATTTCTCAAAAACTTGTGGTTGAGTTTCATGTATGTGTATTATACATGTGATTTGCTCGACAGTGGATAAGAGAAAGCTATATTTTTTATAACCAGAACAGTCCCTGCTAATTTTGATCAGATAGTATTATAAAACATCATAACAGTATAATAAACAAGCTGTGGTTTTATAGAGAAGGAGGACCAACATAGACGGTCAAGTATTTAATATATTGTAAGTTTGTATGTGGTGTCATTAATGAGGATGTTATCTTAATAAGCTCCGTTAAAAAATGGGAGAATGAATTGCTAAGTGTTCTAACACATACATAGTGCCCTAAAAAATGCCTGTTTATAGAAAGCAAATATTTCATACATATGTTCTTTATACGTATGAACTAGATCACATGTAAATATTCAAAATCAATGGCTGGATTTCAAGATCTGTCTATTCTAAGACTTCACTCAGATGTCTGGAAAGAAATTTATGGAGCATTTCTCAAGACCTCAGTCCTTAAGTGAAGCAACTGCATCAGATAATTTGTGTCGCTTCCCTTCTCTTAAAAAAGTATTCAAGTTCAATTTGATGTGATCTTTTCACAATGAATAAATGCAGGCAGGGCACGGAATTATTTTGGATTATTATAAACCCAACACAGCATTCAGTATTCAATCAGATATCAGGCTTCACACTTCAGGTTGCATTCATATTTCAAGCATTTGCCTTGATTCTGCATTTGCTATTCATGAGATTGGGGCTACTGAAAGATATTCAGATACAGAAGCAATCCTGAGACTGGGTCATTGCATCTGGGCAGACTGTAATCACACTTTGTAATCTTGCAGTGGGAAACGTGAAATGAATGGCATTATATAAAAAGGGCATCACAACAGAAATTGGTTTGCATACACACAGTGTTGTTGTGAGTTCTTTGAAGTGTGGCATAAAAACAAACAGTATAACTATTTACAGATCTACAGCTGCAGAATCCAGTTAATTGCAAACCTTTAATGTCTCTGCTTCCTTAAAATTCTATACTCCTGCTCTGCTGTGGTGAAAGAGCACTTGTAACCCTTTTGTTCCTGTGTTTGTTTTTTTTGAAAGAAATTGATAGTATTAGAAATTAAAGATACTTTTAACTAAAAAACGTGAAAGAAAGTGAAAGTGAGTCACTTAGTTGTGTCCGACTCTTTGTGACCCCATGGACTCTAGCCTGCCAGGTTCCTCTGTCCATGGGACTCTCCACTCAAGAATACTGGAGTGGGTTGCCATGCCCTTCTCCGGGGGATCTTCCCAGCACAGGGATCAAACCCAGGTCTCCCACATTCTAGGTAGATTCTTTACCATTTGAGCTACCGAGGAAGCTCTTTAAAAAGTGTTGAAAAATTACATAAAGAATAAAATTCACATATTAAAGGTTTTATAAAGAACATATGTCACATTCTAATCATAACTCTATGATTTGTTCTGCTGAAGTGGTATAGAAATCTATGTATGAAGAAAACAGCTGGGGTAAGGTTTGTACTGACTTTTGTTATCTCTGCTGCACTTTTCTCTGCTTTTAAATATACCGAAGTCTTGCCATCATAAGTAAATCCAGAGTTATTCTTCCCTCTGAAATTGGCAAAGATGGGAGAAAAAAATGCCTGGTGATGATGAGAATGTGGGAAATGGCTACTGTGAGAACCTGGCTGATGTGATTATAAGTTGTTTTAACTTTTTAAAAATAGTAACTAAACAGTATATATTAGGATTACCAAATATAGTTATGCTATTTTTTCAATTATTAATTCTGGAATTTATCTCTGAGAAGACAGCTGCATGTAGACTTCTATCCAGAGGGCCATTTATCAATATTAATAGTGTAAAAAAATTGAGATCACCCTCATGTTGTATTATATAATTTTATTCATACAAATTTATAGATTTAAATTTATGGTTTTAAAGAATATTCCACAAGGTAAAAAAAAGTACTCATTATAGAATAAGTGGAAGAGCAGGACAAAAATTTTTACATACCTATTATCCTTAGTAATGTGTATTATAATGATATATTAATATATGAAAGAGACTGGAATGAATATAAAGGAAAACTATTGTGTCTGAGTGGTATTAAATTTTATTACAAGTTATTTATTGTCTGTTTTTCTCTTTCTCACATTTTATATGAGTCTATATTGCCATTGTAATCAGAAAAAGATTTTTTTAGAAAATAGTTTTTTTTTACAAAATAAATGTTACCCACAGCCTATATGTAATATACAAGTCCTCTTCCTATTTTTTTGGTGTTCCGATTTCTATTTTATTTTAAAAAAATTATTTCACTCTCCATAATGTTTTGGTATTCTACTTGCTCAGTGAACAGTATATATTTGGAACATTTCCCTCATGATACTAAATATTTTTATATCAACATTTTTAGTAATGGATAATTTAAAAAAATTATACCATCATGCCACAGTTTAAGTATTTCCTTATTATTCAATATTCATTTTTTCCTAATTTCTACATTGTACATATTTGTTCTAATTTTATGGGAATGGTTATAGTCAAGGTTTCTTTCCCTCACCAAAATGTCGTTTGAACATCATTAGTGGTCTATCCAGAGAAGGCAATGGCACCCCACTCCAGTACTCTTGCCTGGAAAATCCCATGGACAAAGGAGCCTGGTAGGCTGCGGTCCATGGGGTCGCCAAGAGTCGGACATGACTGAGCGACTTCACTTTCACTTTTCACTTTGATGCATTGGAGAAGGAAATGGCAACCCACTCCAGTGTTCTTGCCTGGAGAATCCCAGGGACGGGGGAGCCTGGTGGGCTGCCATCTATGGGGTCACACAGAGTCGGACACGACTGAAGCGACTTAGCAGTAGCAGTGGTCTATCCTCATCATTGTATTTAATGGTTCCCTTTTGACATGTCTGATTTTAGATATTTGACTTCTTGTACTTATGAATAGTATGCTGACGTCCAGGGTCAGCAAATTATGACCAGTGGGCCGTGGGATCTGTTTTGAACAGTTCATGGTGTTTGCTTTTCTTAGAGGGTTGTAAAAAAAAATGGCCCCAAAATAAAGAGAAATATGTGAAAGAGACTATGTGGCCTGTAAAAACTAAAAGGTTTACTATTTTGACCTTTACAGGAAAAGTTTTCTGAACCCTGAACTAGACTCATGAAAGCAATGGTTCTTGTTCTTGATCCTTATTCTTGTCGTAGTTTCTGTATAATTTTGTAACTAAATTGGCATATGTTTATATCTAAATTTGCATGTCTAAATTTGCACAAGATTATAAAAATTTTTATCCTTTGTGATTAAGACAGATGTTTTGAAGCATGCAATTAAAGAAGTAATTCTTTTTCTTCTGATTTTTTTTAATATAAATTTATTTTTTTTAATTTTATTTTATTTTTAAACTTTACAATATTGTATTAGTTTTGCCAAATATCGAAATGAATCCACCACATTAATTCTAATGTGAATAATTTTATCTATTTTCTATAACACCAATATTTTGAAGCGTGCAATTAAAAAGTTAATTCCTATGTGAATAATTTTATCCATTTCTTATTTATGTAACCTTTAGAAAGGACCATGAAAAAATAGAAAGTGTAAACGCATAAATAATGAAAATGTACTCAGTGTTTTGATATATTTTTAAGGAGAGAATGGAGAAAACATAGAGGCTGAGTTGTTAGTTTCTAACATGCTGCATTTTTTGATCATTGATATAAAAAAGTAAAAGGACTCTCTACATTCCTTTATTCTTCAAATTACATAAAGCTGTTTAATCATTATAAAAGTGCATTCTCTGAACCCTATAAAAGTGCCATAGTTTTGTACTACATAATGAATATCATACATGGAACTGTTCATTGAGTACTTACCGTGTGCCACATACTGCACTTGACAGTTTGAGATTGAATGTACATTCTGTGTCTGAATTTCCACCAACTTTTCTGCCCGCTGGCAACTTGTTCCACTTTCCTGAACCTCAGTTTCCTCATTTGCGAATGAGGACAATTATATTATTGCTGTCAGAAGTTTATGACGAGGACTTAGTGAGATCATCCATCATTGTTTGACCTGGTTTCCGACACAAAGTGATAGTTTATTGAATAAAGAGCTAAGCACCTACATAAATATTTAAATCAGATCAGATCAGTCGCTCAGTCGTGTCCGATTCTGCGACCCCATGAATCGCAGCACGTCAGGCCTCCCTGTCCATCACCAACTCCCAGAGTTCACTCAGACTCACGTTCATCGAGTCAGTGATGCCATCCAGCCATCTCATCCTCTGTCGTTCCCTTCTCCTCCGGCCCCCAATCCCTCCCAGCATCAGAGTCATTTTCAATGAGTCAACTCTTTGCAAGAGGTGGCCAAAGTATTGGAGTTTCAGCTTTAGCATCATTCCTTCCAAAGAAATCCCAGGGCTGATCTCCTTCAGAATGGACTGGTTGGATCTCCTTGCAGTCCAAGGGACTCTCAAGAGTCTTCTCCAACACCACAGTTCAAAGGCATCAATTCTTCGGCGCTCAGCCTTCATTCAAATCCTGGCTCTGCTACAAAGCAATGATGGGTCAGTTACTTTATGACTCTGAGCCTCAGTTAATGGGTGTGTAAATTGGAAATGGTAATAGTACCCTGGTGTCTCAGTGGTAAAGAACTCACCTGCCAATGCAGGAGACACGATTTTGATCCCTGGGTTGGGAAGACCCTCTGGAGGAGAAGATGGCAACCCACTCCAGTATTCTTGCCTGGAAAATCCCATGGACAGAGAAGCCTAGCGGGCTACAGTCCATGGGGTCGCAAAAGAGTTGGACATGATTTAGTGACTAAACAACAAGTAGTACCTATTGTGCGTTATGATCACATGTATGCAAAATCTTTAGAATGCTTTCTGGCAGGTAAGTGCTCAATAAATATTGGCCATTAGTTTTTACAATTTCTGTTATCATCATAGTTTTTTCCGTCACTGTAATTAGCATTGGTAACTTGAGAATTTTTAAAAATATCAAAAATAGAGATGTGTGTGTGTGGAGAATACAAAAACTACTGTTTTTGCCCTTTAGTTAGTTAAAAAATATGCCTGTTTGTGTGGAATATACTGTTGTTACTTGTTTTAATTTGGATACATCAGACATGTAAAACTGCCTATTGAAACATCAGTGACATTTAAGTAGCAGAACACCTGGATAAGTTTCAGAACTACTGATGTTCTAATGTGGCAGGAAAATTTATGGCATATTATTGTGGCAATCAGTGATCCCTCCTCCCCTTCCTCGGGTCAGAGACTCCTTTCTTGCGCTTAGAGGCAGCTCTGAATCTTGAACACCAAGTGATCACATGAGAAGATCACTGAATTTGTTAAATAGAACCGGGGGTATTTGAAACTATGAACCAAATAACTCTTGAGTTCATGTACATAGTTGCCTGTACATAAGATGGAAAAGTATATATATGGTATACAGAGGTCACATGAGACCACAATCCAACTAAATTGAGTTAGTTAATTTATTAACTAACAGTCATTTCTGAACTATCTATGGGCATCAGGGATGAGAATTCATGACTAAATTTTAATTTAAAATAACCTCGGACACACTGTCTTTTAATGAAAATGAAACAATAATGTTAATCTTTGCTTTCAGGGAATATGGAGCCATTGATGATGTAGATATTGATCTGCATATTGATGTTAGCTTTCTTGATGTGAGTATCGACTTATACGATTGCTGCATTTAAAAAACACTTTTTTTTTTGGAAGAAATTTAATTTTAGTTTCTCTTATAATACGATTAGAAACATAATGACTTTGTTAAAGTGATTTATGAAGAAATGCTACGACTGGTTGAAAAAGCAGAGATGTTGCATATGTTTTCTTCCATCAGTTCTTTTAATATTTTCTGAAAATTATGAGTTTGTATCAGTAGTATAGTATGTCCTTATTTGTTAAGTTTTCGGTTGAATTTTCAAATGAAGGCAAAGATTAAAAGTACTTTGACTTCAGTTTCACAGACCTGTAAGTTTTTGAGATAATTTGTAGTCCTTAATGACAAGTACTTCTTCAAAATAAGTTTTAGAAACATATATTTTTTATTTTGGAAAAAAATCAAGAACTCTAAAAGATTACTAATTCATCTTGCAAATATTTGCACAGGAGGAGATTGCTGTGGCATGGGAAGTGATTCGAACAGAACCTATAATTGTCCGATTACACTGTTCTCTTACACAGTATTTGAATGGCCCAGGTGAGTTTCGTTTTCCTGTTGTTTTGCATATTCATCAGTTGTGCATTGTGCATGAAGTACAGTATGGTTCATTGGGTAATTCTGAACATAATTGAGACTATCTTGATAATGCTTTTTAAACATACTTGCATCCTAACAGAGGTGCCGTATCACCAACATAACTTATGTAAACAGAAGCATACATTTCGTGTTATCGTTTTCAGAAGCTGATGCGTTGCTGTGGAAGAAAAACAACGAAACCTAAAAGAGAATTGTGCATATAATAAAACACTCAGTAACTATACTGAGAGTTGCCCTTAGGTTTAATTTTTTGTGTTTCTGAACCTGATATTTAATTTTAATTTATCTTTGATTACTAATGAATTTAGCCTAAGTATAACATATTTCTTTTTTGAAAATGAAGTATTAATAATATTTTTGTGTTCCAATACCTGAAGGGATGATTTTGATGTATCTGAAGGAAGAGTTGTTTATAACAAAGGACCCTATTATCAACCTTGCCAAGACTTACTGGATTTAAATGTAATCTATATGTATTATGGGACTTCTCTGGTAGCTCAGCTGCTAAACAATCCGCCTGCAATGCAGGAGACCTTGGTTCAGTTCCTGGGTTGGGAAGATCCCCTGGAGAAGGGAATGGCTACCCACTCCAGTATTGTCTGGCATCTCTGGTGGCTCAGTCAGTAAAGAGTCTGCCTGCAGTATGAGAGACCCAGGTTTGATCCCTGGATCGGGAAGATCCCCTGGAGAAGGAAATGGCAACCAACTCTAATTTTCTTGCCTGGAAAATCCCATGGATGGAGGAGCCTGGCAAGCTACAGTCCATGGGCTCTCAGAGTCAGACACAACTGAGACACTTCACTTTATGTACTTCTCTCTCTCTTTCTCTCTCACATACACACACACCAGTATCCTCTCATATTGTTGCAATTATCTACTGCTGCAGAATAAACCACTCCAAAATGAATTGACTTAAAACAACTTCTCTCTCACCATTCTTTGGTGCTCCACTGGGCATCTCCTGCCTGGAGTCTCCCGTGCCTCTGTAGTCAGATGGTGGGTGAAGTTTATGTTTTTAAAGGCCCCATTAGGTTGGAGGCTCAAAATGGTTGGACTTTAGATGACTAGCAATTGATGCAGGTATCATTTCAGGACCACGTAGGGCTCAGCTGGGACTATAAAGTGTCTCCTTGCATCTGGCTGCTTTGTGTGGTTTAGCTTCTTGTAGCATGGTGACTATAATCCAAAAGCAAGTGCTCTAAGAAAGGGGCTGTGGTAAAAGGCTCCCGGAGTCTCCCACTGTATTCTATTCATCAAAATAGTCAAAGAACCCACCCAGAATCAAGGGATACTGACATAGATGGTGTGTCTTGGAATTGTAGCCATTTTTAATCTTCTGGGCACACATTACCATTGTCTCTGCATGTTATGCTTTAGGTGTATCAAAGAGCTTACATCTGTTGTTAGTTTTCTTATAAGAAAACTATCTGCCCTTTCAGGTTTATTAAATATATAGGAAAGTCTCCATTTTGAAAATATTTCTGTTGTCATCACTTTTTAATTATTACCTAGTGTATTCTACCTAATTAACAACATGCAGTAACATATAGTAACTGATGTCACCTAATGCTAGGCAAAGACAAATAGAGGTGACATATTTTTATTTTGATTATATGTACAAAAATAAATTATATTTATAAATGCAAAAATACATATAGAGAGAAATGCAATAAAGAAGGAAAATAATTCCTTATAATCCCTCTATACTGAGGAACCAATAAATCAGTTGGTGTTTTTTATGTTTTCTGTGCACATGTGGTTTATTTTCATAAAGTTGACATTGAATTGTATTAATAGCTATGCACCTTAATGTTATGAGCCTTTGCTCCAGTTGTTGAATATCCTAAAGCAGAATGATGTGTAATATCTGCATAATAATTTAGCCTGTAGATAGATGTGTTTTTGCTGTTTCCCCACTTATTGTGGGGAAATTTTTCTCTCTTTAGTAATTTGAAATATACTTATTCTGTTTGATTCTGATGGTGATTAAAAGCAAAAGAAACCCTCATGTCTAAACTTTTTTTTTTTTTTTAATTAACAGGGTTAGGAACAAATTTGGGTCATTTCATCTCTACTCACTCAGTTCCATCTGTGCGAGATGACAATGTGGCATACTTTTATGTAACCTTTACCACTGTTTCATGTGTTTATATAATCTTGAATTTTAGGCAGAGGTTTTCCTTTACAGTATCTTTTAAAGACTCATCATATTTGCATGGCTTTATAAATATTTCAACAATTATGTTTTAATTCATGTTGAGAGGATTTGTTGTTCAGTACCACTTATTCAGTTTTGCAACTCATTCGTAATTTAATTCTTACTTTTTCATCTCCAGTAATTGATTTACATATTTAATAGTTTGAGAAGGAAATGGCAATTCACTCCAGTATTATTGCCTGGAAACTCCCATGGACAGAGGAGCCTGGTAGGCTACAGTCCATGGGGTGGCAAAGAGTCGGACACGGCTGAGTGACTTAAAAAAAAAAGCTAAAGAAACATGAGGGTTATGCTTCATTTTTCATACTGGAGAATGATTCTTTTTTTTGTGAACAAGACAAATTTAACCAGGTATAAATTTATGAGCTCATAATAGTTCCCCCCAAAAGGCAAAAGTGCTTTAAAAACTTCTGCTAGTTTGTGTGTTCAGTTCAGTTCAGTCGCTCAGTTGTGTCCGACTCTTTGGGACCCCATGAGCTGCAGCACACCACGTCTCCCTGTCCATCACCAACTCTCATCCTCTGTTGTCCCCTCCTCCTCCCACCTTCAATCTTTACCAGCATCAGGGTCTTTTCAAATGAGTCAGTTCTTCGCATCAGATGGCCAAAGTATTGGAGTTTCAGCTTCACCATCAGTCCTTCTAGTGAATATTCAGGACTGATTTCCTTTAAGATTGACTGGTTTGATCTCCTTGCAGTCCAAAGGACTCTCAAGAGTCTTCTCCAACACCACAGTTCAAAAGCATCAAGTCTTTCGCACTCAGCTTTATTATAGTCCAACTCTCACATCCATACATGACTACTGAAAAAACCATAGCTTTGACCAGACCTTTGTTGGCAAAGCAATGTCTCTGCTTTTTAATATGCTGTCTAGGTTGGTCATAGCTTTTCTTCCAAGGAGTAAGTGTCTTTTAATTTCATGACTGCAGTCACCAAAGTTTGTGTATGAAGTATTTTAATTCTGTTCATTTGGGAGAAATCTGTCTTGATTAAGTTTGTGTTTTGTTGTATGTACTTATTGAGCTTTCCCCCCTCGGTTTCCTTGATATTGTTGTTGTTATTTAGTCATCAAGTCATATCCAACTCTTTTGCAAAGCCATGGACTGTAGCCTCCCAGGCTCCTCTGTCCATGGGATTTCCCAGGCAAAAATACTGAAGTTGCCATTTCCTTCTCCAGGAGATCTTTCCTACCCTGGGGTCGAATCCTATTTTGGCAGGGAGATTCTTTACCACTGAGCCACCTGGGAAGCCCCTTCCTTGTTGTTACCATTTATATATTTATCTTTGATTGTTATGCTTAGATCTTATTCCACCTCAAGGAAGTTCTATGCAATCATTTTTTTGGTTCCTTCTTTATCTGTTCTCCACAGTATATGCAGATTGGATCTAATTCCTATATCCTTCATGCTTTTTATCATTTGTCTTAATCTTTTGCCCATCACCTCTGGTTTTATAAGTTATTTTTCCATTAATCTTCTACTACATTAAGCAGATGTTTTCATAATTTAGTCTTTGATTTAATGTTCCCCTTCTGTTTTTAATTTGACTGCAGTCTCTACTGATATCATATTTATATATCAATTACTTTCCTTTTATTTATGCATCATTTGGAATTTTGTTGTAAACAAAATCAACAGTTGTAACAGTCATCCAAGACACATAATCTTGTTCCTGTAGATGTGAATTTTGTTTCCCTCAGAATTCAGGCAGTGCTAAAATGCACTTCTTTCAAAAATTAGTGTGGTTTGTGTATAATTTCTTGCCTTAAGAAGAGTAAAGACTCTTGGTAATGAAAATAGAAAATACAGAAACATCATGGAGGGAAAAAACAGTAAAGAGGATTCCACATTTACTTGATTCTATAGTTAGAAGAACAAGAGCCTCAGATACGCAGATGACACCACCCTTATGGCAGAAAGTGAAGCAGAACTAAAGAGAAGAACTTGATGAAAGTGAAAGAGGAGAGTGAAAAAGTCCTCTTAAAACTCAACATTCAGAAAACTGAGGTCATAGCATCTGGTCCCATCATTTCATGGCAAATAGATGGGGAAACAGTGGAAATAATCAGAGACTTTATTTTGGGGGACTCCAAAAACACTGCAAATGGTGACTGCAGCCATGAAATTAAAAGATGCTTGGTCCTTTGAAGAAAAGCTATGGCCAACCTAGACAACATATTAAAAAGCAGAGACATTATTTTCCCGCAAGGTCCATCTAGTCAAAGTTATGTTTTCTCCAGTAGTCATGTATGGACGTGAGAGTTGGACTATAAACATAAAGAAAGTTGAGCACTGAAGAATTGATACATTTGAACTGTGGCATTGGAGAAGACTCTTGAGAGTCCCTTGGACTGCAGGGAGATCAAACCAGTCCATCCTAAAGGAAATCAGTCCTGAATATTCTTTGGAAGGACTGATGCTGAAACTGATACTCTAATGCTTTGGCCACCTGATGTGAAGAAATGACTCATTGGCAAAGACTCTGATGCTGGGAAAGATTGAAGGCAAGAGGAGAAGGGGACAACAAAGGATGAGATGGTTGGATAGCATTACCAACTTGATGGACATGAGTTTGGGTAGACTCCAGCAATTGGTGATGGACAGGGAAGCCTAGTGTGCTGCAGTCAATGGGGTCGCAAAGAGTCGGACATGACTGAGCGACTGAACTGAACTGACAGTGAGCAAGAATCCCTTAGAAGAAATGGAATAGCCCTTAGAAGAAATGGAATAGCCCTCATAGTCAACAGAAGAGTCTGAAATGCAGTACTTGTGTGTAACCTCAAAAATGACAGAATGATCTCTGTTTGTTTCTAAGCAAACCGTTCAACAGCACAGTAATCCAAGTCTGGGCCCCAACCACTGATGCCAAGAAGCTGCAGCTGACTGGTTCCATGAAGACCTAAAAGACTTTCTAGAACTAACCTCAAAAAAGATGTCCTTTTCACTATAGGAGATTGGATTGCAAAATTGGAAGTCAGGAGATACTTGGAGTAACAGGCAAGATTGGCCTTGGAGTACAAAATGAAGCAGGACAAAGGCTAACAGAGTTTTGCCAAGAGAATGCACTGGCCATAGCAAGCACCCTCTTCCAACAACAAAAGAGATGGCTCTACACACAGATATCACCAAATGGTCAGTAACTGAAATCAGATTGATTATATTCTTTGCAGCCTAAGTTGGTGAAGCTCTATGCAGTCAGCAAAAACAAAACTGGGAGCTGACTGTGACTCAGATCATGAGCTCCTTTTTGCAAAATTCAGACGGAAATTGAAGAAAGCAGGGAAAACCACTAGGCCATTCAGGTATAACCTAAGTCAAATCCCTTATGATTATACAGTGGAAGTGACAAATGGATTCAAGGGATTAGATCTGGCAAACAAAGTGCCTCAAGAACTATGGATAAAGGATTCACAACATTGTACAGGAGACAATGACCAAAACCATCCCAAAGATAAAGAAATGCAAAATGGTTGTCTGAGAAGGCCTTACTCATAGCTGAGGAAAGAATAGAAGCTGAAAACAAGGGAAGAGAAGGGTAAGATATACCCAACTGAATGCAGAGTTCCAGGGAATAACGGGGAGAGATAAGAAGGCTTTCTTAAATGAACAATGCAAAGAAGTAGAGGAAAACAATAAAATGGGAAAGACTAGAGGTCTCTTCAAGAAAATTGGAGATATCCAGGGAACATCTCATGCAAGGATGGGCATGATAAAGGACAGAAAAGGTATGGACCTGACAGAATCAGAAGAGATTCAGAAGGGTCACAAGAACTATACAAAAAAGATCTTAATGACTAGGATAACCATAATGGTGTGATCAGTCACTTAGAGCCAGACGTCCTGGAGTGTGAAGTCAAGTGGTCCTTAGGAAGCATTACTACCAACAAAGCTAGAGGAGGTGATAAAGTTCCAGTTAAGCTATTTCAAATCCTAAAAGATGATGCTGTTAAGGTGCTGCACTCAGTATGTCAACAAATTTGGAAAACTCAGCAGTGGCCACAAAACTGGAAAAGGTTTTCATTCCAATCCCAAAGAAAGATAATGCCAAACAATGTTCAAACTACCACACAGTTGTGCTCATTTCATGTGCTAGTAAGGTTATGCTCAAAATCCTTCAAGCTAGGCTTGAGCAGTACATGAATCAAGAACTTCCAGATGTTCAAGCTGTGTTTAGAAAAGGCAGAGGAGCCAGAGAGCCAATTGGCAACATTCGCTGGATCATGGAGAAAGCAAGGGAATTCCATAAAAGCATCTATTTCTGCTTCACTGACTAAGCACCTTGAGTGTATGGATCACAACAAACTGTGGGAAATTCTTAAAGAGATGAGAATACCAGACCACCTTACCTGTCTCCTGGGAAACCTGTATGCAGGTCAGGAAGCAACAGTTAGAACCAAACATGGAACAACAGACTGGTTCAGAATTGGGAAAGAAGGACAAAGTTGTATTTTGTCATCTTGGTTATTTAATTTATATCCAGAACACATCATGAAAAATGCTGGGCTAAATGAAGCACAGACTGGAATCAAGATTGCTGGGAGTAATAACAACCTCAGATATACAGATGATGCCACTCTAATGGCAGAAAGTGAAGAGGAACTAAAGAGCCTTTTGATGAGGGTAAAAGAGGAGAGTGAAAAAGCTGGCTTAAAACTCAACATTCAAAAACTAAAATTATGGCATTCAGTCCCAATACTGCATGGCAAATAGAAGTGGAAAAAGTGGAATCAGTGACAGATTTTCTTTCCTTGGGCTCTAAAATCTCTGCGGAGTGGTAGTACAGCCATGAAATTAAAAGATACTTACTCCTTGGAAGGAAAAATATGACAAACCTAGACAGTGTATTAAAAAGCAAGGACATCACTTGGATGGCAAATATCCATATAGTTAAAGCTGTGTTTTTTCCAGTACTCAGGTACAGATGTGAGAGTTGGATCATAAGGCTGAGGGCCAAAGAATTTTTGAATTGTGTTGCTGGAGAAGCCTCTTGAGAGTTCCTTGGATTGTGAAAAGATCAAACCAGTCAATCCTAAAGGATATCAACCCTGAATATTCATTGAAAGGACTGATGCTGAAACTGAAGCTCCAATATTTTAGCCACCTGATGCAAAGAGCCCACTCATTGAAAAAGACCTTGATGCTGGAAAAGACTGAAGGTAAAAGGAGAAGAGGGTGGCAAAGGATGAGATTGTTCAATGTCATCACCAACTCAGCGGACGTGAATTTGAGCAAACTTCAGGAGATACTGAAGAACAGGGAAGCCTAGTTTGCCGCAGTCTGTGGAGTCACAGAGAGTTGAATATGACTTAGTGACTGAACAACAAGATTAGTTCCATCTGTTCCATTTGTAGCAAAATTTGCTTAAAGGTTCTCTCATATGAGGATGGCATTATTCCATGTTTCTGGTCCTTTTGCTGGGTTTCTCCTGTTTCTAAAATGCAGCGATTATGATAAGCCTTGTTCAGGACGATTGACTCACTTTGTCAGCTTAACTAGTAAATTTACCCAAAGACTATGTTTTCTTCCTCAGAGAAATTTAAGGAAGAATATGATTTAAAATTAGGAATAATATGAAATAGATGGCCAACCTAGAGACAAGGATACTAAAAAGAAACATATAATTTATTATTCTATAAAAAATAGAGTTTATCCTAGTTTACTTGGATCATTGCAAGCAAATAAATAGATGAGAAAGAGTTTCTTGAAGATTGTTTTGCAATGTCTTTGACAATATCAACATTTATAGTAAAATGAACTTGCAAAAAATGTATGACTTGCAAAAATCCAAGGTTTAGGCTGACCTAGTTAACAGTTCTTTTTGAAGAGCATTTGTTCCTCAATTTGGAGAATGTATGAGTAATACTTATCTGAACTATAACATTTGGCCAGGGCTAATCTGACAGTGTATCTGTGAGTGAACAGAAATGATAAGAAGAGAAGAAATAACCTCCTTATCCACTTTGAAGTTAAAGATTATTTTCATTGTACATGGGGAAATATACTTTAAATAAAAAGACAAGATTGTTATGATTTTTATGGTACTATGTATTCTTCTGAAAATTACTGGTGTATAAGTCTAGTTTATGGTCTCAAGGACACGGCTGCTTTTTGTTTAAAGTGACACACAACTAACATTATTAAAAATGTTTTCTTGTGCAAATCATCTCATTATTGATACCACTACATTTATATGATCAGAGTTGGAATAATTTCCACCTACCTTGAATGACCCTCACTTATTGCTTTCCCAACCTAAATTATGAGAAACAAGGAAAAGCTGAATAACCTTCCCTTTTAAAACAACAAATATTTTAGTAGTTTATCTTTCTCATTCTTTTGTCCCCAGAAATGTACCCTGAGGGGAATTTAGTTGAGGTAAACTTTTAATTTAGGGAGAATAAGTATTTCTATGATATTTATTACTTTTCCTGTAAAGGGTCATTTTCGTGTAGATTCTACTTTTATATTTATGTATTTGTAGATTCTACTCTTAATAGTCTACTTAAAAGACTACTTTTAGCTAAATTTATACCTTAATATTTGTTTACTCCTGGAGAAGGAAATGACACCCACTCCAATATTCTTGCCTGGAAAATTCCATGAGCAGAGGAGCCTGATGGGCTACAGTCCATGGGGTCGCAAAGAGTCGGACACGGCTGAGCATACACACACACATTTGTTTATTTGCTTAATGGGTCTTTTATATTCCATTTTATTTTCTAGCTGATTATTTTGGCTAGCAAATATCTGTTACTTTTAAATACATTAAAAAAAATTAAAGCATTTTCAGATTTACAGAAAAATGGCAGAGTTAGTATAGAGTCCCCATACATGTATATCCAATTTAACTGATTACTAACATCTTATTTGAATACATTAAATACATTTCAGTAGCTAATTGCATTAATTTTAATAGTATATGAATTTTGTCACTTGAATTTTGGAATATTTTTGGAAGTAACATCTTGTTAGCTCTTTCAGTATATTCCACAATTTGGGGTCATTCAGATTTTATACTACTAATTGAGTCAATATTTGTGACATTTAGTTTCTGCTAATTCATAGTATGAATAAGTTTTGGTCTTTGTATTATTAATTTGTAGGAGTAATTTGTATATTTTGGATAAATAGTTGTGTGTATTATACCTCTTCTGTCTTTCTCCCTTTGTCTTATACAATTATCTTCAGTGAAGATTTCAGTTCTTCTAGTGCATTTTGAATTTTTTTCTGCATTTTTAAAAGCCAGGCCCCTTTCATTTTTCTGCCTCCATCTTCCCAGTTTCTTTTTCCATCTGCCTGAGAAGAGATTGTGTCTTCTTAAATCTTCTTAGAGAGAACACACTCTGTTCTAATTTTGTCATCTTTTTCTTTAAAGAATAATTCCCCTGAGTTTCCAAGTTAGGATTTTTAAAATTCATTTTTCTATGGCACTGGGTTTGGGATGCATGGAATTGAAGTTAAGTAATCTCTGTTAAGGATTAGAATGTTTGCTGGACAGAAACTGATGGGTGATTAGCACCAGTTTTCTTTGATCAGTGGAGTGTTTGTATCCCAGACTAATGGCCAAGACAGGGAGTGAGGCAGTTGGGGATACCAGCCTGCTTTGCTGTGTGGAGCATGTGTGGTCTGAGGATGTATAATAATTAGACAGTCTTCATTCTAATGATCTGTTATTGCCACAGTTTGTAAGAATGGTACTACCGTTGCTGTTGTACAAGGTCATCTTTTATTTGCATACTAGCTTCCATCCTCTTTCATCTAAATTAGCACACTCTTCTCTCTCCTTCTTATACTGTTCATGTATGTCTCTTTCTTCTAAAAGATTCCCATTAGTAAAAAAAAAAAGTCCTCTCATTTTTAAAACAGACACCTTTAGACCTTAAATCACTCTTCATTTAGTCCCTAGTACTCTGCTTCCCATGACTGTTGAGTTTCCTCATTAGACTTGTCTCTGTTAACTTACTTCATTTTCCCCCTTCTTTTTCTCCTTGAATCTGCTGTAGATGTGTTTTGTATGCATCATTTCACAACCAGGGCTCTTGTCAGCGTCACCAGTGACTTGACTATTGTTTAATGACCCGATGACCAATTTGGAGTCTTCATCTTAATTAACTTAGCAGCATATTCTAACAATTGTTTATCCCTTCCTTGGAAAACTTTTGTGAACATATGTCCATATCAGCAGCATTCTGGATCTTCCATGCTCCTAGCTGTTCCTCTTCAACCTTCTCTATGGAGCCTCTAGATACTGGATGGCTCAGGCTGAATCCTTAACCACCGTCTTCCATCTACACTCACTCATAGTTTCTCATCCAGCCTCATGCCTTTAAATACATATATGTTCTGACTCGTCCAAATGTATGTCTTTAGCATGTTTCTCTCATCCAAGTGTGTAAATACTGGATTTCTGTAGTAGCCTACTTAAACTTTTGCACTTGAGTGACAAACAAGCATTTCAAATTTACAGTGAGGGTGGGTGCTGAGTTGTGTCTGACTCTTTGCGACTCTATGGACTATAGCCTGCCAACCTCCTCTGTCCATGCGATTCTCCAGGCAAGAATATTGGAGTTGGGTTGCCATTTCCTCTTCCAGGGGATCTTCCCCACCCAAATTTACAATATCCAGAGTGAAATTGCCGATCTTCCCCACTGCTCTGATCTGATTCTCCTGCAGTCTTTTACCCAGAAATTTGTAAGTTTTATACTTCTGGTTGCTCAAGCCAAAATCTTTTGATTCATCCTTGACTCCATTCTTTTTCTGATACTTTGAATTCAGTCCATCAGCAAAACCTGTCAGATCTCCCAGAGAGTGTGAATCCAGAATGCTCCCCACCTTCACTAATCCAAGCTACCATACTCTTCCCTTAAGTACTCTAAGTTCTGGGCTGAGTTTCCGGTTTCTACCTTTGGTCTTTACAGAAGATCCTGTAAGCAAGGAGCTGCCTGTGCTCCTTCTCTCATCTCCTCTACTAATGAGATACCTTGTTCACTCCTCTCCGACTCCCCTTGGTGGTCCTAGAATGGTGAAGCACATTTCTTCTTACGGGCACTGCCCTGTGTTTCCTCTGGCCAGGACCGTTTACTTTCTGCCATATTATCTAATGCTGAAGTCTTTTTGTGCCCACCTAACCTTTAGCCCCCTCCCCCTTTTCATCCAGAGCCTTTATCACTATGTGACGTTTGGTCTGTTTTCTTATCTGTTTTCTATCTGTCTCCCCCTGTTTCCTAAGGCTTAGAAGGGCAGGGCTATTTGTATTTGTGTATTTTGCAGCTCTATCTATAGTGGCTGGCACAGAGGGAACATAATAAATACCCTTTAAACCAGTGAATAATGAATGGTGAGTGACTCTTTTGGTGGTTATCAACTTCATAAGCAGCATAGTTATTAACTTACAGAAATGCACATATCTGATAAAAACATTAAGCACACGATGCTGTGCAGTGAAAAGTGAATCTCCCTATGCCTTACTGTCATTCTCCATTGTTTTATTCCTAGAAAAAGATCTATGTGTGTACTTTCTTACACCTGAAGAATAGAGTGCAAACTGTAATATACATTGCTATATACACTTAATATATATTTTTGAAAATCATCACTATTATACATATTGTACACTTACATATACATATATTTATACGTTAGTGTATAATATGGACAGAGAGCTGTGACAAACCTCACAGTGTATTAAAAAGCAAGATCATCATTTTGTCCACAAAGGTCCATGTAGTCAAAGCTATGGTTTTTCCAGTAGTCATGTACAGATGTGAGAATTGGTTCATAAAGAAGGTTGAGCACTGAAGAACTGATGCTTTCAAATTGTGGTGCTGGAATAGACCCTTGAGAGTCTCTTGGACAGCAAGGAGATCAAACCAGTCAATCCTAAAGGCAATCAAACCTGAATATTCATTGGAAGGACTGATGCTAAAGCAGAAGCTCCAATACTTTGGCCACCTGATGCAAAGAGCTGAGTCACTGGAAAAGACCCTGATGATGGAAAAGACTGAAAGCAACAGGAGACAGAAGACAAAAAAGTGGCAGAGGATGAGGTGGTTAGATAGCATTACTGACTCAATGGACGTGAATTGGAGCAAACTCTGAGAGCTAGTGACAGACAGGGAAGCCTGGAGTGCTGCATTCCATTGGGTCGCAAAGAGTCAGACACAGCTTAGTGACTCAACAACAGCAATAGCAACCTAGAATGATCTCCAAAATCTCTGTATAAAACATAAGCAACGATGTGTAGGATTGTGTGCAGACTATTTTAAAATGTGTATGTATGTGTATATACATATTACGCACACATAGTAATATATATATTACTTTTCAGTCGTTTTCCTGGCTGATAGTTGAGTTTCAGCTCAATATTTAGACTGGTTTTTTGTTTTTCCTTTGCAGTGCCCACTGTTGATGTCTTTCAGATTTCCACAAAAGAGAGATTTGGTCTGGGACATCAGCTGAAAAAGTAAGTTTTCCAATGAGTGAAAGCAAATTTCTGTTAAAGAGAACTGAGTTCTCATTTTGATTGCCACCCCCACCCCATTTTTATTCAGCACAGCTCTTTGAAGTAAATGCCTCAGGAGAGGAATTCATCCTGATGCTGAGAGGCGCATCAATAATTTAGCTGGCAGAGCTCACTTTTAGAACTGGGCCAGATTCCACCTGCCCCGCCCCCTACCCCCCACCCCCACCCCCCAGCCAGGATCCTTTCTCATTTCTGCAACACCCTGCCTTCCACCTGAGAAGGTGGGCATGTGAAAATCAGAAAGTAAACTCTTAATGTTTAGAATTCTACATCTTTGAAATGAAATTCAATTTACAACATATGTTTAGCACTTTATATTATGTGGTGTTTTCTTTTTAAGGACTCTGAAGAGAAATTTTCTCAGTTTTCTGTATTGAATTAGGTATGTTTTTCCAACTTAATTGGCTTTGTTTTTTTGACTGGACTTTGTTTTTCAAGCCAGTATGTTACAGGTCTTGGAGCAAAGCATGGAGCCTGCCTTCTATGTTAAGCCATTCAAGTTAGGTACCACCTCACCTTGCCACATCTTCCCACCCCTCTATGATTTTTTTTTTCCTTCACCAGTTTTCTCCTTAGTTTTAAAACTTATTCTTAATTTAATGACTTTACTTGTTTAGATGGGTTTTAGGTTCACAGCAAAATTGAGAGGAAGGTACTGAGCTTGCCTCCTGCCCCCACACATACATAGGTTCCCTATTAGCAACGTCTCCTACCAAGTGGCACATTTGTTACAACTTGTGAACCTATATTGACTATGATTATCACCCAAAGTCCAGAGTTCTACTTTATGTACATGTGTAAGCCACTTAAGAGATATTTGGGGAGAGTGAAATGACATTAGTCCAAACAAGACAAGAAACATAAAATTTCAGAAGTGTAGAAATAGCTTCCTACCCGTACTGGCATTTGAGTACATCATTTGGGCTCAGAAGAAGTAATGATGTGTATAATCCCCAACCCTGAGAAATTAAGGAAATGTGTATTCTATCTTCACTGTTTAATCACATTATAGAATATGTTTAGTCACTGAGTCATGTCCAGCTCTTGTGACTCCATAGACTAGAGCCTGCCAGGCTCCTCTGTCCATGGGGTTTCTGGAGTGGGTTACCATTTCCTGCTCCAGGGGATCTTCCTGACCAGGGATCAAACACAGGTCTCCTATATTCCAGGTGGTCTCCTTCTTGGCAGGCAGATTCTTTACCAACTGATCCACCAGGAAATAGCATTTCAGAAAAGTTATTTACTTTTATGTATAGATTTTAGTTAATGTGGACAGTTTGGTATATGAACTTGAACTTTTTTTTTCATGACTCTTGATCAGTTTTAGTCTAATTTAGTTTCTTTCCTTAATTTTAAATAACTGGGTTTTCCTGTGATCTTCTAGTCTAATATAATATATAATAAAATTCAAAACCTGATCTCATTCTCAGAATAAGTCATAAGAGGAAATTGAAATATAAAGAGGCTATTTTCCAGAAACATACAGCAAGTTAGGAAGGCAGATTTAGAATCTAGGCCTTTTGTTATTGCTCAGGAAATAAGAAATACTCATTAAACTTTTTCTGTGATTCTTTATCTTTTGTGTTTCTGGCAGTAAGACAGAATCTCAACAACAGCAGGAGCTGCAGCCTTTGCTTATGCAGTGCTGCTTTTTTTAGTCAAGTACTTAGCATTGTGATATATATTACCACCCTTGACCTTCATAACAACCCTATCAGGCAGGTACTATTACTCTTCATGTTTCCTAGATGATGAAGCCCAGGCCCCAACAGTTTAAGCAACTTGCTTAAGCTCACACACTGAGAAAGTGGTGGAGATTTCTCCACAAAGGATTTGATTTCACATCAGTATTTTTGATTCACCCACTAATCTGTCTCTCATACAGTCCCAGATACTCCTTGCCTTCATAAAGCTTGGAATATATTTTCAGCATTGAATACATATTGGGGAAAACGTGAAGTCATTAAAAGAGCCTGAAGGAAAAAATACTAACTCCAAACAGATGTAATATAGTGATCAGTCTTGAATAGGGTATCTATTAGTCAAAGGCTAAGCATATCACAGACTATGGAAATATTCTTAAACTCTGTATGACTTTATGTTCAATTGGCATTAATCAAGCTTAAGCTGTTTTTAAAAGGAAAAGTACATTGTGAATCTCCAGCATTGCCTTAAGTACATAACAAATAAAGCATGGTATAAATTATTCATATGTTGCGTTCAAATTTATAAACCAAAATTCAATTTATAACTGATGTGTAAATTGCAATAAAAACTCACATTTCAAATTAATACAGGAATTTAACTTGATGGATGATGTCATTTCGCTCCAGCTGTTTCACCACCACAGTTTGAACGCAGTACTGGTTACAGTGGTGCACATTTCTTTTGAAATCAGCATGTAGAAAATCATCACATTGCCCATGTATACTCCCATTTCTCTATCTGAACTACCCTGGAATCTTTGTTCGAATAGCTGACTGTGACATCATCTGGTCTTCACTTGATGTGAATGTATAATTTACCCTGAAGTCTCTTCCCTTCTTTTTATCATCAGCCAATGGCAGTTGTAATAGCTCTTCTTAGTGCCAGTAACTCAAACACCAGTATGAGCACTGAAATATCTATTTTAAGGGAGTGTCCATTATACTAAATGTACTCACATTGTATATTTCAAATTACCATTGAAATGAAACACCATATTGAATTACTTACAGAGATAGTTAACTCCTTCCTTTCAAATCCAAGAATAGGTAGGGATTTGGGTGTCCAAATTTAAGAATTACTAGTTTAAGATGTTGAAGTCACACTTTAGAATGCTAATGTTATATGAAAGTGAGAACAATTTTAGCTCTTTGACTTGTGTTTTGTTCTGGTTAGTCTGTTGAGAATCAGAGAAGCACGTGTTAGATTTCTTAGGGAATGGTACACAGGAATGGCAATTTTTCATAGGAGGAAAAGAATTCAATTCTGCCTGGTACCAAGGGTGGTGTCACTGGGGACTTCAGGTTAAGAAAAGGGGAAAACGATGACCCTGCTGTTCTATTGCATTTAAATTTTGCTAAAATCTTAGGAGAAAAATATCTTCAAAAATTAAGTGGGAAATAAAACCTTGGTTTTCTGTTCTGATCTCTGGGAGGGATATACTGCAAATTTGAAGTCATGCATCATTGATTGTGACTGCAGTTTTACCCCCTTCTTCCTCACTACCTCTATAGCTATAAACACCCCCCCCCCATAATTCCATATTTCCTCTGAATTTACAAAGTTGGGGTAGTAAGTCTGAGTGATGTAGTTTCTGGCAATCTGTGTTAATTTGGTAAATGAATAATCAGCCTAGTATTAAGAGGCACACCTGCCCCTTTTGAATAACATGTTAACATAGATTCATCTGTATCGGATTACATAGGTATTACAGCTCTGCCACTTACCATCCAGCTAAACCTGGACAAATTTCACGTCCTTACCTTACTTATGAAATGTGTAGAAGGAGGAAAAAAGATTTGTAAATAAAGTTCCTCCTTTACACCCTGGCCTATTGTCAGTGGTAGATCCTGGTACCATTTCCTGGTCCAAAAGCAATCTGTGTTAGAAATAACTGAAAACAGCAGGAAAAGCAGGCAGTGCTGAATTGACTTTGAAAAGAAAATGAAAATGTTTAATCTCTTGCACACAATGTTTATTGTAAAATTTCTTCTCTACTTCAATATCAGCTAAGGAACCCTCCTCCAGGGCCACTGGAGAGGTGGGATCCAGAGAAACTGTCACAGCCTGGGACCCATCTCAGAAAATAAGGCCACGTCTTAAATCCGCAGTTGACATTCTAGAATTTTTTACTGCAAAACAGCGATGACATGGTCTTGATTTAGAAAATATTGAGGTCAGAAGTTACCAAATTCCTGCCTTATGATAGGAACTGAAAATTCTTAGAGGCTCATCATTAAAAGAAAAAAAAATACAGCATATTTTCAAGTGAATGGGGCTGTGCTGAACATAAAATTTGCTGATCTGCTTATTCTCCATAAAGTTAGTTTTGCACAGCTTATTTTTGCTTAGAATTTTGTAGTTTCATTTTGGTTTCCTTTTCAGGAAGAAAACGACATAAACAAATCAAGTAAAAAGAAAAAGTTTATTTGTATCTTCATCATAATTACTAACAAAAATCATTTTTAAACCTATGTGGCTGGCACCAACAAAATATTTCAGACTTTTCTTTTGCCACCAAAGCTAAAGGTGTTGATCCTAGAGAGTGTCCTTATAAATCTCTTTATATCCTTATTCTTTTACCTTTTAACAATTATTTAATCACTTGTATTTTTAATTATGTCACAGTAATTAATTATTAATTGCAACACAGTAAAATCACTAGAAATTTTCTATAGGATGTTTTCCTACACATGAAATCATCTTGTATGGTTCAAAATTAAATTCTCTGTAATCACCATGCATTTATTTTCCTTTGATAAATGCATTCTCTCCATAATCTATACAGAAATCTGATAGTAAATTACCTGGGAACTGTGACAACACACTTATCTTTGGTTTGACAGAATCATGCAGACATTTGTTACACAACAGTGGAAGCAGAGCAAAGAAAAATCCAATTGCCTGCACAATAAGAAGCTGTCAGAGAAGAAAGTCAAGTCTCCCCTGCATTTATTTTCAACCTTGCGCAGGTGGGTAATAGACATCTTCCCCTCGTCTTACTGAAATGCAGCACCGTCCATGGTTATTTAGTTCAGCGCGTTCCTTCTACACTCTCGGCATCTGTTTATTTTCTTTATGACTTTAAAGAACAAATCAAAAAGCATAGCTACTCATTTCTGTGTTTTGAGTTTGTGTTTTTTACATTGGTTAAATTTACTAAAATTACATTTCTTTTGGTTTCTAATTCCATAGAGTTTCCCTACCAAAATTAGTCCTTTGTATAGCAGGGGTCCTCAAATGGTCCCTGAGCTGCAGGCTAGTAAGTGAAGCTTCATATGTATTTACAGTCATTCCCCGTCACTAGCATAACCACCTGAGCTCCTGTCAGATCATTGGTGACATTAAGATTCTCAGAGGGTTTTCAATCCTTAACCTTAAAGTCAAGGTGGAATATCCTGAGATTGCCACAAAATAGAAATAAACTGCACAAAAAATGTAACTCACTTGAACCATCCTGAAACCCCCACACTCCCAGGTCCATGAAAAAAGTTTCTTCCACGAAACTGTTCCTGATACGAAAAGGTTAGGGACCACAGCTTTATAGGCCTCTAGAATAGGTAGGAGGGGAAGAAAAAAACAAAAAAAACTGGACAATCAATCCTTTGTTTTGCTTTCCAGGTAACATAGAATTCAGTCCCTGTGATCTTTCGGTACATACTTCTGGTTTCAGTTTTCACTGGCTAGGCTGGGTTTAAAAGAGATGGTATTTGTAGCAGAGTTGAGTTGATGGAGCCCAACAGGTGTTCTCCACGGTCTGCTACACTCACGATTTGCCCTGTTAACTGTTTAACTGTTCGATTTCGAAGGTCGCCAAGTTATCCTCCCCCTGGTTGTGGAAAAAGCAAATCTAAACTGAAATCGGAGCAGGACGGGATCTCCAAGACGCACAAGCTACTGCGGAGGACTTGTTCCAGCACCGTCAAGACGGAGGACGTGTGCGCCCCGAAGCCACACAGGACCTTCGGTCGCTCGCTGTCCAGCGACCCCCGGGCTGAGCAGGCAGTGACAACCATTAAGTCGCACAAACTCTTGAACCGTCCCTGCTCTGCAGCCGTCAAGCAGGAGGACTGCCTTGCTCTCAAGTCGCACAAACTCTTGACCCGCTCTTGTTCCGGAGACCCGCGCTGTGAGCACAATGCCAGCCTGAAGCCTCACAAACTGTTAAGCAGGTCTTACTCCAGTAACCTCAGAATGGAAGAATTATACGGACTCAAGAATCACAAGTTGCTCAGCAAGTCTTACTCCAGTGCCCCCAAGTCATCCAAAACGGAGCTTTTCAAGGAACCCAACACAGAGGGCAGGAGGCTCTCTCTTACCTCAGGGCTCATTGGTATCTTAACACCATCGTCATCTTCATCTTCCCAGCCTGCTGTGCGTACATATTTTCATCTTGAGTTCTTAGATGTTAGCCAAGG
This sequence comes from Bos javanicus, assembly GCF_032452875.1. NCBI lineage: Eukaryota > Metazoa > Chordata > Mammalia > Artiodactyla > Bovidae > Bos > Bos javanicus. Next base: position 28,224,835 of record NC_083887.1, on the reverse strand, counting down.
GGCAGGAGAGGGTTTTGTGAGTGTGTTTGTGTTGCAAAGGTCTGGTCAAAGACGCACGGTTTTGTTTTGGGTTTTGAAGATTTACTATTTTTTTTTCTTTTGAATATTCCTTTGCATACCAGACATTTGTAGCTAGTACTGGAATGTTCATTTTGATTCTGGAAAAATAAACGTTCCTGTGGATGTGAGGTCTAGTCCAGATTCCTGTCATGGGAATGAATGCTCCTAAAAATAGAAGTCCATTGAATTCACAAAGCAAGCATAGCATTTTTAATGTTTAATTAAGCAGGTTTATCTAATCTCTAGTTTACTCACATAAGTCGTGGAAGTCGGAGTTTGTCTAAAGATTCAGAGTGGTGTCCTTGCTGTCGTGCATAAGTAGAGCGCTTTGCCTGTGAACTTGTAGAGTGAAGTAAGAGTTAACCGCTGTATCCCAGAGCGTTACTTCAAGCTGCTCTCAGTGTCTGCTTTATAAAACTGAAATTGCTTTATCCTGAAGCTGTTTTGTGGTGAAGATGGGGCTGGCGGGAGATTGTTTTAAAACTTAAGTACTTTGGGTGGTATTTACTGGGAATCAGATTTACACAAAGTTTGCCTCTAGAGTGATTAGCATTATAGCCAGCTTCAGATAAAGAAGCAGACCTATCTTATTTATAATTACATAAAATAACTGACCAAAAGTTTTCTTTGCTTTTAGTAAATTGGTGTGTGTGTGTGTGTTTGTGGTGCCCTTGTATAGATATATTTCTGAAATTACGTTGTAAACTATACCGTGAAATTTTGTGTGAAGAAAATATATTTGGCTATGTTGATAGTTTTAGGTGGACATCCCTAAAAGCCCATATCTTCTCAAAACTATCAAAGACATACAGAAAATTAATTTTGTCAGAGTTACATAGTAGAAAGAACCCCATAGTTAGTTTCATTCAAGAAAGATAATTTCAGATATTCTGTGAAAGAAAATGTCTTCGTGCCCTCCCATAATACGTCCTACCGTATTATGTTGAGCATAATATGGTAGTTTAATATTCTACCCCTTTCAGTAGCTTGGAGGAATTGTACCTCTTTCACACATCCTTGAAGGAATAATTCTATCTAGTTGTAAAATGAGATTGAATAGTCTAAATGAGGAAGTGGGAACGTTCAGTGATCAGGGACAGAGACAGCAAGTTTTTGTGATCATTTAGAGATGCCAGTCATTTTTACTAGAAGATCAGAAATTAAGAATGCAATTCATTTAGTTTAAACAAAGATTGCAATAATAATGGTGGAAAGAGCATTATAATAAATTCTAAAATCTTAGTGTCATAATCAGTGATTTGATTCACTTACAGGTAACCTTAGAAAATCACATCTGCATTCATTCTTGCAAAAGTAAAACACTATAATTTATATATTTTTCCTAATTAAAAAACATTTTCTTTTTACTTTGCTTCTTATAGCCAAATGGTGCCAAATGCATTCCAATACGAGACCGTGGCTTCCTAGTGCAGGTATGAACCAAGCCCCTGAAATAGTTTAGCCTTTAGTGGGTTTTCAAATCCTTCTTGAACTTGACTTAATTCTTTCTCTTTATTGTCTTATTCAGACAATTGAGTTTGCTGAACAGCGGATCCCTGTGTTGAATGAGTACTGTGTGGTTTGTGATGAACCACATGTGTTTCAGAATGGCCCCATGCTTAGGGTAAGTTCTCACTGGTGGAATGTTGGTTTAGAACAGAAATGAAGAAGGTTAAGATATAAACAAGTAAATAATTGCATTTACAGTATAGTTTTGACAAATGTATCACTATTTCTGAAGGACTCTGTGAAAGATAACAAGCAATTTCAATTTAGGAAAATATTTCTTAACTGTATTTCTTACATGCGCCTATCATCTTGCTGTTGGTTTGTCTTTATATATCTCTGTGTCCATCCATATTGATATGTATATATATGTAAACTTGTAAACACTGTTTTTTTTTTTCAAAACCACTCAATCTACAATACTTAATGTAGGAGGTATTCCCTCGCAGTTCAGTGGTTAGGACTCCATGCTTTTATTGCAACGGGCCTGGGTTCAATCCCTGGTCGAGGAACTAAGGCCCCACCAGCCATGCAGTTTGGAAAAAAAAAACAACAGAAGAAAAAGAGTAAGATATTTAACATAGAGGGAAATGAGTAGTCCTTATTCCAATTAGAAGAGGTATATATAGTAGAATCAGAAATAAAGATTTTTTTTTAAATGTCTACTCACACATTTGTGGCATTATTAAGGAAGTATGGAAATAAGAATCAATGTGTAAATGGTATTTTGGGGGATAATTATCCAATTAAAAATTTTTTGCAGTTTTTTTATTGAGATAAAATTTGTATAAATAAACAATTCATTGTTTTAATGTGTACAATTCAATGTTTTTTTTTTTACTTATATTCTCAATTTTGTGCAATTATGACTACTTTCTATAATTCCAGAATACTACTTTCTATAATTCTATTACCCCAAAAAAGAACCCCCATAAATGTTAGTAATAACTCCCAATCTTCCCTTCCCCTCATCCTCTGGCAACTACTAATATATTTTCTGTCTCTATGAATTTGCCTATTTTAGAAATTTCATACGAATGGACATTAAATTATATGTTATGTGGCCATTTTTTTCACTTTGTAGTAAAATGTTTTTGAGGTTCTATATAGTGTGTCTCATAATTTATTCCTTTAATGGTGGAATAATACTCCATTATACAGCTATGTGACTTCTGTTTATCCATTCATCAGTTAATGGAATTGCTCAGAGTCAGATACTACTGAACAACTTTCACTTCACCTCAAGAGTTCTTTATATATTCTGAATTGTAGATCATTATCAGAGATATAATTTGCAGGTATTTTCTCCTGTTTTGTGGGTTTTCTTTTTCTTGATGGTGTCCTGTGACAAACAAAACTTTTAATGTTAGTAGAATCCAAATTTATCAATTGAGGTATTGCCTAATCCAAGGTAACAAAGATGTATGCCTATATTTCCTTCTAAGAGTTTTATAGTTTGTATCTTACATCTAAGAGTTTTATAGTTTGTATCTTACATGTAAGACATTGAGTTAATTGTTGTTTATGGTATGAAGTGAGGTTCAGATTCCTACTCTTGCATGTGGATATCTAGTTGTCTGTGCACCATTTGTTGAAAAGACTATTCTGGCCTCATTAAATGATATTGTCTCCCATGTGGAAAATGATTTAACCATAGATGTGTGAGTTTGGACTCTTGATTTTGTTCACTGATTGTATGTCAGTTCTTATACTTGTACTATACTATCTGAATTACTGTAGCTTTGTAGGAAGTTTGGAATCAAGAAGTGTGAGTTTTCTAATCTGAAGTGTGAATTTTGTGCCTCTTCTAATCAACATTTTACTAGAGGTTCTAGCCAGGCAATTAAGAAGAAAGAAATAATAGAAGGTATCCAGATTAGACAGGAAATACTAAAATGATATCTATTTGCAGATGATTTACGCACCATGTGCCAGATACTCTGGGTAGATATTTTGCATGCTTGAGTGCATGCTCAGTCGCTTAGTCACGTCCAACTCTTTCCGACCCCATGGACTGTAGCCTGCTGCTGCTGCTAAGTCGCTTCAGTCGTGTCTGACTCTGTGCGACCCCAGAGACGGCAGCCCACGAGGCCCTCCCCGTCCCGGGCATTCTCCAGGCAAGAACACTGGAGTGGGTTGCCATTTCCTTCTCCAATGCATGAAAGTGAAAAGTGAAAGGGAAGTCGCTCAGTCGTGTCCGACTCTTCGCGACCCCGTGGACCGCAGCCTACCAGGCTCCTCCGTCCATGGGATTTTCCAGGCAAGAGTACTGGAGTGGAATGCCATCGCCTTCTCCAGGACTGTAGCCTACCAGACTCCCTTATCCATGGGATTGACCAGGCAAGAATCCTGGAGTGGGTTGCCATTCCCTTTTCCAGGGGATCTTCTTGACCCAGGGGTTGAACCTGCGTCTCCTGCGTTGGCAGGCAGATTGTTTACCACTGAGCCACCTGGGAAGCCCGAGGTATTTTGCATATTACTTCCTTGTTTGATTTTCACAGAACTCTGTGGTTTAGGTATTTTTATGCCCATGGTGCAACCAAGGAGATTAAGATTCAAAGAGGGTAGGCAGTTTCTTTAGTATCCTCCCCAGCTGTGTGACTGGAAGCTGAACTTTGAACCTGATTGTGTCCAATTTCAAAACTGCACCACCAACATTTATTAAATGCTTTATGCGTATAAGGCACTATGCTAGAGTCTGTTGCACTTTTTAAGAGAAATTTATCCTATGTGTTTGAAAAGATAAATTATAAAGCCTGGAAACAGGTAGTTTTATTAGAACACTTTTGCCTTTCAAGATTTATGTTATAAAAACGTATATACAGCCATTAATGAGCACAGTTATCTGTCAGGTTTTATGATACATTTGTTTCATTTTATTGTTTTTGGAAAACATATAAAAAAAGTTTTTCTTGCCCCTCATATGCTATTTTTAACAGTTATTCCTCTCAAAGAGATATATTGCTATTCTGAAACCAAATTAACTGACTCAGCATTTATTTTAGTAAAGATTTGTACAAGATTGTTATTTTTATTCGATACACAGAAATGTATAGTTATGCTGAAAGGAGAAAGAATCATTTTATCATGTTCATTTATCCCACTAAGAAGGCTCATCTTTCTTTTGTTTGTCATTGTGCATCTGTGGACCTTGATTTATTTCTTAATCCATGGCAATAATATTTTCATTGAAGAATATAATAGTCATGTTATTAATAGCATAAGCTTTTTGGTGTTTTTTTTTGTAATCGTATTTTTGAAGTGCCTTACATGGATCTTCCCTGGAAGCTGGGCTTCCCTTGTGGCTCAGCTGGTAAAGAATCTGCTTGCAATGCAGGAGACCTGGGTTCCATCCCTGGGTTGGGAAGATCCCCTGGAGAAGGGAAAGGCTACCCACTGCAGTGTTCTGGCCTGGAGAATTCCATGTACTGTACAGACCATGGGGTTGCAAAGAGTCAGACATGACTGAGCAACTTTCACTGCATGGCTTATCTTATTTAATCCTTATAATAACCTTCTGAGGATGGGTATTACTACGCCTGCTTTATAGAGGAGGAAAACAGTAATTTTTTTTAATGTCACAATGCTAGTAATTGATAGGGACAGGATTTGAATCCTGGCAGAATGGCACCAAGGCCATGGTTCTCAATCATAATGCTACTCTTGACTTACATACTTGAACTGACTACTTTCACGTCCTGGAAATTGACTACACTTGGTGTTGGGAGTTTGCTCTTCTCAGTTTACTTACTGGCAGTTCATTCCAATAATAGGTGATAGAAAGATCGTGGTTGATATTAGTATTCTCTGTGCCTTCCTCCAAGTTCTCTTTTACTTTATCTCTGTCTTTCTGCACCAGTTAAGTATGCTGTCTATTTCTAGAAAGGGAAATGTTTTCATAAAAGTGAAGACAACATTTTTAAATAAATATAGTTTATCAAGAGGTTTTATGTTGCTGTAATTCAGGCTGATATCTAAGGAAATCAGAAACCTTACTTTCTTAAATAGTAAGATAAGTAACACATGAAATCAGATCAGGAAATGAAAATAGAGAAACATCTCATATTCAAAGGAAGAAAAGTAAACAGAATACCTCCTTGTTGTATTAAACAGATATTTCACTTAAATCAGGCATATTCATTTTTTATTTCTTATATTTCCATTGCAATGTATTTTGCTATAATTTGAATAATGTATAGTGATTCATTTCAATAATATATAACAATTTTTATAAATGTAATTTCCTATGGATAGTAATCAATAAATGGACTCATTGGTCACTTATTCTCAGCCCATGTAACACATTAAAAACTGCAGTAAATCCCCAAGCTATAAAAAAGAGACGTTATAGCCCCATGGGTGATTAAATGGTTAGATAGAATTGTTTCCATAGATTTTCTGCCTCACATTTGTTACATTTGTTAGATTTCTCTGTCAAAATTCAAATTGTTTCTCACTTTTTTCTCTTTTCTTCAAGCCTGATTGTTTTTTAAATGACATAAGTCTCCATTTACTCCTATTTCCCAAATGTCCTAAAATTTTAGTCACTAATTTCCTGTTCTGTCACTTTCCTCAGAGGTCTAGGCAAGCTTGTCACACTTTTGCAACATGAGGAACTAAACTACTTATTTAGAAATACCACAAGGCTCTGATTTTCTCTTTTGTTTACAAAGGTTATAAATATCACTCTCAGGTGGGTTCTGACATGTGATACTTTAAATTTGCATAAAACTCACATTATCAGGTGGGTTGTTCAGAGTCCCAGAATTTCAGTTTGGCAGTATGGTCTGCAATCCCATCAGAAAACCAAACCAAAACCAAATCCCTAGTTGATTTTGGAATCAACTAGAGTGTTAATACAGTAGACTGTTTTGGTGATGCTTTAGAATGTTGATTTTGGACTTCATCAAGTGTGTTTGCAAAAGAGGAAAAGGAGGATTTACTGCCAGAATCACCACTGTTTTTATCAGCCTGTAAATTCCTAGTGCCCTTGTCTTTTTGTTATACTCACCTTAAGCCCCATTCTTGGATCAATGCAGGTGTTTGTCTTCTCTGAGCCCTGTATGTGAGCTGCTGAATCCTATTGGAGAAAACCACTCACGTGGTTGCGTGGCTTAGTGTCCCGACGAAGTTGGAACTTTGTCAGTGACACTGGGTGTGTGTTCCCTGTGTCCTGGGTTAACAGACTTTCTTGTTTCCCACATTAGCATGTGATAAAAGAATTATGATCTTGTTTTCTTCTCCTGCCCTGTGGAAATGTGCCACATTACTTGCTTTGTGTTATCAGGCCTGAGATTCTCCTGTCACCTCTTGAGAATAATGCTCCATCCCACTAAAGTCAAGTCAAAGAAACCCATGAATCTAATCATTTTTGTACCCAGTTTTGCTGTGGACCTTAGACAAATGTTTGTAACTAAGATTCTTGTTACAAAGAACCTTAAGAGTTAGTAAAGTTAACAATACTCATAGTTTGGTCATAGCTTAAGGTACTCCCAAGACCAATCTTGAGAAACTGAGTATGTGGGTAAACCTAGATATGTCCCATTTTACCTAAGAGGAAAACAGGTAGGTCTTCTTATGTTTATGTCTGACCTTCATACCTTAATATTTAGGGAATGAATGAAAAAGCATAGCCAATTTTCTCCCCCCAAATCCATTTTGCAGAAATTAATGTTGCAAGTTTTGACATAACAGGTCAAACTAAATAATTTCGCCAAAAAACTTTTAGTTAAAACATAAATATTTTTACATCCAAATTGAGCAGAAATTGGTTTTAATAATCAAACAACAGCTTTAGTTTTTTGAGACAGTAGGGATCAGCATGTATATTGAGGCCTAACCAGGCCTGATCCTATTTCATTATGGATCTATCTTGATCTCTGTGGGATTCCTGTCTTTCCTAATTGACAGTAAATCTTGCCTTGCTCCAAATGTGTCTTTCTTCCAAACCATTGACAAGAACCCAAAATACTGACTATAAAACTGGAAATACAAAAAATTAAGGGCTTGTAGGTTTTGTGTCGGAGAAGGCAATGGCACCCCACTCCAGTACTCTTGCCTGGAAAATCCCATGGATGGAGGAGCCTGGTAGGCTGCAGTCCATGGGGATATTAAGAGTCGGGCATGACTGAGCGACTTCACTTTCACTTTTTACTTTCATGCATTGGAGAAGGAAATGGCAACCCACTCCAGTGTTCTTGCCTGGAGAATCCCAGGGACAGAGGAGCCTAGTGGGCTGAGGCCTATGGGGTTGCACAGAGTCAGACACAACTGAAGCGACTTAGCAGCAGCAGCAGATTTTGTGTTTCTAGTTGATATTCTTAATTATTCTCATGTGTTTTCAACACTAGTTTTTTTTTTTTTAATTATGAAGTTGTATTTACATTGCTCATTTCTATTTTAGCAAGAAATGCTTTAGAAACAAATTAAGAATTTTGATAATATTGAGTTAACATAAGTAGAAGAGACAGGGTTTCCCAGCTGGCTCTAGTGGCAAAGAACTGCCTGCCAAGCAGGAGATGTGAGGGACGTGAGTTCAATCTCTGAGTCAGGAAGATCCCTGGAGGAGGGCATGGCAACCCACTCCAGTCCTCCAGTATTCTTGCTTGGAGAATGCCCATGGACAGAGGAGCCTAGAAGGCTACAGTCTATAGGGTCACAAAGAGTTGGACACAACTGAGCAACTTTGGCACATTATCGAGCTTACCTAATAGTGTTAATATTTCAACAGCTCTCTATACCTCAAGGAGATTTTATAATCTTTATCTCACTCGATTCTTCTCTCTTGGTCCTTTATCAACCTGGTGAACTGGATCTGATTTTATGTCTGTTTTATAGCTAGGAAAACTGAACTGTGCACATAAGCTCCAGCTGGAACAACATCCATGTTCATCTGTTTTATATATTGGGCTTACATGAAATATTTTGTTTGAAAAAAATGATCACAGCAAAAAGGGTTTGAAAACCACTCACCTACACTGTGCTATATATAAATACATAGCTGGATTCTGAGTTGTGTTATTTCTGTTTTCAGTAGGAAGTAATCTAAATTCATTGAAAACACAAGACTTCTAAAATGCAGTTAGGTTCTAAAATATTCTTTAGGGCTTAAAATCATTTTTTGAGTCATGTTTTTACTGCTCACATTTAAATTGTTTTGATTGAAGTAAAATTAAAAATGTATTCATTTTAGCTTAAAAATTTCTAAAATAAATCTTAATTTAGGGACATATAAAGTTCCCCATGTTTTTAATGGTGCAGAGTGAATGTTATATTGCAGATATAGTATGTATATTATGTGTAATGGCAAGAGGGACTTGCCGTGGTTTTACAGTTTAAGTTATAGGGACTAATTGTTTGAAGGCAATATAATAGTATAATATTAAGAATAAGTAGTATTTTATAAATTGAAGCTAATAGATTTCTTGTAAACTTGAATTAGTAAATAATGTACATTTCGGGTGATATCTAGGCATGTATACTTTATTAAGTCATGTTTAATAAAACATACAGTTTTGCTTATCCAGCAGTAGCTATTCCATGGGTATGTTTTATTTTGAATTGAGACTGGAGTTTTCTATGCAAATAATATAGTGATAGCAGATTTTCTTGGGAGCAGGGCACTGGCTGGCAGTATGCTCAAGGTGGGAGAATGCTAATTGCAATATAACTGTATATTTTATTAAGGAGGAATGAATCACTTGCTTTCCTGGAATAGGACATCCTTTCTGTGAGCCATCTAGTCTTGATTACTTGTGATTTGAGAACTTTCTTTTAGTACGCCATCTTGTGTTGACATTTTGAACTCCTCTCATATAAAATGTGGATAAAGTTATCTACAAAAACTAGATTGGCAAATAATTATCTGAAAATTAAGCTTATTTATATCTTGAATACTCTATTGACTGTTCTAGTAAAATGATTGATAGATGTAACATTGTTATTTTAAAATTCACTGGCGTTTATTTAGTGTGCTGGTGGTGGTGGTTAGTCTCTAAGTCGTGTTTAACTCTTTCTGTGACCCCATGGACTGTAGCCCACTAGGCTCCTCTATCCATGGGATTTGCCATTTCTTTCTCCAGGGGATCTTCCTGACCCAGTAATTGAATGTGTCTCCTGCATTGGCAGGTGGATTCTTTACCACTGAGCCACCTGGGAGCCCCTACTATGGTACATAAATTAATAGCAATATTATTACCTCTATCATTACTATTTTAAAAACAAAGATAAAATTATCTTTATAAGAATATAATGTATAGTTCTACTTCAGATTTTTCAGAATGGTAATACCATTTCTTGCCCCCCTCCACAAAGTTTTCTATTGTATCTGATTTCCTTCTTCAAACAGTTGCAGTAATAGGATATTCTTAGAAATCAGCCTTGCAGATTTGAGTATGGGAAGAAAGGCCATTTTTCAATGAAAAAAATGCAGGACAAGAAAAGGAATATTTATAAAAATATGAAGCCATCAGTTCAGTTCAGTTCAGTTGCTCAGTTGCATCCGACTCTTTGCGACCCCATGAATTACAGCACGCCAGGCCTCCCTGTCCATCACCAACTCCCGGAATTCACTCAGACTCATGTCCATCGAGTCAGTGATGCCATCCAGCCATCTCATCCTCTGTCGTCCCCTTCTCCTCCTGCCCCCAATCCCTCCCAGCATCAGAGTCTTTTCCAATGTGTCAACTTTTTGCATGAGGTGGCCAAAGTACTGGAGTTTCAGCTTTAGCATCATTCCTTCCAAAGAACACCCAGGACTGATCTCCTTTAGAATGGATTGCTTGGATCTCCTTGGAGTCCAAGGGACTCTCAAGAGTCTTCTCCAACACCACAGTTCAAAAGCATCAATTCTTCGGTGCTCAGCCTTCTTCACAGTCCAACTCTCACATCCATACATGACCACTGGAAAAACCATAGCCTTGACTAGATGGACCCAGCTTTATCATTAAGATTGTACGTTTATAATTTAAAATAATGGGTCAATTGATAAATCCATGTGATTTGGAGATTTAGAGGTTGGAATGGAAATAGGTCTGGGAGGAGGATGAATCAGCAATGCAGGAAAAACCATTCAGAAAAGACTGAACTGTTGCTTGTTTGTTACTCAAGATAAAGACTAGGAGGTCTGGGCAAAATTGGTAAAAAAACATTTGAGATGAAGTCAGGGTGGCCCATGAATTCCTAGGACTGGGGACAAAGTATGCGGATAGAATATTCAAATTTCAAATAATTATGTTCCAGTCTAGTTTAGCAGAGTATTTGTTTCATTTTCCTCTATACTGTTTAATAAGGCAACAATTTAATGCCAAAAATTAGTTTCTACTTTATTCCCTGAATATGTGTGTGAATATACATACATACATATATATATTAGGATGATCACAAAATAAATATAATTAACTATCCAAGGTTCAAAAAGTCAGACATAGGAAGACAAATATCATATGATATCGCTTATATGTGGAATCTTTTTTAAAAGGTTATAAATGCACTTATTTATAAAGCAAAAGTAGAGTTGTGCATGTAGAAGACAAAGTTACTTAGGGCAAATAGGGGGAGGGATAAATTGAGAAATTGGGATTAACACAAGAGTATATATAAAATAGAAAACTAATAAGAACCTGCTGTATAGCACAGGGAGCTCTACTGAGTACTCTTAATGGCCTATATGCAAAAATAATCTAAAATATATGTAAATGTATAACTGATTCATTTATTGTATACCTGAAATTTACATTATAAATCAGTTATACTCCAATAAATTCTTTTTAATTTAAAAGAAACTAAAAAAAATTTTCCAGGGTTCAAATAAAGCATTTTAAAAATGATCATTGCTCGTATATATTAAATGAGCCTTATCTTGATATTCAGCTTTAGGATTGATGGATTTTTGGTCATAAAAAACCTTATGGTTATTTGGCAACAGTATTATTAAAAACAAAGTACCTTCTGTGTCTCTGTTTACTTCCTCAGTGAACTTTGGGTATCTGGAATATGAATTAATTCCTGTGGCCCCTTAATGATTTCCAATGCTTACCTTCCCCTGGATTCTTTTTTGTTTACAGTTTCATTATACTCAAACACCAATATAGTGTTTGACGCTATAGTAAGTGTGCAATAAAATGGTTGCTCTTATTATTTCAGAACATACCATGCTCCCAGAAAGTGAACAAAAGAAACAACCCAATGTCAGTGGGACAAATTGAGGGGCAGCCGTACATGCACATAGATACACACGAAAAAATAGGACAAGATTAAGTTAAATGCTAAAGTAAAAGTAGTAGAAATTGAACAGTCTGCTCTAAGTTTATCCAAGTGCATACAGCAGTGTATGCTTGAGTCTGGAAGAAGAACTTTGTCCAATTAATTCCCTGCCATAGGTAGTTTTTCCTGATGTTTCTGAAATAGAAACTGTCTTTTTAAGACTGACAAAGAAAATACATCAACTTATTTGGGGGAAAATTTTCTTTCAGTTCAGTTCAGTTCAGTCGCTCAGTCATGTCCAACTCTTTGCGACCCCATGAATCGCAGCACACCAGGCCTCCTTGTCTATCACCAACTCCCGGAGTTCACTCAGACTCACATCCATCGAGTCAGTGATGCCATCCAGCCATCTCATTCTCTGTCGTCCCCTTTCCTCCTGCCCCCAATCCCTCCCAGCATCAGTCTTTTCCAATGAGTCAGCTCTTCGCATGAGGTGGCCAAAGTACTAGAGTTTCAGCTTTAGCATCATTCCTTCCAAAGAACACCAGAAATCTTTGTGTGATTGGCTTTTTGTCTACAAAGCCACCACGTGGGTCCATTCTCAGCATAAAGGGTGCTTAGTATGGGGCTGTCCTTCCCCACTAGTTAAGCAGTGGACGAAGTTATCCTCTGAAGTCAGTGAGCATGGGAGCAGTGGCACTAACAAATACGTCTCTCTGCTGTGCCGGGCACCACAGGCTGCATCGTGTTAGGCTTCATCAGCTACCTAATGCGATGTAACTCGGGAGATGAGATAAATCAAACAGATGACACTGTATTAGATTTGAAAGATGAGAGCTCTTCCAAAGCAATTGCAGAGTGTATATTTCAGTGCTGTTGACTTCAGGAGGTTATTGAAGTCAAAATCTTTGCAACAAAACAAACCAGTCTTTCAAGAGTTAGGTAGCAAGTAAGCAGAGTCATGCTTATTTCTTCTGGAGAAAATTACCTAGGAAGAAATGGAATTCTCCTTTGTAGATTTGTTTTACACAGCTTTGGGATTGAATCTCATTTTTTAGTATATCACCAGCTTAGGTATCTGCTTTCAAATGCATCTTCTGTGCAAATGTGTATTAATTTAAATGCATCTTCTGTGCAAATGTGTATTATGCAAGCAAGATGGACTTTCCACTTACAGAATATATTTTGTGTATGCATGCTCAGTCATGTCTGACTCTGCGACTGCATGGACTGCAGCCTCCCAGACTCCTCTGTCCATAGGATTCTCCAGGCAAAAATACTGGAGTGGGTTGCCATGCCCTCCTCCAGGGGATCTTCCTGATCCAGGGCTTGAACCTGCATCTTCTGTTTGGCAGGTGAATTCTTTACCACTGAGCCACCTGGGATAGATCCAAAGGATATTTTCACATATTGCTAAATCATTCTGAGTGCAAGTACCTAAAACTAACTGAATTGAATTTTTAATCATATTTTTGACTATATCAGTAAAATGGCTATTTACTAATTGTTACTTATATTTAGAAATTCAATTTTTTAAAATAAAGTGATAGTTCTTTACATCCCCTCTCCAGTTTTATTGAGATATAAGTGACATACAGCACTGTATAACTTTAAGGTATACAGCATAATGATTTGTCTTACGTGCCTCATGAAATTATTATCACACTAAATTTAGAATATCCATCATCTCATATTAATACAAAATAAAAAAGAGAAAAGCAATTTTTCCTTGTGATGAGAACTCTTAGGATTTTAGTCTCTTTTATATGTAACATAAAAGCTGGATTTAGAAAAGGCAAAGGAACCAGAGATCAATCAATTTGCCAACATCCATTGGATCATCAAAAAAGCAAGAGAGTTCCAGAAAAAGATCTACTTCTGCTTTATTGATTACATCGAAGTCTTTGACTGTGTGGTTCACAACAAACTGGAAAATTCTTAAAGAGCTGGGAATACCAGATCCCCTTACCTGCCTTCTGAGAAATCTGTATGCAGGTCAAGAAGCAACACTTAGAACTGAACATGGAACAAAACTGGTTCTAAATTGGGAAAGGAGTATGTCAAGGCTGTATATTGTCACCCTGCTTGTTTAATTTATATGCAGAGTACATCATGTGAATTGTCGGGCTGGATGAAGCACAAGCTAGAATCAAGATTGCCAGGAGAAATATCAATAACCTCAGATATGCAGATGACACCACCCTTATGGCAGAAAGCAAAGAACTAAAGAGCCTCTTGATGAAAGTGAAAGAGGAGAGTGAAAACGTTCGCTTAAAACTCAACCTTCAGAAAACTAAGATCATGGCATCCATTCCCATCACTTCATGGCAAATAGATGGGGAAATAATGGAAACAGTGAAAGACTTTATTTTGGGGGGCTCCAAAATCACTTCATATAGTGACTGCAGCCATGAAATTAAAAGACACTTGGTCCTTGGAAGAAAAGCTATGATGAACCTAGACAGCATATTAAAAAACAGAGACATTACTTTGTCAACAAAGGTCCATCTACTCAAAGCTATGGTTTTTCCAGTGGTCAGTATGGATGTGAGAGTTGGACTCTAAAGAAAGCTGAGCGCCAGAGAATTGATGCTTTTGAACTGTGGTGTTGGAGAAGACTCTTGAGAGTCCCTTGGACTGCAAGGACATCCAACCAGTCCATCCTAAAGGAAATCAGTCCTGAATATTCATTGGAAGGACTGATGCTGAAGTTGGAACTCCAATACTTTGGCCACCTGATGCGAAGAACTTACTCATTTGTAAAGACCCTGATCCTGGCAGGAGGAGAAGGGAATGACAAAGGATAAGATGGTTGGATGGCATCACCAACTCGATGGACGTAAGTTTGAGGAAGCTCTGGGAGTTAGTGATGCACAGGGAAGCCTGGTGTGCTGCAGTGCATGGGGTGGCAAAGAATCGGACACAACTGAGTGACTGAACTGAACTGAACTGATATGTAACATGCACCAGTGTTAATTATATTAATTATGTTGTACATTATGTCCCTAGTAGTTATTTATCTTGTACTTGGAAGTTTCTACCTTTAGACCACCTCCATCCAATTTCCTCTCCCTCTACCCTTCCACTTCTGGTAACCACAAATCTGTTCTCTTTTTCTATGAATTTATTTGTTTTTGAAGTATAATTGACCTACATAGAACACTTTGATAGTTCCTGGTGCACAATGTAGTGATTTTATATTTCTGTATATTACAAAATGATCACCACAGTAACTCTAGTTACTATCTGACACCATAAAAAGATGCTACATTATTATTGACTGTCTTCTCCGCACTGTGCATTTCATCCCTGTGACTCATGCATTTGATAAATGGAAGTTTGTACCTCTAAATCTCCCTCATCTGTTTTCTCTCATCCTACCACCTCCTCCCCTCCTGGCAACCACCTGTTTGTTCTCTGTGTCTATGACTCTGCTTATATTTTTGTTATTCTTCCTCATTTGTTTGTTTTTTTAGATACATATAAGTGAAGTCATACAGTATTTGTCTTTCTCTGATTTATTTCAGTGAGTGTAATGTTCCTGCAAATGGCCATATTTTATTCTTTTTTGATGACTAAGTGGTATTCCATTTTATTTATATATACCACGTCTCCTTTATCCATTCATCTATAAATGGGCACTTAGGTTGCTTCCATACCAAGACTAGTGTAAATAATATTTATATAGTATTTCTTCCTTTTTAAAAATGTTTGTTTGTTCGTTTATTTTGGGGTGTGCTAGGTCTTTGTTGCTGCACAGACTTCTCTCTAGTTGTGGCGAGTGGAGGCTGTACTCTAGTTGTCTTGTGTGGGCTTCCCATTGCGGTGGCTTCTCTTGTGGAGCATGGGCTCTGGGTGGGTGGGCTTCAGTAGGTGCAGCTCCCCGGCTCTGGAGCACAGGCTCAGTAGTTGTGGCTCCTCGGGCTTAGTTGCGCTGCAGCATGTGGGGTCCTCGTGGATCACAAATAGAACCTGTGTCTCCTGCATTGGCAGACCAATTCTTTACAACTGAGCCACCAGGAAGCCCCTCTTCCTTTTTATTAATAATATTCTAAAACTTTGCATTTTCTATTTATTATAAAGAATATCATACATTTAATTTAGGAATTGAAAGATGGTAAAAAATTGTTGAATTGATTCCCCTTTCTTTTGTAGCCTACGGTGTGTGAACGAGAGCTGTGTGTATTTGCTTTTCAAACCCTGGGAGTAATGAATGAAGCTGCTGATGAAATCGCAACTGGAGCTCAGGTACTAACACATGATACTAATTATTTTATATTTTGATTTGAAAACATTATTTATTCTGCCCTTCTTTTGGGCAAATTTTTGGTAGTTTCTTGATACATTGAAAAAGCAAACCGGCATTTGATATTTTTAGATAGACACTGCAGTTTGCCAACTTTATCTAATGTGTTTTGTCATTTTGCAGTTGGCAAGAGAAGTTAAACCAACTTTAATTGTTTGAAAAATAATTGCATTTCTTTTTTATATGGTGAAACTGAGCTACCAAAGCCCTTGCACTTGCATTATGTAAAATTTATTTGTAAAGTTACAGTGCCATAAAATGGAAGCCAATTTATTTTTAAAACTTAGGTGAAAAGGTAATGGGCAGAACATGTAATAAAAAGAGAGCATTCAGTTTTACAATAGCAGTGTTTATAACGTAGGAAGAAAAATATAAAAACAAAGAAAAAACTTGGAAGTAGAGCAGCATCCCATGTTTCTGGAAAGGAAAAAAAAAACAATTGTAAAGATGCCAAAATGTATTACATCATGTAATTCATTAAAATTTCAATTAGTATTTGTTCATTTATTGAACATGACTGAAATACTAATAGATGAGAAAAATTCCAAAAATCAAAAAATAGTGAATGTTAATTAAGGGAGGCTAGACCAACCAAACACAAAGCCATATTATGTAATCCTGTAGTATTCTAACAAAATACAGTACTGGCAAGGAAAGTACTGACTAGAAAGTCTGGTAATCCCCATAATTGTTCAAGTTTTAAATACATTTTTTATATATTAAAGGAGGTATCACATCATGTCATAAAATAAAAATGGTTTAGTGTGATGGAAACAACTGACTTGCAGCAATGGGGGGAAGAAACACTTTTAGGTCTTTACACTTGTGTGTAAAATCAAATTCCAAAAGACTTAGACTTTAAAAGTTTAAGTATTACTTTACAAGTGTTTAAAAGTATTATATTTCAACTGGAGAAGAGTCAAATTAAGCATGTACCACTTATGTAGGGCATCCGGTTCATGCATTTATGCACATATAAGAAATCATAAAGAAAAAACAAGAGATCTGAGTCCATACATATTTTACATCTTTTACTTGAAAAATATAGTGAGCACTAAGAGCTAACTATGAAAAAGTGTATTTTGCTACTAACTTAATTACATGGAAGCTCATAAAAATAGAGAGGAAAAACATGAATATCATTACAAATTAATACAGGAAATGAATGCACAATTCACAAATATGAACCTGTAGTTAGTAAAGAAACATGAGAAAATATTTACCTTCACTAAAAATCAAAGGAAACTAAATGTAAGAGAATTTTTAAAAACTCACAAAGATGGGTGGGAAGAATGGTCATACAAGAGACATATGGTCATCATTGCAGTAAATATCAAATGCCTGCTGTGTAACAGGTGGTACACTAGACTAAGATAAAGCAGTTAACACAGACAGCCCAGGCCTCATGGACTTACACTCCCTTAACCTAATTATTTCACTGATGAGCTAAAATGAGATGCAAACACTTGATGAAATTTTAAGGGTAGTATTTGTGATGTAATGAGTTACAAATGAAAATGATGCAAACAGTAGAACATTGACCAGTTGTGATATGGAAAAAATGATTCCATGACTAAAATAAACTTTAAAAATCCAGCTTAATATTAACCTTTGCATCCAGTGTGTGCAAATTTGCATACTGAAAGTTCTAAGAATCTCTAAAACTGAAGAAAATGACTAGCCTTTACTTAGAGGATTTCTCAAATGTATCTGACTGTGGTGAGTCTTTTCTTTTTTTAATGTAAAAGGTTTTCTCATCCCTTGGAAACTAATATTGTGCAAAAAAGAAAAGATACTTTAATTTATGCTATGTATAGCTATGTAAAAATAAACTTTACACAGGTGTATATGAATATGTGTACACAAATACATGTATTTTCTCATGGGTATATATGTATGTGTGTATGTATATGTATATATGTATAATTATTTGAGTAGTATGGTTAACATTTAAGCATTTTACTGGATGTAAATTGTCTTTCATACAGTTTAAGCAGAGAAGAAAGTAAAGTAGAAATAAGGCACAATTGATTAGAAGGAAAATTAACCTCTTAACAGTAGGCTAAGTTGATAGAATAATAGGTGCTTTTTCCCCCTCTAATTATAGATACATGTCTAAAAATAATGGATCTTAAAGTGAAATTATGTTTGGATTATGTAACAATAGTAACAAAACCCAAGTTTTCACTTAGATCAATTTAATGATTTAGCTCTAAAAATCAATATCCAAAAAAAAAAAAAAAAGAGAGAGAATTTAGTGATTCTACTTGAATGCCAATGCAGAATATTCTTTTAACCTCTTTAAAGATATACCCCTGGAGAAGGAAATGGCAACCCACTCCAGTGTTCTTGCCTGGAGAATCCCAGGGACAGGGGAGCCTGATGGGCTGCTGTCTATGGGGTCGCACAGAGTCAGACACGACTGAAGCGACTTAGCAGCAGCAAAGATATACCCCAGTATTCTGGCTGTAATCTTAAAGATTACGTGTAAATGGATTCTTTTTCTAAATAGCACTGTATCTCTGTGGTCTTGTTTCATCAGCTGACTCTTGAATTTTTCATGGGGCTCTGAGGAGCTCTGGAGGTTACATGAACATTCTTTAGAGGGATCTGCAGGAGACTGGTCTGGGAAGAGAGTGTGTCAACAGCTGGGATTCCAGGCCTCCAAATACTGCTTTAACTAGAAGGCAGCTCCATTTTATTTTATTTCTTTTATGTACTGGGGCTCTTCCATACAATTTTCTTTAAAAACAAAAAAAGAATTACTATTGAAATGCTTGAAAGCCAGTGGTCTACAATTTTAAATTCACCTCTTCTCCAAAAAAAACACATCATTTTATTCCATGGAAAAGTTATCATCTGCAAATAGAATACAAATTCAAAAACTATAGTATAAACCTTTCTTTGTGCCAATGTTCCAAATCTGACTACTGTAATAGATAAACTATTAATATGGTATACTTTTAGTTCTAACTCACACAACTGTCTGGTTAGAATGTTTGTTGGGTAGCTCTGATCGTTGAAGGAAATGGATTCTGTCCACCATGTGGGTCTGCTGTTTTCAACATGAGGTGTATAGTAGAGGGGAAGAGAGGAAAGGAGCACTGTCTGTCCATCAGCTCAGCCCCTTTCTGCTTACTGTCCATGGGTTAAGATCAGTCATATGGTCTGATGTAGACAAAAAGGGTAGAAATATTGCTTGCAGAGCAGTTGCTTCCAAGCAGCAGCCCTATTATACCTTGGAAGCAATGTATGAAACTTTGGTGGACAGCACAGGATTTTGCCAGAGTAGTTGCACTGTTACTTTGAAGTTAGTTTAGGATGTATATTAACAAAAATATTCTATTAGTTAAATTCTCTACCCCTATATCTCTTATTTTCATTATAATTTACTTTGAAATTATTGGCAAAACAATGCAGTGATTTGGGTAGTTTTGATTTGAAGCTTTTGGCTCAAGGTATTTAATTAAAATATTTGATTGAAAGGGGAACATTTATCAGGTTATTATTGTATCCATTTTTTGCCTTTTTTATTGTTGTAAAAAAGACATAACATAAATTTACCACACTAATCAGTTTTAAATGCACAGTTCAGTAGTGTTATATTTAACACTACTGAATATTCACATTGTTATGAAACAGATTTCTGTAACATTTTCATCTTGCAGAACTGAAACTCTATACCTGTTCAGACACTCCCATTTTTCCCCTACCCACATCCCTGGTAACCACTTTTTTTTCTGTTTCTGTGAATCTGATTACTTTAGATGCTTCATGATTATAGTCAGTAGTATCTGACTTTCTGTGACTGGCTTATTCGCTTAGCGTAATGTCCTCAAGGTTCATCCATTTTGTAAGAGGTGACTGACTTTTCCTTCTTTAGGCTTAATAATATTCCATTACATGTGTCTGTAGCATTTTGTTTATCCATTCATCCATCAATGGATATTTTGGTTGCTTTCATCTCTTGTCTATTGTGTATAATGCTGCTGTACAGGGGTGTACAAACATATCTTAAAGGTGTTTTCACTTTAATTCTTTTGAATATGTACCCAGAAGTGGGATAGTCACTTCCAGCAGGACCCTTATGGAATTTCTATTTTTAACTTTTTAGAGGAACCTCCAGACTGTTTTCTGTAGTGGTTGCACCATTTTACAATCCCATCAACCCTGCACAAAGGGACCGATTTCTCCATATGCTCACCAACACTTGGTATTTTCTGATTTTTGATAATAGTCATCCTGATGGTTGTGAGGTGGTATCTCATTGTGGTTTTGATTTACATTCCTCTGATGACTCAATGGACGTGAGTCTGAGTGAGCTCCGGGAGTTGGTGATGGACAGGGAGGCCTGGTGTGCTGCGATTCATAGGGTCGCAGAGAGTCAGACACAACTGAGCGACTGAACTGACTGACTGACTGATGACTAATGATGTTGAGTATGTTTCATACACTTTTTGGCCATGTGTATATCTTCTTAAAAGAAATGTCTGTTTAGTTCTTTTGCCCATTTTAAAATGAAGGTATATAATCTTTTGTTGGTGAGTTATAGGAGTCCTTTATGTACTTTGGATATTGACCACTTATCAGATAAATTATTTGCAAATATTTTCTCCCATCCCATGTTGCTTTTTTCACTCTCTCGATTTTATCCTTTGATGATAAAAGTTAAGTTTGGTATAGTTGTACTGTCAATTTTTGTTTTTGTTGCCCACGTCTTTGGTTTTATATCTACAAAATTATTGTCAGATCCAATGTCATGAAGCTTTTCCCCTGTCATAGAGTTTTCTTATAGAAATTTTAGTTTAAGGTTTTATGTTTAGATTTTTATTCTACTTTAGTTAATTTTTGCATGTGGTGTAAAATAAAGGCCCAGCTTCATTCTCCTGCATGTGTATATGCAGCTTTTTCATTATCATTTGTAGAAAAGACTTTCTTCTCCCCATTGAGTGGTCTTGCTTGGCACCCTTGTCAAAGATTATTTGACCACATACATAAAGGGCATGTATTTTTACAAAGCTTCAAATGCATGCTATGCCATGTAATTTTTTAAGACATTTATAAAATTGTACCAATTCTTGACTCCAAAAATTTCAAAAAGGCTCTTTTATCTTACTGATGAGTCTTTCTTAGGAATTCTTGCTTGGGTTTTACTTTACTAACAGGCCAGATCATGCTGAATACAGTTTGTATCTGGGTTAAGGTGCATCTTTCTGGGGTAGAAGGGGTGTGGGTATGGGAGAGGAAAACAAAAAGGAGGGTTTTATTATATCTTTATTGTTTTTTAAAATGGATTAATTTATTAATTTTAATTGGAGGCTAATTACTTTGCAGCATTGTAGTGGTTTTTGCCATACATTGACATGACTCAGCCATGGGTGTGCATGTGTCCCCCATCCTAAACCCTCCTCTCCACTCCCTCCCATCCCATCCTTCAGGGTCGTCCCAGTGCACCGGCTTTGAGTGTCCTGTTTCATGCATCAAACTTGGACTTGTGTATTATGTCTTTATGATTATACCTGTTGCTTAGAATCCAGGTTGTGTGCTCATACACAGATAAATGGAATAATGTGGTAGAGACATATTAGCTGTTTTAGTTGTACCATTTTCTGAATAAGTCCTAGGGGTATCTATGTCTGTGTACTTTGGGGGCTGTTATTTATAGATCCTATACTCTGTGCTTGAGTGTTGCTGATTGTTTTCAGTCACTGGAAATTGTGGATGGATGCTGTAATTGGGTGGATGTGTTTTGTGAGTATACACACATCAGAGTGAGCCCTACTGTCATTAGGTCACAATGCCTCCTCATGAACCACATTTTAAGAATCAAAAATTGTCCTGCTCTTACTGTGCATTGTTTAAATGCCTGTTTCAAAACTTTCTGGTGCTATCTTTCCTTATATAGATTAAGTCAGCTGCTTCCTTATGAGGTCTCTTGTCATCACACTGTAGATACATGTGTTCTGATGAGCTCTCTCTACTTAGTATTGGTTTTCTTGATTGGGTTGCTAGAGCATATTGTTTGGGGAACCAGGGAAGGGAGCCATGCTCTTAACTGCTACATAGTACTGCCTCTTAGAAAATTGTGCAGAAGAATCATAGAAGAACATAGGAATAAAATCATCTTATTTAACAAGCCAACGGTCTTTAATGGCCTTTGTCAGAGTAGAGTAGGAAGAAGTGAGATGATGTCAGGATATTTATTTTTCTTGAGTAGGTCAGACTCATTCTCTGTAGTTTCCTTCACCCAGAATGGTTTCTTCCTAGACAGTCACACGTCTTCCTCTCCCACTTCGTTCATGTCTCTGTAGAAACATCACCACATTTCCTAGCCACTCTGAAACAGTCCCCTCTACTGCCTTGGTCTCGAAAGCCTGCTTTATTTTTTATAGCGTCTAACACTGCCAGGAACTGTCTGTAAGCATATATTTGTTGAACTGTTTCATTCAACACACTTCCTCCTTGAAATGTGAATTCCACACGAGCACAGGCCTGTCTCGTGCACTGACTTGCCGTGGAGCCTGCAGCACTGTAGCACGTTGTATGTAGTCATGACAAAGACATACTAGAGACAGAGATAGTAAAATGTGATAGTTGGAAGCAACGCGTATTAATTACTTTAATAGTCAAGCTTGGTCAAACTTAGTCTAAGGCCACAAATTAAAGACTTCAGAGATTAATAGCTATCTTGAGTCTTTCCAATTAATTACCATGAGAGGGAGAAACAATGGCAAAACTCTTGATAAAACCTGAAGGGTAGTAACTATCTTATGTATGTATTTCAAGGTGGTAGATCTACTAGTATCCATGTGTAGGTCTGCATTGGAATCTCCTAGAAAAGTTGTCATTTTCGAGCCATATCCTTCTGTGGTAGATCCTAACGATCCTCAGATGCTGGCCTTCAACCCCAGGGTAAGTAATCCTGCACAGCACCCGTTTCCTGTAACAATAACGGAGACTTCAGTCTCACTAGCTTTCTTCTTTCTTAGCTAAATTACCATCTCATCAAATCTACAACCTGTCGTGAACTCTATATCTGTTTAGCAAATATGATTCTTTTCTACAAATTTGATTTACTTCCACCTTGTTTTTCATGTACCCTGTTACTTCTCTCCTTTTCTCCTTTAAAATCACTTTCCTAACTTTACTGTCACGAAACTAGACCCATTTAAGATCAGACTCACATGCTGATCTTTACTCATTCCAACTGCACAGAAGGTAGGTAAATAGCTATAATCAATTGGTTTATAATGGTCAATATGACTTTTAATTTCATCACATATTTTTTTTGAGATTATAACATATGTAGTCTCATTTTAAGAATCATGGGTAAGGGGACAAATTTTCCCTTTTCTTCCGTATTTTTATTTCACCCTCTCTTGCCTTCCCCCTCTCCCTCCCCAGTTATCTGAAGGTTACTAAAAGTTTAATTACTATTGTTGATCAGCTGTCATTTCTTGAGACACCAATTTCGTAAATATTCATGGAGGTTAGGCAGAATTCTTCTGAAATAACACAATTTTCAAGTTGCATGAGAGACAAAATTGCTTCAGTTTCTATTATTACTCATCTTGAAATCATTTTATGGAAACAATGACTGTATAAAGTTTCCTAGGAAAAACTTTCCTTCTTTCATATTTACAATATTCTTACAAATGAATTATCTATTGAGCATATGGTGTCATTTACACATTTACTAGTAATACTCTTTTGGTAACAACCTTCTAATCAAAAGAAAATAAAAGCAAGATGAAATTATAAGATTTAAAGTGGATTTTCGTGTTTCAGAAGGATTCTGTGCTTACTTTAGTCATCATGGCTTAACTTTTTAGTAGTGAAAACAAAAATCAGGAGCCTAATAGCTTTTTTGTACTTAGAGTTTTTCCCCTGTAAGCTGAACATGGTTTTATGTACTGATACTTATACTAAAACTGGCATTGTTTTCTTTTTCCTTCCCTCTGACTCAATTATACATGCTATATCCTTGAGCCATCTTATTAAAGTCTTCCCTTTTATGTACACCACACACTCATTGCTTTCAAATTGACCCTGATGGAAAATTCAGGTACAGAAATAATATGTTTGTCTAGTGATGTGCAGACTTGCAAAGGCTTGTAGTGAATACTGTTTTTCCCCCTTCAAACAGAAGAAGAACTATGATCGAGTAATGAAAGCATTGGATAGCATAACTTCTATTAGAGAAATGACACAAGTAAGTATATCATCTTGTGGTCTTATATACAGTTCAGTTTTGCTTGAGTGAAATGATATTTTTAAAATATCTGAGAGTACTGACCATGCAGTAAAATGAAGACTTTTTTTGTGTGTGAGAGTATAATTAAAATCATAAAAAATTTAAAATTGTTTTGTACTAGGATGTTTTAATGAAATCACATCAGTGTTTTGGCATGCTACCACTGTGACTTTGGAGGGTAATTGCATAAATATAATCCTAACTCTCTGCTCTCAAACTCAGATGAGAATTTGTTGGAATATCTTAAGGCAAAAGTTAAATCTGGTACTATCTTCCTAGACTGTCAGTGTTAATTAATGGTAGTAATTTCAAAGCATCATTTTAATGTTAAAATAAAAACAAATATTCCGCCAAATATAAATTGCACATAAATATTTTAGAATATTTATACAAAATCTCAAAACAACTCTGAAAGACACCAGACTCCTTGAGAGCTTATATTTTTGACCATTAGGGAGGCTTTGGTGGAAGAGTTTGATGAGCAAGGATCTGGGTTTATTATGAAAGTCTAATATGTCACTGGGCTATAGTCCAACACTTGGAAAAGCACATCTTATTGAATTATTGAGGCCTTTCTGCTGCCAAAGACTTGGAGAAAGGTTTAGGGCTCATCATTATAAGTAGAAATTAATAACCTATAATTGACAGCAACACGCACAGTGGGTTCAGTTTGCATATGGTGCTTTCAAGGCTTGCATTGCCCTAGAGGCCCTTGCAGGTTTATAATAAGTGTTACTCTCAGTCATTGCCTTTCTCTGGGGAGGGAATAGTGATTTCTCCAGTCTTGGGGTCCACAGAGCTTCTGTGCCACGCTCCCCTCCCCCCACCGTAACATCTACTCCATTTGCAGATGTGCTGACAAAGTACATTTTTGTATTCCCAAATTTGATTCTTAATTCTTGTGATACTTATTTATGAAGTCAAATATTCATTCATTCAACAAATAGTAGGTGTCAGACAATGGTAAATAAGAGATATTTTAATTCACAAGTTATATTATTTGCTTAAAAGCCATCATTCTTTCTAGCTATTTTTCTATGCCCTTTCTACATTATCTGAATTCCTTTTCAAACAAATATGTATTATTTGTATAAGGTAAAGAAAACAATCAAAGCATTTCCACTGAGGGGGAAGAAAGAACCTACTGCTGTACCTTACCCATGATTATACACTTTTAGTCACCAAAGACTTTGGTATAGAGTATTTGTACTGTACCATAGATCCAAATCATTCTTGGTTTTAAGAATAGCTGCAAACTCTGTCTCTGGGATCAGCTCTGTGCCAAGAATTGCCTCCTTTATTCTGGGTCATGTGTAAGCTATTTTAATAGGAGGCAATGGAGATGACTGAGTGTCAGCTTGGGAGGTTGGCGGCCCACCTGGTATAATTTCCTCATCAGTGACGTGGCTTGTGACCTTGGGCAAGTTGCTTGATTGCTTGATGCCTCAGTATCTTCTCTGCTGAGATGGTAAAGAGTAATGCTGCATCCTCCTTCAGCATACATGTCATAAGGACGCTGTTAGGGTTTATTGCATCAGATGCTTTAAACCTCTCCAAATAAACATAACATTATACTGTCCTATTTTCTAGAATGTACTGCCCTATAGATGAGACCTAAATTGCCACAAACAGACTGCCTTTCATTCTATGAAAAGGTTAATTGTCTGGGTGAATTCCATCAATACTTTTAAAAGAAGGAGTTGTCTTCTTATGTAAATCTTGTCCAGATTTTTCATGGAATGATCTACCCAGTGTCAGTACCTTCAGATATGAGCACGATTATAGCTATTACAAGTTTTGTTTTAATGTCAGTTAAAAGTTAAAAATGTCAAAGAGAGACCATACACTTCTAAAGGTGGCAAGACAGATTTCATCAAGTACTGCAGTAGAGGAGAGAGATTAGCAGTGTGAGCTGAGGTCACCTCTGAGGAAAACAAGGTGACCAAGGTTTCTAAGGTGAAAACAAAGAGGGAACAAAAAGGGGCTACAGAGAAGTGAAAATAAGGGACTTTGGGGAACTGGAAAATTTCACAGGAGGTAAGTAGAGAATTACTGAATGATTAGCAGTGTGGGTTGGTACCTTTTGTGTTTTGGCAGCATTGGGTTTTCCTGAGCAAAGATTCAGCAGGAGTCCAGGGAGTTGGCCCAGTGCATGGAAGCCAGGTTAAAATTTGATTTAAGACTCTTATCCAAATGTTCTGGCAAGTCCTTTGTGCAGTGTGGAAAGTCAGAGTTCATGTCATCTTGGGGAGAAGCAACTAGGGTAATGGTCGTTGTTATCATGTCACAACCACAAGTCTTCACATTTAACTGGATTAGACATACCTGTTAACGGTGATTTTCCTTTTGCAAAAAAAAAGTAAAATAATTTAAGAAAAATCAAGGAGCATAATGACTTTTTTTTCCAGGCACCATATCTGGAAATCAAGAAGCAGATGGATAAACAAGACCCCCTTGCTCATCCCTTACTGCAATGGTATAAAATTTAGTTTTCCTCTTAATGAAAACAGCAGCATTTTCTGTTGCCTGCTTGAATGCAGGGGGGTGGAGCCCTGCAATGGTACAGTTCCTCAATCCTATGAGGACTGGTGATTTTACAGTCCACGAGTCCTTAATGACTTCCACTTTAATTAAAACTTGTACATCACAAGGGGAAGAAAATGCTGTCATATGCAATACACGAATATACTGTGTGGTTGACTCTATAGATTTAAAAAAATTGACTATATTACATGGTGAAGCCATTTTGGCTCATTTAATTTTCTAGTTAACTAAGTGATCAAACTGTTTCAAACACTTACTGAAAATCTTTCTTAAATGTATGTTTTGTATAATTTGCTCCCATAACAAAGAGAGTATAAATTTGATAAACTCTTCTTTTGATGACTACAGAGGACATTCTCTTTCAGAGAAAGTCTGTTGAGGGCCACAGCATTAGCTCAGCATGGATCCTAGAAGAAGAGTTAGACTAAGAATAGTTAAGAAGTGGGTTGAGCACTCATCTTGCTCTACAACACTTACTTCAAGCAATTTGCCCTCTGATTTCTCATCTGCAAAAGGAAAACAGTAGTATCTACTCAACGTATCTTTGAGGGTTTTAGGTACGTCTCTCTGAAGTCACTGACAAGTAAAGGCTGTGGGATTCATCATGATTATCATGCAATAAAACAAATGTGAAGACTATACGAGATTGATCTGAATGAGTACTTATTCTATGTTAACACCAGGAAGTTTTTTAAAAAATATGTAAAGATCAGGAAAGGAGAAAGACTCTGGCTACTCATGATCATAATTAACTTTCACTTACACAGAACCTTACAAAACATATTAAATTTATTCTAGTAAAATCATGACAAAAAGTAGGTTTTACAAGTCTTTCATCTTTGTACCTTTCACAATCTGTTATTAAAAATCTGATGAGTAAAACAATGCATAGTTGTTTCTTTTTTAATCTTTCAAATTCTCAAAGTCATTTTCAGAATGAAGACAAACATCTCAAACATCCAGTCTTTCTTTTTAACCCTAAAGTCAGCTTGATTTTTCACTTTTAATTATTTGTGATCATTTCCTTGAACTTGTTAGTCACTCGTCTTTCAAGCAGAGGGAAATTTACCAACATGTTTTACAATTTGTTTAGTTATGATTTTCTGTGCTGACAAGTATAAAGCAATTAGTTCTTTCAAATACCTAAAGTTTTGATTTTTTCCAACTTCATTGTCTTACATACAGTTAATAACATTTTGTATGTAAACCACTGTATGTGTCAGTGCAAAGATGCTCAAATATTTATAGAAAGGAAAAAAATCTCCATGAAAACTCATGCTTAGTTAGACACTGTAGAAAAGAGCAGAGAAAGCAGATTGTGATTCAAGTTCTAATCTTAGATTGTGGTTATTAAAAGTTATATATCTTAAGTTTTAAAGAGCTACTTCTTTGTTTTCTCAGATTAAAATATTATCTTTTTTTTATTACATCAGCTCTTTAAATTGTTTGAGGAAGTGAAGCAGAATGATGTAATTAGATAAAATGATTACTCAATTCATGTCACAGCAAAAATAAGTTTTAATCACTTACCAACTGAGGAAAAAAACTTTAAATATATGTGGTGTATATTTGTGACTGATGGATTATTTCAATTAATTTCAGGGTTATTTCAAGTAATAGGTCACATATTGTGAAACTGCCAGTTAACAGGGTAAGTTATTTATTCACATATACATACAGAAATGGGAGGGCTACTTATTGGTTGTGATTTTTTTAGGCAGCCTCTCCAGGAAATTGAAGGAAACTCAGGCTAAGCCTAATTCTTTGAAATGACATATGTGCTCCAGTTCCAGGTTTTTCCAAGAAACCAAATTCAATTTCAGGCTGCTGCCCTGAGCTTTTAAGTAACCGAGTCAATATGAAATCATTTAGTTATTCCACATGTGATAGAAAGAACATTATCTAGAGATTGCGTACTTTTTATCATTGTCAGTTTAATGTTGGCACAGCTTCACTTTTCTATATCAGAGGAGATACTGACTCCAGATATCTTACTTATGGGCCTAATGTGCTTACAAAATTAAAAAAGAAAAAAAAAGCTCATGCAGTCTGATTTTAGTTCTGGTCGTTACCCAGGAGCAGTATCTAAAATCTCAGGTCTGTCATCTCTGAATCTCTCAACTGTGAGATTCCTGTATGTTAGATTTCTATATAAGTACATATAATCTTAGGTGGAACAGCAGCAGTTAGAAATTTGTGTCAAGCAGTGTATCAAGAAGCTAATTCAAGAGAGTCTATTTTACTTTTTTTTTTAAGAACAAAGGGGAAAACTATAATTTGAGTGTTGGCAATTTCTGATTTTACAAATATATGCAAATAAAGCATAATGATGATAATTTTTGCAATTCTAAAATCTTGAACTAACTTTTCTGCTTAGCAAACTCAGATATTTCCCCAGTCAAATAGTTTGTGGATACTTAGGGAATTCAATAATAAAAGTCTCTAAAAGAAATGTAATTAGGAAGGCAGATCTGCTTGAATGTGATTACATAGCATATTCCAAAGCTAAATATAAATGACTTTGGATCGTCTGTCTCCTATTCCTTTTCCATTAGCCTAAAGAATTATCCTTCATATCAGCAATTCCATGTGATTTATCACTTATGCAGGGGTTTTGTTAAATGAATGATCCTGTTAATATAAATTATTATAGTTTGAAAATATATAATATGTTAAATTTGATATGTTTTACTGTGCCCTTATTTTCAATGGCAGCAACTGAAGTTCATGCACACACCCCATCAGTTCCTTCTTCTCAGCAGTCCACCAGCCAAAGAATCCAATTTTAGAGCTGCTAAAAAACTCTTCGGAAGCACCTTTGCATTTCAGTGAGTATGGCTTACTGTTGAGGGGTGTGAGTTCCCTACCCAGTCTTCCATAAATGCGGGGGGAGGAAAGCACCTCTTTTAGTAGTTGGTTGGTAGCACAGGACAGTCACTACATGATGCTTGACTAGGAAACTCAGGGCTATGAGAAGGCACCATGGCTTGTTATATTGCGACCCCATTAAAATGTCGTTGACTTCTGATTTTGCTTTTCCTTCTCTTTCCCTGTGTTTTAGTGGCTCACACATTGAAAACTGGCATTCCATCCTGAGGAATGGTCTGGTTGTTGCTTCTAATACACGACTGCAGGTACATTTTCTGAATGGCTTGATGCGATCTCATAGTTCTTTAGTATGGGAGTTCAGTAAGCAGTCCTGGTGTTATGTTTTTACTTGCAAAAGGATGAAGCACATGTGCTTTAAACAAATCACATTGACTTTCTAATGGACATTCATAATTTTCACCAAGTCAAGCAGAATTGATCTATATACAACATAGGGATGAAAAGAAAAATAAAATTGAGTTTTCCTATGAGAAATAGTAAAATCACTTTAAACTTAATTAGAGAAAACAAAACCTGATACTGGGAAAGATTGAGGGCAGGAGGAAAAGGGGGAAACAGCGGATGAGATGGTTGGATAGCATCACCAACTCAATGGACATGAGTGTGAGCAAACTTTGGGAGGTAGTGAAGCACACGGAAGCCTAGCACACTGCAGGCCATTGGGTCGCAAAGAGTCAGACACAACTTAGCGACTAAACAACAATGACAAGAAAAAGATGATCCCCAAAAAGGTAAAACCTTACAAGAATTCTCTCTACTAATCCAATACACATTTCTTGAGCCCTGTCTCACTGTGAATACTTCAACAGAAGAAAAGGTGGGGCTAAGAATAAACAAAGTGGAGAAGTGGAGATTGGACACCAAAAAGCCATAGGCTATCTGCCTTTCAAGCCCCAGGGCAGCACATGAGCAGGGTATAGTGGGTGTGGTCCTCATCTTTATGCCCTTCATCTCCAGCGTTCCACCCCACTCATTTTCAGTGAGTGAGTGAGTGAAGTTGCTCATTTGTGACCCCATGGACTGTAGCCCACCAGGCTTCCGAGTCCATGGGATTCTCCAGGCAAGAATCCTGGAGTGGGTTGCCATTTCCTTCTCCAGGGGATCTTCCCGACCCAGGATCCAACCCGGGTCTCCCGTATTGCTGGCAGACACTTTAACCTCTGAGCCACCAGGGAAGCCCTACAATTAAATATAAATGTCCATAAATACAAATTGATTGAATTAATATTTGGTGCACAGTAAAAGGGTATGAGGGCCTTAAACATGGAAGTAATATTAGAGAATTTTAATTGTTCTGAGTAGTACACTAGTCAGAGTTTCAGTTAATAAAGCACTCTGTAACTTGAAAAATTTGAAGGAGGAAAATGGGGTGACAGTGTTGTATAATGAAAATCTGAATAGGATATTTTATTGATACACAAATAGATGAGTCCTAATCAACCTTCTGTCATAGATGTTTCAGCCTGTTTTCAGTGTTTTAGAGCCATTAACATACTATTCCAGTACATTATACTAAGTGACTCTCTGTCATCGATAGGATGGAAAATCTTTTCTAAGGATGTTTTTTCCTTGGCTGTCATTTTCCATATATCAATGCATTCTTAACTTTAAGGACAAAGATATTAGTACTCTTCTTCAATTCCAAATAGACCTTGGAATAAAGGCTTAAACATTTTCTAAGAGCTAAGTGTTCCAGCATGAGACGATGGTCCTCTCTTGTGAAATATTAACATTTAAAACCATGAACTGACAGCTTCCTCTCCTGCCTCTTTCCATTTTAGCTCCACGGTGCAATGTATGGAAGTGGAATCTATCTTAGTCCAATGTCAAGCATATCATTTGGTTACTCAGGTAAGCTTGTATTCCATTTCTAACCTCAAATTTATTAGGGTTTTACCGTTGTATATTCCAGGTGGTGGTGGTGGTTTCGTCACTAAGTTGTCTCTGACTCTTGCAACCCCAGGGACTGTAGCCTGCCAGGTTCCTTGTCCATGGGATTCTCCAGGCGAGAATACTAGAGTGGCTTGCCATTTCCTTCTCCATTTCCTTCTCTTTAACCCAGGAATCAAACCCAGATCTCTTGCATTGCAGGCAGACTCTACCAACTGAGCTATACAACCTTTTTATCAAGTGAACAAAGCTTATTTGATGTATTTGTATTAAATTTGATAAGTGTCATTTGATAAGTGTCAGAAATAAAAACAAAGCTCACATGCCAAGATTTATAATATTTCCCCTAGTGTATAACATGGAATATATGTTTTGTTAATTTCAAAAATTGACAAATTTTAATGTTACTTTTAATTTTCAATCATTTCTATTTTTATTCCATCTACACGAAACATTGATAATATAGTATGTACAAAGTATTATGGAGATAACTGCAAAGTTTATATACAGATTAATCCACTATCATTGAATGTAATTCTGTAGCATGCCAACTTCTTACCTTTGGATCATTATGTTGCTGTTCAGTCACTCAGTCATGTCCAGTTCTTTGCGACCCCATGGACTGCAGCACGCCAGGCTTCCCTGTCTTTCACTGTCTCCTGGAGTTTGTTCAAATTCATGTCCATTGAATTGGGTTGTATTATTATATATCCCATAAAAAAGTTTTAAATGATATGGAAAACTTAGGTTTAGAAAGACACCCTCAAAACCATTCTACTTGTTGACAATTTGTTGTTAATATTTTGGTGAGATTGTTTTAATTTTGGAATAAATTGAAAGCATGTGCTAAGGAGGAGCCTCATGAATTCAAAATATGGCAAGAATGATTACCAAATTGTTAGCATCTATAATCTTTAGGTAGTAAAAATTTGGGGTGTTTTTTTCTTTGCAATATTTCTTTGGAATATTTCACTTTGATCAGATTTTTTTTAAAAACAAAAATGTATTGTTTAAATATAAAGTAGTTATGTTCTTTGTTTGAAAAGATGGTAACAATAACCCTGTATGTGAGACAGCAAAAGAGACACAGATGTATAGAACAGTCTTTTGGACTCTGTGGGAGAGGGCGAGGGTGGGATGATTTGGGAGAATAGCATTGAAACATGTATAATATCATATGTGAAACGAATTTCCAGACCAGGGTCGATGCATGACACAGGGTGCTCAGGGCTAGTACACTGGGACGACCCAGAGGGATTGTATGGGGAGGGAGCTGGATGAGGGGTTCAGGATGGGGAACACATGTACACACGTGGTGGATTCATGTTGATGTATGGCAAAAACCAATACAATATTGTAAAGTAATTAGCCTCCAAAAAAAAAGAAATTGAAACTACACAGAATGGTATAAAATAACAGATGAAAAATTTTCCTCCTTTCCTACAGTCTCAGTGTTGAGTGCATTTCCCTTTAGACTTTTAAATGCTTTATGTTTGGCCTTCTGTATGCCTGCATATATGTAGTTGGTTTTGCTTATGTGCTTGTGTGTGTGTGTGTGTGTGGTTACATGATTCCGTTAAACAGCTTCAGGAGATGTTGCTCATGTGGTGCCTGTATGTAAGTTTCAAGATCGTCATGTTATAGGAAAGGTGACTTAGAGAGGTCTAATAACTAGGGGAGCATTAACGAGGCTCACCTCTCTGATTGTTTTGTCCAAGTTCATACTCTTTCAGCCACAGCATCTGGTTTCTCAGAGTTCTATCCTGACCTTTTCCAGAGTACATGTCCTAAGAGGACATGTATGCCTGTTATGACTCAGCGTCAAAAGTCATATGGTGCCACTCTCCATATACAGATACTGGTCAGAGCAGTCACAAGGCCCTCCAGATTCAAGGGCTGGGGAATTAGACTCCATTTCCTGATGAAAGAGCAGCGAAGTCACATAGTTGAAAAGCATATTGTTGAGAAATATTGTTGCAGTGATCTTTGAAAATACAATATGCCCAAATAACACTAGGAAAATAAATATCAGAAGAATAAGATAATATAGGAAAGAAAATAACATAGTTCAGTGGAGAAGATGATTCAAATCAGCTTAAGTCAGACTCTAAATCTTCCTAAACCAAACACAATAAAAAAGTAATATAAAACCAGGTTTAATAACTAAATGCAACCTCAGCATAGATAAGAAAAACACAAGTGCTGTGATTTTCTGCTTCATATCCTGGTGTACAGACTCTTTAGATGGGTTCACGGAAAGGGGGGATACAAATGAATGTGAAATTTGTCTGTGTGAATGTGCATCTATCTGGAAAGAGGATCCATAGATTTCATCCAATTCTTTAAGTGTCCTTGATCTGAAAAGAAAAAGTAAGAACCTCTACCATAAGTTCAAGTACCTCCATACTTGATTTTGAAGGCTGTAGCTATAGGAGGTGCATATAATAGCCTCTGCCTTTCCCTCAAATAGGGCTTCCCTGGTGACTCAGACGGTAAAGAATCTGCCTGCATTGCAGGAGACCTGGGTTCGATCCCTAGGTTGAGAAGATCCCCTGGAGAAGGGAATGGCTACCCACTCCAGTATTCTTGCCTGGAGATTCCCATGGACAGAGGAGCCTGGAGGGCGACAGTCCATGGGGTTGCAAAGAATCAAACATGACTGAGCGACTACTACACTTTCACTTCCTTCAGAACTGTCTCTGAAACCTTAGGCCTGTTTCTCAACTTGACTCCACCTACTTGTGTATCTTTGGGGGAATGTCTACTTTGGAAAATGCTTATGTCACACCATTTGCAATTTGGCCGATAGACTTTACCCATTTTCATTAAGCCTTTTATTGAAACAGCAATAAACAGGAGTCTCAACTTCAGGATAGTAGATGAGCATTTTTTTTTTAAGTATAGCTACACATCTACCTATTCTAAACAGATAGGAATTTTATTTCTATTTTGTCTGAAATATTTCACAGTAAAAAAGCCATGGAGTTAACAGAGTCTGGTAAGATTTGTGAGTATCTTAGACAAAAGGACTTGGTTTTCCTTTATTAGGAGGAATAGTAAACTCTATAGGTATTGAGCATATATCAGCCACTCATGAAGAGGCAGTATTAATATCTTTTTTAAATCATTCCTATTTCCCACCCCTTATCTATTTTCTTATCACCAGATGATAAGAATGAAAGTTTGGTCCTAAAAGCCTTTTAAAATCAAGTTTTAAAAATTTTCTGATTATATCAACTTTATGCAAGAGGTGAGCCTATCCTTCTTTTCAACACAAAGAAAAACAAACTGTACTTTCCACTTTGTAACTTGACCAGAACTTCCAAACCCACTGACTTTCCACCCTCCTTGCTCAGGGCATAGTGGCTGATCCTTCAGGAGCCCTTTGTCTTCAGGAGCCTTTGTGGCTTGATGCTGTCAAGCCTTTGCCTAAAGTGGAACTTGGCAGTGTAGATGGATTGTATTTTGAGCTGCATCATACAGCTTTGTCCCTAAATTATTACTTTGCTAATGTTTTTAGGGATGAACAAGAAGCAGAAGGTGTCAGCCAAGGATGAGCCGGCTTCAAGCAGTAAAAACAGCAACGCATCACAGGTATTGTAGCAACTTGGGTGACTGTCTCTGATGGGTGAACTCTAGCGTTCTTAGCCAGCAAGATTTTGATAAATACTCAGGCTTTTTAAATCTGCAAAATTATTTTAGGCATTACTCATACAGAAACAAAACTCACCCTAAAATATAATCATCCAGATGCCTTTATTCAATCAGTATGCAGCAAATATTTATTGAGCTTCTACTAAAATGCTGGACATCTCCTAGTCATTGAGCTATAGTGATAATCTACAATAGACAAATCCTCTTGAAACCTGCATTCTACTAAGTGATATAAATAAATTAAATATGGGACTTCCTGATGGTCCAGTGGTTAGGAATTTACCTTCCAGTGCAGGGGTTAAGGGTTCAGTCCCTAGTCAGGGAACTAAGATCCCACATACCTACAGACTAAAAAACCAAAACATAAAGCAGAAGTAATATTGTAACAAATTCAAAAAATACTTTTAAAATGGTCCACATCCAGGAAAACTTTAATAAATTAATTAAATATTTATTTTAGTAAAATATCAGATGGTGGTAAATCTGGATAAAAATCAGGGATAGAGGATGCTGAATGCTATCGATTGAAGATGGAACTTGAATGAATGTTAAATGGGATGATGGGGAAAGAATACTCGGAGAAGGTTCTAGTTGAGTAAAGAACCTTGACTCAACTTATTGGGTTGAGTAAATAAGTGATGAGTGCATGAGCCATGGTGCTCTCTGGAAGAAAGAACATTCCAGGCATAGAGAAGAGCAAGCACAAATCCCTTGTTATTTCAGAGAAAACAGGCATTCTGGACAAATTAAAATCCATCTGATGAATAATGTGACTTTAGATTTTTTTTTAAAAAACGTGTAGCTAAGCTAATATCTGAAAACAAAAACAAACCCCCAGATTTTCTAAATGAGATGTTTCTGAAACCTCTGTGGCTTAATGTGTTATAAAAATGGGTTGGTTTTGAATAGTTAGGTGATCTAGAAAAATTGATTGTAATGTTTGAAAAGATAATGCAGCTTTGTTTCCCTCTAAACAGAGATGCTAGACTTCCAGTAAAACTAAAATTTGAGTTCTGATTCTGTGTTGTGGCTACTTTTAAGTATTTTCAGGTCACTTATTTTGAAAGTGATTTAATTATGATTATGTACAGAAATTAAGTGATGTAACAAATATAGATTGACATTAAGAGATAACTCAAGGATATTACTGCTAGTTGAGAAAGGCCATTTTTTAAAACTCTGGTGCTATCTTAGTGATGATTACTTTTTAATGATGATTCTTTTCACTTGAGTGACTGTTCCATTTTTACTCTAATTTTTAAATTCTTTTGGAATTTAGTCACAGAAGAAAGGACAGCAATCCCAGTTCCTGCAAAGCCGTAACTTAAAATGCATAGCCTTATGTGAAGGTAAGTTGAAAGTTTTATAGTCCTCATAGCATTTATTCTCAATTTTACCAGTATTTAAGAATTTAAGTGTGTTTACAAAATGCTCATAATAGACTAGTGAAAGCTTTCTTCCTTAGGACCATCTCAAAGAGCATAGATGGAAAATACAACAGAGATCATAAAGGTTAAAACAAAGAGCACAACTGGCAAGGTTTCAAACAGTGCTATATTTTATTCTTGGCAGCTATCTCAGAAGAGTAATTATCTCTTTCTGATCAAGTATTGTTCATCTCTATTGTTCATCTATACCCCTTCCTCTTTATGTTGGTGTCTGAATGTATAATACCATGAAAAATCTGAAAGATGAACTGAGCACTGAGTAGATAACCCAGGAAGTCTTTCTTGTTCCTACACTGAAATTATTCTTCTTTTCTGAACTTGGGATAGAAAATTGATAGGTGATTTACAATATCATATACTTTCCTTTGTTCTTGCTTTAAAATCTGACTTTGGCTAAAAGTTCATTTTTTCTTCTTCTGTTGGGAGTTTTGGTAACCACTGTTAACTGTCTTTTGGGTTTTTCAATATTTGGTAGTTGTAGAGGATGCTAGCTTACCTTCTACCTAGTTCCCAAGTCAGGACCTGTTTGCCATCATAAATACAAAGTGATTTCCTTCCTATTGTTGTTATGCTAAGTGTGTTCCAAACATAAAATTGCTACTTGGCATTTCACTGTTTTTATTTACATTTTTTGATAGTTTAATAAGATGAAACATTTTTCATATGTTAATTTGTACATGCAGTTTTGCTTTTGGATTTCTAAGAAAAGGGATATAGTATTTAGAATAAAATAGTTCTTTAATTTTTTTCTTCCCTTTACAGTGATCACCTCACCTGACCTGCACAAACATGGAGAGATATGGGTCGTCCCAAATACTGATCATGTCTGCACAAGATTCTTTTTTGTGTAAGTGTAAAGGCTTAAAATCCTACGTTACTGTCTTCTCCATAAATGAGGTAATAGTGACTATATTATTGTTTGGTCACTTAAGCTGCCAAAATATAACAGATATTTTCTCATGGACTTCCCGGGTAGCTCAGACAGTAAAACGTCTGCCTGCAATGCAGAAGACCTGGGTTTAATCCCTGGGTCGGGAAGATCCTCTGGAGAAGGAAATGGCAACCCATTCCAGTACTCTTGCCTGGAAAATCCCATGGACCGAGGAGCGTGGTAGGCTACAGTCCATGGGGTAGCAAAGAGTTGGACATGACTGAGCGACGTCACTTTCTTTAACTTTCTCATCATGGCTTCCCTAGTGGCTCAGACAGTAAGGAATCCGCCTGCAATGCAGGAGACCTGGGTTAGATCTCTGGGTTGAGAAGATCCCCTGGAGGTGGGCATGGCACCCCAGTATTCTTGCCTGGAGAATCCCCATAGACAGAGGAGCCGGGAAGGCTTAAAGTAGATGGTGTTGCAGAGAGCCAGACACGACTGAGCAACTAAGCACAGCACAGCACAGCATTTTCTCATCAAATTAATGTTTTTGTTTTATTTTAATAAGCTGTGAAAAACATGGATGTTTAAAAGCCATAGCTTAGAAGATTTGAAGAAAAACACGGTCTCTTTAACCACTGTGTATGTATGTACTGTGTTGTTGTTTAGTCCCTAAGTCACGTCTGACTCTTTTGGGACCCCATGGACTGTCATCCGCCAGGCTCCTCTGTCCATGGAATTTTCCAGACAAGAATACTGGAGTGGGTTGCCATTTCCTACTCCAGGGGATCTTCCTGACCCAGGGATCAAACCCACATCTCCTGCATTGGCAGGGGGGTTCTTTAGCATTAAGCCACCAGGGAAGGCCCCATATGTGTGTATACATGTGTATATAAGTGTACATATACATACATACAGATCTTACATGTATCTAGGTAGATATACACATTAGATTACTTACAAAAGTGTGGTTATTGGGAAATCATAGGTCTAGGACAATAACCTGGATCTTGTAGCACCAGAGCTGTTATACATCCTCCAGTCCCTAAAGACAAGAAGAGAAAGCAGTTATGAAAACCTGTTAGGAGAGACATTTCTAGTTCATCGTGGCTCCATGAAAGGAGTCATGGCTGTCAATTCAGAGACGTAGGCAGTCCAGGGGGCTCTTGTGGGGTGGAGCCAAGCAAAACCTTGATGTTGCCCTCCTGCCAGCGCCCTGCTGGGACACTCCATTGGCCAAACTCTACGGGAAACTAGAGGGCAAGGGAAATTATTGATCAAGTCCATACAGTCAGCCTCCTGGGCTAAAAGGCAACATAGAGAAGGGCGTTCCATGGCTCTGGAGGCTCCCAGGAAAGCATCTGCTTTTTAAGTTTATAATTCGGATGAAGTTATAGCACAGCACAGGTCTCTCATGAAAGGCAGTCATTGAATATTTTTTTCCTTTCATCTTTCTTGCTCATATTGCTTCTTATTCATTGTTAGAAGATTGAATTTCTATAAGACACCTCCAATCACAAAGTTGTTCAGTGAGTGTGAGCTGGAAACTTTGATGGAATAGTAACTCCAGAGTCCTTTTCTTAGCCTGTCCCTAATTAGTTAATCTATTCCTTTTAGTGTTGTGTGTGCTAAGTTGCTTCATTCGTGTCCAACTCTGCGATCCCATTGACTGTAGCCCGCCAGGCTCCTCTGTCCTTGATTCTCCAGGCAAGAATACTGGAGTGGGTTGCCATTCCCTTCTCCAGGAGATCTTCTCTACCCAGAGATTGAACTCTGTCTCCTGTATTATCAGACAGGTTCTTTACCACTAGCGCCACCTGGGAAGCCCCATTTAGTGTTAATGCTAAAATTCAAATTTGTTGAGATAAATAAACAACTTTAGATATGAAAGTGCTCAGAAGTAGTATTATTTCTTTGCAGTTTTACACAAATTATATCTAAACTAAATCAGTAGGGCACATATGTGGATATTGACTGGAGAGAAGGATTTCTGTATTTCATAAGAAAAAAATGAAAGACCATCTGAAGACAAGAGAAGAAAATACTTTCAGTATCCTCAGATATTTTCCAAATAATACAAATGGGGAAAATTCTATTAAGGTAATGATTTTCATTTCGTTATAAACACAAATGAGATTTCATCCTTCATCCCTCAGGAGAGAAGAGACTAATTAAGGAAAATTGATAAGATTCAAAACACATCAAAAGGAAAATCAATTCACTAATGAATGTACATTCTAATTACAACCATCAGTTTCTTTCTTTATAAAAGATATAATCACAGACTTCTACTAGTGTTGTGACTCCCCAGTGAGCGGTAGCATCTAGGAAAAAAATAAATTGAGAAAAAATGAGTTTTCACAAATATTCTGTAATCAGAAACTAAATTTCTGTTCTTATTTTATTTATTTATTTTACACATTGTGTGATTTCTAGTTAGGAACTGTTCCTGATGACTAGGATATAAAGTAGTGAATTATAATAAATTCCATGCTAATCTGATTTCCAGAATGAAGGAGAGAATAAAACAGCTATGTGATATTCTAATCACATTCTTCCCAAAAAGTAAACAATACCAGAGAATGAGGGGAAAACAGGGGAAATTTTAGGGATTAGGGCATCAGAAAAAATTTAAAGTAAAATTTAAAGGACAATATCAGATAGGGAAAACAGAAGAATAAGAAGTTTGAAAAAAATTTTGTTGGAAAATTCCAAAAATGAATAAACTTAACCAAATATATATGCTTCAGGCAAAATGTAGTAATTCAGATTTTAAGAACAGATTCCAGCCAGTTTTGAGTATCTAGGAACTGATCAAACTAAAGCTTGATTTTGTTACTAATCTTGAGACTCATGTGCACAAAGACATTAATGTCAATATATAGAAAGCAGGCAGCTGTTTTTAAAGGGCCAGAATTTGGGCTTAAACAAGGGATGTAAAAACCACTTTGTGCTCTGGTCATATACAACAAAAATGTTTATTTCACACTAAATGGGGATTTTAAAGCTGGAGAGGAAAACTTGATATTTTGGTCTTTTGGAATATATTTGATCAAATATCAAATATATTTTATATTTACAGAAAATATTGATATTTTCCGTAAATGGGAATGAATAATAAAATCCAAGAGAAGGCAATCGATTGGGTGCATCTAGAGCCATGGGCACCCCGTGCTATCCTACCCCCGTCACTGCCATCGTGAAAACTTGCAGAGGTGGGAGTGTATCTTCTCCCTCAGCTACTCAGGACCAAGGACACTTTAAGAACTGCCAGTTTTTGTATCTTTCTATCTGATATTTCCACCTAAGCGTTTGGTTAGGTTCTAGCATGGTTCTTTGGTTTAGAGCAGGAAGGTTTGCAGATGAACTGTTACTGTATTTTCTTTGTCATATCAATATAAGGTATATGTTTTCAAAACATTTCAAGATGTTCAGAAATTTAAGAGCAGAAAGGACAAAATAAAACAGACCATCTGCAGAAAAGAGATGTGGGGTATTTTCAGGTTCTGGGGTGAAGCAGATATCTGTGCTAAATTTCAGAAATTCCTATCTAAATCTACTTTTTAAGGTCTAGCTCAAATACCACCTCTTCCATGAAGCTCCTAATAAAAATTAACCTCTCTTCCTGGTATTCCTACAGCTCAGTGCAGAACTTCCATTTAAATCCAGTTTATTCGTTGTGTCTGACTCTTTCATGAGGCTATATGTTAACTCTTAAAGGGCAGAACTCCTATTGTTGTTGTTGTTGTTGTTGTTTTTTACTGCCCTGCATGCCCTGAATCAGCTTGTATGATATATGATACACAGCTGCTTTTCAGTTAATTTTTAATGAACAAAAAGGCGAGGGGGCACAAAAAGGAAAATGTTTTAGAATATGTATGGTTTTTATTTTAGGTCAGAGTTTGAAATATATCTTAAAAAGGTAGCTATAAGAGAAGTTTATGAAATAAGAACTGTAGAATGGCTATTTTGAGAAATAAGAGATACATTGCACCATGATTTTGCAAAAAAAATACAGTGTTTGAATGGGAGCATAGCAAGGAGACAGCTTATTTATGAAGTTAGACAACAGGACATTCAGTCATGGCTCAGTGACATAAGCTGTGTGACATCAAACTGATACGATCTGAGAGCTTTGCTTCATCCCCAGTCTGTAATAAATCCAATTTCTCTGTCTCTAACCCAGATCTCTTTCCAAGATTGAAACTGCCACATCACTCCCCTACTTAAAAGTCTTTGATAGCTGCTTACTGCTTATAAGATGAAGTCCAGTCTCCTTTACAAAGGGAACCAACTGACTCCTTGATGCTTTGTTCTTTTTTTCAACACCACTGTGTTGAAGGAGGAAGAGATGCCCAGCTGCATGGCCCATCATTTTCCACTGGCCGCTGTCTCATACCTGGAATGTTACGCTGTGCAATCTGACCTGTATGCTGGAATTTCTGCACTCCATGCTGTTCTTCTTTCCTTTCTTCATTAAGCTTGGATCCTTTCTTTCATTCTTTTCTCTATTGCCTATCTCTTCAATATTACCTGTCTAATTCCCACTGCTCGTTTAAATCTTAGTGTATATCTTCCCTCCTCCCAGAAACTTCTCTTGATGCCTTTGTGCTGCTCCTTTTTGTTACTGTATAACACCTTGGATGTGTTTCTATGATTGGATTGTTCTTTTTATGTATTGTCTCCTCCACTACTACTCTGTATGCCTCTTGAGACTGGGCACTACATAGGTCACCAGTATAGTGCTTGGCAGATAAGTAGGAATGAATGAAATGCCAATTTTATAACTGCTTGCTGGATATTTCCCTCCCCTCCAAAGTCGACTAATTTTCAGATCATTACGTACAAAGTGGAGCCTGTTATTGCTAAATCCCCTATCTGCTTTCACAACTTCCTCCATCTCTGCTCACGTCATACATCAAGGAGACTTGGAACCTGAGCTGTAGCTTTCAGTTTCTTTTTCCTTGCTTGCTAGTCATCGGTTCCCAAGTACATCTTTTCACGAGTTTCCATGTGTATCGTAAACTCCCTGCAGTACACCAGAAGATTGCTAGTTATTTTCCATGCTTCTGCTTTCTTCATTGCTCCTAACCTATTTTTTTATACTGCCAGATTATAAAAAACATTATTACATTAGTGGTACCTGTTCAATGTACAGACACTGAAATCAAAAGCAAGTTGAAAGAGAGACAGTCACCCATCATAGTCCCGCCTTAGAGTTAACAACAGTTAATAAGATCATACAATTTATACCACATTATTTTTCCAAAAGGAGAGTTTGATTATTCCTTGTTCATGAAGGCTAATAGTTATTAACAAAACAAAACAAAAAAATTGGCATTCTGCAACATGGTGCCCATCTGACTTGACTTCAATTATCCATATAAACCACTCATTGAATAAAATTATTTTCCAAGCCATTTCTTGAAAAAACTTGCAACTGTTGTTCCCATTCACCATGCCTTTGCTCAGTCAGTACTAGTGCTTGGCCTTCTCACCAGTTCAGCCTTTAATCAACCTTTCCAGGCGTAACTATGTGGTCTTTTCCATGGGGCCTTTCCCGGCGTCCCAGTCAGACAGGATATCTGTCTTTACTGTGACTTCTGCTTGCCCTTTCTTTGTTCACCCAGGCTGCCTTGTCCTCCAGTTAACTGCATAACTCTATTATCTCCCCTAGTAAAATGCAAATTCTGTCTGTGTTTGGGAATCTCATGTCTTGTGCAGAAAGACTTAATACATATTGAATGAAAGCAGTGACAAAAGACTGAATGTTCTAACTTAATCAAGAGATTTCTACATGGGCTGTGAAGTAGACAATGCACTTACAGCATCAGATTTCTTACAGGAACTTTGGAGACGTGCTGAATGTCATTCAGTTCACAGTGAATTTCTCCTCCCTGCAGCTA
This sequence comes from Bos javanicus, assembly GCF_032452875.1. Classification (NCBI taxonomy): domain Eukaryota; kingdom Metazoa; phylum Chordata; class Mammalia; order Artiodactyla; family Bovidae; genus Bos; species Bos javanicus. The sequence goes on along the minus strand of NC_083887.1, from coordinate 28,181,301 downwards.
ATGAAAAGCAGTACTACCATTTCTGGATTCCAGATTTAGGAAATCAGAAAACACATGTATGTGTACCAGTCTTAAAACTGTCCCAAAGCTGCTATGAGCTTCCCAAGTGGCGCCAGTGGTAAAGAATCCTGCCAATGCAGTGAGAGACCCAGATTTGATCTCTGGGTCAGGAAGATCATCTGGAGAAGGAAATGGCAACCCATCCCGGTATCCTTGCGTGGAGAATCCCACACACAGAGGAGCCTGGCTGGGTATAGTCCATGGCGTCACCAAGAGTTGCCCACACTTGAGCAACCAACACTTCCACACTTTTTATATCACTAATAACATAAGTAATTTTTGTCTTCTTGCAGATAATTTCATATTTCCTTCTTCAGAAACCCCCACTCAAGTGTATCACTTCCCTGTTGATATCATTCTTGCTCTATTTCTTTTTAAAATTTTGTTGCTTTCTAGATGTAGGTAAACTGCAACATGTTTAACGTAAAACAACAGTTTTACATTAACAACTTAGTAATAATAATAACTGCAAAATAGTCTATATGCTATATTATAGTAAACGCTGTAATGCCACTAGTAATTCAAGTATCTAAGCCCTGCTGGTTGACTAACTCAAATGGTAGTTGGGTTTTCCTTTATTATTATATATGCTTCATAGTTTCAGACACCCAAATGCCTTTGATCAATTTTATCCTTCAGCCCTCAACTGTTGTATTTCCTATGGGCTTCACAGACAATGGAAAAATAAGCATTTTTCCTGATACTTTCAGCTCAATTTCTCATTCTTGCTCTCTGTTCTTTTCTCCCTTATGTTCTTTCTCTAAATTATTATAGTTTATTTAAAGAATGTGAGTCTCACCTCCTCTCTGTAACGTCAAAGGCTTTTTGAGTGTCAGTGAATGTGTATTTGGGTACAGAGAACCCTTCCATCTGAATGGAAAATAGAGTGAGGGGAGAGAGATGGGGCATGACTGGAGAGGAAATTTATGTTTGGATTAGGAAGGACTCTAGAGTGAATGGCAGTGACGTTGGATCTTGTTTTACAAGTAAAGCAATGGCCATTTGCATCACTTTAGCAGGGCAGAGAATAGTCTTGTAGGAGGGATGGTGCGGATAAGTGTAGAGCTAGAAAAACTAGTTACCATGTTTAGTAGAATCGTCTAGATCAGCGTTTCTCACTACAAAAAGAAATGTATTTGACATTGGGACCAGGGAAAGAACAATCTTGGTTGGTACTTACTGCCCTTCTCTATTCTAATTTCATTGAAAAATGCTAGCCTGCACAGTCTAAATTAATTTCAGAGCCTGCTAACTGTATACAACGTGCAATTTGAAAATCACTCATTAGACGAATAGTGTGTATGTGTGTGTGTGTGTGTGTGTGTGTGCACACTCAGTCGTGTCCTACTGTGTGACCTCATGGACCGTAGCCCACTGGGCTCCTCTGTCCGTGGAACTTACCAGGCCCAGAATACTGGAGTGGGTTGCCATTTCCTACCCCAGGGGATCTTCCCAACCCAGGGATCAAACCCAAGTCTCTTGCATCTCCTGCACTGGCAATCGAATTATTTACCATTAGATTTGTTTACCAGTGAAAGCCTAAATGAAGTTGATGGTGTCAGATTGAGAGAAGTTGCAAGTGAGAATAAGTAGGAAACTGGAAGTGAGATAACCAGATGATTTATTAGATTTGGGCACATGGCATAACCAAGAATAACTGGTTTTCCTGTTATTCCTGATAGATGGTAGTACTTCAAGTTTAAAGACTGACAGAATAGAAAAGAGCAGTCGGTTTTGAATTAATAAATTAAATTTCAGTTTTAAATACACCACCTCTGTGATTTCTGTAGGAAGTGTATAGTTAGGGCAAGATGTAAGGATTGGAGATACAGTTTTAGGAATCGGCAAGTGGCTGATAGTAACAACAGTGGGAGAGACTAAAGACTATGTTCTTTCTTTGCATATCGTGAAAAGAAAGAACACAGAGGAGTGAATTGTGAATAAAACCAGCATTGAAATGGGAGGTTAGGGAAGAAAATGCAATGAAGGAGACTGAGAATTAATTATCAAAGGGCCAACTAAGGAGGGAAGAGATGATACAGCTTCACGAAAAAGAGCCATCAACTGTATCCCATGCTGCGGACATAGTGGATATAGTCTTCTGGTTGCCATGCGCAACCGTTGTCAGTATTTTTCGGGATAGTAGTAGGACCTGAGGGAGAAGGCAATGGCACCCCACTCCAGTACTTTTGCCTGGAAAATCCCATGGACGGAGGAGCCTGGTAGGCTGCAGTCCATGGGGTCGCGAAGAGTCGGACAGGACTGAGCGACTTCCCTTTCACTTTTCACTTTCATGCATTGGAGAAGGAAATGGCAACCCACTCCAGTGTTCTTGCCTGGAGAATCCCAGGGACGGGGGAGCCTGGTGGGCTGCCGTCTATGGGGTCGCATAGAGTCGGACACGACTGAAGCAACTTAGCAGTAGGACCTGAAGAATAATTGCAGTGGGTTAAGGAGAAAATGGAAATTATGACGTATTACAGACAAATTTTAATCAACATCCACTTTAAATTAAAAAGAAGAGAGATGTAGGCTGCTGCTGGGATATCTATAAAGATGAGAATATTTTACTCAACATTGTGTCCAAAGCACAGGGGACACAGTAGGTGTGTTGACTATACCCAAAGTATCATAGACATAATCTCCTATGAGGAAATTTAGGCTGGAGTTACACGGTGGACTGGGACCTGAAATTGGAAAGTCATCAAGAACAAAACAATTCTAGGACCTGCCATTCTTCCCACTTCTCTCAAAGCAATATGGTTTTCTTTGTGTCTGCTTTATACTCTTTTTGTCAATCTCTTTAAAAAGTTTTCCATAATCTGTATCCTAGAGGAGCTAGCTCAGTTGGTTTGGTAAAGCACCATTATCTTCTTTGGGCTGAGCCTGCAAGCCAGGTTGCTTCCCCAGCCTTGCTCAGAATTATGGATGGCTCAACCTACTCTTGATCCAGTGAGTAGCCAGAATTTATATAAAAACAAGGCTAACATATTTTACTTGTCCAATAAGATATATTTCTATACAGTTTGCTTCAAAACACCTGATTAGATCTGGATAATTCTAAAGTGTTTTGCTTTACACATTCTCTAGTTTGTAACAGAGGCTTCTCAGGTGGCACTACTGGTAAAGAACCCACCTACCAATGCAGGAGACATAAAGAGTTGCAGGTTCAACCACTGGGTCAGGAAGATCCCCTGGGGGAGGGCATGGCAACCCACTCCGGTATTCTTGCCTGGAGAATCCCATGGACAGAGGAACCTAGTGGGCTATGGTCCATAGGGTCGTAAAAAGTCGGACATGATAGAATATTGTTTGATCTCCTGAGAAAATATTTACAACTGGGCTTTGTACCATATATCCTATTCTTTTTTCACAATAATGTTTCACCACTGAATGCCTTATGTATACATATGTGTATGTGTGTATTTGCACAGTAAGAATTAACCAAGTAGGCAACCTTGGGCCATTTCTTAGGAGTTTTTTTAAAAAAGTGCTAATCTCTCAGTTGTGTCTGACTCTTTGCAACCCCATGGACTGTAGCCTGCCAGGCTCCTCTGTCCACGGGGTTCTCCAGGCAAGAATACTGGAGTGAGTAGCCATTTCCTTCAGGGGATCTTCCCAACCCAGGGCTCAAACCTGGGTCTCCTGCTTTAAAGGCAGATTCTTTACCATCTAAGCTACCAAGGAAGCCCCCTTAGGAGTTTAAACTTGATACAAATGCAGTTATCACTGGGTTTTTAAGCAGTTGATTATATAAAGACCTAACTTCTCATTGTTATATGTCATTTATTTTGTTTTTCTGTATTGTACCATTTCAGGAGAATTTTAGGTTTGGTGGGAAAAAGACAGTGGCACACATTAATCTCTGAGACTCTGTGCTTACACCCCTGGTTATCTATTTTGAAGTAATTACCACCTCTCTAAAGCTTCTGTCTTGAAGTCGTTTTTATGAAGTAAAATTAATTCATTACTTATTCTACTCTGAATATTATCATGGAAGTTTAAAAATTCATTCCTGGGAAATTCTTATTGCCCAAGTAAGTTTATTTGAGGAAATGAATTATCATCTAAAATGTAATTATTTCTTTCTAAAGGACTTAGTAATCGCAGTCTTTTAATGTATTTTCACTTCTATTACTTAGCTAAACTTGGCAGACTTGCTTTCTTATGTGTAGTACCAGCATAAATAAGAATAGGGTTTTAATTTAGTTGGACTAAATACAGCAACCAGTGATAAGGGAAAAAAAAAAAAAAAACAGCACTGATTACAACCGAATAGTAATTAAAAGGCAAGAATCCTGCAGGAGCAATGGTGGAAGGTAAGGTGATTTTTCTGAGAGTGTTACTGATCAGAAAATAAAGAAATAATTGAAGTAGTAATGGAGCAAAGAAGTCAAGAAACCAAGGAACATAAAACTGAAGTCAGTATGTTCTTTCTCAGCAGGCTTCAAATAACAACTGCTGAGGGAAGTGTTCACAGGGCCAAAGACACTGGCATGCTTCCTGCATTCAAGCAATGCTTTATGGGGGGTTAAAATTTAAAATGAAGGGGCAAATCAGGGCATGATGTGGAATAATCATGTGTTTAGTGATGTGACCTTTTCTGCATTTAGTAATGTGATCATGTTATTAAATATAACTGAGAATTGTCCTTCTGTTGATTCCTTTGGACAGTACTTTAGGTATCAGAGATCATTTCTAAGCTGTCTTAAGTGCTCTCAAAATGTTCTTGAATGTTTCATCTTTTTGAATGTTTGATGTTTTTGTGTTTTAGCTATGAAGATGGCCAAGTGGGAGACGCAAATATTAACACGCAAGAAGGAGGCATTCACAAAGAGATCCTTCGAGTAATTGGTAATCAAACTGCTACTGGTTAGAGGACCACCATTTAATTCACATGATTTGAAAGCCTTCCTCGGGTTCAAAGCTGGATTTTGAACTGAAGAAGATGATAAAATAATTTATTGTTATTATAAACAAAATTAATCCTTTGAATACTGATTTTTTTCTTAGTATTTCTAAGTATATCATTAAATACCTAAAATGGTATATAATTTATCAATTGTAGGGTTATGGAATCTAGTAATAAAATTACACAGCACTTAAACTGAAGTTTGGGTTCCTCACACAATAAACAGATTGAAAAAACAGTTTTGTGCTGATATTTTTATATTAAACTCTCTAATTGGAAATTTAATATTATATACCGACATCTTAGGGTACCAAAAGAGAATTGAAAGCATTTTATAATGGCGTCTAAATCTATAAGAGACTTTGCAAAAAGTATAATGTTTGCCCATTCTGATGTGCTATATAATTAGCAGTATGAAAGTTCGAATGTTTTGGGGAAGGATGTTTCCTAATCTGTTATTTTTCCTTATATGAAAACAATTAGGTCTTTAGATGCAGTGCTTTGCCTAAAAGTATGTAATATACGTATCTATAGATTCATGCATCAAATGTCTGATTGTGCATATATGTGTGCATCTACACATATATGTATTTTAACAACAAAGATGGCATAGCTCCACAGTTCTGTTCTCATTCAATGGAAAGAAAATAATATTCAGTAAGAAAATGATATTCTCTCTGGACATAAAGCAAGATATGAGCCAAATTCATCACCATTCATTCACTGAAAATATTTGCAAACAAATTTTCTATTTGTTTAAAGAATTTTCCCTTCAGTTAAACTCTTTATAATGTTATAATGTTGTAATCTGGGGTATGTAGACACCCCTGGTGGACTAAATCTGTATTTGAATGATCATATGTTTAAAAGAAAGACCTTGAATTTAACCAAACAGTATATATATTTTTATTTCCTACAATGGAATGTTTTTTACATTTATTTATACCACACCAGCCTTTTTATATTTTTTCATTTAAGATCTGTGCTTAGTTTGTTTTTCATGTTGAGAAAGAAGACAAACTTTGAAATTTCTTTTATATTAAAAGAATATGAATACGTTTACAGAGAACAGTAACACCAGCTCTCAGCATTCTCTTTTCGAGTCATGTGCTCATCAAAATTGTTTCTGTTTCTTTGGATCCTGAGTTCTTATTCATTACAAGTTTTAATTGACAGTGTTTATTTTCCTGCATGATGTTTTTGGAATAAGGCCATTCATGAGAGCAGTTTAATTAGCAAGTCTGCCACTCCATTCAAACCCTGAATCAAGGCTCATATCTGACTCTATTTAAAAAGAAAAAATTTTAAATGTACACTCATTTGCAAGTGTAATATTATAAATTCTGTGCTTATTTTCCTTTGGTATAAAAGGTGAGAACAAAGGTCATCCGCATTGTTAAAGGTTGCCATCTAGGAAGCATTTCTTAATCATTTGTTTTCTTATATTGTAAATAATTGATATGCCACTTATTTCTGCAAAAATAGACTTGAAGTGGTTGGGATATTCATCATTGTGATAGGATCCACTTAAAATATTGATCTGTTTTGACTTGTGCCTCTGAACTCAAGGCCAGACTGAAGGATAATATTGGTATGGCAGGGCCAAGGTACAGTATCTTATTCAGTCTTCTGTGACCAGATATTTGAAGACTTTACGTGGGACAAGAGGACTGCTTGCTGCTTTCTGCCATGACTCCCATAGTCTCCCAAGTCCCTTTACTGTGTTTTAAAAAGTAACAAAAGTAAAAAAATTACTTTTTCAAAATAATTTTGTGGAACATTCATATATATGACATAAATATAAAGCTGTAATAGCAGGATTTGGAAATTGAAATCCTGAAACCGCATATGTTTGGCCACTAGGACCACTGAGGCACCTCCAAAAACTCTCTGTAGTACCTCCAAGCATAATTTAAAAACCACCAATCCAGTAAGGGTTTATTTAACAGTTGAGTGATCAGTAAGGAGTGTAGTGTTAGAAGTTGAACTGGAAAGGGAGCTTGGAGGACTCAAGGGAGACTATTTAGAGGAGATAAAACTTCATAATACAAACTTCTACTATCAACTTAAGCATGAAAGTAGATTCAGCTAACAGAGCAAGGGAAGTAATTGATAGCTTTAATGCCTACTAAATTATTACAGATAATGATAATGTCTTCTAATGATAATCAATTGAATGATTTTGCAAGGCAGACTGACAGATTTTAATTTTTTTTGAAAAACTGTCAGAGCCTTTTTAAGCCAATATTCTAAAAGTAAATATTTAAATCAGTATTCTAAAATCCAGTCTTTTAATTGGACTTTTGATGTTGGGAATACTATAGTATACTGATGCTTATCTTTATTTCTACAGAATCTAATTTCAATACCTGTTAGTAGATGAATATCGTGCTTTCAAAATCCAAACAGGTCCTTTAAATTTAGAAGTTTAAACATTATTATCACGCCTTGATTCAGTCACTTCTTTTAAGAAATTATCTTTTGACTTATTTGATGATTCCAAATATGTGATATTGTGTTGTTCTTCTATAATCACTTGAAGTCTGTTCACTGATGCTTTGTAATAGTTACATTATTGATGTAGCCATTACTGCTTAATATTAACTCACTGAGCAAAAGCAATCATTTATTTTCATTCTTAAAGTAGGGGAAGAAGAGCCTTAATTTATTAGTTCTACTTTTTTTCCTGCGTTACTGATTTTGTAAACATTTCACTATGAATAATTCATCCTCTGTCATTGTCCAGTGTATTTAAGAAGAGAAGAAAATGATCAAACATTCAAGAAGAGAAAAACAGTAATAATATACTTATAGCCGAGTGCTATAAAATACATTATGGTGAGGTCTTTGATGCCTTAAATTGTATTCTGTTACAATTATTTTTATTTTGTTGCTCAACAAATCTCAGTCAAATATTGGATTTGAAGGTGGTAAGAGTATCACCTCCTTAAATTCATTCTCAAATACTATGTGATACAAGAAACTTAGGCAAGCTATTTTAATGCTGTGATATTTCTCATTGAAAAATTTAAGAGTTTAGAAAAGAAATCTCTCAATTATTCTCCCCTCAGCTAAAAGAAAGGAAACTTTTAATATGTAAGTCTATGAGTCTTTATTATCACTGAAAGAATTTTAACAGTACTTTATACTGTAATACCATAATTTGCCTTAGGGCATGGTGTTTTAGAAAATTCTAAGGAAGACTTCATCATCCTTGTTAAAGTTTGAATGACTTCATCAGATAGCGATTTAGTATGTCATGAGGGGACATTCAACTTTAGACTGTCTGCCATCTAAATATATGGATTTCATGGTGGCACTTGAAGCACATTTTAAAAATATGTTATTCTATTGTCCTGCTGAATTCTTCATTATAATACTACCTCAGGACGAATGATAGAATGTCTGTTAAGATCAATTGGGTTTCCAGTATAAGGATCAAATAAAATTTTACAAACAGAAGTGATCAAATAATTAAACAGTCAAGACCATGCTGGATCTTTGTTATCAAGTACCTCTTGACAGTACGGTAATATGGATATTTCAGTCACCAATGATGAATAACATAGTTATCACCCAGTGAGTTATGTGAAGGGGTTTCAATCTGCAAAATTTAAAGATAATTAGTTCCCTTTAATACTGGTTTTCTACATGGGTCAATTTTATGTCCATTTACCTGAAGCTGCAAAAAATTGCCCACTCTTAACAATTAAAGAATTAAAATACCCAACTGCTATACCAGAATGGCAGACTGAATATTCAAGTATTCTAGCATTGAATGCCTGCTAAATTTTTGTCAGATTATAAATTTGATGTATATTATTACCCAGTAAATTTTTCTTGGGAATTTTGTATACACTCTGATGTATTAGGATAAGTTTTTGTAGTTCAAAGGAATTTCAAATAGTTTTTAGACAAAACATATCCATGAGTGTGAAAAAGCTGTGTTGAAGAATAGATTACATTATACATTTACCAGCAAGTCAGTAAAAAATAGTGCTTATTTACATAGTCAACATAATTTAATGTCCTGAAAATAATTTCTTCAATTGCCCAATATTTAATGTATCATTTGAGATTTTAAAAAATACAGCCACTCCTTTATGTAAACATTAAGACATGCCTATGTTTCTTTAACTCTACAGCCTTCTTTACAATAAATTTATTGACTTTTGTGCACAAAATAGTATTGCAACCTGCTATTTAGCCTTTGGTGCCTTAGAGTTACTATAAATATTTAACAATATGTACATAATGTAAATACTGCCAAAAGATCACTAAGGCCAAATATTTTCTCTATTCACTTTTTACTGCACTTGCTTTCTATTGCTACTTAAGCCTCTTTTATTCAGCTTTGTAATAGTTCTAACATTGTAGCCAATGTAAATGTTTACTTTCAATAAATCTGAATTTGTTCAACAAGTATGGTATATGTGGGCACTATTTTGAAAACTCGGTTAGGCCATAGATATTCCTCATGATGAATCTTGCTTCTGGGGACTAGATATTTGAAGTTTTCAACAAACTCTAAAAATGATGTTGCCCTTTTTACTTAAAAATACTTTTAAAATAAGAGCGAATTAAAAAAACACTCTTCTTGCCAATATTCCCCCAACTATTAATAGTTGCGGTAGATTTAATTTGGTCATGTGAATACCATTTTAATTTCAAGTTCCATCAAGAAATACAGAATTCAAACAAAACATTTTTGTACATTATATATGTATATATATATATGCTCTATTTATAAACCCACTGGCATGGTATCAACTGGAGCATCTCAAATGAACTGTCCCAACTTCTCTAAGCATTCTGACTTGATTAGTAATTGGAAATTGATTGTTAAAGCACCACTTTTTATAAAATGCACTTCATTAACTGAATAAGATATTAGTCCATAAATAAATACTGTTCTCTAAACACTTTAGTAGTAAATATTTGTGAAGAGCTAAGTTTATATTTTCATAATAAATATTTTACTTATGTTACCTTTATAGCTGTGAAACCATAGATAACAGATTTCTGTTTTTTAGGTTTGATTTCAGTCACTCTAGAAATATTTGTTAAGAGTTTGTACCTTGATGGTCAGTATAAGGAACAGAGAGGATTAGATTTTGTGTTGACCTCATGGAGCTTTCAATCTATTTGGAAAATGAAAACACACTTTTGGAAATAATTCATTTATAGCCCAAAGTCAGTGATGCTGAATGGGAACCACCAACAATACAGGCAACAATGGAGGAGATGGCTTGGGAGATCTGTGGGCATGAGGACAATTAATAGTCTGTCTCCTATCTGAGGACAAAATCTTTAAAACAAAGATAGAAGGAAAGCGGGTATAAGACATAAAGTAGGCTTACAGATGAAAGACTTGAGTGAAGCTACACAAGCTCCTAAATACTTTGGTTTGTTGAAATAAAAACTGCAATCCAAATGGCATTTTGATCCTTTAATCCTTTGTTAATAGGACACTTAATCCTTAAATTAGTGTTGATGAGTAGTGTACTACTAATTTCCATTTACTTATTCACCACTTTTTCATAATCTTTCTGTAACAAAGTTACAATGATTTGCTTTTATATCTGCTTTTGCTTTGTTGTAGATAATATGTATATCAAAAAGCACTTAACTGCTTTTGAGTGTTTAGTTTCGGATTGCTCAACCAAATTTTTAATGATTATCTTTTTGACTTCATGGCTCAGTCTTACTGACTGCTGAAGCTGTCATTCTCTCTGACAGGGAATGACATTTCTCCTCATAGGAATGTTGCTGGCAAGAGTGTTGTTCTGCATTCCGGGTTAACTAAGTAAAAGTTATACAGGCCACTTTTTTTGAAAGCCAGTGTTGAGAATTCGCTGAATAGTTGGCCTCTATCTCCGTTCCCAACTTCCAGGTCCCTTTTTAAAAATATTTCAAATAGTAGTCATTTGTAACTTGTATCTAAAAAGGCTGAAAATTTCAAAGATACCAAATATGTATACATAGTTTTAAAATCATGTATTCTGGAGTTTCAGATAAGAGTAATTTTTAGTTAGATAAGTTTTGCTTTATGTAGCTGTTGATAGTTTAGAAAGCACTTATCTCATTTTTTCATCAACATAACTGTAAAATGTGTTAGCAGATATGTTTATCTTGTGTAGATGAGAACTTAAACACCTTGCCAAAGGGATCCCTAGGCTCCAAACCTAGGATAAGCGTTTCTTAATTTCATCTTTGTGCTCTTTCTAATAAATCATGTTTATTACGGTTGAGGTCCTCACTTGGCAAAATGGATAGCAAATGTAAGAATCATAGCAGATTCCCAGGAAGAGTTAGTAAAGAGTTAAGTCTGGTTGCTTTGAAGAGTTCTGTCAAGGAATTGTTCAGTACAATAACACAGGCTGGGTGGTGTGGTTTTATTCTGGAGAATCTGGAAGGAAAGAAACCTGCACTTGACTGCCATGGAAAAATCATTGTCAACCCTTGTGACCTCATGAAAGTGGAGATTTGGAAGCATGCTGGCAGCTGTATTCAGAAGGATTTCAGAGAAGGCAGAAAGCAAGAAACATTGAATGTCGGTTTTAGTAATACTGACAGGTACAAAAGCTTGTAGATAAGGAACGGAGAAAAAGAATGGGTAGAAGAAATGGAGAGGATTTAGGGAAAAGCAATAAATTAGGAAATAAGCAACTAAATGTGTATGTTAGAGATAACTTGATATAAACTGAGGACAATTTTCCCCTCAACTTTGTATTGGAGATCATTTAAAATTCTCCAAGTCTTTTTAGTATTCAGGAAAGAGAGGACTACCTGAAGACAATGGCCTCTCAATGTGCTCTACACAAAGCCTAAAAACACACATTTAGCCAAGTGAAGGGGAACTGTAGGGGAGGGACCATAAAGGGACATGTTTGCAAATACACTTCACCTCCTCCTGTCAAAGCAGGCTTGCTAAACACTAAGATCTGTAAGAGACTGGTGGCAGGAGTTTGGTTAAGTTTTGTCTGTTATGATGTGACTTATCATTTCCCAGGAAATGGCAACTCACTCAGTATTCTTGCCTCATGGACGGAGGAGCCTGGCAGGCTACAGTTCACGGGGTCGCAAAGACTGAGTGACTGAGCTCAAGTCCATCAAATTGTTAAGTTGTGTGTGTGTGTGTGTGTGTGTGTGTGTGTGTTCAATGCATTGTAACATAGGCAACACTGAAGACTCGTCACTCAGGATGGTGGCCTCTTACTCTTCACACTCTGCTTGGGGGACGCTGTCCGCCATGAATGACTCAGCTCCCACTTGTTGTCTGATGACTTCTAAACAGCTCTTGTTCCTGCCTCTCCCCTGAATTCAAATTCATATAATCAAATACTGCCAGACAAACACTTCTTCCTCGGTGCTCCTAGGATACCTCAGATAAACTCTCACCAGTATCCCCACCCCGCACCCCCACCATTCTCTCCTCTTGTACTCCTCTCCAAAAATCAATCAACACCATCCACCTGTTGACTCAAACCAGGAGGCAGGGTGTCCACTATTCCCTCCTGTCACTCAGTCCCCACCAATCAATATCCAGATCATTTTAATTCCCCTTTATGATTGTCTTGAGTGCATTCAATTTTCTTGGTCTCTTCTGTGGCTTCTTTTGTTAACTTTTATGTGAGTTATGTCAATATCTTCCTGTGATTCTCCTTGACTGAATCTGAGACCCTCTCCCTGGAACAGACATTGAACTTGCAAATATGAGCACAGCCTATGACTGTTAATATTCTGAATGTTAGACATGTATGTTAGTAAAGAGACACTGCCTCAAATCTCACGTGCCCAGATGCAGGAATTAACTAAGGGTTAACTCAGTGCACAACAGACTCTCCTACATTTGGTCCCTACTAAATAGGCTACTAGATACATATGTTTAAATTTATTGAAGTATAGTTGACTTATAATGTGTTAATTTCTGCTATACATCAAAGTCATCCAATTACACATATATATACTCTTTTTCATATTTTTTCCATTACAGTTTATTACAGGATATTGAGTATAGTAGGCTTCCCAGGTGGCACAGTGGTAAAGAACCCACCTGCCAGTGCAGGAGACACAGGATATGTGGGTTTGATCTTCGGGTAGAGAAGATCCTCTGGAGAAGGGAATGGCTACCACGCCAGTTTTCTTGCCTGGAGAATTCTATGGACAGAGGAGCCTGGCGGGTTACAGTCCATGAGGCTGCAAAGAATCAGACACGACTGAGCACACAGACACACTTGTGTCTTCCCACATACCACACCATTGATATAGTTCTCTGTGCTATGCAGTAGAACCTTATATATTAATATCACAACTGTCTTGACACCCTTACATAATGCTAAAGTGAATGTGATCTTCCTAAAATGCAAATCTGAATTTAAAAACCCTTATCATTTAAAGAAATAAAAACTTCTGGCTCCCTGTTTCCCTCTTCCTTCTCCAGCCTCATTGTTCACCACCATCCCTGGGATACTTACACTCGGCCACCCTGAGTGATTTGCAGTCCAGAGGATAGCCCAAAGCTACTCATCTCCTGTTACAGGCTTTTTCTCTCTGCCTAAGACAGCCTGACTCCCTGTCTCCAATTCTTACTCCTTGGCCCTCAATCTGTTTTCACTTCTTTCAAAACCTCCTCTTGTACTCCCAGTCTGGACCAGATGTTTCTTCTAAATATCCCCAGAGTGTCTGACCATCACTCAGTTGTCTCACTCAACATACAGTGAAAAGGTATATTGATTTGTTTGCTTCTTTCTCCTGGTCACCCTTCCTCTATGCTACCAGGCACAGATTATTTCCACTACCTAGTAAGTGTTTGGCACTTAGTAGGCACACAAAAAAGTAAATCATAAATGTCTATCTGATGAAAATGGCCTTCAAACAACATGATGTTAAAGTCAAAAAAAATAGGTACACAAACTGTTTCCAGTACTGGGTTAAGTGTCACTTAATAGGCACACAAAAAAAGTAAATTATAAATGTCTATCTGATGAAGGCGGGGCTTCCCAGGTGGTGCTAGCAGTAAAGAGCCTGCCTGCCAATGCAGGAGACATGAGATGCGGCTTCAATCCCTAGGTCAGGAAGATGCCCTGGAGAAGGGCATGGCAACCCACTCCAGTATTCTTGCCTGGAGAATTCCATGGACAGAGGAGCCTGCCGGGCTACAGTCCACAGAGTTGCACAGAGTCAGACACAACTGAAGCAACTTGGCGCACACACACACACACACGTCTGATGAGGGTGGTCTTCCAATAAAGTGACACTAAAACCAAAAATGTCTTATAATTGGCACATGATATTCATAAATGTATACAACTACCCAACAGAGGGACTATAACAAACCAAAGCTAGCATCGTCATCACCCTGGGCTCCAGCTCCATCACCTGCAGAAAATGGAGAAATCCCTAGATGTGGGCTTCCCTGCTGGCTCAGATGGTTAAGAATCTGCCTGCAATGCAGAAGACCCAAGTTTGATTCCTGGGTTGGGAAGATCCACTGGAGAAGGAAATGGCTACCCACTCTAGCATCCCTGCCTGGAGAATTCCATGCACAGAGGAGCCTAGTGAGCTACAGTCCATGGGGTCACAAAGAGTTGGACACAACTGAACGATTAACACATTTGAGATGTGGGTAACATATTCTCTGTCACTCTTGAGTTATGAATTTTCATCTTCCCATTATTCATCTTAACTTTGGAGCAAGCAATACTTGGATTGAAAGGTCATTTTGTGGGCCAGAATGAAACATATAACTGGATACCTACAAAGTTATAATTTTAATGTCAGTAATTTGCATAACCAAAGGATCATTGCTTTGCTAAATAATTACCTTAAATAATGAGCTTCCTTAGCATATTTAAGAGTTCATTTACAGGTCATTAACTACTTGGCATACAAGGAATAGAAATGCTTTAGGCTAAAGTACTAATATTCATTACCAATAAAAATAAATTATTGATAGAATTAAGTATATCTATAATTATAAGTCAATGAGGAAGTAAAGTTCTTTCCAGAGGAATTGCATTTTTCCTACATGGTATAAATTGCAACAAACTTGAATTTTATTACACATTCTTAATACCCTGTGACATCTAACTTAATTTTTGCAGCTGTGTAATTGGGAACATTTCTATTCTTTATGTGTTTCCTGGTTAACTTCTGGGATACATATTCTTAATAGTTGTAGGCTTACAGCCTAGTCAATATTCTAGTTCTAATATGCAGCAGCCATATTAGTATAGCTTTCTGCTATTTATTATTTGGAATCTTTTTTCTTGCATTTCTGCCTATTGCAAATCTACCCATAATTCAAGGCTAAGCTCATATACCTTGAAATACATGAATACTTTCTGGATCATCCAGCCATAAACCATGTCTCCCTGCTCCAAAGACCTGCAGTACTTTATAGTTTTGGAGAACTGACATAGTGACCACTGCTTCTGGGTCTTTTTGTATAAAAATTGCATTCCTAAACATGATACTCTACCTACTATCATCAATAATCTTTCTTTGCTAATGTGCTTAATTTCGTAAACTTTACCTATTAAACTTTCAGTGTTTAATTTTTTTAAAACCTTGTAATTAAATACTATTTACATTTTAATTAATATTATTGAAAAAGAGTGAATTCAACCAGTTTGGACTGAAGGTGATCACAGTCCATTTCTTTCATACCTTATCCACTTCTGCTACCCAACAGGCTGTTTGGAGGGAAGTAACAGGGCAGACTCATCATTTATTACCATAGATAGTGTAATAATTATTGTTATATGTAGTATAATAATTTAATGAATAAGAGATCCACAACTTTCTTTCCATCCTTTTTATGGGAGTTTCCTTAATTTATTGAAAGTGAAAAGGATTGTTCATGCATTAAACATAAGGCAAAATATTAAGCTGCATAGAGACATTCGAAAAGCATCACACAAGTGCGTGATTCACTTTTTAGTATACAAAAGTTCTAAAAAGTATGTGTAATCCAACATGAATTTTCTTAAACATACTGATTTGTTTCATAATGTTGTCTGATTGACATCTGTTTACAGGGATTGGGAATGCTATTTCAGCTTGGATAATTCTACCGATGAGGGTTTGGAAGCGTGCACCCTCATATTTCCCATCAGAATAGCAGTGCTGAGGGCTCACTGACCACCTTGTTTCTGTTCAAGACTACCTTCAGTCTCACTCACTCAGTTGAAAACCATCTTTCTTCTCCATTACATTAAATCAGTCTCCAAAAACTGTCAAATTTCCTTCCAAAATACTCCTCTGTACTGCTACAGTCAGAGAAGGCAATGGCACCCCACTCCAGTACTCTTGCCTGGAAAATCCCATGGACGGAGGAGCCTGGAGGGCTGCAGTCCACAGGGTCGCTGAGGGTCAGACACGACTGAGTGACTTCACTTTCACTTTTCACTCTCATGCATTGGAGAAGGAAATGGCAACCCACTCCAGTGTTCTTGCCTGGAGAATCCCAGGGACGGGGGAGCCTGGTGGGCTGCCGTCTATGGGGTCGTGCAGAGTCGGACACGACTGAAGTGACTTAGCAGCAGCAGCAGCACTGTTACAGTACTTGTCAACCCTATTACCTTCATTTATCTCTTCAAAACACTTTTTTTTTAAGTCCATGGTATGTATCAGACTCTGTGACAGGTCTCTAGACGCTCATCTTTCATCTTCAAGAAGTGGTTGCTGTCTACAATCTACAGTCTTTAAGAGAGTGCATATAGAAGGAGTTACAACCCGGGATGTTGCATGATGTAGTGACGTGGAAAGAAACCTCTCACTGGGCCTTGAAAACATCTTTGTCAGGGTACTCCCCTGCTCAGAGATCCTGTGGTTTCTCAATACTTTGCAGGTCACACATCCTCACACAGCATCAGCCCTCCATGAAGAAACCAAACAGTTCCCATCTTTATTTATATATCACAAAATTTACATCTTTGATTACACTGTTTCTCTTTGATCCAAATCACTCTACCCTTCCCTACTGTCAGATCAATTGGCCTTAATTCTCCTTTCTTAAAATTCTCAGAGGAAATCCTCTCTCTTCAGATACAGTCTCTTTCTTGTGTACAATTTCATAGCCACTAACTTGAACATTTCTTGTGGTTTCCATCACATCCTGCTCCAAGTAACAGCACCAAACTTACCTCATTTCTTCCACTAGAATGGAACCACCTCCAAATAAAAAAATGTTTATATTTATTTTTGGTATCCTCCACCACCCTGAGCAAGTGAGCAGCAAATATTTTTGAATAAACAAGAAATATAATGCACAGATATTGCAGGCAAAGCAGACACTTCCTTCAATGATTTCTGCCATTCTACTCATGGGGCTTCCCAGGTAGCTCAGTGGTAAAGAATCTACCTGCCAACACAGGACACTGAGACACAGGTTTGATCCCTGGGTCAGGAAGATCCCCTGCAGGAGGAAATGACAACCCACTACAGTACTCCTGATTGGAAAATCCCATGGGCAGAGAGGAGCCTGGTGGGCTGCAGCCCACAGAGTCACAAAGAGTTGAACACAACTGAGCAACTCAGAACCCACTCCATGGGTACCAAACTATAAACTAAGGGAAAATAATATATCTAAACCTCGTTTTGCAAATTCACTATAAGAAGATGGTGACGGTTGTCAAATAGAAACTGGAAATTCCTTCTGGGAAAAAGGAAAATAATTGAACCTCATCTTGGGATCCTAATTATTTGCTGTTTCCTAATTTGTTTTGAAAATGCAGTTGCCATGATATGTTTTTATTAAAATCTGGTTCTCACATCTAATAGAGGGGCTTCCCTGGTGGCTCAGATGGTAAAGAATCTGCCTACAATGCAGGAGACCTGGTTTCAATTCCGGAGTTGGGAAGATCCCTTGGAGGAGGGCATGGCAACCCACTCCAGTATTCTTGCCTGGAGAATCCCCATGGACAGAGGCGCCTGGAGGGCTACAGTCCTTGGGGTCACAAAGAGTCGGACACGACTGAGCGACTAAGCACACACACAATAGTAGAGTGAGAATTTCAGCAGCACCATCCAGAGGATAGGAGGGGACTTGAGGGACTGGCAGCCAGTGGGGTGGCCAGGGAAAGAGTGAGGGTGGGAGAAGGCACCAGCAGGGGAGGTCCCAAAAGCACCACAGGCATTTCCTGGGCTCACATCACAGCCTGGCCAGGCTTGGCAGGATGAGTGTGGCTGCTGGCTACAGAAATGCAGAGTATGAAAATGAAAAGCAGAGTAAACCATGAAGACTCTTTCCCTTAGAGCTGTGTAGACTCCAGTTTCCATGTTGGCGCCCCTCCTCCTTAGCCATAAACTTCCTGTTTTAACCTCGGGATGAAATTCCCAGGATATTCCTGAGCACACAAGATGTCTCCTTTGACACATTAGATGAAGTTACTTCACTCTATTCATGGAACTACTTTTTTTTCTGTAGGGGAAAAAAAGGGGGTGGTTGCTGAGAAGGGGTTCTTAATAAGCTAAAGTCCTTTTACACAATTGGGAAAACCCTCAGAAAGCCTGGGAAGATTAGCCTTGTGTTGTGTTTTGTTTTGTTTTCAATTGACATGTGGTGCGGAGGTGAGCATAACACCTTGCATTCATTGCACAGCCAACAGGGGAAAGGAGCCCAGGTCAAAATGACAGGGAAAGTAAGAAAGCTAGGAGGTCTTGGGCATAATCTTGGTTCTGAAACCAAGAAGAATCAGTTCAGTTCAGTCGCGTAGTCTTGTCTGACTCTTTGCAACCCCATAGACCCCATGGACCAAGAAGAAGAAGAAGAGAAAATTGTTTCTCAGCCCTCTAGCTAAAGGACTCATATCAATCCTGACTCTGTCCCACACATTTCTTATGCTATGATTTATAAACAAGATTCAACTTTGGTTTAAATGTTTGGTAACTTACCTGTTTTTTTTTTTTTTTTTCCTGTAGCTCTGCTGGTATTATTTCTTTCAGGTCGTCTAGCTATTCAAGTCAAACAATATATGTTTCCATTCATCTGCTGTTTTTCATATTATTTATCCAATGAAATAAACATTTTCCTCAGTGTGACTAAAACTGCACTTTTACCCACATTTCATCTCCACAACCACATTTCAAATCATACCTGTTGATGTATTTTCAAAAACCTCAGTCTGGAAGGTGAGAGGTGAAAGGTTGGCCCGTGGGGTTGTGATATGGTTGACAAGCTGTCATCCTCTTAGGACCTGCAGACAAAAGGCAGCAACGTGAGCACAGTGTAGGAATCCAGGTAACCGTGATGTTCTATGTAACCACCAACAGACCTCACAACAGACATCAAAGTGAAAAGGTTTAAAGGCAGTGGCAGGCACTGACATTTGACAAAGATGGCCAAGGCAAGAAGTTAAATATTAAGTCCAATCTATAAGATATCAACTTCTCTTCACAACAGAACTATCTCGTGTGTTCAATTTACCAAAGAAAACCTGTAATTCATTTATTAGCACTCTATTTTCTCAGAAAGTGCAAAATGGGGTCCTGGGCAAAGTATACACTGGATACTCTGAATGAATTAAACTGTTTCTTTCCTGGAATTTCTATATAATTTCTATATAAGGTCCTGCATAATTTGACTTCTATCAATTCAGCCTTATGTCCCCTATTCCTACTTTCCAGTGCCCCAAATTTAGCCATTATTTTTTTTCTCATGTCCCTCCAGCCCATCACAAGCCTGTCTACTCACCTGGGGACCACAGATTTCTCCCTTTGCTTAGAAGTTTCTCTTCCTCTGACTCTTAGGTACCAGTCAACTCTAACCCACTCTCTGCAGGCCCAAGCTAAGCTCCACCTTCTCCATGAACTCTTTCCAGAGTGTGTTAAGAGGTGCTTCTTAAGTTATTTTTTGTCTCCCTAATACTTTGTAAAGATCCAGGGAGGAAAAAAAATATTATTTATTCTTCAAATTTCTAAAATGTTTAGCATATCAGTTCAGTTCAGTCACTCAGTCGTGTCCGACTCTTTGTGACCCCATGAATCGCAGCACTCCAGGCCTCCCTGTCCATCACCAACTCCTGGAGTTCACTCAAACTCACGTCCATCGAGTCGGTGATGCCATCTCATCCTCTGTCATCCCCTTCTCCTCCTGCCCCCAATCCCTCTCAGCATCAGAGTCTTTTCCAATGAGTCAACTCTTCGCATGAGGTGGCCAAAGTACTGGAGTTTCAGCTTTAGCATCAGTCCTTCCAAAGAACACCCAGGACTGATCTCCTTTAGAATGGACTGGTTGGATCTCCTTGCAGTCCAAGGGACTCTCAAGAGTCTTCTCCAACACCACAGTTCAAAAGCATATAGCAAGTGCTAAATTAAAAAATTATTGAATAGGCAAACTGAATTGCCCAGTTAACTGAACATGAAGAGAAGAGAATGAAAAGGTTAGGGTTTGAGGAAGGCATCCATATATACTTTTGTTTAGAGTTATCTCATTAATGTAGTTATTAATTTACACTGATGTCTCTGTATCTTCTGAGGCAAAGGCCCTAGAATTATTCATCTGTCTTGTGTATCTGAGTCCATGGTCTGCTACAGAGTAGATGCTCAATATACCTTTGTTAATGAGCAAGTTACTTGGTGCAGAGTGAATTAATGAGTGAAAACAGCAAGAGCCTCTAAGCAGTACCTACTCGAGCTTCTCAGGGAATTATGTTTTGTGTTAAAAATTATCCTGTGGGCCTTAGGAGGAACACATCCTTGGACCAGCAAGGATAGTTAGATTTGAGTGCCTGGAGGAAGGAGGAGACAGAGTTCTACTAACCAAGGGGACTCACATGAGGTCTCCCATGAGAGTAGAAACAGTGTGTAAGCATGAGAAGAGTATAGTTTCCTGTTAATTTTGTTCTCTTTAGAGGTCTTCATTTGTGTCTTGCTTTGGCACTCTCCATCCACTTTAAATTTCTCCTTCTCATCTCTGTATTCTCTTATCTTCTCCACTCTCCCTTTTGAACTCCCAGTATTCCTAAAATGCAAACTGAGGATGGACAGGCAGTGAGAAAGACAAGAGACATCCTAGAGGCTGAGATACAGTACACATTTTCCCTGATTGAATGAATCTGGGCTGAAATTAGGGCATTTACTGAGGGAATAGTGTAAGCAACTTGAGACATTCCACTGTATTTTAATATCTCTAAAAAACTTAAGTAGTTACTGTGCTCAGGTTCTTCACTGGGCACTTTGTGGATAAAAAGGGGAAGATGCCTCAATCCTTGCCCTGCAGGTATGTATTAATGAGTGATGATGATGCTTACCTATACTACATACAAGGCATTGTTCTCACTTCATTTAGTTCTCACCATAACATTTGAGGTTGATCCCATTATTATGCCCATTTTACGATTGGAACACTGAAGCAGAAAGACACAGGAATTTGGCCAAGGTCACATTTCAGTGAATTGACAGAACCAAGGCCATCCAACTCTAACTCAGATGCTTAACTGCTCTGTGATTTTGTCTCTCTTACCCGCTGATCAGCACAATTCCAAGCACAGGATCAATATGCCAAAATGTTTGCTAAACTAAATCACTTCCTATACAGTGTTTACGAAATCTATGCACTTTGAACTAATGTTGTTGGCATTTATAATGGCCCAGGAAAAGACCTTCACCATTGAGAGGATCCTTATAGAAGTGAGAAGAACAGCTGCTGATATAAATGCTTTGCACAACACTTTGAGAATTTTGCCAACAAGTTCAGCAGAATCCTGGCAAAGTCTGCTCCAGAAGAGCTTGAGGTCAGTTCCAGTGCCCTCTCCCTTGCCCAAGCTGCCAACAGTAAATCTAACTGCTCTGCTTACAGAACGTTGAGTGTGGCATCTGCCAGAAGAGCTCCCAGGACAGGCTGTGTCCTGCAGATACAATAGAACAAGGTGTAGCCCTGGGAACTCTGCTCAATATTCTGTAATCATCTAAATGGGGAAACAATTTGAAAAAGAATAGATACATGTATATGTATAACTGAATCACTTTGCTATATACCTGAAACTAACACAACATTGCTAATCAACTCTACTGCAAGAAAGATTTTTTAAAAATGGAACAAAACCCAGAAATGTTCACAATTCATATCTCCTGGAATAGAGTGATCTTGATAATCCTCAGGACTCTAAAGCCTTCAAATGGTATCAGATTTATGAGGTCCACAGCAAATACCAGAGAAAACACAGTCTATAATAGGAATCATAGATTCCCACGTGGGAAGTAAATCTGGTATTAAGAGAGAAAGCTGCCACCCAAAGTATTTTCTCATGAAGTTGTTGGTCGGTTATGGAGGAAACCATGGGATCATAAAGATGATTTATTCCAAATTATTTTTTCATTCATCAATTAAGGCATTCAAAATGTAAACTGGCCACCTAATATGTGCAGTTACTACGTGAGGAGTTACAAATACAGTGGTGTAGCATTGGGTTGGCCAAAAAGTTCATTTGGGTTTTTCCATAACATCTATGGAAAAACCCAAATTTTTTTAAAAACTCAATACAATGAATGTCTCATATATTCATGAGGACAGTGAAATGCAGTTTTTTTATTTTTGTTTTTGTTTTTGTTTTTTACCTCTGGGCCAGTCCTGGGCATCTTGGCCTTGAGATCCACTCTGCACTCTTCCACTGCTCTGCATTGCAAGAGGAGCTGAACCGACTGCATTTCTCATGCTCCTGCATAGCCACCTTCCAGATGGACTTGGATAAAGAAAATCAAAACAAGAGATTGGGGAATAGAAGAAGGGAGAAGACAGGGTCTGTCTCCCTCCATTTGTTCTCTGGTGGCCTCTCCAGCAGAATTTTCTCCTTCAGGGCTCCAACTGGCTCCTGCAGTGCAGGCTAACTGTTATTATTAATCTCTGGACCGCTTCCTCAGGCCTTGTTTGGATTCTAATCTCCTTCATCACTGGAGTAACTAATACCCTGCATTAAATACTCCCTGTTGTAAATACTCAAAGCATTTTCTATCCCAGACCCTGACTAATACAAATGCTGTATTTGCTGTGAATAGAATGAGCCTCACACATATTTATTGCTCAATATTTGTTAAAAGAATAAATGAATTAATGAGGGAAGATAAATACATTATGGATTATTATAATATATACATTAAAATGTATATATTATACGTTACATTACTTACAGATTTATTATATTATATATTATATTATATAAAAGTTATGACCAACCTAGATAGCATATTGAAAAGCAGAGACATTACCTTGCCAACAAAGGTCCGTTTAGTCAAGGCTATGGTTTTTCCAATGGTCATGTATGGATGTGAGAGTTGGACTGTGAAGAAATCTGAGTGCCAAAGAATTGATGCTTTTGAACTGTGGTGTTAGAGAAGCCTCTTGAGAATCCCTTGGACTGCAAGGAGATCCAACCAGTCCATTCTGAAGGAGATCAGCCCTGGGTGTTCTTTGGAAGGAATGATGCTAAAGCTGAAACTCCAGTACTTTGGCCACCTCATGCGAAGAGTTGACTCATTGGAAAAGACTCTGATGCTGGGAGAGACTGGGGGCAGGAGGAGAAGGGGACATCAGAGGATGAGATGGCTGGATGGCATCACCGACTCTATGGACATGAGTTTGAGTGAACTCCAGGAGATGGTGATGGACAGGGAGGCCTGGTGTGCTGTGATTCATGGTGTCGCAAAGAGTTGGACACAACTTAGTGACTGAACTGAACTGATATTATATATATATATTATGTATGGGCTTCTCAGGTGGTGCTACTGGTAAAGAACCTGCCTGCCAATGCAGGAGACATTACGAGACACAAAGTCTATCTCTGGTTGGGAAGATGCCCTGGAGGAGGGCATGGCAACCCACTCCAATATTCTTGCCTGGAGGATACTATAGACAGAGGAGACTGGCGGGCTACAGTCCATAGGGAATACACATTGTACTGTATATATACACTTTATATTATATATTATAGTATATACATTAAAGATGATAAAATGGATATGCACTACAGGAATACAAAAGAAAAAATTTCTTGGTGTGTTTGAGAGTTTAGGGAAATTGAATTTTAAAGGAGAAATTTTCAGCTCAATAGTAAGGAATGTGCTTTC
The DNA here is from genome assembly GCF_032452875.1 of Bos javanicus. Classification (NCBI taxonomy): domain Eukaryota; kingdom Metazoa; phylum Chordata; class Mammalia; order Artiodactyla; family Bovidae; genus Bos; species Bos javanicus. Next base: position 28,157,261 of record NC_083887.1, on the reverse strand, counting down.
CAAGAATCAGAAACCACGTGAATAAAGACAAGAAGATAAGAAAGAAAGGTATGAGTATTTAGGGACCTATTTTGTATGTTTTTCAAGGGTTGGACATAAAATTGCTGTCTGAGAATTATGGAAGTTTAATTAAAAGATGATCAGATCTAAATTACAAAGAGCCTCACATGCAGACTAAGGAATTTGCCTTTATCATGAAGAATCATTGAAAAATTGAAAAAGAGAAAATTATATAAACAGACACACAAATTTGTTACCCTTGATATACCCTTTCTAAAACCAAAGGGAGCATTTAATGATTGCTTAGTTTCTACCTTCTTTGTTGTTTGTTTTTGTTGCAAAAAGCAACTGTTGCTAAAATATTTTATCTAGTTTAAAAATGATTTTCAGTGGCAGTAATGCTCCAGTCTAAAAACACCTTTGTGAATACTGATCGGTTGAGCCCCTCAGGGTCTGTGCAGCTCCATCACAATAAACATCACCACCTCTTGTTTTGTTTTTAACCACTGATGCATCATCTTATAATGTCAGAGGTGTGCTTCTCCACCGCCTGCCAGATGGCTGCAATGTGCCAATTGCCTAAAACTCCACGCACACAAAATGTCATGTACAGACTAGAATTATGTAGAGGTTGGAAAAGAAACCTCAGACTATCAGGAAGCAGTGGTTTTGCCATTATGTTAATCTGGAACCTTTGCTTAACTATACTGATTCTTGTAGCCCCAACTGCTGGAATAAACATCTGTGCCTTTTCACTTGTGCATCTCAAAGAATAAAAACAAATTATGATGATTGTGTTGCAGGAAGAGGGATCCCTTCCAGGGCTTGAAACTGGGCTTTTGTCTAACACTCAGAAATGAATTGTCCAAGGAGACACATGTGCTGACAAAGCAAGAGATTTTACTGGGAAAGGGCACCCAGGTGGAGAGCAGTAAGGTAAGGGAACCCAGGAGAACTGCTCTGCCACATGGCTCACAGTCTCAGGTTTTAGTTTCCAGATGGAATTAGTTTCCAGATTGTCTTTAGCCAATCATCCTTCCTGGTGGTGCATGCCTTGTTCAGCCAAGATGGATGCCAGCGAGGATTCTGGAAGGTGGTCGGACATGTGGTGTCTCCTTTTGACCTTTCCCGAACCCTTCTGGTTGGTGGTGGCTTATTAGTTCCGTGTTCCTTACCAGGACCTCCTGTCTGTAAAACAGCTCATGCAAATGGATACTATGGTGCCTGGCCAAGGTGGGTGGTTTCATTCAGTGTGCTTCCCCTAACAATTGGATCTGTGAAGTACAAAGATTCTATGGCCCCACCCTCATTCTTTGACCTTTAGATATGATTGGCTTAAATGCCTAGGCAAACACCCTGTGGAAATCCAAAGCTGGACTCAAGATACTTGCGGACTGCTCAGGTAAACAAGTCACCTTCACCTCCTGGATCCCAACATGCACTGTTTCTGTGTCCTACATGGTTATACTCAGACATGAAACTCAGCCGCTTTCTCATTTTCCCCACTTGCATTGAGGCAGGTACCACATTGCAATGCAAATGATCCCTATGTCAACATTAGCGAGTTCTTCCATCCTTCCAGCCTCTCTGTCTTTGGGTTTTCTCACGGGCTCTTCATTAGTTACCCAGCCACCATATATCAGTTCCCTCACCAGGATACCCAACAGGGAATTTAAATAATAAAATATACATCTTTTGAAATGATTACTTCTTTATTTTAGCTTATCCAACAAGTCTCATCTTAACTCCAACAACGAAGAAACTTCATAAAGAGGTTAAGTCAGCAAAAGGGGTTATAAGCAATTTTATCACTCAGGATATTGCTATGGCTTAAACATCCTCAGGTCCTAGGTTCTTGAGAATGGAATGAAAATGTTGGAGTGTCATTTCATTACAGCCAGGTGGGGGTAGGAAGTCCAGGTTCCCTACTCAGCTTCATAGACACCTGAGTAAGTGGACCTCTTCTTGCAGATTGAGCATTCTGGCTCCACAGTGGGTCTCTGTGGATGCTTCCCTGGCTGACAAAAGTAAGAGTACCTTGTAACTGCACCTTACAAGGCTGCTACTGAAACACTATAGAGAGGTTGTCCTCACGCCTCTGGCAATGATGAAAGTCCTCACGACTAGGTGTCTCTGACATCACGCTATACCTGGGGAATGGAAGGGACACTTCATGACTGCCAGGTGGGAATGGAAGTCTAGACTAGGCCTTTGCTGGTGTGGGCAGGGGTGAGCCAGATTTTTTTTTTTTTTTTGGTTTTGTGTGTGTGTGTGTTTTCTGTGATGCTTAGAATAGAATGATTATTGTCTTATTGTTGTTTAGTTGCTAAGCTGTGTCTGACTCTTTGCAATCCCATGGACTGCAGCACACCAGGCTTTCCTGTCTTTCACCATCTCCCAGAGACTGCTCAAACTCATGTCCATTGAGTCAGTGATGCCATCCAGCCATCTCATCCTCTATAGTCCCCTTCTCCTCCTGCCTTCAATCTTTCCCAGCATCAGGGTATTTTCCAATGAGTTGGCTCTTTGTATCAGGTGGCCAAAGTATTAGAGCTTCAGCCTCAGCAGCAGTCCTTCCAATAAATATTCAGAGCTGATTTCCTTTAGGATTGACTGGTTTGATATCCTTGCTGTCCAAGGGACTCTCAATAGTCTTCAGCACCACAATTCAAAGGAATAAATTCTTTGGCACTCAGCCTTATTTATGGTCCAACTCTCACAACTGCATATGATGACTGGAAAAACCAGAGCTTTGACTATACAGACCTCTGTTGGTGAGATGTCTCTGCTTTTTATTACACTGTCTAGGTTTGTCATAGCTTTATTGTCTAATACTTCTCTTTTTTGCTAGGCTGCCTCTTTTTTGATCCTTTGGCTAGAGAGAGAAAGCTTTTGTGGGGGCCCCATTTGTCTGTATCTGTTGACATTTTTGAGTTGCTAGCTTCTTCAGCTCTAAATCTGGAATATACAAGGGAAAAAAACCCAAAACACCCCAGAGAACCACAGATAACTCACCGCTGTCTTGTCCCTTTTATCCCTCAGGTCTTTGTTGAGTCTGCTTTCTTCTGTTCACCTTCTATAGATGTCTTACATTTGCTTTATATAAAATGTTTAGGGTTTTCAGTTGTTCTTGGTCGAGGAATGGGGAAAATATATTGACTCCATCTTCTGGAAAATAAAAGTTGACTTGATCCTCATTTTTTGTTAAGATTTTTTCATAAATTTTCTGTTTATGGTTTTTACATATTCAATTATTGAATTATCCTTGCTATCTTTATTTAATTACCTACTTATAGTTTAAGATTATTAACAGTGTTATTTGGTTACAAATATTTTACCAGCTTTTTGACAGGCTTTTAATGTTGTCTATAATCTTGAGATATAAAAGTTTAATATTTATAGAATTAAACACATTGATTGTTTTCCATATGATTTTTCCCTCACATAGAACATGAACAATCTATCTGTATCAAAATATCAAGTAAACATTTGTACATAATTCCTTTTAGATTTTTTAAATGACTGTAATTTTGCTTTTGACTCTTTTATCCATCCCAATTAATATTTAACTGACATATAGTTGATTTACAATGTTGTGTTAATTCCTGCTATACAGCCAAGTTGATTCAGTTATACATATATTCTTTTTGATATTCTTTTCCATACTATTTTATCAAGGACATTGAATCTAATTACCTGTGCTAGACAGTGAAAATGAAAGCAAACTCGCTCAGTTATGTTGGATTCTTTGTGACCCTATGAACTGTAGCCCACCAGGCTCCTCTGTCCATGGGATTTTCCAGGCAAGAATACTGGAGTGGGTTGCCATTTCCTTCTCCAGCGGATCTTCCCGACCCAGGGATCAAACCCAGGCCTCTCACATTGCAGGCAGACGCTTTACCCTCTGAGCCACCAGGGAAGCTAAACAGTAGGACCTTGTTCATTCATTCTATATGTACTAGTTTGTGTCTGCGAGCCTCAAACTCCCATTCACGCCATCCTTAATCCTCACCCCACCCCAGTGGCAATCACAAGCCTGTTCTGTATGTTTGTGAGTCTGCTTCTATTTCATTGATTAGTTTGTTGGTGTCATATTTTAGATATTAATCTTTAAATTTAATATTTTTCTATAGATTTAGAGAAGAAATTCTTTGAACTGTTTTTTTTTTTAATTTTATTTTTAAACTTTACATAATTGTATTAGTTTTGCCAAATATCAAATGAATCCATCACAGGTATACATGTGCTCCCCATCCTGAACTGTGTTTTTAGAAAAGGAATTCTTGATTGTGTTGAAAACTTGAAAATGCTTCCAGATATTCTCAATTCTAGTACAAAATCTTGCTTCAAAAATGGCTGTATCATTTACTTACTCCATGGATTACTGGTATCAGGCCTTCCTGACAAGTTGTCTGCATTTTGAGGATGGTGGGAAGGGAACTTCACCTGTACTGTCATGCCCAGGAAAATGGCCATGCTGTAAACCCTATGTGGGGCATGAAGAATTCCTTGACTGGGCTGTCAGAGGATATTGGTTGAACCATCTTACCAGGTTTGCTATCATTTAATACAACAGGGCAAGCTTAGCAACAGAAATTAACTTTACCAAATTATTATTGAAGTTAATACTTCAAGCAACTTGATTCAATTTAGGTGAAGTTTTAAACAACAAGCAAGTGTACACTGTGACTCCTCGTTTCCCTCACAAGTGTTAGTCTTTGTTAGGCACTCTAGAGCTCTACTGGGGTCATTTTTTTTGCTACTGTTTTGGAGGCCAGGGGACTCTGCAATCATCTCTCAAATGATGATGTTGCCATCTTTGAACACCAGGAAGGGATTCTGTGGTGATGGGCATACTGCTAAGATAAATCCTTTAGAGCTCTCTGCATTGTTCCATAGTTACTTGTTTGTTTTTTTGGTCTGTGCTTCTAAGTCATCAGCAATGCCACAGATTGAATAAAAGAATAATTCTTCTCTGCTTAATACATCAGAGAGAACGCATAATTCTATATTAACTGGGGTAACTCAGAATCACAAAGCAGAAGTGAGAAAAAACAGTTGTGTTACTATTAAAAATGGTAATTATAAAGACTTCATAGAAACATGGGAATAAATTAAGTGAAAAGAAAAGTAAGATGAGAAATAGTACACTATTTCTCCAGGTTCAATCCCTGGGTCAAGAAGACCCCCTGGAGAAGGGAATGGCTACCCACTCCAGTATTCTTGCCTGGAGAATCCCATGGACAGGGGAGCCTGGTACACTACAATCCATGGGGTCACAAAGGTTTCGACACGACTGAGTGACTTTCACTTTTCACAAATGATGGTAGTAGTAGCTTCCAAGAGTTCTTTCCCCCACCTTCTCAATCTTAGGTAATTTGCATATTTATGAGCTAGCTTAAAAAATATAATTTTAATTAAGGAAGATAAATTATGTAAAAAGAGGAGTTTCCTTGTTGTAATTTGTTGTTGGTTTCCTCGAGTTACAGACTTTCCTAGAGTAAGGCTCCAATAAGCTAGTTCTATAGCAATAAAATGTTGTTTTATTGAACGTTGCTCCATGACGGCCTGTATTTTTATTGTTACACAACCCAGTGGTAGATTAAAAAGAACTCAAATCTTACAGCATTTTATAAATGTCAGTGTTATTTTATAAATGATGTCCAGATAGATGAGAGTATGTGATAAAAAGAGCTGCTGCTCCTTCCCAAAGTAGCCCTGTTGCTCCTGTCTCTGAGCTGTGAGAGGCAAGTTTGAAACCCATGAAACCAGAAAGTTCCAGCAGAGCAGGTCTGTTTCCTTAAGGTTGTGATTTCATGGAGGCCCTTTTTCAGGAAGCCCAGACAACAAAATTTCTTTAGGGGCTACTAGAGTCTTCAGCCCTGCCAAGAATTACCTGGAAAGAAAACCCCAGAAGCATTCCACTCTCCAGAGGGTGGGTTTTGGTGCAGATTGAGGCAGATCTATGACTGTGTATGCAACTCCAGGGCAAGTGAGTTTCATGCCTCATATTAGGAAAGGCAAACCAAATCCAGGAATTATTTGCAAGCTGAGAACAGAAATTCACAAACAGAGTTACAAAATAATAAATGGAAATTTCACAAGCAATACTGCAAAAAATAAAAAAAATAGAGAAGCTGGGCCAAACACACACAAACATAGCCCTCAAGGGCTGGATGCTGTTAAAAGTATTTGGTAAAGAAAAGAAAAGTCCTCTGGAGCCAAAGAGGGGAAAGCTATCTAAAAAGAAAACAGAATGGGAAATAAAGAGAAATTAGGTCCATGGTAGGTCCCAGTCATGTCACTATGACTGTGCATGGAGATTGATCAATCTTCTCTGAAAACAACTAGACTACTTAAACTTTTCTAGTAGCCATTGAAAATGTGGGAGAGAATCTTAAATATGAGGGCTCTTTTTAGTGTTATATTTATCAAGCAGATCTTTTTATTTGTTATAAGTTATGATTGTTGTTGTTGTTCAGTTGTGTCTGACTCTTTGTGACCCCATGAACTGCAGCATGCCAGCCTTCCTTATCCTCTACTATCTTTGCTCAAACTCATATCCACTGAGTCAGTGATGCCATCCATCTATTTCATCTGTCTCCTCTTCTCCTCTTGCCAATCTTTCTCAACATCAACGTTTTTTCCAATGAGTCAGCTCTTTGCATCAGGTGGGAAAAGTATTGGAGCTTCAGCTTCAACAATGAGTGAATATACAGGATTGTTTCTTTGGGACTGATTAGTTTGATCTTCTTGCAGACCAAGGGACTCTCAAGTCTTCTTCAGCACCACAGTTCTAAAGCATCACTTCTTTGGTGCTCAGCCTTCTTTAAGGTCCAAATCTCTCATCTGTACATGGCTACTGAAAAACCATAGCTTTGACTATGCAGACCTTGGTCAGCAAAGTGATGTCTCTGCTTTTTAATACACTGTGTAGGTTTGTCACAGTTTTTCTTCCAAGTATCCTTAAGTTTTGGTTAAGGATCCTAATAAAATTCTACCGAACTGTGTGAATATTGGTGTACAAACAAACATGAAACTGAATTAATGCCTTGAGAACACTAGATAGCCCTTAGAGAAGAAAAGGAAGTTAGAAGACTGGCATCTCAGAAAGAAAGACCTTACCTCCTGTGCCTTATCTCAGAGTTCCTGGGTATATGACTATAATCTCAGATAAAATGAGGAGGTTTACAAACTTGCCCAAGGCCACAGGGCTAAAAAAACGACTCAGCCTGCAATTAACACACAAATTCTTTGCCCTCCAGTCAGGTTTAAGTGTATTTATACTTATGTTTTCTCAGTTGCTTAAATACCTCCCCAGGAAGACCATTCAGGGCCCACTGCTGCAGGCATGAACCAGGAAGGGGCATGGGCTCTGATAGAGCTCAGTGGCACCAATGCCAGAACACAGTGAATTCTCACCTCTTTGTTGTGTCAGCCTCCACTGAGGTCATTTTAATGCCATAGCTTGTCTTTTCTTCCATGTTCCCCAATGGGTCATTTACAGAACCTCCTATTTTTCCAGTCAAACCCCACCATGTACTTTTAGTTGAGAAAAATGAAAAGGAGAATGTAAATTTTCCAGACTAGCATTTCTCTAGGACACATTTACTTATTTTTTTTCCCCTGTTTGCCTCACTATTTTTCCATATTACACTAAGCCCTAAATGCCAGCAGTATTCTGGTATATGTCACTATTCACCTGATGCTTTCCTCTGGTGGGGATATTCTATTCGCATGTACTTGTGTTATTTCCCTGTTGGTATCTCGATCAGATTCCGCAAATGTTAATGTTGTGTCTTTCACAGTAACATTCAAATCGCAGATGTAAGTATTGGTGGTTGGAAACTTCAAAAGTATTATAATCATAGAGATAATGTTGCAGGAAGGCGGACCCCTTCCAGGGCCCGAAACTGGGCTCTTGTCTAACACTCAGAAATGAATCGTCGGAGGAGACACATGTGTTGACAAAACAAGAGATTTTATTGGGAAAGGGGCCCCGAGTGGAGAGCAGTAGGGTAAGGGAACACAGGAGAACCGCTCTGCTGCGTGGCTCGCAGTCTCGGGTTTTATGGTGACGGGGTTAGTTTCCGGGTGGTCTTTGGCCAATCATTCTAATTCAGTCTTTCCTGGTGGCGCACGCATGGCTCAGCCAAGACGCATGCTGGCGAGAGGGATTCTGGGACGTGGACGGACACACGGTATCTCCTTTCGACCTTTCCCGAACTCTTCCGGTTGGTGGTGGGTTATTAGTTCCGTATTCCTTATCAGGGTCTCCTGCCATAAAACAACTCATGCAAATGGTTACTATGGTGCCTCGCCAGGGTGGGCAGTTTCAATCAGTGTGTTTCTCCTAACAATACTTCTCTTATAACCTTCTATCAACCTTAAAAGCATTCACTTTTTTATTGGCTGATTGAGTTTTACAGAGAGGGTAGACGCAAGAGAAATGATTGTATTTTTTTTTTAAGTTTTTATCTATACAGCTTCTCCCACTCCTACTTTTATTTCTTTCTTCTCACTCTCTTTTTATTTCCCCTAACAAGGTATTATTTGTAATATATTGAAAATGTATTCTTTGCAGTGCATTGAAAAGGAAAAGTTGAAAAATGTGTATGGTTTCAGGAGATTGATTTTTTTCTTACTTACGGTTGCATGAGTTGAATTTCTAATACAGTGTCATTCCTTATATTTATCATTTTCTTAGCCATTAGTTCAGAAAAAAAATAAGGCTACATTTCATATTTTAAAATGCATTACAATTATTCTCCTGAACAGAGACTTTGCAAAGCATCTTTTTCATGAACAAAAATGTCGTGAGGCTAAGATGTGTGTGTGTGAGTATGTGTGTGGGGAGGGAAGTTTGGAGGTAGGAGGGTGTGTAGGGATGGGTCCAGGATTCCTGGGCCGAGTCGTTCATCCCTGTGCCCCAGTAGAGACCTCCCTGAGTTGTTGTGTAGGCATGTCTTTGTACAGCTTTGAGAGTAGGCTGTGGAGACCACACAAAGGAAGCATTAGGAGAATGGTGACAAGTGAATCAGCTCAGCATGCAACTTATTTTTGAAAGGAAAGAGTGGTAGAAGTGTTGGCATTGAGAGACTACACTGGATAGATTTTTAAGTCACTCTGAAGATGACTATGGAATTTAACATGCCTAGCGTGGAGCACGTAAGAATGATTCAATCTGATATTTTTGAAATATGTAGATATTTTTGCTGTAAAAGATAAAACAAAAAAAATAAAAGAGCATCATTAAAAAGGACATACTGCAACATGAAAAATGAATAACAAAGTTAAAAATACTTTACTGTGAAATACAAAATATTTGAATACATTTGATTCATGCTAATACTATGCAAATAATTGATTTTATTTTGTTTTTGGTTCCTGAGCACTTGTCTTCTTTGTTCATTCATAGTATTTTCTACTTTTTCTATGCTTGTTAATTCATCTCCTTGTTCAGCATCACAGTTTTTTTGTTGTTGTTGCTAAAAGTTCTTCCTTCATTAAGAGAGGTATCAGTTTCCAAAAACCAGGATGCATATTTGTAACTGAGTTTTGGGTTGTATTTTGAGAGCCTCTACACTACTGTTTGTTCTTGATACGTTATCATGTGTCCATTGATGGATGTTCCAAAGTCATACAGGAAATGTGGGTTCAGCTCTGCACCTTTAATCCAACTGAAGGATTTGCAAACCGATATGTTATCATTTTCTTGTAAGGTATGCAATCTGACTTTGTTGTTGTTGTTCAGTCTCTTGGTCATGTCCAACTCTTTGCAATCCCATGGACTGCAGCACACCAGGCTTTCCTGTCCTTCACCATCTCCCAGAGTTTGCTCAAATTCATGTCCATCCAACCATCTCATCCTGTGTTGTCCCCTTCTCCTCCTGCCTTCAATCTTTCCCAGCATCAGGGTCTTTTCCAGTGAGTCAGCTCTTCACTGCAGGTGGCCAAAGTACCACCTTTGCATCAGGAGGCTGAGCTACCAGGGAAGCCCTAAACTGGCTTTACACTGTCTTATTTCACACTTCCAGTAAGTTTTATCACCTTGTTTCCTATCAAGTTGATATATGTGGCTGTTATCTACTATTTTAAGACTGGCATGTTTACTTGTAAACAAAGAGATCATTAAGGGCTTCCTTGATGGCTCAGACATAAAGAATCTGACTGCAATGCTGGAGACTCAGGAGACACCAGTTGATGCCTGGGTCTGGAAGATCCCCTGGAGGAAGAAATGCCAACCCACTCTAGAATTCTTGCCTGGAGAATCCCATGGACAAAGGAGCCTTGTGGGCTGAAGTCCACAGGGTCGCAGAGTCAGACGTGACTGAGCAGCTGAGCATGCACACACGTAGAGATCATTATGAGGACTCAGTATATGAAATAAAAGAATGGGAATACTGTGTCAATAGAGAAAGGAAACCAAACTATCAAAGAGTTATTTTATCTTTTACAGTAAAATTGCCTTATGGCAAGTAGTTATGCAGTGAAAATGATCCCAGCAAAGACATCTATGGCAAAGATGTTTATGGTGGAACTACCTCAAACCCCCAAATAATAACAGTCTACAACAAATTGCAAAAGCCTTTAAAGACCTTAGTTTCTCCCTAAGTAAAATAAATTTCTTACTATGTTGTATTTATTCACAGCAATTATACATTGGAATCATGGAGACTTCACTTGTTCCGGGGAAATAAGCTGTGCAAAGACTGTGAAATCTTTCTGCTGGTTTTCTTTCATGTAATAATGACCTTCTTTTGTATTTTGCAGGTAGAGTGGTGGCAGTAAGTCCTATCTCCTTGTCTAGTTTGTGTTTATTTACTTGAAACGATATTTATCTAATTTCCCAGTTTTATTTATTATAAACATCTTTTTGATGTTTAATCGCATGAACTAAAGGTTTTTGAAGTCCTTAATGACTTTCAACACATTGAAGTGAAACCAAAAGTTTGAGAATTGCTGTTCTGAGTTTCTTTTGCCCTAATTTAGTCTCCTCTGTCTATAATTTACCTTTGGGTGGCTAAAGCATATATATGAGCTACACTTGACATTTCTCTCTACTACTTTGTCCGTAAACCGTAGCCCTTCCCCTTGCCCAGGTTCTCCAGGCATAGGGACCTCTGTGGTCCCCAGACCCACAGAGGCAACCAACTCAATTACACTGTTGGAAATAAGAAACCAGAATAAAATGGGGAGAAAATTATAAGGGATCGTGTAATAAAAACAGCACAGGTGTTTAATAGATGTGTTCAATAGATGTGGGTTCTTTCTCACCAGGGTAGCAAATTAATGTTCCTTGTCTGTAAAATAAAACAGGAGATCAGTTGTTTTCAAAATACATTCTACACAGCTTTATGGTTCTGAAGATGGGATGATGGTTCCAGGTGGGAATGAGAGACAGGGTGGAGAAACTTTCTAGGTCCCTCTCTCAACAAAGACAGAGTCACTTCCAAATCATCTTAGAGATCAGAGCTTGGGATAAGACTTCATTTGATAAAAGAGCTTTTGCATGAAGAAGTCTGGAAACCACTGGACTAGATAATTTGTAAAGCCCTTTCCAGCCCTAACTTGACAGATGAAAGGGGATCCAGATGGGAAAATATGTCTACTTTGACTAAAAAAAATGTAATTTTGACTTTTATTCTAAACTTTATGAGTTGAGGAGATTATCTCAAATGAATTTGAGATGGAAACTGTGCACAGATCCCAAGTGAAGAGGTTGTGGAGAGAATTTTCTGTGTTCTCCTGGTGATCCTTGTGGCTTTGACTTATGAACACAACCTTTCAACCAGCACTTGGTTATACAGTCTTTCATGAGACTGCTAGCTTCACAGAAGCTATTTTACTTTGATCTGATATAACATGATTGAGTAGAAAAATCCAGGAACCTGTCAGAGAAGTTTCTTTACTCCACTGGAGTTTATGGAACATTTGCCTTGTTATTGAGATTAGAGGGGGAAAAAAAAGAAGAAGAAGAACTGAGAGATCCAAATCAAATTATCAAAGTGGAGGACATTTTATAGCTGAAGCAGAGCAATAAACTATTTCAACGAAGTAGCAGTTTTTGTTTTTTTTTTACTTTAAGAGATCTGTCTTATATGTCCTATTCTCTTTTCCTCAGCTTAATAAATATTTAGGCAAGAGACTTTCTACATTGACAAGGGAAATATTGAAGCATAGATGTGTGAAACAACCTGTGTGAGTTTACTAACAAAAAAGTACAAAAGAAGAGACTAAGCTTCAAGGCAAGGATTTTGATTCATCACCTGAATTCTTGGTTTCACATTTCAGAAAATGGGCTTCTTTTTCATAACTAACTATAACGATACTAGGAAGTGCCTTAGGAATATTTACAACACAAAATCTTCCCCGAAAGAACAATTGTCTTGGAAGGAGAGAGTACTTCTGTTTTCACTTCTAGTCTACTTTCCACTCAAAGAATCTAGCCCACCCCACCCTTTTGTTTAATTCTGAGGGAAAGAGTTTCGAGTAAAATATAATTATCATTTTCACATGAGGGAGGCTGTGATTTTTAACTTCTGTCTTACAGTTTGCCCTATACTTTGTAAAGCTCTAGTATTTTAAAATATTTATAGCTTAAAACATACAGAAATGCATGTCCCTACTGTCTTAGGTTTTCCTTGGAAGGAGACAAAATATGCTCATTTCAATTCCAAATAAATTAATGCTTGAATTCAGTTTCTCTGGAATTTGGAAATTGTTGTTCAAACTTCTCTAACAATTTTTAAAAAACAGTATCACTTTTGTTTAAACAAAATCATAAGGTTTAAAATCTTCAATGAAAAACGTAAGAGATTTTTCTCATCAATCATAGCTACGTCACTTTCAAGATGTGTTTTCCAATATAGCTCTCTATACATTTATGGCATTCTCTAACTTGATTTTCCTCTCATGTAATGAGTACTCAACTTTTCACTTGGATCATGAAAAAAAAATTTGAAAGATAAACGACATGCTGCAATTTATATACTACAATGTTTCATGTTTCACAAAAAGTATGAATGGGTTAGTCATTTCCTGCAATTATTAATGACCTTAATGTGATGAAGTAACCAAAGTCCTGCTATCCTACTCAGTTATTTGGGGGGTCTTTGGGGAGTTTTTTTGGTTTCTTCGGACCAGTTCTATAGGGAGCTAAATTAGTAAATTTATGCCTGCTATTTCAGCTCTAAGTTACGTATGACCCATTTTTGTGTGCTTATCTGGGGACAATCCATTATTGAATTAGTTTGGAGTAGACATAATGTACTAATCTTAGTCATCAGAAATATGCCCTACTTAGAGAAATTTTCCATTCACTTTATTTCTCAAACGCACAGATGCCTTTGAACAGCCCTTATCTACACACAGAGAGGAGTAGTTTCACACTCTAAGAATTTATCATAAGTCACTGGAGAATTTGACATATTCCTTGTGCTTCTAACTTTTCTGCCTGAAGTCAATTTCAGCCCAAATTCTTACATGATTAAGTGGAATTCACCCAACCATTTACTCTCATGGTTTGAAGATCATAACAAAACTGATGGTTATATTTTGGGAAGAAAAAAATATAACCTCAACTGCTGGTCTGACACAAAACTAAACAAAATTACTTCAAGGTTTTCAAATGCTTTTAGACATCTAGATTTAGAATAGTGATGAGTTTTTGCTTCTCTGTTCCATGCTTATCTTAATTTCCTACTTTTATTTTCTCTATTCACTCACATAATCCTCATCTCTCTTTGGTCAATCTGCTGCTACATGTCATGTACTAAATTTCTGTGGTGACCTCAAAACTTTTTGGAACTGGACATTATTGCCTTCTTTCCATGTTGCTCTTCAGATTACATTCTGAAGAAATGTAATCAAAGAATGAAAAGGCCAGGCTTACCTGACTCCGTAGCCTACCATCTGGAAAGACTGTCAGGACTCTGTCAGAAAAGCATCATAACTCTGTGGAAAAATAAAAAAGCAAGATAAAAAGTTCTTGCTCTATAGAAGTAGAGTTTTGAATGGGACTTCTGGTTTTCTGTTGTATTAGTTTGCTTGGGCTGTATAACAAAACACCGCAGACCAGGTAGCCTAAAAATAGAAATTTGTTTTCTTATTGTTCTAGAGATTAGAAGTCTGAGCTCAAGGTGTTGGGAGTTTTTTGGTTTTGAAGCCTCTCTCCTTGGTTTGCAGATGGCTCCTTATCATAGTGTTCATGCATAGGCTCACCTCTGGGTGTGTGCACACTTAATGTTTCTCTGTGTGTCCAAATTTCCTCTTCTTATAAGGATACCAGTCATTTGGGATTAGGGACCATTCTAATGTCCTTCTTTTAAATTAATAATTTCTTTAAAGGCCCTATCTCCAAGTACAGTCACACCCATAAATAATGGGGGTTATGACTTCAATACATAAATTTTCAGGGAACACAGTTCTGTCCCCAACACCTGTTTTTTGATAGAATCCTCCTCAGGTAGCCACAGAACATACCTGTCCTCACATAGTCTAGTTTCCTGTTCATATAAACATGAAAATGTCCTTTAGCCTTCTCATATCTGAGATGTGATGAGAGGCATTATTATTGGAAATTGGAAACGCTTTTCTTTTTGTCTTAGGATGGATTAATATCTTTATGTATCCTGTTTGCATGCTAAATTGCTTCAGTCATGTCCAACTTATTGCAACCCCATGGACTATAGCCCACCAGGCTTCTCTGTCCATGGGATTCTCCAGGCAAGAAAACTGGAGTGGGTTGCCATTTCCCCTCCCAGGGATCAAACCCACATCACTACGTCTTCTGCTTTGGCAGGTGAATTCTTTACCATGAGCACCTCTGGCTACTGCAGATGCAATGTTACTGTTCTGATTTTTTTTTCTTTGTTTGTTTAAATAAATTCTGTTATTTTGGAAGGGCATTAACCCAGAAGGGAGGACTGTTAAAGGTCCCGTTTTAAAGACTTGTTGTCTAGCTATATAGGAAAACTAGTGGTTGCTCTATATTTGAAAAGGGAAATCCACACTTAACCAGAGGATCTCTAGATTAGAAGTAGCTATCAGTAGGTGGGTGGTATATTGGTTAGGGCCCTCCAGAGAAATAGAACCAAGAGGAAATGTACTTCTATCTCTATCTATCTATCTGCCAGCCATGTATCTATTATCTATCCATTTTAAAGTATTAGCTTATATGATTGGGGTGTGAGAAGTTAGCAAGTCCAAAGTCGTCATGGTAGGCTGGCAGCTGGTGACCCAGAAAAGAGGTGATGTTGCAATATTACATTCCAAGGCAGTCTGAGACAGAACTACTTTCTCTTCCAAAGACTTCAGTGTTTGCACTTAAGACCTTCAACTCATTGGATGAGGCCCATCCATGTTACAGTTAGAACCAGACATGAAATAATGGACTAGTTCAAAATTGGGAAAGGAGTACATCAAGTCTGTATATTGTCAGCCTGCTTATTTAAATTCTATATGAGTACATCATGCAAAATACCAGGCTGGCTGAATCACAAGCTAGAATCAAGATTCTGGGAGAAATACCAACAACCTCAGATATGCAGATGATACCACTCTAATGGCAGAAAGCAAAGAGGAACTAAAGAGCCCCTTAAGGAGGGTAAAAGAGGAGAGTGAAAAAGTTGGCTTAAAACTCAACATTCAAAAAATGAAGGTCATGGCATCCAGTCCCATCACTTCATGGGAAATGGATGGGGAAACAATGGAAAGAGTGACAAACTTTATTTTCTTGGGCTCCAAAATCACTGCAGCCATGAAATTAAAAAATGCTTGCTCCTTGGAAGAAAAGCTGTGGAAAATCTAGATAGCTTATTAAAGAGCAGAGACATCACTTAGCTGACAAGTGTCCATCTAGTCAAAGCTATGGTTTTTCCAGTAGTCATATATGGATGTTAGACCATAAGGAAAGCTGAGTGCCAAAGAATTGATGCTTTCAAATTGTGGTGCTGAAGACCCTTGAGAATCCCTTGGACAGCAAGGATATCAAGTCTTAAAGGAAATCAACCCTAAATATTCATCAGAAGGACTGATGCTAAAGCTGAAGCTCCAATATTTTGGCCACCTGATGCAAAGAGCTGACTCTTTGGAAAAGACCCTGATGCTGGGAAAGGTTGAAGGTAGGAGGAGAAGGGGATGACAGGGGATGAGACGGTTGGGTGGCTCACTCGGTGAGCATGAATCTGAGCAAACTCTAGGAGACAGTGAGGGACAAGGAATCCTGGCATGCTGCAGTCCATGGGGTTTCAAAGAGTTGGACAAGATTGAATAACAGTGTCCATGTTACAGGAATCCCTGGTGGTTCAGTGGTAAAAAATCTGCCTGCAAAGTAGGAGACTCAGATTTGAATCCTGGGTGGGGAAGATCCCCTGGAGAAGGAAATGACAACCTACTCCAGTATTCTTACCTGGGAAAGGCCATGGACAGAGAAGCCTGGAAGACTATATAGTCCATGGGTCACAAGAGTCAGTCATGACTTAAGAGACTAAACCACCACCACCATCCATGTTATGGAGGGTAATCTGCCTTACTCAAAGCCTACTGATTTAAATGTTAATCTCATCAAAAATACCTTTGCAGCCACATCTAAACTGGTATTTGACCAAATAGCTGTGTACCATAAGCTAACCAAGTTGACCCATAAAATTAACCATCACAGGTGAATCTTACAACACAATGTTGACAACTCATTGTGACAGTGTGTCCAAGAATATGGCTTATGTTCTTGCTATAAGTTAACCTCTCTTAGGCATCCAATGAAGGTATGATGTTACCTAACCTGCCAGATGGCCCTGTCAACGTGGGAATGGTCAGTGTTATAATGACCTCTTCCATGTGCACCAGCTACGTAACACATGAAAGAAGGAGACCCAGAGATGGGCTATGTATTGTGAATAGCTGCCTTCTTGCAGGCACAGAGCCATACCACATGGCCTCTTGACACTAGTTTGGCTTTTTGAATCCATTATATATCACTGAAGACAAGATTCCATCCCAATGTCATTTTATGGAAGTGATTCACATTTTGGAGGTAGGACCTTCTTGAATCCCTTTCTTCAAATGAAATTTGGGAGCATAAACTAATAAACAACGAAATGGAGCAACAACAGTGTGTGGGTGCAAGTGGGTTCTTCACAACTGGCCCCCACCTGTGCTGATTTAACATGCTGTTGTAAATGTAAGGAAAAACCTTGTTTCTCCATAGTTCGTAAGTGGATCATCTATCTTCAGAATACACTTCTAAGTGTGAGAAAAGCTAAGATTCTCTCTGATAACTTGAGACAGCTATCCCAAATCAAATCCCTGCACCTATAGCTAGTGCTTTATTATTTCAGCCATTGTATGTGGCGGCCTTTGTGCTAACTTATTATTCTGCTCTTCATTAAGCCCATCTACGTGCCTTCTCAGGCCATCATATATGTTTGTAGATAGACTCATTGCAAGGAGAAGTCATATACCAGGCAGTTTATAAGCATTATCCCTGTGACTTAAGGGAAGAGAGTTCAAGGCAGAAACCATGACAGACAAGACAGAGATGGAAAGGGTGTCTGTTGCTAACACTGAGTTAAACTAATTTCATTCGTATTTGTTAGCCTCTCTTTAAGAGAGCAGAGGAGTGTTTTAGAGAAGTATTTAGAAAGTATTTTAGAAACACTTTAGAGGAATATTTTAGAAAGCGTCCAAATAGACTGGTTTACTTTCTTTTATTTAATAAGTTTCAGTGTACACATGGTAAGTCAGTCTTGAAAACCTTCATTTACAGAATCTGAGAATATTGATTATGTAAATAATCAAATTGATTAGTAAATAAATAATGCATTTATTTACATGACTTTTATCTGTGGAAAGATCTGGACTGTGCTAATGCCTGCCCTGATCTGAGAACATGGGTTAAGGTTTACATAAAATTTCTTGCAACCCATGAAAGCCACATTTTCCACACTCTTTGCTAGAGAGCCCTGGGGTACCTCAGGGAATTCACAGGGTCACAGCAGGATATTTTAAATTTTCAAGGAAAACACAGCAATGTTTAATATCTGTCAGACACAGGCAAATTATTAACGTAGGGGCATTCACAGTTTCCACATTAAATCATACTACATTCCTTTTAATGATGTCATATCCGAGAAGCTGAGTTTTCTGAAGCTGCTGTGATAAAAAGCAAGTAGTGTGCAGAAATCAATATAAAAGAGAAAATAAAGGTGCCAGTGTCCAATCTGATTCTAAGGTTTGAGAAGCAGTACAGTGTCCCACAGGCACTGTGGGACATCCAACATATTAGTATATAATTGTGATCATTTAAGGGTGCAATACAATCTTTCTTCCAGTTTATGTGTATATGTTTGTATGTATATATGTGTGTGTGTATTTAAACGCCTACTAAGTTGCTGGAACAAAAATACTTATTAATTAATTTGTTTGAACTAAACTACTTTAAAAACTATTAGGGGATTCTTCAGGTCTTGCAGCTGCCATGAAAAAAAATTACACCAAGAGCACCAGGAACTGAGAAAGTTTACAAGTCTTTGTGCTGGGAATTATGGCTGCATTTGGTACTGCTACCAACTGAAGCATGGATTTCGAAATATTCTAAATCTATAGTTTTTCACAGGTGATTGTGTGTGAAAGAAAGAAAATGCGTGGGAGAGAGAGGCTTTTACTTGAATTTTGGTTGTATTAGGCTTTTCTGTTTTTAAGAAGACTATTATAAAATAGATAATCAACAAAGACCTACTGTATAGCACAGGGCACTCTACTCAATATTCTCCAAGAACCTACACGGGAAAAGAATCTGAAGAAGAATGACTATGTGTACATGTATAACCGAATCATGTTGCTGTCCACCTAAAACCAACACAGCAAGGTCAGTCAAGTATTCTTCAATATTGCCGGGGACCAGCCCCGGCTGATCCAGGGTATTCGAAGGAGAGACGGCGTAGGCGAAGATCAGGAAACAATTGCTTAATTAAATGTAAATTAAGGATATAAAGACTAATAGAATGAGGATAGCTCAGTGAAGAAATTCAGTGGAGAAAAGAGGCTGAATAATTCAGCCAGAAGATAAGAGAAAGAACGACATGGTGAGACCAAGTTTCGGTGAACAAGGCCCGCACTTTATTTTCCAAAGTAGTTTTTATACCTTAAGTTATGCATAGAGGATAATGGGGGAAGGGGTAGAGTCAGGCAGCAAGCCAGGCTTTCTTCCTGCAAATTTATCATATGCAAAAGCTTAGGTGATTTGCATCATCTTCCGGCCCGGAGGCCTGTTAACATTTTAAGACCTTTTCTTCAGAAAACTTACTTTTCTCTAAAGGTGATTGGTCAGGAGCCACCCTCCAAAAGCATTAGATAAAGTTGCATTCCTACAGCGCAAAGATGTGGTGGGCTATAACAAGAAAAAGAATTAACTTAAGGGTCCCAGGTTACAAACATTAAAGCTACTACTTACACCAATTATATTAATCAATACACTGCCAGGGACACAGCAGGTAAGGGATATGGAAACTTAGCAGCAAACATTGGCCCAACAAGTGAAAATCCCTTCACCAATACAATTTCTAATCAATCTTTCAACTACTCAAAAGAATCTGTGTTTAGACAGTTTAGAACATCTCCTGCCTCTCACAGTTGGGAGGCTCTGAACAATCACATGTGGCCGGAAAAACCTATTCAGGCAGGCTAGAGGACTTCCAAGGGAGTTTGTAGGTTGAAACACTGTCACACCCAGGAATTATTAACTGGAGCTGTAAGCTAACTCTTTTTTTCAGAGAGAGGTAGTGGGGGACAGCCCCCCGTAAAGTCAGAGGTGTAGGTGAAAGCACAAAGCAGAAAGTAGGCAGACTCTGGTTTTGGAGGTATATGCTCGAGAATTTCCAGGGGGACTCCTGAGCCTCGATCCCGCCTTTGCGTACGCCGAGCCTCCTTCCTCATGACCTTTGTCATGGGTGGAGTTTCTCACTGGCTCCCAGCAGTGATAGAATTCCAGTTGAGCTATTCCAGATCCTGAAAAGTGCTGCACTCAATATGCAATACGCAATATGCACTCAATATGCAATATGCCGGCTCCTGGCACAATATAAAATAAATTTTTTAAAAAAGCATTAGTGATGTTTCATCTCATCTCAAAAAAAAAGAGCTCCAGCTCATTCCTCACCTAGTTCTCCCCACCTTGGCAAAAATGGGGGCACCATCAAATCGGAAACCTAAGCAGCGTCCTTTATTCTTTCCTCTCTTTTATCCTCTCCAGTGGCTCTGTCACTGTGAGTCTTGTCTCTGCCTTAGATACACAGCTCCTGTGCATGCATTTCTCTCTGGCCTCACTGCCACTCCTTTGTCAGACCTCCCCACTTTCCCCTATACACCTTGATTATGGCAACAGCTCTCAATATCTTCTGAGTGAAGAAGTCTTCACTCTTCTCTCAGTTCTCAGCAAAACAGCCTCAATATTCTTTTGAAAATAAAAGTGGGATCATGATTCTCCTTTACTTAAAACCTTTAGTAACTTCTCATTTCACTTTGTGAAAAGAATATATCAAAGCTCCTTACATGTCTTAAATAAGCCCTGCATCATTTATCTCTCCTCTGCCTCTCTGCCCTCATCCCTGCATCAGGGCCTCAGACCTCATGCCCTAGAACATTGACTTATTTCAGTTTCCTGGACGCTAACCTCTTCTCCAAGGCTTTCATGCCTCTCTTTGCCTGGAACACTCCCAACTATCACCATCAATACTACTAACTCCTTTTGTTTTCAGTAATAACTGTGACTTTCTCAACAAAATGTTCTCTGACCACACTATCCTAAGTTAAACCCCTCTCCATAATCTTATAAGTAGAATCCTTCTCATGGCCTGAACTGATTATGGTTATTATGTACAGCTGTCCATTGATTTTTTTTTTTTTTTTTTTTTGCCTGACTGGCCTCACTAAACTAGAAGCTCTACTAGGGTAGCGGGTGGTGTTTGTAGGTACAGTGTAGACCTAGTACCCAGCAGTGTCTCTGGTTGGGTCCTCAGTGATAATTGGGAATCAAAGAATGAGTGACTGCATGAAGGAATGGCAGGGTGTCTGTCTTCCACTCTACCAGAGGTGTGGGTTGGATATGAAGTGGTCTGCTTGATCTGTCCTACTATGCTGGCCATTTCATCAAGGCTGGTTTCCTTGCCCTTGGCCCTTGCCTCACCTGTAGATGGAATTTACAGTGACTCAACAGTATGCAAGCTGAAGACAAATTTACAGATACAAACAAGGAAGCAGAGTCCCCCCCTTTCCCATGAATGATTCTAAATTCCCTGACTTAGCAAGTACAAATAAAGATTCCAGATTGTTTTTCCTGAATCACTCTTTTTCCTGCTAAGAACATGGCTATTTTAATACTTCTGAAAATATTTGAGTAATTACCATATGTAAGAGATTTCTTGAGCAACTATTTTTTTGTGCTAAAAGTTCTATACTGGCTTTTCTTTTTATAGAAGGCACAGTAATGTTGCTCATATGAACAACACAGCAGCAAGATTTCTTGGGATGTCTGCTTGTTGCAAAGCAATATTTCTGCTTTTTGAAAATAAATCTTATCTCTGACTTTCTACTTTACTTAAAATGTTCTGACACCCTAGGGGAAAAAATTTGTATTTGTTTCCTGAAAATGATGGAAATAAGTGCAAAGATGCAATGTTTTCATAAAAAAGGGATTTTGAGAGAACATGTATTTGCATTTTATGCATTAATGTGTTTTATTAATTTCATTTTTTTAGTCTTAGTAAAGCCCATGTGTGTGTATCTTTATTAACTCAAAATTTTATGAGTATGTAAATATTTATTCCCTAATTATAGGAAAATGCTCTAGTTAATTAGTTAGCATTAGTTGCTCAGTTGCATCCAACTCTTTGCGACCCCATGGACTGTAGCCCACCAGGCTTCTCTGACTATGGGACTCTCCAGATAAGAATACTGGACTGGATTGCCATTTCCTTCTCCAGAGGATCTTCCTGACCCAGGGATCAAACCCTGGTATCCTGCATTATGGGTGGATCCTTTACTGTTTGAACTACCAAGAAAGCTCTAGAGTAAACCCTAATTGACAAATAAAACGTGTATATTTAAGGTGTACAAAATGATGCTTTGATATGAATATACATTGTAAAGTGATTAACAAAATCAAGCTAACTAACACACTCACCCCCTCACATAGTTACCTTTGTGTGTGTGTGTGAGATGAGAACACCTAAGATCTACTCTCTTAGCAAATTGCAAGGATTACTAACTATAGTCACCTACTGTACACTAGATCCCTGAAACTTATTCACATTACATCTGAAAGTTTGCACCATCTGACCTACATCTTCCCATTTCCTTCACTCCCACCCTCACCAACCCCCGGAAACCACCATTCTACTCTCTGTTTCCTTGAGTTCATTTTTTTTAGATTCTATATGTAAGTGAGATCATACAGCCTTCGTCTTTCTGTGTCTGGCTTATTTCATGTGGCATAATTGTCAGGAAGCAACAGTTAGAACTGGACATGGAACAACAGACTGGTTCTAAGTAGGAAAAGGAGTACGTCAAGGCTGCATATTGTCACCCTGCTTATTTAATTTATATGCAGAGTACATCATGAGAAACGCTGGGCTGGAGGAAGCACAGGCTGGAAATATCAATAACCTCAGATATGCAGATGATACCACCCTTATGGCAGAAAGTGAAGAAGAACTAAAGAGCCTCTTGATGAAAGTGAAAGAGGAGAGTGAAAAAGTTGACTTAAAGCTCAACATTCAGAAAACAAAGATCATGGCATCCGGTCCCATCACTTTATGGGAAATAGATGGGAAAGAGTGGAAACAATGGCTGACTTTATTTTTCTGGGCTCCAAAATCACTGCAGATGGTGATTGCAGCCATGAAATTAAAAGACACTTACTCCTTGGAAGGAAAGT
Organism: Bos javanicus; assembly: GCF_032452875.1. Taxonomy (NCBI): domain Eukaryota; kingdom Metazoa; phylum Chordata; class Mammalia; order Artiodactyla; family Bovidae; genus Bos; species Bos javanicus. The sequence continues at coordinate 28,134,328 of NC_083887.1, read as the reverse complement.
TATGACCAACCTAGATAGCATATTCAAAAGCAGAGACATTACTTTGCCAACAAAGGTCCATCTAGTCAAGGCTATGGTTTTTCCTGTGGTCATATATGGATGTGAGAGTTGGACTATAAAGAAAGCTGAGTGCTGAAGAATTGATGCTTTTGAACTGTGGTATTGGAGAAGACTCTTGAGAGTCCCTTGGACTGCAAGGAGATCCAACCAGTCCATCTTAAAGGAGATCAGTCCTGAGTGTTCACTGGAAGGACTGATGTTGTAGCTGAAACTCCAATACTCTGGCCTTCTGATGCAAAGAGCTGACTCATTTGAAAAGCCTGATGCTGGGAAAGATTGAGGGCAGGAGGAGAAGGGGATGACAGAGGATGAGATGGCTGGATGGCATCACAGACTTGATGGACATGGGTTTGGGTAGACTCTGGGAGTTGGTGATGGACAGGAAGGCCTGGCGTGCTGCCGTTCATGGGGTCGCAAAGAGTTAGACACGACTGAGCAACTGAACTGAACTAAATTTCCTCCAGATTCATTCAGGTGGTTCTTTTTTACTAAATAATTTTCCATTGTACACAAATATCATGTTTAAGAAAATCCATTTATCTACCTGTCAATTGACATTTAGTTTATTTCCATATTTCTTTCAAATCTTATAGCTAACAAAAATGCCGTGGAAAAGATGAATGCTTACTGGTGCATGAAGGGGAGATTTCTTTATGAACATATTTTTAAAAATATTCCATAAAGAAGGAATGGACAAAGAAATAGCTGTCATGGGAAAAAAATTAGTAATAGATAAAGAGAGGCAGCAAATTTCAGAGGTCTCTGTCAAGTGACCTAGGCTGGAGGATGACCTAATAATGAGCAGTTACTTGTGCTGACATTCACTCAAGAATCAGGGGTGAATTCAGTGCAAACTATACCGTGTAGCCATGGCCTTCTCATCTTTTCCACCTCTGCTTAGCAAAAGAACACTGGGCTCTCTAACTCTCATTCTACTGCTCAGGAAAAAAATGGGAAGAAGTTGAGTAGATAGGTGCATGCTTAATATTTTCCAAGAATGTGAACGATGCTGTAGAGGAAAGACTCATTCTTCCCTTCCCTCATTCTGCTGACTCTTACCTTGGACTGTGGCCTGGTCTAGTTTGCTCTGTGATGATTAAAGACCCAAGACGAGAATGTCCCTGAGCAGATAATGAGAGTTTCAGTGACACAGTCTCTACCAAGTGCTTACCTTAATAACATTTACCAGAAGAATCCTGATCAGTATCTCTCAGCAGGAGATTCCACTTATCCTCTTAGAAGATTGTTCCGATTAGGAAAAATGGTTTCAGAGGAGAGGATAAGTTCAGATGAAGCTGGCGACAGAACCTGAGATTGCTGACTGCAACTTTTACTTGGAGGCATGGCATAATTTTGTCTTCCTTTTTACTTAAAATATTTTAAATGTAGTAGGAAGCTGGAAGTTTAGCGTTTTATAAAGATCATTCAAAATAGACTGTTGCAAAATAAAGAATGATAAATAGCATTGTGTTTATGTCTTCAGTGTTCGGTTGGAAGATTCAATTTAATCTAAAAAATGCAATTAAAATGTAAGTGCTTTGTGCCCAGTTTAAGTCAATAGGCAATAGCCGTTACTCTGCATAAGGTACCACAGAAATAGCTGTGGAAGATTTGAAAAGTTTAATGCGGGGTTTCTGCCATCTCTGGGAAGAGGAGACATAATCACAGGAAATACAAAATATATAAGGCAATATGTAAGCACCAAGCTAAGTGATTCAGCAATTTAAATTTAAAGACTGAAAGCCTCATTTTAATTGCAAATTACATAATTGCATTTTCATGTTTTACAATAAATGAGATGAATTTCTCTCCAAATTGTTCTTCTCTTGGAGAGGCAGCTTGGCCTGCAAAGTCCACACTGAAAGCCAGAATCCAGAAACGTAGCAAAAACATTGTTGTTGCAGAGTTACAGAGCCCCATACACATTCTCTAGGTTGGGTAGACTGGAAAACGTCTGCCTCAAATAAAAAAAAAGTGAAATATGCTGTAATTATGGACGTCTCAATTTTGAGATAAAAGATTTCCTCTCCTCTCGCACTATGAAAACAAGTTATTATGTTCTCCCAATAAACAAACAGGATAATTAATTTGGAGATAATCACACTCTGGTGTTTAAAATTATACTTGAATTTTTGAAGTATTTGGATATGAGGAGAGGCTGTGACTCAAATGAATGGTTCAAAGACTAAGGGTAGATTTTGTAGAGTGTGGAAGCTATGGCTAGATGATAATTTTTATTACCTAACATACAATCTGTAGTGGCTTTAGATATTTTCTGACAAGCAAGAAAGTTAAACAGTTCAAGTTAGTCCTATACCTAAGTTACTATACTGGATGAGAATTCCTGGGTGAATTATTCAGCTACTATTTTAAATATTAGGATGCTAATCTATATAATCTTGAGCCCAGGTTCATCTCACTCCTGGGATTCAGAAATGTTGATGAATGTCAGCTAACTTGGCATAATAGGCAGCACACATACATTCACTCACATTCTTTGACTCAGATGGGGGAAATTATTTGTGTAGAAAAAGAGGAGAGGAATAAGGATGGGCATCATGGTATATGACTCAGATAGGGGGTCCCATAATGGACCCACTGGCTATCTGTTCACTCCACTTGCATTTCCCCTTCTTTCAGATTTACTCCCTTTCCCTAGAGACTGATGCCCTGTAGCTGTACTTGTACTGTATAATCCCAGCCATGGCTGATTGGACCTGGAGTGGACATTCTACTCAAGATTGTTCATTCTGATTTCCTTTTTTGAAAATCTGGAATTGAAATTCCAGGATGACCAGGAAGTCTGTCCACAGGACTGTATCATATAAATCACTGCAGTCACAGGATCATCTACCTTGTGAAAAGAAAGCAGAAAAACTGAAGACTGAAGTAGATATACCAGAAACTGGGTGTAACAAGTTGTGTTCCAGTGGTTCTCAATGACAAAGAGCAACTCAGAGAGGAGAAAGTCATTTGCATACTTAAAGTGGAACCATCCTTATCACAGACAGCAATGGAGGCAACAGTGAGCAACTTGGAATTGACTTTGAAGGTCAGATCAGTAGTTACCAAAAGGGAAATGGTACAGGCATAGATGAACTTAAAGGCAACACCTGGAGATCTCAAACTATAATAGTGTAATATTTACATCCATGAGATGAATAGTGACTCAATGAACTTTGGGTAAATAGCATTAAAATGACCACTTTAGCACCCAGCATTGGTTAGTGTAAGGGAATTTGCAACAGTATGAGGCAGGGCTGTATTTCCAGAGCAATCATTTTGAAAATAGTAGCCAAAGAATAAAGTGCAGTGGTTCTTTTTCATCCCAGGGTGGGCTTGTCCACTTGAATAAGAAGTGTCACTCAATGGCTTGGTGGTTTTGGTCATATCTGTTACCTTCTCAGGACCTCATTTGCTCACTTGTAAAATGAGGCATCTTGATGAGATGCAGTGTTTCCAAGTCGGAAACTTATATTTCTGTGAAGCTGTAAATATCTTACTGTTTGTTCTCTTCTGTCTTGAAAAATATTCACAAAAATTATTTTGTGGTAGCTAATTCATTTATTTTGTTTTTCTCCTGTGCATAAAATTTATTGCCAGTATGTATTTTATTATAAGTCAACATTTATTAATGATCTCTTTCATAAGCTGAAGTACAAATGGGCAGTTTTCTTAAGACAGGATTTCAAAACAGTAGGTTTTTTACTATGGATTAAAAAAAAAAAAAAGACATAGTGTGCTGAAATGAATCTTTCCTCTATGAGGTATGGGACCAAAAAGCTATTATAAACTTGCCTCTGGTATATGTCAGTGACTGAACATTGGAAAGACGTAATTTAGCTGTTGTTGAAAATCTGATTTGTGTCTGCTGAAGTGTTCCAGGAGCCCCTTCAATGGAGACCTTCCTGAAGTTCTTACCCGTGGTGGAAGTCCCCCCACTGAGGCCTGACAAATAAAAGGTGGGCAGAAGCATTAGAAGAGAGAGGATGATAAATACACAAATACACCTACATCTTTGATAGGCTATGCAAGTTTATGCTGCTCATAAATCCTAGCTTGCTAGAGGAAGTTAAAAATAAAGGTAGAGACACAGGCTGCAGAACAAAAGATTTCCACTGGAGAAACAAAGTGAATCAGAAATAGTATAAAAAGTTATCTTACATGGAATTAATAGGATGGCTTAGGACTAGCTGTAAGAGAATCTTGAAGGAGACAGAGAGTTTAGGAAATATCTTCATTGTTCTAAAAACTAGAAAACTTCTTTTCCAAGATACAATTTTGTGTGTGTGTGTGTGTGTGCATGTGTGAGTTAAAGCACCAACCTGGACGTGTGGATGGGACTTGAATTGCAAAGTCACCGCCTCTACCGTGGTATGAGAATGTTTCCATATTTTTGAACTACTCTCTTTGCTGGAGCCATGATGTCCCTGTATTCTGTGGAAATATATTGACACAGTTTAAAAGCCAGGTGCATTAAAGTAGTAGATGAGAAAAGAAAGGGAGACAGAGAAGAACAGAGAAGGGGTAGGAAGGAAAATTTTGAATTCCAAAATGTATCAAAATTCATAAATGTGATTTACTTTTTACCATGAAAGACTATGTTGAATGCTGAGAATCATGAGGACTAAATGTCCTTCCTTTGGGAGAAGAATGGAGATTATTAAACAATATAGCAGGTGTCAAGGAGGCAATAATATATATTAGCTAAAGACATAGACGCAGAAGTCTGAAAGACGTGTGTTTGAATCTGAGATACTGCATTTGCTAGTTGTTCTGAGCATTAGTTTTCTAATCTCCAAGGGGAGCCCATCCTCAAAGTGTTACAGTGACAACCAGTGATAATAAATGTTTAAGTTTTCCTATACTGTTCCCTGAGCAAGCATTCTTTACCCATTATCTCAGTAATCCTTACAACTAGCATCTGAGATGGATATTATACCCCTTTTACCAATGAAGCACCCAATGGGCAGAAAAGTTAAGTCCTTTCCCAAAAGTCAAAGCTGGGCCAGTGGCTTCAAACCCAGGTTTTATGACTCTAAGTCTAAAGCACTTTGACTTACCTAGGATTTGACTAATGAAGCCAGAGCACAAGGAGACAATGAAAATGGCGCACTGCTACTCTACTCCTCCTCTCGTCACCGTCCCTTCTAGGGTCTGACTATTCTCATGGGGCGGGAAGTATATCAGAACTGTCCTCTTGGAAGTGGCCCTTGAGTGACCCTTCCTCTTCTTCCAGCTCCATTCAAACTTGCCTGTGCATGAATGCTGTCTCTCAAGCAAACTTGGAGAGCAACTTTATGTCTGGACACTATCCTATGATATGATCAGAGGGCCACCACCCCGCTTCACCTCAGGCTATTACAGAGAATCAAAATAAACTTGGAAGACGCCCCAGCTTTGCATCCTCATAATGAATCCTCATTCTCTACTCACACGGTTCTTCACCAAGCCCCATGATCATCGGGAGAGACGGTTAACCCCTTCTGCATTTGCTCCCACTGTTGTCAGCTTGCAGCCGGTAGTCGTGGGAAGCTGGCTTTTGGAGCAGGCTGGATTCCTCTATTTAAATATTTTCCAGCACTGGGTTATTCAGAGTGATTTTCTCCTCCTCCATCAATCAGTGTGTGTTTATTGAGTATCTCCGATAAAGTATCTCAGCATTAAGGTCATACTGAAACATAAAATGACATGATTTGACCTCACAGACTTTTGAGAGTACCCTCAGAAAGGTCAGGTCAGGTCAGAGGCAAGTTGATTGTTTCCAACCATCTATTACTGTTTGCTGCTCTATTCAACTAACTCCTCTTCTACAGGACTGATTCAAACCAATCAGTCTGAAAATGACAATGTTTTTTGTTTGTATTAGATCTTACAGCCACATGCAATGAAATTAGAATGAGGGATATTAAAGATATCAATAAAGAACGATTCTGTACCATTTTTTCTAGATTCCATTTAGAAAAATGGTGTTGATGAACCTATTTGCAGGGCAGGAATAGAAATGAAGACGTAGAGAACAGACTGGACACAGTGGGAGAAGGAGCTGCTGCTAAGGCACTTCAGTCGTGTCCAACTCTGTGCAACCCCATAGATGGCAGCCCACCAGAAGGAGAGGGTGGGATAAACTGAAAGAGTAGCATTAAAACATATACATTACCACATGTAAAACAGATCACTAAAGGGAAGTTGCTGTATAAACCAGGGAGCTTAACCCAGTTCTCTGTGACAACGTAGAGAGGTGGGATGGGGGGAATGGGAGGGAAGTTCAAGACGGAGGGGACATATGTATACTTATGGCTGATTTATGTTGTGGTATAGCAGAAGCCAATACAATACTGTAAAGCAATTATCCTCCAATAAAAATACATTTTAAAAAAGAATGATTCTGGATTAATTTCTGGCTTTTCAAACCTTCTCACAGAAAAAACTGAATTTTTCAAGACCCATTATTCAAAACCATAACTAAAAACAGAAGCCCTAGATTCTAGTCTTGGATTCACCAGTGAGTAGCTGGGTACTCTTAGACAAGTCACTTGACCTCTCTGGATCTAAGAATTCTTTTTTATAAAATGAAGAAGTGACCGTATGTGAAAAAGTATGAGCCTATAAGATCTTTTTTTCAGCTACAATTATGAGCTGTTAGGGCCACTCTCCACAAAAGATTTTTCAAAATAAAACTTTTAATTATCATTATGGCAGATGTGTGGACTTGGCTGCCGTTGTGACCTCTGGTCTTTACTTGAAGTTTCACGTCCCCATAAATAAAGGGGTAACTGTGGGGTCCATAGCATGGACGGCCTGAAAGGTAGGTCCCTCTGACCAAGGGTGATCTGGCTCCACCAGTAGCCTGTGAGATGCCCCTTAAACTGACAGGCCCTAGACTACACTTAATCATAATCACAGCTTAATGAAAAGAAATTGAGAACTAAAGAGTTTTACTCCCTGCTCTGACACTAATTTGAATTATTATTCTAGACAGGCTACTTACACTGTCAATTTCACATTTTCCCTCCTGGCCAAAAGGGAAGGAATAGTATTGATTCTAACCATTTCATCAGATTGTTGTGAAGACACCCCCACGCCTCCTGCATCATACCCAGACAGAAAAGTGTAATACTTTCAACATCTTTGGTGGGTGGTGGTCACAGTGGAGTTTGTGATGACAGAATTCATTGGTGCAGATATGTATATCACTCACCGGCTTACTCACAGGAAGAATCTTTAAGGACCATGCTTCACCTGCCATGTCCTTGCTCAAAAACCTTCTGTAGCTCACACTACTTGACAAAGGTAATCTGAAGGTCACAGTCATAAGTAATGTTTAGACTCAACATCTGCCATCTCAGTGGTCCTCAACTGTGTTCACAAAAGTCTTTTGCATTCTTTGTTCCTCCACTCTGTCTTTAGGCACTTCCCTGGGGCTCTCTGATGATCTAACAAATCAGCCTAGACTTCTGACCCCTTCCTATTGCTTGTCTACTTTCATCTTCCACTGAGAGCACATCACCTCACACTGGTGCAATCTCTGCCTTCAACAGTCATTAGGTCTCTTCTCCAGCCTCCACTGCCATTGCTTCTGCTTTTGCTGCTCATCTGACTATCAGGCACTCACTTCTTCTTCCTGTTGGAGCCACAGTCACAATGCTGAAGTCCTAGGTTGCCATCCATGGTCAAGAGTCTGACCCCAATCTACTCCAGGCTTGTTTGCCTATCTCTCCTGATGGGAAATTTTGCTCAGGCTAAAATTTAATTTTTAACCCAAGACAACCTCCATGCTTAGAATAACCTCTGCCCTCCCTACATTTTCACCAGTCTCAATCTTTGTCATCTTGACAGTTTTAATCAAAACCTCACCTGTTCTGAGAAGCCTCCCTTATGACCTCATGAAGGGATGAGTCTTGTTTTCTCTCAACAGCAATAATTTTTATCCCTTGCACTCTGCTTCTGACATTACAATGCTGTCATATCTGATTTTAAAGGCAAGACTTCAGTCCTGCTACAAGCTTCATAAATCCTGCGATTAAAATAAGTATTTTGGACTGTTTTTCTGAAAACTCAACTGAAATACGTATTACTTGGGACAAAAGGCTGGGCAGAGTGAACATACAGAATAATTGTATCTTAATTTATAATTTTAAAAATCAGACAGAAGTGATGAAGTGATGCACTCAATTTATTTCCAACTTTTTGAAATTACTCTTTTTCCAGCTACTTCACAAGATTCTTCAAAATCCTAAGCAGAAAGAGTGGGGAATAAGGCAAAAGCAATAATAGCAGTGAGCAATGGATGGGCTTCTGATTCTTCTGTAAATGCCTAGGAGACCAACACAAATAAAGATAACTGAACTACTTCCTTTTGAGGACAAGGCCAAGAATGTATCAAATTATTCAATACATCCCTCCCCTTGTATCTAGGTGGTGTTCTAATCACCTTGATGTCTTAGTTCATTTGGGTTGTTATAACAAACGTATTATAGGCTGGGATCTTAAACAACAGAGATTTATTTCCCACAGTTCTGGAGGCTGCGGAGTCCAAGACCAAGGTGACAGCAGATTGGGTGCTTGGCAAAGGCCACGTCATATTCATAGACTGCCATCTTTTCTCTGTGTTCCCACATGGTGGGAAGGGAGGGAAGTCTCTTTTACCAAGGAATTCATCTCACTTATGAGGTGCCCTTATGACTTAATCTACCCAATGAGCCCCACCTTCAAATACCATAGCACTGTGGATCAGTGTGACGAGTTTTCAGAGACACATTCAGTCTTAAGAACTGACCAGTAGAATTCAGCAGAAGTAACACAGTGCCACTTTCCGTGCTGATGCTGAAGGACACTGGCAGCTTCCACTGCTTCCTACATTCACATCTGAGATGGAGACACCTTACGTGAAGAAGTCCAAGCAGCCCCATGAGAGAGCCACAGGAGAGGAATGAAGACCTCTGGCTTGGAGCCCTAGCAGAGTTCTCCACTGACGACCTGCATAACTGACTCCATGGAATGAGCCATCACAGAGATCCTCCAGCCCTGGTCAGGCTGCTCCCGCTCATGCTGCAAGTATCAGGGATGAGTGGTCTACAGACTTTTTTTTTTTCTTACCAAAATGAATTCTTATTTTAAGCCACTAAGTTTTGGGTGGTTTGTTAGGTGGTTATAAACAACCAGAATATAGTTAGAATTAGTTCTTGTCATTCTGGTTGAAAACAAGTTGAGTTGACCTGACAAACTTCCTAATTATACATTGGACAGAAAACTCTACTAACACTGTGGATGTTCTCACATCCAAATATGTTTGGCCAAAAGAACAATTAAGCACCACAAAAAGCATCAGTTGAACTTCTCAATGAAATTATTACAAAATAATATTGCTTTAATTTCTCACATATATTCTGCAAGCTGGAAGAAGAACACAAATGTCAGTCTAAATTTCCCATTCTGTAGTGAAAGAAAATAACAGCCACTAGAAATTAGGTTTAAGGAGCTCAGTTCACATATTGGAGATGATGTGTGGGTATTAACAGCATTTCTATCTGGGGGGACCTGCTAGGCAAGGTAAGGATTTGGTGCCATCCTACATTCACCAAATCCTTAGTGAGCTTTGGTTATGTATGAAGCACCATGCTGAATTTAGGGGCTACAGTGTGACAGAGAAGCTATTGTTCCTGCTCTTATGGGGCTCACACTAGAAAGGAGAGAGAAACAGTAAACAAAGAATTATATACCAAATTACTGTATCTCGATTTTGCTAAATGCTGTGGAGGAAAAATACAGAGTGTATCAGAGGGCATATTAGCAGAATTGAATCAACCTTGGCAGTGAAAATTTCTTTCCTGGGAATTGGCATAGACTGACATATAAAGGTGAGTCAGGATTGTTGTTCAGTCTCTCAGTCATGAGAGTGTCTCAGTCCAACTCTGTGACCCATGGAAGCCTGCCCTCCACTGTCTCCCAGAGTTTGTTCAAACTCATGTCCATTGACTCAGGGATGCCATCCAACTATCTCATTCTCTGTGCCCTCCTTCTCCTCCTTCCCTCAATATTTCCCAGTATCAGGGTCTTTTCCAACGAGTCGGCTCTTCATATCAGGTGCCCAAAGTACTGGAGCTTCAGCTCCAGCATCAGTCTTTCCAATGAATACTCAGGGTTGATTTCCTTTAGGTTGACTGGTTTGATCTTGCTGTCCAAGAGTCAGGATTAGCCAGGTTGAAACTGGGTGGGAAGAAGCACAGGGCCTGGAGTAATGAGAGAAGCTATCTGACCAAAGCAGACTGACCAACTTGGGGAGTGACGGGGGGTGAGGCTGCCCAGGGGGTTAGTGGCTGGATTGTGTGGGCCATTTAGCCCATAATAATCATCGTGGACTGTGAAGAATGCTGAGCACCGAAGAATTGATGCTTTTGAACTGTGGTGTTGGAGAAGACTCTTCAGAGTCCCTTGGACTGCAAGGAGATCCAATCAGTCCATTCTGAAGATCAGCCCTGGGATTTCTTTGGAAGGAATGATGCTAAAGCTGAAACTCCAGTACTTTGGCCACCTCATGCGAAGAGATGACTCATTGGAAAAGACTCTGATGCTGGGAGGGATTGGGGGCAAGAGGAGAAGGGGACGACAGAGGATGAGATGGCTGGATGGCATCACTGACTCAATGGACGTGAGTCTGAGTGAACTCTGGGAGTTGGTGATGGACAGAGAAGCCTGGTGTGCTGCGATTCATGGGGTCGCTTAGAGTCAGACATGACTGGGCGACTGAACTGAACTGAACTGAACTGAATCATCGTGAAGTTTAATCTAAAAAGTGACATCCATGTCAAACTTTTAGAAGTGAAATGATCATACTGATTTTTTAAAAAGATAAATCACAGGAAGAAAGGTTTTGAGGGTGATATAAGAAGTGAATTGGATACATCTTTAATTTAACAAGGGAGGATTTGGTGATAGAGGGGGTTGGAGTAATCTTGGTACCTTACTCCTCTACCCAACACGTCTGCTCAGAACTGGCCTTCATGGTAACTGACTTTCAGGCTCCTCCCATCTATAAAACTCTGAGTTCCTCTGCAGCTGAGGTCAGTGAAGACTCTCCTGGAGGCAGCAGATGCTGCAGTCCACTGGTTTTTTTCTGGGGGTGGGGAAAAGAGCTTGATGGGTCTGGCAGGAGGAACAGACCGTGAGATGGCTTTCTTCTCCACATGAAGCCGGGCAAGGAGTAAATACCCTCTTGCCACCAATAAAGAAACAGAACTGATTATTCCGTAGGTGGCATTTTCTTTTTCAGTATCAAACTAATCAAGGTCCTGCTGTGTGGCAAGAGACACCGAATTGCTGAGGCGGCTGCCTTTGGATGAGAAAAAAATTGAGCACCTGCACTAAGATCCATAAATAACTGACGGTTATTTGCCCTGGGGCTGGGGTTGTTGGTCAGAATGTTCCCACTGCATGCTAACTTAGTCATTACACTGTGTCTGTCTAAATGGCCATCGTAATGTCAGAAGAAAAGCTTCTGTTTGGCCAGAGTAAAGATGTATTTTAAGAAGCACACGTTTATACCTGAACGAGGACTTTGGGCTGAATGTCTCCAAAGGCACAAAACCCAAGACAAAATCTTCTCTATAATTGCTTAGTTTTCATACTTGAACATGCCTAACCTCAAGTCTGTTTTGTTGTTGTCAAATAAATGTAGATCTATAGTTATCATCAATTTTATTTTATTCATAATCAAATAGATATTATTGAATAATAACTACATGTCTAAAACTCTACTAGCAATCAATCCTCTTATACCTGGCTGCATTTTAAGAATTAACTTTGCCATCTGAAGTCAGGAAAAAGACCTGATGCTGGGAAATTTGAAGGCAAGAGGAGAAGAGGACGACAGAGGATGAGATGGTTGGACTGGATCACTGACTCATTGGATGTGAGTTTGAGCAAGCTCCAGGAGCTGGTCATGGTCAGGGAAGCCTGGCGTGCTGCAGTCCATAGTGTTGCAAAGAGTCGGAGTGACTGAACTGAACTGAACTTGCCATCCAAACCTACTTTTATAATAAAAGTATTTCAGCATTACTTCTATGCCTGCATGGGGGATGCACTCAGGAACTCTTTTTGCATATGGAAAGAGGACCTCTAGGTTATAAAAGCTTCTTTTATAGAATTATGAAATACTCTCTCTTCTACTGGCTTTTCACTTAAGTATTCATAATATGCTATTAGCATAAGTGTGTAATTTTTTGTTCATCTTTCAGATCTTCTCTAGATGCTTGTTCACTTATAGATTTGAATAACACTAATTTTCATGCAGACATTCCAGAATCATAAAGACAAATCTTGGGTCCTGCAATATTCAGTTCAGTTCAGTTCAGTTTAGTCACTCAGTTGTACCTGACTCTTTGTAACTCCATGAAGCGCAGCACGCCAGGCCTCCCTGTCCATCACCAGCTCCCAGAATTTACCCAAACTCATGTCCATCGAGTCAGTGATGCCATCCAGCCATCTCATCCTCTGTCATCCCCTTCTCCTCCTGCCCCCAATCCCTCCCAGAATCAGGGTCTTTTCCAATGAGTCAACTCTTCGCGTGAGGTGGCCAAAGTACTGGAGTTTCAGCTTCAGCATCAGTCTTTCCAATGTACACCCAGGACTGATCTCCTTTAGGATGGACTGGTTGGATCTCCTTGCAGTCCAAGGGACTCTAAGGGTCTTCTCCAGCACCACAGTTCAAAAGCATTAATTCATTGGCGCTCAGCTTTCTTCACAGTCCAACTCTCACATCCATACATGACCACTGGAAAAACCATAGCCTTGACTAGACAGATCTTTGTTGGCAAAGTAATGTCTCTGTTGTCTGCTATCTAGGTTGGTCATAACTTTCCTTCCAAGGAGTAAGCATCTTTTAATTTCATGGCTGCAATCACCATCTGCAGTGATTTTGGAGCCCCCAAAAATAAAGTCTGACACTGTTTCCACTGTTTCCCCATCTATTTGCCATGAAGTGATGGGACCAGATGCCATGATCCTAGTTTTATGAACGTTGAGCTTTAAGCCAACTTTTTCACTCTCCTCTTTCACTTTCATCAAGAGGTTTTTTAGTTCCTCGTCACTTTCTGCCATAAGAGTGGTGCCAACTGCATATCTGAGGTTATTGATATTTCTCCCGGCAATCTTGATTCCAGCTTGTGCTTCTTCCAGCCCAGCATTTCTCATGATGTACTCTGCATAGAAGTTCAATAAGGAGGGTACAATATACAGCCTTGACGTACTCCTTTTCCTATTTGGAACCAGTCTGTTGTTCGATGTCCAGTTCTAACTGTTGCTTCCTGACCTGCATACAGGTTTCTCAAGGGGCAGGTCAGGTGGTCTGGTATTCCCATCTCTTTCAGAATTTCCCACAGTTTATTGTGATCCACACAGTCAAAGGCTTTGGCATAGTCAATAAAGAGGAAATAGATGTTTTTCTGGAACTCTCTTGCTTTTTCAATGATCCAGGGGATGTTGGCAATTTGATCTCTGGTTCCTCTGCCTTTCCTAAAGCCAGCTTGAACATCTGGAATAAACATCTTGAGTAACAGGCAAATTTGGCCTTGGAGTACAGATTGAAGCAGGCAAAGACTAATAAAGTTTTGCCAAGAGAATGCACTGGTCATAGCAAACACCCTCTTCCAACAACACAAGAGAAAACTCTATACATGGACATCACCAGGTGGTCAACACCGAAATCAGATTGATTATATTCTTTGCAACCAAAGATGGAGAAGATCTAAACAGCCAGCAAAAACAAGACTGGGAGCTGACTGTGGCTCAGATCATGAACTCCTTATTGTCAAATTCAGACTTAAATTGAAGAAAGTAGAGAAAACCACTAGACCATTCAGGTATGACCTAAATCAAATCCCTTATGATTATACAGTGGAAGTGAGAAACAGATTTAAGGGACTAGATCTGATAGACAGAGTGCCTTCAATATTACCCTGTATTTTAAAGGGACCTTACTATAACAGGGTGATGCCTAGACTACAGCAATTAGAATCTGGGGTTCCTGAAAGCATCCCTCAATAGCATTCAATGGAAACAGTGACAGACTTTATTTTCTTGGGCTTCAAAATCACTGCAGATGGTGACTGCAGCCAAGAAATTAAAAGACACTTGCTCCTTGGGAGAAAAACTATGACCTAGACAGCATGTTAAAAAGTAGAGACATTATTTGCTGACAAAGGTCCGTCTAGTCAAAGCTATGGTTTTTCCAGTAGTCATGTATGGATGTGAGAGTTGGGTTGTAAAGAAAGCTGAGAGCTGAAGAATTGATGTTTTTAAACTGTGATGTTGGAGAAGACTCTTGAGAGTTCCTTGGACTGCAAGGAGGTCAAATCAATCCTGAATATTCATTGGAAGGACTGATGCTGAAGCTGAAACTCCAATACTTTGACCACCTGATGCGAAGAACTGACTCATTGAAAAAGACCCTGATGCTGGGAAAGATTGAAGGCAAGAGAAGGGGATGACAGGATGAGATAGCTGGATGGCATCTTCGACTCTATGGACATGAGTCTATGCAAGCTTAACAGTGGATGAGATGGTTGGATGGCATCTTCAACTCGATGGAGGTGAGTTTGACCAAGCTCCAGGAGTTGGTGATGGCCAGGGAAGCCTGGTGTGCTGCAGTCCATGGGGTTGCAAAGAGTTGGACATGACTGAGCAACTGCACTGAACTGAACCTTTCATATCTAGTTCCTTGAGGATTTCCCAGTTGTATTATGGCTCTCACAACCCCTCAAATGGTTTATGGGAAAGACCCTTTCATCCTGCCTCCCTATCCAGTCACATAAAATGTTCACTCCAAATCAGTTATTAATGGCTCCCTCCTGCCTTTATAACGATTTCAAATACTGTAGCTCAGTTTTCAAGGCCCTCATTAACTGGCTCCCATTGAATCCTTATTCTTCAAAGGAACTCTTGCTTTTTCATCATGTTTGTTTTCTCACTGCACCTGCCCCCTCCACTCCCAGTGCACACATATATCTCCTGTTCATTTCAGCTGCACGGCTCTAGTTATATTTTCCTTCAAGCAATGCTCTCTTTCTCTTCATTTCATCATTTCAAATCTCGAACTTAAGCTCCTGTCTTGCTAAAAGCTCACATCCTATTACATAAAACCGTATCAAGGAAAACATACTGTGCAAGGAGATAAAAGAGAGAAGCCAGCCAGTCCCCATCACCCCATCACAGAATCAGGAAAAGGCTCAGGATGTGTGGCTACACTTGGCTACCAGTAGAGGCAGGCAGGTTGTTTAACATGGAGACCTTGTAGGGAAGTTTGCTTGGAGCTCCATGGGGGTCCCATGGAACCAGGTGATTCGTCCCCCATCCCAGAAGGGTACTTGGGATTCAGGACCAGAGGACACATGGGACATTGAAGGGAAGGAAGTCACACTATCCAGGAAAGAGGAGAATTAATTAAAAAATTCTTCAAACTGAAATGAAACTCTTCAGCAACCTTGTACTCCTCCATCTCAAGAATCCTGTGAACCAGGCATGTAGTCCAGCCAGAAGACTGGGAGATTTTTCTTTGAGAAAACAGATATTTTCAAAGGAAAAATAAATCGAATGCTACTAGTATTTGGAAAAATTCCCTGATGAAATGGCCTGATCTCTACCTGGTCCCTCTATGCTGAAGTCTACCAGTTGCAAAGTTTTGCCAAAGCACAAGAGATTCTGCATTATTAATTTTAAAGACAGTCCCTCCTTGAAAGACAGAGATGAAAACAAGCACAGAGAGGAAAAGAAACTTGAAGAAAGCAGATAATGCTGAGAATATAAGGAAACATCAGAACTCTGATCAGTTTCCTTGGAGAAAAAAGAAAGTATTATATCTATTGGATGATAGAGAACTATTAAAAATTAGCAAAAACAAAAAGAACTTTTGAAAAATAAAAATGTGATTCTTCATATAAACAAACTGAATATAATTTTGGAATATAATTTATAATATTTCAAAAAGTAAAAGTAAAATTAGGTTGTAAATTGTTGGTGTTTAGTAGCTAAGTCATGTCCAACTATTTGCAACTCCATGGACTATAGACTACCAGGCTTCTCTGTTCTGTGCTTGTTTTCATCTCTGTCTTTCAAGGAGGGGCTGTCTTTAAAATTAATAATGCAGAATCTCTTGTGCTTTGGCAAAACTTTGCAACTGGTAGACTTCAGCATAGAGGGACCAGGTAGAGATCAGGCCATTTCATCAGGGAATTTTTCCAAATACTAGTAGCATTCGATTTATTTTTCCTTTGAAAATATTTGTTTTCTCAAAGAAAAACCTCCCAGTCTTCTCCAGAAGGAAACTAAAACTTAAACCAGATTGTAAATAGAAGAGTTCCAATAAATGAAAATTTGATCCATACAAGCTGGATCAAAATGAGATATTCAACACTCAAATAATAGAAGTTCCAAAAATAATAGAGAAAAAGGAAAATTTAATAATGGTGATTATGTTGTTGTTGTCGTTCAGTTGCTAAATCATGGTCAACTCTTTGCAATTCCATGAACTGCAGGACGCCAAGGTTCTCTGTGCTTCACTCTCTCCCTGAGTTTACTCAAACTCATGTCCATTGTGTCAGTAATGCCATCCAACAATCTCATCCTCTGTTGCCCTCTTCTCCTCCTGCCAGCAATCTTCCCCAGCATCAGGGTCTTTTCCAATGAGTCGCTTCTTCGCATCAGATGGCCAAAGTATTGAAGCTTCAGCTTCAGCATCAGTCCTTCCAATGAAAATTTTAGTTTGATTTCCTGTAGGATTGACTGGTTTGATCTTCTCTCTGTCTGAGTGACTCGCAAGAGTCTTCTCCAGAACCACAATTCAAAAGCATCAGTTTTTTGGCACTCAACCTTCTTTGTGGTGCAACGTTCATATCCATATATGACTCCTGGAAAAACCATGTCTTTGACTATACAGACTGTTGTTGGCAAAGTGATATCTCTGGTTTTTAATACACTGTCTAGTTTTGTCATAGCTTTCCTTCCAAGGAGCAAGTGTCTTAATTTCATGGCTGTGTACCCCGTCCACAATTGTAGGCCCATAGCTAATGCTGTGACATGATCCCAGTGGGTCTTTGGCATGTACTTAGATGGTCTCCCCATCAAAATTCTGTCTATGACTCTCTCTTGCTCCTACTATTAGGGTTTCCACTGACTTCTCCCTCTGTTAATATCTGCCCTCTGCAATTCCTCTAGCCTTGGGAAAGGTAACTGGAATGCCAACAATTTACCCATTATTTGGATTATGTCTTTGACAAGAACCAGACTATTTTCCCTTGCTCCCTTCTCCCTAAAGAAGACAGGAAAATTCTTCCCCAAACTAGCACTACTACTTAAATTTTCATCTACTTTTCCTGACTATTATTCTCAAAACTCTTGGGAAAGCAGAGTTACGAGAGTGATTAGAAATCTTCTCAGTAGAAATTACATCAGTTCCTTTAATCTCTTGATCAGTGAAGAAACAAACAAAAGATGCAAAGCACTGTGGGTTTTCTGTCTCTAATAGGAGTTAATGTGGACACAGTTGATCATCCTAAAAACCAGTCTTGTCTCCTACCTTTTAGTGAATTTGTCATGTTGATCGATCAGGTAAATTTAGCCAACAGCTGCACCATCAAAATTAATATGGTTTAATTTTAGATTTCGATTAGATAAGATTTTTAATAACTGTTTATGTACCCAAACGATAGAGATTTATAAACTCTTGCTATATGGGCACCCATTAAATGATATCAGGTGATAGTGCTGTATTTAGCTTTCAATTGGCAATTTCAGGAAATAGTCTTTCTTGGTGTGTGCATGTGTGCGTGCGTGTGTGCGAGCGTGCTTAGTCACTTCAGCCATGTCTGACTCTTTGTGACCCTATGGACTGTAGCCTGCCAGGCTCCTCTGTCCATGGGATTCTCCAGGCAAGAATACTGGAGTGAATTGCCGTGCTGTCCTCCAGGGGACCTTCCTCACCCAGGAATCAAATGCGTATCTCCTGCATTTTGGGTGGAAAACATTCAGAAGTTCAACACTCCATGGTTCAGTATAATGCATATTAGTATTAATTTGAAGAATTACAACCTTCAATGACTGTTGGACTGGAAATCAAAAAGACTTCGTTGATTAGGAACTGAATAGGTAACATTAAGAAAATCATTCAACCTTTTGAGTATCAATGTCCTCATCAACAAATTAAAAAGACTGGACAAAATCATCTCTGAGATTAATTTCTAGCAATATATGATTTTATAATTACTATACTGTGGTAGAAAATTATCAATAAAAATAGGAGAATGCAAGTTAAGAAATTTTATTTCAAAACTGAATAGACGTGACTGGTTTCAAATTGATACTATAGGTAAAAAGGAAAAATGTGTTGCTTAAGCACATTATTGAAACCCAGAAAGAAAAGTGAAAAGAAAGCTCCAAACTGTTGTTTCCTTTCTGAGTGTCATCACAATTTTTAAATCTTATAGTTCTTTATTAATATCATAATATTAGGCTCATATTTGCATAGTAATTTAATTTTACAACTCTCATCCTTTATTTAATAAGAACTATCATATATAGAGAGCTTATTATAAGTTAGGTTTTTTATTATGAGCGTGTTATATACATTTTCTAATTTAATTCTCACAGTATGCACTTAAGGTTAGTATTATTATAATAATACATAACAACACAAATTTATTGAGCAGTAAACTGAGGCCTAATGAAGTAGGATAATTGTTCAAGGTCATATAATTAGCAAAGGACAGATTTTTTAACCAGGATCCATCAGATTCCAAAGGCACCTCTTAGCCACTGCAATACTTTGTTTATAATTTTCATAAATATCTTAGCAAATAAACATGCTACATTTTTTAACCTTCTCCAATTTCTAGTCATTCTTTAAAATCTTGGAAATCATTTTTCCTTTTTGCTAAGGAAGATTCTCACCATTACAAAACACGTGTCAATTACACAAAAGTGAAAATATTAACCTTCTTAGCCTTTATGTAAATCCAAGATCTTGTGAAACAAGCAGAAAATTAAAAATACTTTCTTGCCATTGTCTATGGCAGACACAAAGTCAATGGGAAGTTACAGATAAGCAAGGTTTTAGAAGGCACAACCTCTGTCCTTAAACCGTGAACTTAGTGTAATACCTAGTTCCACAAGTAAAGATGTTCTCTTAGAGCCACCTGACTATTCATTGTACCTTTCCAGTGAAAAAAGTAAAAGTTAAGTATAACTTTCTACATAATCCATGTACTATGGATTGAATCACATGCCCCAAAGTGATATGCTGGTATCCAAACCCCCAGTAACCTCAGATTTGACCTTATTTTGAGATAGGGTCTTTACAGATGTAATCAAATTGAAACGGGTTCATTAGTATGGCCTCTAAAACAAATGAGTGGTATTCTTAAATAAAAAGAGGAAATTTGGTCACAGAGTCAGATACATGTAGAAGAAAAATGATGTGAAAAGACAAAAGGAGAAAATGGCCAGCTAAAGCTTACCCTCACAAACCTCAGAAGAAACTAACACCCTGAGTTTAGACTTCCAGCCTCCCAAACTGTGAGACAATAAATTTCTGTTGTTCAAGTCACACAGTTAATGGTACTTTGCTACAGTAATCCTAGCAAACTAACATAACGTGTTCTAGGCCATATGAACAGTGTGTTAAAAACTTTTAGAGATAGCAACAACATTTTTCTGGCTCTAGCCCTTTTTAGAAAAACCAGACTTAGAAATTTACTCACAAACAGTTATCAGTCCTATGCGCCCCCAAGGTTTTCCACTTTTTTCTCCTTGTATTTTCACTGTCTGGCTGACACACTCTCCTTGTAGTCCCTGTTTTATGAATCCTGCTCTTGGCTTCTCACATTTCACTGGTGCAAAGCAAGATGAAGATCAAGAATAGAGGCCACAGGACAGGCCGCAAGAGGCAGAGGGATGCTGAGGACTTGTGCATGGTCCAGCACACTTCAGAAGGAGACCACAGTGTAGTCTGAATCCAACAGACGTCTTATCCTCGGGGTGCATAACCCTTGGTGATCTTAGAGCTAGTATGTTGCTGCTCTCAAACTCAGGGACCCCAATCTTGGCCATAATGGTTACAAATACCAACTTATGAAGTTAATAATTAAATAGTACTATGAATTGCAAAAATCTTAATATGCAGACTGCCATTACTTGCCAACTATCTGGCTATACATAATCAAATGTTTAATAGAAGGCTAAAACACTTATGTATACATTCATTCAGCAAATATTTATTAATCATTGTGGAAAGCCGTGATTATAGAGAGTTTTGGCTATGTGCTTTTGAGCATGGCATGTAACCTCTTGAGCCATGTTTTCTCTATTTGTGTGAAAAAGGAGTTGTATCATATTGAATCATATTCCCTGTAAAGATCTCAGTTCTAAACTTTTATGACTTTTATGATTCCATTCATTTCATATTTTACTAATTCCACCTTTTAATATTTTTAACTTGTGTAGAATCTATGATCCTGATTATAAAGTCCAAATGTGTAGTTGATTTTTCAATCTGCTTAAGATTTCTAATAGTCTTCGAGCAGTTAAAGTTTTCTAGGTCACAGACTAAATTTGGAAAATGGCAAGATTTTAAGCAGCTACTCCTTTAAGATTTAGTACCATACTTTCTATTATCCCCAAATAGCCCTTCTAACATTTACCTTCGACTTCTGAATATGCTATAAACAGTTCACTTACCTTTTCAAAATTAACAGCTATCATGAGCATATTAAAAGGGCACCATTGTGAAGTTTGTTTTATGTTTCTTTCCATTAAAACATACTATTTTCAACATCTTGCTGTTTTGCTTCTTTTCCCTGGTGTTGAGCACAATTACCACAATATTCTTATGACTCTGCTTTAAAGCTCTCCTCCTAGCTGAAAACCACACTACATCGTTAACTCCACAAGGTCCAATAACATTTTCCCAAACATGTTGTGACTGTCACCACTGGAGAGCAATGATTTTAAGGGAAAACGTAGGGTTGGTATGCAGCACTTTGCTTTCTTTAATGCTTTTCTAATTTCAGATAATTATTGAGTTGAAGTTTATTAGCTAATTATGTACATGCTGTGGTATTCAAGTATTACTTTATGTAGCTGACAGTAACTAGAGTTTCCTTCAATACAGGTATTTTTCTTCAGATTTGGGAGGTGAAATTGCACTCTACTAGTTGTAGCTATAGGAAGCCCAGTATGTCTCTAAATAAAATTTAATCAGTTGTAGTTATCAGAGAATTATTCCATGCACCTTGGGGAATTATATTTTTTCTACCAAGATATCATCTAGTGAGAGCTCCACTGAGATGTTCAAAACCTGTAGGCATTGTCTTACCTGTAATAAGGGAAGCAAGGTCAGGGGCAGGAACTTGAACTGCCTGAGCCAAATAAACTTAAGTTCAACTTCAGTACTGTGGTAACATTTTAACATTTCTACTTGTGCTTTTCTGAGTGGTTTCAGAAAACATATAACTTTGTTATCAATTAAAATTAATTTCTTGGGCCTATACTTAGCCCTTAGTTTAGTTTGAATTGATTTATTGATAACTATGAAATAAATTTTAGAAATTGAGTTTGATTTCACAACTACCTTCAGCAAAGCTTTGTAGCATACTGCATTTTTATTCAAGGTGCCATTTGACTTACAGGTCAATTAAAAGCCTCTTTGGTAAGGATGAAAGTTTGCCAGATGTATTCAAAACATGTTTATCCATTCTTCAAATTATCCTGAGGCTCCAACTGGGAGTTCATAGAAAGGTTGGTCATCTGGTAGACTTGAGTACCCCTAAGACCATGTCTCAAAAGATACTTAAAGAAGACCTAGGTTCCTGACTAAGAAATGAGAGAAAGCAAAGTAATTTAAGGCACAAAAGACATTTGATGATGGTGGTAATGATGATGATGATGAGTCCTTTTTATAGCCTTATTTTTGTTTTTATTATTTATTTGGCTGCACTGGGTCTTAGTTGCAAGACATGGAATCTTTGATCTTCCTTGTGACATGTAGGATCCTTTTCTTCTTTTTTTAAAGTTGTGGCATGAGAACCCTTTAGTTGTGACATGTGGGATCTAGTTTCCCAATCAGAGATCCAACCTGTTCCCATGCATTGGGAGCACAGAGTCTTAACCACTGGACCAGCAGGAAGTCCCTTTATAGCATTATTCAGGAATAATCAGCATATAATAAACAGCACATTTAAAGCTTACAATTTCATCATGAACTCATCATTACTCCCAAATGTTTCCTCTTGTCCATCTGTAGCTCTCCTTCCCATTTCTACCTACTCTGTCCCTAAACAACCACCAATCTGCTTTCTGCCATGATAGACTACATTTTCTAGATGTTTGTAGAAGTAAAATCATATAATATATAAGCTTTGTCTGGCTTTTTTCTCTCAGAAGAGTTTTACTCATAGTACTGTCTGTACCATTAATAATAGCTCACTGCTTTTATTACTGAACTGTATTCAGCTGTATACTGTAGATAAGCCATGATGTGTTTATCCATTCACTTATTGAGGATAGCCAAAAAGAAAATGAACATGTCAGCCTTATAATGACAAAGAAATTTGTTCTGCCAATAACACAGTCATGGCATCCGGTCCCATCACTTTATGGCAAATAGATGGGGAAACAATGGAAACAGTGACAGACTTTAATTTGGGGGCTCCAAAACCATTGCAGACAGTGACTGCAGCCATGAAATTAAAAGACACTTGCTTCTTGGCAGAAAAACTATGACCAACCTAGACAGCATATTAAAAAGCAGAGACATTATTTTGCCAACAAAGGTCCACCTAGTCAAAGCTATGGTTTTTCCAGTGGCCATGTATGGATGTGAGAGTTGGACTGTGAAGAGAGCTGAGCACTGAAGAATTGATGCTTTTGAACTGTGGTGTTGGAGAAGACTCTTGAGAGTCCTTTGGAATGCAAGGAGATCAAACCAGTCAATCCTAAAGAAAATCAGTCCTGAATATTCATTGGAAGGACTGATGCTGAAGCTGAAGCTCCAATACTTTGGCCACCTGATGTGAAGGTGTCACTCATTGGAAAATACCCTGATGCTAGTAATGACTGAAGGCAGAAGAAGAAGGGGACAACAGAGGATGAGATGGTTGGATGGCATGACCAACTTGATGGACATGAGTTTGAGCAAGCTCCAGGAGTTGGTGATGGATAGGGAAATCTGGCATGCTGCAGTTCATGGGGTTACATGAGTCAGATACTCCTGAGCAACTGAGCTGAATACCAGGAAGGCCTATTGTGTTACATAATGACATTAGTATTGTCACCCTGCTTATTTAACTTCTATGCAAAGCACATCATGAGAAACACTGGGCTGAATGAAGCACAAGCTGGAATCAAGATTGCCGGGAGAAATATCAATAATCTCAGATATGCAGATGACACCACCTTTATGGCAGAATGAAAAAGTTGGCTTAAAACTCAACATTCAGAAAACTAAGATCATGGCATCCAGTCCCATGACTTCATGGGAAATAGATGGGGAAACAGTGGAAACAGTGACAGACTTTATGTTTTTGGGCTCCAAAATTACTGCAGACAGAGACTGCAGCCATGAAATTAAAAGATGCTTACTCTTTGGAAGAAAAGCTATGACCGACTTAGACAGCATATTAAAAAGTAGAGACATTGCTTTGCCAACAAAGGTCCATCCAGTCAAGGCTATGGTTTTTTCAGTAGTCATGTATGGCTGTGAGAGTTGGACTATAAAGAAAGCTGAGCACCAAAGAACTGATGCTGTTGAACTGTGGCGTTGGAGAAGACTCTTGAGAGTCCCTTGAACAACAAGGAGATCCAACCAGTCAACCCTAAAGGAAATCAGTCCTGAATATTCATTGGAAGGACTGATGTTGAAGCTGAAACTTCAATACTTTGGCCACATGATGTGAAGAACTGACTCATTGGAAAAGACTCTGATGCTAGGAAAGATTGAAGGCAGGAGGAGAAGGGGATGACAGAGGATGATGTGGTTTGATGGCATCACCGACTCAGTGGACATGAGTTTGAGTGAACTCCAGGAGTTGGTGATGGACAGGGAAGACTGGCATGCTGCAGCCCATGGGGTCACAAGGAGTTGGACACAACTGAAAGACTGAATTGAATAACATGAATTATCTTGAAATAGGATCTTGAGCCTTAGAAGAGGCTATACATACCAATACTTTGATTTCAGTCTAGAAAACCTTAGGCAAAAGACTTAGCTAACCTGAACCCAGACTCCTGACCCTTGGGAACTGTGAGATAATGGTTTGGTGGTTTAGACACTGTCATGTCCAACTCTTGTGACCCCATGGACTGTAGACCACCAGGCTCCTCTGCCCATGGGATTGTCCAGGCAAGAACACTGGAGTGGGTTGCCATTTCCTTCTCCAGAGGATCTTATGGACCCAGGGATCAAACCCAGGTGTTCTGCTTTGCAAGCAGATTCTTTACCAACTTAGCTATGAGGGAAGCCCAGTTTGGATTATTTACACCTGTGTGTTTATCATCATCTGTTACACAGCAGAAGTCAAGAAGTGTTTCTATGAAGCAGTAGCACACAAAGACATCAGAGTCTGCCAAGGGGGTGACAAGAAAAGAGAAGACTGCTGGCAGAAGTTGCAGCCTGCTTAAGTGCCTGATAGTGGGCAGAATGAGGGAACATCAAAGTGCTGAAAGAATGCCATTGGATGGAGTGTAGCTATCCAGAAAGGGAATGTATTGAGTTGAGCCTGGAGAGGTAACCAGGACCTGTAAATGTTTGTTCTTCTGGTTAAGAGCACTGAGACCTCAGGAAAGGTTTTTAAAGAATGTTATAGGGTGGAACTTCCCTGGTGGCTCAGATGGCAAAGAAACTACCCGCAATCAAGGAGTCCCAGGTTTGATCCCTGTGTCAGGAAGATGCCCTGGAGACGGGAATGGCAACCCACTCCAGTATTCTTGTCTGGAGAGTCCCATGGACAGAGGAGCCTGGCAGGCTACAGTCCATGCGGTCACAAAGAGTCGGACACACTGAGTGACTAACACATAGGGTGGAGAAGAAGGTGGGATGACTGATGTTATCACATTTGTTTCTCTGGAAAGATTGTTCAGTCTGCAATTTGGAGGCTGGAATTGGAGAGGGTAACAGTAAATATGGATACTAGTTAGGGAGGCAATGTTGTAGCCTTGGAGAGAGAAAGGGCAGTACACAATTGAGTATTAGCCGTGGAGGCCAAAGGTGAACAAATTTGAGAAATATTTAAGAAAAGCCTAGTCAACCACATAGAGATATGGGGTAAAAAGTTGTGTGTACTGATCCAAAGCTAAAAATGTTAGTTCACACTGAGACAAACTCATTGACCTATAGAAGGTAATTGAAGCCATGGGTGTGTATGAAATAGTCTAAGCTATCAGATTTTTGGCACTTAGTTTCTGCAGGATAATATTGCAAGGAAGACTTTTAGTAACCAGAGACTCAGGAAGAAAAAAGTGGCAAGGAGGCCAAGAAAAGAGAATTTTGAAAAGGAGGGAATTATTCACAGTTTAAATACTAAGAAGCCAAATAATATGAGCTCTGAAGATGTCAGCTGCGTTCAGAAGCTCTTACAAAGGACTGTTTGGGTGAGATAATGAGAGTGCTGAGGAAATAGAAATATTGTAATACAGACAGCATTTTGGAAAGTTTGTGAAAAACAGGATGGAGAGAGGACTAGCTAGAGGAGAAAGGAGGTCAATGAGATTTTTAAATTTTCTTTTGCTTCTTTATTTAGAAGTAGGAAAGATTTAAATACCAAGGGAAAGATCCAGTGGAGTGAAATCTTGTTTTTTATTAACACTGTGCTTTTATCACTTAGTGTGATTATCTGTCTTATGGAAAACAAGAAAGTTTTTTATTTAACAGTATATAGTCTTCTAAGATTTCAGAGCTGTACTCTTTTCTTTAGGATCCTGGTTTCAATTTGAATTACCAAAAACTCCAAAGGAAGTTTGTGCAGTAAATAAGCAAACACAGGAGCTCTTTCCCAGCTTAGTGTTTGTCGTTACCGTTGTTCTATGACTTGGGTTAATCAATTAACGAGGCAGTAACTTTATAGCCACCCCTGTCTTCTGAATACTGTCTAAGCATCTGTGACAATTATTCAGGCTCTAAAAGAGGATTGCTACTCACCAGGAGCTCAAAATTTAATGGATGAACAGACGAATAAGAGCACTGGAAGGTTTGTGGAATACTAATGGGAGGCAAAACTGGAGGAGAATTTCTATTGCCGGTAGTGTTATTAAATCTTTCTTTTAAAATTAAATTCTTGTCCTAAGAAGTCTGTATAATGTTTTTTTCTTCTTTTGTTTTTATCTGATACATATCAGAGTGAGCCAAAATCCCATCATCACTATCCTTAAAATAAGGCTGTTATCTATGCCACCCACATTATGGATTAGCAAATTTTATGAAGTCAGCCTTAGCCAGCTTACATTTTTTAGTTTCAGTCTTCACTTTCCCAAGCTTCTGTTTTCCTCCTGAACTTCCTATGACCATTCAGGAAATGGCCAAGACTTTTCTATATGCCCTGCCCTCAAGGCATGGTTGACATTGCAAAACTGCTGAATAATTGCTCACTGTGAGTCTCAGAATAAACTTGTGACAAGGACAACAGAACCTATAGCTTTGAAATAAATGAACCTGGGTATTTTGAATGCCAAAAGTCTGAACTTTACATCATAGAGGAAAAATAGATGAAGAGATCCAAATGTTCCCAGTCAGCTCTGGGAGAACGCCTAATTGCTACCATGTCAAGCACCACCTTTGCCAATTCTAGGAAGCCTGGTGGGAGTCACGTTGGCTTGTAGATGGTTCAGTGACCATTCAAGGCTGCACCAAATATTAATTATGCTAGAAAAACTTTCTCATGGCTACCCTGAAAAGTAGTCTCCAAAAAAGTTGATCGAGACATTGTCCAAAGAAAGTAGAATTCATTTGTACATGGTTTCTGATGTTAGAACATAATTAGTGCATGTGACTTTGAAATGGGAGGACTCACCTGTCCCAGAGTGTACCATTTTTTAAAGCTAAAAAGAACATCATGCATAGGCAGACAGCATATTAGGGAAGATAGAGGAATGGGGCTAAACTTGCTGGATAAAATTAACAATTGTGGATGTTCACCTATATTCTTTTACTTATTAAGTCAAATTACCAAACTGTAAGGCTTCCCCAATGGCTCAGTGGATAAGGAATCTGCCTGAAATGCAGGAGACACAGGAGATGCAGATTTGATCCCTGGGTGGGGAAGATTCCCTGGAAGCAACTCACTCCAGTATTCTTGCCTGGAAAATCCCATGAATAGAGGAGCCAGGGAGGTTATTGTCTGTAGGGTCGCAAACAGTCAGACGTGACTAAGCCCAAGGCACATTGAGGCATAATTGACATCAACCTATAAAACCAATCCAATTTTGAAAGTCTGTATCAATTACTTTAAAATTCTTTTGTTTATTGGATTGTACATGTATCTAAGAACATTATGTGGATATTTCACTTGACAAGTGACAAAACCAGGTCTTTTTTAACTCATGATGTCTCCAAACTGTCAGGGCAATGGGAGTTCCTGATGTGTTCTAAGGTGCATTGCCAAGCTGTATCTTCTCTGGTTGTTGAAGTAATGAGCACTTAAAATGAAACTTGTGGCATTAATTTATTCTATGTAATTCTTCAGCATGTAAATTTTGATAAATTTTATTCAACAGGAAGAAAAAAGTTATTCTTGATAATTTAATCTTTTCAGGTAACATTGTTCATAATTTAAGGCTGCCTTCTTTTGAAAAGTCATGGATATAATATACAAGTTGCTTAATTATTTGACTGACTTGGTTGCTAAGGTCTGCCAAAACATTTTCTTTATTTGGCTTAAGCATTGGTAGTAACCTTCATGTAAAATAGCATAAGATCATCTATTAAAAATATAGATTTTATAAATATATATAAAAGTTCTAGAAGGGTTCTAAGATAGTATATATAAACATATATAGAAACAGAAAAGTTCTAAAAGGGTGTACAGAATTTGTGTGCAGCAGTTAGCTCTGGAGAAAGACACGGAGTGGCAGAGATGGGGGTGGCTAAGAAGACAAATTTTGATTTTTTTTTTCTATATGTAATTCTATATTATTCTTTTTTGTTTTTAAACAATGACCTGGTATTAACTTTGTAACTGAAACGATGTCTGTGCCTTGAGAAACTCATCTGATTTCTTTTGCACATTCTTCATTTGGGGTTTTAGAATGAATTTTCCCTTTTTCTAGGTCATCCCTGTTTGCAGTTTTGCATATAAAACGTGCTAAAAGAGATACCTCTCTGACTAGACTAGACTTTTGTTTTTTTCCTTCTTTCCTATGGAAAAGATTTGTAAGAAAGAAATCAATAGGACACTGGGATTAAATAAAAATCAGTCAGGGCACTAAATTCTCAAGGTGAACATTCAGTAATATCTATTAATCAAAGATTATGTGTATCTTATCTATATATCATCTACGTATAAACTTATTGTAGTATGAATAGATTTGTTTTGGTAATTGTTTAGAGCGATGTGCTCCCAGAATAGGCATTTCAGCAATGGGATAAACTGTGCATTCATGTTTCATATATGGTATGATAAACCCAATCAGTGCTTATTTCACTTTTTATCATGCCTATGATAAGAATTACAATAAAATGGAACATGAAAGCCTTGAAACACCCACTTCTCTGTGTAAATAGAATTTTTCATTTAAGGAAAAAGCCACATGACTGCTTATCTTATTAATGTAGTCTTAGCTTTTGTCATTTTATGTCTTTAAATCAGCTCCTATAAATTTGTATCTGAAATACCATCACACTGAATAAAAGTCTAGAAATGTGGAAGTGAATGTTGCTGAAGAAACTGAGGTATTATTTATTGCAGGACATTCTTCTGGTAGAAATCTCATTTATTTTATTTTAGATGATGGCCCTAGAACTACTGATTTTTTTTTCCAGCTAAAGTAGCCTTGTTTTCTTTTCATATCATACAATGGCATTGCTATCTGTAAGTAACTTTAATACAGCTTCCAGTTTTTATAGTAATTTTCTTGATAGTTAAATTCTGAAGATAGTGACTGACAAGAAAAAAGAAATACCATCATTCTAATTTTGGAGACAAAATTAATAGAGAGGAAAACCACCTAGAATAATTTTTCTTTAAATATTCAGGCAATTTTTAAGGAAATAATTGTCATTTAATTAAATGAAATCAAAATTATTTTTGAAAACCTTAATAATTCAAAAAGTAGTTATCATATTATTACCAAGTATAAGGCAAGAAGTATCTTGAGATATTCATTTATGCATTCAAACTGGGCATCTACTATGTGTCAGGCTGTATTCTAAATTCTGATGATATGTTGGTGAATAAAGCAGACCATACAAAGCAAATTTTTACACTATTATCTCTAGACATTATTTTTGGAACTGGGTGGCAGTAGTGAACTAAAAATAAAATGTTCCTTGCCCTCAAGGTGCTTATATTTTAGCTGATAAAGACAGAAATATGTAAGATAAATAAATAAAATATAGTTTGTCACCCAATGAAAATTAAGAGAAAGTATAAATAAAGCAGAATTGGGGATATGAAATGTTGGGGAGTATATTAGATAGGTATCAGAGTAAAATTAACTGAGACCATGACATTTTAGTAAGCCCCTGAAGACTTCGTTGGTGTTTCAGACGGTAAAGAATCTGCCTGCAATGCAGGAAACCCAGGTTTGATCCCTGGAAGAAGGCAACGGCTGCCCTTCAGTATTCTTGCCTAGAGTATTCCATGGAGAGAGGAGACTGGCGGGCTACACTCCATTGGTTCCAAAGAGTCAGAAGTGACTAACACTTTCACTTTTCACACTGAAGAAAGCAGACAGAGCTATACCTGGGTAACAGCTGATATCTTGACAAGTAGGTATCAGCAGTCCATGGGGTCACAAAGTGTCCGACATGACTGAGCAACTGAACTGAACTGAGAAGTAGAATCCAAAACGAAAGCAATAGAAAATGCAATGGCCCTGAGGTAGGATTGTGTCTGAAACGTTCCAGGAATGGCAAGGAGGTCAATATGATGTTGTGGAGAGAACAGGATGGGATGAATAAAAGATTAGAGGAGCAATGAGGAAGCAATTATCTTTGCAATTGATTTTATATGGCCTTATAGGTCAGTGTAAGTATTGGGGCTTTCACACTAAAATAAATGGAAAGTCATTGGAATTTTTTGAGCAGCAGATGACACATCTTGACTTATGTCTCAACAGGATCACTTTGCTGTCTCTAAAACATACTGCAATGTGGCAAGGGAGAACATAGGGAGACTAGTTGAGAGGCTGTCCCAGTGACTGAATTCAGATATGATGCTGGTGAAGTGGTAAACATGCAAGTATGCTTTGCAGTTGAAGTCAACATTAATAGTATGACCATCTTTAGATGGAATGTGTAAGAAATATAGACATCAAGGATGACCCCAAGGTTTGGGGCTAATTGTGTTACAGTAAGAGTTTTCATTTAACTAACATAGGGAAAACTATACCAGGGAAATTTCCCCCAGCACAGTCCTATGCCTGGGAGTGGTGGTAAATTAAATAATTCATTTTTTAATGTGTTAAATTTGAGATGCCTTTGGACATTTGGGTGAGGATGTTAGACTGTATGGTGACAGATTCAGGCTCACGACATAGTTAGGCATCACTAGCATATCAGTTCAGTTTAGTTGCTCAGTTGTGTCCGACTCTTTGTGACTCCATGAATCTTAGCATGCCAGGCCTCCCTGTCCATCACCAACTCCCAGAGTTCACTCAGACTCACGTCCATTGAGTCAGTGATGCCATCCAGCCATCTCATCCTCTGTCATCCCCTTCTCCTCCTGCCCCCAATCCCTCCCAGCATCAGAGTCTTTTCCAATGAGTCAACTCTTCGCATATAGATGATATTTAAAGTCATTTGATGGGAATAAACCTTGAGTGGGTTCAAAAGAATGGAGGGTGTGAAAAGATATTGAGTATAGATAACTCCCCAAGGAGTTTTGTTGTAAATGGAAGGAGAACAAGGATGGTAGCTGGAGATAGAAAAAAAGATATAAAACATAGCTATAAAAATGGCCATAAACAATATTTGAAAAGTATGTTTTTGAACTTATTATATCATTTTGATTACAGCATCTGATACAATTCATAGTATAACTGTCGCTTAAAAAAGTAGCACCTCAAAGAGGTCACAGTTTGATTAGGATATATACAAAAGGAAGACAATTACAGAAGACACTTCATACATAAGAGGCTCATCAGGCCAGTGAGCATGATTTTACAGTTGTGTTATGAGCTCAGAGAAACAGCACTGATTGTGAGGAATTGATGGTGCTCACAGAGTCACGTGATTCTATACAATTTATAAGAAAATCAAGTAGCAAGAGGCTTTTGTATTAGAAAAGAAGTGGAAACAGAGTGCAAAGTCATAATGTTATTTTGATTTAAACTGAAATTAGAACTTTAAGGGAAAAAATGCCCCTTATGGGAGGAAATTTTTTTCCAGAAGGAATTGGACAGGGAGGCCTGGCATGCTGCGATTCATGGGGTCGCAAAGAGTCGGACACGACTGAGCGACTGAACTGAACTGTATATTATTCTTAAAGTAAGAGATGGGTATCATAAACCTTAAATATTTTATATAAAGTTTATTACCATCTATTAAGTGTTGTAGTTTTCTCCCCCCTAGTTAGTTAGTTCAGTCGCTCAGTCATGTCCGACTCTTTGCGACCCCATGAATCGCAGCACATCAGGCCTCCCTGTCCATCACCAACTCCCAGAGTTTACACAAACTCTTGTCCATTGAGTCGGTGATGCCATCCAGCCATCTCATCCTCTGTCGTCCCCTTCTCCTCCTGCCCCCAATCCCTCCCAGCATCAGGGTCTTTTCCAATGAGTCAACTCTTCGCATGAGGTGGCCAAAGTACTGGAGTTTCAGCCTCAGCATCAGTCCTTTCAATGAACACCTAAGACTGATCTCCTTTAGGATGGACTGGCTTGATCTCCTTGCAGTCCAAGGGACTCTCAAAAAGAGTCTTCTCCAACACCACAGTTCAAAAGCATCAATTCTTCAGTGCTCAGCTTTCTTCACAGTCCAGCTCTCACATCTATACATGACCACAGGAAAAACCATAGCCTTGACTAGACGGACCTTAGCTTCCAGTATCTCAAAATATGACCTTATTTGGAAATAAGGTTATCACATGTGCAATTATTTAAGTTCCAAATAAGTTCGTTGCATATGTAATTGTTTAAGATGAGGTTGTAGTGGAGTAGCGCTCAGTCGCTCAGTCATGTTTGGCTCTTTGCGAACCTATGGACTGTTTGTAGCCTTCCAGGTTCCTCTGTCCAGGGGATTCTCCAAGCAATAGTACTGGAGTGGGTTGCCATTTCTACTCCAGTAGTGGGGTAGAATGGGCCCTCAACCCAGTATAATTGGTGTCCTTATGAGAGGAGTAGAGACAAAGAGATGCAGACACCTAGAGAAGAAAGTTATGTGACACCAGAGGCAGAGACTGAAGCATTGCAGTTACAAGCCGAGGGGCACCAAGGATTGGTGACACTCACCAGAGGTGGGAAGAGGCAAGCAAGAATTCTCTCCTACAGGTTTCAGAGGAGTCATGGCTCTGCTGACACCTTGATTTCAGACTTCTGGCGTCCAGAATTGTGAGGCAATAGGCTTCTGTTGTTTTAAGCCACTCAATTTGTGGTTTTGCTAAGGTGAGCTTAGGAAATGAATACACTGTCTGTTACCCTCCCTTCACCATGGTTTTTCTTTTTATGGGTTCAGTTGCCCATGGTCAAACATGGTCTAAAAATATTAAGTGGAAAATCCAAGAAATAAAGAGTTCATAACTTTTACATTGCATGTTATTCTCAATAGAGTGATGAAATCTCAAGCCATCCTGCTCTGCCCTGCCTGGGATGTGAGAACCATCTCTGTCCAGCATAGTCCCCAGCTAGTGATGTTAGTCACTTAGCAGGCATCTCAGTTAACAGACCGACTATAGCAGTATTATAGTGTTTGTTTTCAAGTAACCCGTATTTTACTTAATAATGACCCCAAAGCATAAAAGTAGTGATGTTGGCAATTCAGATATGCTGTGACTGTGCCTAATTTATAAATTGAACTTTATCATGTTGTTGCTGCTTAGCCTTTAAGTCATGTCCAATTCTTTGCAACCCCATGGACTGTAGCCCACCAGGCTCCTCTGTCCATGGGATTTCCTGGGCAAGAATACTGGAGTGTGTTGCCATTTCATCCTCTAGGGGGTCTTCCCTACCCACTGATCAAACCCACATCTGCATTGCAGGCAGATACTTTACTGCTGAGCTACATCATAGATATGCATATATAGGAGAAAATATAGTATATATAGGATTCAATACTGTCTGTGGTTTCAGGCATTCACTGAGGGTATTGGAAAGTACCTCTACAAGATAAGGGGAAATGACTATAAGAAAATATAACTTTAAAATTCTTTCTTAGAATTTAGGTTCCATGATGAAAAAAAATTAAACAAAAATACAGCAACAGGGCAGCCAGAGATGTGTATACAAAGTGAAGAATCTATAGTATCACTACATTATCAAGTATACAGCTATTAAGCATTGACTTAATATGCTTGATATTAAGATTCTTTACCTACCTTATCTCAAATCTCTAAAGTAGGCTTTCTGCGAAAAAAAATTACAAACAATAAATGCTGCAGCAGTTGTAGAGAAAAGGGAACCCTCTTGCACTGCTCTTGGGAATGTATATTGATATAACTGCTATGGAGAACAGTATGGGGTTTCCTTGAAAAACTAAAAATAAAACTACCATATGACCTAATTCCACTCCTGGGTATGTACCCTGAGAAAACCATAATTTAAAACCACACATGTACCCCAATGTTCATTGCAGCACTATTTACAATAGCCAGGACATGGAAACAAACTAGGTGTCCATCAACAGATAAAGGGATAAAGAAAATGTGGTACCTCTATTTGTTATTCAGTCTCTTAGTTGTGTCTGACTCTGCAAACCCATGGACTGTAGTACTCCAGACTTCCCAGTCCTTCATCATCTCCAGGAGTTTGCTCAAACACATGTCGGTTGAGTCAATGATGCCATCCAACCATCTCATCCTCTGTTGTCCCCTTCTCTTCCTGCCTTCAATCTTTTCTTTCCCAGCATCAGGGTCTTTTCCAATGAGTCCATTCTTTGCATTAGGTGGCCAAAGTATTGGAGCTTCAGCTTCAGCATCAGTCCTTCCAATGAATATTCAGGTTGATTTCCTTTAAGATCTCCTTGCAATCCAAGGGACTCTCAAGAGTCTTTTACAACACCACAGTTCAAAAGCATCAATTCTCCAGTTCCCAGCCTTCCTTATGGTCCAACTCTCATATCCATACATGATTACTGGAAAAAACATACTTTTGAGTAGACAGACCTTTGTTGGCAAAGTAATGTCTCTGCTTTTTAGGTTGGCTCAGATGGTAAAGCATCTGCCTACAATGTGGGAGACCCAGGTTCAATCCCTGGGTTGGGAAGATCTCCTGGAGAAGGAAATGGCAACCCACTCCAGTATTCTTGCCTGGAAAATTCCGTGGATGGAGGAGCCTGGTAGGCTACAGTCTATTGGGTCACAAAGAGTCGGACACGACTGAGTGACTTCACTTCACTCACTTAGGTTGGTCATAGCTTTTCTGCCAAAGAGTAAGTGTCTTTTAATTTTATGGTTGCAGTCACTGTCGGCAATGATTTTGGAGCCCAAGAAAATAAGTCTCTCACTGTTTCCATTGTTTCCCCATCTATTTGCCATGAGGTGATGGGACCGGATGCCATGGTCTTAGTTTTTTGAATCCTGAGTTTTAAGCCAGCTTTTTCACTTTCCTATTTCACCTTCATCAAGAGGTTCTTTAGTTCCTCTTCTCTTTCTGTCATAAGGGTGGTGTCATCTGCATATCTGAAGCTATTGATAAATCTCCCAGAATCTTGATTCCAATTTGTGCTTCATGCAGCCTGAACGTTTTATATGATGTACTCTGCATATAAATTAAATAAGCAGGGTGATAATACATAGCCATGACATACTCCTTTCCTAATTTGGGACCAGTCTGTTGTTCCATGTCCAGGTCTAAATGTTGCTTCTTGACATGCATACATGTTTCTCAGGAAGCAGGTAAGGTGGTCTGGTATTCCCATCTCTTTCAGAATTTTCCACAGTTTGTTGTGATCCATGCAGTCAAAGGCTTTAGTGTAGTCAGTGAAGCAGAAATATATATTTCTCTGGAATTCTCTTGCTTTTTCTGTGATCCAGCAGCTGTTGGCAAATTGATCTCTGGTTCATCTGCCTTTTCTAAATCTAGCTTGTACATCTGGAAGTTTTCAGTTCACATACTATTGAAGCCCAGCTTCAAGGATTTTAGCATTACCTTGCTAGCATGTGAAATGAGTGTAATTGTTCAGTAGTTTGAATTCTGAACTCAGATCATGAACTCCTTATTGCAAAGTTCAGACTTAAATGGAAGAAAGTAGGGAAAACCACTAGGCCATTCAGGTATGACCTGAATCAAATCCCTTATGATTATACAGTGGAAATGGTACATGTATACAATGGAATATTAGTCAGCCATAAAAAAGGATCAAAATGGGGTCATTTGCAATGTATGAATCTAGAGTCTATCATACAGAGTAAAGTAACTCAGAAAGAGGAAAACAAATATCATAAATTAACACATATATGTGGAATCTAGAAAAAAATGCTACTGATGAACTTATTTAAAGGGTAGGAATAGAGATGCAGCCATAGAGATGGATTTATGGACACAGAGGGGATGAGGAGGAGGGAAATTGAGAGAGTAACATTGACATATATTCACTGCTATGTGTAAAATAGCTAGCTAGCTGCTGTATAGCACAGGGAGCTCAGCTCAGTGCTCTGTGGTGATCTAGAAGGATGAGACTGGGGGAGAGTAGGAAGGAGGCTCGAGGGAGGGGATATATGCATACATATAGCCGACTGACATTGTTGTACAGCAGAAAGTGACACAACATTGGAAAGCAATCATCCTCCAATTGAAAAATAAATAAATTTAAAAAATAGTGAGTGAGGCAAAATTCTGTTAGATCTGAGCCCTTCTTCCCTGTTATATGCCTCCCTTCCATTAAGATACAATGAAAATAACACGTGGGAAAATTATGAAGATGAAAAAAAATATATGTAGCTTCTGTGTTTATAATTTCCTAACACTTCATTTTTTGATACATGAAAACTTTTGCTTCATGGTTTATGTATTTCAAGATAAAGAGATTCAACCAATAGAGGCATCATATGAATACTCCATGGTGCATGGCTTGTATGAACAGATGCCAACATAAAAAGAAAGCACTATGTAACTCTCAAAATAAGAATTAAAAAAAGAGATGCCATAATTTCTGAAAAGGTTGCTCAAGGGAATAAAAGTAATTTGCTCCTATCTCAAATAAGCAAGGAAAGAAAACAAAGACTTGACAGAGTTCTTTACTGTAATGTATCACCTCAGATAGGAAAATGCAAAATGTGTCAAACTCAGAATAAATGAACATAAACAATGAAAAATGAGTAAGCTATGAATGATTTTTAAATAGGTTTATTAAGTAGAATATCTGGAAATAATGGTACCCAAAACATGGAGGAAAGATAATATACACTGTGACTTTTGTTACAAAGTCAGAGGCTTGTGTTTTGAAGAAAATGGAGAAAAAATAAATACAAGAGAAAATGTTCTATTAAATGATAAGTGGAAAAATCAGAGAAAGTATTTATGACTTCTACCAGTCCCATATACGTGTATATATGTTTCAGTGTTTAGCTTTCTGACTTTTTGCCTTCTCTTATGCATCTTACATGTATCGATGCTTAGTGAAAGAAAAGTATTTTTGAAAAATAACACTGGATCAGATAACAGGCTCCAGGTTTGATGGATAAATTTCCCTACCGTCCAATTCTTCAAGATAGTCTGTTTACATTGGTCTCATGTGGCTAAGTTATTGACCATAACCTTAGCTGAATTTCATTCTCTCTTGTCCAAAAGCATCTTTGTCTTTTTGTAAAGCTGAAAAAAGTTCAAAGGTCAGGCAGCTGGAGAGAATTGTGGCCATGGAGGCGCCATTTTCCTGCACTCCAGTCCTCATCATCTCTAACTCTTCCTTCTTTGTACTATTGCTCTTATCCCAAAGCAAACTGCTCACTGGGGCAACTGACATTTTCGAGAACATATTGCAGTGGAACCCATAAAGCTTATTTGTGTTGAAAAATGGAAAGGCTATGCTTCATACATCAGCCACATAACATATTCCTCAGTGAGCTCAAGACAAAACTTCCATTTCCTGTTACTATATCAGCAAAATCATCTGCAATTATTTTGTATGTTATTGTGAAACAGCATAGTAATTAGGAAGATAAACTTAGGTACCAAACAGAGTTGGTGTCTTCTTTCAGTCTTTTCTGCTTACAAGGTGATGCTGCACAAATGATTTAATTTCTCTAAGCCTCCAGTGCTTTCTGATAGGGTTTGTGAGAACAAAGGACATGATGCTTAGAAAGCATTAATATTAGTGTCTGTAGACAGTGGACAAGAAGAGCTAAATATTTTCATCATTATTTGTGCAAGTTTAGACAGCTTACTTAACTACTCTGCTTTAGTTTCTTTGTTTGTAAAAAGGGGGATAATTATATTATCTGATTCAAAGAGCTGTTCTGGAGATACAAAGGAGAATATTCCAAGAGCACTCAGAATAGCGTTTGACACAACTGCTGCTGCTGCTAAGTCACTTTAGTCGTGTCCGACTCTGTGCGACCCCAGAGACGGCAGCCCACCAGGCTCCCCGGTCCCTGGGATTCTCCAGGCAAGAACACTGGAGTGGTTGCCATTTCCTTCTCCAATGCATGAAAGTGAAAAGTGAAAGTGAAGTCGCTCAGTCGTGTCCGACTCTTAGCGACCTCGTGGACTGCGCCCTACCAGGCTCCTCCATCCATGGGATTTTCCAGGCAAGAGTACTGGAGTGGGGTGCCACTGCCTTCTCCGTTTGACACAAAGTAAGTGGTTTGTTTGACACAAAGTAAGTGGTTAATAAATATAAGCTTCTATCATCATCATCATCAACAGTATTAGCATGATCAGCAGCATTATTCATTAATGGGATAGTAGTGAAGTAAGATTCCCCCTAGGTTCATTTACAATTACTTTACATTAAGTGTGACCAGCTTTGTGTAGGTGGATTAGTCTGTGTGATTTTAGGTTTACTTGAAACAAAACAAAACACTCCATGTCATCCATACATATCTTTCCCACAGAGTTCTCCACCACTAAAAACTCACCATGACACTCTGAGTTTAGAAGTCTCCTCTCCAATGGATCACCTTTAAATTGGGAAGGAGTTTAAAATATGTAAACATCTTTATTTGAAGAGCAATAATACCCAAAACCAATTATAATATGATTACAGAACAATTTATCAGGTCACTTTCCTTCTTAGTGGAAAGAACATGGTAAAAATCAGAGCTGTTGGATTCCCAAAATGGTAGTAGAGTAGATCTGTAGGAGTAATAAAAATCAAAATATAAGGCAAAGAAAGAACAGGTGAGAACTGCCAAAAAGCAACACAGTTACTTTAAAGTGGGGTTTTATCCAAATAACTGAAGATGTTGAAGTTGCTTCTCTTGACCCTGGATGCAAACACAGTTCCAGAAAGGTTTGGACCAGGAATTATTGGCAGAATTTGATTTATAAAATATGTCCTTGGAATGCTGCAGGAAGCAAAGCCCAAGGGAGCGTGTATTCTCTCAGAAAGCATGAAATGAATTAATGTAGTCATTCAAATCTTTCATAGTGGGAAAAGAGGCTGTTGATAAGAAATGGCTGCCTGATTAGTCTTTTGAGTAATAAAAGTTCAGTAGAAAATGTGTGTGAAAGAAAAACTTTGAAAAGCTTAGGTTTATGAAGAAACTGTTTTCAGCAAAAATGTCAGTAAATTATAAAATCTTTTGTGAATGAAAATGAAAG
Organism: Bos javanicus; assembly: GCF_032452875.1. Taxonomy (NCBI): domain Eukaryota; kingdom Metazoa; phylum Chordata; class Mammalia; order Artiodactyla; family Bovidae; genus Bos; species Bos javanicus. The sequence continues at coordinate 28,095,160 of NC_083887.1, read as the reverse complement.
ATGAAATTGAAAATTTAGCAAAGGGTGTATTAAGTATTAAAATACCAACATTTGTGTAAAATTGTTGATTTTAGTGACTTTTAGCAGTACCAAATTTATGTAAGGTCATGAATAATATGGTGAATCAACATTATACAGACAGTGAATGTGAACGTTTTAGAGAAATTACTCCCATCACACCGACTTTTTGAAGTTCACTGACCTTGGAAATTCCTTTTTTTGGCACAGGTACAAAATGATCCAGATTGACTTTCTATGTATTCACATTTGCCACATAATAAGCAATCAAGAGATAATTAACAGTCCTTGAACTCACTTTTAACTTTAAAAACTCAGCCGAAGTAACAGCTATTTCATATTGCAAGGCTGTGGCCTTTCAAAAAATGACTGTGAATGATGCAATATGTAATCAAACTAGTATCAGTCTGACCAAATCAAGAATTAGTACCCTTTGTGGTGAATGTACAGATGAAAGGAGAGGTCATTCTGTATTAGAACATCAGGACCGGGCTGAGGCAAAATCAAATAATAGGTATCCCCCAGAAAGAGAGGTTTTAAGATGATCACAGAGTTGACTGACCCCTAATTTATCTTCCCATCAACTTACACAGTGTCTGAAAATTCTACCATTAAATCCCCATTTTGAGTTGATATCATGTCCAGAAGATATGGCTTGTTTAGGTAGAAATGAGTTAGCTCAATGGGGTAAAAAACATCAACACATTTGCTTCTATTATTTATCAGATCAGTTTGCTGTCTTCTAATATAGAGAAGAGCCAGGAGAGAAGGGGACATACTGTAAGAAATGTCTAGAATAAGGACTTGCTTATAGAGACCTAATCCACACAGATGACACACAAGGCAAGAGTTTGGGAGGAAGACTGTAAAGGTTGAAGGTAGGAAACCAAATTGGGGGATAAAGGCAATGGCACCCCGCTCCAGTACTCTTGCCTGGAAAATCGCATGGATGGAGGAGCCTGGTGGGCTGCAGTCCATGGGGTCGCTAAGAGTTGGACACGACTGAGCAATTTCACTTTCGCTTTTCACTTTCATGCATTGGAGAAGGAAATGGCAACCCACTCCAGTGTTCTTGCCTGGAGAATCCCAGGGACGGGGGAGCCTGGTGGGCTGCCGTCTATTCGGTCACACAGAGTCGGACACGACTGAAGTGACTTAGCAGCAGCAATGCAAATTCTATGGAAATTATCACTAACTTGACAATTTATTTAAATATGGTTATTTTATAACATTTCTGACAGATTTTACTAATACAATTAAACTTATTTAAAAAAAATATTGAAATCTTTTAACATTACCTAAGGGATCCTGAAGACAATGTAATATGCTTTGCTGTATCTAGGATTGAAACTCAAAAAAAAAAAAATAAATAAATCTGAAAAAAAAAATAAATCCGAACTTGTAAACCCAACATTAAATGATTATCATCCTTATTTGCATGGAAAAAATAAAACTTGATCTCCTACTCCATACCTAAAAGTTAACTGAAGATAGATCACAAACTTAAATGTAAATCCCAGAACCTTAATACATAGAGGAAAAACTGGGGTAGGTAGAGATTTCTTCGGAGAAGGCAATGGCAACCCACTCCAGTACTCCTGCCTGGAAAATCCCAGGGACGGGGGAGCCTGGTGGGCTGCCATCTATGGGGTCACACAGAGTCGGAGACGACTGAAGCGACTTTGCAGCAGCAGAGATTTCTTAAGCAGAACACTGAAATCAATAACTACAAAAAAAAAAAAAAAAAGATAAGTTGGATTTCATCAAAACTAAATGTGCTCATCAAAAGTCACTGTGAAGAAAACATAAAAACCACAGATTGGGAAAAATATTTGAAGTATATTCACACGACAAAGGACTTGTGTCTGGATTTTAAAATAAAAGTATGAAAAACCGGGTAAAGAGATAGTGACTTAGATACTTCACAAAGTAAAATAAACAAAAGGCTAATAAATACATGAGTAGGTGTTTACCATTATCAGTTATCAAACAAATGCAAAATAAAACTACAAGGTACCATTTCACATCCTTTGGAATGGCTACAATCAAAAAGATTTATAACACTAAGTACTAATATTGGCAAGGCTTTAAGGTAACTCGTACACTGGTGCTGGTGCTGCTGCTGCTGCTGCTAAGTCGCTTCAGTCATGTCCGACTCTGTTTGACCCCATAGACGGCAGCCCACCAGGCTCCCCCATCCCTGAGATTCTCCAGGCAAGAACACTGGAGTGGGTTGCCATTTCCTTCTCCAATGCAGGAAAGTGAAAAGTGAAATTGAAGTTGCTCAGTCGTGTCTGACTCTTCGCAACCCCATGGACTACAGCCCACCAGCCTCCTCCATCCATGGGATTTTCCAGGCAAGAGGATTGGAGTGGGGTGCCATCGTATACTGCTGGTAGTAGGATAAAATGGCCCAACCACTTTAGAGTGGTCATTGGTAATTTATTTTAAAGTTAAACATGCATCTACCCTAAGATACAGCAGTTTTACTTCTATGTATTCACTAAAGAGAAATGAAAACACAAGTTCACAAAAGCTCAAATGTCCATTAACATGTGGTGGAACAAAAAATTATGATATATTCATTAAATGGAATACTATGCAGCAATGAAAGACACTAACCACTGCATGCAATAGTATGACTAATCTCCAAAAACCTCAAATTAAACAAACAATTCTAGGCACAGAATACATACTCTGTGATTCAATTTATATGAAATCCAAAATTAGGCAAGTATATGATGATAGAAATCAGAAAGTGGTTGCCTAAATGGGGGTAGGGATAGGGGAAGGAGGTAGGAGGATGTAATTGATTGGAAAGGGGCTTGTAGAAACATTCTGGTGTGATAGAAATGCTCTAAATCTTGTTTTGGGTGATGGATTAATGATTGTATAGATTTTTACAATCTAAAATACGTGTATTTTTTGATGCTAGTTATATGCCTACAGAAAATTGTTCTCAAATGGATTCTTATGTGTTGAATTTCTATTATCTTCAAGCACTGTGCTAATGCCTTTTTAAGTCATATCTATAAGCAGATTTAACAATCCTTATAGGATAGTTTTTTCCCCCTTATTTTAACATACAAAGAAATGGAAACTCTTTAGATTTGCTCCATGAAACTTACAGGGCTAATAAATGACAGAATGATATTTAAGCCAAGATCCATTGCCAAAATCCATGCTCTTCCCAAACTGCCACATTTTCAGAGTCAATATTTCCTACAGTCCCTGAGGATAAAATAAACAAGCTTGGAAATTTAAGGATGCAGTTGAAGTGGGTGGAGTTATGGAGAAAACAACTCAAAAATTGTGACCTGCTATCTGAAATTTTGTTTGTAAAAGCTTATGTGTCATAAAGAGATGCACAAAATGATTCTCAGCACAATAGTGAACTCACACAATGCCAATTATCTAAATGATTTCAATGTGAACTATTTTAAGAAGCTGTTTTTTGGTGCATGCACCTGTTAGAATAAATCACTTTATAATCTTTTCTTTTGATAGAATTACAACTGTTCAAAGTGTTTGGACAAAAAGGTATTCTTTCTTCTTCTATTGTTCCCTGCTAAAATAGCACTTTATTGACTAGAAGAAAGCAACTATAGAGACATGGAGAACAAATATGACTTTTAAAAGGACAGTCTGAATAATTCTGGAGTAAATGATATAGCTAGAGAAGCTCTCAAAAGTTACTTTTCTATAAATGAGCTTCTCTTGCTCGTTGTCATAGGCCTCAGATTTTTTTCTATTAGAGATTAATATTTTTTATGGCTTGCTGGTATTTGCTTCTCACAAATGTCTTATTGAAATGCAAATACCTCTTGGAAGAGGTAAATTAGGCCATATCAATACAAACATGTGTTCCTAGATAAGAAAGTTGAAAATAAGGCAAGTAGGCAACCATATAGCAATGTAAAAATATATCAAAATAACACTACATACACATGAATTTACCCAATGTTACTTGTCAGATTTAGCCAGTAAAAAAAAAAACAAGAACAAAAACAAAGGAAGTATGCTGTTTAGGCTAGGATAGGCAATGCTGTGGTCATGCATAAATCCTTAAAACTCAATATTTTACACAATAAGGTTTATTTCTCACTCAGAAGATTGCCACTGTAGATCAGGTGACTCTCAAGACACCTTTTGTTCATGTGATAACAGAAGGATTCGGGTTGTTTCCAGCTTCTTTTGCCTTCTCAGAAGTGACATCCATGATCTCTGCCAAGGACACAGTGGGCCCTACCCCTGCACACATCCCATTGATCGGAACTCAGCCTGGCTGTCTACCTGACTACAAAGAGCAGGAGGAAATATACCATTGTCTGCCCAGAGAAAGGAAATGGTGTAAATGGACACATGCAGCCCTAATTATTCCACAGCAGAGTTATCATTAGTAGTGAGGAAACACTGAAAGGCAGGTGGGCAAATTTCAACTGTGAATGTAGCCAATTTTAGGAAAGACCTGGGACGGTCCCACTTGTATATAAATGAAACACTTAGAAACTACAAGTCACCTCATTCCACACACATACTCTCACAGCATGAACTATGTCATCCCCAGGAGTACTGACTTTTTGATTGCTCCATTTTATTGATTCTCAAACCTTATCCTCCAGGAAGGTCTGATGTGTTCTTTTCACCAAGGCAGAGGGATGTCATCTGCAACGTGATCACATTTAGTTCTCTACCTTCTTGATATCCCTAAGAAGTTCATAGCTTCTTAGGGATGAGGGATCGTGTGCCCCTCATCCCCTCAAGTAAAATGCACTTAAGAGAATGTTCCTTACTTTAAAATCATTAAAAGAAAAGAAACATTTGATTTGCAGATTTAGTATGCCTATAAATCTCAATAGTCATACCAAATCCTTTGGAATGTGGAGCTGGACTTCCAGGAGAAAATGATGTAAAGAAAAGACCAAATAAGACTCTTTGTGGATAAATTACGAGCTTAATTGACATTCATTTAATTTAAATATCCTTTATAGCATAAGGATTTCCAAGTTTTATCATCATTTGCATTTATGATAAAATGCACCTCTAAGGAGGTAGAAATTGGAGAAGGAAATGGCAACCCACTCCAGTGTTCTTGCCTGGAGAATCCCAGGGATGGGGGAGCCTGGTGGGCTGCCGTCTATGGGGTCGCACAGAGTTGGACATGACTGAAGCGACTTAGCAGCAGCAGCAGCAGCAAGGAGGTAGAAAAGGAAATTTTGTTTTTATTTGAAAACTATCTTTGCAGGGATCATTTTATTAGTAAGAAGAAAGATTCAGCAAACACTTCTATCTAGCTCTAACATTTTTCATCAAGATGAGATAAAAAGTAAATTCTTTATAGAAACATTCCAAAAGATTTTACCATTCTTTGACAAAAATACTGTTTCACATATTAGGTAATAAGAATTGATCATCATGAGCTCAGTACAGTAAGATGTTTGCAGTAATTACTCCTGACATTATCACAAGCATTACAGTGTTTAACAAATATCTCATAAATATAACGAAAATGATTATAATAAGTGATTTGTCATTCCATTCCTTTGCAATTTGATAAGCATAGCAAAATACCAGATGATTCCCGTTACTGCAAAAATCAATTGGCAGGTGATAAATAATTTTTCACAAGATGATTAAATCAATGTCAGCCTTAGAGTGAAAAAGCTTATTGGGCATATTATGAGTAGAGCAACACTGATTGTTTCTGAAGCCACTGTTTTCTTAGCATGAGGTTTAAATAAATAATGGATTTATTGAAGGTTAGAGAAATGGCCTCGCAATACAAAGGCGAGGTTGGAATTTATCATGAATGGAAACCAAAGTAAACAGCAAACCACCACCGCCGCCATCACCACAGCCGCAACATTCAATTTCTGATTTCTTATAACCATCTGCATTTGATTGCTAAGTATTTGGTAGAAGTCCTCTTGTACATCAAGTCAATTAGATAAAAAAATTCTGGTCACGTTGAGTATTTCTTTCAGGACACATGATTTTGATGATTTTCGATGCCCTTTCCCTCTCTTTTTGTCTTGGTGGCCATGATGGAATAATCTCTAAGAATAGGGAGATGATGAGCCTGAATAGAGCAGCTGTGTGATTGACCATCGCAGTGGTCACGATTCAGAGGACCAAATCAGCTAACTGGGGTGAGGATTAGCACATGGAAACTGCTGATTGGCGAGCACCGCCTCCTCTCCGCTCCAACACAACATGACACGTCCTCCAGCCAAGGCATCTGAAATCTGAGATTGTGGCACGAACTCGAAGTGAGGGTGCTTTCCTAAAGGAAAGAGAAAATTAGAGACAGAAAAAAAGCCTTGATGATAAGCACTATGATTAGGACCATGATAACCACAGTTCAAGCTGAAGCATAAAAGGCTTTGGGTTTTTTTTTAACAGACATCAGTGAACATGGCAGATGCAGCTTTGACCGTCCTCAGCAGTAATCCTTGTTCAGTCTAAATCTAGTAGCCTTATATTCTTAGCAATTTAAATGTGTTGAAGAAAATTTAAGAAAAAAAGATATAGTACATGAGAATATTAATGTCTGAGTTTTCTAAAGGTTATGGAAACAATAAAAGATAATATGGCAATTATGCTTTAAAAAACAGTGTAAATGTAAAACAAATGAAGTTAATTTTTTTGTTAAGAAGTCAGTGTTCAGCACACAATCAGGATAAATTATATTATTCCAGGTCATCACCTCCTTGGAAATCTTTCTTGCAGACTCACTCCCAATCACAAAACTTTCTCTATTCATAAATACCATACATTTCAAAAGTGGAGGATAATCTTACTTGAATTTAAGTCAAACCAATAAACACACAAATATATTATTTACCTATTTACTAATTTTTTTCTAATAATTCATTTTTCACATGAGATTTTATATGTGGGAAGTAGGGGTAAGGAGGGGGCTTAGATTTGAGAGTCAGTTGAGGAAGAGAGTGGAGTCAGCAAAGCTAAATTTGGGGGTCTTTAACTTTTTTCAAAGTATATGATTTTTGTGTTGTTTTAGAAATGCAAAGGACTGATCCCATAAAATCCCATTTGAATGTTTTAATCCTAAATATATAATTTCTGTATCTTGTCAAATTTTAATCTATGTTGTACATAAATTCATAATATAAGGGAGTAAACCCATAGAGCTTAGGATAATTTTTGGTTCAAAGAAGGCTTAAAGGTAGAATTTGAATATGTCTCTGGTGCCATTTTTTAAAGGAGAAATGAAATTCTCTGGAATTTATAACAGAATCAGTTTGCATATGAATTAAGTCATGACTATTTACCAATAATTTTCTAAATGTTATTTACAAATGAAAATCACAAGTGAAACATTCTCCTTAGCTTCTCAGATCAACTTCTCAGATATGTCAACTTTTCCAGTGGTCAGAAGCCATCTTACTTTTGAATTGTGCATTCTTCCTTCCAAAAAACATTCATTGAAGATTGATGTGCTGATCTTGCACTAAGCACCAAAATCAATTGAATTTTGCCAAGACACTTGACTTTTCAATAGGGATCTCATTTTATTGCCAGAGTATAAAAAGTGGAACAGTTTTACTTTAAACAAATATTGACAGGGTCAATTGAATAGGCTTTTTTTCCAAGAGCTGTATTTTAATCCATATATCTAAGTTATTCTAAATAATATTCAAATAGAAAATATTCATAAAAATATGTCAGTTAACTTCAAAATCATCTTTAAATTTTTAGGACACTCGATATTGACAACGTTTAGAAATCCAGCCAGCAATTCTGCCTCTGAGTGTTGAGGTAAGACAGTTTGTGCATATAAAAATAAGTCATTTACTAAGTGTTTAATAAAATTATCTATTTATCTTAATAGAAGACTAAAGTTATCAAAGGTTATCATATGTTAAAGAACATAAAAAGGATGACAAATATGGAGAAAAAATACTAGTGAGAAGAGGAGAGTATAGTTTCATGATTTTGAAAGCATATATTTGAAAACTATAGAGAAAGAGATGGAATTATTTTATACATTTACAGAGGTAAGAATAAATTGATATATTGAGCCTAAATATAGGGAAGAATTTTCCATTAAAATTATCCCAAAGGGAAAAAGAAAAAAAAAAGATGAGCTGACTCAGGAGGCTGTGATTTCTCTCTTACTGGGAATATTCAAGAGCAGAAAGGAATTCCTATATGTACTCAACAAATATTTAGTGCCTGCCTTTAACTTGTGTATCTGGTGCTGTGTGGCCACTGGAGTAAAATGTGCATAAATCCAGATGAAATATCTGCCCACATGGAATGTCCAAGCTAGTGGAAGAGACAGACACAAATGAATAGATGTTCTAATTACTACTTTGCAGGAGTAGAAAGAGATGGGGCCAGAAAAGCATGCAGTACAAGGGCCATCTTAGTCTGGAATGTCAAGGGAAGGAGGTGCGAGTGAATTGAGATGCAAGACTAAGAGGGAGCTAACTGGGTAAAGAGGAAACAGAGGCAAAGCAACAGAGATAGAAGCAAGTGTGGCCTAGCCAAGAAACTGAAAGAAGCCAAAATTGGAGGAAGGAGAGTCAGGGGAAAGGTATTGTGAGGTGAGCAGCCAGTGGTGAGACTCGGTGTGATCCTACAGGCAATGTGAAGCATTCTTTAGTGTTTGTTTTTTTTTAATCTCTGGAATACTGGAACACTTTTAAAATGTTTGTTTTTTTTTTTTTAAAGCAGTCTTTGATCAAATTTGGGTTTTGAAAAAATCTGTGGATGATGAGGTAGAGAATTTACTGGGTAGAAGCAAGAGTGGATGTGGGGAGTGGATATAGTACTTGAATAACAAAATAATCAAGAAGAGAGGTGTTGCCTACTTAAATTAGGTTGGTAGCAGTGGAAATGGAGAGAAGGGGCAGGTTTGAAAAGTACTTGGGAAGTCAATCAAGAGGCTCTGGTGTCGGTGTGGGAGGACTTCAGGGTGACTGAGGTGCTTACAACTCAGATACAAGGGCTGTGAAATGTGTCGGGGAGGAGAGAAGATAATGAATTTGGATGCAGACAGCTTGGCTTTGAGATGTCTTTAAAGAAGACAAGAAAAGATATAAATAAAGCAAGGGTTGGTTTATAGTCATCTGGAACTCAGAAATAATCCAGATCAAAGATAATATCTGTGAATCAAATCACACAGAATGTAATCTTAGTGATGGGAATGAATGGTACAGTCTATGGAGTGAAAAGAGGAGAGGGCCAAGACTTGATAAGATTCACTATTTTGTGAATAGTGGGCAAAAGAAAATGAATTTGCTCAGAAATCTGAAGAGACAGAGACAAAGGTGGAACCTATTATTTACCAGAAACCAAGAAAAAAAGTATTTTAAGAAGTGGTGGTGCTGCTAGAGATAGAGAACTTGCCTGCTAATGCAAGTCGGCATAAGGGACGTGGGTTCAATCCCTGGGTCGGGAAGATCCCCTGGTAGAGGGCACTGTAACCCACTCAAGTATTCTTGCTTGGAGAATCCCATGGACAGGGGAGCCTGGCGGTCTATAGTCCACGGGGTCACAAAGAGTCAGACATGACCAAAGCTATTTAGCATGTATGCATGAAGTCAACAGTGTCAAATGCTTATGAGAAGTCAAGACTCCATAATGTTCACTGGGTTTAGAGACACGTAGTTCATGCACGACACTGGAGAGGGGCAGAAGGATTCATATATGAGATAAGTTGTTGAATGAGGGAAACTCTAAGGTGCCTTTCAGCTGTAAGATTCTTCAAATTTTTGTCATGGAAAAATACATTTCTAAAGTATTTTATAATGAGATTTGCACAAGTCAAGTGGGCCTTAGAAAGCATCACTACGAACAAAGCTAGTGGATGTGATGGAATTCCAGTTGAGCTATTCCAAATCTTGAAAGATGATGCTGTGAAAGTGCTGCACTCAATATGCCAGCAAATTTGGAAAACTCAGCAGTGGCCACAGGACTGGAGAAGGTCAGTTTTCGTTCCAATCCCAAGAAAGAAAGGCAATGCCAAAGAATGCTCAAACTACCGCACAATTGCACTCATCTCACACACTAGTAAAGTAATGCTCAAAATTCTCCAAGCCAGGCTTCAGCAGTATGTGAACCGTGAACTTCCTGATGTTCAAGCTGGTTTTAGAAAAGGCAGAGGAACCAGAGATCAAATTGCCAATATCCGCTGGATCATGGAAAAAGCAAGAGAGTTCCAGAAAAACATCTATTTCTGCTTTATTGACTATGCCAAAGTCTTTGACTGTGTGCATCACAATAAACTGTGAAAATTCTGAAAGAGATGGGAATACCAGACCACCTGATCTGCCTCTTGAGAAATTTGTATGCAGGTCAGGAAGCAACAGTTAGAACTGGACATGGAACAACAGACTGGTTCCAAATAGGAAAAGGAGTTCGTCAAGGCTGTATATTGTCACCCTGTTTATTTAACTTCTATGCAGAGTACATCATGAGAAACGCTGGACTGGAAGAAACACAAGCTGGAATCAAGATTGCTGGGAGAAATATCAATAACCTCAGATATGCAGATGACAGCACCCTTATGGCAGAAAGTGAAGAGGAACTCAAAAGCCTCTTGATGAAAGTGAAAGTGGAGAGTGAAAAAGTTGGCTTGAAGCTCAACATTCAGAAAATGAAGATCATGGCATCTGGCCCCATCACTTCATGGGAAATAGATGGGGAAACAGTGGAAACAGTGTCAGACTTTATTTTTCTGGTCTCCAAAATCACTGCAGATGGTGACTGCAGCCATGAAATTAAAAGACGCTTACTCCTTGGAAGGAAAGTTATGACCAACCTAGATAGCATATTCAAAAGCAGAGACATTACTTGGCCAACAAAGGTTCGTCTAGTCAAGGCTATGGTTTCTCCTGTGGTCATGTATGGATGTGAGAGTTGGACTGTGAAGAAGGCTGAGTGCCAAAGAATCGATGCTTTTGAAGTGTGGTGTTGGAGAAGACTCTTGAGAGTCCCTTAGACTGCAAGGAGATCCAACCAGTCCATTCTGAAAGAGATCAGCCCTGGGATTTCTTTGGAAGGAATGATGCTAAAGCTGAAACTCCAGTACTTTGGCCACCTCATGCGAAGAGTTGACTCATTGGAAAAGACTCTGATGCTGGGAGGGATTGGGGGCAGGAGGAGAAGGGGATGACAGAGGATGAGATGGCTGGATGGCATCACTGACTCGATGGATGTGAGTCTGGGTGAACTCCGGGAGTTGGTGATGGACAGGGAGGCCTGGCGTGCTGCGATTCATGGGGTCGCAAAGAGTCAGACATGACTGAGTGACTGAACTGAACTGAACTGAGGCCCCTTAAATGGAGAATGCAATGGCACCCCACTCCAGTACTCTTACCTGGAAAATCCCATGCACGGAGGAGCCTGGTAGGCTGCAGTCCATGGGGTCGCGAAGAGTCATACATGACTGAGCGACCTCACTTTCACTTTTCACTTTCATGCATTGGAGAGGGAAATGGCAACCCACTCCAGTATTCTTGCCTGGAGAATCCCAGGGATGGGGGAGCCTGGTGGGCTGCCATCTATGGGGTCGCACAGAGTTGGACACCACTGAAGCAACTTAGCAGCAGCAGCAGCAGCAGGCCCCTTAAAAACGTTTCCTAAATTTGGGACAATGTCTACTGGAAAAAATATTGTGCAAATTTGTATAATAATGTATATGTTTTCAAAGGTCAAAATGAAAATACATCTTTTTGTTTCCATAAAAATCTCTTTAACTGGGCTGCTTCCTGACCTTCCTCTCCAGAGCAATTCACACAGTGCTGGAATTGTTATCTCAAGACTTATTCCAAACATCTTCATTCTTTCCTTAATCTGAGAAACCAGTAGGACATATCAAATTATAGTCACTATACTAAATTACAATTCCTCAGAGGTACAAGATACTTTCTTGGTGATAAATTTATCTAAAGATAGGGGAAAAATCCCAATAGCCTTTAGGCTGTTGTCAGAGAGTATTTTCAGTTGCTAAATGACACTGGGCTCTATTCTGATCTCTGTAACCTATTCAGGGCCTGATTCACAATATGGCTCCCACCATGTTCTGTGCTGTCATTTCCTGCCTATAAAATGCTTTGCTCACACTGGTCTCCTTAAAGAGTTCTGTGGGTATCAGATCAGATCAGTTGCTCAGTCGTGTCTGACTCTTTGCGACCCCATGAATCGCAGCACGCCAGGCCTCCCTGTCCATCACCAACTCCCGGAGTTCACCCAGACTCACATCCATCGAGTCAGTGATGCCATCCAGCCATCTCATCCTCTGTCATCCCCTTCTCCTCCTGCCCCCAATCCCTCCCAGCATCAGAGTCTTTTCCAATGAGTCAACTCTTCGCATGAGGTGGCCAAAGTACTGGAGTTTCAGCTTTAGCATCATTCCTTCCAAAGAAATCCCAGGGCTGATCTCTTTCAGAATGGACTGGTTGGATCTCCTTGCAGTCTAAGGGACTCTCAAGAGTCTTCTCCAACACCACACTTCAAAAGCATCAATTCTTCGGTGCTCAGCCTTCTTCACAGTCCAACTCTCACATCCATACATGACCACAGGAAAAACCATAGCCTTGACTAGACGAACCTTTGTTGGCCAAGTAATGTCTCTGCTTTTGAATATGCTATCTAGGTTGGTCATAACTTTCCTTCCAAGGAGTAAGCGTCTTTTAATTTCATGGCTGCAGTCACCATCTGCAGTGATTTTGGAGACCAGAAAAATAAAGTCTGACACTGTTTCCACTGTTTCCCCATCTATTTCCCATGAAGTGGTGGGACTGGATGCCATGATCTTCATTTTCTGAATGTTGAGCTTCAAGCCAACTTTTTCACTCTCCACTTTCACTTTCATCAAGAGGCTTTTGAGTTCCTCTTCACTTTCTGCCATAAGGGTGCTGTCATCTGCATATCTGAGGTTATTGATATTTCTCCCAGCAATCTTGATTCCAGCTTGTGTTTCTTCCAGTCCAGCGTTTCTCATGATGTACTCTGCATAGAAGTTAAATAAACAGGGTGACAATATACAGCCTTGACAAACTCCTTTTCCTATTTGGAACCAGTCTGTTGTTCCATGTCCAGTTCTAACTGTTGCTTCCTGACCTGCATACAAATTTCTCAAGAGGCAGATCAGGTGGTCTGGTATTCCCATCTCTTTCAGAATTTTCACAGTTTATTGTGATGCACACAGTCAAAGACTTTGGCATAGTCAATAAAGCAGAAATAGATGATTTTCTGGAACCCTCTTGCTTTTTCTATGATCCAGAGGATGTTGGCAATTTGGTCAAATGCAAACTGTTGCAACAGTGCAGTCTTTCTTAAAATACAATTATCTAGAATCCTCTTTTCCAGGCTGCATTTCTCTCAGAGTGTCAGATGATTGGATTTTAGCTGTGCTTTGTATGGATGGTTCAAGCTACTCTGGATCTCCAGCTCAATCAGGTAGCTTTAAAAGTCAATGAGTACTGTGTCTTCCGACTGAGCAATACTTTAACATCACAGCTTGTACTAACTTGAAGAAGAGCAAGCAAATAACGGAGTTGCTTTCCACCCCTCTCTCTGTCCCATTCGCTTGTCTCCCTCCAAAAAGCTTCGGCTGAAAGGACAGAGAGGCTCACTTCTGGAGTCTCTGCTCTCTATGGGCTGCCCCCTCGATTCTTCTCCGAAGTGACATCCTCCTTGTGTATTCTCAGCAGTTTTTCCTTCCACAATTTCCAGAGGAGCCTCTCCATGACTCTGTGGCAGTGGCTGCCCTGCTTTTAGTGATCTCTCAAATTAGTAGTCAACTCTCAGAGTCAGCTTCTCTCAGCGGTGAGAGTCAATGACCCTGACTTCTGGCATCTTCCTGCAGCTCTTTGGAGTGGGAACTGTTTAAACCTATAATGTTTACTGTTCTTGGCTCATGACCAGTACCTGCTCCTAACTGCCAGCCTGCGCCGAGTCTCCAGCCTCCCTTTTCTTTTCTTGGCAGTTCTTAGCTAAATCCTTAACCAGTTAGGTAAGCCAGAATCACTCTCAGTCATATCTGAAGGTGATTGCAAAAAGGTCCTCTGGAGCTCTTGAAATGGCTTTGATGGCTACATTCTCTCAAAAATAGCCTTTCCAAGTTATTTTAAGTCAACCTAGAGTTGGAGGAGGGGAGGAAAATCTTCAACGCTTGCTGCACAGTTACTCACTTGATTTTTCTTTCTGTTTATCTGTGCCCTACAGTTAATTTACTCAGGGCAAGTATTCTTAATCATTAATACTCTCTCAAAAGGCCAATGTTCTTCATCGTTAACATTCTTACACAATTTACAGGCAATGACCTAACTCAACATAGAGGACACTTTGGTATTGTCTCTTCATGAGCCTCTAGATCACTCATCAGTAATACATGTCATGGCTTAGGAATCACTTTGGTATCCCCCCCCTCCCCCGCCACAGTGTACTGCAAGGAAGATAACACAGCATGGTAGCTGAGAGTATGAGATCTGACATTACAATAGCCTGTAGTAAAATCCTGCCTCTCTCACTTATTAATTATGTAACTCTGGGCAAGTGACTTTATTTTCCCAGCTCCTAGAATCCTTGTGTGCTACATGAGGATGATAATTACATCTATCATCCTCATTTGTATGGATGCTATGGATGCCTGATGCAGTCAGCAGTCCATAAAATTTTATGTTGTGAGTTTTTGCACACTCCACTTAGATGTACAAAGCAAATAGATTATTTTCAACTTTCTAAAAAATCATTTTGGCCTTCCTCATGAACCAAAATAGGAACCCAAAGAACTATCCTGGTAACTAGTTTATTGCAACTTGGTCCTTTAAAGTAATGCTTGGCCTCCTTAGATAAAAATAATCAGTCTTCCATCCTGCTTTGCCTGCAGCCCTCCAAAATGACATCTGATATATGAAGATGGGTGAAATTAACTATGTCTTCATCACATCAGGGAATACAGCATCCAGAGATCCATGTGAAATCCTTGTACTTTAGTCTCCATGGTGATGACTTTCTGTACCCTGCTTGGCCTGCTGGTATCCCAGCTCAAGTCTAGGCATTGACTGGTCTTTTTTACAGTGTCATTATTTCCCTGTGAAGCATCCCAGTGACTCAGCCTACTGGCAGTCTGGACACCTTCCCCTCCCCCCAAATTACTTTTGGGTTTAAACCTAGAAAAGGGATATTAGCACCTGCATGTCTTTGTTCTCTCTGTTTTGTCCCAAGATAGGAAGACCAGGATTCTTTTTTACCTCTCTAGATCCTGTTTTCCTGTTCACAGCTTCAGCTTTATGACTTAAGTTTAATGTTGGATTGGATGTAGATATAAAAGTGAGATTTACTTTCTGATAAGAGAATTCAATTTAGAGGTACTTTAAAATACTATACCTGTTTTACTCTCTTCCTGCTAAACCTTGTACCCTCTTCCCATTTCTGACACTAAGTTTCTAAGATAGACATTAGGTATCTGAGGCTGCAGACAAATGCTCAGTCATGTCTGACTCTTTGTGACCCCATGGACTGTAGCCTGCGAGGCTCCTCTGTCCTTGGGATTTTTCCAGGCGTGAATACTGCAGTGGGTTGCCATTTCATTCTACAGGGGATCCTTCCGACCCAGGGATCTAACACAGTGCTCTTGAGTCTGCTGCATTGGCAGGCAGCTTTTTAGCCACTAGTGCCCCCTGAGGTTCTCCAAATTTGACCAAATAATTCTGGGGGTCTTTGCACCCCTGGATCTTGGTTCTCTCCCAGCACTGGGATCGTTCCTCTTCCACATGCACATCAGCAGAGTCTGGAACAAATCTCCTGTGGGTTGGGAATCACCAGTAGAGGAGTGGAGTGGTGTCTCTGCCTGAAGTCAGCAGGAACTGCATGTCTCTGAGCTCCTGCTAGGCCCCCCTTTCCCTCCCAGTCTCTGAGTTGAGAGAAGAGCCATTGAACGGAGCTGGCTCCTCGAGACAGGTGCTACGGGCCTTGGTTTCACAAAACTGTGGGTTTTCTTTTCGGCTTAGCTGTCTCTTTAAATTTTTTTTACTGGTCTCAATTTCCCAGCTTTTTCGCTGGTAGAACTTGGCTTCTCTCTCTTGAGTCCAAAAAGGGGGCTTAGAAATCATTGTCATTGCCTCACTCTTTCTTCTTTCGGTTGACTATTGGTATCTACCTGAGCATTAGAATTTTTTTTTTTTTTTAAAGCAAAGTTACTGTCCTGACTTCAAGATGACTAAGTATAGATTTGAAATTAGTCCAAAGTACAGATTTTTGCTAAGCACAAATCTTTTTAAAAGAACAATCCTGACAGGTTTACCCAGTCTGTCATCTCCAGCCCTCTCCCTAGGCACTAAGTTTCTTCTTCCCTACTCATCCTCCCTGGGTTTTTTCCCTTATATATTAAATGGAGTTTGAAGTAAAACACTGTTGCTCAGTGTGGAAGAATGAGCACCTCATTTGGTTTCCTAGTGAAAATTCGCTCAGCTTGGGGTTAGAATTTTGTTAGCTACCTGCTACACAAATATGCCCTTCAGTTTGTTTGCAAAAGTCCAAGGAGATCACTGACTGAGAAGTTTAACAGAGCTTTTAAAAAAATGAGGAATTTTAATTAGAACATATGACAGAGAAGTCAGCTTGTAGCATTCCTAGCATACACCTAAAAAAACCAAAAGAAATGATGCTCCAGTTTTTCTCTTTCTTTCTTGGTGTTTATTCAGGACACCAGAGATCCCACTTTGGTTGGGTTAAGGAGATGAGATAAAAAGGAACTTCCTCATTGTGCAGTTAACCTTGGGCCAACTAGTGACCCTTAGATCAAATTAGTGAACAGGTCACTTGGTATCCATGACCTCACTTTGTCCACCTTTGAATACCTAGTATAGTATGGTTTTCACAGGCAAATATGCCCTAATATGTGGAGCCACATTTAGAGGTACAAATTCTGGACAGAATTCTTATTTCCTCTCCAATCCTCATCTCCATCTCAAGGGCTGAAGGATGGTGAGAAGAAGCATGTGGATGAAATGAATATAAAGTTTATATTCGCTTTCATGAATATAAAGTTCATGATTGGGGTGGCAGTTATTATACTTTGACACAATCTATGTGCTTTCCATATCTATTACCTAGCCAGAGCTATCCACAGCGACCCACAGACAAGTATAAACGAAAATGTAAACGTGAAGTAAAAGAATCAAAATGCAAAATATAATCTAAGTCAGGCTTCCTTTTTTCCTCATAAGTTGTTGTTGTTCAGTGGCTAAGTTGCGTCTGACCTGTCTTTCAGTATCTCCAGGAGTTTGCTCAAATTCTCGACCACTGAGTTGATGATGTTATCCAACCATCTCATCCTCTGCCGCCACCTTCTCCTTTTGCCTTTAATCTTTTCCAGCATCAACCATGTCTTTTCCAATGAGTCAGCTTTTCGCCTCAGGTGGCCAAAGTATTGGACCTTTAGTTTCAGTATTAGTCCTTCCAATGAATATTCAGGGTTGATTTCCTATCACATTGACTAGTTTGATAGCCTTGCTGTCCAAGGGACTCTGAAGCATCAGTTCTTCGGTGCTCAACTTTCTTTATGGTTCAACTCTCACATCCATACATGACTACTGAAAAAACCATAGCTTTGACTATATGGACCTTCGTCAGCAAAGTGATGTCTCTGGTTTTTAATATTCTGTGTAGGTTTATCATAGCTTTCCTTCCAAGGAGTAAGCATTTTTTAATTTCACGGCTGCAGTTACTGTCAGCTGCGATTTTGGAGCCCTAGAAAATAAAATCTGCCTCTGTTTCCACTTTCCCCCCTTCTGTTTGCCATGAAGTGATGGAACCAGATGCCATGATCTTAGTTTTTTTAATGTTGAGCTTTAAGCCAGGTTTTGCACTCTCCTCTTACACCCTCATCAAGAAGCCCTTTAGTTGCTTTTCACTTTCTACCATTAGAGTGGTAATATTTGTGTATCTGAGGTTGTTGATGTTTCTCCTGGCAACCTTGATTCCAGCTTGTGTTTCATCCATCTGGCATTTTTCATGATGTACTTTGCATGTAAGTTAAACAAGCAGGGTGACAATATACAGCCTTGTTGTACTTCTTTCCCAATTTTGAACCAGTCAATTGTTCCATGTAAGGTTCTAATTATTGCTCCTTAACCCACATACAGGTTTTTCAGGAGACAGATAAGGTGGTCTGGTATTCCCATCTCTTTAAGAATGTTCCACAGTTTGTTGTGATCCACACAGTCAAAGGCTTTCACATAGTCAAAAAAGCAGAAGTAGATGTTTTTCTGAAATTCCCTTGCTTTCTCTACGATCTCACAAATGTTGGCAATTTGATCTCTGGTTCCTCTGCTTTTTCTAAACCCAGCTTGGGCTTTTTCATTTCTATTGGAGCAAAATTCCAGGTCATCTGGGAAAAGGAATCTCCTTAGTTGTTCTCATTACTGGGCTAGCAACCTCCCATCTACTTCTGCCTGTATGTCGCCTGAGGTGAACACGAATAGCCTTAATACCGAATGGGCTTTTATATCCTGCAGCATCTGACTGACAGAAGAAACCAGCTTCCTTTATGTCAAGGATTATTACTTTATTTATTTATTTATTTATTTTTAGGGTATTGTATAATCTGAGTTTTATTTTATTTTTTTATTTTTTTAAATTTTATTTTATTTTTAAACTTTACATAATTGTATTAGTTTTGCCAAATATCAAAATGAATCCATCACAGGTATACATGTGCTCCCCATCCTGAACCCTCCTCCCTCCTCCCTCCCCATACCATCCCTCTGGGTCGTCCCAGTGCACCAGCCCCAAGCATCCAGTATCATGCATCGAACCTGGACTGGCATCTCGTTTCATACATGATATTTTACATGTTTCAATGCCATTCTCCCAAATCTTCCCACCCTCTCCCTCTCCCACAGAGTCCATAAGACTGTTCCATACATCAGTGTCTCTTTTGCTGTCTCGTACACAGGGTTACTGTTATCATCTTTCTAAATATTATAGACAAGCAAACTAGTTACCTTAGATGATGCATCAATACATGCTTCAGAGGAATCCAAACTAATTCACTGATAAATTCTTAAATAATCACCTTAAAAATTTTTATTGGAGTGCAATTCCTTTACACTGTTGTGTTAGTTTCTGCTCTACAGCAAAGTGAATCAGTTGTACATATACATATATCCCCTCTTTTTTGGATTTTCTTCCCATTTAGGTCACCTTAGAGCACTGAGTAGAGTTCCCTGTGCTGTACAGCAGGCACTTACTAGTTATCATTGCAGGCACTCACTAGTTATCATTGCAGGCACTCACTAGTTATCATTGCAGGCAGACTCTTTACCGTCTGAGCCACCAGGGAAGTACCCATCTAATTCATACATAGTATCAATAGTGCATATATCAGTCCACTCTCCTGATTTATCCCATCCCCTTTGGTGTCCATACGTTTGTTCTCTATATCTGTGTATTTCTGCTTTGAAATAGGTTCATCTGTATAAATATTTGTTTTTAAATCACTGCAACATAACTAAGTGATAATGGAAATATGGCTGAGAAACTGAACAGATAACCATGAAGGTTAGTTGTGGTGGTGGTTATTATAATCATTTGCTATTACCAAAGATAGTTGTTTTGACATTTTAAAGATCCAAATTGTGTGATATTTAAACTGATGCAAAGAATACCAGTTTCCTCCACCTTCTCACTCCAAATACGTTAGACGTTGATGTCTCCATATTGAATCAGAAAATGATATATCTATGAGCAGAGACTTTGATTTTTTTTAGGCCCATGTCACCTAGATCAAAATAAAGATTTTATTGGAAGCACATTTATTTAGTTCAGCTGGTTAGGAATGCAAAGGAAGCCATGAGAAGATCATGTGACTCCAGGCCAATATAATTTGGGACATATTTCACACAGGAGTAACTAAGGCCTGTCCACACTGGTTTAAATACACCTACAGCTCAGCTGTGGAGGAGAATGCCTTTAGGTAAGCAAACTGAAACCCATCTTCTGTGGACGATTCTGTTCAAAAACAAATGTGCAGTGGCACCAAGTCAGCATGCCGACCTCTCAGTGCAGGCTGGCAGGCAGCCAGGGCAAGCCTGCTGAGAGAGAAAATTAAAGGAAGAAAAATAAAGCAGCTGCACAAGGTGAAGTCTGATGGCAGCCGTGGAGACTCCTGGGTGAGCGAGAGAAAAAGGTCAAGGTTTTGCTTATGTGGCGCCTTCAGAGTTGAAGCCACTGCTGGGGTGCCTTAATTTCACAAAAGTCCCAGTCCTTCTACTAGGGGAAAAAATACACACATACACAAACCATCTAGGAGCTTGAGTACTGAAGTGTGGTGTTAGGAACAAATAGCCTCCAGAGACCACTGTTTTGTTTTTAGCATTTGTCAATTGTAGGATATCTGGATTTTGAAGTCTATTCATCAACCTCTGGGTTAGGATCAATGACTCCTCAAAATTAATACAGTGTGTGAAAGTGCTTCATTCCAAGAAGGAATAGGAAGAAAGTGACTTCAGAGCAGAAAGTGTTTCTGGATACGAGTACAAAAAGATACTCAATCTTCTGACCAGCGGCTCCCATACCCAAGTCTTCATCAAATAGCTCTCACTGCATTATTAATTGCTGGTCTTAGGGTTCCTGGCTGCAGAACACAGAAGTTCATTTTTCTCTGAAGACTCCCCACCTCACCAACTCATGCTGACCTGTCTCTTTGACAATTCCTATTTCCCAGTTTATTCAGCAGATGGTTATTGAGCTCCTGATGTGAAGAGCTGACTCATTGGAAAAGACCCTGATGCTGGGAAAGATCAAGGGCAGGAGAAGAAGGGGACGACAGATGATGAGATGGTTGGATGTCATCATTGACTCAATGACATGAATGTGAGCAAGCTCCAGGAGATGGTGACGGACAGAGAAGCCTGGCATGCTGCAGTCCATGGGGTAGCAAAGAGTCAGACACAACTGAGCAACTGAACAACAGTTGTGTGCCACAGAAATGGTAGCTCTTGATTCTCAGCATTACATAATTATTTGTCATTCTTAGGACCATGTCCCATCTAAGGCTGCTAAGTTGCAAAACTTGAGATATGTTATCATTCATATTGTCATCTTTATAAATGACTTCTCTTGGAGCTGTGCTATTCAGAGGTTTTATATTTAAACAAAGAAGACTGTATGCTCTTTGAGGGAAAAACCACATATGTTGCTTCTTGAAGTTATCGCTTGAGTTTAGCAGAAGATGCTGTACCCAATAGTTGCTCAGTTAATGGAAGCATATTCTTATGACAATGATGACTGTAGTGAATTTATCTCCCCTGAGGAAATAATTAAGTATATGCACAGTTCAAGTTGTCTGGTTCCTGAACATTAAGCATTAATTACTCTTTCACTACCACCTTTTTCTTATTCCTCATCTTAAGACTGTGAACAATACTCAGATAGGGGAGAGATTTCGTAATGACAGATTTTTATCAAGGAAAAGAATTCAGTTTAAATCAAACACAGTTCAAATCATCTTGGTACAGATTCCCATGGTTTTATTTTAGACAGAGACAGCATACATCTTTGCTTTTACTGCATTATTCAGACTGGTTTCATAGTAAATGAAATAGAAGTATTAATTTTCATGCACATGATTATAGTTCCTTATGTATGCTTTACTACCATGGAGATTGCTAAAAACTCACTTGGGGGACTCTGAAACAAGCCCACGCCCCATTGTTTACTGAGATCACTTGGAAATTATTTAACCCATTTTGTCCCAGTTTCTAAGTTGACTTTGTATTCCATGATAGTTTTCTTATAGACACAAGACAGTTTCACAGTCCATATTTGGAAATTATATATAATTTCGCACATTAAACTTTGCTATTTATTTAACTTCCAGTGAAAGTTCCAAGCTAGTATAGTTGGAAGCTACAAACAAATGCAAGCAAATAGTCTCCCTCCGGCTAGTCAAGGCTATGGTTTTTGCAGTGGTCATGTATGGATGTGAGAGTTGGACTGTGAAGAAAGCTGAGCGCCATAGAATTGATGCTTTTGAACTGTGGTGTTGAAGAAGACTCTTGAGAGTCCCTTGGACTGCAAGGAGATCCAACAAGTCCATTCTGAAGGAGATCAGCCCTGGGATTTCTTTGGAAGGAATGATGCTAAAGCTGAAACTCCAGTACTTTGGCCACCTCATGCGAAGAGGTAACTCATTGGAAAAGACTCTGATGCTGGGAGGGATTGGGGGCAGAAGGAGAAGGGGATGACAGAGGCTGAGATGACTGGATGGCATCACTGACTTGATGGACGTGGGTCTGGGTGAACTCCGGGAGTTGGTGATGGACAGGGAGGCCTGGCGTGCTGCGATTCATGGGGTTGCAAAGAGTCGGACACGACTGAGTGACTGAACTGAACTGAACTGATGGAGAAGGAGAAGGCGATGGCAACCCACTCCAGTACTCTTGCCTGGAAAATCCCATGGATGGAGGGGCCTGGTGGTCTGCAGTCCATGGGGTCGCTAGAAGTCGGACACGACTGAGTGACTTCACTTTATTTTTTCACTTTCATGCATTGAAGAAGGAAATGGCAACCCACTGCAGTGTTCTTGCCTGGAGAATCCCAGGGACGGGGGAGCCTGGTGGGCTGCCATCTATGGGGTCGCACAGAGTCGGACACGACTGTAGCGACTTAGCAGCAGCAGCAGCATGGAGAAGGAAATGGCAATCCACTCCAGTATTCTTGCCTGGAAAATCCCATGGACAGAGGAGTCTGGGGGGCTACAGTCCATGGCGTCACAAGAGTCCGACACAACTTGGTTACTAAACCACCACCACCACCATTGTTCAATAAAGTGTTAGACTTCAGACTGGGACACAGATGATTTTAAACCATGGCTCTTGTGCTCAAAAAACATATAATTTGAAGACTGATGGAGATGATTACAAATGGTTGAAAACAATGATGTAATGACTGTATTTTGCATTTAATATTATTTTAAATATGCCACAAGAATGATGTAGAATGTGTTGAAGCTTGAAGTGGTACTTTAAAAATGAGTTGAAATTGAATGCTCAAGGATACATAGCTAGGTATCACTTTCACTCTCTGTCATCACTGAGACAGCCAAATATTCACTAATGTCTATCTAGCTCAGACTCTATACACATGCATTTCCCTATAACTTGAAATATTTTTCCTTAGATTTCAAATTAAATTTTACTTCCTCAGCTCCCTTTCAATCCAGATCTGGTTAATTCTCTATTTTACTTTGTTGCTTTTATCAGACCTGAAAGGAAATAATTGTATAATTATATTTTTATGTTTATCGCTTTGATAAAAATGCAGGTTCCAAAGTGTGAGGGTCAGGTATACTTTGCTCATTATCTGATGCAATTTCTAACACATCCTAAGTACTTGATGCCTAACATGTATGACGGAGAAGGCAATGGCACCCCACTCCAGTACTTTTGCCTAGAAAATCCCATGGACGGAGGAGCCTGGTAGGCTGCAGTCCATGGGGTCGCTAGAGTCGGACACGACTGAGCAACTTCACTTTCACTTTTCACTTTCATGCATTGGAGAAGGAAATGGCAACCCACTCCAGTGTTCTTGCCTGGAGAATCCCAGGGACAGGGGAGCCTGGTGGGCTGCCGTCTATGGGGTCACACAGAGTTGGACACGACTGAAGCGACTTAGCAGGAGCAGCAGCAACATGTATGAATGAATGAGCCAAGCCAAGTAGAAGCTGGGAGAATAAAGATGAACAAGACTTAGTGTTAGTCTGGAAGAATATAGCATATAACAAGAAGAGCAGGGACCCATAAAGCAGTTAAGATTTTTAGGGACAGCTTTTTCAGAAAAGTTTTATAATGAAGAATTTTCAATGTGGAGAGGATTTATAGTGTTCCTAACTTGTGAAGATCACTTTGTCCCACAATATATAATTCCACCTACCTAATATAAGCCTGAATGGATACACTACAAGATCTACTTGCAGATTTTAAAAGAGTTATGAGACAAATGCCTTTGAGAGAGTAAATGCATTTGAAGCACAGTACTTTTAAAATAAATTACAATCTGAAATGGTACTCTAGGGAGAGTGGAAAGATTCAAAATGCTCTTTGTTCTTTGATTTTTTTCCCGTCATTCGTATGTAATTATTCTTCTCTTTTGTCTTTGGAATTATTGTTTTATGCTTCACATTTCAGCCTGTTTATTATATGACAAGATTAATAACTGACACAAAAATAACCAGTAATTATAGGCATTTGCTATTTTATGAAGCAAAAGAGATGACAATTAGCAGGTTTTAGAACATTGGAGATTTTATTTTTAGATGTATTTTTCCTGATATTAATTGCTATATGTAAGTCAACTGCAGTACTCAGTTGTAGTAGTATAATTATGTTGGATGAAAGAAATGATAATTCAGAAGTGCATATGCGTGTATACAAATATAACACCATTGTAAAAATTGTCCTTAGTGAAGGCTTAAGAAAAATACAACTGATTCAAACAAAGCTAAGCATTTTAGTACAAAGTGAATCAAGAGAATTGATGTTTTCTCTTGTTTAAAAGAAAAACTAAAAAATGCATTATTCTGGTGGTAAACATCGATAATGGGGACGCTATGCATGTGTGGGGGCCAGGAATACATGGAAAATCTCTGTATTTTCTCAATTTTGCTGTGAATCTAAAACTGCTCTAAAAAATGAAGTCTTAATAAAAAGAAAAATAAAAACCTGTCTGGAATGTCATCCATGATTGTGTTCTATGATTAGTCGCTCAGTCATGTCCAACTCTTTGCGGTCCCAGGGACTATAGCCCACCAGGCTCCTCTGTCCATGGGGATTCTCCAGGCAAGAATAGTGGAGTGGGTTGCCATGCTCTCCTCCAGGGGATCTTTCCAACCTAGGGATCACACTCAGGTCTACCACATTGTAGGTAGATTCTTTACTGGGGAAGCCCATGAATACTGGAGTGGGTAGCCTATCCCTTCTCCAGGTGAACTTCCTGACCCAGGAATTGAACCTGGGTCTCCTGCATTGCAGGCAGATTCTTTACCAGCTGAGCTACCATGGAAGCCCATCCATGATTATAACAGGAAATAAAAACATGCACAAGGAAGATAATCGTATTGGAGAATTTAAGTCCATAAAATTTTTGGTTATCTCTGTTTTATCATACTATAAATAGAAACAATTTTGCTATGAATGGGCTTGATGTGGCACAGATATTGCTGGTTCAGGAAAAGGAGTTCAGTCAAATGTTCTCCCTCCGTGTAAATCTTATGTCTGGGTTTTAGGTATACAAGTAGAGAATACTCTCTTCTTTTTTTAAATTATTTTTTGTTTAGGAGCAAATAAATGTCCTGCCTCTTAATTTTCATTCAAATGTATAAATATGACATATTAGGTATATGTAATGTAATATATAATAGCATACATAGCTGAATCATTCAAGGATACATTCACAATGAGTTATATAGTATCTGACAAACAATGACTTTAAAAAAGTTAACTTTCTTATGCAAAAATAATCCTGGAGGAAGGAAACACAGGGCAAATGTAGCTACTTCAGGAAGTCATCAGAGAAACAGGTTGCTTCTTTCTTCTTTACTAGAGTGCCCTACTATAGTATGTGGCTTTCATCCTCATGGTCTCAAGATGGCTGCCACATTTCCAAGGAACACATCCAGTATATTATATAACTCATTAGTGAAAGAATCCTTGATTGATTCAGCATGAAGAAGAAGGCAAAAGAGAAGGGGGTTGGAATGGATGTTGATTGAGCCACCTTAAGAAGTTCCTAAACATCTAAAATATTTACTTAAGAAGCTGTGCCTAACAAGTTCTACTGTCCCTTCAGAAGATCCTTGTAACACAGATACTTAGTCAATGAAGTTGGAGGACAACTGCTTTGGTTACTCTAGCTGTGTAACAAACTACCCCAACTTGGTGGTAAAAACAGTTAACTTTTTTCTGTGCTCACGTATTGTGTTGGTCAGAAATTCAGATAGGACATATTGGAAATAGCTTGTCTATGAGCCACAGAGTCTGGGCCCTAAGCTAATATGCTGATGCCAAGGGCTGGGGGTGACTCTTATCATGGGAGGCCTGGAATCATTCAGAGGCTACTTCACTTACATGCCAGGCATCTGGGCTGGGATGCCTTGAAGGCTGTACTCAGCTGAAGGATCAGCTGGAATACCTACACATGGCCCTCTCATGCTGCCTGGACTTCTCTCAGCCCGGGGGCGAGAGTCACAGAGAGAATATCCCAAGAGCAAGTGTGACAAGTAACTCAGGTTAAAACAACATGGTCTTTTTTGATGTAGCCTTGGAATTTCAGAGTGACTTAATAGAAGCAGTCACAAGTGCACCCAGATTCATGGGGAACCAACAAAGACCCTTTTCTCTCAATAGGAGGAGACTCAAGGAGTTTTTGCAACCTTTTAGGTCCAATACTTTGGACACCTGATGTGAAGAGCTGACATTGGAAAAGACCCTGATGCTGGGAAAGATAGAGGGCAAGAGGAGAAGGAGCGACAGAGAATGAGATGGTGGGATGGCATCATCAACTCAATGGACATGAGTTTGAGCAAATTCTGGGAGATAGTGAAGGACAGGGAAGGCTGGTGTGCTGCAGCCCATGGGGTCACAAAGAGTCAGACATGACTGAGCTACTGAAGAAGAACAACAAAAAAACTTTTACAGGCACTTCCCTGGAGGTCAAGTGGTTAAGACTCCATGCTTTCTCTGTAGGGGGTGCCGGTTGGATCTGTGATTAGGGAACTGAGATCCACCAGGCTGCGTGGCCAAAAAAAAAAAAAACAGAGTTGAAAATACTGCCTTAGTAACAAAAGTGAAAAGTGAAAGTGAAAGTGAAGTCGCTCAGTTGTGTCCAACTCTTTGCGAACCCATGGACTGTAGCCCACCAGGCTCCTCCGTCCATGGGTTTCTCCAGGCAAGAATGCTGGAGTGGGTTGTCATTTCCTTCTCCAGCCTTAGTAACAAGGATGGGACTAAACATAGAACATGATTCTCTCTTTTCTTCAATTTTCCTTACCATCTTCACCATTCCTACCACACATTGAGGAAAGGCAGTTTTAAATCTATTGGGAAAAAAACCTTTCCTGTATTTCTGAAGGGTGGGAAGCTGTTTAACCCACCAGGCAGGACGGAGCACCCAGAAGCAAGGCTGGTCCCCAGTGGCCGAGTCTGATTACGGTGGAGCATGGCTGGGACAGGGCTGCAGACACATAATTAAGCAGTCTCATCCTCATAAAGTGGCTCTCCTCTTAAGTACTGTCAGAAATTTTTCGATGTGTGAATTCTCTGAGTGTAGAAAATCGCTTTTCTATTTTCCACAGAGTGTGGAATGTATGACCTGTGTCTATGTGAAAGCAGCCAGCTATAAAGTTAGATCACTGAACAGACAGTGAAGTGGAACCAGAGAAGGTTCCTCTTTACTTGAAGCGAGGAGTGGCGTGTTGTCATATTCTTTACAGCACAGGAAAAATATCACAGCAGCATTTCTGAGTGAATCAGGTCCATGAAGAACAATTTCAGGCATTAGATACCATTTCTGGTCTCAAGGCCCTTATAGTAATATCCTTTGCAGCTAAGTGCTGTGGAATGATTTAATCCTGGCTTACAAACACTTACTAACTCCAAGACTCTAGACATTTTTTTTTAGCTCTTTCTCTCTTTCCACTTCTTTTTCTCATCTCAGGAAGTGGGGATAAAAATGCCTATCTTAGTTACTGTGAGGATTAAATGCAAATTCTTCCTAGGATACCCTGGACTCCCCGAAGAGTCCCCCTACCTCCCCGTGTCTGTCCCTGGTGATGGACAGTCTGCAGGTACCTGAAGGGTGTCAGCTTCGCTTGGAAAATGTCCATGATGCTAAGAGACTGGATTAACTGTCTTGTCTATGTACTCCCAAAACGAACTTTGGGCTTACCCCTGTCAGAGTTCTTAACATTCAACCATGCACTTCACAGATTCTAACTGAAAAACAATTGTGTGCCAGGGACTGTACTAGGGTCTGGAAATGCAGCAATGAATATAATCAGAACAATCTCTGCTCTGGTGTTTTGCCACTCTAGTGAAGCAAAAGAGGCAATAAACAAGGAAGCAAAATAAGAATAAAAATAATTCCACCTTGTGAAAAAGGCTGTAGGGATCCAGAAAACACGGTATAACTCTCTGTGTATTAATGCTGTTTATTCTCACAACAACTTCTTGAAGAAAGTATCCTTCTTACTCCCACTTTACAGATGAGGAGACCAAGGTAGAAGGGTGAAGTAATTTGCACGAGACTACAGATCTAGGAAATGGCAGAACTTGGATCCAAACCTAGACAATCTGCTTTCGAAAGCCCATATTCTCACTACTCTGTTATTAGCTATCTCTCCAAAGGCATTTGATATTGTATTGATATTTACTTTTCACTTTGATGTTTCTCCTAGTAGACCATGAATAAATGGATGGTTAGAGTTCAGTCCCATGAATCATGCCCAGCTTTTAGTACATTCTCAATAACTGTTTATTGAATGAATGCATGAATGCATGCCTGCAGTGAGCAAATGTAGATGAAATAAAACATTCATCCAGTGCTTAGCATCATATAAGTATATAAAATGTTAGTTCTCCCTCCCTCTGTTACTCTCCAACTCCTTATGTTAGACTCCCATAGCCTGCTGCAAACTTGAAGTAACTGGAAGATTTATAGGGGAAAGGGGGGTCACCTTCACAATGTATCAAAAAAAAATAAACTAAGAAAACAAAGTCTTTTAATTTGTTAGCAAATGATGAAAAAGAGTAACTTTGGTGACTTTTGAAGAAAAACACATGGAAGCAAGGAAACTGTAAAGTAATAAATTTCCTTCCTCCGACATAAAAATGATGGCCCCTGTGTTTTAAAGGAAAGCAATTTGGAAAACTTCCACACATACACAGTTCAGGGAAAATGTAGGGAGAAATATGAAGTTAGTTAAATGTCTTTAATAGGCACTTCAAAGTCTTGGACCATTAAATCATTTCCACAGCTTTTTGACTGTTATCACCCCCTAGCCATTGCCAAAACCACTCCTTGAAAGGTTGCAATAAATTTGAAAGGCAAATCAGATTTGGAAATTTTGCATGAGAGAGAACGGTGTCTTGTACTTTAGAAATGTTTTTCAATGTCAGGACATAGCTGCCTCTTGCAAAGATGAGTTTGGGAGCAGTGACCTTTGTCGATGACTTCTCTTTGTTAGATTTTTGCCCTACAGGATTTTGGAAGCCTGGTCACAGGAACATTTAAGGATACCAGGTGGTTTTGAAATGCTTGGTTGAGCTGGGTGACTTATCTAGACTTGAATGTAACATTTGAAGAAAGCAATTCTTCTATGAAGAAAGTGAACATTTTTACAAGACTGATTAATCTCAAGGCTTTCAGGAGTAACTACAATGTACTTGCTGCCGCTGCTGAGTTTGATGGAAAAGGATGGTGCTTAGACTGGATGCTCGTGTCCCTCTAAAATTCATATGTTGAAATTAGAAATCTCAAGGTGATGGCATTAGCAGATGGGGCATTTGGAAGGTGACTAGCATTTGGAAGGTTCCACCCTCATGACCAGGATTAGCACCCTTAGAAAAGCGAGCTCCCTTGACCTTTTGCATCATGAGGTTACAGCAAGAAGACTGTCATCCATGGACCAGGGAGCCAGCCCTCCCCAGACACTGAATTTGGGAGCATATCATCTTTCCCTTTCTTGCTTGCAGGTCTATGAGAAATAAATGCCTGTTGTTTATAAGTCACCTGGGCTATGGTACTTGTTACAGAATTCTGAATGGACTAAGACAGATGGTAAGCCTCAGAGGAAAGCAAGAGGTCATTTCCTATGCATATATATTTTTTAACCCAGTACCAGGTTTAAGTTGTTTCCAGTTAAACATGTAGAGTGTCACAGTCAAAATCAGCCCATGCAACTTCTGTCCCAAACACTTTATCTCTTGAAGATGCACTAAAACTGTTCGTAGGTGGTCTAGCAATGTTAGGATGAGACTTTATGTTAAATGAATTACCTGAAATGTGCATAGTTATAAATTAAAAAAAAATAGTATTATATATTATTAACCACATAGTTTCCATGCAAAGTCTCTATTTTCAATCTAATTTATAATTCCAGAGTTAGAGGATTGAGCTTGCTAAGTAGAAAAGCAGCACAAAAAGAGCAGAAGAGACAACAAAGAAGCAATGTTTGCTTTACCCCAACCTTCCCTGCCAAAGAGATAACAGTGAGGAGTACAAGCAGCCACTGAGGACCAAGTCAAGGTAGGGTAGCTGGATGCAGGAGATACAAAGGAAATGCTGCTAATTAATTAGTATGTTACTGGTGATCTGAGCTTACAGCTATGGCCTTGCACATCATAGATACTCAAGAAATTTTTAAAGACTAATTGAATGAACAGTCTGGTGTGCTTGAAAAGAAAAAGAAATAGGGTTTCTCGTGTTATCTTGCTATTAATTTGGAAAAGAGGGTTGACGAAATCAATGAATGAAAATATTAAATGCAATTAGAGGTTCAGAGATCATGTTGAACTGTGATCGTGTAAAAGAGTTTAGCTAGGAATCAGCTCTTTTTTTTCACCCATTCCCTGCGGTTAGCAAATACACCATCAACCACAGACAGAATGTAAAGCCCTCATAAACACAGAATGAACAGCAGGTGGCAGCAAAGGACGCTGAACCAGAAAGTGATTTCAACAAGTATATTTGGGAGAATTCTAGAAAACTTATTTTGACAGGCTGCAGGTAGAGAGGGCACTCAACGTGATTGCTTTCTTACCTGTGAGTAAAGCATCTGATATAAAAAGGAAGCGTGTGGGAAGGTTGATCATGATAACTAAGTTTAGATGCTTTTCTGTCATTTTAATCACCTTTTGACTAAATGAGAGGATTAAAAAAAGCTTACTGAAAATACAAGTATTCCACAGCAAAGCCCAACTAATCCTCTTACAAAATGGACATTTATGCTGAAGAGAGATTTTTGTAATAAGACATGACATGCAATATTTATTACAAAAATTATCATTCAGACTCACGTGGAAATGTGCCAGTTGGAAGGTGATTTGTCTCTTGGCTCAGAAGAAATATTAATGGAAGCATATTAATATTGTTCAAAGAAAGGATATAAGTAAAGAAAACATTAAAACATTATTAGGTGTAGGTGGACTCGAAAATGTGACAATGCCATGAGAAAAAAAAAAAAAAAAAAAGAGCATGGAGCCTCTGGATCTTCTTAAGTGTGTGTGTTAGTCACTCAGTCGTGTCCGACTCTTTGTGACCCTACGGACTTTAGCCACCAGGCTCCTCTGTCCATGGTATTCTCCAGGCAAGAATAATGGAGTGGGGATCTTCTTAAAGTATCTAAAAATAGGAAAGATGATAACACTACAAAAATGTGCATTGATTTGTTGCAGTTAGTGGGGGAGTGTGTGAAATGTGACAGTCTGTGAATATTTATAACACAGGAGATCTATTTACAAGCAAAACCCAGAGGGGCCCCAATATTAAGAACTAGCATCTAGGTTCCCAAGAAAGGCTTCTCTGGTGGCTCAGACAGTAAAGTGTCTGCATGCAATTCAGGAGACCCGGGTTTGATCCCTGGGTTGGGAAGATCCCCTGGAGAAGAAAATGGCAATCCACTCCAGTACTCTTGCCTGGAAAATTCCATGGATGGAGGAGCCTGGTAGGCTACAGTCCATGGGGTCGCAAAGAGTCGGACACGACTAAGCACCTTCACTTCACTTCCCAAGAAAACCAAAGCAATGGTCCTGGTAGATCAATTTTTGCAAAAGAATTTATTTCTTTACATTTCTGCTATTATATCTGATGTTCCAGCTAGGGTCCAATAACCTGATGAGTAATGGATGGAGTTGAGTGTTTCCCAAGATATTTAAAACAACTGAGAGAAGGAAAGGCTCATAGCAGAATGATTTTAGATTATGGCATCAGCCTTACTGGGCTCCCGATGACGTCTCGGTCCCTAAATAACTGTATGATGTTGTCCAAGTTATAAAATTTCCCGAGTCACAATTTCTTGAATGTCAAGTGGGCATGTAAGAGTATCTGCTCTCACCAGGCCTTGTGAGGATTAAGTATGACAATGTATCAAAATGCTTGCCTCATGTTAGTTATTTAATAAAGTCTACATATTTATTTTCTCTCTTAAGGAATATTCCCAACTATGTTGAGGTACTTCAAGGAATGTCTCTAAAACATCTCTTTTACCAAAGCCTCTGTGTCAAAAATTCCTAGTTATAATATTCTGCCTTCAGATGGAGAAAAATCCCTTAGAGAAGTAACAAGGTCCAAAGGTGGGCAGATGCTAACAGTGGAGCACAGCAGACGAAGTGGAAGTGGTCAAGCTGTGGCTCGCAGGTGACTAGCTCTCTGTTTTAACACAAAGACTGTCTAGTTAACTTTATCTGGATTCAAGGTCATAACCTTGACAGAGAGACTGAATTCTCCCTGGATCCTTGAAAAAGAGATTTACTCCTTTCTGGTCAGTTGTGGGGAGGTGGAAGGTAGGCGTAGTTCGAGTTAAATAGGCTTCTGGAGTGAAAACATGGCTGCCCAAGTTCATGTCTGGCTGGAGGTGGAGTGGGTGTCATTCCCCCCCAAACATTACTATTGCTACACACACATTAATACACACTCACATTCTCTTCTTTATTTCTCTTATGTTATCAGAAAAATTCTTATAAAATGACAGAAAATTATGGATGCTTGTTATTTTGCTTAAACATTACAGATGAGAGGTTTTCTTTTTCAAGCACCATGAAAAATAAGTTTTTTGAACTAAGTTGCCAAGAATACTGTGAAAGTCTTAAATATCAACAAGACTTCAAAGCAAGTCCCTTGATCAAACTGGTACTTATTTACTAGGAAAAAATTCACCAGGCTGGGAAGCACAACACAGATAAACCAGTCCTGAAGTCACTATCATGAATGAAGTAGGGGCTGTGAACGATTTCAGAGCTGTGTCTTTGAAATGTTCCTTCTTATGGTAACCTTAGAAAATTCACCTCTTATGATGAAGAACACCTCTATTTTACATGGTTAATGATTTATTTTACTACATAAAAAAATCAATATGAATGTTCATGTAACTATAGATCACCTAAATGTAATACTATGTTATGATTCTTGGTGAGAATAGATAAAGTGGGAACCCCACATTCTGTTGCTGTTTATAATTTTTTCTGTTTCTTTTTAGATATTTTATCTCTAGTTGCTTCCTCCCAATGGGGCATCCTTCTGTTGTTACTAATAATGTCAGACTTCTCTGCTAAAATTTCCATCAGTGATATTGCTCTGACTCTTGAGAAGGGAAACTTAGAAAAAGTTTCAAAGATTTTATACAAAGACATTTTATACAGAATGGGCAATCACAAATCTTGGCTCACTATTTGGTCAGAGGCTCCAAAGTCAGCTGTTTATTCCCTCCTTTATATCAATTTATTTGTGAAGATCATTACAAAACTGTCAAAAATAGTATTTTTGGATTGCAAGACTGGGGGTTACATTGGATGAATGGGGGTAATAATAAGTTATCTAATTTTATCTTGGTATATTAACGGTATATTTTCCTTAAGATATATGTGTCATTTTTGGGGGGTGGGTACCATGAAAGCATTTCTAGCTATCTTGTGACTACAGAAAAGACCACATCTCAGGACTCAGCATTTTCAGTAATAGTTGTTGTTTCAGAGAATGAATAGAATAATGATACATATATCAACTTTTTCATTGAAATAACACTGTTTTGTTAAGTGAGTTTTAAATTAACAAAGTCTAGAAAGTGCCTTAAAATTACCTAGTGAGATTACTCCATTTATTGTTGAGAAAATTGAGATACAGAATGATTAACAGATTTGTCCAAATTGAGACAGCAACTTACTGCAGTGCAGACACCAGAATCCAGACTCTAGCTGTGAGCCAATTGCTATTTCTAGCCTTTCTCACAATTACAATTTGATACTAACATTATTATTTTCATTATTGAAGCTCTACCTGTGTTTACCCCAAGAAAGGAAGAAACTAAGAACATAGTCTCAAAAATCTTAAATTATTTCAAGATACAACCTGCCATTAAAATTCTGAGCAAGGTTCTCCAATAAATTGAAAAAAATCCGTTGAATAACATCTCCCAAGTAGCCTGGGGTAATGATGAGCCATGGTTTTCTAAGCAGAATCAGTAGCTATCTATCAAAGGATGTATATCAAAGTTGTGTTAAACCAATCAACTTTTTCACGTGCACTCTAACTAGTAATTATTTTGGAAAGAACCAGAAATTTTCAAATATTGGTTCTCTACCCTGACTGCATATTAAATTATCTGGGGTGGGGGTGGGGAAAGTGCCTGAGTTCCACCTAAACTCAATGTATCCGAATCCCTGAAGAATTCAGACTGCCCAAGGAATATTTGTGTGCGTGTGTTTTGTGTGTGTGTGTGTGTGTGTGTACAGTTTTGTTGCTGTTGTTTAGTCGCTACGTCGTGTCCGACTCTGCGACCCCATGGACTGTAGCCCACCAAGGCTCCTCTGTCCGTGGAACTCTTCTGGGCAAGAATACTGGAGTAGGTTGCCATTCCCTTCTCCAGGAGATCTTCTCCATCCAGGGACCAAACCCTCGTCTCCTGCTTTGGCGGCGGCTTCTTTACTCTGGAATCCACTAGGGAAGCCCGTGTACAGTTTAGGCTACAATTTATTAAAACTCCCTAGGTGTTTCTAGTATGGAATCTCATCCTCAGCCGTATCCCACTTTAGCCCGCTAAGGGACAGCATCCGACCGCTGAAACTCAGGCATTCAGCCAAGGCATCTCTTACCGTTTGGTCGCAGTAGGGGGCGCTCGGGCACCGAATTTCCTCCTTGGCCACCTCATCCCCCCATTCCCCTAAAACGCAAGAAGTCACCGCAAAAAAAGGCATTCATTTGGAAGCCAACAGAGAGGGAAAAGACAGGGAACTGCCCCTTATGATTTATATATCCGAGAGCCGACAAGTGGTCCTTTAAACAGTATCCCCAAATTTGGCTTTAGGGAACAGCTGACCCAAAGGCAGCCCCCTTTCTTTTCATCCTTTGGACTTGGAAAAACTTAACTTCCCGCAGGGGTAGAGTCCCAGCCCGGCGGCGGGGTGGGATGGTTTATGGCTTTGGATCTTGAACAGTTCACTGTTTAAATAAATCTTGGTGAGCAATGGAGAACAATCTCCACATTAATCTTGTGTAATTAGCGTTATAACCCTCAGCAGCCTAAGAAGCACTAAAGACAAAGCTTTATGCAAATATCCCTTCCCTCGCCAGCCGCCCCTTCGCCTAGCAGGGTCCCTCTCCCCCAGCTCTTTCTACCCCTCCATTTGGGCTCTGGCGCAGTTTGTGAGCCTCTTTTTAATGACAGGCTCCACCGGATACCTTAAAGTTAATGATAAAGTTCCTGACCTTAAACATTAAAAAAGGAGAAGCAGGAGCAACCTAAGGAAGGGAGGGGTTTGAGCCTGCCGAGGCTATTAGAACGATTTAGCCTATTGGAAACTGGCACCTGCCTTTGGCAGCCGGTATTGTCCACTTAAGGATAGAACCTACTGTGTGGAGAGAATTACGGGCTGGGAGGAGGCATTTTCTCCAACCAGCCGCTTTGGGGGACCACACCTAGAGTGGGCTCTCTTTCGACAGGAAGGGGTGGCTATCCAAGTTCACCCCCAAGGACCCCACACCGCCCTCCAGACGCGCATATTTCCCAGGCATTAGTCAGGCACTGAGCCCTCGGCTGAGAATCGTTGCTAAAAGGAGATACAGCCCTAAAGGAGGAGAAGAGCGTGGGGAATTTCAACACACAAGTCTTTACTTGCAATTGCGGGGAGTATGGGGGAAGCAGTGCGCAGAGGCCGAGATGCGCGCACAGCCCGCACAGACACCGAGCCAAGGGCGTGCAGATCCCCTGCCTGGCTGTGGATTATCTGCTCTGTGTTTACTGTTTCGGAGGGCTTTACGTGAAGCGAATAAATTTTTACTTGCTCCCAGGGACTGGCTTGTTGTTTTATGACATGTACTTATTTAAAGCCTCTTTGTCGGTGTTGAAATGGTCCAAGCTCCCAAATAATGTGCAGGACTGGGAGCATGGAACAAGCCGGAATGCAATGAGCATCACTGGCGTAGGCAAACGCGGTGGAGAGGCGAGCCTTATTCTTTTCTTACACACACACACACACACACACACACACACTGAATGCTTGCTTTTCTTTTTCACAAACCAGAACCTAATGTTTTTTAATGTCTTATGCAGAGAGCTAAGGGAATGCAGTCTAGAGAATTATACCTGAAATACTGCAGGCATTGAAGAATTTCCACAAAAACTGTATTCTGATGAAAAACAAACCTCAATACAAATCTATTTATCCTCCTTCCATCTGTATCCGCTTAGAGTTTATTCCTCCCTTTTCCGACTCCCCCTCCCCCCACCCAGTACCTAAAGGTAAGCACAATGCTAGGCAAAAGCTAAGGTTTGGATCTTTGAACCCGTAATAACTGTCGTCTCTACACTTTGTTTATGAAATGGAATAAGAATGGGAGGGGGACTTCATTTAATGGCACAACCAGGCTGTATAAATACAATACTCTTTTTTTTTAAGTGAAGTGGATTTGGTTTACTCTGAAGAACAGTAATTCAAACAGCACCTATCTGCTCCAGATAGAGGAGCTATGCACATCTATACAGGCAAGTTTGAAATTTAGAACAAGGCTTTGATTTATTCCCTTTCTATCAGTGATTAATGCCCCTTAATTAGCTAATCTCAAAGCCATTATTTACAACCAGGGCAGACAAAGGGAAAACTGATGATCCAACACTTATGTCAGTTTGAAATTTTGAGACAACAACAAAAAAAATGCTTTTTTTCAGAGTGCAGTCCTGAGTCTTTCAAATGAACCTCAAAATAACAAAGAAACCCAAAAGAAAAATATTAAAGCAAAACAAAATAAAATAATTAAGACCAAATCAAACCACCCCTCCAAACAATTCTAACTATATTCCTCCCTTTCTTACAGAAACTTGATAATGTTGATATTTAAACAAAAAGGAATCAATCCTTTGTATCTTCCTCTCACTTAAAATCTACGAAAGTTCTCAATTTTGGTGGGTGAAGAGGGGGAGGGGTTTATAGTTGAGTTTTTGAAAATCGTTGTTGGGGAGTTTGGGAGTTTGAAAACAGTCTTCTCTTTGTAGGTTTTCAAGGTAGGCGTTCAGGGCTAGGGGACCAGGCTTGCATCTCAAAATCGGATGCTTCAAAACCCCTTCTCTCTTGGGCTCCTAAGGCGCCTCTTAGCCCAGGGGCGGGACCTAGGTTGAGAAATTTTGTTTTCACTCCGCCAACGCGACGAGCTTTCAGAGGCTCAATTTCAAGTGACCCTTAAAACTCATTTCTCGAGAGAGTTGCAATTTCTTCGCTCTTTCTTGGGAGAAAACCAGATAGATTGTGTATCCTTGAGGCGTTCGGAGCTTCCTTCTTGGGGGGCTTGAGCGGTTCACCTCGGGAGCTGGCCTGGTTGCCGAAAGCCTTGGCGTTGCCTTGGAAAGGGGAAGAGTGGGCCAAGCCTGAGGTTGGACCTTGGATCTCCACAGGTCGGTTCAGGCCACCTGGCTCGTCTCGTCTTTGAGGGCTCGTCAAAGAGGGCTCGTCTGGCCCTCTTTGTCCCCTTTCAGAACCTACAGAGATGAGAACATCCCCTCATCCCCATCCCTTTTCTCCGGGGAAAAACCGTTCCTGCGCTGCATCTAGAGTCCTTTTGCGCTTTGGCTTGTTCAGAAATAGAAACTACAGAAAGAACAAGACCCCGGGAAATGTTTCCAAGCCGACGTGGGCAGACAAACAAGGGTGGGACTAAGGGGGGCTTAAAAGGCGCCCAAACCGAAAGGTTTGGAGGGAAGCTGTGGATTTGTTCGTGGACTCCTGAATCCAAGACCAGAACCGGAACAGAAAACGATCTCCGGAAATCGGAGCGTGCCCTTCAGGCAGCAATATAATGGGTGTCGAAATCCCGTCTGGAAAGTAGCCGGCCAAGGAGTGGGAAAAAGCACAGGACTGGATCGTAGAGAAGGGGAAGGAAGGGCTTCGGAGCGAGGCGTGTGTGTGTGTGTGTGTGTGTGTGTGTGTGTGTGTGATTGAAAGGGGGGTGGGCTGGGGAAGTGCCTAGGGGAAGAAGGGAGGAGGGAGGAAACGAGAAGGTAGAAAGAACCTACAGGAGCGAATGAGGAAAAGCAAGAGGACCCGTGTCCTTTGTTTGAAAGCACTCGCATCCTAAATCGTAGGAACGAGGTCGTCATTAGCGCTCTGACCCGGAGGAGAGACGCATTAGAGAGAGAAATGAACAGAGAATCTCCCCGCCTGGTTTAT
Organism: Bos javanicus; assembly: GCF_032452875.1. Taxonomy (NCBI): domain Eukaryota; kingdom Metazoa; phylum Chordata; class Mammalia; order Artiodactyla; family Bovidae; genus Bos; species Bos javanicus. The sequence continues at coordinate 28,056,737 of NC_083887.1, read as the reverse complement.
TTCGCTTTCCTTGAAATCCCTCGGCCTCGAGGTTCCCGTCGCCTAAGCTTGCCCCCTCTCTCTCCCTCCCCCGCCCCTTCTCCGCACAAAGCCAGTGACTGAGAAGGGAGGGAAGGAAGGAGTCAGTAAGAGAAAACCAACAAGCCTTTCCGGATAAAAAATAAAATCTGCGCATCCACATTACCAACATTTTTCCCCCCCATTTTGCGTCGAGTTCTTTGGAAACAGTTGTTGGAGTGATAATTTAGCCTGAGAGATTATTAAAGTCTCAAAGTTCCCAAAGATTGTGGAATCCTGCTTGTAAAAATACTTTTTTTTTTTTTAACTGTTTCTTTTTTCTGTCTTTACCAAAAGAACCCCCGAGAATGCACTTCGGTCTTGGGGACTGAAGGCGTGGTGGGCAGACAGCTGTTGAATGCAAACAAAGACTATTCTGAATCCGACTCTCGGGTTCCGTCTAGGAGATTTTCCCTCTCCTTCCCATTCCAGTGGAAAGAAATGAACTGGGAATGGGCTGGGCAGAATTGTGCGTTTATGGCAGACAGATGGGACAGGACAGAATGAACTTTAAGCAACAAAAGGATGATCAAGATTTGGTTTCTAGGTGTACAAATTTGGAACGAATAAAATAACCAAGGAAGCAGAGAGATACCAACACTGGGGAGATATCTACAATGTTAACTCATAAACAACTCATCCCTCTCCTCTACCTTCTTCTCATGGATCAAGAATTGTGACCCCATCTAGCAAGCTGCCACGGAAGCCAAAACTGCAGGACATTTTGAGAAACAAGGCTTCAAACCTGCCTGAAACTAACAAAGCAATCCTTTAGTCTGCCAGATCACCTCTTTTTCTTCCCTCTTCTCTCTCTCTCCCCCCTCTCTCCTTCTCACCCTCCCTTCTCCTGTCTTTCTCCAGCTAGCCTCACCCCAATTAGCCCCCAAGAGCAAGTCAGTCTTACACCTGCTGGCGGGATCTTGGTGGGGGTGGAGGGAAGAGGTGGGTTTGGTTTTCAGCAGAGCAGTGGAGGCACGTTGTCAAACCTGCCTACTTCCCCCCACCCCACCACCAGCCCAAGGATCCTCTTCGGGAGTATCTCGGAGCCAGAAGCCAGGCAGGCTTTCTTCCGCCTGCGTCACTGCTCACAGCCACTTTCAGTTTCTTCTATCCACCAGTGCCTGCCACCTCTTTCCTCTGTCCTCTCAATGAGCAGTTCTAACACAGAGTTTGCAAAGCTCTCCTGCTGACTTAGGGTGCCAGGTTTAAAAGGGGGAGAATAGAGTGGCTTGAAAGAGAAGGAGAGATCCTTCTTAGATCCTTTTTAAATTTTCAATTTTATTGACACATCTTTGAAAGCCTTGTTTTGGTATAAGGCAAAGCTGCCAATTCCAAATACAAACAGATGGACACACACTGTGTATATCAGATGTTGGGAATAAAAATGGTTTATTGATTGAAATAATAGAGGCATTATTTTGATTTGTCTTGACATGAATGCTGATTTATAAAGCTCTTCCCCCACTGATTTCTTCTTGTAGTCCAGACACATGGAAATGATCAAAATCTCACCAGAGCTCACCTTGGTGCTAATCAAGAGTGCTCAATGCACGTTATAAATCTGATATTATATTTATTGCTTATCTTTATTTGAGAGGTTAGTCCCCATCCTAGGATTGTCCCCTTTCAAAAAAAAATGGGGGGGGGTGGTGCATCTGTTTTCACTTTGCACTTTCAACAGGCTGGAGCAGACAATAGTGTGAAAAACATCTGAAAATATGAGGCGACAGAGCTGCATGTGTGTTTCATTTCTACAGTGTTAGGAGGAGAAAAATAACAAAAGAAACACACTACACACATGCACACTGGCCCAGGACCATGCACAAAAGGCTCGTTGACCCAGGGCTAACATACAAGACAAATTAAAGAGAGGAGCAAATCGTAGGAGGGGCCAGGGCAACCTGGGGCCGGGCAGTTTGGGAAAAGATCAAGGGCAAAGGATAGTTAAGAAACTGGACACGGGTAGGGAAAGAACAGAAGGAGAAAGCAAAGTGTCCAGGACTGGAACTCGTGTCCCCGAGGAAGAGAATAATAAGTTTTCTTAAAACACTGGGTGTTTTCCTTTGCTGCACGATAAAAGAAAGTCATAAAACATACACAAATCCGTCCAACGAAAGCAGCCAGTCACTCCAAACCTAGCTGTCTCTGATTAACTGTTGCTGGGTCACAAGAGACCCCCATCTGGCTCCGAGACTGCCTCGACGGGACAGGCTGCGGGTAGGCTGAGGAACGCCTTATCCCTGAAGGGGGCAACCAATATTTGTGGGGTTTAAAGAGGCAGGAATACAAAGGCAGGAGTGAGTTTATCTGAGTATCAACGGATCCCCAGCAGATAACTACGTAAAAAATAACAAAGCCCAGTTGGTAAGGGGGAAAAGATTTAGTATCGGGGAGAGCATCAGAGGGAATGAGGTTGAGCACGGCTGCTCCAGAGCTGAACCTCAGCTGCGAGAGGCAGCCAATCCCCGGGCCTGCGGGAGCCGCGGACCGAGCCCTCGGGCCACGGAGAGCTCGCGGGAGCCTTCCCGCCGTGGAGGAGCGAGCGCGGGGACTCGCCGGGACCCCTGCGGGCGGGCACTGGCCAAGCGTTTCTGGACCCGCGGCCGAGGAGGTTCCTAGGGGAAAGAGGGGGCGCTTGAGCAGCGAAGGAGATGCCCTGTATTCCCAACTTCTTCGTGCCGTGTCTCTGCCTCTGTTTCCCCCTCGGTCTGGAGGATGCGCTATCAGCAGAGACATCGCCGCGGGTAGGGGATCGCTTCCCTGAGAACGCCCGGCACCCCAGAGTTAAAGAGCAAACTTCGGTTCATCCTGCTCTGCAGACCATTTTCTTTTTCTTCCCAGTGTCTGAATTCATTGCTCAGCCTGTTGCTCTCGCAGAGCCCCTGGGGGCTCCTTCCCTCCCACCCCCCGCACCGATCTCCAGTAGGGTGTCTTTGCCGGGACGCCGGTCCCCCACCCCCGGCCCCAGCAGGGACACGCGCGTGTTTTCCTGTTGAAAGCAGTCTCCGACTTGGCGTGGCCGGTCCCCTCCTGAAGCTCACCTCTGGCAGTCGCAGGAAGTTCCTGTCCAGTCGTTTGCTTTCCTCTTGCAGGGTCAGGATCGTCTTCAACTCCCGAGGCTGCCTTCTCCGGGCGAGTTCCACGATAACTGCACATTTCTGTACATTTAGTTCTTGGGAGATTTAGAGAGCGCGCTTTCATGTGTATGTACATCGTCTGCCGACAGCCTCTTCGCGTTGGAAATCTTGTTCCCCCTCCCCACACGTACGCGCCCACATTTTTATTTTTAATAAATGATTTAAAAAATCAAAACAAACCTCTGAATCAGTCCGCCTAATTTTATGCTCCATCTCCTCTGTATGTGCTACATCCTCTCTGCCAATCGATGGGAAAGAGTGTTTAGGGGCATTTGCAATTTCCTTTGTCACTTGCCACTCTCTGTGTATAGATTTTACATATCATTTGTTTACCAAATCAGTTTGTGGGTTCTCAGCCCAGGATTCAGGATTTGCGTTCCTGTATTAATTAATTGCCCAATACTCGAAGGAGAGGACTTGCAGAGCAAGCCACCTGATGCAGAAAGGGTCAGCCCACATTAAGGCGCTACAAAGAGACTGTTGTGACAGATCCCGGCCCTGTGGAGGCTCTGAATTAACTCACAGAGCCCTCTGCCTTCCTAGGACTTTTTAGAAAAAAACACCATCGTTTGAAGAGGGGGCGGGGTGCCGAACGTTCCCCAGCTTCTATCTCCAGGCATAACAAGATACTTCTTGCCCAGCCCAGAGGTACTGTGTAGTTTCATTCCCCTGACTGCAGATAATATGTAGCCACTTCAGTTCTTCTGGTCGGATGATGCTTTTACCTACATACTGGTATTGAATAGCCTCAGGTTCTTCCTTGGGTCTCACTGGTTTATTGATTGACTTCTTCACTAGACTAGATCATGATTTTGTAGGGCTGAGTGATAGGGAGTTTGTGGATGATCTTCTTACTACCCTAATTAAAATTCACACACAAAAAATTTAAAGGTAATTTGGCAATGGTGGCATCCTCCGAAAGCTTCCTTTAGTTTATTTCATTTGTTCAATATTTATTGCTTTATTCCACAAAATGACCTTTAAATTTTAAGGCTATCAAAATTCCTGTTTAAATGTTTGCATGCCAATTTGAAGTATTCACAGCCACACTACCCTAGGCCGGGGGGCGGGGGGAGGGGGGATAGCAAACCGGAGCAAATGATCACTTCCCTACTTCTTAAGCAAATCTTGTAAAGAAAAAAACCTTCATCACCATTCCCCTACCAGTTGAACAACAGGTATCTCTTTGATGGATCAAGAGTTTTGTCTGTTTCAGCAGGTACAAGAGTCTATGGCATTTGAAATTTGTAAGAAAAAAATAACTATTTATGAGATATATTTTGGAGACTAATTTTTACTTGGACCATTTGGTCTATCATTTATGAAAGTTATCTTTGGGTGTAGTATCTCTTTATACCAAGCTTTCAGGGCTAACTAGAAACACTGAGGAGAGGTGGCAGTGCTGTCTGAGATGCTAAGGGCAACAGCTCCTGGGTAAACAAAAGGAAGCCTGGAGGCAACAACCTTACTTTGGGGCACAGCTGTCTCACTGAGTTCAAGGTGGCTTCTTTTACTCTTGTCTTTACCATTGAACACAAGTTGCCCTTATCTAAGATTGTAATAAAAACCCTGGCACATCAAGGCTGCTTCTAGACCAGGATATAGACTATTTCTTTGGAATGAAAGAACAATTGATAGAAACCCTTTTGGTTTTCCACGATTTTGTCTTTGTATCCTGTGAGCAGAAGTGAGTTAAAAATGGGATTTGGAATAGACTACAAATGGTTGCCCTCCAAATATTAAGCTACAGATCAGCATATAAGGAATCTGAGAAAAGAGGTAGAAGGTCTTCCCATCTGATAAAAGTTACATTGTAACCTGATTGAAGGGTTGGCAAAAAAACAGTAACAGACACAAGTGATAGCTTGTCCTCATCCAAACATCAGCTAGGCCAGAACAGCTTTGGGCCAAAGAAATTCCAGCCCAGTTCCCTTTATTATATAATCCTATGTTCACTAGGCAATTCACTAATTATAATTTAGCTTGCTATATATATTGGCTTCCCTGGTGGCTCAGACAGTAAAGAATCTGCCTGCAGTGTGGGAGACCCAGGTTTGATCCCTGGATCTGAAAGATCCCTTGGAGGAGGAAATGGCTACCCAATCCAGTATTCTTGCCTGAAGAATTGCATGGACAGAGGAGCTTGGTGGGCCACAGTCCATGGAATAGCAAAGAGTCAGACATGACTGAAGCGACAGAGCACATATATCTGCTGAGTTATGAGAATATGAGTATTGAGATCTCTGAGATTATCTATCGCAAAGGTTATTCTGGTTTTGACATTGGTCTTAATGACTTTGGTCAAAGTGATTCTACTCTGAGTGACACAGTTACTCCTGGTTTGCTAAGAAATAAGTTTTCCAAGCTTCCAAGACTGAGGATTAACCCTTGATGCCAAAGCAATTTCTAGGAAAGGCACCCAGCCATGTCTTTGGGCAATGATCAGTTATATCTTCTTGGGAACAACAGCCAGTCATTAGCCATCTGTTCTAACATTTCAACAGACAAAATTTTGCCACTGTATACCCAGGGTCGAGACTCTAAAAGTGACTAAGTATTATTTTCTAAGTGAACAAATGAAAATATCACACATGTCCCTATCTTTTATCAAAAATTAATTCATATAAGCTATTCTTGATATTAATGATAGTTTTGGTTCTCCACCAAATCTTGGAATTATTAAGTATGATATCAACCTACCCCTATAATTTATTGTGTCCTTTTGTGTTTCAATGCAGCTTAACTGAATATGCTTTAGATGCTGAATTCTCCTATTTGATCAGAATGTGTGTTGATATTTTATTATTTTATAGGCTTTGTTTCTAATTCTATTGACTCTCATTTTTCCCTAGTGAAAGGAGCTACAAAATTTAGCTGTCCCCACAGAAAATGTTTATCTCTTGATCCTAACAGTTGCCCATCACTGAAAATTTTATGTTAGGTTTTTCTGGTATGGTGGACAATATTACATCCACTACATCAGAAATGAAGGCATCTAAATTTTGTAAAAGTTTAGATCCTACCTCTGGGGCTATTGGATGATTTAATCAGATAAAACAAGCCAAAGATATTTCTGGCACTTAGTGCTAAAAAAAATGCATTAGTTGCCACCATTTTTAGCACAGACATCCTCTGACTAATACTTTTAGGGAATAGAGGTATATTGACACCTGTTCCTTTTTCCTTGTAGCTAAGAGCTTAGAATTCTTCCTCTTATAAATATATTTGAAGTTATTTTTCCCTAAATACATTTCATTAAAGCTGTTTATGCTCAAGGATTTAATATAAACGTAGAGATTGGTGCTTGCCCTGTGCAACTGTTTTTACAAATTATTTTAAACAAAGTTAAAATAAGGTACAATCCATCACTGAGCTCTTGTTGACCTCATTTTTCACACGTCTTTGCTTATGGATAGTTTACTTACCTTTCCCGTTTCTCTGAATTGTGGAGTTGGAAGAAAACTTGAAGATCAAAAAATTATGGAATCATTGAGTTTTCATCTAGATATGAATTTAGAGATATCTGGTTTCTAGAACGCAAGCCAATTCTTTAATCATTCATGGTAACTATTTTTTTTAATCCTCTTAAATGTTCCTTTAAACATGTACCTAAATTATATCTCCTAATTTCCTCTTTTTCAAACAGACTCTTCCAGCCTTCTTAACACTTTTCTATTAGTGGGTTCATGATTTTTTCTTATATATTCCATGCTACCTTTCCTCTAATAGCTAATTTTTTTTTAAGTGACCCTTTGCATTTAAATATATTTTCTCTAATTGCTAGGAATTGAAACAAAACTCCCTGGTTATCTCCAGTTAATTTTTTATAGATGGCATTTTGCTAGCAACTCATCAGAACTGCAGTACATAGGATTTGCATGAAAAATTATATATTGTCACTCCAAATTTCTCAATTTCACATTTCAGTTTCTTTTTTTAAATAGTATTTGAATGAATATCATTCCATCCAGATTTATGACCTACCTTTTACTTAACTCTTGACTATTCTGTCCTGCTATAACTATGATGACTCACTCTGCAAAATTTTCAGTAAATTTTGAAGCAAAGAAATTCTTCAATTTTAACATCATTTTTTCCCCCTTTAAATGCAGTTGTTATGGATTACTTAACATATATGAAAAGATGAGAAAGGGCCAAAAATTTGAGGATTTGGGCCAGGCTCTGTCATTATAATTTGCTGTGTGACTGTAATGAACCCCGTAAGTTGTTCTTTGTCAATTTCTTCATCTGTTAAATGGAGATAGCAGTTATTTCCTCCTTATTATAAAGGTTATGTGATGTGTATGAATGTGTGTGTTAGAAAGAGCATCAAGTTAGACCACTTAATTTAAAGACCCAAGGAAGGACCACCTCCAGTGGGCCATACCTTGAGTTAGGTATGCTACATATATTTTTCCATTCAATAGTATCATCAGTCGTATTCCTGAAGTACATGTATGTATGCTAAGTTGCCTCAGTCGTGTCCGAGTCTTTGCAACCCTGTAGATGGCAGCCCACCAGGCTCCCCCGTCCCTGGGATTCTCCAGGCAAGAACACTGGAGTGGGTTGCCATTTCCTTCTCCAATGCATGAAAGTGAAAAGTGAAAGCGGAGTAGCTCAGTCATGTCCGACTCTTTGCAACCCCATGGACTGTAGCCCACCTGTCTCCTCTGTCCATGAAGTTCTCCAGACAAGAATACTGGAGTGGGTTGCCATGTTCTTCTCCAGGGGATCTTCCTGACCAGGGATCGAACCCCCATCTCTTCTGTCTCCTACATTGCAGGCAGGTTCTTTACCACTAGCTCCACCTAGGAAACCCCTCATGAAGTATATTTTGAGGGAAATTATTCAGCTTAAATTTTCAACTTGCTACTTTCTTCTCTATCTGGTTCCATGTTGCCAATCAAGGTACAAAATCTTGATTTGGTCTTTTTTTCATTACTAGCCTGTGTTTGTTTTACAGATGTGGTGGCCTCTCTTAATCCGATAGGAAAATGATCACACAGATATGCCGAAAGCTCTATTTGTTTTAGAAACATTTTCTCCCTGACAGATGCTTCAGACTTTAGAACTGGGAACCTTGCTGTTAAGGTTTTGGCTTTGCCCAAATTCTTGTTGAATTTTGTTTTTCTGTTTTTTTTTTTTTTTAGAACTTGAAAAGGAAAAAATAATTTTTTAAATTTTATTATAGTTCTTGAAAAATTATTATTATTTTATTCTTATTATTTTTAATTTATGAATTTTGGTTATGACTTTGTCTTTGTACTTGAGTTTCCCTATTGGTGTGTGACCATATCTTCCCTTCAATGGTTGCAAAGAAGGTTTAGGCTGTATTGTAGGGTAGAGTGTGTAAGTAGTCCATCATCTGAGCTCAGAACATCTTTGTTGTGTTTGGGTTCATCTGCCAACAGGATGCAGTACTGTTTCTTGAAGTCAAGAGTCCACAAGCTCTGGTGACAAATGTTTCTGACACTCCCTCTTGCCACAGAGTCCTTTTGGAAGTCCTCTTGGACTTCCCTGGTGGCTCAGATGGTAAAGCGTCTGCCCACAATGTGGGAGACCTGGGTTCAATCCCTGGCTCGGGAAGATCTCCTGGAGAAGGAAATGGCAACCCACTCCAGTATTCTTGCTTGGAAAATCCCATGGACAGAGGAGCCTGGTAGGCTACAGTCCATGGGGTCACAAAAAGTTGGACATGACTGAGCGACTTCACTTTCTTTCTTGGCACAAAGAGGAGAGATTTCTGACAGCCTAGCTATCTGGTACTCAAATACCCTGTGCACCATAATAAACTCACAGGGGCATCATGGGATATTTCGAAAGAAACAGTGATATTCGGCCGTCTGATAGACACTGCAAAACTACTACATCAGGACTCCCCAGGTGGTCCAGTGACGGAGGCTCCGTCTCCCAATCAGGGGGTCTGGGTTTGATCCCTGGTCAAGGAACTAGATCCTACAAGTGGCAACTAAAACATCCCACATATCTCAACTAAAGATCCCACATGCCACAATGAATATCAAAGATCCCACATGCTGCAACTCAGACCTGGCACAGTTAAATAAATAAATAAAATACTGATACCTTAAAAAAAATCTGAAACTATCAGATCCCATTTTCAACATAAGATCATGCTACATTCCTTTAGATAATACCATATTTTTGTGAAACTGGTACTTTGGAGTTTGCTGTGACAAAAAGCAAGTACCACATCAAAATCAATGTGGAACAGGAAATAGAGGTGACAGTGTCCAATACGTTTCCAGATTTGTAAAGTTGCATGGTGCCCAATATAGATACACATCCTATTTGCAAATATTCGTGGTTATTTAGGAATAGAATTGGAGAAGGCAATGGCACCCCACTCCAGTACTCTTGCCTGGAAAATCCCATGGATGGAGGAGCCTGGTAGGCTGCAGTCCATGGTGGTCTCTAAGAGTCGGACATGACTGAGTGACTTCACTTTCACTTTTCACTTTCATGCATTGGAGAAGGAAATGGCAACCCACTCCAGTGTTCTTGCCTGGAGAATCCCAGGGACCCCAGGGATGGGGGAGCCTGGTGGTCTGTCGTCTACGGGGTCGCACAGAGTTGGACACGACTGAAGCGACTTAGCAGCCAGCAGCAGGAATGGAGTACAAATTTTTTCTTTCAATCACATGTGTTCAAGCGGCCATTAAGTTGTTAAGACATAAATACTTGAGTAGTTTGTATCTAACTACTTGATTGTTGTTGCCGTTTAGTTAAGTTGGGTCCAACTCTTTTGTGACCCCATGGACTGTAGCCCCCCAGGCTCTTCTGTCTATGGGATTCTCCAGGCAAGAATACTGGAGCGCGTTGCCATCTCCTTCCCCAGGGGATCTTCTTGACCCAGGGATCAAACCCCTAGTCTCCTGCATTACAGGCGGATTCTTTTACCACTGGGACACCTGGGAAGCCCAACTACTTGATATGCTATGCTATGCTATGCTATGCTAAGTCGCTTCAGTCGTGACCGACTCTGTGCGACCCCATAGACGGCAGCCCACCAGGCTTCCCCGTCCCTGGGGTCCCTGGGATTCTCCAGGCAAGAACACTGGAGTGGGTTGCCATTTCCTTCTCCAATGCATGAAAGTGAAAAGTGAAAGTGAAGTTGCTCAGTTGTGTCCGGCTCTTAGCAACCCCATGGACTGCAGCCTACTAGGCTCCTCCGTCCATGGGATTTTCCAGGCAAGAGTACTGGAGTGGGGTGCCATTGCCTTCTCCAACTACTTGGTAAATAGAACTATATTTATTATTTCTTTTGACCACAGGATAGGATGAAAAAACTACTCAGACAGGAACAAGAGTGTGAACAGGTAATTTTGGGGAGCATCTGGTCTTTCACTGTGGTTTCTAGATCAACTGTTCTAGAACCTTTTCCCTGAGTTGGGCCTCTCAGTGCTGAAACTGAAGCAGACCTGAAACTGCTCTCAACATTTGCAACAGTTTTAAGCTGTGGTTCCCTCTATTTTATTTCCCACCTGCTTTCTGTCTTTCAGAAATCCCTAAAAATTTCTGACCCACTGACATCAATCCTTTGTTTTGCAGTGATATTAAGGATTTTCAGAGTGGAATGGAGTAGGATGATGGGGGTGGGGTGGGGAGGATATAATGCCTTGTGTTTAACCTCTCATTTTTATCCCATAAACACATTGGAGTCTTTAGGTAACATTGAGTTTATATACATTTTAAAAATCATTTTTCCCCCTTTATTATTTTTCTAGGTAGTCCCTCAATTACTTATCAGCTATTTTTTTTTTCTTGCATCAGATGTCATATTTTGGAAAATTTCTTCTTTACTTTACTTAGAGATACTTGGTACTTTACTAAACACATCATTTTGTATAGAAGAAATAGTTTTTCTTTGCCAGTTAATGTCATTTCATTTCCTTGAAATTTTACTTTTTGTTTTACTAATGTTTACCAAATTATGTTTTTAATTGGCATTTTATTTTAGGTCCTTTGCTGAAATTAATTTCATGAAGAATTATTTGGCCTTTGATCTCCACCTTGGATATTGAAATCACTCTCACAACCATGTTGACATATTGATTTACTTATGAATATATCTCATACTAATTTTTGGTCACATTTCATTAGAAAATGAAATGTTTTCTTTTCTGACCTATCTTTACTACAGATATGCAGTCATAAACACTGACAGATGATTAATGATCCAGTTTAGAAGTCTGAAATTCTCATGAATTGCTCTTTTCTGAATTGAACTTTTTAATAAAATAGCTCTCCTTTTCATACTTGGGACAGCACTAAAGATTCCTCTTCGTAAGAGAAAAAGTCATCCCTCTATTTTAGTCATTTTGAGCTGCTATAACAGAATGCTACAGTCTGGGTGGCTTAAACAGCAAACATTTATTTCTCACAGTTCTAGAGGCTGGGAAATCTAAGATTTGGGTACCAGTAGATCTGGTATCTGGTATCTGGTGAGGGGATTCTTCCTGGATTACAGACAACTGCTTTCTTCTTACCTCCTCACATGATGGAGAGAAAGCAAGCAAGCACTTTTGTCTCTTCTTTGAAGGCCACTAATCTCATTATGAGAGCTCCACCCTCAGGACGCAGTTACCTCCCAAAGGCCCCATCTGAAAATATCACCACGTGAGGTGTTTGTTTGTTTTTTTTTTTAAATCATAATTTCTTTTATTTTTTATTTTTTAAATTTTATTTTATTTTTAAACTTTACATAATTCTATTAGTTTTGCCAAATATCAATATGAATCCGCCACAGGTATACATGTGTTCCCCAGGTGTTAAGATTTTAACATCTGTATTTGGGAGGACTCCTTCCACCATTGTTTATAGATTTCCTCAGTTGGCTAGCACTAAACATAGAAAAACCAAAAGAACTCTTTAGCCATGCTTATCTGCATCTGCAGATTCAGTACTTGTGAGAAAGTCAAATGAGATTATATTTACATGACATAAAATAACTGATTAGAAACTTCAGTCACGTTGGCTATTAGTCCTCACACACACACACAGACACACACACACCACTGTCAGGCAGGTGTGCACACCAAAACACAACCTGAGCCACCTGCAGTTAAGAGACAACAGCATGTATCAAAGCTGCCGTAGCATGTACCACCTGGAAAATTTCAGTGGATTATAAAAAACTCAAGACACATCTTTGCTCCTACCCCTGACTGCAGTCTCATTTCTCATCAGGATACTGCAGTGCCTAGTGCTAACTTGTCTAACTGTACTGTTGATCCATTAGTTTAGTCTACCAAGTGAGCTGTAACAGAGAAAGCCCTGAAGCAAAGAGACACTGAATAGGTTGATTTTGGTGAATGGGCAAGAGGGTGGAAAACTTTCAAGGCTTTTTCAGTGTTAGGAAGGTAGTAAGTAAAGTTGTCATGGCCCATGCTAAGCCTGGAGGTCCCAGGGTGTAAGATGAGCACCCAGCCATCCTTGGAAGTGGGTTTACGATATAGGAAGTGAGATACAAACCTTAGCTATGTTGAGATTTTGCCTTGTGTCAGTCCTGTATGTCTCTTTGAGTTTGTTTCTCCAAATAACAGATTTCTTCATTAGACCCTGGAGAAGGGAATGTCCACCCACTCCAGAATTCTGGCCTGGATAATTCCATGGACAGAGGAACCTGGCAGGCTACAGTCCATGGGATCACAAAGAGTTGGACATGACTGAGTGACTTTCACTCACTCACTCGGACTATCATTCTAATATGTATCTTTTGCTAGTAATAGGTCAACTCAAAGAAGCTCCTGTTTGAATTAATACAAATTCCAAGGTAGTGGTTCCAGTTTCTATAATGGGATTTTACTATATATTATTTCCTTTGCAGAACTCCTGGAAATTGATGAGATTGTTTATATAAAGGACTTGGAGTAATTTTGCTAAAAGTTCTGAGGAATAACTAAGAAATCTTTCATCTCATGGGACTTTGGGGCATAGGGCCCTGGCTAAGGCTCATATTCTATTAGCCTATTAAGTTTTGGATGGTTATCTAAGGAAAATAGGCTGGAGAAACAAACTCAGAGAGACACACAGGACTAAAAGAAGGCAAAATCTTAACATAATTAAGGTTTGTACTTCATTTCCTTTTTCACAAACCTACTTCCGTGATGAGTCAGTGCTCATCTTACACCCTGGGAACTCCACGCTTAGCACGGTCCATGACAAGTTTACTAACTTCCTTACACTAAAAAAGCATGAAAGTTTTCTTTCAATTGGAGTTTTCCTGGTGACTCAAATGGTAAAGAATCTGCCTGCAATGCAGGACACTCAGGTTTGATCCCTGGGTTAATAAGATCCCCTGGAGAAAGGAATGGCTACCCACTCCAGTAATCTTGCTTGGAGAATTCCATGGACAGAGGAGCATGGCAGGCTACCGTCCATGGGGTTGCAAAAAGTCAGACATGACTAAGCGACTAACACAAGGCTTCAATGAGATAAATGTGGAAAACTTAAAAAAAAATAGCTTGGGAATAACTTTTACTTCTTTATTCTTCATTTTGTTGGTCTAATTAAAGTTTATATGCTAATTCAATTAGACTCTAAAAATTGCTTAATTAAAATTTAACTATTTCCACTCTTTTCTGGAAGGCAGATTGCTAGTCTATTGCTACAAAATTAGTGGTGCATCTTGACTGATAAGAATTCTCAATTTCTTAGCAGAGTTTTGTCCACAACTACTTTAGAGATGGAAAACTTGAACATACGTATTTAAGGGATACTTAAATCAAAGTTTCCTAATTTTGTTTATATGATTGGTCATGCATGCGTAAGCTAGAAATATAAACTAGTGAATAAGTTCAAAAATATCCAGGTAACGCTAGCTGAAATGTTCCCAAACTAAGATAATGATCTTGATCATAAGTTCAGCTTGGCAGGCGAAGCTCCTTATGTCCCATTTCTTATTTAAATATTTGATTTCTTAGAGGATTGCTTAGAACAGGGCCACTATAACCTGGGGGAGAGAAAACACTCACTCAAAATGTAGTTACTAGAACAAAGACAGACTTCTTTGTAAAGAAATCCTATTTTGGGTATGTTTGAGTTGTCAGTGGTTGAGGTACGCTAGAGTGAAGGCATTACTGTGTTTGATCTTGTGATTCACTGTTTAGCCAACAGAAACTATGTCCCTATCATTGAAGCATTATAGAAAAATAGCATTAGATTTGAGAAAACAAGCTATAGAAAAATATTATATTATAAAAAAATAGCATTATAGAAAAATATTTTGATGGGTCTTTCTGGTCATGGTTTAGCACATTTATTTTCTGTCACATGCCTGCCTTGTGGTCTCTTCAAATGGCAATTCATCCCCATTCCCATGGATACTTTTATTTAGTCAATACACAATAGCGCATTACAGCGGCAACTGTTGTTTCAGAGATGAAGAAGCTGGGACTCAGAAAAAGAAAGTGAAGTACTCACGGTTACGCAGAATTGCTTGGTTGGAAACACAACAGGAACAATAACCCAGTTCCTCCGGTTCCTAATCAAATTCTTCCTGATCTCTTCAAAGCCCTGTTCTTTCTGACATCATTTCAAAATGCCTAGCTATTGCTGAAGTTGCACTTCCAACTTTTGATATAATTTGACCCTGGAAGGGCAAGTTAGATTGAGTTGATTCATGAGCAAACAGTGTACAGAAAGTGATAAATGCATTTTAGAGATAAATATGTTTAATTAGAGAAGAAGTATGAATACCTATAAAAGGAACCTCGCTTACTACTTCCAAAGCAAGATAAAGCATAAGTGTAATTTTTCATGCTCTATTGTTTAGAAAATGAATTATGTATAAATTGTTCTTAAAATAGCATAGTAATTTATTAACATACTTTCAATGAATTCTGGGAGAATGTTCTAAGACACAAAGCCTATGCCAGTATGCAATCATGGAATTTACCATTTTAATGTAGATTGAGTTTTTGGCAGGACATTGTATCAGAACACTTTGGAATGACAGTGGTACAGATGAACTGTCTTCTTTGTCTGTTGTTTTGTTCTATAGAAACAAACAAAAGTAAAAAAAAAAAAAGGAATGAAAACTACTGAATCAACTCCATTCAAATGTGCTTTAAACATCCTCTCTGGAACTGGTTCACCTTTTTTTTTTTTTTTTGCAGTCTTTATCTCTGTTTTTTTTTTTGTTTGTTTGTTTTAGTAAATGTAAGAGATGACGTAGAATGTGAAATTTTTATGATGTTTCCATTTATGTCAACTCATTCCAATACATTCATTATTTATTTGGCAATCAAGAGATTCTGTACTGCTATTCAGTTTATTGTGTCAACAAGCGTTTGTTATAAAGTTACCAACTTTCCTGGGTTCAAAAGAATTAGAAGTCCTGGAATATTCCTGAATGCCATAATATTTAAGAACTCAAAATACTTAGTAAATAATACTCTATTATTTAAATTGCTCTGTTTGGATGTGGGAGGGTACAGTTTCATTAGAAATGAGTTCTGAAATAAGTTCAGAACAAGAGCAGGCTGGAAGATGCACATATTATACCATCACAGTACAACATATTTAACATTGAAAATTTGACTCTGTATCACTTCTTTTGAATATCAAGTGGATATGTTCTACTAAGCCTGGCTCCAACCTTCATTTAGATATTATGATGAGGAATACAATTTTTCACACTGCTCTTTATGAAAGACTATTTCAGATATGAGTTCATCCTAAAAACCCCCAATATAAGATCTGATTCTTTTTCAGAACTGTAAAACCTTGACCATACAAATTTCATAATATTATATATGTATTAAATCCTCTAATATCTCCAACATTCGAATAATCTAAACTTTGTGTCCTCACCCTTCTAAGATAACTCAGTGTCTTGTGTTCAGAGTGACAAGACTGAAGAACATTTGATAAAATAAGTTTTATGTATTATTTATGAGAAAGACACTTAAAGATTTAAATAAGCCTTTAAAATATTTACATCTTTACTTCTGACTTTCTGCTTTACACTTTTTTTTAAAATGGGCTTTTCTCCTATATTTGATGTAGATTTCAAACTTTAGATTTATAGTTCAACACCTTGCAACAAATTTTGTAAATATTCGGTGGGGACTTAGTCTTGAAATATAAACATTTCTTGCGATTGAAGCACTGAGCAAAAACAGAGCCCCTCATTCATTATGAGACATTCAGAAGACTAAAGAGATTTTGAACTTTTTTTCCTTTTTCTGGAACATCTTCTTCAACAAGAAAAATGAAATGTCATCATGCTAAGGTGAATCATAATAAATGTTATGTCTTGTCTGACACTGAAAATAAATCCAAGTAAGTTTGGAGAAATATTGGTGGCTTTTTCCCCATAGAGGTTTAGATCAGCTTTATAAATTAAACAGTATGCGTTGACAGCTCAGGGGCAGTAAGTAAACTATTCAGTAGATAATCTCCATAGAAACCAAAAAAGTTAACCATCTCAATCTAAAATTGCACTTCTGGGCTCAAATGATGGATATAAAAATAGTGAAACTTTCTTTACTTCAAATTAATCACTAGGAACAAAAGTGCCATTAAAACAAGGTCTGATATCAAATAACTTAGAAGAAGAAACACACAGATATAAATGGCTGTGATGGTGAGCTCAGTATGAATGTTTTCCTCTAAAGTTTTCTAATAACCTTTGTTAACTTTTAGAGACCATTGCTTGTTTGTTAGGCATTTTTCTGAACACTTCATACATATAGACTCATTAAATCTATACCAATATTAGGAGATTTTGTCATCCCCATTTCATAGGTGGGAAACAGGCACAGAGAGTCAATTCCTGCCCTCCCCTCCCTGCCCCCGACCCAATGTAAGTGGTGGAATTTGGACTTGACTCTGGGCTCTGTGGCCTGTCATATTTCCTAGGTAAACCATATAACTTTTCTACAGCAAAAACTTACGTGAACATTGGTAGCAACTGTTTTGGTGACAAGGAGAAATATTAAGTATTTTGATTGATAAAATCTTGAATTGCATTTAGTTATCCATCAACCTCTGGCAGTGTATTCCGAAGATATTAAAAGGCAACTTCTCCAAGATTTGCCTGCTTTGGAGTCTGCAAATTTCTTAAATGTAACTTATTTTTCCCTTCTTTGGTGATAAAGGCATCGTAGAACATAACAAGAAATCTTGTAAATTGCGAAGGCCAACAAATAAGCATGTTCTGTGTTTGTTTAGCAACTATGTTTGGTTGACTCATGTCCCTCTCCTATTTATGTCCACTTGCAATCTGTGAACATGACTTCATTTGGAAAGAGGGTCTTTGTACAGGTAATCAAATTAAGATAAGGACGGGCCCTATATCCAATAAGAGTAGTGTTCTTACAAGAAGGGGAAATTTTGGACACAGAGACACCAACACACAGGGCAGAGGGCCATGTGAAGACAGAGGCAGAGACTGGAGGGACACAGCTTCAAGACAAGGAACACCAAGAATTGCTGCAACTGCTAGAAGCTAGAAGGGGCAAAAAAGGTTTTTTCCCTAGAGCAGAAGTCCCCAACTTTTTTGGACCATGGATGGGTTCTGTGGAAGACAGTTTTTCCATAGACTGGGTTGGGGCTGAGGGATGGTTTAGGGTTGATACAAATGCATTATATTTTTTGTGCACTTTCTTCCTATTATTATTATATCAGCTCCACCTCAGATAATCAGGCATTAGATCCCTGAGTTTGGGGTCCCCCTGTCCTAAAGCCTTTGTAGGAATCAAGGCCTCACTGTATTACTGAAATCCTGGGAGCCTTCACTTCAGTGTTATCTGTTCTGGGTGGGCCAAGACATTGTTGTCAATTTTGGAGTGTTTTCTCTCTTTTTCTTTCATTCTCTCATCACTTGCCATGGCTGCTACCCTTTATTGACCATTGTACCCTCGATATTCAGTATTTGTTTATTAAAATTAGCATCTCTGATAGTTAATTTTATGTGTCAACTTGTCTGGACCAAGGGATGCCCAGATAGCTGATGAAACACTATTGTTGGGTATGTTTGTGAGGGTGTTTCCAGAGGAGACTAGCATTTGAATCAACAGACTGAGAGTGAAGATCCACCCTCATCAGTGCAAGTGGGCACTACTCACTCTGCTGAGGGCTTAAAAAAAAAAAATAGAGGAAAAGCACCTTTGCTTTCTCATTGAGCTGGGGCATCCTTCTTCTGTCCTTGATCATCAGTGCTCTTAGTTATCAGACCTTCACACTTAGACTTAATTATACCACTAGCTTTCCTGGTTCTCCAGTTCACAGATGAAAGCCCTATAATAAATCTCTTCCCTCTCTCTATCTCATGTGTATATCTGTATCTACTATTGATTCTATTTCTGAGAACCCTCATATGGTATCAAAAATATGGTTTTAAATAAGGAATGCAGCAATAAACAAGATGGCTTGTGCTTTCAAAGCATTGCTGCTTAGTAGGGCAGACTGATGTGTGTGTGTTAGTCAGTCATGTCCAACTCTTTGAGACCCCATGGACTGTAGCCTGCCAGGTTCCTCTGACCATGGAATTCTCCAGGCAAGAATACTGGAGTGGGCTGCCATTCCCTTCTCCAGGGGATCTTCCTGACCCAAGGATTGAACCTGTGTCTCCTGCACTGTGGGCAGATTCTTTACCACATGAGCCACCTGGGAAGCCCTGTACATACACATAGATAGATCACCACAATTCACTGAGATGGTGCTTGGATAGTATGGAAGACCTAGAGTAGGAGTGACTTCTCTCTTGGAGAAGCGGTTATAAATACAAGTGAACCCTATCCATGTGTTTCTGTGTCTAAACTGCAATAGGTAGGCCTGTTAAGCACTATTTACAAGGAAATATAAATGGTTATCAGGCCCATTGTCGTATTTCTCCCAGATACAGGATTTCAATGGACATGAACCCATAATTATAAAATTTTGGTCTTTTTGCTGGTCATAAGAGATACGATTTTTTGAGAAGTAGAACTGAAACAGAAGGAAAATGGGCAGGACAACCTTTAAAAAAGCGACATGGCCCAAGGACACGATGTAAACTGGTTAGAACCAAATAGGTCCAAGATGGCAGATGAGTTGACTTCACTAGACCTTGAAACTCAGTATACACTCTGTGACACACTCACAGGAACTATGACAGTTTCAGCTGACGGTAATGGTCAAAAAGTAGATGGGGCCTAATTCCTAGAAATCCCACTCCTTTATCAAAATAACTGGAATACTCTTCTGACTCCAGACTATGAAACAACCCAGCCCTATAAAAACTGACAACCCCATACCCTGGCGGTGCTCTCACCTTCTGAGATGACCCACAATCTCTTTGTGGAGTGTATTTCTCTCTAAATATATCCAATTCTTACCTATCACTTTGTGTCTCACTCAGGTTCTTCCTGCTCAGAACCTGAGCCTCATTAAGTCCTGAGACCAGGTGTAATGTCAGCTAAAAGAGCATAGGTTCAAGTCCCAATCTGAGTTAGATAATTTCAGAACTCTTTTTGTGCCCTTAAATAGCTGAAATTCAGTAACCTATGATTTTGCCTTTTGTGTGACTAATATTTTTTTTACCTCTTTGTCTAGAACTTGTTATTTCCTCTGCAAGTTTGGTGAGAAGCCATTCTGGTAGAACCTTAGCAAATATCTAGTGAGTATCACTCTGTGCCAGTTTCAGCACAGTCACTGGGAATTCATCCATCAACGAGTGAGACAGGTTCCCATCCTCCCTGCAGCTTGCTGTCTTGGAGGAAAAAAAGGAATTGCTTCCCTGAATTACTTGGGTCCTCCTTCAAAGTTTCAAGGCTATGCTAGAGTTGATATTGCTAGAGCTTTCAGCCATTTTAAGATTATTCTACAACACCCTCAATAATGGTTTAAAAGGGAAGCATTCTGCTTGTTTTTGTCTATTTAAATTAAGTGAGCACTTAGCCTGAGGTACTCCTCCTACCTCCAACAGAATTTAAACCAAGCAAAGAACTTGGTCTAGTGTATAGATATTTGTACCTTTGTAGCTGCCAAAAAAAAGAGACCCCCAATTAAATGCTCAAAAGCCTTTAATTACTTTCCTTTGAGACTTTAACTTTAACCCTGTTTATTACTCTTAAGCCACTCCAGAGGGCAATATTTTTTATTGGTGACAGATTGCCCAAACTGTTGCCAGTGACCTAATCTCTCTCTCCGCAGACATGACTGCATTTTACTGAGAAGTGTTCTCTGCAAGGACAAGAAGGTGTGTGTCTATATTAAGGCAACTTCTCTGCTCTTTGTTTTTCCAAATCTGGATGTGGTTTTGTACAGATCCATTATGTAGACATTACCATTTTCACTTGAAATCTAAGCACTGGATATAGTGAAACACTCATCGTTGTATGCTTAATTCTCTGCATCAGTTCCTCCTTGTGTTAGTAGATTGGTATTTGGTATCTGAAGTTAATTGTAATGTGATTTTTGGAGCCTAGGAGGAAAGGTCTGTTTGGGATGGTGGTGGTGATTTAGTCGCTAAGTTGTGTCTGACTCTTTAAAACCCCATGGACTGTAGCCTGCTAGGCTTTTCTGTCCATGAGGTTTTCCAGTCAAGAACACTGGAGTGGGTTGCTTTTTCCTTTTCCAGAGGATCATCCCAACCCAGGGATTGAACCTGGGTCTCCGTCTTGGCAAGCAGATTCTTTATCACTGAGCCACCTCTGCAGTCCCTTCTGTTTAAGATATGTCAAAACCAAGTGTCAGAAAAAGGGGGCCTATTTTTAACTTTGCTAATCAACTTTAGATACATTACTGACCTTTGCCCCTCAAGTTTTTACATATACTAAACATACTGTTCACAGCTGTGGAGTTTGATGAGCATAAGTCCATAAAAGATTAGAGTTAACTATTGCTGCAAAAGCAGTGGCAGTATCTCCTGGCTTATAATCACATTTTATTATCTCTACCTTTCCCAGTACTTCACATGAAGTTAGTGTTCATTTGTTTAAGTTACTTGAAAGGGAAAGTGTTAGTGGCTCAATCGTGTCCAATTCTTTGTGACCCTTTGGATTGCAGCCTACCAGGCTCCTCTGTCCATGGATTTCTCTGGGCAAGAAGAATACTACAATGGGTAGCCTTTCCCTTCTCTAGGGGATCTGTCAGAATAAAGTTAGTTTAATATGTTGCATCAGTTAAGAAACATGTAATGACAGGTTTAGATAAAAATAATATTAAAGACTATGAAATCTTTTCTGCCTTATCTCCTTGTATATAATATATATAATTATATATGTGTATAAGCACATAATTTCTTAATTATTATCATTGCAAAAGATTATTTGGCACTTGCTATTGATTTGGCACTCGCAGGCACCTGGCACAAGAATTTATACAGAGATAACAAATGACAAAGTATTTTTGAGGCAAAAAGTATGCCCAGTTCTGGCACATAAAACCCAGTCAATTTCCCACCCAGTCCCCTGCCCTTATTGGACATGGATTAAAATGAGGACAAAAAGAAGGAAAAAAACCACAAATCTTCTGTATCTAAATCATTATAATTTTCAACCTCAAATACTATGATGTTTCAATGTCAAGTTTGGTAGGAAAATAACTGGCTTTAGATTATGCAGAGTTACTTTCAGAGGGGCTAGAGAACTTTACTAGGTAGGTGTGACCTATAATGGACTTCCCAGGTGGCCTAGTAATAAAGAATCCGCTTGCCAAAGCAGGAGATTCAGGTTTGATAGTTGGGTTGGGAAGATCATTTGGAGAAGGAAATGGCAACCCACTACAATATTTTCGCCTGGAGAGTTTCATGAATAGAGGAGCCTGGTAGGCTTCATTCCAAAGTGTCACAAAGAGTTGGACACGATTGAGCCACTAACACTTTCACTTGCAAGTAATTTAAACCAACAAACACTAACTTCATGAAGTACTGGAAAAGGCAGAGATAATGAAATGTGATTATAAGCCAGGAGATACTGCCATTGCCTTTGATAGCAATAGTTAACTCTAATCTTTTATGGACTTATGCTCATCAAAACTCCACAGCTGTGAAAAGTATGTTTAGTATATGTAAAAAATTGAGAGGCAAAGGTCAGTAACATATCTAAAGTTGATTAGCAAAGTTAAAAATAGGCCCCTTTTTTTCTGACAGTTAGTTTTGACATATCTTGAACAAAAGGGACTATACAGGTGGCTCAATGAGCTTCTTGTTATTTTGAAAGAAAGACTTTCCATTCTTTAAAAATTATGTGCATATACAAGAATCAGTAGTTCTGTTTTAAAAGGAATTTCTGGGCTTTAAAGGCACATTTGTGTTTGCTCATAGAAGTAAATTAACTTCTTAGACACTCTTTATCTGAGATTCAGCATTATCCTCATGAGGTACAACTGTTTCGGAATTCTTACATAATCTCCAGTCGTAGTTGAAATATATCCACAAATTAATTGTTGCTCCTCTTAAAAACCTGGCAATTAATTTCTCTGTCCTTAACTGTTGGCTGTTGATTAAGTTCAGTGACTTACTTTTGACAAATTGAGTATGGTAGAAGTGACTAGGCATGATCCAGGACTAACCCTAGAAGATGTTGTGCTTCTGCCTTGCTCTCTCTTGGACCCTCCCATCTGGGGCAAAATGCAAAGGCAGGCAATGGAATGGAGGAACGTGGATTTCAGGCAGGTGATAATTGTACTGGTTGTTGAGAAGACTTCAGTTTTGCAAAATGGACCTCTTCACAGGCTGCTTGAATGTCAGTCTGATGTCCCTTCTGGCCCCTTGGCCAAATGAAATGGATGCCAAGGAAGCAAAACCATGGAGTAGTTTAGCTAAAATTTAGACTCTGTGGAAAAAGAAGAATTTTGAGAAGATATTTTGGGGACAAATAGCACTAATATTCTTTTCTAATTATATATGATTAAAACAGATGACCAATAAAAATAATTGAATACATAAATGATGGAGATAGTGGAAAATTTGAATTTAGTCCAATGTTAGTTTTCAAGATCACTGTCTGTCTTAAGTATGAATGAACTGTGAACTCAGTTATACATGATTTTTAGTAAGACGATATATTTTGTAGGGAAATGAGCTGAAAGAAGAATCAAGATGCAGAAGGCAAAATTGTAAGAGATTTCTGGCCTCTGGGGTATATGCACTTTTGGTTATTTAAATACTAACCAAAGAGATTTTACAGGTGTAATTTACTTCCCAAATCAGTTGCTTTAAGGTAAGAAGATTATCAAGATGACCTGACCTAATCTCATGAGCTCTTTAAATATGGATTTAGAATTCAAAGCCAGGAGCTGGAGATTTGAAGCATTAGACTAAAGCATCGCTGACTTGCAGATGGAAAGGGTCACGTGGAATGGAATGTGGGTAGCCTGTGGGAGCTTAGAACTGTCTTTGCTTCCACGAAAGTTTTTGAACTTCTGACCAAAAACTGCAAGGAACTCAATTCTGCCAATAACAAAACTAAATGTGGAAGTAGATTTTTCCACAAAGGCTTCAGATGGGGACTTCCCTAGTGGTTCAGTGGTTAAGAATCCACCTGCCAATGCAGGGGTCATGGGTTCCATCCCTGGTCCAAGAATATTCCATGTGCCACAGAGCAACTAAGCCCAAGCACCACAACCACTGAAGCCTGTGTGCCCTAGAGCCTGTGAACCTCAGCAAGAGAAGCCACCACAATGAAAAGCCCGCACACCACAACTAGAGAATAACCCCACTGGCCTCACCTAAAGAAAGGTCGAGCATGGCTCAGCAACGTGATCCAGCACAGCATAAACGAGTGAATAAATGAAAAAAGTGTGAAGCAATCTTGTAACCTCCAGCCCAGCCCAGCCATCAGTTAAATACTACTAGTGAAAGTGTTAGTTGCTCAATCCTGTCTGACTCTTTGAGACCCCATGTACTCCTGTAGCCCACCAGGCTCTGCTGTCCATGGAATTCTCCAGGCAAGAACCCTGGAATGGATTGCCATTCCCTTCTCCAAGGGATCTTCCCAACCCAGGATCAAAACTGGGTCTCCTGCTTTGCAGGCAGATTCTTTACTGTCTGAGCCACCAGGGAAGCCACTAAGTGATCCAATTAATGTCACGTGGAGCAGATGACTCATCCAGCCAAACCCATCTGAATTCTTGACCTACAAAATCATGAGAAAAAAAATGGCCACAGCAAGAAAGAACAATGAACAAATTCTTGAGATGGGCTGCTTTTGGTATAATAGAACACAATCATTTATATTTAGATGTGTATCAGTCATGCTCTCTGCTCCAAGCTTCACATGCTCCAAGCCAGTAAAAACAATGTATGCGACATTATGAACAATATACTAATCTGAATTATCTGTTAAATTAGGGAGAAAAGAGCTTAACAATGAAAGAACAAATTTCTCTATGATATACTTTCACCAAAGTGCTTTTGTGGGAAAAATAAATATCATAGGAAAAAGAGAAATGCATTATGGTAGAAAATAGATACAAAAACCACAAGTGACTCTTCAACTCTCAAAAGGTTTCTGGTTTAAGAAACTCAGAACTGTGTTTATTGTGTCCACTCTCTTTAAAGCATTTTTAAAACATATATATTTGACAGATGATTTTCGTCCATCGAACCTATAATTGCAAATGTTACAATTCAAAAAAGGGACTTAGGATTCTCTGTAATTGTTTACCTTTTCCCTGGAAGATTATTTTGTGTATGGACAGGTTTTGAATCTTGTAATTGCATCACACTAATGCTGGGAAAGACTGAAGGCAGGAGTAGAAGGGGATGAGAGAAGATGAGATGGTTAGATAGATGGCATCACTGTTTCAATGGGAAAGACTGAAGGCAGGAGTAGAAGGGGATGAGAGAAGATGAGATGGTTAGATAGATGGCATCACTGTTTCAATGGCCATGAGTCTGAGCAGTCTCTGGGAGATGGTGAAGGACAGGGAAGCCTGGAGTGCTGCACTCCATGGGGTCTCAAAGAGTCAGACACGACTGAGTGACTGAACAATATTGCATCACAAAAACACAGAAAATATTTAAGCAAATGTCAGTTCCTTAACACAGCTAAGGCAGAACAATGGCCTATATTTTCAATGATTTATTAGGTTAGAAAAGTTTAAAAACTGAGTATTAGTACTGTTATTCTCTGATTGTTGTTGTTGGAAAAAAGCTTGTGAAGAATTGTTCTTGGCTCCTTTTGAGATTTTCTTTCTCCCTCAAAATGTAGATTATAATTCATGCACATACATCCATATATTATCAGTTTGAATTGATTGCATACTATGCAACCCCCTCCCTCACTTTGTGCTGGTCTCATCATATCACACATACAGCTTTATCTCACTTATTACACAACATCTTGGCCCAAGAAACTGGAATCTCTCTCTTTCTTACACACACACACACACACACACACACACACACACACACACACAATAAAGCTAGCACATGGCTGCACAAGAGCCAAGAGAAATGGGGATGAAGTTCAGAGCAGTCATGTAAACTTCTGCATATATTACCCCAGATGGTCTTAATGCTTTGAGAAAATGGAAGTACTCCATCTGATTTCTGCTCTAGGGGTTCAGTGAGATAAAAATAAATCACCAAACCTTACGGTTCCACTGAAAGAACCAAAAATATTAGGGAATGTATTTCTGAGATAAGCCTTTTTTGTCCTAAGTTCCAGAGCCTGGTCAATGTAAAAGTAATTGTCTAAGTCATGTGACTATTGTCTTAAGCAATTACAACATCTGCAAGGTGCTTTAAAAAACACTTAGACCTGATTTCTAAATCATTGAGACATAGAGGAGAATTTATTTTGTGTGGTTTCAGGCTGCCAATTCTCTTTTCTTGTTTTACATGGTGTTGGCATGGTGCTACTGAATTGGACCGGAAATGCAAGATCTATTGCTGTAATCAGTGTCTCGCCATTAATCACTTCCTTTGTCCCTTTGCTCCACCATCACTCCTTCTTGGCAATAGCTCAGGGGCTATTTCAATCACCTACATCTACTGGAGGATCTCACAACCAAAGGGCTTAGTGCTGGAAGAGTCAGGGACCTGCCAGAAGTTAGAAGCCAATTTGAGAATTTAAAACAAGAAATTTAATATGGGAATTGGTTACCAAGAACTGAAAACCCACCAGAGACTGCAGGTAAACTTAGAAATAAGCAAAAGCATGAAGCTGTATTGTCCCTAGGCTGAAGGCACAAAGGCAGAAGGGTTGTTGTCAGAATGAGAAAATGTCTAGGAATAGAGCTGAGACTGAACAGAGTTTGGATATACACAGAAACCATGAAATCTTTAGTAATGGCCATTGGAATTTCAACCCTCCCATCTTCTTTGTCAGCCTCCAGCCCTTCTGGAGAAAGGCCCTTGCAAATATCCTCCAGATGTCCAAATATTTGGCTCTTGCCAAATCTCCCTACCCTACCATGTGGCCCCTCACACACTCACCTTGAAACTCCTCATTTTCATTACAAACTCACCCGTCCTTGTGATCATCATGGATGCACCATCTCTGTCCTCCCAACTTAGTTATCCTCCCTGCGCTTTGAACTCAATCTTCCTTCTTCGCACCAGGGAATTTAGATCACCAACTTTAAAGCTCTTCTGTGTCTTCAAAACATTCTGCTAGTCATTGCCAGTAACATTTTAACAGTCTCCCCTATTCCTCACCGCACCTTCCCCCACCCCCCACACACAAAAGACAGAGAAAAAGCCCACCTCTCTATCCTTCCATCCACAGTCAAGATTCTGAAAACATTGTTTATACTCACTGTCTACTCACCTCCTCACTTTCCATTCACCTGTCACCTCATTGGGATCTGCCTCTTGCTTTCTCTCCTTCTATTGAAATGGCACTCTCTAAAGCCACAAATGACCTTCTGTCTTGCTGTAATGAAGAGAAGTCTTAGGAGTAGGACAAAAATTTATTTTTGTCTTTTGTAATTGCTAAATTCTAGCTTCCTTTAGTGCCCATTACAAGAGCCATCATAGAAGGTTTCAGAAATCTGGATTTTAATAAACCCACCAGCTTTTTCAGATGTGTGCTAAAATTTGATAACCACTGAGGAAGGAAGAAAAATTGGAAAGTAGAAAAGAAGTAGAGGGGAATGAAGTTTGTAGGTTCTAAAATCTTTGATTTGTTCTATTCCTGTTGATGGGATGGGAATGAGGAATATCAAGAGCCAAGGGGTGTAGCAGAAACTGCCAGAAAAAATTGTGTGTGTGTCGAGGGGAAGCTGAGTGATGAGCCAGGTGCTTCTCCAGGCAAAACCTGGGGATATTCATGCATCATGACAAATTGTGATCCTGAAGAGGCCATAGCCTCAAATTCATTGCAGCCAATGGATAAATCTCATCCAACCTTGGTGACCTGAGAGCATAACTGGAATTCTAGACCAGGTGAATCTTCAGGACAAGAAGAGCAGGCAACTGAAGGCACAGACCTTGGTAACTGGAAACAATCTTGTATCAAGCCATGGTGGATGTTGGTGCTTGGCCAGAAGTCCCTATGCAATCAGTTGTAACTTGGCAGTGATCAGTCCCAGTATAGAATAAAATAGACCCTAACTACAGAGACACGAGCACAGAGTATACTCCACTATAGGGACCCAGTAAACTGTGCACTCTCACCTTCTGAAGGATGGGGAGGGAAGTTATTTGAAAGACTAAAAACTTAATTAAAAGGAACTTTTGTAAAATTAAGGAGAAAATTTGAACTAGAAGGTCTTCCCTGTAGCTCAAATGGTAAAGAATCTGCCTGCAACTCAGGAGACCCAGGTTCAATCCCTGGGTCAGGAAGATCCTCTGAAGAAATGAATGGCAATCCACTCCAGAACTCTTGCCTGGAGAATCCCATGGACAGAGGAGCCTGGCGGGCTACAGTCTGTGGGATCACAGAGAGTTGGACACGACTGAGTGACTAACACTACTACTATTACTACTTGAACTAGAAGAGTCGGTGATATTATGAATTGGAAAGTATAAGTTTCCCCTTTTCTCAGCAGGGTGAGAGCTCATGGAGAAGTTTAGATCACTGGTGAAAAAATAGAGAAGAGAAACTTCTCCCTTCCCTCCCTTTTGTTGTATACCTGTGTGTCCCTATTCATGACTTCTTGGCGTCTTGTTGCTTTTCTTGCTATTCACCACTACCTTTTTCCTGAAGATTCTCTTCCTTTGACCTCAGTAGCACTGTACTTTCACTGTCTTCCTCCTACCTTTGTGACAGCTCCTTCCCCAGGTGCATAGTAGGCTGAAGTTTCTCCATTCATTCTTAGAACATTGATAGTCTACAAAAAAATGATATCCTCAACTATTATCTTTCTGTAATCTTTAATTGTGTTTTTTACTGGCATAAATCCAAGATGGTTCCAGTATCTTCAGAATCACCTACATCTAAGAAAAGAAGAAGAAGGAAAGGAGAAAGAGGAAAGGCAAAAACCCCCCTACTTTTGAAACTTTGCTATTTTAATTAGCAAGTGAAGCTCTCTCCAAGGGAACTCTGTATACATCTACTTAGTTAACATGTTGGAAGGTGGAAATATTGAATAATATCTTCTGAGCTGAGAAGGAACCATTAAGTCAAATGTTAAGTTTATTGTGGGTAACTTACATATAGGGTGATGAGGCAAGGAGGGGATGACCATCCAGAAGCATTTGAAGCTGCACTCCTTAAGGCTGCAAAGGCTACATGGGGATTTAAGGAACTGACAAGAGATTTAAGAGGGCTGCCTACTGCGTTAAGAGGCTGGGCTACAGGGAGATTTAAAGGGGCTGAAACTAGAGATAGAATCTGACTGCTAAGGAATAAGCACATCCAAGCTGATGGGAACCAGGGTTTTCTCCTCCCCTTAGGGGTGCCATGACCATTATTCTTCGCAGGTCATTATTACCATCTGTGTCAGAAGAAGGCATCCCTCCAGTTTTCATATCAGATGTAGGCAAGGGTTAAGGTTGATATGGAACTTATCTGTCTTGGGAGAATTCCTTTTGTGTAGGTTAGAGCTCACTTACATAGAAAGGCAAGAGGGTTGGATTTCAGGTCTAAGATAGAGCTGACAAAATGGCATCAGTGTAGTTCAGCCACACACAAAATTGCATCCCATCGCTATTTCTAGCTGCAAGAGAGCCTTGGAAGCTGACTGTTTTAGTGTGGTTTGTTTACATTAAAGCAAAAGGAGGAGAAAGACTTTTAGGTAGGAAGTTACTAGTGTCTGCCTCAATCTCTTTGTAACTAGTGTTTCATAAACACATCATAGTGACGGGACCCAAAATGAGAATCTTCTTCCAATTCCTAGGAAAAAAAAATCCTTCAATCACTTTGATAATATTACTCATTATTGATAAAAATCAAAATTATTTATTATAGCATGTAAATCCACTCCTGATCTGGCCTTTGTTTTGTACTCCTTCCTTGTCTCATCACATTCTCCTAGCATCATTTGATGCTTTAATGCATTTGAAGTGATCCCAGTATTATTTGTATATTTGCCTGTATGACTTCCTTTGTGGAGAACATTGTTTCCTACATTTTCATCTGGACAAATCATATTTATTCATGGGGTTCTAATTAAATGACAGGAAGCCTTCCTTGACACCTGAAGCTGGGTCAGAAACCCTCCTATGTCTCTCTTATCCATAGAGGCATAATTGTACTCCCTTGCAACTTTCTGTTTATTCATCTGCCTTCCCATGAGACTACAGAAAGTAGTCTCGTAAGCATTATGCTTTATTTATGGTTGTATATCCATCCTGGCACATAGCATGCACTCAATACATATTTGTTGATTGAACAAATAAGTAAAGTAGAATCAAAGTTCAGGTTTAAGTCAGTGAATTATATAAATCAAATTATAATAATGCCTGTAAGTGTTTAAACTAACTACAATTTGCATTTGACCTCTATTTTACTGCTAGGGAAGCCTATAAGAACTGCTTAGGACTTTTCTGGAGAAAGAGGATCATCAATGAATAATTTTGATTCTAGTTGAAAGTGTTGTCACTTTTAATCAACTTTTAACTTTCATTCTTGTTAGTAGCACCTTCATGTTCCTGATTTCTTACTGTGAAAAATCTTTCAAGTAATCTTAATATAATCAAATTAAATAGGTACAAGCTGGTTATTAAGATTAATAAGTTTTGGAATAATTTAATGCAGTTTAGGTTGTCAAATAATCATTGTTTTTGATGGAATTATAAAGCATTTCAATTGTTAATAGGGACAAAATATGAACCAAACACCAAGATTTGGTTCAGAGAGGGTACAGTATAAAGACTATGATATTAAACCACTATGTTTTCCATAGTGAAAGCTGAAGCTCCAGTATTTTGCTCATCTGATGCAAACAGATCACTCGTTGGAAAAGTCCCTGATGCTGGGAAAAGTTGAGGGCAGAAGGAGAAGAGGGAGTCAGAGCATACGATGGCTGGATGACGTCACCGATCCATTGGACGTGAATTTGGGCAAACTCCGGGAAATGGTGAGGGGCAAGGAGGCCTGGTGTGCTGCAGTCCTTGGGACCGCCGATGGTCAGACACTACTGGGCGACTGATGAACAGCAACAACAATGGTTTCCATATTACATATAAACCTACATATGACACTCATATAGATAAACTCATGTTCAGATAAAAATAAATATACTAACTTTCAAAAGTACAAACTCACGCAAGATCAGTCATTCGCCCAAGAAGCTATAGAAATCTTATTAAAGACATTGTTCTCTGTATCAGTCAATACTGACAAATTTTCATTTTCCTCCAGGAAATGGTGAAGGACAGGGAAGCCTGGTATGCTGCAGTCCATGGGGTCACAAAGAGTCAGACAAAACTGAGCAACTGAGCAACTGAACAGAAACAATAACAAGTTGCAAAGCTTCGTTCATGCTTTCTGATTTTTCTTCTTCCTCGTCTTTAAAGACAGTGTGCATTATATACTGATTCTCTTTTTTTAATTAATTTATTTTTAATTAATTTATTTATTGAAGAATAATTGCTTTACAGAATTTTGTTGTTTTCTGTCAAAACTCAACATCAATCAGCGATAGGTATACATATATCCCCTCCCTTTTGAACCTCTCTCCCATCTCCCACCACATCCCACTCCTCTAGATTGATACAGAGCTCCTGTTTGAGTTTCCTGGGCCATACAGCAAATTCCCTTTGGCTATCTATTTTACGTATGGTAATATAAGATTCCATGTTACTCTTTCCATACATTTCACCCTCTCCTTCCTCTCCCCATGTCCGTAAGTCTATTCTCTATGTCTGTTTCTCCATTGCTGCCCTGTAAGTAAATTCTTCAGTACCATTTTTCTAGATTTCATATATATGTGTTAGAATATGATATTTATCTTTCTCTTTATGACTTACTTCACTCTGTATAATAGGTTCTAGTTTCATTCACCTCATTAGAACTGATTCAAAGGCATTCCTTTTTATGGCTGAGTAATATTCCATTGTGTATATATGTACCACCACTTCTTTATCCATTCGTCTGTTGATGGTCATCTAGGTTGCTTCCATGTTCTAGCTATTGTAAATATTGCTGCAATGAACAATGCATCTTTTTCAATTTTGCTTTCTTCAGGGTATATGCCTAGGAGTGGGATTGCTGGGTTATATGATGGTTTTATTCCTAGTTTTTAAAGGAATCTCCATATTGTCTTCCATAGTGGCTGTATCAATTTACATTCCCACCAACAGTGCAAGAGCATTCTCTTTTCTCCACACCCTCTCCAGCCTTTATTGTTTCTAGTCTTTTTGATGATGCCATTCTGACCAGTGGTAAGGTGATATCTCATTGCGGTTTTGATTTGCATTTCTCTAATAATGAATGATGTTGAACAACTTTTCATGTGTTTTTAGCCATCTGTATGTCTTCTTTGGAGAAGTGTCTGTTTATGTCTTTTCCCCACTTTTTGATTGGGTTGTCTGTTTTTCTGGTATTGAGTTGTATGAGCTGCTTGTATATTTTGGAAATTAATCATCTGTCAGTTGTTTCATTTGCTATTATTGTCTCCCATTCTGAGGGTTTTCTTTTCACCTTGCTTATAGTTTCCTTTGCTGTGCAAAAGTTTCTAAGTTTAATCAGGTCCCACATGTTTACTTTTGTTTTTATTTGGGTTACTCTAGGAGGTGGGTCATAGAGGATCTTGCTTTGACTTATGTCATCCAGTATTCTGCCTATGTTTTCCTCTAAGAGTTTTATAGTTTCTGGTCTTATATTTAGGTCTTAATCCATTTTGAGTTTATCTTTGTGTATAGGGGTTAGGAAGTGTTCTAATTTCATTCTTTTACATGTAGCTGTCTGGTTTTTCCAGCACTATTTATTGAAGAGCCTGTATTTGCCCCATTGTATATTCCTGCCTCCTTTGTCAAAAATAAGATACCCATAGGTGCATGGGTTTATTTCTGGGCTTTCTATGTTGTTCCACTGGTCTATATTTCTGTTTCTGTGCCAGTACCATATTGTCTTGATGACTGTAGCTTTGTAGTATTATCTGAAGTCAGGAAAGTTGATTCCTCCAGCTCCGTTCTTTTTTCTCAAGACTGCTTTGACTATTCGGGGTCTTTTGTGTTTTCATATGAATTGTGAAATTCTTTGTTCTAGTTGGGTGAAAAATGTCATTGGTAATTTGATAGAGATTACATTGAAGCTGTAGATTGCATTTGGTAGTATAGTCATTTTCACTATATTGATTCTTTCTACCCAGGAACATGGAATATCTCTCCATCTGCTTATGTCATTTTGATTTCTTTCATTCAGATCATATCAGATCAGTCGCTCAGTCATGTCCGACTCTTTGCAACCCCATGAATCACAGCACGCCAGGCCACCCTGTCCATCACCAACTCCCGGAGTTCACTTAGACTCATGTCCATCGAGTCAGTGATGCCATCCAGCCATCTCATCCTCTGTCATCCCCTTCTCCTCTTGCCCCCAATCCCTCCCAGCATCAGAGTCTTCTCCAATGAGTCAACTCTTCCCATGAGGTGGCCAAACTACTGGAGTTTCAGCTTTAGCATCATTCCTTCCAAAGAAATCCCAGGGCTGATCTCCTTCACAATGGACTGGTTGGATCTCCTTGCAGTCCAAGGGACTCTCAAGAGTCTTCTCCAACACCACAGTTCAAAAGCATCAATTCTTTGGCACTCAGCCTTCTTCACAGTCCAACTCTCACATCCATACATGACCACAGGAAAAACCATAGCCTTGACTAGATGGACCTTTGTTGGCAAAGTAATGTCTCTGCTTTTGAATATGCTATCTAGGTTGGTCTTTCATTAGCGTCTTATAATTTTCTGTGTACAATTCTTTTGTCTCCTTAGGTAAGTTTATTACTAGATATTTAATTCTTTTTGTTGCAGTGGTGAATGGGATTGATTCCTTAATTTCTCTTTCTGATTTTCACTGTTAGTATATAGAAATGCAAGTGATTTCTGTATATTGATTTTGTATCCTGCAATTTTGCTAAATTCACTGATTAGCTCTAGTAACTTTCTGATACTATCTTTAGAGTTTTCTATGTACAGTATCATGTCATCTGCAAACAGTGAGAGATTTACTTCTTTTCTGATCTGGATTCCTTTAATTTCTTTTTCTTCTCTGATTGCTGTAGCTAGGACTTCCAAAACTACGTTGAATAATGGTGGTAAAAGTGGACACCCTTATTTTGTTCCTGATTTTCGGGGGAATGCTTTCACTTTTTCACCATTAAAAATAATGTTTGCTGTAGGCTTATCATATGCAGCCTTTACTATGTTGAGGTAGGTTCCTTTTATGCTCATTTTTTGAAGAGTTTTAATCATAAATGGGTGCTGAATTTTGTCAAAGGCTCTGCATCTATTGAGATTATCATGTGGATTTTGTTTTTCAGGTTGTTAATATGGTGTATCACATTGATTGATTTGCATATGTTGAAGAATCCTTACATTCCTGGAATAAACCCAACTTGATCATGGTGTAAGAGTCTTTTGATGTGTTGCTGAATTCTGTTTGCTAAAATTTTGTTGAGAATTTTTGTGTCTATGTTCATCAGTGTTATTGGCCTGTAGTTTTCTTTTTTGTGTGTTGTCTTTGTCTGGTTTTGGTATCAGGGTGATGGTGGCCTTGTACAATGAGTTTGTAAGTGTTCCTTCCTCTGCAATTTTTTGAAAGTGTTTTAAGAGGGATAGGCATTAACTCTTCTCTAAATGTTTGATAGAATTCTCCTGTGAAGCCATCTGGTCCCGGGGTTTTGTTTTCTTGTGAGATTTTTGATCACAGCTTCAATTTCAGTGCTTGTAATTGGGTTGTTCATAATTTCTATTTCTTCCTGGTTCAGTCTTGGAAGATTTAACTTTTCTAAGAATCTGTCCATTTCTTCCAGGTTATCCATTTTATTACCATTTGGTTGTTCATAATAGTCTCTTACAATCCTTTGTATTTCTGCATTGTCTGTTGTAACCACTTCTTCATTTCTAATTTTGTTGATTTGATTCTTCTCTCTTTTTTTCTTGATGAGTCTGGCCAAAGTTTTGTCAATTTTGTTTATCTTCTCAAAGAATCAGTTTTTAGTTTTATTAATCTTTACTGTTGTTTCTTTCATTTCTTTTTCATTTATTTTTGTTCAGATTTTTAGGATTTCTTTCCTTCTACTAATTTTGGGGTTTTTCTGTTCTTCTTCTTCCAATTATTTTAGGTGTAAAGTTAGATTGTCTATTAGATGTTTTTCTTATTTCTTGAGGTAGGATTGTATTGCTATAAACTTCCCTCGTAGAACTGCTTTTGCTGCATCCCATAGGTTATGAGTTGCCATGTTTTCATTGTCATTTGTTTCTAGAAATTTTTTTAAATTTCCCTTCTGATTTCTTCAGTAAACTTTTGGTTATTTAGAAACATATTGTTTAATCTCCATGTGTTTCTTACAGCTTTTTTTCTTATAACTGATATCTAATCTCATAGCATTGTGGTCAGAGATTATGCTTGATATGATTTCAATTTTCTTAAATTTACTGAGGTTTGATTTGTGACCCAAGATGTGGTCTATCCTGGAGAATGGTCCATGTGCACTTGAGCAGAAGGTACATTCTTCTGCATTTGGATGGAATGTCCTTAAGAAATCAATGAGATCCATCTCATCTAATGTATCATTTAAGACTTTTGTGTTTCCTTATTAATTTTCTGTTTTGATGATCTGTTCATTGGTGTGAGTAGGGTGTTAAAGTCTCCTACTATTATTGTGTTATTGCCAACTTCTCCTTTTATGTCTGTTAGTGTTTGTCTTATGTATTGAGATACTCCTATGTTGGGTGCATAGATATTTACAATTGTCATGTCTTCCTCTTGGATAGATCCCTTGATCATTATATAGTGTCCTTCCTTATTTCTTGTAATCTTCTTTATTTTAAGGTCTATTTTGTCTGATATGAGGATTGTTACTCCAGTTTTCTTTTGCTTCCCATTTGCATGGAATATATTTTTCCATCCTCTCACTTTAATGCAATTGAGAAACCAAAGATGAACCCCAGACAAAGCGCAGTTATAAAATCAGGCAAACAACAATTAAAATGATGGAATATACACATATACTTATCCAGCAATAAGGAAAGTCAAAACAGTCCAGCTAAAATAAAGTACAGTAGATTGACCTGGCAAACAAAGGAAATCAAAAATTATATTTACCAGTTAAGAACAAAACTAACTAAAGCACAAACCAGAAAACAAAACTAAAGCAAGGTGCTAAGTGGGGAGTAAAGCAATGAAAACAAAACTAACAAATATGTTGAGAGGAAAGGAAAGAAAGGAAAGAAAGAAAGAATAGACATGCCAAGTTAAACAGTGGTAGATGAAGAAGATTTATACACATTAAAGATTAACTGCAAGGGGAAAAGAACAAGGCAAACAAAGGAATAAATGTAGAAAAAATATAATGGGTGTAAAAAATTAAAAATTGTAGAAAAGAGAAAAAGGAAGAAGAAAGAAAATAAAAAAGGAAAATTCCACAGAACTGCAGAAGCCCAACAGAGAGGCAGAGGTTTATAACAACAATAAAAAGTGTGACTGAATATACACATATACATATACAGACATAAGCAAAATCAAAATAGTCCAACAAAAATAAAGTACAACAGATTGACCTGGCAAACAAAGGAAACCAACAAAGTATCTACCAGTTAAGAACAAAACTAACTGAAGCACAAAGTGAAGTGAAGTCACTCAGTCGTGTCCAACTCTTTGCGACCCCATGGACTGTATTCTACCATGATCCTCCATCCACAGGATTTTCCAGGCAAGAGTATTGGAGTGGGCTGCCATTTCCTTCTCCAGAGGATCTTCCAAACCCAGGGGTCAAACCTGGGTCTCCCACATTGTAGGCAGGCGCTTTACCATCTGAGCCACCAGGGAAGTTACAAACTGGAAAACAAAACTAAATCAAGGAGCCAGTTGGGGAATAAAGCAATGAAAATAAAACTAAGAAATATGTTGAGAGGAAAGGAAAGAAAGAATAGACATGCAACATTAAATAAAGGTAGATAAAGAAGATTTATATACATTAAAGGTTAACTGCAAGGGGAAAAGACAGTAGGAAAAGCAAACAAAACAATAAATGTAGAAAAAATATAATAGGTTTAAAAAATTAAAATTAAAAAAGAGAGAGAGAAAAAAAGGAAAACTCCACAGAACTACAAAAGCCCAACATAGAGGCAGAGGTTTATAACAACAATACAAAATATGACTGAGAAAAAATATAAAGCGCAAAAGCTTGATTAGATTTTATAGTGCCAATAAAATTGTCAATTACGACAGAGGGAAGTGGGAAAGAAAAAAATCCTAAAGAATCTACATAACAAGTCAAAACATAAGAATAATAAATGTTTTTCTTGTGTCGCTGCTGTCAGGGTCCTTTCCCTTGCTGGGAGTCATAGTCCACCTCACCTCCGTAGGATGTCTTCCATCACTGTGCTGATCTCTGTGCTGATCTCTGGACCTGCTGTGGGTCAGCTTAGATTCTAATCTGGTCCTACTCCTATGTGTTCTTGCCTCCAAAGTCTAATGCCATCAAAACTAGTGTGTTTTCTTTTGTGGGAGCTCTCAGTGACCTTTTATATATTCCATAGACACAGAGTTTGCCTAGTTGATCGTTGGATTTAATCTGCAGCTGTTTGTACAGCTGCTGGGAAGGTTTTGGGTCTTCTTCCTTAGCCACACTGCCCCTGGGTTTCACTTGTGGTTTTATTTCCACCTCTGCATGTGGGTCGTGGGGTTTGCTTCTGAGGCTTCCCTGGAGGACTTGGGTTTGCCCCTGTGAGGGCCAGGTGTGGAGGTGGTTCAGCCGCATGGGTTGCAGGGGTTCGGGCAGCACCAGGTACTCAAGGGAGTTGGTGGCTAGGGCACGAGGAAACACAGTGCTCTAGAAGGGTATGGCAGCCAGTATTGGCCAATATGCTCCAGTATTCTTGCCTGGAGAACCCCCTCCCTGACACAGAGGCCTGGCAGGCCACAGTCTACAGGGTCACAAAGAGTTGGACACAACCAAAGTGACCCTGCATGCATAGGCACAAGATTTTTTTTTGCGTGTGACAGCTCTGCCCCAGTGAGAGTTGAGTGTGAAGATGGTGCAGCTGCTTGGCTTGTGGATACCCTGGCAACACAAAGTGTTCAGGGACATGGACTGCCTCCGCCACAGAAGTTATGGCCCTATCAGAGTCTTTTTCGAACCTCTTGTACCTCGTGATCAGAAGGCCTCTTTGGCCAGTCTCTTCACAGCTCCACCCATTCAGACACTTAGAAGGCTCCCTTGCCTGGTGTCCTTCTCTGTTGTTTGGTGCGTCAGGCACATAGAGGTGTCCCTCTGGTTGGGGTTCTACTCTGTAGATCAGTGCGTCAGGCACTTAAAGGGGCACCCTGGGTGGGGTTCTACTCTGTAGCTCAGTGTGTCCATGTTTGATGGGCCAGCCTCTCTATTGTTCAATTACTGTTGCTGGCGTGTGGGGAGAGAGAGGCTATGGTGATGGCTCCACTCCAGTCCTGTGACTCTGCAGTACCACCTTGATTCCATGACTGCCTGGCTTTCCTCCACAGACATTTCCCTCCACAATCTCCTCCCGCACATCCCCTCGATCTGTTTCTCTGCAGTCAACGGCAGCCCTTGCCCTGGGATTCCTCCACAGTCCCTAATCTCCAGCTCCCAGCCCCTGTGCCTTCCAGGGGACCTGAGTCCTTGTCCAGGGTCTGTATGGCTGCAGCAAATACTGTCTGATTCTCATTCCATTTAGGCTG
Organism: Bos javanicus; assembly: GCF_032452875.1. Lineage (NCBI taxonomy): Eukaryota > Metazoa > Chordata > Mammalia > Artiodactyla > Bovidae > Bos > Bos javanicus. The sequence goes on along the minus strand of NC_083887.1, from coordinate 28,018,339 downwards.
CCACAGATCAGCTGTTTCACTCTCAGCCTTAAATGTTTCTCCTCTGACTCAGACAGTTGCCCTGATGTGGGGATTGGACCCCTGCTTCAGTTCCCCGACCCACTGAGGGCAAGTCCAGTCCTACTAATACTCCTGTTTTCCCCCTAATTCCTTCATCCTACCAAGTTTTGCGTGTGTCTATATATTCTTTTCTGCTGGTCAGGCACTCCTGTCTGCTCTTAGCTGGTGTTCTGCATGCACTTCTGTGTCTGAAGGTGTATTCCTGATGTATCTGTGAGAGAGATGTACTCCATATCCACCTACTCCTCCACCATTTTGTTCTCTATATACACTGATTCTTTAATGCCAATAGTGATCAGAGATAACTCTAAAATTCTATTATTGTGTTTACATTGGCTCTTATATTTTGATTTTTTATCTTCTAAGTTTACATAGTCTTGAATTTCTGGCTCAGCTTATATAAGCTTTAAGATTGCTTTCATATCTGTATTTTATTCTAATTTTATTACATACAGTCTGTTGTAATTTTTCTTAAATCTTCATGGAATGAGTCATGGTATAAACAAACAAATATTCTTTTCCATACACACTCATACTTTCATGAGACTGAAAATACTTAAGGGAGATACTTGTCTATGCCTGTGCTGAGAATGTTTCATAGAATCATTCTAAATGCAACTAATTAGGACAGTCAATATCCTGGTTGCATGTTTTCTTGGTCAATATTCTCTTGCCTTACTGATATATCAGTATGCTAATTGATCTGACCAAAACTTATATCTCCTGAAATTATTCTGCTTGTTTAAGTATCAACCCAACAAGTGAGAATTGAGGTTTAGTGAAAAGCAATGACATAGTAAAAATTTAGGTCTGTGAGAATTGATTTCAGATTTTTTATAGCAGGAGAATAAAAAATGAATTTATCAGGCATTTAAAGGTTTTCTATGGTTAAGGAGCTATAATGAACTTTACATATCATCCCCTTCCTAGTGGCTCAGATGATAAAGAATCCACCTGCAATGCAGGAGACCCAAATTTGATCCCTGGGTGAGGAAGATCCACTGGAGGAGGGAATGGCAACCCTCTCCAGTATTCTTACCTGGAGAATTCCATGGACAGAGGAGCCTGGTGGGCTACAGTCCACAAGGTTGCAAAAAGTTGAATGTGACTGAGTGACTAAGCACAAAGATTTTCTCTGGTTGAGAAACTATAATGATCTTTACATATCACCACCTCTCATTCTATAGATGAAGAAATTAAGGCTCAGAGTGGTTAAAGAACTTGTCACTGTCACAGAAGTGGTAAGAGACATCCTTCAAAAATGTGATGATTTTAAAAAGTCTCGTTACTCTTCCTCTGGAGGTTAGAATTGCCATTAAAAGAATGCCCTTTGTTTCAAAACACATCTATAAATCTTTTAATCTAATCCAGCTGTGTGATCCTGGACAATTATTTACTTCTCTGCAGTGGTGGTGGTGGTTTAGTCACTAAGTCATGTCCAACTCTTGCAACCCCATGGACTATAGCCTGCCAGGCGCCTCTGTCCATGGGATTTTCCAGGCAAAAGTACTGGAGTGGGTTGCCATTTTCTTCTCCAGGGGATCCTCCCAATCCAGGGATTGAACCCCAGTCTCCTGCCCTGCAGGTAGTTTCCTGCATTGCAGGCAGATTCTTTACCAACTGAGCCATGAGGGAAGTCTTAATTCTCTGTACCAGAGCATGTTTACCAGAGTTTGATTACAATTCCATTTATCTCTATTAAATTATTTTGAAGAATAAATGAGACAGTAAACATAGAATTGACAGCAGACTCTAGCATATAGGTATTGTTTAATAAGTGTCAACTCATAAATGAAAGATGAAATTTTAAAAATATAAAGCAGTGAACAATGGATACCTTAAAAGATTTACATAGAAAAAAGACACAATCATAATTTCTAACTGGTAGGTCATTTTAAGTATGAGCTACTTTATTTTCCCTTTCAGTAAATTGAGTATATTCTTAACTTGATTTTAATTTCCCCAAACTTCCTGTGTTATATAAGAAAGTGTAGTATTTCCCAGGTTTTTATGTGAAATTTTTGATTCGCTTAAATGGAATCAGATAGCCAGTAGGATTCCTTGTGTTTCCATGGGCATCTTAACCATTCATACTGAGAGGAAAAATTCCTCCAGTCAACCTATATTCTTATGTTTCTTTGCTTATTATCATCATCATCATCAACAACAGCAACAAACATTGATTTATCATAACCCTGATATAATAATAATCTAAGATGGATTGACAGATCTATGAATAGCAAGAACAAACTGATAGAGTATGGTTCCTGAAGGCAAGAGAGCAGGCAGAGGTGAGTAGATTGAACCAGAGTTTGAATGAAGTAGAATTGTGGTAAGCAAAGTTGGAATGGGAGAGGCTCTGGGAGAATGGCCAAGAATAACAAGGGAATTAAGTCAGTGTGAAGCGTCTGTGCGTGCGTGGGTGGCTATGTGGGACAGTGGTGGGAATAAGAATAGTAGGACTGAAACTGACATAGGTGGATTTGAACATGATTTCAGAGGGAAGGACTAAAAAACTTGAACAGGATTCTAGTGAGTTAGGATCAATAAAATTCTGTCCAAAATAGATTCTGTCTGATTTTGAAAGATACTTCCTAATTAGCTTAAGTTTGATTTTTAAGTAATCAGCATTCTAAGATGAGTTTTATTTTTTTTTAATTTTATTTTATTTTTAAGCTTTATATAATTGTATTAGTTTTACCAAGTTTTAGTTTGATGGACACTTACCTTCTCAGTTCATTAAGAAAAGTTTCCAAGCCCAAATAGCCATGAAATCTTGACAAAAAGAATAAAGCTGGAGATATCACACTCCCTCACTTCAGATTATACTACAAAGCTGCAGTAATCAAAACAGTATGATAGTGGCACAAAAACAGACTTTTAGGTCAATGAAATAAAATAAAAAAGCCCAGAAATAAACCCATGAATTTATGGTCAATTAAACTATGACAACAGAGAAGGCAATGGCACCCCATTCCAGTACTCTTCCCTGGAAAATCCCATGGATGGAGGAGCCTGGTGGGCTACAGTCCATGGGGTCGCTAAGAGTCAGACACGAATGAGCGACTTCACTTTCACTTTTCACTTTCATACATTGGAGAAGGAAATGGCAACCCACTCCAGTGTTCTTGCCTGGAGAGTCCCAGGGATGGGGAAGCCTGGTGGGCTGCCGTCTGTGGGGTCGCACAGAGTCGGACAGGACTAAAGCGACTTAGCAGCAGCAAACTATGACAAAGGATGTAAGAATACACAATGGGGAAAAGACAGTCTCTTCCATAAGTGGTGCAGGGAGAACTGGAAAGCTACATGCAAAAGAATGAAATTAGAACATTTTCTCACACCATATACAAAAATGTGCTGTGCTTAGTCACTAAGTTGTGTTCAACTCTTTGTGACCCCATGGACTGCAGCCTGCCAGGCTCCTCTATCCTCGGGGATTCTCCAGGCAAGAATACTACAGTGGGTTGCCATACCCTTCTCCAAGATCTTCCCAACCCAGGGATCGAACCCAGGTCTTCTGCATTGCAGGCAGATTCTTTACCATCTGAGCCACCAGGGAAGCCCATACACAAAAATAAAAGACCAAAATGTAAGACTGGAAACCACAGAACTTTTACAAAGAAACATAGGTAGAACACTTTTTGACATAAATCACAGCAATATTTTTTCTATCTGCTTCATAAGGCAAAGGAAGCAAAAGCAAAAATAAACAGATGAGACCTAATTAAACTTAAAAGCTTTTGCACAGGTAAGGAAACCCTCCAATCAACACAATAAAAAGAAAACCTACAGAATGGGAGAAATAATTTCTAAATAATATGACCAATAAGGGAATAAAATTCAAAAGATATAAACAGTTTATACAGTTCAGGGTCAAAAAGCCAAACAATCTGACTAAAAGATGGACATACGACTTGACGGAATGTTTTCAAAGAAGATATACAGAATGCCAACAGGCACATGAAAAGATGATCAAAATTACTAATTATCAGAGAAATGCAAATCAAAATCACAATGAGATATCACCTCAGACCTGTCAGAATGGTTATAACCACTAAGACCATAAATAACAAGTGTTGGAGAAGATATGGAGATTTGGGAACTCTGGTACATTATTCTGTGTATTCAGTCACTTAGCCACATCTGACTCTTTGCAACCCCATGGACTGTAGTCCTCCAGCCTCTTCTGTCCACGGAATTTTTTAGGCAAGGATACTGGAGTGGGTTGCCATTTCTTACTCCAGGGGAACTTTCCTGAACCAGGGACCAAAGTCACGCCTCCTTGGTCTCCTGCATTGGCAAGTGGATTCTTTACCACTGAGCCACCTGGGAAGCCCTTAGGACACTCTTAATGGAAATGTAAATTGGTAGAGCCATAATGAAAAAAAATGTGGTTATTCAAAAAACAAAGTAGAACTACCAGTAATTCTACTCCTGGGTATATATCTGGGTATATAAGTATACACTGTTGGGTATATAAGTATATACTCCCAGGTATATACTCCTGGGTATATAAGAAAAAGAAAACACTAAAAAAAATACATGCATCTTAATGTTCATAACAGCATTATTTGCAACAGCTGATATATAAAAGCAAATTAAGTGTCCACCAACAGATTAATGTATCAGATCAGATCAGATCAGTCACTCAGTCGTGTCTGACTCTTTGTGACCTCATGAATCGCAGCACGCCAGGCCACCCTGTCCATCACCAACTCCTGGAGTTCACTGAGACTCATGTCCATCAAGTCAGTGATGCCATCCAGCCATCTCATCCTCTGTTGTCCCCTTCTCCTCTTGCCCCCAATCCCTCCCAGCATCAGAGTCTTCTCCAATGAGTCAACTCTTCCCATGAGGTGGCCAAAGTACTGGAGTTTCAGCTTTAGCATCATTCCTTCCAAAGAAATCCCAGGGCTGATCTCCTTCACAATGGACTGGTTGGATCTCCTTGCAGTCCAAGGGACTCTCAAGAGTCTTCTCCAACACCACAGTTCAAAAGCATCAATTATTCGGCACTCAGCTTTCTTCACAGTCCAACTCTCACATCCATACATGACCACTGGAAAAACCATAGCCTTGACTAGACGAACCTTTGTTGGCCAAGTAATGTCTCTGCTTTTGAATATGCTATCTAGGTTGGTCATAACTTTCCTTCCAAGGAGTAAGTGTCTTTTAATTTCATGGCTGCAGTCACAATCTGTAGTGATTTTGGAGCCCAGAAAAATAAAGTCTGACACTGTTTCCACTGTTTCCCCCTCTATTTCCCATGAAGAGATGGGACCGGATGCCATGATCTTCGTTTTCTGAATGTTGAGCTTTAAGCCAAGTTTTTCACTCTCCACTTTCACTTTCATCAAGAGGCTTTTGAGTTCCTCTTCACTTTCTGCCATAAGGGTGGTGTCATCTGCATATCTGAGGTTATTGATATTTCTCCCAACAATCTTGATTCCAGCTTGTGTTTCTTCCAGTCCAGCGTTTCTCATGATGTACTCTGCATATAAGTTAAATAAACAGGGTGACAATATACAGCCTTGACGAACTCCTTTTCCTATATTATATACATACAATGGAATATTACTCAGCCTTAAAAAAGAATGAAATTCTGCCATTTGTAACAACATGAATGGACCTGAAGGGTGTTCTGCTTAGTGAAATAGGTCAGACAGAGAAAGACAAATACTGTATGTTACCACTTACATGTGGAGTCTGAAAACTAAAACAAATAAATCCGTATAACAAAACAGACTCACGGATAACAGACAACAAACTAGTGGTTACCAGTGAGGAGAAGGAACGGGAAGGTGCATGAAAGAAGTAGGAGATTAACAGGCAAAAACTACTATGTATAAAGTAAATAAGCTACAAAGATATATTGTACAGCACACAGAATATAGACAATATTTTGTAATAACTTTAAATGGAATATAATCTATAAAATATTGAATCACTATGTTGTACACCGGAGGCTAATATAGTAAATCAATTTATACTTCAATAAAAAGATTCTAATTCCACTTTCTTTCAAATTTTATGTAAAAAATTTGGAAAATCAAACTGCATGATGATTGGGGTGGTAGAGTGGAGAAAATCCCTGGGTTATAAAATAATATCTTCTCAATTTAGAGTTGGTATAAGATCTGAAATATCACTTCTGGAGTAAGAATTCAGACAATAAAGGACTACGTTTCTACAGGCTTAACTCTGAAAAGCTGTTCAGTTTTTCTTATAGAAAATTCTATAATCCTGTATGGCTATCTTGGCTCAGTTGTTTATATGCTTTTACCAGTTGGCTTATGATATTTGGAATGTGAGATAATAAAACTTGCCAGAGATTAATTTTCTCATCATACAAGAATATCTTTAAATTTTTCTTTAGACTGCTATTCCTGACCCCCTCAATATCCTAGTTCCTATGATAGACAAAAACATAGATAAGATGTCTGGTGGTCTTATGTATTAATGGGAACTTGGACCAGTAGAGTAAATACTGTGCAAACATGCTTTACTTGGGCCCATGTGGGTGGGGAAGAAGTAAGTAAACCATGCTGTGTCTGCCAAACACCTCTGATGATAATGGAAAGGGGACTATTATATTTCTCTTCTAAATGGCTGGTTATTGCCCATCTTCATAGCAGAGACAAATGGATTCACTTGAAGAACCCTGACTGACTACATGGGTGGCCCCATGTAACTGGTGCAAAGAATCTTATCCATGAATATGCTCACCTTCTAAATTAAGTGCATGTGTACACACACTCACACAACTTTTAAGAGCAAAAAGTTCATGGTTAACTAGTCATCATGGAATAGTTAATGACTATTATCCCTTTTAATTTGTGAATATGAGATCTATATTTTGGGGCCTAGCATAATACAAACATTGTGTATGCCTTTGGTGTTCCTTCTATGGGTTGCAAATATAGTTATCATTTGTATACACATCCATTAACACAAGTTCATTTACACTTGTATACACATTCTTATCATGCATAGAGTAAATAACATCACTCTTTCTGACTGAATAAAAAGCACAATACATTTAAATGAAAATCTTTGCGAGGTCAGATATACAAAAATAGCAGTGATACATCACACTTTGAAAGAGCATTTCATTAATAGATGGATGAAAACACACTTCTTGTTGTATATCATTTAATTGTTATGTATTTAAAATGAGACATATTTCTAATATTCTTTCCAAGCTTTCATATACTTCAGATTTATTATATCAGTTGTTAGTGGCAATGACATCACAAGATGAATTCAAAGCAATGATTGCTTTAACATTTAAAAAGCTTAGAGTGTGCCGATTATTCAGGCTGCTAAGTGAAAGTACAAATGTCAGTTTAGCTATCTATAATCTCATACTGTTTAAAGGTTCATGAATTACACATGCAGTGGATAGAAATGGAGGAACTGAATTTGACTAAAAGAGCTTTTTCACAAAAAATTTGCTGAAACGGTTTCTTCTAATGTATTTTAGTGATTAATCAATTTGATTTAACATGTTAGAATTATTTAAGGTCTGGACTTTGGATTTACTGTGAACGTGAAGCATGTTTATATTTATTGCATCTACTAAGTAAACAGCATATGCTTAATGCTTTTAAAATGCTCTCCAGTAAAATTTAGGTCAGTACTTACTTGTTAGCTATCAGCCACGAAGATCCATTGACATATTTGATTAACGGTGTGCTTCCACCACAGGGCTTGGTGTAATTTCTGCCGTTTTATGTCATTGGCAAAAATTCAGTATCAGCTGTTATCATAGACTTAAAGGTGTTTTACCTACATTAATTTTCTGTATTTTTCAATGTTTAACAATTTTATTTTCTAAATTATGTTTATCTTATTTGAAGAGCAAATAATTCTACTATGGAACATAAAAATTGAAATACTTGGGATACATTGATTTCTTTAACACAGAGTGCTGCTGGATAGAGCTTCAAAAGCAGTGAGAATCAATAGTGACTGAAAATTAGGATTATTTGAAATTTTAGCTATTATCTGACCCTGTTAAACACTACTATTACTATGTAGCTATATTAATGGGGCCACAAAACCAGATTGTCTAGAAAGAAATATCTTATTTCCCTTCTCCAGCAAACAATTTCTGGTTTTGGGCCAGATTATTCCTGTAAATAGTAATGGATAAGTGCTACAGTGGATCCTAAGAAAAATAAAAGGAGATAACTCAGCTAGAGATTGAGGAGGAGAAACAGTTTGATTATATGTTGGGATCTACCAAATACCTCTTCTCTCTATTCAAGATATTTCTTGGTTATTAATCTTCCTATTCACCAGGGAAAGAAAAGAAAAAGGGAAATTGATGAATGTTAGTCCAAAACATTTAAATCTGTCAATGAAAGGGAGAATGAATATATTAATAATTATACAAGTGTGGGCATTGAAAAACCCTGCTGGCTACATTTATCCAGAGTAAAATGCCATGCTGGATCGTGGTCATTTAGTTTAAGATAATGGAGTGTAGAACCATGAGCTGAAAAATGGGAATTACAAGGCTGAATTTACTTAATTAAAACAATTGAGGCCACCAGACACCCTTGCATGGCTGCAAAGTCTTGTAGAGTGAATGCTGCTAGTCTACACTGACCAGATGTACCAGTACTGATATCTAAGAGAGGCCAAGAAGAAATTAGCACAGGATCCTTTTAGCTTTAGTTTTGAGAATGGTAGAGGAGTCAATGAACTGAATTCATTTATCAATTCATCTTGGTAAAGGAGAAAGACAAAAGATTCAAGGATTCTGCCTCCTGCTTTGGAATAGTCCCCATTGTCCCTAAGTTTCTAAAACACATTTCCCACTTGGAGTTATTTGGATCAGAGCATCCTTTATCTTCTCCCAGATATCTTCCATCCCATCTCATTTATTCCAAAATCTTCAGGTTATTTCCTCTTGGACGTCATTTCAAAGCTAGCATATTCAAATCAGAACTCAACTTTGTTTCTACCCCAAGTCAACCTTCCTTTCCCTTTGTGGATTGTTACTAGTTGTTTAAGTCATGGAGAAGTTCCCAATAACTCACATCAACATTTACTTCTCCTCTCCATCTTTTCAATCTGCCTTCACCCCAGCATCTTCCTGTTATTTCTACCTTACCTGGATTTAAATATTCAAATTTTCTTTTGTCACTGGCCACCTTTTTCAGATAATTCAGTCACTACTGTGCATTTAAACATACAATTAATGTAAAGAAAATATTTTTACATTCAATAGTTGAAATAATATACTTGTGATTAGCTCTGGTTTTGACAGTCTAGTTTTCAAAGATCTTTCCAGTTTGGAACCTTGGGTCTTACATTAGTTTTCTTTGGCTCCAACCATATCACTCTCCCTCCTGAGCCCTGCCAATTGCTGATCAGAATTCAGATTTCACATCCAGAAATAACCCATATGCTTTCTTGCCCTATTCCAAAAACTATCTACTCTTTGCAGTCCCTTCAAGCCTCCCAGACTTACCTTGGAGGCCCCTGAGTACAGTTCTTTTCAATGTGTGTGTATGCACTTATCTTTGACAATCACTGTCACCATCTGAAGCCATCAGAAGTACCCAGAACCATGATTACATTTTCTAAAATCCCTCTTCATATCTCTGTTGACTAAAAAGATGCACAACACGAGAGTTGTGAGTTAAGTTTTATTGGGGGCAAAATGAGGACTGCAGCCGGGGAATCACCTCAGATAGGTCTGAGAGACTGCTCCAAAGTGGCAGTGGGGAAAAGTCGATATATATGATTTTGTTGAATAGGGAGTTCAATGCAATCAAATGCTTGTTATACAAAAGGTTTTCTACTAGTCATGAAGAAGAGCTGATGTCACCAAAAAGGGATTTAACACTTTTCTATATATGAGGAGATACAAGGATTGGGATCATGAAATCAATTCCTGAAAATATCTAATTATCTAAGGACCTGTTCCACTAGTTTCCCTGGAGCACAAAGTGCCTCACTCTCTACCCTGAACTGCCTTAAGGGCATGTCAGGGACCAACAGCTGCAGCGATCAGCCTTCGCAGAGGCAGATGGCAAATGCCCTTGGCAAGCACCAGTTTGTACTTGACATCTTTTAAGAATTCCTTTTTCTTTCCCCTACTACTAACAGTGTTCCAAGTGTCCTAGGAGCTTCAAGCTCCCAGACCCGATCTTAAAAGCCCTGCAATTGTTGAGCTTTCCTAAGTCAGTTTGGTTGTGCATGCACTAGCGAGAGCGAGACTTAAAGGTACATATTGACCTCAAGTACGTGTTGCAGAAGACTCTTGAGAGTCCCTTGGACTGCAAGGAGATCCAACCAGTCCATTCTAGAGATCAGTTCTGGATGTTCTTTGGAAGGAACGATGCTAAAGCTGAAACTCCAGAACTTTGGCCACCTCATATGAAGAGTTGACGCATTGGAAAAGACTCTGATGCTGGGAAGGATTGAGGGCAGGAGGAGAAGGGAACAACAGAGGATGAGATGGCTGGATGGCATCACCGACTTGATGGATGTGAGTTTGAGTGAACTCTGGGAGTTGGTGATGGACAGGGAGGCCTGATGTGCTGCAATTCATGGGGTCGCAAAGAGTCGGACACGACTGAGCGACTGAACTAAACTGAACCATCAGATTGAAAAAGCTTTCCTAACAAACTAAAATCAACAACACTATTCTGGGTAGGATTTGAGTATGGAAAGTTGCAGCACTTTACAATAATTTTCTAAGTTCTTGCAATAAGATCCAACTCTCCTAGCATGTAGGGCTTTTGGTTCTCTTATTTCCTCCATGGTGTGTGTCAGGCAACTAATCAATACTTAGGTGGCTAAATTGAATTGAAAATGAGTAGAGAGAGAGGAGTGATGTAATAGAGAATAAGAACCTGGGTGTTGAGTTGACCAGGCACCAAAGAGGGGGAAGAGGGACTTAGTAGCTTGTTATGAAGACTTGGCAGCTGGTGGAATGGGGGAGATAAATGAGGGCAATTTGATTTCCCTAGCATTAGGATATAGATTAGTGGGTCTGTAACATAGATACACATTTTAATCAGTAGGGAGGTTTAACAAACTTGCTTCACTCACTATATCCCTCTCCCTCATTCTGATTTATTTGATCTGGGAAAGAGTACTTGTTTTTAAAAAAGTTTTATAGGTAATTTTAAGGTGCAGAGAGGCTTAAGAACCACTGATACAGGACTTCATTACTCAGAGTTTGGGCTCAGGGTCAATATCACAGGCATCATGTAGGAGGCTGAATCTCCAGCCAAATCCGAAACTTCCAGAATCAGAATCTGAATCTTAACAAGAATTCCCAGATGACTCCTCTGCAAACTGAAGGTTGAGATGTACTGCTCTAAGGATCCATGCTGATTTCAACCTAGGGGACCACCTTCACAAGTTAAGACTCGAATTTTTTAAAAAAGGAAGACTCTAACTGACTTTGGACACATTTACTGGGCCTGGCTCCGACCCAGCCCATCAGTCGTCCCAGGGCTGTTCACATGCTGAATGGGTCTCAGAGGCAGGGAAGGTAGAAGAAAGAAAATGGGGCCGATAGTCAGATAGGGCTAGAAATTACTGCAATTATCCTTGCATCTTTCTATTTTTTTCAGGATCAATTTTGTGTACTGTGACTCAGCACCTCTGCCTCCTTCCTGTCTTCTCTTCTAACAAGTTCACTCTCCCCCAAGAAAATCTATTTCTTTGTTGATTATCCAGAGTTTTAAAGCTATTTATCCAAAGCTTCTTATGAGGCACATTAATGCTAATGGATTTAGTGCTAACCACACCAGTCAAGAAGGGAACCACATCCATGAAAGGATATTCCTGCTTCCTGCCTCTTTCATTCTGGGGAAGTAATCAATGTGAAATTTGAAAAGGATGTGAGTGTGGCAGTGAGAAGACATAATCTCTTAATATTGACAAGGGCTCTCTGTCTTGCAATAACTAACCCAAAGTTTGTTTTTAAACTTTGAAAATTTTAAATGTTACCTCTAACCAAGGAGATCAACCCTGGTTCACCCCCAAAGTCATCAAGTAGAATGGCCCAGTACTTCACTGTCCAAAAGATAGCTATTCACCACTGATACAGGACGACTGAGTATTCTGAATGTGGCTAATCCAATTTGAGCTGTGCACACTGCATTTTGAATGTAAAACCACTGACTAATAATTTTACATTGATTATATATAATTGCAGATGTTGAAACCATAATATTTTGGATGTATTGGGTAGAAACAATAATAAATTAATTTCAACTATAACTTTTTGGTTTTCAAAAATGGAACTACTAGAAAATTAAAAATATACATGAGGCTTATGCTATATTTCTATTGGAGAGCACTTATCTAAAAGAACTAAGCAGCCTTTTCAGATAGTAAAAGTCTAGGTCAGAATTTACTCTCACCCTAACTTAATTACAAAGCTAATTTACAATTAAGTAGGAAACTCATAGACCTAAGCTACAATTTAGGAGGCAGCTATGATTTGGGTTGTGCAAGCTGGGACAGAAAATAGCAGAAATATTAAATTATAGGTAATTTGGTTTGAATACATTTTTTCCTCTTTACACAAGACTATCCATAAAATGTATAAGCTTTCATAGTCTTAGGGTGACTTTCACTATTTCAAAAAAATATTTTGGAAATGGTTTTGCTTGTGCTAAAATAATGGCGTTTATTGTTTGAGGACGTATTCAAGAGGTAAATCATGTTTAAATAATGAGTAATTGAAGACTGATTATGTGCAAAGCATGGTGATGCTCCATGCTGAAAAGAGTACATATCTTAGAGAAAGTGAAAGTCACTCATTCAGTCATGTCCGACTCTTTGTGAACCCATGGGTGATATAGCCCGTGGAATTCTCCAGGCCAGAATTCTGGGTGGGTAGCCATTCCCTTCTCCAGGGGATCTTCCCAACCCAGGGATCGAACTCAGGTCTCCTGCATTGCAGGCAGATTCTTTACCAGCGGGACCACGTGGGAAGCCTAAGAATACTGGAGTGGGTAGATGATCCCTTCTCCTGGGGATCTTCCCAACCCAGGAATCAAACCAGGGTCTCCTGCATTGCAGGCAGATTATTTACCAGCTGAGTTATCAGGGAAGCCCTGTCATAGCTTAGAGGGGAGATGGCAAATAGGAGACAATGAAGATATTGAGTCTCTTAGACCCAGTATGTCCAAACAAACAGGTGGGGCAATGTCAAGAACATGTCGCACACAGAAGATGTGTCTTTATGAGTCGGGCGCACTAAATGCTCCACATCTGAACCCAGTTTGCTCTTACCATATTGACATTTTCAAATCAATTCTCAGAATTATTTCTTTTCTTTTCTCTTCTCTGCCTATTGATATATTACTGACAGTGTTAGCTATTTTCCTTCTTGAGCTTAGGTGGGCCAAGTATCAAGCTAACCTTGTGTCAAATCTTACTGCTTAGAATAAATGAATTGTCAATAGTTGAAACAAATATACTGTATACTTGCTTTTTGGGGGGAAGAATGTGATGATGAAATTAGACTCATATTGATCTGTGGTTACCAAATACTAAATTCCTAAGATATCATAGGTAGGTCACTTATTTCTCTTTAGACTCTTAAGTGAAACAATTTTTCCATGACATAAACAACTTTCAATATCTATAGCAACTTTTCTTTTGACATTTTAAAAGGAGTATTTAAAAGATACAATATAATCTAGAAATACTATACAAAGAAATCATATACTGTGAACAGAGATCATAATTGTCAGCCTTGACAAGCTAGTTAAAATGCTAATGCAGGACTTCCCTGGTGGCATAGTGAATATGAATCCACCTACCAACACAGGAGACACCGGTTTGATTCCTGGTCTGGGAAGATTTCACAGCCCACGGAGCAACTAAGCCTGTGTGCCACAACTACAGAGCCTGTGCTCTAGAGCCTGGGACTCACAGCTACTGAGGCCTGTGTGCCCTACAGCCCGTGGTCCACAGGAGAAGTCACTGCAGTGAGAAGCCCTCACACCACAACAAAGAGTAGTCCCCACTCACCTCAACCAGAGAAAGCCTGTAAGCAGCAACAAAGACCCAGCGCAACCAAAAATAAATACATTAAAAAAATGCCAAGACAGATAAATTCTAAATAGAAAAATAGGAAACCCATCCTGAGCCCAAAGAGAGTTGATAGAGTGTAATGCCATTCATAGCAAAAGCGAGCAAATACAGAATCCATCAGATACAGCACATTCGCAGAGTCCGTTGGCAGGAAGGTGGAAATGGACTGTGCATTAGACATCATTAGGCCAGTGAACACACACAGACACACACACATTCAAAAGTCATTGAAGAGCTTAGGACCTCACAGATTCTCTTGCACATGAGTTTGCAGATGAGACAAGTAAGAGGGAAGTACACTGACAGAAGGAAATGGCAACTCACTCCAGTACTCTTGCCTGGGAAATCTCGTAGACAGAGGAGCCTGGTGAGTTACAATCCATGGGGTCTCAAAGAGTCGAATGCAACTGAGTGGCCTGAACAGAATATTGATAGAAAAATTTCTTCTAGTCATATATTAGGTTTAAGTAACAGCAACTATTTTCATACTGAAAAAAAGGGTGGCTGCTGATTTTGTCTCTTCTGAGCTGATTCTTGGTGATAAAAACAAGTGGAAAGACAGGGATTACCAGACAGCAAATTTGATGCAATACCATGAAAGCATTTGCTGCTTTTCTCAGCTCTTTAGGATTATTGGATCCAGTGGAGAGCGCAATCATGAATTTTAACCAACTGCCAAAGGGTTTGTTCAAGTGATTTGGGAGCAGGATTCAGTAAGGTTGGTATGGAAGCTGAAAAAAGTCTGAATGGAAGTACTTGAGAGTAAGTCATTTTAAGCCATTGTAAACTAATGTAAACCACTATTAGTCATTGTAACAAGTTAAATGGAAGAGAAAAAAGTGAGTGTTCTGCAACCATAAAAATATATGTTCCAAATGGAAAAATGGTTCAACATGTTTCTTCAAAAATGGGAATCTAAGATAGTCAACTTTTTACCATATTATGAAGACACATTTGTATGCATCCTTAAAATCATTAGCATCTGCTTTAAATGTATATTAAGAATGCAGGGACTTGATGCTTTAAAAATCCCTGTAGAGATGAAAACCAGGCCGAGACAAAATGAAGAACTTTGGACAAATCTGGATTCATTCTCTTCCTTGAATCAACCCACCCTGAACCACTGCATCTTAGTAAGATCCACACAAAAGTAATTCTATCATTTCTAGCAACCCTGGCAATTTGTTAGTTTCTTTTCAGTAATAAGAATGAAAACATGAAACTCTTTCTAGGAAAGTAGTCTCTTACCTTTTGATTTGATAAGTATTTTAGGACTTGGCAATTTTTCTTCCAAAATATTTATGAATGGCTTATATATATGTATAGGTGTATACACGCATAATTTAGACAATTATATTAGGATATTTATAGAATTACTTTTAAATTACTGGTAGAATAAGTATTTTTTCAGTGCAGCTGTATTAACCTCACCAGTATTTTTATTGACATCTTAATTGTTGTAAAAACATGTATTTTCATATAATTATCATTAACCTACAAACAATAACCTTCTGCATGTCTAAAGTGGTTACAGAGCTTGTTATTATAGACTGCTTTCAGTACTGTTCATTTAGTATGCTGTGTTTTTAACACAAATGTAATCCACTCTGCATTTTCCATTTAAAATGCATAAGGCAAAGTGCATCATAACAGGATGTAACTATGTATTAATCAAATTAGCACAACACTTCAAAGGCTTGGGCTTTTTGCTGGGTTACTGTTAGATCACAATTCATGAAGGAGAGAAGCAGCATAATGAACAGCTTGGCAAGAGAGCAGTTTATTTTCTTTCCAGAAAGATATAGAGTGGGTTAATTTTCATGATGGGAAAACATGTCGAGAATGGGGTAACAATAAGCATTAAGCTAAAGGATAATAAGTAGAATTTAGGGTACTACGGTGGGTTTGCCACTGATAAAACATAAATTCTATAATTATTTGATGACACAACAGAACTCCAATGACCTATTGTTAAATTATTAAATCTTCATGACCCAAGCAAATACAAGTCAGTATCATCAATATTAATATTAAGAAGATGGCAGATTATTCCTGGTCACTGTGAGCAGCATGCTCTATAACAATGGAAAATACAAAAGATACAGTGTGTCAAAATGTAGAACTCAGTGCAAGCATGATATACACCATGTAGTTTGTTATAATTCTAATTAAATAATTACCGATCTTAATCAGTGTTGGGCTCTGCATAATCTTAAATACCCACTCAGCACAGTAGACCAAAAAAGAAAAAAGAAAAAAGAAAATCACCTGGATGAAATTTTTGGTCAGTCATGTCTGACTGTTTGTGATCACATAGACTGTAGCCCACCAAGATCCTCTGTCCATGGAATTCTCCAGGCCAGAATACTGGAGTAGGTAGCCATTCCCTTCTTCAGAGGATCTTGTCAACCCAGGGATTGAACCCAGTCCTCCTGCATTGCAGGCAGATTCTTTACTCTCTGAGCCACCAGGGAAGCCCCAAAGAAGAAAACAGACAAAAAAATGGAAGTCAGTTATTTCATTAAACATTCAGCTAATTGCTATCACTAGATGCCTAGCACATGAAAACTTCCTCCTCTCGGCTTCTGACAAATAACAGAACAAATGAACAGCTAATTTCCTTTTGATCTAAATTTTTTTTTTCTTGCCATGGGC
Organism: Bos javanicus; assembly: GCF_032452875.1. Classification (NCBI taxonomy): domain Eukaryota; kingdom Metazoa; phylum Chordata; class Mammalia; order Artiodactyla; family Bovidae; genus Bos; species Bos javanicus. The sequence continues at coordinate 28,001,545 of NC_083887.1, read as the reverse complement.
GTTAGAATGAGGGGAGCATCCGCAGAAGCACTTATCTACTTTATGAGTTTCTTCATAAAAAGGTATACAAGGTTATTTTCATGCTAGGCTCAGATTTATTTTTTCCCATGTACAAAGTCCAGGATTGTAGTCAACTTGGAGCAAGAAAGCAAATAGAGACTTTTCCAAAGCCAGAACTGCATTAAAGTAATTGTAATTTCTGAGTGATTACAAGTTAGATGCAACTCTACATGAAAGAGGAACTCTTTTTTCCATTCTGCAAGTCCAGGTATCTGCCCATGTACAAAGGTGCATGGTTTTAAGAGTAAGAAGATGAGAAGAAAAGATAAAGGTTGAGAGTGTGTTGGAATATGGGCATAGGCAAGAGACAAGAGAGAGGAAAGAAATGGGAAAGGAGACCACTCAAGCAAGATAGAGAGGAAATAATAAGAGTATACAGACCACACTCTGCATCCATGATTCCACATCGTGGATATGCAGGGCTGAATAAGGGACTTGAGCATCCTAGAATTTTGGTATCCACCAGACATGGTGAAGCAGTTGGTATCCTCAATCCCCAAAGGATACTAAGGGACAAGTATAATGGCAAACGGAGAGGAACACAGAGACAATGGAAAGACCTAAAGGACTCACCACCAGAGCAGACAGGTGAGTTTAACCGGATGTCTCACTCTGTTCTCAGTCTATAGAATGATAGTGGTGGTGGGGATGGATTACAAAAGCTCTGAGGAGTTTATGATTTGTGATCCAGTGGCCTTATGACTAAGAAGTTCTTCTACAACTGGCCAGCAATAATTCTCTCCTTCTTCACCCTATTTATTTTTAAATAAGAGAGAAGATTTCCACTTTAAAAGGGAGGTTACTAACAAAATCAAATTCAGGGGCATTCACATTACTAAATCCTACCATTTGCCCTTTTTCTTTTTGTTTTTTTGATTGTTCAGTTTTCTCTTTTATACAGAGTGGAATTCAAATACACCAGTTTCTCTACCTCCACACAACTGACATTTTGGGCAGAAAACTGCTTGTGTGCCCTGGGTATTGTAAGGTTTAGCAGCATCCTGGTCTCTACCTACTAGATGCCTGTGGTACCACCTGTGAGTTGTGAATAACTTAAAATGTTTCCAGACATTACCAAATGTCCCTGGGGATCAAAAATTGTACCTCTTTGAGAACCCGTGGCTTAAACCAAAGATAGAGCATATAGTGAGGACATCCAAAGAACAGAGATAAAAGTAGAAAAACTTTTTATATTTCATAGCATGTATCATCAAATGTTCAGGTAAATTGAAAAAAATCTCCAGGCCAAAAGTTAAGTTTGTGATAGCCAGACTCTGTTATAAATAAAACAGACTGTTAGAGTAAGTAAAACTTCAGAATTTTAGGGCGAAAATAAATTTGAGTTTTAAATATTTTGAGACTCAAAGAAGAAATGCAAGTATGGTGCAAATGGGTTTGAGAGAAAGAGAGAGAGAGATTCCCCCTTTAAGTCAAAGACCACATGATTTAAATGTGACACATTTTGAAAGCGCCTATATCAATTTGGCTTCCCTGGTGGCTCAGACAGTAAAGAATCTACCAGTAATGCAGGAGACCCAGGTTCATTCCTTGGGTTGGGAAGATCCCCTGGAGAAGGAAATGGCAACCTACTCCAGTATCCTTGCTTGGAGAATCCCATGGACAGAGGAGCCTGGTGGGCTACAGTCCATGGGGTCCCCAAAGAGTCAGACACGACTGACAGACTAACACTTTCACTTTCATATCAATTTAGTAAACACATCATGAGCAGTCTTGAAAATTGTCCCAGAGAGACTAAAAGCTACACTTGGGTCAATTTATACTCACACCACTCACTGATTAGAATCCAAGAGCAGCAGGAGCAACATGGCATCAGCTTCTTGACTTTCTGGGGAGAGGAAAAAACAATTCTGTGCAGACCTTGCCTGACATTGGGGTTTCCTCATACCTGTGCTCAAGGTAAAGATATTTAAGTAAAAAGACTTTGGTACTGGGGCTATTCTGGGGATAATTTGGGTGAAGACCTTGTGTTTTCCTCACACTAGACACAAAAAAGGGGCTCATGGCAGCCAAGGGTCCAGTGAGAGCCCTCCGGTGGAGCTTTACCCTCCATGGTTCTCCAGCCGAAGAGTGGGCTTCAGAGTCACCTGGAGGACTTGCTAAAATACACATTTCTTGGCTCCAACCCTAGAGGTTGACTCTGTAGATCTGGGTGGCTCTGATAATATTCATTTCTGACAAGTTCCCATGTGATGCTGCTGCTGGGCTGATCTGAGGTCCACATGTTGCACTGTATCTGCCCTGAAGTTTTCCTGGGCTTCCCTGGTGGCTCAGAGGTTAAAGCGTCTGCCTGCACTGCGGGAGACCTAGGTTCGAACTCTGGGTCAGGAAGATCCCCTGGAGAAGGAAATGGCAACCCACTCCAGTATTCTTGCCTGGAGAATCCCATGGATGGAGGAGCCTGGTGGGCTACAGTCCACGGGGTTGCAAAGAGTTGGACACGACTAAGCGATGTTTTCCTAGATGAACCCCAAACAAGGATTATTCCTTTCAGCTGATATATATATATTTATTTATTGCTTAGGTGTTTAGTTAGTGATGCCTATCTTATACTTGCTCATATGTTGCCTTGACTATTTCACTCTTTTTGTATGTGATAAAAGCCCTGGCTCCTTCTATAGAATAGTTGCCCTGCCTTCCACTTAACACATAGTGCTGAATGCACAATAGATTCCTAATAAATGAGTCCTGAATATAGAATGAATGAAGACCATGTAAAGCATAAAGTTACAGTATATTTTATCCTTTTGATTTCTCTTCATCACAAGTAGCTATGTTTTAGCTTGGCTTAATACCAACTCCATTTTCTTCCCACTTTAAATCTTTTTCTCCCCCCCTGCATATAGACCTCATTTAGGAAGAACAGGAACACATATTATGGCTTACATACTTCAACATGAAAAGCAAATAAAAGGACTTTATAGCCATACTTCTATTTTCATTATCTCAGCATATTAGTAAAAGCAAACCTATTACATCTTCCTTTTGGGAAAGCCAAAAACATCTGGAATTTATGTTATGAGAAAGAGCTTTGACAGACTTTATTTGACATGCACATCAAATGTAGAGAAAAAATCACTAGAGGAAATGTTAAAGTAGGTTATGATGCTGGCCTGCCCATAGAAGATTTAAGCTGGTTGGTTGGCTGTGGCCTGAAGATGCCTGAAAATAGGATGGCACAAAATGGACAGCTGTTTCAGAGAGATCAACCCCGCATTATCCTAACTGATAAATAAATGTGCGATTTAATGTATAATTCCAGTTTGGAGCTCCAGATCTGAGATAATTCTTCAGAGCAAGGCTGAAATGATTTGTTACCCAGATCCTTAGAAGCAAAGCTTTGTGTTACATGGCTGCACACTTTGCTTTTATTTAATGGGAGCTATATCATTTTTATTTGATTTCTTATTTATATTTCAGAATTCTTGAAAGGTTATTCTACTATCAAAGTGAAACTACGTATATACTGCCAAGCCATTTGAGCTCATATATGTATAAATAAGAGATTTCCCCTGCCCCTGACTCTTCAAGGTTCACTGAGAAGTTCCAATTTTCATACTATGATCTATAAGAGGGACTGGACATAATATATCTGCCCTGTTTTCTCCCCTCTGGCTCCAGAACATACCTCCAGATGTCCTCTGAAACTGTAGAAAAGAGGAAACAACCCTTTTTTTGTCTTCCTTTTACTCCTCTTATTTGTGCATAAGATGTCATATATGTGTGTATCTGAACTTCAGATTCAGAAACATAATGTAATATTTGAAAAGAAGATTATCTCAGAAAATCTATGACACACAACCATTTTAAGACTGTAAGAGTCATATTGAGAGACAGAGGTTTTCTTAGAAATGCATGCTTTCAGCATCAGAGCTGCCTACCAGGAAGAAATCTGGAGGGGTTTGTTCCCAGCTTTCTTAGCTTCTCTTCTGTACCTGTCCATTATCCTTCATAGTCAGATTGCACTACCCCCAGGAAAGTCCATGATGCCCCAAAAGAGACACAGCAAGGATTTCCCACTCAAATGACATAGGTACCTGGCTGTGCTGTCAGGCGGATGCTCTGAGGATATACTGCCTTTTCCTCCTTAAACAAACCTGCAAAGCACTTTTCTCTATTGCTTTAAGTGTGATCTCTTCAATTTCACTGGATCAGAAGATTCTGAATATGAAAAAATGAATAAAAGCCAATATAGAATGGAATGGAAAAACAATGAAAGCATCTAGGATTCAACACTTATAATAGCCAAGATACTGTACACATGAAAAACAACCTAAATGTCCATTTATAGAGGCATGGATAAAGAATGTGGTGTTTATATATAATTGAATATTATATAGCCTTAAAAAGGAAGGAAATCCTGCTATTTTCAACAATATGGGTGGACCTAGAGAACATTTGCCAAATGAAATAAGCCCAACACAGAAGAACAAATACTACATGATCCCAAGTGTATGAGGAATCTGAAATAGTGAAACTCATGGAAGCAGAGAGTAAATGGTGGTTGCCAAAGCCTGGAGGGAGGGGGAAACCGGGAAGTTTTAGTCAAAGGCACAAAGTTTCAGGCATGCAAAATGAAGAAGTCCTAAAGATCTACCATATAGCAGGATACCTATAGTTAACAATACTCTATTATATACTTAACATTTTGCTAAGAGGGTAGATCTTACATTAAGTCTTTTTATCGCACACAAATATAAATAAAAATAAAACTTTAATGGACCTTCTCTTTGCTACAACCAAGCTAAAGGAGGAAATGTAAAAATTTCATCGGGTGTGGCTCTGGAGCCATTAATGAGCTTCATAAAGGCTTTGTAGAATGAACTCAACTGTACCCTCACTTAAAGGCAGTTTCCAGTGTATAAAGCTGACTGCTCCAAGTCAGGATGTGATACACATGCAGGCTTCTACGGCTTTGCCTTTTCAGGATTTGGACATGATTATATTCCACTGGAGAAGGGAATGGCAAAGCACTTCGGTATTCTTGCCTTGAGGACCCCATGAAGAGTATGAGAAGGCAAAATGATAGGATACTGAAAGGGGAGCTCCCCGGGTCGGTAGGTGCCCAATATGCTACTGGAGATCAGTGGAGAAATAACTTCAGAAAGAATGAAGGGATGGAGCAAAAGCAAAAACAATACCCAATTGTGGATGCGACTGGTGATAGAAGCAAGGTCTGCTGCTGTAAAGAGCAATATTGTATAGGAACCTGGAATGTCAAGTCCATGAATCAAGGCAAATTGGAAGTGGTCAAACAGGAGATGGCAAGAGTGAACGTCAACATTCTAGGAATCAGTGAACTAAAATGGACGGGAATGGGTGAATTTAACTCAGATGACCATTATATCTACTAATGGAGTAGCCATCATAGTCAACAAAAGAGTCTGAAATGCAGTACTTGGATGCAGTCTCAAAAATGACAGAATGATCTCTGTTCGTTTCCAAGGCAAGCCATTCAATATCACTGTAATCCAAGTCTATGCCCCAACCAGTAATGCTGAAGAAGCTGAAGTTGAACGGCTCTATCAAGACCTACAAGACCTTTTAGAACTAACACCCAAAAAAGATGTTCTTTTCATTATAGGGGCTGCTACTGCTAAGTCACTTCAGTCGTGTCTGACTCTGTGAGACCCCATAGACTGCAGCCCACCAGGCTCCCCCATCCCTGAGATTCTCCAGGCAAGAACACTGGAATGGGTTGCCATTTCCTTCTCCAATGCATGAAAGTGAAAAGTGAAAGTGAAGTCGCTCAGTCGTGTCCGACTCTTAGCGACCCCATGGACCCACCTGGAGCCCACCAGGCTCCTCCATCCATGGGGTTTTCCAGGCAAGAGTATGGGAGTGGGGTGCCATTACCTTCTGGAATGCAAAAGTAGGAAGTCAGAAAACACCAGGAGTAAAGGCAAATTTGGCCTTGGAATACGGAATGAAGCAGGGCAAAGACTAATAGAGTTTTGCCAAGAAAATGCACTGGTCATAACAAACACCCTTTTCACAACACAAGAGAAGACTCTACACATGGACATCACCAGATGGTCAACACAAAAATCAGACTGATTATATTCTTTGCAGCCAAAGATGTAGAAGCTCTATACAGTCAGCAAAAACAAGACCAGAAGCTGACTGTGGCTCAGATCATGAACTCCTTATTGCTAAATTCAGACTTAAAGAAAGTGGGGAAAACCACTAGACCATTCAGGTATGACCTAAATCAAATCCCTTATGATTGTACAGTGGAAGTGAGAAATAGATTTAAGGGCCTAGACCTGATAGACAGAGTGCCTGATGAATTATGGACTGAGGTTCGTGCCATTGTACAGGAGACAGGGATCAAGACCATCCCCATGGAAAAGAAATGCAAAAAAGCAAAATGGCTGTCTGAGGAGGCCTTACAAAGAGCTGTGAAAAGAAAAGATGCGAAAAGCAAGAGAAAAGGAAAGATATAAGCATCTGAATGCAGAGTTGCAAAGAATAGCAAGGAGAGATAAGAAAGCCTTCCTCAGTGATCAATGCAAAGAAATAGAGGAAAACAACAGAATGGGAAAGACTAGAGATCTCTTCAATAAAATTCGAACTACCAAGGGAACATTTCATGCAAAGCTGGGCTCCATAAAGGCAGAAATGGTATGGACCTAACAGAAGCAGAAGATATTAAGAAGAGATGGCAAGAATACACAGAAGAACTGTACAAAAAAGAGCTTTACAACCCAGATAATCACGATGGTGTGATCACTCACCTAGAGCCAGACATCCTGGAATGTGAAGTCAAGTGGGCCTTAGAAAGCATCACTACGAACAAAACTAGTGGAGGTGATGGAATTCCAGTGGAGCTATTTCAAATCCTGAAAGATGATGCTGTGAAAGTGCTGTACTCAATACGCCAGCAAATTTGGAAAGCTCAGCAGTGGCCACAGGACTGGAAAAGGTCAGTTTTCATTCCAATCCCAAAGAAAGGCAATGCCAAAAATGCTCAAACTACCGCACAATTGCACTCATCTCACATGCTAGTAAAGTAATGCTCAAAATTCTCCAAGCCAGGCTTCAGCAATATGCGAACTGTGAACTTCCAGATATTCAAGCTGGTTTTAGAAAAGACAGAGGAACCAGAGATCAAATTGCCAACATCCCCTGGATCATCAAAAAAGCAAGACAGTTTCAGAAAAATATCTATTTCTGCTTTATTGACTATGCCAAAGCCTTTGATTGTGTGGATCACAATAAACTGTGGAAAATTCTGAAAAAGATGGGAATACCAGACTACCTGACCTGCCTCTTGAGAAATCTGTATGCAGGTCAGGAAACAACAGTTAGAACTGTACATGGAACAACAGACTGATTCCAAATAGGAAAAGGAGTATGTCAAGGCTGTATACTGTCACCCTGCTTATTTAACTTATATGCAGAGTACATCATGAGAAACGCTGGGCTAGAAGAAGCACAAGCTGGAATCAAGATTTCCGGGAGAAATATGAATAACCTTAGATATACAGATGACATCACCCTTTTGGCAGAAAGTGAAGAGGAACTAAAAGGCCTCTTGATGAAAGTGAAAGTGAAGAGTGAAAAAGTTGGCTTAAAGCTCAACATTCAGAAAACTAGGATCATGGCATCTGGTCCCATCACTTCATGGGAAATAGATGGGGAAACACTGGAAACAGTGTCAGACTTTATTTTTGGGGGCTCCAAAATCACTGAAGATGGTGATTGCAGTCATGAAATTCAAAGACACTTACTCCTTGAAAGGAAAGTTATGACCAACCTAGATAGCATATTGAAAAGCAGAGACATTACTTTGCCAACAAAGGTCTGTCTAGTCAAGGCTATGGTTTTTCCAGTAGTCATGTATAGAGTGAGAGTTGGACTGTGAAGAAAGCTGAGCACTGAAGAACTGATGGTTTTGAACTGTGGTGTTGGAGAACCCTTGGACTGCAAGGAGATCCAACCAGTCCATCATAAAGGAGACCAGTCCTGGCTGTTCACTGGAAGGATTGATGCTGAACCTGAAACTCCAATACTTTGGCCACCTCAAATGAAGAGTTGACTCATTGGAAAAGACCCTGATGCTGGGAGGGATTGGGGGCAGGAGGAGAAGGGGACAACAGAGGATGAGATGGATGGATGGCATCACCGACTCAATGCACATTAGTTCGCGTGAACTCTGGGAGTTGGTGATGGACAGGGAGGCCTGGTGTGCTGTGATTCATCGGCTTGCAATAGGTCGAACATGACTGAGCGACTGAACTGAACTGAACTGATTTATATAAGGTGATATGGCTTTCTTTTTAGATAGCGTGCATGCATGCTAAGTCACTTCATTTGTGTCTGACTCTGTCCTATCCTATGGACTGTTGCCCACCAGGCTCCTTTGCCCATGGAATTCTCCAGGCAAGAATACTGGAGTGGGCTGCCATTCCCTTCTCCAAGGGATCTTCCCAACCCAGTGATGGAAACTACATCTCCTGTGTCTCCTTCATTGGAGGTGAATTCTTTACCCCTGAGCCACTGGGGAGGCCAGTGATAGCATATGTTTCAAAAAAGTTTAAACATCATTGAGATTTTGTTACCAAGTCATTCCAGCTGAAAAAGTTCAATTTGCCTGGTTAAGCTATATTTTATGTTGTAAATCCCATTGGATGTATGCATCAGGCTTTTTATACTCAACTCAGTGTTCCAAGTCCTGCTGCCCATAATGTCCCTGTGTGGCCAGTGGAGACTCTCGGGTTATCTCTCTCGGGATAAATTTTTTTTTTTTTCCTGGAGTGAGATTCCAGCAATTCTATCCAATTTCAGTAGCTTCCTCATATTCATCCTCCTAAATTTCCCTTAAATAAATGCCCCCTTTACTGAATATAACCTGAGGCATATGTCTAAGATCTGTTTCTTTACCACACTATTCATCAAGTACTTGTGGTTTCTAATTCAAGTTTTGTAAAACTGTACAATTGTACATTTCTCTCTCTCTCTCTCTTTTTTTTTTTTTTGGATTCTTATCTGCTCTCTTTTGAACGAGTTACTTCTTTATAAACTTCCAAGTTTGCATTTCCTATGTCAACACTGTAGCTCAAATCTGGAGACATATATATAAATTTCTTTCCTGGTCACTATTCCCCTTAGCTCTTGGTAACAGTAACTCAATTTGGATGCTGAAGAGACCTCCTGACTACAAGCAGTTCTGTGTGCGTTGGTAAGTTCTGTGTAATGCATTTAGCTAGGTCACGTGATCAAATACTATGAAAAGTCTTTAGGGTAAGTGGAGAATTTTACATATATACATAATGGAAGGTGAAGAGTGAAGCATCGCTAGTTTAGTAAGTAAGGAATGATATGCTGAAAGTAAAGCAGTGATTTAAGATTATTAAATCCACAAAACTCGTGAGTATTAAACTGCCTTAAGGCTTTGATAAAAATATAGATTTCAGATATATTGAATCAGAATTTCCAGGTGGGGAGACCAAGAATCTCTATCTTCAATAAGCATTTCTAGGTAATTCTAATACACAAACAGATTGTGAAAAATTGAAAGTGAAAGTTAGTCACCCAGTCATGTCTAACTCTTTGTGACCCCATGGACTGTAGCCTGCCAGGCTCCTCTGTCCATGGAATTCTCCAGGCAAGAGTACTGGAATGGGTTGCCATTTCCTTCTCCAGGGAATCACAAACAGATTAAATGGTTTATAAATTGAGTACAGTTACTTTCACAATCATAATAAGTATTAGGCTTCCTGAAATTTTTTTTCTCATCATTTCATTCAATCTCCCATCATGAGATTCCTCTGCTTTTTTTTTTTTTTTTCATTTTAATGTGGACTCTGAGATGTATATTAAAAACAATAATGGTTGTCTACCCTAATGTAACTCAATGCCCTTATTTGTGAAGTAGGTTTAATTAGGCCAATGCAGTTGCCTGATACTTCCTGGGGGCTAAGAATTATTATCTCTTTCTATTTTCTCATCTTTATCTTCAATCTCATTGGAAGATATTTATTTTCTCCTGCTTATTTCTCCTGTGCTGTGCCACCAACCTCAATCCTTGACTCTGGCTTCAAAACTTTGTCTCCTCAGTGATCTCACTGTTATTTTCTTATCTTCTTTTTTTAGACAAGCCATTGCATCCTGAAGTCAGAGTGGTGGAAGCATCTTCTACCACCTCTTCTACACTTTGAGATATTAAATTGTCACCAAGAAACATTAAGAAATAGCTAGTCTTCTTGGGCTTCCTGGTGGCTCAAATGGTAGAGAACCTGCCTGCAATGCAGGAGATCTGGGTTCGATCCCTGGGTCAGGAAGATCCCCTGGAGAAAGGAATGGCAACCCACTCCAGTATTCTTGCCTGGAGAATCTCATTGATAGAGGAGCCTAATGGGCTACAGTCCATGGGGTTGCAGAGTTGGAGAGGACTGGGCAACTAACACAGATAGTCTTCTAGTTGAAGGAGATGTCTAAAAAAGGTATGAATGACTCAATCCCTTTCTCTTTATTTCTAGAATTTATTTATTTACCAAGTCTTATAGTTTCTGCCTTTGCTATGTCTTTAGGATCTTTTTCTTCCTACTTCATTGCCCTAGTTGAGGGCACTTCAACCTGGATCAATGCAAAAGATTTCTGACTGGCATCTCTGTCCTCAGGCTCTTTTCCTTTCAATTTAATCTGAAATCAACTATCGGATAAATCTTACAACAGTGCATTTAACACATAATGCTCCTGCTCAAAAGTCTGTAATGTATCCAAAGTAACAATAAGATAATTTCTGAACTTCTTAGCTTGACATTCAAGGTCTCCACAAACAACTTTGCAGATTTATCTTCTTCTACTTCTTATTGCTTCTTGACAGTAGTCCTCAGGCCCAGACACATTCACATGGCCTCATCTCTTAGATGCCTTTTCCTTTCTGCCCTCTGTATGTTCTAACTCCACTATCTTTAATATACCCTCTTGATTCAACTAGCAACTATTTTTTTTAATATCCATTCTTTATGAGGCATTGTGGAAAATTCAATTATAATATGTAAAATTTCTGCCTACAAAAAGACTTGTGACTTGCAATTTATTGAAACAGTATCTGTAATTCTGTAAAGTACACATCCTGGTATAGAAGGGAGACTGACATGCTAAAATGAATGCCTTTACATAAGCTTTCAGAAGACAAAATGAGAAAAATGTTTTGTTTTTTTTTTTTTGTCTGATTGGGTGTTTGTAAAAGGCTTTATGGAAGAGATGCCATTCCAGTTGGGTTTTGAGCAATGGATAAATACCAGCATATTGGAGTATGGGTATCAAGGGTTAAAGGAATAGCTAATGGTTCAGGATGTTGGACTGTAGCTTGTGTGTGGTTGGTATAGAGGAGAAAACACTGGAAATGAGGCTGGAGAGATGGAGCAGCAGGGTTAAAGATTTTGGACTTTGCTCTCCACTCAACAGGAGACTTTCAAAGAGTCTGAACCATGAAAAAAATAACACCATAAAATCTGTTGTTAATGAAGATATCTCTGGAAGCAATATATCACGAATGGCTTTAAAAGCAGGAAAAACTCAAGCTGGTGATCAAAGGAGGGGCTCTTGTAATAATCTATGCCAATGGTGATGAAATCATGAACTAGGAAAAGTAGTAAGATTAGAAAGGGAAGGCTAACAAGAAAAGCATTTTTGCAATAGATTCTGTAAGCTTAGAAAAAGACAGAGGTAGGTGTTGGGAATTTGGGAGACATACTGATTTATTCAATAGCATTTCATAGGACACAATATCTATCAGAGCTCTTTTGAGGGCTGGAAATAGAAAAATAGATATCATAGTCCCAAACTAAAAAAGTTCACAATCTAATCAAGAATAGAAATATAAATGAATAAATACCATGAAACTTAATTATCTATATTTACATCTTGATCTATCAATCATTTTTTTCTGGAAATGGAGATACAAAAGTAATGCCTTACTATCACACTATTAAACTGATGCTTATAAGATAGAAATTTGATAAATAAAATGGGATAAATGGGATATTGAGGCCCAGGGAAGAGCTTTTGCAAGCACATGGATGAGTTATAGTACATGGTGTGTTTTGTGGGTTCCTGAGCAGCTAGAGAAGCCAGCAGAGGTACCTGGTCAGAGGTAAAAAATAAAATTACCTACATTGTGCTCAACATTGCAGTTTCTTCTGAAGGTGATAACAAAACAGAAAAGGCCTAACTGGAGGTCTGTATTTAGAAAAGTAGCATTGAGCTGAAGATGAACTGGGGGTAAGGATGGAAGGCAGGCCGTTCAGAAAGGAGCTGCTGCAATAATTCAGGAGACAGAGGATGAAGCTCTGGACTTGGGCATCAGCAGAGGGAAAGAAAATGGAAGATTAAACGTTTATGGAGTTGGTGGAGACTGGATATAAAGCAAGTTGAGTGTAGAAAGAGGTTAGAAAGTGACTGAGAATTTCAGTATGGATAATTGAGCTGCTGCCATCAACTGAGAAGGAAGATCCAGCCCCCGAAAAACAGGATTTATGCTAGAAAGGGTAAGTGATAATAATGACAGCTAATATTTAATGAGCATTTATACCAGGCTTGTTCTAGCACTTTGTGTGAATTAACTCTTTAACCCTCACAATAAAGTAAGGGCATAGGTACTCTCATTATCTCCATTTTACAGATGAAGACATTAAGACAGAGAGAACTTAAGCAACTTGCCCGAGGTTGCACAGCTACTAAGAAGCAGAATCAGAATTCAAATTCAGAGAATGTATTAAACAAAATGCATTCTTAACTATATTGCCTACCCTTGCATGTGACTTGGGACTCATGGAATTTTCTGTATTGGTAGAGTTAGAATTCAATAGGGTGGGAGAGAGGTCCTAGGTAAAGAAGTGGAAATGAGAATCAGTAATGTGAGTAATGGGTGGAGTGAAAGTTCAATGGCAGAGGAAGAGGACGGAAGATTGAAACTTACAAAATGTTCCTCATCATTTAATATTACAGTGCACTTGTCTGACTACTCTGAAATTAGAATTCATTTCAAAGGATTAGACACTGTCCTACAACTTCTCAATCCCTGATATTTCATAGGAAGCTGTGTTCATCCTTCTTTTAAAAACCAGTACTTTTCATCTGTACATAAGAGCCAGTCTCCTCTCATCCACCCCCTAAAGAATCTATTCTGTTTTTCACACTGTCTTTCTGTTGTCTGCTCATCTAGTTCATTGTTTGCTGCTCCTTGTTGGAGCAACTTACAAAATGTTCCTCATCATTTAATAGTGTTTGGAAGTGGTATGTGAATCAAGGCAAGACTCAGGTGTGATCAGAGGTGTGGTGGAAAGGAAGGTGAGTGTGTGCCACAGAACTCAAGGGAGCAGATCCTGCCAATAAGGAAGATGTTTTCACCAGCACTGAGACCAAGATGGGCAAGGACTGATACATGGCCAGGAGATGTGCCCTTTGAGAATAAATTCATATCTTTTGAGAAGGCAGTTTTCCATGAGTGTTACAGAGAGAAACTAGTAGCCCATAGGCTGGATTAGACACTGTGGCTGGGGGAGGGGTGGTAAACAGTCTTTGCATTTTCAAAATATTGTAATAGAAAACACATAAAAATTGTAGTAGAAAATGAGATGCATTCTATTAAATGTTTTAGTGTATAGTACAGTGTTTTTAACTATAGGCACAAAGTTTTACAGCAGACCTTTAGAATTTTTTCATCTTTTTTATTTTTTTCTGGCTGTGTTGTGTGGCTTGTGGGATCTTAGTTCCCCAACCAGGGAAAGAGCTGAGTCCTAATCACTTGACTGCCAAGCAATTCCTTAGAATATTTTCATCTTGAACAAATGCAACTTTATACCCATTGAATAGAAAGAAGTAAAGGAGCTGAGGAGGGTCAGGAGGTAAGGGGGGGCTTACTTTTGTTTTTCTTTTTAGTGTATTGAAGACAAATAATATAGTAAGCCAACAAAGAGCAGCAAACAATGAACTAGATGAGCAGACAACAGAAAGACAGTGTGAAAAACAGAATAAAATTTTTTAAGGGATGGATGAGTGGAGACTGGCTCTTATGTACAGATGAAAAGTACTGGTTTTTAAAAGAAGGATGAACACAGCTTCCTATGAAATATCAGGGACTGAGAAGTTGTAGGATAGTGTTTAATCCTTTGAAATGAACTATAATTTCAGAGTAGTCAGACAAGCGCACTGTAATATTAAAAATCTGTCTCAGGTCTTTGCTACCTTATTAATGGGATTCACCCAGACCACCTTCCATTGGTGAAACTCATCATCTTTCTCAGTGTTCTTGGTCCACTGATTCCCTCATAATGAGACTCAGTGTGGGTTTGCCCTCCAGTATTGGTGTCTATGCTCCCTAACCTGGTGAAAGAACTACTCTCCTCCCCTCCCCCTTCCCTGGTGGGTCATAGTAGCTTGATCTAGTCTTCTACTCAGCATTAAGGGAAAGTGATCAAATAGAAATAATCCGTGAAGAGAGTTTAGAAAGTGTATGTTGACTGACCTCAAGGTCCTAAGGGAAGTAAGAGCTTAGATCATTTACCAACCATGGGGGAAAGGAGTGGACTTAAAGGCTTGAGGAAATTGGAGGATGTTTGGAAGAATTTGGAGAGTTCACTGTGAATAAAAGGATTTCTTGACAATCTGAAGGGGCCAACTGAGATTAGATATCATAAATTTGTAGTGGAGCCAACCGGCATTTCTTGACCTTTTCCAGTATTACTTGGCAGTGGGATAACAAAAGCAGAGAAAACAAATGGCTGGATTTGTCCAACCCTGAGGATTGGCAGGACAGCTGCAGAGGAAGCTTGAATTGGGTTAAAGGATTCCTGGTTACCAGTGAGGGAGGAGAAAGGAGAAATGCATCACCATGGTGTTCAGAAGAAGCAGACAAAAAAGTGAACCAACTAAAGCCAGATGCTGACTGAGAACCAGGGGAGGACAGAGAGGAGGGAAGGCTTTAGAGACACACCGAGGGTCTAAAGGACAAGGAACTGGGTTAGTCAGTGTAAGAAGGATCTGGGCATTACTTTTAGAGTGGAATAGCCAGCTTCGGCATCTGTGAGCCTGCTGGTCAAAAAAAGAAAAAGGTTCAAGTGATGATAGGATGTAATGCTTGGCTTCCAACATGTGGGTTTCCAGAGCAGAATAAAGCAAACCAGAAAAAGTAGAGGAAATGAAGGTCTTGGATGTTGAAAAAGTTATCAGGTATAAAGTTGAAATTAGCTATGGGTGAACTGGAGAAGAAATCTGTGAGGCAAGTGTGAAATTCCTCAAAGGTGAGAAAATGAACAAGGTTGTGAGAGATTAAAAAGGCCTGGCATTAAAATCATCAACCTGAATGTGTGTCAACCATGTGCAAATATGGAGGGTGGAAAAAAAAAAAAAGAAACAAATAGTTTAATTTTACTTCATTGGCATAAACACATTTAAAAATTTTTAAAAAGCCACAAGAGCACTTTTATTTAATGCCACTAAAAATAGTCATTGCATCTCTTTTTCTGAATTAACATATGTTAAAGAAACATGTAAAGAAGGTTCTGTTGTGATGTCTGCAGAAAGGTTCTTGGTCATATTCACGTGCCTAACTTCTCAGCTCTATTACTGACTTATTATTCATTAAGTTTTATTTATTGACCCTGGATATTGTTTTTAAATTCTGAAAATTCTGAAAATGTTTAATGCAGGGTTTGCAGCCACACGACAAGCACGTTTCATGAATAATTCTGTCTTCTCTTTCAGTCGTCTTCCTGAGATGACTTCTTGAGATGACATGGAAAGAATCATCGGTTACAATTTTGCAACACTCAAAACGACTGGAAATGATCACTTAGTGGTCGGGGTGTTGGATGACGTTATCCTCTTTCCCATCCATGGAACGATCACACACCTCAGCTCCGCGGTGAGAACTGCTGCTCTGTGAACTGCTAAACAGAAGGACCTCCTAGGTTATCAAACCGTCCCCAGTCAGTACAAGATTAGTTTCATTTACATATTCCTGAGTGTTTTATCCACCAGGCTTCTAAATACCTTTAGCCACATGGCTCCAGCTCTTTATTCTGTCTCACTTTCTCCCTGTTCTCTCACAGTCTCTGAGGAAGCACTTAAAATAGTCTGGTCAATTTTATTCTGTCTCACTCCAATCAGGAAGGGCCTGCCCCCCAACCCAGTCCCCCCCAACCTTTTAAATGGCAGTGCCTCAGTAAAGACATGTTAGTATGAGTAATCTATAATAAAAATATTTTGAGGTTGACGCTGCAATAGTGAGTAACTGGGCGGGGGGGCTTGTTGATGTGAATATGCTATTACCTAATTTATCTTGAGTAGCGGGTTCTTGTCATTGACAGGATTATTCTCCATCAATATTAGACTCTTCGGTTATCTCACTGATACAGTTTTGACCCAGCTTGTGTATACTAAAAAAAAAATTTTTAATCTGGCTTTCAGATAATTTCCGCTACTTGTCTCCACTTAACTTTCCTCCAGTTTAATTCTCAAAGTCATATTTCTGTCTCACTTTCATGCTTAAGAGTTAGTGCTTCCTAAGATGACCACTCTTTCAATATCTGTTCTTTAGTCTTTAAATTCCTAGGAGTGTCTAATGCATTTGTTTTACTGGTGTTCCCCTACACATCACCCTTTCTTATTATTCCTGTAATCCTTGACTCAGGTGCCATTTTCTTCAGGCAATCATTGTGCTTTACCTTCTCTCTATCCTCTGACAGGAAAAGTACCTATCTTAGGTTCTTCTGCAATATTCAGTGTGTTGTCTGTTCACGTACTAGCATGTTGAATTATGTTTATTTGTTAATATCTCAGCTTTTCTACTGAATTTTGAGTGTCTTGAGGGTAGAACAATGTCTTAGTCTTCTTTGCATTTCTAGTGTTAAGCATAGGCTAGATAATCAGATCATGCATGTTGAGTGAAATAATGTACCCCAAAATAGCAAAATCCAGGATTTATTTTTACCATGTGGTCAATGAGCTTGGGTCCTTCACAACTTTAATAAACAATAATTAGTAAAACTGTGCATTTATTTTGATTAGGAAACAAGTAAGGCAAGATAAAGTTGGATGCTGCATATTATCATATCTCTATAAGCAAGTAGACTGATTTCCTTCATTATCCTGTAAATCTCACTCCTTCCCCCACAAAGTGGGTTAGTGATAGTGGTGCTGGGGAGACAGAAAAACAATTCCAGATGAATTAATATTTTTATGATTAAATACTCAGGCCCAGTTCCATTTGGGGGAATTGATTGGACCACTTGAAAGACAGAAACTATCCATTAGGGATCAAGAATTAGGCTAGATAGAACACCTATGCTCATTTCAGCATTATTTACAATGAGCAGGAGGTGAAAACAACAAGAACATAAATGGATGAATGTTCAGATAAAGACATACTACTCAGTGTCGAATGAAGAAGGAAATCCTATCCCATCCTATCATATGGATGAAACTTGAGGACTTTGTGCTAAGTGAAATAAGCCTGTCACAAAAAGACAAATGCTATGTGATTCCACTTGTATGAGAATCTAAAGTAGTAAAAAATCCGAGAAACAGAAACTAGAATGGTGGTTTCTGGGGACTGAAGGAAGTCAAAAATACGAGTTGCTGTTCAGTAGGTATAGAATTTAGTTTGTGAGATGAAAAAGTTCTGGACATCATTGTATGAAAGTGAAAGTCA
Source organism: Bos javanicus (assembly GCF_032452875.1). Taxonomy (NCBI): domain Eukaryota; kingdom Metazoa; phylum Chordata; class Mammalia; order Artiodactyla; family Bovidae; genus Bos; species Bos javanicus. The sequence continues at coordinate 27,983,802 of NC_083887.1, read as the reverse complement.
CTCAGTCGTGTGTGACTCTGCCACCCCATGGACTGTACAGTCCTTGGAATTCTCCAGTCCAGAATACTGCAGTGGATAGCTGTTCCCTTCTCCAGGGGATCTTCCCAACTCAAGGATCAAACCCAGGTCTCCTGCATTACAGGCTGATTCTTTACCAGCTGAGCCACAAGGGAAGCCTGATCCATTGTATAACAATGTGAATACAGGTAACACTACTGAACTATACATTTGAGAATGGTTGAGATGGTGTATTTTATATTATGTGATTTTTACCACAACTTAAAATAAAATAAAATATTCTTAAAGAAATAAATTCTAGGCTAGATCCTAGCAAGGAGGGTGCCTCTGACCCTCATGCCCAAATCCTGATATTAATTCTCTGGCTCTGAAAGATCTAATGTTGACAAGAGGTGCAGGAAAGTGAACTCAAGAGGAGAAACTCTTACCTGCTTATACACCAACAGCAGAATTGGTCTGGCATCTCAGTTCATGAATCTTTTACAATCAACCTCATATTGGTTCCCATAAGAAAGTTTAAGAATCCAGTTCTCTTTCTCTAGAGTGTGAGATACTCTAAGAAAAGGTGCATCCATTGAAATAGCTGTATAGAATAGCCATGAATAATAGTAAAAAAGTTAGGCAAACTATATGCTCAGTTGCTTTAGCTGTGTCTGACTCCTCGTGAGAGTAGACTGTAGTCCACCAGCCTCCTCTGTTCATGGGATCCTCTAGGGAAGAATACTGGAGCAGGTTGCCATGCCCTCTTCCGGGTGATCTTCCGGAACCAGGGATTGAACCTGTATCCCTTATGTCTCCTGTATTGGCAGGTAGGTTCTTTACCACAGGTGCCACCTGGGAAGCTCAAGCTATATGCTAAGGAATGCAAATATTTTACTAACAGATTTAATGTCACAATGGAGATAAAATAACAACCCTGGTGGCCTGAGAAGTGAATGGGAATTGAAAGACCGGAAAGAGTGAGTATAATTGGTGTCCTGGGAAGGGAAGCAGGTTAAGTATTAGAGATGAAACAGTTTAGTGAATTTTTTGCTGCCAAAGATGGAGGAGATTTAAGCACGACTAGGCAAGGAACACTGCAGATGGTGACTGCAGCCATGAAATTAAAACACGCTTACTCCTTGGAAGAAAAGATATGACCAACCTAGATAGCATGTTGAAAAGCAGAGACATTACTTTGCCAACAAAGGTCCGTTTAGTTAAAGCTATGGTTTTTCCAGTGGTCATGTATGGATGTGAGAGTTGGACTGTGAAGAAAGCTGAGTGCCGAATAATTGATGCTTTTGAACTGTGGTGTTGGAGAAGACTCTTGAGAGTCCCTTGGACTGCAAGGAGATCCAACCAGTCCATTGTGAAGGAGATCAGCCCTGGGATTTCTTTGGAAGGACTGATGCTAAAGCTGAAACTCCAGTACTTTGGCCACCTCATGTGAAGAGTTGACTCATTGGAAAAGACTCTGATGCTAGGAGGGACTGGGGGCAGGAGGAGAAGGAGACGACAGAGGATGAGATGGCTGGATGGCATCACTGACTCAATGGATGTGAGTCTGGGTGAACTCTGGGAGTTGGTGATGGACAGGGAGGCCTGGCGTGCTGCGATTCATGGGGTCACAAAGAGTCGGAGACAAATGAGCACCTGAACTGAACTGAGGCAAGGAACTACAGAGAAGGGGAATTAGAAGATATGGGAGACAAAGGGGTAATTGACAGATGGAGTTGTAAAAGGGACCCAGAAGATCTAGATCTGGGAAAAGGAATTAACATTTGAAAGAAGAGAGACACCTCTGTTTTTAGAAGAGAGAGAAAGAGAAAAGGATACATGTGAGATATTGAATTTAAAAGATTTCTAAGGTTGAACAAGTTAGTTGCCCTTCTCGATTCACAAAGTGACAGATCAGAGTCGGCTTTTCATAAGTATTATCCTGTTGAATTTTGATTGGGTTAATTTGTATGAATCAAAGTCTAGAGACTTTGACTAAAGCAATGGAAAATAGATTCAAGGTCATTATTAAGGGTAAATTATAGATGTTTCTTATCTTTACTGGAAAATAGGACAACCAAGACACAGAGGTTTTCCATAAATGTCCTTTATTATGTTGAGCATAATGGCTACTTGCCAGATGACCTGGCCCTCAGAGAAGCACCAGCCCAGGGATCAGGTCAGTGCAATGAAAGCCAGTGAAGGACACGCCTAATGAAAATAAACTTGCCTAAATAATGCAGAATGTGGCTTGAGCTGAAATTCAAATCATTTTCTTATTAGATAATTTTTGCAATGATCTCTTTATAGGGAGACTGGAAGGTTGGGAATCTTTTTTTAATGGTTTTGAAGTTATTTCATGATGATTCAGTTTCTATTTCTGTTCAGAGTACCAAGATTATTTATAATCTTGTAACAGCTTTTTTCCCCAGCTATTTTTATATCATTACAAAAGAACTCCTTCAAAATGGTAAATTGTCGACACCCTTTTCATATTGCCTTGACTATTCCTCCTCATTTCATTATTTTTTATTATGTAAATAACTGTATCATAAAGTTCTCAATGCAAGCTCCCATTGAGATGTGAAGGGTAAGCATTCCCAAGAAACACAATCTTATTAAAATGCATTGCTTTATAGGGAACACTAGGCCCATTGTGAATACAACAATATGCAGCCATAAAATGATCAAAATGCCTCTGATAATAAAATTTGACCCCAAGTTACTGACAGCAGATTGCTATCCTTTAAGCATCGACCACTACCTGTTCCAGCAGGAGGTAGAGATGGGGAGGTAGAGTATTATGAAGGTCTATTGCAGAAGAGATAAATTCCTGAGTTAGAGGAAAATAACTGATGTCATTTTCCATTATAAAATGTAACATATTCTCCGAAATATCTGATTCTACACATATACTTTGACTATCTTCTTTCATCATTGGATGAATATTGAATATGACAGTATGTGGCTTCAACTGATCATTTAATAATAAAAAACTTTGTCAGTAAATGATCCTTTGTCATTCTCTTCTTCCTCAAGGCAATTTCTTTTTGATTAGGAGGGCTAAACTGTTTGAACTGAAATATGTATGTGTATATATACATACATACATATATATATATATGGGAAATAGATGGGGAAACAGTGGAAACAGTGTCAGACTTTATTTTTCTGGGTTCCAAAATCACTACAGATGGTGACTGCAGCCATGAAATTAAAAGACGCTTACTCCTTGGAAGAAAAGTTATGGCCAACATAGATAGCATATTCAAAAGCAGAGACATTACTTGGCCAACAAAGGTTCATCTAGTCAAGGCTATGGTTTTTTTCCTGTGGTTATGTAGGGATGTGAGAGTTGGACTGTGAAAAAGGCTGAGCACTGAAGAATTGATGCTTTTGAACTGTGGTGTTGGAGAAGACTCTTGAGAGTCCCTTGGACTGCAAGGAGATCCAACCAGTCCATTGTGAAGGAGATCAGCCCTGGGATTTCTTTGGAAGGAATGATGCTAAAGCTGAAACTCCAATACTTTGGCCACCTCATGTGAAGAGTTGACTCATTGGAAAAGACTCTGATGCTGGGAGGGATTGGGGGCAGGAGGAGAAGGGGACCACAGAGGATGAGATGGCTGGATGGCATCACTGACTCGATGGACGTGAGTCTGAGTGAACTCTGGGAGTTGGTGATGGACAGGGAGGCCTGGCGTGCTGCGATTCATGGGGTCGCAAAGAGTCGGACACGACTGAGCGACTGATCTGATCTGATCTGATGTTTCTGAGGTAATGTTAGTGGTAAAGAACCTGCCTGCCATTATGGTAGATGCAAGAGATGTGGGCTCAATCCCTGAGTTGGGAAGATCCCCTGGAGGAGGGCATGGCAACACACTCTAGTATTCTTGCTTGGAGAATCCCATGGACAGAGGAGCCTGGTGGGCTATGGTCCATGGGATCCCAAAGAGTCGGACACGACTGAAGGAACTTAGCATGTATATACATGTAGGCTTATTCACACAGTCATGTCTGACTCTGTGACCCTATGGTCTCTAGCCTTCCAGGATCCTCTGTTTATGGAAGTTTCCAGGAAAGAATACTAGATTGGGTTGCCCTCCAGTACGTTTCCCCCTCCTATATATATATATATATTTTTTTTTTTTTTAATGTTTATGGATTTTTTGTTACATAATCACTGCAACAACTTGAAACAATTCTGGGAAATATGAAGACAAAGTAACCCTGAAATTCTGTAGTCTTGATCTGAAATTCTGTTTTCTTGATGTTAATTAATTAATTGTACTTTTGATTCAATAAATATCTATTGAGCGCTGATTATACCCAAGGCATTATGGTCAGTTCTACTGAGTTGGCGCTTCACTAGAGCAATGAACAAAGTTAGCCCAGTAGTTGCTATTATGAGAACAACACTATATAACATTCAGGCTAACATCTCTCTAGATATCTCTCTGTGAATACGGCTATATGTGAGTATGTCCTTGTATTTTAAATCCATGAACACACACATTTACATTTTATATAGAGGTAAATTAATGACTCATTGTCCACTGCTTTTTTTTAGGAATCAGTAGGTCATGACTATCTTTGTCAGTTAATATGAAGTAGAGCATCACTTTCCTTGACTCTATAGTATTTTATTGACTGAATGAATGTCTTAGGTTGGGTTCCCGAGTAAACAATCTGAGATGGAGGTTTGTCCTGCCAGAAGACTACAAAGTAACAGTCTTGTGAACACCTACAAGAAAGAGAAGAAAGAATCATTGGTCATGGGGAAGGGCTGAACTGCAATGGGCTAGCCACCGAAGTCTCATACAATCACAAAGGGAGCTAAGGAGTTTGCGTGGCCCTTCAGTGATGTCCCCTGCTGGCATCCTCACCTCAACCAGTCATTGGATGAGAGCTGTCCTCTGGGAAGGGCACGCTTTTGGGAGTAAGAGCCTAGGGCAGTTACTGAAGAGGGACACCTACATAAGGCGTTAGAACTGTTGTAAACATTCTTTGCAAATGGGGGAGGAAGACCCTGTATGATTTATTTATTTCTTTTTTTTTTCAATATGTTAGGGTGTATTTTATGAACCAGAATGTAGTCTGTCTTGTTGAATATTCCATGGGAGCTCATGAAGAACGCATATCCTGCTGCTGTTGGATGAAGCAGTCTATCATTATATCATTATATCCAGTTGATGGATGGTTTTGTTGAGTTCAGCTCTGTCTGTACAGATTTTCTGCCCATTGGATCGGTCCATTTTTGACAGAAGGGTATTGAAGAGATGAAGAGGATTCATCTATTCCTCCTTGCAGTTCTATTAGTTTTTATCTCATGTAGTTTGATGCTCTATTGTTTGGCACACACACGCACAATAAGAATTGTTTATCTTCTTGAAGACTTGACATTTTATCATTATATAACGCCCTGTGTTCCTGATAATTCTCCTTACTTTGAAATCCGCTCCTTCTGAAATCAATATAGCTACTTCTGCTTTCTTTCAGTTAATGTTTGTATGGTATATTTTTCTCCATTCACTGAGTTTAATCTATCTGTATCTTTATATTTAAAGTAGACTTCTTGTAGACAATATATAGATGGGTCATGTTTTTTTAGATCCACTTTCACCATCTCTGTCTCTTAATTAGTGAATCTAGGCTACTGACATTCAAAGTGATTATTGAGATAGTTGAATTAATATCTACCATATTCATTACTGCTTTCTATTTGGTGCTCATTCTTTGTTTCCATTGTGTCTTCCACTTTTTAAAAATACCTTTTGTGGTTTTAATTGAGCAGTTCAAATAACTCCATTTTCTCTCTTTTCTTTGAATATAGTTATATATATATTAAAACTTTTTTAAGTGTTTGCCTTAGGTTTCCAATATACATTTAAAACTAATCCCAGTCCACTTTCAACTTATATTATGCTATTTCATGGATAGTGTGGGTACCTTATAATAGTAACAAAATAATAAAAATTTATGTTTCCTGTGTCTTTTACCATAGCTGTTATTTCTTTCACTTACATACAAACATACCTCTCCTCTAGCCAATATAGTAAATCAAAAATAATATCACATCCCAGGGAGAATGGTAGAGATTAGTGACACTTTTAAGGATTAAGGGCTTCTCAGATGGCTCAGTGGTAAAGAATCTGCCTGCCAATGTAGGACATGTGAGTTCAATCCTTGGATTGGGAAAATCCCCTGGAGGAGGGCATGGCAACCCACTTCAATATTCTTGCTTGGAGAATCCCCATGGAGGAGCCTGGTTGGCTACCATCCATAGGGTTGCAAAGAGTCAGACACAATTGAAATGACTTAGCACGTACGCATACAACCTGATATTAGATATGCCTTACCACACAGACTATTACAATAATACAGGTAAGACTTGACAGTGGTTTGAATCAAGATGGTAGAATTTAAAGTCACCACTTTAATGGTGAATGGATGAATACATTTTGAAGGTAGAGATAACAGAGTTTGTTGATTAATTGGATGTGGCCTTGTAAGAGAGAAACAAGTCAGGGAGGATCATAGGTTACCTATCAGAGTAGTAGTGTAAATATTTGTTTAAGCATCATGTCCAGGAATGAGACTGTATGTTCCTAGAGAGTAGAGATCATATCTTATTTCTCTTAAGGCTTCTGGACCTTGCTGAATGTCTGGTACACAGTAGGCCCTCAAAGCAAGTGCCTAAGATAGTTCAATACTCATATGTGTTTGCAGTGTGGCCACTACAAATACTGTGATGGATTTTATTCACTTATATAAAGATTACTTAGTCAAAAAATTTCATAATTATTTATAGTTGTAGAACATTAATATTCTCAGCTTGATTATTTTTTGGTACAGAAATGCAGGAGATAAATGAACAAGACATGACCTGGAATAGTTCAATGTTATTTTTCCTGATTCCAAAAGCACAATTATTGATTTTATTTTTATCATGGTTAGAATAATACTAACATTTGTCATCTCTGTCTTTTAGCACTCAGCTCATGTGGAACTATTAAAAGTTGCCCTTATAGATTGTGCCATAAATAAAACAAGGCTGCCGTATATGGTAAAACATACCCTTTCAGAAGGGGAGACAAATGCAATCTATATGCTATAATGACTAGAACATTTGGGTAGTGATCAGTAAAGATAATGATGAAGATACTTTATGGATGAATTATGTATCAGTTGTTTTTCTGAAAAAAAATACAGTGGAGAAGAACTTTATTTATGACTGGAGTTCTTTAAAAGGGTTAGAAAGGTTGCTGTTTTATTGTATGCTCTAGGTTCTCAAATCAATATTTATACTTGTCCCATGCTAATGCAATCCTATCCATTTGTTAAAATAAATAGTAAAATGTGACCTAGTTAGAGTGCTCTCAAGTCAACTTGCCCAAGGGTAGATACTGGAGAATTAGTAACATAAGATCTCTTTTTCCAATGGTATTTTAGAATTTCTCATGAATACGTGGCTTAGGTATTGTCACCCTTCCTTCTATATTTATTCTCTGGCCACTTGGTACTTCCAAGGGTCTTTATCTATCATGTAATGATTCTTGAATTAGTGTCTGGAGTTCTTGTGAGGAAATATTTCTCTTTGCAAAGTTATAAGATTTATTAATAAGCTCTAGATGTCAACTCCACTTTGATCTGTGCCTGCTTTGCCCCACCCCCATCCCTTTCTTATGAATGAAGAAGGTATTTTTGTCCACTTGCACATTTGTCTTTGCTGTTCTTTTTAAAGCAAAGATGACAGATTGTCATGGCCAGTATTCCCTTTTGGATAACATTGATTTAGCTGGCACAGAACTACACAGAGACTACTAACCCTTTTTTTACCTGAAATCTCTGTCCAGTATGAAAAAAAAATGACTCAAATGTGATTTGCATCCAGAGAAGCTATTAGGTGTGGCAGTCTGGTAAGAAATTCATCAGTTGAACCCACCATTTTTCTCATTTGATTGGGAATTATCTTAAATCATTCTTGTTTAACAATTTAATACCAGGAAGTTCAGGTATAATTCATCAGGACCCATTTACCAATAATGATTATAATTGCTTTTTTTTTTTGTTGTTTTACTTTTAGGTGGCTCTCTAAAAGGGATATGAATCATGTAGATTCTTGGTCAAGAGAACAGGTAATAGATTTAGGTTTCAAATATAAACAATACAATCTCTAAATCCCCCAGTAGGAGCTGTGCAGGCAAAGTTTGGCTTAATGGGTACAGACTCATTATAAAGAACACTAGAATTCTATTTATGGACTAATTTTCCATAAACCGTATTACTGAAAGATTAATATGCTAAAGTAAAAGTCCAGACAGAAATTTTCACCCTTTCTGCAATTGTAACACTTTACCTTTTTGATTCAATATTGAGATTCTCCTAATTCACTGCTTTTAAAACCCTGATAAGATATACTAATTAATAATATATAGATTACCTACAAAATATAGATTACCTAGGCAATTTAATAATTTTTACAGTGATTAAGCAACTGTTCTTTGAAATACCAAAAAAATGTAATTAAGCAAACATTTTATATGTAGGTGATTGAAAGTAAATTAGGAAACACTGATTTTCATTAGTTCTAAAAACATATTATTTAAAATGATTTCATAGTTCTTTGTATGCATACACTGTTTATATTTGGATAGTCTATTAGATTTTATAAAGTGTAATTCTATTCATAACTGAATGACATAGACATAAGTGAAACTACCCTTGAGATCATTATTTTTTATTTTGCAAAAGGAAACTGTAGGGAAAGATTAGATGACTCATCCACCCAGTGACCAAATGTAGTTTATTAAAAACCATAAGTTTAAGGTTTATTGCATTTACAACAGAAGAAGAAAAACAGGAGAATTAACTATATGCTGTGCGTAGTCGCTCAGTCGTGTCCCTGTGGACTGTATGGACTGCAGCCTGCCAGGCTCCTCTATTCAGGGGATTCTCCAGGAAAGAATACTGGAGTGGGTTGCTATGCCTTCCTCCAAGGGATCTTCCCAACCCAATTAATAACATCACAGTGTCTACTTCTGATTTAAAACACTGCACTGCAATCAGAGATTTCAAACTATTTCCTATATCCTATTAGAAAAACATGGGAAAATATAATGGAAAGGACATTTTTAGTGACTTCAAAACATTGCATTTAGTTGCATGTTTCAAAAATTTGGACAAAATAAATTATGAAAGGTACTTTTACTTAGACTTTTTTTTTCAGTTGCATTTGATTTACATTAGGTTCTCATAGAGTTTCCTAAGGAAATAAGGGAAAACTAATTTTAACAAATCATTTTTTTTGCTATCTTTAATTTTCTATCATAATGATGAGCATTGAGCAATACACAACCAATATTCCTAAATTTCCTGAACTTTGCCCTTCTCGTTAGTGAACTTTGACTAAGTTAACTTTGGTTATGAAATACAAAACCAGACAAGTTTTGATATGATTTTCTTCACTGTGGAAAAACATTTATTGTGTTTTAAGAAAGATTTAAGTCAAACAAATTAATGTAATTACTACTAAAATAACAACTGGAGTTACAAATACAGATTTCTTTTTTGTGTTTTCTACTAGTTGCTTCTTGGAATAATCTATTGAGGTCTTTCAATAGGTTACTATTGCTATATCTTAATATGAAAATATTGTTAAAGGTTTATTTATTATTTATTTCCAATGAGTCCAATTCAATCTAGCAACAGTGATGATAGAAATGAAAGAAGTGAAATTAATTACAGGTTTATTACCTGCAGAAGCAAGACATTTTTTGTATTGGATAATATTACAAAGTTATATATATATATGTAACTATCACTGGAAAAGTGTTTTAAAATGCACAACTTGCTTTCTCATATACTGTCTGGTTGATGCCCAAAACAACCTTCCTAGGAACTAAGGCAAATATGTAGTTCCCATTTTAATGTTTGCAAACAGGGTAAGGGAAGTTCAGTGATTTCGCTAAGGTAAAACCTCAGGTGACACCTAGCAGGACCTCACTCCCAAGTCCTCTGACTCCAATAACGTAAAGTTCTGGGTCAGGAGAATCATAGGCACCCAGGGAAGCAGGCTCACTCAGGCAAAGAGGTATCAGTAAGGACATAATTACTGCCAGGAGTGCAAAAAATAAGGACATATTCCTAGAGATGCCTACAAGTATTATCAAAATAAATCAAACCAAATATTAATATTGTCAATTCCATAGGCTCAGTGTGTTTCCTAACACCCTGCCATATTTAGAAAGTAGCACATATGAAGAAAATCACATCTTCTTTAGACTCAATAACTCTTGCTTTTAGTATATACAATATTCATTCTGGTTTCGTTAGGAATAAAGTCATATATACAACAGAAATTCTCTGAACTTCATGAAGAAAAGGTTGCTTTATAAATATTGGTATTATTATCATCATTAACATTTATAATCTTGTCACCTCTCTGCCTCATAAAGTTACTGTGAATGTTTGAATGAGGTAATGTCTGCAAAGCTTTATAAGTTCTCTAAAAGGGAATTAATATCTAAATACAAAATGTTTTTATCAATAAAGTATTAGGTGAATCTGGTCTAGACAGAAAGTAATAAAATTTGGTTAGCGAAGTAGATGTGAACAGCTCTTCGCAAACAAGGCTGTGATTGGGTCTCACTGGTTTAGATTGTGGAATATAAATCTTTGTTTTTCTAAGATTGTACTAGTCTTAAGTAAAATTTTAATAGGAATCCTTCGAATATTCTATCCAGAGTGAGCTTATATGTAACAATCCTATTTTAAAAAATACAAACTTCATGTTATAAGAAAAAGCCAATTCCTGTAAAAATTCATGGTTATTGCCATTTAATACAACAGCGTCCCTCAACTTTTTTTTGTATTTTTTTCTTGACACTTGTATATATCCAATAGAAAGAGTCAACTGCTGCTTGTTTAGTTATTTAGCAAGATTATTTTCTTTTTCATTCATCATTTCCATGATCTTGCATCAATTTGCAGATAAGCTGAAATACATTTTCAGAATGCATATACAGTAGTCATAATCTCCCTTCACAAGGGATTTTGCAATACTCCTTTGAAAACAGCAGAGACACTGCTGATAGAACCAAGGCAGACTACTTTAAAGAAATGTCGCCTGAAGAGTAATGTTTGGCTGCTTTTACTAGTTCCTTCGCTGTTGATAGTTATTATTAGTAAAATGATCATCTCTTCACAGGGAGCCCTGCAGAGCCACACTTAAGGAGTTTCATATGTACTGCTGTGATGTTATATGAGTTTCATTCCAATTGACGGTGGATTTCTCATCTAAATAAATTAATGAAATGGCTTGTCCCTTGTCAGAAAATAAAATTAAGACTTTGTAAGTTGAAGTCGTCGTTACAATTTTAAAAAGATTTCTCCTTTTGGGTCTAGTCTTTAAATCAAATCATATCTTTACAGGTAGAAATCTTAAAATTAAACTCCGTGATCAGACAAAGACGAATGCACCGCAGACACTTCTGTTCTAGCCTGTCATGACAATAGCACAATGCCTGGGAGAACAAGATGAGGGGATCTTTATGCTGAAGCAACTTTAGAATCGAATTGAGGGCAGAAAATGAGGTATGCTTGCGGATAGCCTCTCACAGACACACACAATAAAGAGTATCATATTTGCTTGAATCATTTTGATAACTAAAAAGATTACTTAAGGAGTGACTAAATTACCGAGACATAATTAGAAATTATATAATTACAACCATAATTAAAAATTACACAGCCCCAACCTGTCTGACCACGACGGAGAAAAGTTTACTTTCTGATATCAATCAGGTTGGAAAGTCTTAATATCTAATGGTCACTGGGACTCATAAACAATGTAGGAGAACCTGGGAGTGAGTGTCTTTCTCTTTCTACCCCACATATGCTGCTTAGTTTCCTGCAGATTTCTTAAAATCTGAAAAGCCTGGGGCTGATCCAAGTGACCTGTTATTATACAGTGAACCTTAAAAGTATATGGAGATTATTCTAACAATTAATAGTCACAGGAAGTTTCCTAAAGACTTTCTTTGGCATCCATCTATTGGATTCTTAGTTTTTCATCATTCAACTCAAGCATTGAATCTGGATTTCCTTCCACCTCCTTCCCACTTCCCTTATTGGAGGAATAATTGCTGTTCTTTTCAGATCTCCTAGGATAGTCTTCTGCTCTGCAAAGTTGTAACAAGATGTGACATCCAGTCCCGGTTAATCAGTGTTCAGCCCAAACCCACAGTGGCCGTGAAGGAGGTGGCACTTACAATTTGCCCGTGACACTGACCAGGTTTTAAGGAATAAGAGTGAGGGAAAATAGCATGAAATACTTAAATTTTTATGGAAAAGGTATAACTTGGTGAAAAAGCACCATCATAAATTCCCAAAAAGTGTATCTTAATGACACACTTAGAGTAAATCATTTGCCTTGAGAGACAGGAGGTCTCTGGTGACCTGCATTGCAGCCACATGAGACTCCTAGACTAGCTACTTTCAGCTAAATGTACTCTCATATTAATATTTTAAAATGCCATAATGCCTCTCTGAAAACCTCAGAGGACAGATACATCAATTTGCGAGGTCTTCACTCCAGGAAATAGAAACAGGGATAATCTGCCATTAAAAGAAATAGTTCATTATGTCTGCTTCTTGGGAGCACATAAACTATGTCCCTCACATACTTAAGTTGCAAATCCTCACTTTAATGTGAAGGGAAACACCATGCCCCAGAGCTTTATTGTCCCACTGTTTATTAGTACAAAAAGGTTTGTTGTGGTATGAAATCTTAAGCTTGTTGCAGTAATCAATCAGCTTCAAAGAGTCTTTACCCCGAGCCAGATTCATTACAAATAAATCAATTAAACATAAAGTTTCTATTTTCAGGAGGTTCATGATGCAGAATAGAAGCAAATGCATCACAGTTAGAGAAAGGAATTTTCCTGGAGCAATGTCTCTTCACAAAGAGCTCTTTTGCCTTTATGGCACCATGAAGCACATGCTGGAGTTTGCTCTTTTATTTTAGTTAATTGCAGACATTCTTCTTCTTAGCATATATTTTTCATTGGGGAAAAATCACATCCATATGAAAAAAGATATGTGGTAAGCTAAAAATATTGCTGGAGGCAGGAAAAAATAAACAATTGGTTTGTGTCTTCTTGTCATTACCAGACTAAACGTTTCGTAAGGCATCTGGGCAATTTTCACTCTTCAGGCTTTAGTGTATTTTTTCAACCTCTGTGCTAAAATTGTTTACAGTGTAGGCAGTTCAGTGGCAGAAGCAGAAAACAAAACAAAACAAAAAACCCCCAAACAAAACAACTAACCAAAAACCAAATAAACCAAAAATCCTCTTTATAAGGCTTCCTCATTATTCAACTAAATAATGAACTACACATTCTAAAACAGATGATCTCTTACATTCACTTTGGGAGAGTGATAGGGAATAGGAAGAAAATAGGAGATTCAGATACATCTTTCATTTTTATCATCAAACCTGATAAGTCAAAATTGGTGTTTGACTTATCAATTGAACATCAAAAAATTACAAATCAGTGTCTTTAAATTTTTTTCCACACATTTTGTCCTAATGTGTTTTTCAATAAAATTAGTTGTTTGCAGAGATTCCCAAAAAGGGAGAGACCTTGGCTGTGAGAAAGGCCAAACCCAAATAACTTCTTACAAAAGTATAGTCAAAAGTCTTATGCCACAAGGGGTAGGGTTCAGTGTAGGCCAGTCCAAACTCAAAAAAAAAAAAAAAAAAAGATGAAAAGGACTCAGCACCCAAATTAAGTATTTTTCTTTCATCAACCAGGACTTGCAGTTGTTTTGATGACATATGATACACTCTACATATGGTGACATATGACCATTCACTTCTAGAGCCATCTCAGAAAAAGGGTAGAGAAATGACCAACTGTAACAGTAGCACTTCCTATGAGGCAACACCCTCTGCCTGCGTCCACATGGGGTACACATTTAATAGGAAATATAAAGCTCCAGTTAAATATTTTCTCTTAGGCTCCCAGATGGTCTTTTAGAAGAGAAAAAAAAACAAAAAACATCTTTTTCCAAGAATTGATTGTGATGCAGCTGATTCTTTTGACCTCTGATGGGGTTCCATCCAAGACCCATCCCCCACAAGGGTAATAGAACACCTGCTTGGAAAATAAACAAAATATACCAGAAAGAGAAAGAAAATATTCCCATGAGACATTGGTAGGCTTGTCCAATGTGTTTTAAAGGTTTCTCAGATGTATTGTTTTCACAATGTACATTCCTTCAATTTTATCTTCAACAAAATTTAATTTTTTCCTGCAGTGTGGCAATATTAAAATGCACTTATGATAACATCAAATTAGCTCATGGAAGTAAAGAATTTGTATTATAATCAAGCAAATTAGAACTTGCCACGGTAAATTTTAGTGTTCACTAATGAACAGCATGTATATGTTCTGCAGATATGTGCATTATCTATGAAAGCAAATATATATCCTTCACATTTATTATAGAAATATCTACTCCTAAATCAGGTATTCAGTTATTTTCAAAGAACTGTAAACTTCTAGAACTGGCTTGGGATATATTTTTCAATATGTCTGTAAGAGTATAATTTATATGTGATTTAGTTATATCCTTTGGTCTAAAAGGTCTTTGAAGAGATATAGAAAATACTATTTAAAAAGTCAAGACATTTAAGTTAGAGCTCATATCATAAAACAATAGATGAAACAGTACATGTAATAAAATAATTAGGTCATTTTTGTAAAGGTGATTGATTCAGAGTACAACCAATAAAGTGGCTTTGGCTACTTCCTCTTACATCCTTACTGGAATTATATGACAATGGAGGATCATTAGGTGTTCTCTTATAAAAAAATGAGGGCCAGTTGAGAGTTTAGAACTGATGATTTTATAAAATATTTTATTTTTATAGAATATGCTATTAGAAGTTTAGCCTCTCTATCTTTAGGATAATTAAGAAATATAACAAAATAATTGATCTCACAACAGATTTTAAAATACGCAATATCTAAAATAAGATGTGTGCTCTTAACTGGTTTTGAAAACACATCTGCTTTGGCTATTTTTACTGAGCTAGTCATGAATCAATTTGGTAAAAATGACTCAAACCGGAAATGTAGACATAGTCAAAATACCAAAATAAGTGTGTTTTGGACAGACTGTCATGAAAAACAAAAATAAGGTGATGATGATAATGGTGGCTCTCATAAAAGATGTAAATTGGAAGAAGATAAAGTTAGCTCAATTTTGGCATCATTGATACTGAAAATTTATTTTTAACTATAAATAGCCAAGTGAACTAACTTCTTAATAAGATTCTGAAGTAATGGAAGTAGACCATGAAATATACACCTCTATACTATTATCAGGACAGAGAGAATATTTATCTTTACATTTTTTATGATAGGAATGTTTGTACCTAATTATTAAGAGATGTGATATTATTCACAGAAAAGTTCAAGTATAAGGATAATAATGAACATTCGGATTAGGTAATTTGAGAGAATTTGACATATGGATGATAACCAACTTCTATTTTAATTACAAAGCTGGTATTATGATACAAATTTTTCAAGAAAATTAATAGAATGGGAATTTTATCAATATTTTGGCTCATCTGTAGATTTAGAAAAAGAAACAAAGATTGATAAAGAAATAAATATTGCAAATGATCTGAGTTATTTTCTCAGTGAAGCTTTCCAGGTGGTGCTAGTGGAAAAGAACCCACCTTCCAATGCTGGAGAGAAGCAGATTTGATCCCTGGGCTGGGAAGATTCCCTTGAGGAAGGCATGGTGACCCACTCCAGTATTCTTGCCCAGAGAATCCCATGGACAGAGGGGCCTGGCTGGCACAGTCCATAGAGTCACAAAGAGTTGGATATGATTGAAATGACAGCACATACGCACACACATACATACACATACACACACCTACACACACACGCACACACACACACACATGCACACATTTTCTCAGTGAGCTAAAAGAGAAGACTGGGTTTCTCTGTGGTCCAGTGGTTAGGAGTTTGTCTTGCAATGTAAGGCACTTGGATTCAATCCCTGGTTAGGGAACTAAGGTCCCACATACCACAGAGCAATTAAGCCTGTGCATCGTGTGCCTCTGATGCAGTCAAATAAATATTATAATTATTTTTTAAAGGATTCTGATCAGTAAATTAGTTGTCCCTGAAGCTTGCCTGTGGTCCACACAGGAGATGAGACTGAGAGCTCAGAACAGCTAGCTAATGAGAAGAAAGTTGATAAAGAGTTTGACAGTGAATCCAGTGAGCCCTTATGTATGCAGCTGGGAATACAAATTTCCTTTTTGTTAACCTAAAAATCCATCACTCAGAAGAGAATTTAGATAGTTAAAGAAGCAAAAGTTTTTTTTTGGGGGGGGCATCTTTATATATATATATATATATACATATGAAGTGAAGTGAAAGTCGTTCAGTAGTGTCCGACTCTTTACAACCCCATGGACTACAAGGTCCATGGAATTCTCCAGGCCAGAATACTGGAGTGGGTAGCCATTCCCTTCTCCAGGGGATATTCCCAACCCTGGGATCGAACCCAGGTCTCCCGCAGTGCAGTTGGTTTCTTTATCAGATGAGTCACAAGGGAAGCCGTGTATATATAGGCCATCATGTGCCTCCCTAATTCTAGTCAGGGATCATTCTTTCATCTTGAGAGCATACAGAGATTGTCAAATGGCTATGGATTCAGGAGAAATAAGTCACTCAGTCATTTAGTAAAATTTGCCTTCTTACTAAAATTATTCTTTGGCAATTAAAGCCCCCAAATTTCATTGCTGTGGTAAATAATTTTTGAATCCCAGGACTTCTCACTGAAGTTTTTTTTTTTTGGATTCATTAAAAAAATAAATTGTGTAGAAAATTTACACACATGTGTGTGTATAAATTGTATGTGTGATACATCTTTTTTTTAGATATTAAAATTAGTTTATTTTTCTACTTAACTCTTAATAAATGAGAAGAAACACAGTAGTCTGTCTCATAAAGAACATTTATAATACATAACAATCCATAAAGCCTCATGGTGAGGTAGGAACAGCTTTGGAAAACAATGCACAGTCAGAAACATACAAAAAGTTAGGTAAAATGTTGCAGCACTAAAGACGTTTTATCTGCATCTGCATTTCATGAGATGATAATTGTATTTAACTGTGCCACATCTGGCCCAGAGGACACCCCGTGGCAGACACAAAACAACACAACACAGAGGTTTCATAAAACTGAGTCTGTTTGAGAGTATACTCTGAATACTTAAAAAATATATTTTTAATTAGAGAATAATTGCTTTACTATACTGTGTTGATTTCTGTCATATATCAACATGAATCAGCCATAGGTATACATATATATGGGGGTTCCTTGGTGGTTCAGATGGTAAAAATCCACCTTCAGTGTAGGAGACCCAGAGTTATATCTTTGGGTCAGGAAGATACCCTGAAGAAGGGAATGGCCCCACTCTAGTATTCTTGCCTGGAGAATTCCATGGACAGAGGAGCCTGGTGGGCTACAGTCCATGGGGTTGCAGAGTCGGATATGACTGAGCAACTAACACATTCACAGTTTTCATACATATACCTCCTTTCTCTTGATCCTCCCTCTCTCTCCTCCCACCCCATCCCATCCATCTAGGTTATCACAGAACACTGGATTTGGCCTACTTTTATCATAGTATTTCTGGCTTCTTGGCAGCTGATGGCATGGAATGAGAAGACCAACTTTCTATCTCAGCTACGAAAAAATGGAATATTCATAGGTGTGTTTGGACTTGCCTAGATCAGTGGTTAGGTGGCAAACTTCTTTCAGAAGACAGTTGGAGGAGAGTGCTCTGAATTCTTAGCACCATAATGCAAGATTACTCATGGTATTAAAGAAAAACTTCATTTCATTTCAGCCTAACAAAATCTCTGAGCTTCTTATTCCAGCTAAATGTTTAGACTTGGGAATATCAGTGTTACAGATCAAACTTAATCAGGAAATTCTAGCATATTCATTTTATGAAGAAGTTCATGTATACAAAAGGTAGTTATTAATATTCAATAAAACTGGCCAGTGGATCAAAGATATTTTGTTTTCTTGGACTAATGAGTGGGTATAGGAGATGTCAGAACCACAATGAAAAAATTGGACAGAAGGTAGAGACAGTAGAGACAACTATTTTAAAAGTCAAGCAAAGAAAGGAGAGGGTAAAATGGTGGAAACAAAAAGAACATCAGGATTGAGTAATAGAAAAAATTTTTCCCAAGTATGGTATTGCAGGCGGTGGAAAAAGAGGGGAGAGTTTCACCATGAGGAAGAGCTAGGTGGTAACTAACAGGTCGTGTCTCCCATCATTACAAACAAACAAGGGAGGCTCTGGAAGGGGGCCTGTCCTGAGTCTAAAGGGAGAATCCACTGCGATGGTTTTTGTTTTTCTAAGGAAAATAAATAATTAACTTATCTGTTTAGAGTGAGAGGATGGGTGTATTGAAGATTGAGGAGAGCTAAGATGTTTAGAATTGCTTTTGTGAGCAATAAGTGAGACCATTTATATGAGCCCAAGGAAGAGTTAAATCAAAAGATTTGAGAAAGCCACTGTGAACCCAGTTTGAGTGAGAAAACTCTGATTTCAATGCTATTTTTAGGCTGCTTTGACCTACTTTGAAATTTCCCAAATGCTCACAACTTTTTTGCTTTCTCTCTGGACTGCCACTGAGGTCATACATTGCCCCTTTGCCTCATGGGGGGAAAAATTGTGTTTCAAACATTTCCCACCTCTAAAAACAAGTTTCATTTGTTTCTTTTGTATCAATTGAATTTGGTAAATGTGCAAATACAGAAAGGTATTCTAGTTGCTTTGCCCATCCCTACAAGCTTTTTCAGCTGTCATTCTTCCCTAAGTAACATTGTTTATCAGTAAGATAATTCAGAATATATTTCTAAATTCTAGAGGAGAAATAAAAAATTCAGGAAGTCTCAAGCAGGTTGGGGGGGTTGGACAAGCACCCAATGTGGGCAGTGGATTTTGGATTCCTTATATCACACAACATCGAATAATTGACCACAAGTAATATAAAATATCTCACGTGCTAGTAAAGTAATGCCCCAAATTCTTCAAGTCAGGCTTCAGCAATATGTGAACCGTGAACTTCCAGATGTTCAAGCTGGTTTTAGAAAAGGCAGAGGAACCAGAGATCAAATTGCCAACATCTGCTGGATCATGGAAAAAGCAAGAGAGTTCCAGAAAAACATCTACTTCTGCTTTATTGACTATGCCAAAGCCTTTGACTGTGTGGATCACAATAAACTGTGGAAAATTCTGAAAGAAATGGGAATACCAGACCACCTGACCTGCCTCTTGAGAAACCTATATGCAGGTCAGGAAGCAATAGTTAGAACTGGACATGGAACAACAGACTGGTTCCAATAGGAAAAGGAGTATGTCAAGGCTGTATATTGTCTCCCTGCTTATTTAACTTATACACAGATTACATCATGAGAAACGCTGGGCTGGAAGAAGCACAAGCTGGAATCAAGATTGCCGGGAAAAATACCAATAACCTCAGATATGCAGATGACACCACCCTTATGGCAGAAAGTGAAGAGGAACTAAAAGGCCTCTTGATGAAAGTGAAAGAGGAGAGTGAGAAAGTTGGCTTAAAGCTCAACATTCAGAAAACGAAGATCATGGCATCTGGTCCCATCACTTCATGGGAAATAAGTGGGGAAACAGTGGAAACAGTGTCAGACTTTATTTTGGGGAGCTCCAAAATCACTGCAGATGGTGACTGCAGCCATGAAATTAAAAGATGCTTACTCCTTCGAAGAAAAGTTATGACCAACCTAGATAGCATATTCAAAAGCAGAGACATTCCTTTGCCAACAAATGTCCATCTAGTCAAGGCTATTGTTTTTCCAGTAGTCATGTATGGATGTGAGAGTTGGACTGTGAAGAAAGCTGAGCACTGAAGAATTGATGCTTTTGAACTGTGGTGTTGGAGAAGACTCCTGACAGTCCCTTGGACTGCAAGGAGATCCAACCAGTCCATTCTAAAGTTCTTTGGAAGGGTGTTCTTTGGAAGGACTGACGCTAAAGCTGAAACTCCAGTACTTTGGCCACCTCATGCGAAGAGTTGACTCATTGGAAAAGACTCTGATGCTGGGAGGGATTGGGGGCAAGAGGAGAAGGGGACGACAGAGGATGAGATGGCTGGATGGCATCACTGACTTAATGGATGTGAGTCTGAGTGAACTCTGGGAGTTGGTGATGGACAGGGAGGCCTGGTGTGCTGCAATTCATGGGGTCGCAAACAGCCGGACACGACTGAGTGAACTGAACTGAACAGAATATAAAATATATTTGTCATATATATATGTATATATATACAATATCTAAATGATTATCTATATAATAAATATTCCTTGTGAATTTGGTATTTTTTCCTGAAAAGCTAGAGAGAAATGATTGGGCTGTAGCTACATAAATATTTCTTTCTGATTACACAGCATATAAAAATAAAATGACACTTTCAAAATACTTTACCCTGAAAACTTTTCTATTACTCAGGGAAGCTCTTCTTAACTGCTTCCTTCAAGTTTGTTCTGTGATTTACTGGGACCATTTAGAGACAGCTCATATTTTCTAGACATACTGTAGATATTTTAATGCCTTAATCAATTTTTGCCACTTTAGTTCTTCTACTGGGCTAGATTAATCTTCCCCTATGTTCCCAACTTTCAAAGAAGATCACTTATCAAAATTATCTTTACAGGAAAAAATGAAGCTGCAATTAAAAAAAAACACACTTGTCTCTCTCAAGTCATATATCACAAATATTAACTATGATATAAACAGCTTTTAGAATAAAGACTTAAGATAAATGTGTTCTTCAGTTCTAGAAAATGTGTAAAAATGGTTATTGTTTGCTTTCCAGTTTAAGTTAATTTGATTTTTTATTTTACTCCATTAATGTATTAAAATATATGTTACTTCCAAAGAGTAGAGATGTCATACCCGAAAATTGTGGAATGGGTGAAAATGAGGTTTTAAAGCAGTGGAAATGAAATAAAGTAAGAAAGGGCATAGCAAGCCCTCTATAATGAATCCGCAATATCCAATTTGGGAAATATCTTATTCAGTACGTTGCTGATTACTTTCTCCCGGTTTTCATTTTCACTGCGAGCTAATGTGTTTTCACCATATACACATTCTCTCCTCTTCACAACAGATTTCCCCATCCTGTTTTTCAAGGAGGCCTCAGCTGCCATAGAAAGGGACTTAGAAGAAAGATGCTCTTCTACTGTAAGAACAGAGACAAAAAATTGCATTGACTACTTTTTTCTCCCGTTTCCCAGAAGTCAAGGGTTTCCAGGAATACTGATCCTGACTGGCTTATCAAAGCAATGGGTTATGACGTTTGACTCTCAGTATTTCTCTTGTGATGCCATTCCTCTCTGGTAAGTATCCAAAAGGAAGAAATACACTCTTTTTTTTTTTTTTTAACCTTTTTTATTATTGGCGTATAATTGCTTACAATGCTGTGTTAGTTTCTGTTGTATAGTGAAGTGAATCAGCTATACATATACACGTATCCCCAAGCCTCTCTCCTACCTCCCTTCATTCTTAACTCAGGCTTCAACTAAAGTTACTTCTCTAGGTCCTCTTGATGTCAGGGTTGATAAACATATATGAAGGGGATATAATTGGCAGTCTAGTCTTGGAATCCCAAGTTCATTTGCAAAGAATATTTTATAACATGTCAAAGTTTGAACAGAGCTTATGTTTTTAATAATAAAATAAAACTTGGGCCTCCTCTGAAATAAATTTAAAATCATTTCTAACTGGAGCTGAACTGTAACATGGGAAACTTTCTACTCTCTCCCTTAAAATTTTTTTGCTGTCATTTCACAAGTTTTACTGGTAAAGAAATATGGTTCTGCTCAATCATGTCTATAAATATCATCTAGAGATGTTTTAATTACCTGAAGCCTTTGTGGTCATTGTTTCTTGCCTTGGTGAGTCTAGAAATACGCTAACTCTCTACAAGAGGCAAGAGAGGAAAACTTTGGGTTGAGAGTTAATCAAATTAGGAGAGATGGGTTCCTGGCTGGATTCTAGTGTTAACTTTTTAAAATCAGGTACACAGCTTCAGGGGTCCTCAATTCCCTCACTATGAAAAGAGGAATCGAAGTTGGAGTACTTTGGGAGGCTTTTCCTAGTAGTAAAATCTCTGCTTGAAAGGCTTTGTCCAAAGGATCAGTTGCAACCATTCAAAAAGTGTCTACAACAAGGAAACTGATAAAAACTTTCCAAAATGTCAATTCTTTTGCTTCTTGATGTCTCTGATTTACCTCAAGGCTTAAAAAAAAAATACACCTGCATGCAGCCAAGTGAAGTGGATATTTTCTTTCTTTGCTTTTTTATATTCAGAACAGCCCAGCAGAGCTGTGAGAGGCGATAGGAGTGGCTTAAAGTCAGCAAGGAGGAGCAGCTTGCAACCATCACTCAAAAAACAGACCCAGGCTGATGGGAGATGTTCTTAGTGGGATGGTGTGCCCCTTCCTGCTCTTGTTTAATTGAACCTCCATATTCGGAAGCCCATTGATAGAAATAAGTAGAAACCAATTCTATCCTTCGAAAGAAAACTGTGAGTGATATGCTATGTGAACATGTTTTTCTTTTCTGCCCAGCAATTTGTATAGGCTCACTCCTTATTTGTCTCTTGATAACCTCATCAATCTCACCCATGCCCTCCTGACCACAGTGCCTGATTGCAGTAATTCCATTTTAGGGGGGCTTTCAGAAGAACTTGGCTTTTGCATTTAGTGAGAGCTACACGATGGAGTGATCGTTTTTTCCTGAGAGTGAGCTACCGAGATCATATTATGCTTGCCTTGATTTCTTTGTAAAGCCTGCCTATAGAATTTCATATTGATTTTAAGCTGGCGCTGTTTCATTTTTAACTCCTTTGTTAGCCAAGAGTCCGGTTATATTAGTGTCTCCTCGCTGTCATTCTGACAGGCATTGGTTATCTGCCTTTTTTTTTTTTTTTTTTTTTTGCAGACTTTAGTCTTTACACCAACCTTGGTAGCTCTTTTGGTGTAGAATTTGTTGCCTTTACTCTTTTATATTGTGATTGTTTTGTTTGAAAAGCAGAGAGCAGAGTAGTGCCAGGTTGCAAGGCTAAGATGCAATTAAAAAAATAATATATAAATAAGAAAGCAAAGAGCTTCTAAAAACAGAGAGGTAGGTAGAGGATGGGTATTCATGCTGAGGACACACGGTGGCATTGATAGCCTTACATCGTTCCAGAAAGGGTTTTGAAGAAGTGAACCTTGCCAACTAATGTGCAGCAGGCCCCAGTTGTCAGCTGAACAGTGAGAAATGGCTACAGGTGTGACTTATTGAAAGCATACCTTAGTTTCAATGTTTATCAACTGGCTGTCCTCCAGAATCTCAATTTGGTGTCATTTGGCAAGAAGTCTGACCTAAAGTAATACAGATTTATAAGTGGCACCAGCACTAATAGCACAATCATTTTGTAGTGCTTTGGAATTTACAAAGCCTTTCAAATCCATTGTCTCATTGGATCTCTGCAAAGGCCCTGTAACATGGGCAGGTAGGTCTTAACATGTCCCACTTCAGAGGTAAGGAAACAGAGACCAAGAGATCACAAATTAGTCAATCATTAAGATATATGATGGATAGAACCAGGGCTGGAATGTCTGTTTCCTCACACCAAACTTGTTGCTCTTTAATTTTGTACTAATCTAAATTAATGCAAGCAGAAACCACTTGAACATGTTTTGCATTGCCTTTCTATGTACAATTCCTTATTTATTTCCTTGTCTTTGTACTTTTCAGGGTGTCCTTTCAGATTTATCTCCAGCATGGCATTGTTACTTTTATCACAAAGGAGAATGACAGAAATCAGGGTCTCCATGTTAAGCATATTATTCTTAACTGCTTAGTGAATTTTCCCACTGGATTGCCCTATTGTATTTTAAATTTTATTTTAGCTCTATTTTCTCGTCTGTGAAGTGAAGGGGTTAGGCTGTGTTCTTCTCATTCTATGGTACTGTGATTAGGAGAATGGGAGGTGAAGAAAGAATCAGAGCTGCAAGTGAATGTGATTATCACGGAATCACAAGTACAGTGCATTATGCATGTTTTAAAACTGGATATAGTATTTATATTCTAAAGTGTTTCCTTATGAATTACCTTCATCCTTCAGTGTACTGTTTAGTCTTACTGCAAACATAATCCCTACACAAATCCAAATCAATCTGTTTGTCCTCCATAT
Source organism: Bos javanicus (assembly GCF_032452875.1). Taxonomy (NCBI): domain Eukaryota; kingdom Metazoa; phylum Chordata; class Mammalia; order Artiodactyla; family Bovidae; genus Bos; species Bos javanicus. The sequence continues at coordinate 27,959,465 of NC_083887.1, read as the reverse complement.
AAGCTACTTAAAATTTTCAAAACGTGTTTATGTCCAAAGGCAAAATGTTTAGTTCTATCAAATTCTCTCAGTTGATATAGGGTTTTGTAAGATTGACTATAAATATCCTCTAAAATACTCACATTTTTCCCCTTAGTCATGACTTTCTAGAGTGCTTAAGCACCAGCGATCATTTTTAATTTAGTGATTCCATATTCTTTATTTAATGCTGCAGTGTTATATTTGAAACTAAATCATGCATTTCAAAATTCAAGAACAAATGTATTTTGGAAAGACTTGTGTGGGATTCAATAATCTTTTTCTTAAAATCATTTCAAATTTTAAATGAGATAAATTTCCATTTCATATTTTAATAATTGTTCTTATTGCATAGAGCTAAACTAATTGATCATAGTGGTTATCTGCTAATCTACTTATTATTTGATAGAACATGAAGAAATTAAAATATTCGGAGACTTAGAACAAAACAAGATTCATAAAATCTTCTCTTATGAAGCCCTTGGATAAATGCTGACTTTTGAAAGACTTAGGTTACACGTCCAGGCTTCAAATATGGACTTTGGAAATCAGTGACACCAACACCAATAAAGCAACAACCACAATACAAAGCCCAGGTCACTATGTTTAAATAGTAAAACTTTCTCTTTCTTTCCTTCAAATTTAACTTTTATAATCCTATTAAGAGGCTGCTAGTAATACACTTATAATTTGACCTTTCGTCTTGTTTCTTTATGTATCTAAATAAATAGGAACTAAAATTGTGAGGAAATTTAGAGCTCAGTTTCTATTTGTGATTTCTAATATTTCATGGGCAGAAATACAAATCCAGCCTACATGACTTGTTTTCTGTTTTTGAGCATGATTTCCCCAGAATTTATTTGTAGCAAAGGCCACCAGACTGCTTTTTCTTCTTAACACATATAGATTTTGCTCCCAAGATTTTTAACATGATGGCTTTTCATTCCCTTAAATTCAATCCTAAGGTGGATATGATCAAAATTGGTGAAGAGTAAACATATTCCCTGAATAGAATCCATAGTCATAGTTACAACTGTGCACAACCATACCAGTGAAACCCTAAGTGAGACAAAATTCACCACTTTTTCTAAAAAAAACATCATTCAATATGAAGCTTAGTTTCATTAAATGGCTTTGAGAGGTCTGAATGTCTCTCCATGAAACCGGGTCACCTTCTACTCTCATTCTGGGAGATTTCTGGTTCAGATGGAATCATTCCTAACTCGCAGTGTCCTGAGGTTTGCTTTGAATCTTAGAATTTATTCATATGAAAACTCAGGAGATATAAACTGAAATAAAAATGTTCAAAGAGTTGCCTGAAAGTTGAAACCACCCAGCCTCACGCAGCTGCAGCCATTGTGATCCTCTGACCAGAGTGTCTGGGAAGCTTACCCTCAGTGAAGTCATTAACAGAGTAATTGCTCAAAATTTTTATAGGCACATCAACTAGTGATGATAGAGCTTGGTTTAATTTTTCTAGTCTTTTTGCTTATATCTCAGATGTATTTTCTATGAGGCTTGTTCTCAGGACAAGGAGAGGTAAAGAAAAATAAATAAAATACATAAAATACGGGGAGGAAGAGTCCCGACTTCTAAGTGTGCATTCTCATGGATGTTTCTAATAGAGAATCTTAGAGTGGTCTTATGAGGGGCGTGCTGTGCGGGAGCATATACTGATGACTTGGTGGGCAGTGCTTCCCATTGTGTGCCAAGCTACAGATGTATTCCCAATCAATTCCCACTCAGTTACAGTTCAGAGAACTGTTCTGAAAGCAGAGCATGGCATCCGGGGTGTGAGAGGCAGAAACATCAGAGAAAGATTGGAAGAGAGCAAATACCCAAACCAAGCAGAGCTCAAGCAGGTGTAAAGAGACACAGCTGCAAAATTAAAGAGTAAAAAGCCAGTGTGTGTATGTGTGTACGCATGCATGTAAAACAGATGTAATAAAAACACTCAAATACATTTCCATGAGTTGGTTAGTCATGAGCTATATTGGGATTTGCCCTAGGTAATAGGAACCAGATACCTATTGTTGAATCAAATGAAATGGAATAAACAAAGTCCTTAAGAATCCCAAACTGAACAAACAAGAGCTAAAAATATTATGTATTTCATATACATTATTGTTTAATGCATTTTTGGTAATAAAATCTGATCGAATAACAATTGTAGGTTGAACACTGACTTCACTAACATTTTATCTGAGAACCTTGCATGCTGTGTTCTGTAATCCATTCTGTGGCTTCAGAGATTGTCCTGTGAGGGTTCTCTACAAGTGTGTTCATAAATGTGTATTAAGTTTATGTATATGCTAATATAAATGTGCTATGTATTACATATATATATGCAATATATGAAACTATTTTTTTAATTCAGCATAAAATATTAAATATATATACACTATATACATACTCTTTATGTGACATCTATAATCTGGTAAATGGGCTTAATGGAGAATATTTAAAACCAGAAAATAATTTTGAATATAAGACATTTTATATTAAATTTAAAGTTAAAACTATTTATTTTTAAAAACTAAAAACCACAATTGCATTCATCTCACATGCTAGTAAAGTAATGCTCAAAATTCTCCAAGCCAGGCTTCAGCAATATGTGAACCGTGAACTTCCAGATGGTTTTAGAAAAGGCAGAAGAACCAGAGATCAAATTGCAAATATGTGCTGGATCATCGAAAAAGCAAGAGAGTTCCAGAAAAAAACATCTATTTCTGCTTTATTGACTATGCCAAAGCCTTTGTGTGGATCACAATAAACTGTGGAAAATTCTGAAAGAGATGGGAATACCAGACCACCTGACCTGCCTCTTGAGAAACCTGTATGCAAGTCAGAAAGCAACAGTTAGAACTGGACCTGGAACAACAGACTGGTTCCAAATAGGAAAAGGAGTACATCAAAGCAGTATATTGTCACCCTGCTTATTTAACTTCTATGCAGAGTACATCATGAGAAACGCTGGGCTGGAGGAAGCACAAGCTGGAATCAAGATTGCTGGGAGAAATATCAATAACCTCAGATATGCAGATGACACCACCCTTATGGCAGAAAGTGAAGAAGAACTAAAGAGCCTCTTGATGAAAGTGAAAGAGGAGAGTGAGAAAGTTGGCTTAAAGCTCAACAGTCAGAAAACTAAGATCATGGTATCTGGTCCCATTACTTCATGGCAAATAGGTGGGGAAACAGTGGAAAGACTGGCTGACTTTATTTTCTTGGGCTCCAAAATCACTGCAGATGGTAAGATGCTTACTCCCTGGAAGGAAAGTTATGACCAACCTAGATCAGATCAGATCAGTCGCTCAGTCGTGTCCGACTCTTGGTGACCCCATGAATCGCAGCACGCCAGGCCTCCCTGTCCATCACCAACTCCCAGAGTTCACTCAGACTCACGCCCATCGAGTCAGTGATGCCATCCAGGCATCTCATCCTCTGTCGTCCCCTTCTCCTCTTGCCCCCAATCCCTTCCAGTATCAGAGTCTTTTCCAATGAGTCAACTCTTTGCATGAGTTGACCAGAGTACTGAAGTTTCAGCTTTAGCATCATTCCTTCCAAAGAAATCCCAGGGCTGATCTCCTTCACAATGGACTGGTTGGATCTCCTTGCAGTCCAAGGGACTCTCAAGAGTCTTCTCCAACACCACAGTTCAAAAGCATCAGTCCAACTCTCACATCCATACATGACCACAGGAAAAACCACAGCCTTGACTAGACGAACCTTTGTTGGCAAAGTAATGTCTCTGCTTTTGAATATGCTATCTAGGTTGGTCATAACTTTTCTTCCAAGGAGTAAACATCTTTTAATTTCATGGCTGCAGTCACCATCTGCAGTGATTTTGGAGCCCCAAAAAATAAAGTCTGACACTGTTTCCACTGTTTCCCCATCTATTTCCCATGAAGTGGTGGGACCGGATGCCATGATCTTCGTTTTCTGAATGTTGAGCTTTAAGCCAACTTTTTCAATCTCCACTTTCACTTTCATCAAGAGGCTTTTGAGTTCCTCTTCACTTTCTGCCATAAGGGTGGTGTCATCTGCATATCTGAGGTGATTGATATTTCTCCCAGCAATCTTGATTCCAGCTTGTGTTTCTTCCAGTCCAGCCTTTCTCATGATGTATTCTGCATATAAGTTAAATAAGCAGGGTGACAATATACAGCCTTGACATACTCCTTTTCCTATTTGGAACCAGTCTATTGTTCCATGTCCAGTTCTACCTGTTGCTTCCTGACCTGCATACAAATTTCTCAAGAGGCAGATCAGGTGGTCTGGTATTCCCATCTCTTTCAGAATTTTCCACAGTTTATTGTGATCCACACAAAGGCTTTGGCATTGTCAAAATGGGTTTGTTACTCCCTGGAAGGAAAGTTATGACCAACCTAGATAGCATATTCAAAATCAGAGACATTACTTTGCCAACAAAGGTCTATCTTGTCAAGGCTATGGTTTTTCAGTGGTCATGTATGGATGTCAAGTTGGACTATAAAGAAACTGAGCACCGAAGAATTGATACTTTGAACCGTGGTGTTGGAGAAGACTCTTGTGAGTCCCTTGGACTGCAAGGACATCCAACCAGTCCATCCTAAAGGAGGTTAGTCCTGGGTGTTCATTGGAAGGATTGATGTTGAAGCTGAAACTCCAGTAGTTTGGTCATCTGATGCGAAGGGCTGACTCATTTGAAAAGACCCTGATGCTGGGAAAGATTGAAGGCAGGAGGAGAAGGGGATGACAGAGGATGAGATGGTTGGATGGCATCACCAAGTCAATGGACATGAGTTTGAGTAAACTCTGGGAGTTGGAAATGGATAGGGAGACCTGGCGTGCTGTGGTTCATGGGGTCGCAAAGAGTCAGACATGACTGAGCGACTGAACTGAACTGAAAAACCAAAAATATTAAATTTTCATCAAGTTTGAAATACTTGCGTGTGTGTGTGTTAGTTGCTCAGTCGTGTCCGACTCTTTGAGACCCATGGACTGTAGCCTGCCAGGCCCCAGGCTCCTCTGTCCGTGGAATTTTCCAGGTAAGAATACTGGAGTGGGTTGCCATTACCTTTCCATTGAAATAACTTAAATTGATGAAAATGGGACATAAATTTACTTTTACAATATTGACTTAAAATTCAATAGCAAGTAATTATAAAAGCAGTTTTCTAGTAGAAAAATGAAAGAATCTGTCTTTTATTGTCACTAATTTTTAACTCAGTGATTTAAAAATATGTATGTTATTAAAAATTCCACAATGTTCTTTTTGAAGCTTATGTTCTAGTTATTAGATTGGGTAACTGGCTGACTTAAGTGGAAATACACGATAGACTGAAAACTGCTGCTGCTGCTGCTGCTAAGTCATTTTAGTCGTGTCCGACTCTGTGAGACCCCACTGACAGCAGCCCACCAGGCTCCACCATCCCTGGGATTCTCCAGGCAAGAACACTGGAGTGGGTTGCCATTTCCTTCTCCAGTCTGAAAACTACATGTCAGTAATTCCTGCAGTAAGCATCATGAAATAAAAACAGTCAAGGTCAATGAACAAAAATGATCATATTTAACTAAAGAAAAAATGTAGAATTCATTTTCAGTAAGTTTAATAGGACATGAGAGATAGGTGTGATATGACAATTTCAGAGGTAAATTTCTGACAGGAAGATGAGTTGTTTACAATATTGTGAGGTCTCTCTTAGAAGAGTCATGGACAAATTCACTTCCTAAGGTAGTCCAGACCCAAGTAAGGAGTCTCAACAAGGAGCACATAAAATAATATTCAGGGTTTTGCCTTATATATAATTTGCCTTGTATATTCCACAATTTGCACTTTTATAAATATACATTTATTTTTAAGTTAAAAGATTTTAAAAAATAAAAACGTATTATATAGCAATTACAGCTTGACAGTTACTTAATTTACATAATCTCAATTTTATCTTTGATTCTTCCAACCATGCTGCGAGGTTTTCACACATTCTAGACAAGAAGCCTGGGTCCATGATGGTGAATGAAAATACTAAAATAAAACCATGCATTTCAAGTGCTGATTTACTTGGCACATCTCACTTTTCTGGAATATAGTGCTTAAATCATATATTTCATAAATACTTCATGATGTATAGATAGAATGATTACTATTAACCAAGATTCTTATCTCCTGTGAGATACTTACCATAGCATCTAAGAAAACAGAACAAACACCTCCTAATTTTCATGAGCTCTTGTGGCTTTTTCCAGCTTTCCAGGAGTCAAGCCTAACAAACCTCTTTTCAAGTACAAATAACTTTTCTTTCCTCAGAAGTCCCCTGCGCTGTCCCCACGCCACCCTGATCAGTGTAGCACAAAGGGTAAATGGGTTTGTTATCAGCCACTAAGGATTTACTGAGAACCTGTTCTGAAAGACATAGAATTATGGGCAAAGTAGGGATGGATGGAGAGGGTGAGAGGAGGAAAAACTGGCTTTTCTCTCTCTTTTTTTTTTTTAAAAGTGTTGGAGTGTAGTTGATTTACAGTGTTGTGTCAGTTTCAGGTGTACAACAAAGTGAATCAGTTGTATGTATATATAGATATCCACTTTTTAAGATTCTTTTCCCATATAGGCCATTACAGCATATTGAGTAGGGTTCCCTGTGCTATACAGTATTAGGTATTTATTTTATATATGCACTGCAATTAGTCGCTCAGTCACGTCTGACTCTTTGAGACCCCGTGGACTGTAGCCCACCAGGCTCCTCTGTCCATGGGGATTCTCCAGGCAAGAATACTGCAGTGGGTTGCCATGCCTTCCTCCAGGGGATCTTCCCAGCCCAGGGATCAAGCCCAGGTCTCCTGCATTGCTGATGGATTTTTTACCCTCTGAGCCACCAGGGAAGCCCATGAATACTGGAGAGGGTAGTGTGTATTATATGTCAATCCCTGTCTCCCAATTTATCCCTCTTTACCCCATGGTAACCATAAGATTGTTTTCTACATCTGTGACTCTATTTCTGTTTTGTAAGTAAGTTCATTTGCACCAGTTTTTTTAGATTCCACATATAAGAGATATCATGATAACTGTCTTTCTCTGTCCAACTTACTTCACTCAGTATGACAATCTGTAGGCCCATCCATGTTGCTGCAAATGGCGTTATTTTTTTTATGACTGAATAATATTTTATTGTGCCTATATACCACATCTTCTTTATTACTATATTGATGGACATTTAGTTCGCTTCCATGTCTTGGCTATAGTAAATAGTGCTGCAAGGAACACTGGGATACATATGTGTCTTTTTGAATTATGTGTTTTTTTTTTTTTCCTGGTATTTGCCCAGGAGTGAGATTACTATGTCATATGGTAGCTCTATTATTAGATTTTTCGGAACCTCCATACTGTTCTCCATAGTGGTTGTACCAGTTCACATTCCCACCAACAGTGTAGGAGGGTGCCATTTTCTCTATACCCTCTCCAACATGTTTGCTGGCTTTTCTTTACACTGAACTGGCCATCTGACTTTGGAAAAATCACTTTTGCACCTGCCTTGGTATCTCACCTGTACTGTGAGTGTCTTTGACAGGTTAATTCTAAGATTCCTTCTAGCTCTGATGGTCTCTGCTTCTATTTACACAACATCTTTGTTTCCTGGAGAGGCATCCAGAGAAATACACTTGGAAGAGTGGTACTATTCTGAAATGAACAGTTTATTAAACTTATTCCAAGGAAGAATACATTCTATTTTTTCTCAATGGCTTGCTCATCTTTTGGTTTATATTTTCAAAATGACACCTTCTGACTAAATAGACCCGGGCAATAAAAGCAGCCAAAAAAGCAACCCAGTAAGGAGGCAATAAAGTGTGAATCACGGTTCCCAGGATTAGAGCATTGTTGGAATGTGCTCGTCGCCGTGTGGGATGCTAACAACTGTCCTGTTCACTGAAGGGCTGGGAAAGGCATGTACTAACCAAGGACCGAGAAGACGTTGAGGGAAAATGGGGGGAAGGGCATTGAAAAACTATACATGTTTCAGAGTCTTACTGGCTCAAAAAACTATCATTTGGAAGAATTGTAGCTGTATCTGGCGTAATCCGGCAAATGGAGGTCAAGGAATTGCAGGCGGCCATTTCTGTCTTTTGGAGAAGGCACTCCAGTATTCTTGCCTGGAGAATCCCATGGACAGAGGAGCCTGGCAGGTTACAGTCCAAGGGGTTGCAAAGAGTCAGACACAACTGAGTACACACACATTTCTGTCTCTGATTCTGTCCTTAATATAATGTGTGATGTTGAAGGAAGTGATCAACCTTTATGTATCAATTTCTTCATAATGAAGTGGGTGAACTAACTCTTACTATTTCCCTTGGTTGTAGTTTTAATAGGTTTTATAAACCTATTTAAAGGTTTTGGTTTCTTTAAAAGGACAAACTCAACACAACTAATAAAAAGAACTGTATTCATTTTCCACTATAAATGTTCATGAAATAAAATGAATGGTGTCATAGAGCAATTTGCTAAACTATATTTTATAAGTACAAATAGGAATTTTCTGCCTCACATACAATTTAGTCTATCGAATTAGGATGAACATTAACCAAAGAGAACACAATACAGGAGCTGTAATTTAATGATCACACTAGACAGCCTCCTCCCACATAGTAAGAGGTTATCATAATTATTTACATTTGGGTGTAGAAATAAGACAAAATGTGTCATCTTTTTGGTTGCTGCTTGCATTCAAAAAGGAAATGATCTTCTTGAGAAGAGTGCAGTCAGCCAAATGAATTAATTAAACCTCATCAAGTTTGATAGTGGAAACACTTTTATATCAAATAAAGAATTCCTCTAATTCAAGACAAGAGGTTCTCTAGAGAAGAGAAAATCTTAAAAAGGCATTCAGCAGGGAAATCATGACTTTTTGACATCTCACCACAGCTACATTTCCAGTAGTTAGCTCACATAGTGATGGAATCCACTGGAGAAATGCAGATTCTGAAGGTGCTACACCTTGTCTTCTGTTTTTCTTTCATTTTCAAATTCCCAAGATCTATATTTAGTATGTGTACTGCTCCCTGTTTAGTCAAAGCTATGGTTTTTCCAGTAGTCATGTATAGATGTGAGAGTTGGACCATAAAGGAGGCTGAACGCTGAAGAATTTTTGCTTTCAAACTGTGGTGTTGGAGAAGATTCTTGAGAGTCTCTTGGACTGCAAGGAGATCAAATCGGTCAATCCTAAAGGAAATCAATCCTGAATATTCATTGGCTGGACTAATGTTGAAGCTGAAGCTCCAATACTTTGGCCACCCTATGCAAAGAGCTGACTCATTAGAACAGACCCTGATGCTGGGAAAGATTGAATGCAGGAGAAGGGGATGACAGAGGACAAAATGGTTGGATGGCATCACCAGCTTGATGGACGTGAGTTTGAGCAAGCTCTGGGAGATGGTGAAGGACAGGGAAGCCTGGTGTGCTGCAGTCCATGGGGACTGAGGGTCAAAGAGTCAGACACAACTAAGTGACTGAGCAATAACTCCTTGGACCTAGAGAGATTGTTACTGAAAATGTGTTACAACCAGTGAGGGTAAACAATGACTTTTTGAGTTGACTTCAAACAGGAAATATTTCCTGACCAGCTGCTTTTGGATCATCAGCTTTCCATTTGAATAGAAAGCAGACTTAGGGATATAAAATGATCTTAGGCAGAGGTACTTTTCCCAATCTTCTAATGAAGTCACCTTCCTCTATTCCTTTCTTCTTTTCCAACCTTTCCTAAGCATTGAATTGAATTAGAGTTGGAGAAAAGCCTTGCTTTGGCATATGTTCTCCCCCACTGAAGTGGTTTTAAGGGTAATGATATCACTCCTTCTCCATAAATACATCCTCACTAGTTTACTAGAGGAAAGTGAGGTCATAATCCCACAGCCTACAGGATCAGGGTGATGAGACTTTCTAGTTCTAGTTACAAGAAAAGAAGTATAAAAAGGGCCAGGACCAAAACCAATCAAATAAAATATAGAGAAGATTGGAGTATTGGAATGTGCTAGAAACTGGAGTATTTCCAAATAATTGTGATTTTTCAGAAATAAAGATATTTGGGCAACCAGGAGTGGGGAGGACGACACTGGAAATATTTTACTGAAGAGAGAGCTTAGAGGTAATTTTTACTTACTTTGTATCTTTTCCAAGCTTATGCTCTGGAAAACTTTGTTTAATAGTCAATTTTTATTGCATCTTCTCTGAATACTTTGAATTTGGTTAAATTTAGCAAGCTGAACCTACCTATCACTTTATGAAATGCTTCACTAGTAATATCAAAGAGCTGTGCCCCTTTGAACGTTTATACCCAAGAATTGCCCTATTTGTAGATGTATTCTTGATGTACTTGTGAGGACCAATGAGAACATATTGTATAGCACAGGAAACTCTACTTAATACACTTTGGTGACCTGACAGGAAGGAAGTCCAAAAGGGAGGGGATACATGTATACATATGGCTGATTCATTTTACTGTACAGTGGAAATCAACACAACCTTGTAAAGCAACTCTACTCCAATAAAGATCAACTTAAAAAAATTAAAATACAAAGAAGCTAATGGAGATGAAAAAACACAATTATACCCAAATTTATATGAACTATATGAGAGAAATAAAAATTTATCCAGAAATTCAACCAATATTTACTGAGTGATGACAATATGCTGAACGCACCTGCCGGTGCTGGGGAATACCTTAGAGAACAGGATAACTACCCCTGACCTCAAGGAGCTCATGTTCCACTGGGGAAGGTAATAGTCAATAAGAAAACAAACGTGGAAAAATATGTAGTGTGTCAGAAGATCGTAAGTTTATTAAGGAAGATAAAAAAGGAAGAAAGGATCAAGAGTTTCCCAAGCAGATAGAGGGGGTGGAAATATGCCATTTCATCTGGGAAATTCAAAGAAGTCTGTCTGAGAATGTGTCATTTACGCCATACTTGAGGGAGTTTAGGGGAAATTTGTATACAGTATTTAAAAGAAGCCTTCAGCTTTTAAATAATCTTATATGAACTCAACTGTCAATGTGACATATCTGAATTTCATTTGATTCTTTACCTCTACCAATGTAGATTAACTCTCACAAAGTACATATTACAAAATATAGTTATTCTCTATTTTTCTACATCTTTTCTAAGAAAGACGGCAAATCTAAGCTCAAGAGTGATTTAACATTCTTAAATATTTACAATTGTCATTTCTTTATGAAAAGTTACCTCATGAGGAAAAATGCAGTGTGTAGCAGAAAGCACAAAGTGGAGAAGTCAGAAATTTGGGTTCTATGTGTGCCATTTATACATCATCTATGAACCTGAATCTAGAGGTTTCACTTTACTTAAAGAATGAGCGCATTGGACTACTTTAGCATTTCCAAAATGATGTTCCTCAGAGCACTAGTGCTAGAGACACTTTTGGGAAAAAGGAGACTTCGGGGAAAATTACATTTGGAAACACTATTTATCACGTGGATTTTAATTGGGGAGTTTGAAAGTAAACAAAGAATCTGGGGAAGTATTGACTATAAGGAACCCACTTAATAGTAAACTTCATTTAACTCCAAGTTTCCTGAACATTCTGGAACAGACCTGGAAGAAGCTGATATAAATCATAAATGATCATTTTCCTACAGTTGAGAATTTTTGTATTGGAGTATAATGGCTTTATGGTGTGCTAGTTTCTGCTATACAATGAAGTGAATCTGCTCTATGTATGCATATATCCCCTCCCTCTGGGACTTCTTCTTCCAGCCTCTCTCTCACTCATCTAGGTCATCACAGAACATGAAGCTGAGCTTCCTGCACTATACAGCTGATTCCCACCAGCCCTTGATTTTGCAAGTGGTAGTTATTTATGTGCAATGCCATTTACAATAGCCAGGTCATGGAAATAACCTAAGCGCCCATTAACAGATGAATGGATAAAGTAAATGTGGTGCATATATACATCGAGTATACAATATATACTCAGCCATAAAGAGGAATGGAGTTGGGTCATTTGTAAAGACCTGGATGGACCTAGAGTCTTTCATAAGGAGTGAAGTAAACCAGAAAGAAAAAGTCAAATATATATTAATGCACATACATGGAATCTAGAAAACTAATACAGATGAGCCTAGTTCCAGTGCACAGTCATAGAGAACAAATGTGTGGACACATAAAGGGGATGGGGAAGGTGGGATGAGTTGTTTTGACATAAATGCAGTTTAGAAATTGTATAATTGTTCTTTTTTCTTAAGTTATTTCATTTCTGCCAATAAAGATAGGCTGAATTATACTGAGGTTAACAACCACTGTTAAGTCTTAAGAGACTTAAGAAAAAAACTTTATTTCTTACTCAAGGGGCATGTCCCATGAAAACTGGCTCTAAACTCTGCTCCATGTTTTTACTGAAGTTCAAACTGGGTAGAATTTTCACAACCTAGAACATCATAGTCACTGTATTAGGAAAGAGACCTGAGCATGACCAAATTTTAAGGTACAATGGGAAGTATGCATTTGACGTGTGCTCAAGAAGAGTACAGGCATTTGGTAAAAGCATTAATGACTCCATATTTACCTCTTGAAGTAATTTTATGCTTAAAGTAACTTTAGTGGATGGGGGCTTTTATGTTGTTTTGTGCTGGGTTTTGTTGTATTCCAATAAGGAGCATTATATTTTATTCTGGCAGACAGTATGAAGAGTTGACTCATTGGAACAGATCCTGATGCTTGGAAAGATTGGGAGCAAGATGAGAAGAGGGTGACAGAGAATGAGATGGTTGGCTAGCATCACTGACAATGGACATGAGTTTGAGCAAACTCCAGGAGATAGGGAAGGACAGGGAAGCTTGGCATACTGCAGTTAATGGGGTCACAAAGAGTCAGACCTGACTTACCAATCAAGCAACAACAATGATTACTCACTCACGAGTGAATTTTATCCTTTTGAGGCTTATTTTCAAGTTCTTTTAAAATAGCTTTAGAGTTGCTTTTCTTTTTTATAGTGCCAATTTATCCCCACTTTTAAGGTATGACCCTTAAATGGCCTCTATTGAATGTTCTGAGTATTTTCAGAGTAGAGAAGAGAAGTTCAGAGTAGAGAAGTCTACTCTGGCTAGTAGGAGTTTCACAATTCCTGGCCATGTGTGGACTCTGAAAACTAATCACTGGTCTAGCTCTCCAGAAATTTTCTTTTCCTTAGAAGCTGTTCTTGCCTTCTTGGGATTTCATTCTTTCAATAAACAGGTTGATCTTCAAGATTGAAGATGCCTCTGCATATTTTTGCTGAAACTTTTGCCACCTAATTCCCTCCTGCCAATTCTAGCTGCTTCTTCACTCAGGGAGGCCTCCAGACTCTGAGACCCCCTCATCATGCTATAGTTTCGAAATTTTTTCCAGTCAGAAAGCTTGGATAACTGTAGATCTCACTTTTTTGTTTCCTTTCTCTTAGAGATCAGTGTTGTGCTGTCTGTTGTTGAAAGTGTGAGAGTATTTATTGCCTATATTTTGTCCAGTTTTCTAGTTGTTTATGGCAGAAGGTTAATTCAAAAGCCTGTACTCCCTTATGGGTAGAAACTCATGTCTCCTAAATCTAAATTTAGCTCTTGTTTTATAAACACTTTGTTTTTCAGCATGGCAGAGCACCATGTCTTGAAGGTCAACAAAATGGATTTCTTGTTTTTTTCCTGGGAGAACAGAAAGCTATAAACATGATAAACTCCAATATGATACTTCCACTTTCCTGAAATTTAACTCTTGGAACCAGTAGGAAAAGCATATACAGACTGAGGAAATTGTCAAGCCATGTAAACAAAGAGAACAATTTCTAAGGCAAGTAACTTATTTGTCTCTGAAGCATTAAGGCATGGTGAAAATATTCCAGATTCTATAAATATTATACTGAAATCATGTAGAAATTAAACTACATTATCAAGGAAGTACTGTGAAGCTAATCTAGAAAAATAGTACTACTTTTATTACATATGATATTTCATGGTTTTTACTTTGAAAGATTAGGCATTTCCTTGTACTTAATTATGACAATAATGACCTAAGAAATTGTCATTGAAGGGCTGAAATCTATATGGTAGTTCTTGGAGCTGCTGCATCCTGGTGCTTATAAGAGTCTAGGCACATTATAGGCTGCTTAATAGATATGAAAGGATGAGCTTATTGTGATATGGTAAAGATCTTTTCTTAGAAGGCAGGTGTTACTCTTTACTTCCCAGAGGTACTGAGTTCTGAAAATGTCCACAGTGGAAAGCTGATTTTTAACAACATACAGCTGGACTGATAGGCTTCTCACAAGAATTCTAGAGATAATAATAATAACAATAATAAAATAGTACAATGATGATGTTATAATAAAATGAATAATGATGAATAGTATATTATTCATGGTACACTTCTTATGCACCATTCATAAATTATATTGCACTTTTTATATGTACCTCATCAATCCTTTACTGTAACACCATGAGGTGGATATTATTATCCCATTTTATAGTTGTGGAAACACAGATGGTAAGTATAAATAAGGTAAACATAGAGCTGATAAGTACCCTGAGCATTGTGACATAACTAGATCATATGGATACATAACATGTAATAATACAGGTAAGTATGTTGCTGTTTAGTTGCTAAGGCATGTCTGACTCTTTTGACCCCACGGACTGTACCCCTCCAAGTTTCTCTGTCCGTGGGATTTTCCAGGCAAGAATACTGGAATGGATTGCCATTTCCTCCTTCAGGGGATCTTTCCCACCCAGGGATCAAATCTGCAGCTCCTGCCTTGGCAGGCAGATTCTTCACCACTGAGCCACGGGGAAGTCCCATAGGTAAGTACACCAAACCGTGAGCACGGCAACACAGCTAGTCGGTGGCTGTGCTAGAATCAGGTTGTAAATGTATAGTCTGGCTCCAGGGCCCAATGTGTACATTGGACCAAGCATAGAGGAGCCTACAGACACTGAAAGTGGGGAAAATCCCTTTTAGAGTTAATTTATAAAACTAACAACAAACTGATCATTGAAAAAGTACGAAAATCATCTGCAAAAGATTGCAAGCCAGCAATGCTTGTCAGGCTGATTGGATGTATTAACATATCCTTTAAGAAAGAAGAAATATCTGAATGGGAAGATGCTGGTAATGAATGAAAGCAGTAAAAACTAAATTCGGTAAGAGAAGTTCTTACCAAAAGTTCAAGCTGCTGCTCTCAGCGGTAGGTGTCACTTTCTATTGTAGAAGTGTATACCTCAGACCTTCTATGTTTAAAACATTAAAAATGAAATCCTGTATGTCCTAGTTATGCACACTAAGCAACTTTCTCATTACAATTTTTCTTTCATGTAGTTTGCTACTATGTTGTGAAGATACTGAAAGGGGTTATAAGCAGTATCTCAATAGAAATTAAATTCTTATTTCCTGCTTTAGATAAAGTCTAAAAAACTTAGTTACTTTTAATCTTTACTATCCAAAACAATGAACTCTAGTAAATTGACAATGGAATCTCTAGTTCATCCTGCTTCTGCTGTGTCACTTCAGTCGCTTCTGACTCTGTGCGACCCTATAGACAGCAGCCCACCAGGCTTCCCCGTCCCTGGGATTCTCCAGGGAAGAACACTGGAGTGGGTTGCCATTTCCTTCTCCAATGCATGAAAGTGAAAAGTGAAAGTGAAGTCGCTCAGTCGTGTCGGACTCCTAGCGACCACATGGACTGCGGCCTACCAGGCTCCTCCGTCCATGGAATTTTCCAGGCAAGAGTACTGGAGTGGGTTGCCATTGCCTTCTCGCCCAGTTCATCCTAGCAACCTGGAAATTCTGCCTTGAAAAACTGACTTTCCCTCCAGGAGTGATATTCATATCTTCCTCGATTTACAAGGGAGTTATCTCCCTATAAACCATACAAACCCATTTTAAGTTTGAAAATACACCAAGTTGAAAATACATTTAATGCACCTAACCTAGTTTAGCCTCACCTACCTTAAACGTGCTCAGAACATTTACATTAACTTACAGTTGGGCAAAACCGTCTAACAAAAAGCCTATTTGATAATAAAGCACTGAATATCTCATGTAACTTATTGAATACTGTACTAAAAGGAAAAGAAAAAAAAGAAATGGCTGTCTGGGTACAGAACAGTTGTAAGTGCATCAGTTGTTTACAACTGGCTGGGCTGTGGCTGACTGGGAGCCGCCCTTGGCTAGCATCGTGGGACAGTACTGTATTATATAACCCTAGGCTGGGAAAAATTCAAAATTCACACTATGCTTTCTACAGAATGTGTATTGCTTTTGCACCATCACAAAATCAAAAAATTGTAAGTCGGGGACCATTCATGTTCAATAAAATACACAGTATTGAACACTCTAAAACAGGCTGTGTATTAAAGGATTTTGCCCTCCTGTAGCCAGTGTAAATCTGAGCCTCTTGAAGGTAGACTGGGCAAAGTTATGTTGTTTGGCTGCTGTTATTTATTTTCTCAGGCATGTCTGACTCTTTTGCGACCCCGTGCACTGTAGCCTGCCAGGCTCCTCTGTCCGTGGGATTTCCCAGGCAGGAATATTGGAGTAGATTGCCATTTCCTTCTCCAGAGGATCTTCCCAACTCAGAGACTGAAATCGTGTCTCCTGTATTGCAGGCAGATTATTTACCACTGAACCGCCTGGGAAGCCCATGTTGTTTGCTAGATTAGGTGTATTAAGTGCATTTTCAACTTATGTTTTCAACTGACAAAAGTTTATCAGCATGAAACCCCCTTGTAAGTTGATGAAGATCTGTGCTGGCTTAAACTGCAAATTATTCTTTTACTTCTGTTCTCCCTACTGTTGTGGCCAAAGAGAAAATGATTATTATTTCATTGTCTGTCTGTGAAGTCATACAGTTTTGAAGATTTGCATGGATATTCAGAAATATAAACATACGATTAACATGGATGGAACATGCATCATGAGCCAAACACCATCCTAAAATCTTCCCATTCTTTATCTTACTGAAGCCCTATGAGATAGGTCTTATTATCAGTCTCATTTGTGCGGAAGAGAAAAACGAGGCAGAGTGACCTGAGGTCACAGAGCTAGTCGGTAGACCTGAACTCTGGTTACCTCCAAAGCCTGTGTTTGTTCTCTAACATTTTGCTACACCATCTTCTAAAGTAACATCCTCTAAAAATACAGATAGTATGGAATTGAAATCTAAACATATAGCTAATATATTAATTTTCTTTTTCTTTCTAATCTTAATATTTTTTGCCATTGGTACACATGATACTACATTTGCCTAAAACTACTAGGTTTGAAAATGTTAAAAAACAGTATCTCTTAAGCTGTGTTATTCAAAATGTAGCAACAATAAATTCCACTTCCATACATTATAGTGAGATCATGAGCGCCATTTAATATTGGAAGTTCAGAGGTAGTTTACCTCTATTCTGTCTATTTCTCTACACATATTGTGATGAATTATGAATTCTTTTCCTTTTACTTTATTTTTTCCTGTGATTTGATTTGTGGGAAAGAGTAAAAGGGTTAAAGTTCCCAGGCTCAAAGTAGAATTTACCAGAAACAAGGATACGTGTAATAATTTCTAAATTGTATTTACGGATACCATTTTATTCTATTGATTGGAAACTCTACTCAGCAAAGGGAATCATACAAAGGAGATAAGAGAGAATGAGAAATTGAAACAGAGCATTGATGGAAGTTTCCTAACAGCAAAAAACGAGAAGGCTATGCTATCCCAGGGGAAGCGGGGGTGGACCTGATGCCTGAGACAGTGAACGCTGTGATGGAGTCAACTGCAGTGAATCCCGTAATTACTAAATTAGACTGTTCCATTTCTGGATAATGCATACTGCATTTTGATCTTGATTTAAAATCCAATTAGTTCAGGATCATCATTCCTGTTAGTTCTAGCTTCTCTCCCATGGCTTTGAGAATAGAGCAATAGATAAGTATTTTTATGTTTGTTCTTTGTAGGGCGTCTTTGAAGACATGACTTTTTAAATCTATGGCAACAGGTGTCCGCCCTCCTACTCTCACATATTTTACTGATTACTCTCTCAGTGTATCCTCAAATTCTCTCAAGTCCTAGGAACCAATGAAATGCTACATTGATACATATTTGGCTTTTCCAGTAAATAATGACACCCATGACCCTCTTGTCTTTGAAATGACTGCTTCTTTTTAAAATTTGTATGCTTTCTTTTGTATGTAGAGAGATTGCCTTTATGGATTCTTGACTCTTTATGGATTCTGTTCTTCATTCTCTTGCTTTTATTTACTGAAATCATTAGGCAAGTCTTACTTATATTGTGAAAGAATGAACCTGCAAAGAAAAAGAACAGATTTTAGATTTGTCAAATGTGAGGATGAAAACTTCTGGGAAATGAGCATTGTTTTCTGGTGAGAAGAAAAGGGAACTTCAGGCAGCCCATTGAAATGACTTCAGTTTGTTCACTTGACTACATCAGTAACTGATTGAGGAGAATATGAAATAGCCTCCAAGGGAAGACTTTAGGATTTATGTATTAGAAAATACTAATCTGTGGCTCATGGTTATTAAATTATTCTGCTTGTAGTTTTGCTTTTTCTTGTTAAATACACTTTAAAAACTTCCACAGTGGTGGTAGAGTACACATTATAAAAGTATGTTCTTCATAGCGAAGCATGGAGTTACACTATACAATAATTTTATACCCCAAGAAGAAAAACAGGCACTTTCTTTCCTCTATGGTCTTGCTGAAGAAAATGTGAAACATTGATTGAGAGCTACTTGTTAATTCACACTAGGGAACTATGTAAATTACTTAAGTTTTAAAATTATAATGTAAACAAAACCCATGCCATAAAGGAGTTCAAGGGCCCTACATCAATATAATATTTTGTTCATTTACTTTGACAAGTATGGTTCATATACTCGTGTTACTTAGGATTATATTATTAGAATTAACATAGTGTATTTCATCAAAATAATGAAATTTTAGTATATAATAACTTACAGAGAAAGTTTATCACATTTTTCTGGTATGTATTATTTTAAACAATTTATATGCATTTATGGGTGCATAAATGTTACCCCGTCTGTCCTTCTCACTCTATTTCCCCCTCTCTCTCTTTCCTTCTCTATTTTTACTTTCTCAAGCACAGAGGATTAACTGTAAATTTAACAATTCTGCTGCCTTTTTATATGCTCACAGATTATGATTATTATTAAAAATGATTGTGTGGTTGATGATTCATACACTTCTGTGTGCTTCGTACGCATTAGTCATATTTTCAAAAGCATTACTCTATCTGTGCTTGTGTAGCACACATAATATTGTGACTAATAAACAATATAACATCTATTAAAATTACTAGCCTAGTAAATTAAAAGTCTAATATTATGATTATACATCAACCAAGAAATGGAGAGATGGGAATATTAACATATAGATATTGAGGAAGGAAGAAAGAGATGTAAGCATTCATTATTTTAAAAATTCCATTTTTATTAAGCTCATACTAGATACAATTGATTACTTTTGCTTCTAGGTTTAACTGTTTAAATTAATTTTGTATACCTTAAGAAAAAGAGTATAGAAAACATAGAGTATAACAAAAGTATAGAATAACAAAAACTGTATCCCAGTTACCAAAATGTTAGAATAGACAGAATAAAAATTAGGTAAAAACATAAAAGCAACTACAAATGACCTGGAAGCAATTATAAACAATCTATATCTATACAGAGATCAATACAGTTTTACATGTATCTATGGTGGCTCAGGTGCTAAAGAATCTGCCTGCAATGACGGAGACCCAAGTTTGATTCCTTGGTTGGAAAGATCCCCTGGAGAACTGAATGGCTACCCACTCCAGCATTCTTGCCTGGAGAATTCCATGGACAGAAGATCTTGGAAGGCAATAGTCCATGGGGTGGCAAAGAGTTGGACATGACAGTGACTAACACTTTTCACTCTTCAGTAATGGTATGGCATATCACAGTATTTATTTTAGAGAAAAATCATAAAAAATTATATCAGTAATAATTCTTTTTTGTGAATTGATTTTGCTTGTATCTTAATTAACTTAAATATTACCCATTAAAAAATTCTACTTTAATTTATTAACTGAGAATTAATGTAAAGGTGTCCCACAAATTAAAAGTGCAACATTCAACTAAACTGTCACTTTTAAATAAGACTATTTAATACATTATTTCTTTGTGGAGCATGTGGATATTAAAATTTTTGATGAATTTATTGTGTCTATAGTTGAATTAATCTAATTGATTTAAGCCTTGAGGGCAGGAGCAAGTTGATATGAGTGGAACCTCATACCATGAACTTCCCTTGAAGACCAAGAGGAAAACTCCAAAACTCATGCCCTAAGGAAAGAGGGTCAGGAATATTATTTAAGCCTCAAAATATACTAATATTTTATTTAAATATTTCCTTCATGCATTAGGAAGAATATTATCAAAATCAATTTATCTAGGTAATTACAAGTCTACCAGATTTCCAGTTGAATTTTGAACTTAAAAAAATGAAATTAAATATCACAATATAGTGTAGTTACTAAAAATAAAAATTTATTTTTGTCCTCCAAAACTTATAGAAGCAACCAAGCTAGTTTTCTTTATTATTAGGGATGTTAAGATCACAGAAGAAGCACAATACCAAGAAGTTTAATTTTAAGCAGAATTCTTCTATCTGCAAAAGCACTGTAATTAAGAAAAGGCTTACTAACTCATACTGTAACATGTCATACTGCTGTTTTAAATAATATTGAAAAGATATGGATTGCGTTCATGAGGCTATGCTGTAATATCTTCCATAAACTGAATTGTTGTTGGTTAGTTGTTGTCATGTCTGACTCTTTTGTGACCCCATGGACCCTACATAGCCCACCAGGCTCCTCTGTTCATGTGATTTCCCAGGCAAAAATACTGGAGTGAGTTGCCATTTCCTTCTCCAGGTTACTTTCTGACCCAGGGATGGAACCCACATCTTTTGCATTAGCAGGTGGATTCTTTACCACTGAGCCACCTGGAAAGCCCATAAATTGAACAGTTAATTTTCTATTACTTTATTTTCTTTTAGGGATTAGGAACGGGCACATACTTTAAAATTATTTTTAACAGTTGTTTAAAAGAAAATATCCCTTATATGGCAAATAAAGAAAGAGAAGAAATGTATTTTTCTCTTATGACTACTTATTAAGTCCTTTATCTCTCCTTTGTAAGGGATAGCTGGGATACCTCTCAGATCCCTTACTGAGATTCTTTAGTTCTGAAGACAGAGAAGCAGATTTCATTCATTACCAGCTTATCTCTACTCTATTAAGAAGCAAGTGAGTAGATGCTTCTAGGTTACTTTATCCATAACAAATGCATGAATATTGCCTGTTTCTCCCAGAGAGTCACAAAGATAGGAGATGGCTTTGAAAAGAAAAGTGCTGGTCTCTGGGGATCAGGATCCTTGTACCTGTCAGAAAGTTAAATATGTCTCAGCTGACAGCAGCTGTTCACTTAGACTTTCAAAACGAAAACCCTTCTGATGGATTAAAAAAAAAAAAACCTATATACACACACACAGATATTGCAAAATGTCAAGGGTGTGTGCAAATCAAGGACATATATATGGCTTGCTTTAGCAAAAATGGAGAAATAGTTATGAAAAAAATTAGATTTCCTCCCAGCATCAGCGTGTTATTTCAGCTACATTAGTCTGGTGAAACTCAATATTCCCCTATCAGTTTTGACTGAAAGTGTTAGTCGCTCAGTCATGTCAGACTCCTTGTGACCCCATGGACTATAGCCCACCAGGCTACTCTGTCCATGGAATTCTCCAGGCATGAATATTGGAGTAGGTTGCCATTCAGAACCCACTCCAGGGGATCTTCCTGACCTAAGGATTGAACCTGGGTCTCTGGCATTGCAGGCATTTCCTTACTGTCTGAGCCTCCAGGTTTTTGACTGAGGCCATGCCCTCAACTCTGGAAGATGTGAAGGATGTGAACAGATAGCAACTCCTGGATAAGTGGAGTAAGAGGCAGGGTCTTGGGCGATTTTAATATACAATGGGGGTAATGATTATCTAGTATAATATGTTTTAAAATCATAACATGATTTGAAGAGTCCACCAAGATCCATAAAGTTAACTAGGGCTAGTTTCTGTTCTGTTAAGAGCCACTTAACTCACCTCCATCAGTTATGTAAATGCAGGTTTAAGGTAAGTTGCCCTTGTCCTTCCGAAAGGGTGTGAAGACATATTTTATTTTTGTAGTTTCTGCAGTTTAGTAATACTGCTTATCACTTTAATTTTCAGAACTGCAGTGTGGGAGTGGGATTAGTTGAGGCTTATGGGAAAGAAGAAACTGAAATAAGACATTGACCATCCCAAGATTCAAAGTTAGGGCAATGTGTTTGGTACCCAGTGTGGTCCTGGCTAAGCTCTGCTGGCAGCAAAAGGCTACACAGGGTTAAAAGGTGCTCTCTGCCAGAGGGCTGAGGTGTCAAGTTCAATACACAACCATATGCATTTGTGAATAATGCTGTTTTCTGTCACAGGGCACACTCAGCAGAACCACTATGGTGTGATACATACATTGAAGAACAATGAATATCACGAATGAAGAGAATATAACATTACAGCTCATATTTGCAGCACATCAGCAACTGAAGGTGTAAGGTCTAGAAGCAAGTACATCATTGCAGTGGTGAGACCACAGGTAAATTAATCCTTTATTGTTCAATTTTCATTTTTTAAAAAGATTTTCTTTCCTACAGAAAAGATCTTCCTTATAGGGTAGATATAAGTGATTGATGATATATGTTAAGTAACTAGCATAGTGCTTGGCACTTATGTGCTCTCTAAACAGTTTCTAGAAATAAGCACTAATTATTGTATATTATATATAAGCCACATATTGAGATGAAAAGTACCTATTACACAGAAAGAAGTCTTGGGTTCAGGCTCTAAGTGAATCTAGGCAATGCCTTACAGTTTTATAGAACAAAGAAAAAAAGCACATTTTTTTAAAACAGCACATCATTTATTCATTCTCTCTGCTTCAGCTTCCTCATCTGTGATATTAGAGAAACAGTAGTCCCTGTCCTCTTTACTTTACACACTTTCTATGAGCATGAAATGCAGTGGTATTTCTGTGAGCACCATGTAAATGGCAACAAATTATATATATGTTCACTCTTACCCCTGTCACTGTCAAGAGGTGGTACTGAACTACAGGAGCACACATGTGGGCAGTGGCGAAGGCCTAGTGGCTCTACCTAACAACAAATGAAGTGGAGGCTCTGAAGATCCCCATATGCAAACAAGGTCAAATGGAATTACGTGATAAAGAAAGGATGGGACTTTTTCAGACAACTTTAGGTGATGGTATCTAAATCAATTAATTTGTATTTACTAAACACTTGAGTGAATGAAATCTATTTTTAAACACATAATAAAACTGACACAACATAATAAGTTTTATGGGAGCAGAGGTTGGGCCGGTCTTTGCTTACCATTGTCTCTGGTTGTCTAGCTTTAAGTAAATGAATCACACTGTGTTTGCTGTTTTGAGAGATATACTGAAAAGCAGGACATAGTCCCTCCCTGCCTATCTCTCTTCCTCAAACATTTATTGAGAAGTTATTATATGATAGGCACTCTGCAGACTAGGGAAACAAGCAAACAAGAACTAGACCATCGCACTGACAAGCTAACAGCCCGGAGAGAGATTTACATGTAGAAAGATGAGATGAATATGATACAATGTGACAAGTGATATAACAAAGCAGGAACAAGTGCTGTGGGAGACCCAGGGGTAGAACACTTCTCTCTGCCCAGATCAGACTAGTTCCTTCTACGTAAAACATCTGGAGAACAACACAAGGCTGTGTATGCTCAAGTGATGGAATAGATATTTCAGGAAGGCAGAGATTAGAAGCCTATTTCCATTATGGAACTAAGGATATACTATATAGTATCGGTAGCTATTAGAAAAAAATCATGTCACAACTGGCCTATGGACCAATGGAAAAATAAATGTGAAACCTCTCTAAGGAAATCCTTTGCTGTGTTGGTGTTATTGAGGTCAGACACCTGATTCCAAGTCGGAGCTCCACTGTCCCCCAAGTTAGAGGAGAGTCTGGAACAAACCTTTTCAATCATAGCAACAGTTCCAAGTACTCACATGTTGATAGTACATTTACAGTTTTAAAGCTTTGGTAATATAACTCCATGCCAAGAAAAGGGAAAAACAAGATCTATGTGTCTCCTAAATAGTCCCAGCTGGCTGACTCCTAGAGACCTTCAATCAGGTTAGGAGATTTTGGCTCCTTTTCCAACATGAGACAACTACAGACTTAAAGCTCCTGACTCAGCCTTCTTGTCTGTCTCTACCCCATCTTCATTCTCCTTGACTTTAGTACCTCCACTTGCTTGAATTTTCCCTCTCTATGTCCTCGTCCTCTTAGCTGCCTACTCCCTTGCCCTAAATTATACACCACCATCAAAACTTCCACACAACTTTAATCTGCATTTTGGATGGCTTCTTTGAAAAGTGGACATCATCTTTGATGACCTCTGCACTTCAGTCTTAGCCCCATCTATTTAACCCATCATCAAGTCCCATTGAGTGGTGTTAACAATACATCTGCATTCATTCATCCTTTCCTCTCCTTGCATCACCTTAGACTAAACCATCATCAATCACTTGGATACTATTAAGCTTGTAACTATAGCATAATACACCAGTAACAGTTCTAATAAAAATACTAGCACAGTTAAACAGACATGTTAAATTTCCTATTAAAAAAGGATTCGAGTAAATATAAGATTTATTTTACCTTAAAAGGAGGAATGTAGCTTACATGGAAATATAAATAAAGCTTAAAGTACCTGATTTACAGAGATAAATGCAATACTCTGTATGAACTAACAGTGTCTACATCACACTGAC
Source organism: Bos javanicus (assembly GCF_032452875.1). Lineage (NCBI taxonomy): Eukaryota > Metazoa > Chordata > Mammalia > Artiodactyla > Bovidae > Bos > Bos javanicus. Next base: position 27,934,526 of record NC_083887.1, on the reverse strand, counting down.
ATCATTTCCTATTTCCTGTTTATGATCACGTATGAGCTAGCTGATATTACAAAAACACATTCAGAGCAAACAATACTTCTAACTCTCTAAAAGCCTACATTCTATAAAAGTAAATCTTATATTTGTAGGAAATTTTTTAATCATTTGGATTATTAATATGAATGAACTCATGTATTATATAAAGTCAGATCATCTGAATTTTAGTATGTGTTGTGCACTTTAAAGCCACAAGACCTTTAACTAGTCACTTGGCTAATTAATGACTTCTATTGCTCCAAAAAAGGAACAATTACACCTGACTTACCTTGTGGCTCAGATGGTAAAGCGTCTCCCTGCAATGTGGGAGACCCGGGTTCAATCCCTGGGTCGGGAAGAGCCCCTGGAGAAGGAAATGGCAACCCACTCCAGTATTCATGCCTGGAAAATTCCATGGATAGAGAAGCCTGGCAGGCTACAGTCCATGGGGTCACAAAGAGTTGGACATGACTGAGCGACTTCACTTTACCTTAATAGAAGAATTGTTGTGATGATCAAGTGGGTACAAATGAAATTATGTAATGAACATATGAGTATAAATGATTTTGAGCACCAAATAACACTATATTAATGTAAAATATATAGATCAATAGGAGGAAAAACTTATTACTGGTAATTGCTAAATCTTGTCTGTATATATCAGTGAGATAATGTAAAAGTTCACAGTCTCTGGAGTGCACATCTATGAAACTCTACCTCTAAACTGAGAGCAGTGATCCAAACTCTCGAGGAATGAGGACCAACCATGTCATAAGAACTCAAGTTGATTACAGGCTTCCCAGGCGGTGACAGTGGTTAAGAATCTGCCTGCCGATGCAGGAGACATAAGAGACACAGGTTAGATCCCTGTGTCCGGAAAATCCCCTGGAGAAGGGCATGGCAACCAGCTCCAGTATTCTTGCCTGCAGAATCCCGTGGACAGAGGAGCCTGGCAATCCATGAGGTCACAAAGAATCAGACATGATTTTAGTTACTGAAGTGAAGGGGAAAATATTGCAATGGGATAAATGTGAAGCAAAATGAATAAGCATGGACTGAAACACATTCCCACCATCAGGATGTTTTATTTGGGGGCTTTTGTGACAGTGGAGTAATCCGAGTAGCCTTTTCTCTGAGCCTCATGGTTTTTCCCATCAGCACCAAGGGTACACTGCCTACGGGGTCCCACTGCCATAAAGAAATGTGTATTTGGTGCAGCCATTTACTACTTTGCAAGGAATTGGACGCATTAGTATAGGGAGTCCATAAGGCAAATCACCCTTTAGACCAAAATCCACATGTAAGTATACCCATATCTATATCAATACCTATACCTGTATCACTTACATATATCTATTCAATGGTTAAAGGGCAAGGCAGGAGATAAGGCTGAGCTTCAAGATGTAAAAGGAAAATTTAAACACGGTGGGTGAGGTTTGTTTCAGTGGACAAATAGTTCAAAACTGAATATACAAAGTAATGGAAAGACTTCCACAGATGTTATAAGTCTCAGAGGCAAGCATTGAAAAAGAGTGACGGGAGATGATGGATTTAAAAATGGACTCAATTACCTAGTGATTTGATGGCCTTGAAATAAAAATCAGAGGGCTGGATAAAGGAATACAGTCATTGGAAGAATCCAATTTGATGTTCAAACGGGGGCTTAAAAACCTCAGAGGAGCAGATTGCTGTTATAATTAGGGATAATGTTTCACTTCGTTTTAAAAATGACTCATTGAAAAGGGAGAGAAAAAAAAAAAAAACTACATTTCCTTAGTCCTCTAATATTAGTGCAGGAATTAAAACCCTAAAGAAAAGGGTAGGAATGTTTTTACAGGCTATTTTGGCTTCATTCCTTTATTTTTCTTTACACATGCAATATACAAACAATTAGTGAGTACCTCTAGGTGCAAGACCAAGATAATGTTAGCTGCATAACTACAATACAAAACCACATATTAACGCCCCAAACTGAGAGCTGTGATTCACACAATAAGTGCACAGAAGGCCCACAAAAAAAGAATGACTCCACAGCCCTACTTTACTAATGCATTTAACCAATGTTTTAATTAAAAAAAAAATGCCTGTATATGGTTAAAAATATTTACCAGTAAAATTTAAAAAACAGTAAAATATACAATATTATAAAATATATAATATATATATAAATATTTAACAGTAAAAAAAATACACATATATGCATACATATGATTCTTGTCAGCATCTAAGCACTAAGTCCTATGTCTTAGAGGTAATAATTATTATTTGTAGAGGTAATAATTATTAATAATTTCTATATTTATGTAAAATACTTTAATATTTTATATTAAATATTGTGCATAATGCATATAAAATATTGTGCATAGTGAATATAAAATATTATGCATAGTGCATATAAAACTGCACTTTGTGCATGCTAATGTGTGCTTAGTCATGTCCAACTCTTTGCCAGCCCATGGACTATAGTCCACCAGGCTCCTCTTTCTATCCCAGGCAAGAATACTGGAGTGGGTTACCATTTCATTCTCCAGGGGATCTTCCCAACCCAGGGATTGAACCCACATCTCTTGCATTGGCAGGTGTATTCTTCACTACTATGCCACCTGGGTAGCCCAAACAGGGATTCCATTACTCATATTCTTCTGCAACTTGGCTTTTGTTTTGTTCAACAATATGTGTTTGAAACTTTCCCAGGTTGGCACCAGAAATGATGTAACTTTCTTTCAGCTACTTAGTTTTCCATCACACAGCTGTGGCATAATTTTTGCAATAATATGAATGAATCTATGTGGCTTACTAGGTGGTTCAGTGGTAAAGAACCCACCTGCCAATGCAGGAGCTGCGGGAGATACGGTTTTGATCCCTGGGTCAGGAAGATCCCCTGGAGAAGGGAATGGCTACCCATTCCAGTATTCTTGCCTAGAGAATTCCATGGACCGAGGACCCTGGTGGGCTACAGTCCATGGAGTCACAAAGAGTTGAACATAATTGAGAAACTAAGCACACATGAATGAATATATAGCTTTAAACATTTTAATATTGTTGCTAGCAATGCTATAATATCCTTGTAGGAATATCTTTCTCTTGCTCTGGTTTATCTTGAATAAGTTCCTGAAACAGAAATTCTGGATCAAAGTCATATACATTTCCAGTATAAACTGGTGGTGCCAAATATGCATTATGTGTATATAGTCACATTCCCTCATCACTACAGTACCCTTTTGCCAACACTGGATATTAGAATGCTTCACTATTTTGTCAAAAGGATAAGAGATAAACCATAGCTTATTTAGAGCATGTTCCTTTAAATATAAGAAAGAATGTACATTTTTCCTTATGTTTTTTAAATTAATTTTTTACTGGAGTATAATTGCTTTACTATGTGTTAGTTTCTGCTGTACAGCAAAATGAATCAATTATACATATATCCACATTTTTTTAGATTCTCTTCCCATCTAGGTCACCATAGAGCCTTAAGTTGGAGGGGGCATGGCAATTCACTCCAGTATTCTTGCCTGGAGAATCCCCATGGACAGAGGAGCTTGGCAGGAGACAGTCCATGGGGTCACAAAGAGTCAGACACTACTGAAGCGACTTGGCATGCGTGCATAGAGCATTAAGTAGAGTTCCCTGTGCTATACAGTAGATTCTTATTAGTTATATATTTTATATATAATAGTGTATTCTCGTCCCACGAACTTGACACACCTTTCATAGCTTTCGTCTCTCCAAATCATGAGCGTGGTGAAGTGACCCCAGAGGAGGAAGCAGCCTTTCCACTGCAGTCACCCTCGCACCTGCTGGTCATTCAGATGCCTGGATGTCTTACTCTGTATGTGTGATTTGCTCCCACTTACAACCAGAGCAGTGACTACATTTTATTTTATTTGACAAATTTGCTCAGAGAGTACCGACCCTGTGCCAGGCACTGCTTTGAGCCCTTTACAAATATTGACTCATTCTGGTCTTCATAACAACCTAGTGAAGAAGGTACCCTCATTAGCCACACTCCCACAGGAGGAAACTCAGCCTCTGTGCATTTAGTAAGTAGCCCAAGGTCGCAGAGGCTGTGACTTGAACCCAGGCTATTGATTCCCATCTGTCCTTGGACTCCATGCTGGTTGCCCCTTCAGAGAAATGGTGCATTCTGCCAGCCCTGAGGAGACCCACATGGCCTTCTGGTGACAGCCCGTCTCTCCCTTCATGCTCCCAGTCCTGCCTGAGAATCCCACTCAGTTCTCTCAAAATCCACAGACACAAAGCTCATAAGCAGAAAGCTCTTCTCTCCCCCAACACTTCCAGTTTTGGACTCTGTCCACCCCTCACACTCTTTTGCACTGCTCCCAGCCTCGAAATGACCATATAATTGATCATCCAAACAGAGACACTTTGAGCGTGAAAAAATCAACTGTTAATAATTACCCCAGGACCGCAGGTGTGGACTGGAACTGTCCAGATGAAGCAGACACGTGGCCACCCTATTCCCATCACTTTGCAAAGACACAGAGTACTGGGGTGGCACTCTCCGTGGCCCTGGACAACAGGCTCTTCTCAAGTGACTAGGCCACCCCTACCATTCTCTCCCTTATCTGGGGCCTCTTCCTCCCAGTGTCTGTCCTGCCCTTTGCCAATAAAGGTTTACTTCATTGTCGGAAGCACTGAGCAATCAAAGATGAGGGATGATGCAAAATGGCTCCACAAGGCAGAAAGCTCTGGGGGCAGGAGGGAAAGTCAAGCCTTTTGGTCCTGAGAGATCTAGTTCAAATCCCATTCTGTTCCTTATATACAGGGTGGTCTTGAGTGGATACTTCTCCGAGCCTGTATCCCATCTGTAAATGGGGATGATAGTGTTGATTCATAGAGCAGCTGAGTGGAGTAAAAGATATGTATAACGTAATGTCAATGAATCTTGCTATTTCCCTGTGATTGGCCTCATTTCTTTGGATTGTTTTTCTTTTTCTTGTTGATTCAAAATGAGTCAGAAGGTATTACTGGATTTTGTCTTTGCCATATGTATTGGGAACATTGTTTTAATTTGCAACTTATATTTTTACTTGGTTTGATGTTTTGCTATAAAGGAAATTGAAATTATCTATGTGATTAAGTTTATATATTTTTTTGCTTTATGAATTCTGGGCTTGCTTTCACAGTCTAAAAATATACAGAAATTTCTTCATAATTGCACTTAGTGATTTTATGATTTTTTTGTTTACATATTTGACTCATATGAAATCATTTTAACATTTATTGATGAATGATGGGCATACCATAAACTGTACATATTTAAAGTGTTCAACTCAGTAAGCTGAGATATGTATATACTTTTTAAATCATCATCCTAATCAATATGGTGGATCTATTCATCACTCTGAACAGTTTCTCGTTGTCTTTTTTGGTTACTCCCACTGCCCAGTCCCACCCACACCACCCCAGACAGTCGCTAACCCAATTTCTATCACTTTAGATTGGTTTGTATTTTCTAGAATTTTGTAGAAACATAATCATCAGTATATACTTTTTGGCTGGCTTTTTTTTCTCAATTATATTGCAATCCATTCATGTGGTAGTGTGTATCAAGAACTTACTCCTCTTTTATTGTTGAACAGTATTCCATTGTGTGGATATAGAACAATTGGTTTATCCTTTTACCTACTGATGGGCATTTGAGCTTTCCAACTTACTAGCTATAACAAAGTTACACTGATTATTTGTGTACACACTTTTACATGGACATATGCTTTCATTTATCATGATTAAACTCCTAGGAATGAGGCAAGTAGTTAGTGTGATCAGTGGATGTTTAATTTTGGCAGGTTACTGGCAGACAATTATCTGGTGAGGTTGTGCTAGCTGTTATATCAGCAAAGGATGACAGTTCCAGCTGTCTACATCCTCACCCTTACCTGGTACCTTTTGTTTAAAAAAAAATTGCCATTAGAACAGGTGTGTAGAAGCATCGCATTGTGGTTGCAGTGTGCATTTCCCGAATGACCAATGGCATCGAGTAGTTTTCATGTGCTTCTTTGCGTTCTGCTTAACTTTGGTAAAATGTCAACCCAAATCTTTGGCATATGTTTATTAGGATATTTTCTTATTGAGTTTTGTGAGCTCACTATGTATATAGATATAAATCTTTATCAAATATATGCTCTGAAAATATTTTCTCAGTCTGTTTTTCTTAATTTTAATGAAGTCCAGGGTGTCCATTTGTTTACAGATCAGTTCTAGGTAAGAAATATTTGCCTAATCAAAGTCACAAATATTATTTTTCCTGTTTTATTGTATAAGGTTTAGTTTTTAAATTTACACTTGCAATTCATTTTGCATTAATCTTTATATGTGGATCTAGGTTTGTCCTTTTTATATATGGCATCAATTATTGGTAATGATATTACCAATAATTTATATATAGACATCAATTATTGGTAATGATGATACCACTCTAATGGCATAAAGTAAAGAGGAACTAAAGGGCCTCTTTATGAAGGTGAAAGAGGAGCAGTAAAAAAGCTGGCTTAAAGCTCAACATTCAAAAAAATAAGATCATGGCATCTGGTCTCATCACTTCATTGCAAATAGATGGGGATAAAGTAGAAACAGTGTCATATTTCATTTTGGGGGGCTTCAAAATCACTGCGAATGTTGACTGCAGCCATGAAATTAAGACGCTTGCTCCTTGGGAAGAAAAGCTATGACAAACCTAAGTAAGTGAAGTGTTAATTGCTCAGTTGTGCTCGACTCTTTGTAACCCCATGGACTGCAGCCCACCAGGATCCTCTATGAGAATTTCCAGGCAAGGATACCAGACTGGGTTGCCATTTCCTTTTCCAAGGGATCTTCCTAACCCAGGGATTGAACCCGGGTCTCCTGCACTGCAGGCAGATTCTTTACTGACTGAGCTACAAGGTAGACAGTATATTAAAAAGCAGAGGCATCACTTTGCTGACAAAGGTTCACATAGTCAAAGCTATGGTTTTCCAGATGTCACGTACAGATGTGAGAGTTGGACTATAAAGAAGTTTGACCACCGATGAATTCATGCTTTTGAACGGTGGTGGAGAAGACTCTTGAGAGTCCCTTGGACTGCAAGGAGATCAAACCAGTCAGTCCTAAAGGAAATCAATCCTGAATATTCATTGGAAGGATTGGTGCTGAAGCTGAAACTTCAATACTTTGGCTACCTGATGCAAAGAACTGACTCATTGGAAAAGACCGTAATGTTGGGAAAGATTGAAGGTAAGAAGAGAAGGGGATGACAGAGAATGAGATGGTTGGATGGCATCACTGACTCAATGGACGTGAGTTTGACTCAGGGATAGTGAAGGACAGGGAAGCCTGGCATGCTGCACTCCATGGGGTCCCAAAGAGTTGGATATGACAGCAAATGAATAACAACAACAAAGGAGCTATAGATAGAGAGGGCTGCTTTGGGAGAAGTTGCAATGTTTGAGAAAGTTCAATGACTACCCTACTCTGCTGTTTCCTCCTATTCTCTTCCCGGAATTCCCCAACCCCTGAACCTAACTAGATACAGAAGAGTAACAAGCAAAGATCATCTATTGCTAGGATGATCATTTTCTTTTTCGCCTTTGACTTATTAACAGAATTTCTATGATCAAACTGCCTTTGTGCTCCTGGGATGGACACAACTTTATTATCTTTCACTATTTTTATACATCCAATATTATATTTAGGATTTTAGCAACAATATCCACGAATAGAATTTACCAATGTCCTATAGTTTTTCTTTGCTGTACTCAGGTTTTAGCACTGACTTTGGAAGACTTGAAATTTTCCCTTTCTATGTGTGATCTAAAACTGTTCAGGTCACCAAGATGTTGTTTGTAGGTTTGAAAGAATTGATGTGTGAAATTGAGGCACGCGTTTTTGGTGATGTGAGTGTGACTGTGGTTTTCTTCTGTATTAATTGATTTACTTAATTTGTTGTTACTTTTTCATTTATATTTTCATAGAAAATCATTCATCTTGCAAAGAATAAAATTTATATATTCTGTATATTCTTATTTTACTTCTGTCAGTTAGTTTCCTTGCTTTCAATTTTAGTTTGTTTTTTATACATCTAGTTTTTAACTTGCTATCTTCCTGGTCAATACTTTTAGCTTTATAGTTTCCTCATGTTTCTTGTATAAGGTAGCTATAAGTTTATCTATTACATTCTATTTTCATGCCAACAACTGGCTATTGGGTTCCTTTTTTGCATATTAATTGATCTTGGTTTTATTTCTGTTAATTCTCTCAGTTTTTATCTTTTCTTGCTATTTATTGAATACTTAACTGTTATCTTCATTTTTTTCTCTTACAGTTTTAAGATCATGAATTTACTCTAAGGACAATGTTGGCTATATAGCCCATAGGTTCTAATTTGTGCTTTTTATTCTATATTATTATCCTGTAAATACCTTGACCAAAATGTTGACAAAGGTGGCTTTTATTTTGTTTTTCCTATTACCAGATGGTTCTAAATCTCTGCTTTTTAAATCTCTGCCTTGTGCATTTTCTGATATGAGTGACTAGTTAAGCACATATTCAAATGCAGAACTTTAAAACTAATTGTATGACCCTAAGAATTAAGTTCTTTCACTTCTGACTGGTAAAGCAATAAAATTAATATGTACATATTACAAATCTGCCCAGAACTCTACCACTTTTTAAAATTTTCATTGACTATTCTTTTACCAATTGTTCTATTTCAAAGATAGAATAGTTTATGAATTTATATACACATATATAATACATATAAAATACAATAAATTGATTTTAAGATAAACTTTTTTTAACATTAAAACCTCTGACAGAAAACAGCAAAATTCTATAAAGCATTTATCTTCAATAAAAAATAAATTAATAAAAAATAAAAATATTAATAACATATTAAAAAAAATAAAAAATATGCCTCTGAAATTGAAAGGCATAGTTTAATAAGCAGATTTTCCTTAGTGATAAGTAAAGCAACAGTGTATCTTTACATTTATAGCATCAGCTTCAATGAAATATGGTATTAGTATATCAGAAACAGTTTATTATAATCTGAGATATAATGTTATAGTAAAATTAAGTTCATTGTGTAAAAACCACATATTAATCATTATGTTTGCCCCTAATATTTAGGACTATTTTACTAATAACTTTTACTATATGGAATTATATTTTGAGAATGTAATTTAATCAAACTATTTCTGAATTCTTGAAATAAAGAGATAGTATATTATACTACAGAGAATACTATACTGGGATTCAGGATACATTATTTGTATGATCTTTGAGAGCTACTTAATACTATATTCTTTAAATGGAAGTTTGTGAGACTGGACTAAGATAACTAGATCATCTTGTAGCTCTATGAATTCTAATAGTATGTGAATACATTGACTCTAGGAAGCATAGGCTAGCCTCACTGTTTCCATTTTATGATGTAGGTTATGGATGCATGAGAAAGTGAGGTTTCAAATTTGTGCTTGCTATTTCATTTCCTCTAATAAGTAGGGTTTAGAAATTAAGGGAATGGCAGTGTCATTGGCCTGAATAAAATAGGTGGAAACCAGTTTCTGTGAGTTGAGAGATTCTCCAATCTGAAAAGTGAGAACAGCTGCTTCCAAACTATTATCAGTGTGATGTGCTGGGAGCCAAAGTTTGCATTAACATGGGCACTCAACCCACTCTTTGATCTGTGCTAGCTGTATGACATGTTTGGATTATCTCAAAGTGAGAACCTATTTTTTTTTTTTTCCTCCATAGATCAGAAGTATCAGTGTACAAACTTCCTACTTATGGCAACTGGACAAAGTTCAGTGACTCAGAGGAAAAAGAATTACACAAACAGGAGTCAAGTCATTGGAGATTTGAACACTAGAGCAAAGCAGCGCCAGCAGATCCCCTGCTAATGGTGAAGAAACCCTTGCAGGCTGTGGTTCTGTGGCAAAACCTCTTCTGCCCAATTCCTGTTCTGCAAACTTAATGGAGTCTTCGAAGAACAAGGATTTGCCAAGACAGTGCTTAGGAAATCAGCACTTTTCTTCTTTACAGTTCAGAAAAATTTAGAACTCTATTTTTTCTAAAGGTTTCCTTCTGAGTTATTTCAGTTACTGAATTACTAAAAGATTCTTCTCTTTATTTTTGGTTTCTAGTGATTCCTTCATTTAGATATAACAGAGTTTTATCACAAAAATATTGGTTACATTGAAAAATTTGGTGAAAAGATAGGGACACTGTGGACCCCATGTAAACATGTTAGTCACCTCATTTCAAATCAGTGACTTTTTATTCTATATCTAAGTCATGAAAGCCACTAAGGTATGCGCTAGAAAGACTGCAATAATGCGTGAGACATAAACACTGCCCTCGAGGTGATTAAAAGACAAGTGCGCAAATCAACAGAGCACATGGTAGGCTAAGAACTGTGCCATAATAGTAATTCACCACCCTACATGGATCCTGGTAATTCTGTGTGGAGTAAATCACAGCAATGCTTTCTTAGGTCAATCACCCGAGGCAATAGAAATAAAAGCAAAAATAAACAAATGGGACCTAATCAAACTTTAAGTTTTTGCAGAGCAAAAGAAACCATAAACAAAATGTGTGGTGCCTGTAGACACCCTTCCCTTGTTCTGGTATTTTCCACAAGGATGTATCCATCAGCTATTTCCGTGACCACTAAAAATAAAGGTCATTATCTTCAATTGCATCCTCATTAACCAGATTTACTGTTTTCTGTGCATTTTTGTAATGGTTATATTATCACTAAAATTTTCCCTTTCAAACTTGACTTTGAGGCCTGGTATTTAAAAAATGGCTTTGATCAAATGCACACTCTGCAAGTTATTACAAACATGGAGTGATAATACGTATTCCTTTATCAGGGAGATGTCTGTGATTCAAAGTAAATCTTAAGAATGGCTGGGGGAGGGAACATGAAAATAGATTATATCTTCTAATGTTACCTACCATGTGACAAGATAAATGAGCTTACACAATAAAAACAAAAACAATAACACAATCCGTATTCATCAGTGATATTACATGACACTTGAATTTAGAATTTCAGAAATGAAGCTGATGAGATTAATACAAATTACTGATGAAACATAATGTAGATAGGAAGAATATAACATTTACATTGAACAGATTTTCTATACATTCCCTACCCCCTTTTTCAGTTTCAGTATTTTGAAGAATCTCAGAGAAAATTTACAGATCTTGTGACCAGTAATGAACTTCAGATCTTGTACCTGGTACAAGAGTAAGTTTGTTGTAGCTATCACAGTCTATGATTTACATTAGAAGAGAATGGGGTTTTTAGTGCTTAAAAAGCAAATGGTTTATTATCCTTTAGCTGTAGTTCAACTACAAATTCTATAGGAAACTTTTCCTTTTCCTGATACTGGGAGAATCACCCATTCTATGTGTTCTTATAAACATCTCATCTTACAATTCACAGTGTTAAGTAAGCATTCACTTGCTTCTGTCCATGGGCTTCCCTGGTGGCTCAGATGGTAAAGAATCCTCCCTTGGGATATGGGAGACCTGGATTCAATCCCTGGGTTGGAAAGATCCCCTGGAGGAAAGCATGACAACCCACACCAGCATTCTTGCCTGGAGAATCCCCATGGACAGAGGAGCCTGGTGGGCTACAGTCCGAGGGGTCCCAAAGAGTCAGATATGACTGCAACTAAGCAGAGGACACAGCACAAGAGAGTCGACTTGTGCTGAATTCATTCCCTGCTGAATTCCCAGTGATCTGCAGAGTGGACGGAGTATGGTAAGTCTGGAGTCTGCAGTACAAAAATAGAGGTAAACTGTACTGGTAGGCTGCAGTCCATGGGGTCGCTAAGAGTCAGACACAACTGAGCAACTTCACTTTCACTCTTCACTTTCATGCATTGGAGAAGGAAATGGCAACCCACTCCAGTGTTCTTGCCTGGAGAATCCCAGGGATGGGGGAGCCTGGTGGGCTGCTGTCTATGGGGTCGCACAGAGTTGAACACGACTGAAGTGACTTAGCAGCAGTAGCATACTGTACCCATGTTTCTTGAGTTAAGGATATGATACGTTGCTAGAAATATTTTCACTCCTCATATGAGAATAAAGGTTATCAAATTACAAAACAGACATGACAGTGCAATCATTCTCAGAACAGTCCATTGACTACATGCCCCACAGGCTTTTGCAACATCTGGGAAAAAATAAAATTAATTAAAAGGGCTAATGTTTAAGCAGAAATTTCCATTCCATTCCAAATACATGTTCACATAGGCATCCATACCCTTTAGTGTCTAAAAATTCATTAACAGAGAAGAGGTATGTTTATTTTTCAGATAGACAAAGATTCAACTCAGATATATGGCCCAGTCTTTAAGGGAATGAAAAGGAAATGGGTAAGAAGAATTTGACTCTATAAAATAGTTTTAAAGTTGTATGAGAATGTTTGCCATGAAAGTTAAGAGTCAGGAAAAAAGAAAATCCCCTTTCTAAACTTAACTCAATTTTGGTACTTTGGCACTTGACAACCACCTTTTTATTTTGTCCAGCTTTCTCATGCCTTCCTCTCATCTCAGAAAAATAAATGCTTTTCTTTGCTGAAGCTAGTCCCTCTATTTCTACCTCAATATGCTTGTGTTCATTGACATCTGTCATTTCTTCTGCCACTCTTTTATATCAGATTTTTTTTAACTCATAAAAATTATTCTCCCTCTCTCTTTTTTTGTCCAGTATATTTATACCTTTGGTGTTAAAATTAAAAATAAAATTCAATAGCTCCTCTGTGTGTGGTTGCTTCAGTCATGTCTGACTCTTTGCAACCTTATGGACTGTAGCCTCCCAGGCTTCCCTGTCCATGGGAATTCTCCAGGCAAGAATACTGGAGTGGTTTGCTATTTCCTCCTCCATGGGATTCTCCCAACCCAGGGACTGAGCCTCCGTTTCTTATGTCTCCTGCATTGGCAGGTGGGTTTTTTACCTCTAGCTCCACCTGAGACGCCCAATAACTCCTGGAAAGGAATGAAAAATGTTCAACTATTCCCATAGTTGTATTTTTAAAGCTTTATTTATTTGTATTGAAGTGTAGCTGATTTACAATGTTGTGTTAGTTTCAGGTGTACAGCAAAATGACTCAGTTATATATACAATTTTTTTTTCAGATTCTTTTCCCTTATGTGCTTTGCTCAGCCACTCAGTTAGGTTTGGCTCTTTGCAACCCCATGAACTGTAGCCCACCAGGCTCCTCTTTCCATGGGGATTCTCCAGGCAAGCATACTGGAGTGGGTCACCATGCCTTCCTCCAGGGCATCTTCCCAAACTGGGGATAGAATCCAGGTCTCCTGCATTGCAGGTAGATTCTTTACTGTCTGAGCCACCAGACAAGCTCTTAAGGTTCTTACAAAAAATTGAGTAGAGTTCTCTGTGCTATACTGTAGGTCCTTGTTGGTTATCTATTTATACATAGTGTTGTGTATCTGTTAATCTCAAACTCCTAAATTACCCCTTCCATCCTTTCCCTTTGGTAACCACACGTTTGTTTTCTATAGCTGTAGATCTGTTTCTTTTTTATTATATAAATTCACTTGTATCATTTCTTCCTTAAATTCCATATAAGTACATGATGGTGTGATCACTCACCTAGAGCCAGACATACTGGAGTGTGAAGTCAAGTGGGCCTTAGAAAGCATCACTACAAACAAAGCTGGTGGAGGTGATAGAATTCTAGCTGAACTATTTCAGATCCTAAAAGATTAAAGTGCTGCACTCAGTGTGCCAGCAAATTTGGAAAACTCAGCAGTGGCGACAGGCCTGGAAAAGGTAAGAATTCATTCCAATGCCAAACAAGGGCAATACCAAAGAATGTTGAAACTACCACGTGATTGCACTCATCTCACATGATGGCAAGGTCATGCTCAAAATTCTCCAAGCTGGGTTTCAAGAATATGTGAACCGAGAACTTCCTGATGTACAAGCTGGATTTAGAAAAGGCAAAGGAACCAGAGATCGATTACTATCATAGAAAAAGCAAGAGAATCCAGAAAAACATCTACTTCTGCTTCATTGACTACATTGCTGCTGCTAAGTCACTTCAGTCGTGTCCAACTCTGTGTGATCCCATAGACGACTTCTCTTCTTCTTGACTACATTAAGCCTTTGCTAGTGTGGATCACAACAAACTGGAAAAGTCTTCAAGAGATGGGAATACCAGACCACCTTACCTGCCTCCTGAGAAATCTGTTTGCAGGTCAAGGAGCAACAGTTAGAACTAGACATGGAACAACAGACTGGTTCCAAATTGAGAAAGGAATATGTCAAGGCTGTATATTGTCACCTTGCTTATTTAACTTATATGCAGAGCACATCATGTGAAATGCTGGGCTGATGAAGCACAAGCTGGAAACAAGATTGCCGGGAGAAATATCAATAACCTCAAATATGCAAATGACATCACCTTTATGGCAGAAAGCAAACAGGAACTGAAGAGCCTTTTGATGAAAGTGAAAGAGGAGAGTGAAAAAGTTGGCTTAAAGCTCAACATTCAGAAAACAAAGATCAGGGCATCCAGTCCCATCACTTCATGACAAATAGATGGGGAAACAATGGAAACAGTGATAGATTTTATTTTCTTGGGATCCAAAATCAGATGGTCACTGCAGCCATGAAATAAAAGGTGCTTGCTCCTTGGAAGAATAGTTATGACCAACCTAGAGGGTGTATTAAAAAGCAGACATTACTTTGCCAACAAAGGTCCATCTAGTCAAAGCTATGGTTTTTCCAGTAATCATGTATGAATGTGAGAGTTGGACCATAAAGAAGACTGAGCACCAAAGAACTGATATTTTTGAATTGTGGTGTTGGAGAAGACTCTTGAGAGTCCCTCGGACTGTGAGGAGATCAAACCAGTCAATTCTAAAGGAAATCAATCCTGAAAATTCATTGGAAGGACTGATGCTGAAGTTGGAACTCCAATACTTTGGGCACCTGATGTGAAGAGTCGACTCATTGGAAAAATCCCTGATTCTGGGAAGGGTTGAAGCCACGAGGAGAAGGGGAAGACAGAGGATGAGATGATTGGATGGCATCACTGACTCAATGGACATGAGTCTGAGAGTGCTCTGGGAGATGGTGAAGGACAGGGAAGCCTGGCATGCTGCAGTCCATGTGGTCATAAAGAGTGGGACATGACTGAGAGACTGGAGAACAACAACAAATATAAGCACAAAGTAAAATGATGCAAAGTTTATGCAAAGCAGATCATCAAAACTTAAAAAATTTGGCAACACAAATTCAATAAGGGATGGTTCAACAGGCCGTTTCATGGTGAAAATGGAGCAACCTCTGTGAATAGGAATTTGGTACTCTCTATACAAATTTCCCTGATAGATCAGTTGGTAAAGAATCTGCCTTCAATGCAGGATACCCCAGTTCGATTCCTGGGTGAGGAGATTCACTGAAGAAGTGATAGGCTACCCAATCCAGTATTCTTGGGCTTCCCTTGTGGCTTAGCTGGTAAAGAATCCGCCTGCAATAATTGGGACCTGGGTTCGATCCCTGGGTTGGGAAGATCCCCTGGAGAAGGGAAAGGCTACCCACTCCAGTATTCTGGCCTGGAGAATTCCATGGACTCTATAGTCCATGGGATCACAAAGAGTTGAACACAATTGAGTGATTTTCACTTTCATACAAATTTAAAATGTAATTATTAGTCTAGGAGTTTTACACAAAAATATATAGCATTGATTTCATTGTCATGGTTTATAATAACAAAAAAAGTTTGTGAAGAGTTCATTGTCATGGTTTGCAAAGGTAATATGTAAAAAATATCAAAAAGTAAATGTACAGTAGTAAGGCATTCATTCAAAAGTAGAAAATATAGGCTACAGTCCAGCTAAGAGTACTCAGCGCATCATGCATTAAATAATGGAGGATACAGTACAGTCGGACACGAACTTAGCAGTATCAGCAGAAGCAAGGCATTCATTAAATATGTTATTGTCATACAGAAACTAGGATGAAGCTGCTCAGAAAAGTAAGTGGTGATGTGGAAAATATCACTGTCCAAAATATTTGTAGTTTTGTTTACTTTTTAAAATCAGTGTATGGAGATATGTACAAACATACACATATATCACTTATAATGCATTTCTATACAACACATAAAAATTATTTTCAGGAATTACTTTTTAGAAGTCAAACTGGAGGTGCCAAAATATTTTACATTTTTCAGTCTATATCTTAGTATTATGGTTTAAATTTTTTGCTGTTACTTTCATAATTAAGTTTATTTATATAATTGATGGGATAGAGTTTGAACTAAAACAAAAACCTCATCATTTAAATTCAGGTTGTCACTTTTATTCTTGATGTTGTTTATAACTCTGATCATTGTGTAAAATAAAAATAACAGCAATATTGAAAGGCTGCCTTCTTTCTCCCCTGTGTGTCTATATGCTATTACCTAGGAGCACTCAATGTTAATATTTTGGTGACCTTTCTTCCAGGGCACATCTCCTGGTTCTTGCCTGGACTTCCCACTGGCCCTAAGGAGAGGGATTCATGGCAGGTAGGAGCTCTGGCTATGGAGTCACTGTAACCCTGTACCTTACTGTCCATGTGACTCTGGTCAACTTACCTAAAAATTCATGGTGCCTCTGTGTTCTCTTATGCTTCATGGAACCTATTAATGTTGTCATGGAAAAGGGAAAATCCAGGCATATCACAGAAATATCTGGGACATAGTAAGTGCTCATTGTGTGTTCTCAGTCAATAAGCTGTGTCCAACTCTTTGCGACTCTATTGACTGCAGCCCACCAGGCTCCTCTGACCATGGGGTTTTCCAGACAAGAATATTGGAGCAGGTTGCCATTTCCTAATCCAGGGGACCTTCCCAACTCAGGGATTGAGCTTGCATCTCTTGTGTCTTCTGCTTTGGCAGGTAGATTTTTTACCACTGTGCCACCTGTGAAAGCCAAGTGCTCATTAGAGGTGATTATTATCCCCATATTCAGACCATTCTATTCTATTTTTCCTCTCCCCCTCCTATAGTTCTTCAAGCTCCCCATCATTAAAGCCACATCATGACCTTGCCATGCTCTCCATTTATTATTCTCTCATGTTCCCTCCTTGAGTCTAGGTTGCCTTCTGTGTTGCTACTTCCTTTAACTACCACACTGCCCTCTATCCTTCACCATATAGCTTTTATCTGCATTATTCTGCTAGAACTGTTCCATAAACACTTGCTAAAAGCTCAATGTAGTCATTAAATAAAATGACAATTCCTTAGCACTGTGCAAGCTTTTGACTGCATTTCAAGCATTCCTGCTGATCTTTCATTTCTTCCCTTGGTTTTCTTGACAGTTTTCTCAATACCTTTCAAATGAGCCTCTTTAACTCATTTAACCTTCCTCTAAATGCACAAGTCCATGTACTTCTTTGATGATTTTGTTTTTCCTTTTATATTTTATCCATTGGCAAGAGCATTCAACTCAAGGCTTGAGCTTTCAAGGCTTTGAGGAGTACTCCCAAACCTTTATAGCCCATCTTGTGATTTCCATAGTCCTCGTCCTACATTTTCAAATGACTTGTGACATTTTCAGTTGAGATGGACATCAAGCTTCCACAAAGCATAATTCTTCTTTCTTCACTTCCATCTGGGTTCTTCTTTTTGGTAAAGAAAATTCATCTTTTTCTATCACTTAAAAAAACTTATTGTCATTTTGACTCTATCCTTTCCCATGCTCCCACATCCAGCAGTTTGCTAACATCAATTTCACTCTTTAAACAGTTTCTAAGCTGCTCTCAGTTCTTTCTTTGGCCATGATCTAAGTTGAGGTCTTTATGACCTTTCCCCCCTACTACTTGAAAAGCCTTTGAACTGGTATCTATGCTTTAATCTCTTCCTCCCCTTTAAACTTTCCTAAATAGTACTTTTGAATGAATTTCTTATTCTCCCAGTTTTTGATGCTTTCTTCACTTATTATCCACCACCATTGAGGCAGTTTTAGTATAATTATAAAAGATGTGGTCTTTGAAGCCAGCTTCCCTGGATATGAATTCTAGCTCCACCACTTAGTAGCTGAGGAAACTTGGGAAAATTGCTTAATCTTTCTGTGCTTTCATTTTCTCATCTGTGGAATGGAGATAATAATGGTACCTATCTCATAATGTTGTCAGGATGAAAAAAAATAATACCTACTGTAAACTTTGTGTGGATAAAAGCAGCATCCAGTTCCTTTTCGAATCCTCTAGTGTGCCCAGCAGGGCTTCCCTGATGGCTCAGTGGGTAAAGACTCTGCTTACAATGCAGGAGACACAGGAGACAACTTAGATCCCTGGGTCAGGATCCCCTGAGAAGGAAATGGCATCCCACTCCAGTATTCTTGCCTGAAAAATCCCATAGACAGAGGAACCTGCCGGACCACAGTCCATGGGGTCACAAAAGAGTCGGACATGACTGAGCAACTAAACTCACACACAGAGGGCTTGGCACAGTGCTTTGCGTGTGGCAGATTTTCCCATAAATGTCCACTGCATAAGTGACTAAACACATAGAAAAAGGAAACCTTAGAATGTAAAAGATAGTAGAAAATTACCAAACTAAATTTAGGAAAAATAAAAGGAATTAATATTAACATAAATGTATTATCTGAAGCTATAATACCTATATAAAATATGAACTAAATAGATCCTACACTGAGTTGTTAATCCTTTGTAAAAGAAGGTGAATGCATGTAAACATTAAATATAAATTTAAGAATGTCAAAATAATCTCCTGTAATCTAAAGATGATTGAGCTAGAAAGGTAGAAACATTTTCAGAATCTCTGGAGTAGAATATATTGCAAGGCTTGAAAAATACACTCTTCTTTGTTAAAATAGCCTTTGAGAAAAACCCATTATTTTAGAAAAATTTACTCTTAAGTCACTGCATAACTATCTACCATTGTCATTTCTGGTACTCAGAATTATCTATTATTATTCTGCTGCAAAATCAAACTAGAAAAAAATATGTTGCTTTAAAATATTTGCCTTTGAATGAAGCTATACAGAATGAGAAGAACATTCATCTACTAAAAAAGGAAGGGTCACAAGAATGAAATTGCTAAATGTCAACAAATAAATTTTAAAACAGCATATTTGTGTATCCACAAATAAATGAAAAATAATGCAATATATATGACAGTTAAATAGTCAAATATGTAATCACAATTTCTTTTGTAAAAAAGTTACTACAAATTAATTCTTAGAAGATGTACACCCCTATGTAAAATTGGGTTGATGACATGAGAATAGGTCGAATAAAAGGAGTAATGTCCAAAAGATACTCATTTAGACAAACATGAACACTTGCTTTCTATCAAAAATTATATACAAATCTTCTTGTCATATTATACATATATTAATAACCTAGTATTGCTGAGGGTACAGTAAAAATGATTATTATCTGTGCCAATGAAGGATGTATGTTGTTCTTGTTGTTCTGATGCTAAGCCATGTCCAACTCTTTGTGATCCTATGGATGCAGTATGCCAGATATCCCTGTCGTTCAGTATCTCCCAGATTTTGCTGAAACCCATGTCCATTGAGTTGGTGATGCTATCCAACAATTTCATCCTCTGTTGCCCTCTTCTCCTGCTCTCAATCATTCCCAACACAGAGGTCTTTTCCTCTGAGTCAGCACTTCCCATCAGGTGGCCAGTGTACTGGAGCTTCAGCTTCAGCAGCAGTCCTTCCAATGAATATTCAGGGTTGATTTCCAATAGGATTGACTGCTTTGATCTCCTTGCAGTCCAAGGGACTCTCAAGAGTCTTGCCTACCACCACAATTCAAAAGGAACAATTCTTCAGCACTCAGCCTTCTTTATGGTCCAACTCTCACATCTGTACTGACTACTGGAAAAACCATAGCTTTGACTATATGGACATTTGTCCCCAAAGTGATGTGTCTGCTTTTTAATATGCTGTCTAGGTTTGTCATAATTTTCCTTCCAAGAAGCAAGCATTTTTTAAATTTCATGGCTGCAGTCACCGTCTGTAGTGATTTTGGAGCCCAAGAAAAGAAAATCTGTCACTATTTCCAGTCACTGTTTCCACTTTTTTCCCCTTCTATGAAAAAGTGAAAGAGGAGAGTGAAAAAAACTGGCTTAAAACTCAACATTCAGAAAATTAAGATCATGGCATTTGGTATCATCACTTCATGACAAATAGAAGGGGAAGGATGTATAAACTGATAGAATTTACTAGAAGTGATTTGTTAACATGGATTTTTAAAATGAATTAATACTATTTGTAAAGTTTAAAAATAAAATAAAATAAAAAAAATAAAGTGAACCTTTTTATTTTTTTATTCAACAAATATTTCGTAACCATCTGGCATTGTTTGTGGTACTTGGGATAAAAGACAAACATACTATAAACTATCAAAGAGATAGAAAATCATGGAAAGGGTCAGAAATGTTTGAAGAAAAGTAAAAATAGAATAAGCAAATAGGTAGTACCTTGAGATGCTCTCTAACATATGAAAGTTAGGGAGTTCCCCGCTGGGGTAGGTATAATTTGAGCATAGAATTGAATGAAAGGAAGGAGTTAGTGGTGGGGTCATGGCTAGCTGAAGGAGCATATTGCAGACAAAAGGAGAGGCAAAAACAAAGACCCTAAGTGTGTTTGGGACCAGGAAGCTCATGCATCAAGTGCAGAGGACACAGTGGCATGAGAAGAGGTTGGGCAGGTGGCCAGGACCCTGATCTAGTAGGATCTTCCTCTAGGTGGTGGTTAAAAACATCAATTTTTTCTGGGTATAATAAGAAGCCATTGAGATATTTACATATGGGAGTAACATAATGTGATTTCTTTTTTTTTTTTTTAATAGGTTTCTGTCTGGAAAATAGACTACAGAAGGATCAGGGAAAGGATGGACCCAAGGTTAGGGAGACTATTATCCAATAATATTTTAGGACTCAGAATCCCTTGGAATCTGTACTGTAAATGCTCTGTCAGTTTTCTGGTTGATTTACTGGAAGTTCTTAAAAATAAGTTTTTCTCTGTTTTGATAGTCTTATTTTAATTAAAAACAGGCATATCCACTGTCACTTCTGTTGCATCCTACCACATCTGGAATTGTGCTTTAGAGCAGTCTGAGTTTTTTAATAAATGTTTTCTAGGAAAAAAAGTTGCTGGGAAAGTCTTTAGCCTAATTCCTGCACTAAGTGATAGTATTTCTCACCAGAATTTTGCAGATGAGCTAGACAAGACCCAAGAGGTTAAAAGTCTTCTCAAAAAGCTCAGAGCTACTAAGTGGATAAATGCAGACTGTAGCTAAGCTCGTGTCTCTCCACTAGCACTTGGAGATCTTCCCTTATGGATGACACTGCATACTGAGGAAGATGGAATATTTGGGTTTCTTGATCTGAGGAGTCTGGGGGTGTGACTGTGAGTGTGTGTGTATGTGTGTGTGTGTGTGTGTGTGTGTGTGTGGTAGCAGTGGTGGTGGTAGTTTGATGCAGAAGGCTACCCAGCCTGCCACGAGCCAGGCTACTGGTTAGGTGTCATTTAAAGCATCTATCTAGCCTCATGATGACCCTGGAAATGTATTAGAACAGAAGAATTACCCAAATTCCTTAGGCAAAACCAAATTTCTTATTTTCTAGGAAAAAAGCATCCAACAGGTTTCTTGGATATCAAATCACTTTGCAAAATAATATTTTGATGACTTAAGTGTGAACAAATCAGAAACACATGTTTTCAGTTTCCTGGGGAATAATGATTGCTTTAAAATTAACCTAAAGGTGCCAGGTGGAGTTTAGATTTTATTAAGTCTCTAACATTTGGGAAATAGTTCAAGATGTTGGACCCAATGAGCATCTGGATTCATCCAGTCCTGATATAAATTAGATATCACAAACACGTGTCGAGTTGTGTGGCTTTGATCTCCTTTCAAAAGGGATTGGATTCTGGGGACCTAACTTGCTCTCACAAATGGAAGTTCAGTGTGTGCCTGAATTTTCCTTCTCTCCACTAATATTTTCCATTAACTCCTGGGAACATGGATGAACATTTGGAAACCCAGTTTAGGAATGTGGCATGACCAAAGGAACTTCATATTTAAAAATTAATAAGTAAAAATGTTAATGATAATCACAAATCTGCTCAGAGGGCCTTTTAAATTGGTAGTTAACTTTTAGAAACTGTTCTCATTGAGAAATCATGGATCATATTTTTGTGAACATTCCAATATAGTTAGGATTCATGATCATAGGAAGTCATGAAGCATAGACATGTATAAGAAATTTCCTTCAAATCTTATTCAGTACTATAGAAAAAAAATTATAAAAAAAGAACTTCAAAGGAAACACCTCTTTGGACTTTAGCTCACCTTGAAATACTGGTTATAAATGACATGTGTGTTTCTTAGTCACTCAGTTATGTCTGACTCTTTGTGATGCCATGGACTGTAGCCTGCCAGGCTCTTCCATCCATGGGATTCTGTAGGGAAAAATACTAGAGTGGGTAGCCATTCTCTCTTTCAGGGGATCTTCCCGATCCAGAGACTAAACCCAGGTCTCCTGAATTGCAGGCAGATTCTTCACCATGTGAACCACCAGGGAAGCCATCTGTTCAGTTCAGTTCAGTTCAGTTGCTCAGTTGTGTCCGACTCTTTGCGACCCCATGAATTGCAGCATGACAGGTCTCCCTGTCCATCACCAACTCCCAGAGTTCACTCAAACTCATGTCCATCGAGTCGGTGATGCCATCCAGCCATCTCATCCTCTGTCGTCCCCTTCTCCTCCTGCCCCCAATCCCTCCCAGCATCAGGGTCTTTTCCAATGAGTCAACACTTTGCATGAGGTGGCCAAAGTATTGGAGTTTCATCCTCAGCATCAATCCTTCCAGCGAACTGGTCTCCTTTAGGATGGACTGGTTGGATCTCCTTGGAATCCAAGGGACTCTCAAGAGTCTTCTCCAACACCACAGTTCAAAAGCATCAATTCTTCAGTGTTCAGCCTTCTTCACAGTCCAACTCTCACATCCATACGTGACCACTGGAAAAACTATAGCCTTGACTAGATGGACCTTTGTTGGCAAGGTAATAGCTCTGCTTTTCAATATACTGTCTAGGTTGGTCATAACTTTCCTTCCAAGGAGTAAGCCATAAATGACATGAAACCAGTCTAATGCTGACTAATGCTATTTGGTCTAAATTGATCATATTTTACAGACACCGAGTGAGTTTTATTTAATAGAGCATCATATATTATCTTATTTTCCCAACAATTTTAACTTTCTCTTACATTTGTGTGTATAAATTTTTTCTCCACAGGTATAGTCACTATGACTCTTCTAATTTGCTGGAAGTGGCTACGCCATGGAAGGCAGGAGTCACAGGTGTCTGAGCTGGCAGAGCCTGACTCATGCCACAAGACTGAGTTGCATTTCTTCCTCTAGAGTTGCAAAGAATCATGAAAATTACTCTCTTCTCTTGGTCTTATAATATTCATCCATTTCCCTTTATATCCTAGCTGAACCTAGAGGTTGTTTGCCTCAAAGGTCCCCAGTTTCAATTTTGCCAGGGGGAATTTCAAAGCTATTCTGCCTATTTTTATACACATCTATCCTAGTTTCAAATGATTATTTCAATTTTTAATTCATTTTTCATTATTTCTATAGTTAAGACAGAATTGAGTATGATAAAATATAATTTTTTTTAAAAAATAGCAAGTTCAGAGACTGGTGGAAGACTTCAAAACTAAACTGAATAATACTCTTGAAGTATTTTAAGAATTCTTAGATAAGAAAGTAAAAATGTTTTGTGAACTAAATAGAAAGATGTTGGTGAAACATCTTTCATCTGACTGATTTTTTTTTTCTTTTTAACAGTTTTTCTTTGGGGAACACCTGAAGAATGTCTATGAACGGAAAGTTCTTTGAATAATAAAATAAATAAATTCAATAATAATAATATATAATAATATGTTGTATATAATATATAATATAATATATTTTATTTTATATAATAATAATCAAATAAATTCAAATAAAGCTTTGAATTACCCTTACTTCTATTGCAATTTTATTCTGTATTAATTAATAATCTATTTTGTGTGGTACAAAATTATCATACATATTCATCACAAATCATCTACCAGTTTTCTGACCTCAAAGCTTATTATTTATCTTCTCTATGACCTAGTGTCCTCAAAGCAGAAAAAAATAATACGACTCTTTGATAAAGTGATTTCATGCATGAAAAGCACTTACAACTATCCCCAACACATAGTAAGAGTTCAATGCCTTATTATTACTATTATTAGGATCTACAATTGTGAATTTAGCCTATAAAATAATCGGAGAAAACTATATAAGAAATTTGATTGCTACAAAGTACCATATTGGGTAGGTCAAATCTGAGTTTACAATGGTGGAAAACCTAGAGGTAAAAATCTCACTGAGGGAGCCAAATAGATTGGTGGTAGCAAAATGATATTAGATCCAAAAGGTTTTTAGATTTATATTTTGAAAAGATAATTGAAAAATGAATTGTAGAGGGGCAAGAGTGAATACTGGGAAACCAGATCGGAGGCTGTTGTAATAACACAGATGAGAGTTGGTTTTTCAACTAGAGTCGTGGTAATGGAGTTAGAGGAAAATAGACAGGTTGAAGATCCACCTTAGAGGTAAGTAGGCCCTTCAGCATCTGTTGATGGATTGCTTCTGCCTGGTAAGGGTGAGGAAATTCAAAGAATTAAGAATTAAGCAGGCATCTCCCTTCCCTCTTTAAATTTTTGTTTGTTTTTACAACAGAATATTTGGTGATACATTTATTGAGATGAGGAACGATGGGAGAGAAATGAGTTTCGGATCCAAGAGGTCAAGGTCCCAATGAGGTGTGAAGCAAGGGCCCTGGACCAGAGATGTGCAATTGGATGTACTGCATTTATAAAGGGCTTTAACTCAAAGCCATGAAGAAGATTGTATGGAGATAGGGTTGAGACAGAGACAAGGAAAGAAATCCATGACTTCCACCTTTGCAAGACTGACATTAAGAGGGAACACATTCTAGCAGAGAAAGCTCAGAATGAATGACTTGGTAGAAAACCAAGATGAGATGGATTAAGAGGTGAAAAACAAAGCAAAACAAACAAACAAAAAAATAACTACTCTCTGAAGGCACATAAGATCATGTCTCTCTTCCTGCATTATCCAGTACTGACTAGATAAACATCTCTTCTCCATAGTCATATCCACAGGGTTCGTTAAGGTGAGCTGAGACAGCAGCTTTTCTCAGCAGGCGTTAGCAAGGCAAATAACAGGTTGTTTCAGATAACAAGGACTCCCGTTAAGTGGCGACCACAATGGTAATGTTAAGATAGGAACCAGAGATCTTCAGGTGTGTGGCCCTTGCATTCAGGTGTTTTGGGTGGGAGAAAAGTCTTTGTAACCAATAGGCCTTATTCCTCTATCATAATGTGAGCTGGACTAGCTGGAAACACAGTCTAGAAACCTTTCGACTCCATGCTTCATCTCTACAAGCTTATTTAAGGCAGGGCCAATCAACAAACTTCCAAAAACTATTCAGTGGCATACTGGCTCTTTTAATGATGTTAGTCTACACTGTGATACAGACATCAGCAGCATTACAAATATAAATACTTTATGCCTCCATAGTATCGCTTAGCTTTCAAGCCAGAGTACTTGCTTTACTCTTTTCCGTAGCTCTAGCAATGTAGCCTGCATCTGGCAGAGAGTGGAAACTTAAAACAGAATTTCTTGAATGAGTAAAAAAAATAAATAGCCAATGCTGAGTGCTAAGGAAATAGAAATAAAGATGACAGAAGAAAACCTTAACTTCTAATATGAAAATTCTTTACATAGATAAAATGATGTTTTATCTATGTCCTATGCAAAGTATCAATACATTTATAATACTATTATAATTGCAAAGCATCTTCCTGAGCATCAGTATTTTTACAAAACTATGAATTTTCCGTCATACATCTTTTTCCACTCAAGGAACCTATTTTGCTAATGCAACAAAGCCAGTGAAAAGAAACAAGCCAAAACTCTATAATACCAACGATGATGGTAAGGCTGAGCTGTGACATGGTAAATACTATATATTATTTTACAAAAAAAATCCAAATTGATATTTAATAGTCTGATAGTTGTGCCAGGAGCACACAGAATGCTGAAGAAACACTTGTAGATTGCAAAGTGATATTTAAAGAAAAATGCAGACCTGATAAGCATTTCCATGTTTTGTATATTTGCTTTTCAAGAAAAGATGTTGAATAGGCCATTTGATAGGTTAGCTGAATGCAGCTGTTTAGATATGTGTTGGGTCGGCTATTGAATTTTTCATTAAAAATATGTGGTTAACAGCAGCCAACCTGATTTGCATGTGTGTGTTTCTGATTTGTTCACCGCTATGCCTCCCGTCTCCTACATCTTAATCACACCCAGGCGCCCGCCCCATTACATTACCAGAAGGGAAGTGATGGACATCCTTTGACTCTCTTCATGACCCCCTGATAATCCTGTTTCACACACAGGCTCCCTGCTGTAGGAAACACAAAAGCTGCCACTGTAGTTCTTTACTTCCAGTCGATATTCTGACAGACTTGATCTAGCAAATTAGTATGCTGTGGTAGGGGCATGACAAAAGACCCTTTTGACACACTCTGAATCAATACCAAGGCCGACAGAGAGCCATTTCACTGTAGTTCTGTTATTTTTCCCCTTTTGATGACCCTTTGCTTTTTTTTTTTTTTACCAGCTTATATGACCTTGTCAGATTTAAAAACATAATGTTGGAAAAGTCATCCTTGCACACACATGTGCATGAGTGCATGTGCACACACACACGTACACACACAAAGACCGCTGAGAGCATGCTGGAATGCCTAATAAAAGCATAAAACAGAAATGCAGCTGGGGAGGAAATTCAAATGCTTCTCAAAAACATGATCCTTCTTTTTGCTGAAAAAGAAAAAAAGTGGAAAATAATGAGACATCTCAAAAACTGTATATAGTAGTCAATACAGTTTAATTGCATCAGATCAGTTTTCGTAGAGGTTCACACCTGGATATTGCCAGCTTTCAAATTCTGCAGCTTGTTAGAGCAAAACATCTAACTCCAGGGTGTTGTATGTTTCAGATTGCTTATTAGCTATTTTAACCAGGGCTCCTAAGTAGAGGATATTGACCATTTTGTTACATTTCTGAGGTTAATACTATTAGGAAGTAAACTTCAAGTAGTTAGAGGGAGCAAAATAAAATTATTAATAAAATACCGTTTCCCTTTACCAATCTCTATCATAACAAAGTCTTAGCTTTTTAATATCATGCATTTTGGGTACAAATACTCTAATATTCCACACTTACTCATGGTACGAAGAATCCCAATTTTATATTTAATTTGCAACATGCATAATATGACCTCTCTAGATGTTTGTTTTTTGAACAAAAATACTTAAATGTTTAGCGTAGGTGTTGGTCCTCCGTGAAGTTTAATCTAAGTGTATCTGACATGCATCTGCTAAAATATCACTTTATTTTATCTTGAAAGCACAATTATGTATGTTATAAATACCAATTCACCTAAATGATATGTCGTCATTCACTTTTTATCCAGCAAATAAGAAACTTGTGATCAAAATGAACTTTGGTGAAATTGTATCAGCTGCCTCACTTTTTTTTGCAGCCACAGAACACACAAAAAAATACTTGAAAATGTTTCTTGGAGCTTAGTATGTGAAAACATCAGACTAAATAAAAGTTAGGTCCAAAAAGAGGAGTTCCCAGGCTTAGAAAACAATTTAACGGCAAAAAAAATCTCCCCCTTAAAACAGGTGCTCAGTTGATTTCTAGTGTTTTCCAGGGAGTATGTATGCCACCTATGTGGTACTTCATCACCTTCCAGCACAGAAGCCTTGTTCTCTCAAATGAAACCACTCTATAGATTCAATTCAGACATTATACTACTTTGGTTAATCCTTTCTAGCAACATGTTGGCAAAATTATCCAATATAATTCCAAATCCTCGCTCATTTTTTTTTTCAATGAAACATTACTAGAAAGTCAAATAGTCTCCAAAATCACCCCAGCTTGAGGGCAGTTTGTGTTCTTTTGATTTATCAGTGTTAATATCAGGGCAAACTGATTCATGGGCTTCTATATATGTATAGGGCACAGAGTTGGATGATATGAAATAAATCACAGTTGTAATGACATTAATTGTATAAATTCCTTTGTGAAGTCTACAATAGTAGGGCAGTACAATTCTGGTATATATAGTATTTACATTTCAAAGAACTTGTTTAATATAATTTCTTTTATATTATCTAAGCTGTACAGACATTGGGGAAGATAAAAATATAGATACAAATGATATCTTCATTGTTATTTCCATTTAGATAATTAGTTAAGAGACAGATGAAGATATGAAAAATGGTTTTCATAGAAAGCTCTATCTGCAAGATATAAGCTTTAAAATCTCCTGCATTTTTTGTTTCAGGAATATACACAGTTCTTACAAATGGACTAATTAGGAAAAACTGGGAGAGGGGTTGGATGTCTGTGGCTTCCTGTTCAAACAAATCACACAAATCTAGTAGTCTTTCTAGAATTTGACTTTACCAGTTTGATGTACACACAGACACACACACACACATGCACATTGAGACTGTAACTGCTCTACCAACTAATTAAGATGATGAGATTCTCTTTCAGATGAAGCAAAACTTTAGATGTTGGAGTCCAAATTACCTGAAGGAGAACAGTTGGACAACACACAAGAGTATAAAGAAAATTTTAAAATATCTGTGACCCAAAAGTGTTAGTGTTAGTTGTTTAGTCAAACCCCGGTCTCTGGCATTGCGAGTGGATTCTTTACCATCAGAGCAGTACCAGAGAAGCCCAGTGAGAAATTCTCCACACAATGAACAAAGATCTCTGTAGTTTTGTTTCTGGTTTGTTTGTCCCCCTTCCCAGTCCGCCTCACTCCCCAATACTTTATACCTGAGAGATTTTTTTTTTAATGGTTCTCTCCAGTGCTAATTATTACTTGTTATTGGATTAGATTTTTTTCTTATACACTGTCATGATCTTGGGCTTCCCCGAAGGCTCAGCAGGTGAAGAAACCACCTGCAACGCAGGAGAGGTGGGTTCTTTCCCTGGGTTGGGAAGATCCCCTGGAGGAGGAAACGGGAACCCTCTCCAGTATTCTTGCCTGAAAAGTCACACGGACAGAAGAGCCTGGTGGGCTATAGTCCACAGGGTCTCAAAGAGTCGGGCGTGACAGCACACACACACACACGTCACACTCTTATAGTCTTAGGTCTTCAGTGATAGGAAAACCTGGAGTCCAGCCTAGCTTAAGCTTTGTACATGAACACTTTTCTCTTAAAAAAATAATCCTTTGCAAATCTTTCTCCTTTTTGTTCCTACAGCTTTCAGCCTGCAAATTCACATATCACCCATGAGGACTTCATGTAACTGAGTGTAGATCGAAGTTGAGCTCATAGGAAAGGAGTCATTTACCCAAGCAGGAGAGTATCGTGGGTCTGGATATCCAAATTTGTTCTCTACAACTTGTTGGACAAAACTCACCATGATGCACAGAAACCCAATGACTTCTGTGTAATGGACTGATTTACACTGGAGAAGATCATCTTTCTGTTTTTTCTAAAACAGGTTTTTAAGTTACACTTGTCACTTTTCTTCCATCTGTACAAATCTTTATTTGCACATAGTTTTTGAGGTATTTCCTCTTATTTAGATACAAGTTTGAAGTCTTGAGTGAGATATTCTCTAGACTGAAGAAAATATCTGTATAAAACTTGAGTATTATATAAACATCATTTTCTTAAAAAGAAATCATTATAATCTGAAAAGAGATTTTAAAGAATACATGTGTTAAATATGGGAACTATTTCTTTATTCACAGCATTAATGTGAATACCAAAGTTCTTGCAAAGCTAATTCCTGATTACTTAGTAACAATTTATCCAATGTTTATCTGGATAAAACCTCCTTTTGCTTTTTGCAATATCATCTGCCTCCTGAAGTCTTCATTTCGCCAAGATTCTCAACAGTGGCAAACAAGTAAAAGCAGAGAAAAATATCACTCAGGCAGTCATCTGTGTAGCTCTTTACAAATGATCTCCTTTTATTCTATATTTTTAATCATAATTAAAACATTGAAATATTAAGGTAGATAACTACATCATTCACAAAAAGACTGAGTGAGACTAATTTGACACAATAAGACCTTCAGAGATTTTCAAGCTTGTGTTCAAATAATTACTATGAAATAACACAATTTCTAAGAATGAAAAACATTCCATAAGAACAAATTATCACTGGTGGGGAAAGAAAGCCAAGCAAAAGAGCAATTAAGAAAAAGTGACACAAAATGCAAGGCTTATAGACTATTTGCTAATGATTTCTGCATGATGGTTTCATATTTACTTGACCCAGTATTTTGGATCTTTTCCCTTCAAAATATCTTTAGCAAGTTGATTAGAAATGGGGAAGAGATGCCTCTAGAATGACTGCTAACTTCATGATTTTGAGAACTGGGATAATGTAGTAAAAGAATAAGTTCAATGTTTAATGCTATGCCCAAATTCATTACTACTCTAACTATTAGCTTCTGTGAGTCCTTCAGAAATAAGAAAGGAAAAACCATGAAAATGCTTCTGGAACTCTTCTAGTCTTTAAACTAGGGAAGTCTGGTTTGGCTGAAGTAACATTCACTGGAGTAAAACCCCACTGATTAAGCAAAAAAGATAGGCAACTATTTCCATGAGCCAGCTGAGTGAAAGCTAGTGGAGGATTTAAGTCTCAGATGCCATGGTGAACAGTGGTGGAGGCACATGGTGGGTTAGCCTAGCCAGGGATATGATTAGGTCTGATTGGGATCTGTGGGGCAGGCAGATAAGTGAGCGTGCTTGGTGGTCTTGGCTGGGAGTATCGCAGGATGATTAAGTGTGACAGCATTGTGTCTTGCCATACACCATGGAGACATAAGGAAGAGCCAAAGAGTTGGAAAACAAAGAGCTGGAGAGGATTCTACTGAGAAGATGTCCTAAGAGAAACTGAGTTCTTTCTCTTGCAGGCTTCTCATTCTTCTGGGAAGGAGTTCTTCAGAGACTATGAAGATGTTAGAGAATATTTCTGGATAAGTTCAGTTCAGTTCAGTCACTTAGTCGTATCCAACTCTTTGCGACCCCATGAATTGCAGCATGCCAGGCCTCCCTGTCCATCACCAACTCCTGGAGTTCACTCAAACTCACGTCCATTGAGTCCGTGACGCCATCCAGGCGTCTCATCCTCTGTCGTCCCCTTCTCCTCTTGCCCCCAATTCCTCCCAGCATCAGAGTCTTTTCCAATGAGTCAACTCTTCGCATAAGTTGGCCAAAGTACTGGACTTTCAGCTTTAGCATCATTCCTTCCAAAGAACACCCAGGACCGATCTCCTTTATAATGGACTGGTTGGATCTCCTTGCAGTCCAAGGGACTCTTCAGGAGTGTTCTCCAACACCACAGTTCAAAAGCATCAGTTCTTCAGCGCTCAGCTTTCTTCATAGTCCAACTCTCACATCCATACATGACCACTGGAAAAACCATAGCCTTGACTAGACGGACATTTGTTGGCAAAGGAATGTCTCTGCTTTTGAATATGCTATCTAGGTTGGTCATAACTTTCCATCCAAGGAGTAAGCATCTTTTAATTTCATGGCTGCAGTCACCATGTGCAGTGATTTTGGAGCCCCCAAAAATAAAGTCTGACACTGTTTCCACTGTTTCCCCGTCTATTTCCCATAAAGTGACGGGACCAGATGCCATGATCTTCATTTTCTGAATGTTGAGCTTTAAGCCAACTTTTTCACTCTCCTCTTTCACTTTCATCAAGAGGCTTTTTAGTTCCTCTTCACTTTCTGCCATAAGTGTGGTGTCATCTGCATATCTGAGGTTATTTCTGGATAAAGCAAAGCATAATAAACTCTACTGAAATTTCTCCTTAGGAAGATGGCAGGCAATTCTGACTAATGTGTTTTTATTATGAAGAGGAGGGGCAAAATCAGATGCACACTGAGATCAGTCTCTTCATTTCACACAGACAGATGCATGTGTGAAGTGCACTGTCTTGGGTCTCCAAGTCTAGCCTATAGGACAGGCCTTAGCTCTTGACTCCCAGACTCAGTACCTGCATGGCCCATGCCTTCACCTAGCTTCACTGCATTTGAGAGAAAGAGAGAGAGAGAGAGAGTTGGGAAAGCAGGAAAAAAGGAAGTATTGGCTAAGAATAGAGGCCTGAATTATTTTGGTGGGTTTATTCATGTTCCACCTCCTTGTTAATTACCATGAAATTTGTATTTATGACTGTGTCAGAAAATACTTGGTAAATTTTTTCAACAAATATTTCTCATCCTCAAGCAGCACATCAATAAGTACATGAGTATATTAGGGCTGATTTCTGTTTTAGAATCTGGTATTCATCACCTAGAGAAAAATGTTTTTCTCCTTAGATCAACAGCCTTATTCCTTACAACTTACATTCCTTACATCCTTTAGACTCACATAGTCTACATAGAGTTTGCAGTTTTCTTGAACACAACATCGAATAATAGAGCACCACTGTGGTGTACAAAGCACTTCTTGTGATTCATTGGTGAATACCTGTGAGGTCAACTAATATTCACAGTGCCCTGGAAGAGCTTCAAAGTACAACATTTAACTGACTGACATTTCAAAATTTCAAAACTGAAGTTTTGCTGAGAAGGGTATGGAAAACATTATTAAAAAATACATATCTGAAGAGGTAGCTTCCCTATCACCTGCCTCTGTTTGCTTCCCTTTAGCCTTATGATTTAGTTCCTGTTCTTCTTTGGACTACACACTCTTTCGATTCTAAATATAACTTTGATTCAAGTCCCTTGCACATCCATGTTTCTAAAAATTCAGACTCAAGTTTTTAAGCACATGCTGCACAATCTAATCCATCTCTAAGCAAAGCCATCATCCAAAACCAGAAACAATATATTCTCATTGCTCAGACTCCAAATATTTGAGTCATCATCAATTCTTCTCGCTTTCTTTCTTTCCTGTCAAGTGAGCAAGTCCTATTCACACGTCTTCCATATCCTTTATTCTTTCTCTGCATCTCTATCCTGCCAATTCTGCTTTTGTTCATGTTCTCCTTACCAGAGATTATGAGTATTTCAACAGTCTCCCAATGGTTGTTTTTTCTGCCTTCCACACTGACAATAAGACTATTTTACTGATCTTACGTAATTTTATTATTTTCCTACTTAAAAACCTTCAATGACTAATCTTGTGACAAAAATGAATTTGTCATAGCTCCTTGTCATTTAATCCTACCCTACTTTATTACCCATCGTTCTTATGTGAATGTCCTGCTGTAGATCTAATACTCTAAGGCATAGCCCCTATAGAATGCTTCCTGTTTCTGAAATACCCCTTCCTCTTGCTTGCAGTGCTCTGTATCCACATAATCAACTGTCAATGTCCTACCCATTTTCAAAATTCAGTTCATTTATTAACTCCTTTCTGAAGCCTTTAAAGACACCACAGATAGCATTATTCTTTCCCTTTCTTATAGAACATTCTAACTTATGTTGTGCATGTTAAGTCGCTTCAGTCATGTCCAACTATTTGTGACCCTATGGACTGTGGTTCTAATTAATACTAAATGTATCTTTCTCAAGTCATTCCTTATTTTGTATTACATAGTGTAGTCATCCAAAATATTTGCTCACTGGTCTTGTTCTTTTGTAGGCATGATGTCTGAGAAAGATGAAAAATGTGAGCAAAACATATCTGAGGAAACAAGCTGAATACTCTAGTTGTCATAATTCTTTCTCTCCCTCTCTCCCTAAGTTATTTCCATAATGCAGCCTCTCCACCTCTTCCTGCTGAATCTAACTTTACTCTTTCAGTTGCTATGTCTGGAATTTGGACAAGATGGCAGAGTAGAAGGACTTTAAGCTTCTCTCATAAGCACAGCAAAATCACAACTTAACTGCTGAACAACCATGGATAAAAAAAGACAAGAACCTATCAAGAAAGATATCCACACTGAAGACATAAATAAGAAACTACAACAAGATGGTAGGAGGCGTACACTCATGATATAATCAGTTGTTATGTCCTGCTTTTTCTTTTCTTGTCAATCACACTAAATTTCACCTAAATGTGTAGGCTATATTTCTCTAGACTCTATTGATGTCTTCTCACCAAGGAATATTCTCTGGTTTCTTGCTTTTCTTTGGTTTATAAAAACATTTGCTGAAGGAAAATACACCCACACTAGGTTTTTGTGTGTTTTGTTTTGCTTTGTAATTTTTTAATTGAAATATAACTGAAATATAACATTATATACATTTTAGGTATAAATATAATAATTCAGCATTTATATGCATTGAAAAATGATCACCATAATAAATCTAGTGAACACACATCACCATACACAGTTAAAAACATTTTGTGTGTGTGTGTGTGTGTGAGGAGAACTACTGTGATTTACTCTCTTAGCAACTTGGCAACTCTTTTCTTGGTGGTGTTTTTAAAGTTCCTAGATACCATCTCCACTAAGACTTCATCATCCTTGGATTCTACTTACAGGAGAAGTCAAGGCACGGTAGAATATTCTGTAGTAATTTGATGATAGGCACCAGAAGCGAGCACTTTCGTTTTTAGGAAACTTTGCTCCTGACCAAATAGGATTAAGGCTGTTTAAAAATGTAATTCTTTTGGATTTCCCTTTTCTTTGATACATGTGCCCTATGGTGCTTATTTTGTCTAGGTGAAAAACATATGACTTGCTGTAGGAAAAAAATTACTTAGTTTATGTCTGGTGTAGTTTTTTTTTTTTTTTTAAGGGTTAGACTTTCTCAATGAAAAACTGTTTCCAGAAACTAAACATAATGAACCACCTGACTACAGACCTGTAACATCTTGCTCTTCAGTCACTTTATAGTACCCAAGGCTTACGGCAATGTGCTCCTCCATCTTCTACCGTGAATCTTAGCTCAATCAAACTCCACAGCCTTTCGCAGGATGTTTTACAGTGGACAGTAGGTTCAAATGGAACGATCACCATGGTTACATGTTAAGCCTGACTCAGGAGGATAAAGGAATATATGACTTTTTGTTTTTCTTCTTTTCCTTGGGCCACCTTCCCAGTCTAGATAAATATTCATTCTACCGCCTAACTATTTCTCCCCCTGTGCTATTTTACAAAATTTGTCTCTCATTTTTGGGAATCAAATATCCCAGAATTTTTTCTCCCGGTATTTATTTTAAAATATCATTGTTGCTTTCTTCTGAATAAGAAGATCATATAAAGTATATAGAAAACTCTCTCAGTTGTCTCCAGATTACCTTTCATTCTTCCTCCTTCGTAAAAAAGAATCTGATATTTTTTTCAAGTTCTTACTCCTCTCTTCCAAAGTCCCATGTCTCCAGCTCTCAGAGCAGAGGCAGGCCTCATAGGTTTTAGGGTTAGCTATTCTGCTACTGGGCTTCCCACGTGGCACTAGTGGTAAAGAACCTGCCTTCCAATGCAGGATACATAAGAGACGGAGGTTTGATCCCTAGTCTGGGAAGATCCCCGGGAGGAGGGCATGGCAACCCACTCCCAGTATTCCATGAAAATTCCACGGACAGAAGAGCCTGGTGGGCCACAGTTCATGGGGTTGCAAAGAGTTGGACATGACTGAAGCGATTTATCACACACACATGCCTCATGCTAACACTGGCTTACAAATGAGAATGTGAGCATATTCTGGTGAGATGGAGGGAGACTCCACAAAGGAATATATGAGAAGAGTCACTTCAGGAAAAGAAGGCCAGGGGATGTCTCTCTTCTTCCACGGGACTTATGCATAAGTGTATCTTATCCCTGTATCATTCCTCTGCCTAACGATAAAAGCAAAACCAAAGACAGCAGGGAGCAGAGATGGAAAATACCTGCTCTTGGGTGACATCCTCAAGCTACTGGTTCAACCATCAGCCCAACTTTGGATGTACTCTTCATATGAGATAATGCATGGGCTTCCCAGGTGGTGCTCGTGGTAAAGAACCTGCCTGCCAGTGTAGGAGACGTAAGAAATGTGGGTTCAATCCCAGGTCAGAAGGATTCCCTGGAGGAGGGCATCGCAACCCACTCCTGTATTCTTACCTGCAGAATCCCCTGGACAGAGGAGCCTGGTGGGCTACAGTCCATGGGGTCCCAAAGAGTTGGACACAACTGAAGCATCTTAGTACACATGAGATAATGCATTCTCTTGTTCCAGCTATTTCAGTCAGTTTATGGCTTGAGGATGAAAATACCCTAACTGGTACAAAAGTGCCCCAAATTCAAGCCCTAAAGAAATACATGAAGACTCCACGGTAAGGCCTCCCTAGTGGTCCAGTGGTTAGGAATCCACCTGCTAGTGTGGGGGACATGGGTTCAGTGCCTGGGAAAATGCCACCTGCTGAGGGGCAACTGAGCCCATGCACCATGGCTGCTGGGCCCCTGCTCTGAAACCCATGAGCCACAACTACTGAATCCTTTGAGCCCTGGAGCCCATGCTCCCCAACAAGAGAGGCCACCACAGTGAGAGGCCCGTGCACCCCAACTAGAGAGTAGCCCCGCTTACAACAACTGGGGGGAGCCTCCACACAGCAGTGAAGACCCAGCACAGACAAAAATAAATTATAAATAAGTTTTTTTTTTTAATCCATGGTAATCTCACTTATTTCTCCTAATTCCAGTGCTCATTTCAATGCCTAGTGTCTGCGAAGAGAGAAAAATCTCCTGAAAATATTAAGGTTTAAATCTTTTTTCTTCAGTATGAAAATCTGGTCTGCGTACCCCCAATATTTGATAAACTGGCACTATTAACAGTTAACTTCTTCTTTTACTTTAAAAACGGTGGATTTTAAGGGTATGTCAACTGTATCTTTTTTTTTTTTTCAATAGTAAAAGATGTTTACCAGTTTTCACAATCAATAGCCAGATTTTTTTTAAAAAGATAATTGCAATTGCAAGCCATATGGAAATATAATTCACCTAACAACAACTAACATTTTAACAGGGAAAACTAGTGTAGAGAACAAAGCTTTACACCCCTGAGATATAAAAGAGCAGACGGAGAGAAGGGCAAAATGGCAAGACCAGAATTACCTGCTTCTGTTTTACCTGCAGGCAAACGTGGCAGGTACCATATGCTTACAGGCTTCATCATGCAAGATCGTAAATGAGCATTTTATATCCCAGTGAATAAACACTATCTTTTTTGTTTGTTTGTTAACACATTTACTCAACAAATCTTTGCTGAAGGCACAAGATATCATTATAGCCCTGGAGAGAGATTTGTCGGACATACTCCTGCAAGCACCGAGTTCAGAGTGCAGGGGTGAAAAGAAGGCAGGCCCTGCAAACAACATGGGAAGATCCTAGAGATGCTCTGCATGAGTGGTCCCCAACATTTTTGGCACCAGGGGCTGCTTTTGTGGAAGACTATTCTTCCATGAATTGGGGCTGGGATGGGGAGTGGTTTGGGGATTATTCAAGTGCATTACATTTATTGTACATTTTATTTCTATTATTATTACATCAGCTCCACCTCAGAGCATCAAACAGTAGATCCAGGAGGTTGGGGACCACTGGACAACAATGTCCTACCATCCTTTCCCCCATAAGCTGCTAGGTTCAGGGGAGGCACAGTATTCCTACACTGTGGTAACCAGAGAGTGCTCGTGAGGCCTCGGATGCTCTTTATTAAGTCATTCTGATGCTGACCTTTGTGGATGCTACTCCATGGACACATCTGCAGTTCAGTGATTTTTAACCCAGTTTCAAGGTGACTTGACCCAGTCTCACATGGTTTGTGTCATGAAGCTGCTAATCCCTGGAGAAATGCACTGTAGTCTCTCTTTAGAGGACTGACTTCTCTGGGATTCTCTGATACATGCCATGCCTGTAGCTTTGGCAATGGCCAAAGGCCAGACTGGATCCATCTACCTGCTGATGTCTAAGGGGGTGCTAGTAAAAAAGCTCTTTAGAACTTTCTGGAATATGCCTCACAAACCCAGGCCCCAGTATTGTTTCTATTCATTGAAAATAGTGATAATTATAGGTGGGTTTGGAGAAGGAAATGGCAATCCACTCCAGTATTCTTGCCTGGAAAATCCCAGGGACAGAGGAGTCTGGT
The DNA here is from genome assembly GCF_032452875.1 of Bos javanicus. Classification (NCBI taxonomy): domain Eukaryota; kingdom Metazoa; phylum Chordata; class Mammalia; order Artiodactyla; family Bovidae; genus Bos; species Bos javanicus. The sequence goes on along the minus strand of NC_083887.1, from coordinate 27,896,296 downwards.
GGGCTGCCGTCTATGGGGTTGCACAGAGTTGGACATGACTGAAGCGACTTAGCAGCAGCAGCAGGTGGGGTTCCCGGGTAGCACTAGAGGTAAAGAACCCACTTGCCAGTGCAGGAGACTTAAGAAACACAGGTTTGATTCCAGGGTTGGGAAGATCCCGTGGAGGAGGGCACGGCAAGTCATTCCATTATTCTTCCCTGGATAATCCCATGATTGGAGGAGCCTGATGGGCTATAGTTCATAGGGTTGCAAACAGTTGGATATGACTAAAGCGACTTAGCACGAATGTAGGCACAGGCAAGGATGGGAAAAATTCAGATGGTCACGTGCAATGAAATCAATAATAATGGTATTGATATTAATCACAAACAGTTATTGAGCATTTACTGTATCCAGGCACTGAACTAATTTGGTTCTGTGTCACTTGACTTTCATAATTGCTCCCTCTGATAAATAGTATTCTTTTACCCATATTACAGATGATAACACTGAGGCACAGTGAAACTAAATAATTTTCCCAGGGTCATATAGCCTCTTTATTGACCTTAAGGAATATGAGACAGTCAAATTTGATAAATAACCTCAGTTCCATACCCTAAGGGAGAGTTTTATTGCTGTGCTATTTCTTAGGAATTGACAAGGATTGACAAGGATAAGTAGGACTATGTGAAGCTGGCAAATTAAAAAATCTGTATAACATGGAGACTTGCCCTTAACAACTCTCAGTCTAATCAGAGAGACAGAATATTTAAACACACAGAGTTAATAACAATACCAAGTGATGTGTTATACAGCTAAATGCATTATCTTACAAAGTGATTTACAGTAGTATGTCCACATGGGGAAGGTGCCCATACTTCATCTTTGAATGAATGGGCCCAAGAGGAGGCATCCAGACACATTAACTAAAGTGACTCCCTTCTTCAATGTCAGAATAAGCAACGCCTAAGAAATTTGATAAATAATGTTTGAAATAGATTGGCACCAGAAGACCCTGGACATCTCAGGATTCATTTTCTAAGGATGTATTTCCCATATTTCTTAAAAGTGACAGAGATAAATAACAGGAGCTAGCTGCACAGGGTGGTGGTTTAGTCGCTAAGTCATGTCTGACTCTTGCGATCCCGTGGACCTGTCAGGCTCCTCTGTCCATGGGATTCTCCAGGCAAGAATACTGGAGTGGGTTGCCAATTCCTTCTCCAGGGGATCTTCCCAACCCAGGAATCGAACCCAGGTCTCCTGTATTGCAGGCAGATGATTTACCAACTCAGCTATGAGAGGCTGCACAGGATGGAAGCACAAAATCAATTATCAGTCCTCTTTTCTATTGCCCTACACCTGTGTTCCAGTCTCCACCACTGTGGGATGCTCTCTTCCCCCCTCCATCTATTGAAATAGATCCCATGAAGCTCAAATAACAGGTCTTCTAATACATCTACCCCAATCCTCACTTTGACATGAAGTTTTCCCCTCCAAAGTCCCCTCCTCCTTTGTGCTTTTCTAATGACTTCCATGCTTCCTGTTTTGCACCAGAATCACTTGCTCACCTTCCACTATACCAGCTGCCGGTGTCCATCCTCATTTTTCCGGCCTCCTCTGTAGTGAGGGCTCAGGTTTGCAACACAAATGCAACCAGGATGATGCCTCTGCTGCAGATTTTGAGTCAAGAATTAGGGACTGAAAGAAGCAAAGAAGAGATGAGAATTTGATCTAGCGATAGGGGTTGGTAGTAGTGGCAGCAGTAATATCCTTTTCCTAGAAGCAGCAGTGGAAATATCCCCTGGTGAGCGGTTGGTTAGGGTGGTAGCCAGTGATGCTGGCAGAGCACACTGTGTGTTCCTGGGCAGCAACTGGAGCAGCTGTGTCCTCGTGGTGCCATTTTTGTGGTATGGTTTGGCTCTACCACTGACTGTTCCTTTCTTTCTCTTCTCTCTGACTTCCGGTTCTTCAGCCTTTCCATTGATAGAAAACTTCCTTTTTTTTCCCCAAGAAATTTCTTAACTGCTTAAATCAGCCAGAGATCATTGCTGTTACTTTTTACCAAGAATCTCGGCCTGTACATTTACTTAAGCTATTGTTTCCCTGTTCTGTTCTTAGTGAGGAAGGAAGTTGTTAAATATTACTCTGCCTATGATGACTTTTATAACCACAAGGAGTAGCGCTATGCCAGTTACCTGTCACTAATGGAAAACTCCATGGGATGTTTGGAATAAAAGGGAGAATTTGTTGGAATTGGTATATCCATAAATCTATTTTAAACCTAGCTTATCTTATGTCTGTGATTCCTCTCTATCTTAAAAAAATGGGGGGAATGGTGAAATAATTGCCAAGCCAGCTATAATCAGCAGTCTCTAATTAGATGTTAGAGAGGAAAGTATGGCATCTTCCTTATTCTTAACCTTTGAAAGTTAGATGACAACAGTGATCTTTCCCTTTAGCAAGACTACTCTTGATATCACTGAATTTGTATATTAAGACAAGAGATTTAGAAATCATTTGTTAAAAGAATACATGTCATACCTCACTGCACTGTTTACATTGATGACTTCTTCATGTGCTACATTCATTATGGTACAGCCTAATATTTATATTATGATTATTCTTTTCTAAGCATTTAAATCATCTTACTTGATCCTTAAAACAAGTCTGTGAGGTGGTGATTTGTAAGTCCAAATCCAGAAGTCATTGAGTTCTTGGGTTTTTTTTTTTTTTTTTAAAGAAAGGTGCATTTTCTAGGTTAAGTGATTAGGTTCAAGTCACCCAAACCAGTTAGTGAAAAGCTAGAAGTAGACTGTGGTCTTTTGACCCTGAGAAAGCTGGTCTATCAGACTTAAAGGATTGAAATGGGCTTATCAGTCAATCAACATGTCAGCCAAGTATTTTCTTAAGCCTCTGCAGGGTCCTTAACATTGTCCTAACCCCTGCCACTTGAGATCCAGAAAAAACATTTAACATGATCGCTGCCTACAAATATCTTACTTTTCAAATTATTCCCTATGTAAAGGGCCTGAATGGAACATAAAGTGGGGAAAGAGTAGAGGAAGGAAGGAAAAGGCAAAAGATCTCATTTTTGGAGAAAAAGTAAGAAAAGAGATGATTAACAGTAGGTCCTGTCCACTCCTCAGGTGTGAAATATACAAAAACTTAGACTTAAAAATAATGTTGAAAAAAATAATAATAGCAGTAACAACAAAAGCTAGGGAATAGTACAGTATGCCAGGAAATGGTACCTGGAATGTGCAATGAGTCTAACCAGGGGCATTCCTCAGAGGATACATCTGCATTCTACTTCTTGGGACTTGGGAATGTGACCTTATTTGGGGAAAGGCTCTTCACAGATGTATGTCTGAAAACACGGATCCCACTCTGTTTTTGCTTATACTATGACCCTGTGATTTCAGATTATTTTTATTTAAATATATTAAGATTGGTGTGTCTGTTGACCATACCTAAAATAAAAATTGCAGTTGGCCAATCAAAAGCCTTTTCTTTATGAACATATAATGAACACCCTCACCTTTGATGAGATGTGTCAATATCTCAAGATTTCTTTTCAGTCTATCATGAAGTGCTTGTTTTATACTCCTTTTTCTGCATGTTAGCATTTTGGATTATAGCTGTTGATATCCTTTGACTCTTTCAATAAGACCCATTCAGAATTTTTTAAATTAAAGTTTTATACTAGCAATCCTAGGTTTTATTCATCCTTCTTCTCTCCTTTAAAAATATATCTTTATTAACGCTACATGTTTCATTGTATTTGTCCTTTCACTCATAATTTTAATCAACTGCCTTCAACCACATACTACTTAAAGACATGGTGCTAAGGACTAAAAGGAATGCAAAGATAAATCAGGTATGGACTTTGTCTTTTAGAGATTTTGATCTGATAAGCATCTTTAAGTACAAATATTTGAGAAAAATCTTCCAAACATAGCAGTAAAACAAGTTAGAGAGTTATAAGTACCATAAGTCTTTCCAAATCAATTACTGGGAGAGTTAGACAACCCCACAGAGCTCCCAGGCAGCAATGGCCTTCAGTGGAGAAGTCTTGTGGGATCAGAGAGGGATCTATGTAAGAGAAAGAGTGTGCCCAAAACACTGGTAATAGACATCTCTGAGGGATCAGATGGAGGAACATGTTCCATTTTTAGCAGCTTCAAACGGCCCATTTCCTTTCTTGAGCATTGATGTCTGCTGCTGAATGGTTTGTTTTCTCATTCATTGACTGGCAGATGGATAAAGCCTATGCCATTTCTTGATGCACTTGTTCTCCCACTCTTCCCCCTTGCCATCCACCTCAAGATCACCCTGCCTTAACTTCTGCAGTGTCAGCTGCAACTCTCTCTTTCTCCACATCCAAGGGATAAGCTGCTTTCTTCCCAGCAGGTGTCATTGCTTATAAAGGAAGCTGACTTGACAGGCAGAACTCTGTTATATAAATAAAGCCAGGTGTTGTTATCCCCATTTAACAGCAAAAATACTTGAGATTCAAAGGGAGTCATTTCCTTTAGGTTGTGCTGTGCTAAGTTGCTTCAATTGTGTCTGACTCTTTGCAACCCTGTGGACAGGAGACCGCCAGGCTCTTCTGTCCACGAGATTCTCCAGGCAAGAATACTGGAGTGGGTGGTCATGCCTTTTTCCAGGGAATCTTCTGGACCCACAGATCAAATTCGCATCACTTACATCTCTTGCATTGGCAGATGGGTTCTTTACCAGTGGCTTCAACCGGGAAGCCCTTTCCTTTAGGTTATATATTGCCAAAAGTTCATTTGGGTTTTTCCCTTGTTTAATGAAACAACTAAGACTCATTCTACTATTAAATGGACATGTTTGCTTTTACAGCACATACTGAGATTCAAATGTTCTACCATGGAGAAGCAAAAAAAAAAAAAAAACTAAAGTTTTGGAGATAGATGTAGGGATAGAGGGAAGAATACTACTTTCTCCTAAGAATCTGATTTATGTCAAGTGTGTTTTAGACAGATGATAGAGACATCACTTAATTCTAACAGCAACCTTAAGAGGAATTATTGTCTCCATTTTCACCAATGAGACAAATGAGACTTAGATTATGTTCATTTATTAATATAAATGAGCTAGCATTTATTAAGCAGCCATTGTAGTAGATATTGTTATACACATTTCATTTAAAACTCAACCACAGAACTGTGTGAAAAGTATCACTCTTTACATTTTATAGAGGAAGAAACTAACATTCAGAGAGACTGTGAGATTTTCTTGATGCTAACTCTTCTATCATTGCTTTTATAACATTTTTGCCTCTCATTGTCTTTATTTTTCCCTAAAATTTCAGTTAGCTTAATATTTTACTTTATGCAGCGATTCAATTTTTGTGTTATATTTACCCTCAACTATTTAGCTCTAAATACTGGTAAATTCTGGTAAATTCCTTCAACTTTGTATTCAAACTCTTTATTGAGCTTATTATATGGTCAAACATGTTTTCATTTCCCAAGATCTTATATTGTTTCTGATGTTGATTTTTTTTTAAATAATATTCTCTTCTTGTTTTATGGCTATAGTATCTGGAATCTCTCTGCATATATTAATTAGAGCTTGAAAATATCTTTCCTAAATTATCTGTTATCTTTGGGATTAATCACTCTATTTATTTTGAACTTATGTTTTTACAATGTTGATTTTCCTCAAATTTTGTTCATCTTAGCTCTCTTTTTTGTTAGGGACTTTTGTTCAGTGACTTTTAGTTATCTGTCCTATATAGAATGGAGACATAGGCTAATTCATAAAGGTAAATGGCTTACGCTCTCTTCTCTACTATATATGTAGCTCTGTTTTCACCAGGCTGTTCTCTAAAGGGGAGTGGCCACCTGGGAGCTCTGTGTGTGAACAAACAATGTCACTTCGTAAGCTTATGTTTAGGGAGTGCTGACACAGAGAAAGTCCTTTTAATGCTAGAATGAGTTTCTTCTCTGGGTTCTAACACCCTCATCATAAGTACCAGCTTTTCCCAGACAGATGGTTGAATTTCTTTAGAAAACAGTTGTCCAGTTCCTGCCTGGGGGTATACACAGGGCAGCCAGTTGGTTTGGGTCAAAGGAGGTGGAAGAAAGGATAGGGAGCTGACCAGAGCAGATGCTCTGAAACTAGTCTTTCAATGAATCACTGCCTTCTGCCCACTACCCATTCACGATTTCCATTACTTGCTGAGGAATACTGTGGATCTTCTGTGATCCTGTTGGAAAGATGTATTTCCAGGTGATGGGACAAGACAAATTTTTTGCATATTCTAGACTTCAGATTCCTCCAGCTTCTTTTATTTAATAAGTTGTTCTCATACACTGGATTTTTCTAGAGTAAACTTGCCGGCACTTCTCCTAACAAAGGCTCCTACCCCATTTCTCTTTTTTTCTGGGCATATTCTTCTGTGAAGTTCTTGCTATCATTTTGATGAAGCATTGGAAAATGGAGGAAGCTAAACCCTGAACTCATCTTTATCTTTCTGAACTAAAGTAAGTTTAAGATGACAATAGGTAACACTTGAAAATCAGTGAAAAAAAAAATGCTTAATTTTGGTGTAAACAATTTGGGCTTCTACTAAGATTTTAATAAGGGAGCCAGAGTAGTATGGTAGTGGAAGCTTATTTTAGACCCCTGAATTAAGTGGCTGAAGCTCTGACATATGAACTTAGATAGAATTGCTCTTAATAACATATAACAACACTTCAAGGGAATGTATACTAACATTTTTTTTCTCCACTATGTGTTATGTGGGAGTGGGGGCAATGCCTTTCTAAGTAAATTTCTATGTGTAACATAAATGTTTATTCTTCTGAACCTTACCATTTTTTGCAAATATTTATGCAAATTCCCAGGTGCACTTTAAAATACCAAATAAAAGGCAAGAGGCACAAAAGATATATTCAGGAACCTCAACTGAAGCAAAGCTGTCAAAAAGTGTGTTGAAAAGAAACTAAAGTTACTATAACTTTTTTTTTTCTCCTGCTATCTGTGGTTTAAACTACACAGTCCATTTTTTTTTTTAACAGAAATAAAGCACCTGTTGAGATTTTTGGATACATCTTTATATTTTATCAAATTATTAAAGACTCTATAGTGTGTAACATCTTTGAGCTTGGTCAGTCGTCTTTGCAACCCCATGGACTGTAGCCCACCAGGCTTCTCTGCCCATGGGGATTCTCCAAGCAAGAATACTGGAGTGGGTTGCCAGGCCCTCCTCTTTCAGTCAGTTCAGTTCAGTCACTCAGTTCGGTCTGACTCTTTGCAACCCCATGGACTGAAGCATGCCAGGCTTCCCTGTCCATCACCAACTTCTGGAGCTTACTCAAACTCCTGTCTGTTGAGTTGGTAATGCCATCCAACCATCTCATCCTCTGTCATCGCCTTTTCCTCCTGCCTTCAATTTCTCCCAGCATCAATTTTTCCAATGAGTCAGTTCTTCGCATACGGTGGCCAAAGTATTGGAGTTTCAGCTTCAGTATCAGTTCTTCCAACGAGTATTCAGGACTGATTTCCTTTAGGATGGACTGGTTTGATCTCCTTGCAGTCCAAAGGATTCTCAAGGGTCTTCTCCAACATCACAGTCCAAAAGCATCAATTCTTCAGCACTCAGCTTTCTTTATGATCCAACTCTCACATCCATACATGACTACCAGAACATCTTTAGGCTCTATTAAATCAAATTGACTATCTTTAGGTAAAGTTTGGTATGTGTGTGTGTTCAGTTGCTTCAGTCATGAACGACTTTTTGCTACCTATGGACTGTAACCCCCCAGGCTCCTCTGTCCGTGGGATTCTTTAGGCAAGAATATTAGAATGGGTTGCAGTGCTCTCTTCCGAGGGATCTTCCTGACCCAGGAATTGAACCCATATCTCCTGCGTCTTCTTCATTGAAGGCAGGTTCTTTATCCACTGATCCATACCTGTTAGTAATGAGGTAACACAATTTTTTCCCCAGTACTACTCTTAAACATATCAATTTAACTTAAATCTTGAAAAAGAGAAACTCATGCAAACTTTTGGTCTTGTCTTGTGAGAATCATATGAAAGTGGATTAAAGTATTCATCATGTATCACAGTAATCAAGTTCGATTGCAAGATGCCATATTGGGGATAAAGATTTAAAATGATAATTGAAATGATTTTTAATGTTTGTTGTATATTTTATTAATAATTTTCCTTTAGGTAATTTTCTTGACGCATGGAGTCAGTAAGTTGATTTCCATCAACCAGACAGTCTTAGACTCTTGAAGATCAGAAGGCTGCCTTAAGCACATTCACCTTGGCAGCTGATCTTGGCATTCAGGGTCATGTAATTCCCTAGTGAAGATGAGTCAGAATGCTCTCCTTTTTATACTACACGAGAGCCATGTTCATAGCAAGCATAAAAAAGTAATAAATGAATGAATGAAACAAATGAGTAACCTATTTGTGGAGGAGGAGCTACACTGTCATTAGGAATGATTAAATAGGTCTCAAAATAACTGTTTCTTTTTGGTGCTTCCTGGTTGTTTAAAAATAAAAACAGAAAAATAATCACTAGCTTCTTTGACATGTTGGTCTCACTCAAATATCATCTTATGACAGTAACATTTCAATTACCTCATGCGATTAGAAAATTATTCACCTAATCAGGCTCACAAAATACTGATTTTGTGACTCGACTTACCATATTCCTTCCTAAATGTGCTTTATCTTTTATAGTCTCTCAGCTAGAGTCAGCCCTGTCAGAGCTTTTCAAGGTAGAAACCTGGAAATCATCCCCATCACACCCAGTTTTCACCTCTTACATGATTCATTCATTGGACCCACCAGGCACTGTCCCAGGTGATGGGTTTGGAGCAGTGATCAAAATAGACATTGTGTCTATTTTCACAGAGCTTGCATTCTAGTAGGAGAAGACGAAATAGACAAATAGGTGTGCCAGCTGTTCAGTGGAGAGAAGTACTGTGAAGAAAAATAAGCAAGAAAAGACACAGAATGCTGTAGAACTTCATCCATTCTCATCCTCCCTTGATTCAGAGTTCCCTATTCTCTCCCAGAGGACAGCAGCAAGTCTTCTTCATCATGTCTGCCCTGTGCTGTGCTTAGTTGCTCAGTCGTGTCTGACTCTTTGAGACCCCAGGGATGGTAACCCACCAGGCTCCTCTGTCAATGAGATTCTCCAGGCAAGAATACTGGAGTGGGTTGCCATGCCCTCCTCCAGGGGATCTTCCCAACCCAGGGATCGAACCCACGTCTCTCCCATTGCAGGTGAATTCTTTACCAGCTGAGCCACCAGGGAAGCCCTGTTGGATGTTTAGTCTGTCTAGAACAGTAGTAAGATCTTTTCAATTTCCACCTTAAATTTTTCAGTGTTTTGTCACCTTTAAGAAAAAGCCTCCGCTCCTTTCCATAACATACTGACCTTCTGAGATCTTGCCACTGCCTTTGTTTCTAGCCTCATTGTTTCAGCCTCTCTGTCCTGTGTTGTCTAGCTGTTTCCTATAGTTCCTACCACAGACATCAGAGATGTTTTGTGTGCATGTCTTTGCTCTTGTTGCATTCATAATAGTAGCTAATCTCTTCCAGTGTTTACCACGTATTGCTATGCCTACTGCTTAGGAGGTCACCTCTACTCCTTCACTTGCCTGATATCCCTTCATTCTGTAATACTTTTATCCATGAAACCTTCTGAGATGTATTTCCCCTGCCCAATAAATGCATATCAATTTCATAAGCTCCTATACTGCCCAGTGCTTCTTTGCCACTGCAATTGCATACTGGATTGTAATAATCTTTTTGTGACTCCTTTACTCCTATTAGGAACTGCTTGAGAGCAAGGGCCATGTTTTCCTTTGTTCTGTCTACTCAGTGTCTAGCATAGTCCTTGATCCGTATTAGGAATGCAGGGCTTGCTTGTTAAATGAATGAATGAATGAGTCAATGACATTTTAAAGACCCAAAATCTAGGCATCAAAGAAGTTCTGAAATATAGAGTGGGGGGAAGACCAAGGAGAAGAAAAATATTCAGGAATCCTGAGAAGCCAAAAATAGTAATAGTACTCGCAAATAGCCTACCAGGCTTCTCTGTCCATGGGATTTTTCAGGCAAGAGTACTGAAGTGGGTTGCCATTTCCTTCTCCAGGGGATCTTCCCGACCCAGGGATTGAACCCAGGTCTCCTGCATTGTAGGCAGATGCTTTACCCTCTGAACCACCAGGGAAGTCCCTAGTACTCACAAAGCCATGCCGTAAATACAAGAGAAACAACAGCAATGGCACCAAGCCATCAATAGCTCTCATTTTATTGATGAATAAAAACATACACAAGGGAAAGCACTTTACAAATAAGACAATAAATATCAAAGTGATTACTAAGTAGAAACACTTAGAGGACAGCACTGTATATAGGGCAATACTTATGACAAAATGCAAAAGGTATTCGTGCAGGAGAGAAATACAGATCAGGACTGGAATGGGAGTTGTTGTTTAAACAGGATTCAGTGATGACCAGACCAGAGAGATGATGAGACAGGGGGATTGTTCAGACAAGACAGACAACACGAGTGAGGGCTTAAATGAAGGAGCAAGCAGCAGCAGTGGAAGAGGAAGATTAAAAACCAAAACTGAATCCTTAGTGGAACCTTGCTACAAATAAGCATTTCCACGGTAGCCCTGCCTCTAGGAACAATCTGTGGGCATGGAGGCTACAATTGAGTTTCTCAAGGAAAACTATCAGGCAATATTGGCATGATCCCCTAGCCAGCACAAAAATTAGAGAGAAGCTACATGCACACATGACATATGCTAGAGATATTTGTCTTGATTAAAAAAAAATCTTTATAACAAGAATATTAATGCCTTAATTTGTATTGCAAATCTGTTAGGTTTTGTAATACAGAAGCCCACTGCCTAGGAAGTCACCACTACCCCAACTAATATTATTAGGGTAAGGTAATTCAGACAAAGATTATTTTCAAGTATCTATTGCCAAACTGGTGTGAATTTTCATATTCATACAATTATCTTAAATAATGTTTAGCTCCTAACAGGGCTCTGGGAATATACTAGTGAAATAAACATGTGTAGAAAAAACTTGAGGAGAAGGCAATGGCACCCCACTCCGGTACTCTTGCCTGGAGAATCCCATGGACGGAGGAGCCTGGTGGGCTGCCATCTATGGGGTCGCACAGAGTCAGACATGACTGAAGCGACTTAGAGGCAGCAGCAGCAGAAAAAACTGGAGCCAACTCAAAGTCCATGGACAGTAGAATGGATAAATAACTTGTGATGGGCTAAAAAATGGGATGCCATAAGCACTGAAAATGAGCTAATATTACTTGTAAAAAACTGAATGAATCCCTCAAATATATAACTGAATGAAATTTATAAGAATGATTAAAAAACAAACTCAGCATCATTCCAGTTTTTTAAACATCTGATATAAGAAAATAGCAAAGGTTATTTACAGATGAATATATGAGGAAAAGTAAGGCAATTATTTTTTTTTAAATTAGCTACTGTTTACCTCTTGGAGGGCTTCCCAAGTGGCTCAGTGGTAAAGACTCTGACTGCCAATGCAGAAAATGCAGGAGACCGGTCCAGCGGGTCGCAGAGAGTCTAAGGCGATTGAGCATGTGCCTCTTGGAGGAAGGGGGGAGATTCCATACGGAAAGGTTTCTAGGGAATATAAAGATTTTGGTTACATTTACTTTTAACTGGTGATGGAATCATGGCATTTATTTTATCTTTATCTATACACTATACTGCTGCTGCTAAGTCACTTCAGTCATGTCTGACTCTATGTGACCCCATAGACGGCGGCCCACCAGGCTCCCCTGTCCCTAGGATTCTCCAGGCAAGAACACTGGAGTGGGTTGCCATTTCCTTCTCCAATGCATGAAAGTGAAAAGTGAAAGGGAAGTCGCTCAGTCGTGTCCGACTCTTAGCGACCCCATGGACTGCAGCCTACCAGGCTCCTCCATCCATGGGATTTTCCAGGCAAGAGTACACTATACACACATATTATATATAATGTATATATAATATATAATTAACATCTCTTTACATTATATACATATCTTTATATATGTGTTATAAGGTTCATAATTTTCTTAATGATGAAACACTTTTATCTATGGGAAGTCCCGTGTTAGTTGGTCCACATGTGAATCAGAAGTTTCAAAATGCGTGTGAATTCTCCCTGACTCTGCCTTCACCTGATGGGCTAAGTGAACTGTCACAAAGCTAACAGCATTATTTCAGTCAGCCTGGCAATTGATACCAATCATCACAGCTGACTTTTCCACCTAGCAATCTGTGCCAATTGTTACCGCGAGCGAAGTGAGCCAATTGCTTGAGACCAGGTTTTATTAATTTATATTAAAATTTAGCCTTAGACAGATTGGGGAATTAAAAGGGCAAGCCGAAAATGCCACAAGGAATCTAGAATATTTTGAAGCCAGTGCTTTCATTTTAAAACAGAAACCTTTATTCAGAATGATTGGAAATCAAAAGCCTATTCGAGTGCACATCATTTCTGGCAATTGTATAATTCATAAATAGACAAATGGCTTATGAAATGCGATGAAAAAAACATACTCCTAAGGAGGTATCATCCATGCCAAGTTTACCGCTGAGATCATAAACCAGTGACAATAGGGGTTAATAATAGAAATGTTGGTAGTCCTCTACTTATAATAGAACAAACAGCGCTACTATAATTACAATTTTCTTTCTCCCCCTGTTATATAGAAATGAATCAATATCCAAGTAGAGAAAGGATAAAAATGTCTTCAATAATTTAAACTGCTCTTCAAAGGAATTGGCTTCTTAGGTCTGCAAAGTCAATTGTATCATTCAAAATTATTACAAGGTTATTTATCAAATAGTGTAAATTAAAATTTGTTTTGACCTATTGAGGCTATTTTATGTTATTTTCAACTAGAGACTGAATAATCATGAACAATTTCCTTTTCTTTACCAAGTTACTTTAAAAAAGAATCAATATGTTATTTCAACGAATGTTTAGAAGAGTCAGCTCTTCATGTGATCTCTCACTAAGTTATGCCAACACCAAGCCAAGTATATATGGATACTCCTTGCCTGGCTTGTTATTAATTAGGTCCAGGGAAACATTTGATTAGGGCTTGTAGCAATAACTCATATATCTTGCACAGACTATTATTATTTCCAGAAAAATAACAGCCAATCTGATTGAATTTCAACAGGAAATTTAGGATAAGTCAGTAAAACTGAGGATGTCTACAAATGAGAAATGTGTATTTTCCATATAACCAGAAATTCAACTGGGTTAAAAAAAAAAAACTTGGAATGTGATCTAAGTTAAAACAGTAGTGAGTCTAAATTCTGTGTGGTATTTTGTTTCTTATTTTCTTTACTATTTATCTTCAAGAAAATTAGAGATACCAAGGGAATATTTCATTCAAAGATGGGCACAATGAAGGAAAGAAATGGTATGGATCTAATAGAAGCAGAAGATATTAAGAAGAGGTGGCAAGAATACACAGAAGAACTACACAAAAAAGATCTTAATGACCTAGATAACTATGATGGTGTCATCACTCACCTAGAGCCAGACATCCTGGAATGTAAAGTCAAGTGGGCCTTAGGAAGCGTCTATATGAATAAAGCTAGTGGAGGTGATGGGATTCCACCTGAGCTATTTCAAATCCTAAAAGATAATGCTGTGAAATTGCTGCACTCAATATGCCAGAAAATTTGGAAAACTCAGCAGTGGCTACAAGACTGGAAAAGGTCAGTTTTCATTCCAACCCCAAAGAAAAGCAATGCCAAAGAATGTTCAAACTGTCGCAGAATTGCATTCATCTCACACGCTAACAAATTAATGCTCAAAATTCTCCAAGATAGGCTTCAACAGTATGTGAACCACAAAATTCCAGATGTTCAAGCTGGACTTAGAAAAGGCAAAGGAACCAGAGATTAAATTGCCAACATCCACTGGATCATAGAAAAAGCAAAAGAATTCCAGAAAAACATCTACTTCTGCTTCACCAACTATGCCAAAGCCTTTGACTGTGTGGATCACAACAAACCGCAGGCAATTCTTAAAGAGATGAGAATATCAAACCACTGTACTTGCCTCCTGAGAAATCTGTATGCAGGTCAAGAAGCAACAGTTAGAATCAGACATGGATCAATGGACTGGTTCCAAATTGGAAAATGAGTACATCAAGGCTATATATTGTCATACTGCTTGTTTTACTTCTATGCAGAGTACATCATACACAACACTGGGCTGGAAGAAGCACAAGCTGGAATCAAGATTGCTGGGAGAAATATCAATAACCTCAGATATGCAGATGACACGATCCTTACGGCTGAAAGCAAGAGGAACTAAAGAGCCTCTCGATTAAGGTGAAACAGGAGAGTGAAAGAGCTGGTTTAAAACTCAGCATTCAGACCATGAAGATCATGACATCTGGTCCCATCACTTCAAGGCAAATAAATGGGGAAACAATGGAAACAGTGAGAGACTTTATTTTCTTGGGCTCCAAAATCACTGCAGATGGTGACTGCAGCCATGAAATTAAAAGATGCTTGCTTGTTGGAAGAAAAGCTGTGACAAACCTAGACAGCATATTAAAAAGCAGAGACATTACTTTGCTGACAAAGGTCCATCTAGTCAAAGCCATGGTTTTTCCAATAGTCATGTATGAATGTAAGAGTTGAACCTAAAAGAAAGCTGAGCACTAAAGAATTGATGCTTTTGAACTATGGTGTTGGAGAAGACCTTGAGAGTTCCTTGGACTGCAGGGTGATCAAACCGGTCAATCCTAAAGGAAATCAACCCTGAATATTCTTTGAAAGGACTGATGCTGAAGCTGAAGCTCCAATAATTTGGCCCCCTGATGTGAAGAGCTGATGCATTATAAAAGACCCTGATGCTGGGAAAGATTGAAGGCAGGAGGAGAAGGGGAGAGCAGAGGATGAGATGGTTGGATGGCATCACCGACTCAATGGACATGAGTTTAAGCAAGCTCCAGAACAGCTCCAGGGAAGCCTGGCATGCTGCAGTCCACGGGGTCACAGAGAGTTGGACACGACAGAGCGACTAAAGAACAACAGTCTGTGTTTGCAGGAGGAACTTACATAAAATATTGGTGAAATTTTGCGTTAAATCTTTTGAGAGAAGAGTCATATTTGCAAACCTACATAATGCATTTATTGAGATCGAGTTCAAAGGTGAAAATAAAAGTTGAAGAAGGAAGCAAGTTTTCACTTTTTGTTTATCTACGTCTGCTTTTTCTTTCAATGAGTATTTCATTTCTGTTTTCCGATGCAGTAACACATTTTTTAAGAATCATGCTGATTGACCTTCTTGTCTTTCTGTTCAGCCCTTAATCTGATCAGCTAATTTTTTCCTACTTATTATTCTGTTATGTATCTGCCCTAGGAATCCCTGTTCATCTTTCTCTTACTCTTTAGTTCTCCCCACTCTTGGCCACCAACTGTACTTGCAGGAACCCTGGCTCACCTCTAAATCGTCTGTGATGGTAGGTATGGGACTTGGTTACTCTAAAACTCATTTCACTCATTTCTAAGAGTCTCAGGTAAAGGAGTGTTTCTTAAATAAATGTGAAAACTCTCAGAATGCCCCTCAAATTCATTCAGCTTGCAAACTACATCATGACCGCATGGCTAACAATACAAACAGAAGGTAGCAGGGATCTTGGAGCTGAAGTATTCTTCTAAGTACTTCCTGTTTCATCTCCTTAACTTTTCTCATGGCCCTATGAAATACGTATTATTTCTATTTTTATCTTACAGATACGGAAACTGAGATTCCAAGAATTTAAGTGTTTTACACTAAGGCTTAGAGTCTCCAGAGCCCACTCATCCAGCCAGTATGCAGACTCTCCAAATACCTGTACATTAATATATTAAAACATTCAATAAGATGAATGAAAAAAGCCAATACACTTTCCAACTTCAATATAACTGACTCTTGTCTTCCTGAAGGTCTTGTCCATATTGAATAATGAATAATCACAGCTTCTACTTCTTTGTGACTGAAATCATTTTCTAGTTTTAGATTCCATTTCCTTGCAGATGGTACTCAATTTTACCAAGTCGATCTGGCTATCTCTCTTAAGTGACATATTCTACTTGTGGTCTAACACAAACCTACCATCTTGCCAAATTCTCAACTTTGACTGGAAAAAATCAACTTCCTGACATTCTCTTCCAGCTGCACTTTTGAAGAATCTCCTTGTACATTTGAAAGAAATGAAGAAACCACCATCTTTTATGTGCACTTTGGTCATTTCTACCACCAAGCTAAGATTAGGATTCACTTTGCTCAAATTGTTTTCTGGACCAAAGCTGATTATTTCATCTTTGTTGATATGTTTACTATTTCTCTCTTTATTCCTGCTTCCACAAATAAATTTATATGTTGGCTTCTTTACAAACTCTTTGTGTATATTTATGTAGAACTTTAGACTTCTTTGTTCTAGCATCTATATAATTAGACTAAGATTGCTATACATTTATTATTTTTTATAAAAATACTTTATTTATATATGTTATTTTTTAATTAATTTTTTTTTACTTTACAATATTGTATTGGTTTTGCCATACATCAACATGCATCTCCCACGGGTGTACACGTGTTCCCCATCCTGAACCCCCTCTCACCTCCCTCCCCATACCATCCCTCTGGGTCATCCCAATGCACCAGCCCCAAGCTTCCTGTATCCTGCATCGAACCTGGAGTGGCAATTCATTTTTTATATGATATTATACATGTTTCAATGCCATTCTCCCAAATCATTCCCCCCCCCCTCTCCCACAGAGTCCCAAAGACTGTTCTATACATCAGTGTCTCTTTTGCTGTCTCACATACAGGGCTGTCATTACCATCTTTCTAAATTCCATATATATGCGTTAGTATACTGTATTGGTGTTTTTCCTTCTGGCTTACTTCACTCTGTATAATAGGCTCCAGTTTCATCCACCTCATTAGAACTGATTCAAATGTATTCTTTTTAATGGCTGAGTAATACTCCATTGTGTATATGTACCACAGCTTTCTTATCCATTCATCTGCTAATGGGCATCTAGGTTGCTTCCATGTCCTGGCTATTATAAACAGTGCTGCGATGAACATTGGGGTACAGGTGTCTCTTTCAATTGCTATATATTTATTCTTATTACTTTTACTCTATTATTACTGTGCATCTTCTGACCAGCATAATATCTTATAATTCATTTTGATGAAATTGAGCCTTATCATATTCTTTAAATTTTAGAGTTCTCTAGGAAGTCATCGTGTCTTCTAAAGTTCTGTGCACTCTATATTGATGAACACAGTTCTAAATGCTATAGCATTTAGATAATAAAGATTAAAGAAGCATAATAGATGCTTCAGGGCTTCCCTGTGGCTCAGATAGTACAGAATCCACTTGCAATGAGGGAGACCTGAGTACAATCCCTCGGTTGGGAAGATCCCTTGGAGAAGGAAATGACAGCCCTCTCCAGTGTTCTTGCCTGGAGAATCCCATGGACAGAGGAGCCTGGCAGGCTACAGTCCATGGGGTTGCAAAGAGTCGGACGTGACTGAGTGACTAAGCACAGCATATAGATTCTTCAGCTCAGTCTCTTCATTTTACACAAAAAGAAGCTGAGGTGTATATATCAGAAATCTGGATTAATAGCATTATTTTCTCATTCACACACTTACTCATTATTTACATTATTAAGCACCTATACTGTTCCAGATATTTTTAAGATATTATCTTCAATTCCACAACCATCAGTGTTGTGGTCATTTACCACTACTTCTAGATGAGGAAACTGAAGCAGAGTTTCCTTGACCATGATCATACACTTAGTGGAAATCTGGGATGCAGTCAATTTGTCTGGCTCCATAACCTGGAGTAACTACTTTATTTCATTATACTTCTTATCTAAGATATCAAAACATCCATTTTACTAGCAAGCTCCTTTCTGGAAGTATCAAGTCATGTAAGACCACAGCATTCAGCATTTGAAGCCATTAGCCCTTTTAAGCCAATCCATAAAGCCCAACTAAAATTTAACCATTTAATTGAAAAGAAGATGAGTTCTTTCAGAATATATTTGCATGTCTTAATAAAAATTACTAAGCATTTTGTCCTAAGGAATTCAAAGGTGACTTTTCAAATGTGTTATTTTGCTAACTGTTCTGAGCTTATGAAATAATTGGGGAAGTGGAAGTATTCTGGGATAGATGCCCTTCATAATGTTCTTTCTTACTGCTTACCAAGAGTTCTAAGATGATCCCCCAGATTTCCTGCCTTAATCCTTGAGAACTGTCTCTGGTGATTAGGTTATGTTATATGGCACAGTTAACATTAAGATAGATTATTTAAATGGGCCTAACCTGATTACATGAGCACTTTAAAAGCTGAATTTTCCCTTGTTGGAAACAGAAGAGGAAGTTAGAAAGTTTAAACTTAAGAAGGATTTGACATTTCATTTCTGGCTTGAAAATGTATGGGGCTGTGTGCCAAAGAATGCAGTTGGTCTAGAATTTTAGAGCAATCTCTAGTTGACAGACAGTAAAGAAACAGAAACTTTAGTCCCAAATAATGAGGAACTGAATTTGGCCAATAACCAGGATTGGCTTTAGGTACATTCTTTATCAGGACCTCCAGATGAAAACTCAACCCCTCTGGAAAACCTAGTGATTCCATGCCACTAATCTATAAAATTGTGAGCCAAAGAGATGTTAGTTTAAGTCACTGAATTTGTAATAATTTGTTACTCAGCAGCAGATGACTAATACACCAATCTTCCTTAACTCAATCAGCCTCCATTTCATCATAATAAGTGTAGGCTTTGAACAAGTATTTTAAACACATAAAAACATATTAAAAGGCATTAAAACACACTTTAATGACTTCTATTACAATTACATTATGAGCTTGTTTCTTTCTCATTTTTAGGAAGAACAAATAATCTGAATGTTGGAAAACATTCTACCTTCACTGACATTTGGCTTTGTGAGGAGGCATGTCTTTCCCTGCTGTTCTCTTAAGGCAGGATTGTTTTTGCTCTTATTTCATATGTAGATCAAGGACAAAACATTGGAGTGTATGGTCTCTTTGTTGTTCTAGTGACTTCCAGACTGTTACTACCATTACTATTTCTGCTTGAGTTCTTTTTTTTTTTTTTTAGTGTTTCTTCTTATTGCATTTATTATTATTTTTTTAATTTTATTTTTAAACTTTACATAATTGTATTAGTTTTGCCAAATATGTGACAACTCCCCTATCTATGTCTATATCCCCTTCTTCCCTACTATAATCTTGGGCACACTTAATTATCCATTACATATTTTATCTTTCACCTCACTGTCTAATTGGAGAAGGGAATGGCAACCTAGTCCCATATTTTTGCCTGGAGAATTCCATGGATGCAGGAGCCTGGCAGGCTACTGTCCATGGGTTGCAGAGTCAGACACAACTGAGCACCTAATACATTCACTGTCTAATACTATTCCCCAAAATCTGCTATTGTTCTTGGTGACTTGAAAATCCACAGAGATGAATACAGCAATAGTTTAGAGGTCCAGTTCCTCAGCCTCAGCTTCTCTATCTTTTGCTTCATTCTGCCTAAGTAGTTCTCACATTTGTATCTTGAACTTCACCATAAATAGATACTTAACTTCCAAAATCTGTTTCAAAAATTCAATTTCTAGCCCATTTGCTCAAGCACTTTCACTATAACTGTCCCTTTACCTCATGATCCTCCCAATGCTTTCTCACTAGTCTCTGCTTTTCCCCATTCCACATTCACCCCTATTTAGCCTAAAATCTAAGACTTTTCATTCTAACATAACCTTGAAAATACCCTCTACTTCCTGATTTCTCTCCTTTGATTGTTCTTGTCTTGCAAAGCCTCAATTTTGAAAAAAACCTACCATCAACCTGCTCTATGTCTTCATGGGAGCAGTTATACATTGCTATACATTGCAAGGAGATCAAACCAGTCAATCCTAAAGGAAATCAGTCTGGAATATTCTTTGGAAGGACTGATGCTGAAGCTGAAATTCCAATACCTTGGCCACTTGATACAAAGAACTGACTCATTGGAAAAGACCCTGATTCTGGGAAAGATTGAAGGCAGGAGGAGAAGGGGACGACAGAGGATGAGATGGTTGGATGGCATTACCGACTCTATGGACATGAGTTTGAGTAAGCTCCAGAGTTCGTGATGGACAGGGAGGCCTGGCATGCTGCAGTCCATGGGGTCACAAAGAGTCAGACATGACTGAGTGACTGAACTGAAGTGATACATTGCTAGAAAAAACCACCCTGTCAAAGCTGGCTGGTTTCACTTTAAAACTCAAAGATCAAAGTGACATGCAATAACATCCAGTCATCTTATCATGTTTCTATAGAAGGCATACTTTTCCTACACCCTAAAAAGACTACACATTCTCTCCTCTCTTCAAACATTCCTCACCCCTATTCTACTCGTTACAACCTGATGAATTCATTTCATATTTTATTGAGAAAACAGAAGGCATTTGATAGGAAATGCTTCATGTTTTCCCCACCATCTCTAAAATCCCAACTGTGCTGAAATCTACCTTCTTTTGTTTCCCTCTTATTTCAGTTGAGGGTGATCGCTCCCTGTCCCCCCATCATCAAATGAAAGCTCTTCCTCTGGACCTCAGTCCCTCTTCTCACAGTATTCATGACTCTAGCTTATTTAGTTTTCTCTTCCTTTCTACTAGATCATTCCCATCAGCATATAAACACAGCCTAGAATCTTCCATCATAAATAAAAATGCATCCTTTTCCCTCACCTATCATTCCATTTCTCTGGACCCCTTCAAAGTTAAGCTTAAAAGCTGTATACAACAGTTGTTTACATATCTTAACCTCCCACTACAGAGTGATTTTTTTACCCAATAATTCCACTGAAACTGCCTTTATCAAGATCACAATGACACTGAGTGACCTACTGTAATAGACCACTTTCTGATTTATATTTCTTAGACTTTCAGCAATCTTCACCAGAGTCAACCACTCCTTCCTTCTTGAAATATTGCCCTCTTTGAACTTTCCCAACAATGCTTTCCTAGTTTTCCTCAACTCAGTGCCTACTCCCTTTTTCTCTGTTTCTCTTCTTTTTCTTTTTGCTTCAAAATGCTTGAATTCCTTACTGCTCATTATTGAGTTTTTTTTTTTTTTCCTACATGCTTTTCTTGGAGATTTTACCCATCTTCATGCTTATGGCACTCTATGATTCATCCTCAGCCCATATTTCTCCTGCAAGGAAGACTGGGGTTTACCCAGTGGCTCAGTGGTAAAGAATCTGCCTGCAGTACAGGAGATGTAGGAGACGCAGTTTCCATGCCCTGGTCAGGAAGATCCCCTGGAAGAGGGCATGGCAACCCACTCCAGTATTCTTTGCTGGAGAATGCCATGGATAGAGGAGCCTGGTGGGTTATGGTCCGTGGAGTCACGAAGTCAGACATGGACTGAAGTCACTTAGAATGCATGTACGCTCAAGGCTGTAGCAATGCTTCCTGAAAATGCTACAGGCAATGACAGCTGCAGAATGAAGACAACCACAACTTTTGAGGCTTCTTACAAAAATACTCTTAGCTTTAGGATTAAAGAGCCCAAACGAAAATTCAGAATTTTGGAATTCAAATTTCTAGAAACAGAGCAGATGTTTCTGGCACAGTTCCTAAGAGTGACACCAGGCAAGAGCACAGGGCAAGACCCCTTTTTCTGTTACATTTAAGAAAAATGGCTGGATATCAGGATAACTGTGGCTGACTGCAATAGCCAGTGCCCATGGGTTTGGAGCACTGGTTGGCACTTCATCAATAATGACAATGATGCAATCACACTGGTAAGAAGTTGGAGGTGAGTCATGACCTACAGTATCCCACTTATTAATAAAAGTATAGAAATATGATTTGATGCTCTAATAGACAAAAGATTTATATTTTAAAAAACTTTCCACCAATTTTGGGTAGGGTGGAGGTTAAAGTAAAACAGGAGGCAAAGAAATTGGAGATGAATTTGATACAACAAATTAGCTAAATTCCACTTGGAAAAACATTTATTTAAACTTTAGTATCAAGTACAAATATATTTAATTGACAATTCAGTTACATATTTGATAGCTGAGGTCCAAAACAGATTTTTCTACAATCTCTGTCTAAGGAAAAGACATGAGTAATGTATCTGTCATCATTTCTTTGGTGTTTGTTTAGTCACATTCATAAAAGGGCAGAAGTATCCCTATTTATTTAGAATCTTTTTTTCAAAGTCATTTTTCCATAAAATACCTTTATATTAAAAGATAACTAAAATTGAAAAAGACACATTAAGTATATAATAATTTTAGAAAATATTATTTATCTTTTTCTGACCTCCTTAAAAATGGATTCTACTACACAAAGGAGAATAGGAATACAAGAAAACATTGTAACTATATTTAGCAAGGAAAGATACATCACTTTATGTTCAGTAACAGATTCAATATTCTCTTTTCCCAGATTAAAAATTAATCTTTTTCACTTTTATGACCTGCACATTATAGATTGCATAGTATTTTAAAATACTATGCAATATTAGTGAAAGTTTTTATTTTTTATGTTTGGAATTATGTCTTAAATTACAAAGTACAACATTATTTATTAAAGGAATAGTTTCCATAAATGTGGATATTATTCTTTTGCAACAGTAATTTTGAAGCAATAATTTTTAGCTGTTCTAAAGTAAGAATATTTTTAATAGAATGCTTTTGGCTAATGCTTTATATTGTATGTTGACTGATAAATTAATGTGCCAAATCCATAAACTCAAACTTTTCTGAAGATAAAATTTTAGGGTAAATTATATAATCAAAATGCTTTTTTATCCAGAATAATGTCCAGAAAATAAATCTGTTAGAGGGGAGAGAAGATTGGATTTAGCTTCTTTTTTTTAAAACTCCAGCTCTTACCAACAATGAATGTGAAGATGTATTATCCAATATAATAGAAGGTTAATGTACTAAACCACAGAGCCAACCTATTAATTTACCAGTGGGGCCAACGTTATCTGCAGAAAACGAGCACCCCTCATTTGTATGCCACAATCCATCTCATAGTTTCCAGCCATGCTTGTGAATTTGGAATTAGGGCTAAGAAATTTGTGTCATCTCAATGTCAATTTTTACAAAGCCTCAGTGGTCTGCTGTCCTTTTTTACCATGGCAATTTTGCTGTTTAAATGACTCAATCTAAGATCTGAGATCATTTTTCACAAGCACTGTTTGTGTTCTCCAACACTTGCATTTCTGGATTCCTCTCCCTTGGAAGCATTACTTTGCCTGCCTTTTTTCTTCATGGCACAAAATAATTCCCCAGATTACAAAGTACTTTATCTTATTATATTTTATAGACATTCTTTATTGATGTCCTCAAATGTATTGAACATTTATTCAAGTCACAAAGTAGATAGGATGCAACAGCCAATTCTGTCCAGGATGTGTTGATGTGAATATAGAATAGCTGCTTTGGAATAAATGGAGTAAAATCAAAGCTAGGTAATGAGGTAGTAAGTCTATTATAGTAAACTTATTATTTTAAAATTATAGTTTATTCTCAGACACCCTGCAATATATGTGATAGTCATTCAGTCATGTCCAACTCTTTGCGACCCCATGGGCTGTAGCCCACCATGCTCCTCTGTCCATGGAATTCTCCAGGCAGGTATACTGGAAGGGGTAGCCATTCCCTTCTCCAGGGGATCTTCCTGACTCAGGGATCAAACCCAAGTCTCCTACATTATGGGTGGATTCTTTACCATCTGAGCCACCAGGGAAGCCCATACTGCAAGCATCCCCCTTAATTTCTTTCTGAAAAGAAAACTTAAAACCTCATATTTAGAGTGACACAGTAAGCTGCAAATGTGATATTAGAGGCTCAGTGTATAATCTCTAAGATGTTTCAGTAACAGAAGAAAGGGATAGGTATCCAAAGATGAAAAATGTCACAATATTTTAAAAATTAGACAAGTTTAAATGATAGAATTTTATGCTTAGTTAATACATTTATTCCCATGTGTGCTTGCTAAGTTGCTTCAGTCACGTCCAACTCTTTGTGACCCTATGGACCATAGCCTGCTAGGCTCCTCTGTCCATGGGATTCTC
This sequence comes from Bos javanicus, assembly GCF_032452875.1. Taxonomy (NCBI): domain Eukaryota; kingdom Metazoa; phylum Chordata; class Mammalia; order Artiodactyla; family Bovidae; genus Bos; species Bos javanicus. The sequence continues at coordinate 27,872,124 of NC_083887.1, read as the reverse complement.
CAGGCAAAAATACTGGAGTGGGTTGCCAGGCCAACCTCCAAGGGATGTTTATTTCCAATCCACTATTAAATTAACACATCTTTTTCTCCCATTTTTGGTGTTGTCTTTCTTCTTACAGTACCTCCATGATGCCGTCATACTTCCCAGCCCCTCAGTTATACCACCTCATGTTCCCTTTCCTTACTTAAGTCTTGCAAGACCTTTAGTCTTATCTGTTTCCAAGGATGAGTCTGTATCTCCTTTAACATGGTTTTTGTCTCTCACCAAAATGTATTCAAGCTGAGGATCAGTTCAGTTCAGTTCAGTTCAGTCGCTCAGTAGTTTCCGACTCTTTGCAACACCATGAATAGCAGCACGCCAGGCCTCCCGGTCCATCACCAACTCCCGGAGTTCACTCAGACTCACGTGCATCGAGTCAGTGAAGCCATCCAGCCATCTCATCCTTTGTCGTCTCCTTCTCCTCCTGCCCCTAATCCCTCCCAGCATCAGAGTCTTTTCCAATGAGTCAATTCTTCACATGAGGTGGCCAAAGTACTGGAGTTTCAGCTTTAGCATCATTCCTTCCAAAGAACACCCAGGGCTGATCTCCTTCAGAATGGACTGGTTGGATCTCCTTGCAGTCCAAGGGACTCTCAAGAGTCTTCTCCAACACCACAGTTCAAAAGCATCAATTCTTCGATGCTCAGCTTTCTTCACAGTCCAACTCTCACATCCATATGTGTCAAGGCTGTATATTGTCGCCCTGCTTATTTAACTTATATGCAGAGTACATCATGAAAAACACTGGCCTGGAAGAAGTACAAGCTGGAATCAATATTGCTGGGAGAAATATCAATAACCTCAGATATGCAGATGACACCACCCTTATGGCAGAAAGTGAAGAGAAACTAAAAAGCCTCTTGATGAAAGTGAAAGAGGAGAGTTGAAAAGTTGGCTTAAAGCTCAACACTCAGAAAACAAAGATCATGGCATCTGGTCCCATCACTTCATGGGAAATAGATGGGGAAACAGTAGAAACAGTGTCAGATTTTATTTTTCTGGGCTCCAAAATCACTGCAGATGGTGACTGCTGCCATGAAATTAAAAGAAGCTTACTCCTTGGAAGAAAAGTTATGATCAACTTAGATACCATATTGAAAAGCAGAGACATTACTTTGCCAACAAAGGTCTGTCTAGTCAAGCTGAGGACATGGCATTTCAAATGAGTGAGTTTGCGTGCATGCTCACTCATGTCCAACTGTAGCCCACCAGATTCTCTGTCCATGGCGTTTTCCAGGCAAGAATACTGGAGTGGGTTTCCATTTCTTTCTTCAGGGTATCTTGCTGACCCTGGGATAGAACCTGCATCACTTGAATTTCCTACATTGGCAGGCAGGTTCTTTACTAGCTGAGCCACCAAGGAAACCCCTGAGGGCCTGGTACCCCAAATCAAAATGTAAGGCTAAAATTTAGATAAGAGGTGAGGCTAACTATACAGAGCTATGATACAGCAATGATGAAGGTAATCACTGAAGCACTAAGTCTTGATAATTTCCTAAGATGAGAAATAGAGATGAGCCTATAAGGTAAGTATGGAGGTTTAAGTAATTCCTACATTTATGGGCACATTTAAATTTCCTCTAAAAAGATCTTGAAGGAATTTGCTAGGAAAAGAAGAAAATGAGCTTAGTTCATATTCTAGCTAAGGAAGAAATATATTTCAGCAAGATTTATTCCAGTAGTGCAGCAAATATAGCGGAAATATTTAACCACAGTGGTAATCCAAGAAAAAAAAAAATATATATATATACTATACTGACATATTCAGTTATTTTTTTCACTTTATATTTACTTATTGTATTTTTGGCTGTGCTGGGTCTTTGTCGCTGTGCAGGGGTTTTCTTTAGTTGTGGGGAGCAGGTGCTACTCTTTGTTGAGGTGTGTGGGCTCATCATGGTAGTTGCTTCATAGGTGCGTGGGCTCAGGAGTTGTGGCACTTGGGTTTAGTTCCTCCGAAGGACTTGGGCTCTTCCCAGAGTAAGCTTCAAACCCCTGTCCTCTGCATTTGCAGGGGATTCTTAGCCAGTGACCCACCAGGGAAGTCCCCAGTTGCTTATTAGTGGAGATTTTCTAATGCTGGTAAATAGGCAGAGAAATATTTATTAGAAAAAAATTCACTAGGGATTATATTCTTAAAACAGATATTAATAACTATGAAGAGTTCATATTCTTTGGTCAAACCTAAAATAACACTTAAATTTTTTGACAAGTTATTAATAAAGTTATTCATAACTTTGTTATTTAAAATAGCCGCAAACTGGGAAAAATCTCAGTTTCCAACAAAAGTGAATTTTTAGATTGTATTTCTATAATGATAAATACAAAAAAGATCTTCATGATCCAGATTACCATGATGGTGTGATCACCCACCCAGAGCCAGACATCCTGGAATGAGAAGTCAAGAGGCCTTAGGACGCATCACTACGAACAAAGCTAGTGGAGGTGATGGAATTCCAGTTGAACTATTTCAAATCCTAAAAGATGATGCTGTGAAAGTGTTGTACTCAATATCCCAGCAAATTTGGAAAACTCAGCAGTGGCCATAGAACTGGAAAAGGTCAGTTTTCATTCCAATCACAAAGACAGGCAATGCCAAAGAATGTTCACACTACCGCACAATTACATTCATCTCACACGCTAGCAAAGTAATGCTCAAAATTCTCCAAGCCAGGCTTCAACAGAATGTGATCTGTGAACTTCCAGATGTTCAAGCTGGATTTAGAAAAGACAGAGGAGCCAGAGATCAGATTGCCAACATCCGTTGGATCATTGCAAAAGCAAGAGAGTGCCAGAAAACGTCTATTTCTGCTTTATTGACTATGCCAAAGCCTTTGACCGTGTGTATCACAATAAACTGCAGAAAATTCTTAAACAAATGGGAATTCCAGACCACCTTACCTGCCTCCTGAGAAATCTGTATGCAGGCCAAGAAGTAACAGTTATAACTAGACATGGAACAAAAGACTGTTTGCAAATTGGGATGCGAATACATCAAGGCTGTACATTGTCACCCAGCTTATTTAACTTATATGCAGAGTACAGCATGCAAAATGCCAGGCTGGATGATTCACAAGCTGGAATCAAGATTTCTGGGAGAAATATCAATAACCTCAGATATGCAGATGACACCATCCTTATGGCAGAAAGTGAAGAACTAAAGTGCCTCTTGATGGAAATGAAAGAAGAGAGTGAGGAAGTTGGCTTAAAACTCAACACTCAGAAAACTAAGATCATGGCATCCCATCCGGTCCCATCACTTCATGGCAAATAGATGGAGAAACAGTGGCAACAGTGAGAGAGTTTATCTTCTTGGGCTCCAAAATCACTGCAGATGGTGACTGCAGCCATGAAATTAAAAGACGCTTGCTCCTTGGGAGAAAAGCTATGACAAACCTAGACAACACATTAAAAAGCAGAGATTACTTTGCTGACGAGGTCCGTGTAGTCAAAGCTATGGTTTTTCCAGTAGTTATGTATGAATGTGAAAGTTGGAGTATAAAGAAAGCTGAGTGCCGAAGAATTGATGCTTTTGAATTGTGGTGTTGGAGAAGACTCTTGAGAGTCCCTCGGACAGCAAGGAGATCCAACCAATCCATCCTAAAGGAAATCAGTCCTGAATATTCATTGAAAAGATTGATGGTGAAGCTAAAACTCCAATACTTTAGCCACTTAATGTGAAGAACTGACTCAGTGGAAAAGACCCTGGTGCTAGGAAAGATTGAAGGCAGGAGGAGAAGGGAATGACAGAGGATGAGATGGTTGGATGGCATCACCGACTTGATGGACATGAGTTTGACCAAGCTCTGGGGGTTGGTGAAGGACAGGGAAGCCTGGCGTGCTGCAGTCCATGGGGTCACAAAGAGTCAGACATGACTGAGCGACTGAACTGAACTGAATCAGAAATAACATAGTCTAAAACTATGCTTAAGATAACAACAATTAGAAGCCTATTTAAACATAATCCTTGATTGTTACAGATTATCACACAAGTGGACACATTACAAACCATGTAAACACGCCATCTCCCACCTGTTCTCGGTTTTCTCGAATGCCTGGCAGTATTTCTCTCTCATGTTACCCTCAGCGACTATATAGAAATTCTTAAATGTCTTGACAATCCTGTCCTACAGCCTCTCAGAACCTTCTCACACAATTTGCAATGGAAGCAGTCAGATTTCTTCAACTTGTTTTCCCAAAGCATCCACAATTTTTCAGCGGCTGTACTGGATCCTTTCCTTCTTATTTCAAGTTAGTCTAGAAAAGAATCCCATTGTCTAGCCTAACATTAGTCCTTTTCTAGCTCTGAATTTTACCACTTCCTTTCTATTTAGCATCCTCACTTCTCTTCCTCTCATCCTCCTTCGTCCAATTGTTTTCTCCAATGACACAATGCTGTCAGTTTTAAAAATGATTATCTCTCCAATTTTAAAAATGGTAACAAAAAAAACTTTGAAGACTTAAAATTTCTTTATAGTCAGACTTGAAAGAATTGAACATTCCTTCAACTGCCAACCTGCTGCAATCTGGCATCCAGTCTTTCTTTTTGCATCTCAGTAGCACTAAGAGCTCCCACCTCCCTCTTGGGTTGCTCTTTCCCTGGTTTCTGTGACACTGCTCAATTCTACCTTCCCTCCTCTCATTCTAACCACCTCTATTAATTGTCTCTGTTGCCTCCTCTTCCTATGATTGAGCCTTAACAAAAGCAGAGACATCACTTTGCCCACAAAGGTCTGTGTAATCAAAGGTATGGTTTTTCCAGTAGTAGTGTATGGATGTGAGTGTTGGACCATAAAGAAGGCTGAATGCCAAAGAATTCATGCTTTTGAATTGTGCTGGTGAAGATTCTTGAGAGTCCCTTGGACTGCAAGGAGATCAAACCAGTCAATCCTAAAGGAAATCAACCCTGAATATTCATTGAAAGGACTGATACTGAAGGTGAAGCTCCAATACTTTGGCCACCTGATGCAAAGAGTCAACTCATTGGAAAAGATCCTGATAGTGGGAAAGATTGAGAGCAAGAGAAGAAGGTGACAGAAGATGAGATGGTTGGATGGCATCATCGACCCAAAGGACATAAGTTTGAGCAAACTCCTGGAGATAGTGAAGGATAGGGAAGCCTGGTGTGCCGCAGTCCATTGGGTCGCAAAGAGTCGTACATAACCTGGCCACTGAACAACAATAAAGTGTTTCTCTGGAGCTTTCTGGGGCACCTTCTTCTCTTACTCTGTGTACTCTGCTTAGGTGATCTTTTCTATTGCATTCACTTCAAACATAATTTGTAAGAAGATGAGACTCGGGTCATTACCTCCAGCCCCAATCTCTTTCTCCCGTAAAGATTATATCTAAGTAGTTAGTTGGAGAAGGAAATGGCAACCCACTCCAGTATTCTTGCCTGGAGAATCCCATGGACGGAGGAGCCCTGGGGGCTACAGTCCATGGGGTCGCAAAGAGTCGGACACGACTGAGCGACTTCACTTCACTCACTCAAGTAGTTAGTAGACATTTCCAAATAGATATTCCACAGGCACCTCAGACAATATATTACAACTTCTCTTCCTAGTTCCTCTCAGTTCAGTTCAGTTGCTCAGTCGTGTCCAACTCTTTGCAACCCCATGAATCACAGCACACCAGGCCTCCCTGTCCATCACCAACTCCCGGAGTTCACCCAAACCCATGTCCATTGAGTTGGTGATGCCATCCAACCATCTCATCCTCTGTTGTCCCCTTCTCCTCCTGCCCTCAATCTTTCCCAGAATCAGGGTCTTTTCAAATGAGTCAGCTCTTCGCATCAGGTGGCCAAAGTATTGGAGTTTCAGCTTCAACATCAATCCTTTCAATGAACACCCAGGACTGATTTTCTTTAAGATGGACTGGTTGGATCTCCTTGCAGTCCAAGGGACTCTCAAGAGTCTTCTACAACACTACAGTTCAAAAGCATCAATTCTTCAGTGCTCAGCTTTCTTTATAGTCCGACTCTCACATCCATACATGACCACTGGAAAAACCTTTACTTACAGCTAAATGAGCTTCTTTTTTCATGTGTTTGCTGTTATAGTAATAATAACACTGTGCATTGGGTTATCCAAGTCAAAAGTTTGAGGGTAGTTTTAACTTTTTTCATTCCCTTAATCCAATATCCTTTCAATCACCAAATTCTGTGTTTCAGTAACCTAAATATTTCACAAGTCTCTTCATCTTTAATCTGACTAAAGTCAGATCTAACTGGCTTCTCTACGTCTTTTCTCCTTTTTCTATCAGTGCTGTGCAAGTTAATGTCTTACAATCGCTTCTGAAGAAAGAATAAAAGCCTTTATTTGTAGGCCAGTTTCCATGTGGTAAATAGTCACAGCACAACTAGTTCTAAACCGCTGATGTGATGTCAGTGAATACTGAGTTAAGTTAAATTAAGTTAGTTAAACTCTCTTGAGATTATGAGTTAGTTTTAGCACACAACACTTTCTTTTGTTTTGTTTTAATTAATTTATTTTAATTTTAGGACAATTACTTTACAATATTGTGATGTTTTTGACATACATTGACATGAATCAGCCACAGGTGCACATGTGTCCCCCCATCCTGAACCCCCACCCTCCCCACCCTATCCCTGTGGGTTGTCCAAGAGCACCAGCTTTGAGTGCCCTGCTTCATGACTCAAACTTGCACTGGTCATCTGTTTTATATATGGTAATATACAAGTTTCAATGCTAATCTTTCAAATCATCACACCCTTGCTTTCTCCCACAGAGTCCAAAAGTCTGTTATTTACATCTGTGTCTCTTTTGCTACCTTGCAAATAAGATTGTTGTTACTGTCTTAAATTCCATATATATGTGTTAATATACAGTATTGGTATTTCTCTTTCTGACTTTATCAGTTTCATCCACCTCATTAGAACTGACTCAAATGTATTCCTTCTTATAGCTGAGTAATATTCTATAGTGTATATGTACCATAAACTTCCTTATCCATTCATCTGCCAATGGACATCAAGGTTGCTTCCATGTCCTAGCTATTGTAAACAGTGCTGCAATGAACACTGAGGTACATGTGCCTCTTTCAGTTCTGGTTTCCTCAATGTGTATGTGCAGCAGTGGAATTGCTGGGTCATATGGCAATTCTATTCCCAGTTTTTTAAGGCATCTCCACACTGTTCTCCATAGAGCACACAACCCTTTCTCATCAAGTGTTTCTCCATCCTGGCTGCATAAAAATAATCCAATATTTACTTCCCAGGTGGCACTGGTGATAAAGAATCTGCCTGTAAATGCAAAATCCCTAGGTCAGGAAAGTCCCTTGGATGAGGAGCATGGCAACCTACTCTAGTATTCTTGCCTGGAGAATCCCATGGACAGAGCCTGGTGGGCTATAGTCCACGGGGTTGCAAAGAGTCAGATATGACTGAAGCGACTCAGCATGTGCATTTACATATATAGTATATGTGTATGTAAACACACAAACAGACACACAGATCTTGTTTCCAGAATTGAATCAGTTTGACTCCCAATCAGTGTGGAGCCAAAATATCTAAATACTGATATATATAAAACTTCCACAAGTCTTTGAATGTGCAACTGTTAGTGTCAATTCTGTGCACCTAAGTGATATTCCTAAAATCAAATATGACCATGACCTTTAATCATTCCTCCACTGTGTGTGCATACATGCTCAGTCACATCAGACTCTTTGAGACCCCATGAACTACAGCCCACCAGCCTCCTCTGTACATGGGATTTGCCAGGCAAGAATACTGGAGTGGGTGCCATTTCCTCCTCAAGGATCTTCCCAACCCGGGGATTGAATCTAGGTCTCCTGCATTGGCAGGCAGATTCTTTACCACTGAGCCACCTTGGAGGCTGATGCCCAATTAAATCAATTAATTGCCTTCAAAATAATAGATTCTTAATAAAACTTTTAACACCATATGATCTGGCCATATTTTTGTTTTCTATGCCTAAAGTATCCCCTCCTTCCACCTGGTTGACTTTCCCTAAGTTGTCGAGCCTAAATTTAATAACACTTCTTTCAGGCTGCCCATCAAGGCTGGATTTGGTTCTCTTGTTGCGCCACAGTACTTCAGATCCTTTGCTAGTTCCATGAAGGCCATGATCAGGTGTGTTTTATTTTTCACTGTATCCTCAGAGTCTAGAACCTAATACTTAAGTGAAATTTCAATAATAGATTTTAAATGAAATAATTAAGTCTTATTTTCTCATTTACCTATTAGTGTAAAGTATTTATTAAAAATAATATGACATAAAAATTAGAATATGTAGAAAGTCTGAAATAAGGTTACCCGTAGACCTACCTTCTATAAATCTATCCACTCAAAGATATATTAGTATATATTTCTTCAATCTTTTTCTTGTCATTGATAATTTATCAATATTTATCTCTGATGTCCATGCATGCTAAGTCACTTCAGTCATATCTGACTCTTTGTGACACTTTGGACTGTAGCCCACCAGGCTCCTCTGTCCATGGGATTCTCCAGGTAAGAATACTGAATGGGTTGCCATCCCTTCCTCATCTTCCCAACCCAGGAATCATATTATCTCTAATATATCTTAACAAAGATTAGCATCAATAATTAGATCCAGTGTGTTTAGGTTAACTTCTAACTTTATAGAAATAAAATAATCAGAATGGAATACATACAGTAAATCTCCCCTATTCTTTGCTTTTGTAGGGAAGCTATGATTCTTTGCTTTTGAAAATTAATGTGACCTAGTAGAAAAAGTTGAATTCAAATGTGGTCCCACTTCTTCTGTGCTATCATTTAATTCCTCTGAATGCCACTTTCAGAAGTGAATAAATGGCTTAATAACACAAAATTTAAAAGTTTATTATGAGAATTATAAGAAATTACAACTGTACAACATATAGTTTTATAGTTTGATAATGTTGAATGCTACAAAGTTTTGGGGAGAATCAGGATTGAGAAAAAAATGAGTGTACCAGAAGAGGATCAGTCACTGCAGTCCTTCTAGAGTGTGGTTCCATAAGGGGATGGAGGTCAAAGCCAGGTTGTCAGTTCAGTTCAGTTGCTCAGTCATGTCCTACTCTTTGTGATCCCATGGACTGCAGTATGCCAGGCTTCCCTGTCCATCACCAACTCCTGGAGCTTGCTCAAACCTCATGTCCGTCCAGTCAGTGATGCCATCCAACCATTTCATCCTCTGTCATCCCCTTCACCTCCTGCCCTCAATCTTTCCCAGCATTAGAGTCTTTTCAAATGAGTCAGTTTTTCCCATCAGGTGGCCAAAGTATTGGAGCTTCATTATCAGTCCTTCCAACAAATATTCAGGACTGATTTCCTTTAGGATTGGATCTCCTTGCTGTCCAAGGGACTCTCAAGAGTCTTCTCCAACACCACAGTTAAAAAGCATCAATTCTTCGATGCTCAGCTTTCTTTATGGTCCAACTGTCACATCCATACATGACTACTGGAAAAACCATAGCTCTGAACAGACAGACCTTTGTCAGTAAAGCAATGTCTCTGCTTTTTAACATGCTGTCTAGGTTTGTCATAGTTTTTCCTCCAAGGAACAAGTGTCTTTTAATTTCATGGCTGTAGTCACCATCTGCAGTGATTTTGGAACCCAACAAAATAAAGTCTGCCACTGTTTCCATTGTTTCCCCAACTATTTGCCATGAAGTGATGGGACCGGATGCCACATTGTGAGGACTAATAAAGTAACTACAGGCCATCAAAGTGAACCACTCCTCAGATAACTTTGACAAAGAAAGAGAGAAATATGTGATATCTAGAGGGGGCAGCAGAGTCAAGTGAAAGTTTTTCAAGTTAAGTGACAGCAAAGAAATCAGTGGCAGGGAAGAATGTGAGGAAGAAGGAGAAACACACCTCAAGCAGGAGGTTGGAAAGGTCCCAGTATGGGAGCCAGTGTTAGACTTGGTACCCAAACTTCATCATTGGAAGGATAACTTTCCTTTAGACTTGAGGAAATTCAGATTAAAATCAGTACAATTGATATTATTTTTAAGACCTGAGTTTCACCTCAGAAAAAGAAATACTTATATTAAAATGTACCACAAAGCAATGTTGATTATTAAAAAACATTTGATGGAATAGATGCTAATGTTTCCAGTTACTGGCAATTAGCTGCTATATCATCTCAGCATTTATTGACCATTGGTCAAGTTTAAGCACACAAATACTTGGCAGCCAGATTTCATATTCTCAAAATCATTGTTATTGTTTTTGCTCAAAGTAAGTTTGAGAAATCAAGCAGTAATTTATTTTAAAACATTTGACATAAGGGACACCTGGAAAGCATCACACTTCAAACATAATACTAAGAGTTTTGGTGACTTTTTGTTTACCTTCACTCAGCTTGTTTTTCATGGCAAGTGGACAAAGTTTCTGCTCTCATGGAATTTACTTGTTTTTTTATTTTTTAACTTTTTGATTTTATGTTGGAGTATAGTTGACTTACAATTCTGTGTTTGTTTCAGGTGTTCAGCAAAGTGATTTGTCATGGAGTTTACTTCTGAACAAGGGAGTCTGATGAGACAGAAGTAAATAAGAAACTGCAGTGTCACAATGTGATAAGTGCCCGAAGGAAAGCAATGCTGGCAAATGCAGTAGAGTGCTGAAGGGTGCGTTGCATTACTATAGTCAGCTGGGTCACGAAGGCCCTCCCTGACAACATGACATTTGAGATGAGACCTGACTGGCATGAAGCGGAGCCATGGGAAGGTCTGAGAATAAGGTATTCTGAGTTCAGCAAAGTCCACTGTCTTAAAGTGGACAAGTCAAACGTGAAAAGCAGGTCAGTTGTAGATAGAAGGTCAGGATAGTAAGTGAACGCCAAGGAGAGAGCAAGGTGAGTCTGGGACTTAGGCAGGTGACCTACAGACCATGTCTGCAAGGAGTTTAGGCTGGAGTTTAGACTGATTGTTAGTCATTGCAGGGTTAATCAGAAATAGGATCTGACTTCTATGTTATAAAAACCCTCAGGACACTGTGTGAAGAATAAAGAATGCAACTTGATCATATTACTACTTTCTACTGCTGGTTACAAGATGAGTAAATCTCAATTCATTGGTAACCTGTTTAGAAAAAAATCTCACAAGATTTTGATGAAAAGTGTTTTTAAGAACTCTCTAGCAGTTTCTTTAATTTCTTCATTTTACAGATGATCTTAAGTCCTATCTGTGAAATAATGGACCCAGGGTCATCCAATCAGTAACTAGTTGAACCAGGATTAGAACAGGATTCCCTACCTAGTGCTCTTTCCATAGTGACTGACTTTCTCTCTTAGTTCTACCACACTTCATACACACAAGGTGCTCACTCCGTAGATGTGGCACTACAGAGGACACCAGCTTTGGGTCATTTCAGTGACTCTCCCAGGAAGCACGGAGAGTGCTGCCTAGTTACACACCACTGACATCAGTCACCTAGGTTACTTGTCACATTTGCAGCTACTGATACTGAATGTCTGTGAATGAGACCTAGTTATTGTTCCCAGAAGAAAGAAAAACTGGATAAGTCTGGGAGTTGTTCAGTTTTCAAGATGGAGCACTTGTCAGATTAAAGCAATGTGATTCTATTCTCTCTACCGGACATTCTTCCAATGCATGAGAAAAATCCACTTTATTTCATTTCTTTTCTCACCCTACCTCTCAATACAGTTTTAACAGATTGTCTTAAAAAAAAAAAAGAAAGAAAGAAAGAAATCATCTTGTGAATGAAAATAGCCCCTAAACCCTATATAGTCCTATGGGCAAATCCACAAGTCTAGGACAATGGCTAATCAAATTACTAAGAATCTGGTATCATTCATATAAAGGGATTTAGATATGGTGTATACTGGTTAGGAAGGAGGGGTTTCCCTGATGGTTCAAGTGGTAAAGAGTCCGTCTGCAATGCAGGAGATGCAGGAGACACAGGTTAGGGTTGGGAAGGAGGGAAACTGCAATATATTTTAGCAATATGTCCATCAAAATGGTTATTTAAGCAGTAGGATTTGACATATGGAAAATTCTTTTATATTAAACATTCCATCTGCCTGATGGGGTATGAAGTGTTGTTAATAATGTTTGTCTTTTATCATTGGGAAACATTTCTAGTTGGACTGTACTTGATTATGTGTGTGTGTGTATGTGTGCATGTGGGTTCAGTCGTGTCCAACTCTTTGTGACCCCATAAACTGTAACCTGCCAGGCTCCTCTGTCTGTAGAATTTTCCACGCATGAATACTTAAGTTGATTACCATTTCCTCCTCCAGGGGATCTTCCCCACTCAGGGACTGAATCCGCGTCTCTTGTGTTTTCTGCATTGGCAGGCAGATTCTTTACCACTGTGCCACCTAGGAAGCCCAATTGCTTCTTATAATTTTCTTGCTTGTGAGTCAGAAATCTTGCTTTGTACATTTTAAAGTTTAAGTTTCACTTGCTTTCCAAACCCATGGGCTTCCCAGGTGACTCATTAGTAAAGAATTTGCCTGCCAAGCAGGAGATGAGGGTTCAGTCCCTGGGTTAGGAAGGTCCCTGGAGAAGGAAATGGCAATTCACCCTAGTTTTCTTGCCTGGGAAATTTCAAGGACAGAGGAGCCTGGAGGATGACAGTCCACGGGGTCACAAAAGAGTTGGACACCAGTTAGTGACTAAACCACCAGCTAATAGGAGGTAACCTTAAGGATGGGGCAACAGCTCCTGAAGGACATTAAGACATTAATAGTAAAAATGGCTGCCACTGGTTGAATTTTTACTTCATCCTAAGGGCTTGGGACCAACTTTATGTGTATTATCTTATACAATCCTCTCAAAACCCTAGTGAGTGTGTATTAGATCCATTTTATAAGAAAAAATAGAAACTCACTACTATTTTACTCAGTGTTCATTCACACTGAGGAGTTAATATCAGTCTCCTGAGTAGCAGAGGAATTGTCCCTGGTTTTTAGGTGAGGACTCGATCTATGAGTATTGCCAAGTTGAGGAGAGTTTCTCCAACCTAGTAAAGCAAAACAGGCTGTAGCATATGCTACAGATTCTTTCATTTTCTATATTTTTGAAAGTTTTCATAAGAAGAAATTGGAGAAAAATCATATAACCTTCCTGATAGACACAAACAAAGCAATTAATGAAACTCAAGATTGATTTTTTAAAATATTACTAAACTACTATCAAATTAGTAACAGAAGTTACTAATAGGTAACTAGGTAAACTCTAACTAGGTAAACTGTATTTAACAAAACAACTTCACCTGACTTCCCAGTTTTGACAAAATATTGGAAACACTTCCAAATTAAAATCAGGAACAAAAAGAGAATGGCTACAAAATGACAATTCTCAAGATGAAGAGAAAATTAAGAAATAACATATGTAAGATTTGAAAAGGAAGAAACAATGCTATTATCACTTGCTGGCACTGAATTAGGTATACAAATTAGAAAAATTTATATACCTAAAATAGTATATAAGCTAATAAGACAAGGTTACCATAGGTAGCAGAACCCCAAATATTCTTATATTATATAAGAAATGTTATGTTCTAATATAACATAAATAACCAATAGAAAAATGCAGTGAAAAATGACTTCCTATTCAGAACAGCAACAAAACCTGTACACTCCCTTGGAATAAATACAACAAAAGAGGCCTAAGGCTTGTATTAAAAAATGGCAAAATGTTATTGAAGGAAATAAAATAGATCTGAATAAATGGAGACAAACTATGTTCATAGATGAAGAAATTCACAACATTTTTATAAATGTTCAGTACAGTTTTAATCAAGACTTCAATGTAGTTTTTACTGAAATTGAACAAACAGATTCTAAAATTCATTTTAAAGGATAAACAGCCAAGACAACCAAGACAAGTATAAAAAAGGAAGAATAAAGACAAGTGATCTGTCATATAGATATTAAGGCTTCTTATGAATAAATACTTAATTAAAACCATGTGAGTTTGATCCTGGAATAGATAAGAAGATCTATATAAACAATAAAGAGTTGGATAGACTCTAACATATATAAGAATTTATGTACCATAGAAATAGGGGGAAAGATGGACTAAATAAATAATGCTGAAACAGCTGACTTTCTACATGGAAAGAGGTAAATTTGATCCTTATATAAAATTGTACAGAGTGAAGTAAGCCAGAAGGAAAAACATAAATACAGTATACTAACACACATATATGGAATTTATAAAGATGGTAACAATAACCCGGTGTATGAGATAGCAAAAGAGACACTGATGTATAGAACAGTCTTATAGACTCTGTGGGAGAGGGAGAGGGTGGGAAGATTTGGGAGAATGACATTGAAACATGTAAAATATCATGTAAGAAACGAGATGCCAGTCCAAGTTCGATGCACGATACTGGATGCTTGGGGCTAGTGCACTGGGACGACCCTTCAGGATGGGGAGCACATGTATACCTGTGATGGATTCATTTTGATATTTGGCAAAACTAATACAATTATGTAAAGTTTAAAAATAAAATAAAATTAAATTTTTTAAAAAAAGGAAAAAAAAAGAAATCTTGAAAAAAAAATCAATAAAAGGCAACACTAATGGATTTCTAAAAAAAAATAAATAAATAAAATTGTAAAATAAAATAAATTACAGATGGACTCAATTTCAAAATGTCAAAAAAAATCTAAAAAAATTGATAAACATTTAGAAGAACATGTTTTGAAACTTGGGATAAGAAAGGATGTCTTAAGAATTATACAAGAGGTCTGACTTCTAAGTAAGTAGGTTATTATATTTGCTTATATTGAAATTTGAACTGCAACAAATGAAACTATGACAAAATTTAAAACAAGGCACATACAGAGAGAAGAATTTATAAAGGCTATTACAACAAACCTCTGACAATTAAAAAGAAACAAAGAGGAGGATGTGGGCGGAAGGAATGGAAGGAGGAAAGGAAGAAAAGGAGAAAGAGAAAGGAAGAAGGGAGGGAGGATGGGGAGAGAGGAAGAAGGAAAGAAAGTAGCCAAGAGAAAAATGAGTAAGGGTCAAGAACAGTACCCTCTGATTGAAGAGAGAAAAACGCAAATGAGCCACAAGGAAATGAAAGACACAGGATTTAACTAATGACAATCAGAGAACTATAAATTGAAACCAAACTGACTATGAAAAATAATGTATATGTTCAGTTGA
Source organism: Bos javanicus (assembly GCF_032452875.1). Taxonomy (NCBI): domain Eukaryota; kingdom Metazoa; phylum Chordata; class Mammalia; order Artiodactyla; family Bovidae; genus Bos; species Bos javanicus. The sequence goes on along the minus strand of NC_083887.1, from coordinate 27,856,947 downwards.
GTTATTATGCTATGCAAAATAAATTACCACTGTATTGAAAATCAACTGTATTTTGATACAATTAAGAAATAAAACTATACTGCAAAATCATTCTGAAAAGAAAGTGAAAGTGAAGTTGCTCAGTCGTTTCCTACTCTTTGCAACCTTATGGACTGTAGCCCACCATTCTCTGTCTATGGGATTTTTCAGGCAAGAATACTGGAGTGGGTTATCATGTCCTTCTACAGGGGATCTTTCGGACCCAGGGATCAAACCCAGGTGTCCTGCATTGCAGGCAGACTCTTTACCATCTGAGCCACCGGGGAATCCCTATAAGATCATTCTATAGCCATCATACTGGCAAAAGAAAAGTGAAGGCTGACAAAGTCAAGCACTGATAAGGGTATGGTACTATGGAAACAGGCATATTCTGCCTACAGGATATACATTGGTACAACTACTTTAGAAAATATCTTGACACTATTTATTGAAGCTGAGTATGTACACATCCTATGGCTTATGTACCAGAACATTCTTTGCAGCACTGTTATAACAGAGAAACAATGACAACATAAATGAGTGTCAGTAATAGAGTGGGTAAGTAAGTTGTGATATATTTGTATCATGACCAGCAATGGTAAATTAATCTATCAGAGGAGTTACAAAAATATATACTGCCAGGTAATTTGCTGAATTATACAAAGACTTTAATGGAAAAAACGTTTAAAACACAGAAGACAATACAATATATTGTTGGTGGAGATATACAAGGTAAAAAACACAGATTCTAATTAGAACATAGATGCTGGAGAAGGGATAAGCTACCCACTCCAGTATCCTTGGGCTTCCCAAGTAGCTCAGCTGGTAAAGAATCTGCCTGCAGTACAGGAGACCTGGGTTCGATCCTTGGGTTGGAAAGATCCCCAGGAGAAGGGAATACCCATTCCAGTATTCTGGCCTAGAGAATTCCAGTGACTGTAGGGTTGCAAAGAATGGGACACAACTGAGCAACTTTCACTTTCACTAGAACATAGATATAAACACATTAGAACATAGATTGATTCAAGAAATCTAATCAATATCTTGGCACTGGTTTGGGGAGAGAAGAGTGGGTATTGGATTTAAGGAAAGCAGCAAAGGGGAACCTTTATGTATGCTATATTGGTTTATACAAAGTATAGACTATTCAATGTATATAAGTGTCCATGTGCATGTTTCCATGTGTATGTACCTGTCTCTATAATCTGAGTTTAAAATGACAAAAATTTACATTTGCAATATTGAATGACAGTGCTTTTACATCAAAATTTGCATTTTCCTACTTTTTAATGTTAAAAAAGAAAAACCTAACTGCAAATCTAGTACTAAATTACAATAGTCTGGGGTCAAAGGACTACCAGAGGCATTAGAATCTTAAGACAATAACTGCAAAACACTAAGCATCAAAAATGGTAATTTAGCTGCCCCCTTCAGGGAAAGTCAAATTGCAGTGGTAGGTTCCAGCTGTGCTAACATGGTAATTCTGGCTCTAAGAGCCAGGCTCTGAGTGTTTTCTTGGAGGAAACCCTTGAGGACACAGAGGCAGTTGTCACTGTTGTTCAGTTGCTAAGTTGTGTCCGACTCTTTGCAACCCCATGGACTGCAGCATGCCAGGCTCTGCTGTTCTTCACTATCTCAATTCATGCCTATTGAGTCTGTTATACTATCTAAAGTCTTTCCTGGTGGCTCAACTGGTAAAGAATCCTCCTGCAAAGTGGGAGACCTGGGTTCAATCCCTGGGTTGGGAAGATCCCCTGGAGATGGGAACAGCTACCCGCTCTAGTATTCTGGCCTGGGGAAAACCATCTCATCCTCTGTTGTCTCCTTTTCCTCCTGCCCTCAATCTTTCCCAGCATCAGTGTCTTTTCCAATGAGTCAGCACTTCCCATCAGGGTGCTAAAGTATTGGAAGTTCTGGGGAAATGAGACCAGAGAAGGTGGAATTTGAAAATGTATTTTCACATGGCCAGGGGAGGTCAGCAAAGCAAAGCAAAACAAAACAACTGTATGAAATCCCAAAAGGTTGACTACAGAAGAAATATTTTCTTTTTGGAGGTTTCCCTACAGTTCTCTCTTTAGCCCCATCTCTTTGCTGTCTCCTTCTCCCTTCTTTTATACTATTTCTCCCTCTCCTTCCTTAGCCTCCTCTTCTTCTTCCCACCCCCATCTTTCTCTCTCTCTCTCCTCATTTACTCCTTCTTCCTTTTTCTTAGATTTTATGCTCTGGGTCTACATAGCAGTCAAATGCTATTGATCATAGAACATTGAATTGAAGGCTTTCTTGTCTCTCTTCATGACCAGATCAAAGGATTTTGGAAGATTGTCTTTGGCTGTCAAGTTTTCATTTCTAGTGCTTCTGTATACCTTAGGTATAAAATTTATACCTACAGTTGCTTGTAGAAAAATCATTCACCACAGATGAGAAATGATATTTGTGTGTATGTTGGGGTTGGGTGTTATGTCACCTGTGTTCAAGAATAGATGATCTTCTGATTATTTCCAAGTCTCTTGAATAGAAATTATGGTTGTATATATACAAGAAGAAACCAAAAGGATGTGGAAGCTAAAGTGTGAGAGAAGGTCACTCAAGCAATTTATATTTCATGTTTTGATTTTTGTACTTCCCCAAATACTCCACTTGCTATTACTATTCTTTCTTTCCCCAAAGCAAAAATTACTGAGTACTTCTAAATCTTTTTTAACTTGAAGTTAAAGTAAACTGGGTTTTGTGGCTTAGAAGACAGCATTTATTTGTTTACTTATTTTTGACCATGCAGCATGAAGGATCTTAGTTTCTTCCTGACTGGGAATAGAACCTGGGCCCCTGCAGTGGAAGTATGGAGTCTTAGCCACTGGACTGCCAGGGACTTCCCAGTTACCATTTTATATCTGTGTAAAATATTTATGTGAACCTGAAAAAAATCTGTTTTCAGGTAAAAGTAGTTGTCCCAACTTTAGATATCCAGTACTAAGAACAGCATGTTCCTTTTCAAAGTGTAAAATGGAATATACATCTTTTTTTTTTTCTGAATACATCCCTAAGTTGTTGGAAAGTTCCTTTAAAAATTACTAGCCTCAACACCAGTAATCACTGGGGAAATGTAAATCAAACCCACAATGAGATATCACCTCACACTTGTCAGAATGTCTGTTATCAAAAAGACAACAAATAAGAAGTGAAGTGAGGATATGGAAAAAAGAACACCCTGCTGCACTGTTGGTGAGAATGTTAATTGGTGTAGTCACTATAGAAAACAGTATGGAGATTCTCAAAAAATTCAAAATAGAACTACTATATGATCCAGCTACTCCACTCCTGGGTATATATCTGAAAAAAATGAAAACAATTATTGGAAAGATATATAAAGCCCTACGTTCATTGGAGCACTATTTACAACAACCAAAATATGGAAGCAGCTTAAGTGTTCACTGACAGATGAATATATAAAGAAAATGTGGTATACACATACAATGAAATATCGCTCAGCCACAGAAAATAACGAAATCTTGCATTTGTGACAGCATGGATGGACCTAGATGGTATTTTGCTAAGCGGAATACGTCAGACAGAAAAAGACAAATACTGTACAATTTCACTTACATGTGGAATGTAACGAACAAAAAAAGAAAAACATAACAAAACAGAAACAGACTCACAGCGATAAAGGGGAGGTAACTGGTAGGATGACAGAAAGAGGTGAGGGAGATTAAGAGGTACAGCCTTCCAGGTACACATAAAGGAGTCATGGAAATGTAGCATACAGTGTGGGAAATACCGTCAGTAATATAAGAACTTTATATAGTGACAGATGGGAACTAAACTTATTGTGATGATTATTTTGTAAGGTATAGAAATACTGAATCACTTTGTTGTGCATCTGGAATTAACATAGGGTTGTAAGTCAGTTATGGGCTTCCCTGGTGGCTCAGCAGTAAAGAATCTGCCTGCAGTGAAGGAGACATAGTAGACAGGGGGTTGATCCCTGAGTCCGTAAGATCCCCTGGAGAAGGAAATGTCAATCCACTCCAGTACTCTTGCCTGAAGAATCCCATGGAGAGAGGAGCCTGGCTACAGTCTAAATGGTTGCAATGAGTCAGACATGACTGAAGTGACTTAGCCTCAGGAAGTCACTTATACTTCAATGACAAGCAACAAATAAAATCTACCCTTCTAAATAAATAAGCATTTAAAATAAATAAGTAAAAATAAGTAAGAAAAAACACTAGCAATATATGGTCAAAAGTGACAGACAGTATTTTTGCTTTTCGTAGAAACTTTTGCTATATAGTTGACCACTGAACAAGAGGGTTAGGACTGCCCACCCTCTTGCACAGTCAGAAATCTGAGTACAGTTTTACAGTTGACCCTCCTTAAATGCGGTTCCACATCCCTGGGAACCAACCACGGATTGTGTAGTACTGCAGTAGGTGTTTAATGAAAAAAGAATTAGCACGTAAGTAAACTCATGCAGTTCAAACCCTTTGAGTTAACACCAAACTTTAGTCGACTATGACCTTTGTGTTATTCAAGGTTGCTTTTGACCCATGAAGACTCTTTCTGGGTTTGCCTCATAATCTTCTTGGTTCTGAAAAGAGCTTAGAATTTCAAGAGGAGATTTCAAGAGAACTGTTCTTCATGAAGTTCAAGTTTTCCAGCTGAAATGGACAGAGAGAATTCTCAGAGTCTGGGCTCTTGCAGCAGGTGGGTAATGAGCATCTCTTGGACTGTGCTGTGCTGCTTCTTCTGGTCCTCATCTGGGCAGCATTTCCCTGCTCACAATTCCTTTACTGCCACAGTGATATCTATGCCATTTTTCTACCTACTAAATCTCACTAGAAGTGATCCATCTAGTGCCAGAATTCCTTTAAAACATATGGTTGCAATTTTCAGATTGAAATGACTGGATCACAGTTTGCAAATTCTAGAATAAACACATATGTGGACTACACCTGCCAATAAGAATAAAACTATTTTTTCTATTCCCTAATGAAAACATTTACAAGCAAGATATAAATTTGGAAATCTGCCATTTGACTGAAGTAAATACACACACACTCACACACATGGAGCTAACACTAACTTGTGTGACACAGGATAAAAATATTTGCTTACAAAAACTGACAACTGCATACCCTGGTGCTGCTCTTGCCTTCTGAGATGGCCACATTCTGTCTGTAGAGTGTGTTTCTCTCTAAATGAATCCACTTCTTATCTAAAAAAAACCTGCTTAATACCTGAGATAGAATGTTTAATTATTATGATCACATTTATTAAAAATATGAAAGAAAAAAACCTAATTCTTTACAATTTATGTGGAATCTTTTGTAATAACTGATGCTAACAATCTAAGCAAGTTCTTCAATTCATTCAGAATATAAACCTGTTACTGTCTATAGATTAGCTAAGGATAGTTCAAAGCCATAAGCAGGTACTTAGTGGAGTTAAAGTGAAAGAGAAAGTAGCTCAGTCGTGTCCGACTCTTTGCGACCCCATGGACTATAGTCCATGGAATTCTCCAGGACAGAATACTGGAGTGAGTAGCCTTTTCCTTCTCCAGGGGATCTTCCTAACCCATGGATCAAACCCAGGTCTCCCGCATTGCAGGTGGGTTTTTTACCAGCTGAGTCAGAAGGGAAGCCCACATGTAGAGTTTAAAATTTCTGCTAAAGCAAAAAAAAATTTTTTATGAATTAATTAAACAAGTTGGTTTGGTAATGATTCTCATGCAAAGAAGCATCAGTAGTGTTTTGACTTGTTCTGTCATTTAAATTACAGGAACATCAGTAATGGAGTTGAAACCTAAACCTGCATTTGTTTGATCTTAAAATCTATACTCTATTACCTGGCAGGGTGAAGAAGGGAAGAAAGAATCCCTCAGGTAAAGAGAATGGTGCTAGCAAACTCCTGAAGACTTGAACCACTGTAGTGTGAGCAGAGAAATCCAAGTGGCTAACACATAGCTACAGGTTTACTCCTGGGACACAAACTTCACTTGCCATGCTAATGAGGAAACCATGAATTCATGAATGGTAGACAGTCAAGAATGAGTTTTAAGCAGATAGGATACATGGTAATATTTGCCTTTCAAATAACAGCAGTCAAAATAAAAAGGATGAATTTTAGGAGATTATTGAAATAATCCTGGTTCTCATCTAAAATTCTGCAGGATATGAGGTTGGTAGAATGACTCTGAAGAGAGAATTTCAGAAGTACTTAGGTGAGATGAGAAGGAGTTGGCGATAGGCTAGTTGTGGGGAAAAACAGTAAAAGAGGAGGATGAGATACTCGTCAGTTCCAAGGGTCAGGCTTGGGGGACAGGAAGCTGGAGATGCCAATCATGAAGAGCAGGGGCTTAAGAGGAGGAGTAACCAAGGGTGGACAGCAACAAGTTCAGCTTGGGAAATCATGCTCCCTGTCCAAGGGCGAGTTGGATATGATGTTTAGGGAAAGTGGGCTGGCATTTTCTAGATAAAGCCATTAATAGGGATACAATTGAACAGAGGCAAGCTGTGGAGTAGGAACTTCCCAGGTGGCTCAGTGGTAAAGAATCCACCTGCCAAGACAGGAGGGGTGAGTTTGATCCTTGGGTCTGGAAGATCCCCTGGAGAAGGAAATGGCAACCTAATCCAGTATTCTTACCTGGGAAATCCCATGGACAGAGGAGCCTGGGAGGCTATCTCGCAAAAGAGATAGACACAACTTAGTGACTAAACAACAATCTATTTATCGAGAGAAACAGAGATATGTTTATGCAACTATGCTGGGCTGTTGTTCTTCAGTTGCTCAGTTGTGTCCAACTCTTTGTGACCCCATGGAATGCAGCACACCAGCCTTCCCTGTCCTTCACCATATCCTGGAGCTTGCTCAGACTCATGTCCATTGAGTTGGAGATGCCATCAAACCATCTCATCTTCTGTCCTTCTCCTGCCTTCAATCTTTCCTAACATCAGGGTCTGTTCCAATGAGTTGGCTCTTTACATTTAGGTGGCCAAAGGATTGGAGCTTCAGCATTAGCATCAGTCCTTCCAATGAATATTCAGGATTGATTTCCTTGAGGATTAACTGGTTTGATCTCCTTGCAGTCCAAGGGACTCTCAAGAGTGTTCTCTAGCACCATAGTTCAAAAACATTAATTCTTTGGCACTCAGCTTTCTTTATGGTCCAAGTCTCACATCCATACATGACTATTGGAAAAACCATGCGTCTACTATAACTGTAGTCTGCTACACCACACACACATACACACCACAAAGAGCAAGAATTGAGTTGAATACTTGGATGGATGCTAATAGTCACAAGAAATAGAATAAATGAGAATTTGTTTAAGACTGGGAATTCTTTCAGCAGATTATCTGAGTCTTCAGCTTTTACCATTAGCAAAAAATTGGCATGTGTGTTAAAAAGATGAATAAATTACATTCTGATTTCAAGAGTTACTATTTTTTTAATTTCTTTATAGACATCAATTTAATCTAATAGACTTACTTACAGGCATATTATTCCATAGGCATTCTAATTTTGCTGAGATAAACAATACTATAGTAAGATACAGATCATGCATTAAAAGACTATATTGTTCACTGTGAATAACACACATGAAATGCAAATAAACAGTGATAAAAACAATTCTAGAAATATATGCAATATTTAGTAGGAACTTGGAGGGAAGGTGAATTTATTAGTTACTTTTACTAGTTCATTTATTCCTCATTTATTTAAAAATGGATTTAAAGTGGTCTGAAACAAGATGAAATAAAAGGCAACACAAATAATGAAGTGGATTTGGAGGGGAAAAAAAGTTTTAATGGTTAATTTGAAGTCAACAGCAAATGGCTATACAGAATAGTATAGCTAAGATCTAGAAAACTCTAGAACAAGCCACCAGTTGGCTTTTCTGGTTTCTGAAGAGGATAGAAAAATGAGAAAATTAATAACATTATTCATATTACCTCCAAAGAAAATTAAAACAAAGGTATTCTTGGTGCCAAAACTAAAGTGTTTTTCCTCATAGATACTGAAATAACAACAGTACACCACTCTTAACACACCTGTATACTAAATGGATTTCATGGCTGACTTTCTTACAGCGGCTTTAAGCATGGGTCAGTGATGACATAATGGCCAATTACATTTAATAAAAGCAGTTTTACAAGAGAATAAACCATATGGTCCAGATGTATGAAGATCTGCTTGTGTGGCTCATTTCAAGTATGAATTGCTTTGGATCTATAGAAACACATGGATTGTATTTCACTCAGGCAATCTTTCACAAATTTATATTGTCTGACCATATATTTGAATATTAAACTGCAGGGGGTTCAAGATTAGCCTTCTTGACATTCACTTAGGTGCAGTTATTTTAATATACTGATTAAATAACGGAAATGCATAACTCATCCTGGGAATGGGAAGGGTACAGAGAAAAGGAGACTGGAATTTCAGTTTTTTTTTTTTTTAATTTTGGCGAAATACACATAAGATGAAGTTTACCTCCTTAACTAACTTTAAGCATGCAGTTTAGTGGCAGTAGGTACATGCACACTGCGGGGCTACTATCACCATCATCCCTCCACAGAATGTTTCACTTTGCAAAACTGGTATTTCACCTACTGAACAATAACTACCCTCTCCTCCTCCACCCTAACCACTTTTCTCTTCTCTGTCTTCATGATTTTGACAACTGCATGTACCTCCTATGAGTGGAATCACACAGTATGAAAACACAGAATTCTTCACAGATTTGCATGCCATCTTTGTCTGGGGGCCTTGCTCATCTCCTCTGTGTGGTTCTAATATTACTCTTTGTGCTGCTGAAGTGAGCACGTTAGCTGGTGTTTGAAGGGAGAACAGGAACTCATCAGACTTAACATGGGGGTAACAACTTATATATGAAAGCAGAGTATCTAAAATTGTTTTCTGTGTTGTTGAAGACTGAGGTAAGGAAGCTGAAAAAGATGAGGCTAAAGAGATAGGAAGAAACAAGAAGCCAAAGGGCATTCTAAGCCCCTTTTAAGAGATTGATTTTTATAAGCCCCTTTTGACAGCTTCCTTGGTGGCTCAGATGATAACGAGTCTGCCTGCAATGCAGGAGACCAGAGTTAGACCCCTGGATTGGGAAGATCCCTTGGAGGAGAGCATGGCAATCCACTCCAGTATTCTTGCCTAGACAATTCCATGGACAGAGAAGTCTGACAGGCTACAGTCCGTGGAGACACAAAGAGTCAGATGTGGCTGAGCAACTATCGCTTTCTCAAGAGCTTGGACTTACATATAATGAGATGGGAATAGAGAAATAAAATTCATATTTAAAAAAAATTAATTCTGGAAAAAAAAGGAGGCCTGAAAGAAGATAAAATTTGACATAGACTTGTTAGAAGGTAGTGACAACTATGTAGGTAAAGGTTTCCTTTTTATTATTTTTTGCAGAAATTTTGGAGTCTTACAGAGAGTATTCAGAATTGTAGATCATGAGGAAATAGATGTCTACACTCTGGATCTAGTGTCCACACAATCTTCCTCTCCCAGCTTAGAATAAAACTATTCACATTTTAGAAAATTTTCTACTTTAGCAAAGCATCCAGACAACTCAAAGTCTAAATTCACATTTTAATCCATGAAGCACCTTTTTCCTCACTGATATCTCCTCTCTCTCCTTTTCCTCTTCACGTGTTTTAGAGGAAGAGTACATTCAGAGGGAAAGACTAGTAGAGGGTGTATTGAGACTGGCAGACAAAAGTGCTAAGATAACCGGAAAGGTTTGGAATAAAAAATTGCATTCTAGGTGTCTAATTTTGGCTTGGTTAGCAGGGGTGTTTCTTCCTACTATAATATAGAATTGTTCTTAAGATAGCAAGAAACTGAACTATAAGAAGGCATAATTAAATTCAAAACAAGGATAATTTATTAGAGATTATCTACATAGAAATTTGTTGCTTTGTAAACATAAAGAAAGGAACCATGATTATCTAAAAGCAACACAATAATCTCAGTTCCTTTCCAAGGCAAACCATTCAACATTACAGTAACCCAAGTCTATGCCACAATCACTGATGCCAAAAAATTGACTCTTTCAAGAAGACCTACAACATCTTTGAGAATTAACACCAAAAAAAGATGTCCTTTTCATCACAGGGGCTTGGAATGCAAAAGTAGGAAGTTAAGAGAAACCCAGAGTAACAGGCAAGTTAATAATAGGGCAAAACTTAACAGAGCTTTGTCAAGAGAACACATTGGTCATAGCAAACATCCTTTCCAACAACCCAAGAGACAGCTCTATACATGGACATCACCAGATGGTCAAAATCAAAATCTGATTGAATATGTTCTTTGCAGTCAAAGATAGAGAAGTTTTACACAGTCAGCAAAAACAAGACTAAGAGTTGACTGTGGCTCAGATCATGAACTCCTTATGGCAAAATTCAGACTTTATTTTAAGAAAGTAGGGAAACCACTAGACCATTCAAGTATGGCCTAAATCAAACTCCTTATAATTATACAGTGGAGGTAACAAATAGATTCAAGGGATTAGACCTGGTAGACAGAGTGCCTAAAGAACCATGGATGGAGGGTCTTAACACTGAACAGGAGGCAGTGACCAAAATCATCCCTGAGAAAAAGAATGCAAGAAGACAAAGTGGTTGTCTGAGGAGGTTTTACTCCTCCTTCCTGAGGAGCTGAAGAAAGAAGAGAAGCAAAAGGCAAGGGAGAAAGGGAAAGATAAACCCAACTGAATGCACAGTTTCAGAGAATGGTAAGGAGAGACAAGAAGGCCTTCTTTAATGAACAAAGCAAAGAAGTAGAGGAAAATAACAGAACGGGAAAGACTGGAGATCTCCTCAAGAAAACTGGGGATATCAAGGGACACTTCATGCAAGGATGGGCACGATAAAGGACAGAAGCAGTAAGACCTTACAGAAGCAAAAATGATCAAGAAGAGGTGGTAAGAATACAGAAAAGAACTATACAAAAAAAGATCTTAATGATCCAGATAACCATGATGGTTTGGTCAGTCACCTAGAGCTGGATATCCTGGAGTGTGAAGTTCAGGAAGTAAAACATTACTATGAACAAAGCTAGCAGAGATGATGGAATTCCAGTTGAGCTATTTATAATTCTAAATGATGATGCTGTTAAAGTGCTGCACTCAATATGCCAGCAAATTTGGAAAACTCAGTTGTGGTCATAGGGCTGAAAAGTCAGTTTTCATTCCAATCCCAAAGAAGGGCAATGCCAAAGAATGTTCAAACTACTGTACAATTGCATTCAACTCACGTGCTAGCAAATTTACCCTCTAAATCCTTCTAGAAAGGATTCAGCAGTACATTAACCAAGAACTTCCAGATGTACAAATTGAGTTTCAAAGAGGCAGAGGAACCAGAGATCAAATTGTCAAAATTTGATGGATCATGGGGAAAAAAGGGAGTTCCAGAAAAATATCTACTTCTGCCTCATTGACTATGCTAAAGTCTTTGATTGTGTGGATCACAGCAAAGTGTGGAAAACTAAAACTCTTTTAAAGAGATGGGAGTACCAGACCACCTTATCTGTTTCCTGAGAAACCTGTATGCATGTCAAGAAACAACAGTTAGAACTGTATATGTAAAAATTGGTTCCAAATTGAGAAAGGAGGCTGTATATTGTCACTCTGTTTATTTAACTTCTATGCAGAGTACATCATGCAAAATGCTGGGCTGGATGAATCACAAGCTAAAATCAAGACTGCCAGGAGAAATATCAACTTCACATATGCCAATTATACACTCTAATGGAAGAAAGTGAAGACTAAGTAAAAAGTCTCTTGATGAGGTTGAAAGAGGAGAGTGAGAAAGCTGGCTTAAAACTCAATGTAAAAATAACAAAAACAAAAACAAACTAAGATCATGGCATCTAGTTCCATCGTTTCATGGCCCATAGGAGGGGAAAAAGTGGAAGAGGTGACAGATTTCATTTTCTTGGGCTCCAAAATCATTGCAGATGGTGACTAAAGCCATGAAATTAAAAGACGCTTGCTCCTTGGAAGGAAAGCTATAACAAACTTAGCATATTAAAAAGCACAGACATCACTTTTCCAACAAAGGTCCATAATGTCAAAGCTATGGTTTTTCTAGTAGTCATGTATGGATGTAAGAGTTGGACCATAAAGCAAGTTGAGCACCGAAGAATGGATGATTTCATAAGTGGTGCTGGAGAAGACTCTTGAGAGTCGCTTGGACTATAAGATCAAACCAGTCAATCCTAAAGGAAATCAGTCCTGGGTGTTCATTGGAAGGACTGAGGCTAATGCTGAAGCTCCAATATTTTGGCCACCTGATACAAAGAACTGACTCATTGGAAAAGACCCTGATGCTGGGAAAGATTGAAGGCAAGAGGAGAAGAGGACAACAGAGAATGAGATGGTTGGATGGCATCTTCAACTGGATGGGCATGAGTTTGAGCAAGCTCCGGGGGTTGGTGATGGACAGGGAAGCCTGGCGTACTGCAGCCCATGGGGTCACCAAGAGTCGGACATGACTGAGTGACTGAACTGAACTGATGTATAATTGAAGCCTCATAAAGAGAATAAAGGAAGAGAGAGACAGAGAATGAGAAAAGACCCTGATATTGTAGCTCATGAGGTTGTAAAGATACCGACATGACTTAGCGATTGAACAACAACGAGAACCTACTGTATAGCATAGCGGAACTCTACTCAGTGCTCTGTGGTGAACTAAATGGGAAGGAAATCCAAAAAAGAGTGGATGGATACATGTATAGTTGATTCACTTTGCTATACAGCAGAAACTAACACAACATTATAAACAAATACACTCCAATAAAAATTAATAAAATAAAATAAAAATATATCAAAAGTGAAAAAAAAATGAAGATTCCACTTAATTCATAATTAAAACTCCCAATTCACGCTCCTTTTTCTCCCTAGTCTTAAATGTCTTTCCGTCCTCTCTTCATCTCATCTAACCTGTCATTCAAGACCCAATCATGAACGCTTGGACCACGGTGGTCTCCATGCTCTTCCTTGTATCTCTGAAATCATATCATCAAACACACATATTTTTAAAAACACAAATCTGATCTTTTAATCAAGCTTTTTTACAATCATTTTCTTGGGAAGGAAGCTACAGTTTATGGAACTTAAATGAATGCTCGGGATCCTAAAGCTCTGAGGACCAGGCTGACTAGAGTTCAGGTCTCTCGGACTCTCCTCCAGAGACCTTTCACCACGTGTCACAGTCGTCCTCCATACTGCAAGTATATCTCAGATACTAACAAAATTATGCTGCCCCTAATACAGTAAAGTTTGAACAGAACACTGGGATTCTATTTTTACCTTTAAGACTTTTACCTTAAAATCTTATTTACAAAGTACATAAAGCTTGGTCTTATCAGCTGACAAACTTCAGTTTGGCAGAGCAATTGCTCCTTACGTGTAAGTTGCCAGGTTTGTGTAAGTTGCCAATTTAAAAAATCATTTCCCTCTATTTGATAGCCTGTGTATTTAAATACGCAGAAAGAAATATTGTATTTTGTTTTCCTTTTGTTAACACTTTCATAGTAAACATATGTAACTCCTATATATTAAAGGTAAATACTTTCATTATGATTATATTAACGGTTTACACTTTCTTAATACTGTGTAAAATTTACAGTTATAAAGAAAACAGGAATATCACGTGTATTCATTTTCTACACTTCGCTCTAATTTCCATTTGATTTTCAAGTTAAAATTTTCCAAATTCTTCATTAAAAATTCATGATTTAAGGCAATGAATTTGAGCTACTTTGTTACAATGTTTATACATGCAAAATTATAATAAGACATGGGATGGATAAATATTTTGCTTTTAATATTAGTCAGCTCTACAAGATATTCTCATATAAAAAAGATTATTAGATTTATTGAAAATATAATTAGAATAAAATAAACATAACTGAATTTTACAGTTATGACTTTAACTTTCATTTTCAAGTTATTTCTGCTTTAAAAATATATTTAAAAATTAAAAGTGAAATTTCCTGATAGAAAGCTCAAGTAAGCATAATTTTTAAAAATTCCGTCTTTTTGTATATTGAGACAGCTAAGCTTTTTTAATATTTAGTTTTCTTCTTGTTTTTTCTATGATAATATAAGTGTTAAAGTACAACACAAGAATGTTCAAACTTGTTTTTTAAGTGATGTGATACTTTATAGTGAATAATATATGATTAAGTTTTGAGTTATACAAATATTTGCTCACTAATATCAAAATGTGTTTACACATGGATATACTATGATTCACTTTATTTCCTATTAATTTCAAAGTAAAATGATCACAACATGGTCTTAAAAATCCTAGCTATCACTTTTAAAACTACCTATCAGCAAGAAATAAAAACCTGCCATTGATGTGGACTACTTTCATTATTTTTAAAAATTGAATTAAATCCAACACACATTGTGAATTGTTTTTGCTTCTTCTTTTTAGAATTGTTACAAGTAAAATAACCAGGCAGCCTTATCTTAGGTGAGACTGCTTCGGCTTGGAAATAAACAAGGCTTTCTCTCGATGAGCTAGGTTCATTTCATATTTGTGTAATACCCTGGAAGAAATTAGGTTTCAATAAAGTCCATTTTTATCACTGCATGTAGCAATGAATATCACACCCAGCAGGGCACAGTGGCACCTGGCTGTCCAGACCCCAGTGAGCACAAACCATCTGGGGGTAATTACAACAAGGTATTCTTTAAGGACCAGATGGGACCAAGGAACAGAAGCCCCGACCCCTCCCAGCCATTTACAACATAATTCCTTTCAATGATATACTTAATCCTCCCACCAGCTATGCTTTTCAGCTTGCTGTTGTCACTGTTCCTTTATGTTAATTCAGTTTCAAGACCGAGAAAAAGAGGAGGAGAGAGAGAGAGTTCAAGAAAAAAAGAGAGACGGGGAGAGGGAGAGAGTGAGAGGGAGAGAGAGAGCCTCTAGGGACCGAAAGAAATTATTCATCCCTAAATTGTTTCCACCACAGCAAGTACAGTAACAATTTTTTTTTTTTAAAGAGGGCTGAAATTATCCTAAAGAAGGTCAATGCGACAGCCCTGTGTGGCACCAGCTGAGGTTTACTCAGCCACCTGTTAGCTAGAAAGCTCTCTGCACACACGCTTATGAGGCATTTAACCAGTTTAAAGGGTCTTTATTGTCAGGCCAGCCACCTCCATTCAGCTGGCCCGAGCCATAGGCCTGCTTTGTGGTCATATGTGGCGCACAAGCCTTAATTCAATTATGCTGTAAGCCTATCCAATCTGCATCACTGCCCTTTCACTTTTGTGCCATTTGTCTTGTGTGTTGTAAAGAATTTTACTTTAAAGATGGGAAGGCACCCTACAACCCGCTTGTCTTTATTTCTCGTTTAAGGTTTGTGCCGCAGGTGCGCTCCCACCTTTCAGTTACCAAAATGATTCATCTTTGAGTGATACTGTAGATGGAAGCATTATTTATTGTTTGGTGACAATGCTTTTCTGGTGTTGTTGAGTTTTATTTATTTTTAATTAGGTGCTTTTTCAAACGCTCCACCAGATCGGCAGTCTCTAAACTTGAGGATTGAAAATTCAATCAGAAAAACATAAACGATAGATGAAAATGACAATTAGCCTTGTTCTACCATTTGTTTTCAAGAAATGCTTTTGGTACAATGAAAAAATATCAAATTTAGAATTTTTGGTTTCCCTTACGTTTCTGAGCCCCCGTATACCAGTTTATATGAATAAGGCTCAGTGAAGCTCTGTTATTGAAAACTGCTCATTTTGTTTGTATTCTGGGGCCTCCAGATTTCCTTAGCATTAAAGCAGTGCATATCATTTTTAAATGCTTGGCATTTTCATAATAATTGATTGGCAATGAAAGCATAAAAAAGATTTCTCAAGTCAGGGATTTGGGTTTATTTCCATATCAAATTTTTTGTAAATGGAAAATTTGGCTGTTTAAAGCATACTCTACCTAATATTCTTTTAACCATCTAAATCCTACTTCCTGGTTTCAGTGTCCATATGAGGATATAGATCATTTCTAATCAATATTCCCCCAAATCAGTAAGGGACTTGTCATGGGAGATTGAAGGGACTTCAAAGGAAGGAGAGAATCTTCTTTGCTAATTCATATCTATTTCTCACCCAAGTCAAGGAAAGAATAATAACACTAAGTTACTAACCAGTGTTACTCACGTGTACACTGAATTGTGTGCATCAATTCTCACTGTGACTCAGTCGTGTCCAACTCTCTGTGACCCCATGGACTGTAGCCCACCACGGAATTCTCCAGGCAAGAATACAGGAGTGGGTTGTCATTTCCTCCTCTAGGGGATCTTCCCAACTCAGGGATCAAACCTGCGTCTCTTGTGACTCCTGCACTAACACGTGAATTCTTTGTCACTGAGCCACTTGGAAAGCCCCAGTGCTCACTGTAGCAACCTCTATATGTCTTTTGTATGGAAGTCCTATCTCTAACTTAAATAACTGAATCAAAACCACAAATATGAAACATGCAAAATAGACTAAAATATTCTAGTTGGCAAGAAAAAGAATGAAGATATTTGCACATAATCTTCAAAATAAATAAGATTTCAAAAACTGATTTCTGTATATTTAACCTGTGTGTTTCTCCCAACAATTCTTTGCTCATTTACTTTGTGTTTTCCTATAGGTTCCCGTTTTATAAACAAGAAAACTAAGGGTTAATAGAGAAACTAAGTGACTCACCTAGGGGTCAAAATTCTGATTCCTTATTGAAGTCTTCTTCTATTCCATCATAAAATCTTCATATAATTATTTCATAAACATGATTTGGACCCATGCACAACTCCCTGTAGGTATATGTATTAGAGTAGCTTATTAATATTCTGTGAAGTAGGAATAACAACTGAAATTGCAAAAATCTAGACAAAAGCAGAAAAAAATGAGACCAATTAAACTTATAAGTTTTTTTCACAGTAAAGGAAATCATAAACAAAACAAAAAGACAATCTACGGAATGGGAGAAATATTTGCAAATGATGCAACCAACAAGGGATTAATCTCCAAAATATTCAAGTAGCTCAGATAGCTCAATATCAAAATATCATCCAATCAAAAAGTGGGCAGAAGAACTAAATAGACCTTTCCTCAAAGAAGACATACAGATGGCCAAGAGGCATATGAAAAGGTGCTTAATGCTGATAATAATTAGAGAAATACTAATCAAAGAAAAACAAATATAGTACAAATCAGTGAAGTATCACCAGTCAGAATGGCCGTCAAAAAATCTATGAATAATAAATGCTGGAAAAGATGTGAAGAAAAAGAACTCCACCTACACAGTTGGTAGGAATGTAAATTCATGCAGCCACTATGGAGAAGAATATGGAGGTTTCTTAAAAATTTACTATATGACCCAGCAATCCCACTTCTGGTCATATATCCAGAAAAGATGAAAACTCTAATTTTAAAAGATATATACACACCAGTATTCATAGCAGCACTATTTATAATAGCCAAGACATGAAAACTAGATGTTCATTGACAGGTACATGGATAAAGAAGATGTGGTATATATAGATAGAGATATACAATGGAATATTACATAGTCATGAAAATGATGAAATATTGCTGTCTGCAACAACATGGATGGACTTAGAGACTGTCATATTGAGTGAAGTAAGTCAGAGAGAGAAAGAGAAATACCATGGTGTTACTCATATGTGGAGTCTAAAAAAGTGATACAAATAAACTTAATTATAAAATAGAGATTCACAGATATATGAAAAAAACTTATGGTTACCAGATGAGAAAGGGGGAGGTTGGGGGATACATTAGGCACTTGGGATTAACATATACACACTATTATATAAAATAGATAAATAATAAGGACCTACCATATAGCACAGGGAACTATATTCAATATCTTATAATAACCTATAATGGAAAAGAATCTGATATATATATATATATCAGATTCTATATATACACTCCTTACTGAATCACTCTGCTGTACCCCTGAAATACCAACAAAATATTGTCAACCAACTACAACAGCAAAAGTCTAGAATTACACCCAAACAATGAAAAAATGGCCCAGCTTTGTTACATTTTTTTTTTAAGACCTATTAAGGCATAAGAATGGGGCTTTCCAGGTGGCTCACTTGTAAATAATCTCCTGCCAATGCAAGTGACGTGGTGGGTTTGATCCCCGGGTTGGGAAAATCCTCTGAAGAAGGAAATAGCAAGACACTCCAGTTCTTGCCTGGATAATTCCATGGACAGAGGACACAGACAGGCTATATAGTTCACAGGGTTGCAAGAGTTGGACATGACTTAGCGACTAAATAACACAATAACAAAGGTATAAGAATACATCTTTAGCCACTTTTAAATTCTTTCATATGATTTTGAAGAAAACAGTTGGCAATGAAATGTGTACAGTTTCACAATTTTCTGTGTGAATCACATAAACTGCTTGCATTTTGTACCTCTATATTTTAATACTAAAAATATTTAAAACTTTATTTTTTAAGGACATTGCATCATAAAATTCTAGAATATCTAAACGCATCCTTGATATAGAATGTTAGATCCCATCCCTGTATGCTTTAAGAACATTTTAGAAGAAAAGAAATATAGAATGTTAGTTTCATTGTAGAAACTTATCTTTTTATCAGCATTTTACTATCTACATTATTTTTCCAAATTTCAAATGTATCATATTGCCTTTGAAGTAATAGAATCTCTGCTAAGTCACTTCAGTCATGTCCGACCCTGTGCGACCCCGTAGATGGCAGCCCACCAGGCTCCCCCATCCCTGGGATTCTCCAGGCAAGAACACTGGAGTGGGTTGCCATTTCCTTCTCTAAATAGAATCTCTAATAACCCCATTAATAAGATCATTATAATAAAATAATAATTATTTATATTAAGGTAGTAGCTATATGATATGTCTAATATAATAAAATAACCAAAGGAAGAGCTATTAAAATTTAACTGTCCATTATACTTTTGTTACTAGCTCACTTTACACAAAAGTATGCAATTTTTAAAATTCACTTTGTATTTTTGGTTTCCAATAAAAAATCATACATATAACTCTTTCAGAAAATACCTTATTTAAGGAAATGTTGAAGAAAAATAAAACCAGGTAGAAAAGCCAAAACAGTTACTAGTAGCCATGATGGCAATCCTATATATATGTGTATGTGGTGTGTGTATCTATATATAATATCTACATACATAAAAATATATGGTTTATGTAATCTATATACATATTAAATACATATACAGTATTTGAGAATTCAAACAGTACAGCTCACTAAATCAATTGAAGGACTAAAGAGTAATCTTTTTATTCAGCAGCTAATATTCTCAAAAAAGTTCAAAGCTGAAATTTGAAAACAGATTATAATATCAAATTTAGAATACTGTAGGAATGTTATTCATTGTTTACAAACTCCCTCCCAGGAATCAAACCCAGGTCTCCTTCATTGCCGGCAGACTCTTTACCGTCTGAGCCACTGGGGAAGACCTATATAAGAATAGTTGTAAGGGGAAAAAAAACTCAGATAAAAGGAAACTGATGACCTTCACACAGTAGTGGAACACAGTTTTAGCTTTCCACACAAATTCTGCCCAACAGTGGTGCCTCCTGAGAGTCAAATGTGTTTTGGAAAAAATTATTACTTTATATCCAGGACCTGCTCCTATGGACCTCCTTTCCCTTTCAATGGGATTTTCAAAAGCATTTAATGAACACAGAATGGAGCATATGTGAATGTCTCTAAGTCAATCATACAGTTTAAGTTTAATAAACATACCCTTTACCAGATTTTCTACTTCATAAACATGCCTGAAACTATTCGCCTATCTTGAATTTCCAAAATTTGTCTAAAAAATTCATGAGCAGACTTGTGTGTGTCATTTTGTGATCATAAATTCTAATATCAAGCAATGCTCACAGGACTCATATGTCTAGAGGAAAAGTGAAAAATCAAGTCAACTGTTTTTTTTCCCCTCTGTGCAGAATGCCAAATCAGTCAGTGGTATGACTTTCTCCTTGAACTTACCATTTAAACATTGGCAAAGTTATATGAACATTTTTGTTGCTACAGCCAACACGTCTTAGTTTGGTATGGTAGCTAGAAACAGGAAATAATATATGGCTTCAGGCTAAACTGAAGAATGAAGACAGGCAAATTCTCACTAATCCAAAGGGAGATGAAAATACTAGAATGAAAGCTAGAAGACGGATGAAATAATCTCATAATTACCTTTTATTCTTATTTTTCTACCATTCTAGCTATCTGAAAGAGAAATATGCTAGGTCAATGACAAATTTTCATCTTCAGGGACAAAAAACTCCTGGGTATCCTCTATTCATTCCTAAAATGGATTATAGATATCTGTTACTTCAACTTTCAGCTCTGCAACAATTTCTCAAGTAACATTTGATTCTGAGATTACACCAGAAGGCAGCCAGTACTGAATGGGATGTTGCTTTTTTTTTTTTTTTTGCATTAAGAAAGTGGGGAAAGAAGAAAATGTAGATGTATTATCTGAGTAAGATGCTAAACTACAGATGACTGTGAGAGTGGGGAATAGGGTTTTATGAGATGATGCATTTATTAGTTTTGGTACTAAGAAGAGTGTTTATGAATGTTGAGTGTATGCCTGAATGTCAGAAACACACATGCATCCACAAGATACAGGAGATATTAGCATCGATTGGGTAATTGCAGATTTCAATGACATATTTTTTACTTACTTTACCCAAACAAGCATATTGAGAACTATTCAAACCAAATCATTTAATCTTTAACAATCCCACACCTTCACTGTACAAATAAGGGAACAGAACCTACAAAACAGTATAATTTATCAGGTTCACATTGCTAATAAAAATGAAAGCTGGGGTTTGAACCCAAAGATATCTGAGTCATGAGTCTTTGCTATTAACCACTGGAGATCAAGAATTAAACAGAGGTAGTAGCTATATGATATGTCTACAGTACTAATATATTTGCAAGCTCTTTTTCCCTTCCTGTTATTCTGACCATCCTTAGAAGTAGTCATATAACCTGGAAATTATTACTGGAGTTGCATTAGGGTAGTTGATCATCCATAGTACAGAGGCTTCCCAGTATCTCTCCCACACTCTCAGAAATGCTGCCTAACATAAATTGATTAATCAGTTACTTCTTTTGAAACAAAATATGTTTCTTGGAGTAAGGTTCTCAATTTCCCTATGCCTGGAAAAAAAAAGAGAGTCCCCCTAACTATTTGCATAAATGTTTGAATGGATTAATGATTTAAATTAATGGATTAATTTATTTAAATAAAATAAATTATTTTATTTAATTATATTGTTCCTTAAGAATTGTCTACAGTTTGTTGTGATCCACACAGTCAAAGGCTTTGGCATAGTCAATAAAGCAAAGGCATATGTTTTTTTCTGGAACTCTCTTGCTTTTCCCATGATCCAACGGATGTCGGCAATTTGATCTCTGGTTCCTCTGCCTTTTCTAAATCCAGCTTGAACATCTGCAAGTTCACGGTTCACGTATTGCTGAAGCCTGGCTTGAAGAATTTTGAGCGTTACTTTACTGGTGTGTGAGATAAGTGCAACTGTGCAGTAGTTTGAGGATTCTTTGGCATTGCCTTTCTTAGGGATTGGAATGAAAACTGAGCTTTTCCAGTCCTGTGGCCACTGCTGAGTTTTCCAAACTTGATGGCATAATGAGTGCAGCACTTTCAGAGCCTCATCTTTTAGGATTTGAAATAGCTCAACTGGAATTCCATCACCTCCACTAGCTTTGTTCATAGTGATGTTTCCTAAGGCGCACTTGACTTCGCATTCCAGGATGTCTGTAGGTGAATGATCACACCATTGTGGCTATCTGGGTCATGAAGATCTTTTTTTGTACAGTTCTTCTGCATATTCTTGCCACCTCTTAATATCTTCTGCTTCTGTTAGGTCCAAACCATTTCTGTCCTTTATTGTGCCATCTTTGCATGAAATGTTCCCCTGGCATTTCTAATTTTCTTGAAGAGATCTCTAGTCTTTCCCATTCTGTTGTTTCCCTCTGTTTCTTTGCATTGATTACTGAGGAACACTTTCTTTTCTCTCCTTGCTATTCTTTGGAACTCTGCATTCAAATGGGTATATCTTTCCTTTTCTCCTTTGCCTTTAGCTTCTCTTCTTTTCTCAGCCATTTCTAAGGCCTCCTCAAACAACCATTTTGCCTTTTTGTCTTTCTTTTTCTTGGGGATGATCTTGATCACTGCCTCCTGTACAATGTCATGAACCTCCAGCCATAGTTATTCAGGCACTCTATCTATCAGATCTAATCCTTTGAATCTATTTGTCACTTCCACTGTATAATCCCACTGTAAGGGATATGATTTAGGTCATACCTGTATGATCTACTAGTTTTCCCTACTTTCTTCAATTTAAGTCTGAATTTTGCAATAAGAAGTTCATGATCTGAGCCACAGTCAGCTCCTGGTCTTGTTTTTGCTGTGTATATAGAGAGCTTCTCCATCCTTGGCTGCAAAGAATATATCAATCTGATTTCGGTATTGACCATCTGGTGATGTCCACGTGTAGAGTCTTCTCTTGTGTTGTTGGAAGAGGGTATTTGCTATCACCAGTGTGGAAAATTCTTAAACAGATGGGAATACCAGACCGCCTTACCTGCCTCCTGAGAAATCTGTATGTAGGTCAAGAAGCAACAGTTAGAACTGGACATGGAACAGACTGGTTCCAAACTGTGAAAGGAGCATGTCAAAGCTGTATATTGTCACCTTGCTTATTTAACTTATAAGTAGAATACATCATGTGAAATGCCTGGCTGGATGATTCACAAGCTGGAATCAAGACTGCTGGAAAAATATCAATAACTTCAGATATGCAGATGACACCACCCTTATGAAAGAAAAGGAAGAAGAACTAAAGAGCCTCTTGATGAAAGTGAAAGAGGAGAGTGAAAAGGTTGGCTTAAATCTCAACACTCAGAAAACTAAGATCATGGCATCTGGTCCCATCACTTCATGGCAAATAGTTGGAGAGACGATGGAAACAGTGACAAACTTTATTTTTTTTGGTCTCCAAAATCACTACAGATGGTAACTCTAGCCATGAAATCAAAAGACGCTTGCTGTTTGAAAGAAAAGCTATGACCAACCTAGACAGCATATTTAAAAGCAGAGACATTACTTTGCCAACAAAGGTCCGTCAAAGCTATGGCTTTTCCAGTGGCCATGTATGGATGTAAGAGTTGGACTATAAAGAAAACTGAGCACCGAAAAACTGATGCTTTTGAACTGTGGTGTTGGAGAAGACTCCTGAGAGTCTCTTGGACTGCGAGGAGATCAAACCCGTCAATCTTAAAGGAAATTAGTCTTGAATATTCATTGGAAGGACTGATGCTGAAGCTGAAGATCCAAAACTTTTGCCACCTGATGAGAAGAACTGACTCATTTGAAAAGAACCTGGAGTGACGTGGCACGCAGCAGGCGGAGAGGACGTGCGTTTCCTAGCTCCTTCCTCTTTCTTGACTCCATCTTCGCGGTAGCGGCAGCTGTGTCCGCGATCTAGTCGCCAACATGCAGCTTTTTGTCCGCGCCCAGGAGCTACACACTCTCGAGGTGACCGGCCAGGAGACGGTCGCCCAAATCAAGGCTCATGTAGCTTCGTTGGAGGGCATCGCTCCAGAAGAATTAAAAAAAAAAAAAAAAATGAAAAGAACCTGATTCTGGGAAAGACTGAAGGCAGGAGGAGAAGGGGACGACAGAGGATGAGATGGTTGGATGGCATCATTCGATGGACATGAGTTTGAGCAAGCTTGGAGTGTTGATGATGGACAGGGAAGCCTGGCGTGCTGCAGTCCATGGGGTTGCAAATAGTCAGACACGACTGAGTGACCGAACTGAACCGATATTGTTCTTTACTACTTAGACATGAATGAACCCACCTATGGCAATGGAATTTTGATTAGATTTTTTGGAGGAGGCAAGGCAGGGAGAAGATGTTAAAAACTTGGGGAAAGGTGGTCCATGTGGAATGCCAGAGTAGAGAATTCAGGATGACCTGAAGGAACATGTGAACACACAGTGGGGGCAGGGCAGAGCTTCGGTAGACCTCAGCTTAGAAGAACATGGGGGACTGACAGTGACTTTATATACATGTATATATTTTATTTTTGCAAAGGTTCTCTAGCTCAGTCAATGCTAGAGAACATTTGCAAAACATTTTATATATATACACTGTCTTTGATGTTGACTCATTCTCTTCTGAACTGTGGTGTTCTTCATCCAGGATGTACATTAGCTTCTGGAACTAAGAACAGACTTGTCTAACCATGCTGTCATCAAACAGAGCAGACTGCCATATAAGCACGACCGTAATACTCTACCTTCACTGTCATTTTGACTAAGTCAAGAAAAATTCTGCCCTTTGTCTGAAGGCTTTTTCTTCCAGTTTCCAGTGTTTGAATATTTTCCCTATATTTTTGTCATCCATATGCACAGCATGAGAGAGATGATAGTATAATATCAACCCTCTCAGCAACTAACACAGGTTGCTTAATTGCTAGGTGCAGGCACTCTGCCAAATACTCCACAATTTTTTCTTCCAAGGACTCTAGAGAAGATTTTATTACTATACCCACCTGACAAATAAAGGAGCTGAGTTTGAAGTCATTGACCCAAGACACATATAGAACATAACACAACTGGAATTTGAATCCAAACAGTCTGACTTTGGAACTACACTCCTAACCACTGTACCAGACTCTTGCCATAGGTTTGCTCATTAAAAAACTAATTGACTCATCAAAACCACTGAAGGTTCTTGGAACTATGCTAAGCCCCGGAGGGTACAGAAATGAATGGAACAATGGAACAGCTGCAGCAGCACAGCTACCTTTTGCTGGCCTGGACATCATTGAGAATGTAACCACATGAATTCTGAAGAATGAATAAGAGGAAAGCGAAAAGAATGTGAGACTGGGAGACATGGTCTAGGCAGGAAAATACCGCTTAAAGCAAACAGGGAAAGAGTATTTGCCCTGGCCTGACTCGAGCATTTCTCTGGCACATGTACCCTTTCCTCTGCTTTTGCTGACTGAAACTTCATTCTCCAAGACTCATCTAAAATCGTCCCCCTGCCAAAGTCTGAGATTCTCTCTGCCGAGATGGAGTCTCACCTTCGCTTTCTAAATTAATTTTTACTCCAATTGCTTGGAAAATCTCATGGACAGAAAAGCCTGGTAGGCTACAGTCTGTGGGGTCAGACATGACTGAGCGACTTCACCTTACCTTACCTTATAGTTTCTTTACAATGTTGTGTTAAGCTTCTATGAGTCTCACCCTCCTTGAATTCTCTCTGGCCCTTGTATCCAGGTGATACTCTGATTATTCTTGGACCTGTTTTATTTTCTTTCCTAAGCCAACAGATGTCCTCATCTCCCTCTTCTCACTACAGGTCACAATTCTTTGCCAGATCTTCTCCCCAAATATTCCCTCTGCCCGGTACACTTCCTTTTCGTTCTTCACACTCTGCTTTCAAAACTCTCTTCCTTCGGTGAGCTTTCTCTAATTCCCCAGGGTTCTGTTAGAGGCTCCTCTTACATGTACCCACTGTGTCCCCCACAATGACAGGTGAGCACTGTTTCATAATGGCCATTTTACAATTCTATATCCTCCACCATACTGTCCCCTCCGTGGAGATAGAATCAGTGTGTCATGTTCGTGTAAAGTGGGTTTAATTATTATATGTTGAATGAACAAAAGAAATGGCTGTTGAAGTTGACTGCTCTCGTATTCCAGGAGGGAGGCCCAGATTGAAGGGTGTGAGTGTGAGAACCACGGTGACAGGGTGGAGATGGGGTACGATCAGATCAAGGATACTAGTGGAGTAAGGCATCTATCTCACTGATAGATGTGGATTCATGTGTCCAATTTATGGCCATTTTCACACTTAAATTTCATGACATTTAAGAAGGCCAGCCAGGACCCTAACAAACGAGTGACTTCCCAGATATCTTTACATATCCATCAGCATTTCCAGACTGAAATCCTCGAGGATTTCAGTTCTAGCCTCTCCTGTTGTTGGGGAAGTATCTACCCGACTAGCGGAGCACACAACTGGTCCAGTTCTCCCTGGTCTGTGTGCCCTGCAGAAGGAGGCGGTATCTTTAAACTTCAAAGCTTGTAACTCAACAGGTACATAAAAATATCTCCTGTCCCCGTAGCCTGGTTTTATTATCTCTACAATACAGTGGACATCTGTCAAATTTGCCTAATTTTTTCCAGCAACCTTCACTTCTTAAGGAATTATCCATCTCTTGTCTGTAGTTCAGAACATGACCCCAATTAGGCCCTCTGTACCTGAATCTTGAGGGAAATGTCACAAAATGAAAACATTTCAGAACTCAGTCATTATTTTGGTGGCACGTTGAAGACAGTGGCGAGACCGGGCAAGTTGCTTAACCTCTCTGTGCCTCAATTGCTTCACCTACTAAAATAACAACAGTAATACCTTATTGTGCTGCAGTGTGGATTCAAGGTGTTAATATGTGTAGAACACTTAGAACAAGACCAGACACAGAAAAAGTGCTAAAAAAGTGCTACCTATTATAGCATAGTTGTTAGAATTTTGAAGTTGCTCTATTTTTGTCCATTATGAGGCCTGGCTGTAGGAGTTTTTTCCCTCCAGATTTTTAGGTTTCTCCAATTTCCTTCCAAAGAGAATTTTTTAGCTTAAGTTGGCAGTGTTGTGTTGAGTTGGTTTGTGTTGCTTGCTGCCAGAAAACCTTAATGATTGCTTCTCTCACATACTGTAGGTCTTTTCTTCCAAAGTGTTTATTAGACCCTAGAGGACAATAATCATATATTATTAATCACTGCATCATCTAGAACACCAAGAGCAGTGCTCCATATGTAAAAATATGCATTTTGGTAACTGGGAGACCAACTACATGAATAATACTATAGACCCTCTTTCTTTATAGCTTTATCATGGATTTTTTTAGCAATAAAAATCAGAACTAACAGCATCATAATTGATTTCAGGATGCTAAAAGTGACCACCACAAAATATTTAACTTATCAGAGAGACAGCTGGTGCAAGGAAAGGAAAGCTAGAGTCAGTTCCGGGGAGTTGTGTTCCAATTCCTATCTCATTGATTCTTACCTGGGTGGCCTTGTGTGAATAACCAAGGCTCTCTGAGGCTCAGTTTCTTCATATGAAGAACTGAGATATTAAAATGTATTATTATCAGGGACTTATAAACCAACAGAATGGATGATATGGCCCATGATGATACTCAGTTCAGTCGCTTATATACTGAAAGTTCTCTTTGAGATTGCTAGTTCATTATGAGAAGGAAAAAGAAATTAGACTTTTAATAAAAATTAGCTGTTTACAGGAGTATATAACTTGATCTAGAACTAAAAAGTAAACAACTCTTGCCAATTAAAGAAAAAACAATAAAGGGAACAAGAAAAGTGTAAGACTATTCATTTGGGGCTTTAAAATGATGCCATTTTAACCATGAATAAAAAGTTAGAGGCACATTCATTTTTACTATTATTACTGATTCAGGATCTGACAGATTCTATTTTTATGCCATTCTATATTTTGTATCACACTCATTTAATATAAAACTTGTCTAAAAATTACTATAGAATGACCATTGTTTTGAGAACCCCACTCTTTCTGTGTAGTGTTACGAACACATTTCAATAATGCAGACATTTTGCGTTAAACTATTTACCTTTTGTTTGCTTATTTATCCTTTAAAATAATTTACATTCAATTTAAATGATAAATAATATCAGTCAGTCAGTCAGTTCAGTTGCTATGTCATGTCCGACTCTTTGCGATCCCATGAACTGAAGCATGACAGGCCTCCTTGTCCATCACCAACTTCCGGAGTTTATCCAAACTCGTGTCCATTGAGTTGGTGATACCATCCAACCATCTCATCCTCTGTCATCCCCTTCTCCTCCTGCCTTCAATCTTTCCCAGCATCAGGGTCCTTTCAAATGAGTCAGTTCTTCATATCAGGTGGCCAAAGTATTGGAGTTTCAGCTTCAGCATCAGTCCTTCCAAAGAATATTCAGGACTGATTTCCTTTAGGATTGACCGATTAGATCTCCTTGCAGTCCAAGGGACTCTCAAGAGTCTTCTCCAACACCACGGTTCAAATGCATCAATTCTTCAGTGCTCAGCTTTCTATATAGTCCAACTCTCACATCCATACATGGCCACAGGAAAAACCATAGCTTTGACTAGACAGACCTTTGTTGGCAAAGTAATGTCTCTGCTTTTAAATATGCTATCTAGGTTGGTCATAGCTTTTCTTTCAAGCAGCAAGTGTCTTTTAATTTCATGGCTGCAGTCACCATCTGTAGCGATTTTAGAGCCCTAAAAAATAAAGTCTGTCACTGTTTCCATTGCTTCCCTATGTATTTGCCATGAAGTGATGGGACCAGATGCCATGATCTTAGTTTTCTGAATGTTGAACTTTAAGCCAGCTTTTTCACTCTCCTCTTTCACTTTCATCAAGAGGCTCCTCAGCTCCTGTTCACTTTCTGCCATAAGGGTGGTGTCACCTGCACATCTGAGATTATTGATATTTCTCCCAGCAATAACCATATGAAAAACAATTTGGAAAATTAAAAATAGAAAAATATTATTTATAATATCACTATTCTTTTTATTTTACATATATTTTTCACACTTTATAGAGTTGAATATATTCTATCCTGTTAAATTTAACTCACCATAAGCATTCATGGATCACAACCTTGTCATGGCAAATGGGCTTGCATAACTCAGTGAAATTATGAGCCAAGCCATGTAGGGCCACCCAAGATGGGTCATAGTGAAGAGTTCGGACAAAATGTGGATTACTGGAAGAGTAAATGACAGCTCATTCAAGTTTTCTTGCCTGAAGAACCCCATGAACAGTATGAAAATGCAAAAAGATATGACACCGGAGGATGAGCTCCCCAGTTTGGAAGGTATCTAATATGCTACTGGGGAAGAGCAGAGGGCAATTAGTAATAGCTTCAGAAAGAATGAAGTACCTGGGCCAAAGTGCTCAGTTGTGGATGCGTCTGCTGGTGAAAGTAAAGTCTGATGCTGTAATGAACAAGATTATATGGGAAGCTGGAATGTTAGGTCCATGATGCAAGGTAAACTGGAAGAGGTTAAGCAGGAGATGGCAAGATTAAATATTGACATCTTAGGAATCAGTGAACTAAAATGGATAGGAATGGGGGAATTTAATTCAGATGACTGTTACACCTACTATTGTGAGCAAGAATCCCTTAGAAGAAGTAGAGCAGGTCCTCATAATCAACAAGAGTCCAAAATGCAGTACCTGGGTGCAACCTCAAAAACAACAGAATGATCTCAGTTCATTTCCAAGGTAAACCATTCAATAGTACAGTAATCTAAGACTATGCCCCAACCACTGATGCCAAAGAAGCTGAAGCTGAGCCATTCAGTGAAGACCTATGAGATATTCTAGAACTAATGCTAAAAGAAGATATCCTTTTTATCATAGGGAATAAGAATGCAAAAGTAGGAAGTCAAGAGATACCTGTAATAACAGTCAAGTTTGGCCTTGGAATATAAAATAGACCAGGGCAAATGGTAAGAGAGCTTTGTAAAGAGAAGACACTTCTCATAGCAAACACCCTTTTCCAACAACCTGAGACAACTTTAAACCTGGACATCACCAGATGTTCAATATTGGAATCAGATTGATCCTGTTCTTTCAGCTGAAGATGGAGAAGCTCAGTACAGTCTGTAAAAACAAGACCCCGGAGCTGACTGTGCCTCAGATCATGAGCTCCTTATTGCAAAATCCAGGGTTAAATTGAAGGCCATTCAGGTAGGACTTAAATCAGATCCCTTATGATTACACAGGTGGAGGTAATGGATAGATTCAAGGGATTAGATCTGGTAGACAGAGTGTCTGAATAATAATGGATGGAGGTTTGTAACATACAGGAGGCAGTTACCAAAACCATCCCCAAGAAAAAGAAATGCAAGAAGGCAAAGTGGTTGTCTGAGGAGGGATTACAGATAGCTGAAGAAAGACAAGAAATGAAAGGCAAGGAAGAAAGGGAAAGGTATACCCAACTGAATGCAGAGTTATAGAGAATAGCAAGGCGAGATTGAAGGCCTTCTTAAATGAACAATGAAAATAAAGAGGAAAATAATAGAATGGGGAAGACTAGGTATCTCTTCAAGAAAAGTGGATATCAAGGGAAAATTTCATGCAGGATGGGCACAATAAAAAACAGAAATGGCATGGACCTAACAGAAGCAGAAGAGATTAAGAAGAGGTGGCCATAATAAACAAAAGAACTACTCACTAAAAAGTCCTTAATGACCCAGGTAACCAAGATGGTGTGGTCACTCACTAGAGCTGGATATCCTGGAGTGTGAAGTCAAATGGGCCTTAGGAAGCATTGCTATGAACAAAGCTAGTGGAGGTGAGGTAATTTCAGCAGAGCTATTTAAAATCTTAAGAGAAGATGCTGTTAAAGTGCTGCACTCAATATGTCAGCAAATTTAGAAAGCTCAGCAGTGGTTACAGGACTGGAAAAGGTCAGTTTTCATTCCAATCACAAAGAAGGGCAATGTAAAAGAATGTTCAAACTAACATACAGTTGCACTCACTTCATGTTCTAGTAAGGCTATGCTCAAAATCCTTCAAGCTAGGTCAGCAATATGTGAACTGAGAATTTCCAGATGTTCAAGCTCAGTTTTGAAGAGGCAGAGGAGCCAGAGATCAAATTGCCAACATCAGCTGAATCATGGAGAAAGCAAAGTAGTTCCAGAAAAACATTGACTTCTGCTTGATTGACTATGCTAAAGCCTTTGACTGTGTGTATCACAACCAACTGTGGAAAATTCTTAAAGCGATGGGAGTACCAGACGACTTTACCTCTCTCCTGAGAAAACTGTATGCAGGTCAAGAAGCAACAGTTAGAACTGGACATAGGACAACTAACTGGTTCCAAATTGGGAAAAGAGTATGACAAGGCTATGTTGTCATCCTGCTTATTTAACTTCTATGCAGAGTATACTATGTGAAATGCTGGACTGGATAAACCACAAGCTGGAATCAAGACTGCCAGGACAGAAATATCAACAACTTCAGTTATGCAGATGATACCACTCTAATGGCAGAAATCGAAAAGGAACTAAAGAGCCTCTTGATAAAAGTGAAAGAGGTGAGTGAAAAAGCTAGCTTGAAACTCAACATTTAAAAAATGAAGATCATTGCATCTGATCCCATCACTTCATGGCAAATAGAAGGGGGAAAAGTGGAAGCGGTGACAGATTTTATTTTCTTGGGCTCTAAAATCAATGCAGATGGTAACTACAGCCATGAAATTAAAAGATGCTTACTCCTTGGAAGAAAAACTATGAGAAACCTAGACAGAATATTCAAAAGCAGAGACATCACTTTGGTCCGTATAGTCAAAGTGATAGTTTTTCCAGTAGTCATGTATGGATGTGAGAGTTGAACCATAAAGAAGGTTGATCACTGAAGAATTGATGCTCTCAAATTGTGGTGCTGGAGAAGACTCTTGAGAGTCTCTTGGACTGCAAGGAGATCAAACCAGTCAATACTAAAAAAAAAAATCAACCTCAAATATTCAATGGAAGGAGACTATCCATCAGAAGGACTGATGCTGAAATTGACACTCCAATACTTTGGTCACCTGATGTGAAGAGCTGACCTATTGCAAAAGACCCTGAAGCTGGGAAAACCTGAAGGCAAAGGAGAAGGTGGCAGCAGAGGAAGAAATGGTTAGAAATCATCACTGACTCGATGGACATGAATCTGCGCAAACTCAGGAGACAGTGGAGGACAGAGGAGCCTGGCATGCTGCAGTCCATGGGGTCACGAAAGAATCCAACACAACCTAGTGGTTAAATGAGAACAACAACCAGAGCATTTTCTTTTCTATAGTTTTCTAATAGTCATTTTTTTCTAGCTACAGATTTTAGTATTGGATACACATTTGAGCCATCTAAATTTTTAAAAAACCATCTTGCTTTATTTTTCATTGTTTTCATAAGTATACTTGCATCTTGACTTAAACATGCCTTTTTTTCAAAATTATATGTATATAGGTAATATATAGCTCATACTTTGTCAGCAATCGTATATACTCAGCTGCAGACCTAGATACACTTCATAACTAAATTGTATTTTTATCTGTGTGATAAAACATCTTGGAGAACTATAAAAGCCCCTTCACCATTTCTCCATTGGTGAAGGTGGACCTGTGGGAGGAAGTCTGAGAAAGAACAGGCTTTAGTGAACCAGTCTTGAAATTATGTCATAGGCAGAATCTAGCTTTTATTTAAATTATTAAGCATGATTTGGAGGAGGAGTTGATAGAGACTATGAATTGCTTAAAAGCCCTTGCCTTTCACCCCTCATACTGTACTCTAGACAGACAGGTACGTTCTGTGGTGTATGTGGTCTTATATAGAGGCAGACTGGGAGAATATAATGTGACACCAAATCCACTCACTGGGGGCAGGGAATCTCAGCAAAGATTAAATTAAAAATAAGAGTGGAGCCTGAGTACAAGGAAATGTTCAAGAAAACATGAACAGCAAGTATGAAAGCCTAGACATAGGAAAGGGCAGATCATTTGAAAATGCAGATATCTCCTAGGGGATAGAGTACACAGGATGAGGGTAGGAATGACTAAGACCGGAGAGGCACAGAGAGGAGAGCTCTAAAGGACTTCATACTTTTTTTATAGTTAGTTCTGTAAATGGGTCAGTGCTGGATTTATGTTTATTCTCATTTATTTATTCAGGAAATATTTACTGACTGCTTACAACATACCAGGTACACAAAAATAAACAGACAAGAATTCTGTCCTTGTAGAAATTATAACGATCAAAAAAGAGCAGAGACTAATTTATCAAATAACTTCATAAGTAAACATCAAATTACACATGAGGTGCACTGAGTGTGTTGAAAGAACTTGACCATTCTGAGAGCTCAGAAAGAATAAAGAATTGTAGAAAAGTAAGAATTGGTTAAACCATGGGAAAAGAAAAGGCATTCCAAATGAATAAAAATGTCTTAAGTGAAGCTCCTGGGGTAAGCATAATGAATGCTAAAGACTAAAAAAGAACCACTGGACCCAGAGGGCAGGGATAGGGATGGGTCAGAACAATAAGATGGAATCATATTAAGGAGTGTATCAGTATCCGAAGAGCAATAGGAAATTAAACAGTTCTAAGTTGAACTGTGACATAACCAGATATGCACTTTATAAAGATTACTCTGGCTACATTGTAGAAAACAGATTTGAAGTTTGAAAGAATATCTTCTGTGGTAACTCACAAGAGTTTAGCATCTTGGGTTTGGGTGGTAGAGATGGCCACAGAGCAATTTGGACATACCAAGAGATATTTAAAAGCTAAACTCCACAGGACCCAATGGATTAGATAGGAAGGTTAGAAAGATGTAGGTAATTGATCTACATCTCCATTCAGTTTTCTTATTGTGATTTTTCATACCTATTTTCTTCTTACTTATCAAAAATTATGTAAGTTCAAAGTATTGTGTATACATAAATATGAGTAAAGAATGTTAATGCAACATGATCAAACTAGATGTTCAAAAATAAAATAAACATTTATTTCACATTGAAATTATTTACCACATTGCAATGATTCTATATGAAATAAATTTGGTATTGTTATGTTTTTTTTGCTTGGAAATATGGCTGTCATGTTTTTCTTATTTATTTTTGCTAATCTTCCTATTAAAAAATGTTTGTAGTATGTTAGTGAATACCTACCTCAGTTTCTCTATAAGTGAAGAGAGAGTAAAAAATCCTTAACTAATTAGGAAAAGGAGAAATGGTATTTTTAAAGAATGTGAAAGAAGGTGCTTCAGATAGCTTGCTATGCTAAGTCACTTGAGTCGTGTCTGACTCTGTGTGACCCCATAGATGGCAGCCCACCAGCCTCCCCCATCCCTGGGATTCTCCAGGCAAGAACACTGGAGTGGATTTCCATTTCCTTCTCCAATGCATGAAAGTGGAAAGGGAAAGTGAAGTTGCTCAGTCGTGTCCGACTCTTAGCGACCCCATGGATTGCAGCCTACCAGGCTCCTCTGTCCATGGGATTTTCCAAGCAAGAGTACTGGAGTGGGGTGCCATTGCCTTCTCCGTCAAATAGCTTAGAATATCTCAATCTGACTGATACATAAAAATAAATGGGTCATTTTAAAATCAGCAAGGGTCTTCCCAAGGTGGCTCAGTGATAAAGAATCCACCTGACAATGCAGGAGACGTGGGTTCGATCTCTGGGTCAGAAAGTTCCACTGGAGAAGGAAATGTATTCTTGGAGTGTGTATTCAACTCCAGTATTCTTGCCTGGAGAATCTCATGGATAGAGGAGCCTGGTGGGTACAGTCCATGAGATGTGAGCCTGGAAGGTCACAAACAGGTGGAAACAACACAGCAACTGAGCACAACACAACAACAAAAACAATAGCAGGTTTAGAACCATGGCTACAACTTCCCACCTAGCAATTTATGAGGAAGGAAGACTTGTCAGTTTGATTGAAATTTGGGTTAAGCAGGATCTGTCTACTATAAATCAAAAGGGCAAATTAAAAACATAATTAGTTTGAAGCAAGAGCTTGTATAGGATTGGACTCATTTCAGTTTTTAATATTTTAAGACTTTCAGAAAACAGTTCCATTGTTGTATGCCTGAATTTCCATTAGAATGCACTAATTACAATATTTACATTTAGTTCCTTAAAAAAGAATGAAATATTAAATATTTAAAACAGAAACAAAATAATTCTTCATGAGATTGATTCAGATCTTGGTTCAGTTTTTTAAACAAAAGAATATTTACATATACTACATCTAGGCTAGCATGGACAAAAATATATTTAAGCACTGAAAACTGGAGAGTCAGTTTGCATTTCAAGAGTAGAAGATAAAAATACTGTTTAATTGCAAAAATGACTAGTGGAGTTTCATTTTAATATCTGCAGAATAAAAAAGGTTAGCATTTTGCTTTGTATTTACATGCTATCTGGTTATTATTCAAAAGAACTTAAAGGTGATGGATCAGCAGCCAAGAACTTGGAGGATGTTGTCTCAATTTTCATACAAATTTTAGAGACACAGATAACTTCTTCCTATTTGAGAGAAATTCCCCCTGGACTACAGCAGATTCAAATAAACAAAAAATAAGTACAATTAAAAAATTTCTTCAGAATGGAGGAAATAATAGCAAATGAAACAACTGACAAACAACTAATCTCAAAAATATACAAGCAACTCCTACAGCTCAATTCCAGAAAAATAAATGACCCAATCAAAAAATGGGCCAAAGAACTAAATAGACATTTCTCCAAAGAAGACATACAGATGGCTAACAAACACATGAAAAGATGCTCAACATCACTCACTATCAGAGAAATGCAAATCAAAACCACTATGAGGTACCATTTCACGCCAGTCAGAATGGCTGTGATCCAAAAGTCTACAAGCAATAAATGCTGGAGAGGGTGTGGAGAAAAGGGAACCCTCTTACACTGTTGGTGGGAATGCAAACTAGTACAGCCACTATGGAGAACAGTGTGGAGATTCCGTAAGAAACTGGAAATAGAACTGCCCTGTGATCCAGCAATCCCACTGCTGGGCATACACACTGAGGAAACCAGAATTGAAAGAGACACGTGTACCCCAATGTTCATCGCAGCACTGTTTATAATAGCCAGGACATGGAAGCAACCTAGATGTCCATCAGCAGATGAATGGATAAGAAAGCGGTGGTACATATACACAATGGAGTATTACTCAGCCATTAAAAAGAATACATTTGAATCAGTTCTAATGAGGTGGATGAAACTGGAGCCTATTATACAGAGTGAAGTAAGCCAGAAAGAAAAACACCAATACAGTATACTAACGCATATATATGGAATTTAGAAAGACGGTAACAATAACCCTGTATGTGAGAGAGCAAAAGAGACACTGATATATAGAACAGTCTTTTGGACTCTGTGGGAGAGGGAGAGGGTGGGATGATTTGGGAGAATGGCATTGAAATACGTATAATATCATATATGGAATGAGTCGCCAGTCCAGGTTCGATGCACGATACTGGATGCTTGGGGCTGGTGCACTGGGATGACCCAGAGGGATGGTATGGGGAGGGAGGAGGGAGGAGGGTTCGGGATGGGGAACACATGTATACCTGTGGCGGATTCATTTCGATATTTGGCAAAACCAATACAATAGTGTAAAGTTTAAAAATAAAATTAAATTAAATTAAAAAAAAACAACAACAAAGTCACAGAATAAATGGTAATGAAATTAAAAAAATTTTTTAAAATTCCTGAATAACAAAAAAGAGAATAACAACAACGGAGAGAATATGCTGATGAAGTCAGTTTCCCGAAAAGGGAATTGAACTAGATGCTCTGGCAAAAAAGACTTCAATATTTTCATCAAATTTGATCCCAGTACAGTGTTTTCTCTCTCTCTGCCTCTCTCTCTCCTCCTCCTCCTCTTTCTATCTTTATCTCTAAGTATATATATTCAGAAATCTGAATATATGCTTTAATTAAGAGTACTTTCCAGACTTTTAATTGCTTAGGTGTTTATTTAAAGAGAATGCAAAAAGAAATGCCAACCAAGAAACACTGATCATTTCTTTCAAATATGCTGCATGCTTATTTCTAATGCAACATTGTATTTGTACCAATTGTTGAATTTGAATTGAAGTACAATTAAGTAGCTGAAATTCATGAATTCATTATGCAAATATAGTTTTATCTTATCTCTTTCCTGACACTGGGTTCTTTACAAAATTCTCAACTGAATATTTCAAGAGTCCTAACTGCTCTGAAGTCTGTAGCAATTCCTTTCTCAATCCATCCTACAGTTTGCTATTGGGTTCCAACCAGTCACTTCACTCTTCTGTTCAAAATTCTTTGAAGTTTCTCTACTACATATTAAATTAGAAGCATTCTTGAGAAGCAGGAACTAGGTCCTTCATAATCTGGCCCCAGAATCTTTACTACCTTATACAAATTGTGTTTACTCTCTTCATATACTCTACACTCAAACTAGACTACGATGCTACAACTTTGTACCGTATTATCTTTTGGTGCAATACAAAAGACACAAACGCAAATACAAAAACACCGTATTTTTGTTTCCTGGTTGGTTTTTGTGTGTGTGCTTTTATTGTTGATCTTTTGCTTGATGCATTCTCTGATACCCACATGGCTATCTCTTGAAATTCTACCTTTTCGTCAAGGCCCATTTCAAAAACCATTCTCTCCATGAATTTGTGTCTGATATTCTCAAATAGGTGTGGAACTCCTCTCCTCTGACTCTTAATGCATGCTTAGTTTCTTACTGTATGTGCCTGTGTGTGTGAGTTGTTCAGTTGTGTCTGACTCTGCTCCTCTGTCCATGGATTTTTCTGGTGAGAATGCATTGCCATTTCCTCCTCCATGGGATCTTGCTGACCCAGGGATCGAACGCACACCTCCTGTGTCTCCGGCATTGCAGGCAGATTCTTTACCTGCTGAGCCATCATGACACTTTTATTTGGCATTATAGGATAAATATTTATAGGTCTGACCCTATGTTCATTTTTGTCTCTGATCACCATAGCACCCAATAGTATCATGATCATCGTAACATTCTAAAAATATATATTGAATTCCAATTAAAACCTAGAACCACTGGAGTCCCTACTGCTCATCCCAAATTCTACAAACACACTACCACATTTTTTTTTTTTTGTCTTAAGACTGAGTAGGGAAAGTGAAGTGAAAAATAACTCCAAAACAAAGTTTTAAAAAATGTTAATTTTGTCCTTTCAAAGATATTTGGAGTAGAAAACTATGTCGAGAGAAGATGAAATAGTCCTTAATAACACTCCAGTATGAGCACATATGCTTTTGAATGTTTTATGTATGTATGAATCTATCTACCTACTTATTAATCTAAAAAATACTAGAAATGTGCTGTGACCAATTGGTTTTAAACTGTGTATTATTCTTAGCATATCACCTTGCATGAAATTTGCTTAGTATATGAAGTATTTGTTAATTTAGTCTCCCTCAGTAAAATTGGAATACATACTAGAGCTGCTGAACTAGTGATATTTAATTATCCACATTAGGTGTCATGATTTCATTCTAACCCTTCAAAATTCTCTCTGTGAAGAATTGTATTAAGAAAGACCCTTGCTCTTATTATTCAAAAGTAGCCTCTTTAATCAGGGCAAGATTTTTCCAGTGGAAGACACACACACACTCATACAACATCCTGAACTCAGAAGGCAATGCTAACAATATTCTTGAACCACCCCATCCCCACACATGCATATACACGATGCATACTTTAAAAATATTAGAGTGATCACGTGATTGATTAGTCTAATTATTATGACAAAGTTTTTATACATATTTTGTGCATACTTGCCCCCTCAAAAGACTTTTTTAAAAAAAGTTGATTATGTCTGAAATATATACAACTAGGAAAGATTAATTAAAGATGAATAAACAGACACTGCTCACAATGCTAGCAAACTTCTTTGTCCTAGATACATTTTCAACCTCCCAAGGTGTTAGATTTACATAAGGTGTTCTGATTTCCTGTATTTTTCAAATATACTTTTAACTAGTCCCCTGGATAAAAGAAAAAGTTGGAATACAAATTTATTCTTGTATTCTTTCCTTTGGCTCATTTGTCTGATAGCTCTTTTGTTCATTCTTTAAATAGCTGTATGTTAAGCTCTTGCTGGAAGCTCTGCTCATGCTAGTCAATGGCCTATCAAGATAAGTAAGACACAACCCTGCCATTTGAAGTAGAATTGCAACCCAAGATCCCATTCCTTTGACAGTAAGCTTTGGTGGAAGTGAAAGTCATTCAGTCATGTCCGACTCTTTGTGACCCCATGGACTATACTGTCCATGGAATTCTCCAGGCCAGAATACTGGAGTGAGTAGCCTTTCCCTTCTCCAGGGGATCAAACCCAGGTCTCCCGCATTGCAGGCAGATTCTTCACCAGCTGAGCCACAAGGGAAGCCCTTGTGGAAGACGGTCCTACAGCCATATTCTGTAAAACTAGTTAACACAGAATTTAATGGTCAGAAAGTCATATTTCTATAGATTTGGAAAGAGATGGGGAAATTTACTCTTCAAACCATGCTCTTTTAGGTCAGATCCTATACGTAGAATACCACTCTGCTGTGTTTATTTTCCTTGACTTACCTACTTTCTCTGATGAGCTACTAGCTGTCTTTCAGGGTGATCTGACTAGACCTTTCAAGCAAGGAGGTTTTGACCAAGATAACCCCTTAAAATATTCCAACGCTGTGATCAAAGTCTTGATTCCACTTTTATTTTAATCCACCCAAAAGCACCATTTCTGTATATTCAGACTATCTCCTTTGTTTCTGTCTGCCTTGGATAATCTAGGTCACTCTTCCATTTCTGTATTCTGAGGATACCAGATTGAGGCCAAACATGAAGAAGTGTGGCAGCTCCTCCTCTTTCTCCTCCTTTTTAAACATGTTTTATCTGACAGCTGATTAAAGATTGGGCATCTAGACAACTCTCCATAAAGAGTTGGTAGAAAACAATGAATGCTGCTTTGTTCCCAACCTAGAAAAACCCCTGTGTATTCACAAGTGCTCCCACTGGAAGAATTCCAGAAGTTCCCCTCACTTACATCAAGTGCTTTTCATCACAGTAAGTGTGCTTTCTTTAGCTTGCCCACATGTGAGATATTTAGGAATGAACCAAAGCATGGTAGAACCTATTCACATAAAGAAACACAGTATTACAACAAAAGTGTTAAAAAAAACATTGAATCACACACATAAATCATAAAGATCCATTTAACCTCCATGTATAACAATTACTGAAAATGTCATAAAGAGAAAACATCAATATGCATCTTTGGGTAAAGCTTATTAGCTGTCCTTATTATTACCTGTTTCCTAAGCCTTGAGGACATCCCTTCGAAAATAGGAAAAGCACAAGCTGTATGCGAGGAAAACTACAAAGAAGCAATAAATTATTGCTGTAATGACATGCTAATTAAAATTTTGCTTGTAACTCATGTAAGTGTTTGAAGCCCAGCAAATTTCTCTTTTCATTTGTGAAGTGTGAAGGTAAATTGCCCAGTGACAGTGGGACATCACTAACAAGTACAAATTGAATAACATGCTATCTTGCTCTATTAGCCCTGACTAGCATGTCTGAATTAGATATTCAGC
Source organism: Bos javanicus (assembly GCF_032452875.1). Taxonomy (NCBI): domain Eukaryota; kingdom Metazoa; phylum Chordata; class Mammalia; order Artiodactyla; family Bovidae; genus Bos; species Bos javanicus. The sequence continues at coordinate 27,816,598 of NC_083887.1, read as the reverse complement.
ACACTCCCCATTGAAGGCCTGATTGATAAATGCTAAGGAGAATTTGTCAAAACAACAGGGGCTACACCCAGTGGGACATCAATATGCTCCATTTAGTCACCCACACAGCACTTCCTACATAGGATTGTCACATAAAATTAAGACTAGCCGCTAACCAGCCATCAAGCTTGTAGCAGACGACAGGCAGCCTGTGTTCTGTATGCATATTAGTCACATGCTTAACAATTTGGGCTGTCAGGACAGAAGCATGCAGTGACCTCTGGAGCAGAGGTTGAATTTTCCAACTATACCGAAACATCATGCTCAGCTGTTCAAGATTTTAGACCATTTCCTGCCAGATCTGTGCACAGATGCAGTGCCCTAAGCTATAATCTGTGGCCGCGTCCAAATGACAAATGGCACTGGGAAGATTATTGCATTATATATTAAGTACCACAAGTCTGTAAATTATAAGTAAACTACTGTTCAGACTGTCTCCTCCAGCTTTCAGGATGCTTTCCCTCTCCATTCTTTTTTTAAATAAAACTAATAAATATTGGGTGAACCCAGAGATCAAAGCCCAGCGCTTGAATTAGCCATCTCCATTGCTAATTAGCTGCTTGAATATCAAACAGTTTTGGACCAGCTGTAATTTAATAAGCCATGATTGAGGTTGGCCTGATTTTGTTTCCACGCTGAAAATTCTTCTCAGGTGCAAGTTGGTATGATTTTTAGAATTCTTAGTGATAAGCTGTTTTTGGTATTTCCCTTGTAAACAAATTAGCTATAAGTACAGAGTAACAATAATAAAATTCATTACAAATCCAACTGAATTTTTAATCTGGTCTGGTTATCTTATTTCTACTGCATTTAAAGCTCTTTGTATATGAGGTTATCAGCTCAGAGAATAAAGAACTAAAACAAAATAAAGTTAATAGTGTGAAATAAAATGTATTCTCTGCCAAATCAGAAAGCCTGTAATTCTCTAATTTAGATCCTGCCATCAGTCATGAAAGCTAGGATAACATTTTAAAATAAATTGCTTAAGCTTCATTTTACTAGTCTAATAAAACACCTCTATGTGATATATTAATGAGAATTTGTCAAATAATTTTTGCTTTTAAAAATCAGATATCTGTTGAGATCTGAGGAAAACGATTTTAACTTGAACTTTAAAACATTTAGAACTGATCATTATGGAAAACATGGAATACATTCCATGTATTTTAGAATTCTTGCTTTTTTTCTGAGACCCGAAGCAGAATTACTCAATTAAGATCAGAAATTATAAGCACTTCTGCAGAACACAATTAGAAGAAATCTGTGGCATATGATGAAAAATCACTACTAGACTTGAATAGTATTTTTTCTTTCTAGGACCTACAGATAAAACATGTTTCTTTTTTCTAGGATATAAAGGCAACCCGCTACCTGTATTCTATATTTTCCATTTTAGATATAACATGAGTAAAATCTTGCCTTCAATATTTTCTGGATTTTATATATTCTAGAGTTTAAAAATTTTCAGGTTTTTGATACATCTCAGTATGTATCTCTGTTTATATGACATATCTAATCATAAAATTCCTTACATATAAAAATAATTCTCCATGAAAATAAAAGATACCAGCTTCCTTAGTATAAACAAAATAAACATTTAATTTAAAAATATTAGTGACCTGTGAAACGCTCACTAATTTATCTTAAATTACAACAAGCTGTCTGTCAAACCTAAAAGGAAAGTTTGCTCAGTGCGGTTCCAGTGACAGCTAAAATTGTAACAGTGGTCTAAACAATGGCTAGGTACTATCACATTGCTGGAAATTATTACCAAGGCAAGTTAGGGCAAGGAGGAAATAGTTGAACATTTAATAGTGTTAATCCGATGACTGCCTTTGAGCAGATATAAACTTTTTCTCTTTCAATATTTTTTTAAAATTGAGAACTATCCCTGTGTATGAGTGGGATAGCTCATATTTATTTAAAGGTAGAAGCAGCAACCAACTCTTTCTTAAAAAGGGTTCATTTGAAACTCCTCAACAATAATTTTTGGGTGAAATTGTTATTAGAAATTTTATAAATTCCCATTTCCCACCCCCACCTCTTCTCAATGTTCCAGTAACAACAGAAAAATAAAGGACAGCAGGGTCCTTCTGCCTCAGGCAACAGTCTGCTGATGGGTATTGTAGCAGCTGAATTGCTCCCCATTCACATTCTAAACCCTCTCTCCTAATTGTCATCAGTATCATCAGTGTCACTGACTGAGGCCACTGCCACAATTCTGCGGCCCTTCAGAACATTATTGCTTTTGGCTTTTTCTCCTGGGGCTTGCTCCTTGCTTGGTGCAATCTGTGGAACCACTTAGCACAGAATCTATGTTGACTTATAACAGGTACCAGATGATGCATCCAGATCTCTAGCCTAGTTTTATGCCCTTATGGTTGGTGCGCCTGCCACTAATGTGTGTGTCCAGATGTCAGGGAATAGAGACTGCTTCTGCTGCCATTTTCATGAAAGATCTTCAGGTTGGTGGGAACGAACTCAACAGCACATGAGAAAACCTGATGTGTAAAAGAAATAGTATCTCTTTTATTTTTGATGGCTTTGTACATTTCTTATTAAACCTAAGGCAGATATTTCACTAAGCATATTTATATGCCTGTATCATGTGATGCTTGAGAAAATAGATGGAATTGCCTCTCTCATCTTGCTGATTTCCTTGATATTTAAATATTCTGCCCTGTTCTTGCAATTTATAAAAATTAAGGAAAAAATATTCATATTAACAAGTTATTATTGGGAAGAAACTACTCTCAAGTGGTTTTTTAAAAAATAATAACAATATTAACTAATAGTAATGTCCTCTCAATGAGAAAAAAATTATTTCTTTTCCCATAAATTCATGCTGAATATTTCTGCCTAAAAGGGTCAAATTTATATTAAAGTTCATCCATAAACATATATCCAAAAACAAAACTTGAGGGAAATTATACTGTCTCTATAATTGTTATATTACAAAACAATATAATTATCAATATAACTGTCTCAGCAAACAAATTAGATACTGTGTATTAATATATGTTAACACTCACTTCTCATGGGGTGTATATATAATACATTAGCAATTAGGACTACTGTGTTTGTGAAACAGGTCATGATATATTTACATTTTCTATATCTGAATTTCTATAATTTCAGGTAACAATTGCGCATTCTTATTGAAATTATTTTAATAATTACTGTCTTCTTTTATATGATTGTAAACTACATGAAAGAAGAGTTCATGTACCCCTTTTTATGAATACTTATTTTATCCACAGCACCTAATTAAAAAAAATCTGAGTCATTATAAGAAGATTTTCAAGATTGGTTGAATGAACATGAGTGAATGAATAAATGAGTGGATGAATGAATATATAAAATTACTGGAATGACTAGGAAATTTTTAGAACTTCAAATAAACATTGAACAGGTGGCCTAACATGAATGCAATTAATTCTAAATGTTATTTGGGGGCTCACAGTGCAGAGACATTGCCTCCTATCTTCTCTGAACCGTTAAGCAGATCCAAGCCTGAAGAAATTTGCTTTAGATGAGCTGTTGAAATTGGAGAACAAAAAAGGAAAATTCCCAGATAACTTACTCTTCAGAAGGGATTCTGATAACTCCCTGTTTCATTGTCCCTAGGGAATCCCACTTGAGTTGGACTATCTTTTTACACACTTGTGAAATGCATTTATGGGGCTTCCCTGGTAGCTCAGCTGGTAAAGAATCTGCCTTCAGTACAGGAGACCAGGGTTTGATCCCTGAGTTGGGAAGATCCTCTAAAGAAGGGAATGGCTACCCACTCCAGCATTCTTGCCTGGAGAATCCCCATGGACAGAGGAGCCTGGAGGGCTACCCAGTCCATGGGGTCACAAAGAGTAGGACACAATTGAGCGACAAAGCACAGCACAACACAATACATTTATCCTCTCAAACTATGGAAGAAAACAGGGAATCTTTAATAAAGTGATACAGTGAAACAGAGTCATACAGCAGTTCCTCTATTTTTAAGTGGAATATTACTAGTAATGCAGTTGATTTCTTTCCCACATTTTGGTTTATGTGGAGACTTCCACCATCTCTCTCTTTTCCTGGTTCTATGGTGATTTGCTGTACAGATTAGATTACAGCAATACTGTTTGCCTAAGGTTTCCCCCGAGGACCACCCAAGTGCTTTCCCTGCCACAAATGGTAACAGCCTGTGACTTCAGAGAATTGTTTGCCTAGAGCATACAGTACCTATAAAATAGAAGGGACCTCTGTCCTACAGTTCATATAGTTATGAAATAAATCATTTGAAAATGATTTCAAAAGCTTTTGAATAAGTCAGTTCAGTATATTTCTGACAGATAATCAGCAATGTTTGATCCTAATGAGACATATGTGTCAGTGTGTGTGCATGTGTGAGTGTGTATGTGTGTGTTTTTAAAAGTCTTTAGAATACTCCTACTTGTGCAATCAGGGTCCACTGCAGCCATCTTCCTACAAAAAGTAATACAACTGGTTAATGCAGGATTGCCTTATTCTGCGTGGAGAAAGGAATTTTTCTAGACTCATAAATCTAAATTTGATATTCTAATAATACATCTTATATACTAATCCTTTCTTATAAACATGTATCTATAATTTTTAAGTCCTTGAGCCAATAAATGGTCTGTAAAGTTAAAAACAATGTAATATATCAGAAGTAGTGTTTTATGATATTTACTATTATACTATATGTACTTTCAATCATAATACATATTTAAAAATGAAAAATATGCTTATGACTATTAAACTTTTATTTTCAGTGCAAAAATTATACATTTACACAGACCGATTCTATACAGAAAATCGTAGTAGATAAATAACTGAGAAATATGGTTTCTGCTATTGACAGCAAATTAAGTCATTTAATTCTGAAAATTTAAAAATGGAAATCCATATTATATTTCCATATTGGTCAAAATAATGAAGTAATTATCCCAAATTCACTTCATTCATCATGTATATGTATCAATATGACTATGGTAAAGAAAAATTCTTGTTTTCCCCAACATCATTTTTAAATAACCATGCCTAAAATAAAACCTGTATTTTTAAAATTTCTTCTTATGACTATATTTTATTCAGTATTGTCACTGTCAGATTTTTAACCACCTAACAGCTTATAGTTAAGTTTGGACCTTCCCTCCTTTGCATCTGCTATAGGACTTGGTAATAGTCCTTGGGCAGAAGCACTGCATATACATCCTCCATTAGTGCTCTCAAGCCCTTCCATGCTTGCCAGTTTCAACTGTCACTACTCTATTCCAGGTCCTTATCACTTCCCCTCTAAACTCCTCTGTCAGCAGCCTCCAAAATGATCTCCTTGAGTTCACACCTCCCACACTTCTATCTTTATGCACAAACACTAGATCACTCTTTAAAAAAAAAAATGTTCATTTTATTATTAGTCTCATCAGAAGTATTCGATGGCTGACCACGGCTAATAAGGTAATTCTGAACTGCTTTGTAGAATTAGGGCTCTTGATAATTTCACTTCAATCTCACTTTCCATCATTATCTCCCACTCATAATTCAAGCTGGACTGTTCTACTTGTAGTGCTCTGAATATTCCTACTTCATTATTTCTGTTAACAGTATCATTATTTTTAATACTTGAAATGACCTTCTGACTTCTAACCACCTAGAAACCTGCCTCAGCCTTTCTAATTTGCTCAGCCCTGATGTCCTGCTTTTTCATAATCATTTAGCCCTTCTGCTACATTATGTTGTATTATTATCATGTTCATGATTATATATGTTTTACCTACCAGCCATCTCATAGCTCTAACAACAATCTCTGTTTCCTTTTTCCCCACAGTGTGCATCACACAGGTAGTGTCTCCAAACTACTTACTGATAAAATAAGAAACTCCACACAAAAGTTAAGCTATTACATAGGGAATCTAGAAAAATGTACTGACAAACCTAGTGGACACAGCAGGGGAAGGTGAGGGTGGGACGAATTGAGAAAGTAGCATTGACATGTAAACACTATTAGGTGTAAAACAGATTGTTAGTGGAAAGTGGCTAAACATCACAGGGAGCCCAGTCTGGCCATCTGTGATGACCAGAGGGGTGGGATGGGGGAGGAGAGGGAAGCTTAGGAGGGAAGGGATATACATACATATATACATATATATATATGATTATGACTAATTTGTGTTGTATGGCAGAAATAAAAAATTGTAAAGCAATTTTCCACCAATCAAAAAATAAATAAAATGAAAAATAATAAAAAGATTAAATTATTTTAACTGCAGAAAAAATTTACCTGATAGAACCAAATATTTTCCAGCTTATTAGACCATAGCACATCAAAATGACCATATCAAGCAGACATTTTATATAAAATGTATTTCCTTTGATGCTGAGGATGTGAAATCTCAGTAAAATTAGGAAAATTGAAGTCAAAATTTAATCAATTTTTATCTTTTTCTTTGAGAAATACCCACATATCTCTCATAAATAATCCACATTATTAATATATACATATTTCATATGTATATATTAAAAATATTTAAAATGCAACCCAGGTGAGTCTTATTTACATATTTACTCAGGTACTAGCAGAGGACCCCGCATATTTTTAGGTTCAAAATAACACATATCTGCAAACAAAGTGAAATATAAAAGACCAAGATCCGATGAACTATATCAGAAGCCTCTCCAAGTTCACAACACATGAGTTATTCAGCTTCCTCTTACATAATAGTATTTTAAAAGTCATCACTAACATAATATGGATGGTATGGGGAGGGAGGTGGGAGGGGGGTTCAGGATTGGGAACACGTGTACACCCGTGGCAGATTCATGTTGATGTATCGAAAAACCAATACAATATTATAAAGTAATTAGCCTCTAATTAAAATAAATAAATTTAAATAAAATAAAATTTAAATATCATTTGTTTCTGTGTGGATGCTCTGCAAGAATTTTTATCTCCAAAGGTTCTTTTTACCCAAAAGCTTAGTAGCCATAATAAAGTGCATATACTTGGGGTTGTTTTCCATGAAATTTTTGATAATTCTTAAAAGTTCAAAGTATACTTTCTCATTTTGAAGAATTGGGCTGAGAATTACAAATCATTTAGTAGAAAGTCCCTAAAAGATTTACATCTGCAGAAACAGGAACATCTCGGGATAGAGGATTTCTTTCCATGATTTGAGCAAAGTATTTTATGGATTTTGTTATTCTGGTCACTGTGACACTATTAGGTGAGTATCTTTTTAGTTACTTCTTCATTTCTAAAGTCTTTCTGCAAGACCAGAGATTTAGAACAGTTAGTATAGGACAAAAATGAGAAGCTTGATCCCCCAATTAATCAGCTAGACTTCCTCTGTCAGTTAATAACAAATAAAGTTGGCATCCCATTTAACTTGCAAACCAGCACTTCTAATCACAGTAGGATGGAGGATTATTAGTAGGTCTTTTCTGACCACTGAAAAAGAAAAAGTAAATTAATCATTTAATGATGAGGAGTAGCAGCACCAACTTTAACTATAAGGAACAGAGTGGAAAAACATATGAAAAGTAGTAATAAAGAAATACCATATTTATACTATGAACTTTGCTAAATATGCTTTAAATGAAAGTAGTTACTATTAAGTTCAATATTATACACAAATATTTTTGAACTATGTATTATATGATGTAAAGCATATAACCTATGTCTGCATGTTTTGTACAGATATATGCTATGCAAATGTGAATATATGACATATATATATATCTCCATTTCCTTATCTATCTGTGCAATAATTTTCCAGTATCAAACTACAACACATCTGAGTTATTTTTTTATTTAGTCAGATTAATGCACTTTTGTTAACAGACCTAAACCTTACTTTTCTGGCACATGTGCTAAACTTCTTTGTGAGTAAAATTTTACAAGAAAAATTTATTTATTGTTCTGAAGTTCTTGTCAATTTTTATTCCATTTAACATTACCTAATTAGTTCATATTCTTAATCACCAAAATTATTGCTGAAGGACATTTGGCTCTTACTGACAAAAATTCATTCTTGGAGAATCAAATTTCACCATTACTTAGAATAATCAAAAGATGAGTTCCAGAGATATTTGACAACTGATTGCACCATTATTGAAATAAGTGTTCCTCCTCCAAAGATCAATGCTCCCACATTTTTGTCAAGATGAATGTATTTATTGGAAAACCATCTGCCATATGTGTGTAGGTAAGTGCATGCGCACGCGTGCACGTGTGTGTGTAGACAGAGATTCACTGAAGAAATCCAAAACTAATTTACACTTTATAGGATTAACAGTGCTACTTAGATTTTGGGTTTTGTGGGCAAAAGTTGTCATTTTGTAGCCCTACCTGGTAATCAGTTCTCATCAAATATAAGGAGTGTTATTATAAAATAATGGTGGATTCCTCAAGCTATGTCCAAAAATCTATTTTACAATCTATCCCAGATATTTATTTTATCCCATATTTATTTTCTTGGTAACCTAAGGGATATGAAACATGATCTAGACCAAGTCAGCCTTGTATGAACTATATACCCAAGAGCAAGTCTTTGAAGTAGTTAACACATTTGAAAAATGGTTAATATCTAGTTAAATAATTTTTAAACCATAAAGTAATCACTTCACTAGTGAATAAAACGGAGAAGGCAATGGCACCCCACTCCAGTACTCTTGCCTGGAAAATCCCATGGATGGAGGAGCCTGGTAGGCTGCGTTCCATGGGGTCGCTAAGACTCGGACACAACTGAGCGACTTCACTTTCACTTTTCACTTTCATGCATTGGAGAAGGAAATGGCAACCCACTCCAGTGTTCTTGCCTGGAGAATCCCAGGGGCAGGGGAGCATCATGGGCTGCTGTCTATGGGGTCGCACAGAGTCAGACACAACTGAAGCGACTTAGCAGCAGCAGCAGTGAATAAAAATCACTTAAATAGGAAAAGTACTCTATGAAAATATATGGTCCAAAAATACTGAAATTCAAGAGCAAAAATCAAAGATATAGAAGACATTTTCACTGATGGTGACATTAAAATACAAAAATTCTTTCCATTTTAAGTGTGCTATCTTATTGGTTAAGAGAGTATTTTAAGATATATTTTTGTCCTGACCATAGTATTAATATACAAAATAGTATTCGAATATGTCTTGTTTTTAACACTACAAATGGAGATCTACTGTAGTAAATGAAAAATTAACTGAACGTAACAAGGGGTCATATGTTGAAAAGATATATTGCTGTTAAAAAATATGGTTGAATCATGCTGCTTGACTTTTTCTGAAAATGGGTTAAAATTTACACACCACTGGAGATCTGTTTAAGAGCATGTGGGTTAAACACACTGAATCTCCATCCCAAACACAGCAAGGCAGCTACAAGTCAAACATAATGACAGTGCTGATTAATTAGATACTCCTACCCCCAGCACTTCAGAGTGATTTATGGAGACACATCTCTAGCCTGATCCATTGTGCTGACTGGATTAATGGAGTGAGCTAGAAAAATTCACTGGCAACAGTATCTGGCAGCCCAGCAAAACATTAACCCTTGGAGTTTTCTTATCTAGCCTATTGACAGAATATTAATTATGACAAAACATGCATGTCTCACCTAATTATCTTTTGATAGCTTGGTTTATGTTTGACATATAAATATAGATGTGCATATTGCGTTGAATATTTGGATATACTGAAATTCCTTGCATTAGAAAGAAATTGCCCATAAACATTTAAGAGGGACAGAATTAGAGTAAACTGTATATCCATTATGGGAAGAAAACTATGCAAGCATATCTTTTTCCTCTTAACTATATGCTCAGAGACGTACAAATTTCTAATGGAACAAACAGAACATAAAAATATTTTTCAAGCCGAAAATATTCCCATTGCATGAAGAAAGAGCAGTGTGTAGGTTGCCTGGTGGTAGTGAATTCTGGAATAAAGAGAAATTCCGCTTACAGGAGAAAAAAGATGTCACTGATATATAAGCAATTGAATTAAACATATTCTGAAGTATATCTAATCAGAAGTGAGCATATTAGCCCATAAATTGCTTTTGGGATATATAAATGAAGTACCATATATTATCTGAATCTCAAAATTAAAAAGCTTCATAGTTCTATTTCTGCACAATATTTAAAGCTTTGTAACACTGAAATTAAACCTTCCCTAAAGCATCTAGAACAATTATGAGACATCAGTAAGTTTAGCTTTAATTATTTTTGTGGCATTAGGTCCATCCCAGTTTTATTTTCTAAATATGTTAAACATATGACAACCCAACTTTTTGTTAGACTTGGTTTCAAAGTCTCTGGATAGAAATGTCTTACCTCTCTGGTCATTCAAGGTTCACACTTAGAAGGATTAGATTGCTTGTTGTGGATTTTCTTAATTCTAAGCATGGCACAAAAGTAAGGAAATGCAAAGCTGACTAAATCTAACTCCATGAGTTTTTACTGCTCAAGCCATCAAGCAATAGAAACTTAATATCAGGCTTTAATGTCCATAGGTATGCCATGCCTCCTGAAACCAATAGGCTAGATCAAAGCTGCTGTCTTAAATTGCCAAGTTGGAGTTTCCAATGGTTCTGCAAGGATAGCCCTAAATCAGTGGTTCTTAACTGGGGACGATTTTGCTCCCCAGAGCACATTTTCCAATGTCCAGGGGCATTACTGATTGTTCAAAGTAGGGCATGCTACTGACTACAAGTGAGTCACTCTCAGCTGATAAATATCCTAAGGTGCACAAGATAGCTCCTCACAATACAGGAATTATTAAGGCTCCAAAGTCAATAACGCTGAAGTTGAGAAACCCTGCCCTAGGTAGAATACACTTAAATAATTTCATCTGAAGTTTTTAAGTGAACTTATTAATGTTGAGGATTGTATCTACGAATAAATGTCATAGCTCAGTGATCAGTTATTGCAAAAAGTGGTAGTATCCACTGAAGAATACAAAGTCCTTGAAAACTGGGAAAGTGAGCATAAAGTTGTTATTCCTCTTAAAGGGTATCATCATTAAAACAGTGTCAAGATGTTAAGAGGCCCTGAAAATAGAACACAGACTAGTCAATAATTTCAGTAATAACATTCCACACGCAGAACATTTGAACTTGAATATTTGGACTTCTAAGACCATTATTGTTGTTGCTCAGTTGCTAAGTCAAGTTCGACTCTTTGCAACCCCATGGACTATAGCACGCAAGGTTCCCCTGTCCTTCACTATCTCCCTGAGTTTGCTCAAATGCATGTCCATTGAGTTGGTGATGCTATCTAAGCATCTCATCCTCTGCCATATAGTATTTAAAAACATTATTAAGTACCAGAAGAAAAAATTTTATGCTATTTAATGATGCTAAGATTATGAAGAGTATTTAAAGAAAAATTAGTAACTCTTCTCATGCAAAATATTATAGAATATCACAAGTTAATGAAATAAATATCTCCATTGAATACACAACTGAAGTTAAAATTGAGCACGAGACAAAAACGTTTCAATTTTAGTTTCCAATTAACTAAGACATTTTCAAGCCAAACTGTTCATCTAATAGCATTCAAAGTCTCTATTTAACAAAAATAGACTCCAAAGAGAATAGCTTCTCCTAATCATTACAAATAACCATTTTGTAAAGTTGTCTCCAAACTTTTTAATTTGAAGGTTAAGATCTAACTATTAACAATAATAACAACCTTTGCAAATGGTTGCTTCTCCCTCGGGAATACTTTTTTATTTTACAAATCTATTAAAAATTTTATAAGTTCAGATATAGTCTCCATCTAGTCAAATCTAGTTAAATCCAATCAAGTCAAATCTAACTTTCCCAGCAATTCCAATTCACTAGCAAACACCTTTTCTCTTAGAAAATTAGAGAACTTAACATTTGTATCACTCGCTTTGGCACTTAATGCTATATTGCCTCACTTTTTTCTTAAGTTAAATTTTCCATTTATTTTTTATCTTTTCAGTTAAATACTCAGATTATAAATTCCATATCATAAAGACCTCTTCTAACGATACTTAGAAAATATTAAAAGAAAGAAAGGAGGAAGACGAGGAGGAGGGAAATGAGAAAGGAAAAAGAAAAAAGGAAAAGAGAGGAAAAAAGGGAGGCAGATGCAGAAGAACGTGGAGGTGGAAAAAAGTCCTTTATATCACTCTTGTGTTATTCAAGAATAAGAGCTTTCTATAACTCCTCTTTAAAATGAAAGTGTTTTCAGCTGCCTTCAAGATACTGAAATGCATCAATTTCAATTCAGCAACACAGACCCTAATCCTATGCCTAGACGCAATATTTGAGGTTTCTCTAGTTTTTCTCATTTGAGATTAGTAATCCTAAACCCTATGTTAAGAGAATAAACCCTGGACTGGCGATTCGTTTCATATATGATATTATACATGTTTCAATGCCATTCTCCCAATACAATAATGTAAAGTAATTAACCTCCAGTTAAAATAAATAAATTTATATTAAAAAAAGAGAATAAACCCATCTTTTAAAGAAGAGTATTAGAATATGAGACAGGATTAACTTGAAAAGCACAATATACTTAGTGTGATTACATATTTAGAAAAAACTTTTATATGAATAAAATAATGTACAGAAAGCTCAGGATAGGCTTCTTAAAACAGATCTAAGCAAATTATTCTCCTATTGAAACACTTAAATATCTTCTCATTTCCTGGAAGATGAATTCTAATTCTTAAACTGTATAGACATCCTTTCTATTTCTTTAATCTCTTCTCTTTTAGTTGCTAACTCAGACTCCGAGTTTGAACCAAACCAAACTTGCTTCCCTTTTTCTAAAGCTCCATCTCTTTCTATCTGCACTTTGCAAGTAGTCCTTATTCTCAACCGAGTTCCCAAGCCTCCTGGTCCCCAACACATGTATAAGTGTGTACACATATACACACATATAATCATTATCTACGTCCTACTTGCTTCTTGCAAATATTTCAGGGCCAGTTGCTTCGAGGTGAGGGGGCAGGTCTCTGAGTTCCTCTGAGAATTCTGCACTCTGTCCTTCACTCCTCTCCTGACCTAACCACAGCAGAATGAGACTGCATGCATGACTAGTATGTAAGCTCTGTGAAGACATTTTTTCCTCTCTTTGTTGCTTTTTCAGCACTGTCGTGTCTGACTCTTTGCTACCCCATAGGTTGTAGCCTGCCAGGCTCCTATGTGCATGGGATTCTCCAGGCAAAAGTACTGGAGTGAGTTGCCATTTCCTTCTCCAGGGGATCTTCTCAACCCAGAGATCGAAGTGGCATCTCCTACACCGGCAGACAGGTTCTTTACCACTGAGCCACCAGGGAAGATGATTTCCTCTCTTACTCTCCCGGTATTCCTAGTTCCTAGTACAGAATCAGGCAGATATAATTTTAAATAAATATTTGTTAGATTGAACTAAAATGAACTGAATTGGATAGGATTAAATATATTTAAGTTAAATTTACAATTGGAGATACTCAAAATTTTTTATTTTGATCAAAACTGAATTTGGTGATTTCTTTCGTTTTAAAAGACTGATAAACACCTGTGCTCAGATCTCCATAGGTTCTCCACACCTTTCTCCTATAAAGGAATTATTTTCTGTTTCACCTCAATCTTTTTACTTACAAGAGTTGGCTCAACACAGATCTTAAAAATTCCTGTGGCTACTCAGTGGTTATGTGTGTGCTAAGTCACTCAGTTGCGTCTGAGTCTTTTTGACCCTGTGGACAGTAGACTGCCAGGTTCCTCTGTCACTGGACTTCTCCAGGCAAGAATACTGGCATGGGTTGCCATTTCTTTCTCCAGAAGATCTTCCCTACCCAGGGATCAAACGCACATCTCTTGCGTCTCTTGCATTAGCAGGTGGGTTCCTTACCACTAATGCCACCAGGGAAGCCTTTCAATTCAGTTCAGTTCAGTCACTCAGTTGTGTCTGACTTTGCGACCCCATGAATCGCAGCATGCCAGGCCTTCCTGTCCTTCCCCAACTCCTGGAGTTTACGCAAACTCATGTCCATCGAGTCAGGGATGCCATCCAGCCATCTCATCCTCTGTCATCTCCTTCTCCTCCTGCCCCCAATCCCTCCCAGCATCAGGGTCTTTTCCAATGAGTCAACTCTTCGCATGAGGTGGCCAAAGTACTGGAGTTTCAGCTTTAGCATCATTCCTTCCAAAGAAATCCCAGGGCTGATCTCCTTCAGGATGGACTGGTTGGATCTCCTTGCAGTCCAAGGGACTCTCAAGAGTCTTCTCCAACACCACAGTTCAAAAGCATCAATTCTTTGGTGCTCAGCTTTCTTTACAGTCTAAATCTTACATGCATACAGTCAATACACATCTGGTATTTCATGATTGACCTTTTTTCAATCTTAAGAAGATTTTCTTCTCTTAAATAATACTCTCCTCTATTCTCCTTAGTTCAGTGCAGTCGCTTAGTCATGTCCGACTCTTTGCAACCCCATGAACCGCAGCACACCAGGCCTCCCGGTCCAACACCAACTCCCAGGGTTTATCTAAACTCATATCTATCGAGTCAGTGATGCCATCCAACCATCTCATCCTCTGTTGTCCCCTTCTTCTCCTGCCCTCAATCTTTCCCAGTATCAGGGTCTTTTTAAATGAGTCAGCTCTTCCCATCAGGTGGTTAAAGTACTGGAGTTTCAGATTCAAGATCAGTCCTTCCAGTGAACACCCAGGACTGATGTCCTTTAGGATGGACTGGTTGGATCTCCTTGCAGTCCAAAGGACTCTCAAGAGTCTTCTCTAACACCACAGTTCAAAAAGAATCAATTCTTGGGCGCTCAGCTTTCTTTATAGTCCAACTCTCACAACCATACATGACTACTGGAAAAACAATAGCCTTGACTAGACGGACCTTTGTCGGCAAAGTAATGTCTCTGCTTTTGAATATGCTGTTTAGGTTGGTCATAACTTTCCTTCCAAGGAGTAAGCATCTTTTAATTTCATGGCTGCAATCACCAGCTGCAGTGATTTTGGAGTCCCCAAAAATGAAGTCAGCCACTGTTTTCCCATCTATTTCCCATGAAGTGATGGGACTGGATGCCATGATCTTAGTTTTCTGAATGTTGAGCTTTAAGCCAACTTTTTCGCTCTCCTCTTTCACTTTCAAGAGGCTCTTTAGTTCTTCTTCACTTTCTGCCATAAGGGTGGTGTCATCTGCATATCTGAGGTTATTGATATTTCTCCCAGGAATCTTGATTCCAGCTTGTGCTTCCTCCAGCCCAGTGTTTCTCATGATGTACTCTGCATATAAGTTAAATAAGCAGGGTGGCAATATACAGCCTTGATGTACTTCTTTTCCTACTTGGAACAAGTCTGTTGTTCCATGTCCAGTTCTATCTGTTGCTTCCTGACCTGCATACAGGTTTCTCATGAGACAGGTCAGGTGGTCTGGTATTCCCATCTCTTTCAGAATTTTCCACAGTCGATTGTGATCCTCACAGTTAAAGGCTTTGGCATAGTCAATAAAGCAGAAATAGATGTTTTGCTGGGACTCTCTTGCTTTTTCCATGATCCAGCGGATGTTGGCAATTTGATCTCTGGTTCCTCTGCCTTTTCTAAAACCAGCTTGAACATCTGGAAGTTCATGGTTCATGTATTGCTGAAGCCTGGCTTGGAGAATTTTTAGCATTCCTTTACTAGCCTGTGAGATGAGTGCAATTGTGCAGTAGTTTGAGCACTCTTTGGCATTGCCTTTCTTTGGGATTGGAATGAAAACTGACATTTTCCAGTCCTGTGGCCACTGCTGAGTTTTCCAAATTTGCTGGCATATTGAGTGCAACACTTTCACAGCATCATCTTTCAGGATTTGAAATAGCTCCACTGGAATTCCATCACCTCCACTAGCTTTGTTCGTAGTGATGCTTTCTAAGGCCCACTTGACTTCACATTCCAGGATGTCTGGCTCGAGGTGAAACACTTTAATCTGTAATATGTTCAGTATTTAGAATTGCAGAACATTTTATTATTCACAGTGTGTCTGTATCAAAATATCATCTAATAAAGGTTTTTCTTTTCCTTTCTAAAACTGAATTAAGACATTAAGTAGAAATTTTGAAAGACACAGAAATAAAAGTGGTATCATACACAGAACCCTTATATCTGGAGATGGCTTTTGCAAACATTTTGTTGAATTTACTTTCCATTTATTTTCTATGTGTGTACATTTAAACAGTTAAAACCAATCAGGGCAAATAGATTATATCCTGAATCTTAAAATGATTTTATACCATAAGGTATTGCCCTATGCCATTAGGCCATTATCCTTGTACTACACTTAATTTCAAATGACTGTTTAATACTATTATATGGATGTATCACAATTTACTTCCCCATTTCCCCATTAATGGTCATTCAGATTTCTCTATGTGTTATAGTTGTTTCCTGCCTTCACGAAACAGAGGTGAGGGAACCCCACATCCTTGGGTGGATCTTTTATTCCTTCCTTTTCATGTAACTTGGTATACAACAGTTGCTTTGGTACAATGATATATTTAGAGAACTGCGTTATAAGTGCGTGAGTAAGTGGGAATTTAGGGGAAGAACCACATCTTCCTCTGCCTTATAAGTTGCTGATAAATACAGTCATGACTCAGGGAATAATAATGAGTCATTTAATTTGCTTAAAGCACTTCCCCTCAGATTCAGTCAAATGGCAAGCTTAAAATTGCTGGCAGCTGAAGATGTTGTAGTTCTTTTGTATTTAAGGGAGTAGAAGTGCTTTCTGCACTGCTTGCCTGAAAGCCGATCATTCCAGAAGTGTAAAAGTATAATGACCGAGTAGCAGCAAGTGGGTATGACAACAGTACCAATAACAATAACAGTGATAAACAGAACAGGTTTCAGAGTTCCAAAAGTGTGCAAATGTAGGGACAGTTTCTCCCACAACTTGGTGAATTATAGCAAAATGCATTAAAGTGTCTACACGATGAACTTTTTTTCTTGGCAAAAGGTCAGTAATGTGTCTGTTAAGAAAAGTCATTTATGCCAACAATTTGCTTCCAGTATTGATGAGAGAGAAAAAGTCAAATAACTGGATTAAATGGCTTTTGCAGTTTGACCTCCCGGAAGAGGATGAAAAGCAACTCAAGTCCTCTAAATGCTCATTTATAAAGTACTTTGACGATGAAACACCCTTCCTCAGCCTTAGACACTATTTTCCCAGTAAAAGATGAGACAAATAATTTCCATATGGAGGATATTTTTGTTAGGATTTTCTATCCATCTGAGAGATATTGCATTTTCTCATCTACAAAAAGAATCCAAGAAAGGGTAAGAAAACCTCCAACTGCTTTGATACCATTAGACCAGAAATTGACTCCATTTTTTTAATTAAAGAAAGCAACAGAAATAAAAGAGAAAAAAAAAAACTTTGTCTTAGATGTAATTCTGGCCATTTGACACCCCATGATGAGAAGGTCTCATAGATGAGAGAACAGGGAAAAAAGAAATCTAAGTAGAAATGTAGGACAGAAGGAGGAAGCATTCTGTAAGAGTACTAACATCAACACTTGTCCAGATAGTGCCCCAGAGGTGGCTCTGATGGGCCAGGGCTGGGGACTGTTGCAGACCAACTGAATACTGACTGCAATTTCCAGAGCAGATGGCCAAACAGGCAGGTGGGTTTCTGAAAGGATGCTCCTGGGCCTCTACCCACATTTTCCATGTACCTGGGTAGGCAGATGGCAGCACCAGTTGACTAATGAAAAAGATGAAGTTTATGTGTTCTATTTATTCTCATAATAATAGAGATTAAAGTCCATCTTATTAAATATATAAAATTAATTCTCAGCATCATATATATCACTTAACTCTGATGCATTCACTTAACTACAATGATTCTATTTTTTTCAAAAACTTTTAGAAGCTATAATTTTCCATATTGCTTGTATAGACTATCCAGGTTTCTGAATGACATGTTTTAGTTTGAATATCTAAGAGAATACAAACAAAATTGCCAAGATCAAAGAAGCAAAATCTCATTTTGTACTTAAATTTTCTATAGTTATTTGAAAAAGAGTTTGAAATACAAGTAGAAATAATTAGATATTCAGAAAGAAACTGTTTCCTAATTACTAATAATTCTCAATAAATGGATTGTCATCATCTATTACTAAAAGTACCACTATACAAAATAATAGTTTTCTATACATTTAAAAATGGTTTAAATAACTAGTATTATTTATATTTTAAGTGTGTGCATGGTAGGTATGCTTCTCAGGTGGCGCAGTGGTGAAGAACCCACCTGCCAATGCAGGAGATGCAGTTTCAACCAGTGGGTTGGGAAGATCCTCTGGAGAAGGCAGTGGCAACGGACTCTAGTAATCTTGCCTGGGAAATCCCATGGCAGGAGATGCTTTGGGGCTACATTTCAGGCAATGGCAAAAAGTCAGATATGACTGTACAAGTGAGCAAAGCACTGAGCACATGTTTACATATGGATTTGAACAGAAATGCCATCGTATAAAGTTTAGTACGATTTTATTTTAATCAAATGGCATGTGTTGACCCTTTTTGAAGTATACTTTTAGGAAATGTATGTTGAAGCAAAAATGCTTTCAAGTGGTTTGCAGTTAAATTGAGGAGAGAGAACATATAAAGAGAACTCAACCAAAAGCTTGTTATGAAGAAGCAGAATAAGGGAAAATTAATGTTGAAGAAAACTTAAGTTTGTTTTAAATGACCAGGAAAGAGTGGGGGGCAGCTGAATTAGCTGACTTGTTTGTGATTAATGATGGATTCCCAAAAACAGAAGACACTATAACAGCTAGTTTTTTTCTTAAGTTCAGGAATTATGATACCAAAGTACACAGCATCAATTTTTATCTGTATTTTGAAATCCAAGTAAGAACATTTCAAAGTGATTCCACATAGCCAATATAAACAATGCCATTTATATACCTCACAAATCCCTGACAGAAATAGGAGTCAGCATTTGAGTCCAAAGAGGTAAGATTGATCCCAGTGGTTCTGCGTGTGGGTGATGTTGATTCTTCAGGGGACATTTGATGACTGTGATGTCTGGAGACATTTTTGCTTGTCACTGCTAGGGAGAGGGCTCCTACCGGCATTGAGTGGAGAGAGGCCAGGGAAGTGCTAAACATCCTACAATGCAGAGAACAGTCACCAGCAGGAGTCACCCAGCCTCAAGTACTGGTGGTGCTGAGACTGAGAAACCCTGATGTATCCTCACACGTGTCTGTGTGTGTGCATTCAGTCATACTTGACTCTTTGCGACCCCATGGACAGTGGAGACTGCCAGGCTCATCTGTCCATGGGATTTCCCAGGCAAGAATATTGGAGAGTATTGCCATTCACTCCTCCAGCCAGGGATCAAACCCAAGTCTCTTGCATCTCCTGCATTGGAGGCAGATTCTTTACCACTGTGCTGCCTTATCCTCACATAATACTTGCTAAACACTCAATGGAAAGAGTAGCTCAAGGAAATAAAAAGATTGACCCCCAAATCAGGAAAGTTGTAATACAAGAGGTTAGTCTGTTCTGCAATAACATCTATATATTTTTTATTTTTTAAATATAATTATTTATTAATTGAAGGATAATTACTTTAGAGTTTGTTGTTTTCTGTCAAACCTCAACATGAATCAGCCATAGGTATACATATATCCCCCTCCCTCTTGAACCTCCCTCCCATCTCCCTCTCCATCCCACTCCTCTAAGTTGATACAGAGCCCCTGTTTGAGTTCCCTGAGACATACATCAAATTCCCATTGGCTATCTATTTTACAAATGGTAATGTAAGTTTCTATGTTACTCTCTCCGTACATCTCACCCCCTCCTCCCCTCTCTCCATGTCCATAAGTCTGTTCTCTATGTCTGTTTCTCCATTGCTGCCCTGTAAGTAAATTCTTCAATACCATCTTTCTGGATTACACATATAGGCGTTAATCTATGATATTTACCTTTCTCTTTCTGACTTAATTCACTTTGTATAATAGGCTCTAGATTCATCCACCTCATTAGAACTGACTCAAATGCGTTCCTTTTTATGGATAAATAATATTCCATTCTGTATATGTACCACAACTTCTTTATCCATTCGTCTGTCAATGGACATCTAGGTTGCTTCCATGTTCTAGCTATTGTAAATAGTGCTGCAATGAACATTGGGGTACATGTGTATTTTTCAATTTTGGTTTCCTCAGGTGTATGCGTAGGAGTGGGATTGCGGGGTCATACGGTGGTTTTATTCCTAGTTTTTTAAGGAATCTCATACTATCTTCCCGGAGAAGGCAATGGCACCCCACTCCAGTATTCTTGCCTGGAAAATCCCATGGAAGGAGGAGCCCGGTAGGCTGCAGGCCATGGGGTCGCTAAAAGTCGGACATGACTGAGCGTCTTCACTTTCACTTTTCACTTTCATGTATTGGAGAAGGAAATGGCAACCCACTCCAGTGTTCTTGCCTGGAGAATCCCAGGGACAGGGGAGCCTGGTGGGCTGCCATCTATGGAGTTGCGCAAAGTCGGACACGATTGAAGTGACTTAGCAGCAGCAGCAGCAGCATACTGTCTTCCATAGTGGTTGTATCAATTTACATTACCACCATCAGTGCAAGAGGGACATCTACATTTTAGATGAAATTAAATAAAAAAAAAATTTCCAAACCCTCTTCAGTCTAATCCTACTATTTGAATTAGTTCTCAAAACTTCCTCAAAATAGACATTTTACTCTAGTCATGTGAAACTCCTTAGTGTCTCTCCAGGGATTATAAGTAATTCCATACCATTGTTTCTGTTTTTCTTTTAACTTCCAAGAGTTTCTTTTCTTCTATACTTTTCTATTTAATTATTTTATACTCTCTGATAGTTAAGTAAAAACACTTTTTTAAAAAGACTAAAAACTCAACTTTTGTACATTTATTATGTCCACAACATAATTTATCATTTAATCCTTGCCCTTTGTTGTTTTATGTCTTGATTTTTATGTAGACTATATACGCTCTTGAAGTAAAGATCATACATCATTCATAAACTATGATTCTCTTGGTATTTCACACCAATATATACAATATACAGATTAGCATATACAATAAACATTCATTAAATTCTCATTATTTCTTTTACAGGGATAGGAAAATCAAAGGTGGAGAAAGATAAGGAAGAAAAGGATAAAACCAAGAGAACAGGCCTTGCAATAAGTTAATAAATGTTTTCAGTGATCTCTGCTCATGTGAGTTGCATCTATCCTATAATTTAATACAGTTCTGTGTGTTTGTCTGCTCAGTCACTCAGTTGTGTCCAACTCTTGACAACTCCAAGGACTACAGCCCACCAGTGTCCACTAGAACATTCAGGCATGACCTAAATCAAATCCCAGTGAAAGGGACAAATAGATCCAAGGGATTAGATCTGATAGCCAGAGTGCCTGAAGAATTATGATGGAATTTTGTAACTTTGTACAGGAGACGTTGATCAAAAAGATCTCCAAGAAGAAGAAAGGCAAAAAGGCAAAATCATTGTCTGAGGAGGCCTTACAAATAGCTAAGAAAAGAAGAGATGTGAAAGGCAAAGGAGAAAAGGAAAGATATGTCCATCTGAATTCAGAGTTCCAAAGAGTAGCAAGGGGAGATAAGAAAGCCTTCCTCAGTGATCAGTGCAAAGAAATAGAGGAAAACAATAGAATTGGAAAGACTAGAGATCTCTTCAAGAAAATTATAGATACCAAGGGAACATTTCATGCAAAGATGGGCTCAATAAAGGACAGAAATGGTGTGGACCTAGCAGAAACAGAAGATATTAAGAAGAGGTGACAAGAATACACAGAACTACACAAAAAAGATCTTAATGACCCAGATAACCATGAGGGTGTGATCACTCACCTAGAGCCACACATCCTGGAGTGCAAAGTCAAGTGGCCTTAGGGAAGCATCAGCATGACCAAAGCTAGTGGAGGTGATGGAATTCCAGCTGAGCTATTTCAAATCCTAAAAGATGATGCTGTGAAAGTGCTGCACTCAGTATGCCATCAAGGTTGGAAAACACAGCAGTGGCCACAGTACTGGGAAAGGTCAGTTTTCATTCCAATCCCAAAGAAAGCCAATGCTAAGAAATGGTCAAACTACTGTACAACTGCACTGATCTCACATGCTAGCAAAGTAATGCCCCAAATTCTCTAAATTAGGCTTCAACAGTACATGAACCAAGGACTTCCAGATGTTCAAGCTGGATTTAGAAAGGACAGAGGAACCAGGGATTAAATTGCCAACGACTGCTCGATCCTAGAAAAACCAAGAGAATTCCAGAAAAACATCTACTTCTGCTTCACTGACTATGCTAAAACCTTTGACTGTGTATCACAACAAACTGTGGACAATTCTTGAAGAAATGGGAATACCAGATTACCTTAACTGCCTCCTGAGAAATCTGTACGCAGGTCAAGAAGCAACAGTTAGAACCGGACATGGAAAAATGGGCTGGTTCCAAATTGAGAAAGGAATATGTCAAAGCTGTATATTGTCACCGTCCTTACTTAACTTATATGCAGAGTACATCATGTGAAATGCTGGACTGGATGAAGCACAAGCCAGAATCAAGATTGCAGGGAGAAATATTATTAACCTCAGATATGCAGGTGATACCACCCTTATGAAAGAAAGAGAACAGGAATTAAAGAGCCTCTCAATGTAAGTGATAGAGGAGAGTGAAAAAGTTGTCCTAAAACTCAGCATTCAAAAAATGAAGATCATGGCATCTGGTCCCATCGCTTCATGGCAAATAGCTGGGGAAGCAATGGAAACAGTGATAGAGTTTATTTTCTTGGGCTTCAAAATCACTGCAGATAGTGACTGTAGTCATGAAATTAAAAGACATTTGCTCCTTGGAAGAAAAGCTATGTATGACAAACCTAGACAGCATATTAAATAGCAGAAACATTACTTTGCTAACAAAGATCCATCTACTCAAAGCTACGATTTTTCCAGTAGTCGTTTATGGATGTGACAGTTGGACCATAAAGAAAGCTGAGTGCTGAAGAACTGATGCTTTTGATTTGTGGTGTTGGACAGGACTTTTAAGAGTCCCTTGGACTGCAAGGGGGTCTAAACAGTCAATCCTAAAGGAAATCCTGAATAATCATTGGAAGGACTGATGCTCAAGCTAAAGTTCCAATACTTTTGCTGCCTGATGTGAAGAACTGACTCACTGGAAAAGACCCTGATGCTGGAAAAATTGAAGGTAGGAGGAGAAGGGGACAACAGAGGATGAGATAGTTGGATGGCATCACTGACTTGATATACATGAGTTTGAGCAAGCTCCTGGAGTCGGTGATGGACAGGGAAGCCTGGGGTGCTGCAGTCCATGGGGTCGCAGAGTCGGACATGACTGAGCAAGAAAACTGAACTGAGTCGCCTCTGTCCATGGGATTTTCCAAGTAAGAATACAGGAGAGGGTTGCCATTTCCTCCTCCAGGGGGTCTACCTGACCCAGGAATCGAACCCTGGTCTCCTGCATCTCCTGCCTTGGCAGGCATTTTCTTTACCACTGCACCATTTTGGAAGCCCAAAGGAGGAAAAGCATAAAACTGAAAGAATAGGCCTTGTGACAAGTTAATACATTTTTTTCAGTGATCTTTGCTCATGTGAGTTTCATCTGTTTTATAATTTAATCTAGTTAACTTCCATTTTATCCTGTCTCAAAGTATATTTACAAATGTGGAAATAAGTTGCTGTTTTCTAAGAAATACCAACTGAGGAAAAGCCATTGTACACTCACTGCAAGGAGCAGACCTGATTCTTACAACGGAAGGTGGCGGCTACAGTTGGCCTCTGGATACAGACTATGTGGGGCTGATTCCTGGATTACCCACTATTAACTATACGACACTGGGGAAGTCAGTTAGCTTTTTTGACTTGGAGTGCTTCATCTATTCTCTTGGAATATTAACAGTGCCCAGTTCACATGGCTGTTATGATGACTAAATGAGATAATCTATGTGAAAGGCTTAGCACAGTGCCAGGCGAAGCATGAGGGCTCAGTAAATGTGAGATGGCCTCATTATTCAAAACATAACTTAATCCTGTGATCCCTCAAGATCTTATCTGTTAACATGACCTTAGATCTAAGATCTTCAAATCATCTTAGTATTTCAAACATATGGTATAATGTCCTTTCAATGAAATGATTTTCTTTCTCAATTCCTCAGGAACTTTACAGTTCACTGTACTTCACGTGGGCAGATTTGGTCATTTTCTAATGTATTTTGCATGTTTAAATATATCTAACGTAAAAATCTAAAAATAAAGAATTTAAATGTTCTTAATCTCACATACTATAAATCTGCTTTTGTGTGTTCGTAAACACTGGGTCCATGGTGAGATAAATTAGCACTGTAAAGTACACATATGTCAACAATTACTAGGTGCAGTAATTTAAGGCCTGATTCACTCAACTTTCCTTTGGCCAATAGGCACCCTTGCACAAGAAATGTGATTGGGGGCGGGGGGCGGATAAGGGGACTAAAGTATAAATTCTGCATCGACGTCATCTTTCATATTCCAAAGTGCTGTTACTTTCAGAGTACTAGTCCTACCCTTGTGGCATACCCAATTAGCTCCTTCCTACTGACATTTATTTATGTCATCATTTTACCTGGATTAGTTCTGATTTATAAATAAGCAAGCTTGTTGAAAGCAAAGCAGAACTGTGATTTAACCCAAGGTAAGAAAAATGTGTAGGTTTAGTTGATCAAAACATGTAGTCGACCTGGTGAAAAAAATTCACCTATGCAATAAATGGCAAAGCGTTTAAGTTTTACCTGTTTGATTTAGAAGGGTCATTAATTCAGAATCCATTCTTCTGTTTTTAAACCTTAAACTTTAATTGATAAATACTGACTTTCAGTGGTATAACGCAAAACTCAGCATGGCTGGAATATCTAACTTCCTAATATTTCACTTGGATTCATTTTTTAAATTTATAGAAACCATTTTAAAGGTATGACTCTAACAGAGTGCATTTATATTGTAGAGAGAAATAGTATGTGTGTATTCCTACTTGTTGTAAAAGGGCAGAGAGAACAACACAATGTTATTCCTGACTAAGGGAACTTAAAATAAGCTATAGGCCAGTCAGCAACTTAGATAATAGATTCTTTATAGGCATCTTTCTCCCTTCGCCACAAGTTAAACAGGCAAATAAACACAGAACAATAGCAACAAACACATAGAAAATAAAGTGGTTGAAATGTATGGAATTTTTTGTTATATTTCTTTACTACCTAGAGACTAGAAGGAACGCTCAACACTCTAAGACCAGTAAATATATGTTAATTCATTTCTGTCATTAACAAACAGAAATGATTGCAGTGGCCTGTTTATTTGTGGTCTTACCTCTGACCCATGCAGTATATTTTCCTTGGATTATTTTTCCTGAAACTGCTGATTTAATTTCACTCTCTCTTCTTCTCTAAGCATTCTCTAAGCTTCTCTAAGCTTATTATCTGTCTGATCTTGAAAAAGTTATCTTTTCTAATTCTCAGTTTCCTCATCAGCAAAATCTCTTTTAGGGATTTAATGAGATATTATATGTGAATATAATAGAAGCTAAGTAGATTTGACTTTAACACAAATCTGAAATACTTGTGTTTTTAGGAGAAGCATATTACTATGGTTCACCAGAAATACAATTAGGCACAAATCCAATAGAAATTGAATAAAATGCATTGAATTGTGTTATAATTACCTCTTTGAGATCTTCTTTACCCCAGTTTCTCCAACACCAGTGGCCTGGATTCAACACTGTTTGCAGATTAATTGTCTTAACGTCTCCAAGGGTGTCACTCCTCTATAGAAGAATTTTTCCATGGTTTTAAATTGCTTAAGAAATGAAGACAAACTCTTATTAGTTAAAGGCTCTGCATAATATAACCCAAACCACCTTCTACCTCCTGTCTATAGCATCCAACACGTAGACCACACGCTGTCCTCAAATATTCTCAGTTTTCTTGCCTTTACTTATATTTCTCCCTCTCTGCCATATAGCTTGTTGAAATTCTACTCAAGGATTTTCTCAATAACTATTCAATGAATTGAATGAAAATTAATAACTAATTATAATTTGTTCTTTAAGTTTATAGAATGATCTGTTTTATTTTCTAAAGCTTTATAATCAATTGAATCTGACTTAAAATAAAATCACTTTAGTGTAAAAAATAGTACAGAGCTTACTTTTGGGGTGATTGACTGAATATTTAACTTTTCAAACGATTAAGGCTATGTCAAAAAGACATGCCAAGTTACTAATGTGTCACTTCACACTTTTGTAGAATTGCTTTGGGGCCCATTTACTGCATTAATAAATATAAAATATGACAAGTGTGTAGGGCATTTTCATTAGGATTTGGAACACTGGAGGTAAACAACAATATTCACACATCTTCTGAGAAAACCAGTAATTTTATTAAAGCTACTTGCAAATACATGCCTTTTTTCCAAATTTGGATGTCAAAATGAATAAAGTAAATGAATAAGAAAATCGTATACATAATTTTAATATCCAAAATGTGATTGAGAAGGCAAGAAGTCTGGTGTAAAGGTGACATCTGAGTAGTTGCTCTAATGTGTTCTGACATGTTTCATCCATAGAGAGTACAAATTGAAAACTGAGTTTAAACTGAAAATTAATCTAAAACTACTACTCCCATAATTCAAACACAGGAATTCTGGCATGTTCAAAGAACACTGAATGTGCAATATAGTTTGATCACTTTTAACAATAGTTATTTAGATTAAGTTAACTCAGTTCTCTTTTCTAGGGTCTGATTTGCTGCTTAGAAAGTCTTTTACACATATAAGTTCTGAGGATGTTTGTTGAAGGAACAAGTGAGAGCATGAACAGCCACTTAGCATCTCAAAAGCAGTGATTTAATTATCTTACTCCTATATACAGCTCAAGATTACTTTCAATTGAATCTAAAGATATCTCTCCTACTTTTTTTTTTTTTAACAAGGACTGGATTTATTAATCCAATCCCTACCAAGTGCCAGACATAATGCTAAGCTGCACAGATAAAAATGAATAATAATGCAGTCTTTGCCTAAAGGAGCTTACGGGCAAGTGAAAAAGAAATGCAAAGTTTTAAGATTTATAGAGGAGCTGTCTGAAGAAGTCATCAATCAAGATAGATGTTCCGCTGAAGTTTAGAAGATACAGATAGAGAGGCATTGTTTGAGGGAAATATGAAAATTCTGGGCCTGTGAAGCATTTCAACAAATATCTATGAATACTAACATTATTTTTGGTTGCAATTTTTTATTTTTTCTCAAACAATCCATAATCCCAGTTCTCATTCTTGGTTACTCATCTACAAAGAAAAGCATCAGATCTGAATGTCAGATTCCCACTTCTTAACACATGTAATAATAAAACGGATGACCTAAGATTGTTTTAAGTTGGACTTTAAATTTTGCACTTATTTTCATATTGAGGGTTAGCTTTCGTCAGAAACATTACTAACAAAAAAAAAAAATAGTCTAGGCTGGAAGTCATTATTATTTCTGAAGGATTTCAGGGAATAAAGATAAGGGAAACCTCATTTCTTATTTTACCTACTTTTGTATTTTTATAATGACTATATAAACTTTAGTGATTGAGAGCAAATTAGAAGTTGAACATAACACAAAAGGGAGTAAACATTTACTGGTGTAAAATTACACTCAAAAAAACTGAATCAACCTAAAACACCGATACGAATTTCTCCCATTTGAAAGGATAATGGCTGTGGTGCCTTGGCAAATATGGAGAAATGAACTTACAGTCAAACAATAGATGGGGAGGAAGAAATGGTTGAGTGACCTCTACAGAACCAATTAATAAAACTCCCACCAGAATAATCAAGCAGGTGACTAAACTCAATGGTTGAATATACATACACAGTTAATGAGTTCATATTTAACTGCTTAAGGAATTACGGGAAAAGAGGATATATGAGATTAACTGTGTATCCATTATCCATTTTCTTCAACTCACAGCATTGTCATTGTGCCTATAAACAAAATACAGTGACTGCTCATTCATAATATAGAATGAATTCATAGGAATTTAATGTTGATACTTCTTCTTTGTAAATCATATTATTTAAATCTGATGCAATGACAAGTATACTAAATAGATTACTGAAAAATAAAAAAGGATGATCCACAATGTAAAACTGATTATGCAGTGGACAAAAAACTAAAGTGATGTAAGTCTTCCATTTTATTTAGTCTCTTGAATCTTGCTCCTCCCTCTAGAGTTCAGTTCAGTTCAGCTCAGTCCCTCAGTTGTGTCTGACGCTTTGGCATCCCATGGACTGCAGCACACCAGGGTTCCCTGTCCATCACCAACTCCCTGAGCTTGCTCAAACTCACGTCCATCGAGTCAGTGATGCCATCCAACTATCTCATCTTCTGTCGTCCCCTTCTCCTCCTGCCTTCAATCTTTCCAGCATCAGGGTCTTTTCCAATGTATCAGTTCTTCTCATGAGGTGGCCAAAGTATTGGAGCTTCAGTCAGCATCAGTCCTTCTAATGAGTATTCAGGGTTGATTTCCTTTAAGATTGACTGATTTGATCTTCTTGCTGTTCAAAGGACTCTCAAGAGTCTTCTCCAACATCACAGTTCAAAACAATCAATTTTTTATCACTCAGGTTTTCTTATGGTCGAACTCTCACATCCATACATGACTAATGGAAAAACCATAGCTTTGACTAGATGGATTTTTGTTGGTAATGTCTTTGCTTTTCAATACACTGTCTAGGTTTGTCATAGCTTTTCTTCAAAGTAGCAAACGTCCTTTAATTTCATAGCTGCAGTCATGATCTGCAGTGATTTTGCAGCTCAAGAAATAAAGTCTGTCACTGTTTCCATTGCTTCCCCAGCTACTTGCCATGAAGTGATGGGACCGGGTGGAATGATCTTTGTTTTTTGAATGTTGAGTTTTAAGACAGCTTTTTCACTCTCCTCTTTCACTTTCATCAAGAGGCTCTTTAGTTCCTCTTTGTTTTCTGCCATAAGGGGGGAGGGGTGTCATCTGCATATCGGAGGTTATGTGTATTTCTCCCTGCAATCTTGATTGTGGCTTGTGCTTCATCCAGCCTGGCATTTCACATGAGGTACTCTGCATGTATGTTAAATAAGCAAGGTGACAATATACAGCTTTAACATATTCCCTACCCAATTTGGAACCAGTCCGTTTCTCGCATACCTGGCTCTAACAGTTGCTTCTTGACTTGCATACAAATTTATCAGGAGGCAGTTAAGGTGATCTGGTATTCTCATCTCTTTAAGAACTGTCCACAGTTTGTTGTGATCCACACAGTCAAAGGCCTAGTCAATGAAGAAGAAATACATGGTATTCTGGAATTCTCTCGCTTTTACCATGACCCAGTGGATGTTGGCGATTTGATCTCTGGTTCCTCTGTCTTTTCTAAATCCAGCTTAGCCTAATTTAGAGAGTTTTGAGCATTACTTTGCTAGCATTGTGGATGAGTGCAATTGTGTGGTAGTTTGAGCATTCTTTGGCATTGCCTTTCTTTGGAATTGGAATGAAAACTGACCCTTTCCAGTCCTGTGGCCACTGCTGAGTTTTCCAACCTTGATGGCATATTGAGTGAAGCACTTTCACAGCATCACCTTTTAGGATTTTAAATAGCTCAGCTGGAATTCTATCACCTCCACTAGCTTCGGTCATGCTGATGCTTCCCTAAGGCCACTTGGCTTTGCACTCCAGGATGTGTGGCTCTAGGTGAGTGATCACACCCTCATTGTTATCTGGGTCATTAAGATCTTTTTTGTATAGTTCTTCTGTGTATTCTTGTCACCTCTTCTTAATATCTTCTGTTTCTGCTAGGTCCTCATTCTGTCCTTTATTGAGTCCATCTTTGCATGAGATGTTCCCTTGCTATCTCTAATTTTCTTGAAAGGATTTCTTGTCTTTCCAATTCTATTGTTTTCCTCTTTTTCTTTGCATTGATCAATGAGGAAGGCTTTCTTACCTCTCCTTGCTACTCCTTGGAACTCTGAATTCAGATGGATATATCTTTCCTTTTCTCCTTTGCCTTTCACATCTCTTCTTTTCTTAGCTATTTGTAAGGCCTCCCCAGACAACCATTTTGCCTTTTTGTGTTTCTTCTTCTTGGGGATGGTTTTGATCAACATCTCCTGTACAATGTTATGAATCTCTGTCTATAGTTCTTCAGACACTCTATCAGATCTAATCCCTTGAATCTATTTGTCACTTCCACTGTATAATCATAAGGGATTTGATTTAGGTCATACCTGAATGGTCTAGTGGTTTTCCCTACTTTCCTAAATTTAAGCCTGAATTTTGCAATAAAGAGTTCATGATCTGAGCCACAGTCAGCTCCCAGTCTTGTTTTTGCTGACTGTATAGAGCTTCTCCATCTTTGGCTGCAAAGAATATAATCAATCTAATTTTGGTATTTACCATCTGGTGATGTCCATGTGTAGAGTTGTCTCTTGTGTTGTTGGAACAGAGTGTTTGGCATGACCAGTGCATTCTCTTGGCAAAATTTCGAGCTTTTGCCCTGCTTCACTTTATACTCTGAAGCCAAACTTGCCTGTTACTCCAGGTATTGCTTGACATCTTACTTTTGCATTCTAGTCCCCTGTGATGAAAAGGACACCTTTTTTGGATGTTAGTTCTAGAAGGTCTTGTAGGTCCTAATAGAACCATTCAGTTTCTTTGGCATTAGTGGTTGGGGCATAGACTTGGACAACTGTGATACTGAATGGTTTGCTTCAGAAACAAGCAGAAATCATTCTGTCATTTTTGAGATTGCACCCAAGTACTGCATTTCAGACTCTGTTGACTATGAGGGCTACTCCATTTCTTCTGTGGGATTCTTGCCCACAGTAATACATATATCTGTCTAGAATAGAAGTAGCTTAAATGTTAAAGTTGGAGGTAAAGGTCCAGGAATGTGGGAGATGTGGTTAGGAGTTGCCTTCCTCCCCCAATTGGCTCCATACAAGTCTTTTAAACAAAACTGCCCTACTGGTAATTAAACAAAAATTGCACAGTCACAGCACATAACGCACTCCACTGGGTTATTGGGAGTACATTGAAAAATAATCATCCTACCTAAGAATTGGAAGATGCTATTGTATATTTACCAGTTTGTTTCAGAACTGAGTATTCTAGTTTTTTTTCTTTTTTTCAGGGATTCTTCCATAGATCCGTTCTTTTATGATTCAGCCACCATGTTTCTTGCCCTTTGACTTCAACATCCTTTCTTTCTGCTACATCTGCTACAAAAAAATTGTGTTTTCAATTCTCTAAGTATGAGCTAATTTTCCTTCTTCAAAATTTAGTCTTCAAGTTGCACTTTTATTTCCAGACACCTCATCTTTCTGCCCTGTTTTCTAAACAGTTTGAAGTAAGATATTTATGCATATTATAGAGAAAAATACATATATTATAAAGAAAATACACATAGAGAACAATACATAAACAGTTTGGTGAATTTGTAAAAAATAAAGTCACCAGAGAAACCACCCACATAGGACATAAACATTAACACTATTATCTCTCCAGGGATAACCAGTGTAATGACTTCTATCACTTCAGATTAGTTTTATTTTGAACTTTACATAATTGCAATTATGTAGCATGTGCCTTTTGCTGCTTGTTTCTATTGCTTTAAATTGTGTTTGTGAGATTAATCCATATTGCTTTGTGTAATGATATTTCATACATTTCTGTTGGTATATAGTATTCTATTGTATCGATATGCTTATTAGTTGTTTGCTTTTTTTAGATTTTTTAATGTGGACCATTTTTAATGTCTTTATTGAATCTGTTAAAATATTGCTTCTGTTTTTTTTTTTGTTTTGGTTTTTTGGCCATAAGGCATATTGGATCTTAGCTCCCCAAGCAGGAATCGAACCCATACTCCCTGCATTGGAAAGTGAAGTCTTAACCATTGGATCACTAGGGAAATCCCCTATTTATTAGTTATTTGAATATCCACATTTATCAAGTGCTTATTCAAGTCATTTGCCCAAAGAAGGTAGGGAATGAGGTTCTGTCATATATCTACTGATTTAAAGAATTCTTTATATATTCTAGATTCAGGGCCTTTATTAAATATAAGTTTTACACATGTTTTCTCCTACTCTGTAACTTGTTTTTGTGGTGACTTTGGATAAAAAGATGGTCTTGATTTTTAAATGAAGTTTAATAATTGATCTCTCTTTTAAATTAAAGTTTTCTGTTCTATTTGCTATCTATAAAGTGATGAGGTTATTCTTCTATTTATACTTTTGGAGGGTTTATTCTTTAGGTTTCAATTATCTTCGAATTCATGTTGTGTGTGTGTGTGTGTGTGGGTGTGTGTATTGTATGTGAAGTAAGAATCCAGATTTTTCTCATCTGATATCAAAAGCAACACTTACCGAAAAGTTCATCCTTCCCTTCTGGCACTAGAGAAATGTAATTGCCATATATCACTTAATAATATGTCAATTACTTCACCATTAAAAAGAATACATTTGAATCAGTTCTAATGAGGTGGATGAAACTGGAGCCTATTATACAGAGTGAAGTAAGCCAGAAAGAAAAACACCAATACAGTATACTAATGCATATATATGGAATTTAGAAAGATGGTAACAATAACCCTGTGTACGAGACAGCAAAAGAGACACTGATGTATAGAACAGTCTTATGGACTCTGTTGGAGAGGGAGAGGGTGGGAAGATTTGGGAGAATGGCATTGAAACATGTATAATATCATGTATGAAATGAGTTGCCAGTCCAGGTTCGATGCACTATACTGGATGCTTGGGCCTGGTGCACTGGGACGACCCAGAGGGATGGTATAGGGAGGGAGGAGGGAGGAGGGTTCAGGATGGGGAACAAATGTATTCCTGTGGTGGATTCATTTCGATATTTGGCAAAACTAATACAATATTGTAAAGTTTAAAAATAAAATAAAATTTAAAAAAAAACCCAGAAAACTAAAAAAAAAAAAAATAATAATAATATGTCAGAATAATATGTCTGTTTCTAGACTTTATTCTGTTTCATAGATCTGTTTCATAGACATGCTTTCCTTGGCACCAATTTCATATTGTATTAATTTCTGAGTTTGGAATCACTATTAATATCTGGTAGACAATGTCTTAATATCTGCTGCTTTGTTTTTCTTTCAAGGTACTGTTAACTTTGTAGCCCTCAATTTATATGTAAGTTTTAGACTTATCAATTTGCACTAAGACAACCAGCTGAGAATTTGAATGAAATTTCATTTAATCTATAGAGCTTATCTGTAGATTACTGACTATAGAACATGTCTGTAGATTGTTTTGCATTTTTAGGTACACAGTCATGTTAACTGCATATAATGATTGTTTCATATCTTTCTTTTCCTCACTATATATGGTATTCATTTTTCCTTTCCTCTCTCAGTAGCAAGGACTTTCAGGATACAACTGACTAGAAGTCTCTCCCTTTTCTTGTACCCAAATGTTAGGGGAAGTCTTTTGTTCTTTTATTAAACATGACATCTGCTACATACTAAATCTGCTTTCCTGGTGACTCAGATGGTAAAGCATCTGCCTGCAGTGTAGGAGACCTGGGTTTGATACCTGGGTTGGAAAGATTCCTTGGTGAAGGGAATTGCTACTCACTCCAGTGTTCTTCCCTGGAGAATTCCATGGCCAGGGGAGCTTGGCAGGTTATAGTTCTTGGGGTCTCAAAGACTCGGACATAACTGAGTGACTAACACTTCTTATGCATACTACTTGATATGATTAGGTCATTTCTTATATTCCTAAATTGCTTAGACTTTTTATCATGAATGGGTGTTGATTTTTATCAAACGCTTTTTCTGCATCTATTGAATTATTCATATATTTTTTCTTATTTTATGTTAATGTGTTGAAATAAATTGATAAATTTTGAATATAAAGCCATACTTGGATTTCTGGAATAAATTCCACTTTATTATTTCTTTATGCTCTTTTTAATATCTTGCTTAATATAATATGTTAATATTTTTATAATTTGTATCTATAGTCATAAAGAGTGAGTGACCTAAACTTTTCTCCTCTTTTACCTACTGGTATCAAGTTTGAACCAGACTCATAAAACTAGTTGGAAAGTGTTTACCCTTTTTCTATTATCTGGAAAAGTTTTTATATTTTATTTCATCCTTGTATATCTTGTGGGAAAAAATGGTTGACTAGATTGGTGTTATATTTTCAGTACATAGTTCCAAGAATTCACCTGGGAGCTAAACCAGGCCTGGAGTTTCCTCTATGATAAGTTCTCAATTTTTATAATTATATTGCATTGTTTGGATTTTCTATTTTGTGTGTGTGTGTGTGTTATTTATTCTAAGGTGTTGTTTATCCAGGACTTTTTTCATTTTATATAAGTTTTCAAAGTTTTTTGCCACATCTATTCTTTGACCTGCTATTATCTGGAGAATTTGTGGTGACAACCACTGTTTCATTCCTGACTTTAGTAATTTGTGTGTGCTGTGGGGGAGATGGTAGGTGTTTGATCAGTTCTATCAGAAGTTTATCAGGATATCTGGAGAAAACTATAATTTGAAAAGATAAATACACCCCAATATTCAAGGCAGCACTATTTACAATAGCAAAAATATGGAAGCAATCTAAATATTCTTTGACAGATGAATGGATAAAGATGTAGTGCATATATACAATAAAATATTATTCAGTCATAAAATATTAAAAATCAGATAATGCCATTTGCAGCAACATGGATAAACCTAGAGATTATCATACTAAATGAAGTAACCAAGACAAAGACAAATATCATATGATATCATTTATATGTAGAATCCAAAAAAATTTATAAATGATCTTATTTACAAAACACAAATAGACTCAGGGACATAGAAAACAAACTTATGGTTACTGAAGGGGAAGAGGAGGGAAGGATCAATTAGGAATTTGCAATTAACATATACACACTACTATATATAAAATCCCCTTCATGGATCACTGCCTTGTTGTGGTAAAGGGGCTCACATAACTCAATGAAGCTATGAGCCAAGCCATGCAGGCCACTGAAGACTGATGGGTCATAGTGGAGAGTTCTGACAAAATGTGATCCACTGGAGGGGGGAATGGCAAACACCCCAGTATACTTACCGTGAGAACCCCATGAACTGTATTAAAAGGCAAAAAGATATGACACCAAAAGAGAAGCCTTCCAGGTCAGAAGGTGTTCAATATGCTACTGGGGAGAGGACAACTACCATTAGCCCCAGAAAGAATGAACTGGCTGGGCCAAAGCAGAAATGACACTCTGTTGTGGATGTGTCTGGTGATGAAAGTAAAATCTGATGCTGTAAAGAATAGTATTGCATAGGAACCTGGAATGTTAGGTCCAAAAATCAAGGTAAATTGGATGTGATCAAGCAGGAGATGGAAAGAGTAAACATCAACATCTTAGGAATCACTTAACTAAAATGAACGGGAATGGATGAATTTAATTCAGATGACCATTATTATCTACTACTGTGGGCAAGAATCCCTTAGAAGAATCTCATAATCAACCAGAGAATCTGAAATGCAGTACTTGGGTGTAATCTCAAAAACGACAGAATGATCTCTGCTTGTTTCCAAGGCAAATCATTCAATATCACAGCAATCCAAGTCTATGCCCCAACCACAAATGCCAAAGAAGCTTAAATTGAATAGTTCTGTAAAAACCTACATGATCTTCTAGAACTAACACATACAAAAAAGATGTCCTTTTCATCATAGGGGACAGGAATGCAAAAGCAGGAAGTCAATAGATACCTGGAGTAACATGCAAGTTTGACTTTGGAGTACAAAATGAAGCAGGGCAAAGGCTAAAAGAGTTTTGTCAAGAGAACGCACTGGTCATAGCAAACACTCTTTTTCAACAACACAAGAGACAGCTTTACACATGGACATCACCAAATGGTCAATATAGAAATCAGGTTGATAACATTCTTTGTAATGGAGAAGCTGTATACAGTTAGCAAAAACAAGACCTTGAGCTGGCTGTAGCTTACCTCCCATGCTAGTAAGGTCATGCTCAAAATCCTGCATGCTAGGCTTCAGCATTATGTGAACCAAGAACTTCCAGATGTCCAAGCTGTGTTGAGAAAAGGCAAAGGAATCAGAGATTAAATTGCCAACATTCACTGGATCACAGAGAAAGCAAGGGAATTCCAGAAAAACATCTACTTTTGTTTCATTGACTAAAGCCTAGACTGTATGGATCATAACAAACTGTGGAAAGCTCTTAAAGAGATGAGAATTCCAGATTATTTTACCTGTCTCCTGAGAATCCTGTATGCTGGTCAAGAAGCAACAGTTAGAACATTGTATGTAAAAACTTAACAGTTCAGGATTTAGAAAGAAGTACAAGGCTGTTTATTGTCACCCTGGTTTTTTTAACTTATACACAGAGCACATCATGAGAAATGCCAGGCTGGATGAATTACAAGCTGGAATCAAGATTGCTGGGAGAAATACTAACAAACTCAGATGGGGGTGATACCATTCTAATGGCAGAAAGTGAAGAGGGACTGAAATTCTTGATGAGGGTGAGGGAAGGGACTGAAAAAGCTGGCTTAAAACTAAATACATAAAAAAAAAAAATTAAGATCATAGCATCCAGCCCCATCACTTCATTGCAAATAGAGGAGAAAATGGTGAAGGCTCTAAAATTTCTTCTTCCTGGGCTCTAAAATCACTGCAGATAGCAACTGCAGCCATGAAATTAGAAGATGATCTCTTCCTGGCCGGAAAGCTTTGACAAATGTGTTAAATAGTGTGTTAAAAAGCAATGACATCAGTTTGCTCACAAAGGACTGTGTAGTCAAGGCTATGGTCTTTCCAGTAGTCATGCACAGTTGTGAGCCAGAAAAAAGGCAGAGTGCTGAAGAATTGATGCTTTTGAACTGTGGTGCCAGAGAAGACTCCTGATAGTCCCTTGGACAGAAAGGAGATCAATCCAGTCAATCTTAAAGGAACTCAACCTTGAATAGTCATTGGTAGGACTGATGCTAAAGCTGAAGCTCTAACACTTTGGCCACCTGATGCAAAGAGTTGACTCACTGGAGAAGACCCTGATGCTGGAAAAGACTGAAGTCAGAAGGAGAAGAGGGTTATAGAGGATGAGAGAGTTGGATGGCATCAATGATGCAATGGACATAAACTTGGATAAACTCTGGGAGATGGTAAGGGACAGAGAAGTCTGGTATGCTGCAGTCCATGGAGTTGCAAAGAGTTGGATATGACTTCACAACTGAATAAAAATATCAAATATGTAAAACAGATAACCAACAAGGACCTACTATATAGCACAAGAAAGTATACTCAATATTTTCTAATAACCTATTTGGCAGGAAAGCTGTGGCAAACCAAGACAGTGTGTTGAAAAGCAGAGACATCACCCTGCTGACAAAGGTCCATATAGTCAAGGCTATGGTCTTCCCATAATTCTCAAATTCTCCAAGCAAGGCTTCAACAGTATGTGAACCGAGAAATTTCAGCTGTTCAAGCTGGATTTAGAAAAGGCAGAGGAACCAGAAATCAAATTGCCAACGTCTGCTGGATTACAGAAAAAGCAAGAGAGTTCCAGAAAAACATTTACTTCTGCTTCATTAACTACACCAAAGCCTGTGACTGTGTGGATCAAAATCAAACTGTGGAAAATTCTTAAAGATATCAGAATACCAGACCACCTTTACTGCCTTCTGAGTAATCTGTATGCAGGTCAAGAAGCAACGATTAGAATTGGACATGGAACAACAGACTGGTTCCAAATTGGGAAAGGAGTACATCAAGGCTATATATTGTCACCCAGCTTATTTAACTTATATGCAGAGTACATCATGCAAAATGCCAGACTGGATGAAGCACAAGCTGGAATCAAGATTGCTGGGAGAAATATCCATAACCTCTGATATGCAGATGACACCACCCTTATGGGAGAAAGCAAAGAGGAACTAAAGAGCCTTTTGATGAAAGTGAAAGAGGAGAGTGAAAAAGTTGGCTTAAAATTCAACATTCAGAAAACGAAGATCATGGCATCCAGTCCCATCACTTCATGGCAAATAGATGGGGAAACAATGGAAACAGTGAGAGACTTTATTTTCTTGGGCTCCAAAATCACTGCAGATGGTGACTGCAGCTATGAAATTAAAAGATGTTTGCTTCCTGGAAGAAAAGCTATGGCCAACCTAGACAGCATATTAAAAAGCAGAGACAGTACTCTGCCAACAAAGGTCCATCTAGACAAAGCTATGGTTTTCCCCTTAGTCATGTATGAATGTGAGAGTTGGACCATTAAGAAAGCTGAGCGCTGAAGAATTGATGCTTTTGAACTGTAATGTTGGAGAAGACTCTTGAGACTCCCTTGGACTGAAAAAAATCAGTCCATCCTCAAGAAAATCAGTCCTGAATATTCACTGGAAGGACTGATGCTGAAGCTAAAACTCCAATACTTTGGTCACCTGATGCAAAGAACTGACTCATTGGAAAAGACCCTGATGCTGGGACAGACTGAAGGCAGGAGGAGACGGGGATGACTGAGGATGAGATGGTTAGATGGCATCTCCAATTCAATGAGCTTGAGTTTGAGCAAACTCTGGGAGAGGGACACAGAGGTCCAGAGTGCTGCAGTCCATGGGGTTGCAAAGAGTTGACTGGGTGACTGATCAACAACAATACAAGGGGGAAAGATCTGAAAAAGAATATATAACTCAATCGTTGTGTTGTATACCTGAAACTAACATGACATTGTAAATCAGCTAAACTTCAGTAAAGAAAAAAAAAGTTGTCAGAATTTTTAGTCTTTTCAAGGAACATGTATTTGCCTTTGTTGATTTTCAGTATTACATTTGTTTTCTATTTAAGTATTTTGTTAAGCTTCATTATCTATTATTTTTTAATTTCTCTAGAATAAAGTGATTTTATTTCCCTAAATTCTTCATTTGCTGTTGTTCAGTCGCTCAGTCGTGTCCAACTCTTTGTGACCCCATGTACTGCAGCACACTAGGCTTCCCCATCTTTCACTATCTCCCAGAGTTTGCTCAAACTCATGTCCTTTGAGTCAAAGATGCCAACCAACTATCTCATCGTCTGTTGTCCCTTTCTCCTCTTTTATTTATAAAATTCTTCATATATATCCTTATATGATTGATGTTCATTCAGCCTTTCTTTTTTTAAAATTTGATTTAATGCTACATAACTCTATCTAAACCCCCTTTTACCTGCATTCCCTAAAATTCTATACATGATATTTTCCTCAGTATCCAGCCCAAAATATTTTATAAAATTCTATTTTCTTCTTTGTCCTATAAGTAACTCATAATTATATTGCTTAATTTCTTAATATTTGGGCATTTTGAACTGTTTGGATTTTTTAGGTGCTTTTATTTATTTATTTTTAAAAATTTATTTATTTTAATTGGAAGCTAATTACTTTACAATATTGTATTGGTTTTGCCATACATTGACATGAATCCACCATGGGTGTACATGTGTTCCCCATTCTGAACCCCCCTCACACCTTCCTCCCCATACCATGCCTCTGGGTCATCAAAGTGCACCAGACCCAAGCATCCTGTAACATGCATCGAACCTGGACTGGCAATTTGTTTCACATATGGTAATATACATGTTTCAATGCCATTCTCCAAAATCATCCCACCCTTGCCCTCTCCCACAGAGTCCAAAAGACTGTTCTATACGTCTATGTCTCTTTTGCTGTCTCGCATACAGGGTTATCATTACCATCTTTCTAAATTCCAAATATATGCATTAGTATACTGTATTGGTGTTTTTCTTTCTGGCTTACTTCACTCTGTATAATAGGCTCCAGTTTCATCCACCTCATTAGAACTGATTCAAATGTATTCTTTTTAGTGGCTGAGTAATACTCCATTGTGTATATATACCACAGCTTTCTTATCCATTTGTCTGCTGATGGACATCTAGGTTGCTTCCATGTCCTGGCTATTATAAACAGTGCTACGATGAACATTTGGGGGTATATGTGTCTCTTTCAATTCTGGTTTCCTCAGTGTGTATGCCCAGCAGTGAGATTCCTGGGTCATAAGGCAGTTCTATTTCCAGTTTTTTAAGGAATCTCCACACTGTTCTCCATAGTGGCTGTACTAGTTTGCATTCCCACCAACAGTGTAAAAGGGTTCCCTTTTCTCCACACCCTCTCCAGCACTTATTGCTTGTAGACTTTTGGATTGCAGCCATTCTGACTGGTGTGAAATGGTACCTCATTGTGGTTTTGATTTGCATTTCTCTG
The DNA here is from genome assembly GCF_032452875.1 of Bos javanicus. Lineage (NCBI taxonomy): Eukaryota > Metazoa > Chordata > Mammalia > Artiodactyla > Bovidae > Bos > Bos javanicus. The sequence goes on along the minus strand of NC_083887.1, from coordinate 27,776,251 downwards.
ATAATGAGTGCTATTGAGCATCTTTTCATGTGTTTGTTAGCCATCTGTATGTCTTCTTTGGAGAAATGTCTATTTAGTTCTTTGGCCCATTTTTTGATTGGGTCGTTTATTTTTCTGGAAACAGAAGACCTATATATAGAAACACTGGTGAAAGAAATCAAAGAGGACACTAATAGATGGAGAAATATACCATGTTCTTGGATCAGAAGAATCAATATAGTGAAAATGAGTATACTACCCAAAGCAATCTAGAGATTGCTATAGATCCCTATCAAGCTACCAATGGTATTTTTCACAGAGCTGGATTTTTATTTCTAGCTTAACCTCTCTATCATCAGAGAAGATACATCATAGAATTTTTAATCATTTGATATTGGTTGAGAGGTGGTTTATTATCCAAGATATCAATTTTGTTTACTGTTCCATATAGCTTTAATAAGAATATGTATTTACTACTTTTAAAATGCTCTTTATTGTATTTTCTGAATATCTGTGCCCACATCTCTAATAATTTTCCTTCTATCTGAAGAACTTCCTTTACTAGTGTTTTAATTGTGGTTCTCTTGATAATATATCATTTGTTTCCTCAGACATCTTTGCTTCACTTTACTTTCTGAGGTATATTTTCACTGGATTTAAAATTGTGGATAGGCAGCTTTCCCCCCTTTTTCTTTCTTCCTTCCTTTTTCTCTCTTCCTTTTTCTCTTTCTTCTTTCTGTCTTTCAGCACCTTAGAATGCCATTCCACTGTGTGTGTGTGTGTGTGTGTGTGTGTGTGTGTGTGTGTGTGTTAGTCACTCAGTTGTGTCCAACTCTTTGTGACCCCATGGACTGTAGCCTGCCAAGCTCCTCTGTCTATGGAGTTTTCCAGGAAGAATACTGGAGTGGGTAGCCACTACCTTTTTCAGGGGATCTTCCTGATCTAGGGATCAAACCCAGGTCTCTCACATTAGAGGGAGATTCTTAACTGTCTGAGCCACCAGGGAAGCCCTACTTGTATTCTGGCTCCTGTGATTTCTGTTTCAAAACCAATTGTCAGTCTTGTAACCACTTGAAGTTAATGTCTTTTTTTCTTCCCCTTTGTCTACCTTTGAATTTTCTCTTATAATTTGGTGGTCAGCAGTTTGCAAAATGTGCCTCAGTGTAGTGTTATTTTTATGTTTCCTACCTTGTGGCTACAGAACTACTTGAATATGTCACTTCGCATCATTCCTGGAATTTTCTGCCCCATTCTCTCTCTCTCTCTTTTTTCTCTTTCTGAGAATTCAATTATACATACATTACTATAATTTTCCTCCTGACTTTACATATATTTTGTGCCCTTTTTGTACATTTTCATCATTTTTTTTCTCCTCTGTAGCTTGATCGTATATAATTTCAGCTGACCTATCTCTCTGTTTACTAAGCCTCCATTCTGGTCTATCTAGTTTGCTGTTATATCACCCACTGAGTTCCTAGTTTTAGATATTGGTTTTTATTAAATATCTAGAATTTCCCTCTTACACTTTTGTTGTACAGACTCCAGATCTCTGGTAATATTTTTCTCTTTGGCATCTATTTCTTTATGGATACTAATATAGTTATTTTAACTTCATATCTGATAATTCCAAGTATCTGAATTTAAAGTCATTCTACATTTTTACTGACAGGATTTTGGGTTACTTCATCATCTCTCAATAAATGGGTTGTTTGTTATTTTTTTTCACAATGACAATCAGCACCACAGAAAATATCTAATATATATCTTCTTGTACTTTTGTGTAATAATTTAGAAAGAGTACAAATACAGTAGAATTTCTAGGTAAATAGCTCTTGCACAGCACAGGTTTCCTAGAAACTGACAAATTATTTTCTAAAAGGGCAGTATCAATTTATATTTCCACCAAATATATAAAATTTCCCCTTTTTCATAATTTCAGTGATAAATGTTATTGCTAACTTTTAATTTTTCTAATCTGACATGTGTGATGTTTTAATTTATTATGATTGCCCCCCTCCAATCATGTTATATTAAAACAATTGTTATGTTCCTAAAGACTGTGTTTCTGTTTCAAAATTGCAGTTAAATTCATCTTGGCTAACATGTAATTAAATGAGTAATAATATATTAAAATATTTATTTATTTATTTTTAAATTTTATTTTATTTTTAAACTTTACATAATTGTATTAGTTTTCCCAAATATCAAAATGAATCTGCCACAGGTATACATGTGTTACCCATCCTGAACCCTCCTCCCTCCTCCCTCCCAATACCATCCCTCTGGGTCCTCCCAGTGCACTAGCCCCAAGCATCCAGTATCGTGCATCGAACCTGGAATATGCTGATATTTCCTGTCATTTGTTGTTATACAAATTTTATTAAAATTGTTCCTTTTAATTTATTACTATGATGCATTATTTTCCTAATTCACTAAGATGAAACAATAGCTCAAAAATGGTTTATTGAAAGGCAAAGTGATGCAAAAAATCAGAACAAAAATTTTATTCAAAGCTAACACCGAACATACAAATAGTGAACAGATAGATGGTATGAATATAGAATATGACTCAGTAATGAGAGTATAGGCAAATCAAAAATGAAAGGATTTACATGAGTGGACATAAAGGAGAAGCACTAATAGCAGTCATAACCCTCTGAATGATAGGGGCTTCCCTTGTGGCTCAGCTGGTAAAGAATCTGCCTGCAGTGCAGGAGACCAGGGTTTGATCCCTGGGTTGGGAGGATCCCCTGGAGAAGGGAAAGGCTACTCACTCCAGTATTCTGGCCTGGAGAATTCCATGGACTGTATAGACCACGAGGTTACAAAGAGATGGACATGACTGAGTGACTTTCACTTTCATTTTCTGAATGATAGATTTTTATAGGATCATTTCATTTTCCTCTTTCCTCCAATTTTTTGTCTGAAAATATGGCATTGGGATTTTTTAACAATGGTGCAAATTATATTTGAATTATAGAAAAAAAAAACAATGGTGCAAATGGATAAATTGTCAAGGATTCGAATGTCAAGGATTTGACTTTTTTCATAATCTTTATTCTATATGTACTTTTCCCTACGAGATCCTAAGGTGGTGATGCTGTATTTGCACTTGGCATTTACTAAATTTTGTAGACACAATTATCATTAAGAATGTGAACCAAAAAGAAAGCAATGTTTTTAAATCTCCTGTTTGTCTTCTTGAGTAATTATGGCCAAAGAATTATCTAGTATAACCTACAAGATGATTAAACTATTTTGCCACAAATAAAAAGAATGTTGCTTCATATACCTCTTCTTTGGGCTTCCCAGGAGGTGCAGTTGTAAACAATTTGACTGCCAGTTTGCAGGAGATGCAAGCACCTTGGGTTTGATCCCTGGGTTGGGAAGATGCCCTGGAGAAGGAAATGGCAACCCATTCCAGTATTCTTGCCTGGGAAATCCATGGACAGAGAAGCCTGGTGGGCTACAGTCCATAGGGTTGCAAAAAGTCAGACATGACTGAGCATAAGCACAACAATAACATTTCTTCTTTATGCACCTTTCCAACCTTATGTAGAAAGCAATGGACTTATTCCAAAACCATTTCATCTGAATTTATCATAATGACTCTAACTGGATATGAAGTTTTAAAAGTTATGCAATATTATTTTAAATTTAAGATTATTTTGGATGATTTACCTTATGTCAGGCAGTCTTTAAATGACTGAAACAGGTACACAGTTATTTTTCCTTCCTTCCAAAACATCAGTGCTGAGAAGTGTCTGAAGTTTCTTCAGAAGCATTTAGTGTTTGCATGCTGAAACATACTTCTTATTTTTATGCTCCCTGGTTGCTTTTGGTGTGTTCCTTGACCTTCTTTTCAAGTGTATTTGTACTGGGCAAGAAGCCAGTGGTATTAGTGCATGGAAATCAGGTAGCTGTCAGAAAGACTGTGGCAGCATGTCTAATTTTGCTGTATTAAATCTGTCACAGAACATTAAGTAAGAGATTATAGGAAGTATTCATAGAGCACATGGTTTATAACTCAATAAACTGGCAGTGTTGGAAACAAGCTAAAACCTCTCTCTTTTATCTTCTTTTCCATTTGGTTTCACCAATCTCTTTAAACTACCACTAGAAGAATGGGTGAAACTACGAAAAAATTTCATGACCACAAGAAAGCTCTCTCCCAAGTAAAGCCACACCAACAGTTTACTTGAGAATAAACACTTCAGAAATACTTGAGAAGCTAGCAAGGATTTTCTTTTCAATCCACACAAATATCTATTTTGTATGTCACCAAACTATGATGAATCCTTCTAATTGCTTGTGTCTAAATATATTTTTAATTTCCAACAAATCAGAATTTTTGTGTAACTAGAAGTGTCTGTGGTAGAAATGAAAGGATATTCCAAGTACATTTTTTTTTTTTTAGGACAGAAAGTCTTGAGCTCAGAAGTAGGTAGTACTTGCTAATTTTTTCTTAATGAGCACAAACAAATCTAAGAATTGTGGTGCCTGAAGTTTGTGTAATATAGAGGGCACTGTTCAAAAAACAGAAAAATAATTTGCCAGTTCAGAATTATGTATAAGAACTAATATGTAACAAGAGTATGAAAGAAATCACAAGTTAAAAAGTATGAAAAGCTTACAAATACGACAAAAATCATGAAAACAATGTTTTTTTATGATGTGACAATCTTACATGTCCTTGGTTGTATATTTTTAGTACTACTAGGCATCAGTTCTATACTATGGCCTTGGAATGACTCAGACTCACCTTGCTTCCTCTAGCCTTTTCAGAGCTCCTTCTGAACCTTAAGAGTATAGTGAGTAATAGGCACTGAGAGATCTTTGTGGAATAAAAGTAGTCTAAGAAATAAATTAAAAGAAAAAGATGACTCTTGCAGCCTTCCTAACATATAAATTCAAAGGCTCATCAAGGCCACCATAATAATTAAAATAACCAAGACACTGTGAATTGAATTGATATGTGACATTGTGTACGACATGGGGAAGGATTTTTCATAGTCAGGAAATAAAACCTAATGAGGACAAAGCCATTTAAAGTAATTGACATATATACGCTTTTCTGTATAAAACAGATAACTAATGAAAACTTACTATATAGTACAAGGAATTCTACTCAATGATTTGTGGTGAACAAAATAGGAAGGAACGTGCTAAGTTGCTTCAGTTGTGGCCAACTCTTTGTGACTCCATGGATTGTAGCCCACCAGGCTCCTCTGTCCATGAAATTCTCCAGACAAGAATACTGGAGTGGGTGGATAAAGTATACGCATAACTGATCCACTTTGCTGTACAGGAGAAACTAACACAACATTGTAAACAAAACATATTCCAAAAAAAAAAAAAATACAATTTAGCCTCCAAAGAAAACAATGATGCAAAAAGAAAAATGATTCCTTGACTTCCTTTTCAATAAGTGTGCTAGCTGCTTAAAAATATAAGTGAGGCAAGTTCCATCTTCCACATTTGTTGTTGTTTAGTTGCCCGGGCCTATCCAACTCTTTTGAGACCCCATCGACTATCACCTGCAAGTCTCCTCTGTTTGTGGGATTTTCCAGGCAAGAATACTGGAATGGGTTGCCATTTCCTTTCTCCAGGGTGTCTTCCCAATCCAGGGATCAAACCCATGTCTCCAGCATTGACAGCAGGATTCTTTACCACTGAGCCACCAGGGGAAGTTCAGAGAAAATTCTCAAAGAAAATCTCAGATACAGTAATTGGAAGCCATGATAGAGGATTAATCCCAAAGGCAGATGTGGAAACAATGTCTAAGTGTGGATTTCCTTGGTAACTCAGGTGGTAAAGAATCCACCTGCAATGCAGGAGACATAAGTTGAAAGGACAGGGAAGCCTGGTGTGCTACAGTCCATGTGGTCACAAAGAGTTGGACACGACTGAGGGACTAAGACAAATGTGGAAAACTAAGTTAAACTGTGATCGGGTCAGCTGTTACTCAGGTAGGGGAAGTTAACACGGGCTGACTGAAAAGCAAAAGGGAGAAGATCAAAGACAGAAACAGGTCAAGATCAGGTTTGTTGTTGTTCAGTCGCTCAGTCGTTTCCAACCTTGTGACCCCATGGACTGCAGCACACCAGGCTTCCCTGTCCTTTCAACCAAGATCAGGTTTGGTTGAAACAGAAGAGGCAAAGGTAGCATATGAGGCATAGAAAGGGATGAGTAATCGTGTAACCCTACAGGCAGAAAGGTCTGAGCTAGCAGATACGTATGTTTTTACAAGCTAACATCACTTGGCAGACAAAGTTCTGTATAGTTGAAGCTTTGGTTTTTCCAGTAGTCATGTACAGATGTCAGAATTGGACCACAAAGAAGATGGGCACCGAGAATTGATGCTTCTGAACTGTGGTGCTGGAGAAGACTCTTGAGAGTCCCTCGGACTGCAAGGAGATCCAACCAGTCCCTCTGAAAGGAAATCAACCCTGAATATTCATTGCAAGAACAGATGTTGAAGCTGAAGCTCCAATACTTTGGCCACCTGATGCGAAGAGCTGACTCACTGGAAAAGACCCTGATGCTGGGAAAGATTGAAGGTGGGAGAAGAAGAGGACAACAGAGGATGAGCTGGTTGGAGGGCATCACCAACTCAATGGACATGGGTTTGGGTGGACTCTGTGACATAGTAAAGGACAGGGAAGCCTGGCATGCTGCAGTCCCTGGGTGGCAAAGAGTCAGACAGGACTGAACGACTGAACAACAACATCTTCTGCTGTGGTTTTAAATGAGCTAGGATTCAGGAGAGTCCAGTTCCAAATTTATAGATGTTGTACAGCCTTTAATCCAGCAATACTCAGGCAGGACCGCCTCTCCGAGATACCTCAAGTCTTCCAGAAATCCACAATGACCTGAACGTTTCTAGTATTGCAGTCCATCACTGCTTAAGTCATTCCCCTTCCACTCCCCAAGCTAAAGCTCTCACAGTTCTCTCCCTTTATAGGGTGGCCAACTGTAGCAGATTGCCAGCAAGGTTTCCTCATATTCAAGACTTTCAGTTTTAAAATAGGGACAGTCCAGTCAAACCAAGATCTGTTGCTAATCATAACTGCAGTCCAAATAATCTTACAACAATCTAATTTCACCAAGGAGCAGAAACGGGGCTAACTTAAGCTCTAAACACTAGACTTCCAATCTACTATAGTTTGTTCTTATTATGATTTTTAAATCCTTTCCTTAAAAAACATTAATAAATGTGTTGGAATTTATTTCACATTTACAATTGTAATGTATTTATGTACAAAGTTCTAGGTTGCTAACAAATATGTATTCTTTTATTAGAGAAAGATTTGGGATGTTAATAAAGACATTCTTGGTTTTATTTCACAATTGCACTGTGTGTGTGTGTGTGTGTGTGTGTGTGTGTGTGTGTGTGTTTAAATTACAGTGCTCTGACTGGGGTAGAGTGAAATTTATCTGATTTATTAAATTTATATGAATATCACTAGATACTCACATACCATGGAACAAAAATTCTCATTCTGATAAGTACTCAATTTTCTTGGAGTGGCACTGCCATGGAAATTGAGCCATTGAGCTACTGGAAAATAAATATTCTAAGCACTAAACCACAGTAGATCTTATGAAACCCATAAATTAACATTTGGAATAAGATTACTGCATCATAATCTCATTCCATTTTACAAATCCAATCCTCTATTTCACCTACAGACAAACTGAAATAGTGAAGACTCTCAGAAAGCCCATCTCACCTTAGACATGCTAAGCCAATGGTGATATTTTTTTTTTTTAACCAACCTTTACAACTGTATGTGTGTGATATGGGATGGGGTGTGGGGACTGGGAGCTTGGTCTTCTTAAGGGATAAGATGGAAATTAGGTACTTTGAATTTACTTGGAAATTTCTAAATGATGGAGCTCAGCGTTTTGGGGGATCTTAGCATTGCAAACATGAACAGTCTGTGTTGAGATTTCATTGAGTAGTTCTCTTAAATTTCTTTGTCAGTCATGTTTAGCATTGGGGGAAAAAAATGCAGCCCTGCACAGTGAAAACTGCTGAAGTATTCTGAAAGAATGTGAGTTGCAGTCATGAAATATAGACTGTGATAATCCACAGCCCAGGAAATGATGTATAGGAGCTATGGAGATTAAGGCATAGATTTATCATTGTGTTGACTCCCAGTTTCTCAGCATGATAGAGGGAGAGGAAAGCTGGATTGGGCAATGCAGTGGGAGACCTGACTGCTAGTCTGTTCATATTGGTTGAAAGCTTACAACATTGTACTAAGAGTTCTTTAAATGAAGTTTTACATTTAATTCCCACAACAGCTCTGTCAGAAGATACTTCCCCAATTGCAGAGGAGGACACTGAAGATTACACAGTTGAAACAACTTGATCAAATTATCACAGTGGCCAAGCCAGGATTCAATCTCAAGCTACAAAATCCACTAGTATTCTCTCTCTGTGAATGAATCTCTTAACATATAATGAAGCGCATTACAGACCAGGTGAGGATATGCCAACCCTACAAGTTTGATGGGGGTGATTGTAAATGCTGTGTCTATTGAATGGAAACTCTCAAAGGCGACTGACTGAGGATACAGTATAGTTTTTACCAAGATGAGTAAGAAAGAGGATACAAAGTGTACCTACACTATGATTAAAGTCATGTTAAATGACATAATTACATGAATGGAAACTAAAAATGTAAAATACCAACATTGTGAGACTTTCACTTTAGAGGGGTAAAGTTATGAATCCTTTTTCTGAATTTTCTACCATGTGATAATATTAGTCTAATAGTCAGTAAATTTGCAAAATTTTTAAAAATAGGATGAGAGAACAGTGTTGGGAGAAAACCCAACGTTAGGAATATATGTGCAACACAGTGTGATTATTATTACAAGCAGAGTCCTATTAGAAATTAAACCTATAATAGAGAACTTAGTTTCCAAAATGAATTCTATTTAAAGTGTTAAGTGAACTATGAAAGTATTTTGGTGTTTCAATCCACAGATTTAGAAACAAATTATTATTATCCTCTTTCAGTCCTACCAGGGATGAATACTAGAGTGTGATCCATTCAGGCATGAAGGTGTGGACCCTCTGTAAATATTAATGATTGACTAATAATATGACACATTTATCATTTTTTCTAAAAATACATCTACCACTTATTTTCTTATAACCTTGGTAACAGCCTGAACCAATTAATGTATCTGTGTGAGATTATCATTTGCTCACTGAAGACATTTTATTCAATCATGTGTGTTTCATATTTCATCTTTTCTTATAGACTCTCCTACCCTGGAATCATAGAAGCTCTTCATTAATATCTGCAATTTGGTTTGATTAGTATTTCACAGAAAGAATCACCTGGCCTTTTGTTAACTATGACTTACTAGGTTAATATCATTCTCTAATAACAGATTTGCCATAAAGATAAAACCCTGGTGAAATGCTCTGAATTTTAAGTAGATTTGTTAAATATGTTAACAGCCAAATTATGATTATGACACATAAATGCAGATAGGATAAACAATAGTATTGAAACAGAGTTGGATTCTATGGTCCTTGCCCGCCCCCTTAACACCATGTCCTCTGCTTGCCTTTTGTTTATGAAAAACTTTAATCAAAGAATAAGTTTAGTCAGAGAATTGAAAACATGTAGAAACAAAGGAAAACAGTCAAAGGAGACCACATAAAAATAATGTAATCTTTAAGCATAGTCAAAGACCTTGTTTCCTTCTCAAGGGCCATAGATAATATTTGGAGCCATCTCCTATGAGCTGTCTTATAGATATGGAAACCTCACCAGGTGGAAGAACTTAACTGCATGATGACCAGACATAACCATAACATGGGCATGCATGCTAAGTCACTTCAGTCGCATCCGACTCTTTGTGACCCCATGGACTTCTCCTCTGTCCATGGAATTTCCCAGGCAGGAATACTGGAGTGGGTTGCCATCCCTCCTCCAGGGGATCTTCCTGACCCAGGGACTGAACCTATGTCTCTGAAGTCTCCTGCACTGACAAGCAGGTTCTTTACCACTAGCACCACCGGGGAAGCCATAACATAAGCTGCCACAATTCCAAGAATTGGCCTCAAAGAAATGGAAACAAACTGACTCTGGAACTGAAGATTAACTGCATCTAACACAAGCACGATGACCCTGGTCAGGCCACCCATGACCAGTTTGAAGATGACTGTCAGAGCTGACTATACTGTTTCTGCATGTAGGCCCCTCCGTCTGTCTGTTAAAAAACTCTTGCCTACTGATTATCAGAGGGGGAGTTGGCCTTTGGACAGACGTGCCCCTGCCCCCAGTTGCTTCCATCTGAAATAAAGCAAACTTCCCTTTCCTGTTTATTGGCCTGTTTATTGACTTTTGGGTGGTGAGCAGCCACACCCCCACCTTTCGGTAATGGGATAAGGTGAGATTGTAGAGTAATAGATATTTTAAATCTCTACCAGTCAAGGTCATCTTTCAATCATATAACTGACAATAACTAACCTTTTAAGGTAGGAATAATTGTTGTTTTTCAGTCACTTGGTTGTGTCCAACTTTTTTGTGATCCCATCGACTGTAGCTTACCAGGCTCCACTGTCCATGAGATTTCTCAGGCAAGAATACTGGAGTGGGTTGCCATTTCCTTCTCCAGGGGATCTTCTGAAACAGAGATTGAACCCACATCTCTTGTGTCAGCAGGTGGGTTCCTTACCACTGAGCCATCAAGGAAGATCAGAAATTATCATCCTCATTTAAAAATGAGGAAATTTGTGCTCATTAAGGTCAAGCAACCCAGGTGTCTCCAGCTTCGATGGCTGTGTTTTTAACTGCAACTCACACTGCCTCTAAAGCAGTCACATGGCGAAAGTGATGAAAATGCACTCCATCACCCAAAATGTTGCTCTTACTTGAGTTGCTTCCATAGACCCTTAGGAGAAACACACCAAATTAAATCCTGCTACATTACAGACTCGCTTCTCTACTTCCCCAATTTTTCTCAAACCTTTGGCTATTTCCAAAAATCTAGGCTATTTAAGAAGATCTCACTTCCATGAGCAAAAATCTACTCTGATATCCGAGCCAAAAGATGATGCTAAATGTTTTGAATAACATCAACAGTACTAAAGTTGATGTACAGTCTTCAAAGGTAGAAAATTTGATGGCAACATACTTGCTTGGAACTTTATGTTTGATTTGTTGAGTGGCAAATGGTTGGCATCAATGCCAGTGTAACAGTTGTAGAAATTTCAGGTGATAGAATTTCTTTTCAATACGTAGATATTAAGATTCCCTTTGATGGAATATATATTGAGATTAGTTTTTGTGTGATATTTTTTATGGAATAAATTAAATAGTTGATTTTTTTTTTAGGGTGGGAAGATATAAATGTTGTGTGTGTTTTTTTTGAATTTTAAATTTTATTTTATTTTTAAACTTTACAAAATTGTATTAGTTTTGCCAAATATCAAAATGAATCCGCCACAATTCAGTAATGTCCTGTTAATTTCATCCCATGATTCATTCCACTATGGATCCATTTCTCTGTACTTCTGTCCTTTTCATATTTCTCCATCTTATCTCCAAAGATTTTATGGGATACTTAGGAAAAAACTTACCTGAGATTCTGATGCATTGTCTTTTCAAAATATTTCTGATAAATCTCTGTCTAAAAACTAATTTACACACTGAATACCAGCAGTGATAAGGAAAGGAAAAAACATTAACTGAAGTTGTTTTGAATGAATTTATGAAGCTTGGGACTTAAATGGTACTGGGAGGATTTGAAGGACTAAGAAATTTATGAATTACTGATAAAAGAGTTAACACATAATATAACTGCAATCTATCTACAGTATCATGTATATAAAAGTGTGTGAATTTATAGAGATCTGTCTTTCATTTCTTCCATAAATGCTATAGTCAGACTTCTGAACTAAAAGTAAAACTAATATCTAATCTGGAACAATCTTCAAGGCCTGACTTAATTCTAAATTCTTAATAAGATTTTTCCCATCTAAAACAACTCTAATTGTCTTTCCTTCCTCTAAATGCCTAATGTAATTTATTGGTTGAAGTTCTTATTTTGGCATTTTAATAGGCATCATCTTTACAATGTTACTAGCTCTTTTCCTATATTTTTCACTTCCCCAAGATAGATTATAAACTTCTAGAGAAAGCCAACCATATTTATATACATTTTGGGTTTCCCACGTAGCTGCTAGCACAAAAATTAGATCTCAGTAAAACTGTCTGAATAAATAAGAATAGATAACATGGCTGTTTCCTGACCATACCAAGGACTTTGGTACATCTATTTCAATGTAGGAGTGTGTCTGTGTGTGTGTGTTGGAATACATATTTTCCCACTGTGGTTTTTAATCAACAATTTAAATGCAGAAAACAAATACAAAAACTTGACTAATATAGTATGTGTAACAACTTATAAACCATCAGCTTTACACATGCAATACTAAAGATGTCTAATTATATTATCACTGTATTCCTTTGCACTTCTGGTATAAGTTGGGGTTTTGTGCTTTTTTATGTTTATCTTATTCCTGTAATAAGGTATAAAGTCATTGAGAACAAAAGCTGGTCTTTATTCTACAGATAGTTTTTCAAAATATGCAAGAAATTTTTGTCCCTTCAAAGTGTGTTGAAAGTGTTTGACTAGCTTCTGTGAGCACGAAGCTTAAATTAGAATTTCTGCTCCCTCCATCAGTGACAAAATCAAACTTGAATCCGACCATGGTCTGCTTTTTTAAGATAGAGTTTGCTGATTTATCCATTGGTCTGTTTTCACTTTATGCATCGGTCCTTTTCAAAGGGACCTACTGAAGCTCCGTGTTCCCCTTTCTCCTTGAACAACACCTGAAGTTCTTTAATGGAAATATCAGCAAGAAGAAAGCCTGTAACCACTGAGAATTATTCCCCATCATTAACTGAGGAAGTGATGTCTTCCTACAGTTGGAGTGAGATTCCTTCCCAGACATCATGTGTCAAAGGACAGAGCTTCCTGAACTGGGTGTTAAGAGACCTGGTTCTAGTTCATGGACATAAACTTGAGCAAACTCTAGGAGATAGTGGAGGCCAGGGAAGCCTGGCATGCTGTGGTCCCTGGGGTCACAGAGTCAGACACAACTGAATGACTGAACAACAGACCTAGTTCTAGTTCTGGCTTTGCAATGAAGTTGTGTGTAACCTTGGGTAAGTCACTTTGCCTCCCTAGCTTCAGTTTGATTTTCTAAAAGTTGAGAAAACTGGACTGGATTGTTTTCAAGGTCCCTTACAGATACACAACTATATGAATTTCACAGGTAAAAATGCCCCTTGAATCAACCCAGATAGAGCTAATAACAAAAAGTTTAACATGCATGAAAAACCAGCAGTGCTTTTCCTTTTTGAATCGCACAAGTCCTGCACACTTACCCTTTGTTTTTCTTACATCCTCTTTGAAAATGGTGAAGCATGAAAACTTTCAGGAAAGAAATAGCTTATGGCCTTCCCCTATAAGAATATGCAAACAGTAAATAAATAATAGTGGAAGAGCCCACTTGGAACAGTCTGACTGCTACTCTAGAATTACCAGGTACATCAGAGAGAGCATAAGTCCTCCATTCAGCTATTTACATGCAACAGTGAAGATTTAATTTTTGCCTTTGTTATCAAAAATCGGAAATAAGTGTTTGAATGATTGTAGGACTTAAAGACTTCTTCAACGCTTCCTTCAAATATAAATGTAAAGTAAATTTTTGTTTTTAAAAAGTGTACTTATTCTTAGAGCAAGTGACACAGTTTAACTGCCAGGGTAAGTTTTGTACCTGGGAAAGGTAGCACCTACACCAGGCTGTCACAAAGAATGCCATACGTGTCCCCAAGGAAGGTGCCGTCACTTGACGCATTGGAAAAATCTCCTTTAAGAAGGATGCTATATGGGATTCCAGTGTAAGTCAAGGTTTCTGCTTGGTATGCTGTGGTTTGGGTTTCTTACTCCTCATCTCTCATTTGTCATTTACGTCTCCATTTCCTGAGTTTGTTTAGCTGCATAAGGAGTAAGAAGGAAAAAAAAAAAAAAAAGCCTCATCAGAATCACTTCAACTGCTGGGAGAACCAAAGCAGTGCTGGCTGTTAAAAGCTGTTAATTGCAGTTTACAAAAGAGAAATCCCTTATCTTTGCAAGTTCACTTGCTTGAGTGACTCATTCTTCCTGGGAGGGATTAATGCTTAATTAGAAAAAGATGCTAAACAATCTGATGTGCTTCTTGAAGGAAAACCTTACTTTAGGTCGAAAGATTCTTAACAAGGTAACATGCTAATTATTTAATGAATGATTTGTGCTGAGAACTAGAGATACGTGTTAAAATAGCAGCGCTGATAGCGTTTGGCACGGCTCCCGGAGATCAGTGCACTGACTGTTCTAGGATTTGGTGCCAAGCCTGTTTTTTGTTGTGCTCTGTGCTGGGTTTTGTTTTCCCACCTTTGAGTGTAAACATGTTTGTCAAGGTACCACTGTTGGGAGGGGAAGCCTTATGGTCAAGGAGGCCAGAGTCGGGAGGGAGAGAAAAGAGAGGAGGAAAAGATAGCCAGAAAGCCATCTTACTGTTGGAGAGTGACTGCATTTTACTTACAAATACCTGGAAATAAATGCTCGTCAACTAAGCTTAGGGGTATGAGGAGGTTAGAAAGAGGAGCATGTACGCTTTAGCGAAAGGTAACAAGGCATCACTGGAAGCCCAACTTCACACTTTACTTGTCTGTCAGGGAATGTTCTTCTTCGCAACAATATCCCAATGTTTTGGTAGGCAGACTCCAGTTCACTTAGTAAGTGAGAGGCATGGGTGGAATGCCAGGTATGTCTACAGAGCAAAGCAGTGCAGGCAGGCTGACGCCAGGAGAGAATAGGCAGGTACCTATTGAGTTACAGGATTTCTACAAATCTAATCCGTATGTAACATGAGACTTATTACAGAGCCAGCCTCTGCTAGGGCTGTGAAGTCTGAGGATATGAACAGTCTCTGAGGCAATGAGCCCAGTTAACCCATTGCAAACCAGTTTCACTTGACCAAAACTAATAGCCTCTTATCCTTGTAATGCTATTTGAGAGTGATAATGATTTCAAGTTGCTTGCTAATTGTATAAAAATTACTTGGAGTAGGACATACTGGGGTGAAACAGAGATGTTTAATATGGCTACAAACAGTGAACAATACAACCACAGCAAATGGGCTCTTTTAAGGTACTATCTATTTAATATGTCTGACATCAGACGGTCTATACATTACTAATGATGGGTAGCTATAATTTATGGTGCATTTTTGCATGTGATAAATTTGTTATGAAAATTTTAAACAGCCAAGTTATTTATTAGTATTTAAAAAGCATCTACTTCAGGGAAGCATTTTGTTTCCCTGGGACATCTTCATTAATTATCATAAATTGATGACACATATTAAAGGAAGAAAATCAGAATTGCCAACACAAATAAGAAAGAAGATTAGGTACTAAAATGTCAAATATTCATCACATATGTCATATACTTTCCTTGATTCTCAGCTAATAAGCTTCTTTGGAAAGTGGGTGAAATAAATGACAGCATTGTTTCTGGACTTAATATATGATGTAAGAATTCTCTAAACAAGTTTGATCAATTAAAAATGATCAGTCTTTCAACCATCCCATCATTACACAAAGATAAAAAAAATAAGACAATACTTCTTACTTATCATGACTCCAACCATAATCCAAATGTCCACATTACATATTATTCTTAAGACTGATTCACTAATAAATAACATTTAACTTCAGAAATATTCTATGAGGAATGACTCCAAATTACCTTCATGCATTTCTTACATGTTGATAACTTCCCGACAGGCAATGACGTCCATTACAATATTTAGATGCTTTGACTAAATCTGCAACATCTAATGTAGAGTTTTATTTATTCACACAGAGATACCAAAATCAGGGAACTAAAAGTCTGGATACTCTTATGAGAATTAATGTTTATAAAAGTATTTTCTGTGACACATGTATTCTAGTAAGAACTTCAGGTAAGTTAATTTATTAATATATTTTTATGATTCTTACTTTTCAGATGAAAAAAAAAAAATAAATGAAGCTCAGATCAAGTAACCAGTGAGTAACTGGTGCAGAACTTGACCCAGGACTGGTTGACTCAAAGCCTGTTTAGAGTGGAACTATAAGGCGCAGTCCACAAAAATAACACTCCCCCAAAGAGGACGAAGTCTAAGCGTGAAAAGAACATTAGATTTGTTCACTGGAGATCTGGATTAAAAACTGGCTTTGCTCCTTGCTAATTTCTGAACTGACATAAATTGAAGAGCTTCTGTGCACCTCAATTTCTTTGCCTTTTGAGATATAAAATTATATCATCATGTTTTGGTGAAATTTGAGACAACACTGATGTCCATAAGAGTGTAGAAGATGTGTGATGTCTAGAACCATGCACAGCTCCTATACACATACACTGCATCATAAAAGTCTGTATTTTGAACCTGGATTGGAGGGGAGGGATAAAAAACAGGGCTGAAACAGAGATAACAGATGTAGAGAACAGACCGATGGGCCCAGTGGGGTTAGAAGGCTGGACAAATTGAGAGTAGCACTGACATCCATACACTAGCACGGTAAAGCAGATGCACAGTCGGAAGCGTCTGTGTAACAGGGAGCTCAGTTCTGTGCTCTATGATGACCCAGAGGGGTGGGATGCGGTGTGAGCGGGGAGGCCCTAGAGAGAAGGGATATATTATACTTATGGCTGATTCACATTGCTGTACAGCAGAAACTAACACAACATTGTAAAGCAATTATCTTCCAATTAAAAAATATCCTATGATAAATCATTATGGAAAAGAACATTTT
Source organism: Bos javanicus (assembly GCF_032452875.1). NCBI lineage: Eukaryota > Metazoa > Chordata > Mammalia > Artiodactyla > Bovidae > Bos > Bos javanicus. The sequence continues at coordinate 27,759,392 of NC_083887.1, read as the reverse complement.
AAAATAATGTATGCATATATATATATATATATATATATATATATATGTATAACTGAATCACTTTGCTATAAACAGAAATTAACAACATTGTAAATCAACTATAAAAACAAAACAAAACAGGTATCCTCCAACTCCTGGCTGAACTGCCCTGCTCAGGCAGAATTTACTGAAGGAGTTTGCCTCCGAATAATATTGAAAGTTTGTTTTTAAGTTAATTTGTGACATTAAGGCCAACCCAGTCCTAAATTTGTTCACTCCCCTACTCTGCCTGTTTCTTTCAAGCTATTGCCAATTTTATCCTTGTTTAGCCTTTGTGGTAGATAAGCAGAGGCTATTAAATATTGGACTACTGAGTAGGCCTCTTGAAAGCAGCAGTCAGTATTTGACAAAAGAATGTAGAGAGATACTCTAAGCAGTTGTTTTAAAGCAAAAGCAAAAAACATTAATTAAAATGAATAAATGACATTTGTAAAATAGCATCTTTTTGAAGGTGTTCTTAATTCCTAAATTATTAGTGTCTTTAATATTTGGTAAGGATAAACATGCTCCAACCTACTGGGTGATTTTATTGGGTGACAGTATTCTATATTAATTGCTGTTTTGACTTTGGTATTAATATGGTATGAAACATTTTTCTTTAGGCCAGACACATATTTGAAATACCAAATGTATCTCTTTAATTAGGTATATATCTATATTTTATGGATGTTACATTTAAAATTCCCAAAGAAAATGTGGTTTAGAAACGTTTATATCTAAAATAAAGTAGAATAAAAGCTTGTAAATTAATTTTTATGGAAATGCTACAAAGATTTAAAAGTGAAGCACAAAACATCTTAATAATAAATGGGATCTAAATCTAAATTTCTTAAAATTCAATTTCTTGAAAAATAATCTGTGTGCACTTGAAAAATGTGTATTCTATTGTTATTGGGTGTACTGTTTTATTAATATTAATTAGATTAATTTAGTCAGTAGTATTATTCAAATTTACCATACTCTTGCTGACTTTTGTCCACTCGTTTTATCAGTTATTCAGAAAGGGGTGTTGAAATCTATTATTATAATTATGGATTTATTTCTTCTTGCAGTTCTCTGTTTTTGCTACATGTGTTCTGAAGCTCTCTTATTGAGTAATTATTTGGGATTGTTACGAAGCAATTTCCTTTTCATTATGTAATGACTATCTTAACCCTGGGAATATTCTTTGGTCTAAAATCTGCTGTCCATTACTAATATAGCCAGTCTGCGTGTGTGCATGCTAAGTCACTTCAGTCATGTCCAACTCTGAAACCCATGGACTGTAGTCTGCGAGGCTCCCCTGTCCATGGGGATTCTCCAGGCAAGAATATTGGAATGGGTTGCCATTTCCTTCTCCAGGGGATCTTCCTGACCCAGGTATCAAGCCCATGTCTCCTGCACTGTAGGCAGATTCTTTACCCACTGAGCCACCTGGGAAGGCCAAACTAGTCCTTTTGTTGCCCCATTATTCCTTCAATTCCTCTAGAATACCACTGACTAGAAAACTCAAAGATACACTGATTTATACCACAGATTAAACCTCTGAGAGACAAACACTAGCATTACCCCACACAAGATATTTATAATTTGAACAAAGAATCTAGAGAATTCTAAGCCAGCTTTTCAAAAATGTATTCCATGATCATTAATAGATGGTCACAAACTTAAAAAAAAAAAAAAAAAAACTCTGAGTTAAATATTTGGCTTCTCAAAGTTAAAGCAGCTCTCTTTATTGTGGGTTTTTCAGTCTTTAGGTCATTGTCAGACATCATACATCTCTAAGAGAGGAAATCAAATACTCAGAATTTCCCAAATTTCTTTATAGAACCATTACATCAAGACTATTGTTCTGTGAAAAATATGCTGGGAAAAGTTAACCTAAGAAATAAATGCAAAGGTTACATTTTCAAGTGCCACAGTAGTTACATGAGACAGTATTTTTGAAGCTAAGAACTATTTTTGAGATCCTAAGAGAATGAACAACCTTGATCCTTGTACAAGTTGACTTTAGAGGTTGGTCAAATTAATATTTTACACCCTATGTTTCTAAAAGCCTTTTGGGAAAACTATGCTTGAATGAGAAAAATGAAGAGAAAATTTCTATCCGTGATGCTTCCCAAGCAGGAACCATTACCCCTTAATTACAGAACACTGAAACTGTATTTTGGGGAACAAAGAGGAAAAGCCTTAGATGGGTGGCATAAGAAAGAGGAATTAGGGGGTTCATTTTCATTTCCTTCCACACTAATTGCCTAAGGAGATTTTTATTTCATCAGGAAGTCCACTAACAAATGGCCTCCTTGACTTTTGCTAATCACTTTATTAATGCTTTAGCCAGATTTTAAAATATGTGGTAGTATTAATATCTGTGGAGAAAAACCTTTATTGTGCATAAATTACAAATTTACTATCTCAATTGCAGTTGAGTTTTAATGTTTCCTTTCCAGAAAAGCCCTAGTGCATATTCTTCAGGGAGCAATTCTGCACTCTTAAGGGAATGAACTGAATGACCTAATGGGTCCTTCCATCTTTAATTTCTGTAATTCAGGAAAGCCTCATAAAACACAAGCTTCCTCTGTGAATTAACTTTTCTCTGAAAGTATTGAAACCACTTTCTTGCTCTCTTTGGTAGTACTTTAAAATGCTTAACAATATTAGAAATATTTACTGAACTCATATCGAAAAATATCAGCTAAGTAATACTTAATGGTTCAAATATAATTCTTCCTGAAGACAATATAGGCACATGACTTCTTCATTGCCTTTCAAATTATAGAAAGCCATCCTTTCACAACATGAAGAAAAATAAAGAATTTTTAGAAAGAATCTAAAACAAAGATCAAATCAAACTAACAACGAATTGTGAACTATATTTTAGGACAGGGAAGCCTAGTGTGCTGCAGTTCATGGGGTCGCAGAATCAGACACAACTTAGCGACTAAACAAAAACAACAATCTTTTAGGCATAAAGTATGATGCTAAAATATCATTGTTAAAAAAGAAAAGGCATTTATGGGAAATGCAAAAGAAGTATTACATCCCCATTTAAAACTATCTAGTAGATGTAAAACAAATAACTTTTACTGAAAATATTATGCACACTAAAGAGTGTGAAAATTTAGTAGATATAAGCCATGGTTGTTCACTATAAATGATTGCAATGTAAGAGGAAATACAAAACAACCACCATAGGATAATTAATTAAGTCTATGAGAATTCTGTCAGCATTAGAAGGGTGGGAATATGCATTAAGAAGAAGAGTGAATTGAGGGATCATTTGCAACTATCTGTACCTCCTAGAACGTTGGGTTAAATATCCCATCAGGATTAGAATTCTTTACTCTGGAATTCAGTACTTGCAAGGGTTAAGCTTGGACTTCCATGAATATAGTATCATCTGAGAAATTGTGTGTGTGTGCCTTTGCATTAAAGACTTTTATGATGTATTCATAAAGTATTTGTGACCCTAATATGTTTAGAGTACATATTGTCTTTGAAAGTGAAAGTGTTATTTGCTCAGTTGTGTCTGATTCTGCCACCCCATGAACTATAGCCCACCAGGTTCCTCTGTCCATGAAGTTCTCCAGGCAAAAATACTGGAGTGGGTAGCCACTCCCTTTTCCTGGGACCTTTCTGACCCAGGGATCGAACCCAGGTCTCCCGCATTACAGGCAGATTCTTTACTGTCTGAGCCACAGTGGAAGCCCACATATGGTCTTTATATGGTTATAATTCTAAACTCGCATAACGTTCATTTAAATAACATATATTTTAACATGTACATAAAACCTATTTAGATAATATTATTGAATTAGTAGTAGCCCAATCTTGTGACTCACCTAATGGAAAATGTGAAGTTATTTCCCATTGTATATTATTAATCAGTTTTTAATGCTGTTTGATAGTGGTAATGGCTTCATTTGTAACAAGAATCTTTCCAAAGTTCAGACACAAAGCTACAGCAAATAAGCCTTAACTTTGTATGGGTTTTAGATAAATGTAATATTAGAGAATGGCATTATTACTTTAAAAAAATTATTGAGTCCATCACCCATGACTGATTCATGTGAATGTATGGCAAAAACCACCATAATATTGTAAAGTAATTAGCCTCCAATTAAAAAATAATAAAATAACAAGATAAAAAGAAAAGAGTCCATCAACAAGTCAACAGATAAATGAATTGTAGTGCATAGATGAAATGAAACATTATTCAGCCATAAAAAGGAATGAAGTTCTGATACATGCTACAACATGGAAGAATCTTGAAAACATACTAAATGAAACAAACCAAACACAAAAAGACACACACATATTAAATAATTCCACTTATATGAAATGAATAGAATATACAAATTAATAGAGACGACAAGTGGATTAGAGGTTACTAAAAGCCTCTTGATGAAAGTGAAAGTGGAGAGTGAAAAAGTTGGCTTAAAGCTCAACATTCAGAAGATGAAGATCATGGCATCTGGTCCCCACGCTTCATGGGAAATAAATGGGGAAACAGTGGAAACAGTGTCAGACTTTATTTTTTGGGGCTCCAAAATCACTGCAGATGGTGACTGCAGCCATGAAATTAAAAGACACTTACTCCTTGGAAGAAAAGTTATGACCAACCTAGATAGCATATTGAAAAGCAGAGACATTACTTTGCCAACAAAGGTCTGTCTAGTCAAGGCTATAGTTTTTCCAGTGGTCGTGTATGGATGTGAGAGTTGGACTGTGAAGAAAGCTGAGTGCCGAAGAATCCACGCTTTTGAACTGTGGTGTTGGAGAAGACTCTTGAGAGTCCCTTGGACTGCAAGGAGATCCAACCAGTCCATTCTAAAGGAGATCAGCCCTGGGATTTCTTTGGAAGGAATGATGCTAAAGCTGAAACTCCAGTACTTTGGCCACCTCATGTGAAGAGCTGACTCTTTGGAAAAGACTTTGATGCTGGGAGGGATTGGGGGCAGGAGGAGAAGGGGACGACAGAGGGTGAGATGGCTGGATGGAATCACTGACTCAATGGACATGAGTCTAAGTGAACTCTGGGAGTTGGTGATGGACAGGGAGGCCTGGCGTGCTGTGATTCATGGTGTCGCAAAGAGTCGGACACTACTGAGCGACTGAACTGAACTGAAGGGCTGAGGAAAAGGGAAAATGGGAAATTACTGATTGATAAGTACTGAATTTCTGTTTGTGTGATGAAAGGATTTTAGAAATAGTAGTGATAGGTGTATGGCAACCCTCTCCAGTATTCTTGCCTGGAGAATCCCAGGGACGGTGGAGCCTGGTGGGCTGCCGTCTATGAGGTTGCACAGAATCGGACATGACTGAAGCGACTTAGCAGCAGCAGCAGCAGCAGCAGTGATAGGTGTACAACATTGTGAATGTCATTAATGCCACTGAATCATACACTTAAATAGTTAAAATGGCAAATTTTATGTTATGTGTATTTTAAAATAAAAAAATGTTTAAAAGTACTTTTTTTCTCTTATTTTGACTTTAACATAAGGATTGTTGCAATACAATAATCTCACTCTGATAATCTCAGGGATTATAACACATTTATAAGAGCCCCAAACTCTATAGATAGTGGCATTGAGGGTAACTTACTTTGATTAGTAGCCCATGTTTGGGAAAGATAAAATGAAATAATGATCAAATATGAGCACTGATGGAAAATGAGATAGAAGACAAGTAAGGAAAAGACCTTTGACCCATGTCAACAGTCGATTAAAGCAAACAGGTATAGCATTTTCTGGGCATTGAATTTTTTGATAGAAAGAAGAGAAATGAAGTGGTTGATGGAGAAGAAAGAGCTCCAGGCTAAGAATCTACATTCTAGTCTTGATTCTGTTGTTTTCTATGTACAGAAACTCTAGAAGCTCATGTCTCTGGGTCTTCTTTCTCTTAACATAAAAGGGCTAGATGAATATTTTTTCCTTCGAGTTGTAAAATTATAATTCAGGGCATCAAGATTCAATGACAGAATGATGAAGCCAATTTTTAAAAATCAAATTTTGGCCATTTTGATCAAATCTTAATTATTGTATTGTTCTCAGTATGGTCTAGTGAGAATTGTCATTTGAATCTAACAAGTTAATTTTTGTGTGTAGATACATTACAGAATTTAAAATATGAATTGATAATTTTATTAAGATGCTCTTATAGAATGCTCTATGAAAACATTCTTCTAAGAACAGAGTATGGCATCTGACCTTGATGACTACTAAATGTAACCAAATATAACCCATATGTTTAACTTGTATTTTTGACCATATTCCCAATGAATCTGGAAAATAATCACTGATTTAAAACTCACTGACAATTATTATTGTCTGGTATAGTTAAAGACTCCCTTCATGCAATATAACCAATGTCATATTTTTCTTATGGATCCTATTTTCAATAGGATCACAAAGTTATCTTGAACTTTACAAATAATATTCCCTTTGACTAGATCATTCATCCCATGTATTCACTATCCCTTTCAAGGTAGTCTTTCAAATCTACCTCAAAATGCTTTCCCAGGAAGTTTTCAAAATTCTCACTGAGCCAGACACTTTTAAAAGGCAAAACCTAGGATATGTTTTCAGGTCCACTGAACAGAGTCCATGTGACTTTTACAAAGCCATATGGTTTTGAAGTTGAAAGTGGAAACGGCAAGAACAAAGATATTGTAAAAGCTCTAAACAGTTTTCAAAATTTGTCTTGTGAATATATATATATACATATATATATATATTTCAATGTGTAAAACTGGATTACCATTTGGTCTGTTTTGCCTCTTTCAGATCAGTTGATTTGTTTAGAAGTTAGATTTCCCAACAATATTTGTAAATGAAGGAAATTAGATCTTTAAATATTATTTTGATGCCAGCCTAGTAGAGTAGCCATTAAATCATACAGTAGGTAATTTTGTTGTTCCAACTTTTTTTTTCTGCCATCTTTACTTTCTTTAGCTTCCTGTAACTATTTCTTGTCTAACAGATCTCAATAGCTAAGCCAGATCTGATGTACACAAGGTACAGCAGTAAACTCACACCAACTATGGGTTATACGGCTTGCCTGTTAGTCTGTTACCCCAATCATAGGATCTAGGTTCCCCATCTCCCCTAAATTCTCTGTACTCCCAACCAGACTTTAGGAGGGTATTTGGACTTGGGCAACCCAGCTCATATTCTCCATTGATTCACTACCTGAATTTCTACAATCTCTTCAGGACCAAAGCCTTGCCCTTTACTGCCCCTGGGGATTCCTGAACACCACCAGGTCCTGCCAAACTCCCCCATGATGTATTCCATTATTGGGTTTCTTGCATTGCAGGCAGTTTTCTGCTTTGCAGGTGGATTTTTTACAGACTGAGCCACCAGAGAAGCCATCTTGTGAAGGGGACCCTACAATAACATGGGCAGATCTTCTGCTGAGTAAACTCTAACTTTTCCCCCAAATTAGAGTGCTAGGTTATATTCTTCACTACCATGCCTTACACACACACATCCCTGAGCCCTCCTAGAATATACAGCAACTGAAATAGAGTCACTGTCTCTGGTGCACAATAAACAGATAAACCTAACAATGTATCTACAAGTATTTAGGTTTGTGTCATAGTGCTGTTCTTTTAATGAAACAAGGGAAATGGTGAACTATTCCTTCAGGACAGGCTCCCCTGGTGACTCAGATGATAAAGAATTTGCTGCAGTGCAGGAGACTTGGGTTTGATCCCTGAATCTGGAAGATTCCCTGAAGAAAGGAATGGCAACCCACTCTTGCCTGAAGAATGGCAACCCAGTATTCTTGCCTGGAAAACTCCATGGACAGAGAAGCCTGGTGGGATACAGTCCATGGGGTCTCTCAGACATGACTAAGAAACTAACATTCCTGTCAGGACACAGAAAAGGTATAAAACAACTTAGAAACAGAAATTTTAAAAGATAAAAACAATTTTTAAACAGTTGCTTTAAATAATCCAGGAACATATTATTTGAAAAATATCTTACTTCTCCAGACACATGGTGTCATTAGAGGGTCTTTCCATTGAGTAGATTCATTATCACAGAGAAACTACATTTCAAGGATACTATCTGCAAATGTTTCCCAGAAAAAAAGATAAAGAAAGCTATTCAGTTTTAAAATAAAATATGGCTTCTCACTGGTCCAGTATTCAGCCTTGCATTAGTGACTCAACCACTGTGTAAAATTCCACATTTACTTAAAAATGAGATGCTCAATAGTAATCATATAACAAAATGATGTATAAGCATTGAGAGGAGAGAGGTGAGGGAAAGACAGGAGAATACATATTCAGCCTGCTATGCATACACTCTGTCATCCCATGATACAGACTTCATGTTTTAGAGTGCAAAAAAAAAAGCACAATCTGGGAAGTCTTCCAAATCCATAAGAGGAAGCACTTGCCAGGATATGGAAGCACTAAATACAGTCCTGGTGGTTTGTTGTGTTGTTTCAGCAAGCTTTGCCAGAACCATCCAAGCTTTGAGTAATGATGGGTGATGAGAAATTTGAAATTTGAGTTAATGACCTTAGCCCAGTGTCTATGAACTATTTTTCTCTGGGGGCTAACTGTTCTTCTGACAAGTATAAAATGAAGTGTTCGTAGGAAAATGAGAGCATTCACAGGTACAAGATCTGACCTTAAGAAATCTAGCATATAGGTTGACTTATTTTAAATTTTTTATTTACTTTCAACATTGTAGCCAGAATACTGGGTATCATAAGAAGTCTGAAATTGAGGTTTTGTGTTTTAGTCTAGTTTCAACCAGCTCTTCACTGACTTTGGAGAGGTATCTCTGATTAAAATTTAAAATAGACAAATATAATATGGTTTTACTAGGTGTTAGTTTATCTAGTTTATAAGTGAATTATTATTTTATAAAAATTTATAAATAATTACTGCAGTGTAATTGGGGAACTTATAAAGTCAAAACTATAGGTTTCTTGCCCTCAAAACATATGCACCCCTTCTACTTCTTTGAGAAAGAATTTTGGTTTCTTTATATAAGACCATTATATAAGCTTGTTTGTTTATTTATTTTTGCTATGCTCTTAACAGTAAGGCCTAATGTAGTATATGTACATCATAGAGGTAAAAGAGGGTGAAGTCATTATCACCCTTTTGAGTTTAGTGATGTAATTTTTATCTCTTTGCAAGCCCTATAGCAACTGAAGCTTTTATTCACACAATTAAACAATCAATATTTGCATTGTCAATGTAATTAGCTTACAGCATTCCTGAAAGAAGACAAAGATTTCAGGCAAAATAAATTATGTAATCGTTTTTGTTGATTTTTGCTAATAGCTTATGGAATTTGGGAATGGTTCCAGAATATTACATTCACAAAACATAGTTAAGAAAGAGAAAACTCATCTATACTGAAAATAAATTAACATAATAATGAACAGTCTACATGGCTTAACTAAAGTATTAAGAGGGTTGAAATTAAAACCATCTGTATCTGCCTGAATTTTATTAATTCTTTTATAACCTGTTTCTTATTTGATGCTTTCTTCCCATTCAAGCTCTTACTGTACCTAGACCAATTCAGACCTACATTACCTCATACACAGACCATTACAAGAGCCCTAGTCTGCTGCCTTACTCCATTTTGCATGATACTTTTAAAGTCCTACAGAACGACCAATATTCTTGTCACACTCTAATTCAAAATATTCAATTACTGTACCTATTTGATTTCAGTCTATATGATCAAATATTTTTGACTAATCCTTTACAAATGAGCTTCTACTTCAACTGTTTTAGTCAGTTTCTGTCCCCCGCATGCTTCTTATACTTATTTATATTTACTCACTCCAGTGCTCTTGCTTACAGTTGCACTTTCAATAATTCCTCTTATCTTATAAATAAAACAATAGAATTACTACTAATAAAATATACATCTTTAATGATTTAACACAAATATTTCCTGTTTTATGAAGAATTCTATACTCAACACAATTGGCAATAGTCTTTTCTTCCTCTAACTCCTTTTAAGCATCTAATGCCAATACGTTGCTATGTGCTAATGATAATCTGAATCTCTAACTGTCCTAGAAAAAGTTTAAAGGTATTACTGCTCTTGAACTCTCTCTCAGTAATGCCGCCCCTGAGTCTTGGATAAATAGAAGGGAAAATCAAGTTTTTATGGCAGTTGAGGCAGAGAGGGCATGTCAAAGATATTTTTTCTGATTCTACAACTGATCACAGACATGTTGAAATGTGCCCTGACTGCCTGACGGCTGAGTAATTAAGGGTCATTTCTCTGATTCTTATTTTGATACAAACAAATGGAAAGCCAAGAAAATCCTCCAAGGATCTTTTTCAGAACTCTAAGGAATCTCTAAAGACATTCAAAAGGGCTTAGAGCTAAATCCTTTTATAAGCAACTTACATGAACAGCAAAATTTTACTCTAGCAAATCTCAGTGGAAAATGTTAAGCTTGATCCTTAGAACCAAAAATGGTTTTCGGTTATGATTGCTTATAGAGTGAATTCACAATAGATAGAGAGATACAAATTATTTTATGATGCTTTGAGGTATTTCTCTCAAGTTAATAACCCTTAATTTAATACAAATTCAAAAGAGGTTATCACAGAAATTTTAGTAAAGAAGTTATTTGCAAAGGTCTGAGTTCTACAGGAAAACCAACAAGAAGTAATGAGCACTCACAGGTAGCAGTCAGAGAGACTTACTCATCTTTAGGTCTGTAAAGGCTGGAGAAGGAAATGGCAACCCACTCCAGTGTTCTTGCCTGGAGAATCCCAGGGACGGGGGGGCCTGGTGGGCTGCTGTCTATGGGGTTGCACAGAGTCGGACACGACTGAAGTGACTTAGCAGCAGGTCTGTAGGGCAAGTGGAGGGAGCAAAAGCTACAGCTGTAGTTATACTATAGGAGTGGATGCCTAACAGAAACTGTGCCCTATAGAAAAATAAAATGAAAGTGAAAGTCACTCAGTCATATCTGACTGTTTGCGACCCCAGAGACCACACAGTACATGGAATTCTCCAGGCCAGAATATTGGAGTGAGTAGCCTTTCCCTTCTCCAGAGGATTTTCCCAACCCAGGGATCAAACCCAGGTCTTCCACATTGCAGGTGGATTCTTTACCAACTGAGCCACAAGGAGAGCCCAAGAAGAATAAGGTCACTGACAAATTGAGGACAAGCAAGGAAGGAACTAGATGATGTTTCCCTGACATTTCTCTCTTTCTAGCCCTCATCTTGGGTCAGAAGGACCCAAATTGATAAAGGTTATAGAGTTCAAACTTTGGGGCATAGAATAGAGTGGAGAATAGTTTTGGAATGATAAAGAGAAAATATTCAGCACACTCCCAAAGGTCATGCCATATGGGAACCATTTACCACAGTTGTTATATGACCTTTGATTAACCACTTCAAGTTGAAAAATGATCATAAGGGGAAAATCTATCAATACTATCTACAGCCTTTTCTGAGATATGGACATTCATACCCTATGTACCTCTTTACACTAACTCTTTTTCGTGAAGCTTTTCACTCAAAAGCAGACTTCCTAAAGTTCAATTCAGTTCAGTTCAGTCACTCAGTCATGTCCGACTCTTTGCAATCCCATGAATTGCAGCACGCCAGGCCTCCCTGTCCATCACCAACTCCCAGAGCACACTCAAACTCATGTCCATCGAGTTAGTGATGCCATCCAGCCATCTCATCCTCTGTCATCCCCTTCTCCTCCTGCCCCCAATCCCTCCCAGCATCAAAGTCTTTTCCAATGAGTCAACTCTTCGCATGAGGTGGCCAAAGTACTGGAGCTTCAGCTTTAGCATCATTCCCTCCAAAGAACACCCAGGGTTGATCTCCTTTAGAATGGACTGGTTGGATCTCCTTGCAGTCCAAGGGACTCTCAAGAGTCTTCTCCAACACCACGGTTCAAAAGCATCAATTCTTCGGCACTCAGCTTTCTTCACAGTCCAACTCTCACATCCATACATGACCACTGGAAAAACCATAGCCTTGACTAGACAGACCTTTGTTGGCAAAGTAATGTCTCTGCTTTTCAATATGCTATCTAGGTTGGTCATAACTTTTCTTCCAAGGAGAAAACGTCTTTTAATTTCATGGCTGCAATCACCATCTGCAGTGATTTTGGAGCCCAGAAAAATAAAGTCTGACACTGTTTCCACTGTTTCCCCATCTATTTCCCATGAAGTGATGGGACCAGATGCCATGATCTTTGTTTTCTGAATGTTGAGTTTTAAGCCAACTTTTTCACTGTCCTCTTTCACCTTCATTTTCAACTAAAAAGAGCCTTTTTAGTTCCTCTTCACTTTCTGCCATAATGGTGGTGTCATCTGCATATCTGAGGTTATTGATATTTCTCCCGGCAATCTTGATTCCAGTTTGTGCTTCTTCCAGCCCAGTGTTTCTCAGGATGTACTCTGCATAGAAGTTAAATAAACATGGTGACAGTATACAGCCTTGACATACTCCTTTTCCTATTGGGAACCAGTCTGTTGCTCCGTGTCCAGTTCTAACTGTTGCTTCCTGACCTGCATATAGGTTTCTCAAGAGGCAGGTCAGGTGGTCTGGTATTCCCATCTCTTTCAGAATTTTCCACAGTTTATTGTGATCCACACAGTCAAAGGGTTTGGCATAGCCAATAAAGCACAAATAGATGTTTTTCTGGAACTCTCTTGCTTTTTCGATGATCCAGCGAATGTTGACAATTTGATCTCTGGTTCCTCTGCCTTTTCTAAAACCAGCTTGAACATCTGGAAGTTCACGGTTCATGTATTGCTGAAGCCTAGCTTGGAGAATTTTGAGCATTGCTTTAACAGAGTGTGAGATGAGTGCAATTGTGCGGTAGTTTGAGCACTCTTTGGCATTGCCTTTCTTTGGGATTGGAATGAAAACTGACCTTTTCCAGTCCTGTGGCCACTGCTGGGTTTTCCAAATTTGCTGGCATATTGAGTGCAGCACTTTCACAGCATCATCTTTCAGGATTTGAAATAGCTCCACTGGAATTCCATCACCTCCACTAGCTTTGTTCGTAGTGATGCTTTCTAAGGCCCATTTGACTTCACATTCCAGGATGTCTGGCTCAAAGTTAGGATGTAGAATTTTGCCAGATAGGATCACAAATTTACCTGAGCATTTTCTTCAGTGAATTATTCTTTAATACAATAGTCTGTTTGTTGTTGTTGTTTTAGTCACTAAGTGTTGTCTGACTTTTTTATGACTCCATGGACTGTAGCCTGCCAGGCACCTCTGTCCATGGGGTTTCCCAGGCAAGAATACAGGAATGGGTGAATCTTCCTGCCCCAGGGATCAAACTCACGTCTCCTGCATTAGCAGGCAGATTCTTTACCACTGGGCCATCAGGGGAGCCCATATATAATTCCTAGATTTCACAATTTCATAGATATGCTAACCTACTACTATATTCTATTATATACAATTAAGAAAATAGATAGAAGCAATTTAATATTTTTCTAGCATTGATTTATATACTGCACTTTGATTTTGTGATTTTTGTGGAGAGTGTCTGTCTGTACTCAAGCTCAGTGTAATGAGTTCCATAAAGGTGCTGGTTTACATGAAGCTTTTAACACTTGCTGTTGTTTGTTGTTCAGTCGCTAAATCCTGTCCAGCTCTTTGTGACCCCATGAATTGCAGCTCACCAGGTTTCCCTGGCCTGCACTATCTCCCGGAGTTTGCTCAAATGCATATCCATTGAGTTGGTGATGGCATCCAACCATCTCATCCTCTGTTGGCCCCTTCTCCTCCTGCTCTCAACCTTAATACTTACCATATTCACTTCTAATTCATTATATATTTACTCATGGTCCACTACATTTACCAAGCACTCTGCTATCCCTAGGGATGAATGACAGTACCAGAGTGAAGACAAATGGGTTTTGACACATCTGTAAACATTATGAAGTTCTTACATGCTCATGTTTCCTTCTCTTGGATAACATCCCACTACAGCTTTCCAGTATTGACCTCTAACATTGAATATAATTCTAAGGATATTTCAGATACTAGAGATTTGAGTTCACAGAACTCAGTGTATCACAAGAGATTATAATCCCTACTACAAAAGGTACACAGGAGTCAGGTCTGAGTCTTATAAATTTTGAAAAGAAGCTTGATATTAGACTCTATCCAAATGACAATGTGAAATACTTGACAAGCATTAAGACTGGAAGTAACAAAATTATATAATATCTAAGTTTCATAAAGAGTCCTCAGGTTACAGAAAAGAAAGTGGATGGAAACTAACCAAGAATATACATAATGATATAAATTACAAACCATTTAATAATCCAGAATGAAAGATGGCAATGGTCTGGATTACATGGGGATAACAGAGGTGTAGAGAAGTAGACTACCTAGAGATATTTAGAAAGCAGAATCCTTGGAACTTTATGATCAGTTTCATGTGAATAGTAAGGAAGAGGAATCAAGAACAACTCCAGTGTTTAAGGCATGACCAACTGGATATAGAGAGTGTAATTTTCCAGGACAAGGAATGAGAGATGGAGTATTGCTTTTGAATTAAATATTTCCTTTATTATTTGTCAGTAGCCATCCACGATAAAAAAAAAAGTTTCCTTGCTCCTTATATCTTTTTGATTATCTTTATATTTCAATTTTTCTCTGCCATCTAATTTTTGGTGTCTTTTAACACCTATAGCTATTTATACTCATTAATACAATCTTATGCTGGCAATTCATGTTAGAGTTTACTCCATTAATACTTATTGTAAAAATTGACATTTGGCCCATTTTTTATATTAGTTCTGCTGTGTATATTTTATGTGGTTTAGCTATTTCCTTTTATTCTTAATTATGTGTCATCAGCTAAAGAATTCAATTTCTTATAAATAATTCCTCCTTTTTCATAACAATTTGGAATTTATATATATCATTTCCTTTCTATTAAAGTTTATCCTTATATCTTATCTTGAATCTGTATTCTTCTATTGGTATTAACAATGAAAGCATCAAACTGTGGTGTTAAAGAATCTTGAGAGTCACTTGGACAGCAAGGAGATCAAACCAATCAATCCTAAAGGAAGTCAACTCTGAATATTCACTGGAAGGACTGATGCTGAACCTGAAGCTCCAATACTTTGGTCACTTGATGCCAATAGCTGACTTATTGGAAAAGACCTTGATGCTTGGAAAGACTGAGGGCAGGAGGAGAAGGGAGTGACAGGATGAGATGGTTGGATGGCATGATCAACTCAATGGACATAACTTTGAGCATTCTCCAGGAGATAGTGAAGGACAGAAAAGCCTGGTGTGCTGCAGACCATGGGGTTGCAAAGAGATGGAGACGACTGAGTGACTCAAAAATATCAGTATTAAGAATGAAAGAGAACTATCACTGCTACCTCTAACACTTCTGCTCTTTAACACACTGACTCATGTGTTTTTTTTTTTTTAATACTGTCTTCTCAAGTTCTAACTCTGGTTGTTTTTTATTATCTAGAATATGAAAAATAATTTATTTAGGAAAATTTTAAGAGGCATGCCTTATGATTCTGCACTGTTCTGAAATATTAATAAATAAATATTACATATGTATTCTTAATGATCCAATTTTTGTCCTAATAGATATATCACTTATGAATTTTGGTCAGATTAAAATGTAGGCAAGGCAAGTATAAGAGAATTTTATGTTAAATCTAAGAAGATATGTTCTTATACTCTAGAGGATGCAAACCTAAATTATTAGGACTATTTAAATATATGTAATTGAATGTGAAAATTAACAGCCACTGTTTTAATCCAGTATTGTTTCAGAGTACATTAAAGCATTTATTAATATCTCATCCTCTGTCATCCCCTTCTCCTCCTGCCTTCAATCCTTCCCAGCATCAGGGTCTTTGCCAATGAGTCCTTTTTTCACATCAGGTGGCCAAAGTATTGGAGCTTCAGCTTCAGCATCAGTCCTTCCAGTGAATATTCAGGAATAGTGAATATTCAGACTGATTTTCTTTAGGATTGACTGGTTTGATCTCCTTGCAGTCCAAGGGACTCTCAAGAGTCTTCTCCAACACCACAGTTCAAAACCATCAGTTCTTTGGTGCTCAGTCTTCTTTACAGTTCAACTCTTATATTCATACATGACTACTGGAAAAACCATAGCTTTGACTAAACAGACCTTTGTTGGCTAAGTAATGCCTCTGCTTTTTAATATGCTGTCTAGGTTTGTCATGGCTTTTCTTCCTATTTTTCTTACTTGCAGTTACATGTCCATCTGCGAATAGAAGTGTTCCATTATTTTCCTACTGGAAAATGACAATGTTACCCAAGAAATCCGTTTGATCTATGGTCTTTTTCTTCTCTCTAAAGTAGAATTCTTTCCCTGCCATGAAACATCCTTTATTAAATTCATGAACTTCTCTCAGCATGCTTAATGATGAAAAATCTCAATTAATAGATGTGTTTCTTTTCAGCATAAAAAAAGGCATACATCTTGAAATCATTCAGTGGATTATTACAGTTTCTGGGAACAAGCCCAAGGGTTCCTCAGCATGCTATATAAGACCCTTCTCAATCTTGCCCTTCATTCTTCCCTTTTCACATTATATTCAAGTTATATTAAAATTCTCTCCATCCCCAAATCATCAAGGTCTTTCTCTTTGATCTTCCTTCATGATTTTACAGTTACAGCTCTCTCCTGTTGGACTGCTTTTGTTCTCTCTTTACTCCTTTCATCAGGACTGCTCTGTTTCAAATAAATAAATTTTATTTACCTAAGAATAAAGTTTCAAAACCACCTCATTTTATGAGTTTGTTCTGATCACCTCAACATCAACAAAAATTAGCAGGCATTCTTATGTCCAACAATAACAAGTTATGCTTTTCTACCTTATGCCACCGATAACAGCAACTTATAATGATCTCTTCATTTGTCCACCTCCCTAAAAAGACTGCTTCTTGATAATGGGTGTTGTATCTCATTTACCTTTCTTATTTAGCAATGAAAATATTTATCCAGTATAATGCCCTACTCCATCATCCACAAAAAATATACATGACTTCATTTCTAGACACATTGAATCAGAAATTCAATGCCAGGGGAACTAGGGGAACTAGTATGTTATGTCATATTATCTAAAATTTCCAAAGACCCCTCACATTTACAGATGACTTATTTCCTACTTCATAGCACTTACAACTTACTTCCTGCATTTCCATATATTAACTATCACACTAGCACTGAGATAAGTAAAATATATCCTATTTCATAAATGAATAGGCTGAATTTCAGCAATTCTGACAATATTTAGGGGATTCAAAATCAGTTCTGATTTCAAGCCTCAAGTTTCCCCCTATAAATATAAAAGTTAAATATTTCAAATAGCTAAAACAATGTGCCTGTCTTATATTGATTTAATGCTATGAGATTTATCATTACATTTGTAATCATAGAGAAACAGAAAAACAGATCATTTCCTTTTGATATAATACGAAGATACTCTTCAAATGTTTAAGGACTTAAGATTTTAAATTATGCAGCCTGGGATACAATAGTCACTACTTTTATGATAACCCTTTTTTTAATGGTTCAAAGCCATTATGGCCAAGTCATTACTACCAATGAGGATAATTAGGACCTTTCAAGTAAAACAACAAATTTTTTTTGCCACACGGCTTGGGGGATTGAAGGTGGGTTCAGGTTCATACGTACCTCCCATCTAGGTATGGGAGGGCAGAGTCCTAACTACTGGACTGCCAGGGAATTCCTAAAACAACAACCTTAAATGGTATCTATTACTTTCATCTCTAAATTTGAAATCATTTATGAGTCCTTGTTTCAGCTATTTTAAGAAGAAAATAAAATACGTGATATTTTTATTTTTGATTAAAATGTAATTATAGACAGATTTAAGTTATGATACACAGATGTAATACCAACTCCAGTATTGCCTGGGAAATCCCATGGACAGAGGAGCCTGGTGGCCTACAGTACATGCAGTTGAAATGAATGAAAATGAAAACACAACAACCCAAAACCTGTGGGACATGGTAAAAGCAGTCCTAAGGGGAAAGTTCATAGCAATACAAGCACACCTCAAGAAACAAGAAAAAAGTCAAATAAATAACCTAACTCTACACCTAAAGCAACTAGAAAAGGAAGAAATGAAGGACCCCAGGGTTAGTAGAAGGAAAGAAATCTTAAAAATTAGAGCAGAAATAAATGCAAAAGAAACAAAAGAGACCATAGCAAAAATCAACAAAACCAAAAGCTGGTTCTTTGAAAGGATAAATAAAACTGACAAACGATTAGCCAGACTCATCAAGAAACAAAGGGAGAAAAATCAAATCAATAAAATTAGAAATGAAAATGGAGAGATCACAACAGACAACACAGAAATACAAAGGATCATAAGAGACTACTATCAACAATTATATGCCAATAAAATGGACAACGTGGAAGAAATGGACAAATTCTTAGAAAAGCTCAACTTTCCAAAACTGGACCAGGAAGAAATAGAAAATCTTAACAGACCCATCACAAGCACGGAAATTGAAACTGTAATCAAAAATCTTCCAGCAAACAAAAGCCCAGGTCCAGACGGCTTCACGGCTGAATTCTACCAAAAATTTAGAGAAGAGCTAACACCTATCCTGCTCAAACTCTTCCATAAAATTGCAGAGGAAAGTTTACTTCCAAACTCATTCTATGAGGCCAACATCATCCTAATACCAAAACCTGACAAATATCCCACAAAAAAAGAAAACTACAGGCCAATATCACTGATGAACATAGATGCAAAAATCCTTAACAAAATTCTAGCAATCAGAATCCAACAACACATTAAAAAGATCATACACCATGGCCAAGTGGGCTTTATCCCAGGGATGCAAGGATTCTTCAATATCCACAAATCAATCAATGTAATACACCACATTAACAAATTGAAAAATAAAAACCATATGATTATCTCAATAGATGCAGAGAAAGCCTTTGACAAAATTCAACACCCATTTATGATAAAAACTCTCCAGAAAGCAGGAATAGAAAGAACATACCTCAACATAATAAAAGCTATATATGACAAACCCACCGCAAACATTATATCCTCAATGGTGAAAAAATTGAAAGCATTTCCTCTAAAGTCAGGAACAAGACAAGGGTGCCCACTTTCACCATTACTATTCAACACAGTTTTGGAAGTTTTTGCCACAGCAATCAGAGCAGAAAAAGAAATAAAAGGAATCCAAATTGGAAAAGAAGAAGTAAAACTCTCACTATTTGCAGATGACATGATCCTCTACATAGAAAACCCTAAAGACTCCACCAGAAAATTACTAGAACTAATCAATGACTATAGTAAAGTTGCAGGATATAAAATCAACACACAGAAATTCCTTGCATTCCTATACACTAATAATGAGAAAACAGAAAGAGAAATTAAGGAAACAATTCCATTCACCATTGCAACGGAAAGAATGAAATACTTAGGAATATATCTACCTAAAGAAACTAAAGACCTATATATAAAAAACTATAAAACACTGGTGAAAGAAATCAAAGAGGACACTAATAGATGGAGAAATATACCATGTTCATGGATTGGAAGAATCAATATAGTGAAAATGAGTATACTACCCAAAGCAATTTATAGATTCAATGCAATCGCTATCAAGCTACCAACGGTATTCTTCACAGAGCTAGAACAAATAATTTCACAATTTGTATGGAAATACAAAAAACCTCGAATAGCCAAAGTGATCCTGAGAAAGAAGAATGGAACTGGAGGAATCAACCTACCTGACTTCAGGCTCTACTACAAAGCCACAGTTATCAAGACGGTATGGTACTGGCACAAAGACAGAAATATAGATCAAAGGAACAAAATAGAAAGCCCAGAGATAAATCCATGCACATATGGACACCTTATCTTTGACAAAGGAGGCAAGAATATACAATGGATTAAAGACAATCTCTTTAACAAGTGGTGCTGGGAAATCTGGTCAACCACTTGTAAAAGAATGAAACTAGAACACTTTCTAACACCATACACAAAAATAAACTCAAAATGGATTAAAGATCTAAACATAAGACCAGAAACTATAAAACTCCTAGAGGAGAACATAGGCAAAACACTCTCTGATATACATCACAGCAGGATCCTCTATGACCCACCTCCCAGAATATTGGAAATAAAAGCAAAAATAAACAAATGGGATCTAATTAACCTTCAAAGCTTCTGCACATCAAAGGAAACTATTAGCAAGGTGAAAAGACAGCCTTCAGAATGGGAGAAAATAATAGCAAATGAAGCAACTGACAAACAACGAATCTCAAAAATATACAAGCAACTCCTACAGCTCAACTCCAGAAAAATAAATGACCCAATCAAAAAATGGGCCAAAGAACTAAATAGACATTTCTTCAAAGAAGACATACAGATGGCTAACAAACACATGAAAAGATGCTCAACATCACTCATTATCAGAGAAATGCAAATCAAAACCACTATGAGGTACCATTTCACTCCAGTCAGAATGGCTGTGATCCAAAAGTCTACAAATAATAAATGCTGGAGAGGGTGTGGAGAAAAGGGAACCCTCTTACACTATTGGTGGGAATGCAAACTAGTACAGCCACTATGGAGAACAGTGTGGAGATTCCTTAAAAAACTGGAAATAGAACTGCCCTATGATCCAGCAATCCCACTGCTGGGCATACACACTGAGGAAACCAGAAGGGAAAGAGACACATGTACCCCAGTGTTCATCGCAGCACTGTTTATAATAGCCAGGACATGAAAGCAACCTAGATGTCCATCAGCAGATGAATGGATAAGAAAGCTATGGTACATATACACAATGGAATATTACTCATCCATTAAAAAGAATTCATTTGAATCAGTTCTAATGAGGTGGATGAAACTGGAGCCTATTATACAGAGTGAAGTAAGCCAGAATGAAAAATACCAATACAGTATAATAACGTATATATATGGAATTTAGAAAGATGATAACAATAACCCTGTGTACAAGACAGCAAAAGAGATACTGATGTATAGATCAGTCTTATGGACTCTCTGGGAGAGGGAGAGGGTGGGAAGATTTTGGAGAAAGGCATTGAAACATGTAAAATATCATGTATGAAACGAGATGCCAGTCCAGGTTCGATGCACGATACTGGATGCTTGGGGCTAGTGCACTGGGATGACCCAGAGGGATGGTATGGGGAGGGAGGAGGGAGGAGGGTTCAGGATGGGGAACACATGTATAGCTGTGATGGATTCATTTTGATATTTGGCAAAACTAATACAATTATGTAAAGTTTAAAAATAAAATAAAATTTAAAAAAAAGATTAAAATAGACCAAATATGGACAATACAAAAATATATATATAATGTTAGATTACCAATGCCCCACTGTTTTTGTATGTTCAGACTTTTGGTCTTAATTTTCTGTGAATAAAAGTGTTTAGTTTAAAAATAAATAAATAAATAAATAAATAAAATTTAATTTATTTTATTTTTTAACTCTACAATATTGTATTGGTTTTGCCATATATCAACATGAAGAAAGGCTTTCTTATTTCTCCTTGCTATTCTTTGGAACTCTGCATACAGATGGATATATCTTTCCTTTTTTCCTTTGCCTTTCACTTCTCTTCTTTTCTCAGCTCTTTATAAGGTGTCCTCAGACAACCATTTTGCCTTTTTGAATTTCTTTTTCTTGGGGATGGTTTTGATCACCACCTCCTGTCCAATATCACAAACCTCTGCCATAGTTCTTCACGTACTCTGTCTATTAGATCTAATCCTTTGAATGTATTTGTTACTTCCACTGTATAATCATAAGGGATTTGATTTAGGTCATACCTGAATGCTCTAATGGTTTTCCCTACTTTCTTCAATTTAAGTCTGAATTTTTCAGTAAAGCATTCATGATCTGAAAAAAAAAAAAAAGATAGTGAACAATATAATACTTAAAATTAGAATATAAAATCTGTGATGCAGGTAAGGATTTTTGTTTGCTTTCTTCATTGGCTGGTTCCCAGTACATAAAAGAGTTTCTGTGGTTCTTCATACACACACAACAAATATTTGTTGAGAAGTGAATAAAATGTAATTGCTAATAGTAATAGTGTTACTCGTTCAGTCGTGTCCAGCTCTTTGCGATCGTGAGGACTGTAGCCCGCCAGGCTTCTCTGCCCATGGGATTCTCCAGACAAGAATACTGGAGTGGATTGCCATTCCCTTCTCTAGAGGATCTTTATGATGCAGGAATTGAAGCCAGGTCTCCTGCACCCCAAGCAGATTCTCTACTGTCTGAGCTACAGGGAAGATCCTATAATTGCTAATAGCTAAGCATTTTAGACATGAAGAGAAAAATAAGAAAAGGATCACAAAACTCAAGAAGCTCACAGTCCTTTCTCCGTCAAGTCACCTTCCAAACCTAACCTTCATATCTGTAGGAAAACTGGTCAGTCTATGTATTAAGAACAGTACTAGAAGATAGTGGGATTCTGGAATATAACTAGGGGTAGAAGGAAATGGCAACCCACTCCAGTGTTCTTGCCTGGAGAATCCCAGGGACGGGGGAGCCTGGTGGGCTGCTGTCTATGGGGTCGCATAGAGTCAGACACAACTGAAGTGACTTAGCAGCAGCAGCAGAAAGTGTCTGTGTCCACTTTAATATCCAATGTTGTTATTATGTACAGCAAAAACCTTCCAGTAAATAGCAGCACTAAAAATATTTATTTGGTTTAATCTTTTACTTTGATAAGGAACATAAAATCCAGTTCCAATTGGGAAACTAAAATGTATTTCCTATGTTGCTTCAGTCGGATTATTAAGGCATTTCCAGGAATTCGTTTATAATTCTTTTGTTTTCCCATGTAAATTTTTTGTTTGTTTTCTTTCAGCATTTGCTTGTCCGATGAATGATCTGCTCAAGAAACTTATTTTCTTACAAATTAAAAAAAAAATCTTCATTATAAGAATCTATATTTTTAAAAAGCTGGCACACACTTTTAATCAATGTATATAGAAGAATAAACATATTTCAAGTGCTTATAATCAGCTTACTAGGAAGACTATTAACTCTTTTAGTTACATAGGAAATTACACAGTAATTTACATAGTAAATTTACATTATAAAATAACTATGTAATTTATTCCAGTGCATCAGTTGCCAAAAGGAGCAAATACACCTCAGAGTTCGTAACAGCAATTTCTGATGTGAGAGATTTAATGTACTGTTTACAGAAAGATTATTATTCTCAAGTATTATGTTTTACATACAGGTTAACATGTAATTTCTCATATGGTGAAATTCACTGGAAAGTTTTGTTAAATTTAATACTCTTTAAAATCATGTTTGCATAGACATGTATCTCTGAGGTTTTAAGCTAATAAAACAACATTTCCACAAACTGTTTGGATCACTGCATTCTGAAATTTAGAGACTTCCTCACCCAAACTCAAGTATTGTCCTTCCAAGTGGTTCTTAAGGACTTTAGGATGTTCAAAAATTAATCAATAAAATTGCCATTTGATAGGTCTGCAAAATTAGAGAACAAAACATTACCATTTCATTATTATAGTTGAAATAGCCACCATTTAAATATTAATGTTGTAATTTAGATTGTAAAGTCTAAATCAGAGAAGGAAAAAAGTCAGTTTTTCTATGCACTATTCTTGAAAATAGCATGTGTTTATACATTTGTTAGGGTTTCCCTGTTGGCTCAGAATGTAAGAAATGCATCTGAAATGCAGGAGACAGCACAGGTTCTATTCCTGGGTTGGGAAGATGCCCTGGAGAGGAGAAGGGAATGGCTATCCAATCCAGTATTCTTGCCTGGAGAATTCTATGGCTGAGGAAAAGAGTGGGACATGAGCAAATAACACTAACTAATTATACATTTATTGGGGCTTTCCACATGACTCAGACAGTAAAATCCATCCTCAGGGCAGGAGACCCAGATTTGATCCCTGGGTTGGAAAGATCCCTTGGAGAAGGGAATAGCAAGCTACTGCAATATTCTTGCCTGGAAAATCCCATGGACAGAGGAGCCTGGCGGGCTATAGTCATTGGGGTCCAAAAGAGTCAGATACACTTAGAGGCTAAACAACAACAACAACATACTTTTGTACTTTAAACTCAAAGGTGCAGGGGACTCCCCTGGTGGTCCAGTGGAAAAGATTTCATGCTCCCAAAGCAGGGAGCCCAGGTTCAACCTCCCGGTCAGGGAACTAGATCCCACATGCTGCAACTAACAGTTCACATGCCAGCAATTAAGACTTGGCACAGCCAAATAAATAAATAATTTTAAAAATGAAAGTGAATTTGTGTGTGTGTGTGTGTCACTTAATTCTGTTTATGTTAGCAAGTATGAATGTATGCATTAGCAGTGTGTGGACACAGTGTGGTTCTTGATTTCTGGATGAGTTCAGATATACAGATCCCAAATCCCCATTTTATTCTTCAACATTTAGAACCCTCTGGTTTTGCACTGAGTGGTTAATTTAGCTCTTTGATCATATTGTCTGCAGCCATTGTCCAGCCTTCTATAAATGTAAATAAAACTATTTACTTTGTGTTAGGCTTATAATCCTTTGCAATCCAAGAATAGGATCACTGACACAGTCTGCTTACACACCGTTTTCTGTGTGTGGTACTGTCTGATATGACCATATATGAACTGCCATCCAGACCATCTTGATGATCTAAATGTTCTAGCCTCTGGTCAGCAGACACATGCCCTTATTCGACATTCTCCTGGAGGGTTCAGGAATCAAAGGAACATGAATTTTGGATTAACCATTAAGCATTTGGAATTAAAAACTAATTGTACAATTTTGAGACACATTTATTCAGTGTCATGATCAGATTACCACATTTGGCAATCAACAGGGTGAGTGCAAAAAAAAAAAAAAATACATTAAAAACTTTTGTTGGAATGCTTTATACTTTCCACAGAACAGAAACCAAAATAACCTGTTATGCTATCAGTCACAGATAAAATCCTCGAGTTTTTTCACCCACATGAGTATCATATAAAATACGTCTTCTCGTAGCAGCGCGGCCTTGCCTCCACTGTACTTGGCTGAGTTCACAAATCTGTTGACACCTATAACTCTCCTGCCACTTCTCTGACTCTTCTCTCCCTACTAAGTTTTGTTTCTTGGTAGTAATTAAATCCTTCGCAAAGGATTTAATTGGCATAGCTACTGCTGCTGCTGAAACTGCCACAGCCATCTTGGCTTCATGGTCTGGCAAAGTATTGGCCTCTATCACCACAAGGGCCAGAACTTTTGCCTCCAAAGTTTCCTCCTTTCATGGGTCCAAAATTAAGACTGATTATTGCACTGGCCAAAATCTTTGTAGCTTCTACAATCTTCAAAACTGCTTCCACCATTACTAAATTCATTACAGCCATCCCTACTGCCATCACGCTGTTGTTGTTCAATCATCAATTCCTGTCCAACTCTTACTGACCCAATGGACTGCAGCACACCAGGCTTCTCCATGCCTCACTGTCTCCCGGAGTTTACCCAAGTTCATGTCCATTGCATCAGTGATGTCATCCAACAATCACACACTCTGTTGCCCTCTTCTACCTCTGCCTTCAATCTTTCCCAGTATCAGGGTCTTTTCCAACGAGTTGGCTCTTTGCATCAGGTGGCCAAAATAGTGAAGCTTCAGCTTCAGCATCAGTCCAAGAGTATTCAGGCTTGATTTCCTTAAATATTGGCTGCTTTGATCTCCTTCCAGTCCAAGGGACTCTCAAGAGTCTTCTCCAGCACCACAGTTCAAAAGCATCAATTCTTCAGTGCTCTGCCTTCCTTATGGTCCAGTTCTCACAACCATACATGATTACTGGAAAGACCACAGTCTTGACTATATAGACCAGTGTCAGCAAAGTGGTGTCTTTGTTTTTTAATACACTGTCTAGGTTTGTCAAAGCTTTCCTCCTAAGAAGCAATCATCTTCTAATTCCAAGGCTGCAGTCACCATCTGCAGTGATTTTGGAGCCCAAGAAGAGGAAATCTGTCACTGTTTCCATCTTTTCCCCTTCTATTTGCCATGAAGTGATGGGGCCAGATGCCATATATTTAGTTTTAAGCAAGCTTTTTCACTCTCCTCCTCATCAAGAGGTTCTTTAGTTCCTCTTTCCTATCTGCCATTAGAGTGGTATCATCCCCATACTGAAGAAGGAAATGCAAACCCACTCCAGTATTCTTGCCTGGAGAATCCTGTGGATAGAGGAGCCTGGTGGGCCGCTGTCCATGGGGTCACACAGAGTTGGACACGACTGAAGCAACTTAGCAGCAGCAGCAGCAGCATTCCCACATCTGAGGTTACTGATGTTTCTCCTGGCAATCTTGATTCCAGCTTATAACTCATACAGGCCAACATTTTTCATGATATGCTCTGTGTATACGTTAAATAAACATGGTGACAATAAACTGCCTTGTCCTACTCCTTCCTCAATCCTGAACCAGTAAATTGTTCCATATGAGGTTCTAACTGTTGCTTCTTGACCGTCATATAGGTTTCTCAGGAGACAGGTAAGATGCTCTGGTATTCCCATTTCTTTTAAGAGGTTTCTGCTGTTTGTTATGATCTACCAACAGCTAGTGGAGGTGATGGAATTCCAGTTGAGCTATTTCAAGTCCTAAAAGTTGATGCTGCTAAAGTGCTGCACTCAATATGCCCAGCAAATTTGGAAAACTCAGCAGTGGACAAAGGACTGGAAAATTGTCCATTTTCATTCCATCCCAAAGAAAGGCAATGCCAAAGAATGTTCAAACTACTTTTAGTAGTTCAAGTTCAGCAACTGAAGTGAACATAGTCAAAGGCTCAATTGTAGTCAATAAAACAGAGGTAAATAGTTTTCTGGAATTCCCTTTCTTTCTCTATGATCCAGTGAATGTTGGCAATTTGATCTCTGGTTCCTCTGCCTTTTCTAAACCTAGCTTAGACGTTTAGAAGTTCTCAGTTCACGTAATGTTGAAGCTTAGCATGCAGGATTTTGAGCATAACCTTACTGGCATGGGAGATGAGTGCAATTGCACAGTGGTTTGAACATTCTTTAGTACTGCCTTTCTTAGGAATTGGGATGAAGATCGACCTTTTCCAGTCCTGTGGCCACTGATGGGTTTTCCAAATTTGCTGACATATTGAGTGCAGTATTTTGATAGCACCACCTTTTAGGATTTTAAATAGTTCTGCCACATATCTGTCACCAAAGCCACCTCTGCAAAGTGTCCTCTATGACTAAAGTTGTCATTCTCACCAAAATCACCTCTGTGATCACCACCAAAGTTTCCAGAACCATTTCAACCTCTTTGCCTGGATGAAGCACTAGTTGTCTCTTGCTTAGGTCTTTTCTAACTTCAGCTGTGGCCATTCATGATGTGGCAGTGGGCTTCCCTGGTGGCTCAGAGGGTAAAGAATCTAGCCTCTCTTCTTGCCACTGTCTCAGCCAAAATTTCGATCGCTTCAATTTTCTCATACTGTTCATAAGAATCTCATCTGTTAATTTTATTTTTATTTCCACTACTAAAATCTCTTGCACAGCAAAGAAACCAAAAACAAAATAAGATAGCCTATGAACTGGAAGAAAATATTTGCAAATGGTGGGAATAATGAGATTAACTTCCAAAATATACAAACAGCACATACAGCTTAACATAAAAAAAAAAAAGAAAAATAGGCACAACATCTAAATAGACATTTCTCCAAAGAAAGCATACAGATGGCCAACAGGCACATGAAAAATCACTCAACATCGCTAATTATTGGAGACATGCAAATCAAAACTCCAAGGAAGTATCAGTTCACATAAATAAGAGAGGTCATCATCAAAAAAGTTTACAAATAATAAATACTGGAGAGAGTATGGAGGAAAAACGAATCCTTCTACACCATTGGTGAGAATGTAAATTGGTATAGCCACTATGGAGAAGAGTATGAAAGTTCCTTAAAAAACTAAAGCTAGAACTACCACGTGCATACTTAGTCACTTCTGTTGTGTCGAACTCTGCAACGCTATGGACTATATCCTACCAGGCTCCTCTGTCCATGGGATTCTCCAGGCAAGAATACTGGAGTGGGTTTCTATGCCTTCCTCCAGGGGATCTTCCAGACCCAGGAGCTCCTGTGTCTCCTGCATTGCAGACAGATTCTTTACTGCTGAGCCACTGGGGAACCCCCAGAACTATCATATGATCTTGCAATCCCATTATGAGGCATACATCTGGAGAAAACTCTAATTCAAAAAAGTACATGCACTCTAACATTTATTGTGGCACTATTTACAACAGGCAAGACATGGAAGCAACCTAAATGTCCATTGACAGATAAATGAATAAAGAAGATGTGGCATATATACACAATGGAATATTAATCAGCCATAAAAAAGAATGAAATACTGCCATTTACAACATGGATGGATCTAGTGATTATTATACTAAGTGAAGTAAGTCAGATAGAGAAAGACAAATATCATATATTGTTTATATGTGGAATCTAAAAGACAAAGATAATGTGAATTTATTTTCAAAACAGAAACAGACAAATAGAAAACAACCTTATGGTTACCAGAGGGGAAGAAGGGGGATAAATTAGGAGTTTAGGTTTAACATATATACACTACTATACATGAAATGTGAAAGTCGCTCAGTCGTGTCCAACTCCTTGCAACCCCATGGACTATATAGTCCATGGAATTCTCCAGGCCAGAATACTGGAGTGGGTAGCCTTTCCCTTCTCCAGGGGATCTCCCAACCCAGAAATCAAACCCAGGTCTTCAGGACTGCAGGTGGATTCTTTACCAGCTAATTATGAAATAAATAACCAAAAAATATATGGCACAGGTAATTATATTCAATATTTTGTAATAACCTATAAGGACAAAGAATCTGAAAAACAATAATATATATATTATATATTCAGATTCAGTTATATATATTATATATTATATTACATAATATATATAACTGAATAACTGCTGCATACCTAAAACTAACACAACATTGTAAATCAACTATACTTCAATAAAAATATATGTTCTTTAGCGTTTTTACTGTATCAACAAAATCATTTTCACAGTTAAAATCTAATCACAGTTAAGTGGGTTCCATATCTTTGAGAATCTTCTCTTGGTACAGTGCTCGTTGGTTTCATAACTTTTCCACCCACCATGTGTGGCCCTGAATTCGTGGCTGCACGCATCTCCTCCACAAAATTTATATGACAAACCCAAAAGATCCAGAGTGCTTGGCATATACATCTCTCATTACCAGCAGTCCATGAGATGAGAATGGCTCCTCAGACTCTCCTCAGTTGTTTCAAAACTCAAGCCTTGAATGAAGAGTTCTGCAGCTTTTCTGGCTCTTTGGGAGACTCTGACTTAAACAGGAGGGCCGTTGGGAGGGAGACTTTAAAATGCCTACTTGGCAATGTTCCTAGGCAGAGAAGATAACTGCTTCATTTTAAATTCTATTTTTTTAAAATTCAATTAAAAAAAATTGATACCTATTTAATTTGAACTTTGGAAAGGTTAAGAGGCTCCAAGAATTTGTAATGCATATTTTCCCCCATCCATTGTTTCCCCGTCTCATAATGCAATGTTTCCCATTCTTCTGACATGATGAACTCTTCTGCATTGAAGTGTACAGCACAAGATTTTATGTCCACATTTAGTGACTGCTCTACAAGCCTTCCTTATCTGTAGTCATTTCTGTCTGTTACTATCATGAAACACATCGTGGACAAAATATGTAACAGCAGACGTAAGTCTCACAGAAACTTCCTATTCTCCCCGCTTTTGATGATGGGGGTCTAGAGAGCTACTGCAAGTTTAGATTTCCCGCAGAAGTCTTGTATTCATTCACGTAGCAGAGGGTCATAGAAAAGCTTCCCAAGGCACATGACTTGATCTCTCTAAGGTGGTCTCTGGGCCTTCCACTGAAAAGTGACATTTACACTTTCTAATAATTTAGCTTCCTTTCTTGCAATATCTGCAACGGTTAGCTATTTTAAAATTCTTTTTTTTTTTTCCTTTTGGAAACCATAGTCCATCATCTTTCCTGTTAATCTAGAAGAGATAGCCACCATAAATAGGGAACAAACCAAAGGCAGCATATGAAAGAAATTTTAGAGCTCTCAAGAAAGTACTTGTTTCATTTCGGAAACTGAAGAAAACACAAATTTAGAAAATTTCATTGTTGGGGCTTCCCTGATGGCTCAAGTGGTAAAGAATATGCCTGCAAAGCAGAAGACACAGAGGATGTGGGTGTGATCCCTGGGTCAGGAAGATCCCCTGCAGTAGAAAATGGCAACTCATTCCAGTATTCTTGCCTGGAATAATCTCATGGACAGAGGATCCTGGAGGACTATTATTATCACACTCCAATGTTTTTTCTTCAAAATTTCTACATGTGTTAGTCTTTTTTCCTGCTCTCTAGTTTTCTATGGCTTTATGTGGAATTCTGGCTGTTTCTTTGGGCTTTTTCCAAGGATACATCCAAATTTTTCACTTCACTAAATGTAGTTACCACTCTGAATACACCTGATCCCGTCTAATCTTGGAAGCTAAGCAGAGTCTTGCCTGTCTAGTACTTGGATGGGAGACCACATGGGAATATCAGTGTTATAGGCTTTCAGGTGGCCACAGGACTTGAAAAGGTCAGTTTTTACTCCAAATCCAAAGAAAGGCAATGCCAAAGAAAGCTCAAACTACCGTACAATTGAACTCATCTTACATACTAGTAAAGTAATGCTCAAAATTCTCCAAGCCAGGCTTCAACAGTACGTGAACCATGAACTTCCAGATGTTCAAGCTGGATTTAGAAAAGGCAGAGGAACCAAAGATCAAATTGCCAACATCCACTGGATCATTGAAAAAGCAAGCGAGTTCCAGAAAAACATCTATTTCTGCTTTATTGACTATGCCAAAGCCTTTGACTGTGTGGATGACAACAAACTCTGCAAAATTCTTAGAGATGGGAATATCTGACCATCTGACCTACCTGTTGAGAAATTTGTATGCAGGTCAGGAAGCAACAGTTATAAGTGGACATGGAACAACAGACTGGTTCCAAATAGGGAAAGGAGTACGTCAAGGCTGTATATTGTCACCCTGCTTATTTAACTTATTATATGCAGAGTACATCATGAAAAACGCTGGGCTGGATGAAGCACAAACTGGAGTCAAGATTACCGGAGAAATATCAATAACCTCAGATATGCAGATGACACCACCCTTATGGCAGAAAGTGAAGAGGAACTAAAGAACCTCTTGATGGAAGTGAATGAGGAGAATGAAAAGTTGGCTTAAAACTCAACCTCCAGAAAACTAAGATCATGGCATCTGGTCCCATCACTTCATGGCAAAGAGATGGGGAAACAGTGGAAACAGTGAGAGACTTTATTTTCTTGGGCTCCAAAATCACTGCAGGTGTTGACTGCAGCCATGAAATGAAAGATACTTGTTCCTTGGAAGAAAAGTTATGACCAACCTAGACAGCATATTAAAAAGCAGAGTCATTACTTTGCCAATAAAGTTCTGTCTAGTCAAAGCTATGGTTTTTCCAGTAGTCACGTATGGATGTGAGAGTTGGACCATAAAGAAAGCTGAGCACCAAAGAATTGATGCTTTTGAACTGTGGTGTTGGAGAAGACTCTTGATTGTCCCTTGGACTGCAAGGAGATCCAACCAGTCCATCCTAAAGGAAATCAGTCCTGAATATTCATTGGAAGGACTGATGCTGAAGCTGAAACTCCAATACTTTGGCCACTGGATGCAAAGTGAGGGAAGTCGCTCAGTCGTGTCCGACTCTTTGCAACCCGTGGACTGTAGCCCACCAAGCTCCACCGTCCATGGGATTCTCCAGGCAAGAACACTGCAGTGGGTTGCCATTTCCTTCTCCAGGGGATC
The DNA here is from genome assembly GCF_032452875.1 of Bos javanicus. Lineage (NCBI taxonomy): Eukaryota > Metazoa > Chordata > Mammalia > Artiodactyla > Bovidae > Bos > Bos javanicus. The sequence goes on along the minus strand of NC_083887.1, from coordinate 27,727,451 downwards.
TTCCCAACCCAGGGATCGAACCCAGGTCTCCCACATTGCAGGCAGACGCTTGAACCTCTGTGCCACCAGGGAAGCCCCTAAGAACTTACTAATTTGAAAAGACCCTGATGCTGGGAAAGATTGAAGGTGGGAGGAGAAGGGGACGACAGAGGATGAGATGGTTGGATGCCATCACCAACTCAGTGGACCTCCAGGAGTTGGTGATGGACAGGGAAACCTGGCGTGCTACAATCCATTGGGTTGCAAAGAGTCAGACATGACTGACTGACTGAACTGAACTGAGGCTTTGCGGACTTCCCTGGTGGTGCTAGTGGTAAAGAACTCATCTGTCAATGCAGGTAGATATAACAGACGCTGGTTTGATCCCTGGATTGGGAAGATCCCTAAAGGAAGGCATGGCTACCCACTCCAGTATTCTTAACTGGAGAATCCCATGGACAGAGGAGCCTGGCAGTCTACAGTCCATTAGGGTCGCAAAGAGTGGGACATGACTGAAAGTAATTTACATTAAAATGTGAACTTCCAGATTCACTCCTGGTTGAAGAAAACTTGGAATCTCAAGAGAAAATTTCACTTCTAATATCTCAAATATACATGCAAATATAGATGTTAGATAGCCAGCCAGCTAACTAAATAGGTGGCTAAGATAAAGAGATACATAGATAAAAATTTCCTGACGCCTCTTACGTACACATATTACCTACTCAAACTAAAGAAACATAGATCACAGGGATCAACAGTGGATATTCCATTTATGAAAGCTTGCTGATATCTTCTCTGAATAATTCACTATCATTTAATAAAAGCTGAAGATTACTATGTCTGCTGATGCATAATACAGGCATCATAGTTGTGGATATTAAATCTTTAAAGGCATACTTGTAATATGTTTTAAATAAAAATGTGATTTTTAAAATTTTGTCAGTAACAGTATATCTGACCACAGTACAGAAAATTCATTAAGCAGGCTTCTATCTTTATGCACATGCTGCATTAAAATTATAACTAGATGAACAAAGAGCATCTTTAATTTTGAACAGTCTCTATGATATAATTGCTTTTCTTTTTGGAATACAACTGGATTTTTTTAAGGGCAGAGTTTCCTTGATACTGTAATACATGGATGAAAATATATTGCTGGTTTCTTTAATTTTTCTAACAGGGTATGACTTTCTAATTGTCTCTTCTTATCATCATCTAAGAATCTCTTATTTATGTTAATAGTGGGTGCTATTGCCGATAAGCTACTTGTAATAAATGAGTCAAACAAAAAGGCACGAATTCTGCAGATGGTGGAATAATTCAGTGGGATAATCTGCATAAGGAGATTCATATTTTCATAGAAAACATTTTAATTTAATGCTGAGCTTTGATCACTAGCTTACTGAACATCCTTAATTTTTTTCATTTAGTTCCCACCTTCTTTTTAATTAAAAATTGCACTGTGATTAGTGATTAATCTTTCCAAGTAGCAACATGATTATATTATGCTATGGTATATAGCCCAGATTTTCCATTGTTATTATTTTATTCAGATATACAGCTTTATGTCACCTGCTCTCTTAGAAAAATACTGTTCAATGTAAAGGAAAAACAAACAATTCAATGTTAGCTTGTATTTTATTCATTTGAAAAGAATGCACAGACTTCCTGGTCAGGCATGTAATGGGTTAGAAGTCACTACATTCTAACAATAAGAAAGCAGCTTAACAAACTGAAAATATCAACTCTTTTTAGACCTGTCTGCGAACTGAAGTCATAGGACAAATTGCTGCTCCCCGCCCCAAAACTGGAGAAACAGACAGGAGGACGCTGAGATTAACAGCTCACTGGGCAGAAATGCAAAAACTAAACTCAATCACTGAACATCTGAGAAAAATATTGTGCTTCCAGCTGGTGGAGGGGAAGAGAAACTGCTCTGAATGACAAGACAGCGTTCTGTTCATCTTAAGGAGTCCTGCCCTCAGGAGAAACTGTTTTAGCACACTGTTGGGGTTTCAGTGCCTAACCCAACTGGAGGAAGGGAAATACCCAAGTCCAGCTCTTTCAAGCTTTTCATGTGGGACAAGGGACTTGCCCTACTCCAGCCCTCTCTAGCCATTCTCTCCCATCTAAGGCGGGGCAGTGGGGAGGGGCTGCAAGGCACTGGTGAAGTTCACATCCAGGGGCACAGGCTCACTAAAAGACAAAGACCTAGTCCTGTGACTAAAGAATACTTCCTCTCTCCCTACACCTCACCATCACATTACTAATGGCATATTTACTGCAGTGCCTTTTACCCAGTACATCATGCCCACCTTTCAACAAAAAATTACAAAATCCAGCAAAGTGCAGTAACACAATTTGAAGAGACTAAGCAAACATGGGGATCAGATATGACAGGAATGCTGGAATTATCATACGAAGAATTTTTTAAGCTAGATTAATAAGTGAAGGGCATTAATGGGAAAAGTAGACAACAGGCAAGAACAGATGGATAATGAAAGTAAAGAGGTGGAAATTCTAATAAAGAATCAACAAGAAATGTTAGAAATCAAAAATGCAGCATCAGAAATGAAGAATGCCTTTGATGGGTTCATGAGCAGACAAGACATAGATGAGGGAAGAATCTCTGAGCATCAATATATGACAATAGAAACAAGTGAAAATCAAAGAGAAAGAAAAAGTCTGAAACAAATAGGATATAATATCCAGGAATTGAGGGAGAACCACATGCAAATGCAATAGGAATACCAGAAAGAAAAGGAACAGAAGTGCCATTTGAAGCAATGATGACTGAGAATTTCCTCAAATTAATGTCAGACACCAAATCATAGATTTAGGAAGTTCACAGAACACCAAGTAGGAAAAAAGCCCATAGAAACCTATATCTAAGCATATCATAGTCAAACTTCAGAAAATAAAAAATAAATAAAAAATCTTGAAAGAAGACAGAGGAACAAAAACCTCAGAAACCATGCAGGCAAGAAGACAGTGGAGTGAAATATTTAAAGTGTTGAGAGTGAAAATTCACCAAACTAGGATACTAAACTCTGTGAAATTATTGTTCATAAATGAAGGAGAAATAAAGACTTGCTGCCAGTAGATTTATCTTGTAAGAAATCTTAAGAGAAGTTCCTAAGAGAGAAGGAAAATAATATAAATCACAAATATAAATCACAAACTCAGGTCAACCAGAAGGAAGGCATCAGGAAAGGAAAAAGAAAAAGTAAAACAAAAAGTTTCATTTTTCTTCTTATTGATCTAGTAAAGAGCGATTGGTTCAAATAATAGCATGAATAAGAGTATATATATATACTCTATGCTTGTATGCATGCTAGCATGAGAAGTTAATTCACTCGTGTCTGACTCTTTGTGACCCTATGGACTAGCCCACCAGGCTTCTCTGTCCCTGGGATTCTCCAGGCAAGAATACTGGAGTGGCTTGACATGCCCTCTTCTAGGGGATCTTCTCAACCCAGGGATCAAACCTGCATCTCTTGAGTCTCCTGCATTGGCAAGCAGATTCTTTACCACTAGCAAAATCTGAGAAGCCCATATATACTCTGTAGGCTCATGCGTCCTTACATACAGGTAGAATAAATGACAGCCATGATACAAGGGATGCCTGTCTATGGGTGTAATCAGTTGTGTGTGACTCTTTGTGACTCTGTGAACTGGAGCCCACCAGGCTCCTCTGTCCATTAAATTCTCCAGGCAAGAATACTGGAGTGGGTTGCCATTTCCTTCTCTAGGAGATCTTCTTGACCCAGGGATCAAACCCAGTATAATGTCATTATAATGCAGTATAATGAAGAAAAGTGAAAGTGAAAGTCGCTCAGGTGTGTCCGACTCTTGCAAACCCATGGACTATACAATCCACGGAATTCTCCAGGCCAGAATACTGGAGTGGGTAGCCCTTCCCTTCTCCAGGGGATCTTTCCAACCCAGGGATCGAACCCAGGTTTCCCGCAGCAGCTGAGCCACAAGGGAAGCCTTTGATATGGGAAGCACTTGATAAGGGAAGCCACAAAGGAAGCCCTTGATAATGAAGAGAGAGAGACCTAAAATCAGTAATCTAAGTTCTAGTTTAGGAACCTAGAAAAAAGCAAATTAAATCCAAAGTGTGTACCAAAAATAATCACAAAAATCAGAACAGAAATCAATGAAACTGAAAACAGGAAATAAATAGAAAAAATCCATAAAACCAAAAGCTCATCCTTTGAAAAGATCAATTAAATCAATAAGGTTTTCTCCAAGCTAACTAAGAAGAAAGAAGGCAAAAATTACAAGTATCAAAAATGAAAGAGGGAGCATCACTATAGATCTCATACATATTACAAAATAATAAAGGACTAACTAAGTCTATACCTGTAAATCTGATAGCCTAGATGAAATGGTCCAAATCCTTGAAAGACAAAATCTGCCAAAACTCACTCAAAAATAAACATATAATCCGCATAGGCCTATATTTATTAAAGAAATTGAATCAATAGCAAATAACCTTTCAAAACTGTGAACGCCAAGCCCAAATCCGTTCACTGGTGAATTTTACCAAACATTTAAAGAAGAAATTATGTCATTTCTCTACAATCTTTTCCAGAAGATAGAAGCAGAGAGAATACTTCCTAACTTATTCCATGAGGTCAGGATTACTCTAATATCATAACCAGAAAAAGACATTACAAGAAGACTACAGAACAATATCTCTCATGAACAAAGTTGCAAAAATCCTCAAAAAAACTTTAGCCAATTGAATTAAACAATATATAAAAAGAAGTATACACCACAACAAAGTCCATAGTGGACTTGTCCTAATTATACAAGGCTGGTTCGTTGAACAGCATTCATGAATAAGAAAACTCAATATTGCCAAGCTGTCAGTTCTCCCCATCTTGATCTAAAATGTTCAGTGCAAGGTTAATCAAAATCCCAGAAAGTTATTTTTCAGATAAGAACAGGGTTATTATAAAATTACTGGGAAGAGGCAAAAAACCCAGAATAGGCAATTCAATATGGGAGAAGAAGAACAAAATCAGAGGACTGACGCTACCCACCTTCAAGAAGAGTAACTGTCTTAAGACGTACTAGAAAGCAGTAGGTCAAGTACTCAAAACAGTAATCAATTCAGTGCTGCAGTGGCAAAAAAACAAGCAAATGGGTCTGTTGAATGAGAATTCAAAATGGTACAGATGCTTTAGAAGATGGTTTGGCAGTTTCTTGTGAAATTAAACATATTCTTACCATACTATCCAGCAGTGGTGTTCTTTGATATTTATCCTAGTGAATTAAAAGTTTATGATGTCCACACAAAAAGCTGCACAATGATGTTTATTCATAGTTGCCAAAACTTGGAACCAACCAAGATGTGTTTCAAGTAGGTGAAAGAATAAATAGACTATGATGCATCTGGGCAACGGAATGTTATTTAACACCAAACAGAAATGAGCAATCAAGCAATGAAAAGGCTAGAGGATAGTTAAATGCAAATTATGAAAAGGGACGAGGTACGTAATGTATGATTCCAACTATGTGACATTCTTGACCAAGTAAAACTACGAAGACATTAAATCAGTGGTTGCCAGGGGTTGCTGGGGGCCCTGTAGTGGTCATGTATGGATGTGAGAGTTGGACTGTGAAGAAGGCTGAACGCCGAAGAATTGATGCTTTTGAACTGTGGTGTTGGAGAAGACTCTTGAGAGTCCCTTGGACTGCAAGGAGATCCAACCAGTCCATTCTGAAGGAGATCAGCCCTGGGATTTCTTTGGAAGGAATGATGTCAAAGCTGAAACTCCAGTACTTTGGCCACCTCATGCAAAGAGATGACTCATTGAAAAAGACTCTGATGCTGGGAGGAATTGGGGGCAGGAGGAGAAGGGGACGACAGAGGATGAGATGGCTGGATGGCATCACTGACTCGATGGAGGTGAGTCTGAGTGAACTCCAGGAGTTGGTGATGGACAGGGAGGCCTGGCATGCTGCAATTCATGGGGTCGCAAAGAGTGGGACACGACTGAGTGACTGAACTAAAAACTAAGAAGAGTTTTAGGGCAGTAAATTATTATATATGATATTATTGCCACGATGAATGCACAGCATTATACATATGTCTAGACTAGAATGTGCATCCAGAGGGAACTTTACTGTAAACTTTGGACCCTGCAGGCTCACTGATTGTCACAATGTGTTGCTGTGGTCGAGATCAATAATGGGGCAGTTTATGAATATATGGGAACAGGAAATATATGGCAACTCTCCGTAATTTCCACTAAATTTTGTTGTAAACTTAAAACTTCTTTAAAAAATAAAGTTTATTAAATATTATTTTAAAACACATTGAAGTTTCTATAAAGCATACATACCACACTGGTTCGTTTCCATAAAAGAAATATGCAAGGTGCTCAGAGTTTGCTTCTTATACATATGTGTATTAATTTACTGAACAATTACTGCTTACTTTGGGTGACAATCTTTACACACAATAAATGAAACTCCTCTAATTTAATAGCAACAACTATCACTGAACACTTCCCTTCACATTGTTTTTCAATGTAGGCTGATGATATAAAATCCAAGGAGAATCCCTAGCCTGTGAAATAGATGCTAAGCCAACAAGGATGACAGAAAATCTCAGGTCTCTGCTGCAGTGGCAAAAATGTTTAAGGTTCACTCAAATCCTCATATGAAGCGAGACAAGTTTCTGAACAGTAACCTATGGTTCTGATTCCTTTGTTTTTCATGGCCTCCTCTACTATCTTTGAGGGAATTCCCAATGGCTCAGTGGGTAAAGAATCGACCTGCAAAGCAGGAGACACATGAGACGTGGGTTCAGTTTCTGAGTCAGGAAGATCCCCTGGAGGAGGGCATGGCAACCCACTCCAGTATTCTTGGAAAATCTCATGGACAGAGGAGGCTGGTGGGCTACAGTCCAAAGGGTCGCAAGGAGTCAGATATGACTGAGTGACTAAGTGCTCATACAGGTGACTTGTAAATAAGAGAAATTTACTTTTCACAGTTCTGTATGCTGGGAGGCCACGATCAGAAGGTCAGCACAGTCAGGTTCTGGGGAGGACCCTCGTTCAAGTTGCAGACTAGTGCCATCTTGTATCCTCACATTGCAGAGCCCAAAGGAAGGAAACAAGCTCTCTCATGTCTTTTTAGAGACACATCTCTCACATGAGAACACCTCATCTAATCCTAATTACCTTCAAAAGGTCCTACCTTCTAGTATCATTATATCATGGGGTACAGTTTCAACATATGGATTTGGGGGACATAAATAGTTCATAACAATCACCAAAACATCACTATCTTGCTTGTTATAGTTATTGTCCTACTGTACACTTAAGATTTGGGAAATTTTATTTCTATTCTGTTTGTTGTCTATATTTTTTGGCATGCATAATTTAATGAATCAGTGAAAAGCATAAATTATCTCATATTCCTATGTGGGAACTGGGAATTAATAGAGAAATAGATTGAGGAGGATTCTGAAATTAGTTTTCACCATAACAAGAAATGAAGAATACATTAAAGGAAGTGAAATCCTACCACTATACCTGGAAGCAATAAGCCCTGACCTGGATCCACAGAGAGCAGCTGCTTATGTTTCACATGAGAAAGCTGTCTTTTGATCTCTGTAGAAGGTATATCTTTTGACCTCAATAGGATATGTTTCAGCAGGAAGGTTCAGACAGGTAGGTATTCAGATTTGAATAGTAAGTTATTTATCTTCTGCCAGTTTACAAGATAGGACTATGGTTCTCAAGTTTTAATGTGCATTAGAATAATGTGGAGGATTTATTAAAACCAGATTACTGACCCCCTAGCAGATCTTGATTCAGTAGGTCCAGGGTGGGGCTTTGCTTTCTAGCAAGTTTCCAGGGGATGCTGATGCTGGTGAAGGACCACATATTGAGAACCATGGGTAGAATGTACTTTAGATTTAACATACATATATCCTCAGAGTGTACTAATTTGTTATTTGTATACCAACAGACTTTCTCTTTCCCACTCTATATAGGTCGCTCTTTAAGTGTGAATTAATTTTTTTTTTTAAGGATTTGTCCTATAAGGACAGTAACTCTTGTATAAGAAAAAAAAAAAAATTATATATATATATATCAAAGGAAGCCTGAATTTGAAGTGCAGAAGTTTGAGTCTCAGTTTTTTCACTTTTCTGTCCTCAGTGACTGAGGACAATCAATCACTATCAGAGGCTCCCTCTCTTTCTCTATAAAATGAGGATGAAATCCATCTCACAAAGTTGTTATGAGTGTTACATGTGAGGAGGCATGTGAAAGTGTCTTGAAAACAGAAAAGCACTCTGCAAAGGTAACAGTTTATTATTATTGGTCTTTTATTGATTTGAGATTGACTCCCTATCTCTAAAACTCCTAACATAGAAAAGACTCATCATAGTGGGTGAGTTTGTCAACTGACCACAGTAAACAGTCCATGAGTATTTGTAGACTGAGGGATAAACTGAGACAGAGTCAGTTCCTTGAAAGATATCTTGCAATATAGAGATAGAAATAACTGAGATAACTCTACTTTTCATTTGAAATGCCAAACTAAGAAAAATTAATTGAATACAATTGAATAAATATTTACTAAGTACCTACACTGTATCAAATGCCATGATTAACCATCCTTTCTTCATATTTTAAGTCTTTTTAGATACCAAACACCAAATGAATTACCCATTTGAGATTCAATTGCATTTTGAAAGCAGGCCCAGCAAAATGAGAATTTAGCTTACAAAACTCCGCTTTGAATTTGTTCAGTATGAATTATCATACACTGTACTAACAACATTAAATGTCTAATTCTAACTCAGTGGTCTAAGCAAAGATGTGTGGGGGTGTGTGTGTTCGTCGCTCAGTCGTGTCTGACTCTTTACAACCCCATGGACTGTAGCCAGCCAGGCTTCTATGTCCATGGAATTCTCCAGGCAAGAATACTGGAGTGGATTGCCATTCCCTTCTCCAAAGCAAAGAATAAGTGAAACATTAAAATAAAATTGCAGAGCAAAATAAATCTAGCAATACAAATGTATATTATCTCATTTCTGAATATTTTTAAAATCTATTGTACATGTATGACATATATGGAGCAATGAAAAGCATACCTGTTTTATATATATATAATATACACCAATTTTATTTTATATATATACATGTATTTGTTGTTGCTGTTCAGTTGCTAAATTGTGTTCAATTCTTTTGTGACGTTGTGGACTATAGCCCTCCAGGCTCCTCTATCCATGGGATTTCCCAGACAACAATACTGGAGTGGGTTGCCATTTCCTCCTGCAGGGGATCTTCCTGACCCAGGGATTGAACTTGTGTCTCCTGCACTGGCAGGCGGATTCTTTACCACTGTGCCACCAGAGGAAGCTATATATGTGTATATATATCAGTCAATAGAGGCTACCTTTGAGGGGAAGAATAAAAAGGAAATTTAACATTGTACTTTGTAAATTTATGCACTGTTTATATCTTACAGAAATACACATATAAACAGGAATTTTTACTGAGAACAATTATAAGTAAATAATTTAAATATGTATATTTAAATTATTATATATAATAATTTGAACCCCCAGTACACTTACAGGGGGCTCAAGGAGCAAAGCCCTGCAAGTGTACTGAGGGCATATTATATATACATATGAATTGAGGAAATTCAAATTCAAAGCAGAGCAGTGTAGGCTAAAGGCTAAATTCTCATTTTGCTAGACCTGTTTTCAAAACGCAGTTGGGTCTCAAATGGGTAATTCATTTGGTGTTTGGTATTTAAAATTATTTAAAATATGAAGAAGGGATGGTTAATTGTGGCGTTTGATACAGTATAGGTACTTAATAACTACTTATTCAATCGGGTTCAATATATATATATATTGGAAGTGTACTGGGGTCTCTTGCTTGAAAAGCAGCCTTCTCTCACATGATGAGCTTCTATTCCCCTTCCAAACTACTGATCTGTGAAGGAATCATAAGACTCCCGGTTCTGCCTAACACAGAATCTCAGTGCAGTTCCATTAACTCTCCAGTTCACACAATTGGTTCCTGTGTTCAGTGTCAAAATATACCACCCCCCGGGCCCTGGGCTGCCCTTCGAGCGGTTAGTGGGAGTGATGTCTCTCATCAAGAAAAACTTTCCCTGCAGGTTTCTTTCCTCTCATTTACTTCCCACTGCTTCTCAGAGAGGTGATTCTGCAGGAAAAATAGAGTTGCTGCTTAATCAGTTCCCTTGATTTCTTTCTGAAATCTATAAGAAGGTAGTGTTGCAATAACACTGTCTCTGGGGTGCCTTTAGAAACTTCCAGCACTTTGCGGACAAGCCTTGTCTGAGCAGACTCCACACTAGGCTCTAGATCTGGGTAAAGAAGTGAAATAGAAAAGGAGGTGGACACTCTGTCTCCATGCCTAGAACATACAACCAGGAGGAAGGAGTGAAACATTTGAGTTTAAGAAGAGAAATCAAAATCAGGTGTAAGGCAGCTTGAAAAAAAGCAGAGGAATTAACAAGGGTGAAGAAAAGAAAGTAATTGGATCCTTTTTTCTTTTCTTGCAGAAAAGATATATTATTAAAAGGTTTGAATCAGTTCTAATGAGGTGGATGAAACTGGAACCTATTATACAGAGTGAAGTAAGCCAGAAAGAAAAACACCAATACAGTATACTAACGCATATATATGGAATTTAGAAAGATGGTAACAATAACCCTGTGTACGAGACAGCAAAAGAGACACTGATGTATAGATCAGTCTTATGGACTCTGTGGGAGAGGGAGAGGGTGGGGAGATTTGGGAGGATGGCATTGAAACATGTATAATATCATGTATGAAACGAGTTGCCAGTCCAGGTTCGATGCACGATACTGGATGCTTGGGGCTGGTGCACTGGGACGACCCAGAGGGAGGGTATGGGGAGGGAGGAGGGAGGAGGGTTCAGGATGGGGAACATATGTATACCTGTGGCGGATTCATTTTGATGTTTGGCAAAACTAATACAATATTGTAAAGTTTAAAAATAAAATAAAATTTAAAAAAGAAAAAAAAAAAGGTTTGAAGATCAGTGAACATAGCTCTGAAACTTAAATTATAATGTAAAACTGAAAAAAATGCCCAGTTTCTAAAGCCACCCTAAGGGATAGGATTTTATGACCCACAGAATACTTAAGTATAGCCAGCTTCCAGTAGGCTCTCCCCACCTCACAGCTGACTCAGTTAACGATTATATTCTAGTCACAGTTCCTCTGAATGCCTGTTTCCATTCTAGACCACAAATTGTCCAAAGGCAGAAATCCAGCTCTTTATGTTGGTTTTGCAGTGATGGCTATTATCACCCAGACTTCATAGATGTATTGACTAAATAAATGAGAATCTGGGTTTTTTTCTTTTTTTTTGAAAATATTCCTGAAGATTACTGAAATGTATTCAAAGTTCTTTTAGAAAAATCCTACATGCCACTACATCAGACCCTATATTTTTCAGTTGCTATTATTTATAATTCTATATATTCTATTCTCACAATTTAATTCTTTCATTTCTTTGATATGAAACCGTAATACATCTCTTCTTTTCATTTTTTCTATGATTGATTTCCAAACTCACCTTCTTATTCTTAAACTGTGCTTCTTAATTGCCAATGCGGTATAACTTACCAGTCCCTTTACTTTGTTCTTACTTTATTTTAAAACAAAAGAAAACGAAATTGAAGAACACTTATCAAGGTAGCAGCTGAGAATGGAACTCTGAAAGAAGATTGCAGCCAACAGCCCTTTTTTTCTGAGCCAGAGAAAATCACTATGATTTTGCTTTTCTTTCTGTCACTCCTTTTCTGGAGTGCTGTCACCACAACAAGTAATAGAAAGGAAGGAAGAAATCATTTTAGGGCAAGCCTGGCAGCATGATTTGGGGCATGGAGGAATTCCGGACCAGCCCACCACCACAGAAGTACACAGGAAGAGACAAGGAAAGAGCAATTGAGGGCCATTCCGGGCAAGAAATTAGGCCTAGTAAGTAGATGCCATGTTGAAGTCCAGTTAATTCAGAATGGAATCTGGGGCAAGAAGACAAAAGCTGTTAGAGTAAATAAATTAATATTATGGAAAATTAAAATGCACACAGATACCAATTTCCCATCTCAATATCAAACAGCAATCAATCTTTGAGCCTAAATCATACCTCCTTGTGGCATTCTTTCTTGACAACCCCAAAGTGATGGTAATGTGTGTGTGTGTGTTTCCTGAATTCTTCTAATTTTCAGGAAATGCAACTCCTGTCACTTAGCCACCAATTACTATACTTTGTGTTGAGGTTCCCTATCTCAAACCTGTGTTTTTCTCTCAGTATTAGGAATGAAACAGCATCCAGCCATCACCACTAACCTTCCCTACTTCTCTTCTTTAACGAACTGATCCATATGCTTTTGTCTATACTATCCTAGTTCTAACTAAAATAGGCAAAAGTATTTAGGAAAGTATGACAGGCATGCCTTATGTCTGCAATGTTCTGAAATATTAACAAACACCACAATATATTCTTAATTGTCCAATTTTTGCCCTATAGACATATCACCTATGTATTTCAGTCACATTAAAATGTAGGTGAGGCAAGTATAAGAGACTTTTTTTGTGAAATCTAAGAAGGTATGCTCTGACACTTACAGGATGCAAAATTAAACTGTGATATGAATATGATGTTGCTCTATTCTGCTGAGTTATAAATTGCTTTTTTGAAATGTCTTCACTGGTCATCTCATATAATAAATATAAAATTATTGTGATAATAGTTATCATGATATGCCCATACAATGATTCCAAAATGTTCATATGACTAATACGGTTAGACCATCTCAAATCAAGTTCAAAAGATAAAGCCTCCATTCTCTGATACCTTGCACATTCTACAAAACTGGTAAGAAGTGACACATGTCATTGGTACACGGAAAGTGTTCATAGTAAATATGTTGTCGACCAGCCCCAGACACTCTCATATCACTATTTTAATTCCTTCACACTCTTAATACTATCTGAAATTACTGTGCTCTCTTTTGACTGTCTTTTCCCTTCCACAAAACTGTAAGCTCTATATGTGCAAAGAGCATCTCTGTCTTCCTCACTGCCAAATCTTCAAGACCCAGAAAAGTAGCACTTTGTTCAGGTCAGGTCAGTTCAGTTCAGTCGCTCAGTCATGTCTGACTCCTTGCGACCCATGGACTGCAGCACACCAGGCCTCCCTGTCCATCACCAACTCCCAGAGTTTACTCAAACTCATGTCTATTGAGTCAGTGATGCCATCCAACCATCTCACCCTCTGTCATCCCCTTCTCCTCTCATCTTTAATCCTCCCCAGCATCAGGTTCTTTTCTAATGAGTCAGCTCTTTGCATCAGGTGGCCAAAGTATTGGAGTTTCAGCTTCAACATCAGTCCTTCTCATGAACATTCAGGGCTGATTTCCTTTAGAATGGACTGACTGGATCTTTATGCAGTCCAAGGGACAATCAAGAGTCTTCTCCAACACCACAGTTCAAAAGCATCAATTCTTTGGTGCTCAGCTTTCTTTATAGTCCAATTCTCACATTCATACATGATCACTGGAAAAACCATAGGTTTGACTAGATGGATCTTTGTTGGCAAAGTAATGTCTCTGCTTTTTAATATGCTAAGTTGGTCATAACTTTCCTTCCAAGGAGTAAGCGTCTTTTAATTTCATGGCTGCAATCACCATCTGCAGTGATTTTGGAGCCCCAAAAGATAAAGTCTGCACTGTTTCTACTGTTTCTTCATCTATTTGTCATGAAGCAATGGGACCAGATGCCATGATCTTTGTTTTCTGAATGTTGAGCTTTAAGCCAACTTTTTTACTCTCCTCTTTCACTTTCATCAAGAAGCTCTTCAGTTCTTCACTTTCTGCCATTAGGGTGGCATCATCTGCATATCAGAGGTTATTGATATTTCTCCCGGCAATCTTGATTCCAGCTTATGCTTCTTCCAGCCCAGCATTTCTCATGATGTACCCTGCATATAAGTTAAATAAGCAGGGTGACAATATACAGCCTTGACGTACTCCTTTTCCTATTGGGAACCAGTCTGTTGTTCCGTGTCCATTCTAACTGTTGCTTCCCGACCTGCATATGGATTTCACAAGAGGCAGGTCAGGTGGTCTTATAGTCCCATCTCTCTCAGAATTTTCCACAGTTTATTGGGATCCACACAGTCAAAGGCTTTGCATAGTCAATAAAGCAGAAATAGATGTTTTTCTGGAACTCTCTTGCTTTTTTGATGATCCAATGGATATTGGCAATTTGACCTCTGGTTCCTCTGCCTTTTCTAAAACCAGCTTGAACATCTGGAAGTTCATGGTTCACATATTGTTGAAGCCTGGCTTGGAGAATTTTGAGCATTACTTTACTGGCATGTGAGATGAGTGTAATTGTGTGGTAGTTTGAGCATTCTTTGGCATTGCCTTGCTTAGGAACTGGAATGAAAAGTGACCTTTTCCAGTTCTGTGGCCACTGCTGAGTTTTCCAAATTTGCTGGCATATTGAGTGCAGCACTTTCAAAGCATCATCTTTCAGGATTTGAAATAGCACAACTGGAATTCCATCACCTCCACTAGCTTTGTTCATAGTGACGCTTCCTAAGGCTCACATGACTTCACATTCCAGGATGTCTGGCTCTAAGTGATTGATCACACCATCGTGATTATCTGGGTTGTGAAGATCTTTTTTGTACAGTTCTTCTGTGTTTTCTTGTAGATGTTCAATAAATGTCTATTAAATTGAAAAAAGTATTGTTGATTCTGACTACACAATATAAAGTTCTATAATACCATAGTCTTAATAAAGCTTGTGAAATTAAAACCTTGATAGAAGAAATAAGGTAAGCGCCTGATAGACACAGAAGGATACTAAAAGATTTAAAAATAAGTAAGCCATAAACTTGTATACAAAAACTGGAAATACTTTCCAGAAGAGGATAATACAACTTCTCAAAGATCAACATGAAGATTTCAGCTATTTATCCAGTCTATATAGAATTGTCCTCAGTTGCAGGGCTTCTATGGAGAAGGAAATGGGAACACACTCCAGTATTCTTGCCTGGAGAATTCCGTGGACAGAGGAACCCGGCATGCTACAGTCCATGGGGTCCCAAAGAGTTGGACATGACTGAGCAACTAACACTTTCATTTTTCAGGTGTTTTATGCCTCCCAGAATCCTTGCTGTTGTTGTTTAGTCACTGAGTCATGTCCGACTCTTTGCAACCGCATGGACTGCAGAACGCCAGGCTTCCCTGTCCTTCACAATATCCTGGAGTTTACTCAAATTCATGTCCACTGAGTCACTGATGGCAGCCAATCATCTCATCCTCTGTCGTCTCCTTCTCCTCCTGCCTTCAATCTTTTCCAGCATCAGGTTCTTTTGTAATGAGTCCACTCTTCGCATCAGGTGGCCAAAGTACTGGAGCTTCAGCTTCAGCATCAGTCCTTCCAGTGAATATTCAGGACTGATTTCCTTTAGGATTGACTGGTTTGATCTCCTTGCAGTCCAAGGGACTCTCAAGAGTCTTCTCTGACAACACATCTCAAAAGCATCAATTCTTTGGCACTCACCCTTCTTTATGGTCCAACTCTCACATCCATACGTGATTACTGGAAAAACCATAGACAGGCCTTTGTTGGCAATGTCTCTGCTTTTTAATATCCTGTCTAGGTTGGCCATAGCTTTTCTTCTGAGGAGCAAGCTTCTTTTAATTTCATGGCTGCAGTCACCATCTGCAGTGATTTTGGAGCCCAAGAAAATAAAGTCTCTCACTGTTTCCGTTGTTTCCCTATCTATTTGCCATGAAGTGACAGGACCAGATGCATGCCATGATCTTAGTTTTTTGAATGTTGAGTTTTAAGCCAGGTTTTTCACTCTCCTCTGTCACTTTCATCAGAACTTAAGAGTTCTTCTTTACTTTCTGCCATAAAGGTGGTGTCATCTGCATATCTGAGGTTATTGATATTTCTCCCGGCAATCTTGATTCCAGCTTGTGCTTCTTCCAGCCCAGTGTTTCTCATGATGTACTCTGCATAGAAGTTAAATAAGCTGGGTGACAATATGCACCCTTGAGGTACTCCTTTCCCAATTTGGAACCAGTCTATTGTCCCATGTCTGTTTCTAACTGTCACTTATTGATCTGCATATAGGTTTCACAGGAGGCAGTAAGATGGCCTGGTATTCCCATCTTTTTAAGAATTTTTCACAGTTTGTTGTATCCACACTGTCAAAGGCGTTAGCATGGTCAATGAGGCAGAAGAAGATATGGTTGTTCAAAATTATCTTTACAATTAGGTTATATAGTTAGCCCTCCACAGGTTTCACATCTTTGGATTCAAAGAACTACAGATCAAAAATATTTTTTAAAAAAGAAAGAAAAAAAACAGAAACTTCTGTAAAGCAAAACTTAAATTTGACAGATGTGAGCAACTATTTCCATAGCATGTACATTGTATTAAGTGTTACAAAAGATGATTTAAAGTACACGAGAGGATAGGCATAGGTTTTATGCAAATACTACATTACTTTAATAAGGGATTTGACCATCTCTTGATTTTGGTATCTGATAGGGTCCTGGAACCAACCTCCAAAGAATAATTCCACTGCTCACACAATTACTCATAATAGAGTTTTAGCAATCTGCTTTGCCTTTTGAAGTCCATCCTTCTGTGTTATGTCCTTGACTAATACACATCATAGGAGAAACTCACAAAGGACAATATGCTCACACACTGTTCCCTACTGCACATCAAATGTATGAGTATAAATCGGGGCAGCCACACTAGAGATCAACATGGCACCATGTAGTATAGATGGAGATAATCATGTCCTACGTCTTCTGGGGAAACCAAGCTGTGCATGAGAAGGCACACAGGAGAAAACTCTTTGTAGCTTCATCAATAAAAGCAAAAAACTAAAATTAGGCTCAAGTTTCATTGACTTGAAAATGGATAGATACATTATGATATATTCACACAAAGGAATATTTCACATCAGTCAAAAATTAATTATAGGTGTATCTGTTCACATGGATAAATTGCAAAAACATAATTCTGAATGAAAAAACAAAAGGTATAACATGTTTCTTCACCAAATGGGGACTTGCTCAAAGGTACATAATCCTACAAATATGTAAAAAACAAAACAAAACAAAACAAAACCCTCTCAGGTACTGATATTCACACTAACTGCCTCCTGTGACCCAAGTGACCTTGCTGGCCTAGGCAGGGGGCGACTAGATATCATTTTGTTGGAGAATTTCTCTTCCTTAAGTAACCTAGAAAGCAAAATATCAACAGAGAGAAAAGGACAGAGAGAGTGAGAAAGAAACAGCAAAAGGTAGAGGGAGGGATTAAGAAAATAAATGTCTTCAACCAGAATCAAGCCCATCACTGAGAAAATGTTAACAATCATTTTCATTAAGAAAAACAGATGCTTTGAACCTGCAGATGCTGTTAACTAACAACACAGTTAATTCTTCTACCCTGCTCTTTCCTCTCCTTATTCTGAAGAAGTACTGAAAGATATGAACTAACTCTGATGAGTTGGTTAACTACCTTTAATGTCCCTGTTAATCCACTATTTAGATGTGATGCTGTATTTGAAAAGGGAAAGAAAATCTCTTTTTGCAACAAAGGATTGTTTCTCAAGATTTTCAGTGTTTTAAAATAAATACATAGAATTTGAATAATTTAAGAACTTTGGTGTCAGTCTTCAAAAAGCTTAAAAGCATAGGTAAAAATAATTGTGGTTAGCCTGCATAAAGTTTCCTTTTAAGTGGGATTATTAATTATTAAACTTGTCTGTACCAGACTAGTTATTCTGAGTTGTCTTGACTCAGTTTTGTAGCCATGTTCTCTGTGATGATGTTCAGTTCTTTTTAAACTCTACTTTATGGCAACCCACTCCAGTACTCTTGCCTGGAAAATCCCATGGACAGAGAAGCCTGGTAGACTATAGTCCATGAGATCGCAAAGAGTTGGACGTGACTGAGCGGCTTCACTTTCTTTCACTTTATAATAATCTATCTTTCCTTTCATGAAGTTCAGATGAAATTTAGAGGACATTTGCACATACTAAGCAATTTAGCAATTTAGAGGACATTTGCACATACTCAGTTCATTCCGTAATGCAGCAGTCATCCTGTTTCCTAGCTCATTTGCTTATTATAAAGGAACAGATATGATGGGAAAGGTGATGGGGTAGGCAGGGCAATTGACTCTTTCTAAATTTCATATTTCAGATGGATGTTAGCACACCTAATTTCTGCATTAAAAGAAAGGCACATACTTGTAACATCACCATGACATTTATGCATGGAAATGACAAGGTAACAAGACAAATGTTTTCTCCAAAAGGAAATCCTCATTTTAGAAAATGAGAGGACTTTAGAAGTCAATCTTAGTCCAACTCCCACAGAATGAGACTTCTTAGATAGATGATATTCTGGACTGTTTGAACATGTGAAGTATGGCTAGTTTTTCCCTTGTAGAAACATTTGATTCTTTTACTAGAAAAGTCTTATTGCCCTAAAAGTCTTCTTTACATCAAGCTCCAATCTGTTTCCCTGTAATTCACACCCTTGATTCTCTCTCTGCACTTGGAAACAACCTAGTTCAAAACTCCTACTTCCAAGGACTTGGTGGCCCTCAAAACAAGTCATGACAATTTCCTTTTCTTTCTCTAATCTTCCCTACTTTAGGGTATCTATGGTTAACTTTTGTCAACAATTCCTCCTTGGAAACAATACACAGAACCTCCATTACCCTGATTGCCCACACATCAGACTACAGAACTTCTGTCTAACATTCAGGAGAGCAGTGAAAATTCCTAAACTTTAGAATCAGAGAGAGCTTGCCTGAGATCTCAGCTTCACTGCATTTTTGCTATGTCACTGTGTAGGATGACGTTGGCTACTCTAGTCCTCCTTTATTGAACTTCCTTTTCCAATTACCAGTACCTAAACCATCCATCGGAGAAGGCAATGGCAACCCACTCCAGTCCTCTTGCCTGGAAAATCCCATGGGTGGAGGAGCCTGGTAGGCTGCAGTCCATGGGGTCGCTAAGAGTCGGGCACGACTGAGCGACTTCACTTTCACTTTTCACTTTCATGCATTGGAGAAGGAAATGGCAACCCACTCCAGTGTTCTTGCCTGGAGAATCCCAGGGACAGGGGAGCCTGGTGGGCTGACGTCTATGGGGTCTCACAGAGTCAGAAACAACTGAAGCGACTTAGCAGCAGCAGCAGCAGCAGCAGCAGCAGCAAACCAGCCACCTGCAATCCCAGGAGTTCAGAAGCTGGCTTTGTGGGCTAGCCCAGAGTTAGAAGTACCTGAGAATTTACATCCCCCAGAGCGAACCTCCACAGAGAATTGCTCAGTGAGGGAGTATGAAGACCTGAGTTCCCCAGCCAAAGAGCTGGGTGACCTCCAGGCTAATTCATACTCCAGAGCTCCCCAGTGCTAACAAGCTAGACACTCTGAGACTTGGCCAAGTTTCTTCCTTACTCCTCTTCCTTCTCTTTCCCGCCCTGTGTCCCCCACCTTCTTAACAAACCATTTGCCCCAGAATCCTTATCTCTTGTTATGCTCCAGGGAGAATAGGCTGAAGATGAGAAATTATAGTGATCACTACACCTCATTTTCCATAACTGTAAGTGGGATCAAAATTACACCTACTTCTAGGATTAATGTAGGGATCAAATGAGAAACAGCCAATAGCATGACACAGTTTCTGGCATGATGTAAATGCTCAGTAAAGTGTAACTATTATTTATCAGATTCTCTGGGACCAAAATTGAAGGCAATCATTTAAGAGGTAGAAAGTTCAAAATATCGGGGAAGTCGTAATTCCACTAATAAAGCCTAAGATTGCTAGCTTTCCTTGGGAGGGGACAATTCTGATGCTGCTTTGGAATTACAGCCCACTGCCAAGAGGCTGCAGCACTTGTACATGGCACCCAGGAACCACTCAGAGACTTTGCTGCATGGCAGCAAGCCAGAAAGCCTGGATTATCAGCAGTATATTTTGCTGTCCCCTCTGAAGCAGCTAGAGGAGAGGATGTTCCCAATATGAAACAGACCAAGTTAAAATCTATAATACTTGCCCCAAATAGAGCTCTCCTAAAAATTAAATGTGGTATAAACATACATGCCCCCAAACTTAAAGAAAAACAGAGGGTTTCTGGTCTCTTTTTTTGCTCATTGGACTGCCTATTTGAGAGGCATAACATCATGCAACCAATTATGAGATGAGATTGATATTCAAGAATTGCACTCACCCAGCTGCAGAGCTTGGTCAGGCTTATACACGCAGCTGAAGGCAACTGAGCAACGATTTTAATTAATTGGCAATTTTAAGCCTCTCATGCTAAAAGCTACCTTAATGATAAAACAAGAAATGATATGGGAAGGCAATACAGTTTGAAATAGGCAGCCTGAAACAACTGCTGGATTATCAAATCTGAGCTTTTAAGCATAACCTATCTTTCACTCAGCAGTTACATGTTAAATATTCTCTAGTTATAAAGATCTTATATAAATGGAAATCAACTTAGAATTATAGTATAATAAGTGCTTTTTGGCTTCTGAAAAAAAATTAACTGGACACTAACATTGTTTGCTCTTGAGTAAAAGTTACAACTCTCTTATTTATTTGCATAACTATCATGATTGTTAAAATGGACAAGTGTTTTATGATTTATCAAGTCCCATCAGAGGGTGAGATGGCTGGATGGCATCATCAATGCAATAGACATGAACTTGGACATACTTCAGGAGATGGTGAGGGGCAGGGAGGCCTGGAGTGCTGCAGTCCACGAGGTCGCAAACAGTCAGACACGACTGGGCAACTGAAAACCACCACCAACAGCATTATACATGATTATCTCATTTAACCCTCAAAACACTGGTAGAGAAGAATTACTGCTACCATCAACCCAGTGTTAAAGAAAAAGGAATTAAGGTCCTAAATGTTTTAAATCCATCAAGGATTATAAAAGAAGTGGTGATGTGGACCCATCATCTCAGATCTTCTCATTCCAGGTTGCATCGTCTGCTCACCTCACATCAACTTCTCTAATCATCTTGTTGATTTATCTAACCCCAAACAAGACATTCTATTTTATAACGAACAAAATATCAGGAGAAATAAACTCATTTTGCAATTTCAGTCCAGTTCAATTTTTACTCAATGGTAAAGAATAGCCATCTTTCCTTTAGCCTCAACCCAAGTGGAATTCTAACTTTCACCTTACTTCTATCAGACATAAAGGAAATGAGTCATGTCAGCATCGTAGTCACATTTTCAATAAGCAAAGCTTCATTTTGGTTTGGTAATATGTTTCCTAAATAAATGAATGAGTTTGCTTGAGAGTATAATCATTTGCCTACAATGAGAGACACCTGGGTTCAATCCCTGGGTTGGGAAGATCCTCTGGAGAAGGAAATGGCAACCCACTCCAGTACTCTTGCCTGGAAAATCCCATGGATGGAGAAGCCTGGTAGGCTACAGTCCATGGGATCACAAAGAGTCGGACCCGGCTGAGTGACTTTACTCACGCAGATTATAAAAAAGTTATCATACATGAACATTTCTTGGGAAATGCTGACAATCTTGTTGAACTTAGAAAAAAGATATACATGAAAATAAGAGCAAGTAAGCATGAAACCAAGTAATGCTAAAGACAAGTTTGGTGAGGTTCAATCAACAAAGAGCTACACTGCTAGAGAAGGGTGCAGGGCAACATGTTGATCTCTATCGCTTTACCAATCGTGTACTCAGGGCTCCACATGCTTCCATTCTTTGTCAGAAGAAGGCTAAAAATGCCTATGAATTTTGATCTCACCCTCCTACTCAGGCGCAGCCCTTAATCACAGCCTTTGCTTTAGGGGACCCTGGCTCCTAGATGTCCTGGCTCCTGATGTCCTGGATGAGACAGTTTAAGGTGTCATGACACTGTCCCCAGAGCTCCCCCTTAGGCTGAGTCCAAGTGGCCCCCATGGGACTGCACTTATCTGGCACCCTTTTTTGGCTGCTTCTCATCCTGGCCCCACTTCCTCTTCCTCTACCTGGCTTTTCCTGAACCTTGCTAACTAAATTGCTTTCACACAAATCCTCTTTTCTGGGTTTACCTTTGAGAAAATCAGTCTTAGCCAGAGAAGTCTGAAACTTATGTGGGCCTTCAGTATTATGCTTCAGATTTGAGAGGCCCGTTGAAAGCTGCCTCTGAAGGAGAGAGAATGTCTTGAGCAAAGGCACAGGGAGGTGAGGTTTTGTACTGTTTATGTAGATATCACTGGGAGGGGAGTGAGGGAGTCACCCTGATAGCTAACTACGAGTTTTGTAAGCCGGAGGCATGGTTTGGGGAAAGTAAGACAATAGAGCAGAATCAGATAAGGTACTTTCTGAAGGAAAAACAACAAAAGTTTGAATTTAATGTGATAGAGACTTGGAAGCTATTTTGAGGTCCTAACTAGGAGAAGAACATGTGGAAAGCAGGCCTTTCTACTTGCATTTTTAAAAACATAGTCACAGAACAATCATTTCTGTAGATGCCATTGCAATGGGAAGAAAAAGTCTTCTGGTCAAAAAAAAAGTTTGAAAATATTTTATACATCTAGTCCATTGGTGATTACCAAAGAGCCATAAGCCTATGAAAACTGGGGTCAAGGATTATTTTGGAATTTATGGACTTTTAAAAATTTTTTTCTAATCTTTCCCAGATTGAGGACGATACTGAATTTATTATCATTTTTTAAAATATTTATTTATTTGGCTGCATTAGGTCTTAGTTGCAGCATGCAGGATCTCTTTCCATCACAGGGGACCTTCAGATGCACCAACTCTGTAGTTGAGGTGCATGGGCTTAGTTGCTCTGTGGCATGTGGGTTATCAGGAACCTAACTTGCATCCCCTGCACTGCAAGGCAGATTCTTAACCACTGGACCACTTAGGAAGTCTCTATACTGACTTTATGGAGAAGGCGATGGCACCCCACTCCAGTACTCTTGCCTGGAAAATCCCATGGATGGAGGAGCCTGGTAGACTGCAGTCCATGGGGTCGCTAAGAGTTGGGCACGACTGAGCGACTTCACTTTCACTTTTCACTTTCATGCATTGGAGAAGGAAATGGCAACCCACTCCAGTGTTCTTGCTTGGAGAATCCCAGGGACAGGGGAGCCTGGTGGGCTGCCGTCTATGGGGTCACACAGAGTTGGACACAACCGAAGCGACTTAGCAGCAGCAGCAGCATACTGACTTTAATGTATAAGCTCTTCAAAGTGTCACTTGCCTGCTGGTAAGGAAGTCTCTTGTGCTTTATCAAGCATTTCCTAAGCACATTTGCCCCTGGAACACTGTGGGGAAGTGATTTTTATTCATGTAGTATAGAACTGGTTTACCCGTAAACATAAAATCCCATTTTAGGAAATCCTATTTTAGGAAGCTCAGTGAGAAGGATAGAGACTGGATGGAGGCCAAGAGCTTTGGTAAAGAAGAGACTGGCCTGGTGGCTGGAGAAATGTAAAGGAAAGTGAGAATTGGAGATCATCTAAAAAAGTCATTGTTCTCCATAGTGGCTGTATCAATTTACATTCCCACCAAAGGTGTAGTATATGGAGGCTTCTTTAAAAACTAAAAATTGAACAACCATATGACCTAGCAATCCCCCTACTGGGTATATACCCTGAGTAAACCATAATTCAAAAAGACACATGTACCCAGTGTTCATTGCAGCACTATTAACACATATATGTAGAATCTAGAAAAATTTTACACGCGTGTGAAGTAGCGTCAGTCGTGCCTAACTCTCTGTGGCCCCGGGGACTGTAGCCCTCCAGGTTCCTCTGTCCATGGCCTTATCCAGACAAGAATGCTGGGGTGGGGTGCCATTTCCTACTCCAGGGGATCTTCCCAACCGAGGGATTGAACCCAAGTCTCTTATGTCTCCTGCATTGGCAGGCAGATTCTTTACCGCTAGCGCCACCTGGGAAGTCCAAAAAATGCTACAGATGAGCCTATTTGTAGGGCAGGAATAGAGATGCAGATACAGGGAGTGGACTTCTGGACACAGTGGGAGAAGGAGAAGATGGGATACATTGAGAGAGTAACATTGATACATGTACACCACTATGTATAAATAGATAGCTAGTGGGGAAGCTGCTATATAGAACAGGGAGCTCAAGTTGATCCTCCGTCATGACCTAGAGGGGTAGGATGGGGGTATGAGGTGGGAGGGAGATTCAAGAAGGAGGGGATATGTGTATAAACACACACAGACACACACACACACACCACACACATAGCTGAGTCACTTTGTTGTACAGCAGAAACTAACACTACATTGTAAATAAGTTATACTATAATAATAAAAACTTTTAGTCATTGTTTATCAGTGGGATAAGATGGAAAGAAGCTGAATTTTCCCGCCCCAGCATGGTGGAGTGAGTGACATAAATGAGAGTTCAGTAGTGCACATGTTCTGATTTCAGTGGCTGATATCTAATGGAAAACAGGAATTTGGATATCTTGAATTGAAAAAAATTTTTAATTAAAATTGAATGATTCAGTCCAACTGGCTATATGATCCAGCATTATTTTAGCAATAGTAGTAGGTAGTTTTATTGAATTTAAACATTAAAACCTGATCAATTAAAATAAAATTAGTTTTAAAATATTGTCTATAGTTTTTGTATTAAGTTCACATAAAATAAGGATGAGAAGTTTTGATACCATTTTCTGGGTGATATCATTTTCCCATGCTGGGAGCTGAGAAGTATGAGTAAGATTCCCTCTTAATAGCAATGTATACAAGACCAACCACATCAGTTTTTACCAGTCTTTTTTGTTTAGCATATTTTGTTAATTCAATAAACTTCATTTTCTAAAGAAGTTTCCAAGAGTATTCTCTTCATTTTCATGTCTTAATTCTTAATTAAGGCATATGCTTAATTCTAAAAGCATAACCAACGTCTAAGAAATAAGAGAAAGTGTGCTCACAATCATTTATATTCAGGACACAGTGGCAAAAGAGAAACAGTGGTTCTCATATACATCTTTGTTACTTTGTGGAAACAAAAATAAGGGTATTTAAGTAATAAGCCTTTGAAATCCTGATGGTTCCTGAAATAGAAATGATGAAAACATAAGCTCCACCCTTTTGTTTTTCTAAGATGGTCCTACTGACCATATCTGATGATTTTAACCAAGAAGTCCACCCTAAAATTAATAAGGGAGTAATAAAAACAATTGTTCATTTTTAAAGTCTCGTGTCGCTACAGGATGTTATTCATAAAACAAGTTCTCATTTTACTTTTAAAATATGACTATACTTTTATTATATATGCAATGTATTTTTCAAGAGATTTATAGGTAAACTTTCTATTATGTTATTATCCAGCCATGGCTTCCTCTATGGATTAAGGAATTAAAATGTTAATGGGAAATTCATGACTCAGGAACTAGAAAGCTTCCTTTTTCCTCTGAATGACTGAGTATATATTTGGTTCTTTTCAATATGTGACTCAGAAAATTCATTAGATTTACATTAACAAAGTGAGCAGTATATATTAATTTCGCAGTCTAGAAAAAAAGGTAAGAAAACTAACAACTGCTGAGTGTCTCCAATGTCCCAGGTACTTTTCAAGGTGCTTTCATCTAGTCATGTCATAAAACAACTAGAATGTAATCTCTACATTCAAAGGATGATGGAAAATAATAGACTCTCTCTAAAAATAAAATAAAGTAAAATCACTATAAAAAAATTCTAGTTCAAGGAATTCAATCAGTGACAAGTAATGACTGTGTTCCTCACATGAAACTTCAGAATGGATTAGAGACCCAAGACACTGAAAAGAAGTCCACACAGGATGAGGGACCTCCAGACCTCCTCCTAAGATTAGACCGTTGCCAGTAGATCTGTAAATTTGGATTTTACTGAAGTCCTTATTTTCCTCCCAGTAACTACTTCATTTTATGCTTGCATTTCTGAAATCCATAGGCAAATGAAGGAGCCTGAGCTAGAAAGTCTCTTAAATACTTGCCTTGAGTTCTCAAACCCCTTCTGCCAACACTTTATGTTAAAGCAGCTCCATTTTAAGAATTGAGTGGGCTTCCCAGGCAGCTTGCGGGTATGCTCTCTTGGCTGGGAAGATCTCCTGAAAGAGAAGATGGAGAACTGCTCCAGTATTCTTGCCTGGGAAATCTCATGGACAGAGGACCCTGGCAGGAGACAGCCCTTGGGGTTGCAAAGAGTCACACATGACTGAGCAACAGTCAGTTTCTCAATAAGAGAAACCACCGCAATGAGAAGCCCATGCACTGCAGCTGGACAGTAGCCCCCACGGGCCGCAGTCGGAGAAAAGCCTGAGCAGAATGAAGACCCAGTACAGACAATACATAAATAAGTATAATTCTTTTTTTAAAAAAGAATTTTATTAATAAAGGAATAAATACCTATAGAAGAATTTTCAAGTAGAGAAAATTAGTCAACCATTATAAAAATGTATGGAAATTGGGAATCAGATTACTTGAATAAAAATATAAAAGTTAAAGCAAGTTTAAAAATGAGAATTAAAAATTTTTGTCTGGAATTCTATGAGTCAAAAATGTTATGGTTGGGACTTTCCTGGTGGTCCAGTGGTTGAGATTTTACCTTTCAGTACAAGAGGTGTAGGTTTGATCCCCGGCTGGAGAGCTAAGATCCCACATGTCTCATGGCCAAAAAGTCAAACAAACAATATTCTAACAAATTCAATCAAGACTTTTAAAATGCTCCACATTAAAAACAAATCTTTAAAAAAGTCTTCAGACTAAGGAATTAGTTTACACATATTTCTGTTGCTTCCCATCGGATATCAGTATTATAACTAAACAAAAGTCTTTAGGGGAACTTTTTCAGGCAAAATCCCATCACTCTACTGTGCTTCCAGTCTTGAGACCGCATAGTTCTGTTTTGTCTGGTTTATTAGCAAAATTTGCACTAAAATGGTTAAATTACTTATAGATTTTACCAGAAAAGATGTCTGCCAAAATGAGTTCAAAATTTCCCATACTGTATGGTTTAGTTCAGCTATTCCATGGACAGAGGAGCCTGGGGTTGCAAAGAGTTGGACACGACAGAGTGACTGAGTGCAGTTCAGCTGTCCCAGCTGAGCCTAGTGGTAAAGAACCCACCTGCCAACACAGGAGACATAAGAGATGTGGGTTGGATCCCTAGGTTGGGAAGAGCCCCTGGAAAAGGGCATGGAAACCCACTCCAGTATTCTTGCCTGGAGAATCCCATGGACAGAGGAGCCTGGTGGGCTACAGTCCATGGGGCTGCAGAGAGTTGGACATGACTGAAGCAACTTAGCACGCATGCACATAGATAGAGCAGGAAGAAAATATTTGTACTTATGTTAGATTTTTTTCCCTTTCATCATTAGATTTTTAAATTTCTTTGAACTGCCTCAATCTGTGAATTATTCTTATTCTGTGCAAACATGACCTTATCCTCTATCACACTGCCTTTTTTGGGCCTAATTTTGGTTGCTAAAGTTACCTCTACTTCAGTTCAGTTCAGTTCAGTCGCTCAGTCGTGTCCCACTCTTTGCGACCCCATGAATCGCAGCACGCCAGGCCTCCCTGTCCATCACCAACTCCCGGAGTTCATCCAGACTCACGTCCATTGAGTCAGTGATGCCATCCAGCCATCTCATCCTCTGTCGTCCACTTCTCCTCCTGCCCCCAATCCCTCCCAACATCAGAGTCTTTTCCAATAAGTCAACTCTTCGCATGAGGTGGCCAAAGTACTGGAGTTTCAGCTTTAGCATTATTTCTTCCAAAGAAATCCCAGGGCTGATCTCCTTCAGAATGGACTGGTACAATTTTTCAAACAGTAAAAATTTCTTTATGAAAGAAAATATTTTACAGCAATTTCGGAAAATACATTGAGATTTTCAATGTGCACAGCCAAAAAGGCACAACGTTCATAATTACTAAATGTTTATGAAAAAAATCACTGAAATAATGATGTATTTGAGTGTCAACAATGTCCCACAGAAGATCCTGGGAAGCACCTAATATCTATAATCTCATTTAATCCTCATCACAACACCATAAGTATACATTTTTAAATTTATACTTCATTTTTATTTTTTAAATATTTTTCTATAAAAATTATACACTCTTCTTATATTAAAAGAAAATCAGGTGATTCATAATAGTGCAAAGAAAAAAGCAAAATATCTCCAAAAATTTCACATGAGAAAAAAAATGTTATTAGTGGTTGCTGAAAAATATTCCAGACATGTTTTTTTGCATGTATAAAAACAGAGGGTATTTCTGTGTATACAACCACATAGATTGATAGATGAGTAGATAATATAGATTAATATTTAGAGTGATAATAAATAACAGATAAAAATCCAGCTAATAGGTTGAAAAAAGAATGTGCTTTTCTTTCTTATCTTCCTGTGTACATAGTCAGACAAAGACATCTGTGATAGAGGTGGTGAAATTAGAATGTCTAAGGTAATACCAGGAAAAATAAAAGAGTTACTATTCAGTATCCAATATTCAAAACAGGATTTTTAAGAAGACATTAGGCTTGAAAGTCATACATTATGAAAGGGAAGGAGAATATTTTATACATTCCTTTATTTTCTTTTTAGCGTATCAAGAACCAGTCTTTGAAAAGTAACCCATAGAGTTTGTTTATGCCTGTTTGTTTATAATGCATTTTTAAAATTTTTTTTAACTTTTTATTTTATATTGGAGTATAGTTGATTAACAATGTTGTGATATTTTTATATGAGTAAGGCTGTTCTTTTAAAAACATTCCTTCTGGGCCAAGAATTAAAATGTGAAATAGTTATTATATACTGATGATTGTGTATGTGTGCATCCTCAGTTGACTCTTTGCAACCCCATGGGCTGTCTCCTGCCAGGCTCTTCTGTCCCTAAGAGTTTTCTAGGCAAGAACACTGGAGTAGGTTGCCATTTCCTTCTCCAAGGACCTTCCTGACCCAGGGATTGAACCCGGGTCTCCTGCATTACAGGCAGATTCTTTACTGTCTGAGCAACCAGGGAAGCCTCCATACTGAAGATTAGATATGAAGAAATAGTTAAGGAGTCCATCAGCCCGCATTTTACCAAATATGGGTTCACTTCATACTTAAAACAAGGATCTTATTCCTAATGTTTCTGTCCTTTCACTTTATCTCTAAAATTTAAAGAAAAATTAGGAAATGGAAGATGCTTATAATATTAAATTTAAAAATTCAGACTAAAAGATCAAAAATATGTAAAGTGAAAACATAGAACTTCAAGTCAAACTTCTAAGAACTTAAGGTCAAACGACTTCAAATCTGATTTATAGACCTTACCAATAGCTGAACATTTTTATTCTCATGTGTAATAGAACTAATCACATTTTAAGAAACAGAACAAGTAGAAAATAATATACGAATACAGTCTCAAAGAAAAATTGACACACTTTTTCTCATAACAAAGTACTTGAAATATTCCCTGTTGAACAAATGAGCAGGAAACAATGGAGGCAACAGAAAGGACAAGAAAAGTAAAAGTCCAACAAATAAGAAATGGGGGGAAACCTGTTACAACTGTAGAGTGTGCTCCTTCATTATTGTGGCCCATTATAAACTTTAAAGCGGTACTCAGGCTGGTTTTATATAAGCCATTCTTGATCCTGCCTCATGTTTTGTTGTATTTGAAGAAGGCTTTTCTACTTTAAACCTCTAAATATCAGACTGAGGAAGCCGAACTTAAGAGCACTTATTAGAGCATTTCACGCCTATTTTATTACATTTAAACTGCCTTGAAACCATTGGAGTATCTCAGCTAGGTTTCCCCTGAACTTATTGTCTTACAAAGGCACATATAGAGGTCTTTCCCAAAAGCGATATCTTTTTCAAAAGTATCATCTCACATCAGCTTATGAACTAAGATGGCTACTTCAATTGGTTGGCAACATAAGGGGAATAGAAGTCTCAAGTATAGTGAAAAGTTATCGATGGCTTAATAATAGTATGATATAGTTTTTTTGTAGTGTTTTGTTTTCTCAACCTTTCTGTTTGTCTTCCATTCTCAAGGATCTAAAAAAGCTTTAGCCTAATATCTAAAACTCTCCAATAGTATTTAGATTTCCTTTTGTGAAATCTGATGGAAGAAAGAAGAGAGCCTCTTAAAGCATGATAATGGGCTCATCCACTCCAAGTCCTTCTGTTGTGGAAGATTACAGCATTTAGCATCTTCACTCCAATTTTATGCAAACCATTCAAAATAATGGGACATTTTCATTTCTATCGCCACCCTAAAAACTTTAGAGGGCACAGTATACCATGTAAAATTTTTGGTTTAATTGATAGCATGAAGCTTGGAGATTTTTTGCTGAGTTTTTATTCTGTCCCATTGTTCCATAACTTAAGATATTCCAAAGTGAGCTGTTCAGGCACTCTCATAGCAAAAACCAACTTTATAACAAAAGCATCAACACATTTCTAGATGTCAGTAAAGTCAAAGCTAGAAGTGATTGTTTATACGGAAGCCCAGGTTTATGTGGAGAAGGAAGCAGAAGCAGATTATTCTGATATTTCTAGTCTTAACATTTTTTTTGAATTACAGTTCAGTGTTTCCAACTGCCTGTTGGTCTCAAAATCCAGTTTTCCTGCAGCTCC
Organism: Bos javanicus; assembly: GCF_032452875.1. Classification (NCBI taxonomy): domain Eukaryota; kingdom Metazoa; phylum Chordata; class Mammalia; order Artiodactyla; family Bovidae; genus Bos; species Bos javanicus. Next base: position 27,696,743 of record NC_083887.1, on the reverse strand, counting down.
CAACCTCAATAGGTGAAAGATGAGCCATAGAAGTTACTCAGGGTCGAGCAAGGAAAAAAAAATCACACTAGGTATTTCCACAGAAATAATTTAATATAATGGGCTAAATAGATGGCAAAACAGAGACTGTAAGCAGCTTCTTGTGAAAAACTAAGGGACGAGACTTCAGTTGAGTTCACAGAACTTAGCAGTTTATAGGGGAAGCCTATGGACTCAGACCTGTGAGGAGGGTGCCCTACTAGTACTGGTATCCCAGGAGTAGGTTTGGGGGTGGGCAAAGAAAGGAAAGAGAAAGGGGTAAGTTCAGAAAGGGCTTCCCTGGTGGCTCAGCAGTAAAGAATCTGCCTGCAATGCAGGAGACCCGGGTTTGATCCCTGGGTGGGGAAGATCCCCTGGAGAAGGAAATGGCAACCCACTATAGTACTCTTGCCTGGAGAATCCCATGGACAGAGGAGCCTGGCGGGCTGCAGTTCATAGGGTCACAAGAGTCGAACATGATTGAAGCGACTAAGCAGCAGCAGAGATAGGGGAACATCAGGCTGCTCTTCACATTTCTGAGGAGTCAAGATGAAGATGGTTCTTAGAATTTAAAAAAAAAAACAGCAACACAAAAAACAGCTGGAGATTGAAACCAACTGCTACTGCCAGACTGCAGTGATTTCACTGGGGAGACACAGACGGTAATACCAAGTGCATGCTGCTGCTGCTGCTGCTAAGTCGCTTCAGTCATGTCCAACTCTGTGCGACCCCATAGACAGCAGCCCACTAGGCTCCCCCGTCCCTGGGATAGGAAGCCTCAATTCCTATCTCCCCAACTCCTGTCTACCAGTTTCCTTCCAGTTTTCTCACTGGCAAAACCGAGCAGGAAAGCAGCTGGCAAAATAAAAACATTGTCAGAGTTGTAGTCCCAGTATCACAAAGCAGAGTACAGAAAGGTGGACTTTGATCTGGAAGATAATAGCTCTTCTCATCTTATACACAGCTGTCATCTCTACTCATCCTTCAAGTCTTGAGGAGGAGATTCTTTCCTGACCTCAGAGGTAGGGCTCTCATTACTTCTTCCTTCTCTTGTTCTTGTGTGTTTAGATTATCAAGGGCAAAGGATGTAATCATGAGAATCACACACACACACACACACAAAAGGAGAGATGGATAATAAACTTAGGAAAAAGGTGTTCAAATTCAGCATTATTAAGACTCAAACACTCAATAAAGTAAGAAATATTTTTCTATCAGACTGCAAAAAAATGGATAAAATAATGCTATATGTGATCAAGGATTTAATGAAAAATTGTTGCTAAAATGCAAACTGGTGTTTTCTCATACTATTGCAACCGTTTGGGCTCTGAAATTCCTGACAAGAATACAAAGCTGTAAAGCTTCATCATAGTAGATGTGCTTAACAAAGATGCTGCTGAGTTAAAGAAAAAGACAGCTCTGGATCCTCCTGAGGTCAGAAGGTGAGTTGAGGAGACATGAGAACCCCAGGCTCTTGGATTTCATTCTAGAAGTCTTGGCACCACACCACTCCAGTGAACATTCCTACTCTTTTTATGTATATAAATCTCTCTGTAAAGATACTTAAATGTTTTATTAGTTTTTAAATATAGAAATGTATAAAGAACAACCCAAAAAACCCTATAATTTTACCATCTAGATATCTCAGCTGACATTTAAAGATAAATAACATACGTGCATATTTAGAAAAAAATAAAGTTGTTCAGGGAAGTACAAAAAATGTGAAAAACTTGCTCTCTCCACTCCAATTCCTTTAACAAAAAGATTTTTGATTATGATTTTAAAGATATCAAATGTTTTAAAAAGCTTACTCTAGGTATAAAATAGTTGTTCTTATAATTTTTCTGTCCTTGCATGCATGCTCAGTCATGTCCAACTCTTTGTGACCCCGTGGACTGTAGGCCACCGGGCTCCTCTGTGCATGAAATTTTCCAGACAAGAATACTAGAGTGGGTTGCTGTTTCCTCCTTCAGGGTATCTTCCCAACTCAGGGATCAAACCTTCATTTCTTGCATTTCTTGCCTTGGCAGGCAGATTCTTTACCACTGCACTAGCTGAGACGCCCCTGTTCTCTTCTAGTTTAAGTTTTTTTTGTTTTCAGTCTACATTACATTCATTTGTATTCCTGGACACTATACATCCTCTAAAACCATCATATTAATATGGAGCCATGATATGGTGACATGATAAAATTGGATAGACCTCTGATAATATACAGTTTAATTCTCTCGTTATGGAGATTAAGAGTTTGGAGATGGACAGTTTGTGTAACTAGTAACTATCCACTAGCCTAAGCCCAAAGTCAGTAACTAATAAAGCCACTAATACAATTAAAATTTTCCATCTTTAGTGAATAACTTATACCCAAACTCAAGAATCAAATACAAAGTTTAACTAAAAACATAAATCTTAAACTTAATGACAGATTATCTATTATTATTTTGCTTCCAGAGAGCACATTTTCTAGAAAATATAATACTTCCTAGTATTTATACAGTATAATGTTAGAAGTAATCAAGCAAAAGAAAAAAAAAATCCACATTTCACCAGATGTTTCACATGAGTCTGACAACTGTTTTTAAAACATTGCTAACCTTTAAACTTGTATCCTAACATAACTTGTGTTTGTGTACTTCATTACAAATAAAAATGGGAATATTCTCTAAATATTAGACTCAGTGAGAATTTCCTTAGCAATATCCCAGCCTCTCATGCCCAAGACTGTTAATGAAAGGAGGTAACAGTTCTTTTATATTAGCAATATTATATCTGCTGCAAATGCTGATGCAGCAGATGCAAACGAGATGCAAATGCTCTGTTCTTCAGATTTCTTTGCCATTGTTAAGGGTATCATTATCCTGACAGAGTAAGAAACTTGAGGGATGGCGCTGAAGGAGGGAAAAAGACAACACAATATTTGAGTAAATTTTAAAAAATACTAAGTAGACAATAACTGCAAAAACTCCCTAAAAATGCATCTGTGTTTATGCAAGAAAGGAATTAGAATTAATTACTAAAATAAACACATCCAGTGAAATTAATAAATTCAATCTGTGTTCTCTGGGGTTAATATTTGGTGAAGGAACAGAGGATTTATTAGGTATTTCATAAAAGAAAAAATGCAGATGATCCATTAAAATAGAAGATTAGTTAATAATCAGATTTACAGAATGGATAGTAATGATAATATCCAATGTGATCAAAACTGGAAAAATGGAGTCTTCCATATATTTTTGCTAGAGGTACAAATTGGTCCAATTTTCTAGAAGGCAATTTGGTTTGTCTATTAACATTTTAAATGTGTATACCCTTTGATCCATTGAGTCCAATATTAGAATCTATCCCAAGGAATTAATTGAAAAGTGCACCAAAAAAATCTAAGTAAAATGATGTTTATGGCATCACTTATAACAACAAACAGCTGGATAATGCCCTAAATGTCTGTCAATATAATATTAGTCATTTATTTAATGAATATACAACCATTAAAAAGAATGAGGGAGACCCATTTGCACAGACATAGAAAGATGATAATGATATATAATTAATTAAAAAGAAATAAAAATAGGAAATAGGCTACCAAAAATATGTTTAGAATGCTGTGTGTGTGTGTACAGATATACACTTAGTTTGATATAGAATACTATTATGTACTACTTTAAGCACTTTTGTGTTCTTAAATGATTTTACAATGAGCTTCTATTGTATTTATAATCAGCAAAGATAAAAGATAAAGATATTTTAATTTTGGAAGAATAAAAGAATATGCCCATAATTGTTCATTTTTTAAATTGGGTTGTGGATAGTCATTTAGTCAAGTTCCATAAAACCCTGAGGAAATTTTCCTCTCCTTTTATTCTATATGATGTTAGCATTAAATTTCGCAAGTTATTGTTGACAGTATGCAATCACAATATCCTGACAATATAAACTCAAGAAGTCTGATTCAGTGCTAATATTTTGCCTTCCTTCACTCATGTCTGATACATGCTCCAATACAATAGGGTGAAATTATTTCCTAGTAACAATAACTAATACTAATGGAAATTTACCACATGCCAGGTACTAGTCTAAACGCTTTAACTACATCAACTCTAACCTCATTATAATGCTGAATCATAGGTGCTACTGTTATCCTTCTTTTACATATGAATTATCTGAGGTATCAAGTTTAGTAACTGACCCAATATTGCAGAACTAGTAAGTAGTAGAATCCAGTAAAAAGCCTCATCTGAGCCCAGCACTAGCCCTTTTTTTATTTCTAGGAGACTTAAGATCCCTTGCTTGATTTATGCTTTCAGTAGGGGGAAAAAAAGTTACATTTGTAAAGCCATTTTCTGGAAATTATATAAATGAAAAGCCTTCAGAGAATCTTCTCTCTTTTTTTTCACATTTAGCTAAAAATCAGCATGAGAGTTAAATGCTGCACATTTAGAATAAATCAAGCCCTACAGCAGAGGAGAAATCCTGAAGAAACAAACTTTTCAGCAATGAAGATAAAATGTATATGTGCTACAATGCAATAAGGAGGACCAGAGGAAAAGACAGACAGAGCCTCACACTGGAGTTGGGGGTCAGGGATGTGGTGCATAGGATTAAGGGAGCTGGGACAGTGTTAAGAAAACAAACGGAGAGGATTTGCTTGACAGGAGGAATGAAGGTTGTAGGAAGGTGGCAATACAGGACATAATTCTTGAAAGACGGATATTATGAATAAGTTTTATTGTTCAATGCTGAATATAAAAACACACAAACTCATTGTAGAATCTTAGAAAGAACAGAAAATCATAAAAACAATAAAAATCACCACATGCAGAAATAACCACATTTGGGGATGCTACCAGCTGGGTACAATTTTAACTCCACTCCATCAGAGTGGAGAAAATTCGGGGAGAACAAAAGTAGAAAAGTGAGAAAGACAGGGTTATATTCATGTGTTATTTAAATAACTGGAACAGAAACAAGTGGCAGGTAAATCTGAAACAGTAGAGGATTTAATCATAGGAGACTTTGAATGTGAGAGTGAGGGTGAGCAGTAGGGTGCTGCTGAAGGTTTTAGTGCAAAAGAAGGATGTGTTTGAAGCTCGGCTTGGAAAGATTAGCCTGGTGGTAGCATGCAGCAAAACTGGACAAGGGAATGATGGGAGTTGAAAGCACTTGACAGTTTACTACGGTAATCTGGGGGAAAGTCATGCACATAACCCTAAACTAAAGAAAAAATAACAAACAGAAGAGGGACAAAACAGGAAGGACACATAATTGGAGAGATCATAAAATCCTGCACATCTTTCTTAAAGTTACAATATCTCTGTGTGTAATAATAATTTTTGTTATCTTTCATCCTATTTTTCTGTTTTTGAAAGAGAGATAATGTTTTAAGATTGTAGAACATCAATTTTGACAATCCTGTAAGAGCTGATAACTTAATTATTAAATTGTTCCATTTTTGGAACAATTTACACGAGGCAAATAGGAATGAGTTATCTTCACAAACTAAGAGGCTACAACAAGATCAAGTTTTCACAAAAATGTGGACAAAGGCCCTGATAAATACAATTTTTGCCTGAAATAAATGGGTAATAAGAATTTATCAAATGTGAATCTTTTTCATTTTAATTGTTGCATTAGTAATAATTCAAATAATATTTCTATAAATTATGTGACTTAGAAGTAATAGACAATTCAGCAAGTTATTTATATTTAAATTTAAGGGGCAAATGGTGTTAGGATGACAAAAGCTTAGTACCGTCCCTGCATGAATGCCTTGATTTCCTTTGCATTTTTAAATATTGTCTTGTTATTTTTTTTTTCATGACTTGTGTTAAATGGTGTTGTAATTCCTTCTGAAGATGAAAGAAACATTTAAAGTTAGAAGAGTTATTTTGTAGGAACTCTGGCTTCTTTTCCCAGATCTGACCTAGGAAATATATGACCTCATACTTCATTTTTCTAATTTCTGATGTAGAAATTGAACTTGAAATTGTAGAAGTTGAAGAAGTCATAGAAATTGAAAAATTGAAGTCCCCATCTGTATGTGTGTTTATATATACAGTCTAGGCATTCCTGAAATGTATACTTAGTATAAACATAAGTGGAAAAATTTATCTGCTAAATTTTGCAGGGTATATTCACAGAGAACACTGCAGGCATGCTTCCAGATGCCTTTGCATTCCTTATATCACTGCCTTCTGCTGCCTTAGCCAATGACTGATCAACGAGGGAGGGGAAAGCCCAGCTTCCTTGTATAAGGTTGGGGACAGCTCCAAGGCCCAAATTACTTTTCAGAGCTCTGCCTAAAGTGAACCTTCATGGGATTTTGCCCATGGCACTCTTAGCTTCTTTCTCCTTTCCTGCCTTGCATCCCATAGTTCCTTACCACCTTCTCCCAGGAGCTCTTAATACTCTCTTAGCAGAGACGTCACTTTGCCGACAAAGGTCTCTCTAGTCAATGCTATGGGTTTTCCAATAGTCATGTACTGATGTCAGAGCTGGACCATAAGGAAGGGTGAGCACTGAAGAATTGATGCTTTCAAACTGTGGTGTTGGAGAAGACTCTTGAGGGTCCCTTGGACAGCAAGGAGATCAAACTAGTCAATCCTAAAGGAAACCAACCCTGAATATTCATTGGAAGGACAGATGCTGAAGCGTCAATACTTTGACCACCTGATGCAAAGAGCCAACTCATTGGAAAAGACCGTGAAGCTAGGAAAGATTGAGGACTGGAGGGGAAGGGGGTGACAGAGGATGAGATGGTTAGATACCATCATTGACTCAGTAGACATGAGTTTGAGCAAATTCTGGGAGACAGTGAAGGACAGAGAAGCCTGGCATGCTGCCATCCATGGGATTGTAAACAGTCAGATACGATTGAGCAACTTAGCAACAACCTGAATCCACTTCTCAGAGTCTAATTCCGGGGAACCCAACCAAAGATGCTGTAACCTAAAGAACACAGGTGAACTAGCATAAAGCTTACTGAAAACACACTTGTCATTTTCTTTTAGAAAACCAGGCCATGGATAGGATAAGAGCGACAAGATGACCACAGTTCAGTTTAGTTCAGTCGTTCAGTCGTGTCCGACTCTTTGTGACCCCGTGAATCGCAGCACACCAGATCTCCTGTCCATCACCAACTCTCAGAGTTTACCCAAACTCATGTCCATCAAGTTGGTGATGCCATCCAGCCATCTCATCCTCTGTCATCCCCTTCTCCTCCTGCCCCCAATCCCTCCTAGCATCAGAGTCTTTTCCAATGAGTCAACTCTTCTCATGAGGTGGCCAAAGTATTGGAATTTCAGCTTCAGCATCAGTCCTTCCAATGAACACCCAGGACTGATTTCCTTCAGAATGGACTGGTTGGATCGCCTTGCAGTCCAAGGGACTCTCAAGAGTCTTCTCCAACACCACAGTTCAAAAGCATCAATTCTTCGGCACTCAGCTTTGTTTATAGTCCAACTCTCACATCCATACACGACCACTGGAAAACCATAGCCTTGACTAGATGGACTTTTGTTGGCAAAGTAATATCTCTGCTTTTTTGTTGTTGTTGTTGGCCTATCTATTTTATTTATTTTATTTTATTTTTAAACTTTACATAATTGTATTAGTTTTGCCAAATATCAAAATGAATCCGCCACAGTCATAACTTTCCTTTCAAGGAGTAAGCATCTTTGAATTTCATGGCTGCAGTCACCATCTGCAGTGATTTTGGAGCCCCCAAAAATAAAGTCTGACACTGTTTCCACTGTTTCCCCATCTATTTCCCATGAAGTGATGGGACCAGAGGCTATGATCTTTGTTTTCTGAAAGTTGAGCTTTAAGCCAAGTTTTTCACTATCCTCTTTCACTTTCATCAAGAGGCTTTTTAGTTCCTCTTCACTTTCCGCCATAAGGGTGGCCACAGAAGTATTTGAAAAACCATAGATTTAGTCAAAGCTTCTACATGTGCTTTTCCAGAAATATTACCATGTCAAACTTAAAAGGAGAAAACATTCAACATGATTCATCCTTTTCCTAACTAATAGCTGCCACTTACTGAATCCTTACCTATGATGACCATGTTTTAGCATCTGTACATATCTTACACCATTTAATCCTCATAACAATTTCTATGATGGGGGTGTTTTACTTTTCATATGGTAAGAGTGTGGCTCTAAGATCACACAGCTTATCAAATACCTGAACCAGGATTCAAACCCAGATCTAATCTGACACTAAATTTCATAATCTATTAATCCTTTGTCTCATTTAATATTTCTTCTGTAAGAACATCCTGCAATATCATTGGTGTCTATGTATGTTGACGTACTATTGATTTTCCTCTGAAATAGACAGGAAATGATGAGGTAGTATTTATTCAGGAACTTATTCTTCATCAAAGAACTTACATTGAAGGTTTAAGGAGCAAGATTTCTCAAATCTTTTATGAAAGTCAAATTTTGTCTGGTTCTGGTTATGTCATCGGAGAAGGCAATGGCGCCCCATTCCAGTACTCTTGCCTGGAAAATCCAATGGATGGAGGAGCCTGGTGGGCTGCAGTCCATGGGGTCGCTAAGAGTCGGACACGACTGAGCGACTTCACTTTCACTTTTCACTTTCATGCATTGGAGAAGGAAATGGCAACCTACTCCAGTGTTCTTGCCTGGAGAATCCCAGGGACGGGGAGCCTGGTGGGCTGCCGTCTATGGGGTCATGTAGAGTCAGACACGACTGAAGCGACTTAGCAGCAGCAGCAGCAGGTTATGTCATGAAAGTGCCCTTTAAGAGGCCATCAACCACTTGCTTGACCAGCTAGTATAAAAAAGATAGAAATAAACCATTATGCAAGTGCTGAGTCCAGACAGGGCTATTATACTCAATAACCTCATAGTTACATTCAAACATAACTACTTACATGGTTTAGAGATAACTCTGACAAATCATTTTGCTGTGGTAGTCGTTTCTGACTTCTGAAAGCTGATCAGTGTATTAGATTCCTATTAAAACATGCAGTCACAAAGCATGTTCAGTTGTAATGTTGTATCTTTTATCTGTAACTGTGAGAAAAATCAAGAATGTCCACCCCAAGTGTGGCACAAGGAGCTGGAGCCACTTTGCTCTTTGTGGTTAGACACAACAATATATAATTCATACCAATCTTTGACTCTGAAAGCAGCATAACTCAGCTGGATGGCATTGTATGTGTCTGGCCTTACAAAATAAAAATCCAATCTTTGTATCCTGGAAACTCTTCTTTTAACCCTATGGAAGCAGATGCCTTTCATCTATAGTTCTACACCTGGTGAACCATCCTAAGGATTTTCTGTTACAACTCAAAAATTACTTGGGTTAAGAGACTCAATTTAAGAATGAATACTAATAAAGTTGAGTAAAAGCAAGAATTATTAAAGGCTGGAATGTAGAATTTTATTTCTGTAGCAGTTGATTACTTCAGAATCAGAATTCATTCATTCCTGATTGTCTCTGTAAACACGGAAAGTAATTGGATGTCATCACGGGTTAAATTATGTCCCCCCAAAAGATGTTGAGGTCCTAAGCTGTATTTGTAATTGTAACCTTATTTGGAAACAGGGTCTTTGTAAATGACTGAATTATCCATGATACACCTATTTAGAAAGTCTGCAATTCCCGTTGCTGTGCGGTGCTGTGCTAAGTCGCTTCAGTTGTGTTCAACTCTTGTGACCCTATGGACTGCAGCCCACCAGGCTCCTCTGTTGATGGGATTCTCCAAGCAAGAATACTTGAGTGGGTTGCCATTTCCCAACCCAGGGATGGAACCCACATCTCTTACATTTCCTGCATTGGCAGGTGGGCTCTTTACCACTAGCGCAACATAGGAAGCCCCACAATTACCATTATTATTGTTTACTAAGTCCTTAGCCCAGCATTCAAGGCCCTCTATATTCCTGACTCTATGTATTACTTTCAACTTCATTTTCTAATAATATCATATATTAATTATCCATAGTCTAGTCAAGCTGAGTCCTCAGAGTTTATTACACACACTGAGAAAAACCCCAACTTTCTGATTCTGTTTCTACCTTTTGGCATGTCAAGTGTCCTCTATTCTTTTCATTTATCTTAGTCCCATCTTTACTTAGGGAGCAATTAACTTCCCAGAATTCCCGTAAGAATTTTCCAGAATGCACAATGTGGGTAATGGTCTACTACTTTGAAATGTTATACCATTTATGGTGGTGGTTTAGTCACTAAGTTGTGTCCGACTCTTGAGACCCCATGGACTGTAGCCTGCCAGGCTGCTCTGTCCATGGGATTTTCCAGGCAAGAAAACTGGAGTGGGTTGCCATTTCCTTCTCCAGGAGATCTTCTGTATCCCGGAATCAAATCGGGGTCTCTTGAATTGCAGGCGAATTATTTACCAATTGAGCTACAAAGGAAACCCTTTATGGCTTTATATTATTTGATTCTCAATCTATCTAAATGTAAGACTTGGAGAAATAAGATGTACACAAAAAAGTCCTCATACTCTCTCTAATAAGTCTGGAGAGAACAAAAGATTTGGACAATTCCTAGGTGAAGACTTATAAAACCTGCTTAATATATCAGAACACAATTCATTTGATCCATGATGTAGGATAAATAGGGCTAAAAATATAATTTAATGAATTAATTTTTGAAAAAAATCTTTAATTCAAAACTTTATAGCACTTTTTCAAGAGTTTTCTAGAGCACATATAGAATAATATATATCAGAGAGAGAGGGAAGGACCTTGTACTCCTAGCCAAGATTTTCTACCCTTTCAATAACTCAGGTATAGCTTGTCAACAGGAAAAAAACAACTAATGTTCTTGTACAAATATGGCACATGTAAGCAGGTAAGTGCTTAATAGGTATCATATTTTCCTACCCTGCCTGCTTTCTAAACATATAGATCAGCAAAAGAGAAAATGTTCAAGAATATATTAAGTTTGAAGAGTGCTTCGCATACCCAAATCTACTTTTTCTCTTGGTTCTTAGTGCATTTTCCAGTCTATGTTGACTTTTATCTCCTGAGCACTGGAAAATTCAGTAGCTGAGTTGTCCAGGTTAATATATGAACTAAAGTTTTGTTGCTGACAACCATAACAGTGTATTTCTATAAACTATGTCTCATTCTCTACAAATGAAGGAATTGACAGCACATGAATCTTTGTAAAGATTGCCAATTTCCTTGTGGGGGAAATAGTGTACCACTTCTGCACAGACTATCCTATTCCATTGGTGAGAATCAAATCAGTCTTTATATGCAGGGTTTGTAAACCTGGGTTGACAAAGCTGCCAGGAGACATGAGGGAATGCCAGTAATTGAGATTGAGAGAATATTAGCTGATTAAACATTCAGCTCATTCCCTTAACTGCTTTCCACGATTCCTACGTTCATTACTAAGCTTTTGAAATGACCATTGAATTCTCACCAAACTCATTAAACACATCTTATGATTTTTTTCTCACTTTAGTCACTGTATACACTTAAAAGAAAATCCACAAATCTAGCACAACATTTTAATATAATTTATATGGTTTTGCTTGGATCTGTGATAAGCAAGATGTTATTGTGTGTGTGTCCTTAGGTTCATCTTTTTAAAACTGTTTTATTTCAGAGTTAGTTTTAAAATGCAAAATTAGTTTAACTTTTACACTTTTATCCTGTGCTTTTCACTAATGATATGGGAAAGGAATTTTTTTAAAAAAGTTAGCTATGCCAAAAAGCATGAAGACTGAGCAAGCCATAATCTTCCTAATAATAGATATCCTATAATCAACAGAAATGTTACACAATACTGTTTTCATTTCTCTACATTTATATATGGTTCAAGACAACGTCTTTTTCATTGTTAATTTTAAGTTGCAAACAAGCAGATGAGAAAAGGCGGGGAGACCATTACTGTCTGAGAGAATTCATGTGTTTCTTGTAGGGGTGAAATAAGAACTACATCCTGAGGTTTCTTGGAAAGAAGCCACTTATCTTCCCCAGGGGTCTAGTGGGGTTTCCTGAGCTTTTTCCTGGCAATAGTCAACTGTTGTTTATGGGACCATGCCAAGACGCCATGGGGTTGAGGAACTTCCATTTGGACGAATGGCCTGTCTGGCTCTCTCCTTGGTGCTGGCTCTTTCCAAGGCACTTGCTTCTCCAGGCTTTGTTTTAGTAAGTCAGGCTGGAAAAAGGCCACTCTGCATGTTCCTTAATGGATTAACATCCCCAGATTATTTCTTGGCTTTGTTACCTCGACCAGATCCACCTCTATACAAAGCTTTCCTAAATTGCTGCAGCGTTGTGGTATCTAAATCCTGTCTTTCTCTTGGCACTCAGCACATTTTGTGAGGCTTCATAATCCAGCTTGTGTGTGGTTTGGTTTCTACTGGGTTTGTTAGCCATTTTTGAGTAGGCCCTTGCAAACTGCTTTTTACCTATAGCACCTAGTATGGAGTAAGTCCTTGAAAAATATTATTTTTTGATACTGTCTTTCTTTGTTTTCTTGTCTTCTCAGGAAGCAAAACATATCATTTTAAAATTATGAGTCTATCATATCCAGAAAATATTTGAGATCACAGGTCTAGGTGTGTGGCCCACCATCTCAAGTACATTAGATTTACCCTTTCTTTCCTTTTTAAATAATTGCATAAAACTTCTGATTCTTCACTGTTTCCTTCAGTGTTCTCTCTCTCTCTCTCTCTCTCAGATACTAGCACACACACACACACAAATTACCAGGAGCTTCATACACATATGCTCATCTTTCAGTAGGATTCTAAGCGTAGAAGTTAAGAGTATAGTATGTGCAGCTAAACTGATCAGTTCCTAAACCAGGTCCCATAATTAATATCTATGCAACACTGAGCAATTTTGTTACTATCTCTTTGCCTCAGTTTCCTCATCTACAAAATGGAGATGATAATAAAAACGATCTGCATAGTTTGTTGAGTTAATCATGTAAAACATCTAAAAGAACTTCTGGCTTCAAGTGATTTCTAAATATTGTCCACTATTTTTATTTTGGAGTGGCTTAGATAAGATGTAACTTCTCCTTCTCTGGATCACCAAATCAGATCCAATTTCCCAAATGTTCAATTTCAACTCATTGAAGAAGTGGCAGTGATAACAGAGGCAAGGATCTAATCAAAAACTCTTGATGCTTTTCTTCTTAATGGAGGGGGTATAAATCACCAACATTTAGCTATTTAATAGAAAAGATGCTAGTCATAAAACAGCAACTGACTTAACTAAATACATTTACTTGAACTGAAGAGAAGTTTATAAATCCTTTATAATTTGGATTTTATATGACTTTGCACAGTCACTTCTCTTGAAAGCTAGTTTCTGGAATGTTTTGTCTAAAGAGCTACTGTTGGATACATAAAAATATTAGTGAATCACAGTAGGATAAGACCAAGGAAAAGATAATCTTTAAGTACTATAGTTTGATGCTAAAATGATGTTCTCTGTTGCTTCATCTTTGTACTATTTATTGGTTTCCCCCATGAAAAGCTTGCTAATGGGTGAAATAGCAAATCATCAAATGCTCAGTATTTAACGTGGTTTTGAAAGGACCTAAGTAGTGGATCACAATAAATTGTGGAAAATTCTGAAAGAGATGGGAATACCAGACCACCTGACCTGCCTCTTGAGAAACTTATATGCAGGTCAGGAAGCAACAGTTAGAACTGGACATGAACAACAAACTGGTTCCAAATAGGAAAAGGAGTATGTCAAGGCTGTATATTGTCACCCTGCTTATTTAACTTCTATGCAGAGTACATCATGAAGAATGCTGGGCTGGAAGAAGCACAAGCTGGAATCAAGATTGCTGGGAGAAATATCAATAACCTCAGATATGCAGATGACACCACCTTTATGGCAGAAAGTGAAGAGGAACCAAAAGCCTCTTGATGAAAGTGAAAGAGGAGAGTGAAAAAGTTGGCGTAGAGCTCAACATTCAGAAAACGAAGATCATGGCATCTGGTCCCATCACTTCATGAGAAATAGATGGGGCAACAGTGGAAACAGTGTCAGACTTTATTTTTCTGGGCTCCAAAATCACGGCAGATGGTGACTGCAGCCATAAAAATAAAAGATGCTTACTCTTTGGAAGGAAAGTTATGACCAACCTAGATAGCACATTGAAAAGCAGAGACATTACTTTGCCAACAAAGGTCTGTCTAGTCAAGGCTATGGTTTTTCCAGTGGTCATGTATGGATGTGCGAGTTGGACTGTGAAGAAAGCTGAGCGCCAAAGAACTGATGCTTTTGAGCTGTGGTGTTGGAGAAGACTCTTGAGAGTCCCTTGGACTGCAAGGAGATCCAACCAGTCCATTCTAAAGGAGATCAGTCCTGGGTGTTCTTTGGAAGGAATGATGCTAAAACTGAAACTCCAGTACTTTGGCCACCTTATGTGAAGAGTTGACTCATTGGAAAAGACTCCGATGCTGGGAGGGATTGGGGGCAGGAAGAGAAGGGGATGACAGAGGATGAGATGGCTGGATGGTATGACCGACTCAATAGACATGAGTCTGAGTGAACTCCGGGAGTTAGTGATGGACTGGGAGGCCTGGCGTGCTGCAATTCATGGGGTCGCAAAGAGTCGGACACAACTGAGTGGCTGAACTGAACTGAAAGTAATGGAATTAAAAGATGGTTGCTCCTTGGAAGAAAAGCTATGACAAACCTACACAGTGTATTAAAATGCAGACTCATTACTTTGACCATAGTATAAACAAAGCTAGGTTCTGCTAGTAGTCATATATGGATGTGAGAGTTGGATCATAAAGAACGCTGAACAACTGAAGAAAACATGCTTTTGAACTGTGGTGTTGGAGAAGTCTCTTGAGAGTCCCTTGGACTGCAAAGAGATCAAACCTGTCAATCCTAAAGGAAATAAATCCTGAATATTCATTGGAAGGACTGATGCTGAACCTGAAGCTCCAATACTTTAGCAACCTGATGCAAAGAGCCGACTCATTGGAAAAAAACCCTGATGCTTGGAAAGACTGAAGGCAGGAGGAGAAGGGGACGACAGAGGATGAGATGGCTGGATGGCATCACTGACTCCACAGACACAAGTTTGAGCAAGCTCTGGGAGATGGTGAAGGACAGGAAAGCCTGGAGTGCTGCAGTCCGTGGGTCTCACAACTAAGAAACCGAACAACAAATTCTGCACAATGTCACAAACCTCTGTCTGTAGTTCTTCAGGCACTCTGTCTATCAGATCTAATCCCTTGAACCTATTTTTCACTTCCACTGTATAATCTTAAGGGATTTGATTTAGGTCATACCTGAATGATCTAGTGATTTTTCCCTACTTTCTTTAAGTCAGAATTTATCAATGAGGACTTCATGATCTGAGCCATAGTCAGCTTCCTAGCTTCTTAGTCAGTTTTTGCTGACCATATAGAGTTCCCCATCTTCGGCTGCAAAGAATATAATCAATCTGATTTCGGTGTTGACCATCTGGTGATGTACATGTGTAGAGTCTTCTCTTGTGTTGTTGGAAGAGGGTGTTTGCTATGATCAGTGTGTTCTCTTGGCAAACTCTGTTAGCTTTTGCCCTGCTTCATTTTGTACTCCAAGGCCAAACTTGCCTGTTACTCTAGGTATTTCTTGATTTCATACTTTTGCATTCCAGTCCTCTATGATGAAAAGGACATCTTTTGGGGGATGTTAGTTCTATAAGGTCTTGTAGGTCTTAACAGAGCCATTCAACTTCAGATTCTTTAGCATTAGTGGTTGGGGCATAGACTTGGATTACAGTGATATTGAATTGCTTGCCTTGGAAACAAAGATAAATTCTGTCATTTTTGGGTTTGCACCCAAGTACAGCATTTTGGACTCTTTTGTTGACTATGAGGGCTACTCCATTTCTTCCTTCTCTTGAAGACTTCTTTAAGATTTTTTTGCAAGGCAGATCTATCAGCAATATGAGCTGCATACTCAGTCGTGCGTGACTCTGCAACCCACAGTCTGTAGCCTGCCAAGCCCCTCTGTCAATTCTCTGTTTTTTATTGTTGGAGAAAGTTTTTCTTTCTCCTTCACTTTTGAAGGTTGATGTTAAGAGGACTTCCCTGGTGGCTCAGATGGTAAAGCGTCTGCCAACAATATAGGAGACCCGGGTTCGATCCCTGGGTAGGGAAGATCCTCTGGAGAAGGCGATGGCACCCCACTCCAGTACTCTTGCCTGGAGAATCCCATGGAGGGAGGAGCCTGGCAGGCTACAGTCCATGGGGTTGCAAAGAGTCAGACACGACTGAGTGACTTCACTCACTCGAAGGTTAACTGCATGGGGTACAAAATTCTGTGTTGGTGTTCTTTTTTTCCCAACACTTTGAATGCTTCATGCTATTCTCTTCTTGCTTGCATTGTTTCTTCAGATGTAATTCTGATCTTTGCTTCTCTATAGATATTTTTCCTCCTCTGGCTTCTTTCAAGATTTTCTCATTTTTGATTTTCTGAAATTTGAAGGTGAAATGTCTTGGTGTAGGGTTTTGTTGTTATTTTTTAAGCCCTTAATTCTTCTTGGTATTCTCTGAGCTTCCTGGATTGATGATTTGGTGTCTGGAATTAATTTGAGGAAATTCTCAGTTATTATGCCTTCAAATATTATTCTGTCCCTTTCTTTCTTTTCTTGTTACTCCAATACACATATATTAAGCCTTTTGCAAGAATCTCACAGTTCTTGGAAATTCTGTTGCCTTTTTCAGTCTTTTTTCTCTTTGATTTCCAGTATGGGGAGTTACTATGTCAGATCCCCAAGCTCAGAGATTCTTTCCTCAGCCTTGTCCAGTCTACTAAAGAATTCATCAAAGGTATTGCTCATTTCCTGTTACTAACAGTGTTCCCAATTTTCAGCACTTCTTTCTTATTTTTTCTTAGAATGTCCATCTCTTCACTTACATTATCTATCTATTCTTGCATGTTGTCTATTTTTTTTCCATAAAAGCCCTTAGCTTATTCACCATAGCTTAAAAACATTTTAGTATAATAATTCAAACATTCATGGCATACTTGATCCTGATTCTGATGCTTGTTTAGTCTCTTCAAGCAGTGTTGCTTTTCATTGTGCCTTGTAATTTTTTTGATGAAAGATGGACACAATAAACTGGATGAGACTGTGGTAACTAGGCCCTTAGCAATGTGTGGTAAGGTTTGTGGGAGGGGAAGCATGTTCTAGTCCTATGATAGGTTTGTCTTTTGACAAGCCTGGCCCTGGACTGTGAACTTCACCAGTGCTTCTCAGGTTTTTCTCTACTTTTGGTGGGACAGTATGGCTAGAGGGGACTGCAGTAGGCTCTAATAAAACCTCATCAGGTTAGGCTTTGGTAAAATCTTTCTCCTAAGGGCAGCTCTTACTAGGAAGAACAAAATGCTCTGGTGTATTTCAGAGTGGTTCTCTTTCCCCTCCCTCTGCTGGAACATAAAGGGAGTTTTCTCTGTTATTCAATGTGAGGACTTGGTAGATCTTCTATGACTGGGTCCCACTGGAGTTCCTAACCCTCAGATTTGTCTACCCTGAGTCTCCAATCCTACAGAGGTTTCTGCTTAGGTAATTTATATTCCATGTACTCTCCTGTTGACCTCTCTCCAATTTGGGGGGTGGTAGCTTGCTCTGTGATCTCCTTTTCAAATGAATCTAAAAAGAATTGCTGATTTTTCAGTTTGTTCAGGTTTTTTTTTCTTTTTGTTAGGATGGAGTGGCAACTTCCAAACTCCTTACACACTGATGGGAAACCACAAGTCTCAATTCATTACCACTTCAGTGGTTAACATCTGAATTTCAAGAAAAGAATTTGACATAGATATTTTGCTGGCGATAGCTGTGAAAATAGAAATTTTTGGTAAATTCCGATCTTGAATTACATTAGTTTAATAAATGTTTGAAGAACATATTGAGGGGAGTTTGGAAAATATTTTCTATATGAGAATATGAGTATATCATAGAAGTAGACATTCAATTAGAAGAGAAATAACATAAGGTAAATTATGACTTCTGTATTGACTAATGCTGACTAATGACTAACCTTTATTTCCTTTATTTTGTGAAATTAATATCTGAGCCTTTTCTCATGATTTTCATGTACATGAAAAAGTACTATTGACACCTTAATTCTAATGTGGAAAATATTCACATGGGTGCCTGCACTTCTAATCACTGGGAAAGGAATGGGTTATCTTTCATGGCAAAACTGTCTTTTTGTTGCAGTCACTGTGGTTGGTATTGAATCCTTGGGAGCAGGCAGCATGTGGCACAGCTTGACCTCTCAGATCAGGCAGATTAAGAACATTCTATTTTCCACCCAGTCAATGCAGGGCCTATGGTTAATGATTACTTAGAGCATAAATCCCACAGCTGATTTGCTGTCATTTGGAAATGATCAGAGCCCATGTCCAGCAAAATCTGGCAGTGACATTTTTGGCAAGCTCTTTCAATAACAGATGCTTTCAGAAGAGAGAGAGCAAGCCAGGATGAGCAGATAGGGTTTGGGTGGGGGGAGTGGAATCAGCGTATATTTCACATAAAATTTATTTTGCTTATCATTTAACCATGTACCCTCATTCTCTCAAAACAATGGGTTGATGTTGGAGTCCTGAGGGTGATCATACATTACACATCACTATGAGGATGAAAAAGCATTGCTCGCTTTCTTATTCCAGGTACACAGTTGTGAATTCTATCTCCATAGCATTGTCAGAAGTACACTGCAATAATTTCAACTACTTCAGGCAATAACGTTTTTAAAATATTCATCAGGATACTTTTTTAGGTCACTAAAAAGGGAAATTGGCAACGCCCATCTTTCTTAAAATAGAGAAGAGGATATAGAGGAGTAGAATTAAGAATTAAGGTGAAGAGTCATAAATGAATATGAATTTCCGCACAGTAGCAAGTGTGTGGTGATTATCTCATCCCTCTGTTCATTGTTTCCATTGTTACTTTTTCTTTCTTTCTCTTCCCTTCTCTCACCTCACATTCAAACTGTGGATGCTGGTGTGCAATAGACACGACTGTGTATCTACTGGTTAAAGGGGTTGGGCTGAGCTGGGGTGGACTAAGCTTTCTAGCCTGCAAGTTTTCCTGAAGGCTTTCATCAAACCCTAGAGACCTATGTGTGTGCTTAGTTTCCCAGTCATGTCCAGCTCTTCGTGACCCCATTGGCAGGACTGTAGCCCGCCAGGCTCCTCTGTCCATGGAGATTCTTCAGGCAAGAATACTGGAGTGGGTTGCTATGCCCTCCTCCAGGGGATCTTCCCAACCCAGGGATCAAACCCAGGTCCCTTGCATTGCAGGTGGGTTCTTTATCATCTGAGCCACCAGGGAAGCCCAGTGACCTATATTACCTACATTTGAGATCTGCTCCAAAAAACACACTGTATGCAACTAGATAACTGAGCAAAATTTCAAGGGAGTCAGAGTTACCTTTTGATCCTGCTCATTTTTCTTTTTTGAACTCTTGCTTTCCTGCCTGTCAGTTACACAGATCCCCAAGAGTGGCACATCTATAGCTATCCAAATCTACCAACTCTACCAAAGGCTGCTCTTAACCAAGGGATATACTACAAAATTAACCTCTAATGTTGATCCAGCTCACCTATGATCTATATTATTAATATTCTCTGAGCTTTGCTAATGTCAAGACTATATTTATTTGGACCTATGATTATATTCATAGGGCTTCTCTGGTGGCTTAGTGGTAAAGAATCCATCTGCCTGGGTCAGGAAGATCTCCTGGAGAAGGAACTGGCAAACCACTCTAATATTCTTGCCTGGGAAATCCCATAGACAGAGGAGCCTGGCAGGCTACAATCCATGGGGTCTCAAAAGAATCGGACATGACTTAACGACTAAACACCAAATGTATAATCATAGACATCATTACAAATGACTGACAGGCAACTCTTTCTGAAGTATCCACATGTAAAATGAGTATCTTTAGAACAAATTATTCTTGAATAATAACATGCTAGATTGAAGATGAGGAAACAGTACATCTATAAGAATTTTGGTAATTTTTCTCCTCTTGTGATATGTATGAATCAGTATAGTATAGAATAGCTTATGCACACTCAGTCCTGTCTGACTCTTTATATCCCTGTGTACTGTAGCCCACCAGGCTCCTCTGTCCATGGAATTTTCCAGGCAAGAATACTTAAGTGGGTTGCCATTTCCTTCTCCAGAGGATCTTCCTGACCCTGGGATGGAACACACATCTTTTTCTGTCTCCTTCATTGGCAGGCAGGTTCTTTACCAACCGAGTCAAACAGCTATTAAAATGACCTAAAAATATAAAGATAGATAAGGCAAGACTGATATGGAAAAACTGCCATCACTGACATGCAGCTTTCATCAGACCCAAGTCAGCAGCTCTATGTGTTGCCATCTCCCAGGAAGTGGGAAGAGAAGGAAAAATACATATTGTTTTTACTCCCATTCCACTGATCAACCCAGAGTCACAGGAACTCACAAACTGCAAAGGAGGCTAGGAAACATATTCCCTAGCGAAGAAAACATATTCTTATACATATTACCATGCTTTAAAGAATGTGACCATTACATTACCGAAGAAAAGAGAGACTGGTTAGTTTTAGATAAAAATAAGCACTACAGCACTGTTTTTGTAAAACAAATGCAAAATTTGGTCCAGAAGACACAGTACCATTAGATAGATTTGATGTTAGTTCAACTATATTACTCAGAGAGTTTTGATTCCTACTGTGATTGCAATCTGATAAGGTTATTTCTTGAGGTGAGTCAAGAAAAGCTCCACGCGAGCATGAACCCATGTACCGCAAAAAACAAAGATAGAGAATGTGTTCTTATGAGCTTTGAAGATGACATGAATGTGGTGGGAAAATCAGTTCACAAAATGACAGAATCCAAATTCCATAAAATCCTGGCAGGCTGACACTAAAAAGATGGGAATTAATACATATTGAATGGAAAGTGGCTTTAAGCTCAAAACAACTCTACAAATACAGAATGATTTAGCAATTCATATACTAAAGGTATGAGTTTCCTTAAGCATAATCCAATACACATTAGTACTGAGGCACAGCTGCCCAAGAGCTAAAAACATTTTTAAAATGGCAAGCAATGATTCTGCTGAATTCTGCATCGAATTGGACACATCTATACCACTGTTATTAAGATAAATACCAAATTTGGAGAGGGCTTCAATAACACAGAGCACATATATGAAAAGACATTTACTTCATATCTGGAATGACTGAAAGAACTATGAATATTTTGAAGAAGACAAGGCTTATGAGAGACAATGAATGATGACAAATCAGCAAGTAGTTGAAGAACTATCAAAAGAATATATAATCCTCTAGGACCAAACTGGAATATTTGGATTATACAGAGAAAGATATTCAATTAAGTCTAGGAAAGTTATTTCCAATAATAAAACTTTGAAAATGGTATACCTTTGGGGGAAGCAATATGTCTAATCTATATTCTTCCATAACATTCAAAGTTTCTACCAATTCAGAGATTCCATAACATCATTACATATCTTTCAGCAAAATGATTCCTTTAGCTGCACATATGTATAGTTATACTGGTATATATACTAACATGCTCATAATTAGTCCATTAGAAATAAGATAAATGGCAAGGGTTTCCTGTGTAGACAGGGAACTATATTCAATATCTTGTAATAACCTATAATGGAAACTTCAGATATGCAGAGGATACCACTCTAATGGCAGGAAGTGAAAAGGAACTAAAGAGCCTCTTGGTGAGGATTAAAGAAGAGAGTGAAAAAGCTGGCTTAAAACTCAACATTCATAAACTAAGATCATGGCATCTGGTCCCATCACTTCAGGCAAATAGAAGGGAAAAAGTGGAAGCAGTGACAGATTTTATTTACTTGGGCTCCAAAATCACTGCAGATAGTGACTACAGCCACAAAATTAAAAGACATTTGCTCCTTGGAAGGAAAGCTATGACAAACCTAAACAGAATATTAAAAAGCAGAGACATCACTTTGCTGACAAAGGTCTGACTAGTCCAAGCTATGGTGTTTCCAGTAGTCGTATGTGGATATGAGAGTTGGACCATAAGGAAGGCTGAGCAAGGAAGAATTGATGTTTTCAAACTGTGGTGCTGAAAAAGACTCTTGAGAGTCCCTTGGATTGCAAAGAGATCAAACCAGTCATTCCTAAAGGAAATCAACCCTAAATATTCACTGGAAGGACTGTTGCTGAAGCTGAAACTCCAATACTTTGGCCACCTGATGCAAAGACCTGACTCACTGGAAAAGACCCACATGCTCTGAAAGATGGAAGGTAAAAGGAGAAGGGGCAACGGAGGATGAGATGGTTAGATATCATCACCGACTCAATGGCCATGAATTTGAGCAAACTCCAGGAGATAGTGGAGGACAGAGGAGCCTGGCATGCTGCAGTACATGGGGTGGCAAAGTGTCACACACAACTTAGCGACTGAACAAAAACATAATGGGAAAAATATTAAAAAGAATTTATATGTGCGTGTATATATATATATTGTGTGTGTATCACTAAATCACTTTGCTGTTCATCTGAAAATAACACAATATTGTAAATCAAATATAGTTCAGTAAAATAAATAAATGTAAGAGACTCTTCTTCCATGAGTAACCTAAAAACTTTCCCTATGAATTACAAAGGACAGTTGAAAATTGTTATCCAAAGCTGATACGTGAAAGCACTGTGAGGCTTAGAGCTCATTATGGGTGTAAAACTGTGTACAAAAGTGATCAACCTTATATATCAGCATATTCTTCATCTAGGTATAAGGAGGGTCACACAGTTCTTTAATTCTAAATGACAATTTCAGAATGTGAATGCTATCAATGGAGATTGACAAGGAAAAGTGATACTTGAAGTATCCTTTAAGCTTCAGATTTTTGTTATTTACCTCAAAAGTCATAGTCACAACATTAATAAAATTTATATTCATTGAACCAGAAAGGAAATTATGGGATTATATTACATATTTCAGCTATATGGGCATCATTTTATAATACCTCTCAAAACAGAAATTCAGAAATATCTTAGACCTCCCTCCCTTGACTATTCTAGTCCAAGTTAATTATTCATCCCTCTGTGTTCCTGTGGTATCTCATATATATGTTCATTATAGTGCCACCGCTGCTGCTGCTGCTAAGTCACTTCAGTCGTGTTCGACTCTGTGCAACCCCATAGATGGAAGCCCACCAGGCTCCTCCATCCATGGGATTTTCCAGGCAAGAGTACTGGAGTGGGGTGCCCTTGCCTAACCACATTGAACTTAACCACATAAAATTCAAGCATGTTGTTTTCCATGTTGGGTAGTGCTACAGACTATGTATAAGGGAATTCTATTTCTTAAATGTGATCCACACTCTCATATCACCTCTCTCATTTATTCATTATTCAGTGAATTATGCCAAACATTATTCTGGGAACTAGGTATGGCTCACGGGAGGTACTTGAGGAATAAACATAAAAACACATCTTTACGACTCAAAAAGATATATACTGTTTTAATAAAGAAATATGTATTATCTGAAAATCAAAGAGACCTCACAGAGAAAGTAGCATTTGAGATGAGCTGAGAGAAAAGGTAAGATTTTGCATTTAGAGGCTTCAAGGAGAGTGCGGAGGCATCGCAGGCACATGGCAATGCAATTATACCATCTCATTTCACCCATTAGCTTTTGAGTTTCTCAGAGCCAGAGATAGCATCTTACTCACTGTGTTAGCTTGCTAGGGCTACTGTAACAAGGTACTACAAACTGGATACAAACCAAAGAAATGCATTTTCTCATAGTTCTGGAGACTAGAAATCCAAACCGGAGTTTTTGTCCAGGTCATGTCTTCTATGGAGCATCTAAAGGAGGATCTTTTCTTGCCTCTTCCAGCTTGGGGTACCACATGCATTCCTTGGCTTATGGCAACATAACTTCAATCTCTGCTCTGTCTTCATGTGGCCATCCTCTCCCTGTAGACGATGTGGTGTCTCTACATTATCTTCCTTCTCTGTATGTCTGTGTGCCTTCACATGGCGTTCAATTCTTTCTGTGTGTCTATGCCGTGATTTCCCTATTCTTGTAAGGACATCATTTATATCGGACCAGGGCCCACCCTAATGACATCATCTTAATGTGATGACTGCTGCAAAGACCCTATTTCCAAATAAGTTCACATCCACAATTACCCAAGATTAATATTTTGACATATCTTTTGGGGGGACACAATTCAATCCATAACAATCAAATTTACAATGTAAATATCTATCAATGAATCTACTAAATTTTTGGCACCTGGTACACATTGGCTAAATAAAATGTTCTTTCTTATATCCTACTGAAATCCTCACATTGTCATTTAAAATTATCTAATTTACTATTGATTCAGGAAAACTTAGAAATAAATGATTACTATCATATGAAAATATTTGAGGTACTTGAAAGTTGTATTGTCACCCTTAGCTGTGTATTTCTCCAATTAAACTATTCAAATACTTTTCCCTATAAATCCTAGTTTCTAGCTCTTCAATCATCTTTGTTACTACCCTCTGTATTCCAACATGAACTTATAATTTATCCAATCAGAAATACATTTTGGGCTATGTCAGACACTCAAAAGATTTACTATGCAATATCATTTTTCCTAAACCCCTGTTTCCTTTTCTTTGTAACATTTTGTCCACATTGTTAACATGGAGACATTAAATGCTTTATAATAAATTTTGGGTTTGAATTTAATCATTTTTAATGAGAAATTATCAAAAATATGGCTAGAAAATTCATCTGTAAACTTGATGATTTTTTTATACTTTAAAATGAGAAAAAAATCATATTGAAAATTGCTGAAGTATGACCTGACATGTTTCACCTAACCTCCAAAGATAACTTTTCCGTTGTGTTTTATTAAATTCTGTGAGGCACAGCACTCTCTGTCAATTCAGGGCTCTCTGCTACCTATGGGTCTTATTTTACATCAAGAGCAGCTGAACTTCACACCTATATTTGCCACCCTTCTGGATCCTTCCTCCTGAGCTTATTAACAACATCCAGCAACTACCTGGAAGACATACTGCAAGAAAAAATTAATGTTTTCTGCAAGGAGCAAAAAAGCTTTCTATTCCCATATGTCAGCACTGCAGAGCAGGCCTATTGCCAAAAACTAATAGCATTTAAACAATAGTTCATTCAGGTGAGAGTTATGAAAATGCTCCTCTTCTGAGATGATTCACTAGATCTTATTATTCAAAAGTGAGAATAAAATTGGTTGATTTTGCATCTAAAAACTGAACGCATTGAAAACGAAGCCAGAGATCTGATCCCTAGTCCAAGATCCCTAGTCCAAGTTTCTCACATAACTTGCTCTTTGACAACGAATTTTCACATGACCTCAGCATCTCCATTTTCTCACATGCAAAATTAAGAGAAAACAACCTCTTACCTACTGATTATGAGGATAAAGAGAAATCACAAGCAGAATAACTCAGACTGTAAGGCGCTGAGCATATTTCAGATGTTAATATGCCAACTTGGAATTTTAAAAAAGCTAAAATCTATAAATCAAGAAAACGACAAAAGAGCATCATTGCTGATTAACGGTTACTCACCACTCTGTGTCTGCACTTTGGGAAATTATCTTTTTATGTTCTCTTTGTGTGTGGACTTTCAACCCAGAATATAGTATGAAAATTTCATATTATTATTGCCTTACATTTTTTCTGATAAATCTTTTCTCCCACAGTACTTTGCAGGAGAGAACTATATGCTGTGGAGTTCAAGGTCATAGAAAGTCACATATCCAACCTTCTGGGCTGAGGGGTAATAAACTCAGTACAGCACTTTCTCCTGGTTTGAGACTTAACATCTGTTGCCATCTAGAAATGAAAATGCAGTTTTGTGTATAGAATTCAAACACGTGGAACCAGCTAAGACTGTAATAAGGAAAAGTAAAAACGATTGTTAACATTGAACCCTGTTTTAGTACAAAATTATCAATAAAGTTGATGAAGGTCACCTGACTTGAGTAAATGTTTTGACATAGTCTTGACAGACAAACCTAGACCAAATATAAGACAACAAAAGTATGAGCAGTGAGACTGCATGATTTTTATTTTATTGATATTTTAGCTTCCCTGTATTTCCTAATTTTCTTATAATGAACACCATTTACCTGTGAAATCTAAATAAATAATTTAATTGATTTATTAATCATTACCCAATCTTGAAGGCTAAACATTAACACCATATCCTTCATGAAGCCTTTAGCAACTCCTAGTTCAACAATAATAGCATTCCTGTTTGAATTAGAGCTATTTGATAACATTTTATTTTTCTTACAAACTCAAAAATTGCTTCCACAGATTCAACAACGAATGTTCAGGGTCTGTATTAGGTTTATATTTGTATGCACTTGTATGTCTAGCACAGTGCCTTGTAATAAATATTTACTGAATTTGTTGAATTGAGAAGGTCATGATGACAAAACATGATAAATCATTGGCACCAACTACAACCATTTGGTCTTATTTGATTATAGATGAGAAACCTAACATATGAGGTGGGAGAGGTTTTTTAAAAGCATTTGAAAATACACTTTGAAAGAGGTATTAAAATGAATGAACAGCCAGTTGGAGTTTCAGGGTAGAGAAATGAGGTGTGAATTCAGCTCCAAATAAATATGTTTAACTGTCTGACAGAAAATGCTGCCATAAGATATTAGAACTCAGAGAGAAGACAGAGATTCAACGTATTGAGAAATCAATGTGATAAGTATCCACAGAAAGGTTAAGACTCTCAAAAAGCTATTTGAAATTGTTATAAGCAATCGTATTCTGGAGGGAGAAATGTGACTGTTCGATATTCTAATGTGATAAGTTGTCTTATCTGGGATCTGTGAGGCCAAAGGAAGTGTTCCTAGGAAAAGTGCACCTCTAATGTATGTTGGTAAACTTTGTACAGTTGGTGCTAGCATTTGAATATATATTAAAATATACATCTGTGGATAGAAGGTCTTTGTTATTCAGTGATAACCTTGCTGCTTCCTCAGTTAGCCCACAAGGTAAAAAGAGGGTTACTTCCTGGAATAAAAGTCACTCTCCTGTTCATGCTTCATCACACAAATCACTAACGATTAGGGCTCTCCACTCTCTGGCATAGGACACCGACTCCTGTCTTTCGACACTACAAAGTGATTCTGGCCACAGAAGACACAAAACACTTAGGTCATGTTGTTTAGCTCAATATGCTACCTTTGCTTAAGTGATACACACAGTGACACTCTGCTCATATCGTCCTCCAATAAGAATTTGTAGTCTCAGCTACTGAGAGTGCTGTCAGCAAATAGCCTTCACCTGTGTGCCCCTTCATTCCTTGCTTTGGCTGCAGAAAGCCACCTTGGCCAAGTTCAAACCTTTCAGAGAGGGGGGCATATTAACTGATAGACTGAAGCAAGATTATAAAGGCCAGACCATTTCCCCCTAACTCAAGACAACTGTGATGGGTCATTTTAGCTCCAGAGATCCCGGTGGGATCAGTTGAAGTTGATGTTGGGTCTACAACAGGGTGAAACAGACAAACTTGGAAGTTGACTTTCATTAATTGATTAATAACCCAAGCAAGGACTCAAAGAAAATAATAATAACAGAATATTAGAGAGCATTCTAGGCAGTATGACTAGTTTATAGGAATGCCATCAGCAGAGCATGGCATGGATGAAGCTGGGAAAAGTAAGCTTCATAAAAGAAAGAGTATCACTAAATTAAGCTGAAGAAACAGGTGGCAAAGACTATGGCTGACTACAGCTGATCTTGGCAGTAGGAAGGCATGACCATATTACAATGGGAACACTGAAAAGGAGTAAGAGAAAGGTGGATTTCATTTGCTAAACAATGAGAAGTTAGTGAGTTTTTAAAATAGGAGATGAGAATTTTGTTTTAGGAAACTTTAAAGGAGTCAGCATGGAAGACGGATTTGAAAGGGCTCAGTAAAGCTGGATAGGCAGAGGGTGACATTAGGAAGCTGTTACACCTATCCCACCATAATGGAAGCCAGAGTGTAAAATAAAAAATTGTGTGTGTGTGTGGAGAGAGGGAGAGAGATGGGGCACAATTTCAAAAAGAATTTGAAAGAAGAAATAGCAGAAAGAATTGTATTATAAGAGGTTTGCTATATGTGAATTAAATTGAGTAGCAGTCCTTCCAAAACTTTTCCTACATGTCAAAGATCATTTCACAAATATGGTTTATTGAACACTTAAATCTATCAATATTATACCAAGTACTTTTAGGTATATTTCATTAAGTCGCCTACTCCTGTAAGAGAGAATTTCGCTTTCTAGTTTGCAAATAAAAAATCTATTTTAAAAGATCAGAATTTAGAAAAGGTCAGAGAGCTTTCCAATATCACCTAGCTAAAAAATACCAGAACTGAAATTTTAACACAGGCCTATTTGAACTAATTGTTACCTCTCATTACTATACTTCTATATATCTAAAATATGAAAATTTCAATATTAAGAGTTTCCTTCTTTATTAAGTAATGTGGGGCAAGAAATTTCAAATCATCTATCCATGATCACTTATTGATGCCAAAATATTAATATTTTTGAAGTACTGCTGCTGCTAAGTCACTTCAGTTGTGTCTGACTCTGTGCGACCCCAGAGACGGCAGCCCACCAGGCTCCCCCGTCCCTGGGATTCTCCAGGCAAGAACACTGGAGTGGGTTGCCATTTCCTTCTCCAATGCATGAAAGTGAAAAGTGAAAGTGAAGTCGCTCAGTCATGTCCGACTCCTAGTGACCCCATGGACTGCAGCCTACCAGGCTCCTCCATCCATGGGATTTTCCAGGCAAGAGTACTGGAGTGGGGTGTCATTGCCTTCTCCGAATATTTTTGAAGAAGTCTAACCCTAAGCCATTATGTCACATGGAACTCTTAAGAGTAATAAATGGTCTAAAACTAAGGCTTCAAGGCAACTACAAGTTCCCTCTACTCCTCTTGGCACAATTTATTAACAGATGCTGGCATATTCTTTTGTAAACTCATATCTTCTTAGTACGTTTAGAAGTCCTTTATCCTCTACTTAACAGTTTACTTCTTCAGAGATTCATTACTTTTTTCACTTGGAAGTTTTTGTGCTACTGAAGAAAGTACAGGCTATTTACAAGATGTTTTGTTTTATTTTCTCTGATGTTCAGTCCAGAATTCAGTGAGAAAGAAACTTTGCAGCAGGTCAGTGATGAAAATAGAACATAGAAAACATGCATTTTGGAAACTGAAACTGACTTCAGCCCAGTGATAGAGCTGCCTTACTAAAGAATGTTTAGGGAAGTATTCATATTACATTCTTATTTGCATTACATATCCTCAGCTATGTCTAGAAGGAGTTACCAAGACATATCTTGTAATATTACCTAATTCAGAAGGATCATGCTCTGTAGACAATGGAGTAAGTTCTGAGTGAAAATAAACCTATTCAAGTTTGTTGGCCAATTGCCTACCAACAGCTCACTCAGGACACTCTTGCTGCTGCTGCTGCTGCTGCGAAGTCGCTTCAGTGGTGTCCGACTCTGTGCGACCCCATGGACAGCAGCCCACCAGGCTCCGCCATCCCTGGGATTCTCCAGGCAAGAACACTGGTGTGGGTTGCCATTTCCTTCTCCAGTGCATGAAAATGAAAAGTGAAAAGGGAAGTCGCTCAGTCGTGTCCGACTCTTAGCGACCCCATGGACTGCAGCCTACCAGGCTCCTCCATCCATGGGATTTTCCGGGCTGGAAAATCTGGAGTGGGGTGCCATTGCCTTCTCCCAGGACACTCTTAGATATATGATAATTATTATAATCTGACCATTTACATTAACTTTATAAAAGGGATATCTTCACAAATTTCTGAAACTCAATTGACTGAATATTTATATATTCCATATATTTCATTACTGCAGAAGAGATTAGTGAAGAACCTAGAAACTCTTGAACTGTCAAAACCTAGGTGGGGGTCCTTAAAGTCAGCCTGGATTCATAAGAAGGCCTCTTGATCACCTTCCATGGAAATGAAGCTGCATTTTCTGGTTATAATGTGTATCTTAGCCACTCACTTTGTTTTCAATCCCTTAACCATGGTGGTGGTGGTTTAGTCACTAAGTCGTGTCCGACTCTTGCGACCCCATGGACTGTAGCCTGCCAGGCTCCTCTGTCCATGGGGACTCTCTGGGCAAGAATACTGGAGTGGGTTGCTATTTCCTTTTCCAGGGGATCTTCCTGACCCAGGAATCAAACCCAGGTCTCCTGCATTGAAGGCACATTCTTTGCCAACAGAACTATGAGGGAAGCCCTCCCTTAACCATGCCTCCTCCTAAATCAATTCAAGGTCATGGACAAAACTCTTATTTAAAGGCAATATTCCATGCAAATAATTTATTGATATGCTGCAGGAAAGCACAAATAGAGGGAGAGTGACACTACAGAGAGTTACGGAAGTGTGTCCATTCCTGTATTACATGGCCAGGCCACCTTGGGATAAACTGCTACCAATGGTTGAGTATAGAAACATAACATTTGTCAATAGAACTTAACATTCTGAGAAGTGTCATCATGGTGACAGGTTAATTGCGTGGAATAATCATTTCAAGCAGGAAATCAAAAGGATTAGCAATAAATTGCATTTTGTAAAACACACATACAGTATATCCTCACACACAGGAAAAATTATATACCCCAAGGAAGCATTAGATTCATGTTTGGGTTTATTGAGACCATGGTATATGTGTGTATGTGTGTGTGTGTATAATATTTTATGGGAGATGATAACAATGGACAATATCAATATCATTTGGGTAACTAATAAATGCTCATTAGGAACTTTTGGAAGTCTTTACATTTGTCCTTTGATGATAGCATTATAGAAATATAACAAAAGTTCATTGAGCTTTGGACTTTAGGGTTTTTCTAGATTTTTTTTTTTAATGTGGACCATTTTTAAAGTCTTTATTGAATTTGTTACAATATTGCTTGTGTCTTATGTTTTGGTTTCTTGACTGTAAGGCACGTGGGATCTCAGCTCCCCGACCAGGGTTCAAACCCACACCCCCTACATTGGAAGGGGAAGTCTTAACCACTGGACCACCAGGGAAGTTCTGAGCTTTTGACTTTAATGTCCCTACTTTGAGAGGCCCTCCTTGACTGCCCAATCTAAGGTAACTCCCTTTCTCTAACACATTACTCTGCTTTTTTATTGTCCACTAACATATCATTATTTGATATTTTCTTGTACATTTAGGTAATTATTTTCTGTCTTCCTCAACTAGAATTTAAGCTCTGTAAAAGTAGAACTTATTTTGGTTTTGTTTACCAGCATGTCCTCAATATCTGGCATATAATAGGATCTCCATATGAATGCATAGAAAACATCTTTTTAAATGACTCCAACCTTGGATGATATTTCAACTAGTATTTATTAAGGGTATGTATTATGTCTGACTCAGCTATACCAATAATTATGACTTTTAATCTTCAGAACAACCTTGTGAAGTGAGGATTAATTACACCTTCTAAAGATGAGAAACCAAGGTTCAGAAATCTTCTCTTCACTCTTCAGTTTCCCACATGGTACATTTCTACACAAATTGTCACATGATCATGTGCTCTTATTGTGGTTTCCAGTTTTTTGCTACTTGTGGGTATTATCAACTATATGTTAAACTCCTCAACATAGGGATAGTGTCTTCTATTGACTTTATCTTCACATTTGTATTCATCATGGTGATAGACATGATAGAGTTGTAGGTAAGAAGTGAAATAGTTAAGTGGTTACGTAAACAAGATGGAAAATACATCCCCATAACTGGAGTGGAATGTGATCCTGTGTAGAGGTCATGGAATTTCCCCTCAATCTATTCCTAGCTAGGAACTCAAGATCAACTAACATATCTGGACTGACTCAAAGCTAATAACGGGGATCAAGCAGTTCTCTGTTTTGGGATTCCTTGGCAAGGAGGAAAAAAGCATGTACAATTGTACAAGATTCCCCACATCTGCATCTCTATGGCTATAGATTAGCAAACTAAGGCACAGAAGCAGAGCAACTTGCCAAAGGCCAGACAATTATTTAATGGCTGATAGAGAATTTTGGCAGTAGATGCTGTAATTGAAATTCTAACACTTAAAAATCAAGGTCTGAGCCAGTTCTGAATTCATCCTCCACCTTTAGAATATGTGGGTCTTATGAAGTAGTTGATTTCTTCCCATTGGAACTTGGTTTTCATTGTCTGTTTTCAGAGTGCCTGGTTTAAACCATCTTAAAGCCATAGGTTTTAACCATATTAATAAAAATAAGGAGCAAATGTTACATGTATTTAAAAAATTGTATGATAATAATAGTATATTTGTCACAAATAGGCATTTTTGAGTAGTCAAAATTCTTAGCACTTAATTTTTTCTAAATAAATTTTAAATTGATAAAGAGTTCAAGCTAGATCTTTTGCTATCTACTCTTGCTTTCATTATATTATTTTATATAATATAATATAAAGTTAGTATCAGGGGCTTCCTGGGTGGCTCAGTGGGTAAAGAATCCTCCTGCAACGCCAGAGACACGGAAGACTCGGTTCAATCCCTGCGTCAAGAAGATGCCCTGAAGGAGGGCATGGTAACCCACTCCACTGTTCTTGTCTGAGAATCCTCTGGACAGAGGAGCCTAGCAGGCTTTAGTCCATAGGGTGACAAAGAGTCAGACACGACTGAAGCGACTGAGTACGCATAGTTCCTATCTGTGAAATTTCCTTTTATTAATTAACTAGCAAAACATAATGAGTTAGACATGCTATTGTGTGTACTTCGGGCAACCTTCAAAAGTGAGATACGATTATTGTTTTCTGTTCTATAGTCCTAGAACACAGTGACATTTAAATAATGCGAGAGAGAAATAAAACAGGTGCTGAAGTTTGAATAATACTGTCCTTTAAGACTTTTAACAGCACTGTAGACTATTTCAGGTGATTCTAGTGTCCTTATAGAGCCATGACACATTCTATTTACATTATAACAGATATAAGATGTGTATAAATGATTAAAAACATACTTTTTAAAAAAACATACCTTATCTCTATGAAGTAGTCATAAATTAGATATTATTAAGCATTTCTACTAGATTAGGATTCTTTTTTTTTTTTTTTTTAGATTAGGATTCTTATCCAAGAGAAATTTCCTTACCTTTCCTAAAATAAAGCTTTAGATAGCCAGAGGAAATAAGCAAGAGGAAACGAAGTCTTTGAATTATCTAGTTTGATAAAGATACTTTCACCAAACACCACCTTTTTAACACATAGCTTCTTCCTTATTCATACTTCATTATTCATTATTGACATTTGCAGTTTAATTTCTTCTTGCTCTCTACTAAAAGAATTTTGTCAATTTCAGAAGTGATTATTCAAAGATCTCATTATAGTTTTTCTAAAAAACATTGAATGTATTAGGAAAATATGTAAGACTTGATTTAAAAGAGTGAAATGGATTCTACTGGCACAAAAAACATGTTACTTATATACAGATTGTTCATTTTAATAACAAAACCTGTAAATATAGGCTGGGTAACATATTTGCACACTAACCAAAATATAACCTAAACCATATTATCATAATCTAATTGCTTTATTATAGAACTCAACTCTTTTAAATTAGCTACAAAATATCACATTTAAAATTTTTGTGTGTAGAAAAATATATGCATTTGTAAGCATGAGATCATGTTAAATAGAGATCTTACTTGGAAAAGCAAATTAAGCAAAATCCATTATTTATTTTAATATTGAAAGAATACTAAAATCTGCTAAAGGCATAAACTGTCAAGTACATAACTCATTTTAAATTATTATCAAGTTTCCCTTTATGTACAAGAAAATGGTACTCCCTCTCTGCAGTAATGCAGAACAGTTTTCCCGTTTTCAGAATTCTTATTTGAGAGTTAACACAAGCTCCAGACTTGCATGTGCCCTATTGCTCACCTAAATCTACATCTTCCAGTTTACAAATAAAGGGAATGTGTGCATACTCAGTTGTGTCCAACTCTTTGTAGCCCACCAGGCTCTTCTGTCCATGGGATTCTCCAGGCAAGAATACTGGGGTGGGTTGCCATTTCCTTCTCCAGGGCATCTTTCCAACCCAGGGATTGAACCCGTATCTCCTGCATCTCCTGCACTGGCAGGAGGATTCTTTACCACAGAGCCACAAGGGAAGCCCCAGGGGAATGAAGCATGCTATTAAAAGCCATACTTTAAGAGCAGATTCTTTTAGAATAGCTTTATAGTGTATGTTCCTAAATGCTCAGCATGTGTTTAATATGTATATCTTAGGAGTAGATCATTTTATTTGCACATCACAATAGAATTATTGAGCTAAGAAAGCAACATGGTAAATATGACATTCATTTGGATCTGATGAATTATTAAATTTCATCAATTTGTCCAGTATTCAACTTCTCTAAGAATGCAGGATGACCTCATTTCAGAGACACACTTTTAATGTATTGATTTTCCATCCAGAAAATTATATCATTTGGTGCTAAAGAGAAGAGACTTTTATTTTAGGAAAACATAATTTTTAGCTTTGAAATTATCAGAGGAGGCTTTGCCCAGTTTACAAAGTGATATTAACAGCAGCATTGATATAGATAAACACTTAGATCAACTGATCAAACTACTATGTAGAATATAAAGTGGATGACCCCAGACTAAAAGGATTTGAGATCCTCTTAGAACAATGTGTGCACAACTTTCAATAAATACCACATTATTTTACACTTTCTGATTGCTCATAATATTGTATATACTCACATTGCTCTCCAGAATGAGCAGGTCTTGCATCTTTCATGGACCCAAAGCCCTCCAAACCAAGGAATCCATTTTTTTTCACCTCTAAGTATCTAATTTCATGCTCTAACCACAGTAGAGAATAAATTCTAGCTAAGTAAGGTAAATTTATATTATAGACATTGTGTTGGAGAAGACTCTTGAGATTCCCTTGGACTGCAAGGAGATCCAACCAGTCCATTCTAAAGGAGATCAGTCCTGGGTATTCTTTGGAAGGACTGATGCTGAAACTGAAACTCCAATATTTTGGCCACCTCATGTGAAGAGTTGACTCATTGAAAAAGACTCTGATGCTGGGAGGGATTGGAGGCAGGAGGAGAAGGGGACGACAGAGGATGAGATGGCTGGATGGCATCACTGACTTGATGGACATGAGTTTGGGTGAACTCCAGGAGTTGGTGATGGACAGGGAGGCCTGGCGTGCTGCAATTCATGGGGTCGCAAAGAGTCGGACATGGCTGAGCGACTGAACTGAACTGAACTGACATTGCTAAGATATTATGAATCTAGGCAGAATTCAAGGATTTTCAAGAAAACTTATTCACCCAATATATTTGTGGAAAGCTGAGAATTAGGCTTTCAAGACTGTGGATGGATATGATCATCTGAACTTGGTCCTTACATAGGTTAGAAGAATGACAATAGTCACTTAACTTGTTTGAAAGAGTAAGTTGTAAATGATGCGAATTCAACAAAAATTGATGAAGTGTAGGCTATGTGTCAGAGAAGGCAATGGCAACCCACTCCAGTACTCTTGCCTGGAAAGTCCCATGGATGGAGGAACCTCATAGGCTACAGTCCATGGAGTTGCTAAGAGTCGGACATGACTAAGCGACTTCACTTTCACTTTTCACTTTCATGCTTTGGAGAAGGAAATGGCAACCCACTCCAGTGTTCTTGCCTTGAGAATCCCAGCGACAGGGGAGCCTGGTGGGCTGCCATCTATGGGGTCGCACAGAGTCAGACACGACTGAAGCGACTTAGCAGCAGCAGCAGGCTATGTGTCAGGGACAGTGCTGAGATATGAAAGTAGTTTACAGTGTAATGGTGAGCACATCCTACCAAAATCAAATTATTTCAATATAATATGGTGACTCAGCTGAGTTCTCTCCAAGTCATAGCTTTGGATGAAGGCTTGAGTATTAGCAATTTCTATGGACACATGATCCCAGGTTGGAGAAGGAAATGGCAACCCACTCCAGTATTCTTGCCTGGAGAATCCCAAGGACAGAGAAGCCTGGCGGTCTACAGTCCATGGGGTCATAAAGAGTCAGACATGACTGAGTGACTACCACCCACTCATGATCCAAGGTAGGAAAGGTACAGGATGGAGACCGTGATGATTCTGGGATCATCTAAGGAGCCTTATGAAATATATTTCAGAACTGTCAGCCCCAAGGGTTGAAAAGGTGAAACATTTATCTATCAGCTCCAGTCACACATCAAGGGTGCTTCCACTACATTAATTTCAGGAATATTCAGGTTTCCTGTGCATAAGAGTTGGCACATCCCCACAGTCATCCCATGCTAAGACAAAGAGAAGCCTGGGCAGTAAATGTCCTGCCCAGTTGTACCTGTACTGACACAGCCAAGGATTACTTGGGTTACATCATTCCTGCCTGGGAACACAGGCTGAAATACAACATAGAGCTTAGAGAATACTGAAATGCTCGATTAACATGGTAAATGCTAAGATCAAGAATGATGTAGAAGCAAAGAAAAGGAACCGTACTTGGGCTTTAGGGAAGACTTCTGAGATAATATTATGGTCGGATAGAGCAAAATAAAAATGTAAGAAGATGATGCTGATACTCCCAATGGAATCAGATCCTAAGGATCATGATTAAGAATACCAGGCTTTAAGTACCCTAAGCTACAGATTCAGAAGAATCACGACCTGTTCAGATCAGCCACCTCTCCACTGGATGAGAGCCATTTCACACCAGCTTCACTCCAACCCTTGTAAATAAGGTAAAAGCCTTCTCCCATGAAGGAAGTAGTTCTCTCCTCTAAAGTCCCTGTAGAAGAGCAGTGCCTTCCCCTTCCAAGCAAAGAGGAAAAGGGCCCAAAGGAATCACTTATCACCTGGTGGTATCAGTATATGTATTTAGGCCCAGGATCTGAAGAGGACAGAAAGAGACATCACACTGGGGCACTTCTAGAAGTGAATCCAATACCACTTCCTTCACTCTTGAGTTCTAAGTCACCCAGAACATAGGATAGTGGATCCTAAAGGGAAAAGTAAACCCAAAACTGAGGAGAGGGGAAGGAATAGTGAAAGGTCCTGGAAGTTAGATGAGATTGTGTGTTATACTAGATGGGACAACCAGAGCATGGTGCAAAGAGACACATTCATGAGAACCAGAGGAATCTGAGACAACTGGCTGGTTGGGTGGGGTGGAGGGTGGGTGCAATCACAAAATGTTGGGGAGTTTTTAGGAAGAACCTCTTCATTGGGTCCTCTTGGAAACAACATCTGTCCACAGCAAGCTCATTAAACAGGCTAAAACAGCAGTATAGCCAACCAAATAGGAGACTACAAGACTAAAATCTTGCCTTCCTTTGCCTCTAACAGTTAAGGAGGTAATTCAAGGAAAAGGGCTGAGTGTGTGCATGCATGTGTGCCTAAGAGAATGCACACAAGCAAACTAGCAGTCTCACCTCTTCACTTGAAGTAAACTTGCACAGGGTGAGGGGTGAGGGGGTTGAATCAATTATGAAGTTAAAGTCTTAAAGCAAACAGTGCTGAGTCTTAAGAATTTAAGTGAAACTGTTTGAATAAACAGAGATCAATGAAAAACTGCAGAACTGGACTAAGATGGCCCATTAAGGGAACCCATTACATTCCCAGAAAAAGGAGGCTCTATTAGAACACAGTTTGCATCAGTTATTGAAACATAAGCTCATTCAATGACTCCTCAATAAACTGGATATAAAGCTATTAATTATAGAGTCCTTACTATATGATCAACCCTTACTAATCCCTTCACATCCATAAAATCATATAAACACAGGAGTTACTTTTGGATTCCTTTTACACATAAGGTAACTGAAGTTTAGAGAGAGTCAGTGACTTTTCATAAGATCCAGAGTTAAGACTTAAAAATCAACCTGTGTGCCTGACTCCACAATTTACATTCTCGAGTACTACGTTACAACACCACTCTTTGGAAAGGACACTGCAAGCAAATAGAAGAGGGTGAGCAAGGTGGAGTGGCATGAAACAGTATGATTTATATGCAGAGTTGCATAACATTTGGCTTTAATAAAGTATTAAAAGTGAGGTGAAGAACAGAAAGAGATAGAAGCATGGAGGCCAGATCAGTGGGTGGGTGGAAACAAGTTCATGGAGATCCTTTTGGGCTCACAACCTGGCAAACTGTAGGCAGGAGGAAATGGGGAAATTCAGAAGGGTTTTTAGGCAAGTGAGTAAAATGGTGAGATCCATGATTTCTGCCAAGGTTAATCATTCACATATCTATTAATTTTGCTTTAGCCAAATAATATACTTTGAATCTTTGCCTACCAACCTTAA
This sequence comes from Bos javanicus, assembly GCF_032452875.1. NCBI lineage: Eukaryota > Metazoa > Chordata > Mammalia > Artiodactyla > Bovidae > Bos > Bos javanicus. The sequence continues at coordinate 27,658,349 of NC_083887.1, read as the reverse complement.
AATTCATTTTGATAACAAGGAAAACCAAGCAAGAGACCATAGATGACTGTGGTTCACAGCCATGACCACTACTAGAAAAACATCTTAAAGAACATCATAAGAGTGTCCACATTCAAGAATTAAGAGCCAGACTATTCCATTCTCAACACTTAATTCAAAACTTTACAATTCATTTCTTTTCTAGAATCACTTTCCACGTAAAATCAGAACAGTTCTTTAAAGATCTTCACAATTTAGCAGCTTTTGAAATTTGACTATGGCATTTATTTATTGCAGGGAAAGGTTGGTCATGAGGTAATTTTAATGTTCATGCCTAGAATTTCATGTGACTAATTTAAAGGTCATACTTCTTAGCTGTTATGAATAATTTTTCCATGGATCTTTTGACATTGTAAAATGAAATATAATCTTATAACACTTTAAAATGCCTTTACCCTGGAGATTTTATTTCATACCATGGGCAGTTTCACATCTTGAAAGTATGGAATTTTAAGCCCAATTCTTAGAAGAAAATTAGCAAATATTGTGAAGTTGATTATAGTGTTATTACCCAACATGAATAGCATGCAAACTCTCTGAAGTAGCATATATGAAGCAAAGACTACTAAATTCAAGGCACTGGGGAAAAACCCAAAATACAATCATCTCTGAATCTTAATCAGAACCCTTAAAGAAGACATATTTAATAGTAAAAAATAAACTTCAAAGGATATATACATAATTATAAAAAGAAAAACAGACATTCTATGTTTAGTATTCATATATAAATCAATACAATTTCAAACTGCTAAAAATATGTTATCACATTTTCTATTGTTTTTATGCACAGAGTTTAAAGGGCTTCCCTGATGGCTCAGATGTTAAAGAATCTGCCTGCAATGCAGGAGACCTGGGTTCAGTCCCTGGGTTGGAAAGATCCCTTGGAGGAGGGCATGGCAACCCAATCCAGTATTCTTTCCCGGAGAATCCCTATGGACAGAAGAGCCTGGTAGGCTACAGTCTATGGGGTTGCAAAGAGTCAGACACGACTGAGTGACTAAACACAGCACAACACATAGAGTTTAAAAAAAAGAGAGACAAACGGATATGAAAGGAACCTCTCATCAAAATACACGAACACTGTAGTTTTCTAGGCACCACAAGATGCATGGCATTCTGGCTGCAGCACTGAAATCAGAAAATGTCAGTGTCTAATATCTTTTAGATGACATGTTAAATTGAAGTTTTCTAGAGATTAGAGATTGCATGGTAAATCTGGTAAACAGAAGAATTCATAAATCTAGAGTCCTGAAAAATGTCTTCAAAACTCTTCTTATCCCCTCCCTAAAACAAAGACCTCAATCTAATATAAATTAGCAAAGATATTTTCTGTTCAAAAAGCTGACAAGAGATTATTAGATATTTAGCATTGTAATACACATTATAATCTGCAAGTTATGGAATGCTACAGTTTCACGGTTAAAATAAAGTTCACTTTTGCTTCTTTTCACTGCATAGTGAATCGACGTGGATTTGTTTTACCCTATAGAATCTGGAAATTTGCAGTATGACAGGAAAGTATGAAAGAATATTGATTAAAAGAGAATGTGAAGCAGTTAATTTGAAGTTGTAGGACTCTTAACAATAATCTTCTTAAATGCATAATTTTCTTCCTTTATCTTACAAAACAAGGTCAAATTATGCTCACGCAATATTTTTTTAAAAGATTAGAAAATAAAATATTTAGATTGATAGTCAAAAAAAAAAAAAACTTTTTTCATTTAGGACCACAGTTTAGTTTTAATGCATTTAATTGGCTTAGTTAAATGTATAGGAAAGAAATAATAAAAAATAATAATTCTAACCTAGAAAAATTAATTCTGTTATAATAAGGAAGTCTGTGCTATTAGTAACTTTGAGACAATTATTATTAATGCTAAAAAAGATTTGCATTTCAATTAGTAAAAACACTCAATGAATTATTGCAAAATATTTGTCTCAGGTCTCCATTTTCAGCAAAATGTGTGTCAATACAGATTGCCTAAAATTTTGAATGAAGCTGAACTATTTTTCAAAAGTTTGCTGGAAAAAATTACTATTCATTGGAAGAACTGATGTTGAAGCTGAAGCTCCATGACTTTGACCACTTGATGCCAAGAACCAACTCATTGGAGAAGACCCTGATGCTGGGAAAGATTGAGGGCAGGAGCAGAAAGGGGTGACAGAAGATGAGATGGTTGGATGGTATCACCTACTCAGTGGACATGAGTTTGAATAAACTCCAGGAGATAGTGAAGGACAGGAAAGTCTGGTGTGCTGCAGTCCATGGGGTAACAAAGAGTTGGACACAACTTAGTGACTGAACAACATTGCTAGAGATGGTAGGAAAATCAGGAATGTCCTCCAAGACCAGAAGCAATGAAAAAGCTCAAATTCAAAAGGACAAGTCATTTTGGAACATCTTCTGGGGGCATGTGATAAGCCCTAGTGTCTCTGAACTCTATTTTTAATAGGCACCATAGTGGTCAGAAGACAAACCCAGGACTCATGAATGGAGAGATTAAAACAGAGACTTCTGCATAAAGTTAGGATCCCCAAAGGTAATACTTTCTCTGGGAAAACTAGGAAAAAACCTTCCTCACAGAGGGATATGGAGGGAAGTTTTGTTTGGCTGATCTTGGCTCCAAGTGGAAGAAAAATAATGAAATTCTTCCCAAAAAATGCCCACTAACAGAGCCCTTATTTAGGCCTGCCTCCAGAATTCTTTCATCCTCAGAATCTGAAAACTCTGAATTAGGATGATAGTAGTCCTGGGTCAACAGTCATTAAGTGCATGGAGGAAACACACACAACTACTTTCTGGGAAAAAATGATATCAGTCCTGGTCGTGAGGAATTCTCACAGATAAAATTACAAAGAACACCAATTTAGAAATGAACGTTGCAGAACAAATGAGAAAACATCAACAGATATAGCAACTGCAAAAACATTCCCACAAAAACTGTGAATACAATGATCAGAAACAGAATGTGAAAGAAATACTTGATATCTTTAAAGAAATTAAAAGTGAGAGAATCAAAAGTCTGATTAAAGAACAAGAGATTGTAACAAAAAATATCAGGGTAGATTAGAAAAGGATCAAAGAAAAACAAACATAAATAGGACTACTAGAATGAAAGAATACAGTAATTTAAATTGAGAATATATATATAAGAGATAGGTTAGTCAGCAGATTACACATAGTTGACAACAATTAGTGAAGTAGAAGAAACATTAAAAAGTAACCCCAAAAATAGCACAGATAAGCAAAAAAATATATTTATTTAATGTAGCCATCCTGCAAATACAAGGTGATCTAAAATTTAAAATCCTTTGATAATCTGCTAACTTACAACTTTAAAAAAGATTAAAGTCAGTTCACAGAACTAGTTATCATTAACATGAAAATATTGTTTTTGATTGTTAAAAGTGATTGCTATTTTGAATAAAATAATGGTTACAGAAAATTCATCTTTTATAAATAATATTAAACCATGGACCTAAGAAACACAATGAATCCAGAGTAAACAGACAACTACAAAACAGAAATCTCACAACCAAAAAAAATTCCTTTTATATAAAGTCAACTTTTTGTAAAATTAATTTCATGTAAATTAATAGAAATGGTACATTTTTAAAATTTTAATATATCTTATATCATACATTATATTTATAAGGAACTTTGAGACCAAATTAATTTTTTAAAATTCCCAGATATTTTGAAATCTGTTTGAATGAAAGCAGAGTAGTAATGATTAAATTCAATCAATTTCATATTCAAAATCTGTGTATCAATATAAATGCTATGCACTTGTGTATTCATTTTGTTATTCAGTCCTAAAGCAATTTTAAAATTGAGAATTTAAGTATATGATACAGAAAATATTATTTTTAAAAATTATAATTAAATTTTAAATCATTCAACACTATACACATTATACTTTTATATGAAAGAAAGAAATGATCATTAAATATGACTAGTCTTCAATTAGTCAATCCACATATATTAATATTAAGCCATTGTGTGCTGAGTATACTCTGTGGAGGACACATGCAATAGAGATTTATATTTAATTGAAAAGACAAGAGTGCAAAACTTTTTTTTTTAGAAATTAAAGAATATAAAGGAAAACACACAGTAAATGATAAAGTGTGAGCAAAAAAAAAAACAACACAAAATCAAAGATGCAATATGAGTACAGATGCCTCTCCATACCATGTCGAAAGGTTTTCGTATCCTGAGAATCAATCAACAGTGCATCAAGAAGATTTGGGGGAAAATTGCAGAGAATTCCCAAAGAAAAGCTTGAATTTGTCACATCTTTGACAACTGTTAACATAGCAATTACACTGTCTTTACAACTATTTGCATTTATACTGTATTAGGTATTATAAGTAAACTAGAGATGAGTATCCAGGAGAAGGGGTATTAGTTAGATGAAAACACTATGCCATTTTATATAAAGGACATGAGCATTTTATATAAAGGATGTCAGCTGAAAAATTGATGCTTTTGAACTGTGGTGTTGGAGAAGACTCTTGAGAGTCTTGGACTGCAAGGAGATCCAACCAGTCAATCCTAAAGGAAATCAGTCCTGAATACTCATTGGAAGGACTGATGCTGAAGCTGAAACTCCAATACTTTGGCCACTTGATACAAAGAACTGACTCATTCAAAAAGACACTGATGCTTGGAAAGACTGAAGGCAGGAGGAAAAGGGGATGACAGAGGATGAGATGGTTGGGTGGCATCACCAACTCTATGGACATGAGTTTGAGTAAGCTCTGGGAGTTCACAATGGACAGGGAAGCCTAGCATCCTGCAATCCATGGGGTTGCAAAGAGTTGAACATGACAGAATGACTGAACTGAACTAAGCACGCATTGGTGAATTTTGATAATCATGGGGCTCCTAGAACTAAGCCTTCCTGAAGCTTCTGAGGGATGATTTGTTTCAGTAAACCATTACAATTTCATCAAATAGATTCAAAACTGTTTAAACTAAGGAAACCCCTTCTTTTAAATATTCAAATTAATTTTTGAATTTATTTTAAATTTATTCACTACTTTAAACCCTTTGCAAGTACGCACACATTCATATTCTTTCTTCCTCTCCCTCTCCCTCTCTGTCTCTCCCTTTCTCTCTCTTCTATATAGATAAATTTAATTACATGGTTATTTTTTAAAAGTATAGTATGCATGTCTTAAGGGCTTCCCTGATGACTCAGATGGTAAAGAATTTGCCTGCAATGGGGGAGGGCTCAATTCCTGCATCGTAAAATCCCCTGGAAAACAGAATGACAACCTGCTCCAGTATTCTTGCCTGGAGAATCCCATGGACAGAAGAGCCTGGAGAGCTATAGTCCATGGTATTGCAAAGAGTCTGACGTGACTGAGCAGCTAAAAATTTCACTTTCACTTCATAAATGGCTTAAAGACTAATGCTAAAACTATTTAAGATCAACACATAATGCTAAACAAAAACATCCTTATTTTAGCTTTCTAGTTGACAAATATTTATTAGATAAATTATTGACCAAAAAAGTCAAGATAAATTCTTATGAAACTAAAAATTACAACATTATTTTTACTTCCAAAAATTGTAATACTGCAATTGTTTTTAAAAGTATTATATATTAATAGGTATTATTTTAAATTGATTTGCCCCTATATTTACTTTGCTACAAAATAACTATCATGGATGGCATAATTTATCTCCCAATAATGGTGCAGATTCATGAAAAAAAAAAAAAAGAGTGGTTTTTTAATTTCTGTTTTAATTATTTATTTTATAGCAGTAATAAGCATGTATATTAGATCAGTGTTCTGAGCCCTATATGCTTTAAAAACTGAACACTTTTTTAAAACATAGGTTATAAAGAACAATAGTGATATACATGAAATACAACATCATTTATATCACTTTCTTAAATCTTTCAGTCCTGGCAGAGACCACAATTAATTCAGAACTTCTCATTTATTTCCTATCAAAGATTTGGCTACAATACAATAAAAAATAGCAAAATCCAATTTTTTTTCAAACTCTTGATGAAAGTATAGATGCTGAAGCCAAAACTGAAAATGACTATAAACTAGCTGACCTGTTTATTCCAGAAATAGTCACCATTCAGTCGCACTAGCCATGACAGATCAACACCTTGAAGATTTATTAAATGCACCAGTTTATGATCAGTAAATGTTTGCTTTATGTAGACTCTTTGAATACTACAAATTACCAACTACAGATATTTTTTAAGTAAAATTTTTTCTTGGGTTTACCATTGCACCACCTGAGAAACCCTATGGAATAAATGTAAATTGACAAATTGTAAATTAAAATTCTTTCCCAATTCTGAAAATTGTGGGCAGAAAAGGAGGCAAAGTATAGAGTGGCTAAAATTAATATAGTTTATTTGAATGTAGGGATCTCCCTGGTAGTTCAGTGGCAAAAAATCCGTCTGCCAATGCAGGAGACACAGGAGACTTGGGTTTGATCCCTGGGTCAGAAAGATCCCCTGGAGAAAGAAATAGAAACCCACTCTAGTATTCTTGCCTGGGAATATTGGACAGCAGTCTGGAGGGTTATAATCCATGGGGTCGCATAAGAGTCAGACATGACTTAGAGAATAGACAACAATTTGTAGAGATTAATTTGAAAACACTTCAAGTTCAGAATACTGTAGTACCTCACAAAATAGGCATGGAGTATATATTTAAGTGTGAGACAGACAGGTGGGGAACTTCAGTCCTACCGTTGATGGACTTGCATATCCACAGGATGGGTCCTCAGAACAGAAGCGGTGTCCAGGGAACAGAAAGGAAAAAGTAAGGGTGATAAAGAAAACAAAAATATTTACATTTGTAGGAACTAGACTGCTTGATGAACAGAAAGAAAAGCTCTTGAAAATAAGGCTTAATATATAGTGTTTAAAGTTATGAGGAAAGAGTAAACAGTACTTTTCTAGTTTCTAGAAAAGGATAAATAGTAAATGACAAATGTCTTATTTATTTTATAATATCTGTAGCACAAACTAAAGTGAAACAACTGTAATGGAGGGTAGGAAAAAAAAACAACAACAAAGTTTTCTTCATTTCCAGACCAAATGCCAACATTAAAACAACATTAAGTACATATAAATGAAGGTAGTTTGGCTCAGACAGGCTGGTAAATATAACATTTAAGTGAAAAAGGCACCAAAATGTTTCCTTCTCTACTAAAACCCCAAAGAAATTTAATTTAAACTTAATTAGAGTTTTAAGTAGAACATTACACATTAATTATCCAGTCTCCAAGGACATGCAAAATAATGTCCTTTTGCAGGAAGTTGGTTCAGCATTGACTAGTTGCCAACTGTCAAACTAAGGAATTTCTAAAGAGAATTGAATGCAGAGGTTTAAAAAGGTAGAGGAATTAAGATAATATATACATGTATAAATAATTGGTAAGCTCTTGTTATAATTCTCTGTGAAACTATACATTTAAAATGAGAGAAGCATAGTGCAAATGGGAAAGTTTTCATTTAAATCTTTTAAAGATAAGAAAATATATTATCATCTTACATAAATTGTCACTTTTTTAAGAAAAATAACTTTAATTTAAAAATTCAAGTTGAGATATATGTCCTTACAATCCACAAATCTTTTATCATTTATTTATGAATGTTTATTCTTTCAAATAAATGATGAATCTGTAAATTAAATATCCAAATGGTGAATAATGGTACCTAAATGAATTTATAGGAATTTCTTATATGCAAAATATGTCATTAATATTTATTATCTTCAAATTGTACATGTACACAATACAAGTAACTGAACACAGGAAATCAGCATGCCTAAGAGTTTGATGTGGATTATGAGCCAGACATTGGCCAGTCTTCAACAAATGAGAAACTTTAATCAAAGCTCCTGACCAAACACCATTAACTGTTTGAATAGGAACTGAAGTAAACTTCCATTGGGAGAATTTCATGCTACCTGAAATTTTCACTCTTAAAAAAGTAACAAAGTTGTAATCTCCCTCCATCTTCCAATGGTATTTACATATTGCTATGTGTGTACAGTTTCAAAATATGAATTTTACATGTAAGTGTAAAACTATATTCAAATTAAACATTTAAGAATAACAAAATAGTTTGTTTTTAAACTGTATTACCATTCCTCATGTTCATTCTGCTTCTTTTCCTATAACCAGTCATTTTAAAATGCTTGAGACATAACCCTTTATTTAAATGCATTCTTAGAAGATGTATATTGTGGGTTTGCACTCACATATTTTAAATTTATAAACGTATTTTCTCCATAATTCCTTCTGCTTCTTACTTTGTTTTAATATAACATATTTTCAGGGTCTATAAATTTCCTGTTACATTTCAACTGAGGTAGCCAGCTCCCAGGATGGCCCCCAATGATTCACACTTCTTGATGAGAATGTTCATGTTTGATCACCTCCCACTGCCAATCAGCGCTGGCTGTGTGTGTGACCAATAGGATGAAGTAGATAAGAGGCCATGTGACTTCTGTGGCTAGGTCATGAAAAGCAATATGGCTTCAGCCTGATTCCTTCTCTCTTAGGATCCGTGCCCAGGAAACACATGGAGGAGGAAACCCAAGTCAAAGGGAGAGGTCACATATAGACAATCTAGTGAACAGACCCAGCCCAAGTCTTAGCTAACTGCCATCTTAAAAGGTCAAAAAATATAGTCAGTTTTCAGATAATTCCAGTTTCTAAGTAGCTCCAGCTGAGGCCAAATGGAACGAGATGAGTCATCCCCATTAAATTGCAGACCTATGTTACTTTGGAGTTCTGAGAAGTAAGTACCAAGCAGAGATCAGATGTTCAAGAAATTTGTTCTGAAAAATGCTTGTGAAGGACAAAGCTGGGTGGGGCAGGGGGAGCGGACGGCGAAAAGTCTTCAGATTATGATGTAAGTGTAACACTTTTGATAAGAAAGAGGGAAGAAAGGAGAGTTGGTTAAAAAGAATTTCAGACTACACTGAATTTCTAAAAAATCTTGACTAGGCTGATGGGGACTTCCTAGGAAAATGTTGCCCATAAAGGAGTCCAATATTAGGCCAAAATATTGTAATGCTTTTGCCACGCTCAGTCACTGGCTAGGCGGTGCCCTGGGAGAAGATGGCCATGGCATGAACACCATAGCAGATTCAATGGTATGGTAACTGGAGTTTGTCACTTAGCGGTGCTCCACACTGAAGCTTCTCTCCACCATCTACTCCATTCAATGCACAGAGCCACTTTTCTATGAATCTTTGGGTAGTAGGTCCCTTCTACCAAGAGGACGTTCCTTCTTAAAAAGGTTTTATTTCATTGGCTCTGATGGTGCTATATACCAGTGATTTTCTCTGGCTATTCCCCAGTATCCTTGGCCGATGTAGTTATTTCTCCAGTTTTTTAGTACCAACCCCACTTTTCACATTTTTTTGTTGTTTGTTTTACTTTCTCACATGTAGAAAATCATTGCATGCCTGGTAAATGAAGACAAGTGCATTACCAGCTTACATCTTTTATAAGCTCTCCTCTCTCAATTCAATTTAATGCTTACAATTTTTCTTCCAAAGACTGGGTTTTTCTGGACTTGAGGCTCATCTAACTTCTTAAAGACATTTTTACTTAATGTAAAGAAGACAATAGATAACACACAATACTTTTAGACAAAGATCATATTAGGAAAAGAGCTAAAACTGAAACACAATCCTCTCATTCAAATTCTTAAAGCAATTTAGATGTTCTGACTAGGATACCAGTCTATGTTTTCAATGATGAGTGTGAGGAAATGTTTGTAAGTATTTATATTCAATATGTGGTTAAGAGTTCAGATAACTAGAGATACAGACTATTTGCAGTATTAGGTGACTCACTGATGACTCATCCACATGAGAAGAGAACATGTTTTTATTTGGACCTAAAAGGAAATATGAGTGGGATATGGCTGTCAAGAGAATTTGAATTTCTTGAGAGTGTAGGTAGAACAATGCTTTCAAACCCAGAAAGAAAATACTATGTACATCTAAAAATATGAGACCACAGGGAAAAAGAAAGATTGATCTGAAAAATAAGACTAAATGAGTGTTCTGTCATAAAAGTAAACACAAGAGAGATTATATAATGAATTATGCCAAAAGTTTGAGAAAATACCATTTTACTTTCACATGGAAAGTGGGGAAGGGATGACCCTAAATCTTCCTTGATTTTTATGACTGATTTAATTATCACTCAAATAACTTTTTGATGTATAGAAAATAGTAAGATAAAGTATATGTCAATAGTTACATTTTGTTAGTAAAGAACATTTTCATATTGTATTAACATATTGTATTTTCATATTGTATTAACATCAAACAGTAGCTCTATAAGAATGCCAAACATGGGGTGGGGGAGGGGCAGAAATTGGTTGTCTTTGGATCCCTGTTAATATTTGTTCCCGAGTCTATGCTACCTAATAAGAATGCACCACCACCTTGTGGAAATCCCTTCCAACTACAAACACATGATCCCAAGATCCAGATGGATTCAAGGAACAAATTATCAGATCAACCTATTTCATTTTCATTTCATTTAGTTTGACTATTGGTTCTACGTGGGCTTCTCAGTGATGAAGTGATAAGGAATCCACTGGCAATGGAGGAGATGCAAGAGACTCAGGTTTATATCCTGGGTTGAGAAGATCCCCTGGAGTAGAAAATGACAATCCTCTCCAGTATTTTTGCCTGGACACTTCATCAGACAGAGGAGCCTGCCAGGCCACAGTCGATAGGGTTGAAATGAGGTGGACAGGACTAAGCAGCTGAGCACAGCACAGCATAGTATTGTTTTTATGTGGCTTACAACAAAATCTTAGTCTCTCAACCCAGCCTCTCTCTTCAACTCTAGTACTATCTTTCCAATTGTTTGGTTCAATTTCCCACTTGATAGCTTTACTTCCACTTAAAATACCATAACTTCCAAACAAAATTCTTCAAAATAGTTCTACTTAAATGTATGGACAGTCATATAAGCAGTGTTCAATCATCCAGGTTAAAAACGTTGGCCTTCTTTGACTTATTCTTCACCTTGAAGTTAACCATCAAGTTCTGTTTGTTCTAACCCTAAATGTTTTTCCCTATTTGTTCTCTTCTTTTTATCTCTATCGACAAAAATCCTAGATTATGCCTTCAAATTTGCATACCTAAACCATTATACATGCTAAGTCACTTCAGTCATGTCCGCCTCTGTGACGCTATGGACTATAGCCCACCAGGCTCCTCTGTCCACGGAATTTTCCAGGCAAGAATACTGGAGTGGGTTGTATTTCCTTCTCCAAGGAATCCTCCCAACCCAGGGACTGAACCCAAGGCTCTTACATCTCCTGTATTGGCAGGTGGGTTCTTTACCACTAGTGCCACCTGGGAAGCCCAGCTAAACTTGGAACGATCAACAGTCTTATAACCAGTATATATGCTTCTAATGATGGGACCTAGATCATGGCATCTGGTCCCATTATTTCATGGCAAATAGAAAGGGAAAAAGTGGAAACAGTGGCAGACTTTATCTTTTTGGGCTCCAAAATCACTGTGTTCAGTGACTGCAGCCACAAAATTAAAAGACATTTGCTTCTTGGAAGAAAAGCTATGACAAACATAGACAGCGTATTAAAAAGCAAAGACATCACTTTGCCAACAAAGGTCCATATAGTCAAAGCTATGGTTTTTCCAGTAGTCATATACAGATATGAGAGCTGGACCATAAAGAAATCAGAGCACTGAAGAATGGATGGCTTCAAACTGTGGTGCCAGAGAAGACTCTTGAGAGTCCTTTGAATAGCAAGATCACACCAGTCAATCCTAAAGGAAATCCTCCCTGAATATTCATTGAAGGACTGATGCTGAAGCTGAAGCTCCAATACTTTGGCCACCTGATGTGAAGAGCCAACTGTCTGGAAAAGACCCTGTTGCTGGCAAAGGTTGAGGGCAGAAGGAGAAGAAGGTGACAGAGGATGAGATGGTTGGATGGCATCACCAACTCAATGGATTTGAATCTGAACAAACTCCAGAAGATAGTGAAGGACAGGGACAGGAAAGCCTGGCATGCTGCAGTTCATGGGGTTGCAAAGAGTCTGACGTGACTTGACTGAACAACAGCAGTGCTTTCGGTGTCTCCTTTCCCCCCACCACCACTATAAATACTGTATCTCTCTCCTGTGAAACTTTACTTGGTCTATTTAGATTCTATGGCCTCCAATACACTTATTAATGTCTAGACATTCCCTGACTTCTTTCACAACACTGTGCTGAATACTGATGTTCCAACCATAATCTCTACTATGTCCCAAATGTGCTCTCGTATTTTCCTCCCTCAATTTCTATGCTCACACTCTCTCAGGCATGCCCCTTCTACCACATCCAGAAGTCAGAATTTTTGTGTTTGCATATTCTCACAGTGAAGTTTAGCAAACTTAAAGATTTTTGACAGAAAAATTCTTTTACCCACTCTGAAAAATATTACAACCAGATTTTAAAGAGATACACATGCAGTAATGACTACTGACTTGACAAGTTAGGTAGCTAAATCCAGACTGGTAATCAGTGGCATTAAAAAAGCTGATATATGAAGGAAGAGAATCTGTCCTCTCCTATTTTAATTTTTATCTATGTAACTTGCTATGTGGCTTTTTTTCCTATTGTATTAAATCCTAAACAATTTTTTAACTTAGAGTTTAGAAGGCATTTTGATCTTCCTGTTTTATTTGCTAGCCCAAATTGCCTTACTAACCTTGCATTTTAATCAAATGAATTTTATGCTTTTTCAAGAGAATAATGTGTATAACTTTAGCTTTCAATGGATAACTTTCTTGTACTTGGCAATATAGTTTAGGATGATTTGGGAGTATGGAGTAATAACTAGAACTGGGTATATCTTTAGAATCAGATCAGATCAGAATTGTAATAGTTTTTCAAGAGATTTGGTAGGATTGGGAGGAAGCAAGATAGATTACCTTTTAAGTAAGATATACTAGAGAACGGATGAGATGAGTGGTATTCAAAAGATTATTAAACAGAGGAGACAGACTTTGGTCAAGTTTTTTTAAGCAGCACCAGGGAGAGCTCCCTGCATATGTTAGCCCCTGTTTGAAGGAAACTAATGGTCTGCTCTTTTACTGCTGGCAGCTAGAAACTTTTCATATGGACTTGATTCCCAATCGTAGTCTATGTGACAGCATAGGTCTCAGGCTTGTTAAGTCAGATCCCAATCCTCAGTCGATGAGGCTCCACACTCATATACCTAAAAATTATTGGGATACATTCAGTACAGATCAACTGGGAGTTCAGGCTACAGGATTAATTTTGGTGGAAAGCGATTCTCCTAAAATCTCAAGATCTTCTTAGTCAAAGGTTTTTTTCTCCACCATATAATTATCCTGGAGAAATGGGATGAAAAACATCACCTTGCCCAAGATCATACCTCCCTTGACCCCAAGTCCCAGGGCAGCCTAAAGCCCTAGTTCATACAGGGTTATAAAAACCAAAAGTCTCTTTTCCCAATTTTGCATAACTCTGAAGGGCCATTAAAGCTTCAAGTCCATCATGGGGTCACCTGAAAGCTTGTTGGGATTATACTATAACCCAACTTCTTATTCAGTCCAATCCTGGTTCGTTTCCTTTTCCCAGAAGTGTGAATAAATTCCCATCCTGGCAGGAATAATTAACCCAGACCATAAGGAGAAGGTGTGGATGCTGTTACACAATGGAGAGGGGAAGGACATGAATATATTTAGCATTTAGGTTGTCAACTGGGATGTGCATGACACAAGAGCAGCAGCCTCAAAAGAGCACAGTAGCAGGACCTTGCACCCCTCAGATGAGGGTCTTGCCACCCCACCAGATAAGCCATCTAGACCAGCAGCATTTCCAAGGATGAAGCAAATCTAGATAATAGAGGAAGGAGATGCTGAGCATCGGTTGCACCCTTTAGAGGCTGGAGATCAACTAAACTTTCTCTTATTTATTCTGCTGAAGAAAAGAGGCCCATCAGAACCCTGAAGGAGCTGCTCTCAATTTGTCCTGTAAAGCAAGTGGAGACAAGTAGCTCAAGGTTGGACTGTGAGAGATGCTGTGCTGTCCTATTCAAATCCCCCTTTGGGGCCTGAAGAGATGATTCTCCAGCTGCTGGGAAGTCTGTTGAAAGCTTTTAAATCTGTTCTCAGCCCTTTGCAGAATTATCATAAGCTTAAGAGAGCCAGAGAGCTGTTGTGGCTCTCAGAGCAGCCCATACCCAGTGACTAGTAAATATGAGACAATCTTGAAGGACCATCCCAGCTTCAACCATGAAGTTGGCTAAGACCTTTGTTGCACTTACATCACAACCCAAATTCTCTTCCTACTTAATTCTGTTTCCTTACTTTTTTCAAAAAACACACTATTCAACTTCCTACACACTAAATTTCCATTTCAAAGTCTGCTTTCCAGGAGGTTCAATCTGATATCTACAACAGTAGGTGAATTAGATACCTCTGAAAACAATATAAACTTTTGCTAATAGTTAAAAAAATATCACCTTCATGGTTTGTGAAGGAAATAACCCTTATATTATGTGTGCTCAACCATATCAATGTGATCGATTGATGGAAAGGTATAAATTTTCTAGAGTTGTCCTCACTTTTGTCCAGCAGGAATGTAGATATACATATTTCAAAACATTTTTAAATGTTGCAAAGATATCTTAATACTGAAGAGAACTAAAGTTATAAATCCGTAATGTTCATATCCCATAAGCATAGCCAAAAATTACATCATATATATAAATTAATTTTCAATCAAAATATCCCAGGTTTCAGTTTCAGGAGGATCATTACTCAAGGAGAATAAACTCTCTATTATTCATCATGATCAAGAAAAGGAATGTGTCGATTAATTACAGTCTTTTTAATAGAGATTCCATGTGCATTATGTTTGAATTACCAATTTTCAAATAATTCAACACATGATATACATTTAAGATCCAACTGACTAAAAATAATCTAACTTTTTTTAACAATGTAAAAATCATTTTAGGATCTTGTTACATCACATTATATCAGTATCGACATTGTCATTTAGAATTGCAGGAATGACTACTAATGGAGACTTCTGCTGTTGAATTCCAGAATAATTATTATACTGTTACAGTTTCAACTCATGTTGTAGTTGCAAAGACCACCAGAGACCATCATGCTATCCCTTAACTGTATCTCAGAGTTGAAAAGGAATAGATTAAGCATACATTTAGCTTTCAAGTTATAAACTAGTTGGTCATGATGTGTGACTTAAGAGTAAATGGGGAGAAAAAGTGAACAGTAGTAGTAAGCAAATGCAAAAATATGATAGACCACTGTTAAGAAACACGTGTACCTATCCTGTCGGCTCCATGGAAATAATTGGCAACATGAAGCTCCTGCATTAAAATCTTTGCTCAAGAAAGAAGACAGGGTTGCTCTGATACATTTCCTATGAACAACTACAATTCACTTTATGAATACATCTGACATGCACTCACTATCATTTCAGGGCTTACTCTACCTTGTTGTCAAGGAAACAGACAGCAGGCTCACTTAGGAAGTAGTGAAAAGAAATCCGTAAAAGAAGAGAAGTATATCATGTGTTGCAGGAGTAAGAGCTCCCTTCTCTGAAGGGGACCTTGATAGGTTTCCAATGTTAATGAATAGAACCCAAACTCACTGCAAAACATGAAATCTGAGCATGACAGAAAAGATGTTATGAAATGCTTGCAGAGGGCAGAAAATTAATAAAGGTGAATTGGCTTTATATTTACAGAGAGATTTTTTTACATAATACACTCATTATACTCAACATAAGGTATGCTATCTACATTTGAAAATTAATAAACTGGTTGAATTTAGTAAGTTAGCCATTATCTTTAAATTAGTTACTATAAACAAGGATATAAGCAGTTGACCAAATGTAACTAATTTATTTCAAGTTATAAAGTCACCTGCTTGGGGGAATATGATTTTGTTAAAGCCAATACATTGAAATGATTGAGACCTCAGCTTCTAAGTCAAATATCCTCGTAATGAAATTGCAGCTAACTACCAAAGGAATAAAAAACGATGGTACCTTCAGAGGGGTTTAAATAAGAATTACTGAAAGGATTCTTTGCAGAGGTGTGGGAAAGTTGAAAGGAACAACAAGGTATAAATTTATACTGAAGAATTCAGGGACGTGCAAAAAATGGAAATCCATTGCTAACCTCAAGAACTCAAGAAAAGAATTACCAGAATTTGATGATCACCCATCAGGAACTATAACTGTATGGAAAACAGACTGCTGTAGCCAGGCAGGAAGGGAGCAGGGTGGCTATAGTATAGGGAAAAATACCACCACTCTCATCTTATTTCACCCTTAAATACTCTGCTGAGATCTCCCTTAAGTTGAAGCCTACCAGAAGTCAAAAAAGAAAAAAAAGAAAAAAGAGAGAGAGAGAGAAAGAGAGCCTGATGTGATTTAATAGTTCAACCTTATAGAGCAGGGTAGAGGAAAGCAGAAAATTGATCTAAGAAAGCAAAATATAAAATGATAGTGAACATATCAGCATGTTAATTATATTACCTGAGACATATTACTTATGTTTCTGTTTCATCATCTTGGGAAGTTGAAAACTTGGAAGAGATTCAAAGCATAAAGACCTAAATATATACAACAGTGTTAACACTAAATGAAGCATTAGTTTAACACTTTTTTTTGCAGTCTTCCAAAACTTACTTTTCAAATTATGAAAAGCAATTCTTAGTTGTCCCATGTATAACACAGTCTCTAGATTTAATCTCTTAATAGCAGAAATAGCAGCTTCTTTCACATTCATAGCTAGTTGGGGGCCTTTGATCTGAACACAGAAAATGGCTCCCCAAAGATGTCGTTGTTCAGTCGCTCAGTCATGTCTGACTCTTTGCGACCCCATGGACTGCAGCACGTCAGGCCTCCCTGTCCTTCCCTGTCTCCTGGAGTCTGCTCAAACTCATGTCCACTGAGTCGGTGATACTATCTAACCAAAGATGCTCAAGTCTGAATTCTTAAAACCTGTGAATATGTTACCTTATACTGCAAAGGAACTTCACACCTGGGATTAAGTTAAGAATTTTAAAATGAAGAGATTGTCCTGGATTATCTAAATGCTCCCAAAGTAACCACAAAGTTCCTGAGGAGAGGGAGGCAATAGGGTCAAAGTGCCAGAAGGAAATAAAAAGACAGAAGTAGAGGTTTGAGTGATTTGAGTAAGGGATGATGAATCAAAGAATGTGTGTGGTCTCTAGAAGCTGGAAAAGGCAAGGAAATGGATTCTCCTCTGGAGCCTGCAGAAGGAATACAGCCCTGCAGACACCTTACATTTAGAACGTTAGCTGAAGAACTATAAGATAATACATCTGTGTGATTTTAAGGCACTGTTTGTGGCCATTTGCTACAGCAGAAATAAGAAACTAATACAGAGTTTCTGTTCTTTCTTTCTGATGCCCCAGATCCATTTTCCACCCCTTCCTGTTTGGGTCTGTGCCACAGGAGGCTAACCTTTGGCTTCTACCTGAGATCAGTGAATGGGAGGAGGCATTGGCCTGGCGGGGTTGGGCTGGAAGGCTGGCAGAGAGAAGTTAGAGTCCTTACCCCTCCCCTGCCTACTTGCTGCAGCTTTGGCCCTTGGGCCCCTACAGCCCACAGCTTAAGGCTCCTAGACCGAGGGCTGGTCACTCCCCACTGCTGCTAGACCCAAATGCTCTCCCACCCCTGTTGCTTCCCTTAGTCCTGTGCACACTTTCCTAAATCATTAATAACTATCCAGTTAAGCTCTTTGAGTGTGCCATTTCTTTGCTGCCAGTAAACTGTCTGGTTCAATACAGCATATCTTTTTCACACTATTCATTTAGACTCAGTTAGCAGAGTCTGAGGTGTTCAGAAAGAATACCAAGCATAAGAAAGTTTAAGACAGTATAATCATCTACTATAATTAAAATTTTAGTTTGCTCATCTTTTGAATTGAGTTATAACATGTCTGTCCCCCCTTTAGAAAAACTGAATCGTCCTTCACTAAAAATCCCAGTTATGATGGAGATTCATATTTATACAAAAAAATAATATTTACAAAAACCATTACAAAATACATCTTCACTTTCAAGTGTTGTAGGCACTTTTTAACAATAGACAAAGGCACAAAGAAGAGTAGAGAGCGATGCTTTTCATGAAATAATACAATTCACTGCAATATTGAAGGTCAGTCAGATATTACAGATCATTACAGGAATAAATAAATGGTAAATAGAATCTAAGAATTTAATTTTTTAAATGTATGTGCCCATCAGGAGCCCATTTATTTTGTTTATAGTCTATCAAAAGTATTATCATGGCTGCTTTTGGAAACTATATTAATGAAATGTCAAATATGTGGATTGATCAAAACTATTTTCTAAAACTTCTGAAGATTTGTTATAATATGGAAAATATACAAAATTCTTGATATCTAAATGCCACTTTAGATATCACTTTATATCTAGATTATTATGTATACACATATACATTTGGGCTTCCCGTGGCACAGTGGTAAAGAATCTGCTGTCAATGCAGGAGACACAGGCTTAATTCCTGCGAAGATCCCCTGGAGTAGGAAAGGGCAACCCACTCCAGTATTCTTGCCTGGGAAACTCCATGAACAAGGAGACCAGTGGGCTACAGTCTGTGGGGCCACAAAGAGTCAGACACAACTCAGCACAGCACAGCACATGTATACATTTAATTATATACACAAATTATATATATGATATACATACAAATATGATTAATACACATAATTATGCTTAAGTGAGAGCTGGTCAAAGTTCCCAGAAGAAGAAAATTTTGTCTGTACATGCTTGAATCACAAACATTCACCCTTTATTAAATTAGACAAATTAAAGAACCCTCTACCAGTCCCCCTCAAATTGGTCAAATAACCATATTTCATAGAAATCATGAAATTCTCTCTCCATTTGGCAAATATCAAGCCCTAAAAGATTAATTTGTGTTGTGCAGATAGACGATGAAAGATTATGGGAAATAAAGCCAAAGTTCCCCACCAGGTGGGCTTGAACTTTCTCATATCAATAAAAGTTGTTCTCAGTTACCATTTTGCTACAAAGTCTACCTCAACTAAACACAATCTTTCTACCTTATCCATGGATGAATGTTACAAAGGAGAAGAAAGGACTGCGGATGACTCAAGACAACTTACTGCTCCTGGAAATGCCACAGTCTTACATACAGAGACAACAGTGTCAGTTCTAAAAGTCTCACTGAAACAAAGATACAAGAACAGATTTCACTCTCTAGATAATGCATACTACAAAAAAAAAAAAGCCTCAAATCTAAGGATTGTGAAAATACAGAGCTAATTAAATATGCACACTAAGATTATACTTTTAGCATTTGCATTTAACTACAAAATAGGTTCCTATCTCTACAAGCATCAGATCAGATCAGTTGCTCAGTCGTGTCCGACTCTTTGCGACCCCATGAATTGCAGCACACCAGGCCTCCCTGTCCATCACCAACTCCCGGAGTTCATCCAGACTCACGTCCATTGAGTCAGTGATGCCATCCAGCCATCTCATCCTCTGTCGTCCCCTTCGCCTCCTGCCCCCAATCCCTCTCAGCATCGGAGTCTTTTCCAATGAGTCAACTCTTCACATGAGGTGGCCAAAGTACTGGAGTTTCAGCTTTAGCATCATTCCTTCCAAAGAACACCCAGGACTGATCTCCTTCAGAATGGACTGGTTGGATCTCCTTGCAGTCCAAGGGACTCTCAAGAGTCTTCTCCAACACCACAGTTCAAAAGCATCAATTCTTCGGTGCTCAGCTTTCTTCACAGTCCAACTCTCACATCCATACATGACCACAGGAAAAACCATAGCCTTGACTAGACGGACCTTTGTTGGCAAAGTAATGTCTCTGCTTTTGAATATGCTATCTAGGTTGGTCATAACTTTCCTTCCAAGGAGTAAGCGTCTTTTAATTTCATGGCTGCAGTCACCATCTGTAGTGATTTTGGAGCCCCAAAAAATAAAGTCTGACACTGTTTTCACTGTTTCCCCATCTATTTCCCATGAAGTGATGGGACCGTGATGGGAAATAGAACTTGAACAAAACTCAACCTTCAAAAAACTAAGATCATGGCATCGGGTCCCATCACTTCATGGCAAATAGAAGGCAAACAGTGTCAGGTTTTATTTTCCTGGGCTCCAAAAGCTTGCTCCTTGGAAGAAAAGCCATAACAAACCTAGACAGCATATTAAAAAGCAGAGACATCACTTTGCCAACAAAGGTCCATATAGTCAAAGTTATGGTATTTCCAGTAGTCACATATGGATATGAGAGTTGGATCATAAAGAAGGTTGGCCAGTTTCTCATATCAATGGATACGAGTTTGAGCAAACTCCAGGAGATAGTGAAGGGTAGGGAAGCCTGCTGTACTGCACTCCACGGGGTCACAAAGAGTTGGACATGACTTAGTAACTAAACAACAGCAATTATTATTAAGAACAGAAAAGATTCATACTTATAATATCATTCCTAATAGTATTACTATATACTACCAGTAATAATTATAGTAATAATAATGATATTTATACTGCCTTAACTACAGCACCTAAAGAGCCAAAATGCTTTCTATTAAATTAGAATTACTTTCAGATCCATTATCTCATTTTGTTCACATCAATCTGTGATACTCAAATATAATCTTTAATGACAGAGGTATGCATTGCAGTGAGTAGGAAAGAAAAACTAGATTTATTTATGACTCATTTATTTCTTGCAACTGAGGCTTACATTTTACCTTCCCTGTGAATAGACTTTTATGCATGCATGGCTTAATGAAATCCTAAGCAAATACCTTCAGAATGCTTTTACTGGGTTGGTGCTTGAAAACCAATAAAACATCATCTGGTATGGGGCTGCCTCAACTCATCAGGGTCATCAGTTGGGAGCATGCAGGTACATGACCAGCCAGACAGGAACAAATCTTGAATGGACAAGCCAGGGCTGAGATAACAGGATCTACTGAATGATCATCCAGATCACAATGTTGGGCACTGAAGCTCAATCAGGAACAGTGTGGGCATCCAAATGACCCCCACCGAGTTCAGAGCTTGCCAGGATGGCTCCTGAGGCATGTGGACCACAGTACCACAGGAAACGGAGGGTCAGGGAGCCTGATTCCTCCAGCTGTGTTTTTCTATCTCAAGATTGCTTTGGGTACTTGAGGTCTTTAGTGTTTCCATACGTACAATAGTCAAGACACGGAAGCAGCCTAAATGTACATCAACAGAGGAATGGATAACAAAGATGTGATACAATGGAATATTACTGAACCATAAAAAAAGAATAAAATAATGCCATTTGCAGCAACATGGATGAACCTAGAGCTGATCATACTAAGTGAAGTAAGTCAGAGAAAAAGACAAATGCCATATGATTTTGCTTATATGTGGAATCCAAAAAAAAATTATACAAATGATATTTACAAAACAGAAACGACTTAAGACTTCAAAAATAAACTTACAGTTGGTGGTACTTTAGTTGCTAAGTCATGTCTGACTCTTGCAACCCCGTGGACTGTAGCACACCAAGCGCCTATGTCCATGGGATTTCCCAAGCAAGAATACTAGAGTGGGTTGCTATTTCCTTCTCCAGGGGATCTTCCCAACCCAGAGATCAAACCCAGGTCTCTCTCATTGCAGGTGGATTCTTTACCAACTGCACCACCAGGGAAGCCCAAACTTATGGTTACCAAAGGGGAACAGGGGGGTAAATTAGGAACTGGTGCTTAATACGTATACAATAGCATATATAAAATACATTGTCAATGAGGACCTACTGAATAGCACAGGGAACTCTACTGAATACTCTATGATGACCTATATGGGAAGGGAATATGAAGAAGAATGGATATGTGTATATGTATGACTGAATCACCTTGCTGTATACTTGAAACTAACATAATATTGCAAATCAACTATATATTTCAGTATGGGCTTCCCTGGTGGTTCAGTGGCAAAGAATCTGCCTGCCAATGCAAGAGACATGTGTTCAGTCCCTAGGTCAGGAAGATGCAGCCCAGTCCAGTATTCTTGCCTGGGAACTTTCATGGACCAAGGAGCTTGGAAAGTTACAGTCCATGGGGTGAGAAGAGAATCTGGCAGTCTATAGTCCACGGGGCTGCAAAAGAGTCAGACACGACTTAGCAATTAAACAATAACTACTTCAATATAAAATTAAATTACATTTAAAAAGTGGAAGGTGTGCTAAAACTCAACTTGCTTCATCATTCTGCCTTCTCAAGAGACCACAAAGCTTATTCTCTTTTCCTTTGATTCACCAGGTAACCTGGATATGAAGCACCATATGAAGCAGATAGAATACCTGGTGGCAACAAGGACGAGGAAGATGAAATAATGAATTGGGTGCCTTTTGGTCGCTAAGTTGATCGATGATAACTGCCTACTCACCTCAAGCAGAAACTTGATGTAAACATATTATATGGCACCTTTCCAGAAGTTTTGGAAAGGAAAGAACGTACAGCATTGTGCTTATATTACACCTTTTCCCACAACTTTAAATAGAAAGATTTGTGGAAGAGTTCATTCTTTGAATACTGAAATTCAATCTAAACACTTAAGAGATAACTTTCATTTTCTAATTATTTCTCCATGAAACTACAAGTCATCTTAACTAGACAAGCAACCCACAGTCCTTTTCAGATAACTCTGTAATTACTTTGTAGACAAGACTTACAGTACTTGAAAGACTAAAAATGTGAAAAAAAAATGCACATGACTCCAGTTGGAATTTCAGAATGACCTTCGAAGGGTTCTCTAACAGAAAAATGAGAAAACAGGCTGCTTGGCTCACTTACTCCAACTTTAGAGATAAAATCATTAGAGCCCACATTTATTTTGGACCAAGGATATTTCGATTACTAGAGATGAATGCTGTGAATGCTAGGGGATAATTGAACTGTTCTTCATTTGGTTTCAGTTGGAAGTATTTATTTGCCCACCCAAAAAGTTTCCCAAAATATAGCTTATTGAGATTATTAAAAAAGATAAATATTTAGAAGGACACAACATACTCGGCATATTTTTAGAAAATGTTGTTGATATTAGCAGCAGCAGTTGGTTGTTTATTTTATACAACTTTGAAACAAAGACCAATCCTACAAGATAAATCCTACAAGTTCTAACTAGTATACTGATTCAGGATATGATCGCTAATGATACTTTCTTTACCAAAGTATATACAAGTTAAATATTATAAATGTTTCTATAGATATCTTTAGAGTAATGCTTTCTCTTAAAAAGTTTATGTATATACTTTTATATATATATAAGTCATATATAAAACATGTACTTCATATATGTTGTATATATACAAATATTCAGGGGTTTGTATCACAGCAACTTAGGATATTCTAAAACAATACTGAAACGTCCCAAAGTCTAGAATTAGCAGCTACATTATGATCCTACATATACAATTATGCATATGATGGATGGCTCATGAGTTCTATCTCCAAATCAATGCAGTCTGTTACCTCATTTTGTATCTTTCTTTTTCTCTCAGTAGACAGATTCTCTGGAAAGCAGCTCCTGACATCTCGGAACTTAGTCTGACTCAGCTGCGCCTCAGTGTTGCTAGGAGCTGGTCTGACACTCACAGCTAAGGCTCGTTGTTTTCCCATCTGACCCAGCAACACAGTCTCACAGATATCAACATGAGGCCAGGTTTCTCTATGACCATAAAGACCAAGGCCATCTTGTAATCTGGTCTACTCACAAGACAAAAGCCAAGTCACTGTACAAAGCACAAAAATATCAAACAATGGCTGGTTCATTTAAGTGATCTCTGCTTCTCTAGCAATGACAGCTTTATTTTCATTCTAGTCTTCCCTCCTGCTAGAAAAGATTTGTTAAGCTACCTGATCACAAAATTATCCCCACTTTCTGATAGCATCCAGTCCAGACTAAGCAAACTCCCATTTCTTAGAACCCTCTCTTCAAAACACCCAACCGAGCACAAACCTTCAATTCTTTCTAATACCTTTTATCAAGATCCTCCCCAGTTCTCCATGATGTGTGGTCTCTGCTGCAGCAGTGAACAGTAAACCCAACTTTAGTGGACTTCAGAAGGAAGGCATTAACGTACGTAAAAATTCTGCAATATTATGTACCAAATGATTAATTTTCAATGAATTAGATGTGCTACATTATATTTTACAAACTTAAATGTTTTAATATATATAATACATACATATGAGTGTGTCTATAATCGCATAGGAAAATAACTGTCTCTGATCTAAAGGAATGAAGAGGTATTGGAGTGTTTGAAAGAGGGTTTTTGCTTTTGACTCTTCTTTTCAAATCTATAAATATATGCTTTTGTATTAATTTTGAAACTGGGGGGTTTACTCATTTATTTCTTTATATATTTTCCATTACATTTCCAGATATTATAATAGTTAGGAATTGTATTTGATTGCAGATATCAGAGATGTGTCTGTCTACAGCAAAAGAAGTATGGGGTTTATTGTCTGAAAGTAAAGGAAGCCAACAAAGGTCCGTCTAGTCAAACCTACGGTTTTTCCAGTGGTCATGTATATGGATGTGAGAGTTAGACTATAAAGAAAGCTGAGAGCCAAAGAATTAATGCTTTTGAACTGTGGTGTTGGAGAAGACTCTTGAGTGTCCCTTGGACTACAAGGAGATCCAACCAGTCAATCCTAAGGGAAATCAGTCCTGAATATTCATTGGAAGGACTGATGCTGAAGCTGAAACTCCAATACTTTGGCTACCTGATGCAAAGAACTGACTCATTTGAAAAGACTCTGATGCTGGGAAAGATTGAAGGCAGGAGGAGAAGGGGACGACAGAGGATGAGATGGTTGGATGGCATCAATGACTCTATGGACATTAGTTTGAGTAAATTCCGGGAGCTGGCAATGGACAGGGAGGCCTGGCATGCTGCAGTCCATGGGGTTGCAAAGAGTTGGATATGACTGAGCGACCAAAATGAACTAAACTGAACTGAAAGGAAGCCCATGCCAGAATTCTAAGACAGCCTCCAAGGTTCTTAACCTCAATTATATATGCCTTTTCATTGTGGACAGGACCTTTAAATATGACGGCATCTCACTCCAGTTATTAGGAGACAGTATGTAGCAAAAGTGAAAGGACTCTGAAGATGTAATTAAGGTCCCAAATCAGTTGATTTTTGAGTTAAAGGGAAATTATTCGGAATCCCCTGACATCATCAGCTGAAGCCGTTAAAAGGACTGCATCCTTCCGGAAGAGAGAAGGTCCTCTCCTGGCCTTGAAGAAGCTAACAGACACGTTGTGAATTATGGAGAAGGCTACATGGCAGACTCCTGAACTAGATGTTGCGAGTAGTTCCTGGCTAAAAGCTGGTATGAAAATGGGAACCTCAGTCCTACAATTTCTAGGAAATGAATTCTGCCAACAACCTGAGTGAGTTTGGGAGCCGATTCTTCCCCCAGTCAAGCCTCCTGATGAGAATGCAGCCTGGCTGACATCTTGACTGTAACCTTGTAAGACCTTGAGCAAAGGACCCACCTAGGCCACGCCCAGACTCATGATGCAGGGAAATTATGAGATAATAAACAAGTGTGGTTTTAAGTTCATAGATTGGTGGTAATTTGTTATGCAGCAATAGATAACAAGCACAACAGTTCACAGGTGGTATGGTGACTCTAGAAAATAAAAGAGATCCAGAAAACCCTTCCTCATGGTCATTCCAAAGACACAAAATGGCTGCTGGAACTCCAGGCACAATGCCCAAGTTCCAGTCAAGGAGAGAGAGGAAATAAGAGCAATAAAGATGCATACCAGTTGTCAGTTACCCTTTAAGTAGTTTTCCCAGGAGACCCACATATATACCCCCACTTAAATCTTACTGGCTACTCCTATCTTCAAGAAAGGCTAGGAAACAGTGTATTTTAGCTGAGACTATAGCCAATAGGCAAACAAACACCAAATAGGATTCTATTAGCAAAGAAGAGGAGGAGAGGAATGGATCTTGGTAAACAAATAGCAGTTTCTTCCACAGAGAGGGAAAAAAAGGAACAGTTTTCTGGCAACAGCCTTCCAGATGTTCCTTTCTTCTGCTTTAAAAGCAGTAAGCAAAATAGATGAAGGGGGTCACAAGCTGCAAACTTCCAGTCATAAATGCTTTGGGTATATAATGTACAGCATGGCGACTATTGTCAATAATACTGTGTTGCATATTTTCTAACTTTGAATAGTGATGGGGTAAACTCATATGAAGAAAGGTTTCTAGTCAACCTTTGTGATCTAGAACTCCTTATTGCCAATTCCAACTTAAATTTAAGAAAGTAAGGAAAACCACTAGACCATTCAGGTATGACCTAAATCAAATTCCCATGATAATACAGCAGAAGTGACAAATAGATTCAAGGGATTAGATATCATAGACAGACTGCCTGAAGAACTATGGACAGTTGTTCCTGACATTGCAAAGTGAAAGTGAAGTCGCTCAGTCGTGTCCGACTCTTTGGGACCCCATGGACTGTAGCCCACCAGGCTCCTCTGTCCGTGGGATTCTCCAGGCAAGAATACTGGAGTGGGTTGCCATTTCCTTCTCCAGGGGATCTTCCCGACCCAGGGATCGAACTTAGGTCTCCTGCATTGCAGGCAGACGCTTTAACCTCTGAGCCACCAGGAAAGCCCATTGCAAAGGAGGCAGTAATCAAAACCATCCCCAAGAAAAAGAAATGCAAAAAGGCCAAAGGGTTGTCTGAGAAGGCCGTAGAAATAGCTGAGAAAAGAAGCTAAAGGCAAAGGAGAAAAGAAAGATATACCCATTTGAATGCAGAGATCCAAAGAATAGCACAGAAGGATAAGAAAGCCTTCCTCAGTGATCAGTGCAAAGAAATAGAGGAAAACAATAGAATGGGAAAGACTAGAGATCTCTTCAAGAAAATCAGACACACAAAGGGAATATTTCAGGCAAAGATCAGCACAATAAAGGACAGAAACAGTATGGACCTAACAGAAGCAGAAGATATTAAGAAGAGGTGGCAAGAATACACAGAAGAACTATACAAAAAGACCTTCATGACCCAGATAACCAGGGTGATGTAATCATTCAACTAGAGCCAGATATCTTGGAATGTGAAGTCAAGTGGGCCTTAGGAAGCATCACTACGAACAAAGCTGGTGGAAGTGATGGAATTCCAGTTAAGTTATTTGAAATCCTAAAAGATGATGCTGTGAAAGTGCTGCACTCAATAAGCCAGCAAATTTGGAAAACTCAGCAGTGGCCACAGGACTGGGAAAGGTCCAATCCCAAAGAAAGGCAATGCAAAAGAATGCTCTAACTACTGCATAATTGTACTCATCTCATAGGCAAGCAAAATGCTCAAAATTCTCCAAGCCAGGCTTCAACAGTACAAGAACTGAGAACTTCCAGATGTGCAAGCTGGATTTAGAAAAGGCAAAGGAACCAGAGATCAAGTTGCCAACATCCGTTGGATCATACAAAAAGCAAGAGAGTTCCAGAAAAAACATCTATTTCTGCTTTATTGACTATGCCAAAGCCTTTGACTGTGTGGATCACAACAAACTGGAAAATTCTTAAAGACATGGAAATGCCACACCACCTGACCTGCCTCCTGAGAAATCTGTATGCAGGTCAAGAAACACAACAGTTAGAACTGGACATGGAACAACAGATTGGTTCCAAATCGGGAAAGGAGTACGTTAAGGCTGTATATTGTCACCCTGCTTATTTAACTTTTATGCAGAGTTCAGTTCAGTTCAGTCACTCAGTTGTGTCCAACTCTTTGCGACCCCAAGAACCACAGCACGCCAGGGCTCCCTGTCCATCACCAACTCCCAGTTTCCCTAAACTCATGTCCATTGAGTCAGTGATGCCATCCAACCATCTCATCCTCTGTTGTCCCCTTCTTCTCCTGCCCTCAATCTTTCCCAGCATAAGGGTCTATTCAGCTCTTTGCATCAGGTGTCCAAATTATTGGAGTTTCAGCTTCAACATCAGTCCTTCCAATGAACACCCAGGACTGGTTTCCTTTAGGATGGATTGGTTGGATCTTCTTGCAGTCCAAGGGACTCCCAAGAGTCTTCTCCAACACCACAGTTCAAAAGAATCAATTCTTCTGCTCTCAGCTTTCTTTATAGTCCAACTCTCACAACCATACATGACTACAAGAAAAACCATACCCTTGACTAGATGAACCTTTGTTGATAACATAATGTTTCTGCTTTTTAATATGTTGTCTAGGTTGGTCCTAACTTTCCTTCCAAGGAGTAAGTGTCTTTTAATTTCAGACTGTAGTCACCATCTGCAGTGATTTTGGAGCCCCCCAAAATTAAGTCAGCCACTGTTTCTACTGTTTCCCCATCTATTTGCCATGAAGTGATGGGACCGGATGCCATGACCTTTGCTTTGTGAATGTTGAGCTTTAACCCAAATTTTTCACTCTCCTCTTTCACTTCCATCAAGAGGCTATCTAGTTCTTCTTCACTTTCTGCCATAAGGGTGATGTCATCTGCATATCTGAGGTTTTGATATTTCTCCCAGTAATCATGATTCCAGCTTGTGCTTCCTCCAACCCAGCGTTTTTCATGATATACTCTGCATATAAGTTAAATAAGCAGCATGACAATATACAGCCTTGATGCACTCCTTTTCCTATTTGGAACCAGTCTATTGTTCTATGTCCAGTTCTAACTATAGCTTCCTGACCTGCATATAGGTTTCTCAAGAGGCAGGTCAGATGGTCTGGTATTCCCATCTCTTTCAGAATTTTTCACAGTTTATTGTAATCCACACAGTCAAAGGCTTTGGCATAGTCAATAAAGTAGAAATAGATGTTTTCCTTGAACTCTCTTGCTTTTTCAATGATCCAGTGAATGTTGGCAATTTGATCTCTGGTTCCTCTGCCTTTTCTAAAACCAGCTTGAACATCTGGAAGTTCATAGTTCATGTATTGCTGAAGCCTGGCTTGGAGAATTTTGAGCACTTTACTAGCATGTGAGATGAATGCAATTGTGCAGTAGTTTGAGCATTCTTTGGCATTGCCTTTCTTTGGGATTGGAAGGAAAACTGACCTTTTCCAGTCCTGTGGCCACTGATGAGCTTTCCACATTTGCTGGCATATTGAGTGCAACACTTTAACAGCATCATCATCACAATGATGTGATCACTCACCTAGAGCCAGACATCCTGGAATGTGAAGTCAAGTGGGCCTTAGAAAGCATCACTATGAACAAAACTAGTGGAGGTGATGGAATGCCAGTGGAGCTATTTCAAATCCTGAAAGATGATGCTGTGAAAGTGCTGCACTCAATATGCCAGCAAATTTGGAAAACTCAGCAGTGGCCACAGGACTGGAAAAGGTCAGTTTTCCTTCCAATCCCAAAGAAAGGCAATGCCAAAGAATGCTCAAACTATGCACAATTGCACTCATCTCACACGCTAGTAAAGTAATGCTCAAAATTCTCCAAGCCAGGCTTCAGCAATACGTGAACCGTGAACTTCCAGATGTTCAAGCTGGTTTTAGAAAAGGCAGAGGAACCAGAGATCAAATTGCCAACATCTGCTGGATCATGGAAAAAGCAAGAGAGTTCCAGAAAAGCATCTATTTCTGCTTTATTGACTATGCCAAAGCCTTTGACTGTGTGCATCACAATAAACTGTGGAAAATTCTGAAAGAGATGGGAATACCAGACCACCTGATCTGCCTCTTGAGAAATTTGTATGCAGGTCAGGAAGCAACAGTTAGAACTGGACATGGAACAACAGGCTGGTTCCAAATAGGAAAAGGAGCTCGTCAAGGCTGTATATTGTCACCCTGTTTATTTAACTTATATGCAGAGTACATCATGAGAAACGCTGGGCTGGAAGAAACTTATATTATGTCCCTTGATATATACTGGGGGAGGGATGTGGTGCTATGTCATTCTTGGTAGCCTTGTCGAGAGTCACTATTCAGTTACCTATCTAAAGTTTTTACTTATACAAAGAATGTCTTGATGAGGAGAGATTATGAAATGAGGCAAAATGCTAAATCTAGTAACATAAGAGATATACCTGAAAAGTCCTGAAGATCCACAGGCCAATAACAACCAATAACCTTTATAAATCAGTGTTACACCAAAATAAATGGTATTGGTGCTGAGAAAGAATGCAGTGTTGATAACTAATTGTTATCAGGAGTATTTCTATTATTGAACCACAAATAATTTTCCTCTTTTTTTTAACATTAAAAATCTTTAAGTGTCTTCTGCCATGAGGATACTCTCAGTAGCTACTTTGGGCCTAGCAAAGATCAACCTGACCTTGGCCAATCAGCTTGTACTTTGAAGAGTATACTTAGTGAAACACGTGAGTGGAGAAGTAGTCATAATTGGCAGAATTTGCTGTCTCTTCTGCTCAGTATTTTACCATGATTAATCCCCATCCATCTCTCTTCACTGCTGCTGCAGTGGCCGAAGTCAATGCTGTCAGTCTCATATTTCTTCTCTGTAGCAGACGCTTTTCAAATGTTGTTGGGCTCTGGCTGGGTATGACCTTTTATGGGCCACTGCTGCCTCCTATCCGGCTTTTATGGGCTTGCTGGTTTGTGCACATGGGCAGACACTCTGACCTCATGACCTCCAAAATAGATTCTTTGAGGACAACTGGATCTAACCTTCCCAACATTTTGGACACCCCAACTCTTCCCAAGGGCAGGGGTGCAAAGAATGCTTCCTTGTGGTTTTGGCTTACATTCTTCTCACATCAAAAGAACGAAGTCTGGGAGACTGTGAAGCCAGGTCAGAAATGCTAACAGAGCAGCGATTTTCTGGCAGCCCTTCAAGTTCCCTGGCATGAATTTGAGCAGAGAGCAGTTTTTTCACATCTTTCAGTTTTTATTATGGTTTAAATGAGCAGTTCCAAATATGTGAATTACATTTTCTGCTATAATCCAACCTGTAGAAAGGGCAACAACTGACCAAAACTCTGGAAAACCCCAAAGACATTTTTGAAAATTCCTTCTCAGTTCTAGTTCTTTCTTTTTTTTTTTTTTTGAGTCCTGAATCTTGTTGTTAATGAAACCAGTTACAAGAAAAATTGTAGGAATCCCTTCTATGGTATTTTAGTAACTTTAGTTTGTCTTTTCTATGCTGATTCAGTTTACCAACAATGGGTTTATTTTTGGTGAGCATTCTAGTATTGGTTTGGGGAAAAAAATTGACTCAGGCTTTTCTGTTCCAAAAACCCTAACAAACTTTTGGCCAACCAATTTAAGATACTTAAAGGTACAGTGAAACTTTTTAAAATTATTGTCAAATAGTCTACAAAAACCTCCCCCCTAAAAAAAGAGTTTTAAAGTTTAAATGCCAGATTACAGTAACTATAAAGTCTATTTTTCCCATCTTCTTTCTCAACCTCCATCTACTGCTAGTAAAGATCTGGGTGCTGGATGAACTGGGTCACCAAGACCTGTTGCTTTGTTCCTCTTGACATTTACTCTACTTTTTTCTTTTCCTCACTAAGCTTTCTCTTACCCTTCTCAAAACTGAATACTTTACTCATCTTAGTCTAATATCTATTTTCAGCCTCTCTTTTGATGGCGGATAAAGTTATGTACACTCAATTCTTTCTCCACCACCGTATTCAAAGGAGTGATTTTCCATCCACTTACCTTTTCTTCCACTTTGAGAGCTGCATTCATGTTTCTTCCTCACTACTGGCATCATTCAAAAGACTATATTGCCCTAGCACAGCATATCCAAAGTTACATCAGCAGATCTGCAATGACTTGGGTACAGGATCACAAAGAGGCACATCACGTGACATTTGGCTCAGCTAAATTACTGTCTCAGGATTGGAAGAAACACACCATTAAGATCTAAAAAGATAAGATTTCTATTCTTCCATATAGCATAGGAGATTCCAAAGCCAGTGAAACTATACCCAATGCTTGTCGTCACTATCACCAGTTGTTCATGCAGCTCATAAAAAGGAGAGGGAATAATAAATTTTCACACTGAGCAAAGAAGACAAAATAGCACATTGTACCACACTCTAAAGTGAGACATAGCATACTTCAAGTCCTGATATACAAGTGAAAGTCAGCAGGATGCTAGTTATAGGTAGTATTGCAATATCCCATTTTGCATTACATTTGATGCAGTGATCTTCCTAGGCTATTACATATATCTGGAGAGTGAAGGGAGGATTCTTAAAACTGGCAAAACATTAACTACACTCAAGTGAGAGCACACGTGATACAATAGTTCAATGTTTTTGTAACTAAACTGAACACTCTGAGAGCATAGTGGATAGCTACATATACACAAGTGAATCTTCTTATTGTTACTATCTTTTGATAGTAGACTCTAAGTAGCATTATAGAACGTAATATTCACTCTTTCACTTTATATGAATATCTTGTAAATCATGGGGTGATGAAGCTATCTAGTAATATTAATATATTAATATTTACATTTAAATAAAGAAGAGCACAATACTGTCAAACCACAAAAGTTAATCATAGTCATCCTTAGGCATTATCTAGGACTTATTTCTTGCTGATATGATGTGACTGGAAATTTCAGAATAGCATATGTAGAATACGTATTTTAAATGCACAACTGAAATAAAATGCAATTGTGCAAAACAGAAGGTTATCTCCTTATCGAATTGACCTGTAGCAACCTAGTTAGGAACCATTATGTTTGATGGGATTTTGGTCCATGAAGTTTCAGATTTTGTTCTTATTACAAAGCGCCCTGAATATCATTTTGAAGCTTGCTAATTATTTTCTTGGAAGGAGAGTATTACAGTGTAGTATGAAGTGACATTTCAAACATTTCTTTCTGGAATTACAATATTAAATAATGCTATCATTAGCACATAATTATAACATACACAAATATATACAAAACTTTATAACTTGTAATGTTTTTCATACATTTCTGAGGTATGTACCATCTACACACAAAAGTCAGTTAACAGAAACCTCTATTGCCGTCATTACCTTTTTGCCTTTTTTTTTTTTTTCATTTTTGGATCGAATTTTGTACAATGGAGGCATTCCAGATATAAGTCAACAATAGAGAATCAAGTAAAGGCAACAAGGTAATTGTTGCGTCTCGCCTGATGAACTCTTAAATCAACAAAGAAGCCTGCCTCTATGACTAATCAGCCTGTGAGGGTCTCCCGCCTGATAGGAGAACAGAGAAGTGAATCTACGCTGTGGGGTTTCTCTCTTGTTTTCCAATTCAAACATTTGCCACACGAAGTGAGTAAAATAAACCTAGGGAAAAAATGCCAACTGATACTTGGGGCTACTTATATTTTAGAGGTGATAGTAAGAATTAAACTAGTCACTCCGACGTTCTGTATCAGTAACTATGCCATCACTTCCGGACGCTGCCACCAAGGCAAAAGCAGAGGGAACGTCGTCCTCACAATTTTCCGGAATGTAGGCGCCCAGAGCAAGTTGAGCCTCTGGCAGATGGCATAAAGAGGTGATCTGACAAAGAGTTTGAAGCAGTTAACGTGGTACCTTGATTCTTTCATTTCCAAGTATTCATTTGGGGGGGAACCCTGGGGATTGGGGTATGGACAGAGAAGGCGTAAAACCTAACACCAAGTTTTACCTTCCGAAAGGGTTTAGTCTTTGCGTCTGTCTGCAGCCAGGAGTTGCGCTTTCTGCTCCACTCCTGGTCTAGAGGGTTAGAGGGTCTCCCAGCAGGGACCCCCCCGCACCCCCCGCAAGGTGGCAGACAGACACTCGGGCCCTTTTAGAGCTCTGGTACCGCGAGCTGGAGATCTGATTCATCTTTCCTTTCGAGTCCCCCTACCTGGGCCCACCAGTGCGCGACAGAGACAGGCCATCAGGGGAGCTCTGCTCCCAAAGATGGGTGGCAAAAATTCACAGTAAGGAAGTGGCCTCTGGGGGCTAGACTCGCCAATCGGACCGAAAGAGGTCTGCAGGACGTTATTTTTTGTTTTTGTTTTTTGTTTTTCCTTAAGTCTAATAGGAATTAGGGCCGGGAGTGTAGCTCCAGTTTGATTTTTCCGCGCCTTACAATGGCAAGACACATTGAAAAATGCCCTTAAGCGCAGAACCTTGAGGGTGGCGGAGGTTGGGGGTTCCCAGCAGAGGTTTGCAAATCGGAAATTCGTAAGGGAGGAGGCCAAGGGACGGCGGTTGCTGGTGGGGGAGGGGGGTGGTCTCTTTGTTTCTCGTTGCTCTTATCCTAGGACTTCGGGTAGGCTAAATTAGTACGACCTACGCGCTTGAACGTAGGCGAGTGGGGTTCTAGGAAATTCCAGAAACTTGATCGCAAAGCTCTTCAAAGGAGAGTCAGGCAGGATTTCCTGGGCCTCGGTGAGAGGCTACCTGTGGTAGGAGTGGTCGACCCGGCGCCGCGCGCTGCGCCGGTGGGAAGAGAAGGCGTTCTTGACCCCTTCCGGGAGACCAGTTATTAACTCGGTTGAGTTGATCAAATGACGTTCTTCCTAAAAGGGGTCGTCTCCTGAGCCCCTTTCTCAGTTGGAATTTAGCAGGTAGAGGAGCGAAGCAAATTCTCCTTTCAACCTAAAGTCGGGGAGAATTAATGAGAGTGCTTAACAGCACGGATCGGGAGGCGTACAAAATTCTAAAGGCACACGCGCCGCGGGCAAAGCCTCCCATTCACCTCCACGGAATCGAATCAGACAACCACCTTTAAGATTTTCCCTAAAATCATATCTTCCGAACTGACTAGCCATTCACTGGGGTTTGCAGAATTTTCTCCAGTCCCGAAACCACATTTTCTCCCACGATCTACGGGTAGATGCCACCAATGACTGCCTCTCCACTTAAAGACAGCCCCCACCCACGCTCCTCTCAAGCTACATTAAACGGCCCTGACACGCTTTAGCCACCAGTTTAATTCATAGAAAGTAGCAATAACTCTTGACATCGCTTCCGCAGCCCACCCGAGGACTCCAGCCCAGGACACCTTATTTTGAGGCTGATTTTTTGAGCGCTGAATTCTGAGACCTGAGAGAAGGTTATTTGAGGCTTCCTGGGTAGATTTCCTGGCCTCCAACTCCCTCCCGCGCTGAGCTGGTAATTTTCTGCTGCTCCTCCTCCTCCTCTTGACCTCCAACAAGGTACCTTCGCCTCCCCTCCCCCTCTCCTTCCCAGTAAACCTCCAGTACGAGTTGGAAATCAATCCTTTGGCGCTAAATTCAGACCTGCCGGTTCGACAGGATTGTAGTGGGGGAAATGG
This sequence comes from Bos javanicus, assembly GCF_032452875.1. NCBI lineage: Eukaryota > Metazoa > Chordata > Mammalia > Artiodactyla > Bovidae > Bos > Bos javanicus. The sequence continues at coordinate 27,622,989 of NC_083887.1, read as the reverse complement.
TGTCACTTCTTTCAGAAAGAATGTCATTTGATCAGCTACACTTGAGTTAATTCGCTCCGGGTTTCCCGAGAGCTCGGGTGGGTCCGTGGGTGCTTTGCTGGATTCCGTGCATTTCTGGTAGCTTTCAGCTGAACCGCCCAGGACCTTAGGGGATAAAGCTTTTTCGCCCTCAGGACTCCAATTACCCCCCCCCCCCGCCCCCATGATAATCCGGTACATTTAACAAAGGTTTTGCCAGAGGTAGGGTTCAACGCATCCTGGGGTCAGAACCTCTTAGCCCTTTGCACTCATAGGCTTCAACCTGGGCTCCAGGCATAACTCTGGTCCTGTTAAAAACTGTTCCTAGTCACATAGGGTTTCAAAAAAGAACAAAAAACTTTTTAAAGGAAAGGGTTTCACCTGACATGGCCGGCGCTTTTGTGAAATTATAGTAAATACTTCCAAAAGCACAATTTTAAAAGGAGGGTGCAAATTTCTGTCTTCGCTTGGTCGAAGTCCTATCGGTAATGAGATGCGGAACCTCGCATTCTCAAGACTGATCTGAGGTTTGTGGCTTCGCCGCTGCCGGGAGCGTGGAATTCTATCTTGGCTGGGAACCGAGCAGCAGACCGCACAGGAACGCGGCCTCCCGGGCTGCCGTCTGCCAGTAAAGAAGAGCTGGTGACAGACACAACTACCTGAACTCAGGCTGAGAAGCTCTGCGCGCGAAAGAAAATTCGTGCTAATTCACCCAGATTGTTTTAACTGGTTAATAAAGCAACTGACACTCAACAAAACCACAATCACAGCAGGAGTCTTTGGCAATATAGTAAGAATCAAGACTAAAGTTTTGTTGTTGTTAACAACTACCTTTATTATTATTATTGCTTAGCATTATGGGGCTGGGGAGTAAAAGGAGAGGGGAAAGAAGAGACAATCGTTTCCTATCCAATGGTACAAACAGAACTTCGCTTTCATTTTTCTGTGAAATTAGAGTGCAGATTCTCTTGATTCATCATTAAGCCACCACCAGAAATTGGAAGAGAGGCAAAGTAGCTCTAAATATCCACATCCACTGCCTTCTGGTTGGAAAATAAATAGTTAATCATGACTCCCTTTATACACATATAATTTATCTGACACTTGGATGTGATTTAAGATACTTATGGTTTGTATAGCTGTATTCTACATGATAGACTACACAGGAAAAGTAAAAACAAAAAGTGTGAGTGGGATAAATATATATGTATTCCATTCCACATTTTCTGAGGTGAATAAAATACATCCATGTTTCATTTTGACCCCCAAAATTACATATTTGTGGATATCAGAAAATACAAGTCCTTCAGTTATATTTTTTCTGCCAGAACACCTTATTTGTGGGAAATTGGCATTCCAATTGTTATTCACAAACTTGATCTTGGTGTGAGCTAAACATCACCTCCCTGGGAATAAGTTCAGGGAAAGCTGATCAAAGTTGCCTTTCCTTCCTAATTTTGGTTAGTTGGTGAGGAAAAGCTTTCTCCCTTACTGTACATAATTCCCCCCCCCCAAAAAAAAAAACTTTTTAACAACAAAATTAAAAATCCACTTATATCTGCCAGAAGTTGTTGGGAAATAAATCCTAAATATGTAATGCTACTTGACAATTGCAGTTAAAACCTATTTAAATATTTGAAATGTATCTTGAGAACATGATATTTGTATAGGAATCTGTATTTGGCATTTTTGATACAGAATGTTTAAAGTTTAATCAAAGGACAGAAAGCAACAACACACAAAAGACAGGCATAAAGCCCACTAGGAATTTTAGGTGGAAAAGCCCAATAAGCCCATGTGGGCAGATGCCACAGGCTTACATAGAACTTAATAAATCTCAGCATTGTTTTTATATTCAAGGACACCAAGTATATTTGGGGTGGCCTGGAGGTAATGGTAACTAAGTACTCATATTTTTCTTTTCTTTCTCATCAGTAGAGGAGCTTACAGAGGGGATTCACAAAACTATTTTTAAGGGTAGATTTTTTTGACCTAACAGACTATCAAAGGTCAAAATTGAGTCCATTTTTGACAAGAGGGTCTAATCCCCCCTTTGAACACAAGAGGTCGCTCCTGTGATCAAATACTGGGGGAAAATATTGCTAATCACAGTTTGATGTATTCTATAAAAACATTACAATTTTTTTTACAGACATGTTTGATGCATTAATGTGTATAGAAATCACTTAAAGAAACAGGGGAATAATCTGTGACCAAATTTGAATCTCAAGGTGAAGGGAAACAATAATGCCTGCTATCCTAACTTTGATTTTAACGCAAAATGTATTAGCAACACACAGACCTCCGGAGTACATCCATCGTGGAGCAATGTAACTACTGGGTTTCTTCAGATTACTCCCTTTGCCAGAGGGTATCTTCTGCATGATCTTTTTACCTCTAACAGCTTAAGAACTTAAGAAAATACTACTTATTTACAGTAACAGTATGGGCTGAAGAAAGAGAAACACTCGTTGTCTTCATTATGATGAAATTGCCAGTTACTAACGCTTTTCCTCCAAGCCACATACCAGGTTTTCTTTTTGGACTTGCTATCATCAGCACTAATTCTTTAGTGTGTTTAGTGTGTGTGTGTGTGTGTGTGTGTGTGTGTGTGTGTGTGTGTGTGTGTGGTTGAAGAAGGATGGATAGTGAGGGTGCTTTCTGGATCTCAAATATAAGTCATCAGGCTTCTGGCAGCTTCCGTTGTTTAATTCCATGTTATAAAGGTGACATGATGGAATATGATTGGTTAAAATTCTCTATTTACTTTCTGGGGATATAGTACCTTTTGAAAACAAAACAAAACTAAACTAGTGTCAACTTGGTTATCTGTACAGGAAACATGCCCATATACTGGGACGATTTGCTTCATGTGGTCATTATCAGCATCAGTTTTACCAAAGCAGCCTGACAAAAGACTCCACGCATTTAATACCGGAGACACTAGAAAACTATGAGCAAAAAACAAAAACAGTAACATCCTGCCCCCCACCCCCAACCTGCTAAATCTATCAACATCTAACTTTCGATTTCACACACCCACACCGATATAACTTATAATAGAAATAGAAGGAATGAGATCCAGTTAGAAATTTTCCTTGAGAGAAAACAAAAGCATGTTCTTGGTAAAGCCCCAGCCATATCACTAGGAAATTCACCGTCTTTGCTTCTCTCTGCGCTCTAGAGAAGCATACTGCTGTAAACCGAGCCACTCAGGCCGGCGGAGGGCTCACTCCTCTTATCGAAGGCTAGATCTGACGAATGATACAAAGAAAGGAGTTTCCTAACACACCGGGTTTTCTCAAGGCAATGAGACACCGAAATTAAACCTACTACTGCGTGCATTTGCGGAGCTTTTCAGATAAAACTGGCAGTCACACTAGATAAGGAATCAATGTTTAGAAGCTTTTGGAGATGCGGACGGGGTGAGGGGGGTATTCTTCGTGGCCTCCCTGTGACTTTGTTTTGGAGAGACAGTAAGATATGATGGAACATGTAAGAAATTATTCAAGAGGGTTACCGGCGAGTTGAAGTCACCATTCTTCTCTCTCCAGGTTGTTGCTCGAGATAAAATGATAAGGTAAACACAGCCGGTGAAATGAAATAGGTATTTCGCTGTTCTTCTGTGTTAGACCCCTCCCTACTCAGGCCCTTAGATTGACGCATTTTTAAAATCTCTAGAGACGTGGAGACTTGTCCTTACAATGATCTACACACCACCAGCTAACTGTACACAGTTGCTTAAAAACAAAAGCAGGAGACCGGCAGAGAGAGGAATCGGATAGGCGTAATAGCTTTACAAACTTTAAACTACTGGAAGACCACTTTGCACTTAGGCTTCGGGTTAGTTCTAGAGTTAAACTGCAAAGCAGACCCCGCGGGTCCGAAAGAGAGAGAAGTCCGCGGAGTCAACTTGGTTATACCTGTGCACTTCCAACCTGATTCTCCGCTTAGGTAAGAAGCGCCCCTTTACCCCCACCCCGCGTTTCTGGAGATCTGAGGTAAGGGGTTTACGGGGTACTGGGGTAGCAGCAGCGAACAATTCCTCTGGGTCCATTCATCCCAGAACCAGCGTCTTCCCCTAGGCAGCTCCCAGCGCGCCACGCGCAGAAAATTCGGGAACTCACCCGCCCTGGCAACCAAGCCCGGCCGGGCCCGGAGCTGTGTGCCAAAGCGCGAGACCAAACCGAGACAAACGGCCTGTTCCAAGTCGCCCTTTTCCTAAAGTCCGGAAGGGTCCTCGTCATCTAGAACACCTACCCACCAGCCTCGCCACCAGAGGCGGAAAAGTGAGCCCCGCGCGCAACGCGGCCAGCCGGACTGCGGGGACCCCAGGAGCGCAGGGCAGAGGAGCAGCGCGACAGGAGGCGAGGGCGCTGGCGGCGCGGCCGGCTAGGAGCAAGGGGGAAGGCGGGGCGGAAGGAGGAGAAGGGAGGCCAAAAGCCAGGGCCGCCGGAGCACCGGGGGAGAGCGGTCTGAGCCCCGAGCGAGTCGCCTCGGGAGCCCTAATCCTCTCCCGCGGGCTTGCAGAGCGGTCAGTGGCGCACCGCGGCAGCGAGGCTGAAATATGATAATCAGAACAGCTGCGCCGCGCGCCCCGCAGCCAATGGGCGCGGCGCTCGCCTGACGTCCCCGCGCGCTGCGTCAGACCAATGGCGATGGAGCTGAGTTGGAGCAGAGAAGTTTGAGTAAGAGATAAGGAAGAGAGGTGCCCGAGCCGCGCCGAGTCCGCGCCGCCGCAGCGCCTCCGCTCCGCCAACTCCGCCGGCTTAAATTGGACTCCCCGATCAGCGAGGGCGCGGCGCAGCCGGGCAGCGGGCTCTCTCAGCCTTGGCAACCCCAGGGGCCACTGTTTCCCACTTAGCCACAGCTCCAGCATCCTCTCTGTGGGCTGTTCACCAACTGTACAACCACCATTTCACTGTGGACATTACTCCCTGTTACAGATATGGGAGACATGGGAGATCCACCAAAAAGTAAGAAGCGATTTTACCTTGTGGGGCTCGGTGTGCTGTTCTTGTGCGGGGGTCTCTCAGGCACGGGTGCCAAGGGCTCTTCGGAGTTGGAGTCATTGCTTGGAGAGAGAGAAGGTGGCTTTTTCTTGTTGCCGCCACGCCTGCATGCTTGCTGTCGGTTCCGATCTTCGGGAAACTGATCGTACCTTGTGTTTGAATTCGCCTGCGAGTGTCCTCCAAAACCTTAGCCTTCCGGTGCTAAGCGGCGGTTTTCTCCTTGGGACTCTGGAGCTCTCCGAGAAGGTTATTCTGTTGCAAAGATCTGCCAGCACGTACAATACCCGGAGATGTGAATTAGCATTAGACTTGCAAAAGAGAACGAGTGACAACTGTATTGATGTCTGCTCTTGCTAACAATATCCAGTCCTATGTGCTATTTAAGAGCGTGCTTCATGGAAAATATAGACATCCCTGCGTTCACTTAACGCTTCTAGTCAAAACCTTTTCTTTGACTTGACTTATCCATAATCTTTCCCAATGATTATGGCAAAGAGGGAGGAGGGAGGGAAAAGAAATACAAAATGAACGGGTTTGATTGCGTGCTAGGCTTGCAAATGCAGACTATTCAAATCTGCATTTTATATATATTCCACCTCCTTTTAAAAATGAGTCAAGGTTTTGATGGCACACTTCAATTACCATCCCAAAGTGCAATACTCTTAAAAAAAAAAGAAAGAAAGAAAGAAAAAAAAAAAAACTCCCAGAGTACGCCCTATAAGAGAACGACACTAAAAGTGTGTTTATCTCTGTAGGAAGTAAACGGTTAGTCAATCATGTATTTATTTTCATTTCAGAAAAACGTCTGATTTCCCTGTGTGTTGGTTGCGGCAATCAAATTCACGATCAGTATATTCTGAGGGTTTCTCCGGATTTGGAATGGCATGCGGCATGTTTGAAATGTGCGGAGTGTAATCAGTATTTGGACGAGAGCTGTACGTGCTTTGTTAGAGATGGGAAAACCTACTGTAAAAGAGATTATATCAGGTACGCCATTTATACCGTTTACTTAATTTTGTGAGAGTCCCCTTCCTCTCCCCATTTATTTTGTGTGGCTTTGTCTTTTGCCAGAGTATGCCTTAATGGGTACTAGCGTGCAGAAGTTACCCCTGTAAATGTAGTAAATTAAACTATGCTGTTCATTTCACTTTTCAGGGGGAAAAAAATGAGACTCAATAGTGGTTTTCATAAATAACGTGGTCTGAAGCTTTGTTTAATTGCTCTTCGAATTTGTGATGCTGAAATTATTTTCCTGTTACCCTCCCCTTTCCAAAACAAACTTAAAAAATTCAGGATGAATAAGTTGGGGTTTCTAAACTTTTTGAAAGGTTGGATTTTATTCTGTTATACATTGTTTTTCCTTTTTATTTTAATTCAGTATTTTATTAGTAACTTCCAGATTCTTTGAAGACGTCAATGCAATAGGTAAAATAAAAGTTTGACCTAGGCATGTTTAAAAGTGTACTTTGCAAGAGCAAATAGAGGTGTTGCCCTTTACTTTTTGGGTAAGGGATCCTGCTTGGAAAATTTAAAAACCAACTCAAATATTCTCTGTAAAAACCACTGGGAGATTTAATCTTTTTAAATATTAACCCTTTGGTGACATCTGACTGTCTTCTTATCTTATCTGAGCTGATGAACTAGACAGAGCAGATCAAATTGCCCATCATCTGTCTATGAACAATCGGTATATTTAGATAATTGAACAGCTTCCTTTCTCACATTAAAATCTGGTAACTGATAAAATGAGCGAATTGCCCATACTGACAAGAATAAAATCACATAAGGAACGTCCTGAGTTTTTTTCTTTCAATTTATTTTGCATCTAAACTTCATGCATTGCCAATCTCAAATTTTCTCAGACTTGTGTATACATATGTCAGAAAGTTTATTTTCTGCCTAAGGAAGGAAGTAGAATTTCCAAAGAAAATATTATTGTTTTAAGAACAAAACAGGAGAGATAACACCTTCATTATTACGTTGAATAATAAAGAATATTATCTTTAAAAATAAATTGTCCAGTGGCTATTAACAAGTAATTAGCTTTGGAAGTTACAGAGTTTATGGAGCTGAGAACTTAAAGTTTAGTTAGGATTTAAGTATGCAGTTAACGATTTTTTTTTTTCTACTCACTTGGTGTTCAGTATTTTTTCTTATTTTCAAACCATGAAGTGGAGAGCATAATTTTAATAGATAAAGGTGAACAGTGCAGGGGGGGGGAAGTTTATAAATACTTCGGTGGTGGGAGAGGAGAATGAGAGCAAAGAGGGGAAGTGGGGAGCTGGAGGAAGGGGGAGGGATTTTCCCAATTGTTTGGTCACAGGCAAGGTAAAGTCCTCATCCTATGAAATGGCAGATCTCACATGGAGTAGGCGGAGGGAAGGAAAACTTTTGAATCTACCTTCTAACCTCTGACAAATGAGCCGTTTTCAATTGTTTACTTGATTGGTGTATGAGCTCCAGATTCTGGAGAGGGGGCCATCGCTCCTGTGGGGGTCGTGTTTTGCTCAGCTGTATTCAGACCTGCATGTGCCTAATTCTGCATACATGCTTGTGGAAGGAACCAATTGCTTTTACCTTTTCTTCTCCACTCTTTCAACTGTGTGTCTGTGTGTGTGTGTGCGCGCGCACGCTTGCCCGCGTGCAACTGTGTGTATCCCTTTGAAATCCTGTAGTTTTAAGAGAACAGAGAGACCGTTGAGATTTCCCAAAACCTTTCTCCCCTTGGGGGAGCGAGGTTCCCCCCACTGCCCCTCTTTGTCTGGGTCTTTGCCTCTCCTCCATTCTGTTTGTAGGAATGCCCCCTCTCTGGTTATGTGGAGAGGGGGCCAGGGCAGGGCCTCTAGATGAAACCTACAAGGATTGTCTGTTGGTAAGGAAAGGTGAGCTGCAAGGAAGACTTTACAAGTGAGTCTTTTCATTTTTCTGGCAGGTCAGAGTTCTCAGACAGACAGAAATAGAGGTAGATGTTTCAGCGACTGGATAAAGATGGAAGGAACCCAAGCAGATTTAAAAAAATTAATGAGAGGAAGAACAGAGAGGAAACTTTCTGGTAACATTGTTGCCTGAGGAAAAAATCTTTAGCTGGGGAAACAGCAATGGGCTCCTGATCCAGAAAGGACTCTGGAAACCCTCAGAGGTTTCATTTTGTTCTAATGCCTGTGCATTTGTGTATGTTTTGTGGGGTGACAATCTCATTGCCCAACCTCATTTTCTTTTGAAAGGAGGATGCAGGTTGCAGTTTTAGAGATGTTTCTAGCAGCAGAAATTGGGGGATAGGAAAATGTGGGACCAGTGGCTCCCGGATTCACCCCGGGATTCCTTCCTGCCAAGAGGAGCAAGAGCCACCCGGGTACTGGTCGCTGGAGCAGCCGCCCAGGCTTCCAGCACATCAAACATTTCTCTCTAGTTTGGACTGGGCGTTCTCAACTAAGAGGTACAGACCGAGACACAGAGGTTCATAGGCAAGGGAAACAGAGCGGGAAAAGAAAGAAATCTAATCGTTTCCATCCTCCCATTCCCAGCTTGCCTGCTAATGCTGATTTCAGTGTCTCAGGGAGTTATGGCCGAGGTCGCCAGCGACCCTAGACCCGGGGCAGCGCCCGCCTTAAGTGACTCCCTCTCTTTGCTTCCCTTCCTTCCCGGCCCGCCCCCCATCCCACTCCCGCGCAGGTTGTACGGGATCAAATGCGCCAAGTGCAGCATCGGCTTCAGCAAAAACGATTTCGTGATGCGCGCGCGCTCCAAGGTGTACCACATCGAGTGTTTCCGCTGCGTGGCCTGCAGCCGCCAGCTTATCCCCGGGGATGAGTTCGCGCTGCGGGAGGACGGGCTCTTCTGCCGCGCCGACCACGACGTGGTGGAGAGGGCCAGCCTGGGCGCCGGCGATCCGCTCAGCCCCTTGCACCCGGCGCGGCCGCTGCAAATGGCAGGTACTCCTGGGAGCTGAGGGAGGCCCTCCTCGGGGATGCCGGTGCCAGGCGAGGCCAGCGCCGTGCCGCAATCTTGGGACCCACGCGGCAGCCGCTGCAGCTGCCAGTTACACGGAGGGTTCTAGGTGCGGTTTGCACAGTGCTTCCCTCTTTTTGCGGCCAGCTTCAATGCACTCAGTGTCTCCCTTGACTCGCCTGGCACACCTACACTACACGTCTGTGTGTCTATGTGTGGGTGCCCGCGAATGTACACCACTTGTGCACGCATGTATACACACGCCCAAACAGTACTTCCAGTTCACCTTGGCCTCCAAACCGTGGCTTTCTGACAACGGGCTTCAGCTTCCCTCCAGGTATTCTCTGCCGCTTCCTAATTAAAGGGGTGGAGCTCTGGGCCCCTGGAGCTTCCTCCTTTAACCCAATGAAGGAAGCTTAAGTCAAGTTAGCCCCTCAATTCCTTTTTTCCTTGCCAACTGCCCCGCGGCTGCCGCGTGGGTCCCAAAATATTTTTGAAGTGTATCTTCATCCCTTTGTGAGACAGGGGACCTAAAAAGATACAGTTTTAATAATTGCAAACCTTCGCACAGAGCCGTCATTTAAAACTGTCAACAAGCTAATCTGCAGTAATTGCCTTTTAAAGGGAGCCTGCCTCTTTAAACTGTTCATTCTACTTGATTTGGTGAGAATTTCATCTTCGGGCCTGTTGCTGTGACACCGAGTTGACCTCATAGGTGTTGACCTGACCCCGGGGGTCCTGGAAAAATGCAAGATTTGTAACATACAGATCTGAGGGCCCTTGGCCCAGGAAGGAGAGTAGAAATAGAACAGGGTTGGCCCGGAGTGGGGGCCACAGGTAGGAAGGCTGACAAAGTTTCCAAACCTGCTTTCCGGTCTTGAATGGAACTGTCCTGTGTATAATCCGCCGGGAACCCTGGTGGTGAAAAATCTACAGCTCTTCCCCCTCTGCTTTTCTGGCAGAATTCTCTTAAGAATTCTGTCAGGGGGATGGGAGGGGTTGTGACTTAGCTTGCGGGGAAGCCAAGCCAGTGGTGGCAACTTCTGTTAGTGCAACCTGGGCTCTGCTGTGGAACACGTAGAGTATTGGGAGGGGGTCAGGAGCATACCCCAACTGTCTTTTCTCTAGAGGCCGGGCAGCTCTAAAGAGTATCGGTTTTCCTTTTTTGGGGAGCAGATAGCATCGGGAACCATCCAGGTAGATTTAGTAGATCCAGGTAGAGTACGAAGGATCAGAAGCTGGAGAGACAGCCGAAATACCGAATTTCTTTATCCTCTTGACATAACTGTCCTCCGGGGACTGAAGTTCAACGCTCTCCGGCAGAATTCTTCTCCGCCTTAGTTGCAGACATCCCACGGGGGTAGTGTCTCTCGGTGTCACTGGGTGTTCTGCCTTTCCTTCCCTTGCAAGGCCTGTGACGGGGGGAGGGGAATCTGGGCCCCGATCTGGATCCTAGGAAAGGCGAGAAGGGAGGAGAAACTAGGAAGAACGATGCCACCCTTGCTGTAAACCGGGAGACAGAACCTGAGAGATGCGCCCCTTTGCTAACCCCGCCGTGTTGACTCGAGCAGGGGCGGAGGCCGCTTTCTTGGGTCCAGACTACTTAGCATTGACCTCTTAAGATTAGAGAGCGAGATTTCATTCTCCTTTTGCGTCCCGCACCCCTACCTCTGCCGCCTCTGCTTTGTCTGTCGAGGTCGCAAAGCGCTGGCCATTGTCCCATTTTCCCGGGATCAGCGCGGGCAGGCGGGCGGCCGGCCCGCGCTCACTGCGCCCCTTGCCCCGCAGCCGAGCCCATCTCCGCCCGGCAGCCAGCCCTGCGGCCCCATGTCCACAAGCAGCCCGAGAAGACCACCCGCGTGCGGACTGTGCTGAACGAGAAGCAGCTGCACACCTTGCGGACCTGCTATGCCGCTAACCCCCGGCCCGATGCGCTCATGAAGGAGCAACTGGTGGAGATGACCGGCCTCAGTCCCCGTGTGATCCGGGTCTGGTTTCAGAACAAGCGGTGCAAGGATAAGAAGCGGAGCATCATGATGAAGCAGCTCCAGCAACAGCAGCCCAATGATAAAACTGTGAGTGGGCCTGGGCCTGGCAGGGGGCTTGAGGAGGCCTGCGTGCTGTCTGCCCAGATGGGTTGGCTCTCTCCCTCCGGCTCCCGAGCAGGAGCTGGCCCTGGCGGCCCCTCACTCCCACCCGCACCCCGGGGAGAGGCCACTGGCCCCGGCCTACCCGCCAGGGCCCCAGATGCTCCCGGAGGCCCCTCTTGCTGGTTGGAGGCCCACCCGCCCCCAGCCCACATGGGTGGGCTCTCCCGCCCTTCAATTTCACCCCCTTGCCCCATCCCAGATCTAGAGGGGCAGTCGCCCCCACCGTGAGCAGAGAGGCCTTGAGCTGGTTTGCCAAAGTTGTGGTTGTCAGTTCCTCAGACACCCGAGGGGAGGAAGGGAGGAATCCTTGCTTTCCTATTTAATCCAGGGTCACTCTGGGTGCCCCTTGGTGGGAGGCCTGCTGCAGAGCCCCCAGGCCAGGAAAGTCCCCAAGTTGACCCATGAAAATAGGACACCCTCTGCTCCAGGTCAAGCCCAGGTCTCTAGAGATGTCAGGCCCCTGGCATCCCTGGGCCGGGACAGCACCCACCAGGCAGGCCTCCTGGTTAAGTTAAAGAGTTTTTGTTTTTTTTTTTTGGCTTTTCCTTTTTACTGCTTAGGCCCTATTTTTAAATGCCATAAAACCTGCTGTCATTAAATGTGGCAGACCAGCCAAGCCTGGGCCAGGGCACTTTCGAAGTTGGTTAGTGCATAACAGCACAATAGCTGCCAGACCTAAATGCTTGGAAGTGGGGGTTGGCTCCCAGAGAATTGCCTGGAGAAAATCTAACCAAAAGTCTGATTCACCGAAACTGCCCAGAAAACCACCATGTCTAGAGGCTGAAGGGAGGCCCTTCCTGCTCCAGTTTTCTGCTGAGATGCTGTGGCTTGGGAAGGCAGACAGGGGAAACTGAGATGACTACTGAATATAAGAGGAAAGAAGAAAGTTCAGACAGAATTTCACTTCCTAAGGTTCAAGCATAGCTAATAGCTCAGCCCACAGAAGCAGAAAAACAAAACATAATAAAACAAAACTGAACCCTGGCTAATATCCATAGGTGCAGCAGATTAACTGAGTCAATAAAGGCAACTATATAGATAAGATAATACCAGGGTATATTTGTTTAGCCTGCACAGACAATGGAGGGAGGGAGTTTGCTCATTAACATGTTGGGGTTGGGGGTTGCCTATTCACAGAATATCCAAGGGATGACAGGAACTCCCATGGTGGCTGCCAGTCCGGAGAGACATGACGGTGGCTTACAGGCAAACCCAGTGGAGGTGCAAAGTTACCAGCCGCCTTGGAAAGTACTCAGTGACTTCGCCTTGCAGAGTGACATCGATCAGCCGGCTTTTCAGCAACTGGTAAGTGTCAGCTCCCAGGTTGGGGAGGCTGAATCTCCAAAGAAAGGAGATTCTGATCAAACTGTCACACAATTAAAGATTCTGGGAGTATGGAGGGGGCCACTCTAGCCCCAGGGTTGGGGAGAGCCTAGGGAGGCCTGGTGGAAGGAAGGAATGCAAGGAAAACAGGCCTCTTGTGAGTCTATTCTATGAGACTTCGTAATGTGACCATTTACGTTGAATTTTCTATCAGTCAGGCCTGCTCTTAGAGATTAGCTTCAAGGTACCTAACTCACTAGACACAATGTGGGAAGGGGTGTACTGGGTTGCAGCATCATACATCTCCAACTTGTAGAGTCAAAAGGGACATTAGAGATCATCTTGGCATTTTGATCAGCAGCTAGTAAATATACTCCTTCCTCAGCTCCTAGAGAATGATCTTGTTAAGGCCCTAAATCAAGGTGATTATAATAATAATCAGTGTTGTTATACATAATCAATTTTATTATCAGTGGTTAGCGGGCACCCATATTGCAATTTTCAAACCTATCAATAAAGAGTTCAGTTATTCAGAGATGTGACTGATGCTTTTTGTAACTATATCCCTTTCTGGGACTGTATCTTAATCTAAAATGTTGGACTGCTTAAACATTTTTTTAGGGTATAAGTTCAAATAGCATACACAGTCATATTCTGTGCGGCATGTATAGCAAATGGAATCAGAGTTCTATCAATCGGATAAGAATATAAAAGCCTCTCTTAGCATTAATGTTTTACACATCCAGAGAAGAGAAAATCAACTCACCTTTCATCTACAAAAGGCTTAAGGGTAAAGATAACTAAGATTATTAAGTGTATGTCCTTGTGTTATGACATATGTTCATAAGGCTTTTTTTTCCTTAAATAATAAACAGCCCTATAGAATCTTGTTCTATAAAACATGATCCATCATAAAAACTTGTTCCCTTCTTTGAAAATAAAGCTTGATTTGAGGTTAGTATTTTACCCTCACATTTACCTGGAGGGCATTTTCTTTCTTTGTGGCAACAGTTGGGTTATGGACCACAGGCAGTGCATTAAAAAGGGCTTGGCCCAGGTGTCTGTTTGCAAATGGGCCAGTCTAAAGGAGGCGAATTTGAAAAGTCCCTTGACCGTCACAGGGGGAAAGTTCAATAAGGTAGGAAGAAAGGTAGACCCTGGAATTAGGAAAAAGAGCTGATTTTTAGTGTCACGTTAATCTTGCCAGTTATTTGGATCATAGAAGGCAGGTAAGGGGAGGTTTCAGGGCAGCCAAGTGTTTGCACCTTCTGAATCTTTAGTGTCAGCTGAGAGCAGCCAAAGAGTGGGGCGGGGGCGGGAGTGTTGAGAGCAGAGTGGAGAAGAAGGTTTACAACAGCAACACAATACTTTGGACTTAAGAGAAGGAGCCAGATATTTATAATATGGGTGACGTTATAATATATGGGTCTCCTCTTGGAAGGAAGAGCCTGATTGAAAGAGAAAAAGAGGCCAAAGGCAGCAGGACCAACAAGAAGGAAGAAAGCCCCTGCTGTGAACTCTCTGAGGAGTTAATCATTGTTCTCTGGAGCCTCCTCTGAATCTCCCATCACAGGATCTAAGCGTTGTGTTATGGATTTTTCAACTGGAGAAGAGAGGCTTTGATGCCTGGAGACTGAGAACTCGCCTGCTCCCAGGGAAACATGTAGCCGGCAGGATAATTTTATTTTCAGCATGCATGGTAGAGTTGCAATGCCATTTTACAGTGGGAAACACATTTGTTCTTAAATAATTTAATGCAACATAATGTTGGGAATTCAGTTTCATTTAAAACAGATCTCTTGGAAGATGGGAAAGTGAGAGGATTTCTTCTCATTTTTTTTTCCTTATAGGTTTTCTTTAAGCCTGTTAAAATTCAATTATATGTGCAGATATCTCTATATCTATCTGTCTGTACACACACACAAGACAAGTTTATAATCCTTTTGTGAATACGATCATAGCCTCCTTTATTCATGTCTCAACCTTCTATGCAGGTTAATTTTTCAGAAGGAGGACCGGGCTCTAATTCCACTGGCAGTGAAGTGGCGTCGATGTCCTCTCAGCTCCCAGATACACCTAACAGCATGGTAGCCAGTCCAATTGAGGCATGAGGAACATTCATTCAGACGTATTTTTTTTTTCCCTGTTGGAGAAAGTGGGAAATTATAATGTTGAACTCCGAAACAAAAGTATTTAACGACCCAGTCAATGAAAACTGAATCGAGAAATGAATGCTCCATGAAATGCACGAAGTCTGTTTTAATGACAAGGTGATATGGTAGCAACACTGTGAAGACAATCATGGGATTTTACTAGAATTAAAACAGCAAACAAAACCCAAACCCAACATAACGCTATCCAATGACCTTAGGAATACTGAAAGAAAAAAAAAAAAAGACGTTTTTGAAACGTAGAGGATTTATATTCAAGGATCTCAAAAAAAGCATTTTCATTTCACTGCACATCTAGAGAAAAGCAGAAATAGAGATTTTCTAGTCCATCTTATTCTGAATGGTGCTGTTTCTATATTGGTCATTGCCTTGCCAAACAGGAGCTCCAGCAAATGAGCAGGAAGAGAAACTGGCCTCTTTGGCTGAAAGAGTCCTTTCAAGAAGGTGGAGCTGCTTGGTTTGCGATGTTTTTAGTTGACTTTAACAAGGGGTTAATTGAAATCCTGGGTCTCTAGCATGTCCTGTAGCTGATTTCTTTTTTCCTTTTGCCCCTCCCCCCTCTTTTTTTTTTGAGATCCATCCTCTATCAAGAAGTCTGAAGCGACTTTAAAGGTTTTTGAATTCAGATTTAAAAACCAACTTATAAAGCATTGCAACAAGGTTACCTCTATTTTGCCACAAGCGTCTCGGGATTGTGTTTGACTTGTGTCTGTCCAAGAACTTTTCCCCCAAAGATGTGTATAGTTATTGGTTAAAATGACTGTTTTCTCTCTCTCTGGAAATAAAGAGGAAAAAAGGAAACTTTTTTTTTTGTTTGCTCTTGCATTGCAAAAATTATAAAGTAATTTATTATTTATTGTCAGAAGACTTGCCACTTTTCATGTCATTTGACATTATTTTTTGTTTGCTGAAGTAAAAAAGAAAAAGATAAAGGTTGTACCGTGGTCTTTGAATTATATGTCTATTTGTTTTGTCTTTTTTTTTTCTTAAATATTATGTGAAATGAAAGCGCCATATGTAGAATTATATCTTCAGGACTATTTCACCAATAAATGTTTGGCATAGATAAATAAATAAATGCAATGATCCAGGGTCCCTCTTTTATATGTTTACAAGTTAAGTCATTAAAATGTCTGAAATTAAGGACTGCATGTGAATGGGGTAAACGGACATACAATAGGTGTGATATTTTATTGCAAATAGTTAAGGTGGAGCTTGCAAATTTGCATTTCAATAGTTGGGGAAAACTGGTCGGAAGCTTATAACTCTCAGCTGTGATAATGTTATTGGCTTTTTAAAAAATATCCTCAGTCCTGTTCCCCACCTTTCTTTCCTCCTCTTTTCTTGCCCTACCCTCCATCCTATCCTATGCCACCCCACCGAAAATAGGAAGAAGGTCCTGCTTAAAAAGGATTTTGATCGAGTCACTATTTTTACCTTAGAATGCTTTCTACCAAAGTCGCCTGCTTAGGATTATTGAAATGACCCATATTTCAAGTATAAGCTCTTGCTAAAAGAGAGGCTTTCTGCCTAGCCAGTGAAGTATGACCATTATTTACCAGTGGCGGCTGTCAGCCGATAGAGAAATGCTGCTTTATTTGCGCAGAAGACCAGGCCAAGAGAGGGGAGTTTTCTCACCAGTTCCCAGACGAGCCAGCGTGGGTCTTTGCTTGCCTCTCCCTCCCACCGCCGCTTCCAACTCGTTTCCTACGCGCCCCCTCCCCTTCTCTCTCCCCCGACTCCGACCCCCCAGACCTTAGGAGGGTGACGGGTTAGGGTGGAGAAGCGCTGCGGGGGCTCGGTCGGGAACTGCCTTTTATGGGCAGGGGTCCGTGTAGCGTGCTCCGCCGCCCCGTCGGCGGTCTGAGTTTCGTGGACGTGCGGGCTCCACACCTTTCCCGCTGGCATTGAGCCGTAGCTCCTGTGCTAGAGGCAGAACCTAGGGACGGAGAAATGGCCCTGCTCGAAATCAGCTGGCTTCTCGGTTCGTTTGCGGGTATAGAGCCAGGATTTGGGGCTCCACCCTGTCCCCTCTGCTCCCCCCACCCCGCCACCATGATACCCTGGCTCTTTAGAAACGGGATGCATTTGTACGCACGAGTGTAATGCCTTTTTAAACATCTGACAACTCGTAATAAACACGAAAGCTAACGTACCCTCAATCGTGTGTCTCTGGCGTGCGCCCCTACGGACCCTTGGCGAGTGGGGCATGCCCGAGGCTGGGCTGGAGACGGAAGAGCCCCGCGGCTCCCCACCTCTCAAGTCGCTTTCACCCTCTCCAAATCTGCCGCAAGTCGGGAAACGAGCTTCAATTAGGCTTTTGTTTGGCCTCGTTCTACATAACGGGTTAATTACAGGCTCTAACGTGGGGGCAGAGAGAAAACAAACTTTGCATTGAAAATGCTACAGTGCATTAGACATGCCCGTTGATTACTTTGATTGTTGTGTCTAATTCTTGACAGAGGGGTAATAATTTGGCCGGCAGTAATAATGGCTTGTAGTCGTCCGTTGAGAAAAACACGAGTTATGTCTTATCTCACAGGGATCGAGAAAGGCTCCCCCCAACCCCTTTTTTTTTCTTTTCTTTCCTGTCTCACTCCTCTGTCTCTTGGACCAAACTGGACTTTTCAGCTTCCCATTCACTGTTCCTATTCACCTGTCTTTTCGATTTTAATTTTTCCTCACAGTCATACCTGGGATATGTGCAAGGATGGCAGGTACAACATGAATCTGGCGTCAGGAGCCCAAAGTTATCCATTGCCCAGGCCCTGGTTTGAAAACTGTTAAATCCTCTTCCCCAGGCATAGCCTTTAGTAGACACTTGAAAACCTTAGGGCTTAGAGACGGGGGAATTAGGAATTGAATGCAGTGGAGGTACTTAAGTGAGGCACACATCTTTGTGATAGATTTTCATACTGACATTTATTTCTAAGATTAGGTGTGTGGGGTGGGGGGTAAGGGGAGATACTATTGTATCTCCTGTGTAGATACCTGTCTATTCTGAAGTCCACAGCTCGAATTTAAGTACAGTAATTTGTGAGGGAAGTGTTGAATGATTTTGTTTCACTTGGTAGATTCAAGATATTTTCTGCCTGTTGGCTGAGAATGGATTGACTGGTCGATAGCGTTCCAGTTCTTGTATTATTCATATGAAAGGTGTGTTCCCTTCTAGACTCCTCAGCATGTTCTCTAAAACGTGTAGCTGAGATGTCTTCTTGTTTGCAAACCATCTTCAGCACATACTCTCCTTTTCCATGCACACCTCTGGAGACCGAGTTTTGAGTGGTGCTCTTCTAATGAAATTCCTCCTGTTTGCCATTATCTTTGATCCTCCCTCCCCTTATTACTCTGAATTCTTCCTTCTGGACATTATGACTCATTTCCTCTAGCTTCTGCAAGCTAAAATTGAATGCAACCAAAAAACATCCAGGACACTCTCCTTAAATCAGAGAATCCGTATCAACATCTATACTCAAAACGACTGG
Source organism: Bos javanicus (assembly GCF_032452875.1). Classification (NCBI taxonomy): domain Eukaryota; kingdom Metazoa; phylum Chordata; class Mammalia; order Artiodactyla; family Bovidae; genus Bos; species Bos javanicus. The sequence goes on along the minus strand of NC_083887.1, from coordinate 27,604,882 downwards.
ATTTTTTTTTCTCCCTATTGTTTCAGAGCAATAACATCCTGTATGACAGTTTACTATATCTGTCTTTCCCTTGCATCAAATGGACCTGGGTTTTCTTACTGTTTAGAAAGAAGGTCTTCTCAAGTTAGAATCATACTTAAAGAGATTTTTTTTTCTAGGTTGAAATAACACTTTCAGTTATTTGAGATTCTGTGTGGGTGTGTGTACCCATTTCCCAATTCATAACTTTTTTGGAAGTCAAGATTTTGTGATGGCCTGCTGCTCTTCACTCTGATCAACTTGTTAAACTCATCTATTGACTTCCTTTCTGGTCTGTCTTACCTTTTGACTAAAAGGCATAGTGTGCTTTTTAAGGTACCTCAAAGTACTTGATATTTTTCTAGCACCTTGAATTTTTAACCCTTAAAAACAGTCTTATTGAAATCTCTTTTAAAAGTCCCATGTGGATTTTCCCTTTTCTTAAAAAAAGAGGGGAAAAAAGTAAAACTAGGTCCAAACCACCAGAAGAGCTAAATTTGGATGAAACACAGCCAGTTTGGGTCTAATCTCACCCCTAATACAAGTAAACTATCTGAGCAGAAAGTACTTATTTTCTTATCTGTAAAGTTCAGTTTATTTCACTTTTGTAAAAGAGATTTATAATCCAAATTATGCTTGGGTTCTATTCATTAAAGACTATTTACTTCCTCACTGCTAATCAACAATTAAAGATTATGTCACAACATGGCAAGTCATTTTCTTTGTGGGCACTGGGAGAAAGGGAGAGAGGATTTTTTCTTTTCTTTTATGTTTTTGTCTTTAAAGTGTTACTTTCAAAAATGACTCCAAATCCTGAATTCTCATTAACTATTTAAAATAAAAAAATTAACTTGTACAGTGTGAGTTGGTGTTTTTAAAGTAAAATGCAAGTAGTTAATTCAGGGCGCTGGCAGCCGATTCTGTTTACTGATCTTTTCTGATTGTTGTTTTCTTGATAACCGAGCAAGCCACTGAATGGCTGTTTGAGCCCAGGCGCCACAAACATAAACTTCACAGCTTACAATGTCCCAAGTCGTGATGGAGGATCTCTCCACACCTCCCGGAGACTTCTGAAGTGTAGACAGAGAAGTTGGTTCACGGGAAGCGAAGGAGGGGGAGGGGCGGGAGGGGAGGCTGCTGAGTGTTTGCTGGGAGCATTGTTACTATCACATCCTTTAATTTTTATGGCGCTTAAGCCGTTGGCTCAGAGAACCCAGTCTCTGTGCATTGGAGAAGCCAGGCTCTCCCAGGAACCCCACTTAAAGGCTACTTGATTCTTTTAAATTTTTTACAATTTATTTTGCAAGTCTTTCTGCATAATTATGCCTCTGCAAAAGCTCTCAGCAATGATAAGCAAAGCATTCTGAAAAGAAAACCATTCTCCCCCCAAAAGAGGATGCCTATGATTTTGGGGGTGGGGGGGTGGGGCATGGGGGTAGGGGGATTGTGGGGTAAGATTTCTTTTCACCAGGTGGGAAGAAAGGCACCTTAACCTGAGCTTTAGGACAGCCCCAAGCAGAGATTCTGCTCAGCCCCTCTGCATGCCTAGGACCCTCTTTCCCTTCCACTGAGCAAAAATTGGTGCTCATTTTAAGGCGATGTTATTTGTGGATTTGATTGAATTGCAACTTATTTTTCCGGTCTTTCTAGGGGCTTCTCCCCACTGGTGTGTTTCTCACCTCCAGAGAGCAGGGCAGAGCCGGGCTGCACTCGGGTTTGGGTGTTAGGAACGGGAGTGTGTGTGTGTGTGTGTGTGTGGTGGGGGGAACCCGACACCGGGACACCGGTCTAACCAGCCCTGTTTCTCCCGCGGGCAAGCCAGCCCTTGATCCCTTAACGTAGGGACAGTCGTGGCACCGGAGAGGAAAAAAGGGTGTTGCTGGCCCCGTCTCTTTCAGGGGTTGATCAGGTTGGCAGATCTGGAGGGCTAATCCAAACAAGGCGCTTGACTTGTGAGGTCGCGAGTCTAGACAGAGCTGGTGGCTCGGCGGCTCCTTATCTTTCCCTGGAATCAGCCGAAGAGGCGCTCCCCGGGCCACTGCGCCCGGCTCGCCCCGGCCGGAGCCACCGCGCGGCGCAGACGGCACAACAAACACAGCACCTGAGGCTTTACAGCTCGCTTTATTGTTTAATGGGGAGGGCCGCGAAGCAGTCATTTGTTTTCTCGGCCCCCGAGCCGGGCAGTTCTGCGTGGCGGCGGGCCTCGGACGCCGGGTGGGGGGCTCGCCAGCCCCACCGTCCTCTCGGTGTCCTCGGGCCCCCGCGCGCGCGCGGTGGCTACCCGGGCCCGAGGCCAGCCGGAGACCCCAGAGCTGCCCGCATCTGGATCTGAACCCGGGGAGTGAGGGGTGGAGGGGCTGTGGGAGAAAGCTCAGCGTGAGTGTCCTGGACTGCTCCGGTATCTCTTCCTGCTGCCTGGAAATGACAGTTTTGCGCTATCACCACTTATGGTCTTCGGGGTCAGTGGGCTCTGACTCAAGGGTGATCGATAAAAACATTTAGTTCAGTAATAAGCTTCTCCCCCCGCCCCCCACCATGTACCGAGAAAGATGCGTCACCATCTTGGACAGGGTGTCCCTGAGCGGCGAGCGCCCTTTCTTTTCCCAGCAAGCACAGAAAGTGGCGTGACTTTCTTGTGTTTTCGTGACCACTTCACTGGGCACACCGTGGAATCCTGCCTTGATCGTCCAACTGGCTTCCACCACAGAGCGGCTAACACTGCCGTCCACTTGGGAGCCGGGGGACCATTGGGAAAGCGCTTGCCCTTTTCGGAATGACGAATAACCCAGCTTGGGGATTTATAATCCAGGATTTTGTGGCTTGCATTTCAAATTAATTGAGTACGATTAAGTTAATTATAATTTTGGTCCTTCCCTGTGGCGTTTTTCTCTTGTTTCAAAAAGAAGGGAGGGTTTCTAGTTACATCTGGCTACTCACTATTCTAGTTTGCAAACATTGTACGTGTATATGTGTCCTTGGCATGGAATAGATAATACTGCCTCTGTTTAAAAACTAACCATCAGTGGAGGTCAGGAAAATTGGTTATGTGCTTCACGTGATAGTAATACAGACAACCCCATCTCCCAGCTTTGAGGTAGATGAGTTCACATCATGTTCTTCCCTGCCTGGTCCCAGTCTCACCAAAGTGTCAAATAAAAAAAGACAAAACTCAAGTTTTCCTGAAATGAAAGAATTTCCATAGGGAGCTTTAAAGAAAAATTTTTTTATTTCTCCAGAAAATAATCCTTAACTGTAACTCAGGCACTGACTTTCCTTTTTCTCATGGGTAAGAATTGCTGTTTATTTTGAACTGTCACAAATACAAGTGTTGTTTGAAACTTGTTAAACTTAGCAGGTATATGGAGATAATACTAGACAGGCCACTGAATATGATAAGGTAAAATATGGTGGGAATGAACTTTTAGGGGCTATAAAGGAATTTAGTTTTTCCCAATAGTTTTTCAATTAATCTCTTCAAAATGTTTCAACTATTTTTTCACATTTCTGTAATATCATACAGTAAACAGTTGTTCAAGGTGCGTTAAAGACATGACTAGCAAAATGCTACTTGTGCAGGTACTGGTCTGCAGTTATTTTGCGTATAGTCTCAATTAGTTTTAGATAAGTTTTTTTACCTTTAGTAAAAAAAAAAAATGCCCACACTTAGTTAAAAATACATTTTGTCTTAGAAATTTCAACAATTACTTATTAGATCAAATATTGATTTGTTTTTATTATATACAGGAGGTTTGTTGTAAAAATAGGTTTAGCATACTAAAAGGAATATCTGACTTTGGGAGAAAACGATCAGGAAATAGAAAAAAAAAGTTATATTTGGGATGAGAGCGTATATTACTTTGAAACAGTATATTTTAAGCAATAAAAGAGAAAGTGCCTGTTGGCCAAATAGTTAAAATCTCATGTTAAATTCAGACTATAATTGATTGTTATTTGAAATTATGTAACAGTTGTCCAAAAATTTTTGTTGCGGGGATATAAGTTCTCAAGAAGAAATACTTGAAATAAAAATAAACTGGCAACCTAAATAACATTTAAGATTTAATTCATCAAACAAAATGAGTGACTTTATTTGTAAAATACAATAATTTTCTTCCATTAATGATGAATGCAGATGTCTAAAATAATTAAATGTAGAGAATACTTTATTGTCAGTTTCTGGAGAATGAAACTGATTATCATTTTTTGGAGAGTAAAAATACAGAGTAAATTCTGAAATCATTCATTTACTTTCTTCAGTAATGTATGGAAATACTTTAGAGACTTATTGCTTAGACTTTTATTTTTGTATCAAAGTACATTTCCTATTTTAAGACTATGCTGCATCTTTGAAGACTTTGCAACTTCTGAGATACTTGTCACTAAGGCATTCTATGCATGACCAAATATCTACCTGTTTACCAGAAGTTGAACACTTGGATGAAGGATTGTAAATCACTAATAAAAATTCACCTTTTAGCTCTATTATCCCATCAATGGATTCATAGGTCTCATTAATGTTAATGGAAAATGTCCTTTTGTGTCATTTGCAAAACAGGGCTTGGACATATTTCACCCAGCAATGTCTTTATAGCAAGTATGTCAAGGCCAAAACGACCTAAGAAGTAATTTCAATCACATCTGGGCCTAAATAATATATTAATCTCACAGGTGAAAATGAGCATATGAAGTGGTAAGATTAGAATTGACTTTAAAAACAAACACTTTTTTTTTTAAAAGGCTTGAAAGTATTTCCCCCATCTTTTAGAATTCTGAGAATAACCCTTATTAGTTACCTGATAGTTTAGAAATTTTCCTGCCAGGCAAATCATATAACTTCTCTACCACTGAGATCTAGGACCAAAGCTGGTCCTAGAAATACTGCTTACTCACCATATAGGAACTTGTTTTTAATGAATTATTTACTGGAATTTGAGTGATGCTTTGTTTATTTGTTTTCATTTTGTAGTGGTGATGGACTCTGTGAAATCATTCTTGTGGATAAATGCGTTCATTTGTAATGTGTATTATGGCAGCCTTTGGCCCTAGAATACAGTTTTCTCTAGGGCCAAGCCAAGTGGCTGTATTAGAATAGAATCTGTAACATTACAGAATTGAATGATGGTCAGAGTATAAATGATGAATATTGTTCATTGTGAATGCTGTTTTGGTTATATTCAAGTTAAACACTTCTAGAATCATTGTACTGTCAAAGAATATTTTAAGTCTTCTTTATAGGGAGTATCAGGGAAGGAGGCTGTTTCTCCTAGAGCAAGAGATGCAGAGTGGTTGTTTCTGCCATGACATGACACTTTTCCATCTGTAAAGCACTTTACAGTCGTTAGTTATGCATGAGAGGCACTGAGCCTGTTTTCCTAATGACTTCTCTACCTGTTTCTCAGCACAATTCTCAGTTCCCTTGTCTTTCCCTCATATGTGTAAGAGCAGAACATCAAAGAAGCAATATTTTGTCCTTGATGGCTTTAGTGAGGACTATGTTAGATCAGAGAATGGAAACTGTTTCATAGACATTTTCAGTGAGGTCCACTCTCCTTACTTCCAGGAAGTGAGGGGAGATGCTGAATGGGGAAGTTGGTGAGTTCAGTTGACTACTAGCAACATTGTCCCTCAGTTCAGTTCAGTTCAGTCGCTCAGTCGTGTCCAACTCTTTGCTACCCCATGAATTGCAGCACACCAGGCCTCCCTGTCCATCACCAACTCCCAGAGTTCACTCAAACGTCCGTCAAGTCGGTGATGCCATCCAGCCATCTCATCCTCTGTCGTCCCCTTCTCCTCCTGCCCCCAATCCCTCCCAGCATCAGAGTTTTTTCCAGTGAGTTAACTCTTCGTATGAGGTGGCCAAAGTACTGGAGTTTCAGCTTTAGCATCATTCCTTCCAAAGAACACCCAGGACTGATCTCCTTTAGAATGGACTGGTCCCTAATCTCCTTAAATAAGGGACTCTTAAACTTTTGATTTCAGGACCCCTTTACACTCTTTAAAATTATTGAGAATCTCAAAAAGTTTTGGTTTATGTGAGTTATATTTGTCATTGTTTACTGTATAAATTTTAAGTGAGAATTTTGAAATACTTATTACTTGAAATAATATGCCATAGGATCACATAAATTACTTTTTAATGAAAAATAAGTATAGATTGCAAAGCAAAAAATCTAGTGAGAAGAGTGGTATATAGTTTTCTATTTTTGCAAACCTTTTAGATATCTGGCTTAAAGAAGACAGCTTAATTCTCATATCTGCTTCCTCATTCCAGCTGTGGTCATATCACATCCTGTAGCCTCTGGAACAGTTCATGTCCTCATAAGAGAATGAAAGTTACAAGGTAAAAAATGTCAGCGTTATTATTATGAAAAGACTTTTGACCTCATAGACCCCCTGAAAAAGTTTCAGAGATACCTCCTAAGAGGTCCCCAGATCACATACTGAGACCCTTTGCCTTAAAAATGTGCTTTTACAAAAGGATTATAGAGAAACTACTGCATGAATTTAATTTAATTGCTTAGGCTAAGTTCTAGTGATATGGGTTTGCTTTCAAGGCAAATCTCGGTTGCAGTTTTACTTTGTGACTTTTCAATTCCATTATCAAACACTGATCTGAAAATCGCTTAGATCCAGGGCCTTGAAGAAAAAAAAAATATTGTGATATTATATAACTGAAAATTTAAGACTTCTTTCTTAGAACCTTTAGGAGAAACAGACCCATGAGTGTGGACTAGCAAATGTCATATGTGCTGGACTCATTTCTCCTTCACTTTAGTGAAGCTAGAGGATGCTGAGCACAGAAATCCATAGCAAACAATTCTGACGATGTATGTGAGAATTGCTAGCCAAAGCATTTTGAGACAACAAATTAAAAATGATGGTTATAATTTGAAAAAGTCATTTGGATTTAGGAATGAAATAAGCTTATGAGATGAAAGACTAAAGTCTAGAAAAGCAACAAGTCAAGGATCACAGTGGTTCAGGCAGGGGATGGTCTTTTTTGATTTGGCAGGAAGAGAACAGAAGGAATTGGTCTAAAAAATATTCTGAGAAACTAACTGATGTGGAGCAGACTGGCAAGTGTCTCATCAGAATGTGTTTTTCCCTTTTCATAAGCTCTTGAATAATAGGCTCATATCCCAGGTTCCCTTACAGGTGTGTGTTGGCGGAGGGGACACATGATTACATCTTTACCAGTGGAATCTAAGCAGAAATAATGTAGGTTATTCTAGGCTTGAGCATGTGATTCATTCATGTTTTCTTTTTCCGTCTAACTAGCTGGAGCCCAAGAAAGTCCAGCTTTGAAAGGACAGATGATGAAAGTGCCCTATGGGTATGGTGGCTCAACATGATAGAAATAACTTATGTTCTAAATAATTTCAGGGACTGGCATGCCCAGCTTCCCAGTGGAGCTTGAAATAGCTCGAACTATAAGTGAGAAGTAATTTTTTATCTTCTTTAAGCCATTAAGTTATTTTTAGGTCTATTTATTACTTAAGCCTAGCTTACCCTAATACAATACTGAAACTCCAATACTTTGGCCACCTCATACAAAGAGCTGACTCATTGGAAAAGACTCTGATGCTGGGAGGGATTGGGGGCAGGAGGAGAAAGGGACGAGATGGATGAGATGGCTGGGTGGCATTACTGACTCGATGGACGTGAGTTTGAGTGAACTGCGGGAGTTGGTGATGGACAGGGAGGCCTGGCATAGTGCGATTCATGGGGTCGCAAAGAGTCGGACACGATTGAGTGGCTGAACTGAACTGAACTGAATATAATAGGATATAGACTAGAGCATTGAGGTAGTGAGAAATCGAAGGATGGTTCTAAAATTCTGAATCTGAATGACAGATTCTGAATGAATCATGTATTTATTTACTGAGTCATTCACTCATTCATTAACCCATTATAATTCTGATCTTATAGTTACTTCATCCTAGGTAGTGTTTTATATGTTGGCTATATAGCAATAAACACGAAGCTTTCATGAAATTTATATTTTTGTGATGCATTCAAATGACATACAAATAAATGCATACTACAGTGAAGGCAATAATAAATGCTCTGAAGAAAAATCAAGCATATTTTAGAAAGGGAGACAGAATTTGAGGTAGAGTGATCAAGTACAACTTCTCGGAAGAGGTGACATTTGAAGAGATAGTGAGCACTGGAAAAAATGAAAATGAGATAATATATGTACTGTATCAATTCAGTATACTGAAACTGTATATTTGAGTTTAAATGTGCCCTTGATGTACAGAAAGAAATGGATCAATGTTAGAGAGGTAGCCGTAAATTATTAGTTTACATAACTTAGTGAAAACAAAAGAATCTCTGTAGAATTAAAAAAAGCAGGAAGACACAAGGAAAACAGTAATTCATCAGAGATATGTTTGGAAGAAAAGTGACTGGAAAGGTATAAGGAAAAAAGAAAGACAAAGCAACGTGAGAAATAAGTGAAGAGACCAGGGTGGTGATGAAGAAAAATAAATGACAATAGAAGTGTCTCAGGAACTAAAGCCAGAAGCCTTCAAAGGGGCAGGTATGAAAAGCTGTGCCCCATACATCAGAAAGATCAAGAAGATAAGGACAGAGAAAATGCCTTTGAACTTGGCTGAATTGAGATCATTGGATGCCATAAAGAGGCAAAGATGGAAGCCAGATTTAGAGGGGAATTAAGGGGAAAATATTTTAAATATAGTTCATCTAACTCTTCACCATTGTTATTGGACATTTATTGAGTGCAGTGATTCTATAGAGTGCTGCTCTGATAACCAAAGTATTCACTGAGTCCAGTTACCAGTTCTGTGAGGAGTGACAGAAGTACCAGAGCCTGGTACTTCTATTTTAGAAGGGCTCTGGAGGACAGAATTACCTAAAATGTTTTCAATTCCTTGGGCCGTCTGGCTTTGCTGATTTCAGGAAGACTCAAGTATCCACAATCTAAGCAGACAAACCAATTAGATGTTAAAATCCCAGAGGCTAGAACTAAGCTGTCAAAAGAGAGTGAGCGTGGAGAGGTCATTATGCAGTAATTATAAGAACCTAGGCAAAAACCTAAAAGAGAAAAAGGCGTATTGGCATGTTGTAAAACTCTTTGAGAGGTTAGCAATTTGCTTAGTTTTGTTGACAAGTAGGCTAGAATAGACGATGTTTCATCAGAAAGTAGGATTCCTTGCACTGTATATTATCATGCTATTGAAAACTCAGCTGAAAGCACTTTGAGAAAAAGCAACAGGTTTGAAAATCACCTGAAGTAAGGAAAAAAATACTTGGGCCTTAGAAACTCAAGTGGCAAGAAGCAAAGCCTTCATATATTTTGTCTTATAACTCATCATCCAGCTGATGTTTTTGCCAGTCTGAAAACACCACAGAATCAGATGGTATGTTGGTTTGTATCACAGAGGTGTCTGTGGGAAGAGAAAGCCAGTGGTAACATCGGCCATAATTTACCTCTCATGGATTGATTGCCTACCAAGAATATATATTTCTGTTAGTTTTATTTTACTCTCTGAGAAATGATAGGGTATATATGTACCACTACAGATGTGCATAAAATGTAGACACTTTGGAGGGAAAAGTAAAGTCTAAATCTATTAACATAAAAACATACTATGTATTAATAGTTAGATAATTTTAAAAGATTAAATACTTTTAATCCAGTACTTGGAGTATACACAAGAAGGTAAAACATAAAATCTTTGTTAAAAGAAGGAATGGATGGAGGAAGAAGAGAAAGGCTTATGTGATTATAAGGGCCAATGTAGAGGAAATAGGAAATCTCATCTGATGCGTAAATGCACAAGGTATAGTATGGAAAAGTGTGTAAAGACAAAGCAAAGGACTTTAGTAGGGATAGTTGAATTAGTCAGTTTTGAAAATGTTAAATCTTGATGAGTTCTTACTATTTTCCCCTAAAATGAGAGAGATCCCATCTCTCCCCAACCCCGATCTCTAATTTTGAGATTGTGTTAAAGTGCATCAAACAATAAAATGAAGACACCTCCATAACTGTAAAGGTTTTAGTTATTCTTTTCTTTGTGGAATCCAGAATTGGCATACAAAATACTTTCCAATACAATCTTCTGTTTTCTTCTGAATGAAATATCATTTGTGTTCATCTGATGAACTTTCTAAAATACGCATCATATAAAAAGTATATTAATAATGTAAATGTAATTTACCTGTTATAACTAAATTAATTTGATGGACAGGGAGGCCTGGCGTGCTGCGATTCATGGGCTCGCAAAGAGTCGGACACGACTGAGCGACTAATCTGATTTGATCTGATATTAGTTGTCTTTTTTTCCAAAGACAAAATTTTGGTTGTTTCTATTTGTGGAAAAAAAATGCCACAGCAATCCAAACTACATTCGTCTTCAGAAAAGTGGCTTTCTGAAACCAATTGATTAGAGAGAAAATCATTTTTCTTCAAAATGAATGATGATAAATCTATTTTTATGCTTGAGAGTTAATGAGAATTGTTTTCTTCCCCACTACCCACTATCTCAGACTGGCAGCTCTGAATTGCTCACTATTGCTTAGCAAGACTGTATGAGCATCATAGTCTAGAAAGTTATAGAGTTAAATAAATGTCTTGGTCTTGACATTATGCAATAAACTCTCAGAAGGAAACATGCCAATAAATTCACGACAGTTAGACTCTCTACATGAGTCCCCAAACCTCTTGGCATTCAATTAGCTCTATAGCAAGCCGTGCATAAGCCAGATGGGTGGCTAGATGACACAGGCAGTGAATGAGAACTTTTGTGACCCATCCTATGAAGTGTAGGCATGTTCTAACTGTGCCTAGAAGCCTTATCCTCAATGAATCAAGGCTTCCATTCCGATCTATAGCTATTGATCTGTAGCACATATTCTTATAGGCAACATGAATGCATATGGAATAAGAGAAAGACAGGGGAGCTTTTGAGTCATTAACAAGGTTGAAGTTTGCTGTCAGTAAAATAATCATGTATTTAGTCAGTTGGTATTGGGAACAAAGTGTGAGGCAGATAAGCAAATGGTTCTTCCTTCTTTTTTTTTCCCCCTTTCCTTCTTGTCACTAAAATGATACTTTTTGGGTATTTGGCTTTCTAAACTATTCTACTATATGTGTGTGCTCATTTGCTTCAGTTGTGTCTGACTGTTTGCATCCCATGGATGGAGGTCACTAGGTTTCTCTGTCCCTGGGATTCTCCAGAGGCAAGAATTCTGGAGTGGGTTGCCATTTCCGCCTCCAGAGGATCTTCACAACCCAGAGATCAAACCGGAGTCTCCCGCAGCTCCTGTATTCGCAGGTGGATTCTCTACCACTTGAGCCACCTGGGAAGTCCCACAGTCTTCTACTATAGTTGTTATTTAGTGATGTCTTCAGAGAAGGCAATGGCACCTCACTCCAGTACTCTTGCCTGGAAAATCACATGGACAGAGGAGCCTGGTAGGCTGGAGTCCACTTTTCACTTTCATGCATTGGAGAAGGAAATGGCAACCCACTCCAGTGTTCTTGCCTGGAGAATCCCAGGGATAAGGGAGCCTGGTGGGCTGCCGTCTCTGGGGTCGCACAGAGTCGGATACGACTGAAGCGACTTAGCAGCAGCAGCAGCAGAGAGGAACAGAAAAAGAGGGCTATTTCAAAGTTATGGCTGGACCTTAATAAAATGATGATGATGATGGTGAGGAGAGAGAGATATGTGATGTAGAGCAAAGACAGAATCAGGCAGCAGTCTTGGATATGAACACTTGCTGTTTGACCTTGGACATGTTACTTAGCTTCTCAGAACTTGTTTCCACGTGTCTAGGAATGGCTTGTTAGATTAGTTTGATGTGTGCCTGCTATGTAGGATGATTATTGTATTCTGAAGGGTGTGAGAAAAGTATTATTCTCTTGAGTGAATGTACTTAGTTCTTTGCATCTTTTTCTTTGTTACCTATTGAAATAGATACTGAGCCTTTGTGTTTTTTTCTTATTTTTATTTTTTACACTTGTTTTCCTTTCTGTGGTTACGTTTTCCTTCATGAGAATCCTTGTATGCATAAACTTCTATGGCTTCCTTTAACTGAGGAGAATATGCAACATTAAAAGGATTTTAGCAAATGACTAAAAGACAATTTTAAAGAATTACACCACCCTACCTAGCACAACCCATTCCCTTTTTTACATGTAGCTTCCCACAAGCACAGATTATCATATAGTTACGATTATAATGTATATGTATACCTATATTTACTGCATATATATTAAAGTATGAGTGAATATAAGATTATATCAATATCATATATATATATATATGCATTGTTTTCTACCTTTCTGCTCAATATCCCATAGTAAGTGTTATGTGCACTTCCAGAATCAAAAATACCTTGGGAAAATGGTTCTATTACATCTGTGGTTCTTTAAGCCATTTTCATTGGTGACCATTACACAGTCTTAATGCAGTAGTCCATTTAACATTTATTGTGTGTGCTTAATTATTTCATCACCTTTCTTGTGGCATAGACTCCTAACCTTTTAATTATGGGAAAATATTCAAGAGGTTAATGAAACAAGCCCCAGAGGAGCTTCTGGTACAGTGCAGTGGCCCAGGCTTATTTCCTTGGCTGAAATCTGATTGTGTGAAAGAATAGTGTGCACCTCAGTGTAGGCTAGCAATTCCGCCATCAGATAAATGATTGCGCCTTCACTGGGCTGGCTCCCTTTATTTGAGCTACTGGTTGTGGAGCTGAGAAACAGAAGCCTGCATGGAGAATGAAGGCCCAGACTTTTTTTTTTTTTTTAACTGAAATGTCAAGCTATGTGACTATGCCCGGCAGAAGACGACCCCCTGCGAGATGTGATAAGCCCCAGGCCTGCTCCACACACTCGCTGAAAATGCCGTGGGAGGGCTTCCCAGGCTGATGGAACTAATGACAGTAATAGCTCTGGGTAATTTGTCTTTTTCCTTACTGTGCACATTCTCTACATGGGGTGCACTTTACACCTACCACCGGGCTCACATCTGGAATGCTACCACCCTCTCAGGCCTGATTCAGCTAGGTTGAATTCTCCTAAAGCAAATCTGACCTCTAATTTTCTTAATAATTCAGGATTATGCTAATGTTACTCAGCAGCCAGTGAAGAGCAGTACAGGAGCACTGAAGAAAGCTTAAGCCAGCGTATTGGGCGCATGACCAAGTTTTCCCTGCATATTGAGTTAGAATTGTTTTCCTCTACAGCCTTCTAAGAGAGAAAATGTACATTTTGGAAAAATGTGTATTTTACATTATTTCTACATCATTTCCGGTTGTAGGACATCCTCTGCTTAAGAATTATTTTGTTTCTTTTTCTTGGTAAACGGATTTTCTACAGAGGATTTATAAGAATCCTAACGATAGGTTTGGGTTTTTAATTCTAACTGTAAAAGATACTTAGATAGTTAAAGAGACTGACAAAATAATTTCAGGAATAGATAAAGCAGACCTCACAGCAACTTAATCTCATAAATGCAGAGTGCTTTCAGGAATATTTTAACAATAAAAATCCTGTTTTAGTGCTGGTTCCATAACAAGAAGACTCTACTTTTAATATCATATTTATGTCTCATATTTTCTGTATGTATGTATAAAATAGCCATATTATTAAAAGTGTGAACATCAGAGCATATCTTTTAGAAAAACATAAATGGGCTTAAGTTTTTAAGAAATGTTGTATACATTAAAAGGGTCAGCTCTCCAAACCTAGCTCTCTGTGAATAAAGGGAGAATAAAATATCTTCATACATTAGTTTGTGAAAGATTCCCCCAGAGAGCAAGAGATTTTCAGCCATCCTGGAGTGTGGAGAACTACACTATTTGCCAGAAAAAATAGATATGCTTGTATTGGTATCTGAATCATTCTGTCAACATACCTGCAAAGTTATTTCTAAGTTATAAATAAACAGTTTTATTAGTTTTTTCTTCAATTCAGGTACAGAAAGGTGCTAGTGGAGCATTTTATTTCGAAGACTAAAGATTGTGCACAGAAACCCACAAATTACAAAATTTTTGTTAATAATTTATGTTTCTCACAAAGTAGAAATTGTAAATAATTTTCTATAAATAATGTCTGTGGCTATAATTGGTAAACAAAATGATAAATCATCAGCAATTGTGGCCTCTCTCTCAGTATCTCTATTGACTCAATTACTCAAAGTCCACACTGATTTAAAGGCAGAAGAGTTTGCATCTCTAAGTATCGAATCACCTTGGAATTTAACCATGGACTCAGACCACTCTGTTAAACCTAATAAGTATGTCCTAAACAGGTGGTGGGACTTCCCAGGTGGCGCAGTGGTAAAGAATTTGCCTGCCAGTGCAGGCAACGCAGATCTGGGTTCAATCCCTGGGTTGGGAAGATCCCCTGGCTTGGAAATGGCAACCCACCCCAGTATACCTGTCTGGGAAATTCCATGAACCAAGGAGCCTGTGTGTCAGACAGAACTGAGGACATGCACACACATACACACACACACACAGATGGTACAGGAGGATTTAGCAAAGAATTTTTTTTCTTGGACTCCTAAGAGGTAGGCACTTACTCCTTAGTTTATGGTAAAACCATTCAAATTAGGGAGGTAAAAACAGATAAGAGAGGAATGGCAAGCGGAGTGTCCCTCCAGGAACCATTCCCTTCTGCCAGGTCTGAGCTGCTAGAAAGGATTACTTGAGGGAAATAATGATCATCATTATCCCTGGGTGAAGCAAAGGAGGCTGCAGAAGGATTGCTAGAGAGGCTGACTGTGACAGGTGTACTCTGTGTACTGAGCTGACCCTTCCGGGCCTCATCCCCTGGGCAAGACTTGGGCACAGAGTGGAGCCTTCTGCCTAAATGATAGATCATGTGGAATGAGGTTGCTAAGAGCAGTTCAGCTCATGAGTTTAGGGTTAAACGAGGGTGACCCTTTATATATATATATATATATTTAAAGACTGTGTAATATATTTATATACTGTAATAATATATTTATATATAATATAAATATATATAAAGAGTGCATACTATACTATATATATATAAATATATATATAAAGTATATAATATAATATTATATATATATAATCCTTTTAAGATATTTTTGACAAAAAAACAACAACAACAAATTAGGTGATATAATGTGATACAATGTGATTTCAGTAGAATCTGTGAAGGATGAAATATCATTCAGTTCATTTCACTGAATTAGTTGATAGTCTAGTGAGGAGAGATCTACAAGGACACTCTATTCATGACAAGACCAAAGTTGACCATCCTGGCTGTTTTAACCAACACTTTCCATTTTTTGAGTTCAGGATCCTCATATGCACCACCTTAAACACTCCTCACAGCAGCTCCAGATGGTCCAAATTGTTATTGAGAAGGAAGCTGAAGATCAGAGGAGTTCAGTACAGATATGAACCAAGCTAAGTCTCACAGCAAAACCCTCCGTGGGCTTCCCAGGTGGCTCCATGGTAAAGAATCCACCTGCCAATGCAGGAGATGCAAGTTCAATCCCGGGGTCAGGAAGATCCCTTGGAGAAGGGAATTGCAACCTGCTCCAGTATTCTTGCCTGGAAAATTCCATGAACAGAGGAGCCTGGCATGCTTCAGTACCATGGGATCACAAAGAGTCAGACACGACTGAGTAACTGAACAGTAACACTAACGCCCTCTGTTTATTCATCTCCTCTCTCATTCTCTAGACCACTCTTCCTCCTCTTCCTCATCCCTTTCCCCAGCATTTGTCATTTTACTCTCAATAGTCAGCAGAGTTCTAAGAAAGCCGAGATCTGTAGGAAGAAAGAATCAGGTGTATGGGGCCTTGAATTCTACTTCTGCCAGTTGGGTGACCCCAGGCAGTTACTCAAACTCTCCAGATCTCACTGTTCTTCTTGACAAACCATGGATAATCCTAACTCAGAGAAGACTTAGTGAGAAAAATCAGATGAACTGCCGAGCATGGCAGGCACTCAGTGAGTGCCAGGCATTAATTTATAATGATAACTCTTCTAGTCAGAGTTTAAAAGACTTTCTTTTCTTTCCTTTGAGAATCTGAAGTAGAGGTCTTTACAAATCCATATCCCTTTTCTTTAGAAGTCTCCTAAAATTGAAGCACATTTATACAGAAAGGCATATTTACTTATGTTTTTATAAAACAAGGCATCAGGATATTTGGGCACAGTTACCATATGCGAAATAGTCTTTGAAATATTTTTCTTTAAACCAGTTTCTTTAGTTGGTAAAAATGATAAGCATGGAATTTTGATTTAGGAAGTAGTCAAGATTTTATGAGCTTCCTTGGTGGTCTAGTAGGTAAAGAATCCACCTGCAACGCGGGAGGCCTCCTGCAATGCAGGAGACCTAAGTTTGATCCCTGGGTCAGGAAGATCCCCTGAAGGAGAAAACGACAACGTTCTCTAGTATTCTTGCCTGGAAAATTCCATGGACAGAGACTGGCAGGCTATAGTCTGATGGGTCTTATGGGTTGGACATGACTTAGCGATTAAACCACCATCAAGCTTTTATAGCTGATTCTAGAGAGATCCTGATAGTCATTTATCTTGAACTGCCTTCCTGCTAGTACCACCTTTCCTCGAGAGGTGCTTCTTTGTATATTGAGGGTAGAATGGGGATGGTAACTAGTCCTTAAGAGAAGAGAGTATATAGATAAGTATTTTGGCCACCATCAGCCATTATGCTTTCATTGCTTCATTGATTTCATATATATTTATTGAACTCAAGAACAATGTCTAAATTCAATGAGATTACAAGAGTATGTTTAAAAAAAGGCCCTTTGATGCAAAGCAAAGCAGCTTATTGTTGAGTAGGGGTATATAAACTGATGCAAACCTGTGTAGTGGGGAAAAATTGACTTCAAAAGAGGAAGGAATCACTTCAGCTGAAGGGATTAGCCTTCATGGATGGGTGATTTTTGAACTGGGTTATAGGGTTAGGGTTGGGGTTGAACTGGGTTATAGAGTAGGGGCTTCCCTGATGGCTCAGAGAGTAGTGTCTGCCTGCAATGTGGGAGACCTGGGTTTGATCCCTGAGTTGGAAAGATCCCCTGGAGAAAAAAATGGCAACCCACTCAAGTACTCTTTCTGGAAAATGCCACAGATGGAGGAGCCTGGTAGGCTGCAGTCAATGGGATTGCAAAGAGTCACACATGACTGAGCAACTTCACTTCTCAAAGAGTAGGAAGGATTTGGATGAAGATAAGGAGAAGGAAATAAAACAATAGAATGGGAAAGACTAGAGACCTCTTCAAGAAAATTAGAGATACCAAGGGAACATTTCATGCACAGATGTGCTCAATAAAGGACAGAAATTGTATGGACCTAACAGAAGCAGAAGGTATTAAGAAGAGGTGGTAAAAATACACAGAACTGTACAAAAAAGATCTTCATGACCCAGATAATCATGATAGTGTGATCACTCACCTAGAGCCAGACATCCTGGAATGTGAAGTCAAGTGGGCCTTAGGAAGCATCACTACATACAAAGCCAGTGGAGGTGATAGAATTTCAGTTGAGCTATTTCAAGTCCTAAAAGATGATGCTGTGAAAGTGCTGCACTCAATATGCCAGCACATTTGGAAAACTTAGCAGTGGCCACAGGACTGGAAAAGGTCAGTTTTCATTCCAATCCCAAAGAAAGGCAATGCCAAACAATGCTCAAACTACCGCACAATTACACTCATCTCACATGCTAGTAAAGTAATGCTCAAAATTCTCCAAAGCAAGACTTCAACAATACATGAACCATGAACTTCCTGATGTTCAAGCTGGTTTTAGAAAAGGCAGAGGAACCAGAGATCAAATTGCCAACATCCACTGGATCATCAAAAATGCAAGAGAATTCCAGAAAACCATCTATTTCTGCTTTATTGACTATGCCAAAGCCTTTGACTATGTAGATCACAATAAACGGTGTAAAATTCTGAAAGAGATGGGAATACCAGACCACCTGACCTGCTTATTGAGAAATCTGTATGCAGGTCAATAAGCAACAGTTAGAACTGGACATGGAACAATAGACTGGTTCCAAATAGGAAAAGGAGTTCTTCAAGGCTGTATATTGTCACCCTGCTTATTTAACTTATATGCAGAGTACATCATGAGAAACGCTGGGCTGGAGTAAGCACAAGCTGGAATCAAGATTGCTGGGAGAAATATCAATAACCTCAGATATGCAGATGACACCACCCTTATGGCAGAAAGTGAAGAAGAACTAAAGGGCCTCTTGGTGAAAGTGAAGGAAGAGAGTGAAAATGTTGGCTAAAAGCTCAACATTCAGAAAACAAAAATCATGGCATCTGGTCCCAGTGGAAACAGTGTCAGACTTTATTTTCTTGGGCTCCAAAATCACTGCAGATGGTGACTGCAGCCATGAAATAAAAAGGTATATACTCCTTGGAAGAAAAGTCTGACCAACCTAGTTCAGTTCAGTTCAGTTCAGTCGTTCAGTTGTGTCTGATTCTTTGCGACCCCATGAATCGCAGCACACCAGGCCTCCCTGTCCATCACCAACTCCCAGAGTTTACCCAAACTCATGTCCATTGAGTCGGTGATGCCATCCAGCCATCTCATCCTCTGTTGTCCCCTTCTCCTCCTGCCCCCAATCCCTCCCAGCATCATGGTCTTTCCCAATGACTCAACTCTTCGCATGAGGTGGCCAAAGTACTGGAGTTTCAGCTTCAGCATCAGTCCTTCCAATGAACACCCAGGACTGGTCTCCTTCAGAATGGACTGGTTGGATCTCCTTGCAGTCCAAGGGACTCTCAAGAGTCTTCTCCAACACCACAGTTCAAAAGCTTCAATTCTTCAGTGCTCAGCTTTCTTCACAGTCCGAATCTCACATCCATACATAACCACTGGAAAAACCATGACTAGATGGACCTTTGTTGGCAAACCTAGATAGCATATTAAAAAGCAGAGACACTACTTTGCGTACAAAGGTCCATCTAGTCAAAGCTATGGTCTTTCTAGTAGTCACATATGGATTTGAGAGTTGGACTATAAAGAAAGCTGAGTGCCGAAGAACTGATACTTTTGAACTGTGGTGTTGGAGAAGACTCCTGATAGTCCCTTTGACTGCAAGAAGATCCAACAAGTCAGTCCTAAGTGAAATCTGTCCTGAATGTTCATTGGAAGGAAACTTTGGCCACCTGATGTGAAGAACTGACTCATTTGAAAAGACCCTGATGCCGGGAAAGATTGAGGGTGAGAGGAGAAGGGGACGACAGAGGATGAGATGGTTGGATGCATCACCGACTCAATGGACATGAGTTTAGGCAAACTCTGGGAATTGGTGATGGACAGGGAGGCCTGGCAAGCTGCAGTCTATAAGGTCATAAAGAGTTGGACAGGCCTGAGTGACTGAACTGAACTGACTGAAGGAAAAGGCATTTCAGATGGAGAAAGAGCTGAGCAGAACAAACAAAGGTTCAGAACCAGTAGTCCGAGAGGCACGTGTGCAGAGAACAACAGAAGGCTTGCTCTGATGAGCACAGAGAAGGAGTTCAGCCTAAGTTGACAGCCAGTGACCTGTGGAGCTTATGAAATGTCCATGCTCCCAGGCCCCTCCCCAACCTGAGACAAGGTTCAGGAATCAACATATTTAACACATGTGTGCTAAGTCATTTCAGTCATGTCCAGCTCTTTGTAACATTATGGACTGTAACCTGCCAGGCTCCTCTGTCCATGGGATTCTCCAGGTACAGATACTGGAGTGGGTTACCATGCCTTCCTCAAGGGGATTTTCCTGAGCCAGGGGTAGAACCTGTGTCTCTTATCTCCTGCATTGGCAGACAGGTTCTTTACCTCTAATTGCTGATAGAACCACTGAGAAACAGAGGCATGGCTTGGGTGACTGAAGTAAAGGGATGGCTGGAGGGTGGACAAGTAGCTCTTTGCCCAGGATGCTCCTGCAGTAGGGTCACAGGGAGAGTTCCCTCCTCCTTCCTACTTTCCTTCCTCTTTCCCTTCCTCCCTATCTTCATTCCTTTCTTCTTTCTGTAATTTTCTTTCTTCCTCCTCTTCTTTTCTTCCTCCTGCTTCTTCTTCTCCTTCCTCTTTATTTCTGCTTCCTCTTTTTATTCTCTCTCTGCCTCTCCTAGCTGAGCCTCAGGCCAATTACATTTGAATTTCTGAGGTTAGGGCCTTTGTATCAATGTATATATGCATTTTGCTTTTTGTTATGGGAAGATTTAAATATGTATAAAAGTAGGCAGTGCAGGATAGTGAACACCTCTGCACCCACCCCATCACCCAACTTCTGCAATTGTAAACTCTCCTCCACCCAGTCTCATTTCACTTGTACCCCTACCGCTCCCCATCTTCTATATTGTTATGAGGCAGATCTTGGACATTATGAAATTTCATCCATAACATTTCAGTTCGTGTGTGCTCAGTCGCTTCAGTCATGTCTGACTCTTTGTGACCCTATGTTCCTCTGTCCATGGGATTCTCCAGGCAAGAATACTGGAGTGGGCTGCCATGCCCTCCTCCAGCGGATCTTCCCGAGATCAAACCCACATCTCCTGTGTCTCCTGCATTAGCAGGCAGATTTTTACTGCTGAGCTTCCAGGGAAGCTGCAACATTTCAGTTTGTATTGCTAAATAAGGGCATACAATGATACCATACTTTTATAATATCATGAAATAGCCAGTTGTGTTTTAATTGGTTACTGTTTCATCAGTGTGAGTGTTTGTGCACAGTTTTCTACAGATTGAATTAGAATTTTGATGGTTAGATAGCATCACCAACTCAATGGACATGACTCTGAGCAAATGCTGGGAGATTATGAAGGACAAGAAAGCCTGGTGTGCTGCTCTGGGTCTCCAAGAGTCAGAAATGGCTTAGTGACTGAACAACAGCAACACAATAATGTTGGCTGGTATATCTCTTTTAATATATAATATTCCCTCTCCATTTCTCTCTCTCTTTGTTCAAAAAACTAGACTGTTCTACCAAATTTTCTTTACTCTGCATTTTGCTGGTTTCTTTCCTATGGTATCATTTATAATCTGTTCAATAACTTATTCATGTCTGACTCTGCAACCCCCTGTACTGCAACATGCCAGGCTTCCCTGTCCATCACCAACTCCCAGAGTTTGCTCAAACTCATGTCCATAGAGTTGGTGATAGAGTCAGTGATGCCATCCAACCATCTCATCCTCTATTGTCCCCATCCTCTCCTGCCTTCAATCTTTTCTTTCCCAGCATAAGTGTCTATTCTAATGAGTCAGTTCTTCACATCAAGTGGCCAAAGTATTGGAGCTGTAGCTTCAGCATTAGTCCTTCCACTGACCATTTAGGACATATTTCCAACTGGTTTTGATCCTCTTGCGGTCCAAGGGACTCTCAAGGATCTTCTCCATCACCACAATTCAAAAGTATCAATTCTTTGGCACTCAACTTTCTTTATGGTCCAACTCTCACATCCATATATGACTACTGGAAAAAACCGAATTGGACTATAAGGACCTTTGTTGGCAAAGTAATGTCTCTGATTTTAATATGCTGTCTAGGTTTGTCATAGCTTTTCTTCCAAGGAGCAAGCGTCTTTTAATTTCATGGCTGTAGTCACCATCTGCAGTGATTTTGGAGCCCAAGAAAATAAAGTCTCTCACTGTTTCCATTGTTTCTCCATCTATTTGCCATGAAGTCATGGGACTGGAAGCCATGAACTTTGTTTTTTGAATGTTGAGTTTTAAGCTAGCTCTTTCACTCTCCTCTTTCACCTTCATCAAGAGGCTCTTTAGTTCTTCTTCACTTTATGCTATAAGGGTAGTGTCATCTGCACATCTGAGGTTGTTGATATTTCTCCCAGCAGTCTTGATTTCCGCTTCTGTTTCATCCATTCTGGCACTTTGCATGATGTCCTCTGCATGTAAATTAAATAAGCAGGGTGACAATATATAGCCTTGACTTACTCCTTTCCCAATTTGGAACCAATCCATTGTTCCCTGTCTGGTTCTAACTGTTGCTTGCTAAGTCGTTTCAGTCGTGTCCGACTCTGTGCAACCCCATAGACAGCAGCCCACCAGGCTCCCCCGTCCCTGGGATTCTCCAGGCAAGAACACTGGAGTGGGTTGCCATTTCCTTCTCCAATGCATGAAAGTGAAAAGTGAAAGTGAAATCTCTCAGTCGTGTCCGACTCTTAGCGACCCCATGGACTGCAGCCTACCAGGCTTCTCCATCCATGGGATTTTCCAAGCAAGAGTACTGGAGTGGGGTGCCATTGCCTTCTCCAACTGTTGCTTATTGACCTACATAACAGATTTCTCAGGAGGCAGGTCAGGTGATCTGATATTCACATCTCTTTATGAATTTTCCATAGTTTTTTGTGATCCACACAGTCAAATGCTTTGGCATAGTCAATGAAGCAGAAGTAGATGTTTTTCAGGAATTTTCTTACTTTCTCTATGATTCAGTAAATGTTGGCAATTTGATCTCTGGTTCCTCTGCTTTTTCTAAATCCAGCTTGACCATCTGGGAGTTCTTGGTTCACGTACTATTGAAGCCTGACTTAGAGATTTTTGAGCATCACTTTGCTAGTGTGTGAGATGAGTGTAATTGTACAGTAATTTGAACATTCTTTGGCATTGCCTTTCTTTGGGATTGGAATGAAAACTGACCTTTTCCAGTCCTGTGGCCACTGCTGAGTTTTCCACATTTGCTGGCATATTGAGTGCAGCACTTTCACAGCATCATCTTTCAGGATTTGAAATAGCTGAGCTGGAATTGCATCATCTCCACCAGCTTTGTTCATAATGATGCTTCCTAAGGCCCACTTGACTTCACATTCCAGGATGTCTGGCTCTAGGTCAGTGATCACACCATCATGATTATCTGGGTCCTGAAGATCTTTTTGTACAGTTCTTCTGTGTACTCTTGCCACCTCTTCTTAATGTCTTCTGCTTCTGTTAGGTCCATACCGTTTCTGCATACTAGCATATGAAACGTGTTTAGCATATTTTCTAGTTATTTATAGTTGGATTTATAGGTTTTAAAAGATTTGCATTCCAGTTGTTTTTTTTTTCAAGACCAATATCTAGGTAATGATGTGTTCTTTCATTAGAAGCACTTGATATCTGTTTGCTTCTCTTATTAATATGTTAGCAACCACTGATGAGCAATGCCTTGATCCATTAATTTAACAGAAATTGCAAAATGATGATATTCTATCATCACTCATTAACTTGTTGAAATGCTTCTATAAAGAGACATTTTCTTTCATCTGCTAGTTGCTTAAAAAGTGGTACAGTATAGACAGGAAAAGCAGGATACATGATTCTTTTCCTTATTTACCAGTTTTAAAAATAATGAATTTGTTCATTAGCATCGTAAATTCAATTATTTAGTTAGTTTATTTAGTATTACTCTGAATTTAAACATGTTTGGCATATTCCAGGCCATTGCAATGTTACTGTTACTGATTCTCAGGTCTTTCTTTGCCTGGTAGGGACTTCTTAGTTTGGCTCCAGCATTCTTCTGACATGACCTTGGCTGCTGCTGCTGCTGCTGCTGCTAAGTCACTTTAGTCGTGTCTGACTCTGTGCGACCCCAAGGACGGCAGCCCACCAGGCACCCCTGTCCCTGAGATTCTCCATGCAAGAACACTGGAGTGGGTTGCCATTTCCTTCTCCTTAATAGTATTTAAAACATTATTTACTTTCTAGTATGACAGAATGTGTCAGGACCATCTAGGACACTTCCTGTCCAAAACCTGAGGTGGAGCTTTGATATCTTTCATTAAGAAGCCATATTTTAAGATTACATGCTGGATACTAGTGGTTTGCACTGCTATTAGGCCATGTTTCTAAGCCTTTTAAATGGAAAGTGCCAGAGAAGATTTTATTTTCTAAGATACTCTCACCTCAAAGATCTATAGATACATTCCATTCAAACTCAGCACCACAGGGTTTGTTTTATGTCAGTATGTTTTTTCCCTAAGTCTCTTCTGAATCCCAGTTTTCAATGATATGAGGAATGTTAGAAGAATATTTTATAATAAGCCATTTGCTTTGACTTGTAGTGATCACACAAAAGTTTCAGATTAACAACAAACACCTCTTTTCTAATAATATTGTTACTGGAACCTTTGTTATCTTTTTATTCTTAGTGTATATGCCACTAGGGGTTACAGTCAGTTTGTATGCCTGCTCAGTCACTTCAGTCATGTCCAGCTCTTTGTGACCCCATGGACTGTAGCCCGCCAGGCTCATCTGTTCATGGGGTTCTCCAGACAAGAATACTGGAGTGGGTTGCCATTTCCTCCTCCAGGGGATCTTTCTGACCTGGGGATCGAACCCGTGTCTCCTGTGTCTCTTGCACTGCAGGCGGAGTCTTTACCACTGAGCTCCCAGGAAGCCCACAGTCAGTTTATCCATTTGATTGCACCAGCAATTGGTTATCTGTTAAAGCCCATTTTATTTTCATTTACAGAGGCTAATTTATAAGTTTAATTTTCTTTTATAATTGTATAGGATATTTACACGTTTCCCATGTTAAATTTACAAATCAAGTTACTGTCAAAGTAATTTAGCCTGTCCCACCAGTTCACTCCAGTCCTCTTGCCTGGGAAATCCCATGGACAGAGGAGCCTTGCAGGCTACAGCCCATGGGGTCACAAAAGATTCAGGCATGACTTAGCAACTAAACAACAACAAAACTACACCAGCCTATATACTTCTTCCCCCTATGGATAACCATTTAAACAATGTGTGGTTTGTCATTCTGTTGTTTATGTTTAGTACATCACTATTAATCTCCCCCAGTGATCTTATGTGGAGTAACTGGAGATCCTTTACTATAGAAACTGATGAGCTGAAATGTTAATCTTGTGGAACAGAGATTTTGTTCAATGTTTTAAAAACTGTATTTCCTACCTCTAGATTAGTGGCCAGGACCTAGCAGGTGATCAATAAATGTATGAATGAATGAATGCTTATTAGAAACCTGGTATCAGAAGAATGAGAGGATCAAAGATGAGCTCTTTTGAAAAGTTAATCTGACAGCAGTGATTAAGGTAGCTTGGACAGAAAAGCTGAAAGCTGGGTCATCAGTTTGGAGGTGATTAATTGGAAGATAGTAATTTTGAAGGAAAACACAAACACTCAAGAGA
Source organism: Bos javanicus (assembly GCF_032452875.1). Classification (NCBI taxonomy): domain Eukaryota; kingdom Metazoa; phylum Chordata; class Mammalia; order Artiodactyla; family Bovidae; genus Bos; species Bos javanicus. The sequence continues at coordinate 27,579,737 of NC_083887.1, read as the reverse complement.
GTGTGTGTGTGAATTCCATGGATTGGCAAGGTGCACTGGGCTGGCTGCACTGATCTTACTTACTCATGTGTCCATGGTGAGCTGGCAGGCTGCTTGGCCCCACTATATCCCTGGCAGTTGGAAGACTTTTGCCTGGAGCTGTCTGTTATCTGTGTCACCTCACTTCTTGGGGTCTTTTCATCTTTCATCCTACAGGAGGCTAGCTTGGGTTCTTTTTCATCCATGATGGTCATAGGATACCAGTATAATAAAAGGCAAGCTCCAAGATGCAAGTGTTTCTTACTCATTTCTCTGCTGTGGCATGTTTGCTGTGGTTCTACTGGCCAAAGGAAGCCATAGTGACAACTCTGATCCAGGCAGTGAAGAGATAGACTTCAGCTCTTGGAAGGGAAGATTTATGGCTACTTTGAGTTTCCCCATGTGAGACTGTTTGAAACAGATACATGAGAAAGTCATCTACTTCTTATAATGTTTAGTTCTAGTCCCTTACATGGTTATTAGTTTCAACTTTGTGTCCTTTCTCATGTCCTTTCCTGAAACATTTTTTTTAATCCACACTAGTTCATTTTGAGTTCCATATCCTCATCCAATTGCCTAGTATTTCACTTCTAAGAATTTCTCTAGTATCTCTGCTATTACCTTGGTGATTGCCTTTTTTTTTTCTTTTTAAATATAAATTTATTTATTTTAATTGGAGGTTAATTACTTTACAATATTGTATTGGTTTTGCCATACATCAACATGAATCTGCCACAGGTATTGCCTTTTAATTATACACTGTTTTGTGTTTTTGTTCTCTAAATTCTTTATGTGTGCTTCTCCTGAATTCTCCTCTAACTTGTCTTATGTTTCTGGTGGAATATTTGGTGAATTTCAAATAGTACTGGAATCTAAGTTCTCTATAAATAATTATTACTTGAATTTTGGATTGACTAAGAGAACCCTTCTGGAATTCAACATTACCATACCCTCTTTGCTTCAGTTTCTAGTGGATCTGTCCAATCATGATTTGCCATGTCTAAATACAATGGTTAAAGCTTCCTTTGTGGCTCAGCTGGTAAAGAATCTGCCCACAATGCGGGAGACCTGGGTTTGATCCCTGGGTTAGGAAGATCCCCTGGAGAAGGGAAAGGCTACCCACTCCAGTATTCTGGCCTGGAGAATTCCATGGACTATATAGTCCATGGGATCACAAAGAGTCGGACACAACTGAGAGACTTTCACTTCACTTTCAAAGCATTCTGGTTAAATTCAGTAGATGACTTGTTTTTAAGTATTTTGGCAATGGGATCAAATCAGTTAAAATAGTTTTATTGTGCTTTTTGAATGACTTTATACATGCAAGGATACCACTTTTAAGCCTTGTATGTATAAAACCCTTAATAAGCCATGTGCATGTCTAAGGAAAGGCCTTGCTGTGGTCTGCATAGTAAAACAAAGCAAGCAGCAGAGATTGTGATAATCCAGAGTGTGGATTATCACCCTCCCAATGAGAAACCCTTGTTGGGAGACCTCCTTTATCATGTTGGAGAAATCTCAAGAAGACTTAGTGGTGAGAGAGAGAAAATAAAGATGAAGGCTAACAGGACAGGTGGGAGAGAGCAGGGTAGGTAGTGCAATGCTAGGACAGCAGAATAAACTACAGCTTCTGCTTTGATTTAGTTTCCATGGGTTGCAGAAGAGTATTTAGAAATCCTCGGAGTAGGAAGAACTAAAGAAGCCCTTTCCTTATCCTTTTTGAACATTGCAGAGAAATGTGAAGGCAAATGGTGATGCTGCTGAGAGAGGAAAATATTGGCTGGGATCATTCTAGATCCTGGAAGAGAGAAAGAAAGAGAGGTGAAATGGAATTTGTGCAAAAGCCTCTCCTCTTAAGACAGTGTTGACCTTTGCACCATGGTTGAAGAGATCTCTACCCAATTATGGGTGAAGTTTTAAATTCAAATGAAAACTGCCCATAAGGCCTGACTCTAATAAAATTATCTGTGATATGATCCACCGTTTTGGTGTAGGATGCTGGGGTATTAAAAATTGTGTTGTTGTTTTTTTTTTTTAATAGAAATTTTGTTTTGTCTGAAGAATATCAATCTAGACTAAAATGAACCTCAAAAGTCTACATCTATCTCCTATTTAAAAAAGAACTACAAAGGAGTTAATATGTATATATGGAAAGAAATGAGACTTAGCAGTATGCATAGCAATTCATCAGTGAGACAGCTACTAGTGCACAGAAGTCTAATAGATGCTGTCCTTGTCAATAATTGTTGGAGACTGCTTATCAGCAGATTGGATTATTTGTCATAGGCATTGACAAACTAAAGTATCCAGATCTTGAACTTACTGCATATGTTTTAAATATTTAGGTAAATATATTATACATGCATGTGTATATTTTTAATGAGATGAATGTTTTCCTTTGTTACAAAGTTTCAGGATTTGTCTAATGAGGCCTGAAATCTTTTTACTAAATGGTGGAACTTGTTATGATATTTATATCCCCTAACATCCAATCATCCTGGTTTTAATGAAAATATTTTCCTTAAATATTTTGAAAGTAAAGCATCTTCACTGAATCAAAACTGACATTTTAATTTGAACTCTTCACTCTGGAAAGAGTTTGCAGTCAAAATTTGTCATTAAAAAACTCGATTAAATGAAAAATAATGATATACAGGCTTGCTCCTACAAGCCTCTGGAGCAGAAATGCTGAAGTTACTGTATTTTAATGCTTGGTTTGCTTCTTTTACTGCCATGCAGGGATTAAGTGGGAGGCAGCTCTCAGCGCAGTTGGAAAAGGCCATGGCCTTAAACTCAGAAGAACTGCATTTAAGACAGAACCTCCCCTGGTGGCTCAGATGGTAAAGAATCTGCTTGCAATGTAGGAGACCTGGGTTCTATCCCTGGGTAGGGAAAATCCCCTGGAGAAAGGACTGGCTCCCACTTGAGTATCCTTGTCTGGAGAATTCCATGGACAGAGGAACCTGGTAGGCTATAATCCATGGGGTTGCAAAAGTCAGAGATGACTGAAGCAATTAACACACTTGTCATTTATCAGTGGGATGATTTTGTTGAAGTAACTTAGTTTCTTCATCCTTAATTGGGATGAATAATAGATATATTACAAAGGCTTCAGACAATACTGTATGGAAAAGTATTACATGCAAAATCTTATAGAAATGTAAGATTATTAAAAATATGTTTTATATGTTTTCTAAGAAATGGTCTTGTTTATATTCAGGTCTTTAAAAATACATTTGTTTCTATATTCTTATTACAAAAGCAATACATGGTAAAGGCAAAAAAAGAAAAAAGAAAATTAAACAAAGGAGTAACAGAATCATCTATCATCATTCCAATTATTATCACAGGTTTATATCATTTTAATCTGAATTTTTACCTATGCATATAGGTTTTAAAAGTATACACTGTTGTTGCTGTTGTTTTTAGTTGCTAAGCTGTGTCTGCCTTTATGCAACCCAATGGACTGCAGTACGGCAGGCTTCCCTGTCCTTCACTATCTCCCAAAGTTTGTTAAAATTCATATCCATTGAGTTGGAGATACCATCCAACCATCTCATTCTCTGCCTTCCTCTTCTCCTTTTACTTCCAATCTTTCCCAGCATCAGAGTCTTTTCCAGTGAGTTGACTCTTTGCATCAGGTGGCCAAAGTATTGAAGCTTCAACTTCAGCATCAGTCTTTCCAATGAATGAATATTGGGGGTTGATTTCCTTTGGATTGACTGGTTTGGTCTCCTTGAAGTCGAAGGGACTCAAGAGTTTGAAAGCATCAATTCTTTGGCTCTCAGGCTTCTTTGTGATCCAACTCTCACACATGTACATGACTACTGGAAACACTATAGCTTTACCTAAATGGACCTTTGTTGGCAAAGTAATGTCTCTGCTTTTTAATACACAGTCTAGGTTTGGCACATCTTTTTGTCCAAGGAGCACATGTCTTTTCATGGCTGCAGTCACCATCTGCAGTGATTTTGGAGCCCAAGAAAATAAAATCTGTCACTGCTTCCACTTTTTCTCCTTCTATTTGCCATGAAGTGATGGGGCCAGATGCTATGATCTTAGCTTTTTGAATGTTGAGTTTTAAGCCAGCTTTTTCACTCTCCTCTTTCATGCTTATCAAGAGGCTTTTTAGTTCCCCTTCACTTTATGCCGTGAGAGTGGTATCATCTGAGTATCTGAGGCTGTTGATTGTTATTTCTTCTGGCAATCTTGATTCCAGCTTGTGTTTCATCCAGCCCATCATTTTGCATGATGTACTCTGCATAGAGTTTTGCTGAGAGAACACACTGGTCATAGTAAACACTCTCTTCAGCAGCACAAGAGAAGACGCTACACATGGACATCATCAGAGGGTCAACACAGAAATCAGATTGATTATATTCTTTGCAGCCAAAGATGGAGAAGCTCTATACAACCAGCAAAAACAAGACTGGGAGATGACTGTGGCTCAAATCATGAACTCCTTATTGCCAAATTCAGACTTAAATTGAAGAAAGTAGGGAAAACCACTAGACCATTCAGGTATGAGCTAAAGCAAATCCCTTCCGATTATACAGTGCAAGTGAGAAATAGATTTAAGGGACTAGATCTGATAGAGTGCCTGATGAACTATGGGTGGAGATTTGTGACATTGTACAGGAGACAGGGATCAAGACCATCCTTCCAAAAAAGAAATGCAAAAAAGCAAAATGGCTGTCTGAGGAGGCCTTACAAATAGCTGTGAAAAGAAGAGAAGCCAAAACCAAAGGAGAACAGGAAAAATATACCCATTTGAATGCAGAGTTCCAAAGAAGAGCAAGGAGAGATAAGAAAGTCTTCCTCAGTGGTCAATGCAAAGAAATAGAGGAAAACAACAGAATGGGAAAGACTTGAGATCTCTTCAAGAAAATTAGACATACCAAGGGAACATTTCATGCACAGATGGGCTCAATAAAGGACAGAAATGGTAAGGACCTAACAGAAGCAGAAGATATTAAGAAGTGGCAAGAATACACAGAAGAACTGTACAAAAAAGATATTCATGACCCAGATAATCATTATGGTGTGATCACTCACCTAGAGCCAGAAACCCTGGGATGCAAAGTCCAGTGGTCCTTAGGAAGCATCACCACAAACAAAGCTAGTGGAGGTGATGGAATTCCAGTTGAGATATTTCAAATCCTAAAAGATGGTGCTGTGAAAGTGCTGCACTGAATATGTCAGCCAATTTGGAAAACTTAGCAGTGGCCACAGGACTGGAAAAGGTCAGTTTTCATTCCAATCCCAAGGCAATGCTAAAGAATACTCAAACTGCCACACAATTGCACTCATCTCACATGCTAGTAAAGTAATGCTCAAAATTCTCCAAGTCAGGCTTCAACAATATGTGAACCATGAACTTCCTGATGTTCAAGCTGGTTTTAGAAAAGGCAGAGGAACCAGAGATCAAATTGCCAACGTCCGGTGGGTCATTGAAAAAGCAAGAGAGTTCCAGAAAAACATCTACTTCTGCTCTATTGACATGCCAAAGCCTTTGACTGTGTGGATCACAATAAACTGTGGAATATTCTGAAAGAGATGTGAATACCAGACTACCTGACCTGCCTCTTGAGAAATCTGTATGCAGGTCAGGAAGCAACAGTTAGAACTGGACATGGAACAACAGGCTGGTTCCAAATAGGAAAAGGAGTATGTCAAGGCTGTATATTGTCATCCTGCTTATTTAACTTATATGCAGAGTACATCATGAGAACACTGGGCTAGATGAAGCACAAGCTGGAATCAAGATTCCTGGGAGAAATATCAATAACCTCAGATATGCAGATGACATCACCCTTATGACAGAAAGTTGAAGAACTAAAGAGCCTCTTGATGAAAGTGAAAAAGGAGAGTGGAAAAGTTGGCTCAAAACTCAACATTCAGAAAACAAAGATCATGGCATTTGGTCTCTTCACTTCATGGCAAGTAGATGGGAAAACAGTGGAAATCGTGGCAGACTTTATTTTCTTGGGCTCCAAAATCACTACAGATGGTGACTGCAGCCATAAAATTAAAAGACGCTTACTCCTTGGAAGGAAAGTTATGATCAACCTAGACAGCATATTAAAAAAGCAGAGACATTACTTTGCCAACAAAGGTCTGCTTAGTCAAAGCTATGGTTTTTCCAGTAGCCATGTATGGGTGAGAGTTGGACTATAAAGACAGCTGAGTTCTGAAGAATTGATGCTTTTGAACTGTGGTGTTGGAGAAAACTCTTGAGAGTCCCTTGAACTGCCAGGATATCCAACCAGTCCATCCTAAAAGAAATTAGTCCTGAATATTCATTGGAAGGACTGATGCTGAAGCTAAAACTCCAATACTTTGGCCACCTGATGCAAAGAACTGACTCATTTGAAAAGACCCTGGTGCTGGGAAAGATTGAAGGCAGAAGGAGAAGGGGACAACAGAGGATGAGATGGTTGGATGGCATCACGGACTCAATGCACATTAGTTTGAGTAAACTCTGGGAGTTGGTGATGTTCAGGGAGGCCTGGCGTACTGCAGTCCATGGGGTCGCAAAGAGTCAGACATGACTGAGTGACTGAACTGAACTGAAGCGACTTCATATAAGTTAAATAAGCAAGGTGACATTATATAGCTTGACGTACTCCTTTTGTGATTTAGAACCAAATTTTCCATGTCTGGTTCTAAGTGCTGCTTCTTGATATGCGTGCAGGATTTTCAGGAGGTAAAGTGGTCTGGTATTCCCACCTCGTTAAGAATTTTCCACAATTTGTTGTTATCCATACAGTCAAAGCTTTAGCATAGTCAATAAAACAGATTTTTTTTTTTTTTTTTAGAATTCCCTTGCTTTCTCTATGATCCAAGGAATGTTGGTAATTTTATCTCTGATTCCTCTGCCTTTTCTAAACCCAACTTGTACATTTGAAAGTTCTTTGTTCACATACTGCTGAAGCCTAACTTGAAGGATTTTGAGTATAACCTTACTAGCATGTGAAATGAGCGCAATTGTACCATATTTTGAACATTCTTTTTTTTTTCATGGTTTATCTTTTGATGTTTCAGGTTTTTAATTTCTTTCAATAAAGTTTTAAAATTTTATTCCTAAATCCCTTATATTTTTATTGCTACTGCAAATGTCTGTATAAAAAATATACACAAATTCTTTCTTTGTACCTGTTTTTTTATTATAATTTATTTATTTTGATTGAAGGCTAATTACTTCACAATATTGTATTGGTTTTGCCATACACTGACATGAATCTGCCACGGGTCGACACGTGTTCCCCATCCTGAACCCCCTCCCACCCATACCATCCCTCTGGGTCATCCCAGTGCACCACCCCTGAGCATCCTGTATCATGCATCGAACCTGGACTGGTGATTCGTTTCATGTATGATAATATACATGTTTCAAAACCATTCTCCCAAATCATCCTACCCTCACCCTCTCCCACAGAGTCCAGAAGACTGTTTTATACATCTGTCTCTTTTTCTGTCTCACATACAGGGTTATCATTACCATCTTTCTAAATTCCATATATATGCGTTAGTATACTGTATTCGTGTTTTTCTTTATGGCTTACTTCACTCTGTATAATAGGCCCCAGTTTCATCCATCTCATTAGAACTGATTCAAACATATCATTTTTAATGGCTGAATAATACTCCATTGTGTATATGTACCACTGCTTTCTTTATCCATTCATCTGCTGATGGACATCTAGGTTGCTTCCATGTACTGGCTATTGAAAACAGTGCTGCGATGAACATTGGGGTACACGTGTCTCTTTCAATTCTGGTTTCCTCTGTGTGTATGCCCAGCAGTGGGATTGCTGGGTCATATGGCAGTTCTATTTCCAGTTTTCTAAGGAATCTCCACACTGTTCTCCATAGTGGCTGTACTAGTTTGCATTCCCACCAACAGTGTAAGAGGGTTCCCTTTTCCACCCCTTCTCCAGCATTTATTGCTTGTAGACTTTTGGATCGCAGCCATTCTGACTGGCATGAAATGATACCTCATTGTGGTTTTGATTTGCATTTCTCTGATAATGAGTGATGTTGAGCATCTTTTCATGTGTTTGTTAGCCATCTGTATGTCTTCTTTGGAGAAATGTCTATTTAGTTCTTTGGCCCATTTTTTGATTGGGTCATTTATTTTTCTGGAACTGAGCTGCTGCTGCTAGTGCTTCTAAGTCGCTTCAGTCGTGTCCGACTCTGTGAAACCCCATAGACAGCAACCCACCAGGCTCCCCATCCCTGGGATTCTCCAGGCAAAAACACTGGAGTGGGTTGCCATTTCCTTCTCCAATGCATCAAAGTGAAAAGTGAAAGTGAAGTCGCTCAGTTGTGTCCTACACTTAGCGATCCCATGGACTGCAGCCCACCAGGTTCCTTCGTCCATGGGATTTTCCAGGCAAGAGTACTGGAGTGGGGTGCCGTTGCCTTCTCCGGGAATTGAGCTGCAGGAGTTGCTTGTATATTTTTGAGATTAATTCTCTGTCAGTTGCTTCATTTGCTATTATGTCTCCCATTCTGAAGGCTGTCTTTTCACCTTGCTTATAGTTTCCTTTGTTGTGCAGAGCTTTTAATTTTAATTAGGTCCCATTTGTTTATTTTTGCTTTTATTTCCAATATTCTAGGAGGTGGGTCATAGAGGATCCTGCTGTGATTTATGTAGGAGACTGTTTTGCCTATATTCTCCTCTAGGAGTTTTTATATTTTCTGGTCTTACATTTAGATCTTTAATCCATTTTGAGTTTATTTTTGTGTATGGTGTTAAAAAGTGTTCTAGTTTCATTCTTTTACAAGTGGTTGATCAGTTTTCCCAGCACCACTTGATAAAGAGATTGTCCTTTCTCAATTGTATATTCTTGCCTCCTTTGTCAAAGATAAGGCATCCATAGATGTGTGGATTTATCGCTGGGCTTTCTATTTTGTTCTATTGATTTATATTCCTGTCTTTTTGCCAGTACCATACTCTCCTGATGACTGTGGCTTTGTAGTAGAGCCTGAAGTCAGGCAGGTTGATTCCTCCAGTTCCATTCTTCTTTCTCAAGATTTCTGGCTATTCGAGGTTTTTTGTATTTCCATACAAATTGTGAGATTATTTGTTCTAGTTCTCTGAAAAATACCATTGGTAGCTTGATACGGATTGCATTGAATCTATAGATTGCTTTGGGTAGTATACTCATTTTCACTATATTGATTCTTCCAATCTATGAACACAGTATATTTTTCCATCTATTAGTGTCCTTTTTCAGAGAAGGCAATGGCGCCCCACTCCAGTACTCTTGCCTGGAAAATCCCATGGGCGGAGGAGCCTGGTAGGCTGCAGTCCATGGGGTTGCTAGGAGTTGGACACTACTGAGTGACTTCACTTTCACTTTTCACTTTGATGCATTGGAGAAGGAAATGGCAACCCACTCCAGTGTTCTTGCCTGGAGAATCCCAGGGATGGGGGAGCCTGGTGGGCTGCCGTCTATGGGGTTGCACAGAGTTGGAGACAACTGAAGCGACTTAGCAGCAGCAGCAGCAGTGTCCTCTTTGATTTCTTTCACCAGTGTTTTATAGTTTTCTATATATAGGTCTTTTGTTTCTTTAGGTAGATATATTCCTAAGTATTTTATTCATCATTGCAATGGTGAATGGAATTGTTTCCTTAATTTCTCTTTCTATTTTCTCATTATTAGTGTACAGGAATGCAAGGGATTTCTGTGTGTTGATATTATATCCTGCAACTTTACTATAATCATTGATCAACTCTAGTAATTTTCTGGTGGAGTCTTTAGGGTTTTCTATGTAGAGGAGCATGTCATCTGCAAACAGTGAGAGTTTTACTTCTTCTTTTCCAATTAGGATTCCTTTTATTTCTTTTTCTGCTCTGATTGCTGTGGCCAAAACTTTAAAAACTATGTTGAATAGTAGTGGTGAGAGTGGGCACCCTTGTCTTGTTCCTGACTTTAGGGGAAATGCTTTCAATTTTTCACCATTGAGGATAATGTTTGCTCTGGGTTTGTCATATATGGCTTTTATTATGTTGAGGTAAGTTCCTTCTATGCCTGCTTTCTGGAGGTTTTTATCATAAATGGATGTTGAATTTTGTCAAAGGCTTTCTCTGCATCTACTGAGATAATCATATGGCTTTTATTTTTCAATTTGTTAATGTGGCGTATTACATTGATTCATTTGCAGGTATTGAAGAATCCTTGCATCTCTGGGATAAAGCCCACTTGGTCATGATGTATGATCTTTTTAATGTGTTGTTGGATTCTGATTGCTAGTATTTTGTTAAGGAATCTTTCATCTATGTTCAGCAGTGATATTGGCCTGTAGTTTTCTTTTTTTGTGGCATCTTTGTCAGGTTTTGGTATTAGGCTGCTGGTGGCCTCATAGAATGAGTTTGAAAGTTTACCTTCCTCTGTAATTTTCTGGAAGAGTTTGAGTAGGATAGGTGTTCAGATCAGATCAGATCGGTCACTCAGTCATGTCCAACTCTTTGCGACCCCATGAATCGCAGCACGCCAGGCCTCCCTGTCCATCACCAACTCCTGGAGTTCACTCAGACTCACGTCCATCAAGTCAGTGATGCCATCCAGCCATCTCATCCTCTGTCACCCCCTTCTCCTCCTGCCCCCAATCCCTCCCAGCATCAGAGTCTTTTCCAGTGAGTCAACTCTTCGCATGAGGTGGCCAAAGTACTGGAGTTCCAGCTTTAGCATCATTCCTTCCAAAGAAATCCCAGGGCTGATCTCCTTCAGAATGGACTGGTTGGATCTCCTTGCAGTCCAAAGGACTCTCAAGAGTCTTCTCCAATACCACAGTTAAAAGCATCAATTCTTCGGTGCTTAGCCTTCTTCACAGTCCAACTCTCACATCCATACATGACCACAGGAAAAACCATAGCCTTGACTAGACGAACCTTTGTTGGCAAAGTAATGTCTCTGCTTTTGAATATGCTGTCTAGGTTGGTCATAACTTTCCTTCCAAGGAGTAAGCGTCTTTTAATTTCATGGCTGCAGTCACCATCTGCAGTGATTTTGGAGCCCAGAAAAATAAAATCTGACACTGTTTCCACTGTTTCCCCATCTATTTCCCATGAAGTGATGGGACCAGATGCCATGATCTTCGTTTTCTGAATGTTGAGCTTTAAGCCAACTTTTTCACTCTCCACTTTCACTTTCATCAAGAGGCTTTTTAGTTCCTCTTCACTTTCTGCCATAAGGGTGGTGTCATCTGCATATCTGAGGTTATTGATATTTCTCCCAGCAATCTTGATTCCAGCTTGTGTTTCTTCCATCCAGCGTTTCTCATGATGTACTCTGCATATAAGTTAAATAAACAGGGTGACAATATACAGCCTTGACGAACTCCTTTTCCTATTTGGAACCAGCCTGTTGTTCCATGTCCAGTTCTAACTGTTGCTTCCTGACCTGCATACAAATTTCTCAAGAGGCAGATCAGGTGGTCTGGTATTCCCATCTCTTTCAGAATTTTCCACAGTTTATTGTGATCCACACAGTCAAAGGCTTTGGCATAGTCAATAAAGCAGAAATAGATGCTTTTCTGGAACTCTCTTGCTTTTTCCATGATCCAGCGGATGTTGGCAATTTGATCTCTGGTTCCTCTGCCTTTTCTAAAAGCAGCTTGAACATCAGGAAGTTCAGGGTTCACATATTGCTGAAGCCTGGCTTGGAGAATTTTGAGCATTACTTTACTAGCGTGTGAGATGAGTGCAATTGTGCATAGTTTGAGCATTCTTTGGCATTGCCTTTCTTTGGGATTGCAATGAAAACTGACCTTTTCCAGTCCTGTGGCCACTGCTGAGTTTTCCAAATGTGCTGGCATATTGAGTGCAGCACTTTCACAGCATTATCTTTCAGGATTTGGAGTAGCTCGACTGGAATTCCATCACCTCCACTAGCTTTTTTCATAGTGATGCTTTCTAAGGCCCACTTGACTTCACATTCCAGGATGTCTGGCTCTAGGTCAGTGATCACACCATCATGATTATCTGGGTCATGAAGATCTTTTTTGTACAGTTCTTCTGTGTATTCTTGCCATCTCTTCTTAATATCTTCTGCTTCTGTTAGGACCATACCATTTCTGTCCTTTATCGAGCCCATCTTTGGATGAAATCTTCCTTTGGTGTCTCTGATTTTCTTGAAGAGATCCCTAGTCTTTCCCATTTTGTTGTTTTTCTCTATTTCTTTGCATTGATCACTGAGGAAGGCTTTCTTATCTCTTCTTGCTATTCTTTGGAACTCTGCATTCAGATGTTTATATCTTTCCTTTTCTCCTTGGCTTTTCCCTTCTCTTCTTTTCACAGCTATTGGTAAGGCCTCCCCAGACAGCCATTTTGCTTTTTGCATTTCTTTTCCATGAGAATGGTCTTGGTCCCTGTCTCCTGTACAATGTCACAAATCTCATTCCATAGTTCATTAGTCACTCTATCTATCGTATCTAGGCCCTTAAATCTATTTTTCATTCCACTGTACAATCATAAGGGATTTGATTTAGGTCATACCTGAATGGTCTAGTGGTTTTCCCTACTTTCTTCAATTTAAGTCTGAATTTGGCAATAAGGAGTTCATGGTCTGAGCCACAGTCAGCTCCTGGTCTTGTTTTTGCTGAATGTATAGAGTTTCTCCATCTTTGGCTGCAAAGAATATAATCAATCTGATATCAGTGTTGACCATCTGGTGATGTCCATGTATAGAGTCTTCTCTTGTGTTGTTGGAAGAGGGTGTTTGTTATGACCAGTGCATTTTCTTGACAAAACTCTATTAGTCTTTGCCCTGCTTCATTCCGTATTCCAAGGCCAAATTTGCCTGTTACTCCAGGTGTTTCTTGACTTCCTACTTTTGCATTCCAGTACCCTATAATGAAAAGGACATCTTTTTTGGGTGTTAGTTCTAAAAGGTCTTGTATGTCTTCATAGAACCGTTCAACTTCAGCTTCTTCAGCGTTACTGGTTGGGGCATAGACTTAGATTACTGTGATATTGAATGGTTTGCCTTGGAAACGAACAGAGATCATTCTGTCATTTTTGAGATTGCATCCAAGTACCGCATTTCAGACTCTTTGTTGACCATGATGGCCACTCCATTTCTTCTGAGGGATTCCTGTCCGCAGTAGTAGATATAATGGTCATCTGAGTTAAATTCACCCATTCCAGTCCATTTCAGTTCGCTGATCCTAGAATGTCAACATTCACTCTTGCCATCTCTTGTTTGCCACTTCCAATTTGCCTTGATTCATGGACCTGACATTCCAGGTTCCTATGCAATATTGCTCTTTACAGCATTGGACCTTGCTTCTATCACCAGTTAGGTCTTCTCTAAATTTTTGGTAGAATTCAGCTATGAAGCCATCTGGACCTGGGCTTTTGCTTGCTGGAAGATTTCTTAATACAGTTTCAATTTCCATGCTTTTGATGAGTCTGTTAAGATTTTCTATTTCTTCCTTGTTCAGTTTTGGAAAGTTGTACTTTTCTAAAAATTTGTCCATTTCTTCCAAGTTGTCCATTTATTGGCATATAATTGCTGATAGTAGTGTCTTATGATCCTTTGTATTTCTGTGTTGTCTGTTGTGATCTCTCCATTTTCATTTCTGATTTTATTGATTTGATTTTTCTCCCTCTGTTTCTTGATGAGTCTGGCTAATGGTTTGTCAATTTTATTTATCCCTTCAAAGAACCAGCTTTTGGCTTCGTTGATTTTTTCTATGGTCTCTCTGTCTCTCTGTCTCTCTCTCTCTCTTTTTTTTTTTTTTTGCATTTATTTCTGCCCTAATTTTTAAGATTTCTTTCCTTCTATTAACCCTAGGATTCTTCATTTCTTCCTTTTCTAGTTGCATTAGGTGTAGAATTAGGTTATTTATTTGACTTTTTTCTTGTTTCTTGAGGTATGTGTGTATTGCTATGAACCTTCCCTTAGCACTGCTTTTACAGTGTCCCATAGGTTTTGGGTTATTGTGTTTTCATTTTCATTCATTTCTATGCATATTTTGATTTCTTTTTTGATTTCTTCTGTGATTTGTTGGTTATTCAGCAGCATGTTGTTCAGCCTCCATATGTTGGAATTTTTAATAGCTTTTCTCCTGTACTTGAGATCTAATTTTACTGCATTGTGGTCAGAAAAGATGCTTGGAATGATTTCAATTTTTTTTGAATTTACCAAGGCTAGATTTGTGGCCCAGGATGTGATCTATCCTGGAGAAGGTTCCGTGTGCACTTGAGAAAATGGTGAAATTCATTGTTTTGGGGTGAAATGTCCTATAGATATCAATTAGGTCTAACTGGTCTATTGTATCATTTAAAGTTTGTGTTTCCTTGTTAATTTTCTGTTTAGTTGATCTATCCATAGGTGTGAGTGGTGTATTAAAGTCACCCACTATTATTGTGTTACTGTTAACTCTCCCTTTCATACTTGTTAGCATTTGTCTTACATATTGTGGTGTTCATATGTTGGGTGCATATATATTTATAATTGTTATATCTTCTTCTTGGATTGATCTTTGGATCATTATGTAGTGTCCTTCTTTGTCTCTTTTCACAGCCTTTGTTTTAAAGTCTATTTTATCTGATATGAGTATTGCTACTCCTGGTTCCTTTTGGTCTCTATTTGCATGGAATATCTTTTTCCAGCCCTTCACTTTCAGTCTGTATGTGTCCCTTGTTTTGAGATGTGTCTCTTGTAGACAACAGATATAGGGGTCTTGTTTTTGTATCCATTCGGCCAGTCTTCATCTTTTGGTTGGGGCATGCAACCCATTTACATTTAAGGTAATTATTGATAAGTATGATCCTGTTGCCATTTACTTTATTGTTTTGGGTTCAAGTTTATACACCCTTTTTGTGTTTCCTGTCTAGAGAAGATCCTTTAGCATTTGTTGGAGAGCTGATTTGGTGGTGCTGAATTCTCTCAGCTTTTGCTTTTCTATAAAGCTTTTGATTTCTCCTTCATATTTGAATGAGATCCTTGCTGGGTACAGTAATCTGGGCTGTAGGTTATTCTCTTTCATCACTTTAAGTATGTCCTGCCATTCCGTCCTGGCCTGAAGAGTTTCTATTGAAAGATCAGCTGTTATCCTTATGGGAATCCCCTTTTGTGTTTTTTTTGTTTGTTTGTTTGTTTTTCCCTTGCTGCTTTTAATATTTGTTCTTTGTGTTTGATCTTTGTTAATTTGAGTAATATGTGTCTTGGGGTGTTTCGCCTTGGGTTTATCCTATTTGGGACTCTCTGGGTTTCCTGGACTTGGGTGATTATTTCCTTCCCCATTTTAGGGAAGTTTTCAACTATTATCTCCTCAAGTATTTTCTCATGGTGTTTCTTTTTGTCTTCTTCTTCTGGGGCTCCTATGATTCGAATGTTGGGGCATTTAACATTGTCCCAGAGGTCTCTGAGATTATCCTCATTTTTTTTAATTCGTTTTTCTTTTTTCCTCTCTGTTTCATTTATTTCTACCATTCTGTCTTCTACCTCACTTATCGTATCTTCTACCTCTGTTATTCTACTGTTGGTTCCCTCCAGAGTGTTTTTGATCTCATTTATTGCATTATTCATTATATATTAACTCTTTTTTATTTCTTCTAGGTCCTTGTTAAACCTTTCTTGCATCTTCTCTATCCTTGTCTCCAGGCTATTTATCTGTAACTCCATTTTGCTTTCAAGATTTTGGATCATTTTCACTATCATTATTCAGAATTCTTTATCAGGTAGACTCCCTATCTCTTCCTCCTTTGCTTGGTTCGGTGGGCATTTATCCTGTTCTTTACCTGCTGGTAATTTCTCTGCCTTTTCATCTTGTTTTTATTGCTGTGTTTGGGGTGGCCTTTCCATATTCAGGCAGTTTCTGGAGTTCTCTTTATTGTGGAGTTTCCTCGCTGTGGGTGGGGTTGGACCAGTGGCTTGTCAAGGTTTCCTGGTTAGGGAAGCTTGTGTCGGTGATCTGGTGGGTAGAGCTGGATTTTTTCTCTCTGGAGTGCAATGAAGTGTCCAGTAATGAGTTATGAGATGTCAGTGGGTTTGGAGTGATTTTGGGCAGCCTGTATATTAAAGCTCAGGGCTGTGTTCCTGTGTTGCTGGAGAATTTGCGTGGTATGTCTTGCTCTGGAACTTGTTGGCCCTTGGGTGGTACTTGGTTTCAGTGTAGGTGTGGAGGCATTTGATGAGCTCCTATCAATTAATGTTCCCTGGAGTCAGGAGTTCTCTGGTGCTCACAGGATTTGGACTTAAGCCTCCTACCTCTGGTTTTCGGTCTTATTCTTACAGTAGTCTCAAGACTTCTCCATCTATACAGCACCATTGATAAAACATCTAGGTTAATGATGAAAAGTTTCTCCCCAGTGAGCAACACCCAGAGAGGTACACAGAGTTACATGGAGAAGAGAAGAGGGAGGAGGGAGATAGAGGTGACCAGGAGTAGAAGAGGGGGAATCAAAAGAGGAGAGAGCAAGCTGGCCAGTAATCATTTCCTTATGTGTGCTCCACAGTCTGGACTGCTCAGAGATGTTCATGGAGTTACACAGAGAAGAGAAGAGAAGAGAAGAGGGAGGAAGGAGAGAGAGGTGGCCAGGAGGATAAGAGGGGGGAATCAAAAGGAGAGAGACAGATCCAGCCAGTAATCAGTTCCCTAAGTGTTCTCCACAGTCTGGAACACACAAAAAGATTCTCAGAGTTGGGTAGAGAAGAGAAGGGGAGGGAGGAGACAGAGGCGACCTGGTGGAGAAAAAGGAGAGTCCAAAGGGGGAGAGAGCAGTCAAGCCAGTAATCTCACTCCCAAGTAAAAATGGGTACTGAAGATTGGGTTCTTAAAGGTAAAAAATTGATAACAAATACCAAAAAGCAAAGATTAAAAATCTAGAGTAGAGGTTGGAGTCTCAAAAATACAATATTAAAGGAAAAAAAACAAAGTCACAAAAATTATAAAATATGTATATATATGAAGTTTGTTTTAAAAAATAGGGTCTTTTTTTCTTTTACAAATAATAGTAGGTTATAAAAATGAAAATTAAAGGAGTAATAAAGGACCTAAAAATTTTAAAATTTAAAGAATGATAATAGTAAAAATATATCTAGGACTTTCTCTGGTGTTGTTGTGGACAGGGTGGAGTCAGTTCATTTTCAGATAGTTCCTTGATCCGGCTTATACTTCTCAAGATTTATAGGCCCCTTCCTATGTAGTCGGTGCTAGCTACAGGGTTTTAATCTATTGCACCTGTCACTTCCAGGGCAATTCCCTCTGATTTAGCTTCTTCTGTTCGCTGGTCTCTTCAGTGACCCAAGGGGGCGGTGGTGGACACTTTTTTAGGCTCACTTTTTCAGTCGTACTGTGGGGAGAGAGGAACGCTGCAAACAAATAACACTGGCATGTGTGGGAAGTGCTCCCAGCGTCTTGGCCACACTGGGTTTGCCCCCGCTCATGCCGTGTGTGCTTTCCCAGTCTACACTGCTCAGGTTCTAGCTTGCTCTGCCAGGAACTGTCTGAGGCGGGCCCTGGGTTGCATGCACTTCCCAGGTCTAAGGCACTCAGGTTCAGGTACTTGGGTACTCCTCAAAGGCGCAGACTCAGTTGGGCCTGCGTTTTGTGCCCTTCCCATGTCCAAGCCACTCAGGTTACCAGGTGTTTGGTGAGCACAGTAATTGCAACTTTTCACCTCCCCCATCCCTGCCACTCGGTTTTCTGAGTGTACAACCAGCGCACCTTCTCAGGCGAATGTCAACTGTCCAGAATCCCAAGAAGTCTTGGTTAGCAATGAAGCCTGCTTGCAGTTTGGTAGATGATGCCTCTCTGGACCTGCAATTTCCCCCTTCTGGCTCTGGCTGCCCTTGCCTGCCTGTCTCCGGTGGGGGATGGGCCAGTCTGCAGCTGGCTAGCTCTGGTCAGTCCTTTGTTCTATGAGCAGGCCTGGCGGTGTTTTAGTTTAGGGTTTTCGTGGGGTAGCTATCCCATGGTCTGGTTTGCTATCTCAAGTTAGTTCCCTCAGATTGCCCTAGGGGCATTCAGACCTGATCCTTACTCTGAGCAATGCAGCCTGTGCCTCCCTGCCCAGCCCCCGCTTGTTAGTGGCGGATGCACGTGTCTGTGCTGCTTCTCCGCTGGGAGTTACCATTGGGCTCGTAATCTGTGGGTTTTAATTATTTATTTATTGTTCCTCCCGGTTGTGTTGCCCTCTGAGGTTCCAAGGCTCGCCACAGACTCACCAGTGAGAGTGTTTCCTGGTGTTTGGAAACTTCTCTCTTTTTAAGACTCCCTTCCCAGGACGGATCTCTGTCCCTACCTCTTTTGTCTCTCTTTTAATCTTTTATATTTTTTCCTACCTCCTTTCAAAGACAACGGGCTGCTTTTCTCGGTGCCTGTTGTCCTCTGCCTGCATTCAGAAGTTGTTTTGTGGGATTTCCTCAGCGTTCAAATGTTCTTTTGATGAATTTGTTGGGGGGAGAAAGTGGTCTCCCCATCCTATTCCTCTGCCATCTCAGGACCGCCCCCCAATTTGAGCATTCTTTGGTATTGCCCTTCTTTGGGATTGGAATGAAAACTGACCTTTTCCAGTCCTGTGGCCACTGCTGAGTGTTTCAAATTTGCTGACATGTTGCGTGCTGCACTCTCACAGCATCATATACCCTATCATTGCAGTGTACAGTATGCACTTTGCTGTTTGTTCCTTTCCCCTTAGCATTAAATTATGATCATGTTTTTATGACAGTTACATGCATTTTTTGGATTGCATCCATTAATATATACTCTTTCATCTGAATGAACTATAATTACAGTTTGCTTGCAATTTTCCTATTCACAAAGCTTTAGGATATTTCTAATAGGTGAATTCTTTCTATTAATCTTTTTTATTAATAAAATAACAAATATAATCTTTATTAATATATAATTAATATATATATAATTAATATAATCTTTTTATTAATCTATTATATGTTTACTAGTTCCTGGATGAAAGAGTGAACATCATTTTGAACCTTTTGATATAAGTTATCAACTTGTCTTTCAGGTAGACTGATAGTTTCCTCTCACCTCAGCAGTATGGATAAGAGCCTGTTTCCCCACATCCTACTTATTACAATAATTGGATGCATTTTGCATACAAATGATGTATGCATTTCTAACTCACAGGTAGTAATGCTTCATTTGGTATTGTCCAAGACTGAGGGCTTCCCTGGTGACTCAGATAGCAATGAATCTGCCTGCAATGCAGGAAACCCAGGTTTGATCTCTGAGTTGGGAAGATCCTCTGGAGAAAGGAATGGCAACCCATTCCAGTATTGTTGCCTGGAGAATTCCATGGACAGAGGAGCCTGGCAGGCTACAGTCCATAGTATCACAAAGAGTCAGACATGACTGAGTGACTAACACAGTTACAGTTACAAGAATGAGGAATTCATATAAATAAAGTTTCAAAATAATTGAAGCCCTTTTTAATGCAAAACATTAAAATGGGACAATTTTTAAATGAGAAATAATTTAAATGAAAAAAATCCTTCTAAATTGTATTATATACCTCTCTGTCCCCTTATACAGAGTGTATTGAATGAATACGGTTATATTAAGGTGTTATGAGCACTTCAGTTTTTTGCTTTTTTTTTTTTTAGTCTTTAAAATAACCTTGCAAAATAGTTATTGTTATCTCCTTTTACAGCTGGGGTAACTTGGGTTAAATACTAGACCCAGCTTATAAATGGTAGAGCTATAATTTGAATACGAGCCTAGACCCACTGCTTTTGCTAGTACACTCAACACACTTCTATTGTGTGTTAATAATCTGAGGCCCTCAAGTCTGTATAATGTACAGGGATTTATTTGCATGACACCTGCATTGGAGGTTCATGCTCATTTTTAAAAAATAGATTTTATATATACTTCCTCAGTTTCAGCAAGATAACTCTAAATGTGTCTTGCTGTTACGGAACTTGCTCTGATTTGGCAACAATAACAAATACAGTTGACCCTTGAACGACTTGGAAGTTTGGGGCACCAACACACTACATAGTGGAAAATCTGCATATAACTTTTGATACTCCACAAACATAACTACTAATAGCCTACTGTTGACCAGAACCTTTGCCTGTAACATATACAGTTGATTAACAGCATATTCTGTATATTATATTATATACTGTACTCTTACAATAGAGTAACTTAGAGAAAAGCAAATGTTATTAAGAAAATCATAAGGAAGAGAAAAAGCATTTACAGTACTGTACTGTATTTATTGATACCATAAGTTTACATCATCTGTTTCACAAGATGAATGTCTGTTGGTACCTATATCAATACTGTCTTATATGATTCAGAACACTGAGAATGTCATATGTATTACTAGCACTAGACATCAAAAATGAAAAGATAATGTGAAAAACAAATTCATGTTTATTTGTTAAATGTGGAATCAAAAACTGACACAAATGAATTCATTTGCAAAACAGAAACAGATTAACAGACTTCAAAAAAACAATGTATCGTTACCAAAGAGGAAAAGTGGGGGTGAGGAATAACCATTACAGTGGTTGCTTGGAGCTTTCTCTGATCATTGTTTTGATTTGCTACTCTTAATCTGCTGTAGGTTGGAATATAGATAGCTGGATTTGTAAAAACAAAAAATGGTTAAAACTTCTTTTCTCAAGTGATGTCTGACTTTTCTATCGGTAGATCCTGAGTATGTTTTGCCTCAACCTAATTCTCAAATTTATTCATGCCCGTGTCATGATCTGCAAGTAAATACTTTAGTAACTTTATCTTGTTTAGTTATTAATGTAATGCTGCAGTTTAGAATTATTACCCATTTTCATTATATAGCTAAGGGAATAATTTGCCTGATATTCTATTACATAGACTTTGGGGCTTCTGTTTGGAACCTGAAATTTTTTTTAATGTATTTGTTTTATTGAAGTATAGTTGCTTTACAATAGTATATTTGTTTCATGTATACAGCATAGTGATTCAGTACTTTTGCAGGTTAAAGTCCTTTAACAGTATTAGATGAAGATTGCTTTAATTCCCTATGCTATACATATATCTTTGTTGCTTATCTGTTTTGTCCCACTCCCATCCCCTCTACCCTCTGGTAACTGCTAATTTGCTTTCTAATCTGTGAATCTGCTCCTGTTTTATATGTACATTCATTTGTTTTATTTTTTATATTCTACATGTGATAGCATTAAGTGTCTTTGTCTGACTTATTTCACTAAGCATAGTACATTCAGGGTCCATCCACATTGTTGGAAATGGCAGAATTTAAGTCTTTTTTAATGACTGAGTAATATTCATATATGGGGTTTCCCAGGCAGTTCAGTGGTAAAGAATCTGCCTGGCAAAGCAGGAGATGCAGGAGACATGGATTCGATTCCTGGCTTGGGAAAATTCCTTGGAGTAGAAAATGGCAATGCACTCCAGTATTCTTGCCTGGAAAATTCTATGGACAGAGGAGCCTGATGGGCTACAGCCTATGGTATTGTGAAGAGTCAGACACTACTGAGCAACTGAGCACGCATGCACGTGTCATTCATATATATGTCTTGGCTATTGTAAATAGTGCTGCTATGAAGATTAAGGTGCACATATCTTTTCAAATTAGTCTTTTCATTTTTTTCCAGATATATGTCCAGAAGTGGAATTGCTGGTTCATATGAAACTCCTTATTGCTGACTTTAGGCTAGGTTGCAAGATAAGTAACCTTCAGTTGTAGGAGTCTGACAGAAGAGTGTGAAAAGTAGAATGTTTTAAAAATTTGTTTATGTGATTTAAGCCATAAAGAAAATGTGCATTTTTAAATAAAGTTGAATTTAATGCCACAACATGACATGCAGATTGAGTCTTCTTTCTTTGCTTTTATAAACATCTTGTCTTCTGCTAAACATGTTTGCAGTGTGCTACAAAATGAGGTTCCTCTTATGAGAATGTTTATATGGAATAAATCAAAAGTGATTATAATAGTATCAGATTTGACATTGATGATTCAGTTCAATCTGTATTTGTTGAATGCTTACCTATAGTGTTTATAGGTATAGTTTGGAAAAAGTACTAGCATGTTTAGTAACTATGCATTACAGAATAATATTAGCATGTAACTCTATATTTACAAAGCACTACCATATTAGATTTCCCTGGTGGCTCAGATGGTAAAGCATCTGTCTGCAATGCGGGAGACCCGGGTTCAACCCCTGGGTCTGGACAATCCTCTGGAGAAGGTAATGGCAACCCACTCCAGTACTCATGCCTGGAAAATTCCATGGATGGAGAAGCCTGGTGGGCTACAGTCCATGGGGTCGCAAAGAGTCAGACACGACTGAGCAACTTCACTTTCACCATATTAGAGTTATACCTAAGTGTGTTCCTAACTGAAAGAAATCAATGGAAGTCGAAGAAAGACATACCTTGGGTTGCAAATGAAGGTGAGATTTTTGAGACAGAATGAGAGAAAACTCAGATAAGGAGGAAATAAAATTGTATTGATCGTCTTTTGGCAGCAAATAACAAAACTGACTTGGTTTTTTAACCGTTTATTTTATATTGGAGTTTAGTCAATTGACACTGTTGTGCTGGTTTCAGGTGTACAGCAAAGTGAGTGGATTACACATGTACAAATTCTCTTCCCATTTAAGTTGTTAGATAATACTGAGCATAGTTCCCTTTGCTATACAGCAGATCCTTCCTGGTCATCCATTTTGAATACAGTAGTGTGTGCATGTGGTGGATGCTGGGGTCTCAGCTAATTCCATCATTTTCTCATTTAGTTGGCCCCTGTTGTTGTTCCACCAATTTTCCAAACATAGCCAAATATATCTGACCCCCAGCTTGTGTTTAAGTTGATATTTCACTATAGATACAATATTATTTGCAATTGTCATCCCTTTTTTCCCTCTAAACCAAACCAAAAAGGCCAGTTTATTACTAACATAGTTTTTCCTTTATATTTTTACACATCTGTTCTGATCAGTAAAAATGAGGAGATAGTATAGCAGCGGAATATGGAGCCAGTCCGCTGGGTTCAAATCCTGAGTCCACCTCATACTGTTTGAGCTAACGAAAGTCACTTAAACTCTTCGGTTCTTAATTTTATCATCTATAAAACAAGGGTCATGACAGTACCTAACATTTAGAATCGCTCTGAGGGTTGAAAGAGTTCATACATATGATATTCTTAAGTCTGTCTGTGCATGGATTAACTGTTACTATTAGTGAAAAATCTACATGGATCCCACCCTATATAAAAAATCTTTTAGATTCATTCAAAATAATTAGGATCATATTTCTGAGATTAATTAATTGATCTTTAAAAAATTAAAAATATCTTAATGTCAAACATTTCAAATAAAAATTATTACTTATAAAACCTAAAATGTACTATTTATTTATTTTTGTTGTATTCTAGTTTGTCAAAGGATTAATACTAATTACTCTCTTTTTAAATTGCTCAGTTGTGTCCAACTCTTTGCAACCCCATGGACTGTAACCCAACAGGCTCCTCTGTCCATGGGATTCTCCAGGCAAGAATAAGGAAGTGGGTTGCCATTTCCTTCTCCAGGGGATCTTCCTGACCCAGGGATTGAACCTGGGTCTCCTGTGTTGCAGGCAGATTCTTTACTGTCTGAGTCATCAGCAAAGCCTCCAACTATATTTAACAGTTTCACTTTAAACACTTCATAGAGGATGATAATAATGCATTTTTTATATGATAAAATATCTCTGGGTTTAGTAATGCAACCTTTAAAATTCTTTTGCTGTATATTTTCCCACTGTGTTTTAATCAGTTAAAATTCCAGATTTTAGGAATAGCCATTCCTTTTTTTCATGAAGTGGTGAAACTAAGGGGATTGCAGGGTAATTCCTCTTCTGCATAATTGTTAATTGGATTATATATGAGAACATTTTTCATAATTTTGATAACTTTAGCACACTAACAGAAATTTACTTCATTTTGCTTTGAGGTTCTGTAAAAGACCACACAAAAATTTAGTGAAGATTATATCACAAAATCTTTCTTTATTTGAATTATTAGTCAAATGTCTTTAACCTATGACAAGAAGAAAATTTCAAGTTTAAGTGGTCTTTATATGAAAACAAAATAAAAATCTACTGGTTTTTTAAAAATACCTTGAGTTTTCAGAATGGAGAAAGACAGCAGGAATACATAAGGAACACAAAATTGTGGAAATTCTTATTTTTTAAATGTTAATTTTGGTTTTTCCATTTGTGATTGATGTCTCAACATCTACACTACAGAATAATAATTGTGTTAAGTTTAATGGCTAGCTGATGTGTAGTGCACACTTGTATGTAGTAAACAGGAACAGTGTTAAAGCCAGTGCAATGAAACAGTGGTGTTTTTTGTTGTTGTCATTTGTTTGTTTGGTTTTTTGCCAAGCCTCATGACTTGCAGAATCTCAGTTTCTCCGAACAGAGATTGAACCCAGACCACAGTAGCAAAAGCTGGGCTTAACTACTGGCCACCAGAGAATTCCCAGGGAGTGGTGTTTTTTATGTAAGAATTCCCAAGTTAGACCAGAACTGTAAAAGCGGAGACATTACTTTGCCAAAAGAGGTCCGTCTAGTCAAGGCAATGGTTTTTCCAGTGGTCATGTATGAATGTGAGAGTTGGACTATAAAGAAAGCTGAGCGCCGAAGAATTGATGCTTTTGAACTGTGGTGTTGGAGAAGACTCTTGAGAGTTCCTTGGACTGCAAGGCGATCCAACCAGTCCATTCTAAAGGAGATCAGTCCTGTTTATTGGAAGGACTGATGTTGAAGCTGAAACTCCAATACTTTGGCCACCTGATGTGAAGAGCTGACTCATTTGTAAAGATCCTGATGCTGGGAAAGATTGAGGGCAGGAAAAGAAGGGGATGACAGAGGATGAGATGGTTGGATGGCATCACCGACTCAATGGACATGGGTTTGGGTGAACTCCAGGAGTTGGTGATGGACAGGGAGGCCTGGCGTGCTGTGGTTCATGGGGTCACAAAGAGTTGGACATGGGGTCAGACACTGAGTGACTGAACTGATGTTCAGAAATTCTTAATTTCTTCTTTTTCTCAGGAATTTTACATTCCTTGATGTCAGTCTACTAAAAGTCATAATCCATGTATATTACTTTTTTCCAATTTTAATGGTATATCATTTACTGAAATAAAGGTAATTCCCCTCGGGAACCTCACTATATAAATTGTAGCCTTCAAGGATGATCCTCTGTTGTGTTAAAGTCAGAGCTGCTAATTATATGTCCAATAGAAAAGGAGTAAGTTCTCAGGGGGTTTCTTCTCTTCTGCTCTCACAATTCCCATAGATACACTTGTTAATTTTACCTCCAACAAATGTGGAATAAACATCTTGAGCCAAACTCCATAAAAGAGAGACAAGAGAAGTTTGGGCAGTTATATAGGCAGTGTAGATATCATCTCTGCTTAGCGTGTGACTAAATTGTGATTCAAAAGGCTATATGTGTTTTAATATTTTATTGCTTTTTACAGCATCGTATATGGTCATGTACACATCCTCTTATTAGTACATCATTATTGTTACTATGTATTTTCCAATTATTATGATGACAGAGCCCAGAAAGTATATTCCATTTTCAGTGATAGACTGTGGAAGGGGGGCAGCTATGGGGTACTGAGATAAGATGTTATGGGAGATATTTTGAAGTACTCCACGAGGGCATCACTTACTTGATGGACATGAGTTTGAGCAAGCACTGGGAGTTGGTGATGGACAGGTTAGCCTGGTGTGTTGCAGTCCATGGGGTTTCAAACAATCAGACCACTGAATGACTGAACTGAATAGAACTGATTCTTTACCATCTGCACCACCAAGGAAAACCTTATCTTTTACTACAAAAGTAATGAACAATATTACATATTTAACCATGATTTTAAGCATTTTGAAGGTAGAAATAAATATAAACTGTGATCTATTACAACAGATATTTTAATCTAGTTTTCTTCAATTACCTAACTCAGTTGTGTAAAAGATAAGTTTTGCTTGAATTATTTTGGTAATTATTTAAATGTCCCCGAATGAAAACATTCATAGATAGTCTCTGAATTGACTTCAGCTCCCCTTTCATATTGGTGGTTGACACTCTGCTTGGCAGAGGGTAAAGGAATTTTTCCTCACTTAAATTAGACCACTCTTCAATCAGTCATTTTCATGTTTTACTTAGATTAAAAATGTCTTAGTGACCCACATCCAATGGGATATGTATTTCTAATTTGTTTTTTTTTCAGGTTCAGTTCAATTCAGTTCAGTTGCTCAGTCGTGTCCGACTCTTTGTGACCTCGTGAACCGCAGCACTCCAGACCTCCTTGTCCATCACCAACTCCCAGAGTCCACCCAAACCCATGTCCATTGAATCGGTGATGCCATCCGACCATCTCATCCTCTGTCCCCCCCTTTTCCTCCCGCCCTCAATCTTTCCCAGCATCAGGGTCTTTACAAATGAGTCAGCTGTTCGCGTCAGGTGGCCAAAGTATTGGAGTTTCAGCTTTAACATCAGTCTTTCCAATAAACACCCAGGATTGATCTCCTTTAGGATGGACTGGTTGGATCTCCTTGCAGTCCAAGGGACTCTCAAGAGTTTTCTCCAACACCACAGTTCAAAAGCATCAATTCTTCGGCGCTCAGCTTTCTTCACAGTCCAACTCTCACATCCATACATGACCACTGGAAAAATCATAGCCTTGACTAGACAGACCTGTGTTGGCAAAGCAATGTCTCTGCTTTTCAATATGCTATCTAGGTTGGTCATAACTTTCCTTCCAAGGAGTAAGCATCTTTTAATTTCATGGCTGCAAACACCATCTGCAGTGATTTTGGAGCCCCCAAAAATAAAGTCTGCCACTGTTTCCACTGTTTCCCCATTTATTTGCCCTGAAGTGGTGGGACTGGATGCCATGGTCTTAGTTTTCTGAATATTGAACTTTAAGCCAACTTATTCACTCTCCTTTTTCTCATCAAGAGGCTCTTTAGTTCTTCTTCACTTTCTGCCATAAGGGTGGTGTCATCTGCATATCTGAGGTTATTGATATTTCTCCCAGCAATCTTGATTCTAGCTTGTGCTTCCTCCAGCCCAGCATTTCTCATGATGTACTCTGCATATAAGTTAAATAAGCAGGGTGACAATATACAGCCTTGACAGACTCCTTTTCCTATTTGGAACCAGTCTGTTGTTCCATGTCCAGTTTTAACTGTTGCTTCCTGACCTACATACAGGTTTCTCAAGAGGCAGGTCAGGTGGTTTGGTATTCCCATCTCTTTCAGAATTTTCCACAGTTGATTGTGATCCACACAGTCAAAGGCTTTGGTATAGTCAATAAAGCAGAAATAGATGTTTTTCTGGAACCCTCTTGCTTTTTCGATGATCCAGCAGATGTTGGCATTTTGATCTCTGGTTCCTGTGCCTTTTCTAAAACCAGCTTGAACATCTGGAATTTCATGGTTCACGTATTGCTGAAGCCTAGCTTGGAGAATTTTAGGTATCACTTTACTAGCGTGTGAGATGAGTGCAATTGTGCGGTAGTTTGAGCATTTTTGGCATTGCCTTTCTTTGGGACTGGAATGAAAACTGACCTTTTCCAGTCCTGTGGCCACTGCTGAGTTTTCCAAATTTGCTGGCATATTGAGTGCAGCACTTTCACAGCATCATCTTTCAGGATTTGAAATAGCTCAACTGGAATTCCATCACCTCCACTAGTTTTGTTCATAGTGATATTTTCTAAGGCCCACTTGACTTCACATTCCAGATGACTTTTTTCAGGTAGGGGTTATGAATTAAGCCTTACTCTTTTATAGCTTTATTTGTCCCTTGGTATATATTGATAACATGTTGATTGGGGAAAAGTTATCACCAAAAGCTATTACCACTGCATTTCTCTGTCTGTGATGATATCTGTATTTTCAACAATAGCACTGACTGTTAATAATATTCCTAAGAATTTTTCCTGGGCTTCCCAGGTGGCTCAGCGATAAAGAATCTACCAGCAGTTCAGGAGATACAGGAGACATGGGTTTGATTCTTGGGTTGGGAAGATTCCCTGGAGAAGGACATGGCAACCCACTCCAGTATTCTTGCCTGGAGAATCCCGTGGACAGAGGTGGACTGCCATCCACAGTGTTGCAAAGAGTCGGAGATGACTGAAGCCACTGAGCATGCACACATGCCAGCAAGAATTTCTTTCAATCCAGGTATCCCTGAAGTCTCTCTCTTTTCCTCTGTCTCATCTGGGAATGAGAACCCTCTTGTGCTTCCTTTTTCAATGGCTGAAATAAAAATGTGAGTCCCTTAATTCATGGATAAGACAGAACAACTTGTGTATTTCTTTAATAAGTTAGGATTGCAAAAATATGCAGTTGTGAATTTTACTTATTTGTTTTACATCAGTAACTTCAGCAATATGCTCTTACTTGAGATATTTAACAGGTAAGTGTTGATGATTTTTTAAATTGCTTTAAATTTAAAATTGTTTTTAGTCATGTCATATATGATAGAAACACCTTGTCTGACCAAATATGGCTCAGTTTCATGTTTGACCAAATGTGAAAGAATAATCTATTCCTATGTTGTTTATCTTCCATATTTTAAAATAACTAACCTCTTGAATCTTCCATATTTACAGAAGAGCAAACATTGGAAATGTTATTTTATAAATAACTCTAACATACCTTTAACATATCTATTTTCTGAGCTATAATGCACACTCTATAAAATGTACGCATGTTAAAGTATGTTTCAATGAGTTTTGAAAGATGTATCTATCCATGTAACCACTACCACATCAAGATACAGAACTCCATCATCCCAAATGTTTTCTCCATTCCCTTTGTAGCAACCACTGATCTGCTTTCTGTCACTATAGCTTGGTTTGCCTTTTCTAAAATTTTAAATAAATAGAATCATATACAGTGTTTTAAGTCTGATTTCCTTTGCTCACATGTTTTTGTGATTCATCCATGATGTTATGTGTATCAGTAGTTAATTTTGTTTTATTTCAGAATAGAATTGAATGGATATACCATGTTTGTTTATTCATTCATTTGTTGTTGGACATATTTCCAGTTTTTGACTAATGTGAATAGAGATTCTCTACTTTATGTATGTAAGTCTTTGTATGAACATACTCAGAAATACTGGGTGATGCAATTAGTAAAAGATACAATATAAAATGATATTTTAAAGAACTTCACACTCAAGAAAAAAAACTAGATTAATAATAATTGTCAATAATATAAGCTGGTAAGTTCTGTAACAGAGGTGTCAATAAAGTGTAGAGAGAATAGACAAGGAAGGTATTAAGTTATACAAAATCTTTGTGTGGATATATGCTTTCATTTCTTCAGGTAAATACGGATGATTAAACTTGCTGAGGTGCAATTGCCTTAAAAGTGTGGAGCACAGTGACAAAACACCAGCTGTCGGCTCTCTGTATCCACCACCATTTGCACATCCTACCCACAGGCTTCCCGTGCTTCCCAGCCATGATTCAGCACAATAGGGAAATTAGAGACGCCCATGAGAAGGCAATGGCACCCCACTCCAGTACTCTTGCCTGGAAAATCCCATGGACGGAGGGGCCTGTTGGGCTGCAGTCCATGGGGTCGCTAGGAGTCAGACACGACTGAGCGACTTCACTTTCACTTTCATGCATTGGAGAAGGAAATGGCAACCCACTCTAGTGTTCTTGCCTGGAGAATCTCAGGGACGGGGGAGCCTGGTGGGCTGCCGTCTATGGGGTCGCACAGAGTCGGACACGACTGAAGGGACAGCAGCAGCAGCAGCATGCTACTGAGATGTGAGACTCCTCCAATGGATGAGTTTGACTTCAGTTTTTTTGATCTCATCTTTCTTGAAATTGTACAAGAATTCAATATACTTTCTACCAATCCTTTCTTCCTTCCCTCTGTGTTTCACAGGTTATCAGACGTGTATCGGTTTGAAGGCTATTTCTCCACCTTCTCTGGGTCCTACCCTTTATTGTTTAGAGGTGCTCCTCCAAACAAATTCCTTGCATCTCTCAACCCAGTCGTGACATCTACTTCATAGAGAACCTGAAGTAGTAACAAGTGGGTCTTATAAATGGATATTTAAATCCACTATAAACTGTCAAACTCAGTTCTAAAGTTATAGTACCATCTTACTAACTAACACATTCTCACTGGAAACACACAAGAGTCCCAGTTGTTCCAGATCCACCAACACTGAGTATTGTCAACCTTGCACTGAAAAAAAATATAGACATTGTGATTCTGTCCCCATTAGCCCAGGTTATTAATCAAGACTGAGCTTATTCTATTTGAACTTCTATTAAACATGAATTGAACAGATAAATTACAAATCAATATTTTAAGGTCGGTTAAAGCTTAAAATTAAAAGAACATAGAGCTAGCTGTATTGAGTTGTTGAAAGATTTCCATAATTAATTTTTAGCAAAGTGTAGCCCTAAATGTGGATGGCAACAACTCAATTAATTTTACAAATATCAGGGTTTCATTTTCTCTTTATTTTATTCTTTAATTGTGATTTTATTGGTTCTAGGGAGCATGTAGTGGTATCTCATTCTGGTTTTAAATTTGCATTCGTTGGATGACTGAAGATGTTGGGAAATGTTCTTCTCTGAATTTTATGTAATGCTTATTGTGTATTTCTGTAAAATATGGCAATAATGAGGGGTTGAATGAGAGTGAAACCCAGAGAAGAGCGGAGGTGGGGCAAGGGTGGAGAAAAGAAAACAATGAATAATGAAGGTATTTATGGAATTCCAAGCCTTAAATTGTCTTCTGTTTTCCTGTTGTTGGCTTGGGAAATATACTGATGGTTCTACCAATTGTGCTTTGTAGATTATGAGTAAATGAATCAGTCTAAGCAAATAGTGTGTGTGAATTTCAATAGGATGAAAGCAATTAAACAGTGCAGGTTATTCATTTTAAGAATATAAAAACTAGACATAAAAAGGAGAGAACAGACTTCTGGGCTTCAAAAAGCTAAAATTATTCCTTCTCTTCAAAATATAAATTTCCATTTAAATTTTCATAGAAAAGTTGTCAATAAAGATATATTGCCTCTGAAAGCAAACAGATAGTGTGACTCTGACTTTATTAACCCAAGTTCCTGATCAACACTGAGTGTATTCTACTTGAACTTCTGTTAAGTGTGAACAGATATTAAACAATAACATCAGTATTCTAAGGTCAATTAAAACTTAAAATTAAAGGAACATACATAATAGAGCCATATTGAGTTATTAACAAAAGATTTCCAAACCCACCCAAAGAGAGATGGCAACAATCAATGAATTTTAGAAATATCATGCTTTCATTTTCTCTTCTGCAAAGAAGCCTGTGGAGAGTCAACAGATGCATGTGGATTGCAGCATATCTGTCACGAAGCTTTCATATGCAAATCCACACAAGAGAATTTCTGTCTACATGCTAGCGTGACATTGTATAGTTTTAGACACTATGTCTTGGTGATTACCACATAACCCAACTGCCACATAAATTATCTTTATAAATAAAACTTTGCATACATATGCAACATCTAGAATGGAGTAATAAATTGGTCATGACTCCCTGTCTCCAATGGCGCCACTTCATCGCTTCCCTTGGCAAGTTGGGACTGAGGGCACACTGGTGAACGCCTTTGTCTAATCTCCAATCATGATGCACCTCATATTTCAATATAAAACTGGTACAGTTGGCCTTTGGAGGGAAGAAACATTCAGTTTCCTACATGTCAGTATTTTTACTTTCCTGCCTACAGTAAACTTAAAAAAAAAAAAATTCCTTGGGAGAAATGTTAAGCAACCAAACCTTTTACAAAACATGTCAAGATTAATTGCTGGTTTCACTCATGAGCTATGTAGACTGTTTCCTAAAATTCTCATCTTATTAGATACAATGATTCATATTTCCTTTCTTGGCCAAACATCTGCTTCTTTGCAGATATCCCCATCAATAATGTAGGCAGTGATGGGGGTTCTGCCAACCCTGAATTCACTTAAAAACATAAAGAATAAAAACCTTTTAAGAACCTCTTTGCTATCTTTGACATTAAATATTTGGTCATTCAGAACTCTCATTCTGCTTAACTCCATTATAAGAATGATCTGAATGCATACACTTTTTAAAAATTGGGGTACAGTTGCTTTACAATGTTGTGTTAGTTTCTGCTGTTCGATGAAGTGAATCAGCTGTATGTATACAGATATCCCCTCCCTCTTGGCCTTTCCTTCCCCTCACTGCCCCTCACCCCCCTGCAATCTAGGTCATCACAGAGCACCACACTGAGCTCCCTGCGCTGTACAGCAGGTTCCCACTAGCTGATTTACATACGACAGTGCACATACATCAATTCCAATCTCCCAGTTCATCTCACTCCCTTCTCCCCACCTCTGAGTCCACGTATCTGTTCTCTACGTCTGTGTCTTTATTCTTGTCCTGCAAATTTATTCAACCCAAATTGGAAAGCTGTTAATATGAGCTACTGAGTATTCTTACCCATATTCTTCTCTTCCATGATATTACAGTGCTAACCAGGAAGCTTCCTGCAATACTTGCTTGATCTTTTCTTCTTGTAGTCTAACTATGGCAGAGCCTGAGACTGGCTATTTTAAGATCAGTTCTCAACTTCATTTTCTCTACACTGTTTGTTTTCTTAGCTTCCCTTGTATCAAGAAAAGGTTGTGTGATTTGTTGCTGTTCTTTAGTTGCTCAGTCATGTCCAACTCTTTGTGACCTTGTGGACTGTAGCTCACCAGGCTCCCCTGTCCATGGGATTTCCCAGGTAAGAATACTGGAGTGGGTTGCCATTTCCTTTTTCATGAAATCTTCCCAACCCAGGGATCGAACTCATGTCTCCTGCATTAGCAGGCTAGTGTTTAACCACAGAACCACCAAGGAAGCCCAGCCAGGCCTGTGAACCACTGTCAAAAGCTATACCCTGTCTCCAGATTTCTTGTCCTGTGAGAAAAACATTCTTCTACTTACTCAAGCCACTCTGTGGCAAGATTTCTTATCTTTGCAGCTGCAAATAAACTGATAAGATTGCAGTTGGATACCATAATAGAAGTCAGCTTTACATTTGGACCCCAAATGTCCCACTGAATGAGAGGGAATCTTTCATCTAAGAATAGATCTAAAGAGCAGTGAAATAATAAAGTAAGCTTTATTTTTGTCATTCTTCAGACAAACTTTTATTATAGCCAATACTGGGTGAGTGATAAAACCAGACCTTGTATTTGTAGTGATGATGCAAGCTCATTAAAACCTAAACTCTTTAGATAGAGATTAAAGATCTTTTCCTCCCTGATGGGAGTATCTATTCAGAGTTTCTGAGAAAAACATGTGAATTCTGACATCTACTTTTTTCTCATGACTTACTCAAAATGATATACCAACTCATTTGCTTTGTTCCTATTTCTTCCTTTCATTCAAAACCACCTAAGCCACACCTTACCTGTTGCTACAATCTACCTGACACACAAATCACCGTAATCATTCCCTGTCCTAAAGTAGGCCTTGCTTACTTATCATTAATTATTTTTCATATTGCAGCTCTTATAGCTCTTTATTCTGTTCTGGGGTTTGAATCTTCAACTAGACTAGGTGCCAGATAAGAGCAGAGCATGTGTGCACTCAGTCACGTCCAGCTCTTGCGATCCATAGACTGTAACCTGCCCACCTCCTCTGTCCATGGGATTATCCAAGCAAGAATACTGGAGTGGGTTGCCATTTCCTCCTCCTGGGCATCTTCCTGACCCAGGCATCAAACCCATGTCATCTGCATTGGCAGGTGGATTCTTTACCACTAGAGAAGCCCCTTGAGAACAGAGAATGTGTTTTATACTGAATGTAGTATTACAGCAGCTTCTTCTTAGTAGATACACAATGAATGTTTGTTGAATTTATGTGTGTCAGAGCAGATACTTCTAATTATTTTTCTTTCAAGCTTTTTGTATAGCTACCACCATGTTACATATTTGCCTACTTTTAAAAACCCTACTACCTGTTAAAGAAAATATGAGCAAGCATAAATTACTGTGATAAATCTCAATATAAAAACACTAGATCTAGAAATGTTAATATGTCTCACTATAATTACATATATTTTTCTTTCCTCATATTTCCTCTGATTTTTAATATATCTTTGTTTCTTTGTTGCTAGGTGTCTAATGGTTTATGATGTCCTTCTTTGTCAATTGTACCATTTATCATTAAAATATTCATCTTTGCTTCATTTAAAAATGAATAAATTTAAGTGAAAAAATAAAATGAATATCCAAAAATTAATAAAAATCACTAATGTTGGATTCTTTGTGACCCTGTGGACTGTAGCCTGCCAGGGTTCTCTGTCCATGGAATTCTCTAGGCAAGAATACTGGAGTGGGTTGCCATTTCCTTCTCCAGGGGATCTTCCTGACTCAAGGATTAAACCTGTGTCTCCTGCATTGCAAGCAGATTCTTTGCCATCTGAGCCACCTGGGAAGCCCCAAAAGCCAAATAGAAAAGTTCAGAAGAACTTGATTGGATAATTCACCAGTAAGCTGAAAGACAAGAAAACTCTATGAAAAGAAGTCAATCTTACTAATACTGAGAAAAATGCAATTTAAAATAACAAGATACTATTTTTTCAACTATCAAAATTAATTTTTACTTCTAAGATAGTATTGTGGTGCAGGGAAAGAGTCATTCTCATAATGCCTCGGGAATTTCACCCTCACTCTTTCTGGAAAGCATTATGGCAATATATTCAAGAGTTTTAAGAGTTCATAGCCCTCTACCTATTTTTAGCAATATTCTCATAGAGAATAATGAGAAAAGGAGTAAAAGTTAACTGAAGTATTTTTTAAAGTAAAATCAAATTATTAAAAAAAACACTTACCAATCCAGAAAGAGTTAAATTGTTCATATGAGACTAGGTCACAGTGACAAAGCTATCAGAATATTTTTCTAGGAGCTCTAGAAAAAGAAGAAAGAAGAACATTTCTAAAAAACTGATTAAAAAAAGATAGAATTGGATATAATAACACCAAGGTGGTGAAGAAGCTAAAGATAAGGCCACTATTTTTTATAAGTATTTCATATATGAATTTATAAGAAATGAAAGATCTTTAACATTAGTATTTTGATAATAAAAATATTTTAATGCATTTTACCACTCCTAATATATCTATATTTTGGAGAAACTAATAATAAGGATTATAATTTCTAATATTTATTGAGTGTGTAGATTCCAAATACTATACCGAACATTTTATACATATTTCCCACTTAATTCTCTCTACAACCCTATAAGATAGTGAATTATTTTACAAATGAGACACTGAAGCTTCAAAAATGAAATAACTTTGTCAAAGCAACACTGTTACTAAGGGATGGTGCCAGAATTTAGTCTTGTATTTATCTGACTCCAGCTCCAAATTTTAATAACTTTTTGGGTAATCTATTTTGCATATTTGCCTATGTACATTTTAGTGTTATTTCTTAAGGCTAAATAATTACCTGATAGACAGAGAAGCCTGGAAGGCTGCAGTTCATGGGGTTGCTGAGGGTCAGACACGAACTGAGCAACTTCACTTTCACTTTTCACTTTCATGCATTGGAGAAGGAAATGGCAACCCACTCCAGCGTTCTTGCCTGGAGAATCCCAGGGTCGGGGGAGCCTGGTGGGCTGCCGTCTATGGGGTCGCACAGAGTCGAACACAACTGAAGTGGCTTAGCAGCAGCAAACTTCAAATGTATTTACATGGGAAGCATCTAAGTAGCAAAGAATGCAGTTTCTCTGACTCTCAGTTCTGTCTCCTGGCTTTGGGCAAGTTATTTACCCTTTATAAACCTTGGATTTTCCTGTAAGATGTGAATAATAATTTCTACCTTGAAGGATTATTGTGAAGGTTTAAGTAATGCATCCATCACAGTACCTGACACATGAATGCAAAAGGTAATCTTTAATACTGTCAATCTACCAATAATATGATTTGGTTCACAAATACTGGGAAGCAGCATCATTAGTTATAAAGTACACATAGAAGGGAGTAAGCTGTTTTTTTTTAACTGAAATATATTTGACAAATAGCTTGTGTTAAGTTTAAGGTACATAGCATTTTGATTTGATACATTTTTATATTGCTCTATGATTGCCACTATAGCCTTAGCTCTCACCTCTAGTACATCACCATGCTTGTCATTTCATTTTTATAATGGGAATAATTAAGATCTAGTCTCTTGGCAAGTTTGGTGTTTATATACAACACTGTTACTTATAGTCACTATCTTGTGTGTTAGGTCTCTAGGACTTACTTATCTACAAGTTGCAAGTTTGTACCTTAAACAACATATTTCCTATTTCCACACCCCTTCAGTTCCTTGTAACAACAGTTTCACACTTTGTTTTTTGAGTTAAGCTCTTTTTAGATTCCACATACTGTTGTTTTTCAGTTCCTAAGTCATGTTCAGACTCTGCAACCCCATGGACTGCAGCACGCAGGTTTCCTTGTCCTTCACTGTCTCCGGGAGTTTTCTCAAATTCATGTCCACTGAGTCGGTGATGCTATCCAATCGTCTCATCCTCTGTTGCCCCCTTCACAGTATTTGTCTTTCTCTGACTTATCTCACTAAGTATCATGTCCTTAAGTTTCACCCAGGTTGTAACAGTTGGCAGGATTTTCTTATCTCATGGCTGAATAATATTCCATTGTAAATAATCTTCTTTTTTAATTATTAGAATTTGTAATCGAGGAAATATTTTTGTATAATAATATATCAGGTTTTTTTTTTACCCATTTTGCACTACCTTGACCCCTTCCTCTCTGGTAACCACTTATCTGTAATCTGTATCTACATGTTTGTTTTGGTTTTGGTTTGATGTGTTCACTTATTTTTGTTTCTTTGTTTTTCATATTCTATGTATGAGTGAAATCATAAAGCATTTGACTTTCTTTGTCTGACTTTTTCCACAGCATGATACCCTCAAGGACCACCCATGTTGTCTCAAATGGCAAGATTTCATCTTTTTATTAATGGCTGAGCAGTATTCATTGTATATATTTACCACATCTTCTTTAGCCAGTTATCCATTGATGATCACTTAAGTTGTTTCATATGTTGTCCATTTTAAATAATGCTGCAACAAGCACAGGTATATATTTATATATACATTTTGTATTCTTTGGATAAATACCTAGAAGTAGAATAGCTGGATCATATGGTAGTTCTCTTCTTAATTTTTTGAGGACTCCTCATACTATTTTCTATAGTGACTGCAACAGTTTACATCCCCAAAAATAGTGTATAGGGTTTCCTTTTCTGCACATCCTCATCCTCACCAACACTTGTTATTTTTTGCTTTTTTGACAGCCATTCTAACTGGCACAAGGAAATATTTCATTGTAATTTCGATCAGCATTTCCCTAATACTTAGTGACATTGAGCATCCTTTCATGTACCTATTGGCCACCTGTATATCTTTTTTAGAAAGATGTCTATTCAATTCCTATGACCATTTTAACAATGAGCTTGTTTGGTCTTTTTGTTTTTGGATAGTATGAGTTTCTTTAAAAATATGTATTTGGATATTAACCCCTTATCAGATGTATAATCTACAAATATTTTCTTGCATTCTGAAGGCTGCATTTTCATTTTCGTGATAGTTCCCTTCGTGAGCGGAAGCTATTTGGTTTGCTGTAGTGCCACTTGTTTATGCTTGCCTTGTTTCCTTTGCCTGAGGAGACGTATCCAGAGAGATACTGCTAAGACTGGTGTCAAAGAGCATACTGTCTGTTTTCTTATGGGAGTTTTTATGGTTTCGGGTTTTACATTCAAGTCTTTAACCCATTTTAAGTTTATTTCTGTGTCTGATTTGAGATAGTGGTCTGGTTTTGATTACTATAGCTTCATAATATAGTTTGAAATCAGGAGTTTGATGCTCTCAGTTTTGTTCTTTTTTTCAAAAGAATTGCTTTGGCTCTTCAGAGTGTTTTGTATTCTGTGTAAATTTTTACAATATTTGGTTCTATCTCTGTGAATAATGTCCTTGGGATTTTGGTAGGGATTGCACTGAATCTATAGATTGCTTTAGGTAACATCTTAATGATGTTAATTCTTGCAGTCCATGAGCACAAATATAATAATGGAGGAATTTTGGCCATGGCTTTGCAAAAATGAGATCATGGAATATATACTTTTCTTACTGTTCCTTTCAATCAGTATCTTATAGAAATTCTCATATCAACTTGGGCAGCTCTAATATATTATTTTGGGGGCTGCATATTATTTTGCTGTTGATACACTATGATTTGTTCAGCCATAATAAACCCAACTATAAAACACTCATTTTGTTTTCCTTCAGTTACAGTTTGTTGGAACCCTGAACAATTTATCTGTATACAGCCCTTTCCATATATCTTTTTTTTCCCCATATATCTTTATATACTACTATTTGATTCCTTTAAGATATATTCCTAGGAATAGGGTTGCTTGATAGAAGGGCAGCTGTATTTTTAAATTAATAAGCTTTCTCAGATTACTTTCCAAAACAGCAGCAAAATGTGCATTTCACCAGCAATGCTGGGAACATATTCTTGGGAATATGCTTTTCTGAAAAATTTCCCTATTGTTCAATTTTTATTTTGGCAATATGATAAAACAAAGTAAATCAAGACAGCAGAAAAATGGGCGTGGGAAAGTACCATAAGCAAATGTCTTGCACACATACTTTAGAAAAACACAAAGATAAATAAACTAAGATGAAATGCATGCTGTCGCTTCAGTCATGTCTGACTCTGTGCGACCCCATGGACAGCAGCCCACCAGGTTCCTCTGTCCATGGAATTCTCCGGGCGAGAATACTGGAGTGGGTTGCCAGAAATGGCAATGAACTATTACTTTACACCTAATAGATTGACAGGGTCTTCCTGGGCACTGGTCTTTGGGGATCTTTTTCTGGGAACTTTGTTTTGTTGATCCTTCACTCACTTGGGCCTGGAGGCTAGAGAGCACCACTTTGTTCTCTGACTCCTCCTTTCATGCTTTACCTACCTTCTCATCCCAGAAATCCCTTCATTTGGGTGATACAGCTGGCATCAGAGTTGGTAGAGGAGAGGAGAGATGGTTGTGTCACAAGTTATTCTTGTCCCAGAATTCCCTGGTCTTTAGGCAAAGTTGATTAAATTTAGAATTTTAGGAAGACAGTAAAATGTTCTTTGAAAATGATTAAACTCATATTAGGGTGTAAAATTTTGTGCTCTTTATTATAGGGGGCAGTCTCGCAAATTTGTTACCTTCCTGGGCCCTGAAAGGCATAAATTGGGGCCCCTAATCTATTTGTAGCAGAGTTATTTGAGGCTCACATTCAGCATATGTAATCTCCATGGCTGGGCTGTGTGACTAGTTTCGGCTAGCAGACTGTGAACTTCTATACACACGTGATGCATCTGTGATGAGACAGGGGGAAAAGCCTGTACAGTCTTCACCATCTCCCTTCTTGGAAGCCACGTATGGAGAATATGGGGACATAAGGCTCACTGGTTATACAGGAGATGCAGGTTTGAGCCCTGCACCAGAAAGATCTCCAGGAGGAGAAAATGGCAACCCACTCCAATATTCTTTCCTGGAAAATTCCATGGACAGAAGAGCCTGGTGGGCTACAGTCCGTGGAATCACAGAGTCGAACACAACTGAGTGACTGAGCACGCACACACAAGGAGAAAGCATCCTTGAGTCAGCTCCTGGATGGGAGCTTCTGTGGAGAAGTCCCAGGCCCATAGGAGACTTTGGGTAATTGAGAGAATAAATTCTTATGTGTTAAGCCACAGAGATTTGGGGGCTTGTTACCACAACGTAGCTTAAGCTACTCCATTATACTTTTGGACCTATCCTGGGGACAACTCCTATATGTAATTAATGTCTCATGGATCAACCAAGTCATTTCAATGTTCAATTACCAATAGACTACATGTAACTAAGGATCACAACTAACAGCAAATCCTAGGTGAGCACTAGACAAAGAGCAATATGAATGTTTCAAGCCTGATGTAAGCTAACATACGTTAGAGGACAGTTTCCTGGTGGTCAGGGTTAAAATGGCACCAGTCATATAGAGGCAGACAAAGAACTGGGAAATATGGGATGCATTTCCAGGGAATTGCTACTTGGTACCAGCTTTTTAGTGCTCAAGTTAAGATGTTTTAGGTTTTGTAAACCAGACAATTTTCATGCTTAAAATTATTTCTTTTTTATTTTCTTATATTCGGTAAAGTGCTTGTAGCAATGTCAGCTAGTGTGTTAGTAGTAGTCAAGAGTTTTAGGATTTCCCTGGTGGTCCAATGGTTAAGACTTTGTCTTTCAATGCAGGGGTGCATGTTTGATCCCTTCTTGGCAGCTAAGATCCTGCCTGTCTTGGGACCAAAAAAAAAATCATAGAAATAGAAGCAATGCTATAACAAATTCAATAAAAACTTTTAAAATGATCCATGTCAAAAGTATCTTTAAAGAAAGAAAAGAGTTTCACCCATACTTGGACCAGAACTCTAAAGCGAGATTGCCACAACCATAGTTTTAGGGATGTGGTGATGGGTAAAAGCACTAAGAACTTCCAAGTGGATGAAATTTGAGGAACAGAATTCTTCTTCCAGGGCTGACCTTAGACATTCTAGTTATTAAGTTAGACTTTGAAGGATAGATGGAATTTCCAGAGATTGAACTGGGCTGGGCATTCTGGGTGGAGGACAGAATGAGCATAGAGGCAGGATAGCTATTGCTGGGTAGTCATGGGGAGGTGCCGAGGGAAAACCCCCCTCCCATCCATTCTTCTCTCAGTGCAGAAAGGAACAGCTACCCATGTAACTCCATCTGATTCAGGTCCCTCTTTGTGGCATTTGTAGGGAACCAGACCACTGCCTGCAAGAGGTCTGGAAGCCAGTCCTGTGTTTGTGGTATTCTCTTCCTCGCATGAAGCTGATGCAGAAGGCTGCCCTGCAGTGCCTGTCCACTCTGGTGCCTGCCCTCTCTGGTGCCTGCCCACTCTCTGCTTCTTCCAAAGGAGCTAAGTAATTTTCTAAGTTCACTCATATCCTTTGCCTCCCTCTCTTAATATACTGATGGGGAGGTTTTGGGTTCAGCAAAAGGGAAGGGATCCCTTCAAACTTGCAGGTTAGGCTCGAGGGACCTGGAGGACTCTGCATTGGGCATAAATGGGTATGATTGTGATTAAAAATCAAATGACTTTGTGTCCCATATACTGTATTCTTCAGGAAGCTACTGAAGTGAGGAAGGGACAGGATTTGGGCATTCTTTGTTCCTAGTCAACTATCATCTAAAATCAACAAAACTCTAAAAATAACCTCTTTAACAAGGGATAAACCAATTTCAGGACCTAGAAAATAAGGCTACTGATAATTTAGCAAACTCCCTCAAGAGTGATTAAATGGTAAATGATTAAAAACACACTTCATTAAATATATGTGTATGTGTGTGTGTATATGTGTCTAATTTTGAATGGGTGAGAGTTTGACTCAGCCTTTCACAATTTATCAGCACAAAGTAGGGAATTCTACTTTTGGATTCTTTGTTTTATGGTGTGTTTGCAATAACCTGAAAGTATACTGAACCTTTCTGCTTCCTAATTCTTAAGTACACAAAGATATTCATAGTAGGACTCATATATTCAGATCAGTAATAATATATCATCCATTTAAATTCAGTAAGGAAGTTTTAAGCACACACACACACACAAAAAGAAAACCAACTTTCATAAGTCTATTCTATTTGTTGTGTACTAGCTTTTGAGATTTTAGGGAAAAAAATGAACATGGAAATGTCAAAAAGTAGAACAAATTCCCCTTTTTACTCCAAGAATGCAATAGGCATGAGTGAACCTCCTACTGCTCAGTACACATCAGTGAACAGTAGGATAAAAATGAATACTTTCAAGATGTTCTTCCATATGAATTCTTTAGAGTTCAGCGATATTACTCTATGTAGAATGCAAACGGGGGTAAAGAAAATACTCTTTTTTTTGCTCAATGAAATACAATAGATTTGGCATTTTTGGAGACCTCCTTGTAAAGTTTTTAATTTCAAATGTCCCAAGATTTTCTTTAGATGCTTGAAGCCCTCAACTGTTGTTTCCCAGATACTTAGAGCTCTGTCTTTCTTCTGAGGATAGAGACTTGTGATAATTACTTTGTTTAATGTCTGTAGTTACTGATTAAAGGATTCAGTACTTTCTCAATCCATATATTAAATAAGTAAAGCTAAAGTCTATAACATATACATCAATATATAAAAACATTTAATTCTACTTGCTTCTATAAGTGACTTGAGGCAGCAGTAATATAGCACGTTAAAAACCATGGTCTTTAAGATCAGCACATTTATAGGAAGCTATTCATGACTAAACCTCCCCAAGTCTAAGTTTTTCATATGTAAAATAATAAATAATGTTTAATATTTTATCAGGGTTTTATAAGGACTAGAACTTTCATCAAGGTCATCAGTGACCTAAAGCTCTTCTAAGCCTCTAGTCTC
Organism: Bos javanicus; assembly: GCF_032452875.1. Classification (NCBI taxonomy): domain Eukaryota; kingdom Metazoa; phylum Chordata; class Mammalia; order Artiodactyla; family Bovidae; genus Bos; species Bos javanicus. The sequence continues at coordinate 27,537,212 of NC_083887.1, read as the reverse complement.
AGTGCATTAGCCATGTGTGGTGGGCTTGACCACTCCTTCCTTCTTGCAATAATTTTTTCCTCAGTTTCTGGGATACCTGTTGGCCCAATTTTGGTTTTCCTGCTTTCTCTCTGGCTACTTCCTCTAGCAGATTCTTATTCTAAGAAAGTATAATTTGACTTATCAGGTAGAACTTCATAGACCACCTCTAGGCTGGCCATAAGCTGATAAGATCCAGAATTCTGTTATCAGCCAGATCTTTTTCTTAAGTTCCAGCATCATGTATATAACTCCATACCTAATGAACATTGCATATGTTGCCTAATGAACATATGCATATGGATGCCTAATGAACATTGCAGGATTAACATGATGCAAATAAACTACGGATAATCCCTCTAAGCCTTTGACGTCTCAGTTAATGGTACCATCCTCCACCTAGTTTCTAAGACCAAAATCCTAGGAGTCATTGTTGGTTCTATTTTTTTCTCACACCCCATACTTCAGTAAATTCAGTTAACTCTGCCTCTAAGATATATCCAATTATCATCATTTCTTCTGCTACAATCCCAATTCAAGTCACTCTTTTACTTGCCTGTCAATCACAAGCATCTCTGGTTTCTCTACAACTGCACTTGCCTTGTTGTAGAGCCTTTCCACCTAACAGCTAAAGCGATGTTTTTAAAAAAATTTTTTTTAAATTTACAACCCCCAGAATGGGAAAAAAATTTTTTTTCAAATAAAGCAACTGACAAAGGATTAATCTCCAAAATACACAAGCAACTCAATATCAAAAAAAGAAACAACCCAATTTAAAAATGGGCAGAAAACCTAAACAGATATTTCTCCAAAGAAAACATATAGCCAACAAACACATGAAAAGATGCTCAACATCGCTCATTTTTAGAAAAGTGCAAATCAAAACTACAATGAGGTATCACCTCATATTAGTCAGAATGGCCATCATCAAAATATCTACAAACAATAAATCCTGGAGAGAATGTGGAGAAAAGGGAACCCTCTTGCACTGTGGGTAGGAATGTAAATTAATACAACCAATATAGAGAGTAGTATGAAAGTTCCTAAGAAACTAGGAATAAAACTACCATATGACCCAGCAATCCCACAACTGGGCACATACTCAGAGAAAACCATAATTCAAAAAGACACATGTACCCTAATGTCATTGCAACACTATTTACAATAGCCAGCACATGGAAGCAACCTAGATGTCCATCAACAGGTGAATGGATAAAGAAGATGTGGTATGTAGATATAATGGAATATTACTCAACCATAAAAAAGGAATGAAATTGAGTCATTTGTAGTGATGTGGATGAACCTAGAGTCTATCGTACAGAGTGAAGTAAATCAGAAAGAGAAAAAAATATATTGTATGTTAACATATATATGGAATCTAGAAAAATGGTACTTATGAACCTGTTTGTAGGGCTGGGATAGAGACACAGATGTAGAGAATGGATTTGTGGATCCAGCAAGGGAAGGAAAGAGTGAGACAAATTGAGAGAGTAGCATTGACAAGTGTACACTACCATGTGTAAAATAGAAACTAGTAGGAAGCTGCTGTATATCACAGGAAGCTCAGCTTGGTGCTCTATGATGATCTGGGCGGGTGGGATGGGGGGGTGGGAGGGAGGCTCAAGAGGGAGGAGCTATATGTATACTTACAGCTAACCTGTATTGTTGTACAGCAGAAACTAACACGATATTAAGTCCATGGGATTTTTCAGGCAAGAATACTGGAGTGGGTAGCCATTTTTTTCTCCAGGGAATCTTCTGAACTCAGGGATGGAACCCAGGCGTCCTGCATTGCAAGCAGACTCTTTACCATCTGAACCACCAGGGAAGCTATAAAGCAAGTATACTCCAATTAAAAATAAAATTAAAACAATTTTAAAAGATATTGGAATATAGTCAATTTACAATGTTAGTTTCAGATGTACAGTGAAATGAATCAGTTATTGTTGTTGCTCAGTCTTTAAGTCAGGCCTGAATCTTTGTGACCCCATGGATTATAGCACGCCAGACTCCTCTGTCCTCCACTATCTCCCAGAGTTTGCTCAAATTCTTATGATTATACATATATTCACTTTTTTTTTAGATTAAGTGGGGGGAAAATTGGGAAATTGGGATTGACACATACACACCACTATATATAAAATAAGTAACTAATAAAGACATACTGTATAGCAGAGGAAACTCTACTCAATACTCTGTAATGACCTACATTGGTAAAGTGATCTTTTCAAAGCACTAACATGATCTGTTTAAAGCCTTTGACTGGTTTACCATTAAAATTAAATTCATTTCTAAATTCCCCACAAACCTTCCCATGATCTAGTCCTTGCCTACCTGACAGATCGTATATCCTTGCTTTCTGTATTTCATTGATTTTGCTCCAGAATCCTGGTCTTTGTTCTGTATGTCACAGTTTTTTCCTATCCAGAAGCTTTCACCACATTCTTGGATGCTTGTTTCTAGATTTGTTATGGCTGCCTTCTCATTTGTTCAGGAGTTGATTCAAATATTGCCTTCTTAGGGAAGTTGTCCCTAAGTTCCCTAATGAAAACAACTCTCCAACTTGCCCTCTAGGTTACTCTGTTTTTGTTGTTTGGGATATAGCACTTACTAACACCAGAAATTATTTTGTTATGTCTTTATTTATCACCTGTATCCCCTGTCCTCACCAGTAGAATATAAGCTCCTTGTGGTCAAAAAATTTAGTTTCCCATATATTGCTGTGAAAACAGTGGCTGGCAGTATGCCTGGCATGTTGTAAGGGATGAATAAGTGGGTTAACTGGAGCTGTTGTTGTATTGTTGTGTAGTATTGCTGAAGTTCAAACACTCACATTAGTGGAGATGGTCTAGTAATAATTTCTACCTTTTTTAGTCTTTTTTAGTCTCAGAAGGTGTTAACTATTGATTGCAGTTATTACTATGCAAAAATTTTCGTTAACTCTGATTCCATTAGTAAAGGGAAGACTGGTAACTACAGGGCTGTGTGTTACTTACACATCTGCCGTTACCATCAATATACATTATCCCTGAGCCACAGAAACTCAAGGTCTTCAAGATCAGCTAGTTAAACCACCTCAGATTAAAGGCAATAGACTAAGTAGAACTTTACCCCCAAATAAATAGCTTTATTAATTACTGAGAAGTGTAATTAATTATTGGAGAAGGAAATGGCAACCCACTCCAGTATTCTTGCCTGGGAAATCCCATTTTCAGAGGAGCCTGGCGGACTCCAGTCAATGTCGTTGCAAGAGTCAGACATGACATAGTGACTAAACCACCACCACCACCCTAATTAATTATTCCACTGATTAACTTCCCTAGTTTCTGCATTAGCCAGTATTTATTCTTCAGTCAGCCACTATTCCCTGTTCCATCCTCCACAGTTTCCTCTATTTACTTTTGTAAAACAGTTGATTAATTTTAGTCATTTGAATTTTTGATTCTGTTAGTGTTCTTAGAAAATATACAGACTGACTCTATTGTTTACATACTCTTCTATATAGTGTCAGAATCCACTTTCATTTAGAGTATTATAGTCCAAATATGGATTTCATATTTCTTTACCATACTGAATTTATTAAAATGAACCTTTAATGGCTTAAAAACCTTAAGTAAAAGTTAGCTGATTTTTATTTTGGAATTATTATTATTTTTTAGTCTTAAGATATTACATATTGATTAGAATTGTTACTATGTGCTTAGCACAGTTTTATTTTAGAAATATTTTCTGTGAAAGTTTAAGCCATCTTTTTTGCCAAACAGAATTCAGGTATAGTGGGAACCTGAATTCTTAAGATTTGATGGTTCCTTCCAGGTGATTAATTCCATGCACTAGATCCTTTGCATTGAGAAACCTCATGAAAATACTACAGTTGGTTGAAAATCTGACTTCATGCTCCATCCTGCTTTTTACCTTTGTATCAGACTAAATTAGTAAGTGGGTCCATATATACAGTTAATCAACTAAGAATTCATATTTTTATTTTTCTCTTAGAATGTATTGTATATGTGTCATTTTGTTAGTCGTATTTTTTATTCTTTTTTAAAAAATAGACTATTCAAAGGTAGGTGAAAAGAAGTTTTGACTATAGAAAAAAAACTGAGGGACATCAGACCAGGGGGAGAAAAAAGAAAAGCTCTTGTTCTTAAATCCACTTGGATTAACTGTGAGGATACAGAGTAAACTCTCCTCAGTGTTCTCTGGAGACCTAAATGGGAAGGAAATCCAGGAAAGAGGGGGTCTATATACACACATATAGTTGATTCACTTTGTGGTACACTAGAAACTAACACAACATTGTAAAGCAGCTATACTCCAATAAAAATTAATTAAAAAAAAAAACAACTATGATGTGCATTTGCTACTGGCTCCTAGGATAGTAGGAAAGCAAGAATAAAACAAGAATGGCGGGATCAACTGCTTAGGAATTTGAAACCACAGGATATTGTAGTCCTTTGGGATTCTAAATATTCAGGCATCTGTTAGGTAGCAGATTCAGCTAAACACGGATCATCAAAGGAATACCAAAATTATGTTGAGAACAAGTTTATAATCCATAAAAAAGAAAATCAGTCACTGGGGACGTTATCCTGGAAGAATGTAACTATTATAACTGTGCTAAGTAGAAGTTCTTGGAAAAAAATATTTCCAGAAATTTAACTCCTTCACCTCTCCTTCCCAGCCTTGCCTTGCCAAAAAGAATACCAACTGGAGGGGAAGAGTCTGGCTTGAGAAAATCAAGTTGGAATGCATATATGAAAAAAAACATTCATCATTAGGTACTAATGGATTATCACAAATGAAGTATAATTTAGGACAGTTACCTCAATTATTTTCTATCTACATTTTATAGTCATAAAGGGAAAGTAAGTCTTTCAAAATATTTTCTTTCCTTAAATTATCGTTTAAGTCATAGATTTCTAGAAGAACAAATTAAAACGGGAAGCCTAATCTTTAAAGGAAGATGTAATATGGAATGGAATTCCAAATAAAGAAAGCTTAAAATGGGGTAGAATCTCACACTCGCTTCACTCTGTTGTCTCAGTAACTTTAAGAGTATTCCTTCTTTCATTCAAAAAATACTTGTAAACAAGAACTATGTGCTAGGTTTTAAGACTGTATTACCGAAGAAAAAAATGAGCAAAAATTCCCGTTTCTATGGATCCTCCCTCCTTATAGGAAGGAAAGTGTTTGGAATTACAAGCTTGACTGAGGGAGGAGTCTGCCAGGAAAGGGTGACGTGAAGGGTATATCATATTCACTCATCTGCCCCTTTCCTCTTTAATGGTAGCAATCCTCTCGGCAAAATGCTTTTTGGAATATTTTATATTTAATTTGTCTTTGCCCTTATTGCTTGTCACCAAATAATGAACCAGCATGAACCTTTACACACTTGATAAAGTGGGAAAAACTGGAAAATGCATACACCTACTTTATATTTGCTCACTTGTGGGTTTTTATGGTCTCTGGTCCTTTGTCCCTTATACTGCTGGTGGGGCCACAAATCTAGCAGAGTTTAGAGAAACCAAATACATGCTGAGGATTCTTTGGTGAAGGATTAAGTGGAGGAGAAAGTCAGTTAAAAGTCAGCTCTTTTACAAAATGCATCATGGATCAAAATTTGAATTTATTCTACCACCAAGATTCTTCTCAATAACACATGGAAACCTTCTCTCTCTCTCTCTCTCTCTCTCTCTCTTAGATATCTCTGCATTGACCAATTTGAGCTCCCAGTTTATAGAGCCCCTTGAAAATTTCCTCGCAAATCAGAGAAATGACTTCTCTGTTGGAAGCCAAAATATGGCTCTGATGCATAGCTGATTTACCTGTAGATGATAAATTAGAGCCTCCATGTTATCGCCATTTAAGACTTTTTCACCTTTAGTTGCTATTGCACATAAGTTGGGTATCATTGCTGTCCTTTGATTCCTTTCTCCTCTTGGTACCTTTACCTCCTGATCATTTTATTGCTCACTGACAGCTCTATTAGCTGTTTCTCATATTAATCAATTCTGAGAGTTGTATGATTTAGTTTGGTGTGGGGAGGAAGTTAAAAACATTTGCTGACATAGGTTTGGGGGCCTATCTGTAATTTTGACATTGGGGACTTGCAACAAATTTGGCACAGGTAAAAGACATTAAAGCTCTAACCCTTCTGAAAATTCCCAGGGCTTATTTTAATGGGTTAGGCATAGTCTTACCGTATAGCTCAGTTGGAGCCTTCATATTTACTTTTACAGCTCACCTCTTTAAGAGAGAATGTTCACAATGGAAAACAGCAGCAAGAGTTAGAAAACTTTAAAAAGGAAGCTGTTAATGCAGCAGTAAAACTTGGCCAGGTAAATTTTTTTCTCTCTTATTAGGTTTCAATAATCTTTAGTATTATGATTTATCCAAAACAGACTAGCATTGAATCCAAGCTTTCAGTTTTTCAGAAATTATGACATGCTTGTCTAAGCTCTATTTTAACTTGAATAACTGTACTCTGGGCTTGAATGTCAATAATTCTTTTATTAACATTTTTAGAATAAGAATATCAAAAGTAAATGCCTGAGCTATATCATTAGTTAGGTTTTCTAAAGATTTATTGAACTTAAAATTAATTAAATCTCTTTAATAGCTCCATAAGTATAGAAACATGAGCTCTTATATTTATGTATTTTTCTTTTAAAAAACTTTATTATGAAAATTTCCAAACACAACAAAAAGTAGAATGTACAATAAACCCCATGTATCACCTGGCTTAAACAACCATCAATCTTTTGCCATTCATGTTTATGTTTTTAATAATCATGATTACTAGATATCCACAAGAAGAATCTTCATGTGCTATTTTTTTAAATGCTAGTAAGATTCCTTAGTTTGTAAAAAAAAATGTAATTTGGGGTGAATTTCATTTTTAAAAGTAGAAGATGAATTGTAGAACACCAACCCAGATATGTTATGTTGGCTGAATTTTAAAAAGCAGTTCCTGTTTCTGCTTTCGTAGCTATTATTTAAAATATTGGTGGAGTATGAAGTTTTGTTTTCTAAATGTCAGCTGTTCCTTTCTTTATTCCTGGTTCAAAGCCAGCATTGTCAGAAAGGAGACAAGCTGGCAACTAGCCTAAATACCAGTGGGAAGGCATCGTCTCTTTTGGACTTATATTCTTAAATACCACCTTAAAAATCTGTAGATAATTAGTGCTGCAATCTTGAAAATATTAATTAAGAAAAGAGCTAATAATTACTATGCTTGAAACTGAAAGTGATATAATTAGACTTAACTGTGAGGTTTTTATTTGAAATTGATTAAGACCTTCAATGAATTACTTGGCAAAGTGTGATTTCCCATTTCGATTAAGTCTTTACTGGTTAATAAAATATCAACAGGCCCAGATGTCTGTTTACTTATAGATTTTTTTGTCTAATTCTATCTCATTTTAATTATTTATGGGTAAAATATTTTATTTATGATGATGAAACTTAGCAGAGCTGGTCAAATGTGGTTGACAAAAAGTGGATACATTCAATTATGCTCTCAAAAAGAGCTGTAAGCATACAGACCTTTTCTTTACTGACATCATATTTTCTACAAATCGACTTTAAGTTTTTCTCAAATCATTGTCCGTGCATGTTAAATAGTGCTTTGAGGGTTTCCTCCCCCATCTCATAACAAAGAAATGGTGAATTAGAAAAAGAGCTCAAGCTGAATGATGCCATTTTGAATGGCTCAGTGTTGACAGGTGGGTGATGGGTTAGGAGGGTTGGCTGTAGACAGTATCCTTGCTTGGGTGGATGAACAGAGATCCCTGTGAAATACACCACCCTGCTCTGCCTTCAGAGAACATAACCACATCAGTCAGCCCCTGTTGCCTGAACCTATGAGGTCATCGTTATTACTTCATTTTTTATTCCTATATAATCCAGGCTGAACTTCAGAAGCCTTTCTGCTTTTCCCATCACAAGTTACTACTCTGAAATATGGAAATAATCTGAGAGATCTTTTATGAAACATATATGCTTCTATTCGTTCTAAGTACGCAGTTGAAGCAACAGACTCATTTTCTGAGCAAAAGAGCCACCAAATTTAAATCAGCCTCGGGTGAATGAAACAGCGTCTTTCCATAAAAATAATCCTCTGGGTAAAGAAGACGGATACATAATGCTAATGGAGCAAGGATGGGAAAAGAAAGACGGGGTTTGGTGAGAATGAAAGAAGTTTGAAAGAAAACAATTCCTGAACTAATGAAAAAGCTCCAGAGATTGTTAATGTCACTAACGCACACAAATTATTTTAAACAATAGTGAATTTCTACACCTTTTAAAAATGGTTAGAAATATGGGCTCTGGAGTTTGGATCTGGATACAAATCCCAACACCAACTCCTGTGAGCTATAATATCTCTACCTTGCTTCCATCCATGGCAGGGATTAGCAGTTCTTTTTTTTTTCTTTGTAGCTTTTCCTCTTTATTCTAGCTTTTTGCAGAATTTCTAAGGATCTGGGTTCCTGTCTCAAATGACACATACTTTCTTTGCTCAGTTGTCATCTCCTTTATTTTCTTATTTTAATTTAAAAAATTTTTAAATTTTTAATTAATTTTTATTAGAGTACAGTTGATTTACAATGCTCTTTTAGCTCCTGTTGTGCAGCAAAGTGAATCGGTTGTACATATATATACATCTACTTTTTTGAGGGGTTCTTTTCCCATATAGGTCATTACAGAGGACTGAGTAGAGTTCTCTGTGCTATACGGTAGGTTCTTGTTAGTTATCTATTTTATATATGTTGATAGTAGTATGTATACATCAAGCCCAATCTCCCAACTTCCTGCTTTCCCCCTTCTCCCTTAGTAACCATAAATTTTTTCCTACATTCCTGACTGTTTCGTAAATAAATTCATTTGTGCCATTTTTCTTAGATTCCACATATAAGCAATATTATATGATGTTAATCTTTCTCTGTCTGACTTACTCTGGGGCTTCGCTGGTGGCTCAAATAGTAAAGAATCCGCCTACAATGCATGAGACCTGGGTTTGATCTCTGGGTTGGGAAGATCCCCTGGAGAAGGGAAAGGCTACCCACTCCAGTATTCTTGCCTGGAGAATCTCCATGGACAGAGGAGCCTGGCGGGCTACAGTCCATGGGGTCCCAAAGAATTCGACATGAGGGAGCAACTAAGCACGCACGTATGTCTGACTTACTTCGCTTAGTATGACGGTCTTTAAGTTCATTCATGTCACTGCAAATAGCATTATTTCATTGTTTTATATTGCTGTAAAAAAGGTGTGGTACATAAATACTGTTTTATATCTTTATTCATTTGTCCGTTGATGGACATTTAGGTTGCGTCCATGTTCTGCTTTGTAAGTAGTGTTGCAAAGAACATTGGGGTGCACGTGTCATTTAGGATCATATTTTTCTATGGATATATGCCCAGGAGTGGAATTGCAGGGTCATATGGTAGCTCTATTTTTAATTTTTTAAAGACCCTCCATGTTGTTCCCCACAGTGGCTGTACCAGTTTACATTCCCACCAAGAGTATAGTTGGGTTCCGTTTTCTCCACACCCTCTCTAGCATTTATTGTTTGTAGATTTTTTAATTATGGCCATTCTGACCAATGTGAGGTGATATTGCATTATGGTTTTGATTTGCCTTTCTCTCATAATTGGTGATGTTGAGCATCTTCTCATGTAATTCTTTTTATTGTGGTATAATTGGTGTTATGTTAGCTTCAGGTATCCAACATAATTGTTCAATATATGTATACATTCTGAAAGGATCACCATAAGTCTAGTTAACATCCATCACCACACATAATTATATCTATTTTACCTGTGATAAGAACTTTTCAAAGCTACTTTTAACAACTTTTGAATATATAATACAGTATTATTAACTATATTCACCATGCTGTATGAAATTGGCAAAAATCTTTGAAGGGCCAGATAGTGAATACTTTAGGCTTTGCAAGCAATGCTGTTTCTTTCATAGATGCTCAACTCTGCTGCTTTATGAAAGCAGCCATAGAATAGATATTATATAAATGAATGAGCATGATGTGTTCCAAGAATGCCTTATTTATGACTATGGAAATTTGATTGTCATATGATTTTTATGTGTGACAAAATTTTCTTTTGAATTTCTTTTCACTATTCAAAACTAACAGCAAATTTAGCTTGTGGAGCAAGCAGAGGAAGCCCAGGTGCTTGGATTTAGCTTGTGGGCCATAGTTTTCTGAAACCTGATCTTTGACCTTCGTTTTCAAAAGTGTCGCACATATACCAGCAGTACTAGTGTTTCTTGGAATCTTCTTCAAAATGCAAATTCTCAGGTTTTCCCCTAGACCTCCTGAATCAGAAAGTCTTGGGTGGATACAGCAAGTGTCAGAACAAGCATGCTAGGTGATTCATGCAGGATTAAGTTTGAGAACAACTGGTCTATTGATAATGCTTCCTAACTGCTCTGAGTTCTTGTGAAATTAGTAAGATACAACTGAGGTGCTTAGCAGGATGCTGACCACCTCAGTAGTGCTAAACACCTGTTTGCTATTGTAATTAAGGTTGAAGAAAGTTGGTTTTGATTTTGATCATATGTTTTCTTTTTAAAAAGGTGACTATATATACAGTCACCTCTGCAAGAATTCCAAAAGCAAACTAATGGGAAAGAAAATAAGAGCTGATAATTCCAATCTTCTTTGATTAAACTTATAAACATGAGGATTAAGAAATTCAACTCTTGACAATGTGATAGACAATGATTTTCTTGGGAAAACAGAATTCCTTTATTGTTACTATTGTACTTCTTTTGACTTGTTAGTTATTAGAAAATGATAGAAACAAAGTTCGTGGTATGACAAATCTTACAGCTGAAGAAATTCTTGCTAAAAAAGCAAATTATGAATTTATGTTTAATAGGACAAAACACCTACCACACAGTGCTCCACAAATGTGTGAGCACAAGGAACACCCCTGGCTATTTCCACCTAGTGTGTGATAGTTATGCTGACTGACCCATCATAGGCTCAGGTTCAGATAGGTTTGAGTAGTGGAAAGGCAAAGGCAACATTAGTATTATCTCACAAAATAATTCGTGTTTGTCTTGTATAGAACTAATGTCATGGAAACCTACTTTTTTAGGGACGCTTCCATTATTATGAACTGTGTGTTTTGAAACATAAATAAATAAAGGAAGATAAAAGAAGACAGTACTTACAGAAAAAGACCATTTACAGTTTCCTTGACTTTGAGCTTAGTACTGGCGGTAAAATTTTCTAAATAATTGCAGGTGAACAGAAAACATAATGAAGTTATGAACTGCCATTTTCGTGAATATGGACTTCATAGCAAGCCATACCTAACACAGTAGAGGGAAGAAAGGGAGGTTCTGCCTTTCTCACAATTACCTGGATAATTTTTTTTTAGACTAAGATTTTTCTATGATTCATCTGGATAGCTATGACCATGTGTGTAGGTTTGTCTAAATGTTCCACACAAAGCAACATGAATTTTTACTTTGCTTTTACATGCACCTATTTTATTGCAAATATTCACAAAATTTCTTGGGTAATAGTTGGCCTCTTAATGTCCTCATCATGACAGTGAATCTGCAAAAGCAGATGAAATCCTTCTGTAAACTCAAGTGAACTAGAAATTTAAAAAAAAAAAGAAAAAATGCTTGGGCAAGTCTCTGGAACAGAAATGCTTTGTTAAAAGTTTTCCTGTGTTTTGGTATTTTAATAAAGACCACATGATATGAGGCTTATTTCTTGGTTATGATACTGAACTCTGGTTGCCATTTCTGTGAGAGTTTACCATATAAAGGTCAGACTTTTGTCCTTTTAGCCATGATTTGTTAGAAAAACAGCAGGAGCGATGTCACAGCATGCCTCTTTGCAGCATGTTGATGCATTTAGATAGTTGAGTATTTCTGATCAAGAGAATACTAGAGTTCATTTTTGTGTATTATGTAACATTTGACACTGTAGCATGTTTCTTTATTCAGTAAGCTATTAGTTATATCTGCAAAAAATAGCCCCAAAGGGAGAATTTCTAGAAAATGTTGACTTTCTTGGTTCAGAGTGAATACTAAATAGTAACAGCTATGAAGCAGTATCAGTTTGGTTTAACCCCAAATATAATAAACAGCTACAATCCAGATGTTTTCTACTTTCCTATCTGTAGGTTTCCTATGGTCACACTCGATTTTCTCATCTAAATCAACTGCCTTGAAATCTACTGTGGGAAGCTCAGAATCTTCACTATTTGGTTTTTTTTTTTTTCCCCCCCGAGGGTGTGCATGCTTCTCTGGGGGTGCTCTTCCATAACTTTTATATGCTTTTGCTTTCTCCTGACCACACCCATTCATTCCTGCGGGCTCTCCCTGCCTGTGCTGGCCCAGTGGGAGATCTGGTCCCTCTTCCTGCGGGCCAACAAAGTGCTGCAAACTGAGGCTCACCTGAGTGGCAGCCTTTTACTGCCGATTTGAAGGTTGCAGAAAGTAATCACAGGTCCAGAAACACTTCAACTTAGATGTCAAGTACAGGCATCAATGTTCCCAGTAATGTGTCAGCCATCCCCTTCCATCAGTTTTTCCATGACCATGTGTCTGTATGCTCCAGCCTCCAGGTATGTGCCAGGAGCCCTCTGACTTTTGTTCCTAGTTCTTCCTGGTAACTCCTTTTTCTCCTCAGTCCCAGGCCCTCTAAGCTGCCTGCAGCAAAGCCAACATTTTCTCTCTTTACTACTCAGAGTAACAGTACAGGTTTGTTTTTTTTGTCACACCATCCATCCAGCCCAGACCATCCAGGTCATGGACCTGAACTTTCTCAAGGGAAATAAAATGCTTATATTGTGAAGATGTTTTCTCAAAAGAAGAGCCATCACTTTGGGGGATGAATTATGCCACTTTTCTGGAAGGCAGACTCAACCGTAGTCCATTTTCACTTCTAGTAGCAATTGCTTCTCCCTCAGGTGTGCACAATGTTTCTGTCCATGCAAACCACTGTGCACTCTCACAGGTAGGTTATTTTTACCCTCTTGGATATATGCTTCATACTGCAGCTAGCCGATCTTTATAAAGGGGCGCTCTGACCATGCCATCCTTTTGGTGATATATATAAGTGACATCTCACTGCTCACAAGACCAAGTTTTCAGTCCATAAAGACCCTAGAGAGCTCTATGATTCTGGCCCCACTCTGCCCTGGCCTCCACCAGCTTTGACTTGTCTGATTCTCCTTTGTCCCCGTCTCCTCTCTCTGAAGGTGCTGGCCTTTTGGCTTCTGAAACGGGGTATGCTCCTTCCCACCACAGGCCCTGTGTGTTTATTGTTCCCTCTGCCCAGAAGTCCCTTCCCTTCACCTAGTTATTTCTTAATTATCATTCACATCTTGACTTAAGTATTGCTCCCTAAGTTTTCTCCACTCCATGGCTAAGTGTAGGGCTCCTGATTGTACTCTCTCAGCACTCTGAACTTCTCTTTCGTAGCATTTATCAAAACCGTAATTAATTCATTTTGAAAAGAGGGAGGGTGTCTTTCAGATGACTATGGCTTCCTCCATGGAGAGCTGCCCAGGATTGCCTGTGTCGTTCTATTGAAGGCTTCTACATCCAACTTTTTCTTTTCTATTCTGTTAACATCCCAGCCCCTTTCAGTGTTCCTCTAAGCTTGGGGGTAGCAATCACTGTCCTTTGTTGACCCAGCCAGGGACATGTTGCTCAAATGTGTGCTCAAATGTGCTCAGCTCCTCTCTCCACCTTCATATGGGTCCCCAACATCAATTGTCTGGATTCCAGTAATGTATTTCTAAGCTTTCATCATGTTTTCCAAGGTTTTGCATTGCCGCTTAATGATTGGGCTTTATCTCTTGTCAGAGATTCTCTCACCTTCACAATCTTTGCTCGAGCCATACTCAGTTTTTTCCTCACATCTTCCCATGGGTCATGATCTTTCTGCCTTCTGGGTCACCATACATCCTGTTTCCATAATAAAAAATAGAGAAGCCTATGGACTTCCCTCAGGGTCCAGTGGTTAAGATTCTGCCTACCAACACTGGGGAAATGGGTTCGATCATTGAGCCAGGAAGATTCCACATGCCACAGAGCAATTAAGCCCATGTACCACAGCTACTGAGACCTCTCTACAGCCCATGCTCTGCAACAAGAGAAGCCATTGCAATGAGAAGGCCATACACCTTAATTAATTTTTAATTATTTAAATATCATTTAAACAACAACAACAAAAAACAGAGAAGCCTACATTTCACTCTGCTAAGACCTTCCTTTAATTATCTAAATTCTACTTATCCTTCAACACTGATCTTACATTTCAATCCTCTAATTAGCTTTTCCTTACTCTTTTTCCTCCCCACTGCCAGTCTGCCTATGACAGACAAAGAAATGGTCCTCAAAGATGTCCACATTCTAGTGCTAGTCTCTGGAACCTATGAATATGTTGTTTCCTGGCCAGGAGAAATTAAGGTTGCAGATGGAATATCATTTGCTAATCAGGTATTCTTAAAATGGAGACACTCTTGTGGATTATCTGGAATGGACCCAATGAAAGCATGAGTGCTTATAAGTGGAATAGGAAGGCAGAAAAGCCAATGTCAAAGAGACATGGCATGAAAAAGATTCTACTGGCAACAAATGGCTTTCAAGATGGAAAGGGGCCACAAGCTAAGACATGCAGGCATTCTAGAAGCTAGAAAAGGCAAAGAAATGGATTCTGTCCTGGAGTCTCCAGAAAGAATATAGCCCTGCTTACCTTGCTTTTAGCCCAGTGAAATGCATTTTAGACATCTGTCTTTCGGTTTATGTTATAATAATTTGCATTGTTTTAAGCCACCAAATTTTGACAATTTGTTACAGCAGCTCTAAGAAACTAATAAAGTGCACTTCTCAGGGACTTCTATATTCTGTACTTCTTTGTGATAGCATTTCTCATCCTGTTTGCTAATAGCCTATTTGTTCATCTGATTCTTTTACTAGACTCAAAGTTCCCGAAACAAAGGCAATGACTTTCTTATTCCCTGTCGTGTATCCAGTGATGGCTGTATTGCCTGGAAGATAGGCTTTCATTAAGTATCGCTGAGTAAACTAATGGCAGAGCCAGAATTCAAACACGGGTCTTTGACACTATGCAGCAACACTTTGGTCCGGAAGCAGAAATTATTTGAGGTTTTCTTCTGCCAGGAATTCCTCCTAGAGGTCATCTGCAATCAGATAAAGGTTGACCAAATTTAGTTATTTGAAAAAAGTTTCCCAAAGATGTATAGATTCACTGTGTAATGACATCTCAGTTACTATCTAGAAGGAAATACATTGTAAAATAATTTATTGGATCCCATTAACGTCTTTAAGTGGGAAGACGGTATAGTTCTCGGTTGCCCTTAAGGTCTGTTTACGTACATATGTTTCCATGACACATTGTCCATGAATGACCAGAATCAGCTGGGTAGAGAGACAGTGAGTGCGTATGGGCCGCACACTGCATTCCAGATCCTGTGGTTCACTGTTTCTCAAACCAGGGCAAACTTCACCTCCTTTGAAGTCTATTTTCTCAGGTGAAATAACCACAGTTGCATATGTTTCAGCTACTTGCACAGCAAAACTGGGACATCTTAGCATTCCCAGAGCAAATGCTGTGGGGAAGTCTGCTAGTACCTCAACTTGCCAGCATGCATGCTGGAAGTTCGTGGTTACCACCTACATGACAAAAGAGAGTAAATCATAAAGTTTTAATATGATGAAAACCAGACATTTTGTTCTTTCCTTTTTGGGATTTCTCTCAAGTGAAAAATTTGGTGGGTGAATATCGAATTTATTGGAACTTGGTGCATTATCACTCTCCATGCCTTATATTTTTAAGATAGAATGAAAGAAAAGAAAAAAGATTCCTTCTAAATGATTCTTTTTATCTTTTCTAAATACAGTAATTCTACCAACTCAGAACACTAAGAAATTAAAGCTGATTAAGGAACATTAGGAAAGCTGTCAGTGCATTTTTAAAAATCAGAGGGAAAGTTGCAGTATTTATTAAGCCCTCAGGAGAGGAAAGATATATTCCCCTCAAATCACAATAGAAATGTATTTCTATTATTATTTTTTTGCTCAAGATTCTTCAAGCACTTACACTAAATTTCAGAATGCTTCAACAACTTCACACAGGTAGAGTATTAAATGCCAAGAGGAAAGTGGGAGAGAGGAGAAGAAAAACATTTTTGGATTTCTAGCTTGTCACCAAGTTATTTAGTGGAAAATAATTTTGGTTTAGATAAACTTGAAAATTTGCACACATTTTCTTTCAGACCGAAGAGGAAAGATTTTTTTATAAATTTTGAGGGCTAAGTTTTAATATAAAGGATATTTATTTTATTCAGATAGAATCTAAATTACACAAAATTGGGGAATTCAATAATAGTTGACCAAACTATTTTGGATCTTAGGGAAGCTTCACCAGAATGTTCTCCAGCATGGCTTCTATCTATCAGCATTGTTTTGTGAGAGGAGCCAAAGAGACTGGGCTGCTTACTGAAGTGTAAAAACCAAAGCATCAAACAGGCTATTTCAACTCATCACAGCCCCCCTGAATTCACTCAGAGTGTGAGCAGAAGCCTACAGTCTGGCTCAAGAGCAAAACACATGTGGCTAGATCTATCAGAAAAAAAAAATTTTTTTCCCCAACATAGATCAGCAACTTCAGTTCAGTAAGATGAAAGATTCTGTAAAATGATGTGGGAAGTCATGCAGAAGAAAATAGAGTAAAAGTGCAACAACACAATTTGGTTTCTATGTAGAAGTGAATAGGCAAATAATCCCTCTGATAAATCTCTCT